>NC_080064.1:88253125-93053125 GCF_949987535.1 Balaenoptera acutorostrata | reverse complement strand
GTCCAGTAAGTCAAAATTTTGGAAGCTAACTTATGAATTATTATAATAAAACAAAACAGAACTGCTATACACGAACTGCTAGCTGTTTTAACAGACAAGGTATGGGCAGATAAAGTAAATAATTATATGCATAATGGGTGTGTTCTCATTTAACTGTTAACATTTTTTCACTTGGGTTGGTCTAAATCTTCTAGTCACTGACTATAAAGGATTCATCTTAGCCATGACACTGGACAGTCTTTCTCTGGAGTCAAACGTAAGCACATTCCTATCTTCTTTTAATGTGTTTACCATTAGGTTGAGCAACCCAAGACAACGAGATCATAAAACACAAAAATCTTATATTTTAATATTTTCCTTGCAAATGTTCAGACAATTAAAATATCTTATATCTTGGACATTTTTGGTCACAGAACAAGGTCACAACCCTCTTACCCTAGACCTACTTCCTGAAAGAATTCTGGAGAGAGAAAGTGATGTGGAGCATGTTTAGCTACTATACACCCATCTGTCAACTTGCCTCCTTTCCCCGGTTTGTTAGCCAAGGATTCTGACTCTTTCAGTATTAGAGTGGGTTTGCTGGAATTGGGGGTAGAGGAAAGAAGGAATAAGAAACTAGGGGAAAATTAAGCATGAGAAAAGATCTTAACAAGGTCTTATTTTAAGTCTTATTTCTCTTTAGGAAGAGTTTCTTTAATCATCAATCAGTGATTAAAAAGTGACCTTGTTGCTCAAAGCTAACTGGCTCCTTAATTGCTTAATTTCAGAAAGCAGGTGAGTTAACCCAACCATACTATCAATGTCACATGTATTCTCATGTTCATCACAGTTAAGTAATAAGGCAATGCCAAGCTCTGTCTTCCATTAGAAGCATCTTTGTGTTCTTAAATGGCCCTTATTGAATTTCTTTTTTTTTGTTAATTTTTATTGGAGTATAGTTGCTTTTACAATATTGTGTTAGTTTATACTGTACAGCAAAGTGAATCAGTCATACGTATACCTATATCCCCTCTTTTTTGGATTTCCTTCTCATTTAGGTCACCACAGAACACTGAGTAGAGTTCCCTGTGCTATACAGTAGGTTCTCATTAGTTATCTATTTTATACATAGTATCAATAGTGTATATATGTCAATCCCAATCTCCCAATTCATCCCACCCCCCCTTTCCCCTTGGTATCCATACGTTTGTTCTCTATGTCTGTGTCTCTGTTTCCGCTTTGTAAATAAGATTGTCTATACCAATTTTTTCAGATTCCACATATATGCATTAATATACAATATTTGTTTTTCTCTTTCTGACTGACTTCACTCTGTATGACAGTCTCTAGGCCCATCCATGTCTCTATCTTAACTGGACTATTGCTGATGTGTATGCATTTACAAATATAGAAGGTAGAGTTTTTCTTTAATTTTCTCAGGTATTGAAACAGTTCATATTTTATTATTTATTTCTTGATCAATTGTGAATTTTAAGGTTGCGAGAGTATATCATCAAAAAATTAAAATGGTTATATTTAATATATATTAAACTGCTGGTCACTTGGGTATCAAGATATAAGCTGATAATGCATTTTAAAAGGTTAGTTTTCTTTTCTTTGTCAAAAATACCAGTTCTGTAACTTTTTAAAAAAGCATAGCAACTTATTAAGGGGCCTAATTTTCTAAAAGTTCAAAGTGACTTTCTAAAGTATATATGTGAACTGTTTACTAAGAAATCTAACTATTCTGTTTAATTTGTACATGTAAATTATCTTTTCACATGGAAAGTTTGTATATGCAATTATGGAACCTACATCAAAATTCAGCCTTAAATGTCAAAACTATTAATCTACTCTCCCAGAAACTTTGTATTTCAATTAGACTGAGTATTTTAATTATTAAGGGTTTTTAAAATTTATCAAAACATGACAAATATATTAGAATGGAAGAATTAACAAACAACGACTGTAATTAGATTTTCCCACCACTACCACTTTAAGGGAAGTATGTGGACTGAGGCCTGCTATGGTAGTAATCCCTCAGTAAAACAAACAAACAGAAAATCAGAATAAACTTTAATGTCAATGATATAAATAGTATAATTAGCTTAATGAAGAAACGACAAGAGTAAAATATATATTATAGTAGATTTACTCATTCTCTCAAATTTATTTATTGAGCAACTATCAGATATCAGTTATTGTGTTATAATTTGGATACGCAGAGATAAATAAAATTTTTTTTCTTATTCTGAGATGTATAACTTATGATTGCAATCAGATAATTACAACAAAATGCTATATTGATGTATGAAGATATTAACGTAATTCTTTAGAATGCAGTGAATAACTTAGACTAGGTTAGTAAAAAAGTCTGACAGATGAATGAAACTTGGGCTAAGTCTTTAAAAATTAAAGTTTAAGATAGATAACAAAAGTGAATAAAATATTCTAGGTTAAAAGAATAGTGTAAGCAAAAACAGAAGAACAACATGATGAGTTTGAGGAATATTTGTATTTCAGTTTTGCTACTATGCAGGACATATGGAGGCAACAGATGAGAAAAAGCAGAAAAGTCTGAAGAAGGACACATTGTATTAGGTCACTTTTGTCAACAAATATATTCCAGATATCATTTTATGGGTACCTAGAAGACAAAAATCAACAGACTGATGTGATCATATGTGTGTTTGTATGTGTGGATGTTTTGCAGGGGTCTTTGGGGAAAGAAGTAAAAGTAGTCATCTTATATGCCATGCGAGTACTGAGAAATAGACACTGGGAAACGAAAATGCAGAAAGAGATCTATTAGGGACTCTTCCCCCGTCAATTAGTTAGCAAGAGATTTTTATGATCAATATGTATGGGCTATAAAATATAAAGCAATGCCCCATAGAGGTAAAGCATAGAAGGTAGCTGCAATGCACATACAGCTCTGAAGACAACTCTTAAGTCCCTCTCTTTTCACTCAGCTTGTTTCTGCACATCTGATTCCTTTGATTTTGCATGTTCTTGGTTCAATTACCTCATTCTGATTTTCTTTAACTCCTGACTCAGTTGAACTGTTGCACATACTCAACTTGATGTTTTGTGAAAATTGTGTACACTCTTCTGATAATTTTTCTGATATTGTGTCCCAATGTTTCCTTTCTTGATCAATGATCCCAGAATTTTTTCACCTTGCTTAGCTCCGATATCATATCCATTTTATATCATATGTGTGTAATCATTTTACAGGAGCCTTGACCTGCTTTAAATTAGAAAATTGGAACTCCAAAATATTAATGGGTACTGTAATAATAATAAAAAGTAATTCCCCAGTCATGAGTCATTGGTCACCAATATTTTCATTCTCTTCTTCTTTCCCCATCTTGAGGTTGCTGTTCTGGTTAATTGCTGTTTGGTAAATGTATTTTTCCATGAATTTTTCTCAGTTGTTGTACATGGTTGATATACTGTCTGTTCCTTGCTGTACTCAGTATCTTTCTTTCATCCTGACAGATAAGGTTTCGCAGTTTGCGATCTTTTGTCTCAATAGACTGTTGATAGAATTCCAACTTCATGCTTACAACACTACAGTTCAAAGGTCATATACCACTCTGTCCATAACTTCCACTTTCTGTGCAGGAGCTTGTAAAATTTTCTATTTATTATTAGGGTTCAGGAATGTTGCTTATGTTTATTTCTTTTCTCATCAGTCCAGCCTGGAACACAGTGAGTGCTTTCAATCCACAGATCTTGCTTTTTCTTCAGCTCTCCTAAATTTTCTGCTGGTGTTTAAGTATTGCCTCTGCTGCATTTGTTGATTTTTTACATTTCCTGGAAAATACTGTATTTCAATGCCAGGTCTCTTGGCTCCACCACCCAAATGTCTTAACTTCCTTTTATCTCTTTATCTCTTTGCTATTTGATTTTCAGTATCCCTTGTATTTGATTCATTAACATATTAAATCTATTTAAAAGTTTCAAAGTAATAGTAAAAGTCAAAGAGCTCAAAAGATTCAGAGCAAAAGTCAGAATTGATATAAAAAGCCAAGCTTTAGAAATGGCATTATTTTATGAGAAATTGTCTTACTATTTAAAAAATGAAAAGATGAGGAGGGTTTTCTCATATAAGTTTACTTAGGATAACTAGATTTTGGTAATTATTACAAATCATAATATTCACTTTTCACAAGGATATAGGTTAGCAATGTGTGTAAAATGATGGTGGGCAGTCTAAATCTGTGCAAACTTTTCAAAGGGATTTTTAGGCAGTGTGTATACAAAGTTTTTATATTGCACATATTTTTGACCCAGTAATTTTTCTTCTAAAATTTTATATTTAGGAGATAAAATTAAAAGGCACCAAAGTGTATAAAGTGCTTATTTTAGCCTTGTTTATATTGAGAGAAATGTAATGTTTATTACAGTTTGTAATATGTATAGCATACATGTGTCAATTTTTTCCTCTTTCTTTTAAGATTTTCTCCCAAACAGTTTTTCAACAATTTGGTTATAATGTAACTTGACATTGTTTTCTCTAGGTTTATTCTGCTTGGGATTCACTGAACATCTGGTTTCCGTGGTTTATACTTTTCATAAATATAGAAATTTTACAAACATTATCTCTTCAAATATCTATTTTGCCTTCCCCCCCTTCTCTCATTCTGCTCATTTTAGGATGCCAAATGCATGAACGGAATCTGCTTTATATTGTCTTAAATGTCAGTTAAGCCCAATTCACTTTCTGTCTTTTTTCCTCTCTGCACTTCATTTTAGATAATATCTATCATTATATCTTCAACTTCACAGATTTTTTTCAGTAATCTATTCTGCCATTAAATCCATCCAATGAATTTTAATTTTATGCATTGTATTTTTCATTTATAAAAGTTCCATTTAAGTATGTTTTGTATCTTTATTTACTCTCCTACTATCCTGTTTTCATTCCCATTCTTAGCAATATTCATAATATTGTAACTGGTTTGTCTGCAGACAGATCATCTCTGTCATTTCTGCATCCATTTTGATTTATTAAAATTATTCTTGTCTCACAGGTCATATATACCTGTTTTGTTTTGTTTTCATACCTGGTAATTTTTCTGGGCACGATGAATTTTATTTTGTTGCTCGTAGAGTTTTGTTGTTTTCCTTCAAATAGTGTTAGGTTTTATTCTGGCATGCAGTTAAGTTACTCACAAATCAATTCAGCCATTTAAAGTGTGTGTGTGTGTGTGTGTCTGTTTTAAGATTTTTTTTCAGACATGCTCAGAGCAAGATTCATCTAGGGCTAATTTAGCCCCATCCTAAGGCAGGACCTTTCTGATGACTCTTCCCATTGCCCTGTGTTAAGAGGTACCTCTACTCTGGCTGATGCAATGCAAATTCTTCCCAGACCTGTCTAGGGCTGGGTTCCCTCTCCTTCTCTGTGGTCTAGAAAGTGCCTCTAATGATAAGCTGAGGAAACTGTATAACATCTCTATTTTTTTCCTTTTCTTATGATCCCAGAGCTACACTGCCTGTTGCTCAATGTTTGGATATTATTATTTCATATATATTGTCTGTTTTCCTGGATGTTTATGGCAGAAAGGCAATTCTTATAGCATTTAATTCTTCATGGACAGAAATGAAAGTCAAAGTTGGAGGCAGTGGTGGGTTTGCATCTACTGTCCAGAGGCAAGTAGTGGTAGCTATTCTAGCATTGTCCAGTGGGCCAGTTTTGGAGGAGTCTGTGATGCCAGTTTATCTATGTGCACATCCAAAGTGAAAGTATTACCTTCCTTTGACCTACCATGTGAGTTGAGGCATTATTTCCCTGGCTTTGGGAAAGTTCTGAAGATACTACAACCTATTCAATATCTTTGGAATAAATCACTTTTCTACTCAAATTTTATTTATTCTACTCAAATTTATTTCTACTCAATAAATCACTTTTCTACTCAAAGCAAGAGTTGGTTAATTTTGCTTCCAAGTAAGAATCTTAAAAGATATAATGACATTCATAATTTTATTGCATTTACGCTGCAAAAAAATCGGATCCTCATGCCTGTAGGCTCAGGAAATACTTGCCCCCATTCCTGAAATACCATCACTATTTCAGTTTATATCTAAGGGGCATTTTGAGATTATCAAATTTTCTTAGGCTACTATATAAAATTGTAATGCTAAATTATCAATTTATAACTAAATATATAACTATAACAAGATACAAATTGGTTTGTTCTGCATTATCAGTTGATTGTCCACCTTTAGAAAATCTGTGAAATGTTTCATCATGAAACCCCATCAAGAACCCACAGTGAGGGCTTCCCTGGTGGCGCGGTGGTTGAGAATCTGCCTGCCAATGCAGCAGACACGGGTTCGAGCCCTGGTCTGGGAAGATCCCATATGCCGCGGAGCAGCTGGGCCCGTGAGCCACAATTGCTGAGCCTGCGCATCTGGAGCCTGTGCTCCGCAACAAGAGAGGCAGGCCCGTGCACTGCGATGAGGAGTGGCCCCCGCTTGCCACAACTAGAGAAAGCCCTTGCACAGAAACGAGGACCCAACACAGCCATTAATTAATTAATTAATTAATTAATTTAAAAAAAAATAGCTGTTTAAAAAAAAAAAACCCACAGTGAATGTGTACAATTAGAAAACCACAATTATTTTGTTCAAATATTTAATGGTATCAGTCTAAGCCAGTCTAACATATCCATTTTTTATTAAGGATTGTAATGTTCATATTTATTATGTTCAACATTTTTATATACATTACCACATTGAGGAATGCCTTGCCTGTAGAACCATAATTTCCATCTTTTGTTCAAACCCCATTCTACATAGAATAATGTTTGGAGAATTCTACCACTTCCTTTGGTTACTCTCCTTGTTCTCTGATTATATGATTGACTAATTCACATTTGTTTGCATTACATTTGTTTTTGGTTTTGTTAACATTCTGTTAGGTTATAATCAAGTCTTTCATGTTTGGAAGTTACTCTCTCCTTTTATGATTACTTTGCTATTTGTTTTATTTATAATGTTTATTGTTACTGCTAATACTTTTTGAACCAATGTTCTAATCTGCAACAAAAAATAATGGTAGCTAAGGACAGAGGTATAATTTGCATTTGTTTTTGCTTTCTTTTGTTTTGCTCTACCTGAAAGGAGGACACTGTGAAGTAAATTTGGGAAAGCTGATGAAGATATTAATTTTCAAGTTAAAAAAATATAACTTTGATTGGTAAGCTGTCAGTCATATAAATAGTTTCATCAGGGAAGAAAATCAATCAGAGGGATTTACTATTCAAATTAATCTAAATTTTCTGTGTCTGTGGAAGTGTTTGGGAAGTTGGCCCCAAAATAAACAGGGAAATGCAAGGCAGAAAAACTTATTAACAGAGTGCACAATATATTAACAGATTATAATTAATAACAGAAAATAACAGCTGCAAGAATGAAAAAGTGGGAATGGATGGAAAATACATGTATATTTATTGAGTAGCTAAAATCTGTCAGATATTATCCTACATGTCAAACCACTTTTAAATAGGATTGCTTATTGTCCCCATTTTACATATGCGCCATGGGAGACTATGGAATTTGCATCAGGTTGTTCAGTTGTAAGTTGTGCATCTAGGATCTAAATTCAGGCAATTCTGTTCCAGATGTCACTATGCAATGTTACCTTAGTATGAAATCCAGGGTCATTTGTTACTCTTCCAATTTCTTACATAAGGGGAGAAGAAATGGGTCTTCATTACCAACTCTTTTTTTTAATCATTAAGATATTGGAGGAGTGGGACTTCCCTGGTGGTGTAGTGGTTAAGACTCCGGGCTCCCAATGCAGGGGGGCCAGGTTTCATCCCTGGTCAGGGAACTAGATCCCATATTCGTGCCACAACTAAGAGTTCACATGCCACAACTAAGCAGCTGGCGAGCCGCAACTAAGGAGCCCACCTGCCACAACTAAGGAGCCCGTGAGCTGCAACTAAGGAGCCTGTCTGCTGCAACTAAAACCCAGTGCAACCAACAACCAAACAAACAAATAAATAAAAAGATATTGGAGGACTAACAAATGACCCTGGATTTCATACTAAGGTAATACTTCATAGTGACATCTGGAACAGAACTTCCTGAATTTAGATCCTGGATGCATAAATTACAGCTGAGAAACCGTATACAAGTTGCATAGCCTCCTCATCACTTGCATGTAAGATAGGGATAATAAGGATCCCTATCTATATGTGCATTTTACACGTAAAGAATATGAGATAATATGTGACACTTTTCAGGTACTCAATGTCAGTATTATTATCTGACTCAGGGTCTCTGGAAAAAAAAATGTTGGTGTCGTGAATAAAGAGTAGAAACCAGTTCTGTGTGGGAGTTGATAAACGTTATCAGTGCTTGAGCTTCTTGATAAAATTCCAGGAGAAGGTTTAGAAAAGTAGAAATATATCCGAGAATATGAAATATCAAGTTTGAATTTATTGTTTTCATAGCTGTCTCTATAGAAGTGATGGGTAAAGCCTAAGGAAAATAAGAGATCACCAGCGGAACAAGAATTGAGAGAAGAGGACCAAAAAGGGAGGATGTGTGGTACATTAGTCTTATTCTGACTTAGTCACTATATTATCATCTTGTTATTTATTATACTAAGCACAGCTATCTTCAAATAGTATAAAACATCATGAATATAAAAAGGAATTGTTCCTGCATGTATTTCTATATTCATAGATAAAACAGAATTATTTAAAATGTTGTTTAAAATTCTACATAGTTCTAAGAAACCAGAGACATGAACAGACTCTTTGACTTTTAATTAGAAATTATTGGTAAATAAGTAATTGATAAGTTGGTAAATAAAGGAACATATAAAATTTTATATATTATTGAAACTGAGTTTGAATAAATATATATTTATATCTCTATCTACCTATCATCTATCTTTCATCTATCAATATAATGATAAGCAAAGGAAAATTGGCTACCTAATCTACTATGCTGAAGACAATTAACTAGTATACTCCAAGGTTTTGAGATGTTTTTGACTGTGATCTCACATGGTCACATCTATAAAGTTATGCTAAAAATTTCAAACAGAGACATATATTTGCTGAAGTTCATAAAATTCTCATTGTTCCTTTCTCTAACTTAAGCAACAGCAGGATCATAGCCTGGTGGAAAATGCGTGGAATATGTAGTCATTATCAGATTTTTGGGTCCAGAATAAACTGCCCTCTGATATTAGGCAAATTAACTAATCAAAAGCCTACAGGATTTTTATATATAAATAAAAAGGCATAATAATATTTTCATCCAGATTTATTATGAGGAAATAATGATAACATTAATAATTATTGACAATTATTCGGGCTTTTATATACCAGAAACTTTACTTGCAAGTTTGCATAGGTTTTCCTAATTAATTCTAAAATCAGATCAACAGGTATCTTCTATTCATATTTTCACTTTGCAGATATAGAAAACGATATACAAAAAAGTTAATTAACTTGCCCAACATCTTAAAGCCCAAAAATTTAAGAAGTACAGGAGAATGAATTTTAACCCAAGTGGTCGAACTCCAAAATACCAACAAAATGTTGAGTAGAAAAAAATTACAGGAAAAAACCCGTATCTTGAAACAAGATAATATACAGAGTTAGACAAGATTGTGCAATCTTTGTGGTAGAAGCTGTGCATGGAAGCTATTTCTGAGAGCTGAAATTTTCCACTTCTTGACCTGGTATAGTTAGAGAAGTGTGTTCACTTTGTAACTCTTCATTGGTCTGAACAAGTAGGATTTATATACTTGTGATTTTTATTTTATATATATACACACATATATAACCTTTCATATACTAACTTTCATATATAAAATACATATACATATGTATATATCTATTAATAGCAAATAAAGAATGGCGAACCAGGTATGAGATTCAGCAGAACAATATATAAAGATTTATACATTATCATGTACATTAAATATTGAAATGATTTGTACTGAGTATAACTGACTACAGATAAAAAGTTTAATGGAAATTTGGGGAACTCACAAATGCCTATAAGTATTATATAAAAGTACCAACAGTACATTTTATAAATGAAAAAGGTAGAATTGTTTATAAATAAAAAGTATGTCCTACATTGTAGATTAGAAAAAGTTGGAGAGAGATTAGTGAACTAGAAAGTAAATGTGAAAATTGTGCAAAATTTGCAGAGAGACAAGAATATGGAGAATATGAGGAGTAGTTAAAATTATTAAGAATAGAATGAACTTATCACATATACTTCAACACAGTTTTGAATACTGATATTCTTCCATTCTCTCAAATTTCTCTTCCTGAGTGTCACAGGCTGAATAATAGCCTTCAACAGATATTCACATGCTAATCATCAGAACATATGAATATGTTACCTTACATGGTAAAAGGGACCTTACAGACATGATTAAGTTAAGGATCTTGAGATGGGTGGTTAACCAACTTTGAGGGTGGATCCAAAGTAATCCTAAAGACAGAAAGAAAATGTGTTCCTTGCTGAATGGGGAGAAATTTAATGGAGGACATTAAATCTGCAGTATCATTTAAATTAGTTTCTACTTCATTAGATACAAGCTTAGAGTTTCTTTAGTCCTAGGGGAATTTTAAAAACAGTCAGCTACCTTTTTCCATTACAAAAGCCATAATTTTTAATATGCTTCTTATGGATATTTTAACCAAGGACTATAATGTTTTTGATTTTATTGAACATGAGGAAGACGAGATTTTGGGAAGACTTTAAACTTTGATCAAACAATTTGGACTGAGGTTGTTCATTAGACAAGAGTCTCATTAGTAGCATCTTATGACAATGCTACTTGCAATACAGACTGTTACTCCCATATTTTGATATTTGCTATCAATTGAACATTTAAATCTTTTCTTTTTTGTTTATGTATCAGTTTATTGGGGAAATTTTCACTTAGGTTAATACATCTGTATTTGAAAGAAATGGAACACCAGAAATTGTCTTCCCAGTTCTCAAAGTTCCTGATAAGACCCAGTGGACCCATTGCTAATCCTGCCTGCCGCTCAGTTCTCTGGAGATGTTAATTTTGTCATATGTAGAATAAACAGAAGAGTTTTTCTTTAAAAAAAAAAAAAGTAATCCTAAGAGTTCTTATAAGAGAGAAGCAAAAGGATCAGACTCAGTATCAGGAGATATGAGCACAAATGAAAGAAGTTACAGTGCTATATAGGAGAGGCCATGAGCCAAGAGGTAAAGGTGGCCTCTAAAAGCTGATAAGACAAGGAAACAGATTCTTCCCTGAAGCCCCCATAATGTCTTCCCTGTAGACACTCTGAGACTTCTGAATTCAAATACTCTAAGAGAAAAACTGGTGTTGTTTTAAGTCACTTGTGTTTGTGATAATTTGTTACAGCAGCAATTAAGAACTAATAATAATAAGTCTGCTAATACATTCTCATTTAGCTAACTTTTTTGGCCAGTGCAAAATCCAGATGGGTCAATATATATCTCATCAAAATTCCAAATATTGCCATTTTATTTTCTACACCTGAGACTGTTAATACATCTCTTTTAACTAGGTTGTTTGGCCAATGAAAAACTCATCTCTCTCTCTCTCTCTCTCTCTCTCTCTCTCCCTATCTCTATCTCTATCTCTCTCTTTAAGAAGAGGAGTAGACTGAGAGAGCAGGCCCTCAGGTCTCCTGCCTCAGCTTTAATCAGAGCATCTTCTAGTTTTTAAATGTACACTAACTTCTCTCTTAACTGATCTTGATATAAACAACTCTCTAGATTACAGACACTCAGCAGTCTCTGTGCAAAACACTCTGGCCAATGGCCAGTGCCCAGATGAATGTGCAGCTAGTTGGCTATTCTCTAATATGCCCATGCAGTTATGGTCCCATCCCACCAACTCTGTATTGTTGCCTTACCAAGAGTCGGTTGTATTTTTCCAAAGTCTGTTTGTGTTAGTGGCACTTGTTTTTCTACATTAATTAATTTTCTAAATTAACTAAATTTAATTAAAATCATATGAACCAGCACAATATGAAGGCAAAAGTAAGTTGTTTCTACAAAATCTAACTAAGTTATATGCACTGAAAAAAATTCAATGAAGGCAGGTCACTAAAAATATTGTTATTTAACTAGATATAAAAGGTTGGGGACAAAGCTGAAAGCTATCCAAGGAGGATTAAGCACTTAGCTGGCTTTGTAAGTATAAAAATTCATCTCTTAATAACAATCACAGGTACAGTTCCAAATGCTATAGTTTGGTCCTCCAAAATTGTTGATTTTCTTCCAACACAGCTCTTGAGAAGGCAAAAGCTCATGAGCAGAACAATGACCTAGTTTGCAGTTATTCACCTGAAAAGGGTTCTTTCCCCCCTATTTATATCATTAAAGAAAATCAGAAGTAGTTTGCTTACTTGAGAGAACAGAATGTTGTCAAATATTAAAGTCTAACGTCAAGGTAATATAAACTCTCCATTTCTGTCATAACCTGGAGGAAACCTATGAGCCTCAAAAACCATTGCTCTTTACATTGATGATGTTATGTTAATTGGATATGGTGAAATAGGAAGTAAGAAAACTAAATTATTTAATAAAAGATACCTATGCTGGAAGTCAAATTTTCAAGAGTCCAGAGGTCTGGTGCAAGTCAGTTTATCCTCTCTAATCTGAGAAAAACATAACTACCGTGAAAAACGACATCACATTATGTGGGTCTTTTTAGATTTTAGAGAAAACATATACCACGTTGAACATTTTTCTATAACCTATTTACCCAGTTTCCTTAAGGGTGTTTTGAGTATGGCCTGCAGCAAGAAAGGATGCTACAGAAGATTCAAGCTATAGTGCAAGCTTCCTTGAACTTGGCATTAGGGCCCAGCAAATTCAATGGTAATTGGAATTATCTATGGCAAAAAGTAATTACGGTAGATTGTTTCCAAAGATGGTGACTAACAGTTTTACCTATAACTATACATGCCAGTCTCCCAGCAAGAGATGGAAGGCCATTTTTCCTTCCTTTGAACCTGAGCTGGACTTTTTATTGGCTTTGATCAAGAGAATGCAGGGAAGTAACACAGTGCCAGGTATCAGCTGACTTGTGAAAGGTCTGGCACCTTCCACCTTCATTCTCTGAAGGACATCCATCATTTAAAGAGGTTCAAGCTAGACCCTTGAACACTACTGGCTAAGTAGATTGACAAATTTGACTTCAGTAGTAACCAATTTGGTTCCAGTTTATAAACTGACAATTTGATACAGTAGGTTACAAATGCAACACAATGGGGCAAGTAGGACTATATTTGGAGTCCCAGGGTTGATTAGGGTGCCTTTTAGTAATTCCTTGTCAAATATCTCCTAGGAAAAATATCAAAACAACACACACACACACAACACAAACACAAAAGACTACCAAGAACTCATATCGTGCCATCAAGTAAAGAACCGTATACAATTGAGATGCTCATAAAAGTCAATGGGAACCTGGAATGGATAGTAGAGGAAGGCATCTATACCATTTTACACCTCAGTGCCCAGCCACAGAAACAAGGACAGTAATGAATAGTATTTTAGTTTTCACATGGGAGCATGAAAGAACTGACATCACTTTAATTATAAGGTAGCTAACCTGATTTGCACATCACCTGTGTCTGGGACATGAACTTTTCATCCAGGTGTGTGAACAAAGACAAATATCTTCTCTTTGACTTTCCATTCTACTCTTAATCTCTTTCTACCCTGTTATCTGCTCCAGGAAGTCAACCTATATAGACTGCATCAATAGGATCCTTTAGCCTATTTAAGTCCCACTCTGTCAAAAGGAATCCTCCACATGTTTGGAAAGAGAAGTGAGATCAGGGTATTTGCTTCCCTAACTCTCCCTCTGAGATAGATTTATGCTGATTGTGCCTCATAAATGAAAGCCATTGCCCCAAAGTAACTTATCTATAAGACTCTCTCCTTCTCAGTCCCAGTAACGTGCACCTTTTCTTTGTCTTTCATTGTCTTAGGGATAACAGCAACTCTAATGCTTGCGTTGGTTTAGACTTATTTTTGATGTTCACCTTTATGTTGTGCAAAACTTTGTAAATGACTCCTTTTTACACCTTCCTTACATATCCTAATTAGTCTGTACTCTCCATTCCCTGATGAGATCCTGGCTGATACAGTAGTTATTTTAGAGGAAGGAGACTAAGGCAAATGAAATAAATGAGAGCCAGTATAATTGACAAAAATAACTGGTAAAGTTCAGTTTCCCACACTCCTTAATTACTCCTAAGAATCAAGATGTTCTGTACACCATATAACAGCAGAGTAAAGGAAAAGATTTTGTAGACTATACCATAGTCCTAAAATTTTATCTATAACTCCTTCCATGTGGCTTTTTTCCTACCCATTATTATCCCCTTCCCTCCTACCTTTTTAAACCTAGCTTACCACTCCACTCAGGCTCACCTTGTCATGAGATGGTCCTCTTGCCCTCATTTTCACCAACACCTTCCAGTGCTTATATTCTGTGCCCTTCTTAACCAGTGTAATTAATCTCTGTGCTCTTTGTATTAATCAATGCCAGTAGACCTTGAAATGTTATATATCAAAACACAGCAATGGTGTATCTCCTTATATTTCTCTCTCACACAAAATCTGATGTTGGCTGGGACACCTTCCAAAGCACCAATCCTCAGTGCAGTGATTCTAATATCTAGGCAGTTTCTATCTTGTTCCACAATCATCTCAACACATGAAATTCTTGGTCACTACTGAAGGGGGAGCGATATTGAGGAGGGATGTTGGTCTTAACGACTTTTCTCACAAGGGACCCACGTCACTTCTGTCACAGTCCATGAATCAGAATGAAGCTGGCTCTAAACTAACTCAAAAGAGGCTATGAAATATAAGAAAACATGGATTTTTAAAATCTATCTTTTCTGTACCCACTATTGCGAATAAGTTCTGGCTATACATTTTTATTATTGTGTGTTAATAAAATTTGTCTTCTCCAAGCCTTTTCATATAAACAGCAGAAAGAACAGAAAAATGTACAACTCTGGAGAGAATCAAGATGGCAGAGTAGGAGAACATGGACCTTACCTCCCCTCACAAACGTAACAAAAAAATACATCTACACGTGGAACAATTCTCACAGAAAACCAAAAGGAAATGGGCAGAAGCTCTCTAATACAACTAAAGCTGCAAGAAACATCTCCACATAATTAAATAGGACTTAAAAAAAAAAGCATCAGGACGGGACTGGCACCACTGGAAGGGATTTGTGAAGGAGGAAAGGTGCACATCAGCAGGTCCTTGCACTGCAGTGGGGGAGGGGGGTGCCCTTGCCTGCTGGGAAATCCACTGGGACAGAAGGAGCACTGGAGGGGCCTGGCTCTGCTCAGGAAGAGTACACATGTGCTGGCTTACCAGCACTCAGGGAGGAGAGAGACCTGTGCTGACAGCTGCTACCTTGCTGCACTTCTCAGCCTGAAATGCGTGCTGGGCGAGACTGCTAGTACAAACGGTGGCTAGGTGCTGAATCTCAGGCAGATGGGCCCTGGGAGAGGACTTGGAGAGAGGTCTACCTACTTGGAGACAGCCCTGAGGGCCTGGGGTGTTGTCCCGGCTGAACCTCAGAGCCCACTGTCAACTCACACATGGCAGGGGTGGGTCCAGCAGTGGCAGGCTTTGTCTGCATGCACACTGGGTGGCAACAGAAAAATGCCACGTCTTGGGTGGACAGCCCCTTGGGAGAGGTATACAGTGGTTCGATTCTCCGAGCACTTCAGTTCTGCCCACCTCACACCACAGCTTGGAGCCAGATCTAGTATAGACAGGTCCTGGGAGAGGCCTGCCAAAGAGGCAACCCAGGTCCCAGGCTGCACACAACTACCACAGTTCCTGCAGCCACACTAACCAGCCTGCAGTACCAGCCCACTCCACACCACAGCCTAGCACTAGGTCTGGGATGAACACAGTGGAAAAAGGGACACAACCCTGAGCTGCTTCTGGGCAGAACTGTGGACCCCTACATGGGAGGCACATAGGTTCACTGTGGACACATGGGCTTCACTTGCTTCAGTGCATACCTCCTTTGGGACAGAGCATGCATTCAAGGGCAATAGAGCCTTATGGAACCTGACCCTCAGGGTTTCTACTCCAGCAACTGTGGAGCAGACGCAACCCCCAACAGGGCTGTGACAGCCAGGGAGCAAAAAGGGGGCCCCACCCAACATCCAGTGTAGGATCTGGTCACAACACCAATTCAACACCCTATAAAGTGCATAACATCCAGCACACTCTGAGGAAAGACATGAAGGGAATCCATACCAAAAAGAGCCCTTGTACCAAAAACATTGAACTCATGAGGTCTACACAGGATGTTCCCACATAAAAACAGCCCTTTGAGACCACAGTAGATAACTGTTTCTCCTAAACTAATAGAGACAGAGAAAGTTAAGTAAAATGAAAAAGCAGAGATTTTTAATTCTCCCAATTAAAAGAATAAGAAAAATCTCCTGAAAGAACAAATAATAAATCAGACCTCACTCAGGTCTTCTAGACCCTGAGTTCAAAAAGGAGGTAAGAAAAATGATAAAGGAATAAAGAAAGATTACCAATAGAAATGCAGATCACTGTAGCAAGGAACTAGAAACTATAAAGAGGAACCAATCAAAATTATACAACTCAATTGCCAGGATAAAAACCAATCCAGAAGCAATGAATACCAGACTAAATAATGCAGAAGAATGAATAAGTGATCTGGAAGACAGAATAATGGAAATCACCCAATCAGAAGAGCAGACAGAAAGAAACATGAAAAAAAATAAGAGCAACATACGAGATCTATGGGATAATATAAAGCGTGCCGAACTACACATAATAGGGATTCCAGAAGGAGAAGATAGAGAGAAGAGGATGTCCACTCTCATCACTTCTATTCAACATAATATTGGAAGTCCTAGCCACAGCAATCAGACAAGAAAAAGAAACAAAAGGTATCCAAATTGGAAGGGAAGAGGTAAAACTGTCATTATTCACAGATGACATGATACTCTATATAGAGAACCCTAAAGACACCACACAAACACTATTAGAAACTGATAAATTCAGCAAGGTAGCAGATTACAAGATTAACATACAGAAATCTGTTGTATTTCTTTACACTAACAATAAAATATCAGAAACAGAAAGTAAAAAATCCTGTTGAAAATTGCTTAAAAAAAAAAAAAACCTGGAATAATCTTAACCAAGGAGGTGAAAAACCTCTACACAGAAAACTATAAAGCATTAATAAAGGAAATTAAATATGATTCAGAGAAATGTAAGGATATACCACACTCTTGAATTGGAAGAATTAATATTGCTAAAACGGCCAAACTACCCAAAGCAATCTACAGATTTAATGCAATCCCTTTCAAAATACCCATGATACTTTTCACAGAACTAGAACAAATAAACCCCAAATTTATATGGAACCACAAAAGACCCAGAATTGCCAAAGAAATCCTGAGGAAAAAGAACAAAGCTGGAGGCATAACCCTTCCAGACTTCAGATAATACTACAAAGCTACAGTAATCAAAAGAGCATGGTACTGGCACAAAAACAGATATACAGATCAATGGAATGGAATAGAAAGCCCAGAAATAAACTCACGAACCTATGTTCAATTAATCTATGACAAAGGAGGCAAGAATATACAGTGGAGAAAAGACAGTCTTTTCAATAAGTGGTGTTGGACAGCTACATGTAAACCAATTAAATTAGAACACTTCCTGACCATATATAAAAGTAAACTCAAAATGTGTTAAAGACCTAAATATAAGACATGACACCATAAAACTCTTAGAAAAGAACATAGGCAAAACATTTTCAGACATAAATCGTAGCAATATTTTCTTGATCAGCCTTCCAAGGAAACGGAAATAAAAGCAAAAATAAATATATGGGACCTAATAAAACTTAAAAGCTTTTGCACAGCAAAGTAAACCATCAACAAAGCAAAAAGACAACCTATACACTGGGAGAAAACATTTGCAAATGATGTGACTGACAAGGGGTTAATACCCAAAAGATACAAACAGCTCATACAACCCTATAATAAAAAAAGAAAAAAAAATCAAACCAATCAAAAAAATGAGCAGAAGACCTAAACAGACACTTCCCCAAAGAAGATGTAGAGATGGTCAATAGACATGTGAAAAGATGCCCAACATTGCTAACTATTAGAGAAATGAAATCAAAACCACAATGAGGTATCACCTCACACCAGTCAGAATGGCTGTCATCAAAAGTCTACAAATAATAAATGCTGGAGAGGATGTGGAGAAAACAGAATCCTCCCACACCGTTGGAGGGAATGTAAATTGGGGCAACCAATTTGGAAAACTATATGAGGTTCCTTATAAAACTAAAAATAGAAATACCATAGGATCCAGCAATCCCACTCCTGGGCATATATCTGGAAAAGATAAAAACTCTAATTCAAAAGATACATGCACTCCAATGTTCACAGCAGTATTATTTATAATACAAGACATGGAAACAACCTGAGTGCCCATCAACAGAAGACTGGTTTAAGAAGATGTGGGGTGTGTATATATATATATATATACACACACACACACAATGGAATATTACAGTGGCATAAAAAAGAATGAAATATTGCCATTTCTAGCAACATAGATGGACTTAGAGATTATCATACTAAAATGAAGTAAATCAGAGAATGACAAGTATTATATGATATCACTTATGTGTGAAATCTAAGAAATAACACAAATGAATCTATATACAAAACAGAAACAGACTCACAGACATAGAAAAAAACTTATAGTTACCAAAGGGGAACGGAGAGGTAAATCATGAGTATGGAATTAACAGATACCATCTATTGGGTTGGTCAAAAAGTGCCTTCGGCTTTTAAGTAAAAATAAGACACATTTTTCATTTTTGCCAAGAACTTTATTGAACAACGTATTCACTCTTTTTTCCCATTACCTTCTGCCATTTTTCAGACAACTTCATAATTCCATCTTCCCAAAACTTTTTATCTTTTTGAGCAAAGAACTGTTCTAGGTGCCTATTACAGTCTTCCAGGGAATTGAAATTTTTTTTATTAAGAGAATTTTATAGAGACCTAAAGAAATGGAAATCCGAAGGTGCAATGTCTGGGGAATATGGTGGATGAATCAGAATTTCCCAGACATGCTGTAACAGTTTTTGCCTGGTCATCAAAGAAACATGCAGTCTTCCGGTATCCTGATGGAAGATTATGCGTTTTCTGTTGATTAATTCTGGATGCTTTTCATCGAGTGCCGCTTTCAGTTGGTCTAACTGGGAGTAGTACTTGTTGGAATTAATCGTTCCATTTTCGGGAAGGAGCTCATAATAGAGGACTCCCTTCCAATCCTATCATATACAAAACATCACCTTCTTTGGATGAAGACCGGCCTTTGGTGTGGTCCGTAGTGGTTCATTTCACTTGCCCCACGATCCCTTCTGTTCCACATTATTGTACAGTATCCACTTTTCATTGCCCATCACAATTTGTTTTAAAATGAAATATTTTCGTTACATTTAAGTAGAGAATCACATGCGGAAATACGATCAAGAAGGTTTTTTTGGCTTAACTTATGTGGAACCCAAACATCAAAGCGATTAACGTAACCAAGAGGGTGCAAATGATTTTCAATGCTTGACATGGATATATTTTGAGTATGTCGGCTACCTCCCACGTGGTATAATGTTGATTGTTCTCAATTAATGTCTTGATTTGATCGCTATCAACTTCAACTGGCCTACACAACCGTGGAGCATCGTCCAGAGAGAAATCAACAGCACAAAACTTCGCAAACCACTTTTGACACATTCATCAGTCACAGCACCTTCTCCATACACTGCACAAATCTTTTTTTGCGTTTTGGTTGTGTCTTTACCTTTCTTGGAATAATAAAGCATAATATGCCAAAAATGTTGCTTTTTTTCTTCCATCTTCAGTATTAAAATGGCTACACAAAAATTCACCGGTTTTGATAAGTCTCTTTTTAAATGCACGCTGAGGGCTTCCCTCAGCCCTCAGCGTGCAGTGGTTAGGAATCCGCCTGCCAATGCAGGGGACACGGGTTTGAGCCCTGGTCCGGGAAGATCCCACATGCCACAGAGCAACTAGGCCCGTGTGTCACAACTACTGAGCCTGCGCTCTGGAGCCCACGAGCCACAACTACTGAAGCCTGTGAGCCTGGAGTCCGTGCTCCACAAGAGAAGCCACCACAATGAGAGGCCCGCGCACTGCAACGAAGAGTAGCCCCATCTCACTGCAACTAGAGAAAGCCCGCACAGCAACAAAGACCTAACACAGCCCAAAATAAATTAATTAATTAATTTAAAAAACATATAAATAAATAAATGCACGCTGATATGACAGCTGTCACATACAATTTAACAAAACTGTTTCAAATGAAGTTAAAGACAACTAAGTGCTATTGGAGCCATCTTACAGAAAAAACCAAACGAACCTTTTGGCCAATCCAATACCATACATAAAGTAGATAAGCAACAAGGATTTAATGACCTATAACAAAAAAGTATCTGAAAAAAATATATATATAACTGAAAAAAAGAAAAATGTACAACTAAATTATTTTTTTACATTTATATAATTAGGCATACATCCTCTCCCTATAAATTTCTGAATGTAAATTATGTTCAATCTATAAGAAAGACAATGTGCCAGCTAATATCATTTATCAATATATTTAAGCAACCAGGTGTAATCTCCCCATAAACCATTTTTCTATAATAATCCACTTAAAGTTATTAATTCTGCTTGGCTGTAGTAAGAATAAGGGAAGTTTGTGTATTTCCAAGGTTTCTGTAGTAAAAAGAACATTACTCAAAATATGTAAATACTGATTAAAATATTGATTATATTATCATTTAAAAATACCAATGTAGTAATAGTCCAGTGTGTATTTGGCTTTGCATATAATTAGATATTCCTAATTTTTAATTACAATAGTAAATTGACAATAAATTTTTAAAAAAACAATGTAAACCAATTAGTTAGAAAACAAAAAACAAAAAAAACCAAAATAAAACTTGGTAATACCTCCAAATCAGTAGCCCATCTTGTTACCTAAACCAAGAACTGTGGCTGTAGTATACTGATATTTCTGGGTTTTTTTGAATTATTCCATTCAGCTGTTGGGAAAGAGATCAATTTATCAGACTTCTTTCCTCTAAACTGCATGAGCTGAAATCTGCCCTAACCATTTCTATCACACTATACTAATAAAACCTAGTAGTAGGGTATCAGAACCTTACCTTTCAAAGCTTTTATCTATTTAATTCTGTTTCCCAAATCTAGATGACCATTACAGAATACCAATCCCCTTAGGCAGATTTCCAAACCTTATGACTTTTTTACACTTCTTCAATGCCTCCACAATCTGAATCTTGAAGATTTCCAGAAAAATGAAAACAACACAACACTCACTTCTATAGATTTAACTGATTTTATTAGACTAGAGAAGGTGGATATCTTGGATTTTGAATAATTGGAGCTTATACTTCCATATTTCTCACACATATATTATTACTTTAAATCACTACATTATGGAATAAATATTTTAAAATGATCCCATATTGGAATCAATTTTTAGCACAATTACTTTTCAAAAACATGGGATATTGAAATTAGATTAAGCTGAAGTACAAACAGTAATAATTTTAACATAAAAATAAATAGGTTTTAAATATATTAATTGTACTTGATTGGGATACTAGTGATTTCTAAGGTATTTCCTGAATGCCATAAATTGTAAGCTGACAGTGTTTGTGTATACAGATTTAAGAGAAAGACAAGGAAAGTCCAATTATATTTTTGACTATTTAAGAACTATATATACTTCTAATATTTACCAAGTGGTACTTTTAGGAAACGTTATTACAAGCTAAATTACATGAGGGTAATATTCATTTACAGACACATGACAAGATTTTGTTTTAATTAAAAAATACTTTATGTGTGAAAAAATTTTGAGATTGCAAAATAGAGTACAGAGTCTCCACTAGCATGAAAGTATTGGATTTATATCTTTTGTAAATCATAGTAGTCTGTGGTGGGTAAGGATAACACATTATCTTTATCCTTTTACTGTCACAAACTTTCATGCATCAAAAATCTATAAAATAAAAAGTTTAACCCTTTTGATCTTCCAAAATCTATAATAAAGAGGAAATTCCTCTAATTTCATTTAGTACGAGCCTTGTCTACTTGTGTCAGTTACCACAGTGGTTTCCATTTAACAGAAACAGGTTAAATGTTATTGTCTTAAATGAATGTGCTGGAAATGAATAAGCCATTATAAAAATAAATGACATTTAAAAATTTTTAAGAAATGGAAAATAATGGCAGCAAGTTAATTTATGTCATGATGTTCCTGTGCCTTTCTCTTTCCTTGAACTCAGATATTCTCCTTCTTTAAGATATACTGAATTGTAAAAAAAAAAAAAAAGTATGATTTGTAGTGTAAGTTTATTTCTTTAATGTAAATGAATTTTCTAAAGTCCTAATATCAAGCTATTGAATAGATGAAGGAAAAGGGACTGTCTTCATTCCACAGGCTTACTCTCTCCCATTAATTCAAAAGGCTATTATGTAATGGTGGATTTTTGGTTTGGGTGATTTCATTGATTGTTTATTCTAAAAAGCTTTTTATTTGGAAAAAATGTATACTTACTTTCACAGTATTAGTCATGACTCACTAGTAAGATTAGTTATCACAGAGTAAGGGGTTTTTTAATGTGTGTGTGTATATATAACACACACACATATTCTATATATATAAGCAAAAATAACATGCTTTATCTTAAATATCTTTCTTTTTAAAATATCTAAATTACCATTGATTCCAAACTCTCTTGTTTGAAGTTGCCATAATATATTTTAGCAGTTCTCTACCACGGACATTTAGTTTTCCAGTTTTTTACCTATTTATAAAAATGCTGCAATGAAATTCATTTACACATATCCAAGATCCTTGGTTGAATATACTTATGGTAAAATCTTAGAGGTATACTTTTGTGATCAAAGAGTATGCACATATTTATGCTTTAAAATATACATATATTTTGATAAACTGCTTTGGACTAAAGTTTTACAAATTTGTACTCCTGCAGCATAAGACAAAAGTGCCTACATAACCACAATAGGAATACTCATCAATATTGTTTATTGTCAGTATTTTAAAAAATATTCTGTGATATTTAAAAGAAGATTTTGTGATAGAAAAAGGTATCGCAAATATCTCTTTTCATTGTGTGGTGTTTATTTTCTCACCTTTAGTGGTGACTTTCTATATACAAAGGTTATTTTTATTATTAAGTATTTAAGAATTTTATAGAGGCGTAATTTGCACACAATAAACTGAACATATCTAAAGTGTACACTTTGGTAAGTTTGGGCATATACATATACCCAGGGAACCATCACCAAAATCAAATTAATGAATACATTCATCATCTCCAAAAGTTTCTTTTTTTAAATAAAAAATGTGTACATATAAGGTGTAAAGATGGTGATTTGATATACATATACATAACGAAATGATTACTATGGTCCAGCTAATTAACATATCATCTCCTCTCCTCACTCAGTTATTTTTTGTGATGAAAGCACTTGAAATCTACTCTCTTAGCACATTTCCAGTTTTCCATACAATATTATTAACTATAGTCATCATGCTCCAGAAGTTTCTTTATGTCCCTTTGTAGTCTCTCTTGATCCTTTTCACAAACCCCATCTCTACCACAACCACAGACAAAAACTGATTTCCTTTCTTGTCACTATAGATTAGTTTGTATTTTCTAGAATTTTAGATAAATGGCATCATAGATTAGGCACTCTTTTTTGGTCTTCTTTCAGTCAGTATAATTACATTAACATCTGTCCATTGTATATCATATATCAATAATTAATTCTTATTTACTGCTGAATAGTATTCCATGAGTGAACATTCCAGAAACTGATTATCCATTAGATATTTGAGTTGGTTCCAGTTTTGACTATTACAGAAAAAGCTGCACATGTCATTTATGGCTGTATACTTCCATTTCTCTTGTGAAAATATCTAGGGGTGGAACGACTTGAATAATGTAGTACGTAGATGATTCAATGTTAAGAATTTGCCATCTTATTTTCCATTGGGGTTGTACTATTTTGCCTTCCCTTCAGCACTGAAGGAGAGTTGCAAGTCCTCAGCAACACTTAGGGTTAGTTATGGTCAGTTGTTGAATACTCTAAGAGGTATGCAGTATATCATTATGGTATTAGTTTGCATTTCCCAATGATTAATGATGTCAATAATCTCTCTATGTGTTTATTTGACATCATTTGAAATGTCCAAGTATTTTTCTTACTCTTTCACTGGGTTGGCTATTTCCTTATTACTGACTGTGCTCAGCTGAATAATAGTTTCCAAAATATGTCCACATCATAATCTCCAGAACCTATGAATATGTTTACTTACATAGTAAAAGCAACACTGAAGAAATTATTTAATTAAAGATCCTGAGATAGAGAAATTATTCTGGATTATCTGGGTGGGCCTAACATAAACATGAGGGTCCTTAAAAGAGGCAGGAGATTCAGAAGGAGAAAGGAGATGTAAAAGACAAAATCAGAGGTCAGAGAAGATTTTATGCTGCTGGCTTTAGAGACGGAGGAAGGGACTTTGAGCCAAGGAATTCTTTCCTAGAAACTCCAGTAGGGACCAGCCCTGCTGACATCTTGATTTTATTTCAGTAATACTGATTTCAGATTTCAGGCCTCCAGAACTGTATTATATTTATTTGTTTTAAGCCAATAAGTTTGTGGCGATTTGCTATAGCACCAACAGGAGACTAATGACAGATTATGGCATGGGGGTGTGATGCTTCTGTAACAAATACATAAAAACACGGAAAGGGCTTTGAGATTAGGCAGTGGGCAGAGGCTGGATGAATTTGGGGGATCATGATAGAAAAGGCCTAGATTGTTTTGAATAGATTGTGAGTAAATATATGCATGTTAATGCCTTTACTAAAGAGAACTCAGAAATAAGTGACGAGCATGGTAGAGAAAAACTATATTATTTTAGATAATATCTAAATGATCATAAACAGACTGCTGTAGAAATATGTACATGAAAGGTGCTTCTGGTGAGGGTTCAGAAAGAATGAGGAACATACAAGAGAAAACACACATGGGCTTAATACAAAAATCATCTTTAACAGAAGATTGGTAAAAATACAGATGTGAAAGGGACTCTTGGGGAGGGTTCAGATGGATATGAGGAACATGTTATTAGAAACTAGCAAAAAGAGAATCCTTATTATATAGTGGCAGAATTCTCAGCTGAAGTGTGTCCTGTAGTTATGTAGAAAGCAAAACTTGTAAATGTTGAACTCTGAAATTTAGCTGAGGAAATTTCCAAACAACAAGTTGGTGGGACCTGGTTTCGTCTTGCCACTTATAGTAAAATGGGAAACGAACAAGATGAATTAAAGGAAGAACTGTTAAGCAAAATGAACCAGCACTTCAAGATTTGGGAAATTATCAGCCTATCCTCATTGGAAAAGATGTTAAAATTAGGAGATGCACTGTCAAGGAAACATGCTTCTTAGAGTGTGTCTGAACAACCTTTTATATAAGATGTAAGGACGGTAGCAGAAATTAGAGAGACGATATTAAGCTGCTGGCTTTGAACCATGAGCCAAGGAATGTGGAGCCATGGAATAAGGAGCCATGAGCCAAGGAATGTTAGGTAGCCTGTAGAAACTAGAAAAGGTAAGGAAACAGATTCTCCCCTTAGAGTCTTCTAAAGGACCACAGTCTTGCCACCACCTTGACTTTAGCCCAATGAAACTGAATTCAGATTTACTGCCTCTAGAACTGTAAGAAAGTAAATTTGCTTTGTTTTAAGCCACTTAGTTGGTAGCAATTTATACAGCAGTAATTAGAAACTAGTCAACTGGGTTTTGAAAAATATTTATTCTGGATACAATTCCTTTATTGGATATATACTCTGCAAATATTTTTTTCCCTTATCTATGGCTAGTATTTTCTCTCTCTTGTGGCTGTTTGAAGATCAAATAATTTTAATTTTGGTTAAGTCCAATTAAACATACTTTTCTTCTATAGATCACGCTTTTGGTGTCATGTCTAAGAAATATCTGCCTAATTCAAGATCACAAATGTTCTTTCCTAAAAGTTTTATAACTTTAGGGTGTTAAATTTAGGTCTATGATTCATTTTGAGTTAATTTTTTGGTAGGGATTGTGTGAATCTAAAGATACACATGAAGAAAAATGCCACAACCTTCTCCTCATTTATTTACGATTAAAATTTTTTTTCCTAACAATGTTTCATAATATTAAGTGAACCTGTCTATCATATCTTTTGCTAGGACATACCTTGTATGAATTAAATCCTTTTAAATTTATTGTGACTTGTTTTATTGCTCAGAATGTGGCCTATCGCTGCAAATATTCTGTGTATATTCAACTTTTTGTGGGTGGAGTGTTCTATAATTACCATTTAGTTGGTTAATAATGTTCAAATCTTCTACATCCTTGCTGATTTTCTGTATATTCTACCAATTATAAGAGTAGTATTAAAATCTCTGACTATAATTGTGAATGTGTTTATTACATGTGTTTTGAATACCTTTTTATTATCTGTGTTGATATTTTAAATTATGTACGTTTGATAAATTGACACTCTAAGAAATGACTTTCCTTAACCCTGATAACATTCTTTTTTCGGAAATATTCTTAGTCTGGTATTTTAATATAGTCATTCCAATTTTCTTTGACTAGTGTTAGTACTACATATCTTATTATTATTTTACTTTTTACCTATTGGAGTCTTATACTTAAATTGTTTTTCTTAGAGGAAACAGAATTGTGTCTTACTTTTTATTTAATGTGACAAGCACCACTTTTATTTGGGTTATTTAGACTACTTTTGCAGTTTTTCATTGATTATGTTTGGGTTTTGTCTTCTATTTGTACCGTTTGTGCCTTCTGTTAAACTATTTGAATTTTTTTGTTATTCTTTTATTGGTTTCGCATTGCTCCTGTAACAAATTATTACAAATTTAGTGGCATAAAAGAGCACAAATTTATTATCTTACAGTTTTAGAGGTCAGAATTTGAAAGTTGGTCACACTAGTCTGAAATACATGTTTTCAGGGCTGCGTTCCTTTCTGGATGCTCTAGGGCACAAGCAATTTTCTTCCCTTTTCCAACTTCTGGAGACTGCCCGCATTTCCTGGCTCATGGTCCCCTTCTATCTTCAAAGACAGTAATGGCCAGCTGAGTTTTTTTCACATTCTATCACTCTTTGTCATTGACTCTATGCCTCTCTCTTCCACATTTCAGGACTCATTTGATTATATTGGGTCGCCCAAATAATAATCCAGTGACTTCACAAACATTACATAGGAAAAAAAATCTATTATATTAAAAGTATTAATTATTATGGCACTGTAGGTTAAAATAAATTTTAAAATAAAACACACCTTGACCAATCACGCATGCTTTAATTGAATGTAAAACGTGAGAACTGCTTTGTTTCCATTCCAGAAGGTATTTATAGGTTTGATAATTACAGCTCACATTAATTCATTACTTGTACACTTTTATCCTAAAGATTAACTTAAAGTACAATACACTATTATTACTATTACTAATATATAATTAACACATTTTACTTTAAGTTAATCTTTAGGATTAAAAAATTAACCAAAGAAGTGTTAATAAAAGTGATGGCTACCTCTAAATAATGCATGCATTTTACCAATAAAAGCTAAAACAAAATGCTCTTTAGAGAAGACTCTAAATATTTGGCTTTTGTGGAGACTTACATTTCATAGTTGTGTGTGTTTGGAGTACTCTGCTTACATAACACTTATGACTTCTTTCTTTCTGGTTCAGATGTGCAATTCTTTAATCTCACTCATATAATATTATTATAGCTCTTATTCTACTTTCTTCTTTTATATTTACACATAAAATCAAGTCTGTTTTCACAAGGCTACAAAGATATTTCAAGTCTTTTCCTTTCAAATTGATTTTTAACTAAGCTATTTTTTAATTTTATAAGGTTATAAAATCATATTAATAATATATTGCCAAGCTAGATCTGTATATACATTTTAAAGTTGTTTCCAGCCAAAGTAAAATAAACTTAAACAATGCAGACTTAAACACAGCTGAATAATGATTACCACATTGTATTGTGATATATCTTCAAATGACACTTTTTACAAGTTAATAATAAATGCTTCCCCATTCTTTTTGCTTATTTGTTTCTTTGCAGTAACTTTTTTCTCTTAGAGTATTTAGAAAACCTATCTCGAAGCCAAACCACCAAGGAGATCACACCATGCCTTACTGCACCTTATTTTATTTTATTTCATTTTTTTTAGTAATTTTTGAAATATTTATATTAATAACATTTTACCCAAACAACTTTAATCTAGGGAAGTCTAAGTATTTTTTGACAACACTTCCCATGCAATTTATATAATCATTTATATAATATTAAATAAACCTAATTATTTTTAGCACCCTTTTTACAACATGAAAGAACAAATCCTTTGTGATTTTCCAGTGGCCCTCTGGGAAACCCCAAAGTCAATTTTGGGTATAAAAGATATCAACTGGGATTAGATGTGGGGAAGGCAAAATATCAAAAGTTGTCAGGATATTTGAACAATTTGGTAATGCCATCTGAAGTTTGGAAAATATCGCATATTCATAACATACATACATACATAAACATACAGACAGATACATATAGAAATCTTATAGCTTTCATTCTAAAATTTTAGTTGAGTCATGCATAAACACAGAAATACAAAACTCCCTGGTTTATATAACAGAGTTTTGGCCCTTGTCTTTGCCCCACTTTATATTATTAATCAGGATTATTCTGACTGATGGAACAAGTTGAGGTTATCTGTTCAATATGAGGGCTTAGAGTTTCCCACCGTTCTCTTTGACCTGATGTGTAATCCTATGGAGGTTGTGGAATAAATACGGGGAGAGGAACCAAAGAGATACCCAGCAGCCATCTGGGTGTCTCCAAAGACATCTGAGTGGATAAAATAGCCAGTCTGTTTCCAGTTAGCTTTTTCAGCCTCAGGTGGTTGCCTCTGAGAGTCCCCCAATAGAGTCAGGAGGCCTAAAGCTCTAGTGACTATAGGAAGCTGAGGGACTGGAGTGGGAAGAGAAAAGTCGGGCAGGGACGTTGAAGGGGGACAGATCAAAGGACTTAAGCGAGCTGCAGGGAAGAACAAAGGTAGTAAAAGGAGGAAGAAGGAATGGAAGTGATGGGAAGGGGCAAGTCCTGGATGAGCCAGTTTGGGAAGGCCTCAAGTTTCCCAAAGAGGTCACTGAAGTTCCAAATTGCCTTTGGAAAATTTGGTAAATTTTCGTTATTTATGAAGATATTAAACTAAGTAAGTGCAGTAATGGTAAAGCATGTAGTAAGCAGGGAAGAAGAGGAGGGAAGCCACCTGGCAGAATGAGTTACCCATGGGATTAACAAATAATTAAACCGAGATTAGAGAGCTGAGGGAACCCTTCATGCAATCTCCAGGGCAGAGAGCCAAGGGAACCCCATTGTACCTTATTTTAAATGACAATTGTGAGACAACATCCCCAAGCAGTAACAGAGGATAATTCACATCCTATGGTTTTCTATTATGCTTTCTGTAATGCATCTTGATTTCTCATCCTCACTGCATCCTCTGTATGGAAATACATATATACTTTTTTTTCTCCTGTTATCTAGCAGTGGTATGGGTATACTGAGTAGATTACAAATAAAATGTATGTACCGTAGGAAAAAAGTGAATGTGTATATTTTTGTTATATAAAAAAAATAAAATTATGCCTGAGATATCTGAAAATGTTCATATACCTCTAAAATTCAAAGTCTAGAGGAGCCTCAGAGAGCATATCAGTCTTAGGATGTAATAAGAAATGTAATAAGATATGTTAAATCATACCAAAAAAATTAATCTACAAAGTAATGGGCTCCATAATGGAAATTCTGAGTGAAGATAGAAGCAACTGCAACTCCATTCCCCAAGGTGCAAAACTCAGTTGACAGATCATATCATTTTATTTTTGATCCAAATATATTTTTCACCTCTCTTAAATACTCTTGGTTCAAATTTTATCTGGAGAAGACTTCAAAGTAGGCATAAATATCTTTTTGGTTTTTTGTTTAGCTTGTATTTTCCTTTTTATAAGGCATACTTTTCTAATTATAAAAGATATAAGGGCATACTTTAAATTATTTTTCTCTTTGTTACGTGTTCTTCATTCAACTCTGCAAACTAAGAGCAGATAATATATTGTTAGACCAAACTGGGTGAAAATATTTCTGACATTATAGCTCTAAAATTAAAAACAGAAAACAAAAGCAAACAAATAACAAAAAGAAATAGAAAGATAATCGGAAAGGAGGTAAGAGCACACTGTAAATGTCAGTAAAACTTTGGAGAGTATAAAGAAGACAGACAAATGAAATGACTTAGCAAATCAGATTTTTTAAAATTTTTAAATAAAAATTAACTGTCAGCACAGTGGAAATAAAAAGCAATGTTCTACAGAAAACTCTGAAAAGTACAAAGAATTACAAATTTGGGTAATTTTAAAATCTGTATATTAAAATCTAAAAAAAGGAGCATTGATTAAATATCTTGTTAAGGAGAAGGTTAACCCCCCAGAGCCCTTCTTCCAGCCCTATCATCAAGCAATTGTCCCTCCCAAATGTTGGCGGAATAGTTTACTCTCTGATACTCAAAAAAATAAATACCAGAATATGAATACTAGACACAGGTGAGAATGACAATGAGGTGCCCTATTAAAAACACGTAGGTTAAGTGAAAATTTTCACAGCGGACTTTGACACCTCCAAGTTCTTTCTTTTAGATTTCTCTCAGAATAATAAAATCTAAGTTTACATTCTCTGAGGCAGAAGAGTGATAATTTCTTTCTGAGGAAACTAATTTGGCCAAGAGAAAAGGACAACTGTATACTAATTTTAGTGGATTCTCCAATGAAAGACCCAGTTTACTGACCTATCAGTTTCTATGGTAAGGATCATCAATGCCCAGAGACTTTCCAAACAGCTTATTAGTATATAATTCATAAATACTCCAAGCAAAAAAAGTTTAGGCAAAAACAATTAGAAAGAAATAACTAAGAGGAAAAAACTAAACAGAGCAGATATATAGTTGAAATATATTTTCATTCCACAAGATCTCAAAGATCACAAAAACTTACTTCCTGTACATTTTTACTCATTTTAACCACAAAATGATTTTTTGCAACAAAATAGGGAACTAAGTAACTCAAGAAGACAAAAGTAATTTAGGAAGACATGGGTTTTTGGAAAAAACAGGTCCAACTCAAGAAAGGGGAGAAAGACAACTCCAAATGACAGAAAAAATTTCCCAGTCATTTAAAATAATATAGAGCAGACTTAGAAAGCACATACCCAGACTGAAAAGACGATAAAGGAATGCTGAAGGATGTTGGGGAGAGAAAAATGGAATTAGTACATTACTTGAGGAATTTTACCTTGTAATAAGAGTTTATTACTTTTAGAATGTGTTAAATACATAAAAAATGAACAAAATTGAGAAATTTATTATTTCCAGGGAAATAAAAATATTTTCTATGAAACAAAATGCCATTCTATATGGCTCATCTGTGGAAAAACATTTTCACAAGTAAAATAATGTAAAAACAGAATGCTGATATAACAAAAATGGTTGATATAACTACACTCTGAGGATGAAAGTAGAAATGTAGCCAAGCAGGACCCTATGGGGCCCTCCTGTGACAGACCTCCTCCCCACCATGTCCTCTCCCTGCCTCTTGTTGTAGAAAAGCTGTAGTCTCCCAGGCCTCCCCTAAGTCACAAAAGCCTGGCTCAATAATTAATGATTGAAAGGATGTGAACATGTAGTGACAAAAGAAGCAGCTGGGCCAGGAGAACTGGTAACAATTTAAACAGTAAATCAGCTATGTGTCAGTCACAGAATCTTTAGCTCCTCCCTAAAGTACACAGATAACAGTATCTGATGCACATTTCTAAGTTGTTTTACAGATACTAAAGCCCCCACCAAAAGGAAGAAGTTAACTACATGATGACCATGAGCATGTTGCCCCCAGACTGGCTGGAGCCTGAAGATTGATAATGTTAAACCCTGGGACACCACCCTGTTACCTCACCATCAACCAATAAGAGAATTGTGCATGAGCTGATCACACACCCTCTGGCTCCCCTCTCTCACCTTGCCTTTAAAAATGCTTCCCTGAAACCCATGGGGTAGTTTGGGTTTTGTAGAGCATGAGGTACTGGGCCTCCTTGTATGGTGCCTACCATAAACACTGCACTTCCTACACCACAAGCTGGAGTCAGTAGCTTGGCTTTACTGCATGATGGCGAGCAGACCCAAGTTTGGTTCGGTAACAGAAAGTTATGCATGTTTGTATTGGATGCTGCTGTAAGAGAGAGAACTGCCACCAGTTCAATCATTACTGATTCCACTATTTATATCATACCCCACCTCTAAACCAATAATAAGTTCTGTGAACTCTCCCCAAATTTTCCAAGTCCAAAATTAGCTATCACCTCCTGTGACGGGGCAGAAGAGTTGTGCTATCTTTCCTGCCTCATAAGGTGGATAATATAGATGTATCTTAAATCAGGAAGACTTCTTACAGTTTCTCAGCAGGGGACTGACTGCCTACATTCTTTGTTCTAGATGCCTGAGGAAAAGGAGAATTTTTCATCTCTCAACAATTGTTAGGAAACTGCAACAATATAATGAAATACAATGAATTGGCAAATAAAAACAACAAGTCACTAAAAAGTGACAAACTTTCAGACACACAGGAAGATAAAAACCCATTTCCAATTAAAGAAAACTAATAAGAGAAAATGATGAAAACCAAATTTTTTAAAAGCAAGAGAGGGAAATTAAGAATGCAAATTAATTTTAATAACTGAGAATTTGGGTTTTATTATTTAAGAATACAGTAGATAAAATAAAGTAGAATATAGTTATAGCACATTCCCTAATTACTGACCACAAAAGCAAGAAATATCTTAGTTTAAAAAGTAAAAATATTAATAGATTTAAAACTTGGGCTGAAGTGGGACTCTTGGGTTGAAGTATTTTCCTCTCAGTAGATTGAAGATGCTACTCCATTGCCCTGTATCTTCAAAGCAGTAAACAGCATTCTCAGAAGAAAAACTTTGGAATATAAAATAGTATGGAAGAAAATGGTTTAGAGTTGGTTTTCTGCCCTTTCTTAGCTTCAAAAATGTCTGCAGATTTGCTCTTTAGTCAAAGCCCCTTTCAATATTAAATCCAAGATATTTTAAGGATTTACCTATACCAGATACATGACACATGAAAATATATTTGAAACTATGTACCAATGTCATTATTAAGACTGAGTAAAGGATAACTTGTATTGATGAGATACAGGTGTTTCAGAGAATGAGGGCTAATAGCACTTCTGAGGGAGCTGAGTGAATCCTGTGACAGCAAGTTACGTGCACCAGAGGGAATTGTGTGACTAGGTATATATGCTTAAATAACTCCCTCAGTTAGATTTCCCTGATTGGAGGTAGTCACATACATTCAGATCATCTTGTGCTCAAGAAAAAATTGGGGGGCAAAAGTTGTTTCTTGAGCCATGATATATCATTTATTCTGATACAATGAATGCTGTGTTATTTCTTAACCTGCACCCTTTTCAAAACCTAGGTAACACTGGTGCTGTTTGAGTTTAAATATTAACTCAATCCCAAAGAATTCTGCTAACAGAGTGGCATTTTAGACTAGAACACATCTTAATAAATAAGTAGCAGCCCTAACACGTAAGGAGCTTGGAAGTTGTTATTCCATTATTATAGTAAATTAAGAGCTGAAAATACAAAAAGTTAAAGACTTGTCTTGGACTCCTCAGAAAACTGGGTTTGCAGGGCAAATCACTACCCACAGATCTGAAGATACAGGTGAATAAAGATAGAGCCAAGACCTGCTTACCTGGAGCAGAAGCTGCTGGAGCAATACAATGGTAGGAACACGAAGGGTGACATTTATAAATTTCTGCAAGCCAAGTGTGGGATAGTTTGAAGGTATGAGCCTCAGTCATGTCAATGCCCTCTCCAACTTTCAGTGATATCTATATATGTACATATACCAGATAAATACTTACATGTATATATACATACATATCTATCTATCTACCTACCTACCTATCTTACCAGATTTACCAGAAACTCATCATAAAAAGCTAAGAAAGATCCCTTGCAAGCTCTGGCACAGGGAGAAAAAACATTAACCATTGTGAAATACATCCAGAGGATTCTCTATAAGAAAGGCTTACTTGGGGTTGGGGGTGACTTTACCAGAGCTTCATCTGACATGAGGTAAGGGACATTATTCAACCTCAGTTTCTCTCTAGCTCTCATGTCCAGCCTAAGGGGATGGTTTGGAGATAAGTAACACTTGTGAAGGTTACAGCCCAGAGACACTAGCTCAATGAAAGTCAGAGATTTAACCATAAGATAATGGAAAGCCTATCCTCCACCACATATTACCACTAAACAAGTAGAACTCCATTAAAATAAGAGTGGATTATTTGAAAAAGATTTAAGGTAAAAAAAAAAAAAAAAACACTCTGAGAGGAGGTCTCAGGGAAGTCCAAAGATCCAGGGGAGACAAAACACTACACACCAGAGTAATTTGAAGCCCCTAGCAACTGCAGCTATAGATAATATGAAATAGCACACTCTTAGCCATATTAGAATAAAGCCTCACAGTAAAGGTTTGTTTATCTTGGTTTCTATTACCTAATACACCATGTTTGCCTTTAAGCTAAAAATGTTAAAAACAAAAAATAATACTGCCTTGAATAGACAAAGAAAGAATCTGAACCAGACTCATATATGACAAAGATTTTGGAATTATCAGAAAGGGAATGTATAATAACTATGATTAATATATTAAGGATGGTAATAGAAAACGAAGACAACATGCAAGAATGGATAAGTAATGCAAGCAGACAGATGGAAACTAAAAAAAATCAAAAGGAAATGCTAAAAATCTGAAACCAAAAACAGAAATGAACTATGTGTTGGTTGGGCTCAATAGTAGACTGGACCCACCAGAGGAAAATATCAATGAGGATGAATATTGGTCAATCAAAACTCCCCAAACTGAAATACAAAGAGAAAAAAATAAAAAGAGGTAAAAAGAACATCCATGGACTGTGGAACAACTTCAAAAGGCATAACATCTGAATAATTAGAATGCAAGAAGGAGAATAAGGGAGAACAGAATAGAAATATGTTTGACACAATGGCCAAAACTTTTGAAAAATCAATGATGACACAAAGCCACAGATCCAGGAATCTAAGAGAATAAAATATATGAACAAATCCACACCTAGGAATATCATGTGTATGATTAGTCAGGGTTCTCCAGAGAAACAAAATCAATAGGATATATATAGATATGTAAGAGGACGTTTATTATAAGAATTGGCTCATGTGATTATGGGTAAAGTCCTACCAAAAATTTAATTCATTCTATGAGTTAGAATTATGTTAATACCCTATTAGTATCACCCTAATACTAAAAATACAAAAAGAACTTGTAATAAGGCAAAACTCATGAAAATAGGTATAAATTCCCTAAACAAGACATTAGCAAATTAAATTTTTTAAAAGTATAAAAAGAATTATGTAGTATATTCAGTGGGATCTTTCTAGCTATGTAAGGTTAGCTCAGCATTTCAAAATCAATAACTATAATCCATCACATCTACAGAAAAGACAGAAAATCATATAATCATATCAAATAATATAGAAAAAGTATGTAACAAAATCCAACATCATTTATGACTAAAACTACCACCAAACTAAGGATACTGGGGAACTGTCTCACATCTATAAAAAGCTTACACTTAACATCATATTTAATGGTGAGAAACTGGATTCTCCCCACCCCCAACAATATCAGTAATGAGGTAAGGATTTCCTCTCTCAAAACTCCTATTCAGCATTGTACTAGAAGCCCTGTGTAGTGTAATAAGACATGAAAAGGAAATAAAAACTACACAGATTGGGAAGAAAAAAATTAAGTTGCCTTTGTTTGTAGATGACATAATTGTTCATATAGAATATTCCAAAGAATCAAACAAAAAACCTCTTGTAACTTATAAGCAAGTATAATAAAGTTGTAGGATATAAGATTGATATATAAAATTCAATTATTTTCCTACATATCACCAATGAACAATTGGAATTTAAAATGCAAAAGAATACAATTAACAATATGTAATAAGAAGAGTAATGATCTTTCAAATATTTCTATGTCCTAATCTTTGGAATCTGTCAATATGCCAGGTTACATGGCAAGGAGGATTTAAAATTGCAAATGGAATTAAGACTTTTAATCAACGAATAATAAAATAGGGAGCTTTTCCTGGATTATTCCAGTTGACCCAACTAAATCACAAGGGCCCTTAAAATGTTAAAGAGGGAAACAGAAGAGTCAAAATCAGTGTCAGAGTGATGTTATATAAGAAAGACTGGACTAGCCTTGTTGCATTTGAAGATAGAAAGGTACCATGAGTCAAGGAATATGGGTGTCTCCAGAACCTGGAAAAAGCATGAAAACAGATTCTCCCTTAGAGCTTCCAGAAAGAAATGCTGTCCTGCTGATACCTTCATTTTAGCCAAGTGATTTTCATTTCAGTATTCTGATCACTAATTCAAGATAACAAATTTGAAGAGTTTTAAGCCACCAAGTATGCAGTAATTTTCCCTACCAATAGCAAACTAAACCAGATTTTAGTACCTGTTTAATATGTAAAGATGTGGGTTTGGAAGTTTATTTAGAATTTCACAATGAGCAGAGGATGAAAGACATTTGAGGAGCATGACTGACAAAGCCCAGATTGCCTCCAACAGACTGTCATTAGCAATGTGGATGGTAAAGACTTTGCTAGTGGAGGCTTAGAAGGACGTGAGGAGCACGGTAGAGAAAACATACATGATCTCAGAGAATACCCAAACTGCTCTTAACAAACTGTTAGTAGAAATACAGATGAAAAAGATACTCTCAGTGAGGGCTGACACAAAAATGAGAAATATGTTATTGGAAACTGGAAGGAAGGGAAACTTGTTATGTAGTGGCAGAAAGCTTAGCTGAAGTGTGTCCTGAAACAATATAACTTGTAAACAATGAACTATACTATTTAACTGAGGAGATTTCCAAGCAAAGTATTGGAAGAATGGCCTAGATTCTTCTTACTACTTGTAACAAAATGTGAGAAGAAAGAATTAATTTGAGGGAAGAACTTTTAAATAAATAAAAAAGAGCCAGAATTTGATGATTTGGAAAATTCCCAGTCTATCCAGATTGCAAAAGATGCTATAATTAAGAGAGTCACTTTCAGGCCATAAGAGAGTCACTTTCAGGCCCATTTGCTCTGGAGAGAAATCTCAGAGTGTTTCTGGACAATCTTTTGCTAGTGTCGCAGAAGAATTAAAAGATTATTCAATCACACAGAAGGTTCTTTGAAGAAATTAGGCATGTATAAATCCTCTCAGCCATTTCTGAAGAATTCAAGGGTAGAGATAGGACTGTCCACAAAAGGTCAATGGAGAAGATTCATGTTTCATGGAGTTACAAAGGAGACCTACAAGCCTCATGAAAATTTTATACTAGCAGAAACACTATCCGCTTGGATTAAAGGGATAAAGAGAGTGAAAAAAATGAAAGAAGGCTGCCAGATGATCTAAATTTTAGGCAAAAACCAGGTTGATACATCTACTCAGTTCTACATACATGGTAGCTTCCAAAAAAAAGAAGGATGACACTGAGGGTGGGATCATCAAGCTGTGTTTCATCAAGCACAGATGATGAAGCCAATAGCCCAGAGGGCTTTGCTGGGAGCCATAAAGAATTATTCTCAGACCTTGAAACCAAACGGTGTTTGGCTGGATTTAATAATTGCTAGGGGCTAGTGACAACTTGAGAAACATAATGAGATAGTATTAGAACATAAACCAGACCAAATAAATAAATTTATTCAATAGGCAAGAGATTAGGCAAATTTTCCTTGCCAAAAAATTTCCAAAATGTATCTATATATTCCACCCTCAAGAAAGTGGAACATAACTCCTATTGCTTAATTGTGAGCTCTGTATATTTATTTATTTTCAAAAAGTGCAAAACAGAAAAAGGCCAAAAAAAAAAAAGTAACTTTACATTACCTCAGCCAGGTGATCAAAATTAGCATCAACAGTGACATGTGTACCCTTGATATAAGATGATGAGTTTGGCCTTTTAACCTCTGTGGTCTCCCTCCCCCAAATCTTTAATCCCAGTCTAATTATAAGAAAAATATCAGACAAACCTCATTTGAGAGATACTCTATGAAATGCCTAACCATTACTCATCTAATTATCAAGGTCATTAAAAAGAGTGAAAGTCTGAGAAACTATCACAGTCAAGAGGAACTTAAGCAAACATATGACCAAACGTAATATGGTATTCTGTATGGGATCTAGGAAAAGAATAAGAATATTAGGTAAAACCTAGTGGAATCTGAATAAAGTACTGACTTAGTTAATGATAATGTGTCAATCTTGTTTCATTAATACTAACAAATGTACTATACTAATGTAAGGTGTTAATAATAGGGGAAAATGGGTGCAGGTTATGTAGGATCTCTTTGTACTAACTCACAATATTTCTTTAAATCAAAAACTGTCCTAAAAATTTTTAATTATTAAAAAAAATAAGTAAAATGAGAACACAATTAATTAAAAAGAGAAATTCAATTTCTTAAAAAAACTAGGTAAAATTCAATATATAAAGGATAAAATAAGAAATACATCACAAAGATATGCATTTGTAGATAAAATAGAACACATAATTATTGTAATTAAGGAGAGATGGAGATGGTAGAGTAGGAGGACACAGGGTTCAACTCCCGTCATGAACACATCAGAATTACAACTACATATAGAGCAACTCTTGCTGAAATCTATCTGGGGACTAGAAAGATGGCTCCTCCGTGATCAAAGCTGTAAAGAATGACCCACACGGAGTCCTGTAGGAACAGAGAAGTGATCTGGTTGGGACCCAAACCCCTAGAGGAGTGCATAGAAGAGGAGGAGGATATGGTAAGCTCGAGAATCCTCCCTGAGGAGCAAAGGGTTTGAGTCACATATTAAGCACCCCAACCCTGGGGTCTGACACTGGGAAGACAAGCCCTCTTAGCTGGTTTGAAAAACAGCAGGACTTATTGAAGAGCAGTAAGAAACCAAGACTCTATTCATGAAGTGTGCAAACAGACTCGCTTGCTCTCAGTCACTGCAAGGAAACAGCTATTGAAAACTGCCTGGGGCTCTGGTTGGCTTGCCAGAACGTCCCCAGTGTGTCCCCCAGGCTCCAGCTCCAGTTCCTTTTGCTCTGGCACTATTCCTCAGTAAGGTGGAGGCTGCCATTGCCAATGAGCATATGCATACTTGGAGGGAATCGAGTTGGCCTGGACCCCAGCACTGCCTCTGACCAGGGCAGAGGGGGCTACTGCCAGCACAGGCTTCAGTGCACACACTCAGGAGGGAGTGAAACTAGCTCCAGTGCAGAGACGATAATCACTGGAGTGCATTTCACTGTACACGCTTGGGTGGGAGTGAAGCCAGCTCAGTGGTGTGGCATCAACCCATCTAGTCCCAACCAGCCTCTAACAAAGGCACGCAAACCAGGGAAAAAGTGAAACCAGCAGAGAAGTGCCGCCGCAAGCCCTCAGGCCCTGGCCATGCCCCAAACCAATGTAGAAACTGTCAAAGCACTCAGGAGAAACCCAACTCTCTCAGGGCTCCTGTTCTAGCCCCTTGTGCCCTGAATTTACCCTTCATAGGGAACTGACAGTCACTGAGCATAGAAGAAGGCTAGGCTTGACCTGGTTCTTCCTCTAACCCCTCCAACTCCATCCCTACCTCCCACCAAGTCAGTGGCTGCAAGCACACTTGGGGGAAGACATGGCCCATGCTTACTTCAGATCCAGCTCTCTCACCAAAGCCACTGTGCATACAGAGACTGCATAGGAATGCTCCCATACAGACACACCTTCAAGACCAGAATAGGTAACTGTTTTATCTAATTTCATAGAGACAGATAAAGTAAAACAAAATGAGAAGACAGATGAATATGTTTCAAATGAAAGAACAAGAAAAAATAAGCCCTGAAAAATACCCTAGTAAAACAGAGATAAATAATTTACATGATAAGGAGATCAAAGCAATAAGAATGCTAACTGAGCTTGGGAAAAGAATAGATGAACACAGTGAGAATTTTAACAAAGAACTAGAATATATAAAAAAAGAACCAGTCAGAAGTAAAGAAGACAATTACTGAAATGAAAAATACACTAGAGGAATTAACAGGAGATTAGGTGATACAGAATTACACATAAGTGATCTGGAAGACAGAATAATGGAAATCACCCAATCAGAACAGCAAAAAGAAAAACAAATTTAAAAAAAAAGAATAGTTTAAGGGACCTCTGGGACAACATTAAACATACTAACCTTTATATTATAGGGGTCCCACAAGGAGCAGAGAGAGAGAAAAGGGTAGAAAATGTATTTGATGAAATTATGGCTGAGGACAGCCCAAATGTGAAGAAGGAAACAGATATTCAGGTACAGGAAGCACAGAGAGTCCTAAACAAGGTGAATACAAAGAAACCCAAACTAACGCATACCATAATTAAAATGGAAAAGTTAAAGAGAGAATTTAAAAGGCAGCAAGAAAAAAAAAAAAGTCACATGGAAGGGAACTCCCATAAGGCTATCAGCTATTTTTCAGCACAAACTTTGCAAGCCACAAGGGAGTGGCATGATATATTTAAAATGCTGAAAGGGAAAAACCTACAATCTAGTACACCCTACCCAGCAAGGTTATCATTCAGAATTGAAGGAGAGATAAAAAGCTTCTCAGACAAGCAAAAATTAAAAGAGTTCATCAATACTAAACTGACTACACAAGAAGTGTTAAAGGGTTTTCTTTAAGTGAGAAAGAAAAGGCCACAACAAAAAGAAATTATAGGAAGGGAAAAATCCCAGTGGTAAAGGTAAAGGCTGTGAATCAACCACTTAAATAAGCTGCTATGAAGACTGAAAAGAGAAAAAAATGACTAAATCAACTCTTAACTACAATAAATAGTTAAGGGATAGACATAAAGATGTAAAATACGACATCAAAAACACAAAATGTGGCAGGAAGTTTAGGCAGAGCTTTGAGAATGTTTGAACTTAAATGACTATATGAACTCCATAGTTACCAAAAATCAAAAACCTACAATAGATACACAAAAACTAGAGAGAAAGGAACACAAACAACACTAAAGAAAATCATCAAACCACAAGGGAAGAGACTAAAGGAAGAAGAAAAGAACAGAGGAGAACTACAAAAACACCGTGAAAACAAGTAACAAAATGGCAGTAAGTACACATTTAATAATCACTTTAAATGTCAATGGACTAAATGCTCCAATCAAAAGACATAGGGGAGCTAACTGAATAAAAATCATGATTCATCTATGTATGTGTATAAGAGATTCACTTCAGAGCTAAAGATACACACAGATTGAAAATGAGGAGATGGAAAAATTAACCCTTGCAAATGGAAAGGAAAAGAAAGTTGGGATAGTAAAACTCATATCAGACAAAGTAAACTTAAAATCTATAATACAAGACAGAGAAGGGCATTGTATATATAATGATAAAGAGCTCAATATAAGAAGAGGATATAATATTTGTTAACATATATGCACCTAATATAGGAGCATCCAAATATATAAAGCAAATATTAATAGACATAAAGGGAGAATTTGACAATAATTCAATAGTAGTAGGGAACTTTAACAGCCCACATATCATCCAGACATAAAAGCATTAAGGAAACAGTGGCCTTAAATGACACATTAGACCAGTTGGATTTAAATGATATCTACAGGACATTCCATCCAAAAATAGCAGAATACACATTCTTTTCAAGTGTACATGAAATGTTCTCCAGGACATAACACATGCTAGGCCACAAAACAAGTCCCAACTTAAGAGGATAGAAATTATGTCAAGCATCTTTTCTGACCACAACAGTATAAACATAGAAATCAATTACAGGAAGAAAAATGGGAAAAACACAAAACTGTGGAGACTAAACAACAGGCTACTAATAAACCAATGGATCAACAATAAAATCAAAGAGGAAATCAGAAAATAACTTGAGACAAATGAAGATAAAAACAGAGCTTCCTTAAATCGATGGGATACAGCAAAAGCAGTTCTAAGAGGGAAGTTTACAGACATACAGGACTACCTCAAGAAACAAGAAAAATCTTAAATAAGCAACCTAACCTACCATCTAAAAGAATTACAAAGCCTAAAGTCTGCAGAAGGAAGACAATAATAAAGATCAGAGTGGAAATAGAGACCAAAAAACAGTAGAAATGACCAATAAAACAAAGAGCTGTTTTTTTAAAGATAAAGAAAATTAATAAGCCTGTAGCCAGGCTCATCAAGAAAAAAAAGCGATAGAACCCAATTAAACAAAATAAGAAATGAAAGAAGAGAAACTACAATGGATATCAGAGAAATACAACAATCATAAGAGAATACTATAAATAGTTATATGCCAACAAATTGGACAATCTAGAAGAAATGGATAAATTCCTAGAAACATACAATTTTCTAAGACTGAATCAGGGACAGATAGATAATCTGAACCGACCAATAACTAGTACTGAAATTGGATCATTAATCAAAAAACTCCCAAAAAACAAAAGCCCAGGACTGGATGGCTTCACAGACAAATTCTAGCAAATATATAAAGAAGAGTTAATATCAATCCTTCGCAAACTATTCCAAAAAATTTAAGAGCAGGGAAGATTCCAAATTAATTCTATCAGGCCACCATTACGCTGATATCAAAACTAGACAAAGACACTTCAAAAAAGAAAATTACAGACCAATATCTCTGATAAATATACATGCAAAAATCCTCAACAAAATATTAGCAAACTGAATTCAACAATACATAAAAAGGATCACACACCATGATCTAGTGGGATATATTCCAGGGATGAGAGGATGGTTCCATATCTGCTAAGCAATCAATGTGACACAACACATTAACAAAATGAAGGATAAAAATCACATGATCATCTCAATAGATGCAGAAAAGCATTAGACAAACAACACCATATGATAAAATCTCACAACAAAGTTGGTAAAGAAGGAACATATCTCAACATAATAAAGGCCATTTATGACAAACCCACAGCAAACATTATACTAACTGGTGAGAAACAAAGCTTTTCCTTTCAGATCAGGAACAAGATGAGGATACCTACTCTTGCCATTTCTGGTTAACATATTATTGGAAGTCCTAGCCACAGCAATCAGATAAGAAAAGAAATAAAAGACATCCAAATTGGAAGGGAAGAAGTAAATCTATCACCGTTTTCAGATGACACGATACTATATATAGAAAACCCTAAAGTCTCCATCAAAAAACTATTAGAACTAATAAATGAATTCAGTGAAGTCTCAGGATACAGATTAATACACAGAAATACATTGATTTTCTAAACATTTATAATAAACTATCAGAAACAGAAAGCAAGAAAACAATTTCATTTACAATCACATCAAAAAGAATAAAGTACCTAGGAATAGCTTAATCAAGGAGGTGAAAGACCTATACTCTGAAAACTATAAATCACTGATGAAGAAAACTGAAGCTAATACAAAGAAATGGATGGATATCCTGTGTTCATGGTTTGGAAGAATTAATATTGTTAAAATATCCATACTATCTAAAGCAATCTACAGATTTAATGCAATCCCTATCAAAATACCCATGGCATTTTTTCATAGAACTAGAACAATAATCCTAAAATTTGCATGGAACCACAAAAGACCCCAAATAGCCAAAGCAATCTTGAGATAAAAGAACAAAACTGGAGGTATCATGCTTCTTGACTTCAGACTATACTACACAGCTACAGTAATCAAAACAGTGTGTACTGGCACAAAAACAGACACATAGTTCAGTGGAATAAAATACAGAGCCCAGAAATAAACCCACACACAGTCAATTAATCTACGACAAAGGAGGCAAAAATACACATGGGAGAAAAGACAGTCTCTTTGTTTTGCTGAAAGCCTTACTTTCGGTTTCAAGGTTCGTAGGATTCGCTGGCAAAATAACCACTCTACACTCAGTTAAATAACAATTTAGAGAGAGTTTACTGAATTAACAAAGATTACAGTATATTAATTAAGAAAAGAATAGTACAACTAAACTAAGAAAGAATAGTAAAGACAGAGGTTTATACATCACCGAATTGAGGAAGCACCTACATCCAGATCCAAGCAGCGCTGGGAAGTCCCTTGAACAGCAATCTGTAGTCCCAGTTGGGCAGTGCATCCACCCCATGGGTGAGACTTCAGTTTGCCACTCGAAGGAGCCCAGCTTTTAGCACCAAGCCACAGGCTGATAACAATCACCCTATGTGCAAGTTTGCAGCTCTGGCTGTTGTCATAAATGCCTTGGTCTTAACTCATAAGTCTTGGTATGTTCTTGATCCCTGGGGGCTGGCCAGGCCCTCAAGATGCAAGAAGTCCCACGACTTACTGCCTATCTTATCTAGTGGTTTACAATGTGTGCTGGCACCACCCCTGCTGGCCTGGGTGTAGCTCAACAGTTTGTCATGCAGCCAGCTTTAGCATCATTGTCTGGTCAGAGAGAGGCCTAGTGCTGCCTTTGAGGCCTCAACAAGACTACTTTACTAGCTTCCCCAACACTCTTCAATAAGTGGTGTTGGGAAAACTGGACAACTACATGCCAAAGAAGGATGTTAGAACATTCTCTAACACCGTATACAAAATAAACTTAAAATGTATTAAGGACCTAAATTTAAGACTGGAAGCCGTAAAACTCCTGGAAGAAGACATAGGTAGTACACTCTTTGATATAAGTCTCAGCAATAATTTTTTGGATCTGTCTCCTCAGGCAAGGGAAACAAAAGCAATCATAAGCAAATGTGATCTTATTAAACGTAAAAACTTTTGCACATTGAAGGAAATCATGAACCAAACAAAAAGACAACCTACTGAATGGGAGAAGATATATGCAAATGATATGACCGTTAAGTGCTTAATATCCAAAATATATAAAGAGCTCATTCAACTCAATAACGAAAAAATAAACAACCTGCTATAAAAATGGGTAGATAGTCATTTTTCCAAAGAAGACACATACCGATGGCCAATAGGCACGTGAAAAGATGCTCAACATAATTAACTATCAGGGAAATGGAAACAAAAACCACAATGAGATGTCATCTCACACCTGCCAGAATGGCTATCATTAAAAAGACAACAAATAATAAATACTGGCCAGGATGTGTAGAAAAGGGAATCTTAGTACACTGCTGGTGGGAATGTAAATTGGTACAGCCACTATGGAAAACAGTGGGGAGGCGCCTCAGAAAATTAAAATAGAACTACTATATGATCCAGTAATTCCAATTCTGGGTACATATCCAAAGAAAATGGATACACTAATTCAAAAAGTTATATACACCCCAATGTTGATAGCAGCATTGTTTACAACAGCCAACATAGGAAACAATCTAAGTAATCATCAACAGATGAATGGATAAAGAAGATTTGGTATGTGTGTATATGTATATATATAGAATACGTGTGTATGTACACACACATATATACACACACACAAAGTGTATATATACAATGTAATGTTACTCAGCCATAAAAATAATGAAATTTTGCAATTTGCAACAACATGGATGAATTGGGAGGGTACTATACTTAGTGAAATAAGTTGGACAAAAAAAGACAAATATTGTATGTTTTCACTTGTATGTGGAATCTAAGAAATAAAACAAACAGATGAATATAACAAAACAGAAAAAGACTCACAGATACAGGGAACAAATCAGTGGTTACTAGTGGGAAGAGGGATGGGAGTAGGGGTAAGAATGGGGAAGGGAATTAGAGATATAAACTAGTAACTATAAAATAAATAAGATACAAGGATGTAATGTAAAGCACAGGGGATACAGCCAATATTTTATAATAACTTTAAATTGATTACAATCTATAAAAATATCAAATCACTATGTTGTACACCTGAAACATGTAAATCTTCAATAAAAAATATTGAAATTATGTCAGGAATAAAAATAAAACAATTTCCTTTTTGCTTATGATATGTTTTTATAATTAGGAGATGTAATAGCTATAAAATTAAATTTGAGCAAGTGAGTAGATTAAAAATAAATATAAATATTAATACTTTTCTTAATATAGCTATATGTGCCCATAAATAAATTGGAAAATTATTACATGAACATTATTGCTTAATATTCTCAAGAATAAATTTAATGAAAAGGTTACATTAAACAAGCTAAAAAATCAGAAAAAGATATAACTAAATTGAAACACATGGAAAAGTATATGACATATTAGATGAAAGGCTTAATATGATTAAATATAAATTGTTCAAATGTAATATACAATTTAGTAATATTTTACTTAAAATTTCCCAAAATATCATAGTAATTGGATAATACAAATATTCAGAAAAAGTCAAGAAAATAAGTAAATTGTGAGTTTTGTTTTATTAGATAAATGGCCTTGTTTTATCAGATATTAAAACATCAAATAAAAGTACACTATTCATTTAAAAATATTTTGATATAAAAGGTTGTAAATGGATCGGTGGAACAGAATAGAGAAACCATTGGAAAAGGAAGAAAAGACAGCTTCCAATTCATTGGGTTAAAAGGAAAAAAATTAAAATTTGATTAATGGGACTTCCCTGGTGGCGCAGTGGTTAAGAATCCACCTGCCAATGCAGGGGATATGGGTTCGATCTCTGGTCCGGGAAGATCCCACATGCCGCAGAGCAACTAAGCCCATGCACCACAACTACTGAGCCTGCGCTCTAGAGCCCACGTGCCACAAGTACTGAGTCCTCATGCTACAACTACTGAAGCCTGCGCGCCTAGAGCTCATGCTCCGCAACAAGAGAAGCCATTGCAATGAGAAGCCTGCACACCGCAATGAAGAGTAGCCCCTGCTCACCGCAACTAGAGACAGCCTGCACGCAGCAACGAAGACCCAACACAGCCAAAAATAAATAAATAAATAAATAAAAATTTTTAAAAATTTGATTAATGACAATGGCATATTTGATATCTATATGGAAAACAATAAATATGAATCCATATCTCATACCATACAAATATTCATGAGTTATGTATTCAAATGCAAAATAATTTAAACAATAAAGTTGTAAAAAATCTACAATCTAGGGATCAGGAAGGGCTACCTAACCAAGACTGAAAATTAAATGTATAAAAGTAAGATACTGACAAAGATGCAGAGCCAGTGGATCTCTCACACATGATTGGTGGGGATGTAAAATGATGTAGCCATCCTGAAAAACAATTTGACAGTTTCTTGTAAAGTTATACATGTAGCTACCATATAACACAACAATAACACTCCCAGGCATTTATACTAAAGAAATAAAAATTTATGTAATAACCCAAAATTAAAAACAACATGTGTCCATAAATGGATCAATAAATAAACTGTGACATATCATAAAATAGGGTACTATTCAGCAGTGCAAAGTACAAACTGTTGATATATATGACAAGTTGCATTGGTTTCAAGAGCGTTATGCTGAATAAAAGAAAGCCAATCTCAGTACATTCCATACTGTGTGATTCCATTTATATAAAATTCTCAAGATGATAAAATTATAATTTTGGAGAACAATTCACTGATTGCCGAGGGGTTAGGTATGAGGAAGGGTGTGACTATAACTATAAAGGAGCAGTACAACAGAGTTTCTTATTCATGGGAGTGTCACAGGATAATTCTGTATCCTAATGATGGTGGTGGTTATAAAAACCTACACATATAAAAAAAATTTCATATATATATATATATACACCACCAAAAAAAAAAAAGGAAAGAACAGTGCTTGTAAAAATTGGTGAAATTAAGATAAGATCTATAATTCAGGTCTACAGTAGCAGTATTGTATCAATATTATATTTTTTATTTTGATGAAGATCCATGGTTTTGTAAGATGTTATTAGTACAGGAAGCTGGGGAGGTTACACAGGAACTCTCTATACTAGAATACCAGAAGAATCTGCAATTCTGTAATTCTAAAATTATTTCTAAGTAAAAAAAAATTTAAAGAAAAAACTTCATTATACTTCACTATCTAAGATTAGTGTTTAAATTATGGCAAAATATAAAGTAAATATGAAAGAAAATATTTCTTTCAAACAAAAAGATCTTTGAATCTTTGAAAAGGTCTTCAAATGTTTTTTCACAGCATATAAATACACTTGAATAAAACAAACACTCTAAGGTAAGAATAGTAAAAGAGTAGGTGATTCACAGAAGAACAAATTAATTTCCCCAAAAGTTAATGAAAAACTCATATTGAGTTTTAGACAGAGGGGAATCATGTTTTTTTTTTTCCCCCATGCATTGCATTTATGACCTATAATATAATGTGGCTTAGCCTTAGTTTTCTTAAGTGAGAAAAGGAGACGATAATTCTTCCATTTCATATCTTGGTAATATGCATTACATAGGAAAATGTTTTCTTTATAAACTATAAATACTATTCTGGGGGAAAATGACCTAAAGAATTTTTACTTGAAAAGAATTAACTCTAAATCTAAAAAAAAAAATCATCATAAATAATATATAAATCAAGAATAAGACACTCAAAAGTGGCTACAGGTAGATAGGTAGAATATATATCTATGTATATATATATGTATAAATAAATAAATAAACAAATGTTAATGGAGTACATGTCAAATGGTAAATGGCAGACTTGACATATTACCATCTCAGTTAGCACTTAAAGAAGTACACAGGTGTGGTGTGGGACTGAGCCTTGGTCAAAGGTCCTATAATAAGGAAAATGTTTGATGTGTACACAGAACGAGGAAGCTTAGGTCTTTTGATAAGGAGTAGGGCAGTACATAACAATTTCAGAAAGATATTGGGAGAACAGAACTCTTGCTTTTACTCAAAGTCACAGAGAAAAGCTTTAGAGAATTTGGAACACTGTTGTGACATTATCTGAATTATACTCCTAAAAATTCTCTTTGGTTGCTATTGGATAGGAGAAAATAATAAAGTAAGGTCAAAAGGGGACCAATTACAGTATTGCAATAATTTATGAGAGACTTGGTGACTTTGGCAAAAGTATCAATGGAGATTTTGAGAACTGATCAAATTCTGGATAGGTATTTCAACTAAAGTCCACAGAATACTCTAGGAGATTGAATGTAAAGTGGAGAGAAAGTGTGAAAGGTGGCATCTAGGTTCCATCTTGGAACCAAAACAATTGACTTGTTATTTAGTAAAAATGAGGAAGTCTATGACAGGTTTTGAGGGAATGTGCAGAACTCAGTGTTGGACGTGTTAACTGTGGGAAGCCCAATACAAGCATCCAAGTGAAAATATATAGTAAACAATTGAGTCCTTAAGTCTGGAGTTCAGAGGAGATGACTTAGCTAAGGATATACATGTAGGAGTTGTCATCATGTAGATGGTATTTGAATCTACATGAGATCACCAATAAACAAACAGAAGAAGAAAAGGGGTCGATTCAGAGTTCTGAGTTAGGAATATTTTTAGGCACCATGAAAAAAAATAATAACAATGTTGATCCCATAATATGTGATTGATAAACAATCCTCATTTTCCTCCCTCTACACCTATAAAATGACACTGGTAGGCAGAGTCTTCTGTGCAGAATTAGAATTGCTAGAAAATAGTATTGTTTGTATGAAAAACTGCAAGCTTAAAAGAACAAAAATATAACACACCTCCCTTTGGGCGTCTCAAACACCATCCAACAGTTCTTTGTGAAAACTGTATTCCTTTTCAAAGGCTCTTTTTTCATTTGACAGTGGTGAAAATTAGTCTTTATTCTTTTATGTACATACCTGTTTAAAATAGCAAGACTTTTAGGTTCTTTCCTATAAGCATAGAGTATTCTTTATGTTATAGGGAAAGATTTGCTGGGGTATAGGGAATAATAAACTCTGTGTGTATGGAAGAATGCATTGGTAAAAGTAACTAATGCATATTGTGTCTGTAATTATTTATTTTCCCATTTTCTTTTGGATACTCCTTGGCCTTTATAGAAAAGTTTATTTTGACTTTTCTGATGGAATTTTTCCAATATTAGATCAGATGTTTAAAGAGATTTAGATTGAGGAAATGGCCTTTCCTGTATAGCACATCTAGTTTGCATTTATATGAGCAGGTCTTCAACTTTCAATCTGAGCAAGTCTGCAACTTTCAATCTGGTTAAACATAAAGTTCCTCTTGGAAGAAAACAGGTATTACAACTTTCAAAATGTATTAGAATAAATTGGTTTTAATTCTACTCAGATCTTAGTAAAATATCAACTTTATATGTGAATTTTATTAATAACCACTAATTTTTGTCATTATATCAACTGATAATTAAGAAAGCTTACAGGATTTCTTAATATAAAGAAATGCAGTTAAAAATGTAAATGTCCTTAAGGAATAAAGACGCAGACGTATAGAGCGTGGACCTGAGGACATGGGGAGGGGGAAAGGTAAGCTGGGACGAAGAGAGAGAGTGGCACTGACATATATACACTACCAAGTGTAAAATAGATAGCTAGTGGGAAGCAGCCGCATAGCACAGGGAGATCATCTCAGTGCTCTGTGACCACCTAGAGACGTGGGATAGGGAGGGTGGGAGGGAGATGCAAGAGGGAGGGGATATGGGATATATGTATACGTATAGCTGATTCACTTTGTTATACAGCAGAAACTTACACAACAATGTAAAGCAATTATACTTCAATAAAGATGTTTTTAAAAATGTAAATGTCCTTCAGGTAACAGTAACATTGATTTGGTATGAAATAAATATTTATGTGACATATATTTATTTAACTGGTTAATTGTTTTGGATCTCAGGTGAATAATGCATAGTCTTCGTTTCATGAGAACTGCTCTATTTTTTAAAACTTGGGCATATTTATTTATGAATATATGTAAAAACACTGCCAAACAAGGAGCAGAATCTATCCAACAACCTATTTCCTATAGGTAATGACCTCTTACCTACCTATGTACTCTTTCCATTTTTCCCCAACAGATTGTTGGTATGTATGTATGTATCTACCTATCTATCTTCCTTTAAAAATGTTTAATCATACCCATACTAGACATTTCAGAGGAGAGAATATTTAAAAGACCAATAATCTTATGAAAGCATATTCAGATTCATTAGTTATTAGGAAATTGCTAATTAAAACCACTGAAACTTATTCCTATATATTAATCAGAACTCTGCTATCCACATTTCTATCGGGATGTGCTGCTGCTTTGTCTGTTTCCTAGGACCTTATCTTCTTCCTATTACCCATGATTAACAGCAGAGCTGCCATACTCCAGTTTTTCTAACCAAAAAGATATTTTAAGCTTCCACATAACAACAAGCTAAGGATATATAAGGCATTTTCTGAAGAATTTCTATTTTTTAATGTTTATAAATACATTAAAAAACTATCTCCTAAAACTGGGAGTTAATGTCTGGGTTCTCAGATAAAAAGGGTTTTCTGATTTCCAGTTACATTCTTTATTCATTATATAACAATGACTTCCAAAAAGATGTAAGTATTTTCTATCAAGATGGAGTAAATCTATTAATTGACCTAACTCAGCCCAACAACTGTGTGAATAATAACATACAACTAAAAGTCCCTCCAAAACTTGTTCCCTTTTATACCTACTTATGTCTTCTCTCCAACTCTAAGAAAGTTTGCTGATACTACAAGGTTTCTAAATTACTATGGTAGGCCACTTCTTTATTCAAAATCAGTATTCTCTCTATAAACTAGTATATTTCCATATAAGCAGTAGAGTACTACTTTTCAGTATCATGAGCATTTCTGTCTGCTTGGTAACTTCTACAACCTTTTTATGCATTACTTTTTCTGAGGTATACTTTTCTGAGGTATACTTTTTCTGAGGTATACTTCAAAAATTAAAAATAGAGCTACCATATGATCCAGCAATCCCATTCTTGGGCATATAACCCAAGAATGTTGTGAAACTGTAATTCACAACAATACATGCACCCCAATGTTCACAGCAGCACTATTTACAGTAGCTAAGACATGGAAACAACTCAAGTGCTCATCAACAGAGGATTGCTTTAAGAAGATGTATATATACACAATGTAATATAATTCAGCCATAAAAAAGAATGAAATATTGCCATTTGTAGCAACATGGATGGACCTAGAGAATATCATACTTAGTGAGGTAAATCAGACAGAGAAGGACCAATATTATATGATATCACTTATACGTGGAATCTAAAAAATAGTGCAAATGAATCTATATACAAAACAGAAACAGACTCACAGACATAGAAAATATACTTATGGTTACCAAAGAGGAAAAGGAGAGGGGAGGGATAAATTAGGAGTATGGGATTAATAGATACAAACTACTATATATAAAATAGATAAGAAACAAAGATTTACTGTATAACACAGGGATCTATATTCAATATCGTGTAATAACCTACAATGGAAAATAATCTGATATATATATTATATTATATATATTATATGCACATAGAACTGAATCACTTTGCTGTACACCTGACACTAACACAATATTGTAAATTGACTATAGTTAGATAAGAAAACACAAAAATAACTAAAAATAAATTAATAAAATATCCAAAAATGGAAATGATGGAGTGTCAAAATATATTTTCAGTACGTATCATGAACAAATTATGTGTATTTATAATGCTAAAGACCAATACAAGACTGTGTGAAAAAGACAGAAAAAAAATTTAATGGGGAGAATTCTTAAAGGTACTTCATGTAAAAGTTACCCAACTGGCAAAAAAAACCTACAGAAAGATGGTAAAAAAATATGCTTAATAGTTTGTAATTATACTAATATATACTCCCTTAATAATATATCAACCCTTTAATAGCTACAATTTATGAGAAAATCAATACCAAGTGTTGCCAAGTGTGTGCAGTAACTAAAATTTTTATATACTGTCAATGGAAGTATAAATTGATACAAATGCTTTGATATTGTTTAGCAGTATTTACTAAAGTTTAATGTCAGACTACTTTATGACAGCAATTCCAATCTTATGTATATATCTAAGGGAAAAGCATACATAACTGTACAAAAATACTTTTATAGTTGGCAGCATTACTCAAAATACCCCAAACCTGGAAACAATTCACATAAACACTGGAATAGATACTTAATGTATGCTATATTCAGACAGAGTATTACACCATGATGGAATGAACAAATTACTACTTCAGCAACATCAAGAGAGATCCTTACCAACAAAATTTTAAACAAAAGAATCCATGAAAAGAAGAAATACTGTAATATTTATAAAGTTTAAAAGGAAAATGGGCAAAATTAAGAAATATTAGGAATAAGGATAGAAGTTAACTTTAGGAAGGGGGAAGGAGATAGTGAGTGTGGAAGGACAAGAGCAGGAATTAGGATTTGCTAAAGCTGAATATCTGAGGAGGATACATGACTGTATTTCCTTTGTGATAATTCACCAAGCAGTACTCTTATGATATTGCATTTTAACTGGGGAGTAGCGAATTATTTCCTACACATGACAATAAGCACTCACCATAAAAGAAAAGGTTGGTAAATCTGACCACATTTATATTAAGAAATTTCTTCATGAAACACTAATATGACAGGGAAAATGGTACCCATGGTGCAGGAAAATTTATTTTCAATCTGTATAACCAAAGAGTTACAAGTTATATCCAGAATATAATTTAAATTCCTAATATAAATAATAAAAATTCAAACACCTCAGTGGAAAACTGTGTGGAAACTTGAACGGTCACGCCACAAAAGATCAGATCAAAAGTCTAGTAAATATATAAGAAGGTGCTTAACTAAACGAGATATTGGGGAGATGAAAATTTTAAATTAGTAACACATCATTATATACTAATAATTGGCTAAAAGTCAAAAATGAGTAAAACATGAAATATTGACAGGAAGCAAAGACATCTGTTACTGCCATACATTGATTACAGGAATGTCATTCCTACAAATGCTCTGAGAATCTCCTAAGTACTTTGAAATAAACTACTTTGAAATAAAACTTTGTGATATTATCTACTGGAATATAATCAACAGAAATGCATGCATATACACATGAAAAAATGTTCGAAACAGTTTACAACAGCATTATTTATTACAGCCAGCCTCATAAGGGCCCAAGATTTCCATCAAGGGAAGAGCTGATATCTTTTGCACAGCAAAGGAAACCATCAACAAAATGAAAAGACAACCTACTAAATGGAGAAAATATTCACAAATTATATGACCTATAAAGTGTCAATATCCAAAATATATAAACAACTCATACAACTCTACACCAAAAAAAAAAACTCAATTAAAAAAATTGACAGAAGACCTGAACAGACATTTTTCCAAAGAAGACATACAGATGGCCAGTAGGCACACGAAAAGATGCTCAACATCACTAATCATCAGAGAAATCCAAATCAGAACCACAATGAGATATCACCTCACACCTGCCAGAATGGCTATCATCAAAAAGACAACAAATAAAAATTTTGGCAAGGATGTGTAGAAAAGGGAACCTTAGTTCACTGTTGGTGGGAATGTAAATTGGTGCAGCCACTATGGAAAACAGTATGGAGGTTCTTCAAAAAGCTAAAAATAGAACTACTAAATGATCCAGCAATTCCACTCCTGGGTATATATTTGAAGAAAATGAAAACATTAATTCAAAAGATACATGCATTCCAATATTCATAGGAGCATTATTTTCAATAGCCAAGATACGGAAGTAACGTAAGTGTCCATCAACAGATGAATGGATAAAGATGTGGTATATACATATAATGAAATATTACTCAGCCATAAAAAAGAATGAAATTTTGCCATTTGTAACAACATGAATGGACTTGGAGGGTATCATACTTAGTGAAATAAGTCAGACAGAGAAAGACAAATACTGTATGTTATCACTTATATGTGGAATCTAAAAAATAAATGAATGAATAAACAAAACAGTAACAGACTCACAGATATAGAGAACAAACTACTGTACTGGTTACCAATGGGAGAGGCAAGATAAGGGTAGGGCATTAAGAGGTACAAACTACTATGTATAAAACAAATAAGCTACAAAGATATATTGTACAGCACAGGGAATATAGCCAATATTTAGTAATAATTTTAAATGAAGTATAATTTATAAAAATATTGAATCACTATGTTGTAAACTTGAAACTAATAAGGAATACTATTACAACAATTAAAACTTTTTAAATACATTTTTGACTTGTAACTGCATGAATTTATATTAAATATAATGTTGAGAAATAGAATAAAAATAATAACTGTGTGCTGAATGATTCATCTAAATCTCAAAACCAATCAAAACTGAAATACAGATTTAGATGTTAAAATAACGGCTTAATTTGGTTAAATTTGAGGATGATGATATATATAGTGACTAGAAGCGATCACGAGAAAGGTTTATGAGGTGCTAGTACTATTCATATTTTTTGATGTGTATGGTAGTTACAGAAGCGTAGTCACTTTGTAAAAAATTACTGAGCTATACAGTTATGATTTTTGTATTTCTTTGTACATGTTTTATTTTATTGATTTTAAAGTTGGAGCTTTGTTCTTCCCCTAACTTAAGCCTGGGAAAGGGAGGCATAGTTGTCTTTTCTCTAGTTCCAATCTTCTACTTGCTGTGCTATTTTCCCAGCAGGCTGCATCTGGTTTAACTAGGGTTGAGTTTGGAAAAGGGAGGAGAGATAAAAGGGTGAGAATTCATTGCCCATTTGCTATTTCCATGAGCTGATATAATTATCTTTAGGAATTGGCAGACGTTTAAAGCTGATTCTTACTGTCATGGGACACTTTTCTGGGTCCTCTGAAAAAGCCTCTTATTTAGATACCTCTCACTTGCAAGGTTTTTGTTTAACATTAGCAAATGAATTTCATCTAGTTTGTAGCTTTCTGATCCCCTAGGCACCCAATGCTATATCATCAGCTTTCCAAAGCTAGTGTCAACTCACTTCTCCAAGTAACTCCCTTGGGCAGGATCTCAGTTGGAGATGTCTCTTGTATACATGGTACAACTTGTCCAGAGGAAACATAGACATCCTTTTCCCTAAGCACTCTGAAAGTGCAGGGTATCACAATGAACAACTTTCATTTCCTCAATTACAATTACTTGAGTCATATACCAGGTATTGTATCCTTCAATTTGCATGTAACAGATATCAAATTCTCCAAGGGATTCTACTGAATTTCTTCTTATATGATTGAAATAAGAGAAACATACTCTCCCAAGCCCCAGCCTAATGGAATGTTGAGACTCAAAGCCCACCAGCAGCTCTACAGGAACCTATTTTATTTTCTGACTCCCCGCCTACTACAATTTCAACTGTTTTATACTACAGAGTGCATAACAAGAATTACAACCCTAATACATCTATACCATCATTTACAGGTACATTATATGTTATGTATTTTCTGTCCCAGGTGCTTCACATGTACTAAATATTTTAATTCAATATTTAAAATACCTGCGTAAGTTAGTTAGGGTTATCCCCACTGAACATAAAAATGCTCAAAAATACTAAGCAAGTTACCCAAGATCACTAGAATACTTCTCTCTGCTATCATATCCCTTGGCTCAAAAGAACAAGGTGTTACGATCTCAACAAATGAATGAATTAAATCTCATCCTGAATCAGATTTTCCACTCTTTTTTCTAAGTATTATTCAATATAGCTATAAGAGCTCATGCATATGAAAAACCATTTTATCAGCCAACAGAAAAAAATTATTGCCAGTGTGTCTACATAGCTATATCCTTTTTTAAATGCTATTACTCAGATTCATAACCTTCCTTTATTACTAGATTTTGCTCTTAATATGTACCGGCAGTTTCTAAAAATAAAATATTACTTAGAAACATGAATATTTACCATAATTTGACATACTTAAAAAATCCTTTTATCTCTAAAAGCAGTTCCGAAGGAGGAATTTCCAAAATATTTCTGGCAATAGTATCAAAGCACTAAAGTTTTATTCTCTGTTAGATGTACCTTTAGATGTCCTTGTTTAAAAAAGGGATGGTGGTATATATTTTTCATCAGTATAACACATGATCAATAGCATCTGTCCCACATAAAAATAAAGGATTTTATCAAGAAAACTATTTCTCTACAATACAGTTTTATTTCTTAAGGTTGATTTGATTCAATTTGCATAAACAGTCTAATGTCATAATTATTGCTTTAATAAGATATGTTCATTGTTATTTTATTTTGATGGTTATGAATAATCTTGAGATTAAAATATTTGCTTCCAATTGAAAGCAAATTTCAAAGTAAGGTAAAGAAAATGGCTGAAAATTATATAAAAGATTCTGGCATATCATTACTAGTAGAATTGGACTATAGAAATAATTAACTGAATTAGTGTAATGCATATTGTAAAGAGCTATGAAGGATCTGAGATTTTACCCAACCTGCCCAGCTAACAAATTAGCTTGCCACAGTTTCATGGATTTGGCAGAAGACGTGAAACTCCTGGGACAGAATAAAAGGACTATATTATTCATAGCATAGCAGGCAGCATGAGCTTCATGTCACATGGGTTGCCCATTCCCCCCAAGTCCCACAAGGGTGATGAGGAGGTGGGGCCCAGACAGATGTTGCACACGAAATAAGTGTGTGTCACAGCTTAAGAAACCCCCTATTTTATTAGGATGCTATTGGTAAACTTGCCCAAACTTTACCCTAAGAAGATATTTTCTATATTATACTGGTCAAGACACAAAGCTACCGTCTGCCCTAGAGGAAGACACTATCTTTCAAGGCTGCCTGCTATACAAACATTCTCAGAAAGATACATACACCTGGAACAAACACAGACACAAGATTTACATATGTGACATGGAGAAATGTTTCCCAACAAATATACATTTGTATAATGTTCCCCTTGCTTAGCTGTGATGCCCAAATTTAGGAATATTTTTTCCTCTTTCCAGCCTCCCTGATACAGTGAGTGGTGCTAAGTTTGTGGAGATAGGAAGGCTGTTTCCTCTTTCAACTGCCTCAAAGTCTAGACTATTAATTACAGGGCAATGTGACCAGTTCTGTGAGAGAGATGTAATTAGTTTGTGTTAGGAACAAAGAATAAGGGAAACTAACACAGACTGGAATTGAACAACAGATTATGTCAACCATCAAATTTAATTTGTCAATTGAGACTTTTATGGGTTCAGCCATTTCACTAGTCATGCTTGGCCTTTGGAATAGTTTGAAATTAATCCTTTTCTTAGAATATTAGTTTGATATCAGAAGAATTACATATAATTCAGTTCTCTTTATATAAGATAAAATGAATCAATTAGAAATAAAGGAAATATTCAAATACTAAATTGAGACATGCATCTTAATATAAGAAAGTATATTTCAACATTTTACTAACTCAACGTACAATGTTGGGTTTTTCTAATCTGCCTACTCAGTTATGGATATGTGTGTGTGTGTGTGTGTGCATGTGTGTGTTAGGGAGGGGATTGTCTTCATTCTTCAACTGCAATTTTACACGTCAAGAGCCCTGACCTTCATGGAGTCAATTGAAAGGAAATTGCCCACACAAGTTAAACCAGGTAGGATTGGCTTTATCTAGAGGCAAACACAGCCACTATTACGTGTACAACAGTGAACAGACAAAGAGCCAATTAGGTAGTGAGCAGGATAGCAATAAGAGAAGTAACTAATTTAACTTTTTGAAGCCATTAATGTGAGTGATCACTTGAATACCAGCCAGAGGGCTGGGGCTGGCTGATATCCCATAAAACATATGGAAAAGAAACAGATAATGTTTGTTTGAACATTCTCTTAAGCCTGCGACCTTCATATTAGTGGTATTTCCTTTTCCAGAAATTATCTGTTTAGATAATTTGCCTTTTTTTCCTATCACATAACTTTACATGTCATTATTGTTTTATAAGTCTTTCAATATACATATTAATATAACCCTTTAATGTTTATGTGCCACAAATATATTTTCTCAATCTGTTAATTTATTACTCTTTAAAAAAACATTTTGTTGCCTCCTATAGTAAAAAAAATTGAAATTTAATATATTAAAATGTATCAATATTTTCCTTAGTGGTTTTTCCTTTGCTTCTTTTTATATATTATTTATAAAATCCTTGCTTATTTTGAGGCCTTAAAAATACACACTGATGTTTATTATAGATGTTTTAAATTTTGTTTTCATAATTAGATATATTTACCAGAGGTAGGTTTCTATGTATTCTTAAAATATAAGAATCCAACTATATTTATTCTACAAGAAATAACCAATTTCCCCAGCACATTCTCAGTCCATTCTTTCCATATCAGTCTACAATGTCACCCTCTCCACATAGTACACTGCCATAAATCTGTGAACAGTTTCTCTTCTCTTTATTCTATTATTTTGGCCTAGCTCAGCAAATCACTACTCTTATAGAACTATAATTTTAAAATATAAATTAATATGCCTTAGGGACAATTATTTCCACATTTTTATTCTACTTCAATATTGATAAATTATTCTTGACCTTTTGTGTTCTCACATATTTCTCACACGGTTTTTAGACACACCGTATCAATTTTCTACCAAAAATTAGATCTTTAAAGTCTTTGAATTTATATATTAATTTTAGGGAAAACTAAAGATTTAAAAATATTATAGTTTTATGGCATGACCATGGACTGCCTCTCCATTTACTAAAGATGACTTTAATATCTTCAATAAAGTTTTATCATGTTACCCATAAAATCTTTTATATCTTTAATTACCTTTAATTCTATTTGTCTTTTTTCTGATATTGATTTTAAATTATATGTTAAAAATTCACTATTAAATTCTTCTGTTTAATTGGACATACAGAAATGGATTCTGACTATTTTAAATATGTACAAATATTACTTCAGTAAAACTAAAAATAATTTTAAGGGTTAAAACAAGACAGATGTTAACATCACCAAATTCTAAATGGTGACGGAGGTCATGGATAAGAATACAGTCTCACAGCAAGCATGACCATAAATCTTATGACTGACCTCCTACTCTGGTCAGTAGTTCTTTTTTTCTTTTTTTTCTTTTGTTGGCCTGGTATCTAGTTAACTCTTGGTTTTGTTTTCTGAATTAGAATTTGTAGTCAACCTTTTCTAACAGTACAATAAATCATTTATGCATTATGTGATACATGTTTCAAATTATACTAGATACATGGCTTTAATCTAAATTATGACACTACTTTATGATTCTTCTTTAAGGTAAGATTCTTCCACAAATCTAGTTGACCTGGTGAGTAACAGAAATTCAAACACTCAGACCTCTAGAGTTCTATTAATATTCTCTTTCTGCCATTGGAATCATGTTCTGCAATTCCTTCCTAGGAATTTTTTGCTGCTTCAAGGATGGACACAACTTTAAAATGAATAAAAAAGTGATTTTTTTTTTTTTTACTTAAGCCACAGTCAATTAAAAAAAAATGAAGTATACTATATATCAAACTAATGTTTTAAAATTAGAAATCTGTAATTAAAACACATACATATACATGTGAATACATAGATATTATATATCTTTTTGTTACATATATAATGATTAATAAATAATTCTGATGCTGATATATAGATAATTTATATATTCACATTCTGTAGCCATATATATATATAAAATGTTCTCCTTAAAATATAAGCCTTTATGGGAAGGTGGTTGGTAGTTTTTTAATATGTACAATTGGACTATTATTGAAAATTGCTTTAATCAAAATGCATTTCAGCACCTTTTATCTTTTGTTTTCAACATCCAACTCTCTGGAGTATATTGAATCACAAAGGGGCCCGAATGGAACTGCATCTCTCCCCATGTTGATGCACACGTTGGGTGTGGGTGAAGGGAAAGGTGAAACCATGTGTTGCAGACTAGGAGCCAGATGCCCTTGAGAGCAGGTTTCTTTGTTCCCACACATTTGGGGACATTTACCAATCTGAAAATATGACTTTAATTAGATTAAACACACATTGGAACTAAAATTAAATATAGTACAATACTGCCTACCATTGATATCATAAAAGCAATCATCACATTTAGAAAGGCAAATTTCAGAACCTCTGACCCAAAAACTGTAAGTCAAACTCTACTTGAATAATATTTTCTTAATGAATTTGCATTTTAAATTCTCTGAAAACAAGGCTTAGAAACTTAATTTTGTTCAGAAGATCAAGTGGACTCTTGTTTTATCTCAGCATGATTTCATACAATAGTAAGACAATAAAGTTGTAAATATAAAGGTATAGGATACACTAAAAAATATCAGGAAGTAAAAACACATCTTACTCAGTGTGATATAACAGATTTGATATGATAATGTGTTTCTTTTCCTTTTTGCATAACAGGAATATTTTCTACATATCCTCTTAGCTTCTTCTACACAAATTTCAGGGGAAATAAAACTTCAGTAGGTTTCTCAGTGTACTTTTACAGAACCCTAGCCTTGAAAGACAAAGAAACATATGCTATAAAGTTAGAGAATGTTTGCTTCACTTCTCCTAGAAACATGTTAACACACCATAAGGTTAGAGCTGTAGTCATTTATTTAAAACTTCTCTTCTTAGTTTCATTTTGGGATAGGCACCTAGGTTAGCTCTGAAGGTACAAAAAGACTGGAGCATTATTTTCCTAGCTATTTATTTTTCAGGAAGACATCTCTATATTGTAAAAGTCAACCCCCCTAGGGCTTTCTGGCTCCTGAAGATATGTTATTTACTTACAAAAGTTCTGGAATAAGGAAGAAATCCTTTCAGAAGAGGAGGGGGACAATTGGTCCCTATGTCTCTATAAGCAAAGAAAAGTTGCTTCTTCTCTCACTCTGGAGTATCCAGCTACTCATCTTGGACAATTGACCTATCTATCACTGCATTGCCATGAAAAATAAGGATAAGGGTAAAGAGGGACCAGCACACCATTACATACTGTGAAGTATTTAATAAGAGCTCTATCTCTAATCCAAAATACCTCCTATGTTCTTAAAAACTAAAAATAGAGTTGCCATATGATGCAGCAATCCCACTCCTGTGAATATATCTAGAGGAAACTCTAATTCGAAAAGATACATGAGCTCCAATGTTCATAGCAGCACTATTTATAATAGCCAAGACATGGAAGCAACCTAAATGTCCACTGACAGATGAATGGATAAAGAAGATGTGGTATACATATATACAATGGAATATTCCTCAGCCATAAAAAAGAATGAAATATTGCCATTTCATACTAAGTGAAGTAAGCGACAGAGAAAGACAAACATCATATGATATCATTTGTATGTGGAATCTAAAAAGTGATACAAATGAAGTTACTTAACAAAACAGAAACAGACTCACAGACATAGAAAACAAACTTATGGTTACCAAAGGGGAAAGGGGGCAAGAAGGGATAAATTAAGAGTTTGGGGGGATTGGAGAAGATGGCGGAAGAGTAAGACGCGGAGATCACCTTCCTTCCCACAGATACAGTAGAAATACATCTACACGTGGAACTGCTCCTACAGAACACCCACTGAACGCTGGCAGAAAACGTCCGACCTCCAAAAAGGCAAGAAACTCCCCCCGTACTTGGGTAGGGCAAAAGAAAAAAGAAATAACAGAGACAAAAGAATAGGGACGGCACCTGCACCAGTGGGAGGGAGCCGTGAAGGAGGAAAGGTTTCCACGCACTAGGAAGCCCCTTCGCGGGCGGAGACTGCGGGGGGCGGAGGGGGGAAGCTTCAGAGCCACGGAGGAGAGCGCAGCCACAGAGGTGCGGAGGGCAAAGCGGAGAGGTTCCCGCACAGAGGCTCAGCGCCAAGCAGCACTCACCAGCCCGAGAGGCTTGTCTGCTTAGCCACCGGGGCGGGCGGGGCTAGGAGCTGAGGCTGGGCTTCAGTCGGATCGCAGGGAGAGGACTGGGGCTGGCGGCGTGAACACAGCCTGAAGGGGTTAGCGCACCACAGCTAGCCCGGAGGGAGTCCGGGAAAAAGTCTGCAGCTGCCGAAGAGGCAAGAGACTTTTTCTTGCCTCTTTGTTTCGCGGCGGGCAAGGAGAGGGGATTCAGAGCGCCGCCTAAACGAACTCCAGAGAAGGGCGCGAGCCGCGGCTATCAGCGCGGATCCCACAGCAACAGGGGCGCAGAGGGAAAATCGGAGAGACTCCCGCACAGAGGCTCGGCGCCGAGCGGCGCTCACCAGCCCGAGAGGCTTGTCTGCTCACCCGCCGGGGCGGGCGGGGCTGGGAGCTGAGGCTCGGGCTTCGGTCGGATCGCGGGGAGAGGACTGGGGTTGGCGGCGTGAACACAGCCTGAAGGGGTTGGCGCACCACAGCTAGCCGGGAGGGAGACCGGGAAAAGGTCTGCAGCTGCCAAAGAGGCAAGAGACTTTTTCTTGCCTCTTTGTTTCGCGGCGGGCAAGGAGAGGGGATTCAGAGCGCCGCCTAAACGAACTCCAGAGAAGGGCGCGAGCCACGGCGATCAGCGCGGACCCCAGAGAGGGGCGTGAGACGCTGGGGCTGCTGCTGCCGCCTCCAAAAAGCCTGTGTGTGAGCACAGGTCACTCTCCACACCACCCCTCCCGGTAGCCTGTGCAGCCCGCCACTGCCAGGGTCCCGGGATCCGGGGACAACATCCCCGGGAGAACGCACTGCGCGCCTCAAGCTGGTGCAACGTCACGCCGGCCTCTGACGCTGCAGGCTCGCCCCGCCTCCTCCGTACCGCTCCCTCCCCGCGGCCTGAGTGAGCCAGAGCCCTCGAAGCAGCTGCTCCTTTAACCCCGTCCTGTCTGGGCGGGGAACAGACGCCCTCAGGCGACCTACACGCAGAGGCGGGTCCAAATCCAAAGCTGAACCCCAGGAGCTGTGCGAACAGGGAAGAGAAGGGGAAATCTCTCCCAGCAGCCTCAGAAGCAGCGGATTAAAGCTCCACAGACAACTTGACGTGCCTGCATCTGCTGAACACCTGAATAGACAACGAATCAGCCCAAGTTCAGGAGGGGGACTCTGGGAGCAGGAGATATTAATTCTTCCCCTTTTCCTTTTTTTTGTGAGTATATATGTATATGCTTCTGGGTGAGATTTTGTCTGTATAGCTTTGCTTTACAATAGCTTTATTTTACTTCACTATATTATAGCCTCTTTCTTTCTTTCTTTCTATTTTTTCTCCCTTTTACTCTGAGCCGTGTGGACGAAAGGCTCTTGGTGCTCCAGCCAGGCATCAGGGCCGTGCCTCTGAGGTGGGAGAGCCAACTTCAGAACACTGGTCCACAAGAGAGCTCCCAGCTCCACGTAATACCAAACGGCAAAAATCTCCCAGAGATCTCCATCTCAACATCAAGACCCAGCTTCACCCAACGACCAGCAAGCTACAGTGCTGGACACCCTATGCCAAACAACTAGCTAGACAGGAACACAACCCCATCCATTAGCAGAGAGGCTGCCTAAAATCAAAATAAGGCCACAGACACCCCAAAATACACCACCAGACGTGGACGTGCCCACCAGAAAGACAAGATCTAGCCTCATCCACCAGAACTCAGGCACTAGTTCCCTCCACCAGGAAGCCTACACAACCCACTGAACCAACCTTAGCCACTGGGGACAGATACCAAAAACAACGGGAACTACGAACCTGCAGCCTATGAAAAGGAGACCCCAAACACAGTAAGATAGGCAAAATGAGACGACAGAAAAACACACAGCAGATGAAGGAGCAGGGTCAAAACACACTGGACTTAACAAATGAAGAGGAAATAGGTAGTCTACCTGAAAAAGAATTCAGAATAATGATAGTAAGGATGATCCAAAATCTTGGAAATAGAATAGACAAAATGCAAGAAACATTTAACAAGGATGTAGAAGAACTAAAGAGGAACCAAGCAATGATGAAAAACACAATAAATGAAATTAAAAATACTCTAGATGGGATCAATAGTAGAATAACTGAGGCAGAAGAAAGGATAAGTGACCTGGAAGATAAAATGGTGGAAATAACTACTACAGAGCAGGATAAAGAAAAAAGAATGAAAAGAACTGAGGACAGTCTCAGGGACCTCTGGGACAACATTAAACGTGCCAACATTCGAATTATAGGGGTACCAGAAGAAGAAGAGAAAAAGAAAGGGACTGAGAAAATTTTTGAAGAGATTATAGTTGAAAACTTCCCTAATATGGGAAAGGAAATAGTTAATCAAGTCCTGGAAGCACAGAGAGTCCCATACAGGATAAACCCAAGGAGGAACACGCCAAGACACATATTAATCAAACTGTCAAAAATTAAATATAAGGAAAACATATTAAAGGCAGCAAGGGAAAAAAAACAAATAACACACAAGGGAATCCCCATAAGGTTAACATCTGATCTCTCAGCAGAAACTCTGCAAGCCAGAAGGGAGTGGCAGGATATACTTAAAGTCATGAAGGAGAAAAACCTACAACCAAGATTACTCTACCCAGCAAGGATCTCATTCAGATTCGATGGAGAAATTAAAACCTTTACAGACAAGCAAAAGCTGAGAGAGTTCAGCACCACCAAACCAGCTTTACAACAAATGCTAAAGGAAATTCTCTAGGCAAGAAACACAAGAGAAGGAAAACACCTACAATAACAAACCCAATACATTTAAGAAAATGGGAATAGGAACATACATATCGATAATTACCTTGAATGTAAATGGATTAAATGCTCCCACCAAAAGACACAGGCTGGCTGAATGGATACAAAAACAAGACCCATATATATGCTGTCTACAAGAGACCCACTTCAGACCTAGGGACACATACAGACTGAAAGTGAGGGGACGGAAAAAGATATTCCATGCAAATGGAAATCAAAAGAAAGCTGGAGTAGCAATTCTCATATCAGACAAAATAGACTTTAAAATAAAGACTATTACAAGAGACAAAGAAGGACACTATATAATGATCAAGGGATTGATCCAAGAGGAAGGTATAACAATTGTAAATATTTATGCACCCAACATAGGAGCACCTCAATACATAAGGCAAATACTAACAGCCATAAAAGGGGAAATTGACAGCAACACAATCATAGTAGGGGACTTTAACACCCCACTTTCACCAATGGACAGATCATCCAAAATGAAAATAAATAAGGAAACACAAGCTTTAAATGATACATTAAACAATATGGACTTAATTGATATTTATAGGACATTCCACCCAAAAACAACAGAATACACATTTTTCTCAAGTGCTCATGGAACATTCTCCAGGATAGATCATATCTTGGGTCACAAATCAAGCCTTGGTAAATTTAAGAAAATTGAAATCGTATCAAGTATCTTTTCCGACCACAACGCTATGAGGCTAGATATCAATTACAGGGAAAGATCTGTAAAAAATACAAACACATGGAGGCTACACAATACATTACTTAATAACGAAGTGATTACTGAAGAAATCAAAGGGGAAATCAAAAAATACCTAGAAACAAATGACAATGGAGACACGACGACCCAAAACCTATGGGACACAGCAAAAGCAGTGCTAAGAGGGAAGTTTATAGCAATACAAGCCTACCTCAAGAAACAGGAAACATCTCGAATAAACAACCTAACCTTGCACCTAAAGCAATTAGAGAAAGAAGAACAAAAAACCCCCAAAGCCAGCAGAAGGAAAGAAATTATAAAGATCAGGTCAGAAATAAATGAAAAAGAAATGAAGGTAACAATAGCAAAAATCAATGAAACTAAAAGCTGGTTCTTTGAGAAGATAAACAAAATTGATAAACCATTAGCCAGACTCATCAAGAGAAAAAGGGAGAAGACTCAGATCAATAGAATTAGAAATGAAAAAGGAGAAGTAACCACTGACACTGCAGAAATACAAAAGATCATGAGAGATTACTACAAGCAACTATATGCCAATAAAATGGACAACCTGGAAGAAATGGACAGATTCTTAGAAATGCACAAACTGCCGAGACTGAACCAGGAAGAAATAGAAAATATGAACAGACCAATCACAAGCACTGAAATTGAAACTGTGATTAGAAACCTTCCAACAAACAAAAGCCCAGGACCAGATGGCTTCACAGGCGAATTCTATCAAACATTTAGAGAAGAGCTAACACCTATCCTTCTCAAACTCTTCCAAAATATTGCAGAGGGAGGAACACTCCCAAACTCATTCTACGAGGCCACCATCACCCTGATACCAAAACCAGACAAAGATGTCACAGAGAAAGAAAACTACAGGCCAATATCACTGATGAACATAGATGCAAAAATCCTCAACAAAATACTAGCAAACAGAATCCAACAGCACATTAAAAGGATCATACACCATGATCAAGTGGGGTTTAGCCCAGGAATGCAAGGATTCTTCAATATATGCAAATCAATCAATGTGATACACCATATTAACAAATTGAAGGAGAAAAACCATATGATCATCTCAATAGATGCAGAGAAAGCTTTTGACAAAATTCAACATCCATTTATGATAAAAGCCCTGCAGAAAGTAGGCATAGAGGGAACTTTCCTCAACATAATAAAGGCCATATATGACAAACCCACAGCCAACATTGTCCTCAATGGTGAAAAACTGAAACCATTTCCACTAAGATCAGGAACAAGACAAGGTTGCCCACTCTCACCACTATTATTCAACATAGTTTTGGAAGTGTTAGCCACAGCAATCAGAGAAGACAAAGAAATAAAAGGAATCCAAATCGGAAAAGAAGAAGTAAAGCTGTCACTATTTGCAGATGACATGATACTATACATAGAGAATCCTAAAGATGCTACCAGAAAACTCCTAGAGCTAATCAATGAATTTGGTAAAGTAGCAGGATACAAAATTAATGCACAGAAATCTCTTGCATTTCTATACACTAATGACGAAAAATCTGAAAGTGAAATTAAGAAAACACTCCCATTTACCATTGCAACAAAAAGAATAAAATATCTAGGAATAAACCTACCTAAGGAGACGAAAGACCTGTATGCAGAAAATTATAAGACACTGATGAAAGAAATTAAAGATGATACAAATAGATGGAGAGATATACCATGTTCCTGGATTGGAAGAATCAACATTGTGAAAATGTCTCTACTACCCAAAGCAAGCTACAGATTCAATGCAATCCCTATCAAACTACCACTGGCATTTTTCACAGAACTAGAACAAAAAATTTCACAATTTGTATGGAAACACAAAAGACCCCGAATAGCCAAAGCAATCTTGAGAACGAAAAATGGAGCTGGGGGAATCAGGCTCCCTGACTTCAGACTATATTACAAAGCTTCAGTAATCAAGACAGTTTGGTATTGGCACAAAAACAGAAATATCGATCAATGGAACAGGATAGAAAGCCCAGAGATAAACCCACACACATATGGTCAACTTATCTTTGATAAAGGAGGCAAGCATATACAGTGGAGAAAAGACAGCCTCTTCAATAAGTGGTGCTGGGAAAATTGGACAGGAACATGTAAAAGTATGAAATTAGAACACTCCCTGACACCATGCACAAAAATAAACTCAAAATGGATTAAAGACCTAAGTGTAAGGGCAGACACTATCAAACTCTTAGAGGAAAACATAGGCAGAACACTCTATGACATACATCACAGCAAGATTCTTTTTGACCCAGCTCCCAGAGAAATGGAAATAAGAACACAAATAAACAAATGGGACCTAATGAAACTGAAAAGCTTTTGCACAGCAAAGGAAACCATAAACAAGACCAAAAGACAACCCTCAGAATGGGAGAAAATATTTGCAAATGAAGCAACTGACAAAGGATTAATCTCCAAGATTTACAAGCAGCTCATGCAGCTCAATAACAAAAAAACGAACAACCCAATCCAAAAATGGGCAGAAGATCTAAATAGACATTTCTCCAAAGAAGATATACAGATGGCCTACAGACACATGAAAGAATGCTCAACATCATTAATCATTAGAGAAATGCAAATCAAAACTACAATGAGATATCATCTCACACCGGTCAGAATGGCCATCATCAAAAAATCTAGAAACAATAAATGCTGGAGAGGGTGTGGAGGAAAGGGAACACTCTTGCACTGTTGGTGGGAATGTAAATTGATACAGCCACTATGGAGAACAGTATGGAGGTTCCTTAAAAAACTACAAATAGAACTACCATACGACCCAGCAATCCCACTACTGGGCATATACCCTGAGAAAACCATAGGTCAAAAAGAGTCATGTACCAAAATGTTCATTGCAGCTCTATTTACAATAGCCAGGACATGGAAGCAACCTAAATGTCCATCGACAGATGAATGGATAAAGAAGATGTGGCACATATATACAATGGAATATTACTCAGCCATAAAAAGAAATGAAATGGAGGTATTTGTAATGAGGTGGATGGAGTTAGAGTCTGTCATACAGAGTGAAGTAAGTCAGAAAGAGAAAAACAAATACAGTATGCTAACACATATATACGGAATCTAAGGGGGAAAAAAAAAAAAAGGCCATGAAGAACCTAGTGGCAAGACGGGAATAAAGACACAGACCTACTAGAGAATGGACTTGAGGATATGGGGAGGGGGTGGGGTGAGATGTGACAGGGTAAGAGAGTGTCATGGACATATATACACTACCAAATGTAAAATAGAGAACTAGTGGGAAGCAGCCGCATAGCACAGGGAGATCAGCTCGGTGCTTTGTGACCACCTAGAGGTGTGGGATGGGGAGGGTGGGAGGGAGGGAGATGCAAGAGGGAAGAGAAATGGGAACATATTGTATATGTATAACTGATTCACTTTGTTATAAAGCAGAAGCTAACACACTATTTTAAGGCAATTATACTTCAATAAAGATGTTTAAAAAAAAAAAAGAGTTTGGAATTAGCAAATACAAACTACTACATATAAAATAGATAAACAACAAGGTCCTACTGTATAGCACAGGAAACTATATTCAATATCTTGTAACAAACTATAATGGAAAAGTATTTGAAAAGAATATATATTTATACATATATATGAATCATTTTGCTGTACACCAGAAATTAATACAACATTGTAAATCAACTATACTTCAATAACACAGTAAATAAACAAAATATCTCATATGTCCCATTTAGGATATGAAATAATAAAGATGAAAAAACCCAACAAAAATGTTTACAATTAATGAATAAAGAGAGCAAATAATTCCAAGAAATGGATTATAATCTTGTGAATGCCAGGCACTGAAGAAGACCTCTGATACACTTTACAAATACTCTGTCTTTTAAAAAAAAATTCCCCCTAAAGCATGAAAAATGTGGTAAAGTTTCTTAAATAGTAAATAAATGCATTTCAAAAGATGGTCTAACAAAGTACTAAGGGGTTGGTGAGTTTCCTTTATATTTAAAACAGACAATTATAAGAGCTCCAAACCCCAAGTCAGTCAATCAGATTCAGATAAGATATGCATCCCAAGAGATCCTCAATACATATTTTCTGATTTTCAGATAGAACTTCAATAATGATAATAATGTACTATCCCCCAATTTTGAGTGTTTATTTTATGCCAGAAACTATGCTAAAAAATTTTTAGGGAAATTATTTTTTTATCATGTGTACAACAAATCTCTATTCTACAGATAATCGTAGTTTTCATTCTTCAGGTCTGATCTAACTTTCCAACTCTCTCAACAGACTTTACCTGAACACTCTCATAATGCACTACATTGTTCTCTCTAGTTTTGTATTTTGTTTCTTTTCTTTTTTTTCTTTTGCTAGCACTTACCAAAGTCTATTGTGAATTCATTAATTGATTGATTTTTAATTGGATGAGATATACCTCCCCCCAAAGAATGTAAGTCCCAATAAGGAAAAAATATTATTTGACCTTTATTTTATTTCCAGTAGCTAGCATTGTGTTTGTCCAATATATGCTCACTATCTTTTTTAAATGCATGAATACATGAATGAGACCCAGAGGTATTAAATAACTTCTCTATGGTCCTACACCTACCGAGGGACAGATCAGGGATGCAAGCCAAGCCTGTCTCACTGCAAAACCTGTATTTTCATCATTATACAAAATGGCTTTGCCTGGGTATTTTATAATCAAGATTCTTGGGTTTCAAATATGAGAATTATCTTAAACTTTTCCTTTCAGTTTTTTCATATAGATTCTAAATGTCTGTCTCAATTTTTCTGGCAGTTTTCTGTGCCATCTTATGATGCAAAACTTTACTTATACCATAGCAGCTACTCACACAATAACATTTAGCAATATTCTCTCCACTGAGGTTGTTGAGTTTAAAATGAGAAACATTCTTTGAGAATTGTAGTGCAGTTGAAGTCTTCATTGGGAGTGAAGTGAGAATCCATTTATTGATAGATTCTGTTTCTTTCTTTTGTGTATCTCCATTTTTACTGCCAAGTCATTACCCTAAGAGGGGCAGTGATAACATATGCTTGGCCTTGGCTGCCACCTTCCCTAGGGTGCTTTCTGTCTGATTTGAATGGTGACATGGAGGTCTGGCAATGGATGACTATGGTACTTGGAAATACGAGGAAATTATACAAATACTTTGTAACTAATTAAAAATCTGTAGTGTTGACATCTGCTTAATATATGTAGTAATTCCAGAAGTTGATAGCAGACCACCTCTAAGCGGCGAGGGTCTGATGCAGCCTCTTTAAATAAAGTAATTATGAAGTGTACTGGCATGGATATAAACTTGGAGATTATCCAAATAAAGTCATAAAGTGTGCTAATTGGTACTCAGGATTAGAATGCAGTAAGAAAACAAATTTACAACACTGACTATTTTATAGTGGAAGTAACTTTTCTACTCCAGAGCCTGGAAATGTACCTGAGTATTAAAAAAGCTACTGGGTTTCAATTCTTCTTGCAACATTGAAGTACCATGGATTATATTTAGATTTAGACAAGTTACATAAGTGGCTTTTAATTTACGTATTTAGTTAACAGATAGAAAAGAACAGTATCATTTTACAACCAATTAATAATTTATGGTTTCTACCAAAATGTAGAATAAAGACTATTAGAACAAAGAATGCATCAAAACCCTGTTATTTAAATCAAAATATTGTTATAATAAACAACCTTTATGTGTACACATATATATTTTTGTCCTTGACTAAATATGGCAATAAGGTTTTGCAAGGACTTCTATTTTCATTTTACTTGATATATACCTCGGAGTGGAACTGCTGGGTCATACAGTAATTCTGCATTTAACTTTTTGAGGAAGTGCCAAATTGTTTCCCAAAGTAGCTGCACCAATTGACAGTCTTACCAGAAGTCTATGAGAGTTCCAAATTACCTAATTCTCACTGATTATCACCTGTCTTCAGAACATAGCTACCCTATTGGATATAGAATGGTAACACGTGATTTTGATTTGTATTTCCTTAATGATTAATGATTTTGAGCATATTTCACATGCTTGTTGGCTACTTGTATATCTTCTCTGTAGAAATGACTATTCAAATCCTTTATCCATTATCAAATTGAGTTATTTGGCTTTGTATTATCCAGTTATTTATTTCTATTTATTATTCAGTTGTAGAGTCCTTTATATGTACTGGGTACCAGTCCCTAGTTAGATACATGATTTGCAAATATTTTTTTTTTTCCCATTCTATGGGTTGTCTTTTCACTTTCTTCAAGGTATCATTTACTGCAAAAGGAAAAAAAAGATTTCAATTTTGATTTAGTCTTTGCATTTTGGAGGCAACATATTCATCATATGGGTGTGCTGCTCCAGCCTATTTACTGAGTGGCCTGAAGAGCTGCATCTTTTGTGTGGGGCCCAGAACAAGAGGAGGTTCTGCAACAGGTCCAGGCTGCTGTGCAAGTTGCTTTGCTACTTGGGCAATTTGGTCCAGCAGATACAATGGTGCTTAAAGTGTCAGTGGCAGAGAGGGAAGCTGTGGAAGCTTCTGACAGGCCCTTATATGTGAATCTCAGTACAGGCCTTTAGGATTGTGGGCCAAAGTCCTGCCATCCTCTACAGATAACTTCTCCTTTTGAGAAACAGCTCTTAGCCTGCTAGTGGCCTTAGCAGAGACTGAACACTTAACCATGGGTCCGCACATGCAACCTGAGCTGCTCATCTGACCAACAACCCATAATGTTGGGAGCGCACAGCAACACTTCATCATCAAATATTAATACGAGTAGTATATATGTGAGCAGTCCTAAGCAGGCTCTGAAGACACATATAAGTTATAGGAAGAAGTGGCCCAGATACCCATGGTTGCCACTCCCACTACACTGCCCTCTCTCTCTCAACCTGCACCTATGGCCTCTGGGGAGTTCCCTACAATCAGTTGGCAGAGGAAGAGAAGACTCAGGTCTGGCCTATACATGGTTCTGTATGATATGCATACACCTGAAAGTGGGCAACTGTAGCACTACAGCCCCTCTCTGGACCATCCCTAAAGGACAGTGGTGAAGGGAAACTCTACCAGGGGGCAGAACTTAGAGAAGTGCGCCTGGTTGTTCACTCTTCTTGGAAGCTGAAATGACCAGACATGCAATTATACAGTGATTCATGAGCTGTGGCCAAAGAGAAACTGTGAGATAGTAGGTGTATGCTGTTTTAAGCCTCTAAGCTTAAGTTAATTTGCTAGACCATATAAATAACTAACACTTTAGGGACGGTAGGTAAGGAGTTCCTGTTAAATGTATGTTGAATCATCTTTGCCTGTCTTCAGTAACTTTGTATTTTCTTTTTAATTAAAAATGTTTTAAAAACATATTATATTTCTCTTAAATCAACATCCATGGTATTTATTTGTTATTAAATATATTCTAGCTTGGTGTCTATTTCTGAAATAATTTTATTTTAACCTTAATATTTTCTACCTTAGAACAGTTCTCTCAAAAATCTTTTATATTCTCCAAATAACCTCACTGAATTTTTCTAAATCTGATTTATACTTTTTGATTTTCCACAGCTTCTATAATTTAATACATCATTTTTATCATGCTTGAAAATATTATGGTAAAGTTCTCATTTGTTTTTGAGCATCTCATTTTGGCATGTATTTATTGTCTGAATGGATATTAATCTGTATTTCATTTTTTAATAATAGTTTTATAGCATTTAATATTAGTTATGTTCTGCTGCTAAGGTTTAACTAAGAGGGGTTTCTCTGTAGTTCTAAAATAGGAGGTGGGCCAAAACAGCTTTTTCTAATTTCAAAAATCTAGATCTCTCTCTTCTCCTGTTTCTCAAAGTGTCTCTGAGTCCACTGTCTCCCCCTCTTCACCTGGATTTTCTCTTTCCAATGCTCCTATTACCTCAATCTGGGTTCTACTTCTAGACATTTCTTTTCAGTGTTGGTCTTTGTCCTGGAAAGGATCTTTGGTTGGTTAGTTTGGAGAGTTCATAGGGCTCAGACAACTCCAATCTTTCTGTGGTTCTCTGCTCATCTGCATCTTCTCTCACCTGTAGATCACTGCCCAAATTTGCTGCCATGCCCAGATTAGCCTGCCAAGACTTACTGTGGGTATCTGTTGGGGATAGTACAGTTTTGTGACTTTTAGGACTATTGGAACTTCCTTTGCCTTCCTTTTCCTTGGCTTCTTCCTGCATAGTTGCTGATTACAAGCTGCACATGTGGTTGTCATTTTGTCCACCAAGTCCTAATTTTGGGTTTATGATCATATGTTGCTGATAAATACTTTGTGTGTGTGAGAATTTATGTCTGAGTGTGTTTCATTTTGCTCTCTTAGTTTTCCTATCTGTAACACATTTTCTATAACAAATTTTCATAAACTTGGTGACTTAACACAACAGAATTTTATTCTATTACTGTTCTGGAGGTCAGAAATCTGAAATTGAAGTGTCATCAGGGCTGGGCTCCCTTCAGACTCTGGAGGAGATTCTATTCCTTGCTTTCTCCAGCTTCTTCTGGTGTCTGCATTCCTTGGCTTGTAACCACTCACTAGTGCCATTTTATAGGATCTTCTAAATTATCAATTATTTGAGAATATAGATCATGTGTTATCATATTTACTATTTGTCTCAGGCATAATACTTGAACACAGTAATCACTCAGGAAATACTGTTTAATAGATAACGTTAAACTGTATGAGTATAATAATAGCCAAGTCTTTATAGCAGGGGTCCCCAATCGGTTGGCACGCACAGGAGGTGAGCAGCAGGCGGGCGAGTGAGCAAAGCCTCATCTGCCACTCCCCATCGCTTCCAGTACCGCCTGAACCATACCCCCTGCCCCACCCCATCCGTGGAAAAATTGTCTTCCACAAAACAGGTCCCTGGTGCCAAAAAGGTTGGGTACCGCTGCTTTATAGGATATTGAATACATAGTAGAACCCAAGGAATTTCTAAATGTAGATAGGATTCCTTATGTTTATGGCATGTTGTTTCTTTAAGGATTCCTTATGTCTACAGCACGTTGTTTCTTTCACTAACATAATTTCCCAAGTTCCTGACCCAAGTCTTAATAGAAATATCAATCAATATAGTCCATATATCCCAACTATTGTGGGTGGAAGGAATTAGAGTACCTGTCATGCATTAAGAGCAGACCTATGGCAAAATCCTAGGAACTTCCTTATCTACTTCTCTAGGGAGACACAGTGATCTTAAATGTGTCATGAAAAGAGAGCTGCTCACACTTTCCCCCCCAATTACTACACCCTATCACAATAAATCCTGATTCCTCCATGCTCACATCTGAACCATATCCCAAGCTTTTCACCCAGATTATCATGGTGCTTTTAAAACTTAAAAAAAAAATTGTATTGTATATTGCTAGTACAGCCTCAATAAATTTGATATATTAGTCTCAGATCTTCAGGTTGCAGTTAAAAGATCTATTGTTATATATACTTAACTTTTCCTTTGTCCGCCTGTCTTACAAATAAATGGGAAAGGAGACACACAGGAGGTTCTTCTTATGTGAATGTGTCACAAAACTCACTTGGGTTAGAGGCTATGTTTCTTAAATTTATGTTGCACAGATATTTTCCATGATATACTTATTTGAAAATCCCCTACCAAGATGGCTAGGAAAATATCCTGCAAAGAAGAGCACTGTATGTTAAGTACCTAGTAATTACGGCAAAAATAATCATGCATTGCTTATACTGAGTCTTCGTAATCTTTTTTTTATTTCCTTTTTTTTCTCTCTGTGTTTCATCTCTGATCCAGGTTACAGGTCAGGGCAATATTAACAGAATAAAAGTAACTGTTACACTGAATACATACAATCCCCTTTGTCTCAATAAATGTTTTACACTATATTATCAAATTCAATTCAATTAATTCAATATTTATGAAACTCCATTGTGCTGGTACTGTACGAGACACTAGGTATACAGAGAATTAGAAGACATGACACCCACTCTCCTGGAACTTAAAGTATTTGACTCATTACCTCAGTTGCTTGTACATATGTCTTAATTTACTAGGGGAGGGAATGAAAATAAATGAAAAACATAATAAGACCCCTTCCTGAGAACTATATTTTGTTAACATGAAGTTGTTAAATGCAGCAAATTAGAAACTATTTCAGAAACTATACAATAGTTTCCCATTCCTATTCGCTAAATATTTCTAAATGAATGGAGAATTAAGAAGGTAGAAAATTGTTAGAAAATTCAAACTGTGTGACTGCAATGACATTTTCAAATGCACTAGTTATGGCTAAGTTTTTTCAAAAGGACATAAAATTTAATATCAATTATCATTTCTCAATAAGCAAACTAAGAATTTTTTGGAGCCTAATGATGAAGATATAGAACTCTGATTACTGATAACACATTTTACTCTTTATTTGAGTTTAGGAAGAAAACACGTCTTATTTTTTAGCTGAAAGTTTGCCAGTTAGAAGTAATAATCATTATTACAAGAGTAATGGCAGTAAACCAATCACTTGAAAAATAAGGAAAGTTAAAAGAGGTAAGCGAAGATGAAGTGTTAGTAACTCAGACAGAAAAGATTTTTAATGTCCCTGTAGAGATCAAGAAGTTTCAGTATATCGTATGACTCTGAATCATCCAGATTTTGAAACTAGATTTTGACAATAATGGTTTTATATAAAATACAGATGTAGGAAATCAAGTTTGGCAAAAAAAAAATCCCATAATGTCTCCCTGTATAATAGGTTTATTCCAATTTTGGGAAATACAAAATACTTTTCAATATTATCTCAGACACTGGTGGGGAAATAATTCCAGCTATTCTCTGTATAAGAAGTAATGTCATCTGAAGCTAAATGTCCTTTAGGATTTACAAGAAACAGAGTTGTAAAAGGTATATTTAAAAAATTATTACAATTACTAGTTGAACATTTAAAGAATGGTTTATTTGCTGAAAAATAATCATTAGTTTTTATCATTCCATAAGTAGGTTATCAATATTTAAATAGTGAAATGAAATTAAGAAGCTCTGTTCATTTCTATTAGGTGACTGTAAGGTTTTCTTGAAATACCTTATTCATATTTTATCTCATTTACTTAAATCTACCCTAAAGTTACAATTCTAATACTGGTGACAAACCCCATAATTTAATCAATTGTAAAGAGCTTTTATTAATTATCCATTGTCAATAAAAGCACAGACCTTGGAGTCAGACCCATTCTGAAACCAGTTCTGATTTTAGTAGACATCTATTTTAATATTGTTTTTGGAATGCCTCCATACTCCTACTGATAGAACTTTCTTCAGGGAGAATTATTTTTTCCAGTTCCAACTACAGAGCTACTGTCGAGATTACTAATTGATAGCTATTGCATCTCTGGACACATCAGTAGGTGTTTGATCTGACTGGGGTCAGCCAGAATTCTTCTCTAGTCCTTTCAAGTTTAAACTAAAGGAAAAAGAATTCATACTCCCTGATGGTAGAGACAGAAAAATGTGAGCCTAGAAGTTATTTGTGTTCATGATTCCTGCCTGGTTGAAAAACTCAGCACAGTAGAATAAAACCAAAACACAAAGCAAACTAGAAAGGAAGAAATAAAAAAAGAGTCCTATTGGAATTGCACTGGCTGAGGTAATCTATATTCTTGCCCTTCCCACAGTTGATTATGTGAGCTAATAATTGTTTGTTTTATTTTGGTTTTATTCATTTATTCATTATTAACATTTTCTTTTTTGCTTTGTGTTTTCTCATTCTAAACTGGTTAAAGTATAGTTTATTTCTCTTGCAAAAAGTGCTGCCTATTACAACTTCATATCACATGTGACTTGAGACAAAAACTCGTTCACTTGTAAAATTATTGTAATATTTCAGTCAGTAAAGTTGTTTCAGTTTGAAGTAACAAAAAATCTGAGTTAAAGTGTATTAAATAATTTTGAGTATTGGATCACTGAAAATTTCAAAGTAGGGCTGCACCAAGTGATAATCCAGCAGCTCAGTGATATCACCTAAACTACATTTCCTCCTTCTTTCTTCTCTGCTCTTTGTAGGATCAGTTTCATGTGAAAATAGCTCCCCTCAAGTTTGCTGGAGTAATAATCTCTTGTGTTCACATAAGCAGAAAAAAAATGCATCTTTGTCTTTGAATTTCCTGGAAAAAACCTGAAAGTCTCTGATTGAAATAGTTTAGATCAGAGTAGCTGAAATTTCACATACCATAACCAGTATGCAAACTCTTAGTTATCAGTCCACAATGAGATAAATACAAAAACTCGCAGCAAGTATTTAGAAAAGAATGTACAGTAAGTCCCCTACATATGAACCAGTTCCATTCCAAGAGCACATTCGTAAGTCCAACTTGTTCGTTAAGTCCAACAAAGTTAGCCTAGGTACCCAACTAACACAATCGGCTACATAGTACTGTATTGTAATAGGTTTGTAATACTTTTCACACAAATAATACATAAAAAACAAACAAAAACAAAAAATAAAGAAAATATTTTTAATCTTACAGTAGAGTACCTTGAAAAGTACAGTAGTACAGTACAACAACTGGCATACAGGGACTGACATTGAGTGAAAAGGCAAGAAAAGTTACTGACTGGAGGCGGGAGAGGAGGTGGGAGATGGTAGAGCTGAGGGATCATCAGCAATAGGAGACGGAGGGCAAACTGCAATTTCACTCACGCCTGACACTGATGGCACAGGTTCTGGTTCCTTGCTGGATTCTATTCTATCTACCCTCTTAAAAAAACGATCCAGTGATGTCTGGATAGTAGCTCTTTTTTTTCATTATAGATGACACCATAGCACTGGGCTGCATTCTGAACAGCTGCTGCAACCTTCGTGTATCATTCTACGTTCAGGTCCTATGCCTCAAAAACTAACAGTGCCTCCTCAAATAAAGAAAAGTCCCTTGCCATTTCCTGAGTCATGAATCTCTTCAGTTCTTCAGTTACTTCTTCTTCCTCTTGTCTCTCTCTGTCCTTTCTCTGGGCCTCCAATTCCATCAGGTCTTCATTAGTAAGCTCCTTGTGTTGCACAGCAAGGAGTTCAATGAAGTAGTCCTCTTGCAGATCTAGCTCCAGCTTCTCACTGAGGGTCACTAAGTTGCTGAAGATCTCTTTGTACTTCTCATTCACCTTCTCAAATCCATGAAAATCGTGAACAAACTGTGGGCAAAGGTTCTTCCAAACCCCATTCATGGTGATGGCAGTAACCTCACGCCAAGCAAAGTCAATGTTTTTTATGGCCTTGTAGATGTTATAGTCCTTCCAAAATTGTTGCAAGGTTGTTCCTGATTCGCCACTCGCCTTTACTGCCTGACAAAAAGTGTGACATAAATAATATTTCTTAGAAGTCACTATAACTCCCTGGTCCATAGGATGAATGAGCAATGCAGTATTTGGTGGCAGATGCACTACTTTGACATTGGAATGAAAGTCGTCCATGAATGAGGAGTGGCCTGGAGCACTGTCAAGCAGCAAAAGAATGCTGAATGGGACGTCCTTCTCCAAGCAATATTTCTCTACCTCTGGGATAAAGTGGTGGAAAATCCAGTCCTGGAAAATGGCCTGTGTAACCCAGGCCTTGGGGTTACTCTTCCACACAATAGGAAGAGAGACCTTGGCTATGTTTTTAAAGGCTCTTGGGTTCTCTGAATGATAAACTAAGAGAGGCTTCAGCTTCGTATCACCGGAAGCACTGCCACCAAACAACAGAGTTAGCCTACCCTTTGCTGCTTTATAGCCTGGCATCAACTTTTCCTCCTTACTGATATAACTTCAGTCTGGCATCCTCTTCCAGTACAGTCTTCTCTCATCCACATTAAAAACCTGCTTGGGTAAATATGTGCCTTCATCAATAATTTCTCGAAGCATTTCAGGAAATTCCCAGGCAGCTACCATATCTGCACTCACTTCCTTTTATGTTGTGAAGGCTGTCTCTAGCCTTGAACTGCTGAAACCTCCATGGCTGGCATTAGAAGATACGCCCTCTGATTCTTCGCTGTGTTTCTTCTTCAAGTCTTCATAAAGGCTTTTAGCTTTCTCTTGAATCAGCATTAAGCTGAGCAGGACTCAACGCTGATGCTGATCCTGCATCCGCACACTGAGAAGTTTCTCCATCTCGTCCATCACTTTTCCATGCTTCTTTGATATTACTGTCAACATCATCGGCACAGCAGACTTCACATGTTCCATGATCTTGTCCTTGTTCTTTAGAATCATGCCGATGGTTGAACAGTTCATGAACAATGGTTGACAAGTGATATCTACCATCTTTTTGCCTCACTCCACTCTCAATTATTTTCTTTTGTTTACATTGTTATCGCTTGGCACTTCTTAGCAGTACCAGCTACATCACCACTGCTTTTACACTTGCTTCTGGACATCCTGGGCTTGAAATAAAGATACTGTACTACTGTTCTCTATATGGTACTGTAAAGTACACAAAAGCACAACCACTTGTAGAGGATGCATGCATGTGACAATGTATGCTAGATACATGAACTAACTTATGTGACTGGACATGCGAATGCACATTCGCATCTTTGAAAGTTCGCAACTTGAAGGTTCTTATGTAGGGGACTTACTATAATCATTTAATATTGTGGAAACATAAAATTTTATGTTGACTGTAAAAAGAAATGGTTTGGGTTTGTGTCTTGTATATATTTAGTTTTATAATTAACGTTTCTCATACTAAGTTACTTTGTATATATAAATACAATCCTTTGACATAGATAGAAAAAGACAGTTAACAAAGTATCTTCTACCACAGAGTTTTTGTTAGATCACAAACCAAGTTCAGAAAACCCAGCTTTGTGGTTCAGTGGATGGAATATGCTATTCTCTTATCCTTGATCATCTGTTCCACCTATGTGCCTTTTTTCTTGGAGGAAGTATTAAAATATTATAATTAGGGAAAGCATTTAGCCCTGACAAATTAAACCTGATTATTAGGTTACATCGATTGTTATACAGTAACGTACAACATCCTCAACGAATTGCCAAATCATCTGGTCAACGCAATCAAAGTGCAAGTTGACTTTTGTTTGGTTCCAAAGTAATAGTATGCTTTCTTCAGTTATCTAAATTATCTAGATACTTTGAGATAATGTTTACTTCAATGTATGGTGAAGAATGAGATGCACCACCCAGATCACCTCTCAAGGAAGGAGTTATTGCCCAAGCTTTCAGCAGACAGACTCCTGCTCTTGGTTCTTCAGTCTGCCTCAGCTGCAAGGAACTACCTTGCATAAGGGTACACCTTTCCAAGGCAGTCTCCATTCATGACCACTTTGATAAGTGGAGATATAAAGGTCTTCATTTCAGTGTAACATGCAGCCACTCTAATGGCCTTATATTGCTGCAAATTTCTCCATGGTATTGCCCAAGTCTGCATTGAATTTGCACTGATAAAGTGAACCAGGACAAAATAATGGATAGGGAATAATTTATTGATTTGGGAACTTTCTCCCAAGATACATGGTTTAAAATCCCTGAAGACTGTGCAAATTGACTATATGATGGCTCTTAGAAGCATGAAAAAGCAAAGTTAAGACTAGATGAAACTTCAGATTTGCTGTAGCAGACAATGGAAGAGGGAATAACTGTTTGATGAAGTCATTATGCTGGGATGGATATACAACGTAAGACTATAGGACTCACCAGATAATCATGCTCCATTTGACAGCCCAGAGGATTCACATTCACCAAAGCTATGAAGAATGCACTGGTGAGAGAGACACTAATATGACTCAACAAGATCATGTAACTCTCCTCTGTATGGCACTCTGAAGTTTGAGTGACTAATACAGAACTAGGCTTACTGGAAGCAACACAGATGGTAGAACCCTGAAACAATAGAGACAATATAGGATAGAGAGCAGTGCTTTAGTGCCACGAGCTGGGATATCACAATATCTTAATGACTGGCAGGGTCAGAGTGGCAGCCAAGGTTTTGACTCACAGATAGTTATGGAGATGGTTCTATGGTTCTATGGTTCATAGCACATAGTGTCCCTAAGAACAAAATAAATGGTCAGTTAACAAGGGCACTCTCTAGATACTACCATCACAGGAAATAGAGAATGGCTGACTAGGTGGCTGAAGGCAGCCAACCTAATAAAAATGTTATGATCCCTTGCCCAGTTTCCGGACTAAAGTTATTTTCAGATTCAGAATCTACTGACTGAAGAGGTGGCCAAGTCTTTGAGAAGAAGTATGCAGAACTACTATGGCAAACATAACAATTAATAAATATCCAGTCTTTCCATGGAGACACCTATGGTCATTTAGGGCAAAAGGAAATTGATGTTTTGAGGCCTGTTAGACACAAAGACTTCTAAACCATCATTATGGCTCCCCTTCTTATAATGGCATCCTAAGCAAGGTTCAGCTTACTGTGGATCTACTAGGACCCATGAATCCACTTAGTTGTCATTTTACAATACCTAAATGTATAATTGTGATTGGCATACTTAACACTTGGCTTAACTTCCACAATGATTCCTTGGTCTGTGCAGTAAGGTCTCATGGCACAGAAGGCAAAATGAAGACACTGAAACTGCCACTCTGCCACGACACTAAATAGAAAACAGCAATGCATCCTTTTCCAAATAGTATAAATCAATAAGGACCTAAAGGATGCAGAGGCAATGGTCCCCACCATATCTCCATTTAGTTTACCAGTCTGGCCCCTGCAGAAAATACAGGATCTTGGAGGGTGAGTCTAGGCTATTACCAACTCAAAAAAGTAGGAGCCCCAACTGCAGTGCTAGAAATGTAGTCCTTGCTAGAATAGATTATTATGGCCTCGGACATAGGGATGCAGCATTGATTTGGTAAGTGCATTCTTTTTTACTATTTATTATTATCAGAAAAGAAGATTAGAAACAGTTCATACTTACATGGAACAGGTAACAATATACATTTACAATTTTGCTCCTGAGCTATCTTACCTTTTCTGTCCTCTACCATTTTATAGTACTAAAATATCTGGACCATTTGGATATCCCAACACAACATCACCTCGATCCACTACATTATGTTAATTAAGATGAACAATCAAGAAATATATAGCACCTTAGAGGTCCTAGTAAGACAAATGCACTCCATAGAGTAAGAAATAAACCAAATGCATATACAGGGCCTGAAACATATTTAGCGGAAGCAGACAGCATTTCTCTTCTCAAATTCCAAAGTCCTATAGATGATAAATAGACATTCTTAAATTTGAATGTAATAAAATCATATTTGAAAAATTAATTTTCAAGAGAGAATGTTTTAAAAACAAAAGCTAAAGTAAATAATTTGAAATTATAATATTTGCATAATTTGTTGTTGTTCTAAACAGGAACATTAAGATTTGATCTCTTTGGTTTCCAAATGAGTCTGTATTAAAATACACAGTTTAATGACTTAGAAACTCAGACTCTTCTAACACCTAAACTTGATTGCTTGTGGTATTAATCAACGTATAAAATCAACTTCAAACTCCATATAATTAGAATCGCTTGAAGGAATACATTGTTAGAATTAAAGATTCTCCAACAAGAAAATAATTAAACTGTTAAAATCTCTGGCAAAGGGAATTAGCATTGTGAATTATTTTAACTTTGCTGTTGCTATATGATTTAATGACAGCCTTTGTGTATGACAGAAATCATGGACCAATATGTGTAGAAAATATATTTATAAAAACCTAATTATTGTCAGTTTTTTTTTTTTTTTTTTTAAGATTTCTTTATTGATTGATTGATTGATTGCTATGTTGGGTCTTCGTTTTTTTTGTGCTAGGGCTTTCTCCAGTTGTGGCAAGTGGGGGCCACTCTTCATCGCGGTGCGCGGGCCTCTCACTATTGTGGCCTCTCTTGTTGCGGAGCACAGGCTCCAGACGCGCAGGCTCAGTAGTTGTGGCTCACGGGCCTAGTTGCTCCGCGGCATGTGGGATCTTCCCAGACCAGGGCTCGAACCCGTGTTTCCTGCATTAGCAGGCAGATTCTCAACCACTGCGCCACCAGGGAAGCCCTATTGTCAGTTTTGATTAGCTAGGTTAATCACAGAAAACAGTACAGTCAATAACTTATAGAAAACAATGCTCAAATAGTTAATATGTTGCTTCCCAGAGTACTTTTTCTCTGTAGATTTAACTTCCCAGCTATGTCCTTCTACCCTTAAGGTAAAATTAAAACTAATTTATAATTTAATTCAAATGACTTCACCACTATTCCTTCTTCAACTTCTTTATTTAGAAATATTTTCTCCATGTACTGTTACCTATCTTCAAACACATAGCACATATTACTTTTCGCCATATTTATTAAAACAAAAAAATTTTGTTAATATTTATGTTTAAAAATATATTCTAATAACACTGTTCTTCCATTATTCTTTTGGTAGGCAAAGACCATCAAAATCTTTCAAAATTCATACTTAAAGTAACAAGAAAGTAATTATGGTATTAAAAATTAAGAATACACTATTTTTAATTACATGTAACTATTGAGCATTTAAGTAATTCTTTTAGAAAGTAAATGCTAATGGCATTCCTTATGTATTAACTTTTTTCAGAATACACTTTTAGCAATTTCTAACAGAACTGAGAGTATCAAAAGTTTTTGAAGAGAATGTTAATCACGTTACATATTACAAAAAAGTAAATGTACATTCCAATAGCTATAGGAAGTATTTTAAAGTAATATGAATTGACTATGTCAAAACTGCTTGCATTATTTAATTTGAGCCATCTGTAATACGTGATATTTAAACTGTGAAACATTTGTTTGGAATGAGAACAAAGAGACATAATCACAAGAAACTGTCCTGAACACATGAAATGATCTCCTTAATAAAGTTATAATTCCCTTATTAATTTCAACAAAATATAACTTTTAACAACTTTTAACAACGCCAATTTCAGTAAAACTATGACTCTCAGGCTTCTTTGTGGTGTTTAACTCTGTGTACATGACTTTTAAAATTTTCTCTCATGACTTCTGTTAACAAATGAATTATTTCTATACTTCAACAAAATTCTTTTAGAATATGTTTGACATGATATAAATTTTGATTTTGTGTTCTATATTGTGTTCTATCTTTATATATGGGATACAAATAATTTATAAGCATTATTTCATTCCCATTTTTGGATAATTTACTATTCCTTAAAAGAAATTATGTAAATTTATGCTGTTCTCAACTAGTCATTTACCTATAGTATTTAAGAAGGCAGAAGAAAAGACAGCCCTACAGACCTGGAAGGAGATTTTTAGCAAAAGTTAGCTTATGGCTATCTTGTAAATATTTGTTGGAAATTCAAATTTTAAACACTTGTTGAATATTATCGTTAATTACAGCAAAATAATATAACATATATTCATTATATACACTATAACATATATAACATAATATATATGTATATAACATGTAATTACATATACAATGAAATCAATACCAATAACAATTTCAATTATAGAATTCAGGCATTTCTAGGAAAACAAAGGAACTCAACCTTGACACTCTTTCTGTTGTTGTTATTATTTGTTATTTCTCTTTCTACAAGTCCTGATAGAACAAAACCCATTATGGAAAAAGCATCATTTGCAGAACTATTCCATAATATTACAATTTGGACCATTATGACTCATTAAAATGCTCTTAATTGACTTGAAAATTAAGCAAGGTAAAATATTTCCACACAACAAAATGCAAACAAATGAAAAAAATCAAGGCTCATATTTATTTCCTTAAAAATGAGTCAATGGAAGATTGATTGATCATCTGGAATAAAATAATTTAGAATGAAAATCTGAGGTCTTTTTTGATGGGGCAATTATCCTTTTATTATTACTTTTGAATTGTGTTGGCCTGAAATATTTACATAAATTAGCTATATTTCTAGAATTAAATACACAGATTCTCCAACATATATTGCTAAAAAGAGTAGTTTAAAATAAATAATAATGAACAGAGTTTGTGGGAAAGGATAAAATTGCGATTTATGTTTTTCATAAATATTCTGCCAGTCTGGAACAATTACAGAGTTACTACAGAAAATACAAAGTAAGTGTTTTAGAAATTAAACAAGTAAGTTTACTGCAATAATAAGCTAGCCTTTACTCTTATAAAACAAATTACATGAATGGGCAATATGCAGCTTCCTGTGTTTTGGTTCTACCTGGTATTTCTTCATATACAATTTGAGAGTAGCCTGAAGTCAAATAAATAGGTCACTTGCTGAGTTATTTAGCTTCTGGCCCCTCAGCCACTTGGTCTTCTGACAATATCATCCTATCAAAGATGGCCTTTTTATTGACAATTATATTGATTTCGTAATTAATGTACAACTCTTGTATTGGCAGTTACTACAAGAGACATAATTTTAATGTTTGTATGATCAATAGTTTTATCAACGTTAAAATTTCCTACTGTTAGTTTGAATGGCTCTAACTATAGGGAATTGTATATTTCTTGATAAATGCAGAAGAACATTGTAAATATTAACAAACCAAAGAAAACGGATGTTCTATGTGGTGTTCTATTATATTTCACTCCCAAAGGAAAGGAGAAAAAACAAACAAAACAAAAGAAAAAATATTTAAAGTAATTCATAGAAAAAGCAACCTAGTAGATGCTAGCTGTTTGGGGTTAAATAGAACATATGGAAAGCAGATACTTTTACAATCCTCATCTTCTAGTTTTTTTAAATACAGAATGTATAAATACATATTACAAAAAAATACAAGTTTCTAAAATTTTAAATAGATTCAATCAACTAATTACCATAATGGAATTCAATGATGGTAACAGTACATTTTAGATTTAAAACATCAATATATTAAGTGAGGTACATCTGAGTGATTGCCTAAAACATAATAAAGTTGTACTTAAAAAAATTACATAGGTTTTACAATTACCAGAATTTTGCTGAATATATATTTTTATTTATTATGCTAAAAACTAATTGAATCAAGACTAAGTGGGTTTATTCCAGGTATGCATGGTTGGTTCAACATTCAAAAATGAATCATTGTAATCCAATATATCAACAAGTTAAAGAGAAAAAAAATCATGATTGTATCTATTGATGCAGAAAAAACATTTGACAAAATCCAAATCCATTTATGATAAAAACTCTCAGCAAATTAGGAATGGAAGGAGTAAAGAACATCACCAAAAAACTTTCAGATAACATCATACTTTATGACAAAAGACAGGATGCTTTTCATCCAAGATCATGAACAAGGCATGGATGTCTACGATTATTCACCATTACTTTTAGATACACAATCAAAAGCATGATCCATGAAATGAAAAAAATAGTTGGACTTTATTAAAATTAAAAGTTTTGCTTTGCAAAAGATACTACTAAGAGAGTTAAGCTATAAGCCAAGAGAAAATATTTGCAAAACATTTATCTGATTAAGGATATATATCCAAAACATATAAAGAATCCTTAAAACTCAACAATGAGGAAAAAAAAAACCAAAACTATGTAATGTGGAAAAAGTACGACCAGACATTTTTCCAATGAAGATATACAGATACAAATAAGCATATGAAAAGATGGTCAACATCATATGTCATTAGAGAAATGCAAATTACAACACTGTGGGATAGCACTCATTATTTATTAATATAGCTACATTCCAAAAACTGACAATAGCAATTGTTGGTGAGGATGCTGAGCAACAGGAACTCTCATTCACTGCTGGCGGGAATACAAAATAATAGAGCCACTTTGGAAGACAGTTCAGCAGTATCACACAAAATTGAATGTAATCTTATCTTTATGTTCTAACAATGGTGCTGTTAGATATTTACTAACTGATTTTAAAAATACCAAAATCTGCATGTGAATATTTATAGCAACTTTATTCATTATTGCCAAAACAGGAAGCAACCAAGATATCCTTCAATGGGCTACTGGAAAAATAAACTGTGGTACCTTGATTAAAATGGAATAATATTGAGCATTAAAAAAGTAATAAGCCATGCGAAGACATGAATGAATTTTAAATGAATATTGATAACTTTAAAAAGCCAGTCTGAAAAGACTACATACTTTTTAATTACAATTATATGACACTCTGGAAAAGGAAAACCTATAGAGATAACAACAGGTCAGTTGCTGGTAGGAGTTTGAAGTGGAGGGTTAATAGATAAAGCACAGGGGATTTCTGAGTGAAATTATTTTGGGTGATACTGTAATGGTGGAACCTTTTGTCAAAACACACAGAACTTTTTAGTATTGAGTCAGCCTAATGTCCACACACACACACACAAAAATCATTTAGGAGTCCAGGAATCCCAGGATAAAATCTAGAATTTGACATAATAATCTAACGATTGAATATGTATGAAATAACCTCACTGAAAAGAGTGGTGGAAAAGTTGTTGACTTAAGTTACTAGGATGAATGGATTCTACAAGACTAAAGGCAAAAGAAACTGTACTAGCACTTTAAATAAAATTAACACTTGATTCTAGTTGTTATCCTTAGAGTAAGGGTTAACAATTTTAAACTGCCATTTATATATTTTTTGTTTGTTTGGTTTTCACTTGCTTTTTACTTTTTTAATGTCCTTACAAGAAAATCTTAAATTATATATGTGGCTCATATTGTATAACTATTGGATAGTGCAATTCTAAGCTGTCATATGTCCCAAACAAATTCCAAATTTCTGAAGGTTCCATCAGTCAGTAAGTATAGCTATATAAGCCTTTAATATGTCCAAACTGATTTCTGCAGGTCCCACATTTTAATAATTCCTATCTAAAACTTATTGATCAGTTAAGTAAGTGGATGTCAGATGATGGGAAACAGGTTTCAATGATAGGTAACAGATAAGCAAGGTGGGGAAGGCTAGAATGATTCATGTGGTAAGGTAATAGATTAGATTGGAGATATTAGTTTGAATACTTAAAAATAGATGGTTACATACAAAAATATTTATAGATATGCTTATATCCACAGGTTATCATACTCATATTTCCTTTCTGTCAGCTCACAGCCTATGCGTAAAGTCACTCCAGCAGCAACAAGCACACCTAGACCCAAATTCCAGTCTCTAATATCATTCTCCAATAAAAGGAACCAAAGCTCCTTAGAGACCTGGATGATTCTAGAACTGAGGCAGGAAATACACATGATTAGCCTAGACTATCTCACAGTGCCAGAAAGTAGGGAAATGCTTAAACACACACACACACACACACACACACACACACACACACACACACACACCTACGTATACCACAATGATGGGACATACCCAAGAGCCAACTGAAAGAGCTCCCAATGGCCAAAGTTGAAATAATTTGAGCACAAAAATATGAAGTAGTACTGGATTATAACACAAAGCTTTAAAAATATCCACAGGCCTATCCTGATATAAATAAGTTATTGAATAAATAAACCAGTAGAGGAGAAGAGACAAATCTCCCATATAGAAGAACTCCAATATTTATATAGATACTCCACCCTCAAGGAGGTGGAGCATAACTCCCCACTTCTTTTTTTGTTGTTGTTATTTAAATTTATTTATTTATTTTTATATATATTTTTAAATTTTTTGGCCGTGTTGGGTCTTCATTTCTGTGCCAGGGCTTTCTCTAGTTGCGGCAAGCGGGGGCCACTCTTCATCGCGGTGCGCGGGCCTCTCACTATCGTGGCCTCTCTTGTTGCAGAGCACAGGCTCCAGACGCGCAGGCTCAGTAGTTATGGCTCACGGACCTAGTTGCTCCGCGGCATGTGGGATTTTCCCAGACCAGGGGTCGAACCCGCGTCCCCTGCATTGGCAGGCAGACTCTCAACCACTGCGCCACCAGGGAAGCCCCAACTCCCCACTTCTTAAGTGTGAGCTATGCATTGTATTTCTTTTCAAGGAGTACATTATGGAAAGGGGAAAAAGTATAATTTTACCAAGGGGAAAGCTGAAAAATATTACATCAGCCAGGTGCTCAACAATGATAAGCCATGATAAGTCATGCTAAGTTATGTACCCTTAATATGAGACGATGGGATTTTCACTTAACTCTATGGTTTTTCTCCCCCAAAACCATAACCTCAGTTTAATCATGAGGGATAAAAAAAATCAGACAAATTCCAATAGAGAGGCATCCTACAAAATATCTTGCCAGTGATCCTCAACTCTCAGGTAATCTTTACAAAAGGAAAGCCTGAGAAACTGTCACAGCCAAGAAACGCCTAATGAAACATGACAATAAAATGTAATGTGGAATCCTGGACTGGATCCTGGAACACAAAAAAGGCTGAAAAAAAAAGGAAATCGTAATTTAGTTGGTAATTATGTATCAATATAGGTTATTTGTGACAAAGGTACCATATTAATATAGTATGTTGATTAATATAGTATTATTGATAATATAAATGATGTGAGATATATGGGAGTTCTCAAACTATATCCATACTTCTTCTGTAAATCTAAAACTATTCTGAAAAAATGCTTAAGAAAATAAATAAATCAGGAAAAAAGAAACCCCCACTTCTGCTTAATTAACCATACAATATAATTTCTAAACCTTATAAATGTTATATTAATAAATAATAAATTAATACAATCTTATATCTTAATTAAAACTCACATGGGGAATTAGAATGAAAATGCTGAAATTTAGCTATGATTTATGTTCTCCATTTATAGTTAATGAAATAATTATGATCAAATTACAAAATTCTGGATTGTATTCTCAGTAAGTTGAAATGATTTACCCCTTATTTTTCACCTATTTGACAAGAAAATCACATAAATCTTACAAAATATGGAAAAGTCCAATCTAAATATTAGTTTACAAGAGAGGTATTTAGAACTAGTGTGCTAAATGGAAGTTCTGTAATTGCCACTCTGGGTGTCAGACCCACACTAAGAAGCATGTTAGATTTACCGCAGGTATGTGAATTGTATAGGAGTCCTTTTTGGATATTTCACAAACAAAATATTTAACCATATCAATTTTTCAATAAGTATTGACTATTATAAATATCACAATATCTATTCCTCTGTTGATGGACATTTAGGTTGCTTCCATGCCCTGGCTATTGTAAATAGTGCTGCAGTGAACACTGGGGTGCATGTGTCTTTTTGAATTATGGTTTTCTCTGGGTATATGCCCAGAAGTGGAATTGCTGGGTCATATGGTAGTTCTATTTTTAGTTTTTTAAGGAAACTCCACACTGTTCTCCATAGTGGTTGTTATCAATTCACATTCCCACCAACATTGCAAGAAGGTTCCCTTTTCTCTACACCCTCTCCAGCATTTACTGTTGGTAGGTTTTTTGATGATGGCCATTCTGACTGGTGTGAGGTGATACCTCATTGTAGTTTTGATTTGCATTTCTAATTATCTAATTATATAAATAATCTAATTATTAGTGATGTTGAGCATCTTTTCATGTGCCTCCTGGCCATCCGTATGTCTTCTTTGGAGAAATGTCTATTTAGGTCTTCCACCCATTTTTTGATTGGGTTGTTTTTTTGATATTGAGCTGCATGAGCTGTTTGTATATTTCAGAGATTAATCCTTTGTCCGTTGCTTCATTTGCCACTATTTTCTCCCATTCTGAGGTTTGTCTTTTTGTCTTGTTTATGGTTTCCTTTGCTGTGCAAAAGCTTTTATGCTTAATTATGTTCCATTTGTTTATTTTTGTTTTTATTCTCATTACTCTAGAAGGTGGGTCAAAAAAGATCTTGCTGTGATTTACGTCAAAGAGTGTTCTGCCTTTGTTTTCCTCTAAGAGTTTTATAGTGTCTGGCCTTACATTTAGGTCTTTAATCCATTTGGAGTTTATTTTTATGAATGGTGTTAGGGAGTGTTCTAATTTCATTGTTTTACATGTAGATGTGGTACATATATACAATGGAATGTTACTCAGCCATAAAAAGGAATGTATTTGGGTCATTTGTAGAGATGTAGATAGACCTAGAGTCTGTCATACAGAGTGAAGTAAGTCAGAAAGAGAAAAACAAACATCATATATTAATGCATATATGTGGAATCTAGAAAAATGGTATAGATGATCTTATTGGCAAAGCAGAAATAGAGACACAGATGTAGAGAACAAACGTATGGACACCAAGGGGGGAAGTGGGGGTGGAATGAATTGGGAGATGGGGATGGACATATATACACTATTGATACTATGTATAAAATAGATAACTAATGAGAACCTACTGTATAGCACAGGGAACTCTACTCAATGCTCTGCGGTGACCTAAATGAGAAGGAAATCCAAAAAAGAGGGATATATGTATACGTATAGCTGATTCACTTTGCTGTACAGTAGAAACTAACGCAACATTGTAAAGCAACTATAGTCCAATAAAAATTTTAAAAAATAAGATAAAATCACAATAACATCTTAAAGCTCCTTAAAGTTTCCAAATAACGGATTCGCATGACCTCACTTAACACTCGGGGGTTCACAGGGTGATTTCTGTAATATCCATTTTGCAAATGAGAAAACCACCTCCTAGAAATTGTGATTGGATTGAGATCATATTTAATAACTGATAGTGTTTTGACTAAACCCAAGTCTTCTAACTCAAAGTTTTGTGATCTTTCCTCTGTTCTACTTTATATTTTCTTTGATATCTTACAAAAACTTGGGTAATCACTGTCAACAGGGCAGTACATTGGACCCTCATACAACTCAGCAATGTGTAACTTTAAGGAAAGCAAATGAAACAGGGCAGGTTTAGCTGGGAACATCACTAGTTTTAACAGCATTTTGGAAAATCAAGTAAATTGACATTTTGATCCTTGCATGTACAATTATGAAAATTCCCTGTTTATCTTCATTCTATTTTTCTCTATATGAGCAAGACTAAATTTAATTCTAGTACCATCTTAACTAGGAATTCCAATTATTCTATAAAACATTAAGTATAAGCTTCTTATAATATCTTCACATTTATAAGCGTAAAATTTGACAAAATGGTGCTAATATTCAACCTTAATTTTCCCACTCATCTTCCTCACGGCTTCACTGATAACATCTTTTTTTTCTAGACTTCTTATTCACTCTCCTATAATCAATAATCACCCAGATATGGCAAGTTCCTTTATTTTCTGTTCCAAATTGTGTTTTTTGCTAATTCTGACAGATAATCGTGGAGTTCCCTTAGTGGAAGTTAGAGGATGGTGGGGGTGGAAGAAAAATCTTTCTCTGCCACTGCTGAAAAGAAATGTTGATGCCTGCAGTTAATCTAACTGGGGATCTAGGGAATCACAGGTTCCTATATTCCTAAGCCCCTTCAAGATGATTGTGGATGGTCTCCGTGTCTTCATGAAAGAACACGACACAGTAGTTTTTATTTGAAAAAAAATTATTTCACTTGTTAAGGTAACTTTGATCTTCAGGAAAAACTCAGCATTACTGTGTTAATGATTATTTTCAGGGGCTGGCTTAGATTATAAGAGACAATTTAGGGGCAGAATTTGGCTTTGAGACAGAAGTGATAGCTAGTATATTCCATCACCCAAATGCTGTTCTTCCATTAAACGTAGCCTGAATGTCAAACCCTCAATAAGGAGGATCACCTCTCAGTCTAAGCCACTCTCATCAACTGTTAGTTCCATAACTTCCACAGAATCACATTACCATATATTTCTACCTGGCAACATTTGCATGTTGCCACATATAATCTGTCTTCTCACTTACTGCCAGAAAATTGAGAATATCCTCCATTTATCACAAATTTCTCTGATCTAACCAGCCCCATCAACAACAATTTACTTACTATTAAATGCAATATTGAAGACAATTGCAAGATTTGGGGAGTAAAATTAAAATAACTAAGCTATACTGAAAGAGGAATTGTGGCAGGAATTTAGGTCAGGGATCCTGAGCAAAGGACCAAGCTTTATAGAGCTAAAAATCACTATCCTCATCCCTAGTATACCTTATTGTACTCCCTCACATGCTTTACTTTTAAAAAAATACCATTTGTTGTTTTCTAGCATATTATTTAATTATTCATTGTACTAGTCTTTCTATCACTGCTAGAATATAGTTTCCATGACTACAATAAATATTAATTATTTTGTATCATTGCTGTTTACCAAGTACCTAGAATTTTGTTTGGTATCCAGTAGATTCTCAATAAACATAGATTGAATAAATAAATTAATGAAGGAAAAGTTTCCTTTCCGATCTTTCCTTGTCTATAGAGACCTCTTGACAACCTGCCCCAAATTGAACCAATTCCTTTTATCCTTTCACAATGCTTCCATGGATTATATCACAAATTCTTTATAATTTTTAGGTTGAATTTAAACACACATACATAAAAGTCATTCTTTCCTTCTTTTAGACTTATATTTCCTTGATTATTTATTAAACTGATCTATAAGAGGTCTGGTCTTTCTCAACATTTGGAATGTATCCTTGCACGTGTAGATGCTTCATTTTTTAAACTGTTTTTAAGACTTGCATGAAGGACATAGGTAAAACTAGCAGTCATTCTCAGGCAATTTTTTTAGAATTTGTTTAAAATGTTCGTTTAGAAAACATTGATGAGGTAGAAGAATCTATGAGGATATTAAATACAAGCTGATTTTAATTTTTAAAACATTGTATTATTTTGATAATCAGATAATTCTCATATGCATAATTAGAAATTGATTGTATTGATATCCCTTCTAATTAGTTTTGGCAAAATGACCTTTAAATGAGTTCTCATTATCCAAAACACAAGAAATGCTTTCTAGTTAGACATGCTTTTTATTTAGAGGATATTTATACTTAGAAATGCTTTATATTTAGAGAAGTATATTTAGACAGGCTCCTCTAATTCTGCACATTAAAATACAGTAATGTGTTTCTTACTAGTCTATGAGGACTTCTGGGGTCTTGAAGAAAGGTAGTTTGAGTTTCCACAAGGTAAATGAGAAGACCTAGTATGTACGAATCTACTATTTATTGTACTCATTTTGACATTAGGCTTTCACTTTTTTGAATTTTATTTTTTTTTTAATACAGCAGGTTCTTATTAGTTACCTATTTTATACATATTACTGTATATATGTCAATCCCAATCTCCCAATTCATCCCACCATCACCACCCACCCCCCGACATTAGCCTTTTTTTATACAGAAAAATAAATTCAACAATTTCATTGTTTTTCAATTAGCCCCCCTGTACATTAGAATTGTGTTATGTAAATGACACAACATAACTCCTATAACTCCCCTAATAATGAGAGGCCTTTCTAGATAAATAAATTGAGACTGTCAGTTTTATTATTCAAAAATAGTAATTTGAGGGAATTCCCTTGTGGTCCAGTGGTTAGAACTCCTTGCTTCCACTGCAGGAGGCACAGGTTCGATCCTTGGCTGGGAAGCTAACATCACGCATACCATGTGGCATGGCCAAAAAAAAAAAAAGGAAAATAAATAAATTTAAAAAATAGTAATGTGATGTTTTCATTACATGTTAGATTTATTTTACTAAGTTATTTTAACGTAGGTGACTTTATAAATCACCTATAAGATATAAAACTTAATAACTAAGTCAGATGACAAAATAAAAGTGTTAAGATGGCCTATGTGTCATGGATGCATTATTGACTTTATTTCAGGGGGACTATATAATTAAAGGTAACTGAGCTATGTGGGGTTTATGGTCCTGTAGGGAATAATGAACAAAGCACAACATGTCAGTCTTAGCAGTCATTAAATAATTTGTCATTAAAGGGAATAGTGATGAGAAGGTAGAGAAGAAAAAAATCACTGCAAAATGAAATATTAGCTTCTGTATATTAAAAAGGAGAAAGGCAAAGGAAATACAAATCAAAAAATGTGAGGAATGACCTTAACCTGGAGTTTAAATTCAACCTAAAAAATCAAATACAATATGATATAATCAATGTAACAGTTGGGAGATGGAGAAAGTGAGGGTGGCTCAAGTTGGGGCAGGTGGTATGGGGTTGCTACAGGCAATAAATATTATTTCAGCCTCAGGCATTTTGAACTGACAGCTGAGTAAGGAAAGAAAATCTAAGGTCATTTAGGTATATGATTAAAGTTTTGAGAAGGAACTGGCAAAAGTTTCTGATGACCTGGGTAACAAGAAACCTTGACTGGCTAATACTTGTCATAAAATGGTGATCAGTATTGTAAAATGCAGGTTGCATCCCAATCTATAATCACACGAAGAATCTGAGTGATGACAGTAAACAGTAAATATATTGAATAAGCACTTTTTAACTATATAAGTGAATTAAATACCTATAGACCTAGCAAGAAAACGTTATATAATTATCATTATTATATCTAGTTTCAAGTTTACCTGGTAAATTTATTAAAAGGAACTTGTGGATAAACTATTATGTGATCATTTCTTTAGCCTATTTATTTAACTGTGTGGCATAAATATTATTTAACTCTCCCTCCCAAACTTCTGTAGAATTTTCACAAAAATTTCTACATAGGCAATACTAAAAAAAAAAAAAACAAAACTTAGTAACAAGTTTTTAAAAATTAACATGAGAGATCTAAAGTGAAATCTTTGTAAAAACAGTCTTTTTTCAAAAGCCATGGCTGTCTGTAAAATGCTAAGTTTTCTATTCATAACATAAATGTAAGAAACTGAACAAAACCCCAACACCTCCCCTCATTGTATATAGCATGTTACACAGCACATGTCTTACAATTTAAAACTTATCACCACATAACTTATTATTTAGGTATTGATTGGTTCATTTGTTTATCACCTCCCCCAACCCACTAGATTATAACCTGTATTTCTTATACAGGATCCCAAGGGTTTAGAACAGTGCCAGGTACATAGTAAGCACTTAAAAAATAAATACATCTAATGTGTTGCCATGACTTTTCCTGATTCATGTAAAAGACACTTGAAAGGAATTATGATGTATAGTACTCTTCCTGTCTATACTTAGCCATATGAATAGGAAGGGAGAAAATAGCAAGGTCTGAATACAGTTAAATCATAAAGACCTAGACTATATCTGATTTTGGAAAGATAAATCATCAAATTACACAAGATCAGAATCTTAGGTAGATTGTTTGGAAGTTGCTCCTTAGAGATTTAGAAGATGGAATGCCTAAAGGGTAGGTTAAAATACACAGTCCCAAAGATCCACTGGCTTTATACAGGGTAGCAAGAACAATCATTTACAAATAAAAGAAATGTAAGAACAGGAAGTTTTTAGTCTTTGTGTAAATCAGGATTTTAACATGTATGCAAAATTAATTGGAGTTAGAGAACAATCTTGCTTGACATATTATGTATTGGTAGAATGTACTTGCTATATTATATGTAATTTTTCTATAAATGATTTATAACCATTGGTTGAATGGATTAAATGGTTTGGGCATTACAGTGAAAGTTTTTTATTTTACCTTTTGAAAGAGAAATGTGAAAAAATATAACTTGTCTTAATGCATTTTTAAAATTCAGACCAACAAAATTACTAGTTCTTAAAAATACTCCTATCAACTATCCAAACTGTGGTAATAGTGTTTAAACCACTATAAGCCTAGAATTGCAAATATTAACCCTATGCTAACAAGAATTGGTCCTTACTTGAGGCTTACTATCTACTATGTGTTAGTCACTCTTCTAAGTGCCCTATATATGTATAGGCTCATTAATCCTTGGAAGAATCCTGTGAGAAAATATTAATATCCTTATTTTTCAGATAAGGAATTTGAGGCAGAAAAATACATAGTGAACTGTCCAAAGGCACACAGTTAGAATCAAATGGGAATCCAGGAAGCTTTGACTTGGAACTGTGGTCTTACCCATCATGTTTTATTGCCTCCCATTAAGTTACCATGAGCACAAAGCACAACATTTGTTCCAATTTTTCTACTGGATTTTAGAATATACCAAAGATATAATGGGAAATGGAATTATCAAGATTTAATTTATCAAAAGGTTTCCAAATTTCCACTTGAGGAAAACATCCCTACATTTAAACAGCAAATTTCTAATCAAGATGATGCTATGAGTATACATGTGAAATACCCAACTCTACGTCAAAATGACGACAGAATATGTGTACACACACATGCATATGTATGAACACACACATAAAAATAATGCTTCTAAATAATGCGAAACAAATAAATATAGCCAGATCTTAATAAAAACTATTATATATAAAGAATAATGAACCTGGATTTTGAGTGTGTGTGCATGTGTTTGCAGAGGTAGAAATATATGGATGCCTCTATGTATATATACACACAATATAATTACTTTAAAAAATACTTTAGGCAAGCCACAAACATATAAGTTATAACACAGATATTCACAAATATATAGAGGTTCAGCTCAGGAGGTCCAGCACCACCCACTGGGAACCTAGCAGGAGTGAAGAGCAAGAATTATAGGAAAGTAATATCCTGGACAATCTGAGCTGAACTTTTTTTTCAAAATTGATGAAAAAACAAATGGTTTCTTTATTTGTCTTCTTTATATTCAACCATCTTGGCTACTCCTCTCGTTAGTCTTCTTCAGATGGAGAGCACACCAAGTGCCAAGCAAGAGGAACACAAATTTTTTTACACACAGGTATAACATAATGAAATGACAAAATACCCGGAATAAAGGGAAAAATATTAAAAACTGGGAGAAAAAAATTATATAGCAACCAATTTAGAATAACAGAAGACTTTTAATCAGTAAAAAATAAGATTCAACTAATAAAATCAAGATAAATATAGACATTTAAAAATTTAACATAAAATATTTTACCACCCACATAGTCTGCCATACTTGGTTCTAAGGAGAAAAAATAAGCCTAGAAAGTGTAAAAATGAAACATTTCAACTTCATACATAACGTTTTATATCTTTAATTAAAATTATAAAGCAAATATAACAAAAATGATAGGATTCATTAATTCTAAGAGATGAAAATCAATTAGATAAAAATAAATTCTCTTAGTCATGGTCTTGTTTTCTTTCCTTTTAATTTTCTACCAACCTCCCCAATACAGTAAATGTATACCATTTCTTCTTCACTCTTATATAATATTTCATTTTCCTTAAGCATAAAGTACTCTAACATTCTAACTCTGCTGCAGATAGCAGTAGCATAATATTAACAGCAGCAATACTACTACTGCTATTAATACTACTACTACTACTAATAATAATAAACAATGAATAGGTCTCTAACAAATCGTCTGGATTTGCAACAAAACAAATATACAAAAAAATTTACAAATCACTGCTTCATTCAATTTCAGGAAAATAAAATACAATAAAATTCTAATATTAAACTTTTTTGTCTGTGAATAATGTCAATATTTAGAAAACTGAAAATATGCAGGGTTATTCAAAGATTATGCAGGCAAAGTTAATTTTAAAGTAATCAATTCGAGATCTTTGTATTTGCTCTAACAGACTTTCTCTCTATATACAAAAGAAAGACATACTCCACTCATCTCAGATCTCATTGTGCTCTATTGCCCTGGAGTATGAAAATCTCTGGGGTACCAAACAACGAGAATAGTTTCATTAATAACTAATCAGTGCATCTTAAATATTGAGTTGGCCAAAAAGTTCATTCAGTTTTTCCTGTAACAACTTTCAGAAAAACCCTAATAAACATTTTGGCCAACCCGATACTACAGGTATCTGTCTTTTCTGCCTAATAAATTTCTGTTAAAAGTGAAGCACATAGATGGAAATAGGAGATTTTGACCTGTGATGAGATATTTTTAATTTGGACGTATGTGGTCGAGTGTTGCAGCAGGAGTAATGCTAATTTTTGCATAATGAATTCATCTCTTCCATTACATGACTATTGTTGAAAAATGTATCCCACGAGAGTCCCATAATAACAAAGCATTATTGTAAAAAATATTTTGTGCTAAAAAATGGCTATTTCCCCCCATTTTTTAAAGTAAGCAATTTTTTTCAGCTAGTGTTAAAACTCATTCCTAGGCTAGGTCATTAGCTGGAAAGAAAAGCATCATTCACTAGCCAAGGCAAAAAAGGTGAGTAAAGCTGAATTCCTTCAAACATAACTACACTGTTTTCTAGGACAATTAAGGTTTTTTGAGATATAGCAGTTAAAATACATGGATAAAACTTTTAAGGAATCACAGATTGGGTGTATATTATTGAATAAGGAATTTAAAACTGTTTATCAATTTTATCTTGAAATATTCCAATTAAAGGCAATCTTCATCTTGTTTCCCTTTCCTATTAACAAAAACTAAAATTATGTGCAATGTGTCACATCTATTATTTTTTATGACAAGATACCTTGTTCTTTCATTGAATATATAGGAATATTTTGATAATGATGTCTAATAAAATCAATGGAGATTTTTTGTGATTTTACACTAGATTCTTATTTATTTACACCAAAATGTGAAAACTGGAATCCAATATATTTGTACAAACAAACTTAAGCAACTTTACCCTAGTGGTGCTTAATGTCAATAATGCGTTTTTATGGATTCCTTGCCATCAATGGAAGTCCTCATGTATCTCAGGGGGATGGATGATTGTGTGTTACTGGAAGCCCTAATAGTCAAAGAGCAGCCTGAGGGCAAGATGGTTAAATAATCTTATTTTCCTTTGCTGACAGCATCAGGTCTTCTGGGGTCTTCTGGATATCTGCTAAGGCATTACACTCACTTGCAGCAAATTTATAATGAGGATACAACTTTTATCATCCCATCTAATCTTTCTCTCTCATACTCCTCTGCCTTCCTGAATAGCAAAATTACAGATTGACTGCTTACCCAGCAGCCAGTGCTGCATACATTGCACCTCTACAGATAGGAACCTTTGGTTCTCCCAATTCATTTACTACTCAGGAGTATAGAGCAGACCAATTAATGAATACACCTTGTTCATGTTAGGTTACAACATAACTACCACCTCCAGATAGTCTGGAATGATTCCCACATTCTCATTCTAACACTAACCACCAACACCACTCTTTTAGCAAGACTGAATTGCAAGAGGATTTCTTTAAGATATCTTAGAATCTGTGATGGATCTGGAATTACCCAAAATGGTCACAGTTTTGCCCAGACATCACCAGAGAAGCTCAACAAAGTGGATTTAGTAATGCTGAATATCAGAATGAAAAAAGAGATATACAATGATTCTGCCTCACCCCTTCATTTTAGACCCCACTGTTTCATTTTTTCACCAATATTTAAGCATGTTAAACTGTCTATTGTTTTGTTTTGTTTTTTAATTGATTCTGGATCAAGTTTATGTTAACCAGCCTAAAGTCAAAAGTTTCCTATCTGACTTTCAGACTTAGTTAAATGAGCAATTAGGAGAGAAAAGTGTCATGCATTAACTCTGTGGACAGCTCTGTAAGTAGTCCATTTTTTTATACTAAAAATTTTAAGGAGTTCATCCTTTTTCTTATAGTATCATCTACAAAGCTCTTATTAAAATTTATAGGTCACAGAACTGAGCATGCATTCTAGGACACCAGTCAATATCTCAACTTCTGCCACAAGATATGGTCTCATTTTCACATCCAAGTATCCAGAGGCTTCATTATTTTCTCATCTGCAACCTACATCCCATATCAACCCCAGGTTCTACCTGCCAATCCAAGTGATTACACAAAAGGAGCTGAATCTCAACATAAGTGTTTTTCCCCATCAACAGAGGAATGGATAAAGATGTGGCACATATATACAGTGGAATAAGAACAAAAAGAACAAAATAATGCCATTTGCAGCAAGATAGATGGACCTAGAGATTGTCATACTGAGTGAAGTAGGTCAGACACAGAAAGACAAATATATGATACTGCTTATATGTGGAATCTAAAAAAGGTACAAATAAACTTATTTACAAAACAGAACTAGAGTCACAGATGTAGAAAACAAACTTATGGTTACCAAGGGATAAGGGGGGAGGGATAAATTGGTAGACTGGGATTGACATATACATACTACTATACATAAAATAGATAATAAGAACCTGCTGTATAGCACAGGGAACTCTACTCAATACTCTGTAATGGCCCATATGGGAAAAGAATCTAAAAAAAAAAGGGTGGCTATATGTATATGTATAACTGATTCACTTTGTACACCTGAAACTAACACAGCATTGTAAATCAACTATTCTCCAATAAAAATTTTTTTAAAAGTTTTTCCCAGAAAAAGTTATCACAGGCTAGAATTCAGTCTCTGTTTACTATAACTTCTGTGAACTATCAATATACAAACAAACCTAGAAAAAGTTATACATGAGACCAAGCAATCAGGTAAATGAGTTCAGCTTCCAGATGCCACCACTTATCTTCATGGAGAAGCAAAGAAAATTGGTCCACTTGTAATAGAGCACTGCAGTGTGCAGCCCTTAACACTCTGCCATTGCTGCCAGCCGTTACCCCCGCCACCAACCACAACGGTTACCGGGAGACCATTAATGTGCAACAGTTAGAGCCATGTTAGAGGTCCTGCTCAGCCACTGGTCGGCGCTGCAGTGGGCCCCTCCCCTAAGCAAGCAACTGTCAATGAGTGACAGTTAGTGGGCTATTCAGCCATTGGTCGGCACTGCAGTGGCCCCGCCCCCAAGCGAGCAACTGTCAATGAGCAACCATTAGAGGGGATTAAGCCAACTGTCAGCAGGTTGTCAGGTGGAGAGTGAGCTAAGAGGCAGATCCCGGCCTTCTCCCTGGGGCCCGCCAGCTCACCCGGCCTCGGGCCGGCGGGTGACCTTGGGGACCCAGGAAACAGGCTGGGGGTGTGTCCTGCAGGACTCCAGAGCCCTCGCCAGAACCACCCACTGGCCAGGCCCAGGCCCTGTGAACCTCTCCCCCATCCCTTCCTCTGCGACCTAATGGCAGCAGAAGTCTGCATGGAACACAGTCTGGGGGACCTGGCCCCCACCATTTGGGTGGCCTGAGGAGCCTGAGGGCCAGTTGGGTCCTGGGTGCCTGGTTCCCTCAGCAATGACAGCTGGGCAGGGTCTGGGGACCTGGCCCTGAGGGAGCCACCAACTGAGATCTGCCTCTTCAGCCAGGTCTGGGCACTGATGGGAGGACCCAGACTGGGTGCTGGACGAATGCTCTGGGGCAGAGTAACCCCCACTCACCCTCTACAAGGACCCCCTTCCCTTAGCCAGGCCTGGACCTCGAAAGGTGAAAGTTGTACCTTGAGACCTTCCCCTTTCTTGTCAGAACAGAGTAACATTTGTTTGGTGGAGATTTACAGGAACATCTTTACCTGACTTTGACCTGACCTCAAGAACAAAGGATCTGACAAGAAGAAGTTTGCAACAACCAACCACGCCCCTCCCTCACCTTTCCTGTAGAAGGGCTTGGCTGAAAGCTTTCAAGGAGTTTGGGTTTTTTTTTAAGGCATGAGCTATCCATCTCCTTGCCTAAACCTTTCTCTGTTCAGATTCTGGCGTTTTGGTGTTGTTTGGCCTCATTGTGCGTTGGGCACATGGTAACACACTCAGCAGCAACTATATAATAAGGAAACTCCCTGATTAAAGGAATCCAGAAACACTGTCTTCTATAAAATTAGGTGGTAGAAAGACCAGGTAGGCACTCAAGGATCTAGTTTATAAATAAGCAAATTCTGCAGCAATATTAAATACATTTGAGATTTATTTTTATCACCACCCTACACCTTAAGTGATCATGTGCCAAGACCTGTCTTCACTCAAATATTAAATCATTTCTATGAGAGAAATTATGGTATACTACACTAAATCCCAAACACCTTTCAGAGTAACCATTATATAACAGGTTGAATAAATGTACAAAGAAAGGATACACCAAAAAAGGAAAGAGAAAATATTTTAAAGATGATTTTGAGGACTCTGTTCCTTATTACTATTATAAAAGCTCCACACTCTTCACCTTAATATAAAATTCCAAGCTTATCTTTCGCTAATCACCTAGGATAAGCAAACTATAGAAAGACTGTGGTGGCCTTGAATGCCAGACAAAAGTATTTGGAATTAATCAGTGGGCAATGGAAAAATATGGATTACTTTTTAAAAGAGAACTATGATGACCTAAGCCAACCAAACTGTCTGCAATGCTGGAAATATTCAAATATACAGTCAGTATGGAAGGTACTGATCGCATATGTCTATCAAGTGTTGACACAGTGATAGTGTGAATAAGTTTTAATTTCATCTTAATTTACATTTTAATAGCCACATGATGCTAATGACTACCATATAATGTGATGCAGATCTAAACTATAATTTAGAAAGGTTAATCTGACAGCTTTATATAAAATAGCTTAAATAATAAAAATATTTTAAAATAATTATTCAGTTTTTATTATAATGTCCAGCTAGAAATAATCAGTTTGAGTTCTGGTAGAATGATATTGGCTACAAATAGCAAGGGAAGGAATTCAGGAAGATTAAGTCTTTATATGAATGGAGATAGACAAACATTTAGTATTAGAAATATTATATTTGAGGTGCTAGAGAGATAATCATTTGCATAGTAAACCTATATAAGTTGCCCACTTCCTGATGAGAGTTGAAGTTATGGCTATAAAGAAGATTATCAAGTTATCTTCTAAACATACTAAGAGAAGTCTAAGGTTAAAGCTTTGTTGTAACCCCCATGTAACATAAACTCCCATATAATACAAATTATAGTTTTAAGCTAGAAACAAATGTCATATGTAAATGGGGTCATTGAGAGAGTTTAATGAAGAGACCATCTATAAAAGTATGGATAGGATTAAGGCACACCAACAAAGAATGAGGAGGTCTTAGAGGGATGCCTTTGCCAAAACATGGAGAGAGCAATAGCTAAAATTACAGGCAATGGCTGCTGGAAAATAATAGATGCCTTAGAATACAACCACTAACAATTCATATAATAGCAGAGAAGGAGATTAGGGAATAAATGCTTTGAGTACTTCCTCCCTTCAATCTTCTACTAGCACCTATCACTGGCTAAATTCAATCAGATGATCGAGGGCAAGAGGGTCAGTTTTGTACATAGGAGAGTCTCCTGGCTCAAAAACAGATACATAAGAGCAGTGAATGGATCTAGGGTGGCTAATGTTGAAGATCCAGCACACTAATTTAGGTAGTAAAAGAGGGGAAACAGAGAGCACAGAAGCTTTATTTTGTCAGATAAGATGTGTGAGATGTCATTGATTTATTTAAAAATTTTGTATTCAGAGTCTTCTTGTGCTAAAGTCAGGTTAAAATAATAAAAATCTGTAAAAACATCATTGAAGATAATGACTTTGAAAACATCATTTAGTTTGGAAATTTGGAAGTCACTAATAACTTTTTAAATGATTTTAATACTATTTTGGACACAAGCAAGACTGTAAAACTGTTTCCTTTTGAAGACAAATGAGATTACTTGTCAAGATGGCAGAGTGAACAAAAGCACAGTGACCCACATTTTCTCCTAATTCAAAGAAATGCCAGATAAAAGAGATTTAACTATACATCACAAAGCAAACAGCTACACTTGAAAAAAAAATAAGAGACAGTAACTAATATAATGGGTCTGAGAAGAAATGGATAGTCATGGATAGAAAAAGCCAGTGACACTGGAAAACAGAAAATAAGGATCAGCCTACACAGGCACACACAGACAGAGGTATTAAAGCAAGCCCCATGAGAGACAGGAAGTCAGATCTGGATTTCTTAAATGATGATAGAAACTGTGACCCAGGACTGAGCAAGTGAATGGGGTTCTAAAATAGTTCAACGAAACAGATCTGCAAGTACCAAAGAACATTGATTTTTCTCCTTCTGGAAATGAGAAGAGTATAAGCCAATACTATATATGGCTAAAATGTCCAGTGGGACAGTATCACGGCTGTTAAGAGTTCTAGGAATTCTGTCTTTGCGGGTCCCTTCCTCAGTAAAATATAAATATACATTAGAACTTATATATTACGACTGTGCTAGTATAAAAATGAATATAAGCCAGGCTAAATTCATTGCTATATATTTCTTATTATTATATTCATTTTTCTGCTGATTTTAAAAGATATTAAAATGAAAACATTTCCCTAGGCCCCTAGAATATTGTAGGCTCTAGGCACTATGCCACCTGTGCCTCACAGATAAGTTAGTTTGGGTGGGTAGACTGTTCTTCATGTAGTACAAAACTCTGAGTTTCCTAACATAAAACCCACGTCAGGAATCTACGACATAGATGACAGCAAAGATTCAAATGAAATATCATGCAAGAAGATGAAATACAATGAAGAAAAATAATCTCATATAACATGAACTTTCAAATAAAAATTACAGAGCTCATAAGCTTTCAAACAAGCATTACCTTTTTTAACAGAAAATGCAAAAAATTAAGGGTATTAAACATTGATGGATAGAAATATTATGTGGCATTCCCCAGAGGACCATGAATACTGTTGAGGATGTCTAAAAGTATGAAGGGTAGAAAACATGCAATGAATAAAGAAATTTATTAAATAATGTGGTGAACACATAATAGGTGACCCTCAATGAGTCACACTTAGTATACTTCCTGGAGTACAGGTGGAATCTGTAACTTGCTTCTAATCAATAGAACTTGACAATGATAATGGGATGTCACTCCCATGACTGTGTTTGTTATGTAAGACTCCTAGCCACTGGGGAGAGAAAGATAGAGATAGAGGTATTCTTCTGCTGGTCTTGAAGAAGTAAGCTTCCATGTTGTGAAAGGATCTCTGTGAGATCCTTGTGGGCAGCTTCCAGAACCTTGTGGAGCCCACAAGTCAATGGTCAGTAAGAAGAATCTGGGGGCCTCAGTTATAGAGTCACAAGGAAATGAATCCTGACAGTAACCTAAATGAACTTGGAATCATATTCTTCCCCAGTCAAGTTACCAAAAGAAAATGCAGGCTGGCCCACACCTTGACCATAGCATTTTAAGACCTGGAGCAGTGTCCAGCTAAGCCATGACAGGACTCCTGGTTCACAGAAGCTGTGACAATGAAAGTGTGGTTTTTTTCAGCCAGTAAAGTTTGGTAATTCATTAAATAGCAATAGAAAATATACAAATAAGAAATGATAAGTATAAAAAAAAGATCTGAAAAATGAAAATATTCAGATGTTCACATAAAAATTCACATACAGTTGACAAACAGAATAAATATTAGACACAACACAGCTGAAAAAAGATTTAGTGAATTGCAGAATAAACATAGTGTGAAATGAAGCATGAAGAGAAATAACTGTGGCTAGAATGAGTAGCTCCACCACATAGTTCAAAGAAGTTATCGAGGGAGGGAATACTGACAATGAGGATAAAGGAACATTCGGAGACTACTTAAAGATAAAGGAATATTATGACTAAATATTTTTTAACACTAAATAATATGTGAATCCTCAGATTGAAAGCATTATCAGGTTACATTAGCAGAGGTAAGTTAATTTTAGAAAAATCACCACTTAACCATTGCATAGTGAAGTTAAACATCAAATATAAAGACAAACATGAAAATCAAAGAGAAAAGACTGATCTGCAAAAGTACAACAATCAAATTAATAGCAGATATGTTATAAGCAGGAATGAATCAGCAAACACTGGAGTCATAGCTTCAGAGTGAATGGAAAATAACGGTAAACTGGCATTCAGTTACTCTCTACTGTTGTTCAAGTGAAAGAGTACACTGTCAACATTTTGGGGAAATGATGCAGAAATGTACTATCTAGAGATCCTGAGTAAATGGATTACTAAAGACTATCATTCATTACTATTAAAAATTAATTCAGTAGAAAAATTAATCCAGAAATGAAAAAAAGGAGGGGGAAGCTAGGGTGAACAAAGAAATTCATATTGCAAATCAGAAGGTACAAATAGTATTTATTGTAAACATTAAATTAATTAATCAATCAATCAATAATAGTGCAAATCTTCCATTCAAAGCAAACTGGAAAGTATAGATATAAATAATATAGAAAAGGAAAGGAGAAGTTCAAAGAGAAATCTTTGCCCTCTGACTTTATTTCTTATTCTACAAGAGGCCAAAGATTCTAATTAATTTTAATTAGAAATTAACATATTCATGCTAAAATATTAAATATGCTATGGAAAAACTAATATGTGTATTTTATAAACCATTAAAGAAAAAAGTCTATATAAAAAGGACTTTATGAATCCTACAAAATTAAGCAATTGGAAAAAGTAACAAAAAGCACAGCAAACAAAAAACACAACTTAAGGTGATAATAACTGTAATATATCCCTATAGTCACTATAATCTCATCTATTAAAAATGAGAGCACTTCCCTTGTATCTATGTACTGTTTTAAGTAATAAAACTCAGCACACCTTCACAGAATAAGTAGAAATTAATGGATAGAAGAAGATAAACCTGAAAAAGAGGAATCCCCCTCCCAAGAAAATTCTTGTGCCTCAATATTTATAATAAAAAATTAACTTAAGACAAAAATATCAAGTAGAAAAATACATACTAAGAAAAGTCAGGGTACACAAGTAATATTTTAAAAGAGTCATATATATATGTAACTAAAATACAGTCAAATTATACAAAGAAAAAATACAGATAAAACCCACAAACTTATAAGAAATTCACAAATCTACAATTATAACAGAAAATTGTAACACATTCTCCTAGCCAAATTTTATTCAGCACATAAAAGATTGGTATGACATAACTTAAATGCTATCATATGCCTATGAACTGTATCAATAGATTTAGGAATATACTGTGCAATACTATTAATACTTTTGAGTCCCAACTCTATTTGATGATGGCGGTGTACAATCTAGAAGGCATTTTTTGCATTTTACAAGATTGAGAAATAAATATATTTTTTACAGATATATTTATGCAACACCAATGTTTAAACACTGACCAATATCAAGTTTTCATATACTGTAACAATTTAGGAAGAATAAAATTGAATGAATTTTTAATTAAGGTTAATAATTTCCAAATTTAAACGTGAATATTTATTGGGTTGGCTAAAAAGCTCATATGGGTTTTCCATAGGATGTTACAGAAAAACCCAAATGAACTTTTTAGCCAACCCAATATTATCCAATACTATTCTCACAATAGTCTTAACTAAAATAATCAACTGCATTATCAACTCCTTTAAAGGCAAAGATAGTAGTAGTGTTTTAGTGTCCTGTAATCCTGCCATACATTAGACACAACTTTTCAGGGACAATTTAGGGCACGAACAAACAAAACGTCAACATGTGAATAAACCCCATGAGATAAATTTTGAGACAAAATTTAAACATTTTAGTGGTAACACAAATGTACCGACACCTTTATGTCCCATTTGAATCATCAGTCCCAGAGATGGAAGAGATCTTTGTGGGAGATAACCTCACCAGCTAGCTGCTTATGTATTTTTTTCAGCAATATGAGATATTAACTAAAAATGACTAGTTAGGACTTTCACTACACAAAGGAAAATTTAAAAAGACCTTCAAAGGAATAACTCTGAAATTCCTACCATTTGAATGATCCAGAAGGTCTCTATTTTAACAGAGAGATCCAAGTACCTAGGAAAGAGGTGACATCATATATAATCATTTGTTAATATATTTTCAATAAATAAGTCAGACAATATAGCCAATCATATTTCAGGCAAAGTGGGTATATTAGTCCTAATGTGAGAGAGGTATTAAAATTGTCCTATTATAGGGACACCAGGTCATAAAGAGTTAGGGAAATTGTCCATGGTAAGGAGGGTTCTTAATTAAATATTTGACTAAAGCAAACAAATAACTCTATTCACAGGAGAAAAAAAGACAATGACTGAAGTGAAAATAATAAAAAGAAAGCAATAATGATATTATGAACTATTGGGATTGCTTACTTTTATCAGGTGATTAACTTATTTTATTATTAATAATTATCACATAAACGTAAAGAATGCTTTAAGATTTTTTACCCACACATATGTGGTCAATTAATTTATGACAAAGGAATCAAGAATGTACAATGGAGAAAAGCACTGTCTCTTTAATAAATGGTGTTGGGAAAACTAGACAAATACATGCAAGAGAATGAAACTGGGTGACTATCTTACACCATACACAAAAATTAACTCAAAATGGATTAAAGACTTAAATGTAAGACCTGAAAACATAAAATTCCTAGAAGAAAACATAGGCAGTAAGCTTCTTGACATAGGCCTTGGCAATGATTTTTTAATCTGACATCAAAAGCAAAAGCAACAAAAGAAGAATAGACAAGCAGTACTACTTCATACTAAAAAGCTTCTGCACAGCAAAGAAAACTATCAATAAAAGAAAAAAGCAACCTGCCAAGTGGGAGAAAATTTTTGCAAATCATGTAGCTGGTAAGGGGTTAACATCCAAAATATACAAAGAACTCATACAACCTAACAGCAAAACAACAACAACAACAATTCGATTAAAAAATAGGCAGAAGATCTGAATAGATATTTTTCCAAAAAAGACATACAGATGGCCAACAGGTACATGAAAAGCTGCTCAACATCACCAATCCTCAGGGAAATGCAAGTCAAAACCACAATGAGATACTACCTCACACCTTTTAGAATTGCAGTTATCAAGATGACAGGAAATAACAAGTGTTGGTGAGGATGTAGAGAAAAAGGGAACTCCTTGTGCACCGCTGGTGGGAATGTAAATTGGTGCAGCCACTATAGAAAACAGTACAAAGAGTCCTCAAAAAATTAAAAATATAACTACCATAGAATGATCCAGCAATTCCACTCCTGGGTATTTATCTGAAGAAAATAAAAACATTAAACTTAAAAAGATCTATGCCCCATGTTCATCGCAGCATTATTTACAATAGCCAAGACCTGGAAACAACCTAAGTGTCCATCGATGGAGGAATGGATAAAGACATTTTGGCATATACATATACAATATAATATTATTCGGCCATAAAAAGAATGAAATCTTGCCATTTGCAACAACATGGATGGACTTTGAGGGAATTATGCTAAGTGAAATAAGTCAGACAGAGAAAGACAAGTACTGTATGATCTCACTTATATGTGGAATCTGAAAACAAAAACAAAAACACAAACAAACAAACAAAAAGCTCATAGATACAGAGAACAGACTGGCGATTGCCAGAGGCTGACGGGTAAGTAATTTTTCACTTCAACTTGAATACTTGTGGGAAGACAGTGTGACAGTAACAGTTTAAATGATACATCTAAATTACTGTCCTTTAGAGAACTGCAAGAGGAATTTAAATTACAAATAGGTTAAGGGGGTCAAGATACAAACTCTCAGTTATAAAGTAAATAAGTCATGGTGAAGTAATGTATAGAATGGTGACCATAGTTAATAATACTGTATTACATATTTGAAAGTTGCTAGAGAGTAAATCTTGAAAGTTCTCATCACAGGAAAAAAAATTTGGGGGGTTAACTATATAAGGCGACAAATGTTAACTAGACTTACCAATATTATGTTGATCGTTCCACAATGTATACAAATATTGAAATATTATTTTGTATATCTGAAACTAATATAATTTTATGTCAATTATACCTCAATAATAAATGAAATTATAAACATAAAAAAAGATTTTCTCCTCCAAAATCTAGTTGAAGAAGTTAAAGATCGGAAATTATTGCCTATGTTCATGTGTGCAGACATTGAGAGAACTGAGACTCTAAATCAGGTACATTAGACTTCAAAGCCTGAATTGTTTTCAAGGATACCTGATACTTCTCTGAAGAAACTGATAATGGATACAATATAACATACAATTTAGTTGCTCAATTTGAAAAAAGATGAAGTAGGATTTAATCATCAGGTCTTATGAACTGTGTTAGTCTGATGAAAAATCGCTATTATCTTTTCCAAAGTTTCTGGGAAACAAATGTTTCCTAACTGAGGGAATAAGATGAAAGATAATAAATTAGTTAATAACAAAGATTTTTAAAAATTGATTGATGATGCTTATTTTGGTTCTTATTATTAATTTACTAACTGTTCTATATTAAAGGAGGAGAAAGAATAAATAAGTATAAGAGAAAACCTTATAGAACTATCAGCTGGAAATCTGAGTGATGGATTGGATGAGTGCACAGATTACTTTTATTTCAAGTTCCTATCCTTACCAGTGAGAGCCAGACTGGTCCTTCTTAAGATTCCTAGTTTCTAAATTCTTTTTTATTCATAATTGTACTAGTATAAAATATTTTATAGGCAAATAATATTTATTAAAGTGTTGAGTGTGGCAGTATGTGTGTGTGTTTCTATATATAGTTCTTTACATTTCAACAGAAACTAATACATCTACTGAGCATGAATAATTCACATGAGGACCATATGTCTATTTTCTTTGTATCTGTCCAGCAATTTACTTCCTTTTGGTGACACTAATAAGTCAACATGGAGAGGCCTTGGCATCTTAATTGCTCCTTTGAGAAAGGAAACCTTTCTAACTTTAAAGGACAATGTATTCATCTGGAATTCTTTTCATTTATTATTTAAATGCTCCCTAGAACAATCCATATATTCCTTCATTTGATAAAATATCAGGTTAAGAATAGCTGGGGAGTAATTTTTCACTTCAACTTGAATAACTGTGGGAAGACAGTGTGACAGTAGAAGTTTAAATGATATATCTAAATTACTGTCCTTTAGAGAACTGCAGGAGGAATTTAAATTACAAAACAGACAACAACCTAAATATTGTCAGCTAAGCAGAAGCCTCCCTCAGTTCATCTAAGTTCCTACTGAGAATTCTCTTATTATATGTCTCATGCTAGTTTTCCAATGACAAACTACGATTTTAAGCTATACATTTTTCTTATGATTGCATTACTCTATAGGACCGTCAAAATAATGAAAAGGACAAATAAAGAATGCTATATGAAGCAAAAAAGAAGGTAGTTGAGTTTTTAAAAGAAAAATTCATAGTAATGCAGGAATTAGGTATGCACACAGCAGAAAAAACATGAAATTACCATTGTTAAATATTGCAGATTATGAAAAATACCATTCTTATATAGTGCATTTATAGTGGCGTAGTACAACAGTTAAGAGAAGACAGTAAACCGTGAGATTTCCTCTGGCTCTATCTCCTATCATAGCCCTTCTGTGGGTTTTTTTTTTCCCTGTTGCATACATCCAGATTTACCCAGATCATTGAAGTCTTGGATCACACTCTACTTGAGACTGGCATATTATTAACAAACTACTAAAAAAAACCCTTAGAACTCCAAGATAACAAATCAGGTGTCCTCAACTTGTACTTTGGACTTTTTTTAAATTTATTTTTTGGCTTAAGGTAAAACAACATAACAAGTACCATATAGAGAGGAATACAAACGTGAAGTGGAGGCTGCTTCAACAGACTGATAGAAAACAGGCACTGATAAACATGCAAACAGTGCTATAATTCACCTGTAGACAAAGCTGTTAAACACACACCAACAATAGCCATTAGCAGAAGTGGTGCCTAATTACTTTTTATAATCTTTATGATATCTGTAATGTGAGTATCAGAGTAAGTTTATCCTAAGAACTGTCCTTTAAGTCTCAGACTTGGCTATTTATCCCAGGTTGTCTTCCTCTGCTTAGCTTCATGACAATACATATCCATATGTACCATCATCTGACCACAGAATGCAGATGTGAGTAAAGCAGGCCCTAGCCAAAGGGCAAGCACTGGAATCAGCAAAAGTCAGTTGCAGGATAATAAACCAGGGTAAATGCTCATTGAAGATCCCTTACTATCTGGGGAGAGACAACATCTCAGGCAGCAAGCTTAGTAAACATCAAGACCAGAAAGTGTACAACTGCTGTCAAGAGCTTTAGAATTTTCCTTCTTATATAAGGCTTGATGGACGTTATGGTCAATACCAGAAGTAATCATCTGATTTACTCTCTACTTCACTCGAAGCAATCATGCTATTCAAAATTATAAACCAAATCTTACATCATCCTAGATAATTTACATTTTTCAAAAATTTTAAGAACCTTTTTTTAGAGTAGGTTTAGGTTCACAGTAAAATTGAGAGGAAGGTACAGAGATTTGAACCTATATTGACACATCATTATCATCAGTCATAGTTTACATCAGGTTTCACTCTTGGTGTTGTATTGATACTTTCTATAGGTTTGAATAGCCATAGGGATAGCATGTATTCACCATCATAGTATCATACAGAGTATTTCCACTGCTCTAAAAATCTTCTATGGTTCAGCTATTCATCCCTCTCTCTCTCCCTAACCCCTGGCAACCAATGATCTTTTTACTATCTACAGTTTTGCCTTTTACAGAATGTCATACAGAAAGAATCATATGATATAGATTATTTTAATGGAAAAAATATTTTCCTACACTTTGTCTTCATAATCCTATTCCTTTGCATCTCTCCTTAAAGCCAACCACTATCATGAATTTGGATGCATAAAGCCATTTAATATCTGTGTGTGTGTGTGTGTATAGACAAATATATATATATGTATATATATGAATAACATATACAATATTTTAATTTTTAATTAAATTTCCAAAAACTATATTTTCTTGAAACTTGTTTTTCATGGGACAATATTAGCTTTGAAAACTATCTATAATGAATAAATATCTAAAAATTTAACCAGTCCCATACTAATGGATTCTTAGATTCCTTTTAAAGGTTTACAATTACCAAAAAACTGAAATGATTATCCTTATATGTTTCCTTATTTAAATCCACCAAATGTCTCTAGCATATATTTTTAATTTGAATCAGTATATGGAGATTTGCACAACTGCAAAGCAGCACTCCAAGGTGGTAAGATGGTTTTACAAAAAATTTACCCTCCCACAAGCACTTCAAGAGTTCCTTTTTTCAAAAGGTTTTTATTCCCCATATAGATTTCCTACCTTTTTCCTTTGCTCAATTTTTTTTTTTTAAATATTCATTTATTTATTTATTTATTTATTTATGGCTGTGTTGGGTCTTCGTTTCTGTGCGAGGGCTTTCTCTAGTTGTGGCAAGCGGGGGCCACTCTTCATCGCGGTGCGCGGGCCTCTCACTATCGTGGCCTCTCTTGTTGCGGAGCACAGGCTCCAGATGCGCAGGCTCAGTAATTGTGGCTCACGGGCCTAGTTGCTCCGTGGCATGTGGGATCCTCCCAGACCAGGGCTCGAACCCGTGTCCCCTGCATTGGCAGGCGGATTCTCAACCACTGCGCCACCAGGGAAGCCCCTTTGCTCAATTTTTGATTGAGCTGTAGTTCCTCACATATTTTATTAGATTTTTTATTGTGGATGTTAATCCCTTGCCTGTTATGTGGGCATATTACTCATAATATTGTTTATTTTTGTTTTCTCTTTGTTTCTGATCACTCTCGTCTTGCTACATGAATGTCTATTTTATTTGTTGTTTCCTAAAATCATCTTTTGATATTTTTGAGCCTTATTTTATTCCATTTCAATATTTTATTACTGCCTTTTATTTACAAAAGGTTAATACAGCTATTATTTAATAACCTATGATTTAAAAACTGAACTCATTTTAAATATTTTTTAAATTAATGGATTTAAAATTATAATTATAAAATTTTTTAATGTTCCACTTACGTTGTAATACACAAGTTTTTATATTATATAATGTCTCCCCCATCATTCATTGCTAAATATTTCAGTGTCCAGTAATTTTGTATTAATCCATGACATATTTAGACTTTGCTTAATAGTTACTTTCTTATTATACTGCATTTTTAGTCAGAGAATATGTCTTTCAGATAGTGTGTCTTGTTTTATAGTTTATTTCATTGATTCTGTAGGTGCTCAATTTGTAAAGTTTTTGGACAAAAGCTTCTAAAATATATTTTAAATTAATTGTATTTATTATACTGTTTAAATCCTCTGAATCCTTAGAAAAACTGACAGCTTTACTTATCAGTTTCTGATTAAATCCTTTTAAAATATATCACCACCTTTTTGTGGCTCTTTCAGTTTGTGGAATTTGGTTTATATATTTCATGTCTTTCTTTTTAGGTAAATACAAATTTATAAAAGATTTATATCTTTTTTATTGGCTGTCTTATTTTGTGGTACTCCCCTGCATCCCTATGAATTCCTTTCCACTTAAGTGCTATGAGTTTATGTTTATGGGATTGTTAGAGCAACTTTCATTGATCCAAGTTCATTCTCGCCAGTTAGTTCAGTAATTGTTCAATTTGTACTAATTTGAAAATGGCCCATTAGTTGAATGAACATTTCTCTAAACTTATTTTATGTTAACACGTTGGTTTTGGCTAACTAGTTTTCATTTTTTCTTCGTCATGCAATGTAAAAGAATGTTCAATCTATCTAGGTTGGCTTGCTACTGCTGCTAAAGATTCGGGGGCATAAAGAGAAAAGGATTGAAAAGCATGTGGCAAATTTAGGTATAGCAATGATACTAATCAAAAAATTTTTGATTATTTTTACAACATTCTTCCTCAACATATAGTTTTTTATAAGTAGACATGATCATAAGATTTTTTTATATTAACTACATTCTGGAAGATATTTTCATAAATGTATTTATAAATTTATCTTTATGAGAATATTGTGCCCCTCAATTCCACATCTCTCTCCTCTAGTCTTTTCCAGGTGTAGCACTAGAACTTTTATTTAGTTACCAGTGTAGGCAAATGACTTTCAGTTATAATACTCTCTATGAAGGCAAAGGGAAACTGGTCAGTGAAACATAATATCTAAATGTAAAAAGCTGAATCAATAATTCACTGTATTGATTATCTAAAATTATCTATTTGGTGATTTGTCTGATTCTACCTGTCTCTGATTTTTAATTTTCCATATATATTTTTCAGTTATTTATCATTTAGCCTTTCCCCTTTAAGATTACAGAAATAATTTTTCATATGCATATAAATTTGATATTTGACAAAACTGGGCATAATTAATGAGAAAGTGATAAATTATGTTATAGGTAAGCCTGGTACATTTAGGAAAATATTAATTTTGATCATTGTATTACTACATTTACAAAAATTTTCAATTAGATTAAACAAATGTTAAACATGTTAAATAATTTTAGTAAACTCTAAGAAATTTCACATAGTTGTTTGAGAACCTTAAGCAACTTAGATAAATCTAGATATTAATTTGATCTAATTGACTCTAAAAATATTTTGAAAAATGTTGGTTAGCCAAAGATACTAAAACAAAGTCAATAAATTCATAAATAATAAATAATATATGGACACAGCTCTTTGAAGCACAGATGACAGCCACTGAACTAAAACTATAATATAGAAAGAGCTCTTAAAAGTGACCTAAAAGGCATGGAGGAAACTTAAATGCAAACTGCTAACTGGAAGAAGTGAATCTGAAAAGGCTACATACCATATGATTCCAGTTACAAAGCATTCTGGAAAAGGCAAAACTACAGAGGTAGTAATAAAAAGAACAGATTGCCTTGGTTTCAGAGCAGGCAGAAAAGGATGAATAGGTTAAGCACAGGGGAATTTTAGGGCAGTGAAACTATTCTATATGATATTATAATGGTGGTAACATGTCATTATTTGTTAAGACTCATAGAGTGTAGAACACAAAGAGTAAACCCCTTAAAATGTTGGGGTCAAATTTGACTCTTCCTTTTCCCTCGTCCATCTTGCTAAAATGTTATCAAGTCCTTTAATGTCCAATTTTCTTTCTATTTTTTTTCTTTAGTTGCTCATGCTTTCATTGTCAAATCAAGAATTCATTGCCAAATCGGAGGTCATAAAGATTACTCCTATTTTTTCTAATAGTTTTTAAGAATTTTAGCTCTTAGGTTGTTGATGCACTTTCAATTAATTACTGTATATGGAGTGATATAGGGGTCCAACTTCATTCTTTTGCATGTAGATATCCAGTTGTCCCAGTATCATATGTTGACAAGACTATTCTTTCTCCACTGAATGGGCTTGGTGACTCATCAATTAGTGATACATATTTGGGTTTAGTTCTGTACTGTCAAGTCCATTCAACTGGTCTACATGTCTATCTTTATACCAGTATAACACTGTTCTGCTTACTTTGGCTTTGTTGTGAGTTTCTAAATCCGGAAGCATAATTCCTCCAATTTTTTTTTTCTTTTTCAATATTGTGTTAGCTATTGGAGGCCCACTGCAGCTCCACGTGAATCTGAGGATTGACTTCTCCATTTCTGCTAAAAGGCAATTGGGATGTATGTCAAGAAATGTGTCCATTTTACCTTGAATATATAATCTGTTGGTTTATAACAGATTATAGTATTCTCTTATGATCCTTTTAGTTTCTGTAAAATGGAGAGTAATATTCCTTTTTTCATATCCGATTTTAGTTATTTGGGTGTCTCTCTCTCTCTCTCTTCATTAGTGAGTTTGGCTAAACATTTGTTCATTTTAATAATCTTTAAAGAAATAACTTTTGGTTTCATTGATTCTATTGTTTTCTATTCTCTATTTCATTTATCTCTACTGCAATATTTATTATTTTCTTCCTTCTGATGACTTTATGTTGGTTTGCCCTTATATTTCTACCTCTTTAGGTATAAAGGCGGGTTGCTAATTTGAGATCTTTCTTCTTATTAATAGAGATAATAAATATAAGTATAAATATATATAAATAAATAATAATAAATATATAAAAGCTATAGATGTCCTCTGAGTAGTAGTTTGCTGCATCCCATTAAGTTTTGGTATGATGTGTTTTCATTTTTATTCATTTCAAAGTATATTATAGTTTCCTTAGTGATTCTTCTTTGACCTATTGGTTGGTTAAGAGTATGCTGTTTAATTTCCACATATTTGTAAATTTTCCAGTTTCCTTTCTTTTATTTCTTTCTAGCTTTATTCCATTGCAGTCAAGACATGGAACTTTCTATTACTTCAATCTTTTTAAGTTTATTGAAAATTATTTGATGGCCTAAAATTTGCTTTATTCTGGAAAATGTTCCATGTGTAGTTAACAGGAATGTGTAATCGGTTGTTAGGTGGGAGTGTTTCTGTATATTATTGGGTCTAGTTGTTTTTAGAGTATTGTTCAAGTTCTCTATTTCCTTATTGATCTTCACTCAAGATGTTTTATGCATTATTGATGGTGGGGTTTAAAGTCTCCAACTATTATTGAGAAGTGTCTATTTTTCCCTTCAATTCTGTGAATTTTTACTTCAAATATTTTGAGGCTTTACTGTTAGATGTGTGTATGTTTATGTTTGATAACCCTTCTTGATGAACTGACTCTGTCATCAATATAAAATGTATCTCTTTACCTCTTCTAAATTTTTTTGTCTTAAAATTGATATTTTCTGAGAGTAGTAAAGCCATCCTGGTTCATTTTTGGTTACTATTTCTATGAAATATCTTTTTCCATTCTTTCACTTTTATCCTCTTTGTATCTTTTGGTTGAATGTTAGTCTCTTGCAAGCATCACTTGGTCAGATCATGATTGTTGTTTTCTTCCATTCTTACAATATCTGTAAATTAATTGGTAAGTTTAATCTGTTTATATTTAAAGTAATTACTAATAATGGAGTAATTGCTTCTGTCATTTATTATTGTTACATATATCTAACATATTTTTATTCTTTAATTTTTCCAATATTGCCTTCTTTTGAAGTTTTAAAAATTTTTTCCAGTGTACCATTTTAATCACCTCTTCATTTCCTTTACTTTATATTTTTGAGTTATTTTCTTAGTGGTTACCATGGAGATTACAGTTCACATTTTAACTTTATAACAACTTATTTTGAATTGATACCAAAGTATCTTTAATCGAATACATTAACGCTGCTCCTATCCAATTCTGCTACCCCCTTTATGTTGTTAGTTGTTATTTGTCACAAATTATACCACTCTATTTTTGTGCAGTAACATATTTATTGTTATATGCACTTGCTTTAAAACAATACAGGAAACAAAAAAGAGGAGTTACATATCAAAAATAAAATACACTAGTGTTTATATTTACTTAAGTAGTTATCTATACCAATAATATTTATTTTCTTTTTTTAAAAAAACCTTTATAATTTTAGAGCAGTTTTAGGTTCACAGCAAAATGAAGAGGAAGGTACAGAGATTTCCCATTACCTCCTACCCCCACACATGCAGAGACTCTTGTCTTAGCAACATCGTGCAACAGAGCAGTACACTGTTACAACAGATGAACCTACATTGACACATCATAAACCTAAATTCTATAGTTTACATTAGGGTTCACTCTTGTAAATTCTGTGGGTTTGGACAAATGTATAATGCAATGAATCCATCATTATAGTATCATACGGTGTATTTTCACTGCCATAAAAATCTTCTGTGCTCTATTATTCATCCCCTAATGCCCAACCCCTGATCTTTCTACAGTCTCTGTAGTTTTGCCTTTTCCATACTGTCATATACTTGGAATCATGTATTATGAAAGCCTTTACAGATTGGCTTTTTAAACATACTATTATGCATTTAAGGTTCCTTCATGTCTTTTGATAGATTGCTAGCACATTTTGTTTTACTGATAAATAATATTCCACTGTCTGGATGTGCTGCAGTTTATTTATGCATTTACCTACTGAAGGACACCTTTAGCTGCTTCCAAGTTTTGGCAACTATAAATAACGCTGCTATAAACATCTATGTGCAGGTTTCTGTGTGGACATACGTTTTCAATTCCTTTGGATAAAAATATCAAGGGGAACAAATTCTGGATTATCTGGTAAAATATGTTTAATTTTGTAAGAATCTGCCAAACTGTCTTCCAAAGTGACTATACCATTTTGCATTCTACCAGCAATGAAGAAGAGATCCTGTTGCTCCATATCCTTGCCATCATTTTGTGATATTGGTGTTCTAGATTTTGGCCATTCTACTAGGTATGTAGTGGTATCTCGTTTTAATTTGCATTTTCCTGATGACACAGGATGTGGAGCATCTTTTCATATGCTTACTTGCCATCTGTACATCTTTTTTGGTGAGAAGTCTGTTAAGGTCTTTGGTCCATTTCTTAATTAGGTTTTCTTATTAAGTTTTAAGAGTTCTTTGTATATTTTGGATAAGTACTTTATCAGATGAATCTTTCGCAAATATTTTCTCTCAGTCTGTGGCTTGTCTTCTCCTTCTCTTAATTCTCTTCAGGCAGTTCTTACCAGATCAATAGCTGTTTTGGTGAAGGAACTGATTCCTGGAGCTTCCTATTCTGTCTTCCATCATGTTGTCTCTCCATACTATCATTTTTTTCCTTTGGATAACTCATTCTCTTAATGACCTATACCATTCTCATTGTTCTAGTTGTTGTATTAATTATTTTTAATAGTATTAAGTTTGAAAGGGAAAAGAGACACTTTTCTATTTGTTCAGTATCCAATTATCTTACAGAAGCACTTGCTATCTTAACTGTAAAATACTCTGCAGCTTTTACTTTCTTTTTATCACTGTTTGCATTGCCCTTTAAAACCTATGAAGAAGGTATACATTTTCAAGGCCAGGTAACTCTGGGTCTTAGTTAGAAGAAAAATATATTGAAGTCGAAAGAAACAGAACATTTTTTATTTTCAGAACTACTCCTGGTCACAGATCTTAGATAATTTACACTTCTTCAAGACCTGAACAAACTCTCCAGTTACTCTTGGATTTCTGTTTCTAATTTCAAAGCCTGTTCCTAACTGAAACAAAGAGGTTTAGGCTTAAAGATTCCCACTGGTGAGGACTGGCCTCTGTTTTGTTCCTTATAACTTCTCTTCCCAATCATATGGGTTATATGTACACTGCACTTGGTTATATGTATCTATGCTCTTAATATCACAGAATGTTAGTAACAAAATATTTTAGATTTACAAAGTCAATGGTTTTTAAATTTTATTAAAGCAATAAATTTTTTTCACACAGAATTTACAAGTACATGTTTATGTGTAAGTTTATGTGTGTGTGAGTGTGTGAGAGTGTGTGTGAATGTGTGTGTGTAAAAACAAGGCTTTTCAAAGGACAAAAGACCCCACCCACTCACTTTCCTTACCCACTTAGCCCCTTCAGGAAATTCTTAAAACACCTTTGTGTAATCGTCAGACAAGCCTAGGCATAATTGCAACTACTTATGTAATCTTATCTACTTGGACAGTTTAAGAAACTAACATACAAAAAGTGGTGATTTATTCAAGATCCCCAATGCATTAATGAACAATGAATATATTCTAGGTATATTGACCATTTTCGTTTTGTTGTTCTTGTTCTCATAACTCTTGGTTGGGCTGATTAACTGAAATCTACATTGGGACACAAAGGTCAGTAATTTGAAATGATGGGAGAAGTGCTATATTTATGATTTTATGTACATATGAAACAGTAGATCGAAATATTAGCTTCAGTCAAAGTTTTGTGGACTGCAGATAACAGAATTAAAGCTAATGTAAGGAAGGAAAGCATATACTGAAATATCTTGTATAATTCAAGTACAGTAGAGTCTCATAAATGGCAGGAACTAGAAAATCATCAGAAATCCAGAACTCAGGCTATTTTCTCTTAATGCATTTTATTTTTGCTTCTCTTCTACGATTGCCTAATTATTTTCCCGCAGCATCCATTATTTAATTCTCCTTGCACACAGGAAAAACATAAGGAGGCCACAGCATCTGGTGGCAGCCCCACTAGATTTTATCCTTTGCTCCTGCAATTTGTCCCACACCAATTCCAAATATCCAAATGAAAGAATCTGCTTGGACTGGTTCAGATGAAGTAAATCCTCCTGGCCCATTAATTGCAGCTAGGGAGTTTGCTATAAGGTTTAAGTAAGACAGTTCATTGAAAATTCATAGTTTACAGTCTGGTAAAAAGTAAACATTGGTGAAAGGCAATGAATAGGCAGAGCATAGGCTTTTTCGTGCAGTGAAAATACTCTGTATGAAATTATATTGATGGACATATGTCATTATACATTTGTCAAAACTTACAGAATATACAACACCAAGAGTGAATTCTAAGGTAAACTATGGACTTTGAGTGATTATGATGTGTCAATGTAGTTTCATCCCTCATAAAAATGTACCATCTCGCAAGTGCTTTTGATAACTGGGAGGCTACGCGTGCATGGGGGCATGGGTTACAGAAGAAATCTCTGTGCCTTCCTCTCAGCTTTGTTATAAGCCTAAAACAGCTCTAAAATAATCTTTTAAATGTAATTAAAAATAAAGTAAACAATAAATCTTCATCATTATCTTCACTGTCACCATAATATGCACACTGATGGTGAAGGACAATTCTTCTAACTCTAACTTATGTATGTATTCTAAGGCAATATGCAAACCAAGTATTATAAACGGTTTGAGAAACAGGAAAATCTAAAAGGTAATACTCCAATGGAATACTCCAAAAAGTGAATCTTGTAAAACATGTTCAGAAAAAAATATCAATAATGATCAAATATAAACGATCTCAGTTTATCAAATTGATACCAGTTACCACTAGGATAGCATATAATCAATAATGAGTTCAGTCTCAACTTTTTTTTTTTTCTCACTGTCTGACTTGAATTCTGAATCATTACAGTCTTTGGAAAAGCTTTAGCAGAAGTATTTGTACTTAACGCAAAGTAAGATCTGCATATCCTAAGTGTCATAGGCAATGCGCTATTTAAAAGTGGAAGGATTGCTAATTATTGGGGATGTTCGCATGGCTGATACTGAATGTGAGAGCCAGTGCTACTGCTCAACAAACCACTGAGACAGTCTGAACAGTTTTGAAGGATAAAATTGGAGGACTCAGAGCATTTGCAGCCTAAGGCTATGGCGTGAAGCAGCCACATTACCTTGCCTAGAAACCACAAAACAATTTAAAGTATCCTTGTGGGAGTAAGGAAAAAAGTGCTGAGAAGTGTTTGATTTTTAACATTTCTGAGTACACAAAGGATTAAAAAGTATTGAAATACAGCATTACCATATCTGAATCAGTTCAGTGTCTGTATTACAAAACCCCTTTGGGTTTTTATAAGAGAAACAGCAGTGGAAACATCAAGGGAAAAGAACATCACTTTTTTCACATTAGAATATTCTGAGATTGTACAACTGAATATGTTTCTTCATTTTTAATTGAGAGACACACAGATATAGGGACAAAGACTATCTAATGCCTTGCTTTCAAATTTAATGGCATATTTAATAAAATCACATCCAGTTAAAACAGGCTATGAAGTTTTGCTCCTCTGAATTGCATTAATATATCTCATTAATCCTTCGGGCTCAGTTAGACTTTCTTAGTATTTGTGGCTTCAGTCTTTTCAATGAGTTGCTGGCGCCATAGGCTCTGTCACCCAGGAAACTTTGTTAAAATGATTGCAGCTTAACAGCCCTCACATTGGAGTTGTTTACTGCCAGTAGTTGAAATTAACTGTGGTGCCTGTTAGCCCAAGAGAAACAAAATTTTTAAATTAGAGCCTCAGCACTTTTCATTTCTCATGGAACCCTTACATCAAATGTATTCACAAAGAGGTGTGTAGAGGTATGGAACAAATCAAATCACAGTCAAGTTTTAATGGGATACTACTGCTGTCTCCTTTCTGTAAGACATCAACAACAGCAACAAAGAACATTAAATTCCAACCTTCCTTATGTGAATATTCAAACCTGTGTGCAATTTTGATCTTAAAGAGGCAGAAAAAATTTTTTTAACTGAGGAAACAATGCTGGCACTTGAATGAGAAATACATTATGCAAGATTTCCTGGTGGGGGCAGGGTAGTTCTAGTTCCCCATGTTTGTTACAGAAAAAAAATTGATGTGGGTCCAAGAGGCCAATTTTATTTTCCTAGAGCAAGACATGCCAAAATATCTCAAGCAGATCTTTTACCATTAACTAAATCCTTACTATTTGCTAGAAAAGATGCTACATGTTTTACCTACCTTATCTCAGTTAACTCTAATTCAACACTGTGGAGTAGGTACTATTACCCCACTTCATAGATGAGAAAAACTAAGGCGCAGAGAAGTTAAATAAGTTGTTCAAAGTCAGACAGCTAATTGATGATGAAGCTATGACTTAAATTTAACTCTATCTGACTTTAAAGCCACAGATCATGTTTTCTTTTTTTTTTTGGTCAAACTATTTTATATCAAATTTTTCTATCAAAATAACCATGTTTTGAAAACTCAATGAATTTAGTCTATTTAAAGAATTCTAAAACCATCACTACATTTTACCAAGATCAAATTTTAAAACATTCGCGTATCCTAAAAAGAAAATTTGTGCCCACCCCACTCCCTAGGTAACTATTACTCTATTTTTCTATCTCTGTAGATTTGTCTTTTCTGGTTAGTTCATATAAGTGAAATCATATAATATGTATTCTTTTATGTCTGACTTCTTTCACTGAGAACAGTGCCCTAAAATTTTTTAAAGGTTAATTTCTTTTTATTATTATCAGTTTAAATATTCTCAAAAACTGATATTCAAGAATTTTGAGTTAAAAAAACATTAGCGCCACAATCCTTTATATATGCAGTTTAATCTATCTGGGGATTTAAAATAATGTATAGCATTATAATTTAAAGATAGTGTTTACTTATTTTTTTCTAATTATGTGCTTATATATACTCAAATTTAGTTGGAATGCACTTGATTGAAGTGTAGTAGAGAATAATGTACTCTAAGAATATGAGAATTAACAGAATGAGCAGAAATTAGATAAAACAATCCATAAGAAGGTCCATTGTATTCTAAAATTCCATATTTTCTCCAAAGACTCTTGTTATCAAACTCTTAAAGTTATAAAATCTAGAAAGATATATTTGAATAATAACCGCTTTTATAAATATTACATTAATTTACTTGAAATGTAGGTGGGTGGGACTAGAAAAAATGTAGGTAAGTGATACAGAAAATTGACATTTATAGTCATGTAATCAGAATAAAGATGCAACTGCTTTAGTCAAAAATATTGGTTAATTATTCTTCATTAAAAATTATGTGTAAAATCTACTGGTTGCTTTAATTCTCAACTCAACAAAACTTCAATTATATAGAGGTTGTATTTCTGATAACTATAGTCAAAAAAAATCACTATTAAATATAAAAAGATAGAAAAAAATTACTGACCAATAACTATAAATGCATTCCAATGGAAAACAAATACATAAAAGAAAATTATAAAGACATATCCATTTTCAAAAGCAAGAAAAACACTTCCACCAAAACCAGAAAGAAATATAAGTAAGTTGAAATGAAACTCAGAGCTGTTGAGCTGATGGCCCAAAAGCAAACAGAGGTAGCCAAGAACTAGATGCCTTAATAAATGGAATAAGAAATGTTTAACCTGTCATGCAGGCTCACTGCAAGAAACTGGGATAGGACTTCTTACCTATGAAATGAGGCTGAACAAAGCTGTGACCACTGCCTGGGATTAAGGCTAAAACTTAGGGAGGGTACGATAACACAGACACAGCCTCAAAACCAGGACCTCAAATATTATTCAGGTGCCCTGAATCTTTAGGCATCCTGTGGTGTTAAGTAGATTCAACTGTAAAACAATACAGAAGGATCCATCTTATTCTGCAGGAGGGTGTGAGTATTAAATGAGATAAAAGAGTTTTCACTTTGCACAAAGGAGGTTTTGAATACACCTTGTGATTATTATCAGGCACTCAGCTGAGCTGGAAGAGCTGAGCTGCTAGGTATCAGAGCAGCCAATTAAAGCAACAAGCCAAAAATCAGAGTTAAGCCTTTAATCACTAACTGCAATGGTATAAGCAAGAGTCTAAAACCAAAGGAAGTGCCGCCTCGACCTGTGCCATTTTCCCCCATGGAACTCAACACCTATAACATCAGGAGAATCAGCATAGAAGTGGAAGCAGGAAAGTTCCCATATAGTCCACACTAAGTTTCCCTTATTTTTTTTTTTCTGGCTTTATTGAGGTTAATTAACAAATAAAAGTGTATACATTTAACATGTACATGTGATAATTTGATATACCATGTATGCAACTGTGAAATGATTACCACAAATAAGTCAATTAATATATCCATTACCACACGGTTTCTTTTTTTTTCTTTTTTTTTTTTTTTTCTGGTGAATATGCTTAAGCTCTACTCTCTTAGCAAATTTCAAGTATACAATCCAGTATTATTAACTACCATCACCTTGCTGTACATGCTGAGGTTTCTGACTAGAGTGTGTCTGTGCCATACTTTAGTAGTTATAATTCTAACTTCACCAGGAATTCTGTTACTATTTATTTAATCATCCCAAACACATTTGAGAAAAATAATTATGTGGGTTTTTTTTTTTTTTTTCAGTTCCCTGTGCAGTAAAACTGAAATGACACAGCTGAAATTCAGCTCTAGAGCCATCTTCCTCTATATGTTTTAACAAATATAAGTTTCTTCCTATGTGGAAATAGTCTGTGTGCTACATACTAGCTTTTTGTGTAACTGCTAAGTCTCTTTCCTCTTTTACACAGGATATTGTATTAATACTTGCAACTACAACCAGAGCAGAGAATTGAGAAGAGCATGCAGAATTATATGATAACAGCAGTGGATGCCAGTGCAAAGTCGCTCCCTGGAGAGATTCATAACGGGCACCAAAACCAGCAAAACGAAGGAGCTCATTCATTCATTTATGCATTCGTGACTATTTATTAGATGTATACTGTGCATCATCTTGAGAGTTAGAAAACTGTGAAGAGTGACTAAGTCTGAGATTATTCCAGATGCTCTTCAAAATATTTAAAGCAGTACATGTCTCCCTAAATGCTCTTTTCTAGTCTTCAGGAATGTAGTACCATTTTTTCTACACAATTAACTTGTAAAGAAAAGATGTTATATTTCGTTTTCAAAATTAGGGAGAAGAGAGATTATGAGAGGTGTCATGCCTAGATAAATAAACACTGCATGTGTTTTGGCATAAATAAGGACCATTAAAAGAGAAAATGGCATGCTACAGAACTCTCAGTGTTGCAATTCTATAAAACGAGGTTTTCTTTGTTTCCTTAAAATAATGTAAAAGATTGTGGATGCTATTTACGTGAGCTGTTTCAGAAAGAAACATGTACATTGTTTATTTAAAATATATGTCATCTTCCTTGTATATTGGTAGAAAAAAATGTTCATAGTCAACGAAATGTTTTATAATTTTCTCTACAGAGAAGAAAGGTTAAAGAAAGGCACCCCCCCCCAAACAACCCCTAAAGCATTTATGCAGATTTTTAGTAATTCACTTTAAGTTTGAGGAACCTGAATACTGGTTAAAAATCTATGTGTGGTTTTCCAGGCCCGACCATAGACTACCACAAAGACTTTACTTGACGGGCTTCATGGGGAAAACATCCCAATGTCAGATGTGGTGCACAGCGAGTGGATTAGAGTCTCACGAGACTTGCAGTCAAGGATTCAGGGCCCTCTGTGTATTTGTACATACAGTCGTCCCTTAGTTGGCCCTGCGAGCCTGCGTGGGTTCCGCCTGCACCCTGTACACATAATCTGCATTTTTAGCCTAGGCACTTTAATTCCTAGGTCTATTTATTGGGGCCTCCACAGGCACCTTTACGAGGTGGGAGAGGAGGGGGAAGTGTTGAAGATACATTTCTTCCTTTCTCTGACTTAGTACTCAGTACTTTTCCCCTCCTAGCCTCTAGAGTCTCCTTACCCCTGCCCCAGGGTCCATAAAACTACAGGAGTCATGGTTCAGAGTTCCCTGGACAGTGAGGTGCTAATGCACCTGCCCCTCAGCTGCTGAACCTCCTATGCTCTTGGGCAGGGGGTAATGATCAGATCTAGTAGGCACAATCTCCGGTTTTAGCATCTTGCATATACTATCAAGTAAGTTATTAAAGGTTTGATAGTTACTTTCATTTGGGGTTTGTTGCTTTGATCAGCTACTTGAATACCTGAGAATTTAGCTCTCTCCAGCTCAGCTGAGCTCCTGACAAAGTTATACACGTTTTCTTCAGGGGTTTTAAAAAGTCCTTCTAAATAAATGTCAGTCACTCAGCTAAATTTCCTTTCTTCATTGAGCAGGTATTTACGGAGCACATCCTGAAGCCTGCACCCCGCTAAGAGCTGGATCACAAAACAGAAGAAGCCAATGTGCCTACTCTTGGGAAAGTGGAGAAGAGGCTTTGCAAAGAGAGGACTATAAGCCCTGGAGACTTTTCCAAGAACACAGAACAAAGAAAAAAACTCAGCAGTACAGTAAAGGCAACACAGTGCTATTCCAAAATTGGGATTGTCATACTTAAGCCATGGAATATTTTACTCCTACATGAAACAGGTGCTGGCATACATGGGTAAAAAAGTGAGGCACAGACTTCCCCCACCATCTGCACAAATGCAGATTACACTATCTCCATGGATTGCCTGCCTTGTGACCTGAAATGCTTCTATAAAGATATTAATTCCTTCCATGAATACACATCTTCCTCACTGTGATTATTTTGGTGAGGTTGGTCTTACTAAAATGAGTGTGACTGGCTTTCATTTTACTTAACATGCAGACATGTTTAATTAAATGAATCTTAGTTAAGATAAGGAATTAAAATTATATTCTCGTGAGAAGATGGTATCAGGAAATAAGGCTGATTGCAGAAGGCTAGCTTGGATGAAGCCGTCTTCGAAGAAGAAGGGCAAGGGAGCTAAAACTTGGCCACTGGCATCTGGAGACTGGTCAGGAAGCAACAGGAAAAGCATGGGAGGCATTCATGGGGAAGAGAGAGAAACCAAAGGGAATTCATTACCCCACAATTTTAATAGTCCCCACACTGTTTGCAGCAAATAAAATGGAGGCAAAATGTCAGTCACCATGGGGCTGAAGTCTAAAAGAACCACAGTATTCTCACAGGAGTTCAATTATTCAATGTCAAGCTTGTTCTAGTAATTACCTACATTTATATTTGACATATGAATATATATATATATATATATATATATATATATATACACACATAAATATTTAATTATGAGTAGCCATAAGGCTTACAGTGAGATCCACCCAAAATAGCAATATTACACTGGTGCCTTATTTTCCTTACTTATAAGGCAAACTCTCTAATTGATGAGTCATAACCTGCTGGAATTCTCAGACTATTATGATCCAAGAAAGTTTGCTGGAGTTATGTGTTTGGGTACTTACACTGCCAACATTCACAACTCCTATTACAGCTAGTGTATCCCAGCTCTCCCAGACACCCTGTCAAAATAATGAGATGGTGAAAATGCAAAGTGTACATCTCCATGTTCAAGACCCAAATCTGGCACTTGAGCTTTGCATGTGTCACAGACAGAATATGTCTATAGAATGATTTTGATTTGACAGAAATCTTCTACCTGCTTACCCATCACAACTGTAAAAGTAAAAGTCCACTCTAATGATATATTTAAAACATCTAGGTCAAATAATACAATTTGGGATTATTCTAATGTGGACTCTAAGTGAATGTCCACAGTTTACCTAATGACTAATGTACATTTAAATAATAGTAAGGCAAAGAGGCAAATTTCCAGCCATTACTGCAAGTTTTGGGATGTATTACAAATCGTAATAGTAGAGGACAAACGATTTCTACTACCTCAAATTTCTTATTCTCAAGAAATACATTTCCATATAATCCAAAAATATTCACATTAATACAGCTAGTTATTTTTATATTAGAGTGCATATATTTCTTTTAATAAACAGTCAAATTTTTGTTTCTTTACTCCTTTCCTAAAAAGTCTTAAAGAACTGTGTAGTCCAATGTTCACTGCAGCTATTTGCAATAGCCAGGACATGGAACCAACTTAAATATCCATCAACAGATGAATGGATAAAGAAGATGTGGCACATACATACAATGGAATATTACTCAGCCATAAAAAGAAACAAAATTGAGTTATTTGTAGTGAGGTGGATGGATCTACAGTCTGTCATACAGAGTGAAGTAAGTCAGAAAGAGAAAAACAAATACCGTATGCTAACGCATATATATGGAATCTAAAACAAAAAACTGTGTAGTCTACACTGCTTCCCTTCTTGTGTAAGAATTTAAAATGCTGCTCATGTTGGTCTTCATTCCTGCATCTGTCCTAAACCCCTTCTATTTTTCATAATTTTCTGCCATCAAATTATTTCACTCCCCACATCTTTATGACCTATGAAAGTACTTACCTAAAAACCCCAAATCTTTTCAAGTAGATCTTTCAAAATTGGTTTAAGTCTTCCCAAATTTCTTGAGTCAGGAATATATCTACTGTGGGTCTACATTTGCTCATACTCTTTCAAAACTTTCCCTTTAAATTCTGGATTTTATTCCTAGCACTTTGACTGCTTTCTTGGCAGTTACCTTGTAATATCCAACATTTTAAAAGACTTCTTACACTTTTTAGCTTGTCTATGATATTTAATAACATCACAGCACATCCCAGTCTTTTGAAGATTATATTTATTTTGCCCTTCCTATTCTTCTCTACTCTCTGCTGAAATGCCAGTCTTTTAAGAAAATTCCCCTTTATTTGCTATTAGTAAAGGATTAGGTCATTGTTACCACTACAACTCTGACCACTGAAATGATCCAGCATATGTGCATTGTGTACTGTGCATTGTGCTTTAGTAAAAAAAAAAAATATCTAATCATGGGGCATTTATGCTACTTCCAAGTCTTTCCAAATGATCTTCTCATTCATCTATTCTAATTACTGAAAGAGGTTTCTGCCTATGTATTTCTTCCATGCCATGGTACTCTGGCTCACCAGCTATATCTGAAACCAAATTGCTTATATTAGTTTCTTTAGGTTACCAACCTTGGTATTCTCACTTAATCTTTGGATTGTCTATTTCCTCAAGTTCTGGCTTACACTCAGATCCAGGCAAGCCAGTCTTCTTCTAAAGACTTGGTTCCAGAGACCAAGAAAGTGAGGCATTTTGTGACATTGACTGAACTCTGGAAAAATGGTATTTATCTAGTCTAAATGATGACCACAAAATCTGTACATCTGCTTTACTATTTACTAATATGAGGCCTCAAAGGAATTCCGCAATATGTCTGATGAGAAGTCGGCTACTAATCTTACTGTGGTTTGCTACACATAATGAATTGTTTTGCTCTTCTTGCTTTCAAGATTTTCTCTTTGTCTTTGGCTCTCAACAGTTTGTGCTGTCTAGTTGTGAATCTCTTATGTTTATTCTCTGTGGTGTTTGTTGACCTTCTTAGATGTGTAGATTAATGTTTTCTTTGAATTTAGAAAGTTTTCAGTCATTGCATCTTGAAATATTTTTCAGTACCTCTCTTTCTCTCTTCTCTGGTCTATCCATTATGTGTGCTTTGCCATGTGTACAACAGTTCTCTGAGAAACTATCTTAAATTTTACTGTGCTTCAGATTGGATAATCTCTTTTGACCTGTCTTCAAGTTTACCAATTGTTCCTTCTGCCACCTGTAATGTGCTGGTGAGCACCTATAGTCAATTTTTTTTAAAATAAATTTATTTATTATTTATTTTTGGCTGCATTGGGTCTTTGTTGCTGCGCATGGCTTTCTCTAGTTGTGGTGCACAGGCTTCTCATTGTGGTGGCTTCTCTTGTTGTGAAGCTCAGGTTCTAGATGCGTGGGCTTCAGTAGTTGTGGCTCGCGGGCTCTAGAGCACAGGCTCAGTAGTTGTGGCATACAGGTTTAGTTGCTCTGTGGCATGTGGATCTTCCTGGACCAGGGCTCAAACCCGTGTCCCCTGCATTGGCAGGCAGATTCTTAAACATTGCACCACCAGGGAAGCCCCAGAGTCAATTTTTTATTTTAGTTATTTAACTTTCAATTTTAGAATTTTCATTTTTTAATGTAAATCTTTTGCTGATATTATTAATTTCTTGACTCAATGCATAAAACTTTCCTTTAAATATTAAATATGGTTTCTTTGAATATATCTATAATACTTTGTATTATACGAGTACTATAGTACTCATATTTTGAGAACATATTTATAATAGGTGCTTTTATTTTCTTCTAAGTCCAACATCTGGGCTCCCTCTGGATAGTTTCTCCAAAGAAAAAGAAGATAAAAAAACACAAATGTTTAGCTAAAAAAGTGATTGTAGAGATGACTAAATGAGCATAAAGTCATCTATGTTAATGGTTGAGAAACAGGAGTAGTGTATTTGTGGAAAACTTTTTTAAAAACATTTTAGGGATTTTCTTCACAGCACATTTTATGTATTGAGTCTTTTTTTGTGTACCATTAAAAGAAAGAATCAGAAGAAATAAAAAAATCTCCTATAATCTTCAATCTTCCTCACAAAACTGTTCCTATGACTCCCTCTACTCCTTTGTGAATAATGCTATATGAATTATTTTGTGAATAATGCTATGATCAAAGATTACATTAATTTTTATATACATATGAATATTTATATATAAATATATAAATATATATATATATCCACATTTTTCAGATACCTTATTTTGTATTGAGCAAATAATTGAAAATAAGAAACAAACTGAAAAAGTATAAAATGTATAATTGTAGATAATATGAAATCTTTATATATTACAAATAATTAAGTACGAGACCTGTTTTTTTGGAACTTACCTTATCTGACACCTTCTCCATGCTGGAGAAGGAATGCTGGAATGCTTCTTCAGGAAGCCAGCATTTTTCAATTGTGTTTCATCATGTGCTGATGAGAAGCTTTACATTCCATTCTCTGGTCCAGTGTACACCTTCAAGTACAAAGTTAGAATCATTTCTCCCCATCAAGGCCAAAGTTTTTATTTGTACCTCAGTTCATCTATTCTTTATGATAAGTACTCTTCTATGAATTTCTTCATCAATTAATTTCTGACAGGCTAACCCTATAATTTTTCTTTCCAAACACTGAATCCAAGCAGTTGATATCTCATATTCAAATTAAAATGCCCCACCACATAAGTCTTATTATATTTTCATATTTTACAATGTTTCTTTAACCTCAATTTGTAGGTTAAGAGTATGATTGTATACTACTTGAATTTAAAACTGTGACCATTTTTGATGTAGCCCTTTTCAATATCTGTAAAGTGAGCTATAAGAGGAGAGAGGAGAGAGTATGGGATGAGTTTATGAGCATTGTGGAACTCACAATGTGTACTTAACATATTTGTACATTAAATTTAATTTTAAAAAGTAACCTTAAGTCTGATACTAATATTTTGTATATTTCTAAGAATTATTTTCATCAATGCATGTGTGTGTGTGTGTATATATATATATGCATATGTATATATGCATTTATGTGAATATAACAAAAAAGAAGCAGACTCAGAGAGAACAAACTAGTGGTTACCAGTGGGGAGGGTGGGGAAGGGTAATATAGGGCAGGGAAGTGGGCAGTACAAACTATTGAGTGTAAGGCTCAAGGATGTATTGTACAACACAGGGAATATAGCCAATATTTTATAGTAACTGTAAATGGAAAGTAACCTTTAAAAATTTTATGTTTTTTTAATTCTATATTGTTCGCTGTTTTGTTTCCTCCAGAATTTTCATTCTCATAAATAACAGTCTGATGATCAGCCTTGAAAACAAACCTTAGCTTGTATGTCTGATTATTTCTAGCATTATTTCTAGGGAAAAGTCTTGACCAGGTAGTTAAAATGAATTGTTTGAGAGTTAAATAAAGGCTTCTAATACATAATTCAAATTTGGTCAGGTAATACTTTATACTACCAGCAAAATATTATGTGAGGACTCATCCTCTCCTGTTTTTCCAAGATATTTGGTTTCTACATAATAAAAAATAAAAAATAAAAAAATATACTTTTACATTAAAAAATAAAAACAATAAAAGAGCTCTACATTCTTCACAATTGCATTAATTCTTGGTTTCTCAAATCAAATCTCTATTCTCAATAAAAAGCATGAGCCCAAGAGGTGAAAAGTAAAAAATTAAAGCTCAGATTATTAATATTGCTTTTCAAAAAGGCATTTAAAATTCTCTGCTATTTGCGTTTATATTAAGAAACATCCTTCTTATATGTCAGTGAGCATGCTTTCCAAATGCATTTATTTAAGCATTCTTATTAATATTTCTGGCCTTATTTTAATAAAACCTATCTAATCAAGATATTTTATATTTAATCTAAATATTGTAGATAAAGCAGAATATATTAATCATTTACATGCAATCAGATATTAGAAAATTTAGAGCTACATAACTGTTGATTTATTGAGACCTGTCAGCCACCAAAAGTAGCAAGTAATGAGATGAGTACAAATAATTTATGCTGGGTAAATTCTAATCATATTTCTTAAGAAATTATTCTACAGGAAAATGAACATGCACAACTATGATGAACTCATCTCTTTAACCAGAACAGTCTTGGATGTATTTAAAATATTGAGATTCATTTAAAATAATATTTATAGTCCTTCTTTAAGAAGTAAATTTTAACTAGTTTGGTCTCATTGCCAAAGGGAAAAAAACAAGGAACTCATAAAATGAGATTATTTTAATTATCAATCTATTTTTCTATTAAAATGGCAAGAGACATATTGAGTTTAACAAATACCATGAAAGAGTACACCCTTTTTGACTATAAAAAATATTTTTAAGGTCTTATCTTTTCTCTTAGTAGTGGGATGTCACTTTGGGGGAACAATTTCTAACTATACATACACGCATTAGATAGATAGATAGAGATACAGATATAGATATATGTATTCTATTTGCAGAGAATTATTTATCATTAAAATATATGTATAATCAATATCTCTACCACTTATGAAACTGAAGAAAGTGTTAAAAAATAAAAAATATTGACGAAAGGGAAATTATCTTGCATTTTACAACAGCATCTAATTTAAAATCCCTACTTTGTGACCTAAATCAACATTCTGACTTTTAATTAAACTGATACTAAATAATAAATTCTTCAGCATAACAAATGGGTTCAAACTTATATTCCGTAGAAAGCACACATTATTCACTCTTATGAATATGTCTGTGAAAAAAAAAGTGTGATTATTTAGAAATAAAACCAAAATGAGTATGACTCATCTCAAAGCATGTCAATAAACTTTCTTATTGCATAATTTTTTATTGCATACCAAGTGAGGTGATTGAAGATTAAATTTAAAAGACATATATTCTATTTTTTTTTTTCACTTTAAAAACATGCTCTGACTTAGAAGATGGGGTAAAAGGAATAAGAACATTTGTAAAAAATAAAATTATAAAATGACAAACTAATATTATTGTGCTTATATGTATTAAAAGGTGGTATATTTTATAAAGCTATGATATGTATCTTTTTTTCTTCAGTGCTAATATGAGGCAAATAGGAGAAAGAATGATGTGGGAAATATGCATTATTAAAGGATCATAAATTCCATTATCCTCCCTTTCTGTCTCTTCTCAGTCACACATATCTCCTCTGCCTTCATGATTAACTGTGCAGAAACACACAAGGTTAACAGTGAATTAACCACAGTTGTAAGTTTCTCAGTTACACAGAGAAGAAACCAGACAGTACTTATTACCCTGACTATACATCAGTCAGACAATAAAGTAAAAACTTGTATTAACTACTTTGGCGTCAAGCTGACAAAGTAAAATTATTAATTGGTTGAAGTTTGTAATTATTTTTTAATCACTTTTTCCTTTGCTTACTTCATAATATTTTTAAAAGGAATAATTTTACAATATGGCTGCGTAATCGAATAGCATGAATCTTTTGAGTGTTCATAATGATGACACGAATGTTAAGACAGTAAATAAATCTAACAGCATGTGACGTCTTGTGCAGCAATTCCTAGTTTTAAAGACTTCACACATTTCATACATTTTACAGTTCCTCAAAATTCTGTGAAACTAGGTAAAGAAATTAATTTATGAAAATATATGAAACACAATAATATTTATTTAAATAGGTGGAGTCAGACTACTAGACACTATGGGAAACCCAGAGACTCTCTAAGACATGACACTGGACACTACTTTTCATAAGAAAATACTTCTTTCTAAAATTTATTGTTTTCTTACCAAGTACCAGGCACTATTATGTGTACTTTATATGAGATAGATGGGAGAGAAAAAAGAACTGTGAAATATATGAAGCTTTTTGTAATTATATGTTAAACTAAGTAACAGTAAACTAACCACAGACAATATTTCAGAAAAGTGGAAAAATTTTATGGGTTGAAGTCAGTAGTGAAGTCTTTGTGGAGGAGAGAGGCCCTTGATTTTGAAGAATATATGCTTTGTATAAGTAAAGATCAAAGAAGAAGTACTGTACAAACAAAAGTCAAAAAACAATTAGGGAATTCCCTGGGGGTCCAGTGGTTAGGACTCCACGCTTCCACTGCAGGGGGCGCAGGCTTGATCCCTGGTTGGGGAACTAAGATCCTGCATGCCATGAGGCACAGCCGGAAAAAAAGAAAAAAAAAAAAAAAGACAATTAGTGAGCACGTGAGGGAGTGAGCGAAGGAACTGTTTTGGGACATATGAGCTGTGGAGCAGTAAGAGAAAATACAGGGCAATAGGTGCATACCTGGATTAAACATATACACATGATATACCGCAACTGCAAATAAAAAGTTCCTTTATACTATGTGTAACTGATCTCATCTTTAAGGTCTACTCAGGGGGCAGTGAAGATACTTAATTTTACTCTAATCCATTAAATATGTTTATTTTTTAAAGGTTAACCTTAGCACTGTTTATTCTCTCAGAGTTGTATCTCTGTCTCTCTGCGCCTCTCCAAGGTGGTGTGAAATATTGATTTTTATGTCCTATTAGCAGCATAAGAGAAAGAAAACCTCAGCAGATTCCTCATGTTGCCTGGTCTCTTGTGGAGTCACTGGAGTGATAAGCTCTGTGAACTGGTAAACACTAAGGTATAAGTGATCTCAATTACAAGCCCTCTGCAGGGGTTTACTGCTAAATTGTAAAATCTGTGGTCTTGTATCTCTATCCAGGTCTAACGTAATCTGTGGCTGATTTGGCCTCACCTTAGCCGTCACGTGTTCTATGTGCTAATCAGCTCTTACCCATGTTCTAGCAAGTCACTTTTTTCAGTCTAATTCAATCCTCATTTTAGCAGGTCTCATGGCACTTCTGGCGCTTTTCATTTCCACTAATCTCTATAACATCAATTGGAAGTATCTGGGAAATTTGGGGTCTAATTCATGCCAAAGGAGAATTTGATGGTGACTTCAGAAAAGGATTTAATAGTTGTCTTCATATACACAATTATCCTATACTGCCAAATTTACTTTGACAAACTATGAAGAAGCTATCCTATGTTACTTTTAAGAATAAAATGCTATTTCTTTATAGATCCAGGTTATAGGGTGATGCAAAAATCTCCTATTCTCTGTGTTCCCTTCAATTCATCTAAAACTTTCTTTCAACTAAAAGCAAGAGAGTGGGAAGCATATACTTATCAATCTGTCTTTCCTAATTCTGTTCCTTTTTCCCCCCAATTTCTTGGGCCAGAAAGGGCATAGCAGCTCCCTCCCACTTTCTGTTTTTTGAGAAATTTTCTTATTAAATGTTTATGTTAGGTCATTAAATTTGATTCTAATATATTATTAATAATTAGTAAATTTAATACAATTGACCCTTGAAAAATGCAAAGGTTAATCTGCATATTACTTATGGTCGGCCCTTCATATCCACGTATCATAGGATTCAACCAACCAGGACCTTGTAGTACTGTAGTATTTACTACTGAAAAATATCCACAAATAAGTGGACTCACACAGTTCAAACCCATGTGTTCAACAGTCAACTGTAAATCCATTTTTTTAGGTAAAAACTTTCAAGATTATGTCTTGCTTCAAAGTTCTATTTATGATGTTAGTGTCAAGTCAATAACTACTTCTTTTTATTTCATTCCTAGCTTAACAATGCTACTGGCTTCTCTACCTCTGTCCACTTCTTCCTCCCCAATTCCAAAGCAGGTAAAGACCTTGAGTTAATGGCAGAAATGTGTACACAAATGCAGACAATAAAAACACAATGATCTATTTTTAAAATATTATCCCAGTTGCAAGATGTTACCATTAATTAGGGTAAACTGGGTGAAGGATATGCAGGATCCCTCTGTATTATTTCTTACCAATGTATGTGAATCTACAATGATTTCAAAATAAAAACTTAAAAAAATTAAGAGGAAAGAGAGAATCACAAATACTAAACAAAAAAAGAAGATGAATAAGGAAGCTTTACATCACTATATTTTAAAAGAAATAGTGAATGGAATGTATTTGGAAATAGAATATGTGATTAAAAATTTAGCTACTAAAAGAATTAAATCTACAGTTAAAAATCCCCCTCACCGGGCTTCCTTGGTGGCACAGTAGTTAAGAATCTACCTGCCAAGGCAGGGGTCACAGGTTCGATCCCTGGCCCGGGAAGAGCCTACGTGCCGCAGAGCAACTAACCCCACAAGCCACAACTACTGAGCCCATGTGCCACAACTACTGAAGCCCATGCGCCTAGAGCCCATGCTCTGCAACAACAGAAGCCACTGCAACAAAAAGCCCACGCACCACAACAAAGAGTAGCCCCCGCTCGCTGCAACTAGAGAAAGCCTGTTCGCAGCAATGAAGACCCAACACAGCCAAAAATAAAAACAAATAAATAAATAAATTTTAAAAATCCCCCCCCCACCAAATATTCTTTGCTGTGATGAATTTAGCAGTAACACTGAACTTCTACTGATGAAATAACACTATTTTATGTAAAATTACTGAGAAACACAAAAAAATAAAAAATGAGTGAAAAACTACTTGTTTTATGAGGTCACGCATAATCTTGATACAAAATCCTGACATTAACGTTGTAAGAAAGGAAAGTAATAAGCTATTTTTAAGTGTAAAAAGTCTGTTAAAAAATTAAAGGTATAATACACCAAAACCAAGTTGGATATATTCAAGAAATGAAAGTAATTTGCTATACAGTATAATAGGATAAAGAAGAAACACATTCCTAATAGATATATATAAGGTATTTTATAAAATGTAACATCTTTCATGCTAAACAAAAAAAAAAAAAAAAGGAAACATGGTAGGATTTCCTTCCTATAATTAGTGTTAAATATAAAAACCCTAGAGCAAGCATCATAATTTATGGTAAGATATGGAAAGTTTTATCTTTGAGATGATAAATCATTCAAGGATGTATCATATAACTATTTCTCCTCAAAAATTTAAAAGTGGTCACAGTCAGTATAGTATAAAAACTAAAAGAAATAATGCATAAGGAATAAAAAGAGAGAAAAAAAATGCTTACAGATGTTGAGTCTATAGATAGAAATACTCCCTCAAAAAATCTGTAGATAAATTATTACAATTAATAAGTTTAGCAAGATTATAGGAAAAATTAAAATAAAATTTTGCATTTCTAAATGATAGCAACAAACAGGCTGAAAGAATCTTTTAAAGGTTCTATTTAAGACAAAAATCTCAACTACATAAGAACAAATGTAAAATCATATTTTAAATACGTTTAAACAAAAACATTACAGATCTCAAGTTCAGCAAGATGGCACTGAATAAACAATTTACAGACCAAAATGGTTTTCTGAGAACTCTAGAAAACAGTTAAGAAGCTGCACCAAACAAGTGAACACCCAACAAAGAAGCTGCACTCAAACTGGCAGGAAGTTTGTGGCATTTTGCAACCCTTTCCCAACCTCCTTCACGCTACAGCTCTGTGTGGTTAGGAGGAAACAGCTCAAATCTCAACTTCTACCTTGGGACGGAAGGAAAAGGATGGAGTTTTCTCATAACGTTCTGGCCTGTCTAAGGGGTTGATTGAGGGATTTCTTTCTTGCTTGCTTGACTAAGAACACTGATGAGAGTGGTGACATATTTTGGATATCAGACTGGAGGCTGCTGAAAGCAATGGAAGGTATTGTTGGAGCTGCAGGGAGTCTGCAGTTCCATGGAAAAATTGGGGTATGAGATTATGGGCAGGGACTGTCTGATTAGTGAAGGTCTTCCTCTACATAAAGCCATTCCATTAAAACTGGGAGAGGGCTTCCCTGGTGGCGCAGTGGTTGAGAGTCTGCCTGCCAATGCAGGGGACACGGGTTCGAGCCCTGGTCTGGGAAGATCCCACATGCCGTGGAGCGACTAGGCCCGTGAGCCACAATTACTGAGCCTGCGCGTCTGGAGCCTGTGCTCCGCAACAAGAGGCTGCGACAGTGAGAGGCCCGCGCACCGCGATGAAGAGTGGCCCCCACTTGCAGCAATTAGAGGAAGCCCTCGCACAGAAACGAAGACCCAACACAGCCATAAATAAACAAATAAATAAATAAATAAAATTAAAATACATACCATCTCATGTTCTTAAAAAAAAAAAAAAAAAAACTGGGAGAAATGGCTAGTTTTTCAAGTTCCCAAATCTCAATAAAAATCACAAGGTACAAAAAAAAAAACAGTAACATTCAAAGTAACAAAATAAATCTCCAGAAACTAACCCTAAAGAAATTCAGGCTTCTAACTAACTAGACAAAGACGTGAAAACATTGTCTTAAATTTACTCAATGACCAAAACAAAAAAGGAGACAGACAAGTAAACAAAATTAGTACAACGATTTAAGAACAAAATTAGAATATCAAAAAGAGATGGAGGGGCTTCCCTGGTGGCGCAGTGGTTGAGAATCTGCCTGCCAATGCAGGGGACACGGGTTTGAGCCCTGGTCTGGGAAGATCCCACATGCCGCGGAGCAACTAAGCCTGTGTGCCACAAATACTGAGCCTGCGCGTCTGGAGCCTGTGCTCCGCAACGAGAGGCTGCGAAAGTGAGAGGCCCGCACACCGCGATGAAGAGTAGCCCCCGCTTGCCGCAACTAGAGAAAGCCCTTGCACAGAAATGAAGACCCAACACAGCCAAAAAAATAAATAAATAAATAAAGTGAAATTCTTTAAAAAAAAAAAAGAGAGATGGAAATGATAAAAAAAGATATATTCTGGAGTAAAAAATACAATAAATGAATTAAAAAATTTATTAGAGGTGTTAAACAACAGACTTTATCAGACAGAAGAGAAAATTAGTGGATTTGGAGACAGATCATTTGAAATCATCAAGTCAGAGGAGCAAATAGAAAAAAATAATAAAGAAAAGTGAAAAGAGCCCAAGGGACTTATGGGACACTATTAGATGGAACAATATACATAGCATGGGAATCCAAAAAAAGAAAAGAGAGAGAGAGAGGAGTAGAGAGCATATTTGACAAAACAATGGCCAAAAAGTCCCAAATTTGAGGAAATAATTCAATACACAAATACAAAAGCCATATTAACTATAAGAAGGATAAACCAGAGTTAGGCACCAAGAAATATTATAATCAAACTGTCAAAATCAAATACAGGCGGTGTCGTGCTTGGCTTCTGCGCACAGACCCCAAGCTGAGGTGTCGCCACGGCGCCAGGAACTCTGGCCTGAAGGACCTGAGGTGCGGCTTCTGCACGCGGCACCCTGTGAACAAGTGAAACTAGACTAAGCACCAAGGAAGAAAAAAGGGATTGGCAGGATGTTTGAACTCATAATTAGTATACACTATTATCTGTTAAAAGAATGATTAAAGAGCTGGGGAGAAGATGGCGGAAGAGTAAGACGCGGAGATCACCTTCCTTCCCACAGATACAGTAGAAATACATCTACACGTGGAACTGCTCCTACAGAACACCCACTGAACGCTGGCAGAAAACGTCCGACCTCCAAAAAGGCAAGAAACTCCCCCCGTACTTGGGTAGGGCAAAAGAAAGAAGAAATAACAGAGACAAAAGAATAGGGACGGCACCTGCACCAGTGGGAGGGAGCCGTGAAGGAGGAAAGGTTTCCACGCACTAGGAAGCCCCTTCGCGGGCGGAGACTGCGGGGGGCGGAGGGGGGAAGCTTCAGAGCCACGGAGGAGAGCGCAGCCACAGGGGTGCGGAGGGCAAAGCGGAGAGGTTCCCGCACAGAGGCTCGGCGCCAAGCAGCACTCACCAGCCCAAGAGGCTTGTCTGCTTAGCCACCGGGGTGGGCGGGGCTAGGAGCTGAGGCTCGGCTTCGGTCGGATCGCAGGGAGAGGACTGGGGCTGGCGGCGTGAACACAGCCTGAAGGGGTTAGCGCACCACAGCTAGCCCGGAGGGAGTCCGGGAAAAAGTGTGCAGCTGCCGAAGAGGCAAGAGACTTTTTCTTGCCTCTTTGTTTCGCGGCGGGCAAGGAGAGGGGATTCAGAGCGCCGCCTAAACGAACTCCAGAGAAGGGCGCGAGCCGCAGCTATCAGCGCGGATCCCACAGCAACAGGGGCGCAGAGGGAAAATCGGAGAGACTCCCACACAGAGGCTCGGCGCCGAGCGGCGCTCACCAGCCCGAGAGGCTTGTCTGCTCACCCGCCGGGGCGGGCGGGGCTGGGAGCTGAGGCTCGGGCTGCGGTCGGATCGCAGGGAGAGGACTGGGACTGGCGGTGTGAACACAGCCTGAAGGGGTTGGCGCACCACAGCTAGCCGGGAGGGAGACCGGGAAAAGGTCTGCAGCTGCCGAAGAGGCAAGAGACTTTTTCTTGCCTCTTTGTTTCGCTGCGCGCAAGGAGAGGGGATTCAGAGCGCCGCCTAAACGAACTCCAGAGAAGGGCGCGAGCCACGGCGATCAGCGCGGACCCCAGAGACGGGCGTGAGACGCTGGGGCTGCTGCTGCCGCCTCCAAAAAGCCTGTGTGTGAGCACAGGTCACTCTCCACACCTCCCCTCCCGGGAGCCTGTGCAGCCCGCCACTGCCAGGGTCCCGGGATCCGGGGACAACATTCCCGGGAGAAGGCACTGCGCGCCTCAGGCTGGTGCAACGTCACGCCGGCCTCGGCCGCTGCAGGCTCGCCCCGCCTCCTCCGTACCCCTCCCTCCCCGCGGCCTGGGTGAGCCAGAGCCCCCGAAGCAGCTGCTCCTTTAACCCCGTCCTGTCTGGGCGGGGAACAGACGCCCTCAGGCGACCTACACGCAGAGGCGGGTCCAAATCCAAAGCTGAACCCCAGGAGCTGTGCGAACAGGGAAGAGAAGGGGAAATCTCTCCCAGCAGCCTCAGAAGCAGCGGATTAAAGCTCCACAGACAACTTGACGTGCCTGCATCTGCTGAACACCTGAATAGACAACGAATCAGCCCAAGTTCAGGAGGGGGACTCTGGGAGCAGGAGATATTAATTCTTCCCCTTTTCCTTTTTTTTGTGAGTATATATGTATATGCTTCTGGGTGAGATTTTGTCTGTATAGCTTTGCTTTACAATAGCTTTATTTTACTTCACTATATTATAGCCTCTTTCTTTCTTTCTTTCTATTTTTTCTCCCTTTTACTCTGAGCCGTGTGGACGAAAGGCTCTTGGTGCTCCAGCCAGGCATCAGGGCCGTGCCTCTGAGGTGGGAGAGCCAACTTCAGAACACTGGTCCACAAGAGAGCTCCCAGCTCCACGTAATACCAAACGGCAAAAATCTCCCAGAGATCTCCATCTCAACATCAAGACCCAGCTTCACCCAACGACCAGCAAGCTACAGTGCTGGACACCCTATGCCAAACAACTAGCTAGACAGGAACACAACCCCATCCATTAGCAGAGAGGCTGCCTAAAATCAAAATAAGGCCACAGACACCCCAAAATACACCACCAGACGTGGACGTGCCCACCAGAAAGACAAGATCTAGCCTCATCCACCAGAACTCAGGCACTAGTTCCCTCCACCAGGAAGCCTACACAACCCACTGAACCAACCTTAGCCACTGGGGACAGATACCAAAAACAACGGGAACTACGAACCTGCAGCCTATGAAAAGGAGACCCCAAACACAGTAAGATAGGCAAAATGAGACGACAGAAAAACACACAGCAGATGAAGGAGCAGGGTCAAAACACACTGGACTTAACAAATGAAGAGGAAATAGGTAGTCTACCTGAAAAAGAATTCAGAATAATGATAGTAAGGATGATCCAAAATCTTGGAAATAGAATAGACAAAATGCAAGAAACATTTAACAAGGATGTAGAAGAACTAAAGAGGAACCAAGCAATGATGAAAAACACAATAAATGAAATTAAAAATACTCTAGATGGGATCAATAGTAGAATAACTGAGGCAGAAGAAAGGATAAGTGACCTGGAAGATAAAATGGTGGAAATAACTACTACAGAGCAGGATAAAGAAAAAAGAATGAAAAGAACTGAGGACAGTCTCAGGGACCTCTGGGACAACATTAAACGTGCCAACATTCGAATTATAGGGGTACCAGAAGAAGAAGAGAAAAAGAAAGGGACTGAGAAAATTTTTGAAGAGATTATAGTTGAAAACTTCCCTAATATGGGAAAGGAAATAGTTAATCAAGTCCTGGAAGCACAGAGAGTCCCATACAGGATAAACCCAAGGAGGAACACGCCAAGACACATATTAATCAAACTGTCAAAAATTAAATATAAGGAAAACATATTAAAGGCAGCAAGGGAAAAAAAACAAATAACACACAAGGGAATCCCCATAAGGTTAACATCTGATCTCTCAGCAGAAACTCTGCAAGCCAGAAGGGAGTGGCAGGATATACTTAAAGTCATGAAGGAGAAAAACCTACAACCAAGATTACTCTACCCAGCAAGGATCTCATTCAGATTCGATGGAGAAATTAAAACCTTTACAGACAAGCAAAAGCTGAGAGAGTTCAGCACCACCAAACCAGCTTTACAACAAATGCTAAAGGAAATTCTCTAGGCAAGAAACACAAGAGAAGGAAAACACCTACAATAACAAACCCAATACATTTAAGAAAATGGGAATAGGAACATACATATCGATAATTACCTTGAATGTAAATGGATTAAATGCTCCCACCAAAAGACACAGGCTGGCTGAATGGATACAAAAACAAGACCCATATATATGCTGTCTACAAGAGACCCACTTCAGACCTAGGGACACATACAGACTGAAAGTGAGGGGACGGAAAAAGATATTCCATGCAAATGGAAATCAAAAGAAAGCTGGAGTAGCAATTCTCATATCAGACAAAATAGACTTTAAAATAAAGACTATTACAAGAGACAAAGAAGGACACTATATAATGATCAAGGGATCGATCCAAGAGGAAGGTATAACAATTGTAAATATTTATGCACCCAACATAGGAGCACCTCAATACATAAGGCAAATACTAACAGCCATAAAAGGGGAAATTGACAGCAACACAATCATAGTAGGGGACTTTAACACCCCACTTTCACCAATGGACAGATCATCCAAAATGAAAATAAATAAGGAAACACAAGCTTTAAATGATACATTAAACAATATGGACTTAATTGATATTTATAGGACATTCCACCCAAAAACAACAGAATACACATTTTTCTCAAGTGCTCATGGAACATTCTCCAGGATAGATCATATCTTGGGTCACAAATCAAGCCCTGGTAAATTTAAGAAAATTGAAATCGTATCAAGTATCTTTTCCGACCACAACGCTATGAGGCTAGATATCAATTACAGGGAAAGATCTGTAAAAAATACAAACACATGGAGGCTACACAATACATTACTTAATAACGAAGTGATTACTGAAGAAATCAAAGGGGAAATCAAAAAATACCTAGAAACAAATGACAATGGAGACACGACGACCCAAAACCTATGGGACACAGCAAAAGCAGTGCTAAGAGGGAAGTTTATAGCAATACAAGCCTACCTCAAGAAACAGGAAACATCTCGAATAAACAACCTAACCTTGCACCTAAAGCAATTAGCGAAAGAAGAACAAAAAACCCCCAAAGCCAGCAGAAGGAAAGAAATTATAAAGATCAGGTCAGAAATAAATGAAAAAGAAATGAAGGTAACAATAGCAAAAATCAATGAAACTAAAAGCTGGTTCTTTGAGAAGATAAACAAAATTGATAAACCATTAGCCAGACTCATCAAGAGAAAAAGGGAGAAGACTCAGATCAATAGAATTAGAAATGAAAAAGGAGAAGTAACCACTGACACTGCAGAAATACAAAAGATCATGAGAGATTACTACAAGCAACTATATGCCAATAAAATGGACAACCTGGAAGAAATGGACAGATTCTTAGAAATGCACAAACTGCCGAGACTGAACCAGGAAGAAATAGAAAATATGAACAGACCAATCACAAGCACTGAAATTGAAACTGTGATTAAAAACCTTCCAACAAACAAAAGCCCAGGACCAGATGGCTTCACAGGCGAATTCTATCAAACATTTAGAGAAGAGCTAACACCTATGCTTCTCAAACTCTTCCAAAATATTGCAGAGGGAGGAACACTCCCAAACTCATTCTACGAGGCCACCATCACCCTGATACCAAAACCAGACAAAGATGTCACAAAGAAAGAAAACTACAGGCCAATATCACTGATGAACATAGATGCAAAAATCCTCAACAAAATACTAGCAAACAGAATCCAACAGCACATTAAAAGGATCATACACCATGATCAAGTGGGGTTTAGCCCAGGAATGCAAGGATTCTTCAATATATGCAAATCAATCAATGTGATACACCATATTAACAAATTGAAGGAGAAAAACCATATGATCATCTCAATAGATGCAGAGAAAGCTTTTGACAAAATTCAACACCCATTTATGATAAAAGCCCTGCAGAAAGTAGGCATAGAGGGAACTTTCCTCAACATAATAAAGGCCATATATGACAAACCCACAGCCAACATTGTCCTCAATGGTGAAAAACTGAAACCATTTCCACTAAGATCAGGAACAAGACAAGGTTGCCCACTCTCACCACTATTATTCAACATAGTTTTGGAAGTGTTAGCCACAGCAATCAGAGAAGACAAAGAAATAAAAGGAATCCAAATCGGAAAAGAAGAAGTAAAGCTGTCACTATTTGCAGATGACATGATACTATACATAGAGAATCCTAAAGATGCTACCAGAAAACTCCTAGAGCTAATCAATGAATTTGGTAAAGTAGCAGGATACAAAATTAATGCACAGAAATCTCTTGCATTTCTATACACTAATGACGAAAAATCTGAAAGTGAAATTAAGAAAACACTCCCATTTACCATTGCAACAAAAAGAATAAAATATCTAGTAATAAACCTACCTAAGGAGACGAAAGACCTGTATGCAGAAAATTATAAGACACTGATGAAAGAAATTAAAGATGATACAAATAGATGGAGAGATATACCATGTTCCTGGATTGGAAGAATCAACATTGTGAAAATGTCTCTACTACCCAAAGCAAGCTACAGATTCAATGCAATCCCTATCAAACTACCACTGGCATTTTTCACAGAACTAGAACAAAAAATTTCACAATTTGTATGGAAACACAAAAGACCCCGAATAGCCAAAGCAATCTTGAGAACGAAAAATGGAGCTGGGGGAATCAGGCTCCCTGACTTCAGACTATATTACAAAGCTTCAGTAATCAAGACAGTTTGGTATTGGCACAAAAACAGAAATATCGATCAATGGAACAGGATAGAAAGCCCAGAGATAAACCCACACACATATGGTCAACTTATCTTTGATAAAGGAGGCAAGCATATACAGTGGAGAAAAGACAGCCTCTTCAATAAGTGGTGCTGGGAAAATTGGACAGGAACATGTAAAAGTATGAAATTAGAACACTCCCTGACACCATGCACAAAAATAAACTCAAAATGGATTAAAGACCTAAGTGTAAGGGCAGACACTATCAAACTCTTAGAGGAAAACATAGGCAGAACACTCTATGACATACATCACAGCAAGATTCTTTTTGACCCAGCTCCCAGAGAAATGGAAATAAGAACACAAATAAACAAATGGGACCTAATGAAACTGAAAAGCTTTTGCACAGCAAAGGAAACCATAAACAAGACCAAAAGACAACCCTCAGAATGGGAGAAAATATTTGCAAATGAAGCAACTGACAAAGGATTAATCTCCAAGATTTACAAGCAGCTCATGCAGCTCAATAACAAAAAAACGAACAACCCAATCCAAAAATGGGCAGAAGATCTAAATAGACATTTCTCCAAAGAAGATATACAGATGGCCTACAGACACATGAAAGAATGCTCAACATCATTAATCATTAGAGAAATGCAAATCAAAACTACAATGAGATATCATCTCACACCGGTCAGAATGGCCATCATCAAAAAATCTAGAAACAATAAATGCTGGAGAGGGTGTGGAGGAAAGGGAACACTCTTGCACTGTTGGTGGGAATGTAAATTGATACAGCCACTATGGAGAACAGTATGGAGGTTCCTTAAAAAACTACAAATAGAACTACCATACGACCCAGCAATCCCACTACTGGGCATATACCCTGAGAAAACCATAGGTCAAAAAGAGTCATGTACCAAAATGTTCATTGCAGCTCTATTTACAATAGCCAGGACATGGAAGCAACCTAAATGTCCATCGACAGATGAATGGATAAAGAAGATGTGGCACATATATACAATGGAATATTACTCAGCCATAAAAAGAAATGAAATGGAGGTATTTGTAATGAGGTGGATGGAGTTAGAGTCTGTCATACAGAGTGAAGTAAGTCAGAAAGAGAAAAACAAATACAGTATGCTAACACATATACATGGAATCTAAGGGAAAAAAAAAAAAAAGGCCATGAAGAACCTAGCGGCAAGACGGGAATAAAGACACAGACCTACTAGAGAATGGACTTGAGGATATGGGGAGGGGGTGGGGTGAGATGTGACAGGGTAAGAGAGTGTCATGGACATATATACACTACCAAATGTAAAATAGATAGCTAGTGGGAAGCAGCCGCATAGCACAGGGAGATCAGCTCGGTGCTTTGTGACCACCTAGAGGGGTGGGATGGGGAGGGTGGGAGGGAGGGAGATGCAAGAGGGAAGAGAAATGGGAACATATTGTATATGTATAACTGATTCACTTTGTTATAAAGCAGATGCTGACACACTATTGTAAGGCAATTATACTTCAATAAAGATGTTTGGAAAAAAAAAAAAAAAAGAATGATTAAAGAAACGAACCTCAGAGTTTTAATAGGGAAAATTTACCAACAAAACTAGCAATATGTGTAAAATGACTAGCCATCTTCAATAAGCTCACCATAATTTTTAGATTTTTATATAATGATATCTGTATTAACACAATCAAGTCATTCATTAGAATATAAGCCTTACCATAAGAATGTAAGCTCTGTGAGGACAGAATGTTTTGTTTACCACTACATCAATAGCACTCATAATAGTGAAAAACATACAGTATGTACACAATAAATATTTGATAAATTAATAATTTTGAACATATGTGGTTTAAAGAAAAGTATAAAATGTTTTATTTAACTACATCATTTAAAAAGTTCAGTCAGGGCTTCCCTGGTGGCGCAGTGGTTGAGAGTCTGCCTGCCAGTGCAGGAGACACGGGTTCGAGCCCTGGTCTGGGAAGATCCCACATGCCACGGATCAGCTGGGTCCGTGAGCCACAATTACTGAGCCTGTGCGTCTGGAGCCTGTGCTCCGCAACAAGAGAGGCCGCGACAGTGAGAGGACTGCACACCGCGATGAGGAGTGGCCCCCACTTGCCGCAACTAGAGAAAGCCCTCGCACAGAAACGAAGACCCAACACAGCCATAAATAAATAAATAAACAAATACTTAAAAAAAAAAAAGTTCAGTCAACATATGTAATTAGGATTTCATGTCAGTATACACACAATAAAAGATTTTTTTCACAGTAAAATATTTTTTGATAAACGAGATTTGAATATAAAAAAAAAAAAAAATCAAATACAGAATCTTGAAAGCAGCAACAGAAAAGTGACTCATCACATAAAAGCTATTTTCTATAAGATTATAAGCAATTTCTCAGCAGAAATGCAGTAGGATGATATATACATATATCATGTTGGGGAAAAAAATATGTCAACTGAGAATACTGTATCCAGAAGAAACTTTCAAAAATGAAGGAAAAATTAACTTTCCCTGATAAACGAAAGCTGAAGGAGTCCATTATAACTAGATTTGCCCTATGAGAAATGCTAAAGGAAGTCCTTCAAGTTGAAACAAAAGGATGTTAGACAGTAACTTTATATATATATATACATATACATATATATGCACACACACAATGGAATATTACTTGGCCATAAGAAAGGATGAAATAATGCCTTTTGCAGCAACATGGATGGACCTAGAGATTATCATACTAAGTGAAGTAAGTCAAAAAGAGAAAGACAAATACCATATGACATCACTTATATGTGGAATCTAGAAAGTTGTACAAATGAACTTATAAAACAGAGACAAACTCACAGACATGGACAACAAACTCATGGTTACCAAAGGGGAGGAGGGGTGGGAGAAGGATAAATTATGGTAGTATATATCTGTCAATCCCATACTCCTACATAAAATCATAAAATGGACAGACAACAAGGATTTGCCATATAGCACAGGGAACTATGTTTGACATCTTGTAACAACCTATAATGGAAACAAATTGAAAAAAAAAAAAAGAATATATGAACCTAGAGGCTGTCATACAGAGTGAAGTAAGTAAGAAAGAGAAAAACAAATATTGTATAATATCGCTTATATGTGGAATCTAGAAAAATGATACCAACTCATGCACAAAGCAGAAATAGATACGCAGACATAGAAAACAAACATATGGACACCAAGGGGGTGGGGGAGTGGGATGGACTGGGAGACTGGGATTGACATATATACACTGCTATGTATAAAATAGATAACTAATGAGAACCTACTGTAGAGCACAGGGAGCTCTACTCAGTGCTCTGTGGTGACCTAAATGGGAAGGAAATCCAAAAAAGAGGGGATATATGTATACATATAGCTGATTCACTTTGCTGTACAGTAGAAACTAACAAAACATTATAAAGCAACTATACTCCAATAAAAATTTAAAAATATAAAATAAAAATAAAAGAGTAGATATATCTATATGTATGACTGATTCACTTTGCTGTACAGCAAGAAACTAACATGTTGTAATGCAACTATACCCCAATAAAAATTAATTTAAAAAAGAATCTATCTATATATCTATATCTATCTATCTATATATATATATAGATATAAAACTGAATCACGTTGCTATACACCTGAAATTAGCACGATATTGTAGATTGGCTATACTTCAACACAAAAATAATCAAAAGAGCAGCTTTATATGTCTGAAGTGTGTAACCCGGAGATTACAAATTGCTAATCCATGGTAGCAACTTGGCCCTCATGTGGTTTTGTGTGTCATACCATTAAAAAATTGTTAAAAAGTGATCCATCATTTAACGGTTGAAGAACTGGTAAATCAACATAAAATTCCACAAAGCCAGTTTCTCTTAAGAGAAAAATAAAGAAGAAAAATCTGTCAACACTGGGCCCACATTGCCATGAGTGAACAATGGGCTGATACTGAAAATTGTTCACAGTTTGGATTGCACCTGCATTCTCTAGTTCCCACGGTTCCCACTACTTTCTCTTGACTTATGACATTTTCTTTATCAATATTTATTTAAACACAAGTCTCTTCCAAAAACGGATCTAGCATATGATCCAGCAATTCTACTTCTAGATATATACCCAAAGCAAACAAAATCACTATCCAAATAAATATGTGCACCCCCACGTTCATGGCAGCATTATTTATAATAGGACTTTGAGGGCATTATGCTAAGTGAAATAAGTCATAGAAAGACAAACATTGTATAATATCACTTATATGTGGAATCTAAAAAACTCAAAATCACAGGAACAGAGATCAGATTTGTGGTTACCAGAGGTAGAAGGTGGGGGAATTGGTAGTGTATATATGTACATGCCACTCTCTCACTTTGTCCCAGCTTACCCTTCCCCCTCCCCGTATCCTCAAGTCCATTCTCTAGTAGGTCTGCATCTTTATTCCCGTCTTGCCCCTAGGTTCTTCATGACCATTTTTTTTTTCAAGAGGTAAAAACTTCCAGTTATAAGTTCTAGTTAACAATACTGTGTTGTATATTTTAAATTTGCTAACAGAGTAGACCTTAAAGTTCTCATCACGGGACAAAAAAATTTGTAACTATGTGAGGTGATGGATGTTAAGGCAACTAATTGTGGCTATCATTGAGCAATATATACATATATCAAACCCTTCTGTTGTGCACCTTAAACTTGTACAACATTACGTCAATTATATCTCAATAAAACTAGAAAAAAGTGAGAAATGAAATACTATCATGTTTTTCTAACACTTTATCATCTTAATTCATTTTGTTCACCTTGTTACACATGGGGGCACCTATTACACGTTGTCCTTTCCAAAATATAAAGTACTTTGAAGCTTGTTACTTTAAACAACAAAGGTATATAGTCTAGTCCTATGAAATAACCATGAGAAAGAGAATCTACTATAACTCTTTAAAAGGTATTTCTGTTGTGAGACTATATAGTTTTAATAGATTCACTTCAGAAGTCTTTTTTATATTAATAGTGGCAAGGGCTGATATTGTAGGAGGAATGAAACACCAGAAATCAAATCTTTTACTCAGTGTTTGGTATGCAAGCCAAGAACATAGTACAAGGTTCTGTAGGTGTTCTTTCTGGCTCCTGAAAACCACTTCAAAGGTAGTTCTGTCTTTCTGGTACGTTAGGGCTTGAAAATTTGCTGTCTTAGTACTTTTGACACCAAACAAAGCCAACATTACAAGGAATGGAACACATCTTTCATCAACAGTTAGGACTAGTTTAAATTGTAATCTACTAGCCGTTTGCAATAAATACATAATAGGTCTTGCATTCCTATACACTAATGAGGAAAAATCTGAAAGTGAAATTAAGAAAACACTCCCATTTACCATTGCAACAAAAAGAATAAAATATCTAGGAATAAACCTACCTAAGGAGACAAAAGACCTATATGCAGAAAATTATAAGACACTGATGAAAGAAATTAAAGATGATACAAATAGATGGAGAGATATACCGTGTTCCTGGATTGGAAGAATCAACACTGTGAAAATGACTCTACTACCCACAACAATCTACAGATTCAATGCAATCCCTATCAAACCACCACTGGCATTTTTCACAGAACTAGAACAAAAAATTTCACAATTTATATGGAAACACAAAAGACCCTGAATAGCCAAAGCAATCTTGAGAAAGAAAAACGGAGCTGGAGTAATCAGGTTCCCTGACTTCAGACTATACTACAAAGCTACAGTAATCAAGACAGTATGATACTGGCACAAAAACAGAAATATAGATCAATGGAACAGGATAGAAAGCACAGAGATAAACCCACGCACATATGGTCACCTTATCTTTGATAAAGGAGACAAGAATATACAGTGGAGAAAAGACAGCCTCTTCAATAAGTGGTGCTGGGAAAATTGGACAGTTATATGTAAAAGAATGAAATTAGAACACTCCCTAACACCATACACAAAAATAAACTCAAAATGGATTAAAAACCTAAATGTAAGGCCAGACACCATCAAACTCTTAGAGGAAAACATAGGCAGCACACTCTATGACATAAATCACAGCAAGATTCTTTTTGACCCACCTCCTAGAGAAATGGAAATAAAAACAAAAATAAACAAATGGGACCTAATGAAACTTAAAAGCTTTTGCACAGCAAAGGAAACCATAAGCAAGACGAAAAGACAACCCTCAGAATGGGAGAAAATATTTGCAAATGAAGCAACTGACAAAGGATTAATCTCCAAAATTTACAAGCAGCTCATGCAGCTCAATATCAAAAAAACAAACAACCCAATCCAAAAATGAGCAGAAAGACCTAAATAGACATTTCTCCAAAGAAGATATACAGATTGCCAACAGACACATGAAAGAACATCATTAATCATTAGAGAAATGCAAATCAAAACTACAATAAGATATCATCTCACACCGGTCAGAATGGCCATCATCAAAAAATCTACAAACAATAAACGCTGGAGAAAGTGTGGTGAAAAGGGAACCCTCTTGCACTGTTGGTGGGAATGTAAATTGATACAGCCACTATGGAGAACAGTACGGAGATTCCTTAAAAAGCTAAAAATGGAACTACCATACCACCCAGCAATCCCACTACTGGGCATATACCCAGAGAAAACCATAACTCAAAAAGAGTCATGTACCAAAATGTTCATTGGAGCTCTATTTACAATAGCCAGGACATGGAAGCAACCTAAGTGTCCATCGACAGATGAATGGATAAAGAAGATGTGGCACATATATACCATGGAATATTACTCAGCCATAAAAAGGAACAAAACTGAGTTATTTGTAGTGAGGTGGATGGACCTAGAGACTGTCATATAGAGTGAAGTAAGTCAGAAAGAGAAAAACAAATACCATATGCTAACACATATATATGGAATCTGAAAAAAAAAAATGGTCATGAAGAACCTAGGGGCAAGACGGGAATAAAGATGCAGACCTACTAGAGAATGGACTTGAGGATACGGGGAGGGGGAAGGGTAAGCTGGGACAAAGTGAGAGAGTGGCATGTACATATATACACTACCAAACGTAAAACAGATAGCTAGTGGGAAGCAGCCGCATAGCACAGGGAGATCAGCTCGGTGCTTTGTGACCACCTAGAGGGGTGGGATAGGGAGGGTGGGAGGGAGGGAGATGCAAGAGGGAAGAGATATGGGGATATATGTATATGTATAGCTTATTCACTTTGTTATAAAGCAGAAACTAACACCATTGTAAAGCAATTATACTCCAATAAAGATGTTAAAAAAAAAAATACATAATAGGTTACAGTTGAAAATAGAATACTTGTTTCCCCTTTTACTCATTGTAGACTTCCAAACTATAATTTACTAATAAATACATATTTGTAAGATCGTAAAATGATGGTTAGAAAACCAAAGTCTGAGAGTTAAGGCTATTTAATAGATAAAAATCCACAATGGAAATTGAAATAAAAATTCAACTCAGAAAAGATAATATTTAATCTTGGGAGACATTTTCAGTTTTTTAAAGTGAATTAATCAAGTTGATGCCCCTTTTTAATATTGTGGGACTAAATTTTCTGTTTCATCAATATTACAATCCTAGGAATAAGAGTCTTGAAGCTTTCATTAATTTCTAGAAGAAAATACATTTAATCAAAAGTTTATATGTTTCTATGTGACACTTATGATGACATTTAAAAAATTAAAAGAAAATTATCAAATAATAAAGTTGTACATGAAATATTTATGACAAAAAAACTCAAAATATTTTATTCATTCCAGTTTAGAAAAATGGAAAGATATAAGGGAAAAAATGTTTGAATTTTGAATGTCATAAGTAATTACTAGCAATCATTTTTTAATTTCTATTTTAATAATTCAGACATTTGCTTTAGAGCCTTATAGGTTGCAGTTAAAGATTCTAATCTCATTTAATTTTGATTATAAAACCCCTTGAATTATAACCAAAACTAGTAACCCATTTCAATTCGGGCTCCCTTCCTAAACTTCTAACTTGGGGAGACAACAAAAATAGCAACAGAACACACTGGTATATACTTATGGGATAACTTGAGTTTTTCTTTCTTTTGAAATATATTTTTCACAAGTTTTACAAAGCTTTGTGAAGCGGCTGTCATTTGAACTGTGTTTCTTTATCCTTTGGTATTGGTACCTGGAAAAAGAGCTTCAAAAAACGATAACAAATGAAAGATTCTCCCAAAGATTTGATATTTTTAAATACTCCCAATTCTCTCAAGGCTACAAATTATAGTTCCAATACACAGTCACTGGTTTCTACTCTCAAAAATATCCTCAAATATAGAGATACTGAATATAAATACAAAATTTCCAGTTGTGTTTTTAATTGTTTTTCGTAATTAGTTTTTAGGAAACTTGCCGTCATTTTGCTTTATTCTGTGGTAGCTAGCAACATTTTAGGGTTTTTGTAATTAAATACTGGAATTATATATATATTTTTTTAATGAAAAGAGAGCTGCTGCATCATCAATAGTGCTTATAAAGTATTTGTTATGTTTAAGGGAGAGAGTAATATTTAATATATTATAATGTTTTGCTATATCTTCACCCTCAAATTGATAAATTTATCTTTGGTAATTGATCACTTGGGAAATATGAATAAATCTTTTTAAAATATTACAACTAATTATTTAAACCATGTTTGGCCAACTGCAATACCTTTAGAATGTAGGTAGGTGAAAACTGGGTTCAGAAATTATTTACAATGGAAGCAATCGTATTTTAATGGTGTGATGGCATCATTGAGGGACTGGCATTAGCAGTGAGAGTCCAGTGGCAAGAGCAAGTCAAAAATCTCATAGGAGCAGCTGCAACGGTGGCATCTGACTCTGGACACTGATACCCCTCTCTTTGGAGCTTGTTTGTTATTTCTTGACTTGGATGGACTACATTAGCTAAATCTATTTCCCCCACAGTATAAAGCCTCTGAAGATGCCAAACCTCAGAGAGCACAGTTTCGTGCATGCACACAGTACTCATGGAATGACAGTGTAAATTTTAGCAGAGCTCTCTGTGTCTCTTTCCCTGATCTTTGTTATGCTCTCTGCTTCTTTTGGTATCACATCCAACCATTAGGCTCCACTATTTGCCAGCTGTCAGCTAATTCTTAGCTGTCCCTTTCCTTAGTTCTCTTTGGTAAATTAGCTAGCTTGTGATTTATTTTGCTCCTTTCATGGAACTACCAGCTTTATCTTAATGTGTTACCATCAAAATCTCCACTGTGTTTTTTGTTTTTTAATATAGCATCCTTAGGCTAGAACTTTCCCAAACTATGTCCCAAATAAAAATAGCTCTCCTGAGAAGAGCTTTGTTGTTCTCTGTTCTTACAGCTTGTCTCTCTTCCTGAGTTAAAAAAAAAAATCTCTGAATTTCTGCTATGGAGCTGGGGGTGAGGAGAGTGGCCCACTTTCCTTGGAATGACTGCTCCACTTTAAACAGGGTGTGCAATAGGGGTGGTTACCTCTGATCTTCTCCACCTGCCTCTTTCAGGAATCTCTGCAATATAAGAGAGCTGCGGAGAGGGAAATTGGGGCCAAACTATTCTCATCCTGCTCCACCTGCCTCACCCTCACCCTAAAGTTAGGCTGGATGGAAGAAAGGAGCCCTCGGTTTATCAGCTGCACCTGACTGAAGTTTAACCTCTGTAAATCCACCCTTCCCCAAACAGCCAGTGGTGGGGAAGTATGAAAAATGATGGCAGCCTGACCCTCCCAGAGAGATATAATAGCCCTTAACTGGGAGCTGGGAGAAGAACTGCACCCCAAGTGCCATGAGATCTAGACTTTTTGAAAAAAAAATTTTCTGTATGTTTTTAGAAGAATTTGCAGAAACTTTAAATGGTCATGTCTTTTATAATTTTCATCTGCGATGGCTGTTCTGCTGAGATGAGGACGACAGAGCTCCTCACACAGCTATTCTGGAAGTAGAGCTCCCTCCAAAGCAGTTCTTATCATGGGACGCTAATCTTGAAAAATACCACAAAGTTTGAAACAGTTTTTAAATTTCATAACAAAATTTAAATGCTCAAAAATATAGCTCAAATTATAGCATATTTTTGACACAGCACACGTTTAAGGCATTATAAACATATACCATTGTGCTTATCAAGGGAAAAAGTTAGAAATGTAATCCTTTAATTCATCACTGAGGCATTTGATTGGATTTTTCCATTGCTTCAAATTTATTTCTGAAATGAATTATTTGCAACAAAATACTGATATTTGTGGTATAGGTTCTGAAAATATTGATGTTAATATTTTTTTAAAAAACCTTGGCGTTACGATAGTAGTTATACATTATATAAATGGTCCTCCATAACATTTTTGGTATTTTTCATATGTTGATTTTGACTTAGTGTATCGCTGATATTTTCTCTAGAACTATATCACCTAGAAGCAGGTCAAGACTTGCCATCCCCAAATATGCCACTTTGATATATTATTTTTGAGACAGGCTGGGACCTGGGCCCCTTTTCTGCAGTGCTGCAATGCTTGCACCTGGAAACACCTCTCCTCCAGCAACAACATACAAAGGAACTATATGGGACTAAAAATAACTACCTGCAGCAGTCAGGGCAAATTCTGGACCCAAAAGATACAAAGAGACCAAAAAATCCAACTGCCACTTTTGAAGCTCCTGGAGCAAAAACAGGGTACTGAGCATGCCCCCTGCACACAACACCACCTAAGGGGTGGGCGAAACACCTAAGCCGCCCCTCTGGCCCGAAGGATCCCTGGACACACCCCTACCCTCACCCCATGTAAGGAACAAGCTTGCCCCCCCTCAGGGAGCAAGCAAGCAAGGAAACCTGTTGTTTGTTCTCACTCCTCCTGCTGTAGCAGGGGCGCCAATAAAGCCGTGCCTGAATAGCTTGTCTGGCCTCTAGTCAATTTCTATTGATTGGGGAAGGCCAAGAACCCTGGTTGGTAACATTTTGAGCTGAAGGCATCTGAATTACAGTCAATGTCAGGAGAGACTTTCTCTTATCTCCTGATCTGCCTAAGAACAGATCCTCCAGAGGGAACTCAATTGTTCTAAATCCCCTCCCCAGGAGTTTCATCCACCTGGGGAAGACTGACTCTTACTAATCTCAGGACAGTAGACTAGAAGTGTACACCACACCCAGACAAATTTAAGCACAAACTATCACACCTCCCATGTATTCTAGAAGCTCAGGCCAGTTGTCCCTGAGAAAGCTCTGGGGTCTGAGAAGAACAGGAAAATTTTGAGCCAGGAGTCCCACACACATTTCAGAGGAAGCTGGCATTTTGTTTCCTGGTCGGAGCTGCCCGTCCTGGCCCTATGGTGTTGGAAAAGGGCCTGGGGTGGTATCAAAAGCTGGAGGCCCCAACCCTGTCCTCCAGAGCTGCCCCTCCCACTCTGCACAGTCCAGGGCTTGGGGGAAGGCCCTCCTTGTATATTTTGTGCTGTAGAGAGTTGCTTTTTGTTCATTTAATGCCGTGGGGGGTGGGTGAGAGGAGTGGAAAGTGGCGAATCCGGCCCCTGCCTCTTCACCTTTTCCAAAAAGTGAGCCTCTACCCAGCCTGGCCTGGCCTGGCCCACAGGGCATTTCCTCTGCATCCTCCCCGCAACCCTCAGGGTTCTCCAACATCACACTTCCACCTTCTCCCCCACTTCCCACAGGCTCCAGTTTACCCACAGTGTAAGAAAACTCTTTGTTCTGAAGGGGAAAAAAAAAAAAGAAAAAAAGAAAGGCAACGTGCTGGAGGGTCCTGCAGATTTGGGACGCCTCTCTTGCTTCAGCGCTGTTAGGATGGAACAGACCCCGCGGCTCCCTTTCTTCCAGCCTCCTACCTCCTTTCCCGTCACGACCTCGGAGACAATCTTCTCGGCCCTTCTCTGCCTCAGGCACCAGGCAACTCCGTTTTTGTGCTTAGCTCTTTGGTGCCAACCAACCAAGAGCTCCCAGATTCCTCAGAATTATTCCCCGAATGGAGGCCGCCAACCGCCTGCTCAGCCCGCATCTGTGGGCCTCCTACGCTTACCTCTCTCTGGGCTTCGGTTTCCACCGCGACTCCGTGGCTCTGGAGGGCACGGGCCACTCCCCCAAGCCGGCTGAGCAGAAGCCTGAGGGCGCCAGCGTCTCTTGAAAATGAAAACCAGCGAGGGGGCCACGACATCTTCCAGAAAGTATAGAAGCCGTCCCACGATGAGCGGGGTAAAACGCCGACACCATGGAAGCCGCCCTGCTCCTGGAAAAGAAGCTGAACCAGGCCCTTTGGGATTTGCAGCGCCCTGGATTCTGCCCGCACAGACGCCAGGCTCAGTGCCGTCCAGGAAAGCGACTTTCTAGGTGAGAGGGTGAAACTCATCTAGAAGATGGGCGACCAATTGACTAACCTCTGCAGGCTGCTGGCTCCAGGCTGGGCGGGGGAGAATCTGTTAAAAAGGCTCACCAGCAAGCGACTAAGAGCCTCTGCAGCCCAGGGGCCTTTGGGGCACGCCTCTGCGTTTCCCTGGTGTCAGGGTTTCTGTCTGTTTCCCTGCAGCCGCCAGGCAGCTTTTTAACCACTCTGAAGCCCTCGCCCAAGCCAGGGCCCAGCTGGAAACTATAAAGCCCTAAAACGAAAGAAAGAGAAACAAAAAGTTCTTAGAAAGGGCCAAGTTATCTTTACAAAGAAACCTTATACTCTCCTCTTTTACTTTCAAGTTTCCCATATCCCCCCTTCCCTTCCCCTATTAAAATGATATATAAGCTCTCAAATGTCACCACTTTTTTGGGTATTTACTTATTTTTTTCTTTCCTGTGAAACTCCCTGTGCATGCAATATTAAAAAATAATAAATTTGTATATCCATTCTGTTAATTTGCTTGTTGCTTATTTTGTAGACTCAGCTATTGAATTGAAGGTAGTAGAATATGCCACCCTGAAATAGGCGATTTTTGACATAGGAATTATTATGAGGAGATTAAAAAAAACAAACAAAAAAACCCTCCTTGCATTCCCCTATCTGCTTAAAAGCAGGACATACATTTTCAAAGCTGTCCCTCTTCCCATTTCTATGAGAAAGGACAAAAGTTAATCACCCCATCAGACACTGTCAGCTTGGAGAAGGCACCAGAGGAATCTACATAACAAACTTTATTAACTAGCCTTTATCTCAACACTTGGAGATCTAAAACTGCTTCCCTCTGTCCTGTCATTTCTCCACAAATTTATTTTTTGTTGAAGATGCTATATAAGCTGGAATTCTAAGCTGTCTCTTTGAATTACTCATTTTTCCCTGGGTATCTCCCGTATATACATGAGGTATACATGTTAACAAACTGCTGTTTGTTTTTCTCTTGTTAACCTGTCTTTATCACAGGGGTCTCAGCCAAAAAACTCAGAAGGTGAGAAGGAAAATTATTTTTCCTCCCCTACAGAACCTGGAAGGGTTCAGAACCTAGCAGAAAAGTCTTTCCTCCCTTATACTCTCTATGTGTAAACAGATAAAAACTAAGTTTAAGCCACAGCTGTTCTTTTAAGATGCACAAATCATCTAACTCTGACTAATTTAGTCAACATGTGATTTTTTTTAAATGCCAACTAATGAAGATCTGAAGAGTAGGCCCTGTGAGGGAAAGGAAAACCAAAACCAAACCAAAACAAAACAAAAAGATACAGTAGAAGAAGGAAACCTGAAAATCCCCACCTTCCTCAACACAGAAACACATACAAACACACACACACACTCACACTCTGTGCATACACAGAGACACATACATATTAAAATAAGTAAAATTATTGCAGTATGCAGCATGAGGCATTAACGGAAACTTTCACTATGATAAATATTAGCCAATTTAAGGAAACATGATTTTAGATTCTCATTTTTTATTTGCCTGCTTAGTAGTAGTAAATATTAATTTCTCAGATCCTTTATTCATAACTTTAAATACATAATCATGCTGTAGGAGGAGAGTAACAGTCAATAGCAGGCAATGTATAAAAACGCTGGCGATATTGGGTTCTGAATAAGTTACTCTCCTAACTGGAGTAATAAGAAACAAATTGTAATTGTTATCTCTGTTATTCAAACAATAGCACCAAGCATATATTGCTAAAGTATTTCTAAGTTATCTTAGTCTGTTAATTTTCCAGTGCAGCCATAACAAAACACCACAAACTGGGTGGCTAAACAATTTATTGTCTAACAGTTCTGGAGGATAGAAGTCTGAAATCAAAGTGTCAGCAGTCTTGCTTACTTCTGAGAGCTGTATGAGGGAATTTATTTCATGTCCTTCTAACTTTGGTGATTTGCCGAGTCTTTGTCATTCTTTGATGTGTAGATACGTCACTCCAATCTTTGCCTTCATCTTCACGTAGACTTCTCCCTGTGTGCATCTGTTTCAAGTGTCCAAATTTCCCCTTTGTAAGGGGAAATTTTTATTTTATAAATTTTATAAATTTTTATTTAAAATTTATTTTAAATTTTTATTAAAAATTTTTATTAAAATATTTTATAAAAAGTCATATGATTAGGGCCCACCCTAATGACCTCATCTTGACTTGATCATCTACAAAGACGATATTTCAAGAAAATTTTACACTCAGGTACTGGGAATCTAGAACTTCAACATCTTTTGGGGAGACACAATTTAGCCCATAACACTTAGGAACTTTGGCATCATTAACTCAAGTCAAGTTGTATTTTCAGAGAAAATAAAAAGGGAAAGAAACACAAATATTCCAGTTAGGTGATTGTGGCTTATGTGCCCCAATGACACTCATGTTTCTTTATAAATATTTATAACTAATTCATTTGTGGTATAAAAATTGAATTTTATCAATTCTAAGATGCTCTTTTTTTACATTTTAAATTGTATTAAATCATACTGGATATTAAAAATCTGTGAAAATTTACAATTCTAATTACATTTTTTCCTTTCATTAATGATAATTTAATATGTCTTAAGCTAGATAATATTGCAGATTCCATGATATATGACAATGTGTTTTCTTTTACAGAGTAAGTTAAACCTAAATCACCATTAAACTTCTACTTAACCAGGTCATATCTGCATTCTTTCTTTGCCCAGCTTATTTTAACAACACTGAATACTCTCAGAGAAGAAAAGATATAATCTTTCAACAGAGAGCATGAAATCAGAAATCTATATGTAAGTTTGTGTGTCACATAATATTTTGATTGAAAATAACCTTCAACCACCAGGTATATGATCATTGATCATAATCAAAATCTCTAAATGCATTAATCATACCTTTTTCTTTTGATTCCCAAATCCCCAGTCACATTTTTAATTGTAATGTTATTAAATTGGATTAAGTTTCACAATGTTCAATCCCTTAGTGGATTGTTAGCACTAAATTGTACCATAATTAAGCCCTTTATGCAAAATCTTTCTTAAAATTTTTGTGGATTGCTTATTTTTAAGAATTGTACTCATTTGAATTATGTGTACTATGAAAGCTATATAAAATGGAAAGACATGGCCATTGTTTGTGGCCATTTTTAAATGATTCTGTGTATTAAAAATATAAATTTTGTTCTCAAATTCTCTTCTCAAAAATATTTAATTTGTCTTACAATATTAGGAAATACAACATTTTCCTCAGGTCGATAATCTGTCAGTATCATATTAACCATGAGCTGACCATCTGCCATCTTTCAGTTTCAAATCAGATTGGTGAATAATTATTTCCACAAGCACAACTCCTTTAAGAGGAAAGCTTAGGCAAAGCACATGTAATTACAATTTTCACCATGTTCATTAGCATTAACATTCATTCACAGACACAAACATGTATTTATTTTCTGGTAGATTAACACCTTAAGAGGATTGAGTTATGAAAAGGTTGGGGCATGTTTAGTCAATACATTTCTCTCAGGGACACTTTGTTCTTTGTTAAGTGAAGAACAGTGAGGCCAAGGGCACTCTATTTTCTTGTGTATTTCTATGTTTGTGGAGAGTCTTGCCATGGTTGACTAATGTTCTGCTGTAGTACCATTTTTATTTGGGGCTGAAATTTTAATTAGTCCTTTGAGTTTTAGCCAGTTGTCTTTTGGCAACTGAAAGCCCATGACTCCAGTCACTCTCTTTGACACCAACTTATGTCCTGATACTCTTTCCTAATTAATCCACTTGCATAGCTTTAAATAATTAAGTTGCTACTAGTGTGAGGCTCTGTTTATAAAACAGTTTTTGGAGCATCTTAAAAGTTGTCTTTTTATTGTTATTATAACTATTTGATTTTAATCATTGCTGAATACAGCTCAAGTGTATCACACTTCATCAGCATTATACAATTAAGTATTATTTTGTGTAGTACTATATTGGTATGTTTGTTTATATAATTTTACTTTATGATAGTAACTGGTATAGATTAATCCATAATGTCTCACAAAGGAAGGAACTTTTAAAGCACTTTACAAACAATATTACTACTATTAATAGCAATCAATTTGAGACATATTACAACCTTTAAGAGAATAAAACTGAGAATTATAGCTTGTAATTGACAATTTTTGGTTTACTTGAAGGTGCATGAATACAAGAAATTGTCAGTCTGTGGTTTAAAAAGTTTATTGAGATTATTGATATGATTAGTTCCCTAAGAAATATAGAGGCTATTTCATCAGTTTCAGCATGAAATAATAATTGACATACCATTCTATTGTTTGCTGAGTACTTGTCAAAAGGAAGATATGATTCTTCTAAGAGACATAATTAGTTGTGTTGGTCTCCAACCTGGGAGTAAATGAGTCATAGAAACAGAGCCAGAAGGGGACATATGTATACTTATGTGATTGTAGGGGTTGAAGTTTAGGGGTTGGCAAATCCAAAACCACAGGGCAGGCTGGAAACTCTTGGCTGAGAGCTGATATTGCAGTCTTGAGGACAAAGAAATTCTTTACTAAAAATTAGGGCTTATTTTGAAAAGTCTGAGTTTAATCCAAATGTATGCCAATACCTTCCAAAGGTATATTCAAAGACCCCTGGGCTAATTAGGTGTGTTCCTAGATTATGAATAAGGTAGAGTAAGCTTAAAGTTTCCTCATTGTAGTTTCCACTCATGCTCCTTTCCTTTTCCTCTCAAACATTTCATTTCCTATCGATCCAAATGATCAGGAAAAGGCTGCATACCTGACCAAGGTCTCAGGAATTTTAATAGCTGAGGATACTCTTATCCTGTGATTTCTTGAATGGGGAAAATCAGTTATATTTTATCCTCAGGGAAACCTCAGTTTTTCTCTAAGGACTTTCGACTGATTGAATGAGGCCCACCATTATTGAAGATAATCTACTTAAAGTCAACTGATTATAGATGGTATCCACATCCACAAAATACCTTCACAACAATACCTAGATTAATGTCTAATAGAATAACTGGATACTATAGGTTAGTCAAGTTGACACATAAAACTAACCATCACCATTCCCTCCTTGTCAACTTGGCATTCATACACATATCCTTAAACACACTTAATCACCAAAAGAAGACAATAACAGAGTCATACTTCCACCTAACATGACATACCTATCCTGCATACAACCAAAAATTTGTTAACCCTTTCCCCAGAAGCAGATGCAAAGTCCTTGGGTGACGTTCACTCTTCTTTACAATTTTGTAACTTAAATAAGGTGATAAAAAGTTAAGTATTATTAATACATCTTATTTAAATGATAAGTAGACAAGAGAGGGAATAAAATTTTTGAAATATATATTATACACACATATTCATAACGAAATAAGGAAAATCTACTCATAAAAATTACAAAATTACATCCCTCATTTCCTCAATTGGTCATCTCATTGTAGCTGGTATTTATAACGACCTTATTCCACTACTCATACCATATTCACTTGGTTTTCAACAAGCACCTCAGCGTTATGGATCTTTGATTGTTGGGGTGACCCAAACCTTCATTACTGAAGGGTCTGGTTCAATAGTAGTCCTGCCTGGATTGGGTTGCCTTAGTTTTCCATTGCCTTAATTACAGGACATGGTAGTACTAAGAGATGCTCTAAGTGATCCCTTTTATTCCAGGTATACTCTTCCTTACCTCCATTGTATAATAGCAGCCCAGTTTCCTCTTAGTATTCAGGATCAGTCACCCAAGCCATTATTTGTAACTCCATTCTTCTCTTGATTCAGAGGCAAGAGGAGCCCAAAGTGGCCAGGTGGCTCTCTTAATTGCCAGTTCAGTCATTGTGTGTCTACTGTTGGAAGCATTCCTCCCATTGGAACTAAGACCTCTAGACCAGCAGAACATAAAGTCACAAGGACAAGAAACAAAATTTTTGCTAGTGGATCACAAGTAGTATAGTGAATGATTCTGCTCCCGTTTCCGCGTCTTGATTACTTGACCACAAAATCCTGGTTATGGGAAAAAGAGTACCATGTATAGGATGCATATTTAGAGCATATATAGATGAAGGGCATTGCCAAAGTCTTGCAGTTGCCATCTAGCTGACACATTTACCAATTTCAGTTTCTCAGTTTTGACAAATCTTCTGTGCCAATGTCATATGTTAACAATGGGAGAAACTGGGTAAGGGACATGAGGTAATTATCTGTACTATCTTTGCAACCTTATGTGGCCAAGATGAAACAAAATTAATCATCACGAAGTGTAAATTCTTACTTGGTAGTATGAAGCAAGTAAAAAAGGGGGCCGAAAGTCCTCACACCCGTCTAGATCATTCTGAAGCAGAGTTGTGATATTATCTAGACTCACTTTCAAGTATAAGATGCCAGGGAAAAATCCGCATTCTATTAATTAACTGTTGTAAGAACTTTAGCAAGTTACTCAGGTTAGTTCCTCCAGCCATCAGTTTTCTCATCCATAAATTGGAAGTAATAATAGTTCCTAATCCATAGGGTTGTTACTGAGATTATATCAGCTAATACATGGAAGAAAATTAGAACAGTGCCTGGTACAGAATATTATATCATTTATTAATATTATATCATGTTGTAAACACTCTACATTCCACAGAGGAAAAATATGAAAAGGTACACAATGGAACCTGTATGCACTTAAGAATGAGGCATACCTCACATTTTTTTTTAAACTGAAGTATAGTTATACCTCACATTTTTGCTTCCTCGCACTAACACGACTTTTATAACCTTGAACAACTACTTATCCTTTTTAAAATTTAGTTTCATTGCTTCTGTAAAGCAATGTTAACAATACTTATCTTGATGGATTGTTACACAAATAAGAACAAATATATTTATATCAATGGGCACATAGAATATTATGAAAATATACAGTCTTAAATAATACTACAATGTATTGCTTATAGAACAAATTTTATTTGCTTAACTTACTGCAAGTTGATTCTATAGCCTGCTGCATCCTTCCTTGAAAAAGGTTTTATTAAAAGTTTTTATTTAAAATCATTAACAGTATAATTTTATTGTTGTATGTTAGTATTATTTTAAAATTTAGCTTATTCATGGATGAGATATTTGAAGGCAAACATATCTATACACATAAATGTATAAATGTAACACTGTGCATTTTAGAATTGCAGTTACATCATAATCAGTTAACCCTGTTAAGGAGATCCATTTCTTTTCATGAATAAAGAACTAGACATTTATACTTAGGCTCATGGGAACATATTTAAGTAGACAAATTACTTTGAGAATATTTCTACACAATACATATAAAGAGCTTCTTATTGAAAAAATACATTAACATGGTATAAATGGTTTTATTCTCAAGTGTGTGGTGATAAAGGACCAATTTACATTAATTTTTGGAGACAGATAAAAGGCATGTATCATTTATTTCTACATAGTTCATTATACAGAAATACAAATATTAACTTAAGCCAGTAATACCTTTCTGCACACTATCTGAATGTGCCCAAAATAGCAATGAGATATTTTGACCTTTTTTCTTTTTCTGAAAATGTAAGACATATTGTTACCAAGTGTCCAGCAGCACCGTCAAAGTACACACATATATTAATCTCAAACACCCAACAAAAATTCAACTTTGCATCATTTATCTTATTACTGAAAATATGGTAAACTGAGGCACCTATATTCTGATCATTGGTTAGGCTTTTTTCTTTCTTTTTTCAATATAATTCTGTTTAGGAACCTGAAGAGTAATGGATAACTAACCATGCAGGAAGATGAACTCTTTTTCTTTTTGCTTTTTTTTAATGCAGGGAGACAATAGAATCATTTGACTCTCACCATCAAAATCAGTTATTTCTTGCTTATGGCCTACTCCTATGACTACAATACGTAATACTTGTTCTTTTCCTCATTTCATCGTATATACATGTAATGAGTAAATATATAATGAAATATATATGAATATTATATATAACATTATATACAATATAAATATATTATATATGAATAATATGTATAATAAATATATACATATTTTCACATCTAAGATCATGAAAGGTGTTAACCTGCATAGCTAAATTTCAAGCAGACATTTTCCAAAATGAAATATATAGCTATATCATCATCAAAGAGGAAAATGGACTCTAAGAGCATAAATACAAGGAGAAAGACCTCATTAGTCATATCTAATTCCCTCATTAGTAGTTGTTACTAATAGTAATGCTCTAGAAAGTATTTATAATTATACAGTAAAGTTAGATAGAAACACAGGTATCCAGAAGAGCATATAAAATTACTGATCATGCTAAACTAAAACAACAAAGTGTTTCTGTGTCTTGGTTCAGAGGAAACAAGGAGATAACCATGCCTATAGAAAAATGAAAAGCTGTAGGGTTATTGCTTGCATACATTGGGAAAGGCTGAAGTTCACTTATAGGGAAAATTTGTATTATATATAACAGTTACTTTTTTGAGAATAGTAAGCAGGGGTGGGGCTTTGCATTCAAGCTAGTTTAACTGATATAAGCTACCATTTATTAAACCATAGTGGGTGCTCTCTAAGACTGATAAACCACTTAGCGCATTCTGTTCTCTTTTACCAAAGAGTACTGTTTAAAGTGGGAGAGAGAAATTGCCATTGGGGAATTTCACTGCATTCCTCATCAGTAATGAAAAATATATAGAAACATGACTGTGCCTTGGGGAAATGGAAATATTCATATCAGTTTTCCCCAAAACTTATTTCATAAAACAGAAGGCCAAAGAAATATTATACAAAAAAACTATTGTTTTCAAAAAATGGTAAACACTGCATAGTATATTTTCCTTTTAATGAATCATGAAATACATGAGTATATTAAAGACTAGAAGTTCTAGAGTAGAGAATTCTCTTGCAAATTATTTAAATAATTATTTTCTAAACTTACTTGGCAGTGGGATACATCATCCATATGTGTGGCTTTATAAGTCAGCAAAAACAATAATATGTGTCACCATCACTGTATCTGCTTATCTAATAAGATGACATATTTTGAAAAAAGAATATCAAAACAATAGAATTTCATTAAGTATATTGATGGCAATTCCTGGAAACTAGAGAGAGATTAATTAACAATAGACAAAAGAAGATGTGTTATATATATACAATGGAATACTACTCAGCCATAAAAAAGAATGAAGAAATGCCATTTGCAGCAACGTGAATGGCCCTACAGATTATCATACTACGTGAAGTAAGTCAGAAAGAGAAAGACAAATACCATATGATATCTCTTATATGTGGAATCTAAAAAAGGATACAAATGAACTTATCTACAAAACATAAACAGACTCACAGAGGTACAGACAGACTTGTGGTTGCAGGGAGGGGGGGTAGGGGAGGGATGGATTGGGAGTTTGGGATTAGTAGATGCAAACTATTATGTAGTTATTATAAAGTCTTACTATATAGTACAGGGAACTATATTCAATACCCTGTGATAAACCATAGCGGAAAAGAATATGAACAAGAATGTATATATATGTATAACTGAATCACTTTGCTGTACGGTAGAAATTAACACATTGTAAATCAACTGTACTTCAACAAAATAAAATTTTTAAAAAACCAGAAAAACAATAGACATATAGAAAATAGATGAATGATGACCCCTTATTTTATAAGCTTTAGTCTATCCTTAAATTATACTTCAATTCACAATTAAGAGAGTCATGTGAAAGAATTCATCAGCACCTACAAGCAGGAATTTTTTTTATCAATTATATGGCGTATAACTAAGAGCTTACTGCTTATCAGATAGCTAATGATAATTGTGACTTTATGGCATGACTGTTCTATTTTTGTAATTTTTAAATTAACTTTATTGAGGTAAATTTACACACAAAAATGCACTGATTAGTTCTGACAGACGTATGCATTGGGTCGTCTACTACCACAGTCAAGATAGAGAATGTGTTTAACATCCCAAAGAACCCCTTTAGAGCCTAATGAACTAAATTCCACTTTCAACATAGTTTCAGTTAACCACTGACTAGGGAAAAACTGTAAACACAGGACTTAAGATAGGAAATTCGGACTAGAAATCATATGTATTCAGTGTCTGTGTCTATTACAATGGCAAAAATAAATAAATAAAATGATGCAAATACTGGCAAAATGTCACATCAGTATATATTAAGCATTGCATAAGCTATCAGTATCTCTTGGATTTTTGGATCTATGAGGATGATTTCTTCATTTTCATTTCATAGACTGAAGATTCACCTAAAAGTGGGATCTGTAACTTTGTACAATCTTCTATTTGGAGTATATTTTTCTGTGTATCTGGAAGGTCAGGATCCAAGCAGAGAAATATTTTCAGAGAAAAATTTTAATCGCGTGTTAAAAAAAAACTTGGCTAAGAAATTTAGATTTTGTTCAATGGGAAAGCATGATTATGGTAAAAATTCTTTAACTGGGCATAACTAAATGAATCATTTATGCATGTTAGAGTTAATTGAAGATTAAATAATCTAAGAATTCCCTTCTCTTTTTTCTTAAAATATTTAGGCTGTTTGTACTTTTTAATTTATTTTGTATAATATTTCTTTTCCTATCTAAGGAAAATTTAAGTACTAATTGCTTCACTATACCATATAGATAATCCATATTTTACACGTTTATAAATTTCATTGTCCCTTATCACTCATGAGTCAGGTGTCAGTCATACCTTTGACTATGATCCTGTTTCATTTCTCATAACAAATTTATGTAATTTCTTTGACTTTTGGTTTTCCTATATGTTATCACATAAATACTTAAATTTAACTGAGCAAAATGATTCACCTTGATTTTCTCTTCAGCTGATGATGGTATAATATACCATCACATATTATGACCACCAAATATAAACTGATTTCAAGATAATGATGGTATCAACTATGTCAGGGAGGTAGATGATGCCTCAGTCATTTTAGATTGGCACTCTCAGTAATGTATCTCACGTAAAGAACCCACTGTTATGCAGGAGAATTATACTTTCTTGAGCATAAAGCAGTAGTGAGGGAGTTACCTCTATTTCAGATCTTGAAAATGGTGAGTGCACAATTGCCAATATGAGCAAGGCATCAGTGAAAATCATGCAGAAGCAGGGTAACTTTTACGGTGAATTACTAAAATTTTTGAATTTTGAATCAAAATTAATGAAGTTTTGATTGCTGGAAATGCATCCACTGAAACTCTATGCCTAAACATATATAAGAAAACAATATCAGATTGCTTAGTATATAAAAATAGACTTCACAATCGATATATTTGTAGATACAAAATGTATTTTTCCCAAAAGAATTAAGCATTGATGTTTGCTTAAATTTATATGAAATGAAAAAAATGAGTGGAAGAATACACCAAAATTTGAAGATTTGTTACTAACAGGAAGTATATAATAACATGTGTGGGTTGAAGTGGAGATTAAATAGTTTAAGAATAAACTTTCACTTTAGAGTAGTTTTATTTTTACAGAAAAGTTGCAATGATAGTACAAATATTTCCTATAAAATCCATATCCAGTTTTCCCTATATTAATATATTACATTAGTATGGTAATTAATCACAACTAATGAATTAATATTGATACATTATTATTAACTAAACTTCATACATTATTCAGATATTCTTAGTTTTTACCTAATATCTTTTTTCTATGCAAGGATTCCATCCAAGATAGAAATAAATATTTTTATATGTATCCATTTGTGTCTGCATTAAGCTAACCATGAGTTCATACTGTCTTCAACTCTAATCCATTAACATGTGGATCATTCTAGCTTTCTCACCCTACTTGTCAGAAACTACCCACTCCAACAGTGAGAAACCTGGCTCCTAACACCTGCCATCCGTTTATTTCATTATTGAATTCTAATATGTATTCATGTACAATGATTTCAGAATTGTCATACCCCCATATTAAAACACTTTACCAAATACAATGCTTACGTACAGTTTCATTCATTTTTAATCTTACCATCTTCATTCATTTACAGAGTTACTACCCATTTAAGTTTGATTATTTCACACATTTATAATGCATTTAGATTATTTTGTCACGGTCTGCATTCCATCTTGGAAATTCCTGACCACTTACTTTTTTTATTTGCTTACATTAAGGTTCAGTCTTTGTGCTGTAAAATTCAATGCGTTTGACATGCATAGTGTCATTAATTCACCATTCTGGTGTCATACAGAATAGTTTTCCTGCCCTAAAATATCCTCTGTTGTGCTTCATCTATTCAAACCCCACCTGCAACTCTGGGCAAAAATGATCTGTCTTTTGCTTGGATCATTTTGTGTTTTCTAGAATGTCATATAAATCGAATCGTATAGTAAGTAGCTTTTTCATATTGGTTGCTTTCACTTAGTAATATACATTACTTGTGCCTTGAAAGCTCATTTCTTTTTATTGCATAATAATATTCCATTGTATGGATGTACCACAGTTTCCAATTTGTATATCCATTCTCTTTGAAGGACATCTTGGTTGCTTCCAGTTTGGGCTAATAATGAATAAAGCTGCTATAGACATTCACATTCATGTTTTTGTGTGAGCATGTTTTCAAATCTGTTGGGTAAATATGGGAACAAGATCGCTGGACCGTATGTTAAGATTGTGTTTAAGATTTATAAGAAACTTCTAGTCTGTCTTCTAAAGTGGTTGTACAATTTTGCATTCCAGCTATCACTGTGTGAGAGTTCTGGCTGCTCTTCACCCTCACCAGTAGTTGAGACTGTCAGTTTTTTTAATTTCAACCATTTTTTTTAGGTGTGTGATAGTACCTCTCTGTTGTTTTAGTTTGCATTTCTTTAATGACAAGTGATGTTGAGTCTTTCTGTATACCTATTTTCCATCTGTATATCTTCTTTGATAAAGTGTCTGTTCAGATGTTTTGCCCATTATTTAACTGGATTTTTTTTTTGTTGAGTTTTAAATATTCTTTGTATATTTTCTATATGATGCTTTGTCATGTTTATTTTGCAAATATTTTCTCTTAGTTTGTGGCTTGTCTTTTCATTCTCTTAACTGTCTTTCACAGAGCAAAAATGTTTACTTTTTTATTATTAACATCTTTAAATTAAAATTCTATATTGTATTCTTATCTTCATTATATAGGTTATTTTTATTACTAAAAATAAAACAGACAATAAAATAAATATTTAGAAGCAGTTTCCCAAATACTTTAATACTAAATTATATCTGTGCATATCTTTGTATATGTTTACATTATATTTTAGAAACTAACGTTTACAAAGTGACCAAATGGTCACTCAGATGCTGTTTGCTTTATAAATTCTCTTATGTTTCTTGTCACAAATGGAAGCTCCATATCCAATTGCCTTCAAGTTTTTATATTCCCAATATACACACCATTCAAAACAGAGAGTATAGTTGTTAATTTAAAAAGGAATTAAATTCTATTAATTATTTTTCTAATTAATTTTATAATTTTTAACAAAATTTCAGAAATACTGGTTTCAAAGTATTTCTGAACAGCATCTTTTGCATTGAAAGCATCACAAAGTTCAGTTAGAAGTACTTGTAATTCTCTATTGCTAACTTCACTATATAAAAATAATTCTGATCCATTCAGTTACAGAAAACATACAATATTTCAAAATGATATATAGAAAGTTTTCAGAACTCAGTTAAAATATGCTTAACTGATTAAAGCCTTCAAATTTTTTGAGCTACAGCAATCCATGCAGAAAATCCCTTTGTTAGGTTTCATGATAGTTGAAAAAAACTAAAGCATACAAAATTATGGTTATCCTATTTTCAAAATCTCAGACATATCTTTTTGTCTTAAAGGCAGTATTTAAACACAGTCCTTTTATTGCAGGCCTGCACACTTTACAGAGTTCCACTGTGTGTATGATTAAGGTACATGGGTATGAGAGGTGAGAGACTTCTAGGAAATATAATTACTGTGCTTGACAAACCTTGAAGAGCTTGAAAATGTCATAGTGCTGGAAGCTCAGGTTGTAATTCTGGCATCACAAATGTTTCCTATGAGAAAGCGAGCGAGTGAAGTCTTATAAACAGAAATTATAGGAAGCAATTGAAGGCTAGACTGAACTCTTCACTGGAATGATAAAAAGCCTTTACCAGTGATTTTTGTTATCCTTCAATTACTTACATTTCAATTACACTGTCTCTAATATCAGCTCTCCTATTCATCCTGTTAAACACACATTCAATAGCTGTATTTTTCTTACTAACCATTCACTGGAAAAAGTAAAATATTTTTTTTAAAGGCCTGTATAGCTGAGAGGATTGATGGTGGACTTAAGTGATACTTACATTTATGAGAGTATTACAAGTCAGCCACAGATTCTTACAAATAATGACTAGCTATCGTTGGCTATGTGAAAATTATTTTGAGAGATTTTTCAAGTAAAGTAGTTGTATCAGTTAAGAATAAGCAAGCATTTATCCAAAGCTCATTGCCCCACAAAGCAAATGAAAATAAACCTAGAGAAGATCACAGTAATGGTCTGAAGACATAAACAAACCAAGTTCACTTGGTTAAATTGCCATTTATTTCAATTTTCTTAGTATATATCTTTCTATTATTCTTATTATTCCAATTACAAAGTTATACCTAATTTGCATACCTGTGAAATGTGACCATACATATCATACCCTTAGACAAACAGTCTCTCTACCCATTCTTTCTGCATGGCTATTTCTAGCCACACAAGATAATTTAGCAATACTTCTGGAAGTATTAATTACTAGTGCAACCTGTTGCTGTTAACAGTATTTTTATTTTATAGTGGTCCACTTTAAACTCCTGGTTCCAAATGAGTAACCTGTCTGTAACTAGAAAAAATATCTCTTAAACTTACACTAATCATAGTGTTCACGATCCAAGAGGTGGCAGCAAAGAACTAACTGGAAATTCTCTCTGTATGTCGATTTGCCAGCAAAACAGGTATATGTAGACTAGACAAGAAATACTACAAGGGGGTAAAGTTGAACCAAGAGTATGAAATTAGTTCACGGAGGGCAATCTTAAAAATGTTAATCTGGGGCTTCCCTGGTGGCACAGTGGTTAGGAATCCGCCTGCCAATGCAGGGGACACGGGTTCGTGCCCCGGTCCGGGAAGATCCCACATGCCGCGGAGCGGCTAGGCCCGTGAGCCACAACTACTGAGCCTGCGCGTCTGGAGCCTGTGCTCTGCAACGGGAGAGGCCGCGACAGTGAGAGGCCCGCGCACCGCGATGAAGAGTGGCCCCCGCTTGCCACAACTAGAGAAAGCCCTCGCACAGAAACGAAGACCCAACACAGCCATAAATAAATAAATTAATAAATTAATTAAAAAATTTTAAAAAAAATGTTAATCTAAGGTCCTTAAACAGAACATCTTAAAATATACTAAATTAACATTCAAAAGACCAGTTACAAAGGCTAGGGGAGAAGAAGCTGATAATAAAGCAAGGAGTCAAAATCCAAGTCTTTAAAGTAATAGTGCTTAAAATGCCAAAAATCAGGTTGAAATAAGGTATCCTGACTAATCATCAATGGCTAAGTGTTTCAATGCTGCGAAATATTCTTATGTTCACTTGAAAGATGATTATCTTACATTGAGTTCAGAGTCACTTAAAAATCAGTCTTTTAAATATAAATAATAAATATGTCTAATCTTCCTTTGACAAAAATATCTTGAGTTTTTATGATTAGTTCAGTATTGTAATACATGCTGAAGAAATAAATATAAATAAAACTGTTTTACTTTCAAACTAATAGCTTTAGATAAAAAGGCATCATTGAGAACATGGTAAAAATATTTTGATCAAAAGTTGAATTTAAAAGTTCTAACAATTTTATAGTATAGACATCTAAAAATTATATCAAAATAATTAAAACAAAAATAAAGGATATTACAAGAAAATACTGGAAAACCTAACATCCTTGTGTGAGATTTCAATACACATTTTTCAGAAATTGATAGGTCAAGCAGATAACAATTAAAAAATATGTTGAAAAATTAATAACAAAGTCAATGTTTTAGCTAATGCACAAATAGAGAGCTATACATCTAACAATGGAAGAATATTCAGTTTTCTAAAGAGTACATGGAGTAACATGTACAAAAAGTAACTATGGCCTTACAATAAATAATAATCTTAAATAATCAATAAATAATCTTGGAGAATTATTATCACAGATAGTCCATTCTCTTTTACAACAAAAACAAATTAGAAGTCAATAGCAAAAAGCTATATTAAAACTTCCATATATTTGAAAAATTTAGTATATACTTCAGTTATGGTTAAAGAAGAATTAATGGAAATAAAAAAAAAATACAATTCCATGACATTGAAAAAAACACATACAAAACTGTGAAAGCAGTGCTTAAAGAGCAATTTATAGCCTTAATAGTTTATTCTATATCTACTTTAATTATTTCTTCATAAATGTTAATTTCTGCAAACCAAAGCATCATTCTATATAACTTCTGATGGTCTTCTTGATGTTTTATAAAATATCCAAATTTCAGGTCACTGATGATTTTTTCTTACATGGAAAATAAAGATATATGCTAATCAATTGTAGGATATATCATTTAAGCTTCTATAATGAAAGAAAGCAATTCTCCTAATTAAAATATGATACATTATATTTTAAAAACTCATCCTGATTTCCAAAATGTTAAAATTTTAGAAACAAATGTATTTTACAATTCATAAAACACAGTATACTTATGCCCATTTTTAGGAAACATCTTTTTGTTTTTCTAATTGTTTTAAATTCAGAGGAAATTAAATATTGTTTGTCAGTAACCAAAATGTCTAGCCAGATATCAAATACCCACAATGAAAAATATTAGCAAATTTAGTCTGTATCAGGTAAAAGAATTGAATTGTCACTCACATTATTTTCTTGAAAAGGATAATGATGATATAACTGAAACATTTAGATGTGAAATTAAGCAGGTAGAAAACAAATTGTTTATGTATAACTAGAAAAAAGATATGATTGCAAAGAAATACTAGGAAGGTCTCTAGCACTACAAGTTTATTCAAACACTCTCCTACACTTATACTTCATATTGCTTATTGTTTTACATTTTGCATGACAATTTTTAATCCTTAGAAATGTCTTATTTTACATGATGAACTAGACATTTTTGATTGTTTATCAACCATCAATTTTCTTTTTTTCCTCTTCCAAATATCCAGTAGGATATTGCTGTGTGATTTGTCAAGAAAACTAAGTCTAACTGCTAATGGCTGTCCTTGCACATATGAATGATTTGGTGTAGTTCACTCTGTATAATTCTCAGAATTCGACCATGACTTCTTAGCTACTATAGACAAATCATTTTTCTAAGTGGAAATTGAAAGAATTTTATCTAAAAATTGCAGTGAAATCATGTCTCTTTGTGATTGATTTATATTCCAATAAGTTATTTTATTTTTAACCAATGTCCAGGTTTTCTTTTATATTTCTTTATTAAAATACAGTTTTCTGGAGCTATTTAATTAGATTTATAGTTTAAATTACTCTTCTTATAAGATTTTTGGTTCTACATATGTTTCTTAATAAATTATATTTGTAGAATTCTAAATGTGGAAAAATCTATACAATATTGAATGTTGTGTTTTTATTTTCTTTTTATTTATATTTTCCAGGTTTTTGTATGTTTTACTGTTATTAAGAAACAGATTTAAAAAAAAAGTTTGTTATTTTTGCCCTGATTTTTTATTCATTATTTTAGATTTTTTAATCAATTCCTGACTTCTATTTTTCATTTTATATTTTTCCTAAATTGAATCATTAACCCATATTTTATAGATTTTTATTTTAAAATACTAAATCATTAAAACATATTATTTGTAAATAATAAATTATTAAAATCATTTATTTTCTTATTGTAGATTTAGTTGTGACCCATACAAGTTATTTTTACTATTCTTTTCATTACTTTTTAGATATTTAAATTTGAGTTAATTTCCTTTTTGATCCAGTTGTTAGATAGGAAATTGTTCTCTATTTACAGACAGTTAAGTGTTTTTAAATCTACTGTTGAATTCTAAACTTCTGGACTGTGATCAGAAATTGTGATCTAGAAAAGCTTTACTGTATTTTCTTTGTGGTCAAGGAGAATTCAAGTTTTCAAATGTCCTATGATTATGAGGAAAAACAATGCGTATTATTCAGCATGAGTAAAAGGCACAGTTCTAACAATGATCTATGCTCATCCTCTCCCCTCTCTCACATTTCATGTCCTACACAGCTCCTGGTCAGTCTGCTCCATTCAGCTTGGCCTCCTTACTACTATTCTAATGCATGAGGCCTGAGTCTACCTCAGGTCCTTTGCCCTTGTTCTTCCCTCTGTCTGTGGATGCTACTTTTCAAAATAGCCATATGATCTACAACCTCAACTTTTAGGTTTGGTATTTATACTCATTTGTTCAAGTGTGGTTCATCTGCTTGTTCCCTTCACTACTCTCAATCCCTCTGTGGGTCAAAGAACAAAATACAATCTTATAAAAAAGGGTTTTGTTCAGTTTTTTCTTTGTCTTTTACTGTCATTCACTCTTATGGGTCTATATTTTCTAGATGTTCCCAGGTAGAATCTGATTAATATAGAGTTCAATGTAAAAAAAAAAAAAGGTAATGAAATTTTAAAATGTTATTTTTTAGAAATTCTTTTTTGGAATCATGAGAAAGTATGCTTAATGTGGAATACTTCTTTATTTGTTTAATCACATGTTCACTTTATTTTTAGCACCCATTCACAGTTCTTCTTATTCCTATTATAGCACCTAATCCAACATGAGAGAGGATATTTATCTACAAAGTGGTATCAGTTCTAGAAAAGAAAATAAACATAGAGGCAACAGAATTGTGTCTGCCCATTGAGTACCACATGATCAGTAAAGAGGAATGAAGTTTAGGCACAAAGGAAGTAGAAAGAGTGAATCTGCCAGAATATTTGCCAGAATCTACTGAATAGACAACTTAAAAAAAATTGATTTCTGACATCATTAAATTACATTCTTGTTACCTATATCCTTTCAGAAGAGTAAAAGGAGAGGTAGAGAACAATCTGAAGATGTACTTCTCATGCCCACTCCCCAAAATTTGTTTGAATGATAGAAAAAACGTCTCTTTCATGTTAAAGATGAAAGTCAAATGAATTCTAAATCATTTGAATACAGTGGGCTTGATTAGAGATCTTATTTGGAGATTTAAACAATTCTACCTTTATGATACTATCTTTGATAACATGAAATTTTCTTTCAAAATTAAACAAAAAACAATGATATTAATAAGAAAACAAACTATTTGACACATTATCATTGTTTACTGCAAAAGTCATAATAAAACTTGGACAAATTTAACAATTACCAACTGTAAATATTCACACATGAGCACAGTTAAATTTTGTATTCTTGAAGAGTTTTGTACAGAATATTTATTAAATTTATAATCTAGTAAGTCATTTTTTAAACTTGAGAGAAGTAAAATAAAATGCAAAAGAAAGCAGTGATTTTAAATGTTTTAACTTAATGGAAAATATTTTTCTTGAGTTTAATTCATACACTTAGCTATTAAACATATGTAAAATTGTTGGAGAGAGAAGTATGCTGGCAATCAACTGAAAGAAGTGTGTCTAGAAGGAGGCAGTGATCAATTCTTCAAAAGCTTCTGCTCATCTTATTTGAGTTCTGAGAATTCTTATGTAGGAAGCATACATTAGTGTTAATCTTGACAAGGGTCATTTTATGGTAGTAGTGGTGTGTTCAAGATAGAATCAGATGTGAGGAAGTAGAGACTATAAACGTAGCTAACTACTGTGAAGATTAGATTCACTACTTCACTACTGTGAAGATTAGATGATCTCAAAAGAGCTGAGGAATATTCCAATAGCTGGGGTTTGATATAAGATGAAAAAACGTTTTCTTTTTAAAGAAGAAATATTTTTATATGTTTCTTTGTTTATATTAGCATAATCAAGTATAGAAAGCCAACAAAAGAGAGAAGAAATAATTGTAGAACAAAAATCCCATGAGTGAGGAAGGAGAAGAGATTGAATACGTGATTGGAAGGCTTGGTTTTGAAAGATGAGACAGTTCATTCATCCTAATATGAGGGAAGATAGAGACTATGAAGAGAGATACAAATAGTTGTTCTGTCCAGTGGTGTGGAGATAAGAGCATTTCTCCTCTGCTTTTATTTTTCAGTGAAATAAGAAGCAAGATAATAGCTGAAATAAAAATGAGAGAGGAGGCATCAAAGTTTGAGTAGAGACGAAAACATGTGAAGAAGTCATCTGATAATATTTGATGATAAATTATCTTGAGAAATGGAGTAGAATTGCTTGAAGTTTCTCAGGGCCACTAGAGAGATGTGCTTAAAGTCTAAAACGAGATCAGCCATCATGATTGGGTGTTTGTTTTTTCCCAGCCATATTGACATCCTTGCTCTTCATATGTAGATGTAAAGTTGGCATAGAGTTCAAATTAACCAGCATGAGGTATTTGCCTTGTGTGTTCAATGGAAGAATAAAGAGGCCAGAGAGGTGAAAGTGATAATTGATAATTATTTTGCTTAGAACCTATAATATAAGCTCTGAATACATTATCCAAAGAAACCAATAGAGGTTATTTAACTATAATAATAATAAATAGATATTTTGAAATTGGGAGCCTAGAATTATACTCTAAATTAGCTTTAAGATGTCATTTAATTAAACATTGTATTGTTGGTTATAGAAATATATTGGTTTAATATATTGGTTTTTCTCTTCTATTAACAGAATGTTGAGTAACATATGAATTTATATTTCTTTTTAATCGCTTTTACACAAGCCTCTAGAGATAGAATGTTTTATAAAATACAACAAAAAATAAAGCTGGATCAATGGGTACATTTTGATGGACATAGTCTCCCAAGACTAGAAATGTCTTCCTATACCCTACTGACAAAGGAAGTTGATAATCCTAATCCCTGCAATAATAATCATAATCCCTACAGTGATACAGAGACACACAGAAAATGTATTTCCTGAAAATATATATTTGTTAAGCACATATTATTTAGCAGGAAATGTGATAGTTCTTTTGATACGTATTATCTCATTTACATACCCAGATCTTCCCTAAGAGATCAGTATCAATTTCTCTGTCTTATAGATGAGGAGACTCATTTTCTTGGAGGTGAAAATCATTTGATAGAGATCACACTGAGATTATTTTATCTGAATTTAAATCTAGTTGCTTAACTCATAAATAAACAGACTTCAGACTTGAGAAAAGCACATGTTTACATGTGTGAACAAACATCCTGAACGTTAACAGACACTGCTTGAAGGCTAAAAGAAATAATTATGGTCTTAAAGGCTAGCAGGTAATGGCTCTGAAAACAAATGTGTAAGCTCATTTTTACCTTATTAATAACGTATCCCTATTGTCAGCGTCTGCGCAGGAAATTCTGGGATTACATTCTTTTATTTTAATGACAGAGTGACTAGGAAGACTAAGATTGTAATATATGTATCATGCAAAAACTGCTAAATTATTTACTAAATATATTCATATTAGTAATGTTCAGTGATAACTGGGTTGGTACTATTTGGTGATAATAAAATAAATAAGTAGAACTAAATATAAAAGAACTGCAAATGTACATAGCATTCTTGGGATCAAAATTCAAAGATCTCAAAGATCTCAGTCAGCTGTATACAGAATAATTGTTCATTGTAGAGCAAATTGGGAAAGATTCTATTTTTTAGGAGGCTATGTATCTAACAGTTGCTTTACTGTGGGCTTGAGTGTGATGTATCAATACTTTACACATCCAAACATTTCAAGTCAGAATTAGACAGTAAAACTGCAGATTTATTTGGAGTTATTAATTTAGTGTTGCTGCCTTTGGCAGAGTTCAGGAACATTTATTTTTTCTTAATGTTTTCGCTCTTATGTTCTCAGGTCATTCACAGCCTGCCTTGGGATAGTGTTCTAATCTTTCCAGTAAAATTTAGTCTCTCCTGATTAATTTTGTCTGGTATTCTTTTTCTCCCAGTATGCTCGTATTTCCTTTTAATCTTTTTTCACTTAGGAAATACTCGTTCTACGTTCTATTTAACTGAATTAGATGATGGGTTAAACACATTATTATTAGAAAGATTAAAAAAATATACCACAAGGCAACTAATTGCTTCTTAGTAAAATGAGGAGAAAGTATAAAATTATGAGTATAATAGCTACATCCTCAGTGAAGCTCAGAAGAGCACATTTTGTTTTTGACCCAGGCAGTAATCCTATGCCTCTGTATAAGCAGTTAGTGTACTTCTTTTTCACTTACTCTGGAGAGGAAGGACATGACTTATTTAAGGGAGAGGATTCAACTTTCCAAATTAGTTGCTAGGTTGAAATTAGAAATCCAGTTTCTAGCTCAGTACAGCAACCTTGGTATCTTTCCTCTTGGAAGCAGAGGTTGTTTAAACTTCCCTCTTTTGATGTTTGCAACAGTACTAAATTCAGAATAAGACTAGAGAGGTGTTTGCCTGACAAGGAAATAAGGCTAAGGATCCGATTCACCTCTGGAAGCAACCTACTGAAGAGCTTACTCGGAGTTTTGAGCAGAGCTGTGTGCCTCTGCTTCTAGTAACTCCTTGTAGAATGACCTTCATGCCAGAATTTCAGGGGCATTGAGAGCATCAGTCTGTTACTATAATCGTTAAATTCTTCCTCTGGAGTGCACTTCATATGAAGGATATTCAAGTGAAGGACAGACTCTCGATTCTTAATGACTTTGAAGTTGCAGCTTTATATTTTCAGATAATATAAAATAGAGACAAGGAGAAGTAAACAGTAGTTTACTATGCGGAAAGGGTATAACTTTGCTCAAGGCTATTTTCCTCTAAGAGGGATATAACAGAAGACCACAGAACTATAATATATAACATGGTATAGAACTAATTCATTGCATTTTAAAATACTCATACCCTAAAATCATTTGATCTTCATGGGATCTAAAGAATTCCACATCCTATAAGAAAAGGAAAATGAAATCTAATTGGCCACTTACCCTATTACTCACATAATAATATTACTCACTTCAGAAGGCACTATGAATCTCTGTTGCCCAGAGCATAAAGCATAAATTCCTCAATGTCTTGCATAAAGTGCAATCAAATTTTTTATACTTTTTTCCCCACCATTTCTTCCCCACACAGACCCTCTGCTCTAGGCAAATGGGTTAGAGACATCACCCATTACAGTCCCCTCCCCCACCACCAGCTACCCACTCTTGTCTCCTTCTTTGTCTTCTATTTCCTTCCCTCTCTAAGGCATCTTCTTTCACTAAGTCCCACTCCACCATTTTTATCACTTTAAATTCTCACACTTTTAAGGTTTCTCTCATGTAATATGGACAACAATAGCCAACAATTGTACAAAATAATTATTTGTGTCTGTTAAGTTTTGTATATGCATTGCTTCTTATCATACTCAAAAAATCACTAAATGTTAGGTGTTATTATTTCTGTACTAGATTATAAACTCAATGAGGGCACTACAAGTGCTCAGTGGATATTGAAGGAATAACTTCCATTTTATGTATAAGAAAATATATGTTCAATGGGCTCAATTAATTTGGCAAAAACACACAAACAACTTGAGTAGGGTCTGTGTGATCATAAGGAATGTGATGCTGGGGAAATTCTTTCAGTAAGAAACACTCTTCACACATTATTTCACTTTATCCTAAAATATCTCTGAAAATGGGAATTATTATCTTCATTTTACAGATGAAGCCACCAGATTCAAAAGGTTTCTAATTAGGTAGAATCAAGATTTGTATGCAGCACCATCTGATCCCCAAATCCAAGTTATATTGACATTGATGTTTTACATCTCACAATATAAAATAAATAGATAAAATATTCAGTAGTACTTAAACTATTCACTAAAAAATCTACCATCTTATCTCTAGGTATTAATTCTACCTTAGCATCCTGAGCAGAAGTTTGGACAATCAGAGCCATGTTCAGATGATACAATACCCTGCAAAATAAACCATCAATCTGTTGCTTTGTGTGGCTTAGTGATGGAATCAAATCAACTGAAGAGCTGATTACATTGATAATGATAACAGAGGAATTATATTAAATAGCAAAAATCAATTTGGCAGCAACTCAGAGATATAATCTGGGTCTTCTCCAATAATATTTTGAGTACATTTTCCTTGCATTATGTATGTTTTGTGACAATTACCTTTCTTATTATATCATTGTAATGAAATCATTTCTTTCTGTTTCGACGATGCAAATTGCCTTAGTGAGAGATTAGATTGATTTGCTGGTTATATATATCCTTTTGCTAAGTGATGGCAAATGGTAAATTCGGCTCAGTAAGGAAATGGCAGTAAAATACATTGTGTCTTATTCTATAGCTGAGATAATCAAGAACATATTGTTGAGAAAACAACTAAATCATAATGTTTAGAGGAGAAATATCTTTCAGCAGTCTGCTTTCTTCAGCAGATGCTTTTATCAACTAGTTTTTCATTTGTGAAATTAAAGTCTCTGAATTATAACAGATGGAATCAGAAAAATATGGAAAAGTTCATAGACCTAAATAACTCCATTTTTTAGAAAACGCTTGCCCCATATTATCAAATACATATTCAAAAACTGTATATCAGCTGACATTCTGTCAACTAGAAATCTCAGTTTATTGGCAAGAATGTGTTGCTGTAATGCATCATAAAATAGCTTAAAATGAAGAATTCAATGTATTGGAAGAAATTGTAATGCATTCTGCCAAAATTGAAATTAAAACTTGAATTTGTGTTTTGCAAAGTTGAAGAGTTAAATATTTTCCCTGTGCTCATGTTCTCTGAAATTGGAATCTTATTTTCTCCATAGTATAGTTATCTGTCCTCAAATTGCATAGCTCACCATACAAGTTAACACTGGCTTGAATATCTGCCCTCTTAAATCTTCAGTGTATCCACTGCAAATTCAAGAATCCCCTATATGTATATCTATCTATAACCTCTGTTTTCCCTACTTATTAAAGCAATAAATTTAGTTAAACTAATACCTTTAAAATCTTGGGGCCTAAATCATCACTAGTAAGCATTCTTCTATTTTTCTTTTCTTTCTTTTTTTGTTTTCTTTGTATACCACCTTCTACAAGCCTCTTTAAGTGCTGAGACATGAAGAGCTGAGACTTCAGTGGTGATCCCTGGGCCCCCCAAAAGACTTAGAATAATAGCATGCTGTTTATCCTAGATTGCTCCAATTATCAGAATACTTGAGTTACCCAGTTCCAGATTTTCATCTTCCTGACCTGGACCTTCAAGGACACTGATATTCTGCTTCACTATTATATGTCTTAGCATTGACAAAGGTCTCAATTTGACTCAAGTCAACCTATTGAAAAGGACCTTCCTTCTCAGTTTGATTGTTTTACTCTCATGCCTAGAAAATGATGATAAGCTCCTCACTAATTTTATATTCTCTAGCTTGTATTCCTTGTAAAGTGATTTACATATGGATCTGATCATGTCAATTCTTTGATTTCCTCTACACTTCAAGAGCACTTGGCACCTTTCTCTGGTTTAGTCCTTATTATACTATCTTCACCCAGTAACTGGAAATGTAAATTGTTATTTTATCTTTATGTCACTCTCCTGCCACAGCATGATAAATCATACAGTTCATGATTCATAATTGTTTATTGAAATTGCATATGGGGATGAAAAGGAAACTATGTACATATAAAACTGCTAACCATTTTACCTGAGCAATAAAATGAATCATGGTGCCATTTTCTGAGTTGAGAGAGATTAAGACATGAACGTGTTTGTTTTGAGAGGAAGTCTAGAATTCTTCTATGTTCATGGTAAGTTTGAGCTGCCTATTAACACACAAGTGGAGTGTAGTTCAAAGGCAGATCAGGGTTGGATTATTCTTGGGATTGATTCCTCCATTTATGCACCTATTTCTTAATTGTCTGCAAACAGATATTCAAAAATTCTGTTTGCATGTAAAAATGCAAATTGATTCAATAAAATGTGTTTATAACATATTTTGTGTTAAAATTAGCACTGTACTCTGATTGCTCACCCTTTGAATTAGTTCATAGGTCTGACAGAAATGCAGAATTTTACTGCATTGCCCTTTGATACATTTATTCATGTATTTATTCTATTCATTCAACAATACAGGCAAATATAAATAAGATATGGCTCTATACAATCAAAGACCTCACAGATTAATGCTAGAGATCAACAGCTGCAATATAGAGGATTATGAGTTAAAATAAATTACAGAAGTGCTTCGGCAACATATAGGAACGATACTTAATCAAGCAAATGCTGGTAAAGGAAAAGGGTAAGTGGAGAGAATAACCATATGTTTTCCAAAGAAGATACCTGAGCTGAGTCATAAGAAAGTCTTCAAAGATGGGAAATATAAAAAATATTCCATTTAGAGCAAAACATGTACAATAGACCTAGAGGACTAAAATAATTCTAGGCACTTACAATACTGTGTTGATGGGGAGGCTTCAACATCATGAAAGTTTCTTGTATATTGTGCCTAGCCTTTTATATTTTATTTTGAAGACAATGAGGATTCATAAAGATGTTGATCGGGGGAATATATGATCATATGTAAAGTTAAGAAAGATTACTCTGGTTACATTGTGTAGAAAGTATAAAAGGGGTATATTAGAGGAAAGATAATTAATTAAAAGAGTATTGCAATAATTAAGGTAAATCAAAAAGTTAGAAATAAAATAGAGATATAGGAGGTAATACAAAGAAATGAATTGAGAATGATTATTTGGCTCAAGTAAATGAATGGTATAGATGGTGGCATCACTTATAGAAGGACGGATTGCAAATCTAGAGGATCAGATTTGGGAATGTAGAGAAGGTCCAGTAGAAGGAGGGTAATATAAGGTAATTCAGTTCAGGTATATTGAGTTTGAAATGCTAGAGGACAGTGAGGTAAAGATGCATGTAGTTGAATATCTAGGTCTAGAACTCAGGGATATAAATAGGGGTTTGGGAGTTATCAGTCTTTACTTGTGGCATAACAACAAGGATACTCACTTCCACTGCTTAATATGTGCTAAGAATAAAGAGAAATATTCATTATTCAAGATTCAATCATTCTTATTATCTATTATGTACTATTCTAAATGTTTTCACATGCATTATCTAATTTTAAATTCACAGGAATTCTATAAGAATAGGTGAGAGAGGTTGCATTATGATCGCCATTCTGTAGATGAGTAAACTGAGACCCAGAGAAGTTAATTTCAAAGTTACACTAAACTAGCCAGCAGAACTAGGAGGTGGACTCAGATTAGCTGACTTAAGCCCAGTCCTCTTTCAATGCTATTAGTTGCCTGTCACAGCCATTGTTCATATTTTGGTAGTATGATAGAAATTCAGCAGTGAATTTCATAACAATCATACTAGCTATAGAGTTTATAAACAAATTATTCTTATATTAATTCTGAGATCAGAATCTATACCATTTACTAAATTCAGAATACAGCAACATCCACAGAAACAACCAGTTGTCTTCAACGGATTTAATATAGGCTATTCTGTTTTGTATTTTGATGCAAACTCACATATTACGTAACTATTCTGCAAATATTACAACTTTTTTCAATAAGCCATCTAATGCATAACATTATTTACAAATATATTAATTTCTGCTAATATGGCCCTTGGAATGGTGATTATTTAACACATAAAGGGCCTGCTTGTTCTTGTTTGGAGAATAAATGTGGAAAAGGTATTCAAATTTGTTTATAGTTGCCAATTATAAACAAGGAGGAAGTAGAAATTATTTCTATTCACAATAAATGTTCATCTTAATGGGGGCCCATCATTAGGAACCTTGATTAATTTGTATATTTTATTCCAATCATGTAAGGCATTTTGATAGGCACTGTGTGGTAACAATGATGATAAAGACATTTCCTCCACTTGAAAGATGTGTATAGATTAATTGTAGAGATGGGAAAGGAAACAGTGGGACAAAATATTGTGCATAATATAAAGTCCTAATGGTAGTTTATATCAATATTTGGTTTAGAACAAAAAAGGTGAGTGGGTTAATAGTGGAAACTTCATGAAATCATCGCCAATAAGACTGTGAAAGACAATCTTCAGATATGGGAGGTATGAAAAGAATATTGTGATGACTAATCAGTTAAGCTATCAGTCAAGATAGTTTATGGATAAGCATTGAAAATGTGAAATCAACCAGGATCAGAGCCACATGTTTGACAGTATATCCCAATTTACTCATGAATGCCTATGTATGGTTCCTTTTTTGTCCATGCTTTCACAGTAACGCTTTCTTAAAAAGAGTTATAGCTTACTGTAGTCCATGTGTTAAGCTTCTATCCTTCTTCTTTTGTGGCTAAGACAAATGTTAGCTTTAGTGGATCTGTATTACTTAATGGCAGACATCTATCAGTTCATTCTGTAGTACAGAATTTATACAATACGATCTCTGATTCTTAAGTCTCGCTTTTTTTGTCATACTACTTCCATAATAACAAGCACTCAGAAATACCCACAACACATTTTTTAGTAGGTAGATAAATGATGTAGTTGTAAACCATTTTCCAAGGCTGTATTCAAAAGAACTAACGTTAGCATGCATAATAATTATACTTTTCACCTGTTGAGTAAATAAACCAGATTGCTTTTCTTTCATTGCAATGTATCAAAATAAAGGAACAAATTAGTTGTAAGATTGGAGAACTTTAATATATTTTACAAAGTCTTAACTCTGTAATATTGTCATTAAAAATCATGTTTCTAATAATGGATTAAAATTAACAATTTTATTCAGAGAAGACCTCTGATTTTAGAACAATATAGTCAGTTCTTAGACTATAACTATTAAATAAGTATACTTATTATTTTGATCATACATGGAATTTCTTCACTTATTTATTGAGATAATACATTACAATAAGAATATTTTATTGCAAGAATTCTCTGTATCATAAGTCTGAATATTTGGGGCAAATAAAATTACTGAATAGTGTAATTAAATTAAGTACTGGAATTATTAAAACTATATTTATGTATCTACAACTAAAAAATATTTTTCCACTAAAGCTTACTGACACATTCTCAAATGAATAACATATTGTTGTTGTTTTTTCCCATGTTTCAGTTGGATTGGCAAACCTTTTCAAACCTGTACCTATCACAAAGAACTTGCTTGAAAATTTATATAACTCAGCCTGAATGTCGTGTCTGAGTTTTTTTGTTTGTTTTTTTTTAAAATTAATTTATTTTATTTTATTTATTTTTGGCTGTGTTGGGTCTTCATTGAGGTGCGCGGGCTTCTCATTGCAGTGGCCTCTCTTGCTGCGGTGCATGGGCTCTAAGCTTGCAGACTCAGTAGTTGTGGCGCACGGGCCCAGCTGCTCCGTGGCATGTGGGATCTTCCAGGACCAGGGCTCAAACCCGTGTCCCCTGCATTGGCAAGGGGATTCTTAACCACTGCGCCACCAGGGAAGCCCTCGTGTCTGAGTTTTAATACGGGTTTTAAATACATTCCAGTTCTAAACTTAAAAAATTTTTCTTTCAAAATTGACAGATGTGGAAAAAGTTTCTAGAGCATTTACCATTAGCAGTTTTCATGTTGAAAATCTAGTAGAGAAATCAGGTTACTGGGAGAAATATCAGAATTTAAGATTAGATTTTGTGATATGATCATTGAAATCATGAGAGTAAATTAGCTGTTCTGTGTAGAAAGCATAGAGTGTGTAAAAAAAGAGAGAGAAAAAAGGAAATGAAAGGGGAAAAAGGAAGAAGGAAAGGAAGGAGGGAAAGAAGGAAGGAAAAGAGATGTAGGGAAGGAGGAAAATCAATCTATGATGGACCTCTCTGCTTTTCACTCCTATAACAGGGAGTTATCAAGATGTTTCTCTTGAAAAACATCAAGATGTTTCTCTTGATGAAAATCAAGATGTTTCTCTTGTCTCCTACCTCAGGAGTATCCATTCACTTTCTGAATTTAGTAATCCTATTCGCTCTCACTGTTAGGGTATGAGTGATGGCGTATTGCTGCGTAACAATAATACCACAAGCCTAGCGTCTTAAAACAACATATGTTTGTTATCACACAGTTTCTGTGGATCAGGAGTCCAGGCCCAGTTTAACTTGGGCCACTGCAAGGTTGAAATCCAGGTGTCAGCTAAGGATGCTGTCTCTTCTTCAGTTCTACATGTGAAGAAGGATCTGCTTCCACACTCCCAGAGGTGTTCTTTCAGGGCTGTCAGACTGAGGGCCTCCATTTTTTTCTGTCTGTAAGTCAGAGACCACCTACAGTACCTTTCCCACAAGGGCATTCCCAAAAGAAGTACTAAAGGATGATTGAGATCATGATATATATGAATGTATATGAATAAATATAAAATTCATTTTTATTTGTGTAATGATCATATACTTATTTTTAAATAAAAATATTAACATAGCCAAATAATGAATTAGAATTTTTCTCTTCTATATTTCTAATAGAAAATAAAAAGTAAAATTTTGCTAAACCCGTTTATCCAAGGTCATTCTACTAATTTGTTTTATCAGTTCAAAATGACACATTAAAATTGTTTTACTCATGGTGGAAAAGGATGAAAAAGGCATAAACACTAAACTAAAGATCCACTGTCTAGAATAGTTATTTCTGAAGTCCATGTTGAGATAAGCAAGTGCTGAATCTTAAGTTAATTCATTTTCCAAAAGACATCAATTCATAAAGAAGTAATCCATAAAATCCAACATAATTGAAGGTTTTATTATATCCAAAGCAATTTCTGCTTTGTCATTTGGAATATCATTAGCTTATTATAAATAATTTTAGTAATACAAGAATACCATTTAATAATTTTAAAATTATTAAAATTTTAATAATTTTAAACACCATTTAATAATTTTAAAATTTTAAAAATTTTATTTGTTAAATCAAAGCTGAATGTTTGACAAAAAAGAAAAAAGAAAAAGAACACCAACTTCACACCTAAATATTTATTTACTTAAAATTGCATCTTTTATTTTCAGTTTGCAAGATTTATACTCTTTGAGACCATGGAAACCATTAATGCCAAGCATGATGGGTTTTCAATACATTTTCCCCTTCTAGCTTGATGATGTGCTTTGTTTTCTTTAATTATGGTATGATGATTGGTTACTTGCACTGTTTCTGTTATGAACTGAGTTAGCCTCTTGGCCTTTCCCAACTAATAATGTGTCTTTTTGCCTCTCAAGTGTGTTTTTCCTCTGTATAGAGTACTTAGGATTTATCATGGTGCTTACTTATTTATGTACTAATTTTTTGGCAAAATATGATAAATGCAAGAGAATGCCATCAGCTTGTATAAGAAAATTTATAAAACACTTTTGGCTATACTGCTACTAAATACTAGTACAAGACACCACAAAGCAGTATAACATGAATTGGAGAAAATAGCATATTAAATAACCCACTGTATAGAATCTAGATTTTTCTTTTCTTTTTTTTTTTTTTGAGACAGAGAGTGTTGTAAATTTATACAAACATAGGAACACTTCCTTCTTATTTTTCTCCTTTCAGATTAAACCTACATAACACTCTGTGTTGAGCTCAAATTTATGTCAAAACGTCAGCATTTTTTATTATTTTATAGTCTTTATACTCCCAAATAGTCGGTTATGAAATTTTTTTGTAAGGTAACTATGCTTTTATAATACTCAAGGACTTTTAGTATAAACGGAAGGAACTCTAAATTCCTAAGAGTTTACAAATTTTCCTTGTCAATGTATTTCTACCCCTCCCCTCTGATTTTAATGTTCCTTTAAAAAAGAAGGTAATTAATGACTTAAATAGGACTTAAAGGATTTTGAACAGATTGTACTTCCCTGTCATAGTATTTTAAATAATATGAAGCATTTTGCACTTAATGCAAGGCTAGGAGGTTTGCAACTCTTTAGAGGAAAAAAATCTAAGGATAGACTGCCCCAGAAGGGCTGCCTAATGAAACAACGGCATCTCCTGGAGGAACATGTATAGCTGAACCAGTAAGTAGGACTTAACATAGTGTAACTATTTTAAAGTGTTGTATATCAACATGTGTGTATACAAAGTATACAATATGTATTTATTTATATATATGTATGCCACTGTAATAGTTTAAATAATAAATTCTTTTAGTAAACTATCACTAATTGCACTGACAGTAGGTGTATAATTTTGTCATTGATGTGAAGCTGAGGGCAAGGAATAATTAGATTGGCATGGTGTTTCCTCCTGATTCAGGATTTGTAGGGTCCTTAGACAACATTGGTAACAACCTTTCAGAAGTACTGATTACAAAGTGAGTTGCTCTGCATATTAACTACAGGTTTTCACCCAAGAGGGTATAGAAAAAAATCTAACACTATTAGAAAAAAAAACAAAATAGAGGGAAGCCAAGAATGCTTCGGGGGTGAGAGAGTCAAGCAATTGTCTTTGAATATAATGATTAAGGTGCTCTTGGGCTGATGCAAGTTAAGTTGCTGACATTACAAGGCAGAAATAATGATGAAATCAATTATATAGCTCCCACTTTAACAATTTACTAGTTCTCTAAGTTGAAATGTAGGTTCTGAAAGGTGAGATTTTTATCAACGTACAGTATCATTGTTCAACATAAGACTAAGTACTATTTATATTAAAATAGAAAGACTGAGTTTTAAGAATAAAGAGTATTTTTGAAAGAAATACTGATATTTATAATTGTAATGGTGTAAGCACCTCATTTTAAAAACTTATAAAACTATGAAATGCAAAATTATCAGTATAAAAAAGTCAGGTTAGAAAATGTTGGATGTGTGTGAAAGATGACATTTTTACTTCAACTTGAATACATGACACTTGTGTTCGTAAAAGTACATGGACATGGGGAAAACAAACCCTTGTTATTATTTTGATAATTGTTTTACACAGAATGTTATTACGTGCCCAGAGTTTTTTAGTACTTAAGAACTAATATTTAAAAGGAGGATTATGTGATTAAGGTCTGATGTCTTATCCTAATTTCTTAGATATAATTAATCATTGTTATAAAAATAAAAGAAAACATTTTCAACATATTTTGGAGCTTTTTGATATACCAAAAAAGACATTTATATTTCACAATGTGGAATAAATACTACACAGAATATTTATACTTATTTAACAAAATATTTTTATATCAAATGTTTATTTAACTTATATTTACTTACCACTAAATACTATGACACTCACTAAGTACATATTAGATACTCAAGAAAAAATAAGACTAAAATGCCTTGTCCTTATTCTCTGGGCTCTTGGGTTTCCAATGGAAAGATGGGCAGCCAAACAGTATAGTATAGTGTGAAAATTCAGCAGTATAAGCATTTACTAAATTCAGAAGAACATAAGAAAAGAAGCACCGATGTCTTATGGACTAAATTATGAAAGGTTTCACAGAGGAGGCACTTAAAGGATGAGCACCTTTTAAAGTTGCATAAGTATATGAAAACAGACAAGAAAGCTGGATGAAGGATGGGGTGAGAGATGGGAAGGGCGTTGCTCACAAAGAGAGCATTTGCGAAGGATGAAAGTAGTTCTCATCCATATCAGACACAGTGCACCTCTTTTTTAGAACAAATAATTTCTAACACTCTTTTTACCTTCTTGAAATTAAATTAATCATAATATAAACTTTCTGTACAGATACTTTAAAATGATAAAAATGTAATTCCCAAAGAGGAAAATAATAGAGAATTTTTTAAAAAGTAATTTACAATAGAAAAATATACATTTCAATAGGCAAGTGCTCAAGGCTCAACTGTATCTGGAGTATATTGTCTTAGGTGACATGGTTTTCCAAATGGGATCAACCCTTAAGTTATAAAAAAAAAAAAAAATTTTTTTTTTCTGAGTACATAATGAGAAAGAAAGATTTTGTAGTGGACCCACAGTACAGTCTCTCTCTTTACTAGCATCTATCCTGGGAAACAAAGAAAGGAGACTATTCCAAACTCCTTTAAAAATATATTAAACACAGACATCCTGGCAAACACTCTTACCATTTGTTAACAGGGGCATCTTTAGCTATACACTGCTTTTCAAAAGCTACCTTATTTGTCTAGGATTGCTCATGGGAAACAAACCTAGAATGTATACATTTCTTATCATGTAAATTCCATATGCTAGCCTTGGTTATTGGATGGGGACTCAGTATATATTGGGTTGGTCAACGTTCATTCAGATTTTTCCATTCCATCTTACGGAAAAACCTGAATGAATGTTTTGGCCAACCCAGTATTTTGTTGAAGAATTTTGTAGGGATGCTTATGTGATTTCCTGATTACGAATCACTATAATAGAGGATGGAGTACTATTAGAATGGGAAAATTAGTGTCGGCTAAATTGAAATATATTTGCATACCATATAATTCACCTGCCTCATGTGTAAAATTCAATATTTTTTAATTTATAGAGTTGCACAACCAACACCATTTAGACTATTTTTGACCATTTCCATCATCCCTAAAACATTTCCAGCACCCTTGTACTCCTTGCAGTCAATCTCCACACCCTTGTCCCTAGAGATTTTCTTTCTTCTGAACATTTCTATAAATAAAATCATACCATATGTAGTCTTTTGAGACTGGTTTTTTCACATAGCATATTGTTTTAGAGTTTCATCCATGTTGTAGCACATAGTTGTAGCAATTTAGTCTCTTTTTTAAATTGCTGACTAAAATTTCATAGAATATTACATTTTATTTATCTACTAAAAAATAATCTTAAAATTCATATGTAACTACAAGAGACCTCAAATAACCAAAGCAGTCTTGAGAAAGGAGAAAAAAACTGCAAGCATTACATACCCTGGCTTCAAAATATATCACAGGGGACTTCCCTGGTGGCACAGTGGTTAAGAATCTGCCTGCCAATGCAGGGGACATGGGTTCGATCCCTGGTCCGGGAAGATCCCACATGCTACGGAGCAACTAAGCCCGTGTGCCACAACTATTGAGCCTGCACTCTAGAGCCTGCAAGCCACAACTAATGAGCCCGCGTGTCACAACTACTGAAGCCCGCCCACCTTAGAGCCCATGCTCCACAACAAGAGAAGCCACTGCAATGAGAAGCCCGCGCACCACAACGAAGTGTAACCCCCACTCGCCACAACTAGAGAAAGCTTGCACGCAGCAAGGAAGACCCAACGCAGCCAAAAATAAATGAATGAATAAATAAATAAATAAATAATATATACATATATATCTACGGTGAAATGAAATTGTTTTCTTAAACTTATTTTCAGTTTGTTTACTGGTATATATAAATAAAATAGACCTTTGTATCTTAGTCATGCATCTTGCACCTGTTATACTCAATTATTATAGTCATTTTCTTACAGATTCTTTATAATTTTCTACATACAGAATATTGTTATTGGCAAATAAAGCTTTTTTCCTCTTTTTTCCAGTTATAATGCTAACTTTATTTATTTATTTATTTATTGTTGATTGCACTTCCTAGTTCTGAAAAAATTCTTTCATCATTAAGTAAAATTTACCTGTAGATTTATTGTAGATGTCAAGTTGAGGAAGCATCCTTTTTTTAGTGGTTTTTGAGAAGTTGTATTACAAATTGGTGTTGGATTTTATCACATGCTTTTTTTGCATCTATTGAGTTGATCATGTATTTCTTTTCTTTATTCTATTAATGTAGTTTATTGCACTTATTCCTAGAATAAATGCCGCTTGGTTAGGATTCATAATCCTTTTTATATGTTGTTGGATTTGAGTGGCGAATTTTTATTGACAACATTTGCTTCTATATTTATAATAGATATTGGCTACTGTTTTCTTTTCTTATGATATCTTCGCCTGGCTTTGGCATTAAGGTATTACTAGTCTCATAAAATGTGTGGGCTTGTATACCCTTTTCTTCTATTTTATAGAATTTATGAAGGATTGGTAATATTTCTACTTTAAATGTCGAATTAAATTCAGCAATAAAGCCTCTTGCAACTACAATTTTCTGTATAGGAACATTTTCAATTATCAATTCAATTTCTTTATGTCAATTGAACTTTCTATTTCTTCTTGAATCAATTTTAATTTTTCCATTTGAAGAATTTTTCCATTTTATCTAAGTTGTGTAATTTGTTTGTATAAAGTTGTTTACACTATCCCTTTAGCATATTTTAAATTTCTGTGAGGTCAGTGGTGATGTCCCTTTTTCTTTGCTGACTTTGACAACTTGTACCTTCTTTTTCTAAAAAATTTCTTGGTTGATCTTATCTTTTCAAGTATTAACTTCTGGTTTTATTGACATTCAATATTGCTTTAATTTTTTCTATTTTGCTGACTTCTCATCTTTACAATTTCCTTCTGTTTTCTTTGGATTTATTTTTTCTTTTCTCATTTCTTAAGGTGAAAGCTAAGGTTTTATATTCAAGACATATTTTTATTTGCCAAAAAATGTATTTGTCCCTATAAATTTTCTTATATGTACAGTTTTTAGCTGCATCTATAAGTTTTAATGTTTTGTTTTCATTTTCATTTAGTTCATAGTATCTTCTAAATTCACTTGCAATTTCTTCTTTGGATTATTTAGAAGTGTATTTTTATTTTCTGAATATTTGTAAATGTCCTCTTTTTTCATCTTTTGATAATTTCTAATTCTACTCTATTTGGGTTTTAAACAATTCTTTATACAGATTAAGGTCTTTTAAATTTATGGCTTAATACGTGATATATCCTAGAAAATGTTTCATGTATGCTAGAACAAAATGTGTATGCTACTGTTGTTGAGTGATATGTTTTATGTTGATAGTGTTGTTCAAGTCTTTTATATCACTGCTGACTTTCTGTATAGTTGTTCTATATGTTATTATGAATGGCACTTTGAATTTTCCTCTTATTTTTATTGAAATGCTTATTTCTCCTATTCATCGTGCCAGATTTTTCTTCATGTATTTTGGGGATATTCTCATTTTAAAAAAATTCTTGTTTTTATTTTTATTTATTTCTGTTTACTAAGCCTAGATTTCTAAGTACTTCCCCTAGGTCAAAATAGTTTACGCATCAGTCAATAATTGCCCAGAGCTTGTGCTTAAACAGCTTGAGCCAGTAAGCGTTCAACCCTTTACCAATAAACCTTTTTGAAAAAAGGGGATGTATTTAAAAATTCCAGGAATTTACAGTTCTTTCTTGGATTTTACTGTCTATGTGTACAGTGTCTCTCATTCAGTCAAAAACTGTAGGTAGTTCCTGGCTTCTTTGGAGACTGCTGAGTGTACTCATAGCCTACTGCATGTGCACAGCTTTCCAGACTACCAGAGATATGTGAGTATATAAAAGCTTATCAAGGTTGACTATGTCTCTCAAATTCCTTAGATCTACCTGTGAAATTTTTGACAAGTCTCATAGTCCCTTGCTGGCCCTTCAAACTATTGCAATTTAGTTTAGTGGAATGTTGGCCATTCCAAGTTATTTGTTATCACATATCTCATGTTTGGACAGGAAAGACATGACCAGCTAGGGTCTGGAATAGCTATGTGCCCTGGGCATCTTTCACTGAATTCCTGTAGTCTCTCCATATGATCTTTCCTGCTGGGAGGCTTCAAAGTAGCTGAATATCTTAGATGTTGTCTTAGGGCTTCCAAGGCATGTGGTGCATGTAAGAGAAGCCTGGTGAAAGCTATTTTTTTCTATTGTAACCTAGACTCTTCTGCTCTGTCACAACTCTCTAGGTCAATCTCCCTACAAATAAACATCACTGCGGTAGTACTCAGAACATTGTGGATTCTGGAAAAGCTTGCCAGCAAAAATAAATGGATTACACTGAGGAAGGACAGCATCCAATGTATCTAAATGTATGTATTTTCTAATGAGTTGTGGAGTTCAAAATTATTAAGTTTAAAATAAAAATCTAAACAAGCAGTCAATATATATGGAGAGAGATATGCCAGATACACTGATTAATCTCTGCACTCCACTTCATCAGGAGCTACTCTCCCTGGATATTTGTCATGAAGGACTGGTATCTACTGATCGCTTCACCAGGGACACCTTGCAGTTGGCATCCAGTTGGTTTCCGCCCATGGGAGGCACCAAGAGGAAAACACAGTGAAAGGAATGAAGTCCTGCATTTATTTATACCTGGATCCTTCCTATCTGATTGTCGTTCTAGAAGTAGTTGTGTTCTTCTATTGCCATATGTTCTTCGATGGCCTCTTTACTAAAAAGGTAGCTCTTTCTAGATTCCATAACACTAATTTTCCCTTACTCCTTTAACTCTAAGGACAATAACCTCTTCTTACTGTTGCAGGTCATTTACATATTTTGAGTGGACCAATATTCTACTTGAATATTAGAAATAAACACAGGTGGCTCATAGAAAATAATATCGTCACATTATCCAAATTATTGCTGATCCTGGTTTGAGATTGAATGCAAATAAAGGTCAAGGTGTAGTGGAGCTGAAAGTTTGGAGCTTTTAGTAGCTATGGCAACCATGTTGATTATAAAGGTTGTGGAGTGGGCTGAATACACACACACACACACACACACACACACACACACACGCAGTGAACGTAAGGTGTAGAGATCCTGACTCAAGTATTGAGTGGAGAATTTTAAAATGCACCAGGAATTATACAGTAAAGAGCATTTTAGGTAGCATTTACTTTTGGCTCAAAGTAAGAGAAAACCTGACTAGTAGGGGTTTACTTTTCTTTCAAAAGTGTGGAGTAGATTCAGCAGCTCAGTGTTATCAAAGCTGCTCTCTCTGAGAATCTTCGTTTTTTACTCATGATTGCCACATTGTTGCCGAACCTCCAATTATCACTTCGATTTTTAAAATTAATAAAAAAAGGATTGAACAAGTCCAGCTGAATGTGTCCTTTTTATGAAGGTTAAAAAATGCACAGTATGATGCTATTTGTGCAAATTTTGAAAACAAATAAACGGTGTAACCATTTGTAATAATGGTTACAAAGACGCAAAAAATAAGTAGGGAAAGTACAAAATTATTATTGAGAATGACATGCAACAATTGTAGGATAGTGTTTAATATATCTGTAATATATTTTTTCTTTAAAAGAGAGAAATCTGAAGAAACATGGCACAATTTTAATGAGCTGAATTTCAGAGGATGGTAACTGTTATTTTATATATTTTCCATTATGTGGAAAATATATTATGATTAATGAAACAAAGATTTTCTGTTTTTGTTTTGTCCCTAAATAAGAGACAGCCTCAGATTTAAAAAAATAAAATTAGGTTCCCCATTTTCAGAAAAGTAGAGACTGGGAGCAGGGAAATCTTTCCATCTCAGTCCATCATGGCAGCAGAAATCAGGACTTGCTAATGTCAGTGTTGTACACCCTATTGTCAATGTTGGGAACTGACATCTATAGTCTGAGGACACCTATGGAACTGACTCTGTTATCATCCTAGAAGACATGAAAGGGATTAGGAGACAGCACAGGCACAATCACGGCAACCTGTCTGGGAAACACTGGTTCTGCATACATGCTTTTTTAAAAAAATAAATAAATCATTAGTAAACTGATAGAAATCAATTATGAGGTTATATTCTTTTTTTCCCCCAATAAAAATAAAGGGATCATTAATTTGAACAACTGAAAGAAAAGGCAGGCTTTTTTTTTTTTTTTTTACAAATATTTTACATAAAGTATTCCAGAAAATATAAAGTATGCATTCTCAAACTGGAGACCTAAAATGTTATATATAAAATAAAGCAAAACAAATGTTCATGAGATAAGAACATATTCAAGATAAAAAGGGAAACCATTTTTTAAATATTGTAAAGAAATTACACCTAAGAATTAACATTCAAATGGGAGGCAGAGAAGCAGAATTGAAAGGGTAGAAAACAAAATGAATAATGTAAACCTGGTGATATTTCCATTTTATAAACAAAGAAAGAATTGTATAGAATAACAATCGATCAATAAAGATAGAGAAAAATTTGCAACAAATATTAAAATTAGTCCTTAAGGAATATACCAGAATAAATGAAACAGAAGTAACATGCAAACTTATAAGAGAAGACAAATTTCATGAGCTGAAAGAAAACACTGATTGCTTTGATTTAAAAATGTAAAACAGCAAGCAATCTCATATGGACATATGTATTCGTCTTAAATTTAAATTACAAAAATTAAGAGAAAAAATTATAAACACTGAAGGAGGAAACAAGACAATGGCAAAGAATCGAATGAAGGCTGTCTCAGACTTTATCTCTACAGCATTAACTACAGCTAACTAAACAGTGTACAACAATTCTGGTTCTATCTTTGCTTGGTCTTGGCTGCTAGAGCTTCATTTACCAAATCTGGTAAAAGATAGAGTTGGACAAGATATACCTATCAGAAATACCGTGTTTTTATATTAGTGTCAATGGAGGATATTCTTTTACCAGATTCATGGGACCAGTAGAGCATGCAATCTGTTTTTGTCGCTTTATACAGGAGTTGAGACTATTTCATTTGCATGATGCTCTTCATTTTACTAAGGAATGGTTATTGTTAAGATTATTTTTCAACTAATCTTATTTGCAATTGAGTGTGTAGGATATAAGAATGTGTTAGAATAATGTATCATGCAAGAGAGGAAAAACAAAATATTTTTAGTTGAATTGTAAATACTGATACACTTTAACCTCTCAAAAAATAATACAACAGACCAGTGTGGGCCAGAACACCTCGGTTTCAGCTGCCTATGGTCAGAACTCTCTGGGGAACTCTGGTCTCTCCCAACAGCACTATAAGGGGACCCTGAACTCTGGTTTAACTAAGCCACAGGTCCCAAGGGTATCGGCAACCACGGGAGGACAGAATTCCACATGGCAACATCAGGGAATGCCGAACCTGAGTGGCCAGGCCCCAGGAACAACTCCATAAGCCCCTTCACTGCAGCTTCCAGTTTCCACATGCTGCAGGCCCACCTGAAAATGTCCAGCCCACAGTTCTCCCAGGCGGTGCCCAGCAGGCCCATGGTCCCCATGAGCTCAGCAGCTGCAGCGGGGTCCATGTGAGCACACAGCAGAGGACCAGTGCCCCTGCCCCAGCACCTCCCCAGGGAGCCCCACAGCAGGCCTTGCCGGGCCTGAGCCCAGCTGGGCCTGAGCTGGGGGCCTTCAGCCAGAGCCCCGCCCCAACAGTGGGCGGCCGGGCAGGGCTACACCGCGCCCAAGCCTACCCTGTGCGGACCGCAGGCCAAGAACTGCCCTTTGCCTACAGTGGGCAGCCGGGTAGCAGCGGGCTGGCCAGCATGGCCGGAGATGCAGACCTGATCGACTCCCTGCTGAAGAACAGGACTTCGGAGGAGTGGATGAATGATTTGGACGACCTTCTAGGGCCTCAGTAACAGGAGGATTTCTGGTGTTTTCAGTGTTCATACAGCCTGTATTTCTGTTCTTAAATTCAAGAAGAGCAATTATTTTGGACCAAAAACCCACAGCCCAGGGAGTTGGGCAGGTAGAGCTAGATTCATGGGCTGAGGCCTGGTCCTGCCAGGCTCTGGGGGACCCAGGGCTCCCAGCCAGCAGTTGTGCTATGTTGGCCTGGCCCCACCCCATCTGCTGGCATCATTATCTGGTGTTGGGACAGCAGGACAGGGTTCTACAGGTGGTTTTCTACCCAAATGACCAAAAAACCAACAGTGAAACCCCACGATGTCAGGCTTATAAAAATCTGTGCTATCATGTTGACTTAATCCAAGATTTCTCCACTTACCCCAATTTTGGGACAAATTTTTGTTGAAACTTTATAGCAGAACTGTTTGCAATTTGTAGCGTAGAAAAGATTTTAAATTTCTTTTAAAGTTTTAAAACAGATTAGGGTAGGTGGTGGTTTAAATTGATAAGTGGCATTGGAAACCTAGGGTTTCCTTTTGATTAAAAGCCTTTTTTATTCCTGCTCTTTGTCAGCTTTCAGGGCAAAGGGAGGTTCACTGGAAAATCATTTCCGTAAGTGAAGGCTGTGACTGCACGTGCCAAAAAGGAACAGGATGCCATGAGACAGCAGAGTCAATGACGCAGAGGTGGTCTTTCCAGCAGCTCCTCGTCCTCCCAGAATGCTGTTCTTCCACGTTGGCATTTAGGAGGACGTGGCCTGAGGAATCCCTTCCTCCCATGTGTTGGTAGCAGGACCCCAGGCGGCCCCCAGGCCAAATGCTGAAATGAAATAATTGGAATTCCTGTGTCCTCTTTTGTTGTAACTTCCTGCCTTTTGCAGTTTACCTGAAAACTCATATTTAATGTGTTAGGAAGGTGACCATTGAGTGTTAGGAAGGTGACTGTGTTGAGTAATGCACAGATGTCTTTCCTGCACCCTGTCCTCATTTCCCATAACCTTTCTTTCTGCCTCCCCTTCTTTCTCTCTCCAGCCCAAATGGAAAAACTCCTTAAGCCACTGATTTACTAGATTGGAGAGGAAAAGAGTTATTAGAATTCCCTAGGGAACCCTAGCATAGTAAGGAGCTGGGTATCCCCTCCCCAAAAAGCAAAGGTTTGTGGGAAGGAGAAAAATACGTGTGCCCTGTTTGGCAGGGTGGATGCAGGCCAGGCCACAGGAAGGAATTCCACTTTCTTTTACTACTTCTGCCACTCCCTCGACAGATGACTTGCACTTTTTGAAGAGAATTGCTTTGTAACACTGCTACCTCCTTTCTAAAGATTCAAGTGGATTTCTCTTTTAAGGTCTATGAGTTTTTAGGTCTTGACTAAGCTAAGAGTCCACAACAGAGTATTACTTGTGGGCTATTTGTGGGAAATGAAGACAGAGCACTTCGATGTAAAGAAATCAAAATGGTAAGCACAAGGTGAGACCCTGTTAAATGGGGTGTCGGAGAGAAAATAGTACACTGAAAAGAGTGGTATATATGCAGAGTGGTCTCTGGCGAAACCACAACCCCATTTTTATTTCCCTGGAGCCTCAAAATGGATAATTCAAGGAGTATCATATGTAAAGAATTGAGCCAATGAAAATGTTCACACAACCAGCTTGAGTGGCTTTGAGGGGACGAAAGCTTATACACACATTGGTAACTATTTTGCACCAGCAGTGCCTTTCATGGGGGTACTTGGACCCTCAGATCTTCTTCTCTAATAGCCATTTGCCACCACGGGTGGTGTTTGGGCCATTTTGCCTTTAAACACCCTCCCTGCCTTCCCCAGTTTCTGACTATAACTCTCAAAGAAGGGAATGAATCATAAAGCCAGTGAAGACTCCACCCTCTTAGTGAGTTCCCCCGATCTGAAGGGGAAGAGGGTGACTTCAGCGGGTTCTCTACCAAAAATAGGGGGCCAAAAGCTGGTGGTGGGTCCTTGTTCTTCTCCTGGTCTCCCTCTGGCTGCTGCTCACCTCTATCCCCAGGCACTGGTGTCTCGGCCTCCCCCTTGTAGGGAGGGCTGCCCATGCCTTAGTCCTGAGGCCACCTAGACAGACAGCAGGCTTCTCACTTGCCGCAGTGTCAGAGCAATAAAATGTGATGCTTGGAGTCCCCCCAGGGAGCTGCCTGTGGCTTTATTAATGAATCTGGTTTTTGGGTAGTCAGGGAAGGAGACAACTTCGCTTCAGTGCAAATCTCCATCTTTCAGGAGCCATGACTCAAAAGAAAAGGGTGCTTGGACTTTTGTTATACACACTTGCTTTGTGTAAATAAATGTTTACAATTTTGTATTAAAGATGGAATAAGCATTAGAACTTCTGACTGTATATTTTTTACTTTTATAGATTTTAAAACTATGATCCTTTATATATGTGTTTTGGGGGGCTATAAGTTTTATGTCAAACAGTTGGTATTGTTAACTTTTTACTGTCATCAAAGTACAAAAAAGTCCTATTAATTCCCTTATTCTTCCACTTCCCTCTGGTATACACCAAAAAGAAATCTTTACTTTCCTGTTTTATCATTATAAAATAATAAAGGTATTTTGCTAGTATGGAAAAAAAATAATGCAACATATAATCATATAGTCAGCCCTCAAATTTAAACGATACTAAAACATTGCCATATTTGTTTTAAAGAAATAAAATGTTAACGATAAAGCTTGCCTTACTCCTCCATAGTATTATATGGGTATCCGTTATATTATTTTCTGAGTGATGAAAGTATATACTTATTAACAATTCAACTAAAAAAGAAACACCCCTTTCAGACTCCCCCATGAACATTTGGATGTGATATGATAGCAGTAAGTTACTTGAGGGAGTTCTTATATGAAAACATTTTTAGCGAGACATATTTAATCCATTTGGGTTGCTTAGTTTAAATAACCTGGAATATGTGGATTTATGGGATAGAGCTTTTTGGAAACCAAAAATATAAACTATGAAGCCCCAACCTTAAGTATGTCCTCTGAGCTTGCCCTACACTTAGAAGGTCTGGTACTCCAAAACCAAGATGTGTCCCAATGCACTGAAAGGGGCTTTTTGGAAGTTGCATCCGATAATTTGGAGCCTCCAAAAGCAGATGCTTATACACCTCTGGGTGATTTTTACTTTTATTTCTCACTAATCCTTAGTAAAATTTGGTTTGGGGTAAGATCTATGATTTCTGTGAGTCTTCTCTGATAATTCAGCCTCTTGTATCATTGCAACTTACAATTAGCCCTCATCAGCAAGTAGATTATGTTGAAGCAGAACCTGCTCACAATAACAACAATGAAAAGCATAAATATTTAGAAAATATTATAATATAAAATATATGGTACTCAACTAGTTAATCCACAAATGTTCCCTGGAAAATATAAAAGACTTGAGTAAAGCTAAAGCAATAAAGAGATTTCTAGAATGAGAAGATTGAACATTATAAAGATATCACCTCATGTTAAATTATTTAGAGATGAATGTAATTTCAATAAAACCTGATGCTGGATATTAATTTTACTTGAAACAACTATTAATGAATGCAAATAGAAAACAGAATAGGAGAAGATAACAAAGAAATCTATAAAAAATTATTCTTACCATTTCCTACCAAACTGTCAAAACCTGACAGAATACTGGCCATTCTAGCTGTTTCTAGCAGGTAGTTTCAGTGCAATGGCTGAGATGCTGTTTAAAGATTTAGTAAAAATGGTAGTCCTGAAGAGTAACTGATGGCAGTAAAGACGGATAATGTTAATTAATCACCAGATCTAAGGACAATTGTGAACTATGTTTCAAAAACCAGGATGCTTGTAAAAAATCTCAATTTTTTTTCATATGAATGCACCTAGGATTTATTATCAGAGCATTAACAGTATACCTTAGAATTAGGCCCCCTAGGTTAACAGTGTACTGCTGATCAGAATACACATGTTTCAACTCAAGCATCACTTCTCTCAGGTCACACCCTTTTGGAGATCCACAAATTGGGTTATTTGGACTCCTTTTCATTAATTTAGCACATGAATATCCACCTATCTTAGCATGTATCAAGCAGTAACATGTCTATTTGTCCTCCTCTGGCAAGACACTCTGACATCTTGGGGAGCAGAGGCTATTTCTTTCAAAAATTGCTTTCATTAATATATTCTAATGCTCAGCAGAGTGTCTGAAATAAAATAGGAGCTAAATAAATTTATATTCTGTTAAACAAACGCATGAATGGATAAACAGTAAGGAATTATCATTTCCAGATTCTAGTGGTGGGCATGGTATAAGCTTACATTTCCTTCTCACAGTAAGATTTAATTATACATATTGTTATCACATTTTATAGAAGAGAAAACTTATGCCAATAATTAGCTGCTTAAAGTCATTTGAGTTTCAACCTCATGGTGATTTGGAGTTAAACCACATGATTTTTAAAAATCCTTAATAACATGAACAAACAGAGGAACTGAACAGATAACCACCCTCAAACGGATTTTAAAATATAAAGGAATTTAACAAATAATAAAGTAGGAATGTCAAATTAATGGGAGTGAGTGATAATATTTATTAAATAACATTGAAAATATTGGCTTGAAATTTGAAAAAATGAATTAATTTAAATAATTTCACACCTTTTAAAATAAATTTTAATTTGATTGAAGATTACATTTTAAAATCAGCAAATGGAATTAAAAGAAAAGCTATATGTCTCAAATGTTTGGGTGAGAAGGTATTAAAAACTGAAAGTGATAGAAATTATTAAGAAAAATATGAACAATTTGGCCAGATTGTTTTTATTATCTATTTTTTACGTTTTTTTAAAGAAAAAAATTACATAGAGTAAAAATGTATAATTGCAAACATGTTGGTGGAAAGTTGCTGAAAGAGGATTTATTTTATTTATAAATAATAAAGTATACAGTGTACATGTGTCAGTAAGTTCTTGACAAGATACTTTACCAGAAAAGCAGACATGAATTTACAGGCTAGTGAAGAAAAGTTTCAAGTGGAAGATGTAAGTGAGCAAAAGCACAGAACTTCAATACTGTGTAGATGTGTGAAGTAAATAGGAAATAATAATAATCCAGGCCACCAAGTCATCAGTGTTAAAGGAAATGCCAGGGCCCAATTTAAAAAATTCTTGTCTTCTTTGTTAAAGTAATAGTACCACAAAAAAAATATATTATGAAATTTATAATTACAAACAACTAAATGCACATGCAAACAATTAACATAAAGGCAAATGAAAATGAGATAAAAATAAGTAATCCTATAAGGAAAATATATCAAGGTAGTATGTCAAGGAAAAATCCTATAAAGATACAAATATGTCAAGAATGAAGGATAAAATAATATCCTTTAATTAAACACTAAAAATGTATCTATGAGATTCTTCACTATATCATATATTATTTGTGGAATATAGGTAGGATGGAGGAAACATTACCAATTTTTTACAAGTGGATTCTTGAATACTATTCAAATAGTCTCTGTATTTCGATAACCAGATAAATGAAACATAAAGACATTTTTCCTGAAAATAAGAGACGCTATTGTTATCAGTTCATTTATCATCTCAAGTTCTTGTAAGCAGTCAAAGCAGAAAATCCATTTCTCTCTTGTGTGAACAATATTCCTTCTACCTCTGTCTTACTTTTGGCTGGAGTCTCTGCAAATTCATGTGAAAAATTGGTTTGTCAGTTTTACACTTCAATTCTTTGGGTTGCTGCTATAAAAGGACAGGTAATTTGCTCAGGGGAAGAGTGGAATCTGTGGCAGTAGTTGTCATACTAATGGGTAATTCAGAAACCCATTGGTGCTTCAAACAAGAGTCTCTGATATATAAATACGTCATCAATAGGAAATAGAGAACGTACAATGGAGTATGTTATAGAGAACATACAATAGGGTCTGTAATAAGTATCATTTGATATTCTGACAAATTATCCCATGGCTTTCACAAGCTTTTCATACTCGTCTTATGTCAGATTCTTTAGAGAATGTCCAGAGATAGAGATTTTTATGTAGAAAGTCTATTGGAAGTACCCTTGGGATCAACACGTGTGGAGTCACTAAAGTGGGCAGATTTGACCTCACGATAGCACTGGGAGTTCTAGAGCTGGTATGGCCTTTCATCTTTATCCATCTCTGAAGGAATCATTCTCAAGATTCCTACGTTACGTGAACTAGTCTTTGGATGTGGCAGCTTCTGAAATAGGAGTGTGGCCTTGGGTAAAGCAGCTCTCTTCTACTGAAGACAGTGTCCGGAGAGGGATTCAGCTAAGGATATTAGCATCACTCACTCACAATAGCTGGGGAAATGAATATCTCAGTGCCAGAGGGAAGTTCTGGGTGGTGCACCAATGCATCAACTTCAGTCCACGTTTCATGATTGATGAATTCATTTGCTTCATACAAGAAGTCCTGGAAATATCGCCTCCAGTGTTTTGGTCAGTCTCTTTTCTTGAGTAAACGTACAAGGAGAAAGTTAGTGAGACCTGGGCCTCTAAACCTGTCCTCAAGGCCACACTTGAGATTCTTTGCCTCTTGTATTAAACCTGAACAAACTTTTTTGGCCAACCCAATACATCATCAGAGTACCAAAGTTTTCCCTGCCCCTATTGTGTACTAACAGCCTGCCTGCCAGGATGGTAATTTTTTTCCCTTGCTTGAAATGATCGAATGGCAGCTTAAAATTTAGAGGGACACTTGCCGTGCCACTGGTGGAGGAATTCTCTATCTGGGACTGGACTCTAAATCACCAGAGTTCAGTGTTCTGGTGGTATACAGCACACATTCCCTGAAATGGATCACTGAGTATGATAATAAACAGAGAAACCCCTACCCCAACCCTTACTTCCTGCTTCCTGGGGAAAGAGCATCATATCATTATCATTAATACAGGGTGCATACCGTGTCCTGGAGAATAGCACTCTACCTTGCATGGCAGGATCTCCAAAAGGATAGCTCAGCTGAATCTTCAAGAGATCATTTTTGCATTTTATCAGCACAATGTTCTGGGTGGCACTGAATGTGATAGAGCCAACAAATCCCAGATTCATGTGTCCACTGCGGCACCTTTTTTTTTTTTTGCTGGAAAATAGGTCTTTTACATTATGAGGGACTTTGTATAACAGGGAATTTTATGAAGGAGTCTGTGTCAGTGGATATAACTTTCTATAAGTCTTTGATTGATGGTGCTGGTTAAGTTCTTGTAGGCAGGAAAAGCAAACCATCATTGGAATGTGTGTTAGACTACTGTAAAACAATCACACATTCCCTAATAAAAGTGTGGTGGCAGTTGCTAGTATGGTTAGTCACACTTCTATAGATTCAACTAGTAAGGAGACAAGTCAGATAAATTTAGACATTTTACTACTCATGGTGTAGCAGGTGACCCACAAATTCCATTGGGGCGATGTGGATGGGAGTCCAGGTGGATACTGTGCACATAGCGGGACCGTGTCACAGCTGAGGAACAGTGAGCTTAGAAATTACCCATTCCTATAAGAGGGGTACTGGCAAACCTGCCTATATTTCCTTCTAGAGTGAGACTTCATTCTTACTACCCTGTAATGTAAGTAAGCAGATCCCTGGGAGGGGAAGAGACAGTCTCTATCTTCTGGAATGTAAATGAACTTGAGAATTGAGTGCTAATATGTGGGCATAAAGAAAGATGACAGAGTTATGGAGAATTGTTTCCCATCAGATACAAAATAGGTTTTATTACATCCTCTTGGCCAAAATTTCAGTAGCAAAAGCTTTTACCTGCCAATTTCTACTGTACTAGCTCTTTTTCCCCTGGCCAAGGACCCAATGTAGGGGTTATAATAATTATCAAATATGTCTCTTCCAACTTTACATTTAGAGTTTATATCTCAAGTGAACCCACTGTGGGTTTAACTGAACCAAGTCTCCTTTAATTACCTGGTCCCTATGCATCCTCCATCTATATAAAAGGACTTGAAAACACTTTGTGTCTATGGATATCAATGTCGAGTTGGATCCTATGTCTTTGAAATACTTGAAAATGTTCCTTTCTGAAGTGCATAGTTAACTAAATATAAGGTTGTAGTTATCATTGGAGCAGTAATGGGGAAAACATCACTACGCACATTTGTTGTGTGTTCCTCCTGGAAAGGTTCCACGTTAGATTTTGCTTCCTCAGAGCACTACTAATTTTCAGGTTTCCTAGGAAACTAATTTTGAATCAGGAACATAGTTGGAATGCCTTTAGCATCAAAATTGTTGGAAGTAGTCTTTAGCAGAAGGGAGATGTACAGGTTTCCTATTGCTGCTGTAACAAATTACTATAAACTTAGTGGCTTAAAACAACACGTTTCTTCTTTTATAGTTCTTTTACAGTTCTCAAGATGAGAAGTCCTAAAATGGGTCAGAAGGGCCACATTCCTTCTGAAGGGTCTAGGGGAGAATTGATTTTCTTGCCTTTTCTAGCTCTAAAGGGAACCTGTATTCCTTGGTTCATGGCCTCTTTCTCCACCTTCAATGCCAGAAATATAACATCTTCAAATCTTTACTCTTCTGTCATCACAATGCCATCTGCGTCTGACCCTCTTATTGCCTTCTTATTAAGACCCTTGTGATTAAATCGGCCTCACTCATATAATCCAGAACAATGTTCCCACCTCAAGATCCTTAACCTTATCACATCCACAAAGTTCTTTTTGCCATGGAAGGTAAGGTATTTAAGGTTTGGGGGATTAGGATGTGGACATCTTTGATGAGCCATTATTCAACATTTCACAGTCCACCCTCTGTGATACCTCAATGCATAACACATGAAACTGTTGGTAATTAATTATATTTTCTTTGACATCCTTAGTAAGTCATGATGGGGAACAAAGTGGATGGTTTCTGAAACAGCACAATTTCCTTACAGGTGAAATAATAATGAATCTCAAACTGTGGTTTAATGACACACAATTCTTTAAACTGGTGATACTTATTACCGTGTTAGCACTGCAATGTTTATATTTAATCATTACAGTTTCTGCAAATGTTTCATAATGAGATATGATTTTCACATCACATTTGTGAAACTTTTTATTTTTGAACTTATACAATAATATCTTAAATTCAAAAAAATTTTCATAAATAACAAGTAGCTAATTTGTACTTAAATTATTTTTTCTTATTACATTTGTGCCTCTTTTCTTGTGTGTGGTTTATAAAACCCTTGTTCTTTCTGTAAGATAGAGTAGCTTATGAAACAGATATATTATTGAAACATTAGAGTTAAACAGAATTAGTTAAGTAGAAGTAAATTTGGGGGTGGTTTGAATTTTTGAATTTTTTTTTTGTAAGTTTACCTTTTCCTATAATCACCCAGTTCTTAGTGCTTTTTTATTTTAATTTTTGTGTTACAAATATTAATTTTTTGTTACATAAATTAACCCATTATTATAGGCTAGCGAAGTTCAAATGGTGGCACTTCTACTGGTCCTTCAGTTCCTTCAGTCTTCTGATGGACGACTTTACTGTGACAGCAGAAGTGGTGTTATAGGTCCAGGCACCACCAGCTACCATTTCATGCAGGAATCACGATGCCAGATGCCCACAACTGGTCTCTTCATCTTGATTTTGCCACAGAAGGAGCAAGTGTACTTGGCGTGCTGGCTGATTTCCTCAGCATTTTCCTGAGGGAGGTACTATAATGGGTCCCATATTTACTGAAAATTCCAGACTTCTTTGTGCGTTAATCATGTCTCTCAACAAATATTAAATTTTTGAAAAGAAGGTGAAACAACACCCAAAGAAATGGAGAATCCATTTTAAAGGAGTTTCCAAAATATAAGCAGTACTTTTTATAATCATTCTCTATTCTGCACCATTAAAATAAAGACAATAGATTCTCCGTGTGAGTGACCCAGAGAAGACCACATTATCCTTATGATAATGCTGCAGTGATGTATGCAAAATATACTGCTAGGTGAGAAGCATACGGTTTAATGGATTGTCTGATATATTGATATTGTTAATACCTTTGATTTTGATCCTAAAGTGAAAGAGAGCTTATAGATCCAGAAATTTGGTGAACTTTCATAATATGTTCATGTTTATAGTTTCAGTTTTTTTGACTCATAAACTAATTTATGCACACTAGAAATATTTGGGTTTTCTTTTTTTCTAACTTTTTGATTAAATTTGAGGTTAAAGAGTTGAAACTGGTAACATTTGAAAGCCATGTCAGGAAAAAAAAAAGACTTCAATTTCTACAGTGTGACAAGGAGAAAGTTTAGACTTCTAGGCACTGGGAAAATGCTGGAAACATAGATCTAAACTGAAATAAATGCATATACACTTGCCATATTCTTACTGTCAATGAAGAAACATAATTTTCCTTATTTTATATTAAATGGAATGGTTCTATAAATAACTTTTAGAACACGTATCTTCAAAGTTTCTAGGCAAGAAACTTTCAAAGGCAAGAAATATAATGAAATTTAAACCCCAAATAATTAAAATACTCACATCTTTTAGACACAAATTTCGACTTTTAAAATTATTGCAGAGAATTATATTACAGAATATATATCATTTTGTATCCGCTTAAAAATTCAGTCTAAACTTGTGTTTTAACATTTTTACTAATTAGATAATCGAGGTTCATAATGATCTTAAAATACAATAAGTTCCCTATATACAAATGAATTCCATTCTGAGAGTGCATTTGTAAGTCCAACAAAGTTAACCTAGGTACCCAACTAACACAATTGACTATATAGTACTGTACTGTAATAGGTTTATAATACTTTTCACACAAATAATACATGAAAACAAACACAAAAAATAAAGAAAACATTCTTAATCTTACAGTATGGTACCTTGGAAAGTACAGTACCAGCTACATCCCACTCCTTTTACTCTTGCTTCTGGACATCCTGGGCTTGAAATAAAAATGCTATACTACCATACTCTATACAGTACTGTATAGTAAAGTACACAAAAGCACAACCACTTGTAGAGGATGTGCGCACGTGACAATGTACACCAGACATTTGACCTAACTTACGTGATTGGACATGCGAATGCACATTCGCATCTTTGAAAGTTCCCAACTTGAAGGTTTGTATGTAGGGGACTTAATGTAATATAACAAATAATTAGCATTCAGTGCTCTACGGCCTCCATATCTTTTTCACCGGGACTGATGTCTATGGCTTTGTTGTGCTTTGGGGCCAGTTCAATTCCATAGCTATTTGATAAGTGTTAAAATATCACTTCTAACTTAGATATGTTAAGGTTATGAGAGAAAGTATGTGCTCTGCTTCATGGAATTGAGACCAAAGTTTTGCATAAATAAACCAACTGGAGAGCAATACAAGATAAAATAGAAAACAAAATAATAACTGATAATTATTGAAATATTTATATTGTTCAAATATGAAATGCTTTATAAAGGCTCTATCATAAAGTATTCAAAAATTACAATGGGCTTTCAGTTCAAACAGTCCTCAGATTCACTTTCTGATGTGTCTCAGCCCAAGCTGTATTGCCTTGGACGGATCACTTATTTTCTCACGCTTAGCACACTGTATAATACATGTTAATCAATACATGCCAAAAATTGTATTACTGTTAGTGCTATTGTCTCTTTTAGGATAGTTTTGTTAACGTTAGTATTATAATTAGTATTATTTTCTGTTTTGGTATGTTAATCTATTCAGAAGTTGAATGAGTTCAAGGAGATAACTCTGAATGAAGGTTTTTCTTGGCAATGGTGGTTATATGTTTCTTGTAGGACAGATAAGACTTGAGTAAGCAGATAGGTAGATGCACTTTATTGAACAGTTAATCATTTTGTGAGCACATACTACATGCCAGGCATTATGTTAATTCCTGAGAAAATCCAAGTACAATGATGCATGATCATTTTATTATCAAGGAATTTATAATCTGGGATAGAATGACATAAATGAATCAAGAATTAAAATGCATAGAGTATATTCAGGTACTATAGGAGCACAGATAAAGTGTGTCACTATTCAGATGGCTGGCCAGGGAATACTTGAAGCAAGAGGGATGGATGAGTTTACACTCAGGAAGAGAAAACAATCATGTGATGAACAGATGAAGTTTAGGAGTCCAAAATAACTGGAATTAAAGCAGAAGATTTGTTTCACAAAGAATTTCATTTGATAGATGTAGTTTGTGCATGATCTGAAATGTGGAAAAGAGAGTATAGACACCAGAGTGTCAACAGGACTAAAAATTTTTAACAAAATATCTGAGCATTACACTATAAACATCTACAATTTTAAAAATTCTTATCAAATTAGCTCCCAAAGAGAAAGGAAAGCCTATTATGCAGCTCTGTAGCTTTGCTACACCCTTCAAGAGAAGACATCTGGAAGTCACATGCATTTAGGGAGCTCGACTTTTTCAGCAACACTGGCCTATGTTAAAGTACCAATAGGTCTTTTCTTAACTCAAACAACAACCTTCTCCTGGCCATTGTTCTACAGTCTGAATGCATTTTAGTGAATTAATCACTTAGCTAATAATCTCTTTGAAATGTAAAATGGAACATTTTTTAAATCTTTTTTTATGTCTTTATTGGAGTATAATTGCTTTACATTGTTGTGTTAGTTTCTGTTGTACAACAAAGTGAATCAGCTATATGTGTACATATATCCCCATATCCACTCCCTCTTGAGCCTCCCTCCCACCCTCCCTATCCCATCCCTCTAGGTCATCACAAAGCACCGAGCTGATCTCTCTGTGCTATGCAGCAGCTTCCCACTAGCTATCTATTTTACATTTGGTAATGTATACATGTCAGTGCTACTCTCTCACTTCGTCCCAGCTTCCCCTCCCCCCCCACTGTGTCCTCAAGTCTGTTCTGTACGTCTGTGTCTTTATTCTTGCCCTGCCACTAGGTTCATCACTACCGTTTTCTTAGATTCCATATATGTGCGTTAGCATACGGTATTTGTTTTTCTCTTTCTGACTTACTTCACTCTGTATGACAGACTCTAGGTCCATCCACCTCATTACAAATAACTCAATTTTGTTCCTTTTTATGGTTGAGTAATATCCCATTGTATATATGTGCCAATCTTCTTTATCCATTCATCTATTGATGAACATTTAGGTTGCTTCCATGTCCTGGCTATTGTAAATAGTGCTGCAGTGAAAATTGTGGTACATGTCTCTTTTTGAATGATGGTTTTCTCAGGGTATATGCCCAGTAGTGGGATTGCTCGGTCATCTGGTAGTTCTATGTTTAGTTTTTTAAGGAACCTCCATACTGTTCTCCATAGTGGCTGTATCAATTTACATTCCCACCAACAGTGCAAGAGGGTTCCCTTTTCTCCACACCCTCATTTATTGTTTGTAGATTTTTTGATAATGGCCATTCTGACTGGTGTGAGGTGATACCTCATTGTGGTTTTGATTTGCATTTCTCTAATGATTAGTGATGTTGAGCATCTTTTCATGTGTTTGTTGGCAATCTGTACGTTTATGTTCAATATTTCAAAAATAAGAGTTGGTTGTTTTGCTTCATGAATATCAATACAATTTGAACCTTTCAGCCTTGTGTCCCATGTGGAACAAAGTAGCTCTCTTCCTCTTTCCCTTTGCATCCTCATATGTCAAAAGGACCTTAAAAAATAAATCTCTCACTATGATCAAACCTCTGTGAACATCGACAGAGACAAAAACTATAGGAGATATTATAAGGGCAGAAAGGTTTAGGGGACAAATTATTCTGAAAGAATTTAGAACACAAATATCAGTCACGATCACATACTTTTCAGCATCTATATTGCAAGAATATAACTGTACCATGAAGTCAGTTATATGACTTGAATAAATATAGCTTTGAAAGAGTAGGAAAATTTTTCAGTTTTCTTAAAGCAGGTAATATTCTATCTCACATATCTCAGTAATTTGATTACTGCAGACAAAGTAGGGCCTTCAGTACTACATGAAGGATTCCCGGCTTTACTGATGTTTTTATGCATTTCAGTCTCTCTCCACACTAAGATACCAACAGAATTTTACACGCTTCTCACCTCATAAAGTGATCTTATTTATGGAGAAATTGTACCCTGCTAACAAAAGTCCCATTTTAGTGGCTCATAGAGAACAATGGGTTATTTCCTGATGGACAGGAAAAAGCATAGTGAGGAGAGCTATGACTATAAAATTAAGGGGAATGTGGCAAAAATTTTACTTGGTTAGGCAGATGTATCATCTTATAAAAGTTCCAAATTTAAGAAGTACAAAATACAGAATAGAAGCTATATAAAATGCTTTATTTTGTGAAATTCAGTACATACTGGAAATTTTCTTATTATAACATTGCATTTTGCTTAATATTCTACAAGATACCTGTACCAAAAATTATTTCATATGAACATCTGCCACCAATGCATTTACTTTCTAGCATTACTATGATTAATTTTGATTATGTTATTTCAGCTTGTAGTTGTCATAAAATACTTTAGTTGAATTCGAATGAAGAAATATATATTACTTCATAGAGAAGTCATTCCAGTTACAAAACTACAAGGGGTCACAACATATTTTACACTAAAGAACACTAGAAAGAAAATTAATGCTTTTTTTTCATGTATATAACTATGCTCTAAAATACAAAAATGGCCTAATGCATCTACCATGCAATATCCTTTCTACTTTACTTTGTTTGTGGGACATGTGCATTAGGTCTTCTAAATTTGTTTTCTGTGGGTTTTTCAAAAAATACACTTATTTGAAATTTGCAAACACATTATTTTAAGTGAATTTCATATTTTTACTTTTTCATAAGAAGGAATTAAAGTATGAGCTACACTATCAGCTTGTATATTGAAATACTTCGTGAGTTAAGATAACATTATTTCTGTTCATATGCAGTGTTGTTAGAATTCTGATATGTAAAAGTGGGTTTTCAGCAGCTCAGGCAGATTCTTGGGGAGACAGCAGGAGGTAGGTCACAGACTCAAGTTTAATAGTTCACCTAGGAATAATCAGGTTGATCTGTAATCCAGAAGGGTATTTGAGTATTAAGATTAATTTTGTTAGATATATTTATTTCCATAGATTCAAATTGGACCACATCTGCTTCAATATTTAGTGGCTTAAGAACCCAATTAGTAATTCACAGGATTCAGTGAGCATGAGACTGAAGCAGAGGAATTGGTTGATCTTGTGAAATTTTCTCTCTATGCCATGTATAGATCCTGCTATATTATCCCTAGTATATGAGAAAATAAGTGACTGGGGCACTCATATCACTGTAGAGAATACTTATTTTCCATCATTGTGTATACCTGCTCACAAATTATTTGATTAAGCTTTTACAATGCCCTATATCCATCAATAAGATAAAAATTTCCTGTCATTTGACACATTTCCTTTGGACAACTATTAATATTTCACTGCATCCTATTTTTTTCCATCATTTATGTATTAACTTAATACTCCTTTCTCTAGGAAGGCATCATAACCCCTATATTATGTTTTAAATAGTGTTTTCTTCACTCTTCAGGAATTTAAAGTCCATCTCTGTATTATTCTTAATATAAATATTCCCTTTAAAATATATTGATAATAAAGAGATTATTTTGTCACGTGTGAAATTATTCTAGTTGTGGTTATTTATTTTGTTTACCCAGTAGTGTTTTCAGTGAGACCAGATCAATGATCTTTATTTTTAGAATAAGCAAAGAAATTACCAGAAGAAAAATAAAATATAATTAGAAGGATAACAAATTTATGTCTCTTGATTCCAACTTTTTATGGTAATTATTAGTTAGCTTTACATTCGGAAATTTAAGAGAGACTTTTAAAAATTATTTGGTCACTCCTTACTCTATTTACCTTTATATATGATTAAAGTAATGTTAGGGCTGGGAATATAATATTAAAGAAGATATAGACCCCGTCATTATCTTGACACAGATTTAAAAATCGGAAAACTACATTTACTAAAATTAGTGCATCAAGAAGTTTAAAACAGTTTATGAAATGTATGGGTGTAGCTGCAGTTCCTATCCAAAGCAGAGATAAAGGAAGATTCCAAGAGGAACACAGCAAATATGATAATTCTAAACCTCTTAATTCTAAAAGGAACACAGCAAATATGATAATTCTAAATGGGTAAATGGCATTTAGTCAGGCATAAAAGTGGGGAGAAGAACCTGGAAATATCAGAGGCAAAGTCCTGTGGATGACACAGTTCGTCTGGAGCACAAAGACCTGTGTGGTTGGAATGCAGACTGGCAAGCAGAAGAGCTGAGAGGAGACATAGGAGAGAAAAAAGAGTCAGACCATGAAGGATATTTTAAACCATTCAAAGTCTGCCTATCTTTTAAGATTGTCCAAATGAAGGACCAATCAGACTAATGATGTTAATTTTGCCACCTATAATTCAGAGTACCTCGGTGTAGTGGAAGGAGAATCAGCAGGCACAAAGACCACACTTGATTTCATAATCAGTGGTTGGTTTCTTTTCTTACATATCAAATGTTCCGTTAACCTCTTTTTAATGGATTCTGTATGCACTATGAGGTATAGAGGCACAAAATTTTTAAAGGGTTGAGTTTGATGCACCTTTGAAATATCAGAATATAGTTATTCAGTTCTCAGTTGTACGTTTGTGCATGAGTCTCAGAAGAGACGTCTGGGCTGGAGGTAAAATGGTGGAAATTCTTGGAGCATCTAGGAGTCTGAATAAATAAACCCTGTATTTTCTGCCTAAATTTTAAACCAGTTGAAATAGGAGTCACCTTTTGATATCACAATGTAAGGATATAACCTAATTGTACAAGTACAATGGTTATTTGAATAATAATTAAAAAAAAATAGACCCAGATAGCCTCCCATTATTTGGCAGTAGTTGAAGTCCATGGGTTTCCCCCATGAATGTCTACCCTGCTAAGCTTATCATATGGCTAAAAGGATATGAGAATGTATTTCTTCTTTGAGTAAACAGATCCCAAAATGAAGGAGGCAATGCAAACCCAGTTGTTTTCCCAAAACATCAATCATATAAGTTACTCCTCCTATTTTAGGCAGAAAGAGACCAACCATTGATCAACTGAAAGTTCCTTCACATGAAAGGAAAAGTCAAGGGTGCAGGTATTAAGTATTAAGCTCATAACAGTGGAAGTGAGCTTGTGATTGGTAATTCAAGTTATGGAAGTGATAAACTATTGGGAGAAAATCAAATAAGAATAGAAAAAAAACTTAACCTTAAATCATATTATAATGCAATGTAAAAAACTCATTAGTCCATGTTAATGGACTAATGGAGAGCATAAAGAAAGTGTGATAGCCTCAAATTTGTATATAATCAGTACCTAAGAGAATACATTCCTGTATCTCAGCCCCTTAAAGTTTTCCTTAAGTATTTAAGCCAGTGGACTTGGAACTCAAATGAATGTCTTTAACAATTTTATTTATCCTTTAGTTAACTAAATATTTATTTAGTGTCCACTATGCTTTAGACACAGAAATAAGTTTTGAAAAAATAATAAATAATAAATATATAAAACACATATTTTCTTCCATTGAAAAGTTTAATGGGGAATTAGGACAAAAAACAAAAACAAAAAAATATAATATTTTAAATATTGTGATGGGGATGTATAAAGTATTGTGTGATCACACAGATAAGGAAGACCATGTAATTATTGGAGGACAGGATATGCTTCCTAGAAGAAGTAATTTCTAAGGAGAAATTATAAACTATTTTGGTTAAAGGAAATCATGGAAAAAGTCAGTGTAGTGTGGGAAGAGTGTCCTATATGAGAGGAATGATTTGGCTCTCATTGGCCAAACTCCACTAGAAGCCATGGGACCGCAGAGCTGCAGTCCACAGAGAGCAGCCTTCAGCAGACAGAGCAGGGTGGACAATGGCGAAAAGCAGCTTTGGAAGGATAAAAATCATACTACCCAGATAAACATAACATGCATCAAACTGCTTACCTTGACTCTATTGGCACTATTTTCCCTCAGGAATCAAAGAGGAGCCTTGGGCTTCCCTGGTGGCGCAGTGGTTGAGAATCTGCCTGCTAATGCAGGGGACACGGGTTCGAGCCTTGGTCTGGGAGGATCCCCCATGCCGCGGAGCGGCTAAGCCCGTCAGCCACAACTACTGAGCTTGCGCGTCTGGAGCCTGTGCTCCGCAACAAGAGAGGCCACGATAGTGAGAGGCCCGCGCACCGCGATGAAGAGTGGCCCCCACTTGCCGTAACTAGAGAAAGCCCTAGCACAGAAACAAAGACCCAACATAGCAATCAATCAATCAATCAATCAATCAAATAAATAAATCTTTAAAAAAAAAAAAAAAGAGGAGCCTTTTCCTTTACCCTAGTCAGTACTCTGGTGCTTACGCAGAGAAAAAAGTGCAATTCAACCTCCAATTTCCAGGGAAAGAAGAGTGTCTGATACTGATAACTTGCAGCTGATCTGTGGTGGCTCTGTGCCACCAAAGAGCTTACTAACTCTTGACCAAGATAGGAATGAAATGCTATATTAGTGATTTATTTTGTGCTCCTTAAAGCCCTAAAACTCCTCTGGAGCCATTACAACGTTGTTTATAGAAATGTGTAGATCGATAATGTGTAACTGATTTAACCAGTTACTCAGTCTAGTTTTGCTATGTGACTAATGGAGTATCAAAACAAAAACAAAAACAAAACAGACAGCCCTCAGTAAGGTTTAGCCTCAGCTTCCCTGATGCCAAGATATGTTACAGATATCTTCAAGGTTTGTGATGTTGAGATGAAGCATGTGCTGAGAGAATGTGAGGAGACCCTGAAAATCTTTGCCTGAATGTCTGGGACCTCCTTGATGTTTGCCTGTGTTTTGTTTCTCCTGCTCTGTCGTACACATTGCCTTTAGTAAAGCCTCACTGGAGGCTTTAATAAAAGCCATTTTGTGTGGTCACATGAGCCTTTTCAGTAATCACATGAGCCCTTTCAATAATTCAACCCAAGATGAACATAATGCAGTTGCTGCAATGATATATAATAATAATAAACATCTTTTCATTGAATAAATGAATCAGTGAGTTAATGAGTGAATAAATGAATAAGGCGTGTCAACTATTTTGTACAGATACTAAGTGCACAAATGGGGTAGATTCAGTGAGTTCATAGGGGAATTTATTATTATTAGCATTTAGGTGATTTTAAATCCTGTTGCTTATTCCTTTCTTTTAATGATCTCACATCTACATCAAAGAATATATATAAAGGATCATAGTACTGAATTTTCATAAAAGTTTTATTTATGTGTTTAGCAGGGTGGTGCAGTAAAAATGATTTTTTATACTTTATTACAAACTAAACAAAGTTTCAAGGCACATATAAAATAATGTGAACTGTCTTTGTCACCGTTTATGTAGGCTAATGTCAAATGAAACCAGGACTCTGATTATTAAATGTCATGTAACCTCATGGTGCCAAATCTTTGCTGACTCAGTTGCCAGGCTGACATATATTCTATCTAATACAGACTGCCCATAGTTGGACTCACTAAATGCTTTCCATGCCTCTTCTCTACCATTCATTCTTCAACCTGTCTTTAGAACCTACCAAACCATGAGCTAGATGTTGGTGATACAATAATTGAAAACAAACAAAAAAACATATTTCCTATGCTTGTAGAGTAGACTAGTGATGGATACAGTCGTTTCGACATATAATTTCAATATAAAATTTGAAATGAATGAAAATGAAATATGTTTTGAAAGTAAAGGGTCCTCAAATTCTTTTCTGAACCAAACTGGCCTTGCTTCAGCATTGCCCCATGATTGGGTCCGGTATTTCTGAAAAAGGACCCTCCACTTTGCTCAACTTGGCTTCCCTGCACACGTACTCTGAGTTCATGGACTCACAGATCATTCTGAGTTCCTCCTCTTCTTGACTCAAATCTCCTTTTTAAAGGAAAGATGATTTAAAATCTCTTCTCAAGTAACTCATTAGTTCTTGCTATTGGAATAAATGGATTTAATCTATTTGCTTTTAATATGATTTAAAAATTTTCAATATTATCTTTTACAAAATAAAAGCAGATATATTCCTAACAAACTTTGTTAACAAAGTTGAAGTCTTTATTCCTAGTTTAGGTATGTGTGATTGAAAGCGAATTCCTTTAATTTCTGGATTATAAGTAAAAGATCTCTTAGAAATTTGACACAAGACGGTATGACTGAAGGCTAAGGATAATACCTGGAAGTTGAACTGAAACATGGAAGGAAAAGCAGACAAATAAGTATCTGCCAAAAGTATACATAGGAAAATGCATCCAGACAGGATCCAGTTTAAAAAAGAATAAACCTAAAGCCAGGATTTAAGAAGTAGGAACTTAAATACTATTGATGGAATAGAGAGTGGGTTTCTTTTTAGTTCCTTTGGATGAATGTTGATATACTTTGTCCTACTATAGTCAGATACTTAGATGACCTTTCCACAAAAGAAAAGCAACGTTGAAACCATGTTCCAGAGTGGCTTGTACCTGCTCAAAATTGGGTTACACAGTATTAAAGGTTTAAACCATATAAAGAAAAGTTAGAGACTCTTCCATATTCAAAGCTTTCCCCTCAAAATGAGTATGATTAATAACTTCTCTGTTTTGCTTTGATTGTTGCATGTTTCAATGTTATAGAAATTCAAGACAAGATCTTAAGGTGTCACATCTTTTCTCCATATGAAGCTGAGAAAATCTGCCTATGGTATTGATGCTGGGAGGATATCTGAATCACATGCTTGAGAGCTAGGCTTATTGTTCTAAATATAATTTGACAGTTAAAATGGAGCTGACTAGAGAAAAAGCTAGGATTTACATTTCATTTTAAAACTCCTTAGTGAAAATATGTAGTCAGGACAACTATAGACTCTAAACTGCTGTTTTGATTCCAATAATGCCTGGTTCCAAGATGTCAGTAATCTCCCCAAGGATAATAGAGTGAATACATAATTAATATTATCAAAATGTTAAATATAGTATTTATCACTACATTGCTAAAAGAACCATAAAGATAATTAAGGACAAGTCTCTAAAGGCAAAAAAAAATAAAAATAAATAAATAAACAAAGAAACAAAAAAGAAACCCTCCATTTCTCATTAATTATCTATAGATATTTTAGTCTCAATTATATTTAGAGGTCTTTAAATGTGTGTGCCAAATGTGAATGATATAATTCTGTATATCAAATGCTTTGGCTGCATAAATTGTAAATAGATGGTTTAACTTTAAATCTTTAACCTAGGGGCCACTCCAGAAGCCTGTGTTGCTGCACTAGGCCTTTGGCCTCCTGGAAGGCATTAGACTTCCTTCCCAAGAATGGGAATTTCACTATTTCTGACCTTTGGGAGGTCCTGCCCCTGCATAGCCCTTGGGCCAGAGCCTGATCCCCCACACCTGGCTTGATTACTGGGTGAGGCACTGCTGCACTGTGACTTGACTGAGGCATCGAATTGGGGTTGGTTTGATAGGTGATGTGAGCCAGACTCCCCCTCTGGGATGAGGGGTCTCTGGCACTCAGGGGACCCAGGTGTTTCTCATTCCAGGACTCCTTTGCTGGTCCATACAACTTCCGAGTTCTCTCCAGATCTGGCTTCTTCTAGGAAAAGTGGTCAGGGCATCAGTGCCTTGAGCCTGATTCTGCCTTCCTCTGAGCTGCCCCTGAATGCTCAGTGCACCCTAGCCCAATCTCTCCCTGCCCCTCCATCCGGACCCACACTTACTCTCCCCACTTCCCACCATACATGAAGCTACAATCTGCACCCTGTGTGCTCAAAAACAAAAACATTTAAAAAACTTTTTTAACCGTTCTGAATTCTATATAATGGTTTTGTCTGTATATCTTTGTGATTTTAAGACATTATGAATAGCATACCTTGAGAGTACAGACAAGATGCCCCTAATTTAGGGAGAGCTGGCACCTTGTTTGAAGGACAGGCTTTGGTAAAGAAACAGAATGCAAAGTGATTCTAGAGAGAAAGTGTAGCCAGCACAAAGACAAGAGATGAGAGAGTTTCCTATATTTAGGAAACTGCAATATTTGGCACATAGTAAATGCTTAGTAAGTATTTGCTGTTATTATGGTTTTATTTTTATTGAAATTGTTTTTATTACTACAGCTGGAGAGAGTGTATGGGAGACAGAGAAGTTAGAGATCTAGTTAGAACAATAGTTGAAGAGCAAATAACAGACTTTAAGAATATTATACATTTCTACATAGATTTTGTAGAGCAGCTAAAAAGAAATGCATAGCGTAGTGAACTGACCAGACACCCTGTAGAAGGCTGTGGTGGAATAGACAGAAGTAGAGTAGAACTGCTTATTATAAGTTTTATTGTAGTGATCTAATAAGACAGTAATTGTAACAGCAATAGAGAGGATTGGAGAAGGTATTAGTATTTTGGAAGATAAATGAAGGAAGGGGATTAGCTTTTTGTGAGGGATGAAAGAAGGAGAGGTAGAGGAAGGAATTATGAATGAGTTCCAATATTCAGGCTTGTGTAAGTGCGTAGATGATTCTGTTACTTATAGTTATGGATACAGCCCAAGAATTATCATGGTTAGGGAAGAAGGTGTACATTATATTTTGATCATGCTTATTTTTAAGTGCCCAAGTGACCTCTAAGGGAAGACATCATCTTGGTGGATATAAGTACAAATTTGGGGAGTCTTCAACATATAAAAAGCTCTTAAAGCCATGAATGTGACAGCATCTGTGTAGAGGATGTAGAGAGAAAAGTAGGAAGACTGAGAGCTGACCCCCTTCCTAATACCAATATTCATTTATCATAGAAAGAGTATTGAAACTACACACACACACACGCACACACACACCCAGAGCTGAAAAGAAGTAAAAGAAACAAACTGGACAGAACACTGCCCTAAAGCTGACATAGAACATTTTTTTTTAAATTAATTAATTAATTTATTTATTTATGGCTGTGTTGGGTCTTCATTTCTGTGCGAGGGCTTTCTCCAGTTGCGGCAAGTGGGGCCACTCTTCATCGCGGTGCGCGGGCCTCTCACTATCGTGGCCTCTCTTGTTGCGGAGCACAGGCTCCAGATGCGCAGGCTCAGTAATTGTGGCTCACGGGCCTAGTTGCTCCGCGGCATGTGGGATCCTCCCAGACCAGGGCTCGAACCCGTGACATAGAACATTTTGAGGAAGAAGAGGTAAGTATTTTCAAATACTGAAAAGACAAGGTAAGGACTGGAAAGTGTGCATCAGACATAGCAAAGAGAAGAAACTGTATTTTCCTTGGAAATGTCTGGTTGAAAGATAGTAAAAAACAGCCATTAGTTTGACCAAGACATTCTCAACCCTAGTAGGGACTGCATCAGCCTGGAGGAAAAGGAGCCTTTTTATGCTGAAGGCGGGGATAGCTATTTGAAATCCACCTGCCAAGAAATGGCACCTTTTCTAATTGGCACTAAAGCTGTCTTATATGCTCACAGGGGGTCTGTTGGCATATTCTTTGTAATTATCACTGTGGGAGTGGATGAAAGGATATAGATTCAAATAAAGAGATGGAGAATATGAAAAGCAAGAATAAATCAGGCCAAGGCCAGAACTCTGGAAAAGAAATATTTAAGGGGCACATATAGAAATAAAAGATCCAGACAAGAAAACTGAGGAGAAATGCTCAGAGAGATAGGGAGAAAACAAGGACAAAATAACATCCAGAAGGTCAGAGGTCACCTTGGGTGTGATTTGATACCCATTTGGAATAGCATTTTCCATGTAAACTAATCCACATTAAATTAATTTCCTCCTCTTTCTCCACTTTTCAGATTGAATGCTTTCACCAGCCCAGACAGCTCTTTGCTGACCCCTTTTGATATTTGCCTGCTACAACTCCTGCAAATTACAATTGTGAATTTAGCTCAACTTTAAAAAGTCAGAACCTGACAGTTCATACTGATTTTTACCATTAAGAGCCTGATTGCTACACTCTTTCCTTCTAAGACATGTAATACTGTTCATGAATCTCAGTCACCTATGGTTGTGCTAATCCCTGCTATTTTAAGTTCTGCTCAGTTTTAATTTCTACTGGTATCTCCCACAAGGTTAACATCAGTGAAGTCTTGAGTGACATGAATGAAGCAATCAGGATATTAGATTTCCAGGGGATTCAAAATTAGTCTAACTTATATAGGCCTGGTGTCTTTGTACTTGGAGAGAACTCTAGATATCTGAGCACCCACTGAAAAGTGCCTCCAGAGAGTGTGCACTTTATTGAGATATGGAACTATTATGGGGGGCATGGGAGCATATCTGAACATGAAATAATAATCTTCTGATGCTCCTAAGCCTTCCACTGCCCACCACCCAGAAAATGAGGTTAAGAGAGTTACTATTATTGTTATAACTACTGACACTTGTTTACTGAGATTATAAGAATAGTGTAAAGTAGCTGTTATTTGTGAATCTCCACTTATAGACAACATTCATTCCCATTTTACCACTAAACTTAAACTGGAAACAAGGTGTGTTAATTGTTTTCTATTTTAAATTAAGATATTAGCTAGTTTTGTCTGAACCCTAAAAATATTTTGGCAGACTTAGTATTTTACCAGACATTCAATTAAGGATTGAATATTGCTCTTGAATCATTATCGTTATTTATTTTTTTTAGTTCACAGCAATGTATTTCTCACAGAACAAAATAGCCTCTTCAGCTAACTAGAAGGGCAAAAAGCCAATGGAAAAAAGTCACCAAACTGTGTGCCTTATTTCACCCTCTCTCAGCTCTATACAGACATTTTTATCCTTCTTTTAAGTTATCAGAACCAGCAGAACAGATTTTTAAATAGTCTATCTCCAGCTGTCTCCTTGTTTGGATCCCTGGATGATTTCTCTATGTGAAATGTCTTTCATCTTTTTTCAGGTGAAAGGTTTATTTGTAGATTTTCTACAAATGAAACCAACTAAAATCTCCTAAGCTCAGAAATGAAGCTTGGAATCTTTTTGAAGGGGGCTGCCTCCTCATAGCTACTCAGCTGTGGAGCACTCACTGAGGCTCGGGTACCCACCACTCAGACAAGGGGCAGGTGCCAATTAAAAGGAAGCCAAGCAGGTAGGACACACATAGGCAACAAGGTACCTCTTCCCTTTACTTTGCCAAATAGATACAACCTGGCCAACGAAAGAGTGCTAGGTGGAACAATGACACTCTTCACAGGTTATCAGAGGATATTGGGCCAGAACTAAACACATATGATCAAATTTGCCTTTGGTCCCCTAGATTCTTCTTATTTCCCCTTTTCTGCGCTAGCATATTTCTCTGTTCCCATAGGACTACTTCTGGCTTACCAATGAACTCATCATTTCCCCCTTCTTTTCTCATTACAACCTGTTAATCAGTAAAAAATGATGATATATTCATTCATTCACTTTAGGATGAAAATTATGCATAAGGTTTAATCTCTTTTATGGTAATTTGTCATTTTGTATGGGATAATATTTAAGGCCAAAGTAAAGCATACTAATCATGGACTATCTGGCAACATCAACAAAGCTGAAAAAATATTTGGGGAACATTGTAAATTCCCCAACATTTAAAATTATTAATTTATTCTATACATAAATTGTATACACACATACATAATGCTAAGTAGTTGTGTGTGTGTGCATGTGTGCATGTATGTGTATGGTAGTGATGGTAATGGTGGTATGCAAAATGAGCATTTGGCAATTTATTTCAGTAAAAACAGTTCTTAATATTCTGAAGAAAAAATACTAAGTGGTGTCTCCTTTAGTTAGAGTTTCTCTCTTTCTATATTAATTTTCACTGACTTTCATTTCAGTCAGTATGACATATCAGACATCCTAAATGACCTTCTCCCTGAAAGCAACTAAAACCACTCAGTAAAATACTTTAAAAATATTTAAAAATGGAACGCTGTTCTGGCAAGAAAATAAGAAATTCCAGGAGGCTAAACACAAAGAGATCAGGAAACCTGGGACTTGAGCAGGAGGCGAGAATGTTCTGAAGGTGGCTTTGCATTGAGGGTATCTGCCAAATGCTTGAGCAGCAATTACACAGGGTCAGATAATTGAAAGGATTCATAATACTCCATGGGGTATATACTCACTAAGGTAAAATATATGGTACAGCAGGGGAAAGAAAAGCACAGGCAAATGTCAGACTGGTCCAAGACATATATACAGCTCCCAGAGTCCTTTCTTAATTATACAACTCACACTTTGTCATCAGATTGTTAATCACTACACGGTGGGGAGGGAGACTGTACCTAGGTCTCAGGGGCATCTTTGCTTCATTGAAGGAGGAGGGCTTTTGCACTCCTCTGTTAATGTAACAGCGAAATCCAAGAGAAACAAACAGAAACGAGGTGCAAACCATCAGTCTGTTCATTTTCTATAAACAATGCTGATAAGCTGGTGCAACTTGCCTCCTGGTTTGTCTCAAATTCCCGCACAGAACTACACTAATCATTAGTTAGTACAAAGTTGTTAAGTTTGGCCTAGGGTCACACCAAGCCTCCAGGCACTTCTGGAAGTAAGCATGAGTTTGCTACAGATTAGCTGAGATTAATTCTATACTTACACAAGTTACAATTTTTGAGGACTCTGGGAATCAAAGGACAGAAGGTAAAGTCTTGGGTTAGGCAAACTTGTGGGGAATCCAATAGGAAACAATTTACATTTAGCTGGAACCCACATGTTACATTCTCCTTGTAAGGATGACATAGAAATACATTGGACATATGTAAAGAAAGAACAACAAAAAAAATGTGTCTCAACTGGGCCCTTGGAGGAAGGGCCCTTCGCTGGGGATTCATAATTTTATGACCCTCATTTGAATTTGTGGTCTAAACGTGGTGAAACAAAAATTTATTTCTGGAGGAACCAAAATAATTCTTTATACAAGATTCATTCCTTCATACAGAAACCAAAATAAATCTCACAGTCCCATGAGCTCTAGAATCACAAAGCACACAAGGAAGCAAAGAACAATGAATGTTAGCCAGCAGAAATAGCAGGCAGCAAATACACATATACTTAAGATATTGCAGTTTATTAGACACAGGACATGAAATAAATATGTTTATTTTGTTTGAAGAAACAATGTAGCTGTTACTTTAAAGATACAATATGAGAAAGAAACAAAATGTCATAAAAAATTGTCCGCATCTGTGGGCAGCTAGGAGGGGAGCGGTGGCCTGGACCTGCCTCCCTCAGTGTAGCTCCGCCCCACAGGGCCCCAACAGAGGCTGAACCTGGGGGCTCTGAGCCCCAGCACAGAGTGCATTTTCTTGTAGAGATCCTCTGCCACATAGCAGAAGAACATACAGAGGGTCTAGAGGAAAAAGGAGATAGAAAAAAGTGAAAAATAAATTAAGGGACTTGGAAGAGTGAAACTACTCAACACACCTATATGGAATTTTAGAAGGAAAGAGCTAGAGGATGGGGAAACTCTCTATTTACAGGGAAAATGACAGAAGAGTCCAGAACTGATGAGAAAATGTTTAATATTTGGGCATCCCAATGAACTCCAAGCAGAATAAATAAAAGCAAATGTCACTTATAAAAATGTAGATAGGGCTTCCCTGGTGGCGCAGTGGTTGAGAATCTGCCTGCCAATGCAGGGGACATGGGTTCGAGCCCCGGTCTGGGAAGATCCCACATGCCACGGAGCAACTGGGCCCGTGAGCCACAATTACTGAGCTTGCGCGTCTGGAGCCTGTGCTCCGCAACAAGAGAGGCCGCGACGGAGAGAGGCCCGCGCACCGCGATGAAGAGTGGTCCCCACTCTCCGCAACTGGAGAAAGCCCTCACACAGAAACGAAGACTCAACACAGTCATAAATAAATAAATAAAAGAACGTGAATTTCTTAAAAAAAAAAAAAAATGTAGATAGCCAAAGTATATAGATGTTTGCTATTTTATCAAAACACTTTCTGCTAACATATAGGTTATATATATACATCTGGATTCTGCAAATGATAGAATATATAAAATGAATTACTATTTCATTAGTCTTAGCTGACCTTTTTTCAATTTGTAGACTCTTTGCTTCCTATGCAATAATCACTTGTGAACAAAAACCAATATCCAGAGTTTGTTGAAGTAAAAATATTTCAATTGCTTCCTTATCAATATTCCACTTCTCAGTAGCAGGGTCGAAGACTTTATTCTCACAGAGCTGGAGGAAGAAATGTATTTTTAAAAAATTCACACAGAAGTGGAAATGACTTGTCATTTATCTTTTCCTCAGAACAGGTTTTATTTGGAGAGGAAAGCAAGATTTCCCTAAATGCCTTAAAAGAGGTTAGATAGTGACCAAAGCCAGCTAAGGGGTGAGAGTGGGATGTGCTAGAAGAGGAAGGAAGGGATATTAAATGGAAACAATATTGCCCAGGAGACAAACTTCTTTCAAATGTTGGCCTGGGGATTAGTAGATCTGCAATATTTAAAACAGGATAGTCACTGATGCTCAAAGCTAAGCTTGCTAGGTTCTTAAGAATAAAGCTTTCTATACTATCCTAATATAATCTTTGCATTGGTCAAGCGATAGAGAAAGCCTAACTTTAATGCCTTGACTCAGAAAAAGCTAGTCTTTCCAATCAGTGCTTTATTTCTTAGCAGATAGTGTCACTGTATCACATAAGTACCAGGAATATAAATGATTGGTTTTGCGTATTATAACTGTTAACAGCCTTTGCTTGTCAAAACTACAGTGTTGCCCATAGTACTGTCACCACTTATTATTAATTTACCTTTCAAAAAGACAAAGGTACCGCATATACTAAACACAAAGCTAAAGTGACGGAGTCCTTTTTGCAACCCAAATAAATATATCACTGTCATTTAGCAATCCTCTGTGTTCAGTCGAATTTTTTTCTAGCACTACTAGGATGTTAAGGGAGGGTGAAAGTAGAGACAGCTCATTGATGTCCCATGCATACATCTATACCACTTTAATCTTGCACGTAAAAAGGTCAAGCATAAAATTATTTGCTTGGAGCAGCTGTCCTCAGAGATTCGAATTAACATAGATAGAGATTACCACAAGGAAAAAAGTTAATTTTACCTTAATTGGTTTAAGCCGGGCCCCATCCATACTGAGAGGATGAGGTTACAAAAGACTAGAAACTGCTAGGTTGACAGAACGGGATTAATTCATGGGCTAGCGTCAGGTTGTTGACTAATAACATATTGATCGTATCTATAAGATATGCAGAGCGTCTGTCAGGAAGAGAGACACTTTGGAATTGAAGATCGCTAGCCTATCTGACATGATCAAAGTTAGATTAATATTATTAAGGAGCTGCAAGTGAGCTGCCTATTGCCTTAGCAACCACAGACATTTTCTACATGTGTCTGGGACTGACCATCATGAACAGTAGCGGTACTTGTCGGTCAGAGGGAAATGACTGATTTGTGTGGCTGCTTCCCCCCGCCCCTTTTTGTCTTTAATATGTCCCAGCAGACATATTGAACTACCACGGTTTAATCCTAGTGGAGCCTGCAGGTGGTATTGTCCTTGCATTGAGGAGTTATTAAATTCTTAAGGTCACCATAAAAAAGATTCCATTAAATTGAGTTAATAAAAACATTGGGCAAAGGTTTGCAAAGAGCACAGATGTCAAAGCTTTGGGAATTGGAGTGTCTCTTATGATATCTGGCTAAAAGAATAATTTAAATTACACTATAAAATAAAGAAGATAAAAATTCTGCATTCTTTCATAAGTGTGAAATTTTTGCACCTAATACACGTGTGTGTATGTGAATACTTGTATAGGATACTCATTTCTTTGAACGTTTTATATGCCATTCCATGTATGTATTTATTTCTTTTCTTCTTCTTCTTTTTTTTAGTTGAGACTAACTTTGTTTAAAAACTGAGACACCTGGAAAATAGCACCTGAGAGTAAAAACCCGGTGAATTTCTGGGAATTTTTATATGTGTGAAAACTGATTTTTTTTTAAGGAAAAAAAAAAAAAAAGATGAAGGGAAGCCTGACACTTGATTTAAGATGACTCTGATACTTGATTTAGGATGGAGGATGTGGATTAGAAAAAGTCTTTAGCGTTTAGTTTGAATGATGCAGCTACTGAGATACTCCATTATACAGCCTATACACAAAACTGCACTCATGGCATAATATGTGTGGAAGTCCAACTATTCCCTATGCATCCCACTTGCCTGGGGGTTTACAATATCCTGCTTCCGCTGCCATTTCCTATGGAAGAGGAAACAGGATATATTAGCATGGTAGTATTGTGATAAAGATCCTAAGAACTGAGGGAATCACTACTCTGTCCAATTATTAAATTTTAATATTCTATATTTTCAGAGAAAATTAAAAGAGGAATCTTGTGGAGAGCATATGACTTTTTGGAATGAATTTACCAAACTCTTTTTAATGATTGAAGCCGAATCTGGACTCTGTACCCTGACACGGAACTAAATCTTGGAGACAGAGTTTTGGGTGAAGTAGAAAACAATAGCTTTATTGCTTTGCCAGGCAAAGGGGGCCATAGCGGGCTAATGCCCTCAGGACTGTGTGTACCATCTGGGAGGGGGTAGTGAGAAGTTTTACGGTAAAGGTTTGAAGAGGGTGTGATCAGCTCCTGACATTCTTCTGACGGGTTGGTGGTGAGGTCAGGGGGAGTCGGCATCACCAGCCTTCTGGTTCCAACAGGTCTGAGGTCTCTGTGCCTGTGGGAGGCTTGTGGGCAGCACGCCGTGGTTAACCATTAACTTCTCTCAGCTGGTGGGGCTTTCAGTAGCTGCAAAACAGCACAAAGATATTGTTGCGTGTATCCCTTGGTGGGAAACCAGGACCCTACCCCAAGCCTGCACTGTTGTTTCTCTTGACTGTTCCTCCCTTGCCTCACATCCCCTGCCTTCCCCAATTAACAACTGTTTGAACCTGCCCCTTGGAACTCAGGGAAGGTCGTGGAGGCTGAGTGAAGCCTATTTCCTATAATCAAAGAAATGGGGGACACAGGAAGGCTTTTGTGCCCAGGAGTCCCACAGGGTCCTGCTCCGTCAGTGATCTACTCTAGAAGTGATTGCTTTTTTTTTTTTTCTTTTTCTTTTGTGTGTCTTTGCACAGAGCCACCTGGCGGGGGCGGGTGGTGGAGACGGTGTTGGCAGTGGTTTGAGTTCTGGTGTGGCCTCTAGTACTGGCGCAGGCGGCTCCTCCCCCAGCGCTGTGTCGTCTTCTCCGCCCCAATCCACCAGCAGTGCCCTGGAGGTGGTCCCAGGTAAGTCCAGCGCTCTGCTCCCATCTACCCACTCATTTTTGCACGTCCCTCAACGCTTTCCGCTACATACTGTGTATGCTCGGTTTGTAGGAAAAAACGTTTTCGGTCATCTGCCACTTTGGCTGTACTGCGCGTGGTAGAGGAAACGCCTGGCTCGCTGGGAGCCTTGGGCTGCTGAGGGGATGAGGAGCCCTCGGGCGGGTCAGCTGTACGGGCCTCCCAGGGCAAGGCAGAGCGGGCGGCGCCACCCAGCCCGAGACCACGGAGAACAGGAGGCTTCAGAGGAATGAAATGGGGGTTGTGGGGAGGGGCAGCGAGGGCCCCTGAACGTGGGGGACGGTGACAAGGGCGGGGAGCAGGGATGAGGTCACAAGTCAGTGGGCATGGCTGCCGGCTGGGGAGGGGTCTTCGGCCGTTGGTAGTCCTTGAGGGTCTGCCGACGGAGGACCGCTGTGATTGGCCCCGGGGGACCTGTCTGGTGGCCGGATGGGGGCTCAGAGCCCAGGTTGGGACTGTCGTGAAAGCGCAGGGAAGAGAAGCGCTGGGGGGCAAGATGGCGCCTGTGGGGGCCATACCTGTCCCCTGGGCCCCAGGCCACGGCTGGGTGGTGGGCACCTGGCTGCACCAGTAACACTAGCCCCAGTTATGGGAAGGAATGGAATCCTCAGAACTGCCCTCTGGCCCCAGGAGGAGGGCCCTGGCCTGCCTTTCTACTGCTACCCAGAGTGCATGTCCCACCCGCTATGGAGCTAACAGGTGTAGACTGGATTGTTTTTCCTGGTAGTTTCATTCAGGTTGTATCCTAACTAATGCACTGCGTGAATAGAAGGGATAAACTCTGAAATAAACAGGTGCTGCTTCCAGACTTTCTGTATTGAATGGAGTCAGTGCAGTGGCTTCAGGGCCACTGGGCAGATTTCCTTTCCCTTGCCTTCCACTTCATGCGAACGGGTAGGAACCTCCAGAGCTCAGTGCCTGGTGGCTGGCAGCAAAAGGAGGTGACACTAGATGGACTGTGGAGGGAGACTGGCCTGGGGGCTGTGGGCAGCTGACTCTAAGTGACCTTCGAGGGCAGGGGTCACGGCTTGTTCATCCTGAGCCTCATGGCACTGGGTTGAGCGTGTTTTTACCTGAGTGGGGTCCAGCCTGAGCTGCTGCAGGTGGGCAGAGTCGTGTCCCGTTCCCACACCCGCTTTACCTGAACACAGCGGCCCTGCCGCGTGCACAACCTGGGCCCAGGCTCCCTGCACACAGCCTCCCAGCGCTGGGAGGGGCAGGTGGTGGTGCGAGGAGGTGGTGCATCCCGCCAGGGGCCCACACACAGGGCCTTGGGGACGAGGGGCTCTGAGGACATGGAATCCCGGGGTCTGCACGCGTGCACCAGCCTGTCCTGCCCCAGCCAGGTGCTGCACGGGGAGAGCAGCTGTGCGTGTGTTTGGGGGGGGGGGCAGGTGAATGTTATTTCTTAATCAAAATCACATCTCTAGTTTTTCTGGGACATGAGACTACCCAAACAGTCTATATTTCCTAGACTTCATTGCATTCTTTAGCTGTGTGACTATGTCCTAATCAGGGCCAGTTACATCATTTTTGGGAACTCTGTATAAAATGAAAATATGCAAGGATGTCAGGGGAAAGGGTGTGTTCAAAAAAGACGGAAAAATCTACATTGAAGTTATTAATGTATAAAGTATTTCCCTTTTTCTCTCTGTCTCAACTTATCACAGTATTTTTGTATTTGATAATTAATGTAGTTCTAAGTAAAGAAAATTAAAATTTTAATTATTAACATGAATTTTACTGTTCATATTTATTTTGTTCAATACCAGCTTTAAAAGCAAATATAAGGGCATTTCATGTGTATGGGGAATAACAGAAATCGTACACTTCATGTTTCATAGCTAATACATGCATATGTATTTCATTCTTACCAGAAGAGTAGGAACACTTCACAAAACTTATTCAACTATTTTTTTAACTTCAGTTCATAATATGCACACATTCTACCAATACTCTTCACCTTTAGCTACTGATGAGTAAAGAGGGAAAGAATCTATGCATTCCTTTTTCTTTCCCCTTTCTTCTATGTCATCATTTCAGCATAAGTGAATACAGGGAATTAGCACTAGGAAGAAGGATAAGATAGAGTTCCTTGGTTGTTCTGATTTCTTGAAACACCATTGTCTCACTTTCTGCAAAGTGAAAACCTTTTTGCTCTTGCTTTTTAATTTGCAATTGTTTTATTATTGGCAAATTTGAGTATTTTACCAATATATATAACAACCTTTTAACATAAAAGATTGTTAAAAGTTTATTTCATAACTTGAAAATATATTATATAATTTATTATATTATATTATTATATTATTTTATTGGATCAATAACATTTTTATTTTCTAATTTATATTACCATTATCTTTACATGTTAAATATGTTTATGAAAACTTTATCTCTAGGGCATGGTGAAAGTTTTTTTTTTTATTTTTTTATTATTTATTTATTTTTGGCTGTGTTGTGTCTTCATTGCTGCGCATGGGCTTTCTCTAGTTGCAGCACGCAGGGGCTACTCTTCATTGCAGTGCACAGGCTTCTCATTGTGGTGGCTTCTCTTGTTGTGGAGCATGGGCTCTAGGCCCGCGGGTTTCAGTAGTTGTGGCGCATGGGCTCAGCACTTGTGGCTTGCGGGCTCTGGAGTGCAGGCTCAGTAGTTGTGGCGCACGGGCTTAGTTGCTCTGCAGCATGTGGGATCTTCCTGGACTAGGGCTCGAACCCGTGTCCCTTGCATTGGCAGGCGGATTCTTAATCACTGCGCCACCAGGGAAGTCCATGGTGAAAGTTTTTGCTTTGTAGTTTGATTTTAATTTATAGTGATTTTAGTCTTGCAAAATACGATTTTAGAATTTAACTTCCATGTAATAATAAAATTGTTAACTTTCAAGAGTTTTATCTTTTATATCATTTTTACAAATTTACCATACAAGATTAATTAATATATATTCATTTTACATCTAATTCTCTTATGGTTTTATTTTTACATTAAAAATTTTAATACAGTTAGAATGAATACTAGTGCATGATTTCCAATTGGGATATAAATTTATAATTTTTTTTCTAGAATGTTAGCCAGTCTTTTCTACAGGTTAAACAATCCATCTTCAATACTTTAGAAATAGGTATAGGCATGAATCTTTATCTGAACTGTTAGTTCTATTCCAGGGTCACACTTCTATAATTGTTGTTAGCTTTATGTTTTTTTAATTGGTCATTTCCTAAATTAGTTTTGGGTTTAATACACCTCATGGGTATAATTGGCAACCATCTACTGCCACGTCTGAGGAGTGCTGAAAGTGAAAATTAACAATAGCTCTCTCTTACGAATGTATCATTGATCTTGAAATAGTCACAGCTAAATTCTTTCTTCAAGGCTCAGCTCTCCTTAAGGTAAACCCTTTCAAATGAAATTATATTACTAGAAAGATTGGGAAGATTTGCTTCTGTTTTAAAAGTATATTAAGATTTATCAAATTATATTTCTAAAGATACATTCTGATGAATGTTAGTATAATTTAAAAAAATTTTTTGAGTAGATGAGAGCAATTTTGTATATAAAACAGTTTCTTAGAGAATTATAGCATTTAATGAGAATATTTAGTCATATATAGATATTCCTTCTGGATAACAATGAGCATAGGGAAAAATGCTTTAATTTTCTCATCAAAGACAAAGAAAAATAATCTGTTAAAATTGAAAGATAATTGTCTAGGAAATTACTATTTAGAAGTTTATAATATATGGGAATTCACTGTTAATTTCAGATGTACAAAACATTTGTAATGTTTTTAAATACAATTTGGTAATTATATTATCTAAAAAATATGATTTTCTACTGTTAAAACCAGTTGTTTTTGAAAACCTATTAAGTCCCTGATGGTGTTCAAAAGGAACAGACAATACAAAACCTGTCAGAGAAAAGTTATTTATTTCAATATAAATCAAATAATTGATGCCTGATTATTAAAAAATAAATTATGATATAGACCACATTGGTGGAATATAAGACTGCCCACCAAAGCCAAGGTTTGAATTCTGGGGAAATAGTTTTGTGATTGTCTTCTTCAGACAAAACTTGGCATCAAAAATGCCTAGATAAAAGGGTTTTACCTCACAGTTGGGAGGTGTTCTGGGGGGAAAGAGACTCTCCTGCATTTTGGGGTTTTGCAGACTGATACATAACTTTCTAGGCATAGACTCTGTTCCTCTGCTCCACCTCAGATAATAATATGATCATACGGATGCTGATCACAATTCAGAAACATGAGAAAGTCAATGCCCAGAAATATGTAAGATGTAAGTAGTGAGTATAAATAGGGCAGTGGCATAGCTAGAAAAGAAGTCCTTAGACATAGCATATCCTTATTTCATGAGTGCAGTGTCACAGATAGATCGTGGGCCCCATAACAATTCTGGTGGATAAGGGCATTAGTAGTAAGGCTCTAAGCATCTGCCTTTGCTCTAGGTGACCATCTTTTAAAAAATTTTACCCAATAATTAATTTATAACCAAATTGAAATGTAATCCAAGGTTACAGTGTGTATGTTCTCTCCTAGCTAATGTGTAATATGCCTTGGAAATGCAAAAAATTGTAACTAGTCAATCAAAATCTCCTCTGAAAGGTAGAGGGATATTTTCAATGCATAAGAGCCTTAAGGAAAAGAAAAAGGAGATAATTCAAGATGGAGTTCATCTTCACAGTTTTTAAAGAAAATATACAAAATTGCATAAAATTTCAGAAGAAAATTCTGGTTTACTCATGCTTTGTTGTGGCGGCAGTGGGGAGAGAGTTAGTTAGAGGACATGGCTCAAATTAATTTAAATGTAATTCCATCTTCTTTATTCTTTTAAAACTTTAGTTCCATTCAACCTGACTAGAAGGGAGCTTCTGCTCCCACAGAATTCAGAGAATCTTAGAAAATAGGATCTTGAGCAAGTCAGTTCACATATAAAAGGATCACAAATACCTAGAGAAAACTAAAGGTTACGCCTAAACTCATCTCTATCAAGAATGGTTCCAAAGGAATTCACCACTTACCCTTTCCTTTTGTTAGTATCCAGGTCCTAGGATAAGTGCAAAAGCAAGGAGAGAGGATGGATGTCCTAGGCAGAAGAATTTGAGAGCAAAAGAAATAGGATGTGTCATCCTTTTTCTCCACAGCTTCTGGAGCTCTGTTACAAGAGACGTTCATTGTATTTCTCTTGACCGTTAGAGACATCATGCAATTTATTAATGTCTCTTTGCTTTCAAAATATCTTGAAAGAAGAGCAAGTTTAAACTTGTATTTCATTTTATACTTTATATTTGTATATGTAGTCTTCTTTTCATTTCACTTTTCCACTACAACTCATGCCTATGATGTATTTAAGAAGAATTCATCTCTATTAGTCTACTTGAACTAAAGGAAGAAACAATCCAAGCTTTTTAATTTCCAGGTTTTCTGATCCCCATTTCAGTATGGTTGCTTTTGTTTGCTTACATTATTTCCCATATGATTTTCTTTGAATATTCCTTTGATCCTTGTTTTTTGGAGGGAAGAGGAGCGTATTTTTAAATAAAATGAGAAAAGAAAAACAGGCATTTTTCAAGCATATATTAGTTACAATTGAATGTGTCGTGTAAACCACTATAACTTAATAAGTATTTGTGTTGCATACCAAAGGCAACTGTAGCAATTATTACAGACAACATATGGCAGGTGCCTTAAAGCTCTAGGGTGACAACAAAACATATGACTTCAGCTCATTATAAGTATTTTCTAAGATCCTCTTAATTGCTATAGTGATTAAAATTTACTAATTTTTGTGAAGATGCCAAGTGACTTATTACAATGGAGTGAATATATGCTTTGCATTATTAAATTTACATAAAATACACATTCCAAGAATACTAAAGAATCTCTCTCCATATATCTATATATATGTCTATTATTTGTATCTATATCTATCCATATATATAGACCTCTCTCTCTAGATAGGTAGATAGTGCCTCTTTCTCTCTCATATATATACTTATATATTTCTTTATATGTTCATATAAAGAAACTTAGAAGCTAAATCCATCTCCTTCAAAGTTACCATGTCTCATTTTTATTTTCTACACATTGTAACTTTGTCCTTCACTATTTTTTGGTTAGTAATATATACTATGTGGTGTTTACGATCTGCTGGATACGATAATAATTAACATTAAGAAATTTTACTAATTCAGATCAACAAGACATCTCAGCTTTCCAGATCACATAATACTACTGGTAACACCACTGTGATTAAAAGAAATGTTTGCTGGATTAAAATACAAATAAAAATATAATAATATGTATTAACATTTTAATTCTGGGATCCCACAGAACAGAGGAAAAAAACCTTCTAAGAGAAATTCGATTTTATTTAAACTTTAAACCCTTCATGTTGTTTGATATTTCAGGTTATTGGATACCCTTGAGAAAAGTTGTTTTAACAATATAATTTTAAATTCATGACAACATAACTGCTTGAAATTGCCTTTTAAGTAAGGGTTTAGTTTTTATCTGTTTAATCAATCCAAGCTTTATGAAACTCTTGAAGGGCTATAAATAGCTAGAAACTATTTTTAATCGAAGAAAATTTATATTGTAAGAAAAATATTTTTCATAAATTTTCTAAAATTTAAACAATGGTTTCCTTAAAAATTATAGTTCAAAATGGATCAGATAAAAATGTAAACTGTTTTAAAATGTAATGTAAAATGTATCTTAACCTGAGCTTAATTGTATATTTTTAAACACTCAGTTTGTATTAATTAGGGTTCAGTACAGGGAGACAGTCCATTTTAGGCTTTAATTTTTTTTTTTTTAAGCAGCAAGTGAAAGTGTTTACAAAATCAGAGGTCACCACTGGAAACAGTGCGTTTGAGAACATATTGCCTTAGCTGCCATCTGTATATTTGAAAATTAGAATCAAGGAGCCACTGCCACGACTGTAGCTCAACATCAACAAAACAGTGAGTAGACCTCTGAAATGCTGAGTTAAGTTAGTTCAACAGACTCCTGATACAAATGAAGCTTTGCCTAGACATTGAGCACTGTGTCTAGTGTAGCAACTTCTGTCTATAACTCAAAGACCTTGTTTGAAATGTCTATAATACTTCGGTCAGAGTTACCAAGAACACAAAAACCAATCTCAGAACTTAAAAGAGAGGGAATTTAATGAAGGAAATTTGTATTTTGAGAAGCCAGTGGTGAATAGTGATTCCCCTCCCCAACTTCCAAGATTAAAGGGCAGGAAACCACTGTTACTTCTCCTAAGAAAAGAGAAAATAAAGAGAAAACATCTTCAGAGTCCAGAGGCTATAGCTATCCAAGAAACAGCAAGCATAGTGGGCATTCCATTTTGGAGTAGTAGCCATGGAAAAGTTGCATTGCTGCTAAAGATATAGCCTGAGGCACAGAGAGAGGGAAAAATACTCTGGTTCTTTCTTCGTCATGCCGTTCAACATTCTGACTTTGGCTTTCATTGGCCAGAAATTTGGGGAAGCCAACTGAAATCCAGCTTGGAAATACCTGACAATTTAATTGACAAAACACAATTCTCATCAGTGAACCCCAATGAAAAGGAAGTTAGGAAGTAGTTTCCAACTTTCCAGTCTGATCTTTGCAGAAAGTCCACTAGACAGGTGCTTAGTGCCAGTTCATCATACACAATATATTCGACCTGTTAACTACTCAACATCTGTCCATACATTTCCAGACAATAGCATGCTTTAACTAACATGAGCAAATGCATCTCTTAAATATGAAAAGATTATCATCACCCTCTTACCAAATGGAGAGACCTTCAAAGATATCAAGTAATAATTTTGTTTCTGGGTGAGGTTCATTCTTCTTCCATTTAGTTACAATTCCTCTTTGATGATCTGCAATCTCAAGCCTATATTATAAAGCTACCACCAACATAACGTTTATATAAAGTGATAGTGGAGTCAGAGAGGGAGAAAATGAAATTGGCAAAAATGCATATATATTAAAACTATGGATAGCTATCTCAGAATCATTGCTGGTATTTACAAAGTTTCCATTATCCTTCCATATTCTCTTTGCCATCAGTTGCACTTCAGCTGCAACAAAAAGTTGCATGTAATGGTTATCTTGTTTACCTGAATACTGTAGTGAGAGTATCCTATGCTAAGATAGGATTTTTGTTTGTTTGATTAGTTGCTTTTTGTTTGGTTTTGTTTGTTTTAGATTTAAAGCTCCTTAAATTCAAAGCATTTTTCGAGAGGCTCATCCCTATGAGCTATTTGGTAGATCTACTTTTCGCCACTCTTCCAACTTGATTATTTCTAAATGCCTGAACATCTGGCCACAATGAACGCAAGCATCAATATCCTGAGATCATTTCTCCTTCTCATCAGACTAGGTGTTTAGATATACCATTTGAAGATTTCTCCTGTAGGAAGCTTCCCGTTACCTTGATTGGAGATATAATGATGAAGCAATACATTCCTGGTATATGATATTGCAATCTATGGGACTAGGTTCAAATATTTTTTCTTGCTTGCTTGGGTGAGGGAGAGTTAGCAATGCACTTGGAGCAAGTACACTATATAAGCAATTGATTCACAACACCTGTGCCTTCAAGACCTTCTGAGTCCTATCTAATATCCACCACTTCCACATGACATACCTTGCACACGTACCTCAATATCTTGGTTGCCCCTATAGCATCTAGTTCATTATGGGAAGCTCAAAGCATAAGAACATATAATGTGTCATGATCAAGTATTCAATCTCTAGCAAGGTCCAGTAGCAACTTCCAATTTTAACTAATCTCCAAAATATATCTTCATCTCTTTTCTTTAATATACTATTGGATGGGATTTGGTTAAATTTTTGTAGGATTGCAAATATTAAAGCTGCTTCATTGGTTGTCAGAGAATTGACTATATTCAAGAGGCAAGAGCCAATTGTTTCGGGGTGCATGAGGAGAGGGGATTCAGAGCACTGCCTAAATGAGATCCAGAGATGGGCGCAAGCCGCGGCTATCAGCGCAGACCCCAGAGACGGGCATGAAATGCTAAGGATACTGCTGTAGCCACCAAGAAGCCTGTGTGCAAGCACAGGGCACTATCCACACCTCCACTCCCGGGAGCCTGTGCAGCCCGCCACTGCCAGGGTCTCGTGATCCAGGGACAACTTCCCCGGGAGAACACACAGTGAGCCTCAGGCTGGTGCAACATCACACTGGCCTCTGACGCTGCAGGCTCACTCCACATTCCGTACCCCTCCCTCCCCCCACAGCCAGAGTGAGCCAGAGCCCCCTAATCAGCTGCTACTTTAACGCCGTCCTGTCTGAGCAAAGAACAGACACCCTCAGGAGACCTACACGCAGAGGTGGGGCCAAATCCAAAGCTGAACCCCAGGAGCTGTGCAAACAAAGAAGAGAAAGGGAAATCTCTCCCAGCAGCCTCAGGAGCAGTGGATTAAATCTCCACAATCAACTTGATGTACCCTGCATCTGTGGAATACCTGAATAGAAAATGAATCATCCCAAAATTGAGGTGGTGGACTTTGGGAGCAATGATATATATATATTTTTCCTTTTTCTCTTTTTGTGAGTGTGTATGTGTATGCTTCTTTGTGTGATTTTGTCCATATAGCTTTGCTTTTACCATTTTCCTAGGCTTCGGTCTGTCCTTTCCTTTTTTTTTTTTTTAGTATAGTTTTTAGCACTTGTTATCATTGGTGGATTTGTATTTTGGTTTGCTTGCTCCTTTCTCTCTTTTTTTAAATTACTTTAAAATTTTTAAATTTTTATTAATTATTTTTTATTTTAATAACTTTTTAATTTTCTTCCTTTCTTTCTTTCCTTCCTTTCTTTCTTTCTTTCCTTCTTTCCTTCCTTCCTTCTTTCTTTCTTTCTTTCTTTCTTTCTTTCTTCCTTCCTTCCTTCCTTCCTTCCTTCCTTCCCTTCCTTCCCTTCCTTCCTTCCTTCCTTTCTTTCTTTCTTTCTTTCTTTCTTTCTTTCTTTCTTTCTTTCTTTCTTTCTTTCTTTCTTTTCTTTCTCCCTTTTCTTCTGAGCCGTGTGGCTGACAGGGTCTTGGTGCTCTGGCCAGGTGTCAGGTCTGCGCCGATAAGGTGGGAGAGCCGAGTTCAGGACATTGGTACACCAGAAACATCCCAGCTCCATGTAATATCAAATGGTGAAAGCTCTCCCAGAGATCTCCATCTCAATGCTAAGACCCAGCTCCACTCAAAGACCAGCAAGCTACAATGCTGGACACCCTATGGCAAACAACTAGCAAGACAGGAACACAACCCTACCCATTAGCAGAGAGGCTGCCTAAAGTCATAATAAGTTCACAGACACCCCAAAACACACCATCGGATGCGGTCCTGCCCACCAGAAACACAAGATCCAGCCTCATCCACCAGAACACAGGCACTAGTCCCCTCAACTGGGAAGCCTACACAAGGCACTGAACCAACCTTAGCCACTGAGGGCAGACACCAAAAACAATGGGAACTATGAACCTACAGCCCACAAAAAGGAGACCCCAAATACAGTAAGTTAAGCAAAATGAGAAGACAGAGAAATATACAGCAGATGAAGGACCAAGGTAAAAACTGACCAGACCAAACAAATGAAGAGGAAATAGTCTACCTGAAAAAGAATTCAGAGTAACAATAGTAAAGATAATCCAAATCCTGGAAATAGAATGGAGAAAATACAAGAAACATTTAACAAGGACCTAGAAGAACTAAAGAGCAAACAAACAATGATGAACAACAAAATAAATGAAATTAAAAATTCTCTAGAAGGAGTCAATAGCAGAATAACTGAGGCAGTAGAATGGATAAGTGAGCTGGAAGATAAAATAGTGGAAATAACTACTGCAGAGCAGAATAAAGAAAAAAGAATGAAAAGAATTGAGGACAGTCTCAGAGACTTCTGGGACAACATTAAATTCACCAACATTCGAATTATACGGGTCCCAGAAGAAGAAGAGAAAAAGAAAGGGACTGAGAAAATATTTGAAGAGATTATAGGTGAAAACTTCCCTAATATGGGAAAGGATATAGTTAATCAAGTCCGGGAAGCACAGAGTCCCATACAGGATAAATCCAAGGAGAAACAGGCCAAGACACATATTAATCAAACTATCAAAAATTAAATTCAAAGAAAAAATATTAAAACAGCAAGGGAAAAGCAACAATTAATATACAAGGGAATCCCCTAAGGTTAACAGCTGATCTTTCAGCAGAAACTCTGCAAGCCAGAAGGGAGTAGCAGGACATATTTAAAGTGATGAAAGGGAAAAACCTACACCAAGATTATGCTACCCAGTAAGGATCTCATTCACATTTGATGGAGAAATTAAAACTTTACAGATAAGCAAAAGCTAAGAGAATTCAGCACCACCAAACCACCTCTACAACAAATGCTAAAGGAACTTCTCTAGGCAGGAAACACAAGAGAAGGAAAAGAACTACAATAACAAACACAAAACAATTAAGAAAATGGTAATAGGAGCATACGTATCAATAATTACCTTAAATGTAAATAGATTAAATGCTCCCAACAAAAGACATAGACTGGCTGAATGGATACAAAAACAAGACCCATATATATGCTGTCTACAAGAGACCCACTTCAGACCTAGGGACACATACAGACTGAAAGTGAGGGGATGGAAAAATATATTTCATGCAAATGGAAATCAAAAGAAAGCTGGAGTAGCAATTCTCATATCACACAAAATAGACATTAAAATAAAGACTATTACAAGAGACAAAGAAGGACACTACATAATGATCAAGGGATCAATCCAACAGGAAGAAATAACAATTGTAAATATTTATGCACCCAATATAGGAGCACCTCAACATATAAGGCAAATGCTAATACCCATAAAAAGGGAAATCGATGGTAACACAATCATAATAGGGGACTTTACACCCCACTTTCACCAATGGACAGATCATCCAAAATGAAAATAAATAAGGAAACACAAGCTTTAAATGACACACTAGACAAGATGGACTTAACTGATATTTATAGGACATTCCATCCGAAAGCAACAGAATACACACTTTTCTCAAGTGCTCATGGAACATTCTCCAGGATAGATCATATCTTGGGTCACAAATCAAGCCTTGGTAAATATAAGAAAATTGAAATTGTATCAAGTATCTTTTTTGACCACAACAACATGAGACTAGATACCCATTACAGGAAAAAAATCTGTAAAAAAAACAAACACATGGAGGCTAAACAATACACTACTAAATAACCAAGAGATCACTGAAGAAATCAAAGAGGAAATCAAAAAATACCGCTAACAAATGACAATGAAAACACAATGACCCAAAACCTATGGGATGAAGCAAAAGCAGTTCTAAGAGGGAAGATTATAGCCATACAATCCTACCTCAAGGAAAAGAAACATCTCAAATAAACAACCTAACCTTACACCTAAGGCAATTAGAGAAAGAAGAACAAAAAACCCCCCAAAGTTAGCAAAACGAAAGAAATCATAAATATCAGATCAGAAATAAATGAAAAAGAAATGAAGGAAACAATAGCAAAGATCAACAAAACTAAAAGCTGGTTCTTTGAGAAGATAAACAAAATTGATAAACCATTAGCCAGACTCATCAAGAAAAAAAGGGAGAAGACTCAATAAAATTAGAAATGAAAAAGGATAAGTAGCAACTGACACTGCAGAAATACAAAGGATCATGAGCGATTACTACAAGCAACTCTATGCCAATAAAATGGACAACCTGGAAGAAATGGACAAATTCTTAGAGAAGCACAACCTTCTGAGACTGAAGCAGGAAGAAATAGAAAATATGAACAGACCAATCACAAGCACTGAAATTGAAACTGTGATTAAAAACCTTCCAACAATCAAAAGTCCAGGGCCAGATGGCTTCATAGGTGAATTCTATCAAACATTTAGAGAAGCACTAACATCTATCCTTCTCAAACTCTTCCAAAATATAGCAGAGGGAGGAACACTCCCAAACTCATTCTATGAGGCCACCATCCCTCTGAAACCAAAACCAGACAAAGATGTCACAAAGAAAGAAAACTACAGGCCAATATCACTGACGAACATAGATGCAAAAATCCTCAACAAAATACTAGCAAACAGAATCCAACAGCACATTAAAAGGATCATACACCATGATCAAGTGGGGTTTATCCCAGGAATGCAAGGATTCTTCAATATACGCAAATCAATCAATGTGATACACCATATTAACAAACTGAAGCATAAAACCATATGATCATCTCAGTAGATGCAGAAAAAGCTTTTGAAAAAATTCAACACCCATGTATGATAAAAACCCTCCAGAGAGTAGGCATAGAGCGAACTTACCTCAACATAATAAAGGGCATATATGACAAACCCACAGCCAACATCGTTCTCAACGGTGAAAAACTGAAACCATTTCCACTAAGATCAGGAACAAGACAAGGTTGCCCACTGTCACCACTATTATTCAACATAGTTTTGGAAGTTTTAGTCACAGCAATCAGAGAAGAAAAAGAAATAAAAGGAATCCAAATCGGAAAAGAAGAAGTAAAGCTCTCACTATTTGCAGATGAGATGATACTATACATAGAGAATCCTAAAGACGCTACCAGAAAACTACTAGAGCTAATGAATGAATTTGGTAAAGTAGCAGGATACAAAATTAATGCACAGAAATGTCCTGCATTCCTATACACTAATGATGAAAAATCTGAAAGAGAAATTAAGGAAATACTCCCATTTACCACTGCAAAAAAAGAATAAAATACTTAGGAATAAACCTACCTAACGAGACAGAAGACCTTTCTGCAGAAAACTATAAGACACTGATGAAAGAAATTAAAGATGATAGAAACCAATGGAGAGATATACTATGTTCTTGAATTGGAAGACTCAACATTGTGAAAATGACTCTACTACCCAAAGCAATCTACAGATTCAATGCAATCCCTATCAAACTACCACTGGCATTTTTCACAGAACTAGAACAAAAAATTTCACAATTTGTATGGAAACACAAAAGACCCCGAATAGCCAAAGCAAAAATGGAGCTGGGGGAATAAGGCTCCCTGACTTCAGACTATATTACAAAGCTTCAGTAATCAAGACAGTTTGGTACTGGCACAAAAACAGAAATATAGATCAATGGAACAGGATAGAAAGCCCAGAGATAAACCCACACACATATGGTCAACTTATCTTTGATAAAGGAGGCAAGCATATACAGTGGAGAAAAGACAGCCTCTTCAATAAGTGGTGCTGGGAAAATTGGACAGGAACATGTAAAAGTATGAAATTAGAACACTCTCTGACACCATGCACAAAAATAAACTCAAAATGGATTAAAGACCTAAGTGTAAGGGCAGACACTATCAAACTCTTAGAGGAAAACATAGGCAGAACACTCTATGACATACATCACAGCAAGATTCTTTTTGACCCAGCTCCCAGAGAAATGGAAATAAGAACACAAATAAACAAATGGGACCTAATGAAACTGAAAAGCTTTTGCACAGCAAAGGAAACCATAAACAAGACCAAAAGACAACCCTCAGAATGGGAGAAAATATTTGCAAATGAAGCAACTGACAAAGGATTAATCTCCAAGATTTACAAGCAGCTCATGCAGCTCAATAACAAAAAAACGAACAACCCAATCCAAAAATGGGCAGAAGTTCTAAATAGACATTTCTCCAAAGATGATGTACAGATGGCCTACAGACACATGAAAGAATGCTCAACATCATTAATCATTAGAGAAATGCAAATCAAAACTACAATGAGATATCATCTCACACCGGTCAGAATGGCCATCATCAAAAAATCTAGAAACAATAAATGCTGGAGAGGGTGTGGAGGAAAGGGAACACTCTTGCACTGTTGGTGGGAATGTAAATTGATACAGCCACTATGGAGAACAGTATGGAGGTTCCTTAAAAAACTACAAATAGAACTACCATACGACCCAGCAATCCCACTACTGGGCATATACCCTGAGAAAACCATAGGTCAAAAAGAGTCATGTACCAAAATGTTCATTGCAGCTCTATTTACAATAGCCTAGACCTGGAAGCAACCTAAGTGTCCATCGATAGATGAATGGATAAAGAAGATGTGGCACATATATACAGTGGAATATTACTCAGCCATAAAAAAAATGAAATTGAGTTTTTTGTAGCATGGTGGATGGACCTAGAGTCTGTCATACAGAGTGAAGTAAGTCAGAAAGAGAAAAACAAATACCGTGTGCTAACAGATATATATGGAATCTAAAAAAAAAAAAAAGTTATGAAGAATCTAGGGGCATGACAGGAATAATGATGCAGATGTAGAGAATGGACTTGAGGACATGGGCAGCGGGAAAGGTAAGCTGGGAAGAAGTGAGAGAGTGGCATGGACTTATATATACTACCAAATGTAAAATATATAGCTAGGGAAGCAGCCACATAGCACAGGGAGATCAGCTTGGTGCTTTGTGACCACCTAGAGGGGTGGGATAGGGAGGTTGAGAGGGAGACGCAAGAGGGAGGGGATATGGGGATATATGTATATGTATAGCTGATTCACTTTGTTATACAGCAGAAACTAACACACTGTTGTAAAGCAATTATACTCCAATAAAGATGTTAAAAAAATTAAAAAAATAAAGAACATTCTGACATGTGCTACATGGATGAACCTTGGATAAATTTTGCCAAGTGAAATAAGACAGTCACAAAAAGACAAATAGTGTATAATTCCACTTATAGAAGGTACCTAGAGTAGTCAAATCCATTAAAACAGAAAGTAGAAAGGTGTTGTCAGAGGCTTAAGGGAGGAGAAAATGGGGAGTTTTTGTTTAATGAGTACAGAGTTTCAGATTGAGAAGATGGAGACGTTCTGGATATGGGTGGCAGCGATAGTTGCATAATGATGTGAATGTGTTTAATGCCACTGAACTATATGCTTAAAAATAGTTAAATGGTAAATTTCGTTATGCATATTTTTCCACAAAAAAATCCATAAATCGCATAATGAATAAAAGTGAGAGAGAATAGTAAGAAGAAGGTGTAAAGGAACTGTGGATATTAAGTAATGGAGAAACAAAGTGAAAGTAAATAAATTTGTAGCTGTAATTAACACACAGTTACTTCAAGAAAACAGGAAAAGGACCATTCATGATGAGGAGAGCAAATAAAGTGTGAAGAGTTCAGAGAAAAAAGCCTTGCCTGAAGTCTAGAGCAAAGAAGAAAGAGGAATGAAAGATTAAAAAAAAATAGGAAGAAAATTAAACCCAGGTGATTGCCAAAAATTAAAATTAAATTTAAAAATAATTGCATAAAAAGTAAGAGTGAGTAAACCAACAGATATAAAAAAAGTTGAAGAATAAATAAAAAGTAATCTTGAATTATTATAAACAAGGCAATAAAAATATACATTGTTTATGAATGGATAATCACTAAAATGTCACTGCTTTTAAAGAGGACAGTAAAATTGGAGAAATGAAAGAAAGGACAGAAATAGACTTTGATTCCATTGGATTTGTGGGAATATGAGATGGGAGTGTTTGTTTGGACACTTTAACTCTTACTGTTGAGAAAATTGTAGATTCTTTCCAATTGCTATGTATATATGAGATAATAATGAATATAGTTAAGTAACACAACTTTCCTTGCTTTCACTTATAGAATATTTGTTAAGCTCAAGGCATAGAAACATAGTGAAGCCTCAGCTGATATTCACTGATGACAAGGAATAATGATGGAAATAAACAAGATATGGCAGATAAACCCTAAAGTGTCCAGTGTTTAGTGTCAAAACATCTCTGAAATAAAGTTTAATTGCTGAAAGTACATGCCCTGGAGCCATAGTTTTAAGTGTGATATTTGGAAAGTTGGCTTACTTTGATATGCTTAGTTTCCTCAACTATAAAATGGGAGTTCTCACTATATCTATCTTACAGAAGTAACATGATTTAATGAGATAAAGCATATAAAATGATTTTCAAACTTCCTGAAAAAACAAATGTTCAATAAATATTTTCTGTAATTAGCTTTTATTATTATTAAATCTTCCTTAAATCTACTTTGAAGGTAATAATATGTTTTACAGCTTTATTGAGATATAATTCACATACCACAAAAATCATCGATTGAATGTTTACAGTTTAGTGGTTTTTAGTATATTCCTAGAACTGTGCAGCTATTACCATGATCTAATTTTAGAACATTTCAACATCCCCAAAAGAAATGTTATATACATTAGCAGGCATTCCCAATTCCCACTCCCCACACTCACCCACTAGGTGCAGGCAACTACTAATCCAAGTCTACTTTCTCTCTATATATTTGCCTCTTTTGGACATCTCACATATGGAATTAAACAATATGTGGTCTTTTGTGACTGCCTTCTTTTACTTAGCATGATATATAAATTTCATCCATGTAGTTAGTACATGCAGCAGAATTTCATTCATTTGATGGCCACATTCATTGTATGAATATATTTTTCTGTTCATCTGTTCATCAGTTGTCAGATATTTGGTTTGTTTCCACTGTTGTGCTATTATGAATAATGCTGCTATGAACATTGTGTGAACATGTGTTTTCATTTCTCTTAGCTGTATAGCCGGTAGTGCAATTGCTGGGTCATATAGTAACTCTACATTTAGGATTTTGTTCATCTGCCACTGTTTATCATTTTACATTTTCAACAGCAGTGAATGGAGATTTCCAATTTCTCTAAATCATTGCTTATCCTTGTTCTGTCTGCCTTTGTCCCATCTTTGTAGGTGGGAGGTAGTTTCCTGTGGTTTCAGTTTTAATTTGCGTTTTCCTAATGATAAATGATGCTGAACATATTTTCATGTGCTTGTTAGCCATTTAAATATTTTATTTGGAAAAATGTTGATTCAAACCCTTTGTCTACTTTTTAGTTGGGGCATTCATCTTTTTATTATTGAGTGGTAAGAATTGTTTTGTATATTCTAGATATAGTTTCCTTGTCAGATACATTACTTAGAAATATTTTCTCCCATTTTGTGGGTAGTTTTTTAACTTGATTGATGGTGTCCTTTGAAGCACTAAAATTTTAACTTCTGGTGAACTCTAATTTATCTATTTTGGGGGGTCACGTTTGCAATTGGTAACTTGCAAAAGAAACTTGCTTAACTCAAGATCACAGATATTTACTCCTATGTTTTCTTGAAGAATTTCTCATATTTAACTATTACACTTAGGTCCTTAATTTATTTTGAGCTCCCTTCTGTGACTGGTGTGAAGTGTGAGTCCAAATTCATTATTTTGCATGTGGATATCTACTTGTCCGGCACCGTTTGTTGAAAAAACTACTTTTCCCCATTGAATTGTCTTGACACCTCTGTCAAAAAGCAATAAATCATAAATGTAGAGTGTGCTTCTTGAATCCTAATTCTATTTCATGATCTATATGTCTATCTTTTGGCCAGTGCAACCCTGTCTTGGTTACAGTTAACTTTGTAGTATCAAATGGAAAGTGTGAGCCCTCCAACTGTGTACTTTTTTTTTTTTTTTAACATAGTTTTGGCTAATCTGGGTTCCTTAAATTTTTATATAAATTTTAGGATCAGTTTTCTAATTTCTGCAAAACACCAGCAGGAATTATACAGTGATTGCTTTGAATCTATACATCAATTTGGGGAGTGTTACCATTTTAACAATGTTAAGTCTTTAAACATGGGATATCTTTTCATTTGTTTAGATCTTCATTAATTTCTCTCAATATGTTTTGAAATTTTTTGAGTGTACAAGTCTTGTATTTGTCTATTAAACTTATTCCTAGGTATTTCATTTTTTGTTGCTATTATGAATGGAATTGTTTTCTTATTTCATTTTCAGATTGTTCATTGCTGATATTAACACAGCTGATATTGTAAATTGATCTTGGATCCTGCCACATTGCTGAACCCCATTATTAGCTCAGGTAGTTGCTTGTGTTTGTTTATATGTGTGTATTTCTTTGGATTTCTATATCCAAAATTATACCAATAAAAATAGTTTTACTTTTTTTACATTCCTTTACAATCTGGATAAATTTTATTTTATTTTTTCCTTACCTAATTGCAATAGCTAGAATCTTCAGTACAATGTTAAGTAGAAGTGGCAAGAATGGATATTCTTTTCTTGTTTCTGATTTTAGGAGGAAACATTCAGGCTTTATTAAATATGTTAGCTGTGGGTGTTTTATGGATACACTTTCTCAGGCTAAGGGCATTCCCTTCTATTTCTAGTTAAGTAGATTTATCATGAAAGGGTGTAGGATTTTTCAGATGCTTTTCCCACGTGTTGGGATGATGATGTGGCTTTTATCATGTATGCTATTAACATACAGTATTACATTGATTGATTTTTTAATCTTAAATCTACCTTGCATTTCTGGGATACACTCCACTTGACCATGGTGTATAATCCTTCTTATATGTTACTGGATTCGGTTTGTCAGTATTTCACTGAGGATATGCTGCATTTCTAATCATAAGAGAAATTGCTCTGAAGTTTTCTTTTCTTATGATGTCTTTGGTTTTGGCATCACAGTAATAGTGGCCTCATAGAATGAGTTGGGAAGTGTTATCTATTTTTTGGAAGAGTTTGTGAAGGATTGGTATTAAATCTTTTGTAAACATTTGGAAGAATTTATCAGTAAAGTCCTCTGGGCCTGGGCATTTCTCTCGATCTCTCTCTCCCTCTTTTTTAACTAATCGAATCTCTTTGCTTGTTATAGATCTATTCAGATTATCTAGGGATGGAGAGAAGATTTGACTAGCCCAAAAAATGTGTTACAGAATGCTGTCTTAAAGTTCAATAGTTTCTCTTTGATAGATGACTTTTATTTGTTCTGTGGCTTTAGCTAAATACAAGATTTCTGAAATGGTGATTTTAGTTGTTTTACCATATTTTCTAGTTTTAGAGGGAGTTCACACAATTCCTCACTCTGCCATTCCAGAAGGTAATCTGGGTCAGGGGAAAGTTGGTTCTACCTCATGGCTATTGTAAAGATGGAAAACTTTGAGCCAGTAATATTTTATTGAATAATTTTTATAGCATGTGCATATGATATTTAAATAAAGAGAGCAATCAGATAATCATCAATGCAAAGATAAAATATGTAACACCTTTAATTTTATCACAATCTAATTATCACAGGAGAGAACAATTAGATAAATAGTTATGAATTAAATGATAAAAATCCTCTTTATAAAATATTAAAATGGGTCACAAATATTTGGCTACTTGAATTGTTCCAGTAACTAAAGTTACAATATGACTTTTTACAGGTAAACAACAACTTATCCTAAAGCTGAGGGCATAAGCTTTCTAAGGCAGATGATTAATTAATGCAGCTTTTGTTTCCAGGTTTAATAATTTACTTGACTATCAATGCCACTATAAAGTCCCAGAAGCTCTTTACAAAATTTGCCATGAGATAGAGTTAGCTGGCGTTATTAAGAGAATATGCAAGTTTCTTTAACAACATGCCAAAAGTTGATTGTTGACCAACTGGGGAAGACCTATGAGATCCTTCCCATAGGTGTACACAAAAGAAATGAATCTATAATTAAATTACAGTTAATCACAGGTGGTTATTTTACAGCAGGTGCTCAACTTTGAAAGTGTAGCTCTGGACTATTTTTGTTCCAACATGGTGCTCGATCCCTGTTGGTTATCTGGAAATATTTTATGGTTAGAAAAATGTTTATTTTATGATGGAAATGTTTTTCATCTATTTGACAAATAAATACAATATTATTTCATACAAACTTTCATATAAATTTAGTGAGCATATGCACACTATTATTTTGATATTTTTAAAAGCACAGAAAAATAGTTTAAATATTATTTATCATATCCATAATGTCCATTGATATTCAGAAATAATTGTTATTCAAAGATATTAGCAGGAGTACATGAAATGATAGCCAAATTTTACGGATTCTAAATTGTTCAAATTTAGGAAAATCTAATAACTCATATAGTCAATACCTTCAGTGACAGGTATAGGCTTATTCTTATCACGTTTCACTTTCAAACAAGTTAATAAAATAAGCAAAATATGCATAACATTGAATTATTGGCACAGTAACCATCACAAGGTATGAAGGGAAGAAAGAGAATAGGTGATTGTTTTACATATTTAAAATTAACCCTAACACTCTGTCAACAGTAACTTTGCTGAGCAAAGCTGATCCCTCTTCCAAATATCATAACTATTAAGCTGATCTGGATACATCTACTTCAGGGTCTAATTATTAAATATCTATTAAATGAAAGATGTTTGGCTTAATGCAAGTTACAGCCAGCATTTTTAGTTTTTGGTTATCATTATGGAGCTATTAATATTCCACGTTCTTATAGGTAACCATTAATTACCCATTTCTTTCATCTCTTTCTGTATGCCCCTCCTAACCCTCTGTTTGGAAAGAAAAGTTGAATACTCCTCTTCCTAACTGCTTTGGCATTGCTTTCTGGCAATATTGTTTTCAATCTGTTATTTTCCGCAGTGATCCAAACAGGTAAATGCCTCTTTTTAGACAAGAAAATACATGGAATGATAAAGGCAGTGTTGTCTTAGATCTGTAGTCTCAGACCTAAGAACACCATCACCACTTGTAGGACTTTGGTCAGACTTGAGTCAAATAAGCAGAAACAAAGGAATCATGTCTCCAATCAAAACATATAATTCAAAAACTCCAGAGATAAAGTAAAAGATTCACAGAACCAATAAAGACATTTCAAATTAATGCTTTGGCAAGGGAAATAAAAAGATTATTATCTGTGTCAGTGTTTGGCCTCTGACCTCCTTTCCCAAAGAAAATATTCTAGTACTTGCTAAACTGCACCATGAACATTCCATTTATATGCTATTTTTTTCTCACTTCCATTAGCACTCAGCCTTTCCACATGTTCTTCCTTCTTTCTGCAATGACTTCTCCCTACAACCTGTACGTCTCTCCCTGTTTCCTCTATCCCTAATTCCGATAAGCAATGCCTCTAATCCCTCAATTATGTCAGTTACAAGTTACATCAGGGAAGCATTACCAGTTAACATCTATCCATGATTCAACCATATGATTTTCCTGTATTCTTGGTACCTGTCACATATACACAGGTACTGAATAACTTTTTTTTTCAAATGAGCAAATATGTTATGCTAAATAGCAACAATTTTGTGTCTTTGACGATTTTTGAATAAAAATATGTCAATTGCTTCCTACCCTTAACTATAGAAGGGAAATACAAAGTAAGAGCGCTACATTATTAGTTGTGAAATAACTGCCACTTTGAAAAACTAAAGGCCTTTAATATATATATATATATTTTCAGTTTTTATTTGCCTTTATTTTTTTCACATTTAAGAATTTATTGTGACAAAATAATCAGAAATGCTAGCAAAGATTCATGCAGAAAGATAACAATCTTGAAATAAATTAGATTAAAAATCAACCAACAGTTGAGTGGTATATTTCTGGCACATCTGCGTAGATAATGCTATGAAACCACTAAGACATTTACATGCTTGAAGATTCAATGATAATTATTTGACTTTATTTTCCAGAGTATCAGTTTTTACGTGGTCAAGTTTATTAGTCTTTTACTTCGTCTTGTGTGTGTGTGTGTGTGTGTGTGTGTGTGTGTGTGTGTGTGAGAGAGAGAGAGAGATGCTTAGAAAAGTATTCCCAAGATTATTTATATTTCATTCTAGTGTTCTTTAAAATTTTATGTGTATAAAATGTGATAGATCAGAAATGAATATTTTTCTAAGACATGACATAGGGAATCCAATTTTATGCTTTTGGAAATGGATAGCCAAATAAACTACCACTATCACTTGACTAATACAGTATTACCCCACAGACTTGAAGTGTCATTGTCATCAGCTATTAATACTCATATTTATTTAGGTCTATTTCTAGGTTCTTTATTCTGTTCTTTTGAGTTGTTTATCTATTATTTTTGTGAGTTTTTTTTTTGTTAGCTTCTGCTTTATAACAAAGTGAATCAGTTATACATATACAATATGTTCCCATTTCTCTTCCCTCTTGCATCTCCCTCCCTCCCACCCTCCCCATCCCACCCCTCTAGGTGGTCACAAAGCACCGAGCTGATCTCCCTGTGCTGTGCGGCTGCTTCCCACTAGTTATCTATTTTACATTTGGTAGTGTATATATGTCCCTGACACTCTCTTACCCTGTCACATCTCACCCCACCCCCTCCCCATATCCTCAAGTCCATTCTCTAGTAGGTCTGTGTCTTTATTCCCGTCTTGCCACTAGGTTCTTCATGACCTTTTTTTTTTTTCCCTTAGATTCCGTATATATGTGTTAGCATACTGTATTTGTTTTTCTCTTTCTGACTTACTTCACTCTGTATGACAGACTCTAACTCCATCCACCTCATTACAAATACCTCCATTTCATTTCTTTTTATGGCTGAGTAATATTCCATTGTATATATGGGCCACATCTTCTTTATCCATTCATCTGTCGATGGACATTTAGGTTGCTTCCATGTCCTGGCTATTGTAAATAGAGCTGCAATGAACATTTTGGTACATGACTCTTTTTGACCTATGGTTTTCTCAGGGTATATGCCCAGTAGTGGGATTGCTGGGTCGTATGGTAGTTCTATTTGTAGTTTTTTAAGGAACCTCCATACTGTTCTCCATAGTGGCTGTATCAATTTACATTCCCACCAACAGTGCAAGAGTGTTCCCTTTCCTCCACACCCTCTCCAGCATTTATTGTTTCTAGATTTTTTGATGATGGCCATTCTGACCGGTGTGAGATGATATCTCATTGTAGTTTTGATTTGCATTTCTCTAATGATTAATGATGTTGAGCATTCTTTCATGTGTCTGTAGGCCATCTGTATATCTTCTTTGGAGAAATGTCTATTTAGATCTTCTGCCCATTTTTGGATTGGGTTGTTCGTTTTTTTGTTATTGAGCTGCATGAGCTGCTTGTAAATCTTGGAGATTAATCCTTTGTCAGTTGCTTCATTTGCAAATATTTTCTCCCATTCTGAGGGTTGTCTTTTGGTCTTGTTTATGGTTTCCTTTGCTGTGCAAAAGCTTTTAAGTTTCATTAGGTCCCATTTGTTTATTTGTGTTCTTATTTCCATTTCTCTGGGAGCTGGGTCAAAAAGAATCTTGCTGTGATGTATGTCATAGAGTGTTCTGCCTATGTTTTCCTCTAAGAGTTGGATAGTGTCTGCCCTTACACTTAGGTCTTTAATCCATTTTGAGTTTATTTTTGTGCATGGTGTCAGGGAGTGTTCTAATTTCATACTTTTACATGTTCCTGTCCAATTTTCCCAGCACCACTTATTGAAGAGGCTGTCTTTTCTCCACTGTATATGCTTGCCTCCTTTATCAAAGATAAGTTGACCATATGTGTGTGGGTTTATCTCTGGGCTTTCTATCCTGTTCCATTGATCTATATTTCTGTTTTTGTGCCAGTACCAAACTGTCTTGATTACTGAAGCTTTGTAATATAGTCTGAAGTCAGGGAGCCTGATTCCCCCAGCTCCATTTTTCGTTCTCAAGATTGCTTTGGCTATTCGGGGTCTTTTGTGTTTCCATACAAATTGTGAAATTTCTTGTTCTAGTTCTGTGAAAAATGCCAGTGGTAGTTTGATAGGGATTGCATTGAATCTGTAGATTGCTTTGGGTAGTAGAGTCATTTTCACAATGTTGATTCTTCCAATCCAGGAACATGGTATATCTCTCCATCTATTTGTATCATCTTTAATTTCTTTCATCAGTGTCTTATAATTTTCTGCATACAGGTCTTTTGTCTCCTTAGGTAGGTTTATTCCTAGATATTTTACTCTTTTTGTTGCAGTGGTAAATGGGAGTGTTTTCTTAATTTCACTTTCAGATTTTTCGTCATTAGTGTATAGAAATGCAAGAGATTTCTGTGCATTAATTTTGTATCCTGCTACTTTACCAAATTCATTGATTAGCTCTAGGAGTTTTCTGGTAGCATCTTTAGGATTCTCTATGTATAGTATCATGTCATCTGCAAACAGTGACAGCTTTACTTCTTCTTTTCCGATTTGGATTCCTTTTATTTCTTTGTCTTCTCTGATTGCTGTGGCTAACACTTCCAAAACTATGTTGAATAATAGTGGTGAGAGTGGGCAACCTTGTCTTGTTCCTGATCTTAGTGGAAATGGTTTCAGTTTTTCACCATTGAGGACAATGTTGGCTGTGGGTTTGTCATATATGGCCTTTATTATGTTGAGGAAAGTTCCCTCTATGCCTACTTTCTGCAGGGCTTTTATCATAAATGGGTGTTGAATTTTGTCGAAAGCTTTCTCTGCATCTATTGAGATGATCATATGGTTTTTCTCCTTCAATTTGTTAATATGGTGTATCACATTGATTGATTTGCGTATATTGAAGAATCCTTGCATTCCTGGGCTAAACCCCACTTGATCATGGTGTATGATCCTTTTTATGTGCTGTTGGATTCTGTTTGCTAGTATTTTGTTGAGGATTTTTGCATCTATGTTCATCAGTGATATTGGCCTGTAGTTTTCTTTCTTTGTGACATCTTTGTCTGGTTTTGGTATCAGGGTGATGGTGGCCTCGTAGAATGAGTTTGGGAGTGTTCCTCCCTCTGCAATATTTTGGAAGAGTTTGAGAAGGATAGGTGTTAACTCTTCTCTAAATGTTTGATAGAATTCACCTGTGAAGCCATCTGGTCCTGGGCTTTTGTTTGTTGGAAGGTTTTTAATCACAGTTTCAATTTCAGTGCTTGTGATTGGTCTGTTCATATTTTCTATTTCTTCCTGGTTCAGTCTCGGCAGTTTGTGCATTTCTAAGAATCTGTCCATTTCTTCCAGGTTGTCTATTTTATTGGCATAGAGTTGCTTGTAGTAATCTCTCATGATCTTTTGTATTTCTGCAGTGTCAGTGGTTACTTCTCCTTTTTCATTTCTAATTCTATTGATCTGAGTCTTCTCCCTTTTTCTCTTGATGAGTCTGGCTAATGGTTTATCAATTTTGTTTATCTTCTCAAAGAACCAGCTTTTAGTTTCATTGATTTTTGCTATTGTTTCCTTCATTTCTTTTTCATTTATTTCTGACCTGATCTTTATAATTTCTTTCCTTCTGCTGGCTTTGGGGTTTTTTTGTTCTTCTTTCTCTAATTGCTTTAGGTGCAAGGTTAGGTTGTTTATTCGAGATGTTTCCTGTTTCTTGAGGTAGGCTTGTATTGCTATAAACTTCCCTCTTAGCACTGCTTTTGCTGCGTCCCATAGGTTTTGGGTCGTCGTGTCTCCATTGTCATTTGTTTCTAGGTATTTTTTGATTTCCCCTTTGATTTCTTCAGTAATCACTTCGTTATTAAGTAATGTATTGTGTAGCCTCCATGTGTTTGTATTTTTTACAGATCTTTTCCTGTAATTGATATCTAGTCTCATAGTGTTGTGGTCGGAAAAGATACTTGATACGATTTCAATTTTCTTAAATTTACCAAGGCTTGATTTGTGACCCAAGATATGATCTATCCTGGAGAATGTTCCATGAGCACTTGAGAAAAATGTGTATTCTGTTGTTTTTGGGTGGAATGTCCTATAAATATCAATTAAGTCCATCTTGTTTAATGTATCATTTAAAGCTTGTGTTTTCTTATTTATTTTCATTTTGGATGATCTGTCCATTGGTGAAAGTGGGGTGTTAAAGTCCCCTACTATGATTGTGTTGCTGTCGATTTCCCCTTTTATGGCTGTTAGTATTTGCCTTATGTATTGAGGTGCTCCTATGTTGGGTGCATAAATATTTACAATTGTTATACCTTCCTCTTGGATCGATCCCTTGATCATTATATAGTGTCCTTCTTTGTCTCTTGTAATAGTCTTTATTTTAAAGTCTATTTTGTCTGATATGAGAATTGCTACTCCAGCTTTCTTTTGATTTCCATTTGCATGGAATATCTTTTTCCATCCCCTCACTTTCAGTCTGTATGTGTCTCTAGGTCTGAAGTGTGTCTCTTGTAGACAGCATATATATGGGTCTTGTTTTTGTATCCATTCAGCCAGCCTGTGTCTTTTGGTGGGAGCATTTAATCCATTTACATTCAAGGTAATTATCGATATGTATGTTCCTATTCCCATTTTCTTAAATGTATTGGGTTTGTTGTTGTAGGTGTTTTCCTTCTCTTGTGTTTCTTGCCTAGAGAAGTTCCTTTAGCATTTGTTGTAAAGCTGGTTTGGTGGTGCTGAACTCTCTCAGCTTTTGCTTGTCTGTAAAGGTTTTAATTTCTCCATCGAATCTGAATGAGATCCTTGCTGGGTAGAGTAATCTTGGTTGTAGGTTTTTCTCCTTCATGACTTTAAGTATATCCTGCCACTCCCTTCTGGCTTGCAGAGTTTCTGCTGATAGATCAGATGTTAGCCTTATGGGGATTCCCTTGTGTGTTATTTTTTGTTTTTCCCTTGCTGCCTTTAATATGTTTTCCTTATATTTAATTTTTGACAGTTTGATTAATATGTGTCTGCCGTGTTCCTCCTTGGGTTTATCCTGTATGGGACTCTCTGTGCTTCCAGGACTTGATTAACTATTTCCTTTCCCATATTAGGGAAGTTTTCAACTATAATCTCTTCAAAAATTTTCTCAGTCCCTTTCTTTTTCTCTTCTTCTTCTGGTACCCCTATAATTCGAATGTTGGTGCGTTTAATGTTGTCCCAGAGGTCCCTGAGACTGTCCTCAGTTCTTTTCATTCTTTTTTCTTTATCCTGCTCTGTAGTAGTTATTTCCACCATTTTATCTTCCAGGTCACTTATCCTTTCTTCTGCCTCAGTTATTCTACTATTGATCCCATCTAGAGTATTTTTAATTTCATTTATTGTGTTTTTCATCATTGCTTGGTTCCTCTTTAGTTCTTCTACATCCTTGTTAAATGTTTCTTGCATTTTGTCTATTCTATTTCCAAGATTTTGGATCATCCTTACTATCATTATTCTGAATTCTTTTTCAGGTAGACTACCTATTTCCTCTTCATTTGTTAAGTCCAGTGTGTTTTGAGCCTGCTCCTTCATCTGCTGTGTGTTTTTCTGTCATCTCATTTTGCTTATCTTACTGTGTTTGGGGTCTCCTTTTCATAGGCTGCAGGTTCGTAGTTCCCGTTGTTTTTGGTATCTGTCCCCAGTGGCTAAGGTTCGTTCAGTGGGTTGTGTAGGCTTCCTGGTGGAGGGAACTAGTGCCTGAGTTCTGGTGGATGAGGCTGGATCTTGTCTTTCTGGTGGGCACGTCCACGTCTGGTGGTGTATTTTGGGGTGTCTTTGGCCTTATTATGATTTTAGGCAGCCTCTCTGCTAATGGATGGGGTTGTGTTCCTGTCTAGCTAGTTGTTTGGCATAGGGTGTCCAGCACTGTAGCTTGCTGGTCGTTGAGTGAAGCTGGGTCTTGATGTTGAGATGGAGATCTCTGGGAGATTTTTGCCGTTTGGTATTACGTGGAGCTGGGAGGTCTCTTGTGGACCAGTGTCCTGAAGTTGGCTCTCCCACCTCAGATGCTCAGCCCTGATGCCTGGCTGGAGCACCAAGAGCCTTTCGTCCACACGGCTCAGAGTAAAAGGGAGAAAAAATAGAAAGAAAGAAAGAAAGAGGCTATAATATAGTGGAGTAAAATAAAGCTATTGTAAAGCAAAGCTGTACAGACAAAATCTCACCCAGAAGCATATACATATACACTCACAAAAAAAAGGAAAAGGGGAAAAATTAATATCTCCTGCTCCCAGAGTCCCCCTCCTGAATTTGGGATGATTCGTTGTCTATTCAGGTATTCAACAGATGCAGGCACATCAAGTTGTTTGTGGAGTTTTAATCCGCTGCTTCTGAGGCTGCTGGGAGAGATTTCCCCTTCTCTTCCCTGTTCGCACAGCTCCTGGGGTTCAGCTTTGGATTTGGACCTGCCTCTGCGTGTAGGTCGCCTGAGGGCGTCTGTTCCCCGCCCAGACAGGACGGGGTTAAAGGAGCAGCTGCTTCGGGGGCTCTGGCTCACCCAGGCCGCGGGGAGGGAGGGGTACAGAGGAGGCGGGGCGAGCCTGCAGCGTCAGAGGCCGGTGTGACGTTGCACCAGCCTGAGGCGTGCAGTGCGTTCTCCCGGGGATGTTGTCCCCAGATCCCGGGACCCTGGCAGTGGCGGGCTGCACAGGCTACCGGGAGGGGCGGTGTGGAGAGTGACCTGTGCTCACACACAGGCTTTTTGGAGGCGGCAGCAGCAGCCCCAGCGTCTCACGCCCGTCTCTGGGGTCCGCGCTGATCGCCGCGGCTCGAGCCCTTCTCTGGAGTTCGTTTAGGCGGCGCTCTGAATCCCCTCTCCTTGCCCGCAGCGAAACAAAGAGGCAAGAAAAAGTCTCTTGCCTCTTCGGCAGCTGCAGACCTTTTCCCGGTCTCCCTCCCAGCCAGCTGTGGTGCGCCAACCCCTTCAGGCTGTGTTCACGCCGCCAGCCCCAGTCCTCTCCCTGCGATCCGGCCGAAGCCGAGCCTCAGCTCCCAGCCCCGCCCGCCCCGGCGGGGGAGCAGACAAGCCTCTCAGGCTGGTGAGTGCTGGTCGGCGCCGAGCCTCCGTGCGGGAACCTCTCCGCTTTGCCCTCCGCACCTCTGTGGCTGCGCTCTCCTCCATGGCTCCGATGCTTCCCCCCTCTGCCACCCGCAGTCTCTGTCCGCGAAGGGGCTCCTAGTGCGTGGAAACCTTTCCTCCTTCACGGCTCCCTCCCACTGGTGCAGGTGCCGTCCCTATTCTTTTGTCTCTGTTATTTCTTTTTTCTTTTGCCCTACCCAAGTATGGGGGGAGTTTCTTGCCTTTTTGGAGGTCGGACATTTTCTGCCAGCGTTCAGTGGGTGTTCTGTAGGAGCAGTTCCACGTGTAGATGTATTTCTACTGTATCTGTGGGAAGGAAGGTGATCTCCGCGTCTTACTCTTCCGCCATCTTCTCCAATCCCCCCCCCTTTAATATATTTTTAATGTGTAGTCACTACCATCTATGTTGTCAATGTAGAAGATGTGATTTACTTTTTAATCAGAGAAAACCATGGCTATTGCTCTGTTGAATCTCTGACTGGTGTATAGAAATAAAAATATTATGTACATACACATTTGAATTGGATCCAAAGGTTGAGAAAAGCATAGCTTATCTGACAAATATCTAATGGTTAGTTTATTGCTTTTGTCATTTCAAAAGCTATTTAGAATGGGCACTTACTACTTTTATTATAAGAATTCTTAGTCTGATGTGTACATTTTACAGTGTAGGTTTTAACAGTAAAAGGCACATATGGAGGCTTTAAGAGATTCAATGCACAAAATTAGTCACCATACCTGAGTGAATTCAGTGAATTCAAATAAATCTTATATAAAAGCAAGTAGATATAATGAGGTCTAACATAACCAATTTCACATGACCTACATTTTAAAAACACCCCAGTGAGTAACATGCTTTGAAGACAAAGACTATATTTCCTAAAAAGCTACCATGACAACTGATTTCCTATTAGTCAAAATGATGTTTATATATTTATAGAGTGCATTTTCTAAGGAGTGCCCAACGCTATTAGTCATCATGATATCTGAGTACAGCGCTATTAGTCATCATGATATCTGAGCTCTAAGAAGGCCTACCCATACATGTGTACTGACAAAATTATTGAGGTATAAATTAATGAAATGTTTTGCCTACATTTTGTAAAATGTTATGGAAATAGTCAATTGTATATTTCAAATATACTCATTAAAATTGCATTCAAATTTTTAATGAAAAATTCCATGCTTCATGCAATAGAAGCACAAAGAATGTTTAGATAGAACTTCTGTCTTCAGGTGTTTTCATGTGATTAAGTGCAGCAATATTCTGTCTATAGAACCAGGATGGTTACTAAGTTAAATCCAAGTGTGTTATGTTAATGGAATTTTAAATGCTAATATTTTGGACATAGTTGATGACATACAGGGCTCAACAAAGAAGGTTCACGTTTCTCTTGAACAATTCCAAAATGAAAAGTTATATGTGTGTTTAAAGTGGATGTGTTCACTCTTATACATAAGAGAAATATTGAGTTATAATCTCAATCCCTGATCCTCCTTTACAGAAAACCTTAACTGTATAGAAATATTCTTTACTCGTGTCTTAATGGAAAGCTTACAAATTTATGGCACAATGGACAAATGTTAAGCTGTGATTTTTTACTAAAGAAATCGAACAAACGCTAAAGAATTATGAAATTAACATACACATGTAAATTTAGTTCTTCTCTTGAGAAGTAAGATCAGGCTTGAGTCCTTTTTACTAAATATTAATTTTCTGATTTACATACTTATTGCCTCCTTATGCTAAGAGTGACTATCACTGGTCATTTATGACAGCTCTTTCACTGAGGTATGTCTTATAAAAGAGGCTATACTCATCTCTCTACTAAGGGTTGGAAAACAAAAGATAATCTGAGAAGGCCATAGCTTTTAAGTAATTGGTAAAAAAAATATTTCTTTAGGGAAGTGAAAGGCACTATTACGTGTTTTTTTTGGGATATGTTAAGTGAGTTACCTGAGATATGGGGAAGAGAGTGGAAAATGAAAAGATCGAGCAATTTCTTGCATAGACCACTACAAAATTAGATGAAAAATAATTTTTCAAAGAGTGTTGGGAAACAATAATATGATACAAATTATATTCACCAAAAACAGAATTAATTCTGTTAAACATCAGATCAGGGTTGTAAAGAGTAATCTCAAGAAAATCTTATAGGATGCTGAAAGAAGAAAATAAAACACATAGAACAGAACAATTTGAAATGATATAACAAAAAACAAGGAAAATTTCTGCATAAGTATGTTTATGAAAATACAAAAAACAAAGTTAAATAAAAGTAGCTGTTAAAAGCATATACTTATAAATGTATCTTATAAATTAGCATTAACATCATTTTGATATAAAATTAAATCTAAGAAACTTAGTTATGAGTGGTTATAAAATCACTTATACATGTTGAAAATATGCAAACATATTATCTTTAAAAATGATTATCAACAACAAACTGCTGGCCCAAATTAGAAAACTGGATATGTGAGAGGTGGAAAAAAAGTATTTGCTGTCTGCTTTCTTCACTAACAAAGCTGACATGTGGAAAGTGATTCTGACTAGGAAGGGAAAATGTGATTTTTGAAATAAAATAACAAATTATTTAGTTATATAGGAATTATCTTAAAAATGTTTTGAAATAATATCTGAGTGTTCTCAGAATTTGACAAGAAGCTGGAATCAGGCATCTTCAGTTTATTTATCTAATCAGCAAAAATAGGTTAAGCTCCTACTGTGTGTCAGGGACTCTGCTAACTGCTGGGAATATAATAGTGAATGAAAGATATATCTTCCCTGTAAACTGAGCAGAAATTTAGCTCATTGGAAAATAATAATTATTCACTTAAAGATTTTTGGCAACATAGAAAAGACAGACAAATTTAGACTCTCACAAGCTGTGTATAAATACTTAAATGTAAACCAAAAAATATAGAAGTATTGAAAGAAAATATACATCTGTCTAATTAGGACCCTGATGAAAAAGATTTTAAAAAGTAGCTAGATCCAATTGAAAGGGAAATTTTCAGCTATCATAATAAATTTAAAAGGCAAAAGATTGAAGATATTTTGTACTGGGTTAACTTCCATAATATTTAAATTAATTACACAAAGGCATTAGAAAGAAATGGTATAACTTAAAAAGAAAACAAATGTTACACAATTAACATTTCGCTAAGATGAAATATAAACAGCTGACACATAAATGCATTCTTGAACTCATTCTATGTGAGAAAAGTAATGATTATGAACTATTGTTTGAAGAATGTATAAATAATCCACTCCCAGAGACTTACTGTCTCTTCCCTTTAGATTATGTCAAAGGATCAAATAGCTGTATACCTGGGCCCTATAGTCTTGTACCTGCAAAATTGCTTTCCAGAGTTTTGTTGTCATGTCTTTAGCTTGCAGAGATAGTCTGCGAAAGAACTTTATGGAATCCAATGTACTATTCCATTAGAGACCATGCAAAAAGCTTCAGCATAAGATTTTAAACATCAAATTAATATTGTAATTGAAAGACAAGCTCTAGTGCTAGGCAGCTAGACTCCACCTGGAACCTCATGTGTAGACACCTTATTTAAGAATGCAGGATGAAGAAAGCAGATTTGAGGGATTTACATATGCAGATTGGAGTAGCAAAAGTACCACAATGCCCCCATAGTCTTTGTATCTCAGGAAGCACTCCTCAGTCTATTACTATTCCTTGGTGTTAAGGACTGTTTTTCCCCTGTGCTGTTCTGGTAATGAACAGAGAGGAATTGCACACAGGTCTATGATGATATTTTGTAGTTATGCTTTCTCTCTGATGGCCAACTGTTTTGCCATCATCTGTTGGCAATTATCTCCTCTCCTTGTCATCCAAGGCAACCATTTTTCTAGGGCTCTCTGTACTAGTGAAGACTGGAAATCTCTTTCCACCTGATCAGTGATCACAGTTCTCTCAACATTAGCAAAGGTGATAGTGTACAATGGTGCGGGACAGTTGGAGCAGTCTGTTTCCAGTGCAGGCAAAAATGGGCTGCATCGTCTAAAGAGAATTTTTAAAAATAGCAATAAGACATAGTGAAAATAAGCATACTTTGATTATCATGATGCCCAACAATGCTCAGCATGATTGGTCAGTGATGAAATACTCCTCCCTGTCTGCATAGACCATTTCCCACACCTCCCCATTGGTATGCCACCACCCAAGCTCCAGTAATAATGTGTGCACTGACCTCTCGATGTTTTTTTTTTTTTTCTATTTGAAGCTCCCTTATTTACTTATGGAGAAGGAGCACCTTTTAAAGTGATCAGCACTTAAGTCAGTAATACCTTTTACTCCAGAAGCTCCTGCTCATCTTTCTGGAAACTTTCTATTCTATGACTCTTCCTTTACTGGAAGTTAAACCTATCCTCACCATCTGGCCATTTAGGGATCCACATTCTCTAATATAGGTGCCCTTTAGTTGCCATGGAAGAAGTTTAAGTGTCCTTCACACAAAGACATACTCTGACTCCTTGAGAATTATGAGACCTTTTCGTTTCTGGTTTAGTACTTATCTCGGTACTATGGTGCATTTTCAGAGATCATTACAAGTTCCTCAGACAAAGAAACCTACAGGTTTTTTGCTTTTTTGAAAAAAATTCAATTCATGCTGCTTTTCTTAGGTGGAATTCAGGTTTTGAAGTGGTCCCCAAATGGAAAAAAACACATCTCTCCCCACAACCCTAAAAATATGGAAATATGAACATGTAATTATTTAAAATGAAAAAAATGTAGGGCTACTTTCTGAGATTAAGCACAAATCTGTAATCTGTTTTGCTATATCTCACAAAAATATCAGTATTCTTCAGTTGCAAGTGAGAGAAACTCAGCTGTCCAACTAGTGTAAACCAAATGAGGATTCATGATTCACATAATTGGGAAATCCAAAGGGTGAAGCTGAGTTCAAGTCCAGCTGTATTCAGAGAGAAAAAAGCATGCTAACAACTGTGTCATCAGACCTCTGTCTCTCCGTCTCTTATGTGCTGACAACTTTCTTGGGAAAACTTTTCCTATGTCGTGGAAAATATGCCCACTGGTAGATCTAGGCCTACACATCCTTTCAGCTAGTGATTCCAAAGTAAAGGCAGTCACCTCTCTTCCAATAAGTAGTAACTTTCCCAGACAGAGTAGTAATTTTTCTTCCTTAGGTCCTGTGCCCATTTTTGAAAAAAAAATTGTTGCTGTTAAAGGATAGAAATCTAATTGCTAAAACACTAAGTCACAGGCCTATGCATGTGGCTGGTGAGGTGGCATTATAATGACAACCCTGTCAGATTTGAGCCATCTACTACCAGTCAAAAGTACTTCTTTTCCTGTTATCCTTTATAGCTAGCTTCCTGCTCTTTTCCTTGATAACATTTAGCAGTTTCCCAGTATATAACTAGCAGTGTGCTTACTCATTTATTGGTATACCAGGATCTTCAAAATAATAACAATAGTATTTGTGTTCACCAATCTACCTAGTGTCCTGCAGAATATCTCAGGTATAAAAGGTTCTAAATAAATAATAGTACAAAGTGAATTGTAGTCAGGGTGGTGTTTCTTAACCTGATAAAAATTTACCATTATCTGTGGAAAATTAAAAAAAAATTTTGATCTGTTCAGTACACATTCTGAAGCTCCCTTCTATACCTATTAAATCAGAATCTCAGTTCTCTCTCCAATTTTGAAAGAATCCATCTTCATCCACTGATTCTAATATATATGTGACTATGCCAATCTACCTGTTTGTAGTTACTGAAATATTGCTCTATATTGGTTATCTTAAAGTGATTGTAGACTAACAACATTCTTCAATTTAACTTAAATATATAAATGTAAATGTGACTTGATTGTACAAAAGAAAAATTTCAAATTCCTCTTTAGATGTTTCAGGAGCCAAGTTACTAGGGTGACTCTCTAGAGTCATAAGATAATAAAGAACTATAGTCTTTTTTTTTGCTCATAACATCCTGGTAGTTAATACTGACTACACATCTTTCACTGTGCATGGGAAATCAAAGTACGACCTGTTGAAGCATAACTCTAAGAGGTATACTTTTGAAAGAGTTCCTATGGTCTAATATTAAATACTTTTTCCAGTGTCCTCTGAGTTGCTTCCATTCCCATCCCTATTACATTTCATATACATAGAGTGACCATATAATTTACCTTCTGAACTGGGACACATTTAAGAATGAAAAGGGGCATCATTATGCTGTGATAGCAGACATAACCAGGACTCTCTCAGGTCACTCTGTACATAACAAAGAGGCAGGGCGAGAGGCATCATAAGATTGTATAACATTCTGGGCTCAGTCTTATCTTTTGTTAGTTCATGGCTTCTAATACAAAACTGACACTTCCCATTAAAATTTTAAGATGTACTTTTGATGATTCCAAATTTCATAAATGTTAGATATCAAGAAATCTGTGTTATTTTCAGAGACATGGGGAAGGGAGAAAAAGCAGTGGTATTTTAAGACACTATCCTGGAAAAACAGGAGAAGAAGAAAAATCTAAAATATTTGTAAATGTCTATTATTAGAATCTAGCCAATTTTATCCATAATGTCATATCCCTAGCAAAGAAGGGAGGGGAAACAGGGAGAAATAAATTAAAAACTGATGTGTGTATTTCAGTTCGCTGAAAATCTGTATGAAAATCGATATTCTCTAAAACTAATAACAGTGCTCTGTAGTATCAGGGCCAAGTAAATTCACTCATTAATAATTCTTCACATTTAACTGATGCTTGGTATATAAATTGCTGAAATGAAATTTAACATTATTCTGATGATTAAGTCTTCCAAATTTTGGGGGGTGGAGTCAAGATGGCAGACTAGGAGGATGTGGAATTTGCGTCTTTGCACAACTAGGGCACCTACCAGGCACCGGTGGGGGACCACCGACACCTAAGGGGACAGGAGGACCCCCCCAGTGACTGGGTAGGACGTGGGGTGTGGGGGGGAGTGAGAGGGGAGGAGAAATGGAGGCAGGATGGGACCAGCATCCCTGATAGGCGGCTGTGGGGAGGGTAAGGTATCCCACACCTGAAGGGGGAAATTGGGGGACCACTGGGAGGGCAGAGGATCAAAAGGGAGCATGGCCAGGTTTCCCTGCCCACTTGGGCCCCCGGGAGCCTGCTGAGATCCTGGGCCTGATCCTCTGCCCACCGAGGCCCGCTCCAGCCCTGTGGGTCCTGAGGGAGTGGGAGGGAGGGTAGGGGAGGCAAAAGTAAAGGCTGGACCTCTGGGACCGGCACCCCTGAGGTGTGGCTGGGGGAGGGGAGGAGTTCCTACACCCAGTGGGACCCACCCATGTTAGGGGTCCAGCGGGGATGGGGGAGACTGTCGGGGAGATGGTGGGGGAGGGGAGTGGAGTAACGGAAGGGAAAGCAGCCAGCACTTTCCCTGTCAATGTAGGCACCGGGGAGTCTGTTGGACTTCCAGACCTAATCCTCTTCTCTTGGACCCTCCCTTCTGCCATGCAGAGCCCAAGCCCTACGCCTACACCCCCACCCAGGGCCCTACCTCTACACTCGGAGACCCCCTCTGAGACCCCCTCCAATTGCACTGGGCCTAAAATCCACCCACACACCCTCACCCAGGGCCTTACCTCCAAACTCAAGAACTCCAAGCTCCAGAGGCCCTCCTTTCCACGTGCTGCCTCTCCCCTTATGCACAAGTCCTAAGCAGAGGCCCCGCCCCATGCTTGACCGTCGCCCCACCTAGGCCCCACCCCTACAAGGCCTTTTCTGGCTGCATGGGCCCTGAGCCTAGGCCCTGCGCCACACTCATATATCACCCCACACCCATGTAGGTCCCACTCCACCCTAAACCCCGCCTAAACTCCACCCCCCATAGCCAAGGCTTTTTAATTTTTTTTCCTCTTTTAGATTGGGGTTCTGTTTTACCTTGTTGATTCATTGTTGTTGATTCATTTATATTTTTATTTTTTCTAATCATTTATTTTTCTAATTTTATTTTATTTTTTATACTTTGTTATTGTTCTGCTCCTTTTGGCTTGTTCCCTCCCCCCCCCCCCCCCGCCCCTTATTTTTCTTTTTTCTGTTGTGGTTTTATTTTACCTTGTTGCAGTTGTTTCAATTATATTTTTACTTTTCCTAATATATTTTTTTATCTTTCTAATTTTATTTTGTTTTTTATTCTTTGTTATTATATTGCTCCTTTTTTCTTTTCTTTTCTTTTTTTTTAATTTGTTTTTGCCATGCCAAACAGCTTGAGGGATCTTGGTTCCCATGCTGGAGGTTGGGCCTGAGCTCCTGTGGTGGGAGCTTCGAGTCCAAACCGCTGGGCTAACAGAGAACCTCAGACCCCATGGAATATTAATCAGAGTGAGGTCTCCTGGAGGTCCTCATCTCAGCACCAAGACCCAGCTCTATCCAACTGCCTGCAAACTCCAGTGCTGGATGCAACCAGTAAGACAGGAATACAGCCCCACCCATCAAAAAAAAAAAAAAAGAAATGACAAAAAAATATGTTACAGACGAAGGAGCAAGGTAAAAACCTACAAGACCAAATAAGTGAAGATGAAATAGGCAACCTACTTGAAAAAGAATTCAGAGTAATGATAGTAAAGATGATCCAAAATCTCAGACCAGAATGGAGAAAATACAGGAAACATTTAACGAGGATCTAGAAGAACTAAACAGCAAACAAAGAGTGATGAACAACACAATAACTGAAATTAAAAATACTTTAGAAGGAATCAATAGCAGAATAACTGAGGCAGAAGAACGGATAAGTGAACTGGAAGATAAAATGGTAGAAATAACTGCCATGGAGCAGAATAAAGAAAAAAGAATAAAAAGAATTGAGAACAGTCTCAGAGACCTCTGGGACAACATTAAAGGCACCAACATTCGAATTACAGGTGTCCCAGAAGAAGCTGAGAAAAAGAAAGGGTCTGAGAAAATATTTGAAGAGATTATAGTCGAAAACTTCCCTAACATGGGAAAGGAAATAGTCAATCAAGTCCAGGAAGCACAGAGAGTCCCATACAGGATGAACCCAAAGAGAAACATGATGAGACACATATTAATCAAACTATCAAAAATTAAATAAAAAGAAAAAATATTAAAACAGCAAGGGAAAAGCAATAAATAACATACAAGGGAATCCCCATACGGTTAACAGCTGATCTTTCAGCAGAAACTCTGCAAGTCAAAAGGGAATGGCAGGACATATTTAAAGTGATGAAAGGGAAAAACCTACAACCAAGATTACCCAGCAAGGATCTCATTCAGATTCGATGGAGAAATCAAAAGCTTTACAGACAAGCAAAAGCTATGAGAATTCAGCACCACCAAACCAGCTTTACAACAAATGCTAAAGGAACTTCTCTAAGTGGGAAATGCAAGAGAAGAAAAAGACCCACAAATACAAACCCAGATCAATTAAGAAAATGGTAATAGGAACATACATATTGATAATAACCTTGAATGTAAATGTTTTAAATGCTCCAACCAAAAGACACAGACTGGCTGAATGGATACAAAAACAAGACCCTTATATATGTTGTCTACAAGAAACCCACTTCTGTCTTCCAAATAAACCCTGAATTTAGTAAATGTTCTTCGGGAAACCTGGCATATACCCACAGGGGAAAAAACCCCTGAATAGCTAAATATTATCAGCTTACATCAAAACAATTCTTTCTTCTCCAGAAGTTTTGATCATCTGCTCCTCATTGTTTATATAGTGCTCCCTGATGCCTTTCATAATATAATTTTTGTAATTAATCTGGCTTTTTTTCCCTAGTTGTGGCAACAGGCATTTAAGCCTGCCATCACATACTATATTTTACCAAGGAAGGGCACTCACTCCCCTTAAAGACCAAATGCAGTAATAAGAGACTCCATGCTAATTAAGGAAGGAAGGCCTATATTTTATCCATTCTTTTCCTATGTTTTTCTTCTAGTCATTAAAAAATGATTATAGGTTTCATATGTTTATTTTGTCTTTGTTTGTTATTTAGTTCTTTTTTCAATATTAAATATCTCTAAAAGATAATGCTGTGCTCTTTGGAAAAACAACTCCTCATATGTTATATTTGTATTGGACCCCTGGCTGACATCACCCAATTCTATAGACTTTTGTTGCATATGGGACTTAGGCTCTTCTTAATCCCTCAAATATAAATAAGTTAAAATATTAAGGTTCAAAGTAGTTTATGATGATTTGGGTATAACAGAAATCATAGCAAAGCAGAAATAAAATTGAACCACACCTAGATATGACTATTCCAGGGTCTATACATTAACTTCCTCCATTGTGTTTCTCACCAAATATTTTCCTTCTCTTCCCTGCTTTTGCTGTTATTTTTAAAAACAAGTTCAACTTGACCATATATCAACTTCCTAAGTTCACAAATTCTAATACCTACTCCAGTGTTTCTAAAAATTCAGTGGTAGAATTTTTCTTTTTCCCTTTTCATTAACTGTGTAAGCCCATCTTCTTGGTTAACATATATTTCTGTGATGCTTATTTAGCCACAACCATTTCTATTATTAAGCATAAAAGATGTGTTTTCTCTTTTTTGAAACTCTCTATTCTAGAACAGAGTTTTTTTTGTTTTAAGCTAAGGTATTAAAATACTAAATGTTGACCCCCCCCAAAAGAATTATTCAATAATAAAAAGAAAATTCATAAATCATGCTTAGAAAGTAGAAGACAGCTGCAGTTATTGGGAATCCAGTCTCAGATGCTCAAGTCTAGCCACTTGTACATAAACCGTTGTTGAATTCTCTAACTATTCCATCAGTTTGTGTCACTTAGGGTGGAATTGAAGGATTGAAGGGCAAAACTTATTTTTCAATGAAAATGAATGGGAAATGTAATATTTTCCAAACATTTTTGTTAATATTTACACTCTCATAAAGGAATAGGAAAGTGCCCATTGAACATACCATTGCCAATATTAAGTATTATTATATTTTTAAACTTAAAAAAACTGTATTTGATATTTTATTATAACTTTATCTCCTTTGATTCACAGTTGAGTAAACTGTACTAATATATTTATTAGTTCTTTGCCATTCTTCTATGATTTTATGTACATTTTTCTCCATTTTATTTCATTTACCTGATAAATTTGTGGGAGGTATTCAGATATTAAAGATTTAACTATCTTCTGTAACTATTTTTCATTAAGAAAAGTAAGAAAAGTACTTTCCTTAAGTTTTTACTTAAGGAAACAATTGTGCAAGTGACAAGTATTAAATAATACTATCTTCCATTATACTATTACTTTTATCCAATACTGAGTTTTTGGTATACCTGGATTTGACCCAGGTACTATTGATTTGTTTGTGCTTTTAATGGTAACATCTACTTTTCATTTTAATTATGAAATAGTTCATATTTACAGAAGAGACAAAAATGTATCATAAAATTAATATGCAGCACAAAACATTATAATTACTTTTTTTAATATCTGGAAGGTAAACCACTATCATTACTCTTTTCCAGAACTGTCTTGGCTTGTATCACCTTATTATTCTTGTAGTTGAACTTTAGATCACTTCCTTTTTATTTCCAAGAAAATGATATGCTGGAATTTCAGTTGAACATAAAGAAACTAATACTCTCCATCTTTCTTATAATCAATATTGACTATAATGTCTTTAAGTAATGAGTGGTGATGTACAAGTATTTTGCAATTGTTAACTCACTCTACTACCTTAACCTACATGTTTGAGTGGGTTTAAATTTTCTTAGTCATCTAGGTATTACATTACTGCTACTTAGAACAAGTCAAATGCAATTTCCAAAGATACTTCTCTGGGAAACTGAGCTAAACCGTTGCTTTCACACAATAAAAGCCACAAATAAAACTTAGTGGCAACTGAAATGCTCAGACTTATAGTTACTGTTATGTATGAACATGTTAGGGGGAGGTCCAGAGGCTTTGTGTTACATAAATAGTTCCTGGGTATGGAGACCTAATAAAATTAATCTTATGTAAAACCCAAAATCAATCTCTCAAAGTTTTCTTTTTCATGTACTTTGAAATTCCCTTCTGAACTTCTTCCCAGTTTTCTCCTTGAAGAGAAACTAGTTGGTCTCACCAATGATTACTCTTTACTGCATTTTTCATATACGTGGTAAGTTTTCCTACCATAAAGATAATTAGAAAAGATGTGTGACTCCTGGTCTTTTTTGAGATTTTTGTCCTATATTTTTGGTGTCCAAATGTGCCCTCATTTTTTCTCATTCTGGTTTTAATTAGAAAAAAGAAAGAAAACATGTTTTGTTCATATGAATTATTTTTTATTATTACTGGTGTTGCTGCTGTTATTTATCTGTAACCAACCTCTAAGTGTTGTTCTTTCTCCCTGGCTGACCCGTCATGGTCTGAACCCATTTGGTTCCTATTAATGAAACCTAATGAAATTCCCTCTTCTATACAGTAGATTTACCTTCTGATAAATACCACACGGAGGAATAATGACAATTAGTTATAGGGAGCTATATTATTTCATTAATTTTTTTCTGTTCCAAGAAATAGAAACATGTAAATGCTACCTCAGGTGATAAAGATGTGTAAGACTCTTCATAACTAAATACTACTAATTTGTAAGACCATTAGGAAACTAAGATGTTTTCTTAGTAGTTTCATAGTTCGGGTTTATGGAAATCCACGTCATTACTAAGGTAGCACCAGCGTTCCCCCAGCAACCATAGTAAACTGACATCATACTAAATCAGTGCTTTCCTCTCTTCCTCTCTCCACCAACTTTCATACTTCCGCCAACTTTCTCCATTCTAGTCTCCTCTTAATATTATGGCTTTCACTTTCTCATAGCTTGTGTTTATTGTCTTCTCTCTGTTTTCCCCTATTCTGCTTCTTCATTTCAAATTCCTTTAAGTATCATACCTGGTTGAGCTAATCGATCCTTTTTATTGACAACCTAGAAAACTTTAATTTGAAAACAATCTCATATTAGGCCAGTAATTCTCAAAATGCAGCCTGTGGATTCCCAGTGGTCCCTGATTTGCTTTCAGGGAGTCTGCAAATTAGAAGCAATTACCATAATAATACTGAGATGTTATCTCCCTTTTTCACTGTCTTGACATTTACACTGATGGTGCAAAAGCAATGTGTAAAATTAGTAGTGGCATAGCATGAATCAAAGCAGTGGCAACAAATTGCATCAGTACTAGCACCAACACTATAATACTGTGGTATTCTTTACTGCTGTGTTTCTCAACAAAAAATGTTCCAGTATCACTTGAAAATGTCCTTGAAAAAGCAGCAATACTTATCAATGTTAATCAATCTCAATTTCCAAGTGCACATTTTAAAAAAATTGACAAAATGGGAACTATTTATAAAGCACTTATGCTGCATTGTAATTTAAATTATTTTTTGATTAAAAAAACACTTGTGCAATTGAGTTGCACTCTGTATTTGAGGCTTTTTCATAGAACATTGTGTTTACTTGAAAGAATGACTGACTGACAAATGGTGATTATTCAGACTTGAGTGTGTGACTTATATTTTCTTGAAAATGAATAAAGTAATCCTGCCACTTCAAGGAAAACAAACAGTGACTTTACCAATGATAATATTTGAACTTTCAAGATGTTATAGACTGAATGTTTGTGTCCTGCCAAAGTCCATATGTTGAAATCCTGTACCCCCATGTGATAGAATTAGTAGAAGGGCCTTTGGGAAGCAATTAGGACTAGATAATCTCATGTACCAGGGGGTTACCCTGGAAGCTATGCCAAATGTCACAGTCTAGTAGCACTGGCTCTATCACCAAACAATCTGAGGTTCAAATTCAGCTCCATCACTTCCTAATTATTATGTTATCTTGAGCAAGTGCTCCCCCAACCCCAGGCATATCATTCTTAATTTTGTTTGTGCTATTTTGATGCACCTAGTCATCTTTCCAGTAAGGTCTAGAATTTGTGTAAAGTGAAAAAACAAACCCTAGAATTCAGCTAACTGTACTTAATACTGACATCCTGTGGACTCTGCCCAAACTGGCCTGTCAAGCAACAGCCAGTGCATAGCAGACATTTGTCAGCTTTCGTCAGTTCTGCCTGAAGAACAGATCTAGCGGAGGCATAGTTTCTGTGCTGTTGGTCTCATTGCCAACAATGTCATGTTCATGAGCCTTTCCTTCTCAATAGGCAAATACTTTGTATCTTTCTTCCTGTTCTGTGACCCTCTGGAGCCCACCTTGTTCCTGCTATGACAAGATCTGGCCACTGTGAGATCCAAAATCCTTCCAATAAATTCTCTTTTTAAGTTAGTCTGAATTGCTTTCTGTTTCTTGCAATCAATACTTCTAAAGTGATAGACTTTGCTTGCCCTCAACAGCAACTTTGAATGTTCTGACAAGGATGTTTCTCACTTTAAGGACCTGATTTACAGTGTCATAAAGAGGCCAGGCACTATCTGTAATAGATATCTTATAAGCTTCTGGCTAAGTGCCCAAGAAGCAAAACACAGGTTTGATTAAACAGAAGGGATAGGAGATAATGGGTCTAGATTGCTTGCTGAATTCTTATTTATCTGCTTATTGGGAAGAGTTCATAGTGAGAGTGATAAGATATTTTTACAAACATTGGATCAGTCTCTGGAGTTATGTACATTTTGCCCTGCAAGGCTTAAGGATGCTTTATTACCTTAGCTAAATGAGAAATATTAGCAAATGTTCCTGAGTAAGAGTGTTGCTGGAAATGAGGCACCCTAACAGCTAAGCTATTAAAGTTGATACATATGGATTTGTTTTTAATTAGTCTTTATAAATATGTACATTTTTAGATGTTAACAGAATTAATTGCTAATTTGGGATAGTCTAAAACTATTAAGAAAAAAGCTGATTAAACTGCATTTAAAAGTATACTAGCTATTTCTGTCTGTCTAGACTGTTATGTCTTTGAAAACCAAGAATTCATCTCATTCAGGACTGCAGTTCAGTTCTGGCGCATAATACGTATTCAATAATATGTTGCTGAATGCCTTAGGGACAAAGTTGAATAACAGAGAGAGTCCTGTTTAGTCTATCACCACAACATAGTTTATTTGCCTCATAAATGTATCTCAAATTCATACAATGCTTTGGTTTTCCCAAAATCAACTTTATCCAAAGTGGACTTCTGCAATACTTTTTATTTCATTTACCTGCAAACGTTTTTTGTTCTTACCATCAGTTATCATTACTGAAGCCAAAATAATAATTTAAAAACATAAATGTGATTATTATACCTTCTTAATCAAAAGCCTTCAATATCTTAGTATTAAAAAAAGTAAAGACAAAATTCCATTGTATGACTACTAGACCCCGCATCTGCCTTCCTTGTATATCCTCTTGAAGCCTCACCTCATGCCACTTTGGACATTACTTTTTACACACCTGTCCCACTAGCCTTCTGCTTCTGCCTCTTCTCCTACTCATGCAATTCTGCTTTTCTCATACTCTTTAGATGGCAAACTCCTTTTCTTCTTTCAGATTTCAGTATAAACCTCATTTTCTTATAAACTTATCCATTTATATAATTATTACAGTTGGAAATTATATAACAACTTGTGTGATTATTTTTTGATGCCTGTCTTTTTCACTGGAATTTAGGTTCAATAAGGCTAGGAACCAGGTCCATTTTTTCTTACCATTTATATCTAGATTCTGGTATAGTACTTTGTGTATATAAGTGACTATTGGCTGAAAGAATCATTGAATGAATAACCCTCCCATGTGTTTTTATGAATTAAGCATTCCAAATAGATATTTCGAAAGGAAAAGTTGCCTATTTATTTGAATAACCATAATTCAAAAAGAGTCATGTACCAAAATGTTCATTGCAGCTCTATTTACAATAGCCAGGACATGGAAGCAACCTAAGTGTCCATCATTGGATGAATGGATAAAGAAGATGTGGCACATATATACAATGGAATATTACTCAGCCATAAAAAGAAACGAAATTGAGTTATTTGTAGTGAGGTGGATGGATCTACAGTCTGTCATACAGAGTGAAGTAAGTCAGAAAGAGAAAAACAAATACCATATGCTAACACACATATATGGAATCTAAGGAAAAAAAAAAAAAAAGGTCATGAAGAACCTAGTGGCAAGATGGGAATAAAGACACAGACCTACTAGGGAATGGACTTGAGGATATGGGGAGGGGGAAGGGTAAGCTGTGACAAAGTGAGAGAGTGGCATGGACATATATACACTACCAAGCGTAAAATAGATAGCTAGTGGGAAGCAGCCGCATAGCACAAGGAGATCAGCTCGGTGCTTTGTGACCACCTAGAGGTGTGGGATAGGGAGGGTGGGAGGGAGGGAGATGCAAGAAGGAAGAGATATGGGAACATATGTATATGTATAACTGATTCACTTTGTTATAAAGCAGAAACTAACACACCATTGTAAAGCAATTATACTCCAATAAAGATGTTAAAAATAAATAAATAAATAAAAAGAAATGCATTTTTCCTTTAATCTGAAAAAAAAAAAAAAGTAAACAGCAACAACTTACTGAGTCCAATGTTCTCCCATGCCTGGCTACAGGGTATGAATTCTATGAACCAGTTTTTCCTTTATTTGGGAAAACATGCTTTCAGATGAATGAACTCTTAATAGTTCCTTAATGACAGTGATTCATCTGGTCTTGTTTTATTGTTGTTGTTGTTTCTTTTCTCCCAAGTATACCAAAGGAGTAGTATTGAGTTTTAGGGATTATTCCAAGCAATATGAATTTAGCAACAATTGTATGAGTTTAGATTTGTCACCAAAGTTCAAACCTTTCATAGTACTCTCTTAAAGTTTCTTAAAAATCTTCTAATGAAAATAAAGTTGAATATTGGATTCAGGCAGTAGGGAAAGCCAAATTTCAAATAGATAAAGTGGTAATTATATGGTAGATTGTACAAAGAACTATGTGATAAATTTGAATTCCTCCCAAAGATGTTTTGGAGGGAAATTACCTTAAACAAATATGCATATGTTATAGAACAGAATGCAAAAGTGAAATAAATATTTAATGTAATCTCTTTGACAGCCTCTTCACTTTTGTCCACAAGATTTGTCTCAAGCTAGGTTTGGGGAGAAGATATTCTACAATATAGCTGGTTTGTACTCTTCTAAAGGTCAATATCAAGAAAGATGAAAGCTAAGGAATCAATTCAGAATAGAGAAGACTAAAGATATATAACAACTTTTAAATGTACGATTTTAGATTAGAACCTGGACTGTGGGAAAAAAAGGTAAAGGACATTATTGAGCAATTGGTAAAATGTAAATATGGAGTATGGATTATAGTATTGGATCAGTAGTAAATTTTCTGATTTTGATCATTGTGAGTGTGGTCAGGTCAGATTATATCCTTGTTTATAAGTATGAAAGAGTAAAGGGTATGATGTCTTCAACTTTATATATCTGTCTCTCTCTCTCTATCTTTGTCTAACTATATAGATAGATGTGGATATAATATATAGAGAGGAAAGGACAGGAGAAAAGAGGAGATAAAAGGGGGGAAGGAGGAGAAGAAATGAGAGGAGAGGAGAAGAGAGGAGAGAACAGAACAGAACCAGGAGAAAGCAAATGAGGCAAAAATGTAAACAGTTGGTGAATCTGGGTAAAGTGTATGATTGTATAATCCTTGCAAACTTTCTATAAATTTAAAATTATGTATATAATCAACAGGTTGGGAAAATGCACAACAGAATATCAGTCCTATGACAGGCGTGGTAATAAGTGGAAGCTGTTAATAAGTAGGTTGCTACATGTGCCTTCTATTTATTTTTTGTCCTTTGCATTAAAAAAAATTAAATCATCATATGATACTTCTCATTCATCAAGTTTGGTTACTAATCCCAAAGCACTAAAATTAACTAAATTTAAGACCATGATTGCTTCTGCTCCTGCATTTCTGTGTTTCAGCATTTATTTTAAGATGCTGTTAAATTAATAATATATATAATAAAACACAATAACTATATGAAATAGTTTAACATAAAATATTCTTATTAAAGTTAGGTTTCTAAGTAATAAGTATCATGTTATAAAATTTAAAATAATATACTTATTTAAAATAATTTATATAATTTTAAATCAAATGATTTATTTTTATTGTGATTAACTTCACAAATATATTAAAGAATAATATGCAATGACTTTTTGCTTAACTTTAGGAATATATAGGCAATTCCCTATAGACTACCCATGTAATTCAGTCAAATTTAGCAGTCTTTAGTAGTAGGTGTAATGTTAGTCATATAAAATAGGTGAAATAAAATAACATATATACACATATTTATGCATTTACATATTATATATGAATAAATTTATATTTGAAAAATATATACCAAGAGGTAATTGATGATATAATGTTTTACAGATGAACAGGAAATTTGAAACATAACTCCACTATCTATAGCTTCTTAAAAAACTATTTAAGTTGAAACTGCAAAGGTAATAGGAATTAAATTATAAGTTTCTTGAAGAACATTCTCCTTAAATCGATTTTTTCAGAAGAAGCAGTTTTTCTGGATACGTTTTTCCTTAGATAATGGACTTCTATTGAAATAGTGCTCAATGTAAAAAAATGATACTTTAACTATCTTGTTCATAATTGGACAGCTACTAAGATGATGTACTTTGGCTACTCAGCCTGCAGAATTGTGTCCTGCTTGTGGGACAGATTTTGTCAGAGCTTGAAAATCTCATGTGATATCATAAATATCTTTACTAATAATATCTTTAGTTTTCTGAGGTCAGTCACTTTTTTTTTTTAAACATCTTTATTGAAGTATAATTGCCTTACAATAGTGTGTTAGCTTCTGCTTTATAACAAAGTGAATCAGTTATACATATACAATATGTTCCCATTTCTCTTCCCTCTTGCATCTCCCTCCCTCCCACCCTCCCCATCCCACCCCTCTAGGTGGTCACAAAGCACCGAGCTGATCTCCCTGTGCTATGCGGCTGCTTCCCACTAGTTATCTATTTTACATTTGGTAGTGTATATATGTCCATGACACTCTCTTACCCTGTCACATCTCACCTCACCCGCTCCCCATATCCTCAAGTCCATTCTCTAGTAGGTCTGTGTCTTTATTCCCGTCTTGCCACTAGGTTCTTCATGGCCTTTTTTTTTTTTTTTTCCCTTAGATTCCGTATATATGTGTTAGCATACTGTATTTGTTTTTCTCTTTCTGACTTACTTCACTCTGTATGACAGACTCTAACTCCATCCACCTCATTACAAATACCTCCATTTCATTTCTTTTTATGGCTGAGTAATATTCCATTGTATATATGTGCCACATCTTCTTTATCCATTCATCTGTCGATGGACATTTAGGTTGCTTCCATGTCCTGGCTATTGTAAATAGAGCTGCAATGAACATTTTGGTACATGACTCTTTTTGACCTATGGTTTTCTCAGGGTATATGCCCAGTAGTGGGATTGCTGGGTCGTATGGTAGTTCTATTTGTAGTTTTTTAAGGAACCTCCATACTGTTCTCCATAGTGGCTGTATCAATTTACATTCCCACCAACAGTGCAAGAGTGTTCCCTTTCCTCCACACCCTCTCCAGCATTTATTGTTTCTAGATTTTTTGATGATGGCCATTCTGACCGGTGTGAGATGATATCTCATTGTAGTTTTGATTTGCATTTCTCTAATGATTAATGATGTTGAGCATTCTTTCATGTGTCTGTAGGCCATCTGTATATCTTCTTTGGAGAAATGTCTATTTAGATCTTCTGCCCATTTTTGGATTGGGTTGTTCGTTTTTTTGTTATTGAGCTGCATGAGCTGCTTGTAAATCTTGGAGATTAATCCTTTGTCAGTTGCTTCATTTGCAAATATTTTCTCCCATTCTGAGGGTTGTCTTTTGGTCTTGTTTATGGTTTCCTTTGCTGTGCAAAAGCTTTTAAGTTTCATTAGGTCCCATTTGTTTATTTGTGTTCTTATTTCCATTTCTCTGGGAGCTGGGTCAAAAAGAATCTTGCTGTGATGTATGTCATAGAGTGTTCTGCCTATGTTTTCCTCTAAGAGTTGGATAGTGTCTGCCCTTACACTTAGGTCTTTAATCCATTTTGAGTTTATTTTTGTGCATGGTGTCAGGGAGTGTTCTAATTTCATACTTTTACATGTTCCTGTCCAATTTTCCCAGCACCACTTATTGAAGAGGCTGTCTTTTCTCCACTGTATATGCTTGCCTCCTTTATCAAAGATAAGTTGGGGGTCAGTCACTTTTGACCAGAGAAATAGTCCTGAGGTAGATTTGGGCATATTGCACTTCAATTCTGATTGATTACAATCATTAGAATATTTTCCTTAGAGCATATTTCTTATTATAAATGGTTGGTTGAAGACATGGCAATTTAAAAATGAGAAACAAAAGCAAGATCCCACTATGTTTTGGTTTAGAAAGATGAAGGAAAATATGGTGACCAGAACCCAGGATTTGGTGTAACTCACTTGGAATTGTGAGTACTTCCTTGTTGGAGCTGAGTCTCTAGAGAAGTGGATTGTCTTGTGGGTAATGGAACTACAGAGGAGACTCAACCTCTGCTAGAAATGTTGCACAAAGCAAGGAGAGAAGGGATAGTGCTTATTTAATGGCGATCTGTATAAAGTGATGAAGACCAGGCCTAAGCTCAACTGCGTGAAATTCACCTTTCCAAGAATGACTTGGCTGCTACTGTTGCTGAGTTTTCAGCCTATTAATAGCACAGACCAGCGTTTTGTCAGAATGTGGCTTTATTTACTAGGAAGATTGGACATCACCTGATAGTAGGTTGATTACAATGGACCCCTTCCATCATGGAGCGGTCCATGGTTTGTTATCACTGGAATAGCCACCTCCTAGGGATATAGATTTGACTGCCTTGCATCATCATATATAGGTACCATCCTGGTGTCCTACAGTATATTGATTTTGATTAGGAACTAAAATCACAGAAAAAGAAATGCAGCTTAGGGTTTACTGTCATATAAATCATTGTACTTTATCATAAAGCCGTAGCTAGTCTCTATGGTAGATCAGTGCAATAGCTTACTGAAGACTCAATTACATTACCAGCTAGAAACAAATACCTTTAGACATGAGGATGCTTTTCCTTAGATAGTGTACATTTCTTGAACCAGAGATCATTATGAAATGTTTCCTCTTCCATAGTCACTGTGAGCTTATCCAACTCCTTCTTACTGCCACACCCAACAATCCATTTAAAATGATTTGTTTCCTATCTCTGGAAGAGTTAGAAGATAAAGTTGAGGAATTGTCCCAGAAAGTAGAACAAACAATAAAATAAGAAAAGTGGGGAAAATAGGAGAAAAAAGATAAGAAAATTAGAGGACCACTCCAGAAGAACTAAGGTCTGAATTATGGAGAAAAATCAAAATAAAGCAATCACCAGAGGAGTAATTCAAGAAATAATTTTGCAACTGAAGGCTATGACTTTCCAAATTGAAAGAGCCTGCTGAGTCACATGACAATTTACGAAGAAAGATCAATAGATTATGCTGAAATTTTGTAAGACTGGAAACATGCATAAGTCATTAATAAGTTCAAGAAGGTGGAAAAAATTAGGTTCATATACAGATCAAGAATCATAATGGCTTTGGAAATCTCAATCGCATTTTAAGGTATACTATAATGTAGATAATTCTCTCTGTGTCTCTCTGTCATGGTCTTTGTCTCCATGTTGCTCTCTCACATTCTGATTATTCAGTTTGGTTCTTTATAAAATAGACATTTACCAGAAAAAAATGAAATGAGAGAAGTCTTTCATATAATTGAACCATATAGATGAACCAGAATACCGGGAGAGAGAAAGAGAGAGAGAGACTAGATCTTGTTAACATCTTTATTTTGGTAATATCATTGGTGCTTCTCTGTCATGCTGAGTCAGAATTGAGATGTATTCCTTTACATTTTAGTTAAATTAATCAATGATACTGGTATACTTTAAGCCATTTGGATTTTCTGTTAATTGAACACAAAATAGTCCTAAGGTATGTAAGAATTTTTATTTAGGACAACTCAACTTGAGTCAATATTATGATGATCCTAAACCAATAATAACAATTAAAATAACTATTAGAATATGAGGGATAATAATTCCACTCTGAGACAATATAGCTAGGTTTCATCAAAATATTGTAAGAAACTGAGTGATGAAATGTAGTGTGCCCTTAGGAGCTAGCACATAAAATGATGGATATGGCAAAAATAATATAAATTTCTGACATTTATTATATATGAGGCACTGGGCAAATTTTTTTTACAAGCAACATTTTATTAAATCCCAAAAGCAAATGAGAAAAATAAATGTATCATAATATTAATGTACATAAATATTAAAAGAACTAGAATTCTATTGCTACAAAATGATCTGTCATAAAGTGTTAATGTGTTTTGATATGGAAAATTTATTTTGTATATCTACTGAGTCCAGGTTTGAGACCAGACTGAAGTAGCAATTAGAAAGCAGATTTTAAGTTAATGTTATTAGTACGTACAAGTACATCTGCTCAAAATGGAATAAGCTATTTGTGAGGCAGTAAGTTGGATATGCTTAGGTATTGTGTGAATTCCATTTTCTCAAAATATTAAAGGGAGTAAACTATCAAGTAGAGCTACGTAGGTTGGGCCAATAGAATAACTAACCTTCCAACTGGACAGTTCATTTAATGAACAGGCTGTGACACCTTTGATCATATCAGCAGTCTCACTGGGAAATTCTAGTTACTTAGCGAGAGAGCTGTTATGTCCTTTGAGATCCTAAAAGGGCCAAGTACTATAGAGATTGTTTTATTTATATTATTTTATTTAACCCATGCAACTGATTTAAGATATTGGTATTATCTTATTTTCAGGTGAAAAAAAATACAGATAAATGTATTTAAATCCAGAATTTCTCAAGTTTTTTTTTTTTTTAACATTATTCATAGTTTTGGCTACAGAAGCTATGACCAATCTTGTTAATATAAGAAATCATTTATCACAATAATAACTTTACCAGAAAAGTTCTGATAGAGTCTTACATAGTCACTATATGCTAGCTAACATGCCAGCTAATATGCATTCCATATCTAAAGGAATAACAAAAATCTGATATTTTCTTCTTACAGAGTATACCACACCTGAGCAGGTTAACATTCACATGAACACACACACACACACACACACACACACACACACACACACTATATCTAATTATTTTAATTTTATTTTTGGAAATATTAAATGAATGTACATTCCAGATATTCTGCCTTAATTCTGGAAATTTATTTTTAAAATTATTTGTTAACCCCATAAATATCTCACACCAGTGACCTTTCCAGAAGGTCACACTCTAAGATATCACAAGTGCTTTGAGTAATTAAGGGTGAAGGATTAACAGACCTTGTCCATTTTTAAATAACCAAATTCTTGTTTTATAAAGGAAAAACAAAACCAAACACACACACAAAGAGAAAATCCCTAATTTCAAAAATTGAAGCTTAATTTTCTGGCTACTAAAGATATCTTCTAAGAGGAACAAGTGGTATGAATCATCGGCCTAATTATAGTAATGTCAGGGCTTGGTTTAGCTTGCAGCAACATTTATTCTCTGTGCCTGGTTACATCTCTGTAAAAATTACAGAGATTTGGCAATGCTGCTTATATAACCATTGGCCATAAATTTAGTTAGACCAAACAGCTTTGGAAACTGATGGCAGGGCAGCTGACACTTTTAATTTACTGATCCTGTTGTCATTAGAGTAAAGTAGGTGGTAAGGTGGAAAGAGGGTCAGGGCTAAATCCTCCCAAGTTGAAATTCTGCTCACAACCATAGCCGACAATTACCCTTCATAAAAGATTAGACAGTCTTTTAACAAGAGTGACATCTGCTGGCCCACATATGTAATTCAAACTACTCCATATTTATGATCCTTTGCAATAGCCTAGCTTTATTTCTGCAGATGGCAAATCAGCTGAGTTTATAATTATGAAGGACAATATTTAGCACAAGAGAGTTCTGTTCAGTTATTTTGAATTTCTAGTTTAAACAAAATGACTCTAAATTTCTTTGGTTTTCGTGGTGACATTTTATTTGCAATGTTTTTGTTTATATACTTTTCTTTCCCAGAAATGCTAGATTTTTTTGTTTGAATACAGCATACTTATGGTTTAAAAATGTTCTGAAATTTTATTTTGAGCAGTTGATTGTGACACTCAAAAACAAGTTTTTATGTTGAATGAAGTGATTAGATTGTAAAAATATCATTCATGTTTATTTGTTTGTTGTGTGTTATATTTCCAGTCATCAGATTCAATAAATAACAATTGTGCTCTGTTATTTTGGTTAGCTGTTCTCTCTTTCCTGGGGGGTGTGTGTGTGTGTGTGTGTGTGTACATGTGTGTGCACGTGTTGTTATTTTCTTCTTAGCTGAATCAGTCTGGAAATATAATGCCATGTATTGTGAATACCTTGTATACTTTGTATCATTATCATTGATTGCTTTTATTTTTAGTAGTTACAATGAAAGGATTTTTTCTTTTAGATCAAGTGATTATTTGTGTGCATGCATTTTATACTTATAATGATTATGAGGTAGTTATATTTTTAATTGACAAAAACATCTTTAAATTTCTAAATACAATATTTTATATAAGAGAAATATATAAACATTTTAAAAATTCAAACATTCATTATGTTAAAAATAAGAAATGACCACTGTTTACACCTCAGTATATATAATTCCAGAATTTATTCCTATGTAAAATTATAGAAACAAATATATATTAGATTTTTGAGTACTTACATGACAGTGATAGTCTATAATTTATTTTTAACCTAAATGACACTATCAGATTAATAAACATTAATATTCTTTTTGCGTGATATTTATCTTAAGATACTCTATAGAATAATGCAGTTGTCTTTTAAGCAGAACAGATACAAAGTCACATACCCTAAGAACATCCAGGCATTTATACTTTGATCGTATCCTTGTCTCTCTTTCTTTAAAACCAAACATAGCATCTCAAAAACGTTAACTTCCATATAACCCCTTCTTGAATTTGTGCTTATATGCCACCTTATTTCTACTCATCTAAACATCATTCCAGAAACATCATTGCTAACTAAAAAAGGTTGATTGCTATCTGGCTCTACAAGGATTGAGTCATTAGCCACAGGAGCCACTGACCTTTAATACACCGAAAGGAATTGAGAGCAGAGATCAGGAATAAGGCACTCTGTGCTTTGGGAAAACTGGCAGAACAGTACTTCAGATAGATATTTTCAGGAGAAATGTTTTATGAAACTGTATTCTTACATCTTCCCATACTTAGAAAAGCACTAAAACCATTAACTAAGATATCTGTTCCTTTTGACTAGCAGCAACCTTCTACAAAGATATGTGCTTGGTTGCATGTACCCCCTTTGCCAAAATCACATGTATACTGACCTCCCCCTTACCTTTTCGGGGCAGTTTCTCAGAGCTATCTGAAAGGCTGTCTCTCAGACTGTAGTTCTCAGTAAGATACAGAATAAATCCGACTCACAGCTTTTACATGTTGTGTGGTTTTTTTTTTTTTTCTTTTTTTTTTTGATTGATTGATTGATTGATTTTGGCTGTGTTGGGTCTTCGTTTCTGTGCGAGGGCTTTCTCCAGTTGTGGCAAGCGGGGGCCACTCTTCATCGCGATGCGCGGGCCTCTCACCGCCGCGGCCTCTCTCGCCGCGGAGCACAGGCTCCAGACGCGCAGGCTCAGCAGTTGTGGCTCACGGGCCCAGCCGCTCCGCGGCATGTGGGATCTTCCCAGGCCAGGGCTCGAACCCGTGTCCCCTGCATTAGCAGGCAGACTCTCAACCACTGCGCCACCAGGGAAGCCCTGTTGTGTGGTTTTTTTAAGTCGACATCACTGAACAGGGAAGTAGAAGATTTGTATTGTATCCTTAAGTCACTATTAATTATCTGATTCACTTAACCTCTTTTAGTCTCCATTTTTTTACCTGTGAAGTTCATAATATCTACTGCAGAAGGTTAATCTAGGAATAAATTTTAGTATAGATGGAAAATGTTCCATAAACTACTAAGCACCTTAAGAGTAGATAGTAATTATTAATGAATTTCATATGTACCTAAATTTCCTCATTTAATCTTCCAAAATAATATTATGAGGTAAGTAAATGTTCATTTTACAGGCATAAAAATTAAAGAAGGCTAAATAGCGTGCTTAGATTAAAAATCCAAGTGATGGAGCTGAGAGTCAAACTCAAGTAATTCTGTTTCTGAAGCCAGAAAGGCATGAGGAAGAATCATATTTTAATATAAATTTACCTATTCAGAAATACATAAATAATAAAATATAATTAACCTTTTAAAATTTATTCTTGAATAAATTAAATGTATTCTACCCAAGACAAAGTGACTATAAAGAATCTACATTGTAAAATATACTTTTAGTATCACAAAAGATAGTATCTAAACATTTCAAATGTTTCTATTTTAAAGAGAAACCAATCCCAAACAATTGCATAACATTTTGCTATATATAAACATCAGCTTGAATTTAGATGTTAAATACATATTTGTGTTTTCATATCAAAACAAATATAGTAGAAAATGGCAGTATAGTTCAGGCTTCCCATGCTAGCTGTAGTCAAATTTGTTTTCTCTCTGGGTAGTTAAGTGGAGAAATATCACATAACTAAAGAGGCTACAATTAATAATGGGATTTAGTATCTTATATTTTGAGAACAAAGTATAAAATTAATTTTGCATTTGTACAGGAGTAGAAGTGTCTATCAGTTTCTTCACGTTATATCTCCAGGGATGATTTAAGCAAATTATCCACAATTTATGGCATTATATCTGTGAGGGAAAAAAAAAAACCCAAAAAACCAACAACATGCCTTGATGTGTGACAAGCATACAATGTTGTTTTATCACTTGACTTTTGTTTAACTCTGATCCAGGAAGAGAGACAATATCTTGTGAAATTTCTCTCCTAATTTGGCTTTGGGCCAAATTTTGTGGGAGGCAATGATATTTTTTCTGATTATAAAATGGGCAACTTATTTTCCTGCTAGTTTAAAGTAACTGGGATAATATATGCATTTTCATATAAAGTAAACCTAATATTTTGATAGATCAATGCTAACCTTTATAATACATATTAATAGAAAGATTTTAAAAATATAGAAGTGTACACTGACAAAATTTGTCCACTGAAAAAAGCACACAACCTAAAGGTTGCAAATTAAGTTTTATTTGAGGATCTTACTGAAGAACTATAGCCTGGAAGACAGCCTAATATAGCTCTGAGAAATTGCTCTGAAGAGGTAAGGGAGGAACCAGGATACATAGGAGTTTTTTGCTGGAAAAAAAAAAAAAGGATGTAGTCAAACATCGAAAGATTACTGCTAATCACCAAAAACAGACATTTCAAGTTAATGATTTTAGTGCTTTTCCATGTATAGGAAGATGCCAGAATCTGGGTTAACTGAAATTATTCCTTAGATATGCATCTTAACTATCGAGGACCAAAGCACAGAATGCTTTCAGTTTTTCTTGTTTTTCTTCATCCTGAATTCCTCTCAGGGTGCACCACGGTGAGGGGAAGGGGGACATATGCAGTGGCTGATGGCTTGATCCTTGAACAACTGGAATGGCCACAACATTCTTTCTTTACTCTAATGGCAGGCAACAATCCCTGTCCACAAATTATTGAGGTGTTTTAAAAGCATAGAGAGAAAACCTGTTATGGCGCAAGCATTCTTTTTCTTACTGCTCCCGCAGATGATTAGCTGGGCCATGTATACCATGTGCAAGCCCATTTAAAGTGAAAGCATATAGCAAATGTGCAGTCCACTTCAAACACTCTTTTGACCTAACTTTTAAACCTAATTTTTGAAATTTTTGTATGATTTTCTACTAAAATCTACCCTTCTGTTCCTAGATTTTTTTTTATTATATTTTATTAGTGACATACATTTGTTCTGTTCAATATATAGAAAGGATTCTACTTTAAATATACTTTCAGTTAGATGGAAACATTGTATATTCACCCAGCAAATTGGGTCTTGCTTTACATAAATTTTATTGCGTTAAAGTCATAACTATTTTCTACTGTTACCACTTAAATTGTTATTCACATTCTCAAACTAACTCCTAAAAACTTTGATATCAATACTGTTCTAATTAAACACATTGGCTACGTGATCAGTAATATATTTACTTTCACAAATGGATATTGAATTTTATCAAAAGCTTTTTCTGCATCGATTGAGGTAATCATATGGTTTTTGTTCTTCCATTTGTTAATGTGGTGTATCACACTGATTGATTTATGGATATTGAAAAATCCTTGCATCTCTGGGATAAATCCTACTTGATCATGGTGTATGATCCTTTTAATGTATTGCTGGGTTTGATTTGTTAGTATTTTGTTGAGGAATTTTGTGTCTATGTTCATCAGTAATATTGGGCTATAATTTTCTTTTTTTGTTGTGTCTTTGTCTGGTTTTGGTATCAGGGTAATTGTGGCCTCATAGAATGAGTTCTAGAGTGTTCCTTCCTCTGCAATTTTTGGGAATAGTTTCAGAAGAATAAGTGTTAATTCTTCTCTAAATGTTTGGTAGAATTTGCCTGTGAAGCCATCTGATGCTGAACTTTTTGTCTGTTGGGAGTTTTTTAATCACAGATTCAATTTCAGTACTTGTAATTGGTCTGTTTATATTTTCTATTTCTTCCTGGTTCAATCTTGGAAAATTGTACCTTTCTAGGAATTTGTTCTTTTCTTCCAGGTTGTCCATGTTATTGGTGTAGAGTTGCTTGTACTCTCTTGTGGTCCTTTGTATTTCTGTGGTGTGGGTTGTAACTTCTCCATTTCATTTTCTAATTTTATTGATTTGAACCCCCTCCCATTTTTTCTTGATGAGTCTGGCTAAAGGTTTATCAATTTTTAAAAATCTTTTCAAAGAACCATCTTTTAGTTTCATTGACCTTTTCTATTGTTTTTTTTTTTTAGTCTCTATTTCATTTATTTCTGCTCTGATCTTTATGATTTCTTCCCTTCTACTAACTTTGGGTTTTGTTTGTTCTTCTTTCTCTAGTTGCTTTAGGTGTAAGGTTAGGTTGTTTATTTGAGACTTTTCTTGTTTCCTGAGGTAAGCTTGTATCACTATAAACTTCCCTCTTAGAACTGCTTTTGCTGCGTCCCATAGGTTTTGGATCATCTTGTTTTTGTTTTACAAAACAATATATATGTATTCCAGCTTTGCTAATTCACTAGTATAGGCTAAAGTTTATGATTCGTTCTTAACCTTCATGGAACACATTAAGTTACAGATTCATGAGATTTATGTTCTTAAATAGAAGGCCATTTACAGCAAAACAGAGGTCAAATAGGATGCAGGATATAACCTTTCCTTTTACCAAAACCTTCAACTCCTTGCTTTGTCTTACAAATCAGGGAACTTTTCTTAAATGAGTGAATATAACAGAAGAGAATAATTCTTATTAAATATCACTGGAATAACCCAATAGTCTCATCACAACACAATTCAACCACCTGGCTTTACATGAGAGTTTTATGTTCTGATGCTCACTTATTCATATTTAAGGTAAGAATCAGTTTAAAATGGTTAGATTCTTGTAAAGCCCCTATGTCAGTCAGAGTTTAGTTAAAAGCAAAAAACAAAAACAAAAACCAACCAAAAAAAATCTCTGATTTAGCAGAAAAATCCTTTATTATTAAAAAGATATTGGGCAGCTTATTGAGTCACACAAAGGGCTGTAGAACAGGCATAGAGACAAGGAAAGATGATGAGATTCACACTCAGAACTGGGCCATACAGTAAGCTGCTATGGTCTACCCCAGCGACTAGCTCTTGCTGTTGAACCACTTAACTCTGTTAGTAGGAGAGCCTGAATGTTGCAACTAGTCTACCTGCTATTATTGCCTCTGTACTATTTCTTGTTGCAACTAGCACCATCCCCAGAGATATTATTTGCATTCTTTATGCTCTGCTTCAATAGTCATGTGTGGGTGCACCCGATGATTATTGTAGGTCGATTGCTTATACATTAGTTTTAAGGGATGCTAGAAAAATGAATATTTACTATTTTCATAAATTGCAGTGGAACAGAACTCTGTCTCTGCCCAACACTCAAAAAGAGGGGATATCTCAATCAAGTAGCAGCTTCAGATATTGGACAGCAAAATAGAATGACATATGTTTTCTACAGGCTACAGAATGAGATAGCAGACTGTTCCAGATAAGAATGCCCTGAGTTATCTTTTGGATAACAGCTGCCAACAAAAGAAGCTGGCATAGGTTGGACTTTGATATGCTAGAAATTTACTTTAATTTGGTTAAATCATTGATATTTTGATCTTTGTGATTGCAGTATTTGTTACTGCAGCATAGTTTAACCTATAGTGATGGATAGAGCACTTAATACATTGTAACAAAACCACAAAATAAATGAGAAAGGATTAGTGATTGGGTAATGGATGATAAGAATACAGATATAATAGTATGAATAGCCTGAGATCCATGTTATGCAGTGGCAAAATGTGCCTCCTCAGCCTAGAGCATGAAGATTGGAAGCTTAGATTGGAAAACAAAAGATTTGTATTGCCTGTTGGTTACCTTTGCCTACATTTGGAAAGATATTGAAGAAAGAGATGAGTTCCAAAAAGTTGATTTGCAAACAGAGGTGGAACGACATAGAGAAATCTAGAATTTGGAGTCTTGTAAGGTTTTACAAAAATGAATGGTTTTAGAACCCAAATGGTAAGTCATGACATTTAAGCAGGCTTTAAGGAAAAGGTCTTACTTAATTTAAAATGTCTTATTTAAATTAAATGGATCAAGGTAAAGATCAAATTAAGAGTGTGACCATTTTGGAATTTTGGTTTTCATTCTCAGTGAAATATGAAAATATTTGATGGTTTTGGTACAGGAGTACCATGATATTATTTGTGCTTTTAAAACATTATTTACTTTGTGATTAAAAAAAAAAAGACTAAAGAGGGACAAAGGAAGAAATTAACATGACCATTGATATTACCTTGTACTAATTTAGGAATGAGTTAATGACTGGGATTTAAATCAGGATGCTAATCCAATAATTACCATTTTCTAATTTATCTACAATATAGGTTGCTTTATGATTAATTTGATTAGAAAGAATTATCATAAGAATTTTTGTTACCATTCTACCATCATTTGGTGACCACACAAAGTATTTTTGGTTCATGTAAAAAGGCTCTCTCAGTTAAGGACCTGAGCTAATGGATTAAAGCACCTGGTAGAAATATATTTTTATTTCTCATCATGATTAAGGAAACATAACCACCAGAGTGAAAAATTTTAGAAAAAGTCAAACTTAAAAAATTCTCATGAGAAATTGTATCACAGAATTAATTTAAAATAGGACTGAGCTCTTTCCTCCTGCGGGCAAGAAAAATAGAAATGCTGGCTTAAAAGCTATTCTCCATTTCCAGTTTCAAAGTTCCAAGTTTTGCACCAAAAAAGTAACTTTTTGGTTAACTATCCTGACTTTATTCTACATTTTAAAATATTATATTGTTATTCATGTAACCTCATGAAATTGCTAAGATACTTGCTAGCTTTTTACCCCAGTGATTTCTAATAGGAAATTTCAATACCTACGGAGGCGAGAAAAAGAAACACTTAAGGAACTGTGCATTGCAGTTGATTGATTACAGTGGCCAAAGCTAAGACTCCTAAATTAAGAGGTACACATGTGTTCAGCCATTCATCTGAACAAAGAAAAAAAATCTATAGAAAAGAAAACATTATAATTCAACAAAATGGCCATAGGTAGTTAAACCAATAATTTGAAAATACAATAGTGGCAAATTTAGTTGCAATTTCTTAAGATAAAGGGACTCAATAGCTCTACAAGTTATTCTTTTTTTTTCTTTAAAGATTTATTATTTATTTATTTATTTATTTTTGGGTGCGTTGGGTCTTAGTTGCAGCCCGCGGGATCTTCATTGAGGCATGTGGGATCTTTAATGGCGGTGTTTGGGCTTTCTCTTCTCTAGTTGTGGCACACAGGCTCCAGGGTACGTGGGCTCTGTAGTTTGCAGCACTCAGGCTCTCTAGTTGAGAGGTGCACAGATCAGTAGTTGTGGTGCCCAGGCTTAGTTGTCCTGCTGCATGTGGGATCTTCGTTCCCTGACCAGGGATTGAACCTGCCTCCCCTGCATTGGAAGGTGGATTCTTTACCACTGGACCACAAGGGAAGTCCAACAAGTTATTCTTAAGGTCTGGGGATTTTAAAATTTAAAAAAAGAAACTTACTCTTATTTAGCAATTTGAATCAATAGAACTTTATGATCATGCACCAATGAATATTAATAAAGAGGGAGGAGTTAAGCATGAAGGTGAGGTGGCATTTTAGGTGATCTGAATAATTCATTCCTTTCCATAAAAATATTTATTGAATGCCTCCTCTGTGCCAAGCACCATTCTAATAACTGGGAAATACAACAGTGAACTGGATGGACAAATTAGGAAAAAAAACATCAGGTAGTGATATGTGCTACTAAGAATCAAGATGAAGAAAAGCCTTTTTGAGGAGATGGTATTTGAGATGAGATTTGAGTGACAAGAAAGAGGCAGACACATTTAGGTGAAGAATATGCCAAGCAGAGACAGCAGCCATTGCAAAGACCTTTAGAAGAACAAGCTTGGGTTTTCCAAGATATAGGAAGAAGACCAGTAGGGCTAGCATGTAGTAGGCACAAGAGTAAAGCAGTATGAGCCTGAGGAATTAGTTCAAGATCAGATAATACTGGATTTTACAACCCTGGCCAAGATGTTTGATTTTATTCTAATAGAAGTCACTGGATGAAATGAGTGGTGTAATCTGATGTGTGTCTCTAAAAACTACTGTATTTATGCTTTGGAGAATGTCTTGTTGAGCGGCATGGATAAATGCATAAAACTAGTAAAGAAATTCTTCCTGTGATCCTCAAGTGGCCTACGGTATGTGACGCATTACGTCAAGCACTTGTAAAGCCCTTCCAGCATACTTGCAAGATAGGTATCATTGAAGAAGTCTGTAGATGAGTCAGATAATTTACATAATGTACACTAGGTCACAGAGGTCATATCTGGTGACACAATTGAATCCTGGTTGGATGTGCCTTTAAATTCCAGGTTTTTACTACCCTGCTGTGTTGCCAGTGTACAACCCCTTCAGATTTTATTGTGGCTTATTCACCAAACATTCACCAGATGTATTTGGCTGGTGGAATATTAGATATGGAGAGTATAGAGTAAATGTCTGTTATTTGTTGAATTAGAGACATAAGCTAATTAAGAGTGGGATTTTATTTTTATTTGCCATTTTTGGCCCCTGTGACAGTTAATTTTATGTGTTAACTTTACTGGGGCACAGGATGCCCAGATATTTGACTTACATTTTGGGTGTTTCTGTGAGGATTTTTTGATGAGATTAACATTTAAATTGGTAGACTGAGTAAACCAGATTGCTCTCTTTAATGTGGGTGGGCCTCATCCAGTCAGTGGAAGGCCTGAATAGAACAAAATGCTGACTCTCTCCTAAGAGGAAATTATCCTGCCTGATGACCTTTGAACTGGGACATTGGCTCTGCAGGTTTTGGACTTGACATCCTCCATAAATATGTGAGCCAATTATAAATAGATAAAACCAATATCTCCTATTGGTTCTGTTTCTCTGAAAAACCATAACTAATACAGCCTCCATAAAAGTGTAAAAGCAAGAATTTATGTGTGTTTGATCAATGGAGTTTATTAGATAGATGGAGCACTAAAGAACAGAGTTTTAGCAAACCACACAAAAAATTACTCCAGAAAATATAATGAGGTAATCTTATAGGATTGTTCCAGCACAATCTAGTGATGATTTGACAGGCAGTACTTTGAGTGATTTTAGGTAGACTATTATAACTAGGATGGCATATTCAATTTTTACCTTCTGAGCAATTCTGAAAGACACTTAAAACTTATGTCCCTAGAAGCAGGAAAGGCCTTTGATTCTTCAGAATTATTTATTATGTTTACATGTGAGAGGGAAAATGTGTGTTCATCAGACTCATTATATATTTACCTGGAATACAAAATGGAATAAAATTAAATCAATGGAACCAAAAAGTGACTTTTTATGAAAGTTCAATAAAAATGACAAAAGTTTAGTTTTACCAATCATGAAAAAGAAGAATAATTCTAAATTACCATTGTTAGGAATAAAAATGGAGACTTCATCATATTTACTAAAGATATCAAAAGTACAACAAAGTATCAACAAATTTTAAGCCAATATAATTTAAAATTAGAGGGAGTGGACAGACTCTATGAAACTTACAAGTTATTGAAAATGAGATGAAAAACATCTGAATAACTATATGATAATTAATTAATTGAATAACGTATAAAATATCTTCCCATAAGATAAACTCTAGGCACACTTGGCTTCACTGGAGAATTATATGAAATATTTAAAAAAGAAATAGCACCAATTTCATATAAATTCTTTCAGAAAACAAGAGAATACACTTTCCAATTAATTTTAAAAGTCAGGATTACTCCAATAGTAAAACTAGATACAGATGTTACAAAAGAAAGGAAATTGCAGACTAATCTAGTTCTTGAATGTAGATGAAAAACTCAACCAAATTTTAACCAATTGAATCCAGCAATATATTGAAAAGGTGATACATCACTGTAATTGGCGTGGGTTTATTTGCATAGTTGGTTTAATATTTAATAAATATAATTTACCTTGTAAACAAACTAAAGATGAAAATTATATGCTTATTTCAATAGATGCAGAAGAAAGAATTGTTTTAAACAAAATTTAACATTTATTTTTGAAGAAAAACTCTCAGGAAAGTGGAAATAGAAAAACACTTCCTCTACCATCTTAAAAGATATCTCTGAACAAACTGAAACTAATGTAACAACTTAATCATAAAAGACTAAAAGATTTATTCCCCGAATCAGAAATAAAGCAAGGATATTTTCTCTCACCACTGCCAGTTAGCATTTTGCTGGAGGTTCTTGCCAGTGCAATAAGGCAAGAAAGAGAAATGAAAGGTTAGAGCAGAAATAGAATAACAGAATATCAACAGGTCAATGGATAAACAAATTTTAATAATTGTCAGCAAAATAAATGAAAAACCTATTGATAATATGCAACAAAATTAATGAGATTCAAAAACATGATATGTGAAAAAAAGACAGACAAAAAACAGTGAATTCTCTATGATTCCAATATTTAAATTTGTAGAACAGTGAAATCTAATCTGCAGTGGTTGCTATAGACTGAATATTTATGTCTCCTTAAAACTCCTGTTGAAACCTAATCCCCAGTGTGATGGTATTTGCAGGTGGGGTCTTTAGGGCTTGATTAGGTCACGAGAGTAGACCCCTCATGAATCGGATTCCTGCCCTTATAGGAGAGGACCTAGAAAGCTGCCTTGTCCCTTCTGCCATGTGAGAACACACCAAAAAGGCAGCCATCTATGAACTAGGAAGTGGGCTCTCACCAGACACCAAATCTGCTGGCACTTTGATCTTGGACTTCCCTGTTTCCAGAACTGTGAGAAATATATTTCTGTTGTTTATAAGCCACCCAGTCTATGATATTTTGTTAGAGGAGCATGGACAGTCTAAGATAATAGTAGAAATCATGTTAGTGATTGCCTGGAGTAGGGGTGTTTGGGGAAATTTTTGCAAAGTAACATGAAAGAACTTTTGAAGGATAGATTGTTTAAATGATGTTTACAGGGTTTTATACATTTGTCAAAACTCAAAGAACCTTCTACTTTTAGTAGGTGCTTTTTATGTAATGTCATTTTTACTCAACACAGTTGCTTTTAAAAATGCCCGTAGATATGTCAACCCATTATCTGCCATATATGAGAAAAATATTTTTCCAAATTTATTTTTATTTCTTGGCCAAAATTTACTTTCTTCTATACTGTTTATATTTCTCTACATCATTCAAAACCAAATCCGTACCATCTCTATTACTTGGAAGATACAAGGACATAGCAAAATGTCCTAGTATTGTGAGTAAATTGGGTTATCTTTGCATATGAGAAATAGAAAAAGTGTTGTTATGACCTGGAAAGAAGCATGTTTATGGATATTTGAATATATCTGTTGAATATAAGTGAGATACAGAGCCAAGGAAGCTTAAAATTTTTGACCACATGTAATTCAGTGATATAAATGATCATAGCCAATGTAGTTTATATGACTTCTTGTGTAGATACAATTCTTGTCCCTTCCATGCCTCTCATCTCTTTTTTAATTCATGACTTTTTATGAATTTAAATTCATAAATTCCTCAGTTTGGACTCATTAATTTGGGAGAAGCAATTGATTACATTTTATTTGTCTGATTATTATCTCAATTATTTGTTAAACTGTTCCAATGTAAAGAAAGCACACATATAAATCTCTGTGTTAGTCTGCATAAAGACCCTGAGCAAAGGTTGAAGTTGCATGGGTATATCAGTGTCTTTGCATGCAAGCAGAGAAAAACCTTGGGTACAGCACAGATTATAATGCCAATTAGTTACCTAAGTCTGGAATAGTTATGGCCATTATGTTCACTGAACTGTATCCAGTTGGCAGAAGTTAATCTATGGGGAGAAAGTCTAAATATCAACAAAACATGTTTCTGGTTAGATAATAAAACCTTGGTGGAGCTGATCAGTTGGCAGTCTTCCAACTCTGAGTCTGTTTCACACCTGCTTCATCCGTTTGTTTTAGATGGCCTCTGGTTTACACAGCATCATATTTAGAAAAATCAAACTATTCCAGTAATCTAATTGCCAATGCTGATTTCTTGACTTAGTTTAAGAAATTTCAGTGAATAATGACAAAGTTTCTCATATAAAGTAGAATCTTTTGCCAGGACACGCTATTCGATTAGGAATGTGACAATTTTTTTAGACAAAAGTGTCCTCTCTAAGGAAGCTTATAAGAGAAGAGCCTAAACCTATTCAGTGGGTCCGAATGTTAAAACTCAGCAAGTCTGAAATATCAACGGAAACTAGACCATCTAGGTTGTAGATTCAACTTATTTTGTCTTTGGGATGTATTTTGAGGATATAAAATAATAAACTCAAGGGAGCATTATATTAATATTTTATTACCTCAAATAAATAATTTATTTAAAAATCATTAGCAGTAATAAAATATCCTACACTTTGTCCAAGTCAAGATAATTAGAATATAAGAATGTATGGTAGGAGAGAATAAAGCCACACGAGACATAAGGAAGTAATTTTTTATAATTTTCTGAATTTGGCATACCAAGATTACTCACCATGATATATACTCATCTCCTTGGTAAAAATAGTGCTTTGGGAGTTTATAGTGGGAAAAACAGTATAAATATTGGAACCAAATTCACAGCCTAGCTCTGTCATTTAGCATCTTTGTGAAATTAATTAACAATATCTTCATCTGTAAACCAGGGGTAATTATATTTATTTCATAAGATTCTTTGGGAAAGAAAATAATGAAAAGTATCTATCAAGGAACAAAGATAATGTATACAATTCCCAAAGTAAATGTTGGTGCAAACCATTTTTTCACATAGGAAAATCTAGAAAAAATTTTAATATGTTTTCCTTTATAAAATGCTGTCCTAAAATTCTCTCTACTTATTGCTTGGATGAAACAATATTAGTAAAGAGAATTATGATTTCAAGGCTACAAAATCCCTGTGTCTCTTAAAACTAGTCCTTTGAATCTTTTTCTCTGGACTTTGCTATGTCTTCTTTAAAAATTCATCAATGAAGTAAATACCTATCTAGTTTTTAAGTGTGCGTCTCCAAATCTCATTCTTTAAAAATGTAGTTCCAGAGGGAAAAAAGAAAAATAAATAAATCCAAGAAAAAAAATTAAACAATTGCTCATTTCTTTTTACTCTAGCCCTATTTCCAATCCTAGAATACAGATCTTTCAACATTGAGCACCTAGGGTGTGCTAGATTTTAGTGTTGAAGGCTAAAGATAAAAATGTGAATGGAACATGCTATATGATTTTAAGATGCTCCAAATCTAGTTGAAGTTTGACACATTAATATCAGTATAATTTCAGTGTAAAATGGTAAGTCAAGTATAGATTCCCATGGAGTGTTATGGAAGTGTAGAGGAGGTGAAGATGTTTTTTTCCAGAAGATATTTCAGTGCCACAAAATGAAATATTTCTTGAGGAAAATTTTGAAGATTGAGAGGGAAAGATATACCATGCAGATGATGAAACAGCTTGAGCAAAGTTATAGATATTTGGAATGGTAACTGTTAGTACTGCAGTATCATAAGATTTGTATGTTTGGACTATACTGTGTCCCTTATGTGTAATTGACAAAATTGAGTGTAGAGAATACCTATCCTTATTTTATAGACAAGACATCTCAAGTTCAGAATGTTTAAGGGAATCAACTAAGATTGTTCATCTCACGAATTGGAGATCCAGGACTCAAAACCATTCTTTTTAAACAAGCATATTAAGCTATGTCTAATTTTACAACTGACCAAATTGACCACTGATTTCATCTCTACAGATTCAACCAAATGTATATGTCTATCAAAGTCATATATACATATAGTTTGAAATTTTGTTTAGATAATTCTATATTCTTTTGGGAAGCTTTAGTATTTCTGACCCAGTTTCAGGTTTATCTCAGATGACTACATTTGAGTTTAGAGAATGGGGCAAAATTGGTAGTTACCTTTCTGTGTGATAGCATTTGAACAGCAACTGATTTCCTGCTGTAAGGTAAGGGAAGTAGCTGTCAACAAGATTTAAAGTTACTGTCAAATTTATACAGCCACACAGGAAAGGTTACAGGAGGAACATGATTTTGTTGAAATTAAGTACCAACAACTACTGGACCACAGATATGCACATTGGTTATCATTAATGCTTGACACCTGCATCTTCTTTGAGATGTTTAAGTTGTTTTTCTCGTCAGAAACAAAGTGCGCTACAGTATGATCTTCATCAATTTTCATTAAAATTTAGGTTACATGTTTGTGTCTATGAATCTCAGTCAACAAGCGTATATTTTCTTTTTAAATATTTTACTTATTGAAAATCACAAAGTGGTGGGCCGCAGAATGAAGAAATACTTGGGATTTCTTTCAGAGTGAAATTATTTGACCTAGAATGGCAATGGAAATGAAAACAAATATATAGATACCTTCCTGAGACATATTGAAGAGATGTTGATAAATAGGCTTCATATGTTGCATCATTTTGCTCTCTTCCTTGATATTAGAATAATGTATTGGGTAGGTGCTAAAAGGTTGGTGAAACTATGAATAGTTAAAAAGAAATAGAAGCTTCAGACTTCTATAAATCAGTCAATTCTCACCAATTTTTAAAAATATGCCAAGAAATTTTAGATTTGGAGGTAAAAAGACAAATATGGTATACTGCTAAACTTCAAGGAGTTTACAGTTTAGTAGTTGCAAGAGGAATGTTTTTCTCTTTTTGCGAGAAGCTGGTATTTATTGTACAAAAGCAGACTATTTTGCTAATTGTCATAAGGGAAATAGAATATTACAGTTCTAAAATAACTATATCATAAATTAATTGTTAAGGCATGCATATGACCAGATTTTTCATTGTGGTATTATTGACTTACAAATATAACCCAAGATTTGAAAATCAGACACATCATATATTGACCCCTGGAAACTTTTCAGAATTTTTAATTTTTTCAAAATATCTCAATTATAGGAAGGCATATATCTTCCCAACTTGTCACTGATTTTAGTATCAATTTTTAAATCTTATCCTCCTTGGTAGGACTCAGTATTGCTCCTTAGTCTCTCTAACTATATATAAACTGTCTTTATATGTCATATATATATATTATTATTGTGTGTGTTTGTGTATCTTTCTACACATCTGGCTTATCTTTTCCCAAATGTCAACCTCAGTAATTATAGGACATTTGGTCAGTATGAAATATATCTATAATCTGAACATGCTTAACATGAAGACAAGTACTTTTGTCCAAGTATCTAGGATAGTATCTGGCACATAATATGTACTCAAGTAGTTGAGAGACTAGAATTATAATAAAATATTACTCTGAAGTTCTACCTATGCAACACTCTCTTAGAGTACTAGAATATTAAAAAGAATTGAGAAAGAATTCAAACTTGTTTTGCTTCCTTTAAAAAAATAACGAAAGCATGGATAATGCATGAGTAATATAATTATGTCAACAAACTAGTTTCCATCTCTCTTTTGATACATACAGTGGTCTTAAAGGTGTGAGAATCCAAAGACAAATAAAAGGTAAATGATGCAGATTTGCCCTTAACTATCTGTAAAGTGCTTAGGTGGTACTAATAACCAACTTTACATACAGGGTTCATACATAACCTATGAAAAAGTGCCATTGCCAGCAGTTAATGAGTATGGAAATTGCTCAGTTCCTCTAATAAAACCAACTTTTATATAGCTACTAGAAGACTTTTAAAGGTTAAGGTTTTGATATGTGAAACTTTGGACTTCAATTTTGGACAAACAGCAGAGACTCACATCCAGCTGTTTAGAATAATTCACTAGAAATGTAATTACCTGTATTTCCTTATGAACAACATATGTCCCCTTGAGGGCTGTCCTTCTCGCTCTAATGTACTGCCATTTGATCACAACACAGCCTGTGTGGTTTTATAGCAGCATAAGAGAGATTAGTGACCTGATGTGTAGTTGCCAAATAGTGAAAGTGTTGCTAGCAAAGCATACTCTCTGACATTAATCTCTCTCTCTTTTTTTTAAAACTGCAATGCTAATTTATTACAAATATAGCATAATGAACCCAGGTTACTTTTTTTTTTCTAATTTTATTTATTTTTTGGCTGCATTGGGTCTTCGTTACTGTGCGCAGGCTTTCTCTAGTTGCAGTGAGCAGGGGCTACTCTTAGTTGTGGTGTGCAGGCTTCTCATTGCGGTGGCTTCTCTTGTTGCGGAGCACGGGCTCTAGGCACATGGACTTCAGTAGTTGCAGCACGCAGGCTCAGTAGTTGCGGGACACAGGCTCTAGAGTGCGCAAGCTTCAGTAGTTGTGGCACATGGGCTCAGTAGTTGTGGCTCGTAGGCTCTAGAGCATAGGCTCACTAGTTGTGGCGCACGGGCTTAGTTGCTCTGCAACATGGGGGATCTTCCCAGACCAGAGATTGAACCCGTGTCCCCTGCATTGGCAGCCAGATTCTAACCACTGTACCACCAGGGAAGTCCTGACATTAATCTCTGAATATCTGCCTCAATAGATATATCAGTTAAGAGTGGAAGCAATAAACTGGATAAAAATTGTTTTTCTTTATTTTGCATCCTGAAAGATGAATACAATTACTGAATAGAACTAGTGACAGATAAAATGGTTTGAAATTATGTAGTTCAATTGTTCTTGACTCAACTGGCTACATTTTCAAAATCACTACATATCCACCAGAATGGCTATAATAAAAAAGACAGCCAATAACAAGTGTTGGTGAAAATAAGAAGAAACTGGAACCCTCATGCATTGTTGGTAGGGGTGTAAAATGGTGCAGCCACTTTGGAGAAAAGTTTGGCAGTTGTTTAATATGTTAAATAAAGTGTTACCCTAAGACCTTAGCATTTACATCCCAAGACAAGTAAAAACATAGTCCCACAAAGACTGGTTTGCAAATGTTCATAGCAGTGCTAATCATAATAGCCTAAAGTGCAAAGCATCCAAATGTCCTCAGCTGGTTAATGGGTAAATTTCGCATGACCTATTTATGCAGTGGATTCATATTTGATGCTAAAATGGGTGAAATTACTGGTACATGTCAAAATGGATGACTTTAATAACATTATGCTAAGTGAAAGAAGCTGGCCGCAAAAATCACATATTGTATCATGCCCTATATATGAAATGTCGAGAAAAGACAAGACTATAGAACAGAAAGAAGACTAATGTTGGCCTAGGCTGAGATGGGAATAAGAGGTGACTATCAATGGGCATCATGTTCCTTTTGGGTGTGTGGAAATGTTCTAAATTCAGATTGTGAGGATAGCAGCACAACTTTGGACTTCTACTAAAAATTATTGAATTGTATGATTAACATGGGTCAATTTTATGGTATGTAGCTCATACCTCAATGAAGCCTTAAAAATTAGATGCCAGCTATCTCCTTCTCAATTTCCTATCTGTAATTAATTAGTTGTTTTGATACAATGATTGTATATTCACTTCTTTAACTTTCCTCATTAGTTTTCTTCTATGAAAATTTTAGTACCTGTGTGTGTGTGTGTGTGTGTGTTTTAGATTATGGCTAAAATGTACTTTTATACTCCTGTTTTATAGTATTCTAGAGAACATTGATGGAAATTAGATATATAAACTTCCTAAAACCTTGTAAAATTTATAAGAAACAAGGAAATAGGAAATGCTATCAGTATGGAAAGAAAGACAAAATTAATATGTTAAAAAATCCTGAAAAGCTGATTAAAACATTTTATGAAGGTTGACACTGTGAGCGACTGCTTCTAGTTCTTTATTATACTGCATGCAATCTGGTTTAAATGTCACTTACTCATCTCCAAAGGCCAGAAACCATCTCTACTTATGTTTGCATATGAAGACGGCACTGGGGAATGAAATTATAACTGCTCAAGAAACATTTCTCTAAAATGCATTTGTTTTCTTTAATGGCCCAAAGTATACAAACAAAATTCTCTGCCAAAATTCTCTATATTCATCAGCGTCATAATAAAATGAGTAAAGGTAACATTTCAGTCTTAGATGGACCTTATGCTCTTCTAGATCATAATCAGTTATATTTAATAATTAGTATTGTAAAAGCATAAAAAATACAGTGAGATCATTGTATATGGTCGTTGATCTTGAGAGAAAGAAACCTCTGTGGGAACTTAATATAAATGGGAAGGAATCAGTTGATCTCATGGCTTCCATGATTCTTGATCCTGCTTTTTCATTTTCAATTACAGCTGTTTTATATTTTATTTCTACAGAATATAACACTGATAAACAGGATAGCCTGATTTTATTCCAGTTAAAAGAGTGCTATATTCATATCATATACTTATAACTAATAAACACTGTTGAATTATCTGTCTCAATTGTAATACATTATTTATTATATAACTGTGTATGTCTCAGCCTCAGTGAGAAACATTAATTTTTAGCAAATATCTACTGGCAGATTTTGGTTTTTGGAAGTAATTTTGAGAGTATCTAGTTGCTAAGGAAGTGGGAAACTTAGTTGGAATGCACTGTTTTAAACAATGCTTTGCAAAAGATTCTGAAATAAAAAATAGTATTGAAAAATTATACTCATGATGTTAAATTATTGTCCCCAGAAATCATGCTTAATAATAAACATGAACATTCAAAATCTTATGTAAAAATTATGAACTTGAGGGGCAATTCAGAGAGACAAATTCTAGGAAGCAGCATTAAACATTTCCTCTTTCCTGCTCTTCAGGTTATATTGCTGACTTTCCCTTTTAATTGCAAGTTTTTAAAACAGAGATTTGCGAAATATGGAAATGACCCAGTTTGGAGACATGTATAAATGTTTCCTTCTTTCAACCAGCAATTTAGACATGAGAAATAATAGCTGACATATAAAGAATAAAAATACTTTCCAATATAACTAAAATTGCATCACCGAGACTCTTTTAAAAAGCTTAAAAGTTATTCAGCCATCATCCTATAATATTCTTTGTACTGTCTCTAGTGTTATTTTTAACAGGGAAAAGATTATGTTTGGCACTTATTAACTTCAACTTCAGAATTATTTTCAGAGCCACCAAGTCATGGCTTCTGTTTGTTTTAATGATGTTTTAGTTGAATTTATATTATAAACTAGAGAAATCTGAAATATAGCTTTTTTAATGAGTTATCTTAGTGTCAAGGGGTTATTAAATCAGATCATAAAAAGATTCATGAGAAAGAGAATTCAAATGACATAAATTCCTAAGTTTTTAATTGCCATAAAAAATCTCAGATATATAGAAAGAGTAACTGCTGTGAGCCAGGCACTGTCTTGGGCAGAAATATGAAACCTTTTTATGAATCACAGTCAGTCAAAGAATAAAAGCAATAATATCTGTGGAAAAATATTTTGTAAGTATATGTAAAATAATACATATTTTGACCATTATTTTAAAACTAAAAACACCTGGAATAAAATATTATATATTTATTATGTTATTGTATAATGCAAATTTAAGAACTTCACTTATTTTTCTTGCTTGTCTTGCTTTCCATATCATTTTGCAACACTTTCTTTCTTAAGCTTTCTTCCCTTGTCAACATTCTTCTTACATCATCACAGTACATAAATCCAGTAATTTCATCTTTAAATATTTACTTTCCCATAATCCCATATTTAACTCTTAATTCTCTTTCTTATGCTTAGTGATTATATGATATTTTCCCCACGTTTTTACTTTCAACCTCTCTTTGCCTTCATATTTAACTGTTTTTGGCATAAACAGTTGTCTTGTATATTTTTATCCTGTCTGACAACCTCTCCCTTTTACATGGAGTGTTTAGTCCATTTACCTTTAATAGGAAGCATTGATATGACCATTTTTACATATATCATCTTGCCATTTGTTCCCTATATGCTTCATTTGTTGTCTTTTCCTCTCTTGCTTATTTCCTGTCTTGCTTTGGCTGAAGTGAGTTACTTTTAGTTTTTGTAGTCTGTTTTATCTTCTCTATTTAACTGCTTTACTCTACATCTTTTTACTGATTGCGTGAGAAATTACAACATGCATGCTTAAGTTATCACAATATATCTTGAATTATAGTCTCCTCCACAAATAATGTAAAAACATTACAAGAGTACAATTCTATTTATTCTTACCATAGTTTGCATTCTTACTTTTTAAAAACTTTTACACATGTTCTGAACCCAAATGTACATTATTTTTATTTTTGCTTTGAACAATCTTTTAATTGTTTTATGTATATACAGACATTTATATAATGAAGATTTTTAAATGCCTTTTTTATATTTACTCATATACTTGTTTTTTGTTTTGTTTCATGCTCTTCTGTTCTTCAGACCCTGCTTTGACCTGTATTATTTCTCTTCCTTCCAAGAACTGTTTGCTGTCCTTATATCATAGATGAGCTAGAAGTGATGCCTGTCAGCTTTTATTTGGCAGAAAACTTCTTTATTTTGTTTTCATTTTTGTATGATATTATTTCTGAGTATAGAATTTTAGTTGGACAGTTTGTTTTGGAGTGTTCCTGCCTCTTTCCATTTTCTGGAACAGATTGTGTAGAAAAGATATTAATTCTTGTTTAAATATTTGCCAGAAATCTTCAGTAGAATCGTCTGAATTTGGAGATTTCTTTGGGGAAGTTTCAAATTATAAATTAAATGTCATTAATGGTTATAGTATTATCCAGGTCCTCATTTTGGTGGAGTTTTGGTAGTCTGTGGTTTTTTGAGAAATTGGTCTATTTCTTTTGAATTTCAATGGACAGTTGCTCATAGAATTCCTTTTTACTTTTGTAATGACTATAGATCTCCTGTTTTATTCCTCATATTGGAGATGTGTCTTTTCTCTTTTTATATTTTTCAATCTTACTAAAGGTTTATCAATTTTATTGATTGTTTTAAAGAACCAGCTTTGCAATTCATTGATTATCTCTATTTTTTTCTTCAATTTTATTTATGTCTGCTCTTATCATGATTATTTCTTTCATTCTGCTTGCTTTGAATTTATTTTGCTCTTCTTTTTCAGTTTTTGAAGGTTGGAAGTTAGATATTAATTTGACAACTTTCCTCTTTCTTAATGTAAGCACTTGGTGCTACGAATTTTCCTCTCAGCACTGCTTTAGCTGCATCTCAAATATTTTGTTATGTAGTTTTTCATTATAATTCTGATCTACTTTTGTTTCCATTTAGAGTTTTCCTCTTGGACTAATCAATTATTTAGCAATGTGCTAGTTAATTACCGAGTGATTTAACAATTGCCTGTTTTTTCTATAATTGATTTATAGTTTGATTTCATTAGTGTCAGAGAACCTACTTTGTATAATTTTACTCTTTTTAATTTGTTAAGATTTGTTTTATAACCTAGAAGATTTTCTATCATGATTAATGTTCAATGAGTGCTTGAAAGAGATGTTTATTCTGCTATCACTGAGTAAGATGATCTAAATATGTTAAATAGATCCTTTGGTTTACTGTTTTGTTTCAATCTATATCCTTCCTCATTTTCTTTCTATTAGCTCTATGAGTTCTAGTAACAGCCCCAGCTATAATTGTTAATTTATTTATCCTTTCAGCTCTATCAATGTTTGTCTCATGTACCTTGAGGCTCTGTTGCTTGATGTTTACACATATAATAATGTTATATATTCCTGTTCTGTTGTTTATTTATTGTTATATAATGTTCATCTTTGTCTCCAGTAAATTTCTTTGCTCTGAAGCTATTTTATCTGCTGTAAATATAACGTTCTTTTTGAAGTATCTCCTTGCTTGGGATAGCCTTTTCTATCTTTCTACTTTCCACCTATGTGTGACATTGAATTTCAAGTGTACTTCTTGAAGATGGCATACAGTTGGGACCTATTATTTATCCACTTTCAGTCTCTGTATAATGACTTATATTTTTAAATCATTTACATTAAACGTATTCCTATATTAGGGCTTACTGCTGTATTGTATTATTTCTTTTATATTTGTTTTTCTGTTTCTCTTTCCTTGCCTTCATGTGCATTATCTTGTGTATTTTTAAAAATTTATTTCATATTGATTTATTTAAAGTGTGTTTGAGTATATCATTTTCCATAGCTTTCTTATGAGTGGCTCTAAATATTTCAATACACATATGACTGTCAGTCTACTGGAATAAACATTTCACCACTTCAAGTAAAGTGAAGTTCCTATTTAAAGTTTTTTTTCAGCAGGAGGTCACAAGTTTTCCATATAGGTCCTGGCCAATTCTGTGGACTGTTGTTCCAATGATGATTTAATTTTCTGTCTTTGAGATACTATTTGGTCTGTTTGGTTTATCTCATATTAGTGGAGCTCACAGTTTCCTGTTGGTACTGCCTGAGGGGATGGAATACCCTTCACTAGCTGGGCTATCTGGTGCTCCTAGCTGAGGGAAAGGCATCTCCAGCCCATGGAACAAAGAGCACTTCTGGTCAGGGCATTGTTGTAGCCAAATCCCCCTCACGGATACTCTTGAACCATGCAGGGTCTCTGGATGGGTGAGGGAAGTATCAGGTCCAATGGCAAAAGAAGAACATTTCTTCTAGTGGCATATTATTAATGTGCTCCTGTTGCCAGTTCTTCCTGACTTGTCTGATGTTGTCAGTTGGGTTTCTGTTTGATCTTGGTGGGAGGTGAATCTACTTGGGCTGCCTTCTGTTGCTAGTTTGGGAGTCAGGAAATGCCAAAGTCAGTAAGGTTTTTTTCTGTTGAGTGGGGAATTGTAAGAAACCTTGTGCTATGTTAGGTTGGTTTTTTTTTTGCCCATTGCTGGGATTCCTAACCTATATGCCTTCCTTCTTTCATCTGTCAGAATTTGTCTTTGGTTGTCTATTGCCCAGGGTTTATAGGTACACTTAACAAAGAGAAACAGGGAGAGATAAGTCCATGGCATTTTGTCTGGATCAGAAGTCTCTATTATTTATTTTGAACCTACACTTTATACCAAACACTTTTTCTTTTCCTTTTCCAAGAATTCATGGCATTTATAATTTAGTAGAAAACAAATACAACTAATATTTGATTACAATAATCTGTGATACATTCTATGATAAAGACATTATGAACTATTTTCAAAGTTCATAGCATGAAAACCTAATATATTCAATTGGGATAAGTCAAGACATTTTAGAATAAATTACCTTAAAACAAGAACTAAAGTTAGGGAGCTAGATAAAATCGGGGGTAAAACAGAGAGAATATCATGTGAAAGAGTTTGAATGCAGTAGATGCAGACACTGGATATCCTTGAAGTACCAGGAAGCTAGTGAACAGTTTTAAGAAAGGGAATGATAAATATTTTGCAATATCACCCTGAATGCCATGCCAACTACTGAAACAGGAAAAAAAAGGAGATTGAATGGGAGTAGATAATAATAGTATTTTGTTTTGTATCAAGAAATATAGGGCCTAATAGATAGTTGGGAATATTTAGTTACTTTGTAACACAGTTCATCAAAATCTTCATCATGAGAGAATGCCTCTACTAAGCCAGAACTGATTCTGTATCTTTAGCATTTTGAATCACCATTACTTTTCTATCTTCCAAAAGAAAACACCCAGCCCAGCTGCATTTTTCAGCATGGTAGACAGTCCAGAGCCAGCACTAGATATAATGACATGGAGTCTGCATAAACAATTAAAAATAACACTGCTCTAAACACACATAACCAAGCATTTAATTTAAATTTAATGAAACAGTTCTTCTATGTTGTCTGATCATAAATATTAATGGACCTGAAGAAAGCATTTTGCTAAACAAAACAGTTAAGATGAATAAAATGACACGAAGAATACATGAAATTAAATATTCAAAAGGCTAACTATTTGTCAACAACACTATGTGTAGGGCATATTCTCTTTTTTAGTTATAAAGTAAATGACTATATTTTTCAAATTCTGGCCAAAGAAGAGTTTTCGTGCTCTTCTGGAAATAATTGCCCATTAAAGAGATTATAGACACAGCAGTATCTGCTGAAGCAGAGTAGATAAAAAACAATCTATATTTGTTTAATGGACACTACTTGGTTCATACCACTTCATTTTCCAACTATATCAAGGATGAAATCTTTGTTTGTTACATGGTTTGTGGAACGATTACAAGAGAGAAGCAAGGCAGAGAAAGGGAGAAAGCTGATGTTATACAATTAATATTTGTGAGCACTAATTATTTCTAATAGTATGTTAGATAGTTTATTTATGACATTGAATTTAATTTTTATATAAAATAATTACTCCTAATTTATAGGTAAGGAATTATATCTGTATCACACAACTATTAGCACACATTGTAGTAGGTGATTTGGACCTACAGTCTAATCTAATTCTAAAGCTCATACCTTCTATTTTTACCACACCATATGGCTCCCCTCCCACATAGTAGATAGACAGATAGAGAGAAAGATAGATATTTCAAATTTTAAAGGACAGATGAATATACATTATATTACTTGTTAATTTCTTATAGCATATTTCCAGAAGCATCTTCCAGACAAAGATGATTATAAACGTAAGCCCTCATAGATTAAGTAGGATAAGAGGGAAGGACTTAAATTAAAACTCACTTATTTACTCAGAATAGGAGAAAATATTTGCAAATGAAGCAACTGACAAAGGATTAATCTCCAAAATTTACAAGCAGCTCATGCAGCTCAATATCAAAAAACAAACAACCCAATCCAAAAATGAGCAGAAGACCTAAATAGACATTTCTCCAAAGAAGATATACAGATTGTCAACAAACCCATGAAAGGATGCTCAACATCACTAATCATTAGAGAAATGCAAATCAAAACTACAAGGAGGTATCACCTCACACCAGTCAGAATGGGCCATCATCAAAAAATCTACAAACAATAAATGCTGGAGGGAGTGTGGAGAAAAGGGAACCTTCTTGCACTGTTGGTGGGAATGTAAATTGATACAGCCACTATGGAGAACAGTGTGGAGGTTCCTTAAAAACTAAAAATAGAACTGCCATACCCAGCAATCCCACTACTGGGCATATACCCTGAGAAAACCATCATTCAAAAAGAGTCATGTACCACAATGTTCATTGCAGCTGTTTACAATAGCCAGGACATGGAAGCAACCTAGTGTCCATTGACAGATGAATGGTTAAAGAAGATGTGGCACATATATACAATGGAATACTACTCAGCCATAAAAAGAAACGAAATTGACTTATTTGTAGTGAGGTGGATGGACCTAGAGTCTGTCCTACAGAGTGAAGTAAGTCAGAAAGAGAAAAACAAATACTGTATGCTAACACATATATATGGAATCTAAAAAAAAGGTTCTGAAGAACCTAGGGGCAGGACAGGAATAAAGATGCCAACATAGAGAATGGACTTGAGGACATGGGGAGGGGGAAGGGTAAGCTGGGACAAAGTGAGAGAGTGGCATGGACATATATACACTACCAAATGTAAAATAGATAGCTAGTGGGAAGCAGCCGCATAGCCCAGGGAGATCAGCTCGGTGTTTTGTGACCACCTAGAGGGGTGGGATAGGGAGGATGGGAGGGAGACGCAAAAGAGAGGAGATATGGGGATATATGTATATGTATAGCTGATTCACTTTGTTATAAAGCAGAAACTAACACACCATTGTAAAGCAATTATACTCCAATAAAGATGTTAAGAAAAACTCACTTATTTAATTTATCATTTTTTCCCTCCTCTGTAGTTGTTTAAACTAATATAATAGACATGTACATTACTATGAGTGAAATTATAAGATAGATTGGAAGAGTATCAACACATATGAAAAAATATAATATATCATGCCAATACTATGAGATGTCACAAAAGAAATCTTGGGAAGGGAGAAATCAATGTGCAGTGACATATCAGATTTCATGGACAAGGTGATACCTCAGTTGGGCCTTGACTTGGGAGTAAGGAATGAATAGATGAAGGAGAGGGGAAAATCCTATCTCTGGATTTATACAGGGAACTAGAAATGGATAGATATAGTTGGAACAGATAATCCAATTCTAGAAAGTCACAGACTGAAGTTTATGATCACCTCTTATTTTTCTTAAATCTGCAACCACTTGATTGAATGGTTTCAGGCTCAGTCTTGCCTGAGTCTACATTGTAAGATGGGCAGAAGGACATGCAGGGGCTCTGGGCTTACAATTTCTAACTTAGCTGATAGACAAATTTACAATAACTGTCCCAGTGTTATCGAGTCCAAGCTCGTTCTGCTCACTGCACAACAGACCAATAAATTAGGAGACGAGGTATTGGGGCAAGGAATAACGACTCTATTTGGAAAGCCGGGTCTGAGAAAATGGTGGACTAGAGTCTTAGAGAACCATCTTACCAGGGTCTGGTTGCTAGTTTCTTTTATACAACAGAGAGAGGGGGAGGTGAGGAGGTAAAGTAAAAAAGGCTATTAAGTTTTGCAACTATTTCCTGGTTTTGCCACACTCGGGGAAGGATGTGTTAATTTCTTCTTTCCTGCAGTCATTCACAGGTGGACAGGGTCAGGATGTTTCCCTGTGAGCCGTACAAAGGTATTTTAGTTTAAGGTTCAGGCAGAGGGGGCAGGGTTCCCTGAAATGGGCCATTATGTATGCATATAGGTAAAATTATGTTGCTATAGGCAACATTCCTTTAGTGATTAACTTGTAACAAATGCAGCAGAAAGCAAAGGCTAAAGTAAAAGAAACAGATCTAATATGGAATCAGATTTGTTCTTCCCTATTACACCAAGTCTTTGTTATTTTTCTGATATTTGGGCTTCCCCATGTTATCTTTAGTTTTGATAATGAATTTGTTGTTTGGTATATATAAATTAGTTTTTGTCTTAGTAAATGATCTAATAATTCATGCTCTGCAGATATGCTACTTGTCTTATTTTTATCCATGTATATTTCTGTCTGGAGCTCTTCTCTAGAAATCTAGCCCAGCAAATGTGTATGTCTATCTCCTAACAGCACTCTCAAATGCTGACTTGCAGAAAGAAAATATTTCTGAGTTGTTTATTTTTTTTTCTAATCACCTTGTGATCCTGTCACAATATATGTCACAATATATATCCTGCCTGCCTATCAGAATATATAACTACCCCCCACAAAAAAAGAATATATAACTCCCTCACACTCCTCTATTTTCAATTAGATTGGACCATTATGACTAGTCCCTAGCAATGTCAGATGTATCTCAAGACAGAGTTCTATCTGCTGGTATAGGTATCCTTTCTGCATGTGCTCTTTATAATACAAGATAGAATCAAATTTACCTTCAACAACTAGTTTTTATGGTAAAATTATAAGTTAGGAATTATTATTGTTGTTATTTTCCAGATGAAGAAACAGATTCAAAGAAGAGGGAGAATCCAAATTTAAATCTAACCCTGTCTCCAGAATCTGGGCTAATTCTGCTTCATAACACTGTCTTACATGTTACAGATGAGTCTGCTATTTGCCACATCTCAGAAATAGACCCATCTTGTTGGAAGAATATAGTACTTTCATTTTCAAGGTTTTCCATTTGCCCTATAGACCAGCAATTATTCAGGCAAGTTACTAAGAGACCCACATGCTGTTATAAGAAAGAGTATATATCCAAGTGAAAGAGATGATGGAATTTGTCTAGCAATATTATACAAGATGGATAAAGTAGTGGTGTTTTGGAGCTGTCAAGAGACATTTTCTAGTATCTTTTCTTAAGTCATTTAGTGATTTTACACTGGTAGCTTGAAATGGGCTATGGTGGGATTATTTACCCAACAGATATTGGCAGAGGCTTAAATTTGAGCATTTTCTTTTCAGTAAGCTGGTTGCTAAGCATGTGCTAGCATACCACAATATAAGGGATTTGTTATGGCAAATTTACAGTAGACTAGTGGAGAGTGTGTAAAGTTATCCAGAGCCAAGACTACAATGTGGTAAAAGGAAATATAGAACAACAATGCAGGTAAGAGGTTATCGAAATGAATAATTTATAGGATTATTAATTAGCTTTAGGAAATTAAGAAACTATAAGGGGATATACTTAGACGATAATGCCAACTCATTCAACAAATATTCAATGACCTGTTAGTATTTAAATTATTCTTACAAGGGTGATCCTTGTAAGACAAATATTGGTTCCTTCTCTGTTCATGTAATTTATGTCTATATATTTTATAAACCCTGCAATTCATTGTAACTGTTTTAAATCTAAATAGTCCATTATCTTTTATATAATAAGAAAATATTATTTTTTCATGTATTTACATTTCCAGTGCTTTTATTTCCTTTATCCCTTTGAATAAATCCATATTTCCTTTGGGTATTATTTTTCTTCCAGCTGAAGAACTGCCTTTAACAACTCTCATAGTGCAGGTCTCCCAGTTATGAATTTTATAGGTATTGTCTGTATAAAAAATAATTTATTTTTGAATGATATTTTTGTTGGTGCAGATTCTAGATTGACAGATTTTTTTCTTCATTAGTATTTTAAAGATAATTGCATCATTGTTCTCTGACTTGTATTGTTGCCAATGAGAAATACGCTGTCATATTTATCTTTGTTCTTCTGTGCCTAATGTGTTTTTTTTATTGTCCTCCTTTTAAGAATTTCTCTTTATTACTAATTTTAAGCCACTTATTTATAGTATGTCTAGGTATAGTTTTTCTAACATTTCTAGTTTTTGGTACTGATGTAGGTTCAGAGTTTTTATCAAACTGGTTAATACTAACCATTATTTATTTGTATATTTCTCTTCCCCACACCCCACTTCTCTCTCAGAGACTCTCATTACTTTTATATTAGGCTGTTAGAAGTTGTCCCAAATCTCACTGATGCTTTACTCATTTTATTTTCAGACATTCCCTACATATTTCACTTTGCATAGTATTTACTGCCATGTCTTGAAGTTCATTAATTTTTCCTTTTGCAATGTCTCTTCTGCTATTTCATTCCACAAGTTTTCCATCTACAGACATTATAGATTTTATCTCTAGATGTTTGTTTTGGGTAGTTTTATATCTTCAATGTCTCTAATTTTGCATGCTCAATATTTCACCTATCTTCTTGACTGTATGAAATACAGTTATAATAACTTTTTAAATGACCTTGTTTAATAAGTCTATCAACTGTGTCATTTATTGATAAGTAATGATTTACTTTTCTCCTCTGTATATATTTTTCTACTTTTTGCATTCCTGGAAATTTTTGATTAAATGTCAAACTTCATGAATTTTTTGGTAACCTTGTTGACTTCTGAATATTTTTTGCATTCTGATTTATTTTATTTATTTAAGCTTTGTTAGGCAGGACCAGAGAAACATTTTGTTTAAGGTTAATTTTTACCCACCACTGAGACAAAACCATTCTGAGTAATCTTCTTGATGTCCTGTGAACAAGGTTTCTCTCTCTCTCTCTCTGTCTTTGTCTCTCTCTCTGTGTCCTTCTCTCTCCCTCTCTCTCTGCTGTTGGGAACAGGAACTTTTCCTGGCTCTATGCTAATCCTGAGAAATGTAACATCTAATCATTTTGAGGGGTTCTTTCCGCAACCTCACAAACATGCACTGATCACTACTTAGCACAAAACTCAAGGATATCTTCTGCAGATCTATTGAAATCTATCTCTTTATAGCTTATTTCTCTCTCATCATCTGCCCTGTGAAGTGTATCTGCCTTAGTCTACCTTGTGTCCCAGGTCTATCTCCTCAACCAAGGTAGTCCACTGAGCTCTATCTGGGTACTTTGTTCTCTGTACTATTACCTGGAATTTTGCCAGGCAGTAAGCTGGAGCAGTCTTGGGCTCATCCAGCTTGTTTGTCATTTTCAGTATTATTGTTCTAAAATGCCTAAAACCCAATGCCTTGAAAGTTATCCCTTAATATATTTTATCTAGTTTTTCTGTTGTTTTATGTGACAGAGAAAATGTTATTCCTGTTACTCCATCCTAGCCCAAGTTATATACATGACTTCTATCTCCATTTTAAATACTTTATTATACTTTTAAATTTATTTTAAAATTTCCTCCATATAGATTTTACATGCATCTGAAGATGTATTATTGAGTTAATTCTAGGACTATTTTTTGCTTAAAGTAACATATATATACTCACACTTTCTATCCCATATTCTAAGTAGTTGTGATTAGTGCTAAAACTGCCATTTAAAAATTTATATTATTCACGAACTTTGTGATTTTTATCAATGACTTTAAATAATGGACTGTATATGATCTTGGCTTTGAAATGCAAGCCTTATAATCTGCAAAAACTATCATGTTGCCTTCTGAACTTTATATTTCCATAACTATGTTACTTCTTGCTAGAGGTTTTCTTCATTGTTTATATATTTTAATCCAACTTTTCAGTCTTCTCTGTTTCTCTATCTTCTCACTATTCTGGAAAATCATTCTAACATTTACACAATTACTTCCACTAGGCCTCTAGACCCCCAATACAGAACTATGATGTATAAAATGTGTTTTCAAACTACTGTGATATGTTCTATGTTTGATATCACAAAACATGCACAAAAATGTTTTTAATTTCAAATTGTGTTTCCTCAAATAGTGTCTGCATAATTTTCCAATTTTGGAAGAATTAACCTAGCTAAAATTCAACAGCTAGGCTTCTTTTCAAGTTCCTTTCATTACTGGGATTATGAAAAGATCTGTTGATTCCCCTGCCTTAAGTGGGGGTATTTTAATCCCCCTTATCTGAAGCATTAACCTCATTCAGGACTTGAATCCATAAAGATCTATGATTTTAGTTTGCTTTGTTTTTATGTTTCTGGTCCATTTAGGTCATTTTTTTTTGTTGTAAGTAAATATGTCTTTCTTCACATTTTATTAATTATTGATCTGTGTTTGGAGAACTGGGTGTAGCAAAAAATGAACTGACACAACTGTCTTGACTGAGGTTCATGGTCCATCATGCATTTCATTAGTGAAGAGCACTCTTAGGTGTGTGGATGTCAGTCAAGTCCATAAAGCAGAAAGCAAATCTTTATAACTAAAACAAGTATAGTGAGGATTTTTAGTGACACTGAGTTTATATCATTTAATATGTAAAATCTTTTCATTTGTCATTTTTCCAGTTTTACTTTTCCTACACATTCTGGTTCATTTGTGAACACTGGGATTTAAAATAACCAAATTACAATCGATAGAATTCTCAAGAATTTTTTGCTAAAATGATTTATCACACTTGGAGTACTGCACTTAATTTCCAATGCCCCACCTATCCTCCTAAACCATTTTATTTGAAAATAAGTAATGATCTTTGTAAAGACTCATCACGCATCTAAAACTGACTCTGGATCTTTTTAGTATGACTCTCAGACTGCCCCTTCTCCAATTACATCTACATTATACAAAAGCCTCTATTACTCTTACCCAGTGAAAGTGTTATAGTTACTTCACAACCTGAGACTTTATAGTCAAATTTTAAAGCACATAAAGTGACTAATATAAATAAATACAAAGGATCAAAATTAAGTATTTACTGGGTAAGTTCCTCTTATCGGAAAAATTTACACTTGCATTTTCTATTCAGGAGAAACTCGTTTTACAAAAGTAAACATATACTTATATACTGTTTTTCTCATTGATTATTGTTTCTTATTAAGTTCCTCAGTGGAACTCTTCCCATTTATAAGGGTTATCTGGCCATTAATGTGGAATATTTGACATGTGCTGAATGTGCTAGTGAAAATTACCACTGACACAGCATTTCTCCAAGCTGTAAAATACAGGACACGGAAAAACTGATTAGTCACCATGACAGAATGAACACTTGAGAATTACTTTTCTTTGCATATCATTTAAAAAAATCAATTAGATGAATGTTAGAGATCAATATTATTTAGTGTAGGAAAACAAAGAAAAAGAGCACAACTCTGCCAGGTATTGCCTCGTAAATTTTTTCTTTTTGGACTGACAATCTTGGGAGAAGTCATTTAGAAAAAGAAGTAATAAAGGTCACCTTCGGGTGCAAGAATTGCCCTTTTTCTTCTTTTCAGAAGCATGATGCTATCAAATCCAATACACAGTGAAAAGGTGCCTCATTGGACGACTGTGATATTTTATAAATAAAATTTGAAAATTGCTTTTTGGCAGTAAGCCAAAAAAGGAGTATTTTATTGTGTCCTTCCCTTTTCTCTTACCTACAATTTTTTATTGAGTTTTTCCTAGTTTTGTGGTTGCTTGTAAAAAGTCAAACCCAGCATTTGGTATTATTTTTGAGACCTATGAATGCCACATAGCAAGGTACTGAGTCTGAATTTAAAAGTCCCTGATACAAATTAATTCCATAATTTGATATGTTTTTGAGAAGTTCAAGATAATTTTTTACCTTTATTATAAAGCTATATACAGAAAGTAAATCTAAAACTTTCTTATAAGAAGTAGCATTATAAGAAATTGTATAGAAAGAATCTCACATGATGTTTTGAGCAAAGCCTATATTTAAGCTTTGAATCATTATCTGACAGTTGGCTCTGGAGTTGATTTTGGAGTGTTATGATCTTTTGATCAAAGATGCTATAAATTATTTTTAAGCAACTTAAAAAAAAGATAAAAATCAAGGAACATAAATCTCTTTTTACTATAATATTATTATACTATAACAAGCTGCCATGGTCTAATTTGGAAATTTGTAAACAAGGTAAACTATCTTTTTTGACATCATCTCACTTCTCTATAGTCCTATCTGTTGTTTTTATAAGAATGATTTTTATAATTTTTTTTAAAGATCTCAACCCTATGTCACTGTCCATTAAAACTCCCTTATCCTTGTGTTATCTTTTTCCCTAGTCTTATATCACTATACACTTTATTTATAATGCTTATCTGTTTTTTCCTTTTAAGTATGTCATTTATTAATTTTTCCTTTAATATTTTATTGAAATATAGTTGACTTTCAATATTATATTAATTTCAGGTGTACAATATAGTGATTTGACATTTATGTACATTATGAATTGATCACCATGGTAAGTCTAGTAACCATCTATCACCATACAAAGTAGTTACAATATTATTGACTATATCCCCTATTCTATATATTACATTTCTTTGACTTATTTATTATGTGACTAGAAGTTTGTTCCTCTTAATCCCCTTCACCTATTTCCCCACCCCTACCCCCAGTCCTCCTCCACTCTGGCAAATACCACGTTGTGCTCTGTATCTATGAATGTTTTTGTTTTGTTTGTTCATTTGTTTTGTTTTTTAGATTCCACATATAAGTGAAATCATGTATTATTTGTCTTTTTATGTTTGACTTATTTCACTTAGCATAATAACTCTAACTCCACACATGTATCATATTCTGTATTTCTATTTATTTTTGTGGCTATTAGATTTCTGTCTTACTCTTCACTATGCTGAAAGCAGCTTGAAGAAGAGGAACTGACTCTAGTTCTGTTTATCAATATATTTTCCATTACCTAGCACAGAATCAGTCATGTGACAAGTACCTATTGAATGGACACATTAATAAATGAAGGATCCAACCTTATATCTAATGTGAAAACTCTCTATGCTCAGAGATCAGAATCACCTTCCAACATAAACATTAACTTCACTTGTTTCTGTGTAATATTCCATAAAGAATAGGCAAGGACCATTTAAAAAATTTTGCCTCTTTTTTTAAAGGAACATTTATATTCCACATGCTGTCATAACATTCAACACCTGCTTCCATTGGCTCATTCATAAATGTATTCTAACTCCAAATATTGCTTGCTTAGCAACACTTTATTTCTAAACCTTTGTGTTTAAAAATACATTGTGTCTTGTATAGTCATTCTTAAACATATTCATTGCATTGTTTCCATATTATTCAACCATTTCACAATCATTTTTATGTGCCTACAGTGTGGCATACATTGACAAAATGAAGTTTAAAACAAAGTATCTTTTACAATGGCAGCAGAGAAATGCTATCAGTGATTAGATTTTAATGTAATAAGGACTGTTGTAGTGGTGGTTACCAGACATTATAAAAGTAGAGTAATAGGGACTTCCCTGGTGGCACAGTGGTTAAGAATCTACCTGCCAATACAGGGGACACGGGTTCGATCCCTGGTCCGGGAAAATCCCACATGCTGCAGAGCAACTAAGCCTGTGTGCCACAACTACTGAGCCTGCGCTCTAGAGCATGCGAGCCACAACTACTGAGCCCACGTGCCAGAACTACTGAAGCCCCTGTGCCTAGAGCCCATGCTCTGCAACAAAGAGAAGCCACCACAATGAGAAGCCCGTGCACTGCAATGAGGAGTAGCCCCACTCACCACAACTAGAGAGAGCCCACGCGCAGCAACAAAAACCCAATGCAGCCAAAAATAAATAAATTAATTAATTAAAAAAAAGTAGAGTAATAACATTTATATCAAAATTGATTCAGGTAAATCTTCCCAATAAAGTAATATATTAAGTTTATGGAAGAGATGGGGGTAAGGAAAAATAAGGAGGATTTACAAGCAAAAGTAATATCATTTTTGAACACACAGAAGAGTATGACATACTTCATTCTGACTGGAGTAAAGATTATAGGTGGGCCATATTTGGTAGGAGAGATAATAGAACCAGGGATGGGCAGCATTATGAAAGGTCCATTGGTAAGGCTATTAGGCAGCAGAATTTTCTCCTTACAAAGAAAATAACTCATATTCAAAGTCATTCCTAACTTCCATATTTTTATACCTTGGATCTGATCTTGTGATCAGGTCTTATAAATTCTCTCTTTCAGTGGATTTAATATCTTCTTCTCTTTATTACCTCAGGCACTTGATTGGTTCAGGCCTCCTTTATTCCAGAAAGAGGAGAATAACCACCCACCTGTTCTTTCTGCCTTATATCTTGACCTTGCAGCCATCCTACTATTATCATACTGTCTCCTCAGGACTGTGTTCTCAGCCATTGTTCTTCCATATTATACCTCTAAGCACTACAACTCCCCTCTTAGAGGATGGAGAATAGTCTTTTCCCTAAGAAAAGGTAGGATAAAGTTGGATGGTACTTAAAATTATTGAAAATGGTAGATGGAAAGGTTGATGTGGTTTGTTTCCATGAAGTGGAAGGAGATGGTGTTGAGAGAGTTAGAGGAAAAAGGAAAACGTTTGGAAAATCTACTGAGTTAAATAGAACTAGGAATATGCAGAGGCACTGTTGATCATCACTGAAGCTTAAATGTGATTTGACATTAAGAACTTACAGTGTCCAGATTCACATTATGTGAGTGTCTCCAGTAACTTTAGGAATTTGTAGGAATCAAAGAAAAAAAAATGAGGAAAAACACCCAAAAGAAATGGCAACAATAATTTGCCCACACTTGATATCTGATCAACTACTAAAACCTATGGATTTTATTTTAATTATCCATATTTTCCACTTATTTTCATTGAAAAACTCTTGTTTAGATCATAATGTTTTTCTGCCCTGGAACACGAAGTGATTTCCTAATTTACTTCCTACTTTCTATCAACTATTCAAACTTTAATTCAATGATTATTTATTAATACCTACTCTGAGTCAGGCACCATGCTAGTCCTGCTATACAAAGGTAATTAAAAATAACTCTCATACAGTTTATAGTTTAGTATAGGTGATGGCTTACATACACAAATGGGAAATCACAACAAACAAAGTACTACAAAGGAGGGATATATGTTGATATTAAATTTTATAATGAAGCGTTTGACATAATAAGGACAACAAGGCCTTCTCTGACAAAGTGAAAGTTTAGCTTACATATGAGTGATAAAAGTGGAGTCAATTAGGTTAGGAGATGAAAAACAGTCCTTGGCAAAAGGAATATTATAGCTATAAATACCGTATTGTAGAAGGATAGATGGTACTCAGGAAATGAAAAAGTTGGAGAAGCTAGAGCATGGAGAAGAGGATAGTATAACTCAAGAGAAAGCAGAAGAGAGAAATGAAGGAAAAATCCTTCAGATCATTGAAGACAAGAAGATAGGGCTGAAAAGTTACATAGGGGTCAATTCATTTAAACTTCTTTAGACCAAATTGAAGAGCAATGGGAACCCGTGAGGGATTTTAAAATAGATGTTTATTGTGGATGTGTGGCTGTTGGTGTGTAGGTGAGTATGAGTGTGAGATATGATTATTTTATATTACAAATAGTCAACCAGATGCAGTGCAGGAATGATTCGAGACAGGAAGAGTAGATGCAGATGTATCCATTAGAAGGCTAATGTGTAAAATTAGGCTAAATTTAATCTTGATTCTAAGTCTAATTTTAATAGGCCTATATCCAGTTGGTTTACATTCAAATGACTTATGTTGACTTAGATTCACTTGGTAGGACTGGTGAAGAAGAATAGATTGCAAAGATGCTGGAGTTATTTAAATGTTAAAATCAGCTGAAAATATGGGTTTGGGGCTAAAAGTAAGGGAGATATCCAGAATTCTGTTTCAGGCTACATATTTGCCTTAGGTCTTTCCTACTGTATATCATCTTTCCCACTGCCACCAGAGTTGTAATTCTCAAACACTGCTAAGATTTGGAAGCTTCCATGCATAAAATCATTAAAAAAAAAATCCTACACTATTTTAAAGCTAAAAATCCCTAGGATGTTATATTCTTTTTAATGTTTTCTACCACTCCCTAACATGTCTTTTTCTTCCAGTTACACTGAACTACTTAGCTTTCTTCTTAAGCATAATGTATTTGTTCACCTCTTCTGGCTTAGTTTACGCTGTTCTTTATCACCTTCATCCTTCTCCATTGTTCATATCTATCAAGGCTCTGATGCCTGGCTCAAATATCAAAGTTAATTGTTACATCATATGTGACTTACATAAAATATATTGTTATCACTCCGCTTCCCCTCTATGAGCCCATGGGATTTTATAGCAGCAACTGAACAGCTTCTTTTAATGTAGTATAGCTTGGTGTGTAACTCTCTGTGCCCTTCCCTAAACTCTACCATTAATCATGAAATCTAGAAGAACAAGGACAATTTTCACTCCTCAGTGAATAAAAATAGTGAGTTATTAATATGTATCTATTATGTATGACACTCTCTGCTATTTATTTAGTATGCTATTATGAGTCCAATTTATGGTATATAATTTCCACTTCAAAAATAAGAATAATAAAGTTTAAAGAGATTCAGTGCATTTCCCAAATCAAAATTGATATGGGAAGAACTGAGATATTTGATTTTATTTTTTTCTGGGTTTCAAAATCTGAGCTCTTTCAACTGGAGCAATTAATAAAACAAGTCTTTAAAACAGTGTCCATTTAGCTAGGAGAAACAAATAGTATCAATCAGTATTTTACTCATTGTGCGTAACGAATCTATGATAAGTTGCCATAGGAAGGGGTTAAAATGAAATAAATGATTTGGAGAAATCATTTTCAAGAAACGTGTAAATTTGTGTGTCATCAAAATTTAACTTAAAATAAATAAATAAATAAATAGAATAACAACAACAACAAAACTCTGCAATTTTTTCTTAACAAAGAAATTCTAATTCCTTTGCCCTATCCTCAAGATTCAGTAAGACTCCAGTGGGGGCCTAGAATCCACATTTTTAATATTAATCTTAGTTGCTTATTATATAATTAGTCATAAACAATATTTTGAGAACCATTGTTCTAGAATCAGACAGTTATGAAAGTAGAGCTTGCTTTACTAAATGTGTGCAAATGTTAGAGGGGGAAATAGTTGCATTGTTCTGTTACTGGCAATCTGACTATAGTCAGCCGTTGAGAATGTCTATACAGTTTACATCCAGGCTTCACATAAAGAATACTTGAAGAAAAGAAAATAGAGGGCATACATTGAAAGAATGTGTCATGCTTTATTCTCCCAGATTCTGACTAGAACTTGACAGACATACTTATCTATCTAGGACTTTGAAAGGAGCACAAGTATTTATCTCCACAAAACTTCAATAACAGAAATAGACTGTAACCTTTGTGAGATGCCTCACGAGACATGACCGTATAAGATGTCCCCCTTCTTTATTGCTCAATAAGTAAAAATGCAGTCTTTAGAAATTTTACCGTTTCTATTATTGATATAAAATAGTTTTCAGCTATTTCAGAGTGTATCCAATGTATAAATACAATTTCTGGAACAAAGGAATTATTTGTATAAAGATTGCCTGCCTTAATAATGGAGTGCTTGTAATTATACATGTAAAATATAGTGCATATAATATGTATCAACTTACTCATATGCTATGAATAGGTGTAAATAAATGTGACATTATTTAACTTATATTTTTGCATAGGATGGTATGGAGGAAATTATTTAAAAATTATCTGTTGAGTTTTGATATTCCCAATCATTAATATATCACTTCTTTCATCAATTTTTATAAAACTATATCAAACATTGATATGGGAAGTTTAAATTTTCTTTATATCCTTTTTCTCTTTTCACAGATTGATTGTTTTATTTTCTATTACATCTCTACGTACTGTTTATAAACTAACATGTGTTGAATACTTAAAACAGATCTTCAAACATTATAATCTATGTGACATGATCTAGATTTTAAGATTAGAGTTGCCATGGAAATGTAATGTTTTCATCCAACCTTAAATAAAATCTATGTCATCAAACTGGTAATGCACTTTAAAAATACAAATCTATCACCCATTAATGGTATGTATTGCAATATACATGCTAAGTTTATGTCTTCAATGCTTGAATGATTGAATGTAGGTATATAAAACACTTACATTTACTATTTCATAAAGTACTTAAAATAAAACTTTACCTAAAAGGCAATATATTTTAAAAGTACTTTAATGTTTACAATATCTTTGTGTGGGATCCTTATGAAAAGCTTTATGTACTGCAGCCCATATAATTAAAACTATATTGTAGAATATGAAATATCTAATGTCAGTCAAAGAGGAGATGATATTCATTAAAGATTTTGTGTTCTGGGATCAGTTGTTTTTATTGCCATTGTTTTTCATGTCTTTAATTTTCTTTTAATGTTGTTTCAATGTCTTTGATTGTCTTATGTTTGTCTGAATAAAAGCTTGAATACTAGACGCATTCTTAGTGAAGCAATTAATGTTTCATATCAAGAGGAAGAGCTACCAGTGACTAGAAAAATAGACTGGCTTTGGGGAGTCACTAAGATTGAACACCAGTAGAAAAGAAAGAACTGAGAAGAGAAAAGAAAGAACTGAGAAGAGAAAACAAAGAACACTTACAATATCTCAAAGGCAAGAGAAAACCAAATGACAGAGAGAAAAAAGAGTAACACAAATGGAGTGGGATCATTTAATAAGATATATTGACAGAGGTAAGAACCTACAACTCTCACTAAGATAGCCTTGACATTCCCCTCAGCTTGACTAAGCTTTAGATAGGTTTTTTCCAGACTACAGACCCCTGACCTCCCTCTTCTTAGAGCATTTAAACTTGCAATTATAAATTATTTCTCCTGTTCCTTTAAGAGGTAAATCTTCTCCCAGCCTCTTGCCAGTTCTACTTTAGAACTTGTCTTTCTGGAAGATCTGAAAGCCACACCTTTGTAATGTAATCATCAAGAAAGATAATGCCTCTGTTTCCCAGTCTCTGTGGGCAGGTAGGAACCTAACTTCTAGGAAGTGTCAATTAGCAAACACAGATGACCTAATCACATTGACCAACCTTTCCCCTACTGTCCTCCAGTACTTTCCACTAGTTCACCCTAGTACTGAAAAACTCTCCCAGTGTTTGTTTTAGTGTGGTTGATTCAGTCTCTCTCCCCTCTTGCAATAGTCTTGACCTATTGCAATAGTCTTGAATGTTTTCCTTGACTGTTTAACTTGTCTGCTGCAAATTTTCTTTGACAAATCTTAACAATATTATAAATGATAGACTCTGACTTTTTAAAATAAAATACATAGGGGACTTCTTTTCTTTTCTTCTTTTATATTCTCCTTCCTCCTGGAGGTCTTGCCTCTCTTCTTATTTAAATTTGATATATATGTCTTTTAAAAGTCACTATCTTGCTAAAAGATGATTGGTTCAGTTATGCCAAACAGTTCTGCTGGAAATCAGAGGTGGGCCTTTGGAATTCTCCTTTTGATCTTCCAAGTTCTAGCACAGCTGACAAAGGCTCTTCTTGGTAAACATTCTTTCCTAAGGTAATGGAAGTAACAGTAATATTGAATAAATTCTCAATAATTACTTCTATTTTTAAAGTCGTGAAAGGATATGTATGTTATATATAACACTTTCTTTTCTACTCTTCAATACTGTACTAAGTGATTTTTTAAAAAAATTACTCCTTATTAATTCTATGTTCAAAATAATCTTACTGTGCCTAATTGCCCTTTTTTCAGATAATTTTGAAGCTGACTGTTCTTTCTGACACTTTGTTTATAGTTTTCCTAATCCATTTCTTTTAACTGTCATTTTCTATATTTCTCAGTGTTTCCCTGGAGTCACTATTTTCTTAAGAACAGGCCCTGTAATCCCTAGGAAATCAATACTCCCTGAAATATGATTTTCATCCTGATTAGCTATACTAAGACTCAAACTGGGCTCTTTGTTGAGCAGTGGGCCTACTTCAGTATACCCTGGTGTGTTGAGCTCAAAAGCTATTTGTTAGCTTAGTTAAAATGCAGTAACAGATTTGGTATATAAAATTTCTATTAAGTATATGTGATTCTTTGAAAACTAAGTATGCAAAGTAAAACAATTTGCATTAATACATTCTAAATATATGTTTGTTGTTTACTTCCCTTTAGAACTAATGTGTGGTTAATATAAATATACTAAAGTATTCTGAGTTATTTAGATACAAAATATATTACATAATAAAAAAATTTAAAATATCAGTCATACCTTCGAAGCATAAAGAAAAACATAGATAAAAACTGCAAATCTAGCTTAAATTTTAGTCCCTTCAAAGAGATCAGCTCATTAAAAGTTAACACTTTCTTGGGGACTTCGCTGGTGGTACAGTGGTTAAGAATCTGCCTGCCAATGCAGGGGACACTATTCGATTCCTGGTCTGGGAAGATCCCACATGCCGCGGGGCAACTAAACCCGTGCGCCACAACTACTGAGCCTGTGCTCTAAAGCCTGCAAGCCACAACTACTGAAACCCGTGTGCCCTAGAGCTCAAGTGCCTCAACAAGAGAAGCCACCGCAATGAGAAGCCCGCACACCAAAACAGAGTAGCCCCCGCTCGCCTCAACTAGAGAGAAAGTCCGCACGCAGCAATGAAGACCCAATGCAGCCAAAAAAAAAAAAAAAAAGTTAACACTTTCTTATTATAAACAATTTACTTTTAAATTATATTGCCCCTTACTATCAACTTCCACTGATATCTCAATCGACCATAAGATTAAGTCTATTTTATTCAGTCTATTCCTGTCATACAATTTGAACTTTATCTTAATGACTTTTATATTTATGTTTGCAAGTTTATTAAGCTAACTTTCTCTTATTTCTTAACATTCCATTATATGCTATTAAAAAAGCTTTAGCTTAACATAGACAAACATTACTGACTTTCCTACACAGTTTAATTGTTCTATTTATTTCAGGCATTTCTTTCATTGTTATTAGCTTCATATTTTATTATATTTTAAAAAATTTCCCCTAGTTTTATGTTTATATCTTCATGTAAAGTCAAACTGATCATAGAGAATTTAAATCATTACTTAAAACATTATTGTTGCTGATTTTACGATATGACACCAGTTCTTTGTCAAAATAGTCTTTGTGAATTTGCACACTTTGTGAGTGATTGCTCTCAGAAAATACTCTTAAGTTGCAAATTTAGAATGTGAATGCCAAGATGTCCATGAAAAAATAGAGGAAACTTTAGAGACTCTGAAATTTTATTGATATATTTATACAAAATAGAAAAAAGTAATATAATTATAGTTATAATAATGATTAAGCACAATATAAGGCTCACTATATGCTGGTAACTCTTATAAGAGCTTTATATATTTCAATTCATTTAATCTTCCAAATAACACTGTTACCATTCCCATTATGCAAATGTGAAAACTGAGGAAAAGAGAATTAACTTCATACTTACACAGTATTAAAATGAGAAACAAACCTATTATAAAAAATTGGTGGTGATCCTAAGAGATAAATGCTACCCTTGTTAAAAAAGAAAAACACTATCAAAATTTCAATATATTTAGTTGATTTTGTTCAAATTTAAGTGTTCTACTAATTGTACCTGGAATTAAAAATGATTTTTCTATATTTTCTGTTTTCATGATTTTGAAAAAATAATCCCAAAGTTATAGACTGGATAGTAAATGTTTCTTTAAAAGCAACATTACATAGCAATATAGCAGGATTTGTTAGCCAATAAGAACACTGTTGAAATATGTTGCCATTGTTTGCAAATTAATTCAATGGCCTATGCAAATTTCCAAGGTCTTGTATAATATCAATGTTCTCTCTGTTAAATAAAGGTATTAGAAGTCTGTGGCTGTTGTGAATTTTAAATAAAATAATTTTATATAAAATCACTACCATAGAGAAGGTACTTTATAAAATGTTACTAACCTTTCTCCATCCCTCCTTACCTGAAGTATTAAGGCTTTCTCATAATCAGGTTTTTGCTTCCTTCAGTACATCCCATGCCTTGGAAATTACTTTTTCTCTCTTATCATTGTGGTTGTCATGCCAATTATTTGAATTGGTAGAGCTGGTGTTAACAGAAACCACTTATTTTTATGACGATGAAACAAAAGTGTATTGGTAAACATAAGTGCTTAGATAAGACACATGCAATATCTAGCTTGAGATGTGCAAACATGACTAAATGAAGGAATGTATGGCATTACCAATTTAAAAGAATGGTTGAAATAAACTGTGGAAAGAAATTTGGATTTTAGGAAAGTTTGGAAACAGGAGCTTACATGCTGTCACTAATCTCTCTCTTTTTAATATGAAAGCTGTGTTTATATGTGTATAGTATAGAATTTAACTTGCCCCAAGGAGTGGTTTGGCCTTTGCCCTTGGGTTCTGGGAGGTGATCTCTAAGCCTTTGGAAAGTGCTTGTTAGAGTAATTTTATTTGCCTGTGGGCTTGGGTCACTTCATTATTTTAACAAGGTAGTTTAGAATGATACTGGCAATAATCTGATGATATGGTTTAGGGTGAAGACTTCGGTTCACATGGTATGAGCTTGACCTCCTGAAGGACTGGAGGCTGCGATTACTCACTTGAGAAGTCTACCTTGTTTATGTGATTGAGTCCCAATAAAGACTCTAGACTCAAAATTCAGGTAAGCTTCTCTAGTTGGCAATATTCCGTGCATATTATCATACATTAATATCAGGGACCTAACACTGTCCGTGACTCCAAATATAGAAGATCTACATTTGGAACTTTTCTGGACGTTGCCCTATATGCCTCTTCCTTTGGCTGACTGTAACATTTATCTTTTAGCTATAAGAAACCTTAACTGTGATTATAACAGCTTTCAGTGATCACTGCAAGTCTTTCTAGAAAATTATTAAACATAAGAATAGTTTGGGGTACCCCTGAACTTGCAATTGTTATCACAAGTGAAAGCAGTCTTTTTGGACTGTTCCCTGATTTTGCAGTATGTCAGTTTTATTTATTTAACACCTTGTGGGAAACATATCCACCAAGAACATTCAAGTTGTATGTTCTGTGGTAGAAATGGGTTAAATATTCAGCAAACCCTTTTCTTCTCCCCGCCTCACTGTTAAACATTGTCCAGTCTCCCTTGTATCTTGGTAAGATCATGTGGTTAATTCTCACCACTGGGCTATGAACACAAGTCAGATATAACATAAAGGCTCAGACAGGTAATGATGGGAGTATCTACTTAAAGTCTTTCTGACTTTGCTTCCAGCTATCAGCAAGATGCCACCAAGGCAATCTTAAACATATATATGAAAGATCCTAGGAAGAAAGAAAGATTCTAGGAATGTATGCTACATGTGGCAGTAGGAAAGTTGCCTGCTCCCTGAGCCACAACCACTTAAAAACAATGACTTTGATGTGAGTGAACACATATCTTTAATTTGTTAAATAAGATTTGGAATTTTTTTGTTACCAAGCATCTGACTAATCCATCAAACCCATGCTCAGCCAACATAGAGAGGATGACCAAACTCTCTCTGCTTCTCAGTGAAAAATTCAAGGAAAGATACACCGAGTGGCTTAGTTTGAGTCAGAATATGCACGCCCCACTCCCCACTCCCTGGAAGAGAGTAGCAGATCAACTTTTACTTACAAAGAGGATCCATAGGAAATGTATAGATAAGAGGAAAAGAAGACCTTAAAAATAGGTGATGGACAGCTAATCCTATTTGTGTCCATCATAGTGGAGTTTGGGACCTCAAGTTTGTTTCTCAGATGATTTGCTGCTACTATTGATAAAATTTATGTCTGCCGTGAATGTTTCTTTTATTGCTATATAAAATATGCAAGCTATAAATTCAAGTTGTAGGCTTAAGCTTATTGTCAGGGTGAATAATATTGTATATCTGTATGTATAAGCATGAAACTTTGGTGACCTATGTGTTAATTGTCCCCTATTTTACCTGTCTTGATTGTTTTCAATTGCATCTATGTAGAGAAGTTAAATTTAATCAAAAGTAAAAGCCATGATTGATCCAATCAGCCTGCTCAGTCTGTATGGGGCATTTTAGATCAAAGTGGGACTCTCAGATTTAATTAAATCCAGCTGTCTTCTATACTTGTTTAGTATTTACACAATGCCCTACCTATGGGCTTGATTTTCCTTCCTTCGATATTGAACTTACTCACTGTTTTTAGTTTGTTTAGCTACAACATTTAGTCTGGGTAGAAGCCAGCCATTGCAGTATTTGTTTGTGAGGTACAAAGCTTTATTAAGATAATTACAAATGTAATAGGTTCTGCAAATTCTGTAAAATGATCAGTAATATGTTTCATATCTTCCCAGGAGAAATCAACAAATGGAAAGAAAACTATTTCAAAAATGTTGATGCATTTCAACAATATATAGAGCTGACAGAAATTAATCAGGGAGAGCTTTCAAGCTGAGTATTAGGCATTGGTCTTTGTATATGGGTCTGACTCTGTGCTGGTTGTTCTCACAAGTACTATCTCATCCAATTTCCCCAATTCTATAAAGTAGGTATTATTAGCTTGATTTTACCAATAAGGAAATTGAAGCTCAGAAAGACTAAGTAACTAATTTATACTTATATATTTAGTCACTGTGTCCAGATCAAAAATCTTGTCATCTGAAATTAAACCAAGTGTTTTAGTATGTAATTTTTAAATAAATTTAGATGAATCTACAACTATTAGGTTCATGAGAGATTATTATATATGAGAATATTATATGTTAAAATATTCATTTCCTCAAAAGGAACTTTATTTTTTTTGCTATTTAAAAAAATTTTACTGGAGTATAGTTGATCTACAATCTTGTATTTAGTTTCTGCTGTACAGCAAAGTGAATCAGTTATATATATATATATTCTACTGTTTTTTAGATTCTTTCCCATATGGTCATTACAGAGTATTGAGTAGAGTTCCCAGTGCTATATAGTAGGTCCTTATTAGTTATCTATTGATATTTTATATATAGCAGTATGTCAATCCTAATCTCCCAACTTATCCCTCCTCCCCCCCCACTTTCCCCCCCGGTAAACATAGTTTGTTTTCTACATCTGTGATTCTATTTTTGTTGGCAATCTGTATATCCTCTTTGGAGAAATGTCTATTTAGGTCTTCTGCCCATTTTTGGATTGGGTTGTTTGTTTTTTTGATATTGAGCTGCATGAGTTGCTTGTATATTTTGGAGATTAATCCTTTGTCAGTTGCTTCATTTGCAAATATTCTCTCCCATTATGAGGGTTGTTTTTTCATCTTATTTATGGTTTCCTTTGCTGTGTAAAAGCTTTTAAGTTTCATTAGGTCCCATTTGTTTATTTTTGTTTTTACTTCCATTTCTCTAGGAGGTGGGTCAAAAAGGATCTTGCTGTGATTTATGTCATAGAGTGTTCTGCCTATGTTTTCCTCTAAGAGTTTGATAGTGTCTGGCCTTACATTTAGGTCTTTAATCCATTTTCAGTTTATTTTTGTGTATGGTGTTAGGGAGTGTTCTAATTTCATTCTTTCACATGTAGCTGTCCAGTTTTCCCAGCATGATTTATTGAAGAGGTTGTCTTTTCTCCATTGTATATTTTTGCCTCCTGTATCAAAGATAAGGTGATCATATGTGCATGGGTTTATCTCTGGGCTTTCTATCCTGTTCCATTGATCTATATTTCTGTTTTTGTGCCAGTACCATACTGTCATGATTATTATAGCTTTGTACTATAGTCTGAAGTCAGGGGCCTGATTCTTCCAGCTCCGTTTTTCTTTCTCAAGAATGCTTTGGCTATTTGGGGTCTTTTGTGTTTCCATACAAATTGTGAACTTTTTGTTCTAGTTCTGTGAAAAATGCCATTGGTAGTTTGATAGGGATTGCATTGAATCTGTAGATTGCTTTGGGTAGTATAGTCATTTTCACAATGTTGATTCTTCCAATCCAAGAACATGGTATATCCCTCCATCTGTTTGTATCATCTTTAATTTCTTTCATCAGTGTCTTATAGTTTTCTGCATACAGGTCTTTGGCTCCTTAGGTAGGTATATTCCTAAGTATTTTAATCTTTTTGTTGCAGTGGTAAATGGCAATGTGTCCTTAATTTCTCTTTCATATTTCTCATCATTAGTGTATAGGAATGCAAGAGATTTCTGTGCATTAATTTTGTACCCTGCTACTTTATCAAATTCATTGATTAATTCTAGTAGTTTTCTGGTAGCATCTTCAGGATTCTCTATGTATGGTATCATGTCATCTGAAAACAGTGACAGATTATCTTCTTCTTTTCTGATTTGGATTCCTTTTATTTCTTTTTTTATCTCTGATTGTTGTGGCTAACACTTCCAAAACTATGTTGAATAACAGTGGTGAGAGGGGGAAACCTTGTCTTGTTCCTGATCTTAGTGGAAATGATTTTAGTTTTTCACCATTGAGAAGGATGTTGACTGTGGGTTCGCCATATTTGGCCTTTATTATGTTGAGGTAAGTTCCCTCTATGCCTACTTTCTGGAGGGTTTTTATCATAAATGGTGTTGAATTTTGTCAAAAGCTTTTTCTGCGTCTGTTGAGATGATCATATGGTTTTTATCCTTCAATTTGTTAATATTGTGTATCACATTGATTGATTTGCATATATTAAAGAATCCTTGCATTCCTGGGATAAACCCCAGTTGATCATGGTGTATGATACTTTTAACATGCTGTTGGATTCTGTTTGCTAGTATTTTGTTGAGGATTTTTGCATCTATGTGCATCAGTGATATTGGCCTATAGTTTTCTTTTTTTGTGACATCTTTGTCTTGTTTTGGTATCAGCTTGAAGGTGGCCTCATAGCATGAGTTTGGGAGTGTTTCTCCCTCTGCTATATTTGGAAGAGTTTGAGAAGGATAGGTGTTAGTTCTTCTCTAAATATTTGATAGAATTCACCTATGAAGCCATCTGGCCCTGGGCTTTTGTTTGTTGGAAGATATTTAGTCACAGTTTCAATTTCAGTGCTTGTGATTGGTCTGTTTATATTTTCTATTTCTTTCTGTTTCAGTGTCAGAAGGTTGTGTTTTTCTAAGAATTTGTCCATTTCTTCCAGGTTGTCTATTTTATTGGCATATAGTTGCTTATAGTAATCTCTCATGATCCTTTGTATTTCTGCAGTGTCAGTTGTTACTTCTCCTTTTTCATTTCTAGTTCTGTTGATTTGAGTTTTCCCTTTTTTTACTAATGAGTCTGGCTAATGGTTTATCAATTTTGTTTTTCTTCTCAAAAAACAAACTTTTAGTTTTCTTGATCTTTTTTTTATCATTTCTTTCATTTATTTTTCATTTATTTATAATCTGATCTTTATGATTTTTTTCCTTCTGCTAACTTTGGGGTTTTTCGTTCTTCTTTCTCTAATTGCTTTAGGTGTAAGTTTAGGTTGTTTATTTGAGATTTTTCTTGTTTCTTGAGTTAGGATTGTATTGCTATAAACTTCCCTCTTGAAACTGCTTTTGCTGCGTCCCAGAGATTTTGGGTTGTCATGTTTTCATTGTCACTTGTTTCTAGGTATTTTTTGATTTCCTCTTTGATTTCTTCAGTGATCTCTTGGTTATTTAGTAGTGTATTGTTTAGCCTTCATGTGTTTGCATTTTTTACAGTATTTTTCCTGTAATTGATAGCTAGTCTCATAGCGTTGTGGTCAGAAGAGATACTTGATACTATTTCAATTTTCTTAAATTTACCAAGGCTTTACTTGTAATCAAAGATATGATCTATCCTGGAGAATGTTCCATGAGCACTTGAAAAGAAAGGATATTCTGTTGTTTTTGGATGGAATGGCCTATAAATACCAATTAAGTCCATCTTGTTTAATGTATCATTTAAAGCTTGTGTTTCCTTATTTTCATTTTGGTTGATCAGTACATTCGTGAAAGTGGGGTATTAAAGTCCCCTACTATTGTTGTGTTACTGTCGATTTCCTCTTTTATGGCTGTTAGCATTTGCCTTATGTATTAAGGTGCTCCTATGTTGGATGCATAAATTTTACAATTGTTATATCTTCTTCTTGGATTGATCCCTTGATCATTATGTAGTGTCCTTCTTTGTCTCTTGTAATAGTCTTTATTTTCAAGTCTATTTTGTCTGATATGAGAATTGCTACTCCAGCTTTCTTTTGATTTCCATTTGCATGGAATATCTTTTTCCATCCCCTCACTTTCAGCCTGTATGTGTCCCTAGGTGTGAAGTGAGTCTCTTGTAGACAGCATATATATGGTCCTGTTTTTGTATCCATTCAGCCACTCTGTGTCTTTTGGTTGGACCATTTAAAACATTTACATTTAAGGTAATTATCAATATGTATGTTCCTATTACCATTTTCTTAATTGTTCTGGGTTTGTTATTGTAGGTCTTTTCCTTCACTTTTGTTTCCTGCCTAGAGAAGTTCCTTTAGCATTTGTTGTAAAGCTGGTTTAGTGGTGCTGAATTCTCTTAGCTTTTGCTTGTCTGTAAAGGTTTTAATTTCTCCGTCAAATGTGAATGAGATCCTTGCTCAGGAGAGTAATCTTGGTTGTAGGTTTTTCCCTTTTATCACTTTAAATATGTCCTGTCACTGCCTTATGGCTTGCAGAGTTTTTGCTGAAAGATCAGCTATTAACCTTATGAGGATTCCCTTGTATGTTATTTGTTGCCTTTCCCTTGCTGCTTTTAATATTTTTTCTTTGAATTTAGTTTTTGATAGTTTGATTAATATGTCTCTTGGCTTGTTTCTCCTTGGATTTATCCTGTATGGGACTCTCTGCACTTCCTGGACTTGATTGACTATTTCCTTTCCCATATTAGGGAAGTTTTCAGCTAGAATCTCTTCAAATATTTTCTCAGTTCTTTTCTTTTTCTCTTCTTGTGGGACCCCTATAATTCAAATATTGGTGCATTTAATGTTGTCCCAAAGGTCTCTGAGACTGTCCTCAATCCTTCTCATTCTTTTTTCTTTATTCTGCTCTGTGGTAGTTATTTCCACTATTTTTTTTTTCCAGGTCACTTATCCATTCTTCTGCCCCAGTTATTCTGCAATTGATTCCTTCTAGAGAATTTTTAATTTCATTTATTGTGTTGTTCATCATTGTTTGTTTGCTCTTTAGTTCTTCTAGGTCCTTGTTAAACGTTTCTTTTATTTTCTTCATTCTATTTCCAAGATTTTGTAGCATCTTTGCTATCATTACTCTGAATTATTTTTCAGGTAGACTGCCTATTTCCTCTTCATTTGTTTGGTCTGGTGGGTTTTTACTTTGCTCCTTCATCTGCTATGTATTTCTCTGTCTTCTCATTTTGCTTAACTGACTGTGTGGGGTCTCCTTTTCACAGGCTGCAGGTTTGTAGTTCCCGTTGTTTTTGGTGTCTGTCCCCAGTGACTAAGGTTGGTTCAGTGGATTGTTTAGGCTTCCTGGTGGAGGGGACTGGTGCCTGTGTTCTGGTGGATGAGGTTGGATCATATCTTTCTGGTGGGCAGGACTGCATCCAATGATATGTTTTCGGTTGTCTGTGAACTTATAATTTTAGGCAGCCTCTCTGCTAATGAGTGGGGTTGTATTCCTGTCTTGCTAGTTGTTTTGCATGGGGTGTCCAGCACTGTAGCTTGCTGGTCGTTGAGTGAAGTTGGGTCTTAGCTTTGAGATGGAGATCTCTGGGCGAGCTCTCGCTGATTGATATTACTTGGGGCCTGGAGGTCTCTGGTGGTCCAATGTCCTTAAGTTGGCTCTCCCACCTCAGAGACTCAGGCCTGACAGCCGGCCAGAGCACTAAGACCCTGTCAGCCACATGGTGTCTATGTGACTTTGAGCAAGCAACTTAACCTCTCTGTGCCTCAGTGTCTATTTCCTCATCTATAGACTGGTGTTTGACAGAGATGCTTTACAGCTGTACTTGGAGAGATATTCAGTGGTCAACCTCCCTGGAACTGGCTCCAACTTCAGGAAATGTACTCTGACATGTTGACCTCCAAATGGAAAAATCCTTTCTTTGTATGAATAAAGGTGGCCTTTAAGGTCCAGGTTTCAGGGAACTGGCTCACGGTGACCATCCCTGGTTTCGCATCAACATGATCTCAGGCACAAACCTCCTTGTTTTTCCATTTTATCTTTAAGTTACTTGTTGAAAAACTGGCCTGCGGTCCCAAGGATGGTTGCAGCTTCAGCCAGTGGGGTCCCTCCAGAGCTACCAGCCTCAGTGAGGTCACCCTCCCATTGGGCTCTGGGGCAGCTTAGTGACAGAGGAGGGAAGAGATCCAAGCCTGGAATTCCTGTTTGTAGACATTTTGGTGATGGTCATTCTGACCAGTGTGAGGTGATACTTTGTTGTAGTTTTGATTTGCATTTCACTGATAATTAGTGATGTTGAGCATCTTTTTATGTGCTTTTGGCCATCTGTATGTCTTCTTTGGAGAAATGTCTATTTAGATCTTCTGCCTATTTTTTAATTGGGTTGTTTGTTTTTTTGACGTAGAGCTGCATGAGCTGTTTGTATATTTTAGAAATGAATCCATTGTCAGTTGCTTCATCTGCAAATATTTTCTCCATGTGTTTATGGTTTCCTTTGCTGTGCAGAAGCTTTTAAGTTTAATTAGGTCCCATTTGTTTATTTTTGTTTTTATTTTCATTAGTCTATGAGGTAGATTAAAAAAGATATTTCTGCAATTTATGTCAAAGAGTGTTCTGCCTATGTTTTCCTCTCCAAGTTTTATAGTGTCTGGCCTTACATTTAGGTCGTTGATCCATTTTGAGTTTATTTTTGTGTATGGTGTTAGGGAGTGTTCTAATTTCATTTCTTTACATGTGGCTGTCCCGTTTTCCCAACACCACTATTGAAGAGACTGTCTTCTCTCCATTGTATATTCTTACCTCCTTTGTCATAGATTAGTTGACCATAGGTACATGAGTTTATTTCTGGACTATCTATCCTGTTCCATTGATCTATATTTCTGTTTTAGTGCCAGTACCATACTGTTTTGATTACTGCAGCTTTGTAGGATATTCTGAAGTCAGGGAGCCTGATTCCTCCAGCTCTGTTTTTCTTTCTCAGGATTGCTTTGTCTATTCAAGGTCTTTTGTGTTTCCATATAAATTTTAGAATTTTTTGTTCTAGTTCTGTGAAAATGCCATTGATAGTTTGATAGGGATTGTGTTGACTCTGTAGATTGCCTGGGGTAGTATATTCATTTTGACAAAATTGATTCTTCCAGTCCAAGAACATAGTATATCCTTCCATCTGTTTGTGTCCTCTCCGATTTCTTTCATCAGTATCTTATAGTTATCAGAGTAGAGGTCTTTTGTCTCCTTAGGTAGGTTTATTCCTAGGTATTTTATTCTCTTCAGTGCAGTGGTAAATGGGATTTTTTCCTTGATTTCTCTTTCTGATCTTTTGTTGCTAGTGTGTAGGAATGCAAGAGATTTCTGTATATTAATGTTGTATCCTACAACTTTACCAAATTCATTGATGAGCTCTAGTATAATAGTTTTCTGGTAACCTCTTCAGGATATTCTATGTATAGTATCATGTCATCTGCAAACAGTGACAGCTTTACTTCTTTTCCAGTTTAGATTACTTTTATTTCTTTTTCTTCTGTGATTGCCGTAGCTAGACCTTCCAAAACAATGTTAAATAAAAGTGGTGATAGTGGACATCCTTACCTTGTTCCTGATCTTAGAGGGAATGTTTCAACTTTTCACTGTTGAGAATGATGTTAGCTGTGGATTTATCCTATATGACCTTTATTACGTTGAGGTAAGTTTCCTCTTTTCCCACTTTCTGGAGAGCTCTTATCATAATTTTGTCAAAAGATTTTTCTGCATCAATTGTGATGATCATATGGTTTTAATTCTTCAGTTTGTTAATGTGTTGTATCACACTAATTGATTTGTGGATAGTGAAGAGTCCTTGTATTCTTGGGATAAATCCCACTTGATTATGGTGGATGATCCTTTTAATGTATTGTTAGATTCAGTTTGCTAATATCTTGCTGAGTATTTTTTGCATCTATGTTCATCAGTGATACTGGCCTGATACTGATACTGGTAATTTTCTTTTTTTGTGGTGTCTTTGTCTAGTTTTGGTATCAGGGTGATGGTGGTCTCATAGAATGAGCTTGGGGGTGTTCCTTCCTCTGCAGTTTTTTGGAAGAGTTTCAGAAGGATAGGTTTTAACTCTTCTCTTCACAGAATTTGCCTGTGAAGCCATCTGGTGCTGGACTTTTGTTTGTTGGAAGTTTTTTAATCACTGTTTCAATTTCAGTACTTATGAATGGTCTGTTCATATTTTCTATTTCTTCCTGGCTCAGTCTTAGAAGGTTATACCTTTCTAAGAATCTGTCCATTTCTTTGGTGTTAACCATTTTATTGGCATATAGTGGTTTGTAGTAGTCTTTTATGATCTTTTGTATTTCTGTGGTGTCAGTTGTAACTTCCCCTTTTTCATTTCTAATCAAAAAGAAATTTAATGCCACTGCTTTTTGAATGGAGGAATTACTGAGTTCCTGAGTTGTACATACATACAAGGTATTTCTCTATTTTAATGTATTAGAATAAAGGTCTTTTTTTAACATAGATTTTGAACCATTCTTGAATAATACTGAAACACTTCTCTCAGCCTTGTAACTATATTTTGATAGCATATGTTTAGGCAATACATTATAGAATGACTTTTTAATTTTAGTGAATTTGCTAAAGGAAAAATATCTTTGGAAACATTACTAAAATTGATCAGGTATGTAACTACAGTTTAAAGATACTATTGATCTTTGTACTTGATTTCTCTACAGAACATAAAAATAAGAATAACTATCATGTACTGATGATTATTTCATAATTCATTCATCTATTGTCTTACTAAATGTTGAAGCTACTCAAAGTTAAGATTAGGCCCTTTCTTTTTAGTCTGTTCTCTCTCCTTAAGTATCCACATATAATTTTTTCTCAATATTTTTTTGTTAACATTCTGCAGAGGGGCTATTATATTTTGAATTAGCTTTGTGAGACTGTGAGAACTTTTCAAGGACATTTTGTGTTTAGCTTATTTTTTATACCTTAAAGAAAAATAATGTCTCTGTAATGTACTAACTGCTTCTTAATTATTTTACTTGATGGTAAAATTACCTAATAGTATAAGCTGTATATTTTAGTATTACTTAATGTAGAAACTTTAGGGCACTGCAATTCATTAGTGGGTTATCTGGGAAGAAATATTACAGTACACTAAAATGTTATAAAGTCAGTGCTAGGTTTAAATTCTATCTCTGATCTTATAGTTCCTTTTCTTCACCTGGAAAATAGGGATAATAAATTCAAGATCATATGGTTATTCTGAGGCTTGAAAGAGATTACACACACACACACTGCATGCCAAAAACCTGACAAGAAGACAGGCAATTACAATTAAGCAAATAGATGAGTGAGATAATATCAGACTCTTCATTTCTGGTCTAAAATGTAAATTTATTATGACTCTGCAGCAGGTGGCGAGGAACCTACTTTAATTGATGGAGGAAGAAGGGGTCTAAGGAGGGGTGACATTTTTGTTGAGGAGCAGGAGAATATAGAGAGTTAATGGATATTTGAGGAGAGAAGAACATACTTTTGGTGAGTGGGAGAGCCAACAAACTCAGAAAATGTGATAGAATTTCAAGTCAATTTTATGTTTATTTTGGAAGTTGTGCTCAGAACATTAAAGTATATCCAATCATCAAAGCTACAGGTTTTTTCCAGATGAATTCAGCCCCATGGATGCAAGTATGTAGAGTAAGTGGATAATTGGGTCTAACCACAGCTGCTGTTGTTGTTTCTTTAGGTGAATGTAAAGGAGAAAGCAAAAAGAAAGACCATTCAAGAATCATTATGCTGTACACCTTAAACATATAAAGTGCTGTATGTCAATTATATCTTAATAAAACTGGAAGAAAAAAAGAGGTATTCAAAAGTGTTTACAAAGGAATAAATATAATTGATGCATGAAGGAAGTTAGTGATTACAAAGAAGGGTAGAGGTCAAAGGATAAGCAGTTTTCTTGAAGAGTTGTTTTGCAAAGGTCATTTGAAAAAGTGAAACTATATTCTAAAGAAGTAAGTGTCCATCCAGTTCAAGTTCTATTTTGGTAATTTGAAGAACAAAACTTGTCTGTACAGAAAACAAAAGCAATAACTACTCCTTCATTAATATACAGTTTACCAGATTCTTAGGATGAAAGATTTTATATATATATGTGTATATATATATATATATATATACCTATGGCCTCAGATTGGTAATCAATTGCCAAATGACATTTGGCAAGTTAAAAGAATGCAAGATTTTGCTGAGCTTGAAAGGCAGGGATGCAAAGATGCTTGGGAAAGGAGAAGATGCAGTGTTTGCCTACCTCATTATTTTTGCATCCCTCATAATTTCACTGCTAAATTCAACCACTTCCTTATTCAACAGTTTGCTTCTCCTCTAGAGAATGTACATAATATGTTCTGCTTCTATTTAACTGGTACTCCTGAGTGTCTTAGAAGGGCAAGAGATAAAAAATAACAAAGTGGAAATTTTTGAAAATGAATATGATAAAATCTGGGAAAAATGGAAAAAAGTTGAAAAGAGGGGAAAATAAAATGGACAGGAAAAAAGGAAGAAAGGGAAAAGAAAATAATAGGATGAAGGCATGAATAAGAGTAGAAAAATTTGTGAAACCTAAGAAAGGGAATGAAATAAAACCTAATATAAGCTAGGTGAATACAAAAGAAAACAAGGAAGTTATCGTGAAAGTACGGTGACAGAATTAGTTAAGTGGGCATTTTTTTTTCTGCCTAAAGGAGCAATGGTTTAGAGAATATATCAGTATGAATAATAGGGTTAACCCTCTTAGAAGCAGGGACATACTTCTGTGACATTGCAACAGACTGGAATATTGTGCAAGAGATACTAAACGCACACACATGCACACGATCTCTTAATTTTTTAAAATTTTAGTCTAAATTACTACTGAAAGCTCAGGTGCTGTGGCCTTACCTAATCTGGTAGCACCTGCAACACCAGAAAAAGCTCATGTCTGTTGCCTTCTTAAGCTCTTCTCTGACCTCAGCTGCTTGGATCATATTTTAGTATAAAGAGACCATGTCACTTGGGAGATGGCTAGTTTTATCTCATTTTAAAAACCAGAGTCACCTCAAGATGACATTTCTTCTTTCCTTTGACCCATTCCCTTTTTCTTTCTCAAAACCACAAAAATCAAAGGAAACGCTGAAATCTCTTTCCTTTATGTTATCCAACTTGCTTTCTTAGTACTGTTCAAAAAAGTGACCTTGGAATTCTAAAAAGTCTAAAATGGTTTGGAGAAAACTTTCCAGCAGATGTTGCTTGATATGTTTTCAAACCAACACATTACAGAAAGAGACTTGAGCTAATTGAAAATTCCACAGGCTCAATTTTTTTGTGTAATGAAATAAGCTAAATGACCCGTTACAATGTTTGGAATTAATATAGTTTGGTACAGAAAACCCAAGTGTACCCCACTGGTCTCTAAAACTAAATACACACAAGCCAAGCATTTCATGCACTAAAGTTGACTTTGGTGACTAATTTCTTCCTTGTTACTTGGTATTCCAGCTGTAAAGAAGGTGAATAATCATTTCATGTTATTTGAAGTGCTAGACAAAATATCCTCTCTTAAATATCAATGGAAGATTTGTCATAAAGAATTAATTATCGGGCTTCCCTGGTGGCGCAGTGGTTGAGAATCTGCCTGCTAGTGCAGGGGACACGGGTTCGAGCCCTGGTCTGGGAAGATCCCACATGCCGCGGGGCGGCTGGGCCCGTGAGCCACAACTACTGAGCCTGCGCGTCTGGAGCCTGTGCCCCGCAACGGGAGGGGCCGCGATAGTGAAAGGCCCGCGCACCGCGATGAAGAGCGGTCCCCGCACCGTGATGAAGAGTGGCCCCCACTTGCCGTAACCAGAGAAAGCCCTCGCACGAACCGAAGACCCAACACAGCCAAAAATAAATAAATAAATAAATAAAGTAGCTATAAAAAAAAATTAAAAAAAACAAAAACAAAAACAAAAACTCTAGCCTTTAAAAAAAAAAAAAAAGAAAAAAAAAAGAATTAATTATCAATTCACAAGTGCTACAATTATTCATCAGCAACAACTGAAGTTTCTGCTATAAATAGGCACTCTTCTAGGTCCTGGAGATGTGGCTCTGAGCAGTATGAATGTCTTGCTGCTGTAGAGCTTATATTAGCACATATAAGTTGATTTAAATAGAACCCTGGTGCAGGTAAGGAAATGGCAGAAGGAGTGGCAGAAAGAACCTCTTGGGTACTACATACTCTGAAGGGTTTTATTTTCTCATCAAAACAGTAAATCTAATGAACCCTCACCAAAACTACAGTAGGACAGGAATAATACTAATTGTACTGACAAGAATCTCTTGCAGAAAGGATTACTGTACAGGTGCAATGTTTGTTATATTTGGGATCATGAACAGCTAGAACTATAGAATGACTATTGATTAAATTTGCAGTTAAAATTAAAATGTAAACTTGAGAGACATTTCAAATACTAGAAATTCTATGACATTAGAATAGTGGCTCTCCTCAAACTGAGGAGAAATGCATGAATCAGCCTGTGCTATAGATTGGCCTGAACTTAGAGGACAATTAGAAGTTGAGGAATTATGAATATAAAAGAAGAAAATTTCAGAAAGGATTATGTCATATTCATTCCTTTAGTTTTTCCTAACTAGTGACATAGCTGAGAAAGGACCACAATATCTCATAAAAAGAGCTAATTATATCATAATTTATGTCATTATAAAGATAAAAAATTCCCACAAGTAATCCCTCCATGAAAGTAAAGAAAAACTCAGAATATGCTAAGCAGCATGTCAGGAGATCAGTGATGAGATGGCACTCTTGAGTTCAAGTTCAGGTTCTCAGAATTGCATCCATTTGAGGTGTAACTCCTTTACCTATAAATAAACAAGTAAGTAATCTAACTAGAAAAACAACTTAGCTTAATAATGGTACTTGGAGATGGCTCTGGGAAATCGCACACAAAAATGGAAAAGGTTCAAATCTGAAGTCAGAGAAAATGAGATGGCATAGAGTGGCCTCCCTTCACTTTTGAATGTGGCAATTATAGATGAATTTATGAACTATATGAAGGGCAGTCATATTTAAAATGATGCAATTTAAAACATTTATAAGAGGGATGTAGTGGTACATAGATACAAATATAGATGAAAAGAATTATCATTTGACTACTCAAATGAATTAATAGAAAGTGCCTTAATGTCATAGATCCCATGCTCTGATGTTTTTTTACACATAAAGAAAAAAAATAAAAAACAAGCCATTTTCAGAATTGCCTCGTCAATATTATAGTGTAAAATATCTTTATTTCCACTTAATAAAATTGATTTTTATTGATGGTATAAAATGTTCTGTTATTAGTTCTATTACTGTGAAAAAGAACATTAAATTAAATTTTAGACTTAATACTCATAAGTACTCAATAAAATCAAGAGCTTTCAATGAATTAAGTTCTTTCTCTAATTTACTTATTTATTGTACGATTATTTAAACGATTACATTTCCTTTGTCAGCACCGTGAAAGAGTGCCAAACTTATACAATGTTTATTCAAAATAGAAATGATTCAGAATATGCTACATTTCTATCCCAAATTTAAAGAAAACAAATGTCTCTTTTATTAGTCTTTTTATAGCTATATATCAATGTTTGTATGTGTCATGTGAGTGGTGACATTATTATATAAACAGAAATAGATCAAATCATGTCTTATCCAACAATGCTTTTGTCAAATTCATTTTAGTTAAAGTAGAAAGCAGATTCATGCACATACATGTGTTAAGAGATTTTTCATGGCATATTATAATATTGTTAGTATTCATTTCTCATCAAAATAATATGAAAGTCAAAAAAAACAATAATATGAAAGTCAAGCATGGTTATATTTTCAGTGAAAAGTGAGTAGTGTTTCAATAGGATAGTAATACTGATAAGAATACAGATCATTTTCAGAGAAGTTGAAGAGTAATGGAATTTGACTGCTATACTTAATTCGTATCTTTTCCCTGAATTATTAGTAGTAGTAGTAGTACTTCATCTGCCATTTGGAAAATAGCAGCATGGTATTAGGAAAAAAAAAATCTACATTACTCCTTTAGTCCAAACATTTGATACTTGGAGCTACTTGCATTTATAAAAGTTGTATTTTTTAAGAAATTACTTGTCCATTTTGTTGCATTGTGCATAGAATGGATTGTTTTATCCAATTTCCTTACCTGAAAGTTGTCTCCTATTTAAGTGCAAAATTTTAAACTATTATTTGATGGTATTTTATGCATTTTATTCAATATTTTACTCTAAAGAAAATTTGATATTTATTTGGAATTTTTTTTACTGAACCACATGTTTAATTTTAAATTACATTTGGCACATTACAGATGAAGGATATTAATCTGTAAAAAGATTAAGTTACTTTCCCAGTAAGGAGTATAATAGAACATGAATCCTTATCTGTCTGACTCCAAAGTCAAAGCTCTTTTGGACTTCCTATTCCATTTCTGATGGAGTAGTTAAAATCAGACCAATGCATTCCTACTAAGAAATAAAAATAATAAAAATTTAAAATAAGAAATAGGAAAACAGTTTGGAATATTAGTAATAGAACTACCATATGGTCCAAGAATTCCACTTCTGGGTATAGATCTGAACAAAATTAAGACAATAATTTGAAAAGATATATGTATCCCAATGTTCATTGCAGCACTTTTTATAATAGCCAAGATATGGAAGCAACCTCAGTGTCCATCAACAGATGAACAAATAAAGAGGATATGAGATATATATATATGTACATATATATATATATAAAAGAATACTAGCTATAAAAAGAATGAAATTTTGCCATTTGTGACAACATGGATGGACCTGGAAGGTATTATGCTTAGTGAACTAAGTCAGACAAAGAAAGACAAATACTGTATGCTTTCACTTATATGTGGAATCTAAAAAATAAGACAGATGAAGGAATATAACAAAACAGAAACAGACTCACAGATACAGAGAACAAACTAATGGTTACCAGAGGGGAGAGGTGTGGGGAGAGGGGCAAGATAGGGGAAGGGGATTAAGAGGTACAGAATGCTAGGTATTAAATAAATAAGTTACCAGGATGTAATGTACAGCACAGGGATTGTAGCTGGTATTTTATAATACTTTTATATGGAATATAATCTATAAAAATATAGAATCACTAGGTTGTACAGCTGAAACTAATATAATATTGTAAGTCAACTATACTTCAATTTAAAAAAAAAGAAATGAAGAGATGAAGAAAAAAGAAGCAACAACCACATGACACTAGAGAATTGATGAGAAAGATGACTTGAGGGGATAAAATCTTGGAGAAAGGGTTGGGAAAGCACTCAAACAAATGAACCAAAATCCTGCAGTTACTTTTTCCTTCAGGCCATTTTCAGATCCATTACCCATAGCAAGGATCCATAAAAGAGAGTTAAGCTAGAGTTGCAGTGAAAAGAGACAGACAATGAACTGAGTACCACATTCTACTTTTTTCCTTTAAAGCTTGTTCTGATTTCTAAAGAGCATGGGACAGAAGCAAATGATGGGCATAAAAGACTTCACAAATGCAGAAATGTTTGGACAGTTTCACATTTCTGGTGATAGAAGTATAGAAATTGTGTTGTAATTTGTAAACTGATACGCATTGTGATTCATTCAACAAACATGTTGTATGCCCTGTGAATGCACAGAGAAAGAAATGATTTCAGCTGGAGAGTCTATTGAGGAGTAGATAATTTGAAAGTTGTCTGGTAAATGAGCAGGCATTGAACCATTTTCAAATGTCCCCATATTCACCCATATGCAATTAGATATTCTCTCTTAAGTGATCCTAAAGTATTTTGCTCACACTTCTATTACATTACCTGTATTAATACATTTTAATTATGCTATACACATCTGACTGTCCTCTCCCACCAACTTCTACTAGCCTGTGCTCATGTACAGGTAGAGATCTCATCTTATTTATTTTATTTCAATGATGTAAGAAAACATATGTAACAATATGCTCATTGAATAAGTGGAGAAGCTATTTGTGAGTCCTAGAGTAGCTAAAAGATTTCACAGAAGTTTGGGATCTAGGCCAATTCTTATATGATGTTCCGGTAGTAGGTAATCAAAACATAGAACTTCTGAGGAAAGAAAATATCAAGAACAAAAATGCCTAAGTGTGAGGCATATGGTAAATCTTAAAAAGAATTCACACAGATCTGAGCAAAGTTTGAGTTTCCAATAGGGCTGTAACACACAGTATGTTTTGGAAAAAACTGAGACTAGGAGATTGTCAAGTTACCTGACTCCCAGGCCAAGACATTTTGACATTTTCCTGAAGACTTTCTTTGGAATTTCTAATGTCATTAAAATTTTTGAGGAAAACAGAAATAAGATAAAATAGCCTTTAATAAACTGATCTAGCTGTGTTGTAAATTGGTCTTGCCTGTAATCTGGGAAGTCTTTAAGAGAATCTTTAAGTTTTCTTTGTTGTAAATGTATGCATCCAGTAAATAATATACTCAACATTAAGCTTTAAGCAAACTATTTGTATTTTTTCAACTAAATGTTTTTGTGTTGATAGTTCAGTGACTAATATTACTTTAAGAAGAATTATCTGTTCAATAATATATGACTTGTTTTCTGGCAGATTCAGAAATATTTTCATGTCACAAAATAAGTGCAACGCAGAAAATAGCACCACTATTAACTTGTAAACTGCCATTAATATAGATGTAATTTTTGTAGTTTTTTGTCTAAATATATGTATTATCTTGGTGGTTTGTGAAATGTTAGTGAGATCTGTCAGTTGCAAAAAATCCATCACTGACGTTTCAAAAAGCAGAATAGTCAAACATTCCCTGTGTCTCTAATTAAAGAAATAAACATATCATTTACTATAAAGTTTCTATTTTAAACAGAATACTTAAAATTATATTTAGAAGAATTTTAAATTATTTGAAAAGTTAGGAAATGATACCGGTGTTTCTCAGTATTGCCTTTGTTTGAAAAATTTATATCTATGTTTAGGCAGTTTGTTGAAGAAAAAAATGTATATAGTTTTCTACCTTTTAAAAATTAAAGTGTTATTTTTCTAACAATCTGACAACCCACATAAATTCTGAACTGCTTTTATGGTGCTTTTCCATTATATTTTTGTTGCTTGCTAATTGCTTTTCTTGCCCAATTTCATTTGCAGTTTGAATAAATAAACTGTTACTTTCTGCCTGCAGGTTACTAGAGGAATAGTCAATATGCAGCTGTAATAAAATCATAAATTTCTTTGAACAGGCAATTTCCAACTTATACTTCCACAGAGGGTTTTTAAATATCTACTGTTAGAGAAACAACTTTATGAAAACTGCAAAGTTTTATGCTAATTCATAAAGTTTGGATTCAATGAAGATGGAATCAAGATGATTGGTTGTTATATTTTGACACGGCAAAGAATAATCTGACAGTAAAAGTGGACCCTTTTTTTCACATTTAATTGATATTTATATGCTTCTCAAATTCAGAGAACAAGAGACTGTTTTGGTAGTGATCATTTAGTATGTTATTGGTGCGTCATCCAACTCGAAGTTTGATAAACTTAACTAATTTTACTAGGTGGTATTCAAAGTCAAACTCCATTTGTTTTTGTTTTGTTTTCTATTTTTGTTCCAAAACAACAGTAAACCAGTAAAGTATATCCACTATAGCCAATAATTTCAGCCTTTGGTTTTTCTTTAATAAAATCCTAAGTAAATTTTAAAACTCATGTCTATATTTCTAACTGAATTTGCCTAGGGCTGAGATAAAAAAATAATAAATATATAAAATCTTATTTGCAACATGATAAAAGATGTGCAGGACTACATTAATAATAAAATTTAGAATCCTTTAGGGAAATTGCATTTTTATTTGCAATTGTGAGGCTTTAGTGATATTTCTTTTTCAAATATTCTACTTCACAAATGGCTGCATACATCACAAGTATACTTTAGCATAAATAATTGTGGACTATTCAAAAACATAGTAAAATATATTTAATTTCTTTTTAAATTGAGAAGCACAAAACCTCTCAAATTAAATTTGATTTTTGAAGCTATAGACATATATATTCTAATTATGTTCATATTTATTTCTAAAATATTCTATTAATAACTATTTTCTTGAAATGTAGAGGCAAATTCCAGATAATCAACTTCCCTGAAATGATGCTCAGAACTGACTCTTATTCTATGAATCTTTTAAGGGTCAGATAAAGGACACATACTACCTCTTGAAGCCAATGAGTGATTTCTCCTCAGGTAACTTCTCTATTAAATGCTACATGGAGGTGATGATGTCCTAGACATTCTCCATTATTCAACAGTTTGGAAATATTTCATCAGTCTCTGCTAAGACTCCCCACTGGTTTTGGTTTTTAATAACATTAAAGTGCATATAAGTTCAGCAATTTCCATTTACATGGGAGGAGAGAAGAAAGAGGGCTTCTAGAGCCTATTAGTGCAGGAAGATGTTTATGGAGAAGAGTCATAAGCCTGGGGTCATTGTTCTAAAAACTTCCAGATAATTAGGCTAAAATTTGCATAAACATCAGAAATTTTGGATGCTCATCTAAAATGAGCTGTTTGAGGTCATTTGTACAATTTTACTGTGATGAGCATCAGGGGGCTCTAGCCATGAGCTGTAGTATTTTATTGATTATAAAAGAATAAAGAAGGGTTGACCAAAAGCAGAAAACTCCATATACATACAATAATTAAAGAAAAATAGAGGGGTTATGACACATAGGATGGGAGGTGGAAATAAAAATTAAAAGGCTTGAGAGAAAAAGGAATAATTGCAGAGAAGTATATTCTGAGAGATAAATATATCTGACAATAGAAAAATAAAACATAATATATCAAATTTAAATTAATTCAGGAGCAATTCTATATAAATTAGTAATGATTATGAACTATAGAATAATTTGTAAATATTTTATAGATTTCAAATATGTGAAATATCTGATAGGCAACATGAATTTCTAGGTAGAACCTTGAAAACTGCTTTAATACTTTTCTGATACCTACTTGTATTTAGGAAGATAATTGAAATATAAACAATTAATATACCAAAAACTTTAAAAAATATTGTTCTTCCAAGTAAATTAAAATTATTCTGTACAAACCTCAAGTCAAGATCAATTTACTAAAAATTTTGACTTATTAGATGCCAAAAGAAGAGTATTGTGTGTTGTAAAATCATATTTATAAAAATATATTGCATGAAAACTTTTAATTTAATACACTAAAAGAACACAAACAAAAAGGAAGTTGTCATATCTTGGAAAAAGTTGTGAAGATATGTGGGTTAAACACTATTATCTTGTGAGAAATAATGTTTTAAAATTTATTTTTCAAAAAAATAAAATTTGTAAAATTTTGTTAGTTTTCATAGAGTTAAGAAGAGTCAAGAAAAAAGTGGGGGAAATTAACCTCATTCTGCTATGACACATCATTTCATTAGTAACAAATACTTCTTCAGACTTGGGGGAAAAAAATCAAAAGTCTTCCTTATTGACCATGAGTCTGGACAACATCATTATATACCAGAAATAACATTGTCTCTTTAAGTACTATGGGAAGTTGTTTAGAGTAGTTGTAGATAGAATAACGGCTCCCCAAAGATGTTCCTATTCTCATCCCCAGAATCTGTGAATATGTTAGTTTTTGTGGCAAGAAGGAATTTAGGTTGCAGATGGAATTAAGTTTGCTAATCAGTAGATCTTAACATAAGGAGGTTAACCTGGATTATCCAGGTGAGACTAATGTAACTACAAGCATCCTTAAAAGTAGAAGCCGGAGGCAGAAGAGAACAATCAAAGGAAGATGTGATTAAAGAAGAATGGTCAGAAAGAAACAACATTGATGACATTAAAGATGGAGGAAAGGGGGCCACGAACCAACGAATGTGGGAGGCCCCTAGAAGATAGAAAAGGCAAGAAAATGAACTGTTTCTGAGAACCTCCAGAATGAAACACAACTCTGCTAACACCTGGATTTTAGCCCAGCAAGACCTGTGTCAAATTTTGAACCTACAGAACTGTAAGATTATATTTTTCTGTTGTTTTAATAAGTTTGTGGCAGCAACGTAGAACTAATATGGGAGTTGATAGATTTTAAAACTTTTATTTTGAAATGCAATACACCCACAAACACACACATATGCACAAAACATAAATTTTATATAAATAGAGTTACTCACTTTGCAACTTTTTTCTCTGTCTGTCTTGACTCATTTCACTCAATATAGTTTTACAATATATTTTTATTCTGTGCATTTTTATTATGTATTGTATCCTAGTTTAACATAATTTGATAATCAACTCACTGTCAAAGGACAATAAGTTAATTCCCGTTTGATGGTAACAATCTTCTATGACCATTTTTAAACATGTATCAAAGTGCATATATTTATGAGTTATGCTGAGCTATTTAGTCAGGCGTAAAATTACATCAAATGTGGACAAGACTCCCATATACAAAGAATAACATAGATAATATTTTTTTCTGCTATCTGAAGATTTTTGTTTTCTTTTTAATTTTCAAGTGCTTGTGTATTATTTATCTATTTGTGGTTTTATTTGCATTTACACTGCTTGGGTATCATAGAGTTCTTGAGTTGGTGACTCAATGTGATATTTTTTATCAAAAATATTACAGCCAGTATTTGTTTTCAAATATCACATATGACTTATACCAGTACTTTTCCCCCCTCTTCTTGTGGGAATACAATCACACATAAGTCAAATCTTAGATTCATTCCTCATATATCTTTTAAGCTATTTTCTATTTTTTTGTTCTTTGTTTTTTTCAAGCTTCAGCTTGTATACTTTCTATTAAGCTATCTTCTACTGCAACAGCCCTTTCTTCTGCTGTATCTAAGCTGCTATTACACATTATTGACTTATTTCATTTCTCAAATCTAGAATTTTTATCCTTTTTTATAGATAGTTCTTTTGTGAAAATTTCTATCTTGTCTGCTTTGGAGGGGCTTATTGATTATAGTTCTTTACAACTATAATTTCAACATCTAGATAACCCATGGATCTGTTTCTATTTTCTGTATTGTTTCTTGATTTGGGCCATATGGCTCTGTTTCCTGGCATGCCAGACATTATGTATGACTATAAAGATGCTGCACAATATTAACAGCCTAGAGAAATGATTCAATTTTCCATCTGGCAGCAGAGTTTGAGGTCACCTGGATTCAATAAGGAATTTAGATAAATCAAGTCTGAACTTTGTATGGTGTTCATTTTTCTCTATTGGTCTCCCAAAATTGAATGACAAGTTTTCCTAGATTGTCACATAATGGTTTATTGTTGTTGTTTAAACTTTAGCCTACTAATTCATCACAATATTTTAAACTTTTTTGTACATTTAATGATTTAAAGGACATTTTGTTTTACTTTTTTATTTCATTACACTGGTAATGTAGTTCCTGATAATTCAGCTCTCTTCTCAGAACATGCATTAGTAAACAATATTTTCTCTCTCTCTCTCTCTCTCTCTCTGTGTCCCTGTCTCCCTATAATATACATATTGTTGGACATGTGTGTATACATATATATATATTTGATGATGTTCCTTGATTTTATACTGACCCTTAAGAATAGGCATTAAAAGTGTTCTTAGCAATATAGGCATAAATCTTTATGAGCATACATTATAAATCATACATGGAGGATTGCTCAATTTACTTGAAATATGTATTAATATTTTATATAGCACAACTTAAAACTTATGATTTTCAACTTATGTAAATGATAATTCTTTTCCAAAAGATTTTATAATTTCTTCACAGTCCTGAGCTCTATGGTGTAATATATTTGAAATAATAAAGAAAGAATATTGCTCTAATAAAACTTGGAAAGATCCCATACTCAATATAAAATATAAGAGATCCTGAAAACCAGATATTCTAATTTAATCATCTATTTGCTAAGCAAGTACTGAAGAGCTACTACACATGAGGCATAATTATATGTGCTAGTAATTCCTTGTCTAAGAAAAGAGATATAAACCTTGTCTTTAAGAAAAATGCAGTTTAGGTACTAAATTCACAGTACCAATATTTTGCTAGTTTATTGATATAATTGGATATTTATTGGTATCATTTTTTCTGAGTTAGAAAAAGAAAACTTTTAGAATTGTCAGGTCATATTAGGTTGAATTCATGAAATCCCGATTCACCTTGGAGATTTTATTCCAATGTCTTGCCTGCTTTTTTTTAATGCTCAGGTTCTCAAAGTCTTATAACTGGATCATATGAAAGAAAATGACATCTCCAGGCAACTTTGCATGCATAATTGGAAATTAATAAGAAATTTAATTTTATCTAATATTTGACATTTGATAAAATTTTAAATATTTTATCTGATATCATTTGAAGTTTGTACTTAAAAACAAAGTGGTGAGAATAGACTGACTATGCTGTTGTATTTCAAGATATAGAGAAGCATTATTATAAAGATTGTAAATACTAAATACTCGAGTATATCTAAATAATCACACAGATAATTTCCTTAAATCTTCCACCCAGATGCTTAAGATTCTTTAGAGGTTAGTTTCCTAAGCCATGTGCATTATGATAATTCACAGTGGTAGTATGTAGGAGCTGTGAATAATGGTATTGTATAAAATGCCTTATAATCTATAACTGTTAATAGGCCTCCAGTGACTACCAGCTCAAGATTTAAGAATTGGATGCTTCATCAAGACTAATTCACAACTGGTCAATGTTCTGCTGATGTAATAACATGACCTTGATCTCTGTACCAGATCATGATTGCAAAATAATTAATTCCATTCCTTAGTCCACATTAGTAGTGATGGATGACATCATTTATCAAGACATTGGGAAGTTATCTAGGAAAATTTCTTATATCCTTAACCCCTATGCTACCTAAAGTAAAGGCAGATTTGTAAGGTCGGTTTCTGCTATGTCTGGGAGGAGATTTATAATCATTGTTCTGTGCTGCCTGCATAATATATAAGCCTTGGGAGTATTCTAGCTATGTGCTTTCATTTCTGCTATAACTATAATATTAGAAAACATTGCATTAATGTGCACTTGGTATGCCTGGAGATCTCAGATCAGGATCACCCATGACCTTACAATTCAGCTGCAATGGGCTTTGATTCATAGTAGAACTTATAATTTTTACTATTTGAAAGTAGTTTTCCTAAATGTTTAACCTATTACAAGCAGAAATCTTGAATTAATTTCCACTTTTTTGAGCTGGCTCTATCTCAACTTTTGGTGCAGCATTTTGTCCCTTTGAATACTGACATGTATTGTAAAAAAAAGAGTGTATGCCTGTCCACATTTTTCATATAATACAAAATCCAGGAAAATGAGATCTAAAGAACAAAGATCACTATAAGGAAGTTAGTAATTGTGGGCATTTGAGATAATTGTGGCAGATATTGGTCAATGTTTGAGGGTCTAGGAATGACTATGTTCTGAAGCTGATTCATTTTCCTTGTGATTATGTGTGACCCTGCAAACTGACTAGATGTTCTCTCTCTTTGATAATGTCTTAGTATATGGGTATAGTTTTGAATTTTTGAGACCCTAGATACATTATATAGTATCACGCAATGCATTTTACAAAGAACCCAAACCATGCCTGCCAAATCACATGACCCCATTCAATTTATTTTCTCTTTATTTATAAGGACGTCAAAAACAGTGGGTTTTGATAATATTTCCCCACCTCAAGGAACATAAACATCATTCTGATTTACTCACTTATTTACTCTCCTTTATCCCAATTTCTCACTCTGATTTCCCTCCACCACAGGCAATGATTCTATCAATAATATGTTTAATGTTACCTTTAACTTATGTAAATGTTTTGGCTACATATATCCTTCTGTTCTTTTTTCAATTGATAGTACATTTTTAAGTTGTATCTTCTTTTCTATGTGTACATTTGCTATGTTGTTTCTAATTGTTCATGGTACTTGAGGGTGTTTATCTAATATATATTACCTATTCACTCTTTAAGCAATAGACACCAAATTACTGGACAAATTCCTATTACCAGAAATAGTATTGAAATGAACATCCCCACTGGCCCCCACATGATTAAGAATTCTTTGAGATAAACATCCAGGAACACAATTGCCAGATCGTGTCTTTTTTTTGGTACCTAATTTGGCTGATTATTCACAGTGACTGCCTCCTATCCAGAATGGTTGCACCTTGCATTCTCACAAGAGCAGTGTGTAAGGGTTCCTCTACATGTATATCCTAGGTAAATATTTACATTATACAGCTTCCTAATTTTGTCTTTCTGGTTGTTCCAAAGTGATATTTGTTATTGTCTCATCTTTTAATTACCCTGATAAAGATGAAACTAAAAGTCACTTTATAGTTTTACTAGAATTTGAGTTGCTCCCTGGATACTGCCTCATTACATCCTTCAGCCAATTTCCTATTGGGCTATCTGGTTTTGGTTCTTTTTTGTTGTTGTTGTCGTTGTTGGCTTATGTGCTCCTATTATATTCTACTCTATGTATACCTTTGCCCAAGATGTTCTTCTCTGAGCAGAAATCTTTAATATCCGTGTTATCAAAACATTTTTTTTATCTGATCCCTTGTATTTTTCTCATTTTGTTTAAGAAGAACTTCCTTGTGCTGAGGTCCATTCCATTTGCACTCATCCAAACAAGATCAAATTGTAATTATTGCACTTGAATTAATATCTTTATCATTGCACTTGAATCCTATGTTTTGTTAATGTTCTTTTTGTTGTTGCTGTTGTGTTTTTGTCAGTAGAATATATGTCATAATCATATTTATATATCCAATGTCTAGCAGAGTGCCCAGCATATAGTAGGTTCTTAATAAACATTTATTAAAATAAAGCCTTTGGACATAGCACTGAAAAATGGACAGATGGTCAAGGGGAAAAAATGAAAAGTGAGGTGGTTACTAGTGATACGGGCAGATAGAGTCTGTGTAAAATTTTGCCCTCAGTACAGCCTCCAGTCAGGTTCACAGAGTTAGTTCATCAATATTTGCTTTCCTGGTGGTTCAACCAAACTTTTTCCTCCCACCATCTTCTATTGTACTTTTCCACTCCCTCTTAATGCAAGAATGCCTTCTACTCTGAGTAGTAAAATGATGTCTAAGGTGATCAAATAATCCTGCCTACCTGCATGTTTCTTTGTAGTACATAATTGGAATTACCCTTAAAGGGACAACTTCTTGTTTTCTCTCTTAAGCATAATTTAAAATTTCCTCAGTTATATCCTTCCATCATTTACTTCATGAGAAACAGATTGAATATTCAGATTTTAGGGAGAGAATGATTCTTGGGTTCAAATTACAAATCTCCTATAAACTAGAAATATAAGCCTAGGCTGTTTCTTTAAATAATCTTACCTTCAATTTTTTTTTTCCTTCTTTGAATAAGATCTAATGAGGATATCCATTCAAAGCCCTGAGCATAGAGCTTGGGCATATAATGAGAGCTCAGTATTAGTTTCTACCCATCAAGATAAAATTGGTGAAATTAAAAGAAACTTTGCAATATGAAATCGTGATGGACCTAATGCCATCTTTTCTCCTCCAACAGGTACTTCTAGTACGTGTGAATTATATGTGTCTCAGACACAAAGTTCATTAAAAACAGAAAACTGCATAGTTGTAAAACCTTTAATTGACGAAAAAGTCAATTTGGCTCATGTTATGACCCTTGGTAACATAAATCTTTACTATTTACTCCACATATTGGGTGTATTTCTTCAAAAGTTCCAGTATGAGATGCATTTAAACTATTCTTGTTTGCAAATACTTAGAATTTGAGACTGCAGAGATTAAATGACCTTATGGCATAGTAATACGATTATAAGGTTTCTAGAAAGAGACAGTTACGGTAACAATTTTTTATGTTCACATTTGCACCTTCTCTCCAGCAGCAGAGCAGACTTATTGTTAATTGTTAACCACAGCAGTACATTTATGTTTCAGGAACAACATTTTATTCCTCAGATATTTCTCCCCATCCCTTTATTTTTATTAAAAACAAGAAGGTAACAGAGACTACCATGCTTGATTTTGTCTTTAATTATTGATCATATTTTAAAACAGGATTGTAAGATAATTTCTATTAATAAAATGTTATATCAAAAATATCATTCTGCAGTTATCTACTATATTTTCTACACTAACATCTTTTCCATCTCAAATGAATCTTTACTATCAGCATGGAACTATTCCACGATATTTCTCATATAGTGACCCCACTTCCCTCCAGCTTCTGTCCCAGTGCTCTATTCTATAAAACAAAAGGTCTTTAAGGAGTTGTTTATACTCTAATTTCAGTGTCTCTATTTTCTTTCATTATTTCTCAAGCTCCTTTTAATCATCTCCACCATCCTGTCAAAACTGTACTTGTCAAGGTCACCAATATTATCCAGGTTGATAAATCTAATTATAAATTTTTAGTACTTATCAGCGATATTGCTCAAATTTCAGCAATATTGGGTTCAAATTTCAAATCTACTATAAACTATAAACAGAGATTTTCTTTAAATATTCTTATTTTTGATTTTTTTCCCTTTCTTAAATGAGAGGATAGAAGACCACTCCTTCCTATGGAAATCTCTTCACATGCTCTTAGTTGTCATTTCTTTTAGTCCACCTTCTACTTCCTCAAGTACTTTCTTAGTTCTGTTATTTCTCCTTATTGACACTTTCTCTTTCTACACACAACTCCTCTGTGATTTCATTCAATCCTGTAAATTTAAATATATGTATAACCCAATGTTTACACAATTTATAGTTCTAACACAGCACTCTCTAAGTACAGTTAATATATATATTTGCCTACTTTCTCAGTCTGAGTATCTAGAGAGTGTCTCAAAAATAACACATGTAAAACCAAACTTGTGTCTTTCTCTTCTAAACCTATAGTCTTCCTGATCTCTATAAATAGCAATTTCATTTTCCTATTGCTCAGGGCAAAATCTTGAGTCTTCTTGACTCATTGTGATCATGAGATGCATAACTACATGGGAGTTTTAACTATAGCAAAATTAATGATTAGGGTAGAATTTAAGTCTATCCCTTGTTTTCTTTAATCTTTATTTTTCCTCAATTAGTAAAGTTTTTGTATATATGAAGATAAGATGTGGGATCTGAAAATGTATGGAACCTGCTTTACATTAACTAAACATTGAACACAAAGAGACCTCTTTGAAGGGACTTGTAGTATCAATCTAGAGGTGACATATAACAAAGAAACTGGACAATGGCAGGACAGAGAATCATCAGCAGAAACATGCAACTCATAGGAATAACCATTGAGAAGACTCAAAGGAGAATGATAGACTGGGTTACATAATCAAGACCGTCTTAAAGCATTCTGACAAGATGGATACATTATCCCTAGTTAGCAATATAACCAGTATTCAAAGCCATAGATTCATTCAATCAGTCAACAAATATTCATTGAATGAATATTATATGGCAAGTATTATCCTAATTTCTGAGTCCCTGTCTTCATTGATCTTAAATATTCATTGATTTTTTTTTCATAGAAACATGATAACACAGTGTGACCAAGTGAGGGGAATGAATGTCACTATAAGTGTGATGAACACTAATAATAAATAAATTTCTGTAAGTAATTTATGCATTGTATTTATTGAATAAAACAATCCATTATCAAAGGACAAAGTTTACACATAGAGGAAAATTCATTAAGAAATGGAAATGACTTACGTCATTAAAATTAAAAAACACACAAAACTTGAAATTATTGAATAACAGTTTACAGATTATAACATTAACTTAGGTGAACATAGCATTTTTAATATTTAAATTAAATTAATGTATTGTTTTTATGAGAAAAATAGATATTATGATAGCATTAAAATATTTTAATTCTGCCAAATTTGACAAATTACAGTACCAAAAGAATAGGACCACAAAAATAAAAGGACTTCTTCTAATCATTATATTGTGTGATAAAACATTATCATTATAGCACAGTGCTAATTTTCTAAGTATTTTCTATGTATTCTAAGTATTTTCTATAATATGGGTTTCAATTAAAAAATAAAGGGTTATAAAATACTCAAATGTCTACAAATCCCTTTGGATGTTGGCAGGATAGATTTTCTCTTATCGGGAATAACAGAAAACTATTCAGAACCATATGCTCAATGTATTATTGGTGTGTAAAATGCCTGGTAGTTTATATGTTTGCATTTCATATGTAAATAAGTTTTAGCTGAAAGTCATTAATATGAGAGGTATAAAAATGAATAATGCAGGGTACCTCCTTACTTGAAAATCTTCCTCTTTTTTTGACTTGCCTCACTGTTGAGTGTATATAATTATATCCTTTCTCCTGCTTATCTTTCTGTTTTATTATGGAACTATTGAGCAGGAACCCTGTCAATGTTTGATTTATTACGTACCTGAAATGTTGTTGATACTCAGTGAGGCAGTGAATAATCTGTTCCCTAAAAGAACTTACACACATTTAAATGTGTTAAATTTTCATTCCTCTAGAGCAGTGCTTTGCTAAATGTAAACAAGGGACCAGGTACAGGCAGCAAAATGCTGTTACTGATAATGTACTTACGAGATACGTACAGTGATTGAGAATAAGAATTTAAAACCTGTTACAGTTATTTACCATTGTCATGACATCCAAGTGCATGACCAGTCAAACTGTCTCTACAACAGGGTGTAGATGGGTCAAGATACTGTTTAACTCTTATTTTGAGTCACACGTGGCAACTTGTTATAATATTTTGTCAGACTGTCAACTAAAGTGAATAGAAATCTGAGAAAAAGTCCCATTATTAGGTTTACTGTTACTAAAAAGATATATACAGTTACTGAGACATGAATAATAGATAGAAACAAAGAAGTTTGCTTGGAAATGTTATATGAATCTATGACAATAAACATAGCTTGAATCCCATTTTCTAGTGATGCCCATTGTGTGACAGATTCAGGAAATAGATAATGGTATGAAGAGTGCATAGAGAGGGGGAGAGAGAGCTACAGATCCAGGGAGCACAATGCAAAATTAATACCCAAATGTCTACATATGAGTATATCTTATTCAGGCAGACAAGCAAAGACAAAGAGAAAATATTGAAAGAAGCAAGATTTAAAAAACAACAACAACCAAACTTTAAAAATAGAAGGACATGGATATGAATTACAGTGAATTTATTAGAAACCAAGTAAGCAAGAAGAAAGTTGAGCAAAATATCAAAAAATTAAGAAACAAAAAAACACCTAGAATTCTATATCCAAAAAATTTATCATTTAAAAATTAAGGGGATATAAAGACTTTATCAGATAAACAAAATGTTAGGAAACTTATAACTCACAGATATGCCCTTCAAGAAAAAATAAAATAAATTCCTCATAGAGAAGGAAAATGATAAAGGTTAGAAACTCAGATCCTACCCAAGAAAAGATATTTGTAAACAAAAACATGAAGCAAAAACCAACTGGTGATACTGGTAAAGTGAAATGATTCATACTATAGATATGATTGAAATCACAAAATAAAATGTGACTAATTTTTATACTGAATAATATTAAACCTTTGATGAAATGGATAATTTTCTAAAAAAATATAATCAATACTATCTAGTAGAGATTTAGAAAACCTGGATAAACTAATAACCTAGAGGAAATTAAAACATAATGTTAAAATTCTCAAAAAGGCATTGTGTCCATGAGAATTTATTATTTTGTCTTCCAAGCTTTCAGAAAACAGAACAGTCCTATACTATTTTAACTACTCCAAACATATGCATGTATATATGTATGTATTATGTATGTATGCATGTGTGTGCATACGCAAACATATACACACTCACACATATATTATTTTCCCCTCTCTCACCTCAAAACATTTTATTAGGTACAGCCCAGATTTTTTAACCAGAAGTTTTTCCTTGTTTCAGATTATGTGTTAATAATTTCAGAAATTTTAAAAAGATTACCATATTATGGCATTTATTAAATTGTTGTTTTACTAAATGAGATTGTTAGGTGAAACTACTGACATTTAGTGCTTTATAGTTCCCGATCAAATTAAATCACTGGTCCAGGAGAAAAAAAGGGATTTCAGAGTGTTACCTTTTGTTCTATTATAAAAAAAAAATTCCTGTATTTCTGTAACCTATATAAACAAGTATATTTCTATACATTTAAATTGTTCATATATTTTTGAGTTCTATAATTTTATTTTATGATATTATCTCTTTTTTGATAGCAGATTTATTTATTTATTTAACATCTTTATTGGAGTATAATTGCTTTACAATGGTGTGTTAGTTTCTGCTATATATCAAAGTGAATCAGGTATACATAAACATATATCCCCATATCTCCTCCCTCTTGTGTCTCCCTCCCACCCTCCCTATCCTACCCCTCTAGGTGGACACAAAGCACCGAGCTGATCTCTCTGTGCTATGTGGCTTCTTCCCACTAGGTATCTATTTTACATTTGGTAGTGTATATATGTCCATGCCACTCTCTCACTTCGTCCCAGCTCACCCTTCCACCTCCCTGTGTCCTCAAGTCCATTCTCTATGTCTGCATCTTTATTCCTGCCCCACCCCTAGGTTCTTCAGAACCTTTTTTTTTTGGATTCTATATATATGTGTTAGCATACAGTATTTGTTTTTCTCTTTCTGACTTACTTCACTCTGTATGGCAGTCTCTAGGTCCATCCACCTCACTACAAATAACTCAATTTCATTTCTTTCTATGGCTGAGTAATATTCCATTGTATATATGTGCCACATCTTCTTCATCCATTCGTCTGTTGATGGACACTTAGGTTGCTTCCATGTCCTGGCTATTGTAAATAGAGCTGCAATGAACATTTTGGTACATGACTCTTTTTGAATTATGGTTTTCTCAGGGTATATGCCCAGTAGTGGGATCGCTGGGTCGTGTGGTAGTTCTATTTTTAGTTTTTTAAGGAGCTCCATACTGTTCTCCATATTGGCTGTATCAATTTACATTCCCACCAACAGTGCAAGAGGGTTCCCTTTTCTCCACACCCTTTCCAGAATTTATTGTTTGTAGATTTTTTGTTATTGGCCATTCTGACTGGTGTGAAGTGATACTTCATTGTAAATTTGATTTGCATTTCTCTAAATGATTAGTGATGTTGAGCATTCTTTCATGTGTTTGTTTGCAATCTGTATATCTTCTTTGGAGAAATGTCTATTTAGATCTTCTGCCCATATTTGGAATGGGTTTTATTATTTTTTTTATATTGAGCTGCATGAGTTGCCTGCATATTTTGGAGATTATTCCTTTGTCGATTGCTTCATTTGCAAATATTTTCTCCCATTCTGAGGGTTGTATTTTCATCTAATTTATGGTTTCCTTTGCTGTGCAAAAGCTTTTATTTTTTTTTTATTTATTTATTTTTTTTTTAAGATTTTATTTTTTTATTGATTAATTGATTGATTGATTGATTGCTATGTTGGGTCTTCGTTTCTGTGCTAGGGCTTTCTCTAGTTGTGGCAAGCGGGAGCCACTCTTCATCACGGTGCGCGGGCCTCTCACTGTCACGGCCTCTCTCGCTGCGGAGCACAGGCTCCAGACGCGCAGGCTCAGTAATTGTGGCTCACGGGCCCAGCCGCTCTGCGGCATGTGGGATCTTCCCAGACCAGGGCTCGAACCCGTGTCCCCTGCATTAGCAGGCAGACTCTCAACCACTGCGCCACCAGGGAAGCCCCAAAAGCTTTTAAGTTTCATTGGGTCCCATATGTTTATTTTTTTTTTTCATTTCCATTTCTCTAGGAGAGGGGTCAAAAAGGGCCTTGCTATGATGTATGTCATAGAGTGTTCTGCCTACGTTTTCCTCTAAGAGTTTTATGGTGTCTGGTCTTACATTTAGGTCTTTAATCCATTTTGAGATTATTTTTGTGTATGGTGTCAGGGAGTGTTCTAATTTCATTTTTTTACAAGTAGCTGTCCAGTTTTCCCGGCACCACTTATTGAAGAGGCTGTCTTTTCTCCATTGTATATTCTTGCCACCTTTATCAAAGATAAAGTGACCATAGTTGCTTGGGTTTATCTCTGGGCTTTCTATGCTGTTCCATTGATCTATATTTCTGTTTTTGTGCCAGTACCACACTGTCTTGCTTACTGTAGCTTTGTAGTATAGTCTGACGTCAGGGAGCCTGATTCCTCCAGCTCCATTTTTCTTTCTCAAGATTGCTTTGCCTATTCGGGGTCTTTTGTGTTTCCATGCAAATTGTGAAGTTTTTTGTTCTAGTTCTGTGAAAAATGCCATTGGTAGTTTGATAGGGATTGCATTGAATCTGTAGATTGCTTTATGTAGTATAGTCATTTTCACAATGTTGATTCTTCCAATCCAAGAACATGGTATATCTTTCCATCTGTCTGTATCATCTTTAATTTCTTTCATCAGTGTCTTATAATTTTCTGCATACAGGTCTTTTGTCTCCTTAGGTAGGTTTATTCCTAGGTATTTTATTCTTTTTGTTGCAATGGTAAATGGGAGTGTTTCCTTAATTACTCTTTCAGATTTTTCATCATTAGTGTATAGGAATGCAAGAGATTTCTCTGCATTAATTTTGTATCCTGCTACTTTAACAAATTCATTGATTAGCTCTAGTAGTTTTCTGGTAGCATCTTTGGGATTCTCTATGTATAGTGTCATGTCATCTGCAAACAGTGACAGTTTTACTTCTTCTTTTCTCATTTGGATTCCTTTTATTTCTTTTTCTTCTCTTAATGCTATGGCTAAAACTGCCAAAACTATGTTGAATAATAGTGGTGAGAGTGAGCAAACTTGTCTTTTTCCTGATCTTAGTAGAAATGGTTTCAGTTATAACCTCTTTTTAAAAAGAAAAAATCTGGCTACTCAATGTCACATTTCAAGCAATTAGCTAGTTATGCTGTAATATGAAAATGACATATCCTTCAAAGCAGGAAGAATATGAAACTGATCAAAATGCAGTGCAATGATGATAATAATTGCAATTAGTGGCATCTACATTTTATTGGATAATGCACACGGTGTAACAAAGTAGGTGATATGAAAAATGAAATGTTTTGCTAAAAATTAAATAATTATCTTTATTATCTTATTTGTTTTATTACTATAGTATGATAGGATATCATAATGGTATTTGAAGATATGGTATTCGAATAAACAAGAATAAAATGTCACCATTTGTGGTCATATGTCTTTGTTTAAACTGGTGCAGCGTCTATGAAACCATGTATGGTTTGAAGCATTAACTCTAAACATGTCAACTATTTATCTTTAACAACATATATACTGAGCTTACTAGATTGAAAAAGTCTATATTGATTAACTCATTATTTTGAGCAGTAAGAGAGACAAAATGAATAAAATAGTTTCATTTTAATATTTGCATATTTAAGTGATAATGTCTTTGTCTAAGCATACTAAAAAATGGATAGTGCATATCACTCTAGAATGTATAACCCTATCCATTCAATAACACATTCCAAAAGAGTTCAATGTTTTCTTTAAAGCCATATATCTACATTATTGCTAGCATTACATGTTAAGATCGAAACAGTCCATAAAATTAAAAAAAAAACTACTTTACTTACATATAACCAACTACACCTATTCCTCGTAAGTTACTGTTTACCCCTAGCATTAACATACAGTGCTTTTTAAGATAAATCTCATAATATCCCCTGTAATGGGCACACTGTATTTATGAGATCTTATAGCCATACTTCTCTTTCATTGGATAACTATTTATCTGCAGATAAAAACTCTGGCCATTTAACATATAGACACAACAGTGGTATGCTGTTCACATCTTACACATCTTTAAACATACTTCATATGAGCAATTTATAATGGAAGGCATACATCTACATCTACAGATCACACTCTGGATTTAACACATATACAGAGGATCAATAGACTGTCTTTTTGACTGGATTATATAAGCATTTTTTCCCCACTGAATACAAAGTTAAATACATTCAGTGTTTAATAGAGGGAAAGGGCACTGTTAGCCAGGTTAATGGGACATATATTAAAGCATAAGGGTCAACATGCCACAATAATTTTTCTTTTGTTTTAAAGGAGGGTGAGAAATTATTAATAAGTAGATTCTAACAAGAAACTACATATTTTAATAAGTCAAAGAAAATGCTTGGAATTATCTATAATGCCTTTAGATAAAGAAGCCAGTGGATTTGATCATGTTATGATTAATAGCTAATGACTCACTAACTATATGGGAATATTGACTTACATGCTATAAATTTATTGTTAATACATTGCAAGACAATGACCTGATGGACAAAGACTTTTTTAATGACGAATAGAACACTGATTTTAGATATTACTTAATTCACCTTAGCAATTTAAACACATTCATTAATAAACTTATTTTTACCATTATACTATACTTTGTGAAAAATAATATTATGAATACAATTATTAGATAGGGTCTCTATCATACATAATTTTTATTCTATATTTCTTCATCTCCCAAATTAATCATCCTATTTTTTTACTTCTAAGAAATAAGATATTTGTTTGTAGACTTTTAATGCAATAAATTAGGTTTTTTTTCTCTGTGCCTGTGTGTTTGTATGTGCATGTTATATAAAGTGCTGAAGTTTATCAAAGCCTGTGCAAAAAAACACATTTCAATAGAGTGAATGCATTTTACATTTTAACAGAAATGCACAACTGAAAGCATATTCCATGCTATTTTTCAAATGTATCTAAACTGTATTAGAAAATAAAATTTGTTTTTAAAGTTAGTAAATTTAGACTAGCTATCATTGTATTTTCTCAAATTGTATTAAAAATACAAATATCATCAAGTGAAGTTTGATAAATTTTCCACATATTAATTCTTTCAGCCTTTGTACAATCCTCTAATTTATGCACTATTAATATCTCTATTTTATAAATGTGGAAGCAAGGTACAAAGAGTTTGGATAAATTGTTGAAGACTACACAGCTGAAATTAGAGCTATTAATATTATCTTTTTAAAAAATGTTTGGTAATTTGTGTGAGAATTTGTTACTTGCATCTAAGTTGCAGATGTTTTGATAAATAATTGTCCAAAATATTCCCTATTATCTATTAAATGTCTAGAATTTCTAAAGTAATGTCTTCTCTCATCATGATATTGGGGGTTTGTGTTTCTTCTCCTTCTTTCCTGATTGGTCTGGGTAAAGTTTTATCAGTTTTATTGATCATATAAAAAACCCGCTTGGTTTCATTGATTTTTTATAATGTTTTATTCTTCAATTTCATTTATTTCTGCTCTGTATTACTTTTTCTTTGCTTTGGGCTGTATTTGTTGTTATTTTTCTAATTTCATAAGGTGGAAGCATTATCATTGGTTTAATCATTAACCTTTCCTAGGATTTAATGATATAAATTTCCTACTAACAACTTTTAAGTTGCATCCCAGCAATCTTGATATATTTTGTTTTAATCTTCATTGATTCTTTTTATTTAAATTTCTCTCACATTTCTTCTTTGTAGGTTAATAGGAAGTGTTTTGGTTAATTTCAATATATTGATACCTTTATAAAAATTGATATCATTTTAATTCCATTTTGATTTATCCCATTCCTGAGCCCAGGATATGATCAATTTTGGTAAATGTTCCATGTTTTCTTTAGATGCTTATATATCCTCCTGTTGTTGGGTAGACTGTTGTATATATGTTTGCTAGGTTGAGCAGATTGACGTCATTCAAGATTTCTATAATCTTAATGATTTAATTATTTTAATTACTAAAATCTCCAATTATAATTTTGAATTTATTTCTCCTTGTATTTCTTTCAGATTTTGTTGTGCATTTTGAAACTATATTAATTCGATTCATAAATGTTTTGGATCATTAGTTTCCATTGAAAAATCAATCCATTTATACTTATGGAATGACTTATTTATGTCATTTATTCCTTGCTTTGAAATTTACTTTGTTGTGACCGAGTGGTTAAGGTGATGGACTTGAAATTACTTTATATTTTATGGCTATTCCAAAGCTCTATTGATTTGTGTTAGGACAATGTATCTTTTTATCCTTATATTAAAAGTTGATTTCTTATGAATGACATATAGTTAACTCTTACCTTTTTATCCAATTCGACAAGCTCTTACTTTTAATTTAATTTGAATTTAATGCAATTATGAAGATGTTTGGGTTTGCATCTGCCATCTTGCTACTGGTTTATTAATGATCCAGTCATTTCTTTGTTTCCTTTTCCCTCTTGCCTTCTTTCATATATATAAATATTTATACTTAATTTTCTTACTTGGTTTAATAGCTATACATCTTTCTTTTGCTTTTTTAATGGTTTATAGTTGGCGTCTTTTATGTGTGTTCAAATAACATTTATCACTTCAGAAAAATGTATCTTTATAACAATTACTTCCATTTTCTCCCATCCAGCCTTTGTGGTATTGTTGTCATATAGTTTACTTCTACATATGTTACAGTACATTGTCAGTTATCTTTTAGAGAGACTTAAAAAATAAGAAGCAATCTTTATATTTGTCTGCATATTTGCCATTTCCATGGCATATTATTCTTTATTCTAGATCCAAATTTTCATCATGTATCATTTTCCTTCACTCTGAAAAATTTCCTTTGTGTCAGGTCTCCTAATGCTGTTTTGCTAGCAATAATCTCAGGTTTTATGTCTAAAAAGGTCTTTTTGCCTTTACTTTTGAAATAACTTTTTACTAGATGTAGAATCCTAGTTTGATTTTTTTTTTTCTTTTAGCAGTTTCAAAGATTTTCAGCGCATGGTGTTGTCTATATTTCTACCTTTTTTTCATCTTGGATCTTTTCTACTGCTGCTTTACATTCACTAATCTTTATTTCCACAGTTACTCTTATGCAGTTAAACACATCCTGTTTACTTTTCTTTTCAGATGATGTATTTTCATCTCTATAAGTTTTATATAAATCTTTCTTTATATCTCCCATACTTCTCCTTGACATGCTCATTCTTTCTTGTACTTTCTTGTATATCCAGGATGTATTTGTAACAGTTTTTTTTTTTAATTTTTTTTTTTTTTTTTTTTTTTTTATGTTCTTGTCAGCTAATTCTTTCATCTCTTATCTGGGTATGTTTCTATTGACTGATTTTTCTTCAGTATATGAGCCGTACATTTTTGGGTCTTGGCATCCCTAGTAATTTTTTTTTCTTTTTGTAAGCAGGCTGAAAGGAACTTTCAATGTAGGGCTAATGTAATCCCACTTGAAACAATGTCCTTCAGATGACTCTGTTTTATGTCCTATGTATTAAGAGGATTTTCCACTCTGCTGAAAACACAGATGATTCCCAATCCTCTATGAGTTTCAGAGATTGTTCTGCTTTTATCTTTCCGGTGTCACCCCCACCCCCACCCCCAACGCTTAAATAACTTCCGCATATGTAGACACAGAAGTACTCAGCAAAAGATAATAAAAGACCAATATCAAGATTTATTTGAAAAATCTCTCTGCAATTCTCTCCACTTTGGTTTTCTGCTCCAGAAATTCTAACAGCTTAGTCTTCCTAGTACTCCGAACTCTCTTCTCAAATTAACAAAACTGCAAAGTTTAACTACGGCTGCAGCTTCCTGTGCTGTGGCCTGGAACCTCTCTCCAGTCAGTGAGATAAGACTCTCACTATGCACAACTCATTTGTTCCCTTCCTCTCACTGTTCTTCACTGACTCTTGACTAATTCATGAAAACCATTGTTTTATGTGTTTTTTCTGTTTTTCTGATTGTGGAAAGAAGGAAGGTAAATTTAGTCTGCATAATTCAAACATTGCCAGTAGAATTTTAAATAGAATCAACCAGAAAATGACATGATAAATGAATTAATAAGTCAATGGAGAGTTTATTAGAAAGAGATCAAGAGGACAAGTGAACTAGGGTTTGCACTTGAAAAGATTATCTGGAATACAGTATAGAATAATAAAGATGAAAAATATAAAAGAAAAAATAAGAACTACCCAACACTTAGTAGTAAGCATATATTATTTTTTCTAATTTTTTTTTATTGTGGTAAAATACAAAGAGTGTAAAATTTACTATCTTAAAAGTAAAGTCTATAGTGCAGTACTGTGAAGTACATTCATATTGTTGTGCACCCATCAACACCATCCAACTCCAGAACTTTTTTTATCTTGCAAAACTGAAACTCTATACCCATTAGACAATAATTCTCCATTTCCTTAGTTCCTGGCAACTGTCATGCTACTTTATGTCTGTGATTTTGACTAAGTACCTCATATAAGTAGAATCATACAATATTTTTTATGACTGACATAATTACGATTCACTTAGCATAATGTCCTCAAAATTCACCCATGTTGTAGGATATGTTATAATTTCCTTCCTTTTTAAGGATGAATAATATTCTATTGTGTGTTTATAACACATTTTGCTTACCCATTCATCCATCACTGGACAGTTGGGTAGCTCCCACATTTTAGCTATCGTGAACAATGCTGCTATGAACATGGGTGTACAAATATCTGAAGTCGCTGCTTTCAATTATTTAGAGTATGTAGCTAGAGGGGGAATTGCTCGATCATATGTTAATACTATATATTTGAGGAAATGCCATACTGTTTTCCACAGTGATTGTACCAGTTTATATTTCCACTAATAGTGCACAAGGGTTCCAATTTCTCCAAATCCTTGTCAACACTTGTTATTTTCTGTTTTTTTGTTTGTTTTTGGTAGTGGCCATCCCAGTGGGTATGGGGTGGTATCTCACTATAGTTCTGATTTGCATTTTCTTAATAATTAGTTGAACATTTTTCATATGCCTATTGGCTGCTTATGTGTCTTCTTTGGAGAAATGTCTATGCAAGTCCTTTGCCCATTTTTGAATCTGTTTTAACTGTTGTTGATTTTTTGGAGTATATATGTATTTTAAATATTAATGAATATTTTGAATATTAATTAATTAAGGTATACAATTTGCAAATATTTTCTCCTATTCTGTGGTTTGCTTTTTACTGTGTTGGTGGTGTCTTTTTATGATCATTTTTTTTCATGAAGTTAAATTTGTTATCTGTGCCTTTGATGTCATATCTAAAAAATCATTGCCAAACCCAATGCCATGTGGTTTTTGTCCAAGAATTTTACAAATTTAGGTCTTACGTTTAGATAATATATTTAAACTGAGTTAATTTTTACATATGATTTTAGGTAAGGATTCAACTTCATCCTTTTACATCTGGATATCCAGTTTTTCTAGCACCATTTGTTGAGTAGGCTATCTTTTCTCCATTGAATGATTTTGTCAGTCTTATTGAAAAATCATTAAATCATATATTCAAGGGTTTTTTCTAAACTCTTTGGTTTATTTTATGGCCTGTTGCCTTTATGCCATTACCACACTGTTGGTTTACTGTAGCTTTGTAGTAAGTTTTGAAATCAGGATATGTGAGTCATCAGCTTTGTTCTTTTTCAAAATTATTTTGCCTCTTTGGGAACCCTTGAGATTCCATATGAAATTTAAGGTAAATTTTTCTATTTACACGAAAAATAGTCATTGGCCTTTTGATAGAAATTGCAATAAATCTGTAGATCACTTTGGATAGTGTGTTATCTTAATAATATTGTCTTCCAATCTATGAACATGGGAAGTCTTTCCATGTATTTATGTCTTTTCAAATTTCTTTCAGATATTTTGTAATCTTTATTGTTAAAGCCTTTTACCTCCTTTGTTAAGTCAATTCCTAAGTACTTTATTCTTTTTGATATTGTAAATGGAATTTATTTTTAAATTTGCTTTCCAGATTATTTATTTTTAGTGTAAAGAAATATGTGTTGACTTTTTGTGTGTGCTACTTTGCTAAATTTGTTTATTAGTTCTAATAGTTTTTTGTGGGTTCTTTAGAATTCAACACATATAAGATCATCTCATCTGTAAAGAGAAATAATTTTTGTTCTTCCTTTTCAATTTGAATGTGTTTTCTTTTTCTTACCTAATTGCTCTAACTAGGACTTTGAGTACTGTGTTGGAAGGAAGTGGCAAAAGTGGACATCCTTACCTTGTTCCTGATCTTAGAGGAAAAACTTTCAGTCTTTCACCATTGAGTATGATGTTCATTGTGTGCTTTTCATATATGCTTTTATTATGTTGAGTTGGTGTCCTTCTATTCCTAGTTTTTATGAGTGTTCTCACTATGAAAGATGTTGAATTTTGTCACATTTTTTCTGCATCAATTCAAATGATTGTGTCTTTTATTCCTTTATTCTGTTAATCTTGTGTATTATGTTGATCAGTTTTCATATGTTGATCCATCCTTGCTTCCAATATTAATTTTCATGCTGTATAATCCTTTTAATATGCTTCTGAATTCAGTTTGTTAGTATTTTGTTGAAGATTTTTACATCAATGTTTATAAAGGATATTGGTCTGTAGTTTTCTTTCAGTGCCTTTGTCTGACTTCAGTATCAGAGTAGTTAATACTGGACTCATAGAAATAAGTTAGGGCATCTTCCTTCTTCTTCAGATTTTTGTTAAATTTGATAAGAGTTGGTGCTAGTTCTTGAAATGTTTGGTAGAATTCTTCAGTAAATCTATCTGGTTCAGGAGTTTTCTTCATTGGAGATTTTGGATCACTGATTGAATTTCCTTATTAGTTATAGGTTTATTTAGATTTTCCATTTCTTCATCATTTTATCTTGGTAGGACTTGTATTTCTAGAAATTTGTTCATTTTATCTAGGTTATACAATGTTTTGGCATTCCGTTGTCCATAGTGCTCACTTATAATCCTTAATATTTCCATAGAATATATATTCATGTCTGCACTTTCTTTTCTGATTTTAGTAATTTGAGCCTTTTCTCCTTTTTTCATCGTCCATCTAGTTAAAGGTTTGTCAACTTTATTGATATTCATGGAGAATCAAATTTTGGTTTCATTGATTTTTCTCTACTATTTTCCTGTTCTCTATTTCATTTATCTCTGCTCCAAGCTTTATTATTTCCTTCCTCCTACTAACTTTGGGTTTAGTTTGTTCTTCTTTTTCATGTTTCTTAATTGTGAAGTTAAGTTGTTGATTTGAGATCTTTCTTATATTTTTTAATCTGTTTGTAGCTATAAATTTTACCCTTACCACTGATTTTGCTGTGTCCCGTAATTTTTTGTAGTTGTGTTTTTATTTTTATTTGTCTGTAGTGTTTTCTTATTTTTCTTATTATTCCTTATTTAATCAATTGGTTGTTTAAGACTCTGTTGTTTAATTCCACAATATGAATTTTCCAGCTTTTCCTTCTGTTATTAACTTCTAATTTCATCCATTGTTGTTAGAGAAGATATTTTGGTATGATGTATATTATTTTTAATCTATTGAGACTTAATTTGTGGCTTAACCTATGATCTATCCTGAAAAATGTCCCAAGTGCACTTGAGAAGAATGTATATTCTGTTGTTTATGGGATGAATTTTCTGTATATGTCTGTTAGGTCCAGTTTGTTTATTGCATTGTTCAATTACTCTATTTCTTTACTTATTTCTGGTTGTTCTATCCATTACTGAAAGTGGGGTATTGATGCCTCTAAGTATTGTTTCAGACTTGTCTATTATTCCCTTCAATTCTGTCATTTTTTGCTTCATATATTTTATTAGTCTCTTTTTAGTGAGTAAATGTTTATATTTTTATGTCTTTTTGCTGAATTGAATCTTTCATTAATATATAATGTCTTTTTACCTTTTGCAACCTTCTTTGATATAAATTCTATTTTGTCTGATATTGGTATAGTCACCACTGCTCTCTTTTGGGTGCTATTTTCATGGAATATCTTTTTACATCACTTCACTTTCAACCTATTTTGTATTTGGACACAAACTGAGTCTCTTGTAGATGTCATAAAATTGGATCTTTTTTTTTTTTAATTCATTCTTTAAATCTTTGTCTTCTGATTAGAAAGTTTAATCAATTTACATTTAAAGTAGTTACTGGAGTAACTAAAGTAGTTACTGATATAAGGGGCTTCTGCTATTTTTCTATTTATTTTCTATACCCTTATATTTTAATTTTTGTCCTTCAATTCCTTCATTACTGTCTCTTTCTGCATTTAGTTGTTTTTCTGTAGTGAAACATTTAAATTACCTTCTAATCTTATATATATATCGATATATATATAATATTTTATATATATATAAATATCTATATCTCTATATATATGTATATATATATACATATATATATATGCAATTTTCTTTGTGGTTACCACAGGGATTATATTTGATATCCTGAAGTTATGACACTCTCATTTTGTTTTATGTCAGCTTAACTTTATTGATATACAAAACTCTGCTCATTTAACAGGCTGTCCTCACTATTTTCAGTTGTTGATGTCATACAATTACATATGTATTCATCATGTGTCCAACAACATAAATAAATAATATTTGATGCATTAGTCTCAAATTATGTAGAAAGCAAAATGTGGAGTTACAAGCCAAAGTTATAACAATAATAGTTTTTAGACTAATAACTGTTTTCAAAAAAGGTATGTGTTTCTCAATACATGTAGATAACAGAAAGTGGAACTACATATCATTGTTACAATAATAATAGTATTTATAATTTTCCATATCTACTTTTACTAAGAACTTTATGTCTTCATAAGGTTTCAAGTCTCTGTCTAGTGTACTTTTATTTCAACCTGAAGATCTATCTCCCTTTAGGATTTCTTGCAGGGCAGGTCAAGTTTAGCAAAATCCCTTGACTTTTATTTATTTGGGAATATTTTAATTTCTGTTTCAATTTTGAAGGATAGTTTTGTTCGATATAGAATTTTGGGTTTTTTTTCTTTTAGCACTCTGAACATGTCAGCTCACTGCCTTCTGGCTTTTGATAAAATAATCTGCTTATAGTCTTTTGAGGATTACTTACATGTAAAGAGTACTTTCTCTCTTGCTGCTTTCAATATTCATTCTTTGGCCTTTGATAGTTTACTTTCAGTGTGTCTTGGTGTTGGTTATCTATTTATGGTTCTCGTGAAATTTGGAGTTTCCTTCCATTATTTATTCAAATTTCTCTCTGCCCATTTCTGCCTCGCTTCTTTCTCTGGGACTCCAACAATGCATATGTTGGTCAATTTGATGGTGTCCACAGGTCCCTTAGGATCCACTCACTTTTCTTCAATCTGTGTTCTTTTTGTTCATCAGACTCATAATTTCTATTGGCCATTTTCATGTTTTCTGATTTCTTTCTTCTGTCTGCTCAAATCTACGTTTGTTTCTCAAGTGAATTTTTCATTTTAATTATTTTACTTTTCCGCTCCAGAATTTATTTTTGGTTTTTCTTTTTAGGTTCTCTATCTTTTCGTTGATACATCTATTTGTTTACACATCATTTTCCTGATGTTCTCCAAGTCTTTCTTAGTTTTTTGAGCAACTTTAAATAGTCATTTTAAAGTATTTGTCTAATGTATCTTGTCTTTTTTTATGGATAGTTTCTCTTGTTACTGTTTTTCTTTTGACTAGGTCTCATTTTCCTGTTTCTTTGTATGCCTTGTGATTTTTTGGTGAAAACTGGATATTTGAATACAATATTGTGGCAACTCTGGCAATCAGATTGTCCCCCTTCCCCAGGGTTTTCTGTTTTTGGTTTTTGATCATTTTTAAAAATTGCTGTAGGTTGTCTCTGTTATAAGAGTTAGCCTGATGTGTAAACTTAAGGTCTTCTCAATCTTTTCTGAATCTGCACCTTTTCCTGGGCATGTATGGTGACTTTCTAATTTCCATCATATATCCAGTTTGTTTTTTACATTGTACATTAGTGAAAAGGGAAAAAAGGGAAAAAAAAGGGAAAAGGGAAAAAAAAAAAAAAAAAAGGACCACTCTTTTAAATCCGTTGGAATTTATTTTACCCAGAGGGATAGGGGCTTGTAACATTGGGAGAAGTTGCTACAACAATGGCCACTCCCTCTTTGTCTGTATTTCTGTGATAATAATCAGCAATCAGTGACCAGAGCACAGATCCCCAGTATTTGGAGAACAGGGTCTTTTCTGCCCATCCTAGCTCCTACAAGTTGTGCACAAGCTATTTCATATTCCCAGAATCCTCTCAAGTATATATTACTTGGGAAATAGAAAAAAAACCTTTTCAAAATTGTCTGCTTATCAACTCATTCAGCACTTACACCATTTCAGAGTCATTATCACAGAGACAATATTCTATGATCCCATCTGTATTAGTCTGTTAAGGCTACCATAACAAAATGCCAAACACTGGCTAACTTAAACAGCAGAAATTCATTTTCTCACAGTTCTGAAGGCTAGAAGTCCCAGGTCAAAGTGCCAGCAGATTCTATTTCTGGTAAGAGCTCACCTCCCAGCTTGCAGACAGCCCCCTTCTTACTGTGGTCTGTTCTCTGTATATGCACAGAGAGAAAGCTTTCTTGTATCTCTTCATTTTCCCATATGGACACCAGTCCTATCAGTTTAAGGTTCTACATTTAGAAGCTTATTTAACCTTTATTACTTTATAAGTCCTATCTCCAAATACAGTTACACTAGGGGTTACGGCTTCAAAATATGAACCTTGAGGGCACACAATGTGGTCCATAACACCATCCAATTAAATTAAAAAGCAATAAAGATTATAACTGTCAAACTCATACATATTATGAGATTAAAACTTACTTTAAATAATGATAAAATTAGATAAATCATCATTACTTTTGCAAATTTATAGCACCAGTTATTTCTTTTGTTTTGCTTTTCTAAGGCAATGGTAGGAAGATGTTTACAGTTAGATTATTATAGCAAAAGTTAATGTTATTAACAGAGTAAACACATTTATTTTAATACCTTTACTTTTGTAGTTCAAAATCCATCCTGTCTGGTTCAATTGATAGTACTGGGTTTAAAAATATTTTATTATGCAGGTTTGGTTATTCAAATTATAAATATATATATATATATTCATAAATTTGGTTGTCACTGTTTGGTAAGTTGGAAGTTGGAAATACTTTCTTTAACCTCTGGATCATGGCATAGTATCTCCCCCTGCATAATAATTATTTTCTATTGCTCCTCCCCTCACATGGTTAACTCCTCTACATAGTATTAGTAAATATCCTAAAAAAAAACCTTCCAAATGTATGTATGTATATATATATATACACCTTCTCCACATAACATTTTAATATTATATTATAATTGCTCTGTAGCTCTTTCTATTCCTTTTTATACAGAAATCTCAATGAGGCAAATAGACTCTCTTTTGATTAGTTTTATCCATAGAACTCAGTAAAAACAAGAATGATATACATATTAAATGTTCAGTTTTTGAATTAAATAAAAAAAAATCTTGATTTACCCTGTTTTACATCTCTCCAACTTTCAATGCAGGAGTACTGTTTCTGATTGTCAAATTAGAAAGCTGGCAATTCTAGTACACTACCAATTCTAGTACACTCAGGAATGTTTCCAGTTGTATTTCCTATGTAGATTCTAGTACACTCAGGACTGTTTCCAGTTGTATTTCCTATGTAGATGTAATATCAAACAGACTAGAAAAACTCAAAAATAATTTAGGTCTTAGGTGCTCATAATGAAGAATAATGTTCTAAATTTTTATAGCACTTGATGAGGAACCCATTGCTTCATTGTACATTAGCTTCTTTTACACAGTAGAAAACTTTGGTTTGTGCTAGTAACTATTATATTGATAAATAGAAACTGTCTAGGTGATGAGTAAGCCAGAAAATTCTACTCTGCTTTGGAGGCTTCTGGAACTCTTTAAGTACATTTTTGGGTGTCAAAATTGTAGTAAATATTACTGGTATTTCCTTGAGTGTCATGGATGCCATGTGGCCCATCAACGTATATGACAGCAAAGATGATTCCTGCCTTAAATACAAATAATGTCCAATTTGAGAATCATTGACAGAGGACGAGAGGGAGAATTTCACTTAATATGCATTCTTTTTATGATACTCTGGGAATTAAGAAAAAGGTTTTCATTATCAGGTTGTCTATGCAAATTGCATTCTGTCTTTAATAAACTTTTAATACTACTAAAGAAAATAAAATTAAAAAATTCCTAGACTTTAAAAACAACGTATTATTTCTACAAGTGGGTATATCTTTAATTTACTGCTGTTTTAATTTACTGCTACTCTAACTTGAGTGTATTCTGTTTAATTAATACCACTCCATATAAAATTATTGCATTATTACCACCAACTATGTATATGAGGGAATCTCAATTACAAAGGTGATTCATTATAGATTCTTTTTTCAAAGCTGTGATGCTAAAGAAGACAAAATGATTTTTTATCTAAAGCACACAAAATGACAGGTTATGTATATATTTAAATCTTTAGCACCAAATAATTTGGTGGTAGACTGGATGTGGAGTGTGAGAGAAAACAAAAATGATTCAGACCAAGTAGAAATGTGGAATTAAATTAAATGGGGGAATATTGAAGAACAAATAACTTGGGGAGCAGAGAAATCAACATTTTTGTTTAGGACAATTTAATTGGATATCCATGTGGAGGGAATTGTTAAGGAGACAGTTGAATTTAAGGGACTGCACTTCAAGAAGACATTGTGGCTGGAGATAAAAAATTAGGAATTGTCAGATTTCACTTTTAAAGTCAGTGTACTAGATGAAATTACTGAGGGAATGCGTGTAAACAAAGAGGAAGTTAGAACCTAGGAGAAAAACATAGAATGGTACTCTGGAGGCCAGATGAAGACACCTTCTCCATCTCCAGTCTCTGGTACGTAAGGTGCGTGAGAATAGACCCTGTCAAGAATGTTCTCAGGGCACCATTAAGGTTTAATCAGGGCAAAGAGGAAAATGGAAAAAAAAAATCAGAGAAAAATTACATGTAGGAGATTTTGTTAATAATTTACTGTGCATTCAAGGCAGCACAGAGGACAAGTTTCTACAGTGAGGTGGGATATGTGACTGGACCAGAATAGGAGAATTACAGGGCTGTATGGGGATGTGAAATCAGACTATAAAGTATGACAGTTGAGTCTTGTGCTTCTTATGATGACTAGATGTAAGCAGTAATGTCTAGTATGTTGGGAATATTCTTGATGATCTCTGTATGGCAAGGGTATGACCTTTCTGTACAGTGGTGAGGAAAGAGGGAAGAGGCTTTATCACTTGGAAAAACTGGGTGTCCTTTTCAGTGACAGCAATGACAGTGACATTGGACTATGAAAAGCTCTGTAAGCAAACCATGTTTTCTCCACTGATGATGATTTGTAGGCAAATGGCCCTAGATGGAACCAGGGCCATGTGAATCTCTCTCTATTGCCTTCTGTCAACTATTTGGCGATTCAGCCAATGTTCATAGCTATGCATTCTTACCAAAAGGCTGAACTCTAAAAGTCCCAGATTAAATCAGGCTTTTATAATATCATAATTATTTTTAAAATTCGCTCAACACTTTATATAATTTTCTTAGTAGAGCCCTGTGAAATATGCAATTTAAAATTTCAATATGTTGAATTTCAGTGATGTGATTACCTGAAGAGCAGAGAGTAAATAAATGGCATGGTCAAGGTGTTGCAAACTTGAGCATTCTGTTGGACACTCCCTTGTTTTTTCTTGAGGATCTAAATATTTAATTGGCAATCTAATCTCATATTATAGCTTCATGAAACTATTGTCTGATATTGTTTTATTTTTCTTTTACTTTCTTTGATGTTTTAAAAAAGGATATGAAAGTAAGCACACCTCCACTCATATGCAATACCTATTTAAAAATAATATTTATATTAATATATTCTTAGGTGGTGTTTAAAAATCAAGATTTGTAGGAAAGGAAATTGTAGGCTTATTGGGCTATGTGATTGATTCTGAGCCTGGAATGGTCATAGTACTTCCTGTCTATAGGGTAGTTCATGCCCGCATTATTTTCAAAAGCAAGCATAAATCTACATAATACTCTTGCTGTAGGTGAACTTTTATTCAATTTACTTTCTGTTTTAGGAAGCAAAAGAAAAAAAAAACAGAATATGAAGCTCAGAGACTGGTGATAATGCAATCAAAATTAAGACGAATTGAGTGAAGCATATAGAAATCAATAATGTTATCAATGCTTACTATTACAATCAAGTGTAATTTAAGATTTTAAACCCAAGTTATGGTTTAAATCTAATATATATGAACTAGTGGCATACCATTAACTGATTTATCCATCTTTCAAACACTCATAAACTATCTCAGGATAGCATAACACAACTAAGCACTTTAAATCATGCATCTATGATACTACAGTCAGTGATGATAATTTTCATGGATGGGTGTGTGAAGATAGGTGAAAATTTGTCACTAATAATAATTTTTAAAAACTAGCACTGACATTGTACTGTATTAGTACTTAAAACTAAGCAGATTATAATGATAATTACTGACAATGCATATTTATCTCACAGTAAAAATTTTACTGCAAATATATTCTTACAAATCCAGCTTCAGAAATGCACTTGTTATAATTCATTATGGTCTTCATCTTTTGTTCCATTAACAGACAATAGGCTTGTATATTCAAAGCCCTCTTTAATACAGAATGTTATCTACAAACATTAAAGTTCCTTTGTGAGTAATAACATATGATAAGGTTCTTGACAGGATTCAAAATATACTACTGAATTTTTATTCCAATGAGCAGCGTGTTCAAATCCCAAGTTTTGGGACATTGTAACTCTAATTTATAGAGAAAAAATATATAAAATAGGGTAGTTTCAATGAATATCTTTTCACATTCATCACTAATTTGTGCTCTGTAGATAATTCCACATCTGCTTTGATAGCAGAGCTATTGTACTCACATTTGCTTTTAATAATGCTAGGCAAAAAGCAAATACTTGCAATAAATACATTGGTACACAATGCAGTAAATTTCTTATATGACTGCTATACATTTTGCCATAGTATAAACCATGGTTTGTCACTGGTAAGCATATACCTACGTACCTAAAGATTTAAGATTTTACATATCAATATTTCAGAAAAATGCTTATTTGGCTTGATCCCTTTGCTCACAAGATTAAAAGCATTTTAATGCCAAACCAAGTTTTCTGAACACATTGGAGGAAATACAACTGGAGAAACTGTGACTATTACATACAGTAAGCAAACAAGGTCTTTAACTCCTCTGTAGCATGTTTCCTCCTATGTTAATAACTGGTCCACGTATATTAGAGAAATATTTCCAACATTTTATAGTTATGGAATGAAAGAAATGCATTACTATAGCATGGAATATATGAAGAAAGTAGAATATGTCAATCCAAAATCTGAAATAAAAAGACAATTTTTCAAAACAATTCATGAAAAAATAGATGTTTAATTTAGTCATAGTAGATATAATTATTTGAAAAATATGAAAACACCTTGTCTTCCAAAAATATAAACAAATAGTAGCAAAACAAGAAATGGGAGAAAATGAATAGTAAAAGTCATCATTTATTGGAAAATAAAGAGAATGTTTTTATAATTAATGTCAAGCTTATCCAGCTAGCTTGACCATAACTGTTTTGTAAAGTTGAAGTTCTTATAAAACCAAATATTAATAAATAAGAAATATTGTACTATTTAGTAGGAAAACATTCATAGAAGATTTGAATTGAATGTTGTTACAATTAGCTAATGTAATACACTAAGGTTCAATTTATATTGTCTTCATTTGTGGTATCTTTCTCTTTCTGATATTGCTAATCATACATCTCTTGAATAAACCTGATTAGTGAGGTTGCATGTTACCTATTTAAATCACCACAGTATAACTCAAAGTAAATAATAGCTTTGGGCAACAATAAAATGTGACTGATGGCCCTGTTCATTTGAATACTGTAAGCAAGAAGCAGAATCACTCATGGAAAATCGTGATTGGTGGAATGAATAAGTGGTAATTGTTTCACATTAAATAAACAAAAGACACTATCATATATTAATACATTCACAGTTTATTACAGTTTAGACAGATATTCTAATCAACACTGACAGCAATTGAATAGATTGGTTGCACCCAAAGGTGCTGTTTATTAATTTATCTTAACAAATAATGATGTTATGTCAGGGTAAATTATGTTTCTTCATTTGTTTCAGGTTTTTGTATTGAAACTTAAAATGAACAGAATACTTATTCGTTTGTCCTTTTTTAAATGTAAAATTACTTTAGATCAACATTTTCCTGGGTTTTTAAAAGAAATTGTTTTTTTTTTTTGAATGATTTAAAAAAAATAGTAATAAAGGATGCTATTCGAGCTGTTAGTCAAACTGTCAAATTTTATTGAGAATTTTATATTTACTTAGTCTTACTTATATGTAAACTAAGAGTAGTAACCTGTCCCATTTAACTTTTAGTGTGTTTGAACATGTAAATATGAGAGAATAGGAGAATAATTGAAAGTTTAAAAAAATAGTGTAATGATTATGATACAAGAAATTTAATTTAAAATAAAGTACTTTTAAAGTACAACCAAAAAATGTTGTATTTGTGCCCACTCCATCATATGTAAACAACTACATGTAACTAGGACCCTGCCAAACAATCTGGTGTACCCCAAATATATTTGCTTTTCCTTGCCTTTGTTCTATACACATACTGCTCAGAATAATTCCTTTTTGCATTTTCCAATGTGACCAACCCTTATTCATTCATTTATTTATTTATTTATTTATTTATTCATTCATTCATTCATTCATTTATTCATTTATTTATTTATGTGGTTTGGTAAGAATACTCAATATGAATCTATCTTCTTAACAAAATTTTAAGTGTACAATACATTATTGTTAACTAAAGGTATAATGTTGTATAGCAGACCTCTAGAATTTATATAATTGAAACTTTATACCCACTGAACAGCAGCACCTTATTTCCCTCGCCCCTCATCCCCTAGCAGCCACTATTTTGCTATCTGCTTCTATGAATCCAACTATTTTTTCTACTACATACAAGTGGAATCATACAGTATTTGTTCTTCTGTGAATGGTTTATTTTACTTAGCATAATATCCCGCAGGTTTATCCAAGTTTTCACATATGGCAGGATTTCTTTCTTAAGAGTGAACATTCAATTGTATGTCTATACTATACCTTGACTATTTTGTGATTATGCTGCAACAAATATAGGTGTGAAGATATCTTGATTTCAGTTATTTTAGATATATATTCAAAAGTGGGATTGCTGGATCATATGTTAGTTTTATTTTTAATTTTTTTAGAAACTTCCATACTACTTTCCATAGAAGCTGCCCCAATTCACATTCCCATGAACGATGTACAGGGTTCCAATTTCTCCACATCCTTGTCAACACTTGTCTTTTTTTTTTTTTTTTTTTTTGACTAGCTGTTCTAATATGTGTGTAGTGATATTTCACTATAGTTTTAATTTGCATTTCCCAGATGATTAGCGATGGTGAACATCTTTTCATATACCCATTGTCCTTTTGTACATCTTCTTTGGAGAAATGCCTATTCAAGTCCTTTGCCCATTTTCCAATCAGGTTATTTGTTGTTGTTGTTGTTGTTTGTCATTGACTTGTAGGAGTTCCTTATATAGTTTGAATATTAACTCCTTATCATATATATAGTTTGCAAATATTTTCCTTCATTCTTTAGGTTTCCTTTTTATTCTGTTGATTATTCTGTACTTTATTCAGAAGCTTTTTAGCCTGATGTTGTCCCACTTCTATATTTTTGCTTTTGTTGCTTGTGCTTTTGGTGCCATATCCAAGAAATCATTGCCTAGACCAATGTCATGAAGATTTTTCTGTACATTTTCTTCGAGGAATTTTGTAATTTCAAGCCTTATGTTTAAATCTTTAATCTATTTTGTGTTGATTTTTGTGTATGGTATAAGATAAAGTTCCAATTTCATTCTTTTGCTTGTGGATGTTCAGTTTCCCAGCACCTTTTCTTGAAAACTCTATCCTTCCCCTATTGTCTATCCTTGGCACCCTTGTCTAAAATCAATTTACCATATATGTATGGGTTTACTCCTGGACTCTCTATTCTGGACCCTTGATGTATATGTCTGTCAGTATGCCAGTATCATACTTTTTTAATTACTGTAGCTCTATAATATGTTTTGAAATCTGGAAGTGTGATATGTCCACTTTTGTTTTTCTTTCTCAAAATTGCTTTAGCTATTCAGAGTCTTTTATGATTCCAGTTGACACTTAGAATTGCCTTTCTTTTATGATAAAAAAAATGCCATTGGGATTTTGATGGAGATTGTATTGAATCTGTAGATTGCTGCAGGTAGCAGGTAGCATGGACATTTTAACAATATTAAGTCTTCCAATTCATGGAAGATTCAACCTATATTTATTTTTCAAGTCTCAGCTACAATTTTTATTTCCTGTTAAGAAATCTTTCCTGATACTCATTTGTTTTCTCTCTAAATTGCTCTATTATAACATTTGTAACATTAAATTATAAAAGTTGCTTGTTTCTCCCACACAGTGGTATGTTTCTCACAGTGGTATGTTTCTCCTACACAGTGCAGAACAACAGAAAAACTGTTTCCAAATGGAAACAAGATCCTCACATACACACACATATATACGTATATGCACGTACATATATATATGTGATATATACACATGTGTATATATATACATATATGTAGATATTATATGTATTCTCCATACATATTTTACTATATGTTTTGTTTCTATGACAAATGTTATACTATTAAAATAATGCTATGACTCTAACAAAATCACATTTTAGAATATACCTTCAAGCACTATATGCAAATATATGCAAAATATCTACTCATCTATGAAACAACTTTGAATCTCTCTCTCTATTTCTCTCCATATATATCATTATATGATCATATATATATGCATAATATACATTTTAAGTATATATGTGCTGTTATTGACCAAATAATATAACTTAATTTTCCAGGATAGTTCTCCCTCTTGCAGATTTGTAAAATCTTTGAAAATGTTAATTCAGTCTGCTATTCAACACATCTGTGAACTCTCTAGATATAGTTATTTACAATCAAACAACTAAAATAAGACCAATACTAATGTGGGAAGGGATAGGGAGTTTGAAATTGACACGTACACACTGCTGTATTTAGAATGGATAACCAACAGGGACCTACTGTATAGCACAGGGAACTCTGCTCAATATCATGTAACAACCTAAATGGGAAAAGAATTTGAAAAAGAATAGATACATGTGCACATATAACTGAATCACTTTGCTGTACACCTGAAACTATCACAACATTGTGAATCAACTATACTCCAGTATAAAATAAGAAGTTAAAAAACTAAAATAAAACATTGGATTAGCTTTAAAAAAAGGCATACTAATGCATATATAAGAGGGTTTTATCATGAACCCTTATTCATTAATTAATTAATTTATTTATTCCATTCATTCAATAAATGATATATCTGTATGCACCAGGTATTTTGCTTCATACTCAGCATGAAATTACGAGCACAGCATGCAAAATACCTCTTCTCACAGAACTTAAAATCTAGATAAAGAGACGCAAAGAAAGTAAACAATTTAATCAAATTAATATAACATTAATGTTTAGAAGAATCTGGTATCAAGGATAAAGATAAGATGATGAAAGGAAATCTCTATGAAGAGGTTATATTTATCTCTACCTGAGCATTGAAAAAGAGCTAGATGTACAAAAATAGGAAATATATTAATTTTTTTTGAGTAAAGGGAGTGACACATGCAAGTGTCTCAGTCTAAATAATGCTTAATGAATGTAAAAACTAAAAGGTGAATAAATTTGAAAGCTATGTAGTAAACAATGGGGAAACTGACACAGGTAGACATGGAAGCTAAAAAGGGGTAAATTATTAGGACCTTGTGGGTCATAGCAAAACACTGGAATTCAATTCTAATGTCAATGGAAAAAATCATTGAATGGAAACAGTGTGATCTGATTTCCACTTTGAAAGTTTAATTTTGTTGCTTATGGAGGATTGATTGGATTGAGTCAAGAATAGAAATGGAGATACCAGTTAGGTAACTGCTGTGTTCTAGACAGTAGATTTATCTATGCACCATAGATGCTTTTTGCAATTGCTGTATGATGAGATGAGACAAAATACTAAAAGAAAGAGCAGATGTGATTCTTTTTCAGAAATTATAGAATTACAATTTACTGATCAAATGAATTGTAAACACTTCACACCATTTTATTAATATGAATTTACTGGGTTATTGACATACACTATGCTGCATTTTGCTTATATCTACTCTATCAAAATTATAGATAACTATTGGTTCCCAGGGTATATTGAAAGGGTAGTATCTTTTGAGTTTAGGTAGACACCAAAGAAAAAATTTGAAAGCTATCTTGTTATAAAGGTATTTCCACTGACATTTCACCACAGTCCAGAATTATTCAATTTTGGATGGAGTCACATTAGCAAATTTCACAGTCATCTTTAATTGCCATATGTATTGGAATATTTATTTTGAATTGACTAACAAGTTCTCATTTTGTAGGATGATAAAACCAGGAGAGATAAATATTATAAGCAGAAGTTTACTCTATAAGAGTTAGTTGTATGATCTACCTTTATAGCAGATAGGTATCATTTTCTTATCTTCCAATCATCTGAACCTAATAAAGAATGTGCAACCTTAAGACTTCATAGGATACAGAACTCACTTTTTAGTAAAAAAGATGAAAAGACTAAATATTTGTTTAATTGGCTACTCTGGCTTTTAGAACAGAGCCATGGGGCCAAGGAATACCTAATTGGATAAAAAAAAAAAATAATACAAAGCAAAACAAAGCTCAGATATCTTGAATCCAGCATTAGTGGTTAAATCTCAAAATAGAAACAATGAAGAATTTGAACACTTTATATGATTAGCTGTGAGTGGCACTCACTGATTGCCAGGCTTTAGGAAATCATGTAAGGTTTTCAGATTGCAGAAGGTGGGGGACTTTCTATTAGTCAAGTAACACTAACAGAAATTCTGTTAGGTCATTATTAGTATCATTCTTATTCTACAAGTGAAGATAAAGAGGCAGAGAGTGTTTACACAATTTGCCAAACTAAAAGGCGGTCAGTATGAAACAAGCCATTAGGGTTCACAGTTTGTCCTCTTAATCACTACACTACATTGCCTTCTTCACCCATATAGAAATAAATGTTTTCCAAAGCTATTAAAATACTTTTCAAAGATTCTGACACATTACTTACTAATGAATTCCTCAAGGCTTTTGTGAAATAAACATATGAAGGGTCCTATAAGGGGATTTAGATGCAAAATCGGTGATTTACAGATTATAAGCCCACTCTAACTTCTTTATTTCCATACATCTCTACTTGGAGATTATTTTCGTTTCTAGTCAGTCATGAGAATAAACTATTAATTGTTTGCTTGGTTGATTGGGACTGATTCTCAGTAGTGGCCAATGATTAATACGTATGCCATAATCCCTTAATATAATGACACTCTTGAAATTCACTTCAGTTGAAAATGGTTCATTGATTTTAGTGGGCATGGCAGGATCCTGTGAGAGGCAAAATGACCAGGGCAAACTGAATACTGTAAACAACAGGGCCAGGGTGAAAATTAGAAGCATCTCATGTTCAGGAGTCTTGAGTAGTAGCTAAGATCACATGATTGGTAACCTGCTAATATTCCATTGTTAATAATTTTAAAAATAAAATAAAGCTAGGCTTAGAAAATGGAACCTGGATTTCAAATAATAGAATCATGACTATTGAATTAATTCCTAAGTCAATTTAGTTCACAGACTCAGAAAGACCTAGAATAATAAGACAAATACATCCTCAGAATCTTCTTTCTGGCCTTCTCTGAAGAGAAAGGAATAACTATACAATCAGAAAATGAAACCCTTAGATCTTTTGAGTATTTGTCAACAGTAGCTCTAATTTTATATTAATCTGAAGACTAGAACATCCTCTTCTTTTCTTAATTACAGTGGAGGCTAAAGCACCAAGCAAGGAATGAGGGCCTGAATGGAATTCACCTCATGGTAAGCCTACTTTGACTCTAAAACTAATCCATTATTCTTTCAAAAATTTACTAGATCTGTAGTTAAGGAATAAATATGTTCTACAATTATAAGAATTCCCATATTGTCATTTGACCAAAGAAGTAAAGTCTATCATGAGAAAGTCCAAATGGAAACTCCTGCAAACATGTCTTTATTTCCCAAAATAGTAGTTAGAGCAGACTCTTGAATCAGAACACAGGTTAAAATCACAGTTCTAACACTAAATTCTTTGTGACCTTACACAAATATCTTAATGATTTTGGCCTTTAAATTCTATGTATGTACTTGAATATTATATATTTTATAGAATTGCTATGTATTTTATAGAGCACTTATAAAAATGTTTGGCACATAGCAATCATATATTAGTGTTTGATCAATCAATCAAAAACAATACCACAACTCTGGAAAAGTTCAAGGAAGGTTATTCAACCATCTAAAATTTTTAACCAAAGAAATAAATATTTCTCTCACATCCCCTTATAGTTATCAGTTACTAAGACTGACCTTGTCACTGCCACTGTTCACTCTCCAGTGCCATAAACTTGAGAACGAGTCATCCACCAAGTGGAAGATGATCATATAGGAATCTTTCCATCATGAAGAAGGCAGAAGTTTATTTGCACCACTGTAGACAGTTGTTTTGGATTATACTGCCTTCCCTGCCCCTGCAGGATTTCCATCCTTACATTTGGGGAATGTCATACACACTGCTCTGGCAGTCCACTAATGCTGCTTCTGAGCAAAGAACTTAATGTACTACAATGAAAAAAATAAAGATGATCGTCTGGTCTTATATATTTCATGACTCTGATATGGGTAGACTTTATTAAAACCTTTTAATTTCTCTTAGGATACAATTCAGAATGCTTAGTGTGGCCTACATAAACCTACATTATATGGCTTCTGCCATTTTTTTTCACTTTTAGTTTTTTAAATCACTTTTTATGGGAGTATAGTTGATTTACAATGTTGTGTTAGTTTCTGCTGTGCAGCAAAGTGAATCAATTATACATATTCATATATCCACTCATTTTTAGATTCTTTTCTCATATAGGCCATTACAGAGTATTGAGTAGAGTTCCCTGTGCTATACAGTAGGTCCTTATTAGTTATTATTTTATATATAGTAGTGTGTATATGTCAATCCCAATCTCCCAATTTATCCCTACCCTCCTTTCCCCCTTGGTAACCATAAGTTTGTTTTCTACAGCTATGACTGTATTTCTGTTTTGTAAATAAGTTCATTTGTACCATTTTTTAGATTCCACATATAAGCAATATATGATATTTGTCTTTCTCAGTCTGATTTACTTCACTCAGTATGACAATCTCTAGGTCCATCCATGTTGCTGCAAATGGCATTATTTCATTCTTTTTTATGGCTTCTGCCTTTCTCAAAGCCTAATCTCCAACTACTCTTTCCTCAATTCTCAGTGATTCAGCCAAACAGACTTATTTTTGCACTTTTCCCAATACTTCATCCAATATCAAAGCCCTTGTATGGGATGTTCCTGAGCCTGTAATTCTCTCTACCTCTCTTCCATTTCTTAGATAGCCCAAATTTAATCATTATTTAGATGTCAGATGAAATGAGGCTACCACAAAGAAGTCTCCCCTACTTCACAGACTGCATCAGGGCTTTTTTTCCTTTCTGTACTTTTTCGTCTTTCTTATCACAATGTAATTAGTTGTTTAGTGACTATTTCTTGCGTCTCTCCCTGTGGAATTCAGCCTGTAAGGGGATCATTTTTTACTTATCTATTTCTGAATTCATATTATCTAACACTGTATTTATACATAGTAGGTACTCAAAAATATTTGTTGAATGAATGAACGATGAGTAAATTATTTCATTGTAAGTTAATTTCTCACAACTTGTAGTCTTATAATGAATGAAAGATGGAAGGACATTCTTCCTGTCACATCTTCATCCTTTCATGATAGCAAGGTGGTAAATTACAAGGTGAGAACCCTTATTCTAACATTCCTCCCAACATACCAGTCCCATATCTGTACCCCATGTCACTTCATCTAACACTAATCAATACACTAGCAGTAGTCTCACCCATGGAGAGTACCCTAAGCATTTCAAAAATATTGCATCTTCAGTTTTAAGTCTACATCATCAAATTATGTGTGACTTCTTTGATTTTATGAGAGCACTTTTTTATTATGGGCACATAGAACATTTGTAATAAGCAAATTATCTGGTAAAGGGACAAATATGTTCCTATCTATTGAAAAAAAATAGTTGCACATCCAAACCCGATGCTCAGATTACGATGATACACTTGTCAAAATACAGTACAATTAGGTTATGAATAAGAGGTTGATTTTAGGTTTTAATTTTAATGGAGATTGGATATTTGAATTCTGTAGACATGTGTCTGAGTTTAATAACCATCAAATGCATGTTCATATTGAATGACTGAGTCAATTATTTCCCCAAAAGTAGTTAGTAAGAGAATTTTAAATATGTAAGAATAGTAATGGAAAAACTCATGAATATTCTATGTTTCCAAAATTAATCACAAGTCAACTTCATTGTTTATATTTGTGGGATCTTATATTATTTGGAGATACTGATTGAGTTACAAAACAATGGAACACTAATAACTTTTGGAAGGGGTAAAACAATTAAAGGATATTAATAAGCCAAGTAGAAATTAGCACAATAATCTCATCTGCTACATACTTTGGGTTTGGACTTCCATTTTTCTGAAAGAGATTATTTTCTAACCTATAGATTTCATAGTATCGGAAAGAAATCTTAAAATAGTAAAATATAATAAACAAAATTTTAGATTTTGTATGTTGTACTTTTAGAATAGTAAAGTAATGGTTAAACGTTGCCTTTTATCTGTAATATACAATTCTTTATTACGTGATGTTTGTGTAGTTCCAGATTATTTGGGATATTTCAAACACTTTAAAGAGGGTATAAAAAGGTTAAACATGTTTAAAACATGTTTGCCTGCTCAGCCACTCCACTAACACCATGTCCCCTCAGAGTTCAGTTACCACTGCATTTAGATGCCACCGCTGGTTGTATACAGGGAAGAGAAGGGAGAAGTAGAAAGAAACAGGGGAAAATAATCATTATAATACAGCACAGTCCAAGGTTAAAGAAACATAAAGTAAATATTTGGGATCTGAGAGGATATTGTACTTCAGGAGACATGACAACTATGTTTTGCTATTGTCTTGACAAGATCTGTAGGAATTTTTAAACCTATCCCTTCAAGAAAGGACAGAGAATAGGCTATTGCCTATGGAGCTATAGAAAATAGTGGTGATAAAAAGAAATAGATACATATGATTGAAATTCAGAGTATTTATTAAATGAGTTATGGTTTTAGAGACGTTATTGATAAGGGCATTTGCTAAGAATAATTTTTAACTAAGCAAATATAGAACATTAAAGTGATCATCTAATATGATTGATATAGTGTAGTATAACCTTATTCCAACCTTGAGTGTTAGCTTTCTTTTATCCATTCATAAACTTATTTATCCATACTTCCATTATTTCATGCATTCAGCAGAAATTAAATAATTTTTGTGTTAACTGTGTTTCAAAAGAAGAATAAAACAAAAGTCTAATAAGAGAAAATTCTTGTCCTCAAGAAAATTTCAATTTTCTGTGGGGAGTTAGGAGAGCAAACAGTGGAGGAAATTTTCAATGAGATTGAACTTGATGTCAAGGGAATGGTTATGGAAGACAGCAAAACAAACTTGGAGAACAGTTAATAGTTCGATATTATTGAAGTATAATGTACATAGGTGAGAAATGGCAATAATTGAGGTCCAAAAATGGTTAGGAGAGATTGATCATGGTTGTCCTATCATAATGCTAGGAAATATACATTTTATTTAATAATCAGTGAGAAGAGATTGAAGGATTTTAGAACGGAGATATTACTGGTGATGTAGAACACTGATTTGGTAAAAGACAAGATTGTAAGAAGTGAGTCCAGTTAGAGAACTGGTATAGTAGTTCAGATGAAAAATATTCTGAGTTTTCTAATATCAGATTATTAGAGAAAATAGAAAAAGATTTTAAATTTATTCATAAGGAGGAGATCAATAGAGCTTAGTGTCTGATTTTGAGGGCATAGATATTAGCACTGGAGGTGATGAAAGGAAGTAATTCAGGATAAATCCAAGATGCAAGTGACTAGGTAGAGATATTTTGACCAAGATGTAGAATAAAAGAAAACAAGTGAAGATTTTTTTTTTTTTTTTTTTTTAAAGGCTGTCCCTTTTTTTTTTTTTTTTTTTTTTTTTTTTAAAGGATTTTCTTATTTATTTATTTATTTATTTATTTATTTTTGGCTGTGTTGGGTCTTCGGTTCGTGCGAGGGCTTTCTCCAGTTGCGGCAAGCGGGGGCCACTCTTCATCGCGGTGCGGGGACCGCTCTTCATCGCGGTGCGCGGGCCTTTCTCTATCGCGGCCCCTCCCGTCGCGGGGCACAGGCTCCAGACGCGCAGGCTCAGCAATTGTGGCTCACGGGCCCAGCTGCTCCGTGGCATGTGGGATCTTCCCAGACCAGGGCTCGAACCCGTGTCCCCTGCATTAGCAGGCAGATTCTCAACCACTGCGCCACCAGGGAAGCCCACAAGTGAAGATTTTTAACCGTTTGGTTGGTGGTTTTGTTTATTTGGGGACTAGAGGAGTAGGGTGATGGGGAAATATAGATGATAACTTTAGAGATGGATATAAATTTTAATGAATTTTGTAAAGGTAAATATATTTCCCAAACATATGGTAATTTGATAAAACATTCAGCCTTTATTTATTTTTATAATTGAATCTTTTTCTCTGTCCTTGTTTTTGAAGTGTCTCTCAGGTGAGAGGGCAAAGACTTCATGGTTCGTGTATAATTTATTTCCAGAAATTGTGAGGGAGAACTAGCATTTATAGACAGTATTCCTAAAACTCACAAGGGAACTATAGATGTGGCTTAAACAAGGAATATTCAGAAAATTAAAGTTTTATTTTTTCTGCCATCATTTGGCAGTCCTTCCAGGAAGGCACAACTGTAGTTTTTCTCCTTCAAATCAGTCTTGTTTTAAATAAGACTAAAATATAAGGGGAAGGGTGAGGACTAGATAACTGTAACCAGCTATTTTTGAAAAAGATTAATGCAGCAAAATTTCATCTAATATTAATTTAGGTATAATTTAGAGAGCATTCTTGTGTTGCACCATCCATCATAGGCACTGAATATAGAAAAATAAATAAGTAATTAAGAACACGTTTATTATTTTATGTAACTTCTTGCTCCATTATATTCATCTAGGAGAGTTGCTAAAAGGGGAAAGGATTTGTTTTTCAAATTCAAACACATCTTATGGTACCAAATAAAGCACATTATAATGAAAGTCTTTTGCAAGTATTTCCTTTAGCAATCTAAGGTCAGTTCACTGAAAAACTAAAACACATTGTTAACTGTGTGTCCTATTAAAAGGAGAATAAACATTTGCTAATCACTTTCATTTTGCCACACATTCTTCTAAATATTTTTGCAAACATTGTCTCATTTAATTATCATAGGGACTACTTAAGATAGAAATTATTGTCTCAATCTTTCAAATGAGGGAACAAATTTTCACAGATTTTATTTGCTCTAGGTCACTCAGCTAGGAAGTAGTAGCTAGAATTTGAACTTGGATGATTCTTAATTCTATGCCATGTCCAATGGGCAAATAGAAAATGCAAAAAAAAAAAAAAAAAGACCTTAAAAGGTAATTCCCCAAGTGAATATTTAAAAATTTTGCCTCTGTACCTATAAATATGTCATCTTTTTCAAGTTCAGGTAAAGCCTAGTAGGTCAGAGCAGACCAATGCTTCAGCAGAAAACTACTGCACATGAATGGTAGATTTTTAAAAATCACATTTTTATAAGGATGGGTTATGTTGATCAAGTATTCATTAGTGATTCCATTGTTCTCTGGAAGTCTTCTTGGATAGCAACTTTAATGACACTTTATTTTACTTGGAATGTGTACCTTACTCAATTCACTGGAGTCTGAATTTCTTTAGGGAGGGCCCCTTTTATATTGGTTTTCTTATTCCTACCACCTTATATAATATTTACTGTTCTATAGTCATTTAACTAACTGTTCAAAAATGAATGGGGGAACAATTAAATGAACATAGACATTAATAAAAGAACAAACAAATGACTATCACAATATGATTAGAAAATGTTTTTCAGTGCCATCTCAGCAACCAAGAGATAGTTTACATGGTACTTTTCACTGATTTCAATATGGCACATTCTGTCAATACCACAATCATAAGTTGTTTTGGGTACTTTTTTGACTCATTAAGTAAATTATTTTATTCCCAGTGGATTTTTAAAAGAACATATAAGTGTTAACTAAGATAGAAGATGTGTATTTCTTATGTTAAGAAGCATGGGGCACTTTTCAATATTTAAGTAAATTTTTTTTTAAAAAATTAGAGTTAAATCATTTGAAAAAGAAATTGGAGCTTAACACGATGCACATGGTCCACAGAATCAACTCTGATGCCCTTCTGATTAGAGTGCCTTGCTGCGGCCCTGTTGCTGGGCGGTAGCATGATTGATTGCTGTGTGATAGACTTTGCAATACTCAACTCCGTCAGTCAGTCATACAACTGGAGATAGAGATAAATTCAGGACTCTAGTTACCTCTGTGACCTTCGCTGATAATGAATCCTGTAGGCTCATTAGTTGCAATTTGAAACATTTTAAAATTAGTTGCCTTTAGTTTAATGAAGTTTTGTCTTGCTTGGAAATCAGAACAATGGTAAATACTTCAACAAACTTAACAATCGTTTATTACAGGCTAGTTGTGACCTTGAAGAGACCTTTATTTTTTCAATTGTAGTGCACATATTATATAGAATACATAGGGAGGGCTTTATTTTAATTATTATAATCATTCTTTATGTATTAGGAACCTTATTATACTTGCAATCATGTGTACCTTACTAAGATATATTAAAATCTCTTCTAAAATCACTTATGCTCATATTCATGATTTTAGTGTTTCATTTGTTCAGCTTATTTGGCCATATGATTGTCATATTGCTCCAGGCACAAAAGCAACCACTCTGACACTCATTTTTTTTAAAAGAACATTCTATTATGTATATGCCTAATATAACTGGGAATCGATGCCAACATTACAAAGGAAAAAAAATTCATGAAATGTAGTGCGACATAGAAGAATAATTTACTCTGGAGGAAACTGGAGTTTTAAATTTCCATATTTTAAACTTCTATTTTTATCGGTGCACAAAAACAAGTTGAAATATTTATTCATTGGATCAATTGCATAGTGTGTGTTTATAGATGAAAATAGTCATAATTTTTGCAGCCAGAGTTTGTGTCTTCTGGTATTGGCTATTCTCTAGCTGCTAGATTATTATGTTTCATAATTATATTGGGACATATTTTTCTATGCTCTTTAACTACAGAAGCCACTCACTTCCATCATTCAGGCTGCATATACTTGAGCTGTTTTCATGAGAGTAAGATAAATTTTCAGTGCAACATTCATACACTGACATTACCAAGGTATCACTCCTTTAGAGCTACCAAATGGAGATAAACTTTAGAATGAATTCAAAATTTCTGTGTATAAAAAAGTCTCTGTATCTCCCAGGGCCATTATAAGAATTAGGTGAGAAAATGTCTCTGAAGCAATTAAAACAACTCTGGGACATAGATAATCAGTGTCTTAGGAAGTTCAATAAAAATGTTATTAGTATAGTGAAATAATATTGATAAAATAGGTCCCATTTCTTGAACAACCAAAAAGTATAATTTTTATAAAAATCTTTCATTAAGTCTAGATGAATTTAAAAGCCAGAATAAAAACATCCAATTAACTGGACATTAATATACTGATAAACTGTCTAGTTGGATTTTTTTCCCCAGTGTTGGCTCAACATATCCCTAGTTATTTACCGAATCATTTATTTTTCTTCAAATGGCCTTATATATTTTCTATATATCTATTTACTTTAAAAAGTTTATCAAGTACCATCACGTTCAATTTCCAGTCCCACTCTTAAAACATTAGCACTTAAGAAAGGAAAAAATATCCCAAACTTTTTGGGTATTTAAGCTAGATGGAACTTTAGGAATTCTCTACTCTTCCCTCTCATTTTAGTATGAGGAAACTGAAGTTGAGTGGCATTGGCGATATATGTAAGGTCTCTTGCTTATTCAAATTTTAGTACACTGTAATCAATGCTATGGATAGATATGGACATTTTCAGAAACAAACACTCTTATTCAAGTAGGTAGGAAGGAAGGAAGGGAGCGAAGAGAAAAACAGGGCTGGAAGGTGGGAGAAAAAGAAGAAATGGAATTACAAAGCCAAGCACATAAGGTAAGTAAAGGAAGGAGGTATGTGTGTCTTATGGCCTCAAAATATGATTACCCAGGAAGCCAGAATATCACAACATTCAGACTTAAATGTGTATGTTAAAGCTGACTATGAGTTAAAAAAATTACAAATAACACCATACTCTTGCATGTGTATAGATGCCTAGCAAAAGCAAACCAATAATCAAACTTCTTCTGTGCTCTGTGTGAAAAAGATTTCTAGATGGTGTTGTTTGTTTGTTTTCTTAGTCATAATCCATATCAGTATAATTTTTTTATTTTAATAATTGAGAATGTATGAGGTAAACCTCATCAGAGCATTGGTGTTTAAACACTCCTTGAAACATTAAAATAGTTAAGTTTTTGATGATAGGAATTTTCCTCAACAAAAGTATAGTAATGACTATGCCTTCAGTTCTGTATGTTGTCCATGTTGTACCTTTCAAGACTTTGCTTTGCTAGCATCATTACCAAGCTTCTAGAATTTGAATCCTGGCTATGGCATGTGAAATTACTACATTCTCTCTTGTCGTGTTCTTTTGTGATGACTTTTGTTCTAAGCTCTTTTGGTGTATGCAAAGAGAATGGAGTTAGAGCAGTTGGCCAGAAATCCATAGACTCCCTTTGTGAGGGACGATGGGATACTCACTGGTCTAATCTCCTTTTTTATTTTATTTTTTTTATTGAAGTTCAGTTGATTTACAATATCATGTTAGTTTCAGGTATATAGCAAAGTGACTCGGTTATACATATAAATATGTATATACCTATACTCATTTTTAAATTTTTTCATTAGAGTTTATTACTAGATATTGAATACAGTTACCTGTGCTATACAGTAAATCCTTGTTGTTTATCTATTTTACATATGGTAGTGTGCATCTGTTAATCTCATACTCCTAATTTATCCCTCCTACACATTTCCCCTTTGGTAACCATAAGTTTGTTTTCCATGTCTGTGAGTATGTTTCTGTTTTGTAAATAAGTTCATTTGTACTATATTTTAGATTCCACACATAAATGATATCATATACTATTTGTCTTTCTCTGTCTGACTTATTTCAATTAGTATGATAACTTCTAAGTTCATCCATGTTGCTACAAATGGCATTATTTCATTCCGTTTATGGCTGAGTAGTATTCCATTGTGTGTGTGTGTGTGTGTATTTATATATAGATATATAAAATGGAATATATATACCACATCTTCTTTTGATGGACACTTAGTTTGCTTCCATGTCTTGGCTATTGTAAATAGTGCCACTATGAACATTGGGGTGCATGTATCATTTTGAATTAGAGCTTTCATCTTTTTTAGATATATGCCTAGAAGTGGGATTACTGGATCATATGGCAACTCTATATTTAGTTTTTCAAGGAACCTCCATACTGTTTTCCATAGTAGCTGCACCAACTTACACCACCAACAGTGTAGGAGGGTTCCCTTTTCTCCACACCCCCTCTACCATTTATTATTTGTAGACTTTTTGATGATGGCCCTCTGACATGAGGTGATAGCACATTGTAGTTTTGACTTGCATTTCTCTAATAATTTGAGATGTTGACCATCTTATTATGTGCCTGTTGACCATCTGTATGTCTTTGGAGAAATGTCTATTTAGGTCTTATGTTCATTTTTGGATTAGGTTATTTATTTTTTTGTTATTGAGCTGTATGAGCTGTTCATATATTTTGGAAATTAAACCCTTGTCAGTCACATTATTTGTAAATATTTTCTCCCAGTTCATAGGTTTTTTCATTTTTTTTATGGTTTCCTTTGCTGTGCAAAATCTTATAAGTTTGATTAGGTCCCATTTGTTTATTTTTACTTTTATTTATATTGCCTTGGGAGACTGACCTAAGAAAACATTGCTACCATGGTGTCATGTCTTATATTTAAGTCTTTAAGGTCTAATCTCCTCTTGACATGAGAGGTAACCTTGGGTAAATAGACAATTGAAATTTGCCAGGAGTCTGAGTTAAGGATTATGTATTATAAGTAAACCCTGAATCTATTTATTTACAATGCATGGCTCCATAGTCACAGAAGATATGTTAACGAGTCCAAGCTCGTACTGCTCGTCGCACAACAGGCCAATAAATCAAGAGACAAGTTGTTGGGGCAAGGAATAGTGACTATATTCAGAAAGCCAGAAGACCAAGAAGATGTTGGACTAGTGTCCCAAAGAACCATCTTGCTGGGATATGGATGCTAGTTTCTTTTATAGAAGAAAGAGGGGAGAGGTGAGGATGTAAAGTAAAAAGGCCATAAGTTGTTGCAAATATTTCCTGATTTCGGTCAAACTCTGGATGGGATGTGTTAATTTCTTCCTTCCTGCAGCCATTCACAAGTGGGTTGCATCAGAATGTTTCCTATGAGCTGAACAAAGGTATTTTAGGTTAACAGTCAAGCATGGTAGGGAGGGTCTCTGGAGATGGGCAATTAGGTATACTTTAAGCTATAGGCAACATCCCTTTAATGATTAACTTGTAGCAAAATGCAATAGAATACAAAGGGTAAAGTAAAGAAACAGATCTAATATGGAGTCAGATTTATTCTTGCCTATTACAGCTATGCAGTTTTCTGGGTTATAAAATAGAGATTTTTTTTATAGCATAAATAATTTGCCACCTTTTAGTACAATAACTCACATACTTCATTTAGAGAACTCATCTATTCTGGGTCAAAGAACATTTAAGTAATGCAAGAAAGTGCTTTCAATGTTCTCCAGATCTTTCACTGCTCTTAGCCCCTTGATTGCTTCAATTCTTTAAATCAGTAGTAAACTTTGAGAGAAGATAAGATTTCTGGTTTTAATGAACCTGATTAGAAAATCTGAATCTTTGTATGCTCAGTATTCCCCAAAAAAGTTTAAAAATATTAAATATGGCATTATTAAAAACAAACAACAAATTAAATTTGAAACTTAAATACTTTGTATGAGGCTAAAACAATAAAATGGTCTTCTAAAAATGGCAAGCTATCATTGTAGCCCCTTTGAGGAATTTTGTTTTATATAATCACTTCTTTATCAATGCTGCATAGATATTTAATACAAAAATGCATATATCCAGTTGTATAATTTAAATTAGTCCAAAATAGATATTTAGTGAGATATTTCTACCAGAGAACCTATGGCAAGACTAAATGTTGCAATTGAACATGCATTTAATAACTGGTTTTCTTCAGCTAAAAGCAATGTAAAAACAATCATCTCATATTTAAAACAGTAAATAAAAGAGGGTGTGCCATTTTTATATTAAAAGTTAGCCAACAATTTAAATAGAAAATTGGTTTAGTTAGCATTTTATGCTAAAATAACACTCGTGTCTCAGTCATGCATTTGACATGAACTAGATTATATGTATTGAAGGTTGAGGGCTCTTGCTATCTTCAGTTAATCGAACACCCACATCAAGGTCTTTTCCATTTTTAGACCTTTAGATCTGCTTTTCTTCTGCCAGAAATACTCTTCTATTTATCTTTACATATGCCTACATTTGATGGTTAAGAATCGATTAATAGTAAGTCCCCTACATACAAACGAGTTGTGTTCTGAGGGCAGGTTCATGAGTCAAATTTGTTCGTAAGTTCAACAAAGTTAGCCTAGGTACCCAACTAACACAATCGGCTATATAGAACCATACTGTCACACAAATAATACACAAAAACAAACACAAAAAATAAAACATTTTTAATCTTACAGTACAGTACCTTGAAAAGTACAGTAGTACAGTACAACAGCTGGCATACAGGGGCTGGCATCAAGTGAACAGTCAAGAAGAGTTACTGACTGGAGGAGGGAGAGGAGGTGGGAGATGGTAGAGCTGAAGGATTGTCAACAATAGGAGATGGAGGGCAAGCTACAATTTCACTCATGCCTGACGTTGATGGCACAAGTTCTGCTTCCTTGCTGGATTCAATTCTATCTACCCTCTTGAAAAAATGATACAGTGATGTCTGGGTAGTAGCTCTTTTTTCTTGTCATAGATGACATGGTAGCCCTGGATTGCATTCTGAACGGCTGCTGCAACCTTCATGTACTGTTCTACGTTCGGGTCCTGTGCCTCAAAAGCTAACAGTGCCTCCTCAAATAAAGATAATCCCCTTGCCATTTCCTGCATTGTGAATCTCTTTGGTTCTTTAGTTCATTCTTCTTCCTCTTGTCTCTCTTCATCCTTTCTCTGGGCCTCCAATTCCATCAGGTCTTCATTAGTAAGCTCCTTGTGTTGCACAGTAAGGAGTTCAATGTTATAAGAACAAGCGACATCTACCATCTTTTCACCTTGCTCCACTCTGTCAATTATTTTCACTTTTGTTTCCATCGTTATCGCTTGGTGCTTCTTAGCAGTACCTGCTACATCACCGCTGCTTTTACGCTTGCTTCTGGACATCCTGGGCTTAAAATAAAGATATTGTACTACTATACTCTATACTGTGTTGTACAGTAAAGTACACAAAAGCACAACCACTTGTAGAAGATGCATGCAAGTGACAATGTACGCCAGACATGTGAACTAACTTACGTGATTGGACATATAAACACACATTCACATCTTTGAAAATTCGCAACTTGAAGGTTCATATGTAGGGGACTTACTGTAATTGTCATCTCTGACGATCTTACTTAGCTAAAGTATCTTCTTCCCCTCAGTCATGTACTCACTCTATCTTCATGTTAGTGTTTATTGGACCTGAAATTAACTTATTTATTCAGTTGTTCATAAAATTATTTTCTCTCTGTCTCCACTAAAATGTCAACTCCTGGAAGTCAGAGAGTTTGTCTATTTTGTTTACAGTTAAATTTCCCCAATACCTAAAATAAGATTAGGCACACAATAACAAATAAAGTAAATAAAATAGAAAAATACATAGACTAATTCATGGAATTTTCTAGAATTTTATGTATTCTCTAATGTAAAGTTCTTTTGATATGTTGATATGACACAAATGTGATAAAGTCATCTTACCAAGATGGAATTCATTTATTCCATCTTCAATGAAAGGAGGCTACAAGGATATCTATAGATAATACAAGTACTCAGTTTTCAAGTAGTCAGTTCAAGTAATCAGTTCAGGTCCCAAATTTTTCACCCAAAACTTGCAGTCAGAAATACATTTTCATACTATTATTAAATCATTTACAGTCCATTGAGTATTTGTTTGCTTCAGTTGCCAATCATTTTCATCCCTTGGAAAAAACTGGATTTAACTGTGAACTTTTTCAGAAAATATGACCATTCAGCTACATCCCCAGAGATTTTGATTCAGTATATCTTGGATGAGACTGAGTGTCTATATTTTAAAACTTCACAAGTGATTTGTGGAGGCTACTGCACTAAGCATCATGAGCCCCTTGACAAAAGGTATTTTTCTTTATTCATCTTTTAGATAGAGTGGGTTAAAAATAGTAAAACTGGAAAAAAAAAGAAATGGTTTGTAAATAAAGTGAATAGTTAAGGAATATAAATTAAGTAGTTCATACACTGGTTAATTATCCCTTGAGTACAAAATAGTTAATTTTAATTCCTGTATGATTTTGCATGGCTTCTACCTTCTTAGCCCTTTGTACTACATGGAAAATACTAGGAATTGGTGGCAAAGAGAAGAGAGAAAGAAATGAAAGACCATATTAGTGAACCAACTGTAGTCAATAAATGCTTCTCTTTGGCAGTGAAATATATTTCTTACTTTGCCTTCCAGTGAACTCACAGTTTCCAAAATTGGCATTGAGCTAATTTCTTCCTTGGTAATAAGACCTTGCTATGTTCCCAGCTAATTTGCTTGGTTCTTTCATAATGAAGGCTAGGAGAACTTGTCTTTCAAATTTATTTCTATCTGCAAATTCTATAATTTCAGAAAGATACTTAAAACTTAGGGAAAACTTGCCTATTCATTCATTTACTTCAACTTAGCCTAAAGGAGTAATCTTAATATTCTTATTTATCTAAAGTGCAACTAATATTAAATATCCTGAGACATATAATGAAAACTTCGCTCAAGTTTCCCTTATTTCCACCCAACCCCCTCAAAAAATATCTCACTTGGGTAAATTCGCTTGTGTAAATTCACTGCATAGTTTTCCATTGCCAACCTGATCTATTATGCTTTGGCTTCAAGCCAATATTTTATTCTCCCTGTAATGTATGCATAGAAACCTTGCAATTGTACCATGTTAAATTCCCATACACTCATAGTTTACCCAACTCTTTTTTTTTTATATTCCTAATTCACTAGAGTGTTTGAAAGAGAGGAATGCAGAGTTAGAGAGAAAGAAAAGTAACAAAGATGAAAAGCATTTCATTTCACTCTCTGGAATCAAAATAATTCTGCTCATTCAGATTAATGTATTTCTATCCCATGTTTGTGCTAAATTAGATTATTCCCACTTTGTTACTCTTTTTGTATCCCAAAATATTTTGACTTTTTAAAAATTTGTTTTAGAAATAATTCATTTCTTTTTTTATAGAAAGTTTACAATGTTGATTTTTTTCCCCTCTGGATTATGCCTACTAATAGTTCAGTTTGATTCACTTAAACAAATGTTTATTGTCCTTTTCTGTGTACCTAACAGCATACTAAATAGTTAGTATACAATGAGAATATAATGAAGTCTCTGTCCCAAAGAAACTTACCTTTTAGTGAGAAATATAGACATGTAAACAGATTAATTCAGTTCTGTAGTGTAGAAAAAGATATATGCTCATATATCAACAGCATAAAGGCAGAGAAGTAGAAGCAGGGAAACTAATTACTGAAATGAGAACGTTGAAGAAAAGAAAGCAACAAGCCAAAGGTAGATTCCTGAAAAGCCTACATTTGAATGGGCAAGAAGAAAGCAAAGAGCTTACAAACAGTCATAGAATAAACAATCATGGAGAAATCATGAGATAAGAAGAGACATGTGCCATAGGAGTGAATGAGGAAAGAGTGTTAATGAAGGGGGCATAGCTCAATAGGGTCAAATACCATAGAGAATTTCTGCAAGACACGGCTTTATAGGTTCATAGGTGGTGACAATATGAATGCAATTGATAGCCCTTTACTATCTAAAGAACTCTCTCCCAAATGGTGGAGACATCATATTGTTCCAAGTTGGAGGAAAAATAAGACAACAAAGGTAAACTGTGGGATCATAGATGTTGACTAATCTTTCAAAAAGCTGAGTCAGGAAGGGGCAATAAAACAAACAGAAACCCATGGATGATATTCTCTACCTTAAGGCTGAGACTCAGAATCCAGAGTCTATCAATGCTTCAGGAGAAATTACACTATAATTCCCTCCTGAAATGGTCTCCAAACTTCAATGAAAATATTTATGTAGATAAATGGATTGTTCTGATAGTCCTGGGGAAAGAATGAGGGGATGAGGAGAAAGAACAGAGGCCTGACATATTGTACTTCAGCTTTTTGCTGCCTTACATTGAGAAAGGGCATCCCTCTATCATGTGAGTTAGCACCACAATGTCCAGACAGAGAAAGGAGGCTGACACACAGCAGAGTTTAGGGCAGCAGGAAAGGACACCTGATCCAGAAAAACTCTTCAGAAAGGAAAACTTCAAGACAAGCAGCAAACAAAATGATTTGCTTAATCTTGATGGCTGATAATACTGACATGGAGAAGAAAAGTACTTGTACTACATTACGCGTCTCTTTAATATCTTTGTCTTTCCCACAAAATGTTGAATACTTATGGTCATGGATGTTTTATTTATCTCTGTACCTCCAGTATTTTTATATGATAAGAAGGTGAATATAAGTTTTTTTTTAATATCTTTACTGGAACATAATTGTTTTACAATGATGTGTTAATTATAATTTCTTTATAATGCTATATAATTAGTTACAATGTTGTGTATAGTTGCTTTACAATGTTGTGGGTTTTTTAAAACATCTTTATTGGAGTAGAATTGCTTTACAATGTGAATCAGCTATATGTATACATATATCCCCATATCCCCTCCCTCTTGCATCTCCCTCCCACCCTCCCTATCCCACCCCTCTAGCACCGAGCTGATCTCCTTGAGCTATGCAGCTGCTTCCCACCAGCTATCTATTTTACATTTGATAGTGTACATATGTCAATGCTACTCTCTCAAATTGCCCCAGCTTACCCTTCCCTCGCTCCATGTGCTCAAGTCCATTCTCTACTTCTGTGTCTTTATTCCTGTCCGGCCCCTAGGTTCATCAGAACCTTTTTTTTTTTTTTTAGTTTTTCTTTATTGCTAGGATTTAAAATTCTTATTGGTGAGCTAATAGGATGTTACCCTTAAAAATAATCTAACTTGCATACTGTTATTAATACAATGACATCTTGTGGTAGAGTATTGGAAAGATAAATCAAATTAATAATTATTTTAAAGGATAAAAAAAGTCCTTGAAAAATAAACCTTGCTGAAGTTGGCTGATGTATTGTAATAACTGGTGACGTTAACCAAACTTTGACTAAAAACAGTAAGAAATATAGAATGAAAAAATACTTAAATATTGCTTATGGTTTGAGGAAATAATAACAAAGAGATAACACTGATTGTTTATTACGTGCCAAGCACTTTTTGAACTTTGCACTTAATAATTTTTATAATCATCACAATAACCTGAGACAGATACTAATTTATCCTCATTTACAAAAGAGGTAATAAAAGCACAGAGTAGTTAAGAAACATATTCAAGTCTGTGAGACTAATAAGCAATGGAGCAAAAATCAAACTCAGGTAATTTAGCTCCAAAGCCTACAAAATTAAGCAGTATACCAATAGAGTTAAAAACATGGATATAAATAAAGTAATAAATTAATTAAATTTAAAAAATTAAAAATTAATTTGAGGATACATACTGGCAATATTCAATCATGAATTATATGCAATTGTTTATGTCAAATACTATTTTTAAAAGTGTGTTAGGGTTGTATGTCTCTCTCCATATAAATATGAGAGAGAGACAGAGAGAGAGAGAGATTGAGATTTATTATAAGCAGTTGTCTCACTTGATTATGTAGACCGAGAAGTTTTAAGATCAGCAGTCCACAAGCTGGAAACAGGAACGTCAATATGTAGTTCCAATACAAGGCCAAAGGCTTGAGAATCAGGAGAGCTGATGGGATAAGATTTAGTCTGTAAACTGGCAGGCTTGAGACTGAAGAATAGCTGATATTTCCGTCTGAGTCTAAAGGTCAAAAAATTACTAATGTCCCAACCCATTTAGTCAGATAGGAGGAGTTTCTTCTTACTTAGCTTTTTTGTTCTATTCAGTCCTTCTAGCGATGGCTGAGACAGACCCACATTAGGGAGGAAAATCTGCGTTACTCAGTCAACTGATTCAAGTGTTAATCTCATTCAGAAGCATCCTCACAGACACACCCAGAATAATGGTTGGTCAAACATCTGGGCACCTTGTCGGCCCAGTTAAGTTGAAACATGAAATTAATCATCACTGACCTAACCCATGCCAACTTGGCAACGATTTGCATCAGTTAAACTACAAGGAAAGACAATAACAAGGTCATAATTCTCCCTAACATGATATAATGATCCTGTATACAGCTGAAAACTTACTAATCCTTTCCCCACAAGAGGAGAAAAAAGTCCTTGAATATTATTACTCTTCTCCTTGATATCACATAACTTAAATATTATGATGTAAAGTTAATATGCCTTTTGTTACATGATAAAACATTGAGAGGAAAGAAAAAGATATTTGCCATATGTACGTACATATACATATATTTGTATACCTACACACACAAAAAAAATATTCATAACAAAATAATGAGGACATACTCATGACAATTATAGTCCTTGTTTCTGTAACTTGTTACGTGGTTATAGCTGGTATTTATAACTCTAGCTTCTCCCACTACCCATTCTGTATTCTCTTTGCCTTCAGCAAGTACATCATCTCACTGTGGTTCTTTACCTGGTGGGGTGACCAATAAGTTCAACCTGAAAGGTCTGGGCAATTAGTAGTCCTCCTGGATTGGGGTTTTTCTTAAATTAATTTATTTTATTTTATTTTTGGCTGTGTTGAGTCTTCGTTGCTGTGTGCGGGCTTTCTTTAGTTACGGCTAGTGGGGGCTACTCTTCGGTGCGTTGCACGGGCTTCTCATCGCGGTGGCTTCTCTTGTTGTGGAGCACAGGCTCTAGGCACGTGGGCTCAGTAGTTGTAGTTCATGGACTCTAGAGTGCAGGCTCAGTAGTTGTGGTGCACGGGCTTAGTTGCTCTGCAGCATGTGGGATCTTCCCAGACCAGGGCTCAAACCCGTGTCCCCTGCATTGGCAGGTGAATTCTTAACCACTGCACCACCAGGGAAGCCCAGATTGGGTTGTCATAGTTTTCCACTTACCTTAATCATAGGGCAAAGTAAAACTAAAAAATGCACTAAGAGAAGCCCTCAGGGATCTCCTATATTCTAGACATACTCCATTGTGGAGTAGTAATCCAAATTCCCTTCATAGTCAGGATCAATCACTGAGCCAGCACAGTAACTCCCTTCTTCACCTGTTGATTCAAAAGCATGAGGACCCCAAAGTGGCTGGACCAAAGTCTTAAGTTCTAGTTCAAATGAATCATTGCTGTCTCCTGGTGGAATCATTCCTCCTTTGGAGCTAGACCTCTAGGCTAGCAGAGCTTAAGGTTGCAGGAATAGGAAGCAAAATCTTGCTAGCAGGGCAGTAGGGGTTATAGTGAGTGGTGCTACTCCCATTTCCACTTCTGATTTCTTGACCTATGAATCCCAGCTACGGGAGAAAGAGCACCATATATTGGAAGCTGATTAAGAGCATATACGTCCTTCTGAAGAACCTTGCCCCAGCCCTGCAAGGTATTGCCACATAGCTGGTACTATAATTGAGTCTTCAAGAGCCCATTCCACTGTCCTATCAAGCCAGCTGCATCAGGATGGTGGGGAACATAGTAACACCAGTGAATTCCATGAGCATAGGCCCATTGCTGCATTTCTTTTGCTGTGAAATGAGTCCCTTAATCAATAGCAATACCGTGTAGGGTATCATGATGGTGGATAAGGAATTTTGTAAGTCCCACATGACAGTTTTGGCAGAAGCATTGAATGCAAGGAAAGCAAATCCATATGAAAAGTATCTATCGCAGTAAGAACAAAACATTGTCTCTTTCATGATGGAAACAGTTCAATGTAATCAACCTGCCACCAAGCAGCTGGCTGATTACCCTGGGGAGTGGTGCCATATGGAAACTTTGGTGCTGACAGATTGATCACTCAGCAGTAGCCTTAGTTAGGTTGACCTTGGTGTGAGAAAGTTCAAGTTGCTGGGCCCATGACCTTGCCACCATGACCACTTTGTTCATGTGATTATTTGGGCAGTGATGGGATGACTGGGGAAAGAGGTTGCCTGGTATCCTATCCCTCCTCTGTGAAGTTACTATTTGATGAGCATTCACATAAGACACAAATATCTTCACATTTTTTTGCTCACTTAGAGAAGTCTATCCACATATCTCTTCCCCAAATTTCCTTGCAACTAATTTTCCAGTCACGTTCCTTACAAGTCCCTGATCATCCAGCCAAACCATTGGCCATAGCCTATGAATTGGTAATAATTGTGCATCTGGCCATTTCTCGTTCCAAGCAAAATGAAAAACCAGACTTATTGCTCAAAGTTCTGCCTACTGAGAAGATTTCCCTTCATCATAGTCCTTAGGGATATCCCAGAAAGGGTCTATAATGCTACAGCTGTCTACTTTTGGGCGGTACCTGCATACTGTATGAAACCATCAGTAAACCAGGCCTGTATCTTCTTTCCTCCTGTCAACTGATCATAGTGAACTCTCCTTGAGACCATAGGTACAGACTGAAAGAGAGAAAGAAATGTAGCAGGAGAAGGGACCAAGGGCATTTGGACCACTTCTTCATGTAACTTACTTGTGCCTTTGGGTCCTGCTTGGGCGTGATATCATATACACCTCTTCCATTTTATGATGGAAGGCTGCTGTGCATGCCCAGCTAAATTTTGACATTGGGCTGGAGAGTTGATATATCCCAGAGGTAAGACACTGAACGTGTATTGCTGGTTTTGCCAGCTGAAAGCAAATAGCTTCTGAAAAACTTTATTGACAGGGATGACAAATAAGGCATTTTCCAGATAATAGTTGCATGCCAGGTACCAGGGGATGTATTAATTCACTCAAGCAATGAAATCATATCTCGTATAGCAGCTGCAATTGGAGTCACCACCTGGTTAAGCTTATGAAAATCTACTGTTATTCTCCCAAGATCCATATGTCTTTGGCACAGGCCAAAAGGCAATCTGAATGAGGATGTAATAAGAATCACCACCTCTGCATATTTCAAGTCCTTGAGTATGACAGTAATCTCTCTGAGATCCCTCCAGAAAAGTCATATTGCTATGGGTTTACTATTTTTCTAGGTAGAGTCAGTTCTAATGGCTACTCCTTGTCCTTTCCCAACATAATAGCCCTCACTCTACATGTCAGGGAGCCAATGTGGAGATTCTGCGAGTGACTAAGTATGTCTATTCCAATTATGCATTCTGGAACTGGGAAAATAACACAGGGTGGATTCAGGGGCCCACAGAGCCACTGTGAGACAGATTTGAGCTAAAATTCCATTGTTCACCTGACCGCTATAACCTATTCTGACTTTAGAGCTATAGTGATGTTTTGGGTCTCCTGGAATCAGTCAGTTCAGAGCCAGTGTCCTGTAGTCCCTGAAAGAACTAAGTATTTCCTTTTCCCCAATGCACAGTTACACTGGTAAAAGTCCATAGGTCCCTCTGGAAAAGGCTGGAAGAAATCTTAGTATACACTTATGGCAGTGTACTGGGGTCTTTCCTTAAAGAAGACTCAGTCTTCCCTTCATTCAAGGGTTCCTGGCTGAAAACTGGGAATTAAGCGACCATGACTCTCTGTTTTTATGATTCAGGTTAGACTTGTGTTCACTTGACTTAGAATTTTTCTGGTTCTACAGATCAAGTAACAGTTGAATAGGCTTCCTGTCTATTCTACTTCTAGGAATATCATGATCAACTAACACCATAGGTCTGCACTAGTCAGACTATTCTAATTGCTGCTTTGACTCTGCTGTCCATTGCAGTAATCAGTCACATCTTGCCTTTGGCGGTTAAAAGCCAGCACTTGACCCCTGCTACCCTAGGACCCAATTACTACCATTGCATTTAAGTTTCTCAATTCAGTGACTGCAGTTCCAACTGTGAGATCTGTGAAGAACAATCACAGAACTCTTTAAGGATATGGGGCTCCTCTCACAAATTTATTTCTCGTAGTTGTGGTGAAAGGTATGTCCTCTGGACCTACCCAGTGTGGATGAGTAGGTCTTAAATGACAAATCCACTCTAATGTTCCAATTTCCCTAAACCTCTGAATCCTTTTCTCTGCACTAAACCAACAAAGGTTCCAACTTGCTCACTGTGGGCCAACTTTTGGTCCATATTTCAGTCAAACAACCAAAAGATCTGTTAGAGCCCTTTCTAAATTCCTGAGCTACAACATTAAATGCAGAGTCTCTGCCATATCAATAAATTTTGCCTGATCCAACTTTGTGTTCTTTCCACCATTATCCCACACCCTCAGTAGGCATTCCTACACATGTCCTCTGGATTTCAGTCTATATAAATTAGAAAACTCAAGTAGTTCTTTTGTAGTATAGTGCACCTCCTCATGTACTTTGTACCTCACCTTTGGAGGGCTGCTAGGATGTGAGTCTAATGATAAGACTAAAAGCATAGTGGAGTGATGCGAGTGGGTCCCGAGGACAATCAGTATGGTCTTGTATAGTATCTACCTGAAAGAATGCCATTATTGTTTCCCCAGGCAATATAGGGTTAATTCTCTCAGAGGAGGGTGGAGAGGCACTGGGGGTAGGAAGGCCTCTTCCATTGGCAAGGAAAACTCATCAGAACTTAGGGACTCAACATCTCCAGCTTCATCAGGGTCTTCCCACATGTCCCTATTCCAATTTTCAGGACCCCATTCCTCCCCAATCAGTGGGTCACTTTAACAGTAGACACACTGTGTGGCTGGGAGTTCAACTCTCATTGAAATTAGGTCAGGCAAGAATGAGATTCTGAGTTGGATTTTCAGCAACCCAAGGGATGACGATGTTGACCTTTTCTGACCCTTGTGACATCAATCAAATAAAGCTTGGACTCTGTCAACCTTTGCCCCAATTCTAAGCTGAATTCTCCTATGCTCCAGCCCTTTCATGAATATGCATACACCACTCAAGCCCCTTCATGAGTATGCATGTACCCTTAGCTTAAAACTTCCCCAATTTTGCTGTTCGGGATACAGTGCTTTGGGAAAGATCCCTGGTGTTCTCCTTACTTGTTGCAAGCACAATACTATATCCTTGCTTCTCCTGATCTTTAGCTTGGTTGTATCTTTTGGCTTGACACCTACAAGAGAAGAACCCAGTTTTTGGGTAACACTGTGGTGATACTTTATATATTTCTATTGCCAGATCATATCATAAACTATCAGTTTTCTCCTTACTACTAGAAATAGAATCATTAACATCTTTAAATCTAATCAGATTAGAGAGCCAATTCCAGAAACTCCAGAGCCAATTCAGAAAACTCATCCTTGAAACTGTATTCTTCTAGAACCATCTTAGATACTAAAATCTGTATTAGTCATAACTCTCCTGGGAAACAGAACCAATAGGGTGTGTGTGTCTGTGTATATGTATAGAATTGGCAAATGCAGTTATGGAGGCTGTGAATTTCCATTACCTGTAGTCAGCAAGGTGGAAACCCAAGAAAGCTGATATCTGAGTCCACAGGCCTGAAAACCAGAAGAGCCAATGATGTAAGTTCCAGTCTGAAATCTGACAGGCCTGTGACCCAAGGAGAGAGATGTTTCAGTTTAAGTCTGAAGTCCATAAAAGCCCAAGTCCCAGCAGGAGGAGTTCTCTCTTACTTAGCCTTTTGGTTTTGTTTTATTCAGGTCTTCTATTGATTAGATGAGGCCCACCACATTAGGGAAGGCAACCTGCTTTACTTAGTCTTCTGATTCAAATGTTAATCTTGCCCAGAAACACCTTCACGGACATACCCAGAATAATGTTTGACCAAGTGTCTGGGCACCCTGTGACATGGTCAAGTCAACACATAAAATGAACCATCACAGATAGTAAATTATCATTTGTTTAGTTTCAGATAAAATTAATCATGAGATATTCTAACACTTTCTTCTTGTACCACAGTAAAATATCTTGTAGTGTAGTGTAGAACTACTACACTATGCTAGACTGCTGCTCAACAATTGTCAAAATAATGACCACAACAATGTTATTGATGGAGGCAGAGCAACTGAGAAAAATAGTGATTGGAAATTAGTAAAAATTAACATGTGCGTTGAAAGCACATACTAGAAAATAAGTCATGTTTCCTCACTGCATGAGGGAAAACATAATGATGTGAAGAATTTTTCATATTAAAAAAAATAAATTATTGTATTACAGAGAGTGCATAGAGTAGAGAATGTAGGGGAAAAAATAACATGCATAGTTTTAAAATCTAGATTAGAAAGTTTGTGTAATAACCTGACCTAAAGGGAAAATGTGGGGAACTGTAATTGCTTGAAAAAAACTGGTACTAGAAATGCTAGGTAACCTAAATGAATCTCATCATTCATTTTGGGAGAATTTCTTTAAACATGTAAGGCCCATTAATTGAGATGTCATTGAACACGGAAGAGCAAAATAAATTAAAGGTGGTGGGGGCAGTGGATAAAAGGTAAGCTAGGCTAAAAAAGCACCAAAAAAAAAAAAAAAAAAAAAAAAAGAGGAAAAATATAAAGTAAAAGGGACCTACTAAAAAGGGAAAATAATGTATATGCATGTAGTTTCGAACAAACATGAAATAACACTATTAGACAAAACATTGATGAAATTATTCTAATCTTTAATTGTGGCTATTTGACTCACCATTTATTAACTTGAATAGGAACTACATTAAATACAGTGGGGAAGTAAAAGTTGTAGAATGTGTTATTTTGGCCCTCATTACTTTTTTATTCCAGAAAGTGAGATAATAAATAAATAAATAAATAAATAAATATTCACATGCATAATTAGAGGTGTTGGTAGTAGTGATGAATACTAAGAATATTAATTTGGGGCAGGAGTTAATTTGTGAAAAGAAAATTCTTTAAGAATGAGAGAATTCAAGGATGAGTTAGCTGAGAGAAGGGGCCAGAAATTATAGCATATGACTATAAATCTCATTATAAAGCAGTCAGCTGAATATGAGACAATTCATCCTTAACATATTCCTATATCCAACATACACTTTAAGCTAAACTGTTAGGAAGAAAGATTTCCTTGGGGCTGCCAGCATAAATTAGACTTTAAGATAAAGTAGAAGAATAAATGTTTTCTTATTTCTCATCAACTGAATATTGGAATTCCTCTACTTATTAGGGTCACCAAACAGATCTAAAAAGGAAAAAATAATTAAATAAAGTTATGGCTCAGTGGAAGAGAGGATTAGTACACTGGTTTTTAGTCAGATTAAAATGTCTACAATTAATCATGGAAAATACTCCTCCAACTCCTTTATTGGGTGACTTAGAAGGCTGCAAGATTGAGGGAGCCCCAGAATAAAATAGTTTTACAGCTGTTCTAGACTGTGATGTAAGCTTCCCTGCTGCTCCTGCTCAGGTTATATGACTTAGAAGATCCAATGTTACTGGAGGAATCCATAATAGCCAGAAGTTATTGTAAAGTCCTCAGCAAGCCTTGATAGAAGTCACAAATCTGACTCCCAGGGTTTTGGAAACAGAACACATCTCCTGATCCAAAGCGATACTATTTAAATAGCAGTTCCTGGTATGCTTCTGGGACCCATTAAAAACTAAGCATCTGACTAGAGGACACTGACTATGAAGTCAATTGGCTTTCTTAAGTTGGATATTTGCAAGATCAATATATCATAAGGTATAATGGATACAAAAATATCACTCTACAATGGTAAGAATATATTTGACATTGGTCCCAATCAATTCCAAATAGCACAAGTAAACTGCACAAAGAGGTGGACCCAGACATCCATTTTACTTACCTCGGTTGTGCCAATGCCTGTCCTTCAACTCAATGCTTTTTGCTCGGTGGAAGTTTTCATGTGACCAGTAGGCAGGAAGGGAAAAAAAAAAAAAAAAAACAGTCCTGGTTTAGTGATATATATTTGCTCGAAATGTAGGTATTTGCTAAAAATGAAATATTGTCACACTAGAGCCTCACTCAGTGGTGTTCCTAAGGGACAGTGAGGAGTGGAAATCATTCAAAAGAACAGAGATACATACAAGCAGTGTATGTGGTGTTTTCACTTTGTATGGAGGAGGAACTAGCCTGAGATAAGAAAATAGACAAATTCAAGGGCAATAATAAATGGTTTGGCTGATGGATCAGGCATCTAAAAGACACATAGCTAGCAGATCGTACACAAAGAGTTCTGGGCAAAAAACAAGTGAATTGACCTGTAGAAGTGAGTAAAAATTCTGTGGATCTTTTTGTCTCACTATCAAATCCCACCAGAGAGCATCCACTGGAGAAGAAGCACTCAACAACCAGATAGATGAGATTTATTTCTCAGTGACCTTCAGTTAACCTCTATTCTTAGACATGCTGATGTTTTGCAAGGGGCTGCAAATGGAGTAGCATGGTAGCAAGGATAGAGGCCATGTAAGTGTTCAACAGAATGGCTTCTCTGACACCAAGACTGATTTAACTACTGCTGCTGTTGAGTGTTCATCTGGCCAGTAGCAATGAATGATGCCAATTCCTTCATATGATACCATCTTGTCAAAAAAAAACAGCCTGTGATTTAGTGGAAAGTTAATTACATCTGTCTCCTTCAATCCTGGAGGATTCAGTGATTCATCTTTATTGGAATTGATACTTGCTCTAGATATAGTTCTCTGCCTATAATTTCTCTGCAAATTATAAATTCACTGGCTTAGAGAATTCCTGACTTACATTCATGGGATACCATATGATAAAATCACCAACAAGGGAGACATCTCATGATGAAGGAGATGCAAAACTGTGTATGATCACAGGATCCAATTATTTTGTACATCCTCATTCAGAAGCACTCATTCTAATAAAATAGTGAAATAACCTATTAAAGACCCAAGTAAAGCTCCAGTTTAGGTATGACACACTCTGTGAGATTGGACTGCAGTCCTCACAATGCAGTTTATACATGAATAAACAACAAATATATGATGTGTTTCTAATACTATAATACACAGGTTTGGGGAAAATGGGCAGAAACAGGATTATCTCCTTGCATCATCACTCTCTCCCAGTGAACAAACTTATTATTTGTGCTTCTCATTTGCCAAATCATGGGTCTCATTGGATTAAAGATCCTGAGAGAGACTGTATTTTTCAGGGAAGCCTGTAAGGACACAGGAAGTTCCAGTGAACCTGAAGCTATTACCTAACTGATTAACTACTACCTGGCACTTAGGGACCAGCAGACCAAGAAAGGAATTACTCTGCTGAAAGAGTTAATTGAATGTGTGGAGCTAGTGTTGCTGCAACACAATGGGGACCAGGATGAGTAGGTTAAAAATTCAGTGAATTCATCAAGATTTCTCTGTTATTCTTTGCCTGATGATAACGATGAGCTGGCATGGACAAGGTAACTAAGAGCTTGGACTGTATAGCTTAGTGCAGTTGAGGTACTGAAAAAATTAAACAAAATCCAAGAAAGGGATGATGAGTATCAATTAGGGCTTTGAACAAATTGCAATAATAGGGATTGTAGTAGTTTGTTCCAATAACCACAATAGTTAAGCTTGTCTTTGAGAGATTCCTACAACTTAAAGCCCATATGGCAGAGATTTATTGATGGAAGCATAGATTGTGGCAGGCATTTTTGCTGTACCTATCACATCCTTTCAGCTTACCATGATTTTAGCTGTAATTGGCAGCTGGTCCTGGAATGTCAGTTTCTTCCAAACTAAAATGAATACTGTGGACTTTTACAATTTTTTCCTCAGCACCTTCTCCAGAACCACAGGATACAAGCTCACCCAAGAGAAGCCCAAAATTGATGAGGGAAAATAACACTGTTGGAGTTAACCCTCAATTAATGGGTAAAAGGAGCTGGTGGATGAATGTCCTAGCCTTCTGTTTTTTGGAAAGACAGTGTGGAAATGATTCTATATATTTAAGATCCTCAAAAAATTTAGCCCCAACTATTTAAAGCAAATATTTCAATAGTGTATCATTAATTTTGCTTTTCTTTATTAGCTGTGTCACTCTGACTACTTCCTACCCTATCTTTGAAATCATCTTGCAAATAAACTATCTACATCCCACTCATTGTGTTAGGCACTACTATCAGGGGACTCCAAACTGAGAAAGGCAGAGAATGTCTTATTTGCCATTGTATTTCCAGTTTTTTAAAAATCAATTCCTGGTATATGGTAGTACCCAGTGGTTATTTATTTTCAAATACTCAAGATTATTGACCATATTTAAGAGACCAAATAGTCTGACTAGAGTGGAAACAATAAAAACATTGTCTATATGTGTCCCTAAATTTTTTTCTGAACAGAGCAGAAATTAGAAGGATATAAAAACTGAGATATATATAATTAGATGATAGATAGATAGATGATAGATAGGGTACTGAATAAAAGCCCCCAAAAAACAAGAGAAAAAGAAAGGGAAGGTAGTAACAGTCCTAAAGAATTGGAAAAAAATAGTGATTAAAATGTTACTCTTTAATCTCTCACCTCACCACCACTCTCTAATTTCTATTTGATTCATATGCCTGTATAATTCTTCTATTCCTATGCACATCACTTTGCTGTTATTGATTTTGTTTTCCCTTGCAATAGCCCAATGTGACTTTCATAGCTCTAGTTTTATACTGATATCAATTTCTAGTTCAAGTTTACAATTAGACTGTCTGAACTACAAATCTTAATTTATGAAAAAGCAAGTTTTCTTGGTGTAACTGTGGCTATAGCAGTGTTGTCCCATATCCTGCTTCCCACTCAGCAGTGTAGAACAGCAGAATTCCACAAGAACATTGGCATTTCTCTCTAAAAACAAACAAACAAACATATATATATGAAGAAAATGATTGCTAAAGATACCTCATAGCAAGATAATATTTTTCAATTTTAATAGTGGATCTTTATCTGTATAACTGTAAGTATTAAATAATATAGAATTTCCTTTTTATAAACAAGTGATTCTTTAAAGCAATTAGTTGAGAAAATTTGAATTTCATAGTTTAAGGAAGTTTTACTTGGACTCATGAGACAGCTATATATAATTTTATTGAATCTTTGTTATATTCCATGAATATTATAACTAATATGAATGTGATGCGTCATCTTTGATACGGTATTTTAAAAGAATTGCAGAAAATTTGATGTTCACATGTGTAGTAAAGTTTAATGCTTAAGAACATATTGATAATTATATTATATATGATATATATTTCATTTATATGTGCAGAAAATATCCAGCAAAAATACCAATATTATGCTAGAATTTTAACAACAGCAAAAACCTGTTGAATTCCTTGAGCTATTCTTGACCTAAAATGGATTCTTTTTAAGCAAAATTTTATATGCTTTATGGTGGTTGGCTGGAAAATTCAAAATTTCTTTGTTGAAAAATTGATTCATCATTGTTTCACAGCTACAAATTTTCCTGTCTATACTATTGTCAGGTCAAAAGACTTTGTATTTTATTTTTCTCTTTTTTTGCAAGGCAAGGATGACCGATTAAGGATGTTAGAAAGAAAATGTTTTCCTTCTAGAATTTAATTAGTTTGACTTTAACTCAAGAAAAGAGATTCTGCTAGCTGTCAGCTACTACTTGGATCGCTAGCTAATTAAAGCTCCGAGGAAACCTATTAAAATTGTTCAAAAGTCAAGCCCCCTTTAAAAAATCTCCAACTTTGCCATACGAGTGATGGTGATATTATTGCTCACATATCTTGTTTATTGCATTTGTGTTGAAAATGAGTCAGGATATACCATCTATTTAGCTCTCCCCTTTTTTTTCTTTTTGTAAAATGCTTTGAAATGCATCAACATTTGACATACAGCATTTTTATTTGGCTGAAATATATCATGATAAAACAGATATAAGAGCAATTTAAAGTCCCTTTCTCTGGGACAGTTGCCAAGACATTCCATTTTGTGTGTGTGTGCTCTCAGAACACTAGTTATTACACTAATAAAAAATCCTGTTAAAATAGAAAATGGAAATTATTTACCTGATTTTTCTTATTCAAGGAACTATCAGTTTAATAATTTGGATCTGCTGGGCTCAGAGAGGTGGCAATATCTAGAGTGAGATTTTTAAGCTTGAGACTTGTTAAGGAAATAAAATTATTTGCTGTCCATGACATTTGTACATTTTAGAGTATAGAGTTTGTTCTCTAATAGAAGTTTCTGGTTTCCCCCTTGAGAAATAATGTGACAATCTCTATAGAAAAATAAAAACATAGCTCTAGGTAAATTCACACACACACATATGTATCCTTTCCATTTTTTTTTTTTTTTTTCTATTTCTACTAGTTCCGCTCTATGTTGTGGTATCTGCTTCCTACCTGGGGACATTGATTATGAGTCTTAGTCTTTGTACATGCACGTGCTCAAAGATTAATTTTTTTTTTTTACAGTTTTAACTTCACTGTTTTAATATATTGAAATACAAGTACAAAACATTGTACAAGTATACTCTTTACTACATGGAGATGGAATAATACATTTGTGTTTTTACCAGAATCTGTATCACCCAGTACTAGCCACTGTACCAATGGCTTTCCATAGGGATCTTCTACTACTCTTACGAAGTTTTATCATGAATTAAAAAGCTATAAATTGATTTCTATGAGAAGCTTTCCTTTCTCCAATATTTTCTTCAGGATGATAGCTATGACTTTGAGATATTGCAGCTCTCTTTCCCTCTGAACTTACCACATGGGCTGCATTGTCTCTGGAAAGTAAGTCAGCTCCAAATTCATAAACTAACACACTGAAGAAGGAGGCTGTAAAACCCTTTCTGGCAGGAGGAATTCATTTTTATTTAGAGTGACACCTGGAAACCAGTGCTTAGTGTTTTAGCAATAGAAATGCCAATATAATTTCTGGAAAAGACAATCAAACTGTCTCTAGGAATGCTGGCCAAAATTTTTACTTGTTTATAACTCCATGTAAATCAATGCTTTATTCCTAGTATAGTAACAAGTACCAAGTAACAACGTCATAAACATTGGTTAATAAAGTGGTCTAGCCTCTATGGCATCGCCAAATGAATGCTTCATATTTCATTTTAGAACTGGTATGAAGGATAGCATAGGCTTCTAATTTAAGAGGGCTAAATCTGGGAGTCAGTGGTTACAAATTATATATTGATAACAATATATATGTAAATTTTTTGAGAAGAGAGACAATCTTCTCTAGATTCTCAATAAAAGCTTTATTATTTAGAAATTTTTATTGTTTTAGAGCATTATTTCTTTGCGTTAAAAACCCTCTTCACAGTTGCCTAATTGGAAAGAGATAATATGCATTTTATTCACCAAATCAAAAAATGGGAGAGGCCATATTGTTTTGCCTTTTCCAGAAATTCATATAAATCGAATCATGCAGTATGTGAACTTTTGAGTCTGCCTTCTTTCCATTAATAGTATATTATTTGTTATTCAGCCAAGTTGTTGCTTGTCTCAAGAGTTTGTATTTTATTTTATTGGTGAGTAGTATTCCATTTTATGGATGACAGACAATTTGTTTATCAATCCACCGGAGAGCAATTATGAATAATATGCTATAAATGTTATCATGCAGGTCCTGTGTGAATATAATTTTTCATTTCACTTAGAGAAGTGAATAGGATTGCTGAGTCATGATAAATATGTTTTACTATATGAGGCACTATCAAAGGATTTCCAAATTGGATGAAGTATTTCACATTCCCACCAATACCGTATCAGAGTTGCAATACTGTTCTACACCCTTCCAGCATTCTCACCAGCAGCTGGTATTGTCAGATTTTTTAAAATTTGATTTTAATTATTCTAATTGGTATGTAGTAATATTACATTGTGGTTTTATTTTAAAATTTTCTGAAAATCAACAATATTGAGAATTTCTTCATGTGATTATTTGCTATCTGTATATCTTCTTTGTTGATTTATCTATCCAAATATTTTGCCCACTTTTTAACTGGGACGTTTATATTCCAGTTATTGAGTTAGAGAGTTATTTTTATATCCTAGATATAATCACTTAGCAGAGACTTCATTTCTAAGTATTCTCTCCAAATATGAGACTTGTAGTTTCATTCCCTGAAGAGTGTCTTTTAAATAGCAAATGCTTTTGTATTAGGAGTCTAATTTATCTTTTTCTTGTTTTCCTTCTGTGGACTGTACTTTTGAAGTTGTATCTGTAGAATCCTTGCCTAATCTAAGATCACAATATTTTTTACTTACAGTATTTATATAGACTCAAGTTTTATTTCTAGATCTAGAATCAATTTATAGTTTAATTTTTTCTACCAAATGAATTGGTAAAAATTATTTATATATTGCACAAGATGTATACCTAAGAATTTTTAGCAGTGTTTTTGTAATCTCAATCTAGAGTTTAAGTAACAAGGATGAATTGCACAAGCATATTTTGGAAAAAATCTGACAGGAAACACATACATTATGTCACCAATTGTTATAAAGAATTAAAATATGCCAAACATCTCTATATATCAATAAAAGTACCGATAAGTGAATCTGGACTATAAACCACTAATTAAGGATACTATTTCACTCCGAAGATGAGAGAGGAGAATAAAATTGGGAATGTGTACAAAAAGACTTAAACTATATTTGAAACGTTTGTTGCTTAAGCTGTTTTATGGTTATGTGGAGATTCATTATACTGCTTTTTAAAATTTTAAGTGATATAAGTTTGTAACATTCCAAGGCATTAAAAAAGAAACCAATCATATATATATAAATTTTAAAATGTATACATATAATATTTAATATATATTACATAATACTGAATATATAATATAATATATTCGCTATTATAAAGTTGCTAATTTTAGCAATTATAAAGTTATCTTTCATTAGTTTCTCAAGTTTTTTGTATTTTATCCAAGTACAATATTCTAGAAACAAGTTTATAAGATAAAGCAAAAATAAACTTTCAAAAAAAGTTGTTAATAATTTCTAATGTTATGTCATCCAATGAATCTACACCCAAATATCTATAAAACAGATGGAAATTAATTTGGATTCATGAAACATTAATGTTTCTGTTAATCGGTCTATTTTATCTATTATTAGTATTTCTAAATATCTTCAATAATGAAACATATATTGCCTTAAATTCCCTTGATATTGTTCAATACTGTTTCATGTTAGGTATAAAATTAAATTTAAAATTATAAGCACACATTATTATGAGAAAGAATGGCATTAATTAGAAATAAAGCTATGTTCTAAATTATATTTTCAGTGAAACGTAAATGACTTGGGACAGTAATTTGATAATAGCATCCTAAATGTACTTGAGTAACTGCAGACGTTTAGTTAATCCTACAAGTGCTTGTAAAAAATTAATTAACAGAAATTTCAATTTCCCGGCAAGAGTCAGCCAATGAGAGACTGTCACAACCCAGTGAAAAACCATGGACTCTTTGTTTACTATAGCCCTCCCAAATTCCCTCTCCGCTCTGTAAGAGTTCTTCTCTTTATTTCTGCTGGACACTTGCACTTGGCTCACCATAGTTAATGACCCCCCAAAATTGCAATTCTTTGCTGATTCTGAGAAAACACATTTTTTTGCTGAAGAAATAATTGCCAGTCTATTTGTTTTAGGTAAACATGCTCAAACATTTAAATTATCAACAAAAGTCATATTTTTGGATGGCCGAACTAGAGATATAACTTCATGAAAACATAATATTCCTTCAACTAGATCTCCCAAGTTGAGATCATGCTGGCCAGAGGGAGTTAAAAATAAGTAAGCTAATCGCAGCTCTACCTTGATGGCATTGACTTTGTTTTATTGATTGATGATAGCAACTAGGATTTTGAATTGTCACAGATTAATGATCATCTGAGTCTATCATTGTTGTAGTTTCTTGGAATTGTGAAATTTTCCTACAGGTATGATTGAATACTTTCATGTGTAGCAATAAATATAGGTTTCAAAATAATGAAGTATCAAAATGAGAGTAATTTAAAATAATTTTTAGATGATATTTGCGATGTAGACATGCATCTTTCTAAACCATTTTTTAAATTGAAGTATAGTTAATTTATAATGTTGTGTTAGCTTCAGATGTACAGCATAGTGATTCAGATTCTTTTCCATTGTAGGTTGTTACAAGATATTGAATATAGTTTCCTATGCTATTCAGTAGGTCCTTGTTGTTTATTTTATATATAGTAGTGTTTATATGTTAATCCCAAATTCTAATTTATTTCTCCCCTCACCCTACTGTCCCTTTTGGTAACCATAAGTTTGTTTTATATGTCTCTGAGTCTAGTTCTGTTTTATAAATAAGTTCAGTTGTATCAGTTATTTTTTAGATTCCACCTATAAGTGATATCATATGATATTTTTCTCTCTTTGACTTACTTGACTTAATATGATATCTTTAGGTCTATCCTTGTTGCCACAAATGGCATCATTTCATTCTTTTTTATGGCTGAGTGATATTCCATTTTATGTATATATATATCATATCTTCTTTATCCATTCACCTGGACATTTAGGTTGCTTCCGTATCTTGGCTATTGTAAATAGAGCTGCAATGAACATTGTGGTGGAGGTATCTTTTTGAATTATGTTTCTTTTTGGATGTATGCCCAGGAGTGGGATTGCAGGATCATATGGTAATTCTATTTTTAGTTCTTAAGGAACCTCCATACCGTTTTCCAGAGTAGTTGCACCAATTTACATTCCCACCAATAGTGTACAAGGGTTCCTTTTTCTCCACACTGTCTCCAGCATTTATTATTTGTAGACTTTTTATGATGGCCATCCTAACTGGTGTGAGGTGATACCTCATTGTAGTTTTGATTTGCATTTCTCTAACAATTAGCGATGTTGAGCATCTTTTCATGTACCTGTTGGCCATGTGTGTATCTTCTTTGGAGAAATGTCTATTTAGGTCTTCTGCCCATTTTTTATTAGGTTGTTTGGTTTTTTTTTTTCTTTTTTTGATATTAAGCTGTGTAAGTTGTTTGTATATTTTGGAAATTAATCCCTTGACAGTTTCATTTGCAAATATTTTCTCCTTTTCCTTAGGCTGTCTTTTTGGTTTTTTATGGTTTCCTTTGCTGTGCAAATGCTTTTAAGTTTAATTAGGTTCCATTTGTTTATTTTTATTTCCATTACTTTAGTAGATGGATACAAAAAAATATTGCTGTGATTTATGTCAAAGACTGTTCTGCCTGTGTTTTCCTCTAGGAGTTTTACAATATCTGGTAAGTCTTACATTTAGGTCTTTAATCCATTTTGAGTTTATTTTTGTGTCTTGTGTTAGAGAATGTCCTAATTTCATTCTTCTACATGCAGTTGTCCAGTTTTCTCTTAGTGAAGAGACTGCCTTTTCTCCATTCATATTATGGCCTCCTTTGTTGTAGATTAATTGATCATACATGTGTGGGTTTATTTCTAGGCTTTCTATCCTGTTCCATTGACCTATATGTCTATCTTTGTGCCAGTACCATACTGTTTTGATTACTGTAGCTTTGTAGTATAGTCTAAAGTCAGAGAGCATGATTCCTCCAGCTCTGTTCTTCTTTCTCAAAATTGTTTTGTCTTTTAGGAGTCTTGTGTTTCCATACAAATTTTTAAATTTTTTATTCAAGTTCTGTGAAAAATTGCATTGGTAATTTGACAGGGATTGCACTGAATCTGTAATGCCTTGGATACTGTGGTCATTTTGACAATATTCATTCTTTCAGTCCAAGAATGCAGTATATATTTCTATCTGTTTGTGTCATCTTCGATTTCTTTCATCAGTGTCATAATTTTCAGAGTGTGGGTCTTTTGCCTCCTTAGGTAGGTTTATTCCTAGGTATTTTATCCTTTTTTTTTTTTTTTTTTTTTTTTTTTTTTTTTTTTTTTTTTTTTTTTTTTTTAAAGGATTTTCTTTTATTTATTTATTTATTTATTTATTTGTTTATTATTTTTGTCTGTATTGGGTCTTCGGTTCGTGCGAGGGCTTTCTCCAGTTGCGGCAAGCGGGGGCCACTCTTCATCGCGGTGCGGGGACCGCTCTTCATCGCGGTGCGCGGGCCCCTCTCTATCGCGGCCCCTCCCGCTGCGGGGCACAGGCTCCAGACGCGCAGGCTCAGCAATTGTGGCTCACGGGCCCAGTCGCTCCGTGGCATGTGGGATCTTCCCAGACCAGGGCTCGAACCCGTGTCCCCTGCATTAGCAGGCAGACTCTCAACCACTGCGCCACCAGGGAAGCCCCTATTTTATCCTTTTTGATGCAGTGGTAAATAGGATTGTTTCCTTAATTTCTCTTTCTGATATTTCATTATTAGCATATAGAAATGCAACAGATTTCTGTATATTAATTTTGTATCCAGCAATTTTACCAAAATCATTGATGTACTCTACTAGTTTTCTGGTAGCGTCTTTAGGATTTCCTATGTATAGCATCATGTCATCTGTGAACAGTGACAGTTTTAATTCTTCCTTTCCAATTTGGATTCCTTTCATTTGTTTTTCTTCAATGATTGCTGTGGCTAGGAATTCCAAAACTATGTTGAATAAAAATGGTGAGAGTGGGCACACTTGTCTTGATCCTTATCTTAGAGGAAATGCTTTCAGCTTTCCACCGTTAAGTATGATGTTAGCTGTGGGTTTGTCATATGTGACCTTTATCATGTTGAGGTATGTTCCCTCAATGCCCACTTTCTGGAGAGTTTTTATCATAATTGGATGTTGAATTTCATCAAAAGCTTTTTCTACATCTATTGAGATGATCATATGGTTTTTGTTCTTCAATTTGTTAATGTTGTGTATCACATTGATTGATTTGTTGATATTGAAAAAGTCTTGCATCCCTGGGATAAATCCCACTTGATCATGGTGTATGATCCTCTTAATGTATTGGTGGATTCGGTTTGCTAGTATTTTGTTGAGGATTTTTGTGTCTATGTTCATCAGTGATCTTGGCCTATAATTTTCTTTTTATTGTGGTGTCTTTGGCTTTGGCATCAGATCAATGATGGCCTCATAGAATGAGTTCAGAAGTGTTTCTTCCTCTGCAATTTTTTGAAATAGTTTTAGAAGGATATGTGTTAACTCTTTTCTAAATGTTTGATAGAATTCGTCTGTGAAGATGTCTGGTACTGACTTTTGTTTGTTGGAAATTTTTAAATTACTATTTCAATTAGAATACTGGTAATTTGCCTGTTCATATTTTCTATTTCTTGCTGGTTCAGTCTTGGGAGATTGTATTTTTCTAAGAATTTGTGCATTTCTTTTATGTTGTCCATTTTATTGGCATATAGTTGTTTGCAGTAGTTTCTTACGATCCTTTGTATTTCAGTGGTGTTAGTTCTAACTCCTCCTTTTTCATTTCTTTTTTTAAAAATTTTTTTATGTTATTTATTTATTTTTGGCTGCATTGAATCTTTGTTGCTGTGTGTGGGCTTTCTCTAGTTGCAGCAAGCCGGGACTACTCTTCATTGTGGTGCATGGGCTTCTCATTGCGGTGGCTTCTCTTGTTGTGGAGCATGGGCTAGGGCTATAGGTGCGTGGGCTTCAGTAGTTGTGGCTCGTGGGCTCTAGAGTGAAGGCTCAGTAGTTGTGGTGCACGGACTTAGTTGCTCCGCAGCACATGGAATATTCCCGGACCAGGCATCCAACCTGTGCCCCTGCATTGCCAGGTGGATTCTTAACCACTGCACCAACAAGGAAGCCCTCATTTCTGATTTTATTGATTTGGGCCTTCTCCCTTTCTTTCTTGATGAGTCTGGCTAAAGGTTTATCAATTTTTTTTATCTTTTCAAAGAACCAGATTATAGTTTCACTGATTTTTTGTTGTCTCTATTTCATTTATTTCTGCTCTGATCTTTATGATTTCATTCCTTCTACTAACTTTGGGTTTTGTTTGTTCTTTTTTCTCTAGTTGCTTTGGGCATAAGGTGGTGTATTTGAGATTTTTTTTTGTTTCTTGAGGTAAGTTTGTATCACAATAAACTTTCCTCTTAGAACTGCTTTTGCAGCATCCCATTGGTTTTGGGTCATCGTATTTTCACTTTTATTTGTCTCTAGGTATTTTTTGATTTCCTCTTTGATTTATTCAGTGATCCATTGGTTGTTTAGTAGCATATAGTTTAGCTACATGTTTGTGTTTTTTGCAGTTTTTTTCTTGTAGTTGACTTCTAACCTCATAGAGTTGTCATCTGAAAAGATGCTTGATGTGATTTCAGTTTTGTTAAATTTTCCGAGGCTTGCTTTGTGGCTTAGCCTGTGATCTATCCTGGAGAATGTTCCAGGTGCACTTGAAAAGTATGTGTATGCTGCGGCTTTCCGATGGAATGCTCTGTAAATACCATTTAAGTCCATCTGCTCTAACGTGTCATTTAAGGTCTATGTTTCCTTATTGATTTTCTGTGTGGATGATCTATCTGACATGCATTTTTAATAAGAACTAGTTGGAAACTGAAAAACAGCATTGGGTTTTTTTTTCTTCTTAAAATGTCAACTTGTCGGGCTTCCCTGGTGGCTCAGTGGTTGAGAGTCCGCCTGCCAATGCAGGGGACACGGGTTTGGGCCTGGGTCCGGGAGGATCCCACATGCCACGGAGCAATTGGGCCCGTGCACCACAACTACTGAGCCTGTGCTCTGGAGCCCGTGTGCCACAAATGCTGAAGCCTGCATGCCCAGAGCCCATGCTCCACAACAGGAGAGGCCGCCGCAGTGAGAGGCCTGTGCACTGTGACGAAGAGTGGCCTCCCCCCTCGCTGCAACTAGAGAAAGCCCGCATGCAGCAATGAAAACCCAATGCAGCCAAAAATAAATAAATAAAATAAATTTAAAAAAAAAGTCAACTTGTCAAATTAAAAGATAATTCATATAGAAAAACCTATTTTGAAAACTATGAATGTATAGATTGAAATGTTAATTCCTAGTGTGGTAATAAGATTTTCATCAGAAAAACTACATGAAATGGAATAATGAGGATAGATATTAATTATGAGCAAATTTAAATTTAGTCACAATTTTCTTCCTTAAGTCTCCCTCTCAATTTACTTATGACTCAGTTAGTATGTCATATAAGGCCATCAGCAGAAAAAAAAATGTTATTAAGGAAAAGTCCCATGTTATGATCATTTTAAGGTATATCCACTTATTTCTACTTTGTAGTTTTTTTGCTTATTTTTTATTATGTTTTATAAAACAAAAGATAAATAAATCTAAGAAATCAGTTTTAACTATTTCATGTATTTCACAATATTATGACCACTTACAGGAACATGGAAGTGAGAAAAATCTTAAGTTTTGAACAATACTATTGTAGCAAATTCAATTTTCTGTGAACAAGTGTCAGGATTGATAGAAAGTCGAGTGTTTGTGTCTTAATGTATCGATGACAATAGGAAAGTTAAGTGGAGATGACTATGTCTGCATTTATAAATGTTTACATTGTATTATGCACAATACACATGCATTTAAAATACAATTAAGTGTGCACAGAAATTCCAGAGAAAATTATGTATGGACTATACAGAAGTTATTAAAGGTGGTTGTTATATATACAACACATAACAGTTATTTAGTATATACTTTGATATTTTGACATACCTGTACATCTGTGAGGTCATCACCAAAAGCAAGATTATGAACATAGCCATTATCCCCAAAACTTTTTTTACTTACCTTTGTAATTACCCCCTCAAGCCTCTCCTATTCCCTTGACTGATCTGCTTTCTGTGTTTTCTAGAATTTTACAAGAATATAATCCTACAACTTTGGAGATTTTAAGACTACCCTCAAATATGCCAATTTGTATCAGGAAGTACACATCTCAATAGTTGACTAAACTCAGAGTTAAAATTTACATAGCAAAAGGACACAAAGCCAGAGCCACAGGAAAAATGAATGAATTAGGTGATGAGCAAGGAAGCCATACACAGGCTTCCACATTCTTTTCCCTCTGGAATCTCAAAAGGTGTGCTTTTCTCTTTGGCTATGAATTAAAGGGATATGTGTGCAGTATCCTTCCCCAGAGAAGTGCACCTGAGAGTCAGGGTCCAAGGCTTTTATAAAACTGAAGCTCAGAACCACAACAGTGAAACCAATTAAATATCAACAATGTAAACAGTCCTGACAAGCTGGTACAGCATGGTCCTTTGCTTCATATGTGCACAACAAACTCATCAATCATTAACATAAAAGACGTGCTGAGGTCTAGATTCCCTGAGGTTCACCAAAGTCAATCTTGGGTCCAGGTTCTCTTGAGGACATGAAGGGCTAAGCAACAAGACCTGCTGTGTTAATCCTTTTCTCACAAATACATTCCTTTTTTTTTTTTTTAATAAATTTATTTATTTATTTATTTATTTTTGGCTGTGTTGGGTCTTCGTTTCTGTGTGAGGGCTTTCTCCAGTTGCGGCGAGCGGGGGCCACTCTTCATCGCGGTGCGCGGGCCTCTCACTGTCGTGGCCTCTCGTTGTGGAGCATGGCTCCAGACGCACAGGCTCAGTAGTTGTGGCTCACGGGCCCAGTTGCTCTGTGGCATGTGAGATCCTCCCAGACCAGGGCTCGAACCCATGTCCCCTGCATTGGCAGGCAGACTCTCAACCACTGCGCCACCAGGGAAGCCCTACATACTCTTTTTTGTTTGGCTTCTTTCCCTAAGCATATTGACATTCATCCATATTATTGTGTTTATCCACTGTTCTTTCCATTTTATTACTATAAAACATTCTATCATATAAATATACAAAAATGCATTCAGTTGTTGATGCACATTTGGATAGTTTCCAGGTTTTTTCCCTTAAAAATAATGCTCCTATGAATATTTGTGTACAAACTTTATCATTTATATATGCTTTAACTTTACTGAATAAATACATAAAAGTAAAATAGATAAGTCATATAATAGGTGAATCCTTAACTATATAAACAATTCTAAAACATTTTTTTCAAAGCAGTTATCCCATTTTATATTTCCACTAACAGTAAATGAGATTTACAGTTGCTTCACATTCTTATCAATACTTGGTATGGTCAGACTCTTTAATTATAGTCATTCAAATAAATATTTCATTTTTAACTTGCATTTATATATTAAAGAATAATGTTGGTTATAGTTTCATGTGCTTATTTGCCATCCACATTCTTAACTTCTTTGGTGAAGTAACTTTAAATTATTTGTTTATTTTTTTATTGAGTTGCTTGTATATTTATTATTTAATTTTTTAAAGAAGACAACTAAACATAGTTACAGTTTATTAAGCACTTTCTGTTAACCAAGTACTAGAACAGATATTTTACATTTGTCTGTTAATTTTCTGCTCATTACAACCCAGGAGAGCTGATATATATACATATACATGTATATGTATTAATAAATATTGACTTATATACATTTAGTTGAGATGTAATTCAAATATCATACAATTCAAATAACATACAATTCACCCATTTAAGGGCATAATTCAGTAATTTTTATATTAATAGAGATGAGTAATAATCACCACTATCTAATTTCAAGACATTTTATTAACCAGAAAGAACCCCCATAACCATTAGTAATCAGTCTCTCTTCTCCTCTTACCCCAGCCACTGGTAACAACTAACCTACTTAATGTCTTAATGAATTTGCCTTTTCTGGAGATATCATTATAAATGCAATCATACAATATATGGTCCTTTATATCTGGCTTCATTCATCTAATTTTTTCAATATCTACCCATGTTGTAGCATGTAAAAGTACTTTATTCATTTTATAACTGAATAATATTCTATTGTTTGGATATAACATATTTTTGCTTATCCATTCATTGAATGATAGACATTTGGATTGTTTCCAGTCTTTGGCTATTGTGAATAATGTTCTATGGTCATTTATGTATAAATTATTCAAGGACATATGCTTTCATTTCTTATCAGTATACACCTAGAAGTGGATGTGCTGAACTCCATGTCTAACTTTTAAAGTAACTGCCCAACTGTCTTTCAAATAAGCTGCCATTTTACATCCCCACCATCAATGTATGAAGATTATGGTTCTCCACATTCTCACCAACACTTCTTATTGTCCATCTTTGACTTTTTTAATTTTGCCATCCAAGTGGGTGTTACTGGTACCTCATTGTGGTTTTTATTTATTAATTTATTTATTTAATTTGTTTTATTATTATTATTATTATTCTTTTAACATCATTATAGGAGTATAATTGCTTTACAACGTTGTGCTAGTTTCTTCTGTATAACAAAGTGAATCAGCTATACATATACATATACATATATCCCCATATCTCCTCCCTCTTGAATCTCCCTCCCACCCTCTCTATCCCACCCCTCTAGGTGGACACAAAGCATAGAGCTGATCTCCATGTGCTATCTGGCTTCTTCCCATTAGCTATCTATTTTACGTTTGGTAGTGTATATATGTCCATGCCACTCTCTCACTTCATCCCAGATTACCCCTCCCCCCACTGTGTCCTCAAGTCCATCCTCTACATCTGTGACTTTATTCCTGTCCTGCCCCTAGGTTCTTCAGAACCATTTGTTTTGCTTTTTTTAGATTCCATATATGTGTGTTAGCATACAGTATTTGTTTTTCTCTTTCTGACTTCACTCTGTATGACAGTCTCTATGTCCATCCACCTCACTACAAATAACTCCATTTCGTTTCTTTTTATGGCTAATATTCCACTGTATATATGTGCCACATCTTCTTTATCCATTCATTTGTTGATGGACACTTAGGTTGCTTCCATGTCCTGGCTATTGTAAGTAGAGCTGCAATGAACATTGTGGTACATGACTCCTTTTGAATTATGTTTTTTTCAGGGTATATGCCCAGTAGTGGGATTGCTGGGTCATAAGGTAGTTTTAATTTTAGTTTTTAAAGGAACTTCCAAACTGTTCTCCATAGTGGCTGTATCAATTTACATTCCCAGCAACAGTGCAAGAGGGTTCCCTTTTCTCTACACCCTCTCCAGCATTTATTGTTTGTAGATTTTTTGATGATGGCCATTCTGACCACTGTGAGGTGATGCCTCATTGTAGTTTTGATTTACATTTCTCTAATGATTAGTGATGTTGAGCATTCTTTCATGTGTTTGTTGGCAATCTGTATATCTTCTTTGGAGAAATGTCTATTTAGGTTTTCTGCCCATTTTTGGATTGGGTTGTTTGGTTTTTGGATATTGAGCTGCATGAGCTGCTTGTATATTTTGGAGATTAATCCGTTGTCAGTTGCTTTGTTTGCAAATATTTTCTCCCATTCTGAGGGCTGTCTTTTTGTCTTGTGTATGGTTTCATTTGCTGAACAAAAGCTTTTAAGTTTCATTATGTCCCATTTGTTTATTTTTGTTTTTATTTCCATTTCTCTAGGAGGTGGGTCAAAAAATATCTTGTTGTGATTTATGTCATAGAGTGTTCTGACTATGTTTTCCTCTAAGAGTTTTTTAGTGTCTGCCTTACATTTAGGGCTTTAATCCATTTTGAGTTTATTTTTGTGTATGATGTTAAGAAGTGTTCTAATTTCATTCTTTTACATGTAGCAGTCCAGGTTTTCCAGCACCATCTATTGAAGAGGCTGTCTTTTCTCCATTATATATTCTTGCCTCCTTTATCAAAGATAAGGTGACCAAATGTGCATGGGTTTACCTCTGGGCTTTCTATCCTGTTCCATTGATCTATATTTCTGCTTTTGTGCCAGTATCATACTGTATTGATTACTGTAACTTTGTAGTGTAGTCTGAAGTCAGGGAGCCTGATTCCTCCAGCTCCGTTTTTCTTTCTCAAGATTGCTTTGGCTTTTTGGGGTCTTTTGTGTTTCCATACAAATTGAGAGATTTTTTGTTCTAGTTGTGTGAAAAATGCCATTGGTAGTTTGATAGGGATTGCATTGAATCTGTAGATTGCTTTGGGTAGTAGAGTCATTTACACAATGTTGATTCTTCCAATCTAAGAACATGGTATAGCTCTCCATCTGTTTGTATCATCTTTAATTTCTTTCATCAGTGTCTTATAATTTTCTGTATACAGGTCTTTTGTCTCCTTAGGTAGGTTTATTCCTAGGTATTTTATTCTTTTCATTACAAAGGTAAAGGAGAGAGTTTCCTTAATTTCTCTTTCAGATTTTTCATCATTAGTGTATAAGAATGCAAGGGATTTCTGTGCATTAATTTTGTATCCTGCTACTTTACCAGATTCATTGATTAGCTCTAGTAGTTTTCTGGTAGCATATTTAGGATTCTCTATGTATAGTATCATGTCATCTGCAAACAGTGACAGCTTTACTTCTTCTTTTCTGATATGGATTCCTTTTATTTCTTTTTCTTCTCTGATTGCTGTGGCTAAAACTTCCAAAACTATGTTGAATGGTAGTGGTGAGAGTGGGCAACCTTGTCTTGTTCCTGATCTTAGTGGAAATGGTTTCAGTTTTTCATCACTGAGAATGATGTTGGCTGTGGGTTTGTCATATATGGCCTTTATTATGTTGAGGTAAGTTCCCTCTATGCCTGTTTTCTGAGGGTGTTTATTATAAATGGGTGATGAATTTTGTCAAAAGTTTTTCTGCATTGATTTAAATGATCATATGGTTTTTCTCCATCAGTTTCTTAATATGGTTTATCACATTGATTGATTTGCATATATTGAAGAATCCTTGCATTCCTGAGATAAACCCCAGTTGATCATTGTGTATGATCCTTTTAATGTACTCTTGGATTCTGTTTGCTAGTATTTCGTTGAGGACTTTTGCATCTATGTTCATCTGTGATATTGGCCTGTAGTTTTCTTTCTTTTGTGACACCTTTGTCCGTTTTTGGTATCAGGGTGATGGTGGCCTCATAGAATGAGTTTGAGAGTGTTCTTCCCTCTGCTATATTTTGGAAGAGTTTGAGAAGGATAGGTGTTAGCTCTTCTCTAAATGTTTGATAGAATTCGCCTATGAAGCCATCTGGTTCTGGGATTTTGTTTGTTGGAAAATTTTAATCACAGTTTCAATTTCAGTGCTTGTGATTGGTCTGTTTATATTTTCTATTTCTTCCTGGTTCAGTTTTGGAAGGTTGTGCATTTCTAAGAATTTTTCCATTTCTTCCAGGTTGTCCATTTTATTGGCATAGAGTTGCTTGTACTAGTGTCTCATGATCCTTTGTATTTCTGCAGTGTCAATTGTTACTTCTTTTTCCTTTCTAATTCTATCGATTTGAGTCTTCTCCCTTTTTTTCTTGATGAGTCTGGCTAATGGTTTATCAATTTTGTTTATCTTCTCAAAGAACCAGCTTTTAGTTTTGTTGACCTTTGCTATCGTTTCCTTCATTTCTTTTTCATTTATTTCTGATCTGATCTTTATGATTTCTTTCCTTCTGCTAAATGTGGGGTGTTTTTGTTCTTCTTGCTCTAATTGCTTTAGGTGTAAGGTTAGGTTGTTTATTTGATATGTTTCTTTTTTCTTGAGGTAGGATTGTATTGCTATAAACTTCCCTCTTAGAAATACTTTTACTTCATCCCATAGGTTTTGGGTCATCGTGTTTTCATTGTCATTTGTTTCTAGGTATTCTTTGATTTCTTCAGTGATCCTTTGGTTATAGCATTGTGATCCGAAAAGATACTTGATACGATTTCAATTTTCTTAAATTTACCAAGGCTGGATTTGTGACCCAAGACATGATCTATCCTGTAGAATTTTCCATGAGCACTTGAGAAGAAAGTCTATTCTGTTGTTTCTGGATGGAATGTCCTATAAATATCAATTAAAAGTCCAGCTTTTTTAATGTATCTTTAAAGCTAGTGTTTCCTTATTTATTTTCATTTTGGATAATCTGTCCATTGGTGAAAGTGGGGTGTTAAAGTCCCCTACTATGATTGTGTTACTGTCAATTTCCCCTTTTATAGCTGTTAGCAGTTGCCTTATGTATTGAGGCGCTCCTATGTTGGGTGCATAAATATTTACAATTGTTATAGCTTCTTCTTGGATTGATCCCTTGATCATTGTGTAGTGTCCTTCTTTGTCTCTTGTAATAGTCTTTATTTTCAAGTCTATTTTATCTGATATGAGAATTGCTACTCCAGCTTTCTGTTGATTTCCATTTGCATGGAATATCTTTTTCCATCCCCTCACTTTCAGTCTGTATGTGTCCCTAGGTCTGAAGTTGGTCTCTTATAGACAGCATATATATGGGTCTTGTTTTTGTATCCATTCAGCCAGTCAATGTCTTTTGGTTGGAGCATTTAATCCATTTACATTTAAGGTAGTTATCGATATGTATGTTCCTATTACCATTTTATTAATTGTTTGGGTTTGTTATTGTAGGTCTTTTCCTTCCTAGGTCTGTTTCCTACCTAGAGGAGTTCCTTAACATTTGTTTTTAAAGCTGGTTTGGTGGTGTTGAATACTCTTAAATTCTGCTTATCTGTAAAGGTTTTAATTTCTCCATTGAATCTGAATGAGATCCTTGCTGTGTAGAGAAATCTTGGTTTTAGGTTTTTCCCTTTCATCACTTTAAATGTGTCCTGCCATTCCCTTCTGGCTTGCAGAGTTTCTGCTGAATGATCAACCGTTAACCTCATGGGGATTCCCTTGTATGTTATTTGTTGCTTTTCCCTTGCTGCTTTTCCCTTGCTGCTTTTAATATTTTTCTTTAAGTTTAATTTTTGATAGTTTGATTAACATGTGTCTTGGCGTGTTTCTCCTTGGCTTTATCCTGTATGGGACTCTCTGTGCTTCCTGGACTTGATTGAGTATTTCCTTTCTCATATTAGGGAAGTTTTCAACTATAATCTCTTCAAATATTTTCTCAGTCCCTTTTTTTTCTCTGTTTCTTCTGGGACCCCTATAATTCAAATGTTGGTGCATTTAATGTTGTCCCAGATGTCTCTGAGACTGTCCTCAATTCTTTTCATTCTTTATTCTTTATTCTGCTCCGTGGTAGTTATTTCTGCTATTTTATCCTCCAGGTCACTTACCTGTTCTTCTGCCTCAGTTATTCTGCTATTGATTCCTTCTAGAGAATTTTAAATTTCATTTATTATGTTGTTCTTCATTGTTTGTTTGCTCTTTAGTCCTTCTAGGTCCTTGTTAAATGTTTCTTTTATTTTTTCTCTTCTATTTCCAAGATTTTGGATCATCTTTGCTATCATTACTCCGAATTTTTTTTCAGGTAGACTGCCTATTTCCTCCTCATTTGTTTGGTCTGGTGTGTTTTTACCTTGCTCCTTCATCTTCTGTGTGTTATTCTGTCTTCTCATTTACTTAACTGATTATGTTTGGCATCTCCTTTTCACAGGGTGCAGGTTCATAGTTCCTGTTGTTTTTGGTTTCTGCCCTCAGTGGCTAAGGTTGGTTCAGTGGGTTGTGTAGGCTTCCTGGTGGAGGGGACTGGTGCCTGTGTTCTGGTGGATGAGTTTGGATCTTGTCTTTCTGATGAGCAGGATGACATCCGGTGGTGTGTTTTGGCGTGTCTGTGAACTTATTATGATTTTAGCAGCCTCTCTGCTAATAGGTGTGGTTGTGTTCCTGTCTTGCTGGTTGTTTGGCAAAGGGTGTCCAACACTGTAGCTTGCTGTTCGTTGAGTGGAGCTGAGTCTTAGCATTGAGATGGAGATCTCTGGGAGAGCTTTTGCCGTTTGATATTACATGGGGCCAGAAGGTCTCTGGTGGACCAATGTCCTGAACTCAGCTCTTCCACCTTCGAGGCTCAGGCCTGACACCCGGCCAGAGAACCAAGACCCTGTCAGCCACACGGTAGACTTAGAGGCAAACTTGTTGCCTAAAAGGTCATGTATTCATACTCTATCATCTATTTTCATTGTATTGCTTAAGATATCTGAGATTTTATGAATGTCCATCAGGATTCAGTACAGGAAGTAGAAACCTCCATACTCTGGAACTCCACACTCCAGAGGCCCTCCTTTCCATGTACTGCCTCTCCCCTTCCGTGCCTGTGTTTTTTACTTGAATTTTCCTTTTATTTAAATTTCACAAGCTTACTGGCCATTTGTATGTTTTCCTTAGAGAAAACTCTATTCAAATAATTTGCTCATTTTGAACTCGTTTTTTTTTTTTTATTTTTACCAGATTTATTTTACATCATGATTCTTTAGTTCTTATTAAGTTGATATAATTTGGGGAAATAAATACTCCCTTCCCTTTTTTGTTGCATATGTATTTATAGGGGTAGGAAGAACAGAATATGAGCAAATAGACAAAGGATGTAGAAAGTGGAAAGATAAAGATGAAGAGAGGAATAGAGTGTTCATATGAACACTTCTGTTAGCAATATCAACCCACAAAGTACAAACTTGACAACATGAAGTGTTTTCTTCTCACATGGACTTTGGAAAAAATGAATATGGGACCATATTTGACATACATTAATTGTATAGCATAGTGGTTCTTGTTTCCTATCAGACATGATATGTATATTCTTTTTTTCTCACTTTTTAAACTCCATAGATGACATTATTCATGAAGCACTTTTAGTATATTATTCAGCAAATATTAATTTGATCATATTAAACCAATCTTGGTTAGTGGAAAGCACTGTCAGATGCCATATAAAGGTCCTCCTTTCAAGTAACGCTTCATTCTACACTTGGAGCTTCATATCAGAGGAAGGTCTTGAAGGGCATTCTTCTTTTAGTTGGGTTTACAACCCATCTATATTTCTTTATATATTCTGCATACTACTTCCTTAACAGTATTTGATTTGTATTTCTCCCATGATGTGGCTTCCCCCACCACTTTCTTAGTAGTGTCATATTTAGCAAAACAATTTTAATTTTGATAAGTTCCAACTATTTACTGTTCTTTTCTTGCTTGTATGTTGTTGTCTTATCCGAGAATTAGTGCTTAACCCCAGATTGGGAAGATTTATATATGTGTTTTCTTTTAATATGTCTATAGTTTTAGTTGTTAAATTTATCTATAAATTTTTTTTGTATTTAGAGTAAGGTGGGAATTAAACTTTCATTTTTTTTGCATCCAGATGTCCCAGCACAATTTGTTAAAAAGACTATCCTTTTCCTCATTCAATTTTCTTGGCACCTATGTCAATTTTTAAAATTTTTACCATAAACATAAGGGTTTATTTCTGGACTTTCAATTTTATTCCATGGATTTATATGTCAATACTTAGCCAGTGCCACACTGTCTTGGTTAGTGTAACTTTGTAGTACAGTTTGAAATTGGGATGTGGGTCATGTATTATTTGATATTTTTCAAGATTATTTGGGCTGTAATAGGTCACTTGACGTCTCATATGAATTTTAGGATCCGCAAAAGTCAGCTGGAATTTTATATGGATTGTGTGGAATCCATATATACAATTGGGCAGCAGTGATATCTTAACAATATTAAATCTTCCAATCCATAAAAGTGGGATATCTTTTCATTTACATAAATTTTCTTTAATTTCTTTCAGTGATGTGTTGTAGGTTTCAGTGCACTTGCTTTGATAAATTTCTCTTTTATCCTTTTTGATTGCTAGTGTTTTTTCAAACATTTTCAGATTGTTCATTATTAAGGTACAAAAATAAAATTGACTTTTATGTAGTGATCTCGTGTTCTACAACCTAGCTGAACTACTCTATGAAATCTAATTCTGTGTGTATGTGCGTGTGCATGTGTGTATCTAGGATGTACCATATAAAATATTATGTCATCTTCAAATCGAGACAGTTTTACTTCTTCCTTTTTAATTTGGATGTCTTTATTTCTTTTCCTTGCCTAATTGTCCTGGCTAAAACTTTCACTTCAGTTTTGAATAGAGTGCTGAGAGTGAACCTTCTTATCTTGTTCCTGATTTGGGGGGAAGTTTAATCTTTCATCGTTAAGCATGATGTTAGTGGTAGGATTTTCATAGATGCCCTTTATCAGGTTGAGGAAGTTATTTCTATTTCTAATTTTTTTCAGTGCTTTAATCATAAAAGTGTGTAGGATTTTTTTTTAAGTCACCATTTATTGTGAAGATCATTTCGTTTTTGTACTTTATTCTATTAAGATAATATGTTACATTGATTGATTTTCATTACGTTGAATCAAACTTGGTAATATTCTGAATTCAGTTTGCTAATATTTTTTTGTGATTTTGCTTCTATACTTATAAAGTGTATTGGTCAGTAGTTTGTTTTCTTCTGATAGCATTGTCTGGTTTTGGTGTTAGGAAATATTGGCCTCATAGAATGGATTGGAATGAGTTCCTTCCTCTTCTATAATTTAGGATTATTTTGTGAAGTTTTTTAAATTCTTTTTCAAATGTTTGGTAAAATTCTCCTATGAAGCTATTTTGGTATGGGCTTTTATTTGTGAGAAGTTTTTTTTTTTATCACTAATTCAATCTAAATTCCTTGGATAGATCTATTTAGATTTTCTGTCTTTTCTTAAGTCACTTTCATTACTTTGTTTCTAGAAAGTTATTTCATCTAGATTATCTAATTTGTTGGTGTACAATTGTTTGTAGCATTCCTTTTTAATCTTTATTATTTCTACATGTTTGGTAGAAATGTTTCCTCTTTCATTCCTGAATTTAATAACAGATATTTAAAACAAATGTTTAAAATAATAACTATTGGTTTCAAATTTTCACTTGAGGTTATGAAAAGCTGGAAAGAGTACTACTTCAATTATTCCAAGGGAAAAAGCTGCAAATTTATGAGTTTCCTTGATCCCTTTGGAGAGCTGAGGTAGTATTGGAAAAGTTTTTCAATTCAAATGTTTCCTTTGCTCATTTACCTTTCTGGGTTCCACTTTTTCCTTCAGTTTTCATCCAGTAATTCCTTACTCACTGACAGTTCTTCATTACATTTAAATTTTGAAATTTTATTCTGAATTTTATACGCTATCAGCAGAAACAGATCCAAATAACATAACGCATCACAATCAAAATCAGAACTTCATACTGAAACTAGGATACCAGCCTCAATCAGTTTTGCTAACTGACTCTATTTGTCATATGGAGATTAAGTTTAACTCTAAAAGCCCAAAGCATATACAGTAATATTAGGTTTAGAATGTTTGAGAATCTTAGGTGTTTAACTGGTAAATTCATGCATGTTCTTAATTCTCTCTTTCCCTTCATAGGTATGAACAATAAAAAATGATTCCTATCCTTTGAACATTCATCAGTAATAACTGAGGGCCAAAATTTTTTTATCTAAAGATACAAAAAGTAGAAATAATTTTTAAAAAGAAAGTAAATGGTAAGTCAGTTAATAAAATAAATACAACCTTTAATAGAATGAATGGCTAAATAAATAAATTTTAAAGGTGAAAACATCACCAAAAGACCTGCAATTCAGCATTTCTTTAACTTACTGTGATATATTTTTACAAGTTGGCAAACACTGGCAAAAATTTATTTATCACATCTAAAAACAATTTTTAGAAGTATAAATATATACGTGAAATACACTACTATTCGTGAACATTTTCTCAATTACACAGTGAAATATTATGAAGGATCTAATATTATTTTCAGATACTCAAAAGCCAGACAAAATAGTGGATGCTGATAGTCCCCTGCCTATATTCCCTTAAGCCAGCCTTTGCACTCATGCTCAGCTTTTATTTGTGTTGGTCTATAATAGTCCATAGCTGTCCCTTTTTCTGAAGGATTACCATTAGCTAAATGGTAGCTTCCTTACCCAAGAGGTAAAATACACCACTTTGTCCAAGTGTACAATTTTTCCTCCAGATTTCACCATGGAATTCTGATGAGGAATTCTCACTCCAACTGAAATTATAAATTTGTTTAACTCCTGTCTTACTTCCCTCACTCCCTGTTTCTTGGGATTACATACTCAATAAATTATGTGCACTTGAATCCCTGTCTCAGACCCTGACCTAAGATAGTAACTCAACCTCATTCCTTTCCAAGTATCTAGGAAATAAAAGCTGATTTAATCAACTTTGAACAATCATCCTACTTGTTCCAAAGAGCCTTGGCCAGAGATGTTAATGGTAGTATAATAATATAAGGCTAGAAGCAAAGAAGGGCAAAGGTATTCTCAAATTCTCCAGAACAAATTATAACACTCTTTCCCTGTTAGAGAAATAAGTAAACTTGATTCAAGAACAAATTATGCTTTCTCTTCATTGATCAATTATTAATTTTATTGCTAACCCACTTCATTGTTATGACTCTGTGCCTCTGATAAAATACAAGGTTTCCGAATAAGAATCTCAATTTTGAACACTTTTTGAAAGAAAGTATTTCTTATATTAAATTTTATTTTCAAACACAGGGTGAACATAACAAAGCAAACATATTTCTCTTCTTCAGTGTAACAAAAAATAATAAGTACCAGGCTAATGCCCTAAGTACTATTTCTATTCCTAGGTAAGCCACAAATCAATTGCATGCCTTTGGGATTTTATTATCTGTAAAAGAAGAGAAGGGTATTAGTTTGACTTAATTCCAACAAATATTTATTCAGTGTCTATTGTATGTTGTGGTCTTTTGACTTCAAGATTAACTACGGTAAGGAAAATGGGCTACTGAACCAAGATCAATATAAATTCTGTAATAGAGATATTTTTTAAAATTCAAGAGGAATTGAATCAAATGGAAAAATTAACATTGATTGAAGGTCAATGGAAACTTCAGATGGAGGTCAATGGAAACTCATTCTGAGGTGAATGTTGACGAATGTGTTGAATCTCAATGGAAAGAGGAGGGAAAATTAATACAATATTAAATAACAGTGAAGTAAATGCATGCAGACACAAAGGATATGGGATATTCAGGTACATTTTCAAAAGGTAAATATAATGAAAAATAAATATGAATTTATGTGTATCATTACTTGTACATGTTAAATTATATGAAACATTATATTTGTTACATTTTAATATTTTATTCAAACTCAAATAAATAGCATGATTCCCACTGTCATTAAAAAATAATATAAATTACAAAATGGATCATCATCTGATTCTCATGTTCATGTCATTACTATTTCAAACACTTTATGGGCCGGTCTATTTCTAGAAAAAGTGACCTTAAAATTTGCTCTGAAAGAGATAACAAAATGAATAAACAATGAATCAGTTATTTCAAAGCTTCCTAGATTATTCTTGATTTTAGGTATGGGCATGGAGTACAGAAGCTTTTTCAGAAATAGTACACTAGCCATGCAAATTAAAATGCATATTATATCATTGTATGTAATTGAAAATGACAATGATATACTTGAAACATGTCTTTACATGAAAAGAAGAAGGCATCTTTATAAACATTCCATTATAAAAGCAAGCCTATAGTCAAAACCATTTTGTTGGACTGCTCTGTAAATTTCTAATGCTTTTTTAGTAAAGGCTTTATTTAGTTTAACAGAATGTTCCATCTTTCAACAAAATGTTTTTGAAAAAGTTTAAGCTAATAATAAATCAAACATTATAATATAATATGGTTAATGAAAATGCCCCAAGCCAAAGAACAGTAGAGATTTATCCAATATGTTTAAAAGGTAATACAAAGAAAGATGCTATCTTATTAATTCAGAATTTGCTGCAATATATTATGAGCTCAAGTGTTAACCACTTTGGCCAGAATTATACATTTTGACAATGAGGACAAAATCATATCATTAATATGACTGTGACAAAATTTGGATTAGAAAAACAAAGATCCAGGATATTGCCTTAGCTTGCTTTGTAAAAATGTGACCCTACTCAGTTTGTATTTTCTGAAATGCTCTAACCTAGTTTCACTGTAGTAATATTTATGTTTGGTTTTCCACTTATATGTTTTGTTTAAAAATTTTAATATATATTAACTTTAATTGTATTATGTATTGATATCTGTTATATTAAAGTGATATATCATATATCATAATGTATGCATTAATATATAATATATAGCTATACTATATATAACATCTATTACATAACATTTATTACATCTATATAATTATATAAAAAGAACAACTAATGTAAACATCTTAATAACAAACAACTAGGTAAGCATAAAACTAAAATGATTGAAATCAAATATATATGAGTTTAGTAGAATAAAGAATAGTCAAATATCCACAAGCATTTTTCTTTCAATGAGTGTTGTATTTTGTAGTTGCCTTACAAAATACATATGGTCAGGAAAGACAGTTGTTATTTAAGAACACTTCTATAAAACACATATACTCATTTATATTAAACAGATAAGTCTTGGTTATACCAAGTCAATTTATCCTTGTAAATCTCTATATTATTATGTCAATAGAATGTGAAGTGAACTCTGACATTCACTTTATTGCCACATCATGGCCAACTGTCATATACTGCACAAGGCCACACTGAAAGAGACTATTATATAAACTATTATTTTCTGAGTTTGTGAAGAGTTTAAGTTCATAGACAAAAATAACTTTATTACAAGAAGACTTCATTTGGTTTTACAGAAACTACTCCTTTTACGGGTAGTACATGTCCTATGTACAAAATGCATTTATATTTAGGTATAGCAATTATTCCAGCAGAGTCAGTAGTAACTTCTGCCTATTCCATTTGCTCAGAGCGTGAATAAATAAAGCTTTCTTATTTGTGGTCATAAATACTTCAACTTATAGAATTTTTTTTAATCTATTGTGAGATGTGCTCTATTGAACTCGATTACAATAAAAGTGAGAATTTATAACTTCTATTGATTTTTCAAGTAACTTATAATACTTTAATATATTTGTTATCAATAAGTAAACATTCTAACCTTCTAACGGTAAATTAATATTAACAAGTTTAATAGTGTCAGTCACCCCAGTGTTTATCAATATCCCTTTGAGTTAAAAAGTAATTAACTCAAAAATAATTTTTATATTATTATTAGTTTACAATAGCTGTATTTAATTTAGTAGAAATTCTGGGAGTTTCTGATTTAATGTTCTTTCACATGTATGTGAATGGGGTCAATCTCCAGATCAAAGCACAAGGCTATTCTCAAATGATTTTAGAAAGTTATGAAACATGAAACAACAGTTTTAGGAATTAGATAATACAAGGTATTGGTTTTTGCCTATAATAACATCTACTTACATACTACATTTGCTGCATTCTATTTTTATAAGAAATAATCTGCTATTTAAAAAGGAATATAATCATTTAAAAATGATAATCTGCTATTGCATAAGTTGATTTAAAAAGGAGTGTAATAAGAAGACATATACTAGAAGCAGGTAATTTAAGAGAGAATTCACGTTTAGATCTCCATGCTGTTTTTCAAGAAACCAAAGTAAACTAGAAACAGAAAGTAGAGAATACATCAAGAAGGAGATATCTATGGGAAACAAAAGAAAAGGAAGGCTTTTAGTTGTGGAACAAAATTATAGAAAATTTAGGAAAGAAGAAAGACATTCGGTATAAACAGGAAAAGTACTGGAAAAGTTTGCATGTTTTTGAAAAAAGGGCAACAAAATATTAGAATAAAGAATAATTGAATTATTGAGTTGGATAATGTAAAATACAGTAAATAATTAGAAAATTTTAAAATATTGTGAATATAATAGATGTAATTTTAGTTCTACATTACACTACTATTTTGAGTAGTTTTTAAAATGTACTTTTTAGTAGTTCAATAATTAAAATAATATAACTCATGTGCCATAGTCTCATTTATTATGTTAGGATGTTAGTGGAATCTAGAATAGAGGATACAATGAGAAGAAATATGTGAACGTGTTTTAAATAAAAAGTGATATAATTGCAAACTATAAGCAACATGACTCAAAATTTATCATATAAAAAGTTCTTTCCATAGAAATCAGTGAAATGAAAATAAGTATCTAGGAAATTATTAGAATAGATGATACTTGTTTCTTATTCCTATGACCTAATACAGTCATCCTTAGGTATCCATGAGGGATTGGTTCCCAGGACCACAGTGGATACCAAAATCCGTGGATGATCAAGTCCCTTATATAAAATGGCTAGTCCAGTGGGCCCTCTGTATCTGCAGGACCTGCATTCACAGATATGGAGCCCTCACTGTATGCTCATCAAAATGAGAAATTATTATTTCTTTAAGGCAGTCTTTTATTTCATTTTTGTTTGCTTCATTATTTCTCCATAGGACCATAATTTATTTTAATCATCTTCTAAAGACCTCTCTCTACAACAAGCAACACCCTGGTTGGTAAATCTATAAGAAATCATTAATCCTTTTAGTTATTTTTAAAACAAGTTCCAGAGGAATTGGAAATCTATGTCAAAAGTCACATCACATTAAATGTATTCCAATGAGTTAAAAATGCAGGGACTTATCAATTATACAATTCTTGCTGGTAAAACAGAACAGGCAGTGTTCATATAAATATCTATGAGAAAATTGTGTAGGCCTCTATCTATTGACAGTATGCTAGAATGACACCAATTTCTTATAAATTATCAACACAATAGAACAAATGAGGGTTAACAGATCTTGTTAGTATATTTATATATTTATGAATGCAAAAACATTACTATTACAATAATTGTGCCCCTATTGTCAACATCTTTTTCAGTACTGATGAATAAGAATAAGCATTATCACTGATGTAAATGATAAAGAATGTTGAAATCTGTTATCTGTAAAATGATGATTGCTTAGAGTATTTTAGTTATTAAGGTGATATGAATCTTTTATTTTATTTTGAAAAGTATTAGTGTCTAAGGAAGAGAGTTTCCTTGCTTTTGCTTGGAATTGTGACATCCTGTACACCTGTAGGCATAGGTAACATACAGAAAAGTTACTCAAAAGCAGCAAGGGGGAAGAGCAGAAAGTTAGAATAACATCCATTTGATTTAATGACACATACAAATAATGCATAAACAGTGAAATACTTAGTATCATATATGCATGATTAAAACATATGATTAAAAACATATCATTTATGAATTCAACATATAGCTCCACAAGTTGCAATCCTGAGTTAAACATATAATACAAAAAAATCTCAAATCCTAACTGAAAGTCCTAAGTAATGAAATAAAGGCAAGTTTTTCATTGCCAGCTTATTTTTATTTTATTATTTTTTCCAGACTTTTAATTAAAAATTTAAATTAATTTTTGTTGGAGTATAGTTCATTTAAACAACCTTTATCTCCTCTATTATTCATTAGTATTTTTTTAAAAATTAATTAATTAATTTATTTATTTTTGGCTGTGTTGGGTCTTCGTTTCTGTGCGAGGGCTTTCTCTAGTTGTGGCAAGCGGGGGCCACTCTTCATCGCGGTGCATGGGCCTCTCACTATCGCGGCCTCTCTTGTTGCGGAGCATGGACTCCAGACGTGCAGGCTCAGTAGTTGTGGCTCACGGGCCTAGTTGCTCAGCGGCATGTGGGATCCTCCCAGACCAGGGCTCGAACCCGTGTTTCCTGCATTAGCAGGCAGATTCTCAACCACTGCGCCACCAGGGAAGCCCCCATATTTATTAGTATTTTTAAAAATCATGTTGAATATAACTAAGATAATGTAATTAGAACCATAGCGTTGGCTGCATTTCTTGCTTGAAGAAGCCTTCAATGGTAATGAGCTAAAGTGCTCATTTTTAAGCAGTCCTCCCATTTGAGAACCATCAATTAGTGGTCTGATTGTATCAACTTGCCTTGAATTCTGAGCAAAGATTTCCATGGTTTTACTAAGTCCTAGGATAAAACATAGAGGAAATGTGCAATCCAAGTGTTTTACTATTTGAAATACAAATTTTTCAGCTCAGAGCAGGTGCTGAAAATAACACCCTATGATATTTTCCCTTTGAAAATAACACCCAAAGATGCTTCCCCACCAGAAGCTTGAGCGTTGGCCTAAATAGCATAATAGTGATTATATTCATTAATATTGATATAATAACCTAGCTAAGATTCCCTTAAAATAGAAAGAGGTTTGTTTGTTATTGATAACTGAGGGGAAAAGAGATCAAGTAAATCAGAGGAGTCTTAGGCTTCGAATTAAAAACAAATGCCAGAGAAATCTATCCCCCACAACCCAGTTGCTATAATCATAGCCCTGAAGCAAGATCTAAGATTAATAGTTTTCAAAAACTTCAGGTCTCTAACCAACCCTATTAAACTTTACTTAGCTTAGAAGAAAAGGATACCAGCCAATAATAACAAAAAGGATTCAGAGAAGAAAAACAGAACCCCAGTAAGCCAACCTCAGAGTTAGGGATGTTTTGAGTATCCTTGCTGGTACCAAATAAATGATTGCAGGTATTTGAAGCATGGACTGAAAATGTAATATCATACCCTTAATTTGTTTCCCCACCTTAGTTTCTGACTTCAGCTGGAAAAATGCCCCTACAATCTGTCCAATTTAATTGTCTACTCTTAACCTCACTTGGGCCTTTTTGCTTGTTTGTTTGTTGCTTTTAATGAGAAGCCTCTTTTCATGTCTAACGGTAAAATTTAACCCTCCTGTGGTTACTGTATTTAGATCCCTATCCTCTTCAAGTTAACCTCAGCTCTACACTTGTAACTGGATTTGACTATCTTTACCATCACTTGTGTACAGAGGACAGCTCCCAAATTCTACCCTTAGATTTTAGTCTTCTAAGTCATACACAGCCGCTAAGGATAAACGGGGCAGAACTTCTTGCCAGTATTTAACCAACTCCTGAATTTATAGACATTTCTCTTCTGGCTTTCCACAGCTTTCCTGCTTCTCTTTTTGTGGGTGCTAAAAGAATTTCCCCTGACTTGTCATCCCAAATCCAAAAATCTTCTATTGAAGGAGGCAGAAGGGAAATTGCTGAAAGATTAGAACACTCCAGTCTTTCATTCAGAATTTAGAGAACTATTATTGGAAAAAATTCGGAAGTTTCCATTTCTTTTAAAATTAGCTCATGATTCTTGGTTTTCTGCTCATTTTATTTCAGGGCCAGGAACTGGGGGAAAAAATGCCATAAAAATTAGTGTTGTCCCATATGTCAAAAGTCAAACAGAACCCACAATGTTACAAACTAAATTAAATGCAAGATTTGGAATGTCATGACTGTAAGAATATATTCTCAGAGTAGATTTTTTAGAAAAAACTTGTTCATTCCCACATGTATCACTGCAACTCACCTCTGTGTAGGGGTACTACCTTCCGTTAATGAAACGATAGCTGTTTCAATATTCATAAACTGATACATTTAAAAATTATTTTCCTAATGTATCAATTATATATCCACCTGTGTTTAAAAAAACATATCTGTCTATCAGGTCTCCTTTGGCATCTCCGTTTTGAATAGTCTGTCATCATTTCCACTATCAAACTCAGCAGAAATAATATATGTCAGTATTTAGATATGTGTTGTCATACTTCAGTATTAAATCATTACAAAACTACACTTCTGGATAGTATATATCAACCTTTAACTTCCATTAATACCCATACTATATTATGATAACATTACACAATCAACATTTATTGAAGATTTATTTAATAAATGTAATGTACATGTAACTTCAAAGTGTTTTTGTAAAGAGAATAACTGATATGATTCACTTTTATATACGGTTTTATTTCCAGAGTACAAAAGTAGATCATCACATTCCTCTCATAATACAGAACTGGAAAGAAAAACAAGACCATGATTAAGAGGTATACTTTTTGTTAGATAATTAAAATTATATGGTACATGGTATTTTTTCTCGATTGGCTTCAAAAAAACCAGAATTAAATTCTCTTACTTTTTTCTTAGCATAGATGTTCAAATAAATCTAATTTTTATTGAAGTAGAGTGATTTACAATGTTGAATATTAGTTTCTGGTGTACAGCAAAGTGATTCACAGATGTGAATATATATTTGTGTATGTATATATATTTGTGAATATATATATATTCTTTTTCAGATTCTTTTCCATTATAATTTATTACAAGATATTGAATATAGTTCCCTGTGCTATGCTGTAGGAACTTGTTATTTATCTATTTTATATACAGTAGTGTATATCTACTAATCCTACACTCCTAATTAATCCCTCCTCCCACTTCACCTTTGGTAACCATAAATTTGTTTTCTATGTCTGTGAGTCTATTTCTGTTTTATAAACAAATTCATTTGTATCATTTCTTTTTAGATTCCACATATAAGATATATCATATAATATTCCTCTCTCTGTCTGACTTACTTGAATTAGTCTGATAATCTCTAGGTCCATGCATGTTGCTGCAAATGGCATTATTTCATTTTTTTTAAGACTGAGTAGTATTCCACTGTATATATGTACCACATCTTCTTTGTCAATTCATCTGTCATAGACATTTAGATTGTTTCCATGTCTTCTCTATTGTGAATAGCGCTGCTATGAACACTGGAGTGTATGTATCTTTTTAGATTATAGTTTTCTCCAGACATATGCCCAGGAGTGGGATTGCTGGATCATACGACAATTTTATTTTTTAGATTTTAAGGAACCCCTATACTGTTTTCCACAGGGGCTGCACCAAATTATATTCCCACCAGTACTGTAGTAAGGTTCACTTTTCTCCACACCCTCTTCAGCATTTGTTATTTGTAAACATTTTAATGATGGCTATTCTACTGGTGTGAGGTGATACCTCATTGTAGTTTTGCTTTGCATTTCTTTAATAATTAACAATGTTAGCATCTTTTCATGTGCTTGTTGTCTATATGTATGTCTTCCTTGGAAAAATATCTATTTAGGTCTCTTGCCCATTTTTTGATTGAGCTGTTTGGTTTCTTGATATTGAGCTGTATGAGCTGTTTGTATATTTTGGAAAATGAGCCCTTGACAGTCGCACCGTTTGCAAGTATTTTCTCACAGTCCATAGGTTGTCTTTTTGTTTATGGCTTCCTTTCATGTGCAAAAGTGTATAAGTTTGCTTAGGTCCCATTTGTTTATTTTTGCTTTTATTTCATTTACCTTGGGAGACTGACCTAAGAAAACATGACTACGATTTATATCACAGAATATTTTGCCTATGTTCTCTTCTAGGAGTTTTATTGTGTCATGTCATATGTAAGTCTTGAATCCATTTTGAGTTTACTTTTGTGTATGCTGTGAGGGAGTGCATTAATTTACATGTGGTTGTCCAGCTTTCCCAACACCACTTGCTGAAGAGACTGTCTTTTCTCCATTATATATTCTTACCTCCTTTGTCAAAGATTATTTGACTGTAAGTGTGTGGGTTTATTCTGGGCTCTCTATTCTGTTCCATTGATCCATATGTCTTTTATTAGACAATACCACAGCATTTTGATTACTGTAGCTTTGTAGTATTGTCAGAAGTCTGGGAGGGTTATGCCTCCAGCTTTGTTCTTTTTCCTAAGGATTGCTTTGGTAATTCTGGGTCTTTTGTGGTTCTATATAAATTTTAGGATTATTTGTTCTAGTTCAGTGAAAAATGTCATGTGTAATTTGACAGGGATTGCATTAAATCTGTATATTGCTTTGGGTAGTATCACATTTTAACAATATTAATTTTTCCAATCCAAGAGCATGGGCTATCTTTCTATTTCTTTGAATTATCTTCAGTTTCCTTTATCAATATTTTATAGTTCTCAGCATATAAGTCTTTCACTGCCTTGGTCAGGTTTATGCTTAAGTATTTTATTTTTTGAAGCAATTTTAAAAGGAATTGCTTTTTTTGTTTGTTTTTTGTTTTTACTTTCCCTTTGATATTTCATTGTTAGTGTAAAGAAATGTAACGGATTTCTATACATTAATCTTGTATCCTGCTACCTTGCTGAATTCATTTATCAGTTCTAGTAGCTTTTATATGGAATCTTTAGGGTTCTCTATATATAGTATCATGTCATTTGCATATAATGACAAGTTTACCTCCTTCCTTCCAATTTGGATACCTTTTATTTCTTTTTCTTGTCTGATTGCTGTGAAGAGGATTTCCAACACTATGTTGAATAGAAGTGATGAGAGTAGGTAATTTTGATTGTTTCAGATTTCAGCAGGAAGGCTTTTAGCTTTTCACTGTTGAGTATTATGTACCCTTTGTCAGAAATAGCTTTTATTATGTGGAGCTATGTTCCCTCTGATAAGAGTTTTTATCATGAATAGATGTGGAAAAATATCAAATGCTTTTTCTGCATCTATTGAGATGATCGTGTGGTTTTTGTCTTTTGTTGATGTGGTGTATCATATTGATTGATTTGCATAAGTAGACCATCCTTGTGATCCAGGGATGAATCCAACTTGATCATGGTGTATGATCTTTTATATGTGTTATTGGATTTAGTTTCCATATATTTTGTTGAGGATTTTTGCATCTCTATTCATCACAGATATTGGCCTGTAATCCTTTTTTGGTAGTGTCTTTGTCTGGTTTTGGTTTCAGGGTGATGGTGGCTTCATAGAATGACTTTGGGAATGTTCCGTCCTCTGCACTCTTTTGGAAGAATTTGAGAAGGATTGATATGAGTTCCTCTTTGTATGGTAGGTAGAATTCCCAAGTGAAGCCATCTGGTCCTGGACTTTTGTTTGCAGGGAATATTTTAATTACAGATTCTATTTCACTACTACTTGTCTGTCTGTTCAAATTAACTATTCATCCTTGATTCAGTTTTGGTATGCTGTATGTTTCCAGAAACTTGTCCATTTTTTCTAGGTTGTCCAATTTATTGGCATATAATTGTTCATACTATTCTGTTACGGATTTTTGTATTTCTGCAGTGTCAGTTTTTATTTCTCCTCTTTCATTTCTTATTTTGTTTATTTGAGTCCTCTCTTTTCTTCTTGGTGAGTCTAGCCAGAGGGTTGTCAGGTTTGCTTATTCTTTCAAAAACTAGCTTTTGATTTTATTGATTTTTCTGTTGTTTTTTTAATCTCTACTTTATTTCCTCTCTGATCTTTATTATTTTCTTCCTCCTGCTGAATTTAGGTTTTGTTTGTTCTTCTTTTTTAGATTCTTTTAGGTGTTAGGTTATGTTGCTTATTTGAGATTTTTCTTGTTTTTTGAGGAAGGCCTGTGTCACTATGAACTTTCCTATTAGGACTGCTTTTAGTCCTAGTCTCCATGTAATCGTTTTTTACTTGATTCTTTTTCTGTGGTTGATTTCTACTTTCATGCTGTTGTGGTCAGAAAAGACACTTAAAATAATTTCTATCCTCTTAAATTTTTTGCAGCTTATTTTGTGTCCCTGTGTATGGTCTATCCTAGGGAATGTTTCATGTGCAATCTGGGTTTTTTTGATGGAATATCCTGAAAGTATCAATTAAGTCTAACTGTTCTATTGTATCATTTAGAATCTCTGTTGCATTGTTAATTTTCTGTCTTGAAGATCTGTCCATTGATGTCAGTGGAGTGTTAAAGTCTTCTACTGTAATTATATTCTTGTCATTTTCTCCCTATATGTCTCTTAGTATTTGTTTTATGTATTTAGGTTTTCTGATTTGGGGTACATGTATGTTAATGAGTGTAATATCTTCTTCTTATATTGATCTTTTTATCATTATATAGTGTTCTTCTTTATCTTCCTTTAGGGTCTTTCTTTTAAAGTCTATTTTTACTGATATGAGTATTGCCACCCCCGCTTTCTTGTCATTTACATTTGCATTAAACATCTTTTTCCATCACCTCACTTTCAATCTATATGTGTTTTTTACCCTAACATGGGTGTCTTTTAAGCAGCATATTGTAGGCTCTTGATTTATTATACAATCTGACACTCTATGTCTTTTGATTAAAGCATTTAGTCTATTGACATTTAAGATAATTAATGATAGATGTTTTTATTTCCATTTTAAACCTTGTTTTACAGTTGATTTTGTATTTCTTCTTTGTTCCTTTCTTTTTCTTTTTCTTTTTCCTTTTGTGGTTTGATGGTATTCTTTTGTGTTATGCTTGAGTCTCTTATTTTTGGTCTTTGTGAACCTATTGTATGATTTTGATTTGTGGTTACCCTTTTTTTCAAGAATGTTAAACCATTACTATATCTACTTGTGTTAGACCAGCAGTCATATAGGCTCAAACACATTCTAAAAAAAAAAAATCTCCATTTCCTTACTCCTCTCCCCAACATTTTATGATTTTAATGTCCTATTGTATCTTCATGTTTATCCTTTTGCTGATAATTGTAATTATCATTGTTTTCACAAACTTTTTTATTTTTATTTTTTAATCTGTGTACTGGCTTATTAAAGTGATTACTTTCCAATTGTTATATTCTCTTTCCTATAGGATCTAGCTTCTTTTCTATTTAGAGAAGATATTTCAATATTTCTTTTGAATAGATTTATTATTTCTGTATTCTTCTAGTTTTTGCTTTTCTGAGAAATTCTTTATCTCTCCTTCTATTCTATATGATAATCTTGCTTGGTAGAGTATCCTAGGTTGCAGGTTTTTCCCTTTCAGGACTTTGAATATGTCTTGCCTTTCCCTTCTGGCCTGCAACATTTTTGTAAAGAAATCAGCTGATAGCCTTATGGGGGGGTCTCTTGTGATTAACTCTTTGTTTTTCTCTTGCTGCCTTTAGAATCCTCTCTTTATCTTTAACTTTTGCCATTTTAATTATAATATATCTTGGTGTAGGTCTATTTTGGTTCATATTGTTTGGGACCCTTTGTGCTTCCTGTTCCTGGATATCTGTTTCCTTCTTTAGGTTTGGGAAGTTTTCAGCCATAATTTCTCCAAATAAATTTTTGATCCCTTTTTCTCTTTCTTCACCCTCTGGGTTCCATATCATGTGTAGATTGGCACACTTTATATTATCCCGTAGTTCTTGTATATAGCTTTCACTTTTTCCTATTTGTCTTTTTGTTTGCTATCCTGACTGAGTGATTTCCATTATTCTGTCTTCCAGATCACTTATTTGTTCTTCTGCATTATTTAGTTTCCTATTTATTGTCTTTAGCTCAGGTTGTATCTCGGCAAATAAGCTTTCTAATTTTGATTGGCTCCTCTTTGTACTTCCTAGTTCTTTGTTACAATGATCTGCATTTCTATCAATAGCCTTCTTAATTCCTTCAGTATTTTTATTACCTTTTTTGAACTTGTGATCTAATAAACTGGAGATGTCTGTTTCATTGTTCTTTCAGGGGAATTTTCTTGGGAATGGTTCCTCTGCTTCTTCATTCTACTTACATTTCTTTGACTCTGAATTTAGGAGAAACAGTTTTCTACTTTGGTCTAGAAAGGCTGTTTTTAGGTAAGAATGTTCTTGTGTAGCCCATGTGAGTCTAATATCTTTGGTGCAAGGGCTATTGTTACTATGGATGCCTATCACATCTTTTCACAGTGTATGCTGACCATTATCCCCTTGATAGAGGATGTGATTGTTGTTGTGACCAGAGCCTCCACTGGATATTGGGAGGGGGCTCCTCTTTGCTCTGTGATTGTCACAGCACTGTCTGGGGCATATTCTCCTTTCCAGTTTTTATTGTTGAAGCCCCCAGATCCATTTCTGAGCTGCAGTGTGAGGTAGGCAGGACTGGAACACTCCTGCTGGAAGAGGAGTCACTGAGTATTCTTCTGCAGGAGGTGTCCACTGGGAAGTGCGCTCTGTTGTGTCACCTGTCACCCATTCTGTGGGCTCATGAAGAACACTGTTGTTGGCACTGCCCTTGGCCCTGCCTCAACCATGGTAATGCAGGCAATCAGCCTGCGTTTTCCTTAGGCACTGTGCTCACAAAGCCACTAGTGCAGATCTGCAGAAGTTAGCCACCAGGACTGCTGTAGTTATATACCTGGACCTGCCATGGGAGCTATGGAATCTGTCCAGACTCTAGCCCTGCCTCCATGTGCTTGAGCCCACAAAGCCCACAGCTGCTAATGCTGGAACTGCCCCTATTTGTCTATTTGCCCCTATTATAGTCATGGGAGCACCAGTAATCCACTTGGATATCCTGTAGGCACTGAACTTACAAAGCCAATTGTGGCAGTGCAAATCCTTGGAATTCACAAAGCCAGTGGGACAAGGCTCAGATTTCAGCCCCACTTTAGAAGTTGCATGGCCCCTGGAGATCAGCTAAGATTTCAGCACCGTCTCTGCATGTGGGCAACCTGATGGCCCTTGCATGCTCCCAAATCTCATAGAGGTGGAGCTGTTGCCACTGTGGGCATGAAGAAAATGAATCTGTTTATAGCAGGCCCTGCCCCTCCTTTCATCAGCATGTTAACAATGGGGCTTCTATGGCAGACCCAGGCTCCAAACTGCACACACCCCCAGGTGTCACCTGGACCACACTGTAGCCCCCTTGGGCTGCCTCCATGTAGCCAACCTCAGTCCTACCCCAAGTCTGTCTCCTGAGGCCAAAGTTTTAGCACCTAGCACCCATTCACAGCAGCAGATGCCTGCCTCGGGCTGAGGAGGGCAGTGAGGTGTCCAGAACCTTCTGTGCTGGTCTCTCTCTCTTCTGCCTGCTGCAATACAGCTGCTGCAGTCTCCTCTGAGCCTCTGAAGCTCCCTATCTGTCCCAGCTGATCTTGCAACTGATGAAGGGCATTCCTAGGGTGAGGAACCATTCCTCTATCACAGCTCCCTCCCAGGGGTGCAGATTCCATCCCAATTCCTTTTTTCTTTTTCTTTCATCCTACCCAGTTACATGGTGATCTTGTAGTTTTTGTTGTATGAGATCTCTGCCCATGTTCAGTAGGTATTCTGTGAGAATTGTTCCACATGTAGATCTTTTTTTGATGTTTTTGTGGGAGGGAGGTGAGTTCCATGTCCTTCTATTCCAGTATCTTTGTCTCTCCCTCCAGAAGTTTTAAATTTTAATAATGTCCAACTTAATTTTTTTTCTCCAAATTAATGTTTTTTCACATATCATGTTTTCTGTGTTGATCTAAAAATTCATTGCCAAGCACATAGCCACATAGATTTTCTCCTGTTTTCTTCTAGAATGTTTATAGTTTTGTAATTTACATTTAAGTCTATTACCCATTTTGAGTTAATTTTAGTGACAGATGTAAGGCCTGTATCCAGATTCATTTTATATATATAATAAATTATATGTAATTATATATAATCAATTATAGATATGTTTTGCATATAATTCATTATATATAACTTTACATAAATTGTATATAATCATATATTTTATATAATATGAATTATATATAACTATATATATATATAATGAATTATATTATATATATTTTAACATTTAGATGTCTAATTTCCAGCAACATTTATTGAAAAGACTATCCTTTTTCCATTGAATCACTTTTGCTTTTTGGTCTTAAAAGTGGTTGATTATATGTGTATGGGTCTACATCTGGGCTTTTTTCCACTGATATATTTTTCTATTCTTGGGCCAGTACCACACTGTCTCAATTATTGTGTTTTATTTTAAGTCTTGACATCAGAGAGTACCTGTGTTCTGATTTCGTTCGTCAGTACTTTGTTAGCTATTATACGTCATTCATCTTTCTATACAAAGTTTAGAATCAGATTGTCAATATGCACAAAATAGGTTGCTGTGATTTTAAATGGACTGTATTGATCTATAGATCAAATTGGAAAGAATTTGACATCTTAGCAATAATGAGTTTTCCATTGAATAAACAAGAAATAGCTCTTTGTTTATTAGATCTTTGAATTCTTTCATCAGTTTTGTAGTTTTCTGCCATACAGGTTTTATACATATTGTTTTAGATTTATACCTAATCATTTCCTTTTTCTGGTCCTATTGGAAATGATCTTGTGTGTTTAATTTCAAATACCAAGTTTTCATTGCTGATATACAGCAAAGCAATTGACTTTTAAAAAAATTTATCTTTGCATGTTACTCCACTCTCTTGTTGCTTGCATAGTTTCTTATGTAATTTCTCCAATTACATTGGAGAAATCCAATGTAATTATTATTCTCATTTCTTTATAGGTAAGAACTTTCTTTTCTTTGTCCCCTCTGTTTTCTCATTATCTTTAGTTTCTTACAGTTTGAATGTGATATAACTAGGTTTACATTTTTTTTGTATTTATTGATATTTGCTATCTTTTCTGCTTGGCATTTTCTGAGTTTCTAGGTATATAGTTTCTTGTCCTTTATTAATACTGGAAACTTCTCAGTAATTATTGGTTCAAATATTCCTTCAGCTCCATTGTTTCTTATCCTTCTGGCTTCATTTAAAAGAGTATTTCACTTTTACATTGTCCCACAGTTCTTGGACATTCTGTTGTGTTCCTTTTATTCTTTTTTTCCTCTTGGCCTTTTCTGTGACTTATCTACAAGCTCATTGATTCTGATTCTATCCTCAGGTACATCTAGTCTACTGATAAGTCAATCAAAGAAATTCTTCATTCATGTTACAGTTTTGTTTTTTTATGCCTCTATTTCCTCTTGATTCTTTCTTAGTTTCTGTTTCTCTGTTTACATTGCTCATTTATTTTTACATGTTGTCCACATTTTCTGTTAGAACTCTTAACATATTAATCCTACATATTTTAAATTCTTGGCCTGATAATTCAATTTGTCATGCCAGATAGTCCAGTGTCATACCTGAGTCTGTTTTTGATGCTTGTGTTTTCGCTTCAGATTGTGTATTTCCTTGTTTTTCAACATGGTTTGTATTTTTTGTTGTTGTCATTAAAAGCTAGAGATGACACATCTGGTGATAGGAACTGAGGCAAATAGGCCTTTAGTATCTAATTTAGTAGTAATTGTCTAGGACTTGAGGTCTGTTTAATGTTTACTGTAGTTGTAGGTGGCAGAGGCCTCCCTTTCCTCTAGTGTCCTTCTTTATGTGTTCTCTGTTAATTCTGGTTTTCTCTAAGAACCCTTCTGTAGCATCTATGTCTTGCAGCTGTAATCCACAGTTCTTATACTGGAGCCCATTTGGTGTGGTGGTACAGTGTTGGAGAAGGTAAGCATTCTATAATTTTAATGTTAAACCTTAGTATTTTAGTCGGTCTCTGTCCTTGAGCTGTGACCTTCACAAGCGTTTCTCAACTTTTTCCTCCCCTTAGGTGAGAAAGAAAGGCTAGAGTGTTTGGCATTGGGCAATAGTCTTTCCTCCAGGTCTGATATGTCTCCAGTAAAGTCTTTTCCTTTGGAGAGTAGGTTTTTGTTACAGAGACCATCCAGGGCATATTTCAAAATGATTACATTTCCCTCCCCTTGCCTGAAATATGAGGGTTTTTTTTCTCATATCTTTTCCATGAGGACGTGGTGGGGTTCCTGGAGGTAAAACTAACAAATGTGTGGTGACCCCTCTCAGACTGGGCCCCAGGCTATGTCATATTTGAGTCTGGTTCTGATGATTGCTTTGTTCCTTCAGTTTGAATTTTTCTCTTTTTTTTTTTTGCCTTTTAGCACACCTTGTAGCTTTTTTTTTTCTTTAAGCAGAAATGTTATATTGAGTAATAGTAACTGACATGAAAATACCTTTAGTGTGAGGATTTATGTTATTCTCACTAGGAGTTGAGCTGTGTTGAAGATTTGATGGAAGTAAAGCTGCCAGGGGCTTCAGTTGCCTCTACTGCCTTGGTTTTTGTCTCCTCTGTTGACTTTGTTCTTCCCAAAGTGTGGCTCCTCAGAGAAAGTCTGACTCTTGCATCTCTTTCAGCTGCAATCTTTTGCTCTTACACTGGACCCTGTTGATATGGTGTTAAGACATTGGCTTGGGGAAGCAGTCTATAATCTCATGATTAAATCTGTCTTTCAGTGGACCTGTGTTTCTGGGCTGTGAATTTCACATGTGTCTCTCCAGGGCTATAGCTTCCTACCCCCCTGACCCTTAGAGAAAGGAATGCTGGAAAAGGGCCAGAGAGTGAGGAAATTCCTTTCCCCAACTGGAGTAAAGCTCTGATAAAGTCTTTTCCTCTGAAGAGACACCCTTTTTATTTTTTAACTTTTCATTTTATATTGGACTATAGTTGACTTACAATGTTGTGTTTCAGGTGTACAGCAAAGTGATTCAGTTATATATTAATATATATTGTTTTTCAAATTCTTTTCCCATTTAGGTTATTACAAACTATTGAGCAGAGTTCCCCATGCTATAAAGTAGGTCCTTGTTGGTTATCTATTTTAAATATAGTAGTGTGTAGGTCAATCCCAAACTCCCAATTTATCCCTCACCCACACCTTTCCCCTTTAGTAACCATAAATTTGTTTTCTACATCTGTGAGTCTGTTTTGTAAATAAGTTCATTAGTATCATTTTTTTTAGATTCCACATATAAGAGATATCATATGATATTTCTTCGTCTGACTTCACTTAGTATGATAATTTCCAGGTCCAACCATGTTGCTACAAATTGCATTATTTCATTTTTAATGGCAAAGTAATATTCCATTGCATATGTATACCACATCTTCTTTATCCATTCATCTCTTGATGGACATTTAGGTTGCTTCCATATCTTAGCTATTGTAAATAGTGCTTCAGTGAACATTGGGGTGCACATATCTTTTAGAACCATGGTTTTCTCCAGATATATGCCCAGGAGTGGGATTGATGGATCATATGGTAGCTCTATTTTTAGTTTTTAAAGGAACATCTGTACTGTTCTCCATAGTGTCTGTACCAATTTACATTCCCACCAAGAGTGTAGGAGGGTTCCCTTTTCTCCAGACCCTCTCCAGCATTTATTGTTTGTAGACTTTTTGATGATAGCCATTCTGACTGGTGTGAGGTGATATCTCATTGTAGTTTTGATTTGCATTTCTCTAATAATTAGTGATGTTGAACATCTTTTCATGTGCCTGTTGGCCATCTGTATGTCTTCTTTGGAGAAATGTCTATTTAGATCTCCCACCCATTTTTTTGATTGGGTTGTTTGTTTTTTGATATTGAGCTGCATGATCTGTATGTAAAATTTGGAGATTAATCCTTTGTCAGTCACATTGTTTGCAAACATTTTCTCCCATTCTGTGTGTTGTCTTTTCATGTTGTTTATGGTTTCCTTTGCTGTGCAAAAGCTGTTGAGTTTAATTAGGTCTCATTTGTTTATTTCTGTTTTTATTTCCATTACTTTGGGAGAAAGATCGAAAAAGCTATTGCTGTAATTTATGTCAAAGTGTGTTCTGACTATGTTTTCCTCTAAGAATTTTATAGTATCCAGTCTTACATTTAGGTCTTTAATCTATTTTGAGTTTATTTTTGTGTATGGTGTTAGAGAATGTTCTAATTTCATTCTTTTACATGTAGCTGTCCAGTTTTCCCAGCACCACTTATTGAAGAGACTCTTTTCTCTACTGTATATTCTTGCCTCCTGTGTCGTAGATTAATTGACCATGGTGTGTGGGTTTATTTCTGGGCTTTCTATCCTGTTCCATTGATCTATATTTTCATTTTCATGCCAGTACCATACTCTTTTGATTACTGTAGCTTTGTAGTATAGTCTGAAGTCAGGGAGCCTGATTCCTACAGCTCCGTATATTTCTTTCTCAAGATTGCTTTGGCTATTCAGGGTCTTTTGTGTCTCCATACAAATTTTAAGATTTTTTGTTCTAGTTCTGTGAAAAATGCCATTGCTAATTTGATAGGGATTGCAGTGAATCTGTAGATTGCCTTGGGTAGTATAGTCATTTTAATAATATTGATTCTTCCAATCCAAGAACATGGTATATCTCACCATCTGTTTGTATCATCTTCGATTTCTTTCATTGCTGTCTTATAGTTTTCAGAGTACACGTCTTTTGCCTCCTTAGGTAGGTTTATCCCTAGGTATTTTACTCTTTTTGATGTGATGGTCAATGGGATTCTTTCTTTAATATCTATTTCTAATCTTTCATTTTTAGTGTATAGAAATGCAACAGATTTCTGTGTATTAATTTTATATCCTGCAACTTTACCTAATTCATTGATGAGCTCTTATAATTTTCTGGTAGCATCTTTAGAATTTTCTATGTATAGTATCTTGTCATCTGAAAATAGTGACAGTTTAACTTCTTCTTTTCAAATTTGGGTTCCTTTTATGTCTTTTTCTTCTCTGATTGCCATGGCTAGGATTTCCAAAGCTATGTTTATAAAAGTGGCAAGAGTGGACATCCTTTTCTTGTTCCTGATCTCAGAGGAAATGCTTTCAGCTTTTCAACATTGAGTATGATGGTGGCTGTAGCTTTGTCATATATGGCCTTAATTATGTTGAGGCATGTTCCTTCTAGACCCACTTTCTGGAGAGTTTTCATCATAAATTGGTGGTGGATTTTGTCAAAATCTTTTTCTGCATCTCTTGAGATGATCATATGATTTTTATTCCTCAATTTGTTAATGTGGTGTCTCACACTGATTGATTTGCAGATATTGAAAAATCCTTGCATTACTGGGATAAACCCCACTTGTTCATGGTGTGTGATACTTTTAATGTATTTTTGGATTTGGTTTGCTAGTATTTTGTTGAGGATTCTTGTGTCTATGTTCATCAGTGATACTGGCCTGTAATTTTCTTTTTTTGTGATTTCTGGTTTGGTATCAGGGTGATGGTGGCCTCATAGAATGAGTTTGGGAGTGTTTCTTTCTCTGCAATTTTTTGGAATAGTTTCAGAAGAAAAGATCTCTAAATGTTTGATAAAATTCTCCTGTGAAGCCATCAGGTCCTGGACTTTTGTTTGTTGGAAGAGTTTTACAGTTTCATTTTCCATGCTTGTGATTGGTCTGTTTATATTTTCTAATTCTTCCTGGTTCAATCTTGGAAAATTGTACCTTTCATCTAAGAATCTGTCCATTTCATCTAGGTTGTCCATTTTGTTGGCGTATAGTTGCTTGTAGTAGTCTCTTATGATCCTTGTATTTCTGTGGTGTCCGTTGTAACTTCTCCTTTTTCATTTCTAAGTGTATTGGTTTGAGCCCTCTTCCTTTTTTTCTTGATGAGTCTGGCTAAAGATTTATCAATTTTGTTTATCTTTTCAAAGAACCAGCTTTTAGTTTCATTGATCTTTGTTATTGTTTTCTATGTCTCTGTTTCATTTATTTCTGCTCTGATCTTTATGATTTCTTCTACTATCCTTCTACTAACTTTGGGTTTTGTTTGTTCTTCTTTCTCTAGTTGCTTTAGGTGTAAATTTAGGTTGTTTATTTGGGATTTTTCTTTCTTCCTGAGGTAAGACTGTATTGCTATAAACTTCTCTTTCAGGACTGCTTTTGCTGCATCCCATAGGTTTTGGATTGTTGTGCTTTTGTTTTCATTTGTCTCTAGGTATTTTTTGATTTCCTCTTTGAGTTCTTAAGTGATCCATTGGTTGTTTAGTAGCATATTGTTTAGCCTCCATGTGTTTGTGTTTTATGTAGTTTTTTAATTTTTATTTTCCTGTAGTTGATTTCTAATCTCATAGCCCTGTGGTTGGAAAAGATGCTTGATATGATTTCAATTTTCTTAAATTTACTGAGGTTCCCTTTGTGGCATAGCATGAGATCAGTCCTGGAGAATGTTCTATGTGCACTTGAAAAGAAGGTGTATTAGCTACATTTGCATTGAATGCTCTATAAATAACAATTAAGTCCATCTTGTCTAATATGTCATTTAAAGCCTGTATTTCCTTACTGATTTTCTATCTGGATGATCTGTCCATTGATGAAAGTGGGGTATTAAGTCCCCCACTGTTATTGTGTTACTGTAAATTTCTCCTTTTATTGTTGTTACCATTTGCCTTTTATATTGAGGTGCTCCTATGTTGGGTACACATATTTACAATTGTTATATCTTCTTGGATTTATCCATTGATCATTAAAGTCTATTTTGTCTAATATGAATATTGCTACTCTAGCTTTCTTTTAATTTCTATTTGCATGGAATACCTTTTTCCATCTCCTCACTTACAGTCTGTATGTGTCCCTAGCTCTGAAGTGGGTCTCATATAGACAGCATATATATGGGTCTTGTTTTTTGCATCCATTCAGCCAATCTTTGTCTTTTGGTTGGAGCATATAATTCATTTATGTTCAAGGTAATTATCAATGTGTATGCTCTTATTGGCATTTTTTTGTTGTTTTGGATTTGTTTTTGTAGGTCTTTTTTCTTCCCTTCCTCTTTTGTTTTCTTCTCTTGTGATTTGATGGCTAACTTTGCTGTTGTGTTTGGATTCCTTATCCTTTTTGTGCTTGTATGTCTTGTAGATTTTCAGTTTGTGGTTACCATGAGGTCTTGATATAGCAGTCTATATATTAACAAGATTGTTTCAAGTTGACAGACTTTTAATTTTTTTTTTTTTAAAGGATTTTTTCTTATTTATTTATTTATTTATTTATTTATTTATTTATTTATTTATTTTTGGCTGTGTTGGGTCTTCGGTTCGTGCGAGGGCTTTCTCCAGTTGCGGCAAGCGGGGGCCACTCTTCATCGCGGTGCGGGGACCGCTCTTCATCGCGGTGCGCGGGCCTTTCTCTATCGCGGCCCCTCCCGTCGCGGGGCACAGGCTCCAGACGCGCAGGCTCAGCAATTGTGGCTCACGGGCCCAGCTGCTCCGTGGCATGTGGGATCTTCCCAGACCAGGGCTCGAACCCGTGTCCCCTGCATTAGCAGGCAGATTCTCAACCACTGCGCCACCAGGGAAGCCCCGACAGACTTTTAATTTTAAATGCATTTCCAATATCCTGCATTTGTACTCTCCTCTTCTCACAATTGCTGGTTTAGAGAACATATTTGTGTGTGGATGATTTCCTGCCTTTACTGTATGTTTGCCTTTACTGGTGAGATTTTCCATTCATAATTTTCTTACTTCTAGATGTGTCTCAGTGTGTTCCTTCTTTGTTTTATCCTGCCTGGGACTCTCTGCACTTCCTGGACTTGGGTGAATGTTTCATTTCCCATGTTAGGGAAGTTTTCAGCTATTATCTCTTCAAATATTTTCTCAGGTCCTTTCTCTCGCTCTTCTCCTGGGAACCCCTATAATGCGAATGTTCATGTGTTTAATGTTGTCCCAGAGGTGAGAAATTTTAATAGAGAATATTCTGGGTATATGTTGTAACGTTTATTTTTATAGTTTCTTTGCCAGTGTCACAAGATCATTCTGGATCTTTACGCTGAGAACCTAATAGGGTTCCAATGTCCAGCATTCATCAAAATGACCATGTTAGTGTTTCTACAGTTTGTAGTTCCAGTAGTTTTTGCTCTACGTAATCAAATCTTGGCTGTGACTCTCTGAATTTGCCTGTTTCTTCCAGATTTGGGGTGGCAATTTGCCTTTGCAACCTCAGTTTTTTGATGGTTTAAAAGTAAGTAATTGACTTTTTCTTTGTTCAGTGCTTTACTTCTGTAAGGACAGGAGTGAGATCTTTAAAATGTCAGAGTTGAAAAAGGAAGTCTTTTTTTTTTTTTTAAGTTTTTTAATTAATTATTTATTTATTTTTGGCTGTGTTGGGTCTTCGTTTCTGTGCGAGTGCCTTCTCCAGTTGCTGCGAGCGGAGGCCACTCCTCATCGCGGTGCGCGGGCCTCTCACCATCACAGCCTCTCTCGTTGTGAAGCAGAAGCTCCAGACGCGCAGGCTCAGTAATTGTGGCTCACGGGCCTAGTTGCTCCGTGGCATGTGGGATCTTCCCAGGCCAGGGCTCGAACCCGTGTCCCCTGCATTGGCAGGCAGATTCTCAACCACTGTGCCACCAAGGAAGCCCCAGGAAGTCTTTTTTGACACATTATTTCATTGTTTTTGTGGTTCATTCTGAAATTTTTTGACATATAATGAAATTCAAACATTCCTCTAATTTGTCTAATCTGTCATATAAATCCATCTTGTTTTGTAATGTTAGCTTTGGTTTTCTAGTTATAATATTTACATTGATTCCTTGTTTTTATCTTTTTTTCTGAATTCCTCCATCTTGTCACTTAGAAACCTTAGCCATATCAATCACATTTATTTGAAAGTTTATATATGATAGCTCCAATATCTGGATATCCCATCACAATGTCTTTGCTCCCATCACAATCATTTGCTTTTTCTATTTGTTTCTTATCAATTTTTGTTACTTTTACATATCTTTGTTAAATACCAGATGTTTAGTTTTTAAAACATCATGATGATTTTAGTCTCATAATTATGTTACTTTCCTTCATAAGGAGTTTACTCTTTTCACTTTTTGGAGGTAAATTAGTCACAGAAAACTAACCAATTAGGGATTGAGAAGATTGGCGGGTTTGCTGATCATTGCATTATTGCCCGTTCTTCTTTACCACCAAGGCCTATTTCTTCCAATGCCTTAAGAGTCATCTTTGCCCTCTACATTATATATGGAACTCCAATTCTTTGGCCCAGCCCATAAGACTGTAAAAAGCTCTGACAGTTTTTGCCTTTCAGCACCTATGTTAGAATTGAAACAAGTAGCTCAAGGGAAAAGGCAGAACTTGTCTAGGCTTCTATTCATTCTTCAGTCTTGGTACCTCACATCTTTGCCGTCTTCTGAGCTTCAATTAGACGATTTTGATACGTTTGTTCAAATATAGATTTTCTAGTAATTTTCTGTGGGAGAGTTGTTCTCAGATAAGATATTCTTCCACTGCCAGGAGCAGAAATTCTGTAGTATTTATGCAAACTGTGTCTAACAGTTTTATTCAGTAAAAAATATACATAAATAAAATAATATGAAAATGGTTCCTGGGTAAAATTATAAAATGTAGTCAAAATAATGAATTTTGAAAACAAATCTATATAATATAAATACCAATTGAGAAAAAATTTGTTTCAATTGTCATCAGGTCTTGAGGTCTACAAATGCCTGAAGTGTCAAAGTGTCTGCAAATTTCATGGACAGCACCTGTGTTGTTAATGTGGAAGTTATGTAAAAACTGGGACATCACTATTTTGCAGCAGCACAAAAATATTTTTAGAGGCTTTATATGACCTTTAAAATTCATCTCACTTTATTTGATACATTTTCATTTTTCTAGGACATTAGCATTTGATTTTCATAGCAACTATGATTCCTTCTTATAAATTTCCCTTAGAAATAATAGTTCCAGGAAGTTCTAGGAATATCTAACCAAAGTGTTCCATAAAATGAGAAAATTAGACTTCCTTAATGTAAATGTTTGCACATGACATGTTTTTATATTAATGGGAACATGTATAATTTAGCCATTAGGCTTGTGACAGTATATCCTGAAGAATATGATCTCACCTTTAATTTTCAGCCAGTGTAAATGATAATAAAATAATGTGAATGATCATACAGTAATTGTCATAAAAATCAGAGTGGGCTTCTAACATCTCAAAGTTTCTTTCCCCACTGTTCTAATGGTGATGTGCATGTCTTTTTGATAACAAAGTAGATGTTTTTCTTGATTGATTCTCTAAGCATTAAATCACAAAATGAGTGTTGGTGACTTGTTAGCATTGGCATATGGAATTATGTGAATGATTTTTATTATATATGACAAATGTCCATGGCATTGACTTCTGTCATTTCCTTCATCTTTCTTTCTCCTTTAACAACGCTGCAGCCCTTTACCTACCATTCTCAATCACAGAAATTTGCTTTTGATTCCTTAAGCAAAGATAGCATTGGTCATATTCTTTCTCTTTCACAATCCACTGACCAAAGTCTTTATCTCAGAGGACTGAAAATACAATAATATCTCAATTTATTTTTATGATGCAAAAACATACTTTTTCTAATCTGTAGCAATTTCCACTTGTTATTGAAAATTACCAATTTTCCACTCATATTTATACACATAACTTCTATCCTTTCCTACTTATTTTAATGAATAGGTTAAACAAAAATTCTATTTTGTATAAAATGCAAGAAGTGTTTCCTACTCCAGTTACCATCTATCTTGCTACCCTGTTCAACACAGTTCATTGTGAAAATAGAAACATGAATCATTGTGCCACTTCAAAAAAAATGTAGCCTACATAATTCTAAAAAAGAATTTTATATAATTTACAAAAGTATTTGTAGATAAAACAGAACAAAAAGCCACATAGAAAGTTAAAATACATGAACCAAATATCAGAATGGATATGGAGAAGAATAAAACAGTAGACTTACAGGGGCAGAGATCAAGATGGCAGAATACAAGGACATGGAGCTCACCTCCTCCCACAAATACATCAAAAATAGATCTACATGTGGAACAGTTCTTACAAAATAACTACTGAAGCCTGGCAGAAGATCTCATACAACCAAAGCTGCAAGAAAGATCACCGTATAACTGAGTAGGACAAAAGACAAAAAAAGGATTCATGATGGAACCTGCACCCCTGGGAGGGAGCTGTGAAAGAGGAAATGTTCCCTCATCCTGGGAAGCCCCTTCACCAGCTGGGAGGCCAGATGTGACAGGGATCTTCAGAGGCTCAGAGAAGAGTGCAGCAACAAGCTTGCAGGCAGAACAGAGACCAGCATGGATGGCCCTGGCCACCTTGCTGCACTCCCCAGCCTGGGATGTGCATCTGCGGGTGCACACAGGGACTGGGTGCTGAAACTCAGGCTTCAGTGGATAGACCCAGTGAGAGGACTGGGGTTGTCTGCGTGGAGATGGCCTGAAGGGGCTAGACTGTGGTCCTAGCCCCAACTAGAAATATGCACCTTCGGTCCAGATCTGCCACAAAAGCCCCATTGTTAATGCATGACAAAGCAGCTTCATTCTCAGTGTGCTCACACTGGACACGCCTCTGCCTCTGTGAGCTCTGGGAGAATGCAAGTGTCAGCGGGTTGCCCACACACAGATGCGGAGCTATAATCTGAGCTGACTCCCAGTGGCAGTGTGACTTCAGATTTATACCATCAGAGGGTTTGTGAGCACAGCACCTGAATGAGATTCAAGCAAGTTACTGGTGTTCCTGTGGCTGCGGCGGGTACAGATTTAGCAGAGGTGGGCTTTGTGGGTGTGCGCATGTGAAGGCAAGGCTGGGCTCTGAGCTGATTCCCATAGCTCCTACAGTGGGCCCAGGTGCACAGCTAAAGCAGGTTTGGGTGCCAGACTTCAGCGAATCTGCTGTGGTGGATTTCTGAGCACCGAACCTGAAGGACATCTGGTCCTATTGCCAATGTTCCCACAGCTGAGATGGGGGCTGAAGGAAGTGCCAACAATAGTGTACTTTGTGAGGATGCACAACAGGTGACAGGTGACACCATAGAGCGCACTACCTGGTGGACAGCTCCTGTGGAAAAATATTCAGTGGCTCCTCTTCAAGCAGGAGTGCTCGTCTTGCCTACCTCAGACCTTAGCTTAGAACCGGATCCAGGGCTTTCCACTCCAACAACTAGGGAGCAGACCCTGCCCTGGTAGGGCTGTGACAACCACAGAGCAAGGAGGAGGCCCCACAGTAGATAATTGTTTCTCCTAAATTCAGAGTCATAAGTAGAATGAAGAAGCAGAGGAACCACTGTCAATTAAAAGAATAAAACAGACAACTACAATCTATCAGACCTTGAGTTTAAAATGAAGGTAATAAAAATACTGAAGGAATTAAGAAAAGCTATTGATAGAAATACAGATCACTGTACCAAAGAATAGAAGCTACAAAGAGAAGCCAATCAAAATTAGAAAACTCATTTGCTGAGATACAACCTGAGCTAAAAACAATAAATAGGAAACTAAATAATGCAGAAGAACAAATAAGTGATCTGGAAGATAGAATAATGGAAATCACTCAATCAAGATAGCAGACAAAAAGACAAATAGGAAAAAATGAAAGCAATATACAAGAACTATGGGATAATATAAATTGTGCCAATCTATACATGATATGGAACCCAGAGGGAGAAGAAAGAGAAAAAGAGATCGAAAATGTTTTTGAAGAAATTATGGCTGAAAACTTCCCACACCTAAAGAAGGAAACAGATATCCAGGAACAGGAAGCACAGAGGATCCCAAACAATATGAACCAAAATAGACCTACACCAAGACATATTATAATTAAAATGGCAAAAGTTAAAGATAAAGAGAGGATTCTAAAGGCAGCAAGAGAAAAACAAAGAGTTAATCACAAGAGACCCCCCATAAGGCTATCAGCTGATTTCTTTACAAAAATGTTGCAGGCCAGAAGGAAATGGTAAGATATATTCAAAGTCCTGAAAGAGAAAAACCTGCAACCTAGGATACTCTACCAAGCAAGATTATCATATAGAATAGGAGAGATAAAGAATTTCTCAGAAAAGCAAAAACGAAAAGAATATAGCAATACTAAACCTATTCCAAAAGAACTATTGAAATGTCTTCTTTAAATAGAAAAGAAGGTAGATCCTATATGAAAGAGAATATAGCAATTGGAAAGTAACCACCTTAAATAAGCCAGTACACAGATTAAAAAAAAATTTTTGTGAAAGCAATGATAACTACAATTATCAGCAAAAGGATAAACATGAAGATGTACAATAGGACATTAAAATCATAAAATGTGGAGGAAAAGAGTAAGAAAAAGTAGATTTTTTAAAGAATGTGTTTGATTTTATATGATTACCATCCTAAAGCAAGTAGATATAGTAATGGTTTAACATACTTGAAAAATATGGTAACCACAAATCAAAAATATGTGATAAATTCACAAAACCAAAAAGAAAACTCAAGCATAATGCAGAAGAAAACCATCAAACCACAAAAGGAAAAAGAAAAAGAAAGAAACAAAGAAGAAATACAAAATCAACTGGAAAACAAGGTTTAAAATGGCAATAAATACATGTCTATCAATAATCATCTTAAGTGTCAATGGATCAAAAGACATAGAGTGGAAGGAGCAGCTAAGATGACAGAACAGAAAGACCCTGAATTTGCCTTCTTTCAGGAACACACCAAAATCACAAGTATCTGCAGAGCAACCATCAATTAAAAAGACTGGGACCTACCAGAAAATATCTTCTACAACTAAGGACATAAAAAGGAACCACAACAAGATGGGTAGTAGGGGTGGACTCACAATATAATTAAATCCTATGTCCCCCAGGTGGGCAACCCACAAACTGGAGAATAATGATGTTGCAGAGGTTCTCCCACAAGAGTGAGAGTTCTGAGCCCCACATCAGCCTCCCCAGCCTGAGGGTCTGGCACTGAGAAACAGAGCCTGCAGAGTATTTGGCTTTGAAGGCCAACAGAGTTAATTGCAGGAACCCCACAGTACTGGGGGAAATAGAGACTTCACACATAAAGGACGCACACAAAATATCAAATGCACTGGGTCCTAGGGCAAAAGCAGTAATTTGATAGGAGCCTGGGCCAGACCTACCTGTTGGTCTTTGAGCGTCTCTGGGAGAGGCAGGGGGTGGCTGTGGGTCACCCTGGGGATATAGATACTGATGTCAGACATACAGGGGAACATTCAGACACATGAACAATCCTAGTAGCTGACATCTTGGATCATTAGCACCAAGACCTGGCCCTGCTAATAGCTTGTACACTCCAGTGCTGGGATGCCTCAGGCCAAACTAACTGGGCAGGGACACAGTCCCACCCATGAGCGGATAGCTGCCTAAATACTAAAGAGCCCAGAGCCACTTCTGAACATACCCCTAGGCATAGTCCAGCCCACAAGAGGGCCAAGACCCCGCTCCACCCACCCATGGACAGGCACAGGCCCCTCTTGCCAGGACGCCTGCACAGACCTCTGGACCAGCGTAAACACCAGGGGGCATACACCAGAAGCAAAAAAACTAAGATCACACAATACAGGCCATACCCTACCCTGGGACCAGCTGGGCCCTGGCCCTGCTCACTAGCAGGCCTATGCAACCTTCTGAACACCCCAAACTCCATACACAACTGTATTAGGAACTCTCCCCACAACCAACAACCTGAAATGAGCTCTGGGATCCTTGGGCCTACAGCCAGACTCCAGGAACCAGCTCTGCCTTCCAGTAGATCAGCACTAACCCCAGGATTTGGCTTCACCTGCCAGTGGATGGGCAACAGTCCCAGAGTCTTTGGGACCCTGACTCTGCTCACCAGTCAGCCAGCACTAGCCCCAGGGTCCCCTAGGATTCCACAACCAGCCACCTTGTGACCGGGCTGTGCTAAAGAGCAGCCAGCAGAATGAGCAGAAGGCAGGGCATGGCAGTCAACCAGATTAGCAGCCAACCAAGCCTACCAGACTGCCCACATAGCCCACCATAACAGAAGGACCCATGCAGCCCTCTTAAGGGGAACCCTAGAGCATATAGCTTGGGAAATGAAAGAGGAGTACACTGCTGGGATACATAGAACACCTCTTAAAGAGGGTCACTTCTCCAAGGTCGAGACATGTGATTAACCTACCACATACATAAAAACACAAATAGCAACTTAGACAAAATGAGACAGCAGAGGAATATGTTCCAGATTAAGGAACAAGATAAAAACTTGAAGAACTAAGATAAAAACAAGAAGAAGAACTAAGTGAAGTGGAGATAGGCAATCTACTGGAGAAAGAGTTTAGAGTAATGACAGTAAAGATGATCAAAGAACTCAGGAGGAGAATGGATGCAAGGAGCGAGAAGTTAGAAGTTTTTAACAGAGCTAGAAAATATCAAGAACAAATAAACAGAAATGAAGAATACAATATCTGAAATGAAAAATACACTAAAAAGCAATCAATAGTAGACTAAAGGATTCAGAAGAACGAATCAGTGAGCTGGAAGACAGAATAGTGGAAATCACTGCCACTGAACAGAAAAAAGAGAAAAGACTGAAAAGAAATGAGGACAGTTTAAGAGACCTCTGGGACAACATCAAGCATGTTAATATTTGCATTATAGGGTCCCAAAAGGAGAAGAGAGAGAGAAAGAGCCTGAGGAATACTTGAAGAAATAATAACTGAAATCCTTTCTAACCTGGGAAAGGAAATAGTTACCCAAGTCCATAAAGTGCAGAGTCCCATACAGGATTAACCCGAAGAGGAACACACTGAGATACATTGTAATCAAAATGACAAAAATTAAAGATAAAGAGAGAATACTAAAAGCAGCAAGGGAAAAGCAACAAAGAACATACAAGGGAATTCCCATAAGGCAATCAGCTGACTTTTCAGCAGAAACTCTGCAGTACAGAAGGGAGTGGCAAAATATATTAAAAGTGATGAAAGAGAAAAACCTACAACTAAGAATACTCTATTCAGCAAGTCTCGCATTCAGATTTGATGGAGAAATCAACAACTTTAAGACAAGCAAAAGTTAAAAGAATTCAGGACCACCAAACCACCTTTACAACAAATGTTAAAGGAATTTTTCTAGGTGAAAAAGTAAGGGCCGCCCCTAGGAAAAAAAATTAAAGAATGAGAAAACTCACTGTTGAAGGAAAACATACAGTAAAGTTAGGAAATCATCCACACAAAGCTAGTAGGGAGGTTAAAAGACAAAAGTAGTAAAATCATCTGTATCCACAATAGGCAGTTAAGGGATACAAAAACAATTAGATGTAAAATATGAGATCAAAAACAGTAATCATGAGGGGAGGAGAACACAAAAGCAGGGTATTTAAAATAGATTTGACCTTAAAAGACCAGGAACTTAAAACACTCATGCATACATATAGACTGCTATACAAAAGCCTTCTAGTAACTGCAAACCAGAATCTATAATAGATATACACACAAAAAAGAAAAAGGGTCCAAACATAACACTAAAGATAGTCATCAAATCACAAAAGAAGAGAACAAAAGGAGAAAGGGGAAAAAAAGACCTACAGAAATAAATCCAAAATAATTAACAAAATGGCAATAAGAACATACATATTGGTAATTACCTTAAATGTAAAGGGACTAAATGCACCAACCAAAAGACACAGACTGGCTGAATGGACACAAAAATAAAACATGGATATATCTTGCCTACAAGAGATTCATTTCAGATCTAGAGACACATACAGACTGAAAGTGAAAAAGATATTCCTCACAAATGCAAGTCAGTAGAAAGCCAGAGAAGCAATACTTTTATCAGATAAAATAGACTTTAAAATAAAGACTGTTACAAGAGACAAAAAAAGACACTATATAATGATCAAGGGATAAATCCAAGAAGAAGATGTAACAATTGTAAACATACAATCACCCAACATATGATTACCTCAATATGTGAGACAAACATTAACAGACATAAAAGAAGAAATCAGTAGTAACACAATAATAGGGGAATATAACACCACACTTACATCAATGGACAGGTAATTCAGACAGAAAATCAATAAGGAAATACAGGCCTTAAATAACACATTAGACCAAATGGACTTAATTAAAATTTGTAGAAAATTCCATCTGAAAGCAGCAGAGTACACATTCTTTTCAAGTACACATGGAACATTCTCCAGTATACATCACATGCTAAGCCACAAAACAAGCATTGGTATATTTAAGAAAAATGAAATCATATCAAACATCATTTCTGCCCACAATGCTACGAGGTTAGAAATTAGCTAAGAAACAAAAACAACAACAACAACAAAAACACTGCAGAAAACACAAACATGTGGAGGCTAAACAATATGCTACTAAACAACAAATGGATCACTGAAGAAATCAAAGAAATTTAAAAACTTACCTAGAGACAAATGAAAAGGAAAACACGATGATACAAAACCTATGGGATGAAGTGAAAGCAGTTCTAAGAGGGAAGTTTATAGTGATATAAGCTTACCTCGGGAAACAAGAAAAATTTCAAATAAACCACCTTATGCCTAAAGCAAGTAGAGAAAGGAGAAAAAACAAAACCCAAAGGTAGTAGAAGGAAAGAAATCATGATTTCAGAGCATAAATAAATAAAATAGAGACTAAAAAAAAAAAATAGAAAAGAGCAAGGAAACTAAAGCTGATTCTTTGAAAAGCTAAATATAACTGATAAACCTTTAGCTCTACTCATCAAGAAAAATAGGGAGAGAGCCCAAAGCAATAAAATCGATGTGAAAAAGGAGAAATTACAACCAACACCACAGAAATATAAAGGATCATAAAAGCCCATTATGAGTAATTATGCACCAGTAAAATGGACAACCTAGAAGAAATGGAAAAAATTTTTAAAAGGTGCAATCTCCCAAGATTGAACCAGGAAGAACTAGGAAATATGAACAGACCCATTAGCAGTACTGAAGCTCAATCAGTAATTTAAAAATTCCCCACAAACAAAGTCCAGGACCAGGTGGTTTCACTGGTGAATTCTACCAAAAATTTAGAGAAGTTAATACTTATCTTTCTGAAACTATTCCAAGAAATTCCAGAGGAAGGAAAACTTCCAAACTCATTCTATGAGGCCACCATCACCCTGATACCAAAATGAGACAAAGATATCACCCAAAAAATTAGAGGCTGATGTCACTGTTGAACATAGATGCAAAAATTCTCAACAAAGTACTAGCAGGCTCACTCCAACAACACATTAAAATGATCATACACCATGATCAAATGGGATTTATCCCAGGGATACAAGGAATTTTCAGTATCCACAAATCAACATGATACACCACATTAACAAATTAAAGAATAAAAATGTATGATCATCTCAATAAATGCAGAAAAAGCTTTGATTAAAGTCAACATCCATTTATGATAAAAACTCTCCAGAAAGTGTGCATAGAGGGAATGTACCTCAACATAATAAAGGCCATATATTACAAACCCACAGCTAACATCATACTAAATGGTGAAAAATTGAAAGCAGTCCAAAATCAAGAACAAGACAAGGATGCCCACTCTCACCATTTTTATTCAACATAGTTTTGAAGCCATAGCCAAGTAATCAGAGAAGAAAAACAAAATAAATCCAAATTGGAAAGGAAGAATTAAAACTGTCACTGTTCGCAGATGACATGATGCTATAAATAGAAAATCCTAAAGACAGTAGAAAAAAACTACTAGAGCTCATTAATAAATTTGGTAATGTTGCTGGATACAAAATTAATATACAGAAATTTGTTGCAATTTTGTACACTAACAATGAAATATCAGAAAGAGAAATTAAGGAAACAATCCCATTTACCATTGCATCACAAAGAAAAAAATACCTAAGAATAAGCCTAAGAAGGCAAAAGACCTGTACTCTGGAAACTATAAGACAATGTTGAAATAAATTGAAGATGACACAAACAGATGAAAAGATATACTGTGTTTTTGGATTGGAAGAATCAATATTGTTAAAATGACCATACTACCCAAGGCAAACTACAGATTCAGTGCAATCCCTATCAAATTACCAATGGCATTTTTCACAGAACTGGAACAAAAAAAAAAGTTAAAAAAATGTTGAAACACAAAAAGATCCCTCATAGCCAAAACAATCTTGAGAAAGAAGAACAGAGCTGGAGGAATCATGCTTCCTGACTTCAGACTACACTACAAAGCTACAGTCATCAAAACAGTATGGTACTTGCACAAAAACAGACACATAGGTTAATGGATCCAGATAGAAAGCCCAGAAATAAACTGATGCACTTATGGTCAATTAATCTATGACAAAGAAGGCAAGAATGTACAATGGAGAAAACACAGACTCTTCAACTAGTGGTGCTGGGAAAACTGGACAGCTACATGTAAAAGAATGAAATTAGAATATTCTCTAACACCATATACAAAAATAAACTCAAAATGGTTTCAAGATCTAAGGGTAAGACTGGATACTATAAATGCCCTAGAGGAGAACATAGGCAGAACACTATTTGACATAAATCTTAGCAATATTTTTTGGATCCATCTCCTAAGGTAATGGAAACAAAAGCAAAAATAAACAAATGGGACCTAAGCAAACTTATACGCTTTTGCACAGCAAAGGAAGCCATAAACAAAAAGACAACCTACGGACTGGGAGAAAATATTTGCAAAGAATTCAAATGTCAAGGCCTCATTTTCCAAAATATACACACAACTCATACAGCTCAATATCAAGAAACCAAACAACTCTATCAAAAAATTGGCAGAAGACCTACATAGACATTTCTCCAAGGAAGACATACAGATAGTCAATAGGCACATGAAAAGATGCTCAACATCACCAATTATTAAAGAACTGCAAATCAAAACTACAGTGAGGTACCACCTCACATCTGGTCATCATCAAAAAGTCTACAAATAATAAATTCTTGAGAGGGAGTGGAGAAAAGGGATCCCTCCCTACACTATTTGTGGGAATGTAAATTTGTACAGCCACTTTGGATAACAGCATGGAGGTTCCTTTAAAAACTAAAAATTGAGTTACCATATGATCCATCAATCCCATTCCTGGACATATATCCAGAAAAAGAACCTCTAGTTCACAAAGATACATGTACTTCAATGTTCATAGCAGCACTATTTACAATAGGCAAGATATGCAAGCAACCTAAGTGTCCATCAGATAAGATTTCATGCTTTGTTTTAATGACTGACTCAGTCATTAAAAGAAAGAATGAAATAATGCCATTTGCAGTAACATGGTTGAACCTAGAGATTATCATACCAAGTGAAGTAAGTCAGACAAAGACAAATATTATATGATATACTTTATATGTGGAACCTAAAAAAATGCTACAAACGAACTTATTTACAAAACAGAAATAGACTCATAGACAGTAAACTAACATGATTACCAGAGGGGAAAGGCAGGGGAGGAATAAATTGGGAAATTCTGATGAACAGATATACACTACTATATATAAAATAGATAAACAACAATGACCTACTGTATAGCACAGAGAACCAATAACCTATAATGCAAAAGAATCTGAATCGCTATACACCTGAATCATCATAAATCAAAAATATTTCAATTTAAAAAGAAAATAAATAGAATAATTTTCTTAGAATCTTGAAAAAAACCCCAAAAGATATAGAGTGGCAGATTGGATAATAAAATAAGAACCCACAATATGCTTCTTACAAGAGACCCACTTTAGGGTAAAGGACAGACATAGATCAAAAGCGAGGTGATGGAAAATGATATTTCATGCAAATGGAAATGACAAGAAAGGGGGGTAGCAATACTCATCAGTCAAAATAGACTTTAAAACAAAAGCCCTAAAGAAAGATAAAGAAGGACACTATATAATGATAAAAGGATCAATACAAAAAGAGGATATTAAACTCATTAACATATATGCACAGAATGTAGGAGCACCTAAATACATAAAACAAATACCAAAAAATACTTTTTTGTTTACCAAAAAAGAAAATTATAGGCCAATTTATTTGATGAATATAGATGCAAAAATCCTCAACAAAATATTAGCAAATCGAATTCAACAACATATAAAAAGTATCATACACCATGATCAAGTTGGATTCATCCCAGAATCACAAGGATGGTTCAACATATGCAAATCAGTGACTATGATACACTATATTAATAAAAGAAAAGACAAAAACCACATGATCATCTCAATAGATGGAGAAAAAGTTTTTGATAAAATTCAACATCCATTCATCATAAAACCTCTTATCAAACTGGGTAGAGAGAACATATCTCAACATAATAAAAGTTATTTATGACAAACCCACAGCCAACATAATACTCAATAGTGACAAGCTGAAACCCTTCCCTCTAAAATATGGAACAAGACAAAGATGCCCATTCTCACCACTGCTATTCAACATATTATTGATGCCTAGCCACAGAAATAGGACAAGAAAAATAAGTAAAAGTTATCCAGATTGGAAGGAAAAAGGTAAAATTATCATTATATGCAGATGACATGATACTATATATAGAAAACCCAAAAGACTCCACACAAAAACTACTAGAACTGATAAACAAATTCAGCAAGTTAGCAGGACACAAGATTAACATACAACTCCAAGAAGCAACATAGGCAAAATGTTCTCTGCCATAAATCATACCAATGTTTTCTTAGATCAGTCTCCCAAGGAAAAAGAAATAAAAGCAAAAGTAAACAAATGAGACCTAATCAAACTTATAAGATTTTGCTCAGCAAAGGAAACCATAAACAAAAAGACAACCTTTGGAGTGGGAGAAAATATTTGCAAACAATATGACTATCAAGGGATTAATTTTTAAAATATGCAAATAGCTTACACAACTCAATAACAACAACAACAACAAGAAGCAAACAAACAACCCAATCAAAAAATGGGCAGAATATCTAAATAGACATTTCTCCAAAGAAGACATACAGATGGCCAACAGGCACATGAAAAGATGCTAACATTGTTAATTATTAGAGAAATGCAAACCAAAACTACAATGAGGTATCACCTTACACCAGTCAGAATGGCCATCATTAAAGACTACAAATAATAAATGCTAAAGAGGGTGTTGAGAAAAGGGAACACTTCTTCATTATTGGTGCAACTGTAAATTTGTACAGTCACTATGGAAAACAGTATGGAGGTTCCTTAAAAAACTAAAAAAAGAGTTACCATATGATCCAGCCATCCCACTCTTGGGCATATATCCAGAAAAAATGAAAACTCTAATTTGAAAAGATACATGAACCCCAATGTTGATAGCAGTGCTATTTACAATAACCAAGACATGGAAGCAACATAAATATCCATCAGCAGATGAATGTGTAAAGAAAATGTGGTATACATATATATATCTAAACACACATATATATACAAGTATATATATGTATACACACACACACACACACAAACACACACAATGGACTACTGCTCAGCCATAAAAAAGAATGAAATAATGCCATTTGCATGAACATGGATAGACCTAGAGATTTTCATACTAAGTGAATTAAGTCTATAGGAGAAAGGCAAATATCATATGATATCACCTATATGTGGAATCTAAAATTTGATACAAATGAATTTGCTTACAGAACAGAAAGAGACTCATAGACATAGAAAACAAACTTATGGTTACCAAAGGGGAAAAGGGGCAGGAGAGATAAATAAGGACTTTGGGATTAGCAGGTACAAACTACCATATATAAAATAGATAAACAAGAAGGTTCTAGTGTATAGCACAGGAACTATATTCAGTATCTTATAGTAAACCATAATGGAAAAGAATATGAAAAAGAATATATATATATATTTGTATAACACAATCACTTTGTTGTATACCAGAAATTAACACAATATTGTAGATCAACTATATGTCAATAAAAAGAAATAAAATAGAAAAAAAATATTAAAACTTCTGCACTTTGTGAAGGACACAGTTAAGAAAATAAATAGATAAAAAAATAAATAGACAAAATAAGATAAAATATTTATAAAAGACATATCTGATGAAGTACTTGGATCCAAAATATACAAAGAGCTTTCAAAACTCTAGAGTAAGGAAATAACATAATTTTTAAAATGGAGAAAAGTTCAGAATGGACACTTCAGCAAAGAAGATACAAAGACAGCAAATAAGCACAAGAAAAGATGCTCAAGATCATTTGTCATTAAAGAATTGAAAATGAAAACAAGACATTTGTATATACGTATTGGAATGTCTCATATACAAAATAACTGGCTATACCCAATGTTGGTGAGAATGTAGAGCTACAGGAACTTTCATTCTTTACTGGTGGGATTTCAAAATTGTACAGCCACCTTGGCAAACAGTTTTACAGTTTCTTGCAAGGCAAAATGCAGTTTACCCTACGATCCAGCAATTGGGTTTCTGTGTGTTTTCTCAACTATTTTGAAAACTTATGTCCACAGAAAAATGCAAATGTTTATTGCAGTCTTATTCACATCATTAAAATTTGGAATTAACTAAGATGTCCTTCAATAGGTGAATGGATAAAAAAAAAAAACTGTGCTACAACCATACAATGGAATATTATTCAGCATTAAATATAATGAGATACTAAGAATGAAACAACATGAATTATGTCAAATGCATATTGCTAAGTGAAAGGAACCACTGTGAAAGGTTATACACACTGTATGACTCCAATTTTATAAAATTCAGGAAAACAAAACCGTAGGGATCATAAAAAAAAATCAGTGGTTGCCAAAGGTTTGGGTTGGGGAGCAGGGTTGACTACATGAAGCAAAAGGGATTTTTTTTTTTAGTATCTATATAATACTGTTATTAGGGATACATGACACTACACATTTGTCAAAATCTATTGAACTTTATAGCACAAAAATGAACCTCTATGAATGCAAATTTAAAAAAATATCATTTAGGAGATCTGATGACTCTAGCATGGAATATAGAATGTGACAAAACAATGTAACTGTACTACAAATGTAGTAGAAGTTACATTGAAGAAGAATGAAGAATGAAGGAAAAGTAACTTTGGAAATGAATAGAGAGTTTGTAAGCTTAAAGGCAAAAGACACTATACAAGAATACCATACTCTAGTTAATAAAGTTGTTTCTCTTGGGAGTTGGATTAAAAATTCTAATACTGCTCTACATGTATACTGGAATTGAACAACTAAGTAAATGGATGTGAGGTGGAAGAAGTCACGTTTCTTACAGTTGGAGTTGGAAGTTACAAATAAGCTAATGAAAGAGGGCAGAACAATCCACATAATGATTGATTAGAGTCAGGGGTATCAGTATGAATTCATGTTTAGCTTAATATAAATAAATTAGTAACACACAGAAATAGTTACAGATATGTATATATGTACAGACTAGTACATACACACACACATGCACACACGTGCATGTATGTTTGTGTATATGTGTTAATTTGTCAGCTGAGAAGGTCTAGAAGAAATGAGGCCTCAGTAATATACCAGTACCTAAAACTTAGTTTCCAATGCCATTCTCCAACAAAAGGAATTTGAGTTCATTGGAGAAATGGCTGATTCTGGGATGAGGGCAGGAAATACACAATATGAGCCTGGAACATCTTTTAGCACCAAAAAGTAAGGACAAGCTAAAAACCAGACAAAAAGCAAACAAACAACAAGAAAGAAACAATGATGGAAGTATGTTAAAGGGCCACAGCAGCCACTGTAAGAAATCTCAATAGCCAAAGCTGAAACAATATTCACGAGTCCAAACTGATATAAATAAATACATGAGTAAATAAATGAATAGTGAGTAGAGACAAATCTCCTGTACAGAAGAATTCCATGAGGTTATAACATTTAATTATGTTACATTATTTTTTCCTCTTAGTTAAAAGAATACAATTCATTAAATTTGTTTTAACATTAAATGGGTTAGCATTAGTTTAAATGTGTTATAATTCTTCTAGTGAACAATAAGGTAGGAAATGCAGGCTGAAAATTTAACTTGAGCATCTTGCATATGGCAAAGCCAATTGGCCTCTAGAGGCTCCCTCAGTCCAACTGATCTTCCTATATGCACTTGCAGACTTAGTTTGTGTTGTTTCTAATCACTTGGCATTTTTCATTTTAGAATTATTAAATGAAAATTGATGATTTTTAGAAGATGCAAAGTTTTTACAAAAAAAGTTTCAGAGATAGAGCAGAAAATAAAATTAAAATGATGCAATTGTATTACAAATTTAATTTGACGATTATATTATCCATGGGACTTCATTTTCTTTCAGGAGATGATATGTGATCAAGGCACTAAATGTATTCATGTTATTTTAGGAAACTTTCCATATTCAATGGACTGTCCAGAATACAGATAACTAATACTGCTAAATTATGTGTCCAATTTACTCTGTCAAATATACTGAAGATTAAATAAAATAAAATCAGGAATATTCTAATATTGCCATTGTTAATTATGTTAAGTATTTTTCACATATGGACGCTTTATTATAACATTATTGCCAACAGCATATAATCATTGAAACCTGAAAGTAGTCCCATTTTAAGGGTGTCTATCTCATTAGTTTCACTGCATGAACCTAAAGAAATAAAATGTTCTCTGAAACTCCTTTTGTTAAACTATATACTTTCATTATTTTTCTAAATATCATTTCGTATCTGCATTCATACACAGCAAAACAATCCCATGAATGTTTTGATTTTTATTCCAAACCTGCAGCTGAAGAGCATTTCTAAAAATGATGCATATAAAACATTTCCTCAAAACTGACGTTTACTGAAAAGATAGTAAAGGTTGACTCTACAAATGAGGACTGGTATTGATTTTTATAAATAGAGTTCTACTGTGCTTTTCATGTGTTCAGTCATTAACTACAGTATTTGGATTATACAGCTTTTACAATTCTCCCAGCACATATAGCCTGATTTAATTTTTGCATTCTCATTGATTTCAAGGGGTGTCAGAGAGGACAGAGGGATGAACTGGGTTGACAGAGTTCAACATATAGCATCCAATTAGAGACACCAGAGAATGTCAGTACTTTATTTCTCTTATTAAAGAAAAAAAAAAGGAACTCTAATGCTATTTATTCTTGAGAGAAGACTACACCTAAGATTCCACTCAAACACTTTTATAGAATACCTCTTTTAGCATATTTGATTACAGTAGAGTACATGAGTTTAATAAACACTTTTTTAAAACAAATTTAAATAATAAGAAAAACAGTGGCAAGAACACTGGACTTAGCACCAGAAAATACTATTTACCATTTATATAGTAAACTTGGATAACTTCCTTAAACTTTCTGAGCCCCCATTTTTCATTGGTAAAATGAAAATGGCAGTCTATCTCACCAAGCTTGTATTAGTTTCCTAGGGCGGCCATAGCAAAGTACCACAAACTAGATGGCTTGACAACAGACATGTATTGTCTCACAGTTCCACAGGCTAGAAGTATGAAATCAAGGTGTCGTCAGTGTCATTCTTCCTCTGAAACAAGTTGGGGAGAATTCTTCCTTGCCTCTCTCCTAGTTTCTGGTGGTTTCCCAGCAATCCTTTGTGTTCCTTGGCTTGTGGCTGTGTCACTCCAATCTCTGCTTCTGTTGTGACATCCATTTTCCCTGTGTATCTCTCTCTGTGTTTCCAATAAAGACACTAGTCACGTTGAATTAAGGGCCCACTGTCCTACTCCTGTATGGCTTCATCTTAACTAGCTATATTTGCAGTAATCTTACTTCCAAATAAGGCTGCATTGTAAGATACTGGGGCTTAGAACTTCAACATTGCCTTTGGGGGCACAATTCAAGCCATAACAGTGTTGGCATAAGGACTTAAGGAAAATATGATAAAAATTTCCTTGCACAGTATCCAGTAATAGTAGTTTCTCAAAAAATAGAAAAAGAGTTGAGAAGAGCAAGTTTAAAACAAATAAAATTATCTAAACCCTGGGTCAAGTAAGTGCCTCATTCGTCCCAATAATGACAAAGTCAGATCATAGAAAATAGTTGGCCAAGTAAGGGGTTAATCCCAGAGATTCAATGCTCTATGGCATAGGTAGGGAACTCCTAGGTCAGCATTTATTGAACACGCATTGGAGCAATTTGCATCTGACTCACTCTGGGAAATTTTTAAAAAATGAGATCTTAGACCTCCAACCACTCTGCTCCAATAGATTTAGGTGAAAGAACTATTTGAAAGAGTTAATGTTTTTAAAAATTTTCATTGTTCCTGATACCCAGCTAGGTTTGAGAACAACTAAAGTAATCTGATTTCCAAACAACCATATGTTAGTGAATCTTATGTATTTTAGGTGAAGCATTTTCAGTGTTAGTTAATTTGTTACTTGAACAAATTACTTCTCCGAATTCTTCCTAGGTTTCTTGTCAAGATTTGCATACTGTTTAGCTTCTCAGATTTCACGCCTTCTTTCTATGGAAGGATATAGTATCAAGCTAAAACAAGGTAAATAATTTTGTAGCTAAAGTCAGGGAGAAATAGTGACAGATAACTAGACTTTAATCAGAAAAAAATTTTTCAGAATCTGGATAAAAGAAAAATGTGAGGCAAAACTCTTTGAGAAGCATGTAGATTTCCAGATTGCTTTCTTTATTCTCTGCCTATGGGAGATTGAAACTTCCCTACAGAAATCTTAATGTGGACTATTTGGAGAAGTTAAAAATGTGCATCTATGGGTTAGGTGCCAGTGGGTACAGTTAAGAGCTTGAACACCTTATAGGCAGGGACAAATCAAGAACTGTGGGATCAGAAATTCATGCAATTTGAGGGGCCTTTAAAAATAATATAAAATTGTGAGTAGAAAATAGATTCAACACAATATTTTATTAGGGTAAGTAAAAAACACGCAACTTAAACATCCTAAAATGCTGGTAAATACTAAGGGATCACAAAATTTAGAAAATAATATATTCATATATTGTCTGACAAACTTCTATACTTCTTCCCCTATATATTTGCATCTATAATATACAATTATAGATTTAAAAAGCATTGCCCATAATGTTATGTAAATAATCCAAAGTTTAAAGAGTTAAAAAGTGGCAGATCTTGGCTTTAAACTCAGGAAATCTTGTTCTATAATTCATGCTCTTAATTTTTATGCAATTCTACCCAAATAAGAGAACTCTTCTTTATACACAGATGCTTGTGAATGCTTATAGTATTTCAGAAAGGACAGACAGAAAGTTGGAAAAGTGACCACTGGGAAAGGGAACAGAAGGGCTAAGGAAAGGGATATGAGGCAGAGTTTTCATTGTTTACACTTTATTTCCTTTTGAATTTCATGCTATGCTTAGGTTTTTATAAATCAATAAAATAGAAAAAAAGGGAAAAGTGTATGGAAGAAAGGAAGAAACAGAAAGGAAGGAAGGAAGTAGTAGAGTCCATTTCTGTATTATGGTTAAAATATTTTTTTCCAATCATGGCTATTATTTCACTTCTCCAGGGAGAATGTTTTATGGGCTTTAAGACAGTTTAAAAGCATATTTATTGACATAGAAGAATGTACACATTCTATTGATGAATTTTTTTAAAAAGTACAAAGATTTATATAGTTTGATACTATTTAGAGAGAAAAATTATGTATGAGATAACATATGGAATGATAAATATCAAAATTTTTAAATAATAGAGACAGCTATAATTATATCTGTGATTGTGTTTTTTAAGCTACTTACCTAAAATTTGAAAACATAATATTATTATAATAATATATGTTTAAACACTAATATATTTGGTTTCAAAATATGGCAATGAATCATAATATATTTAGGCTGTTCTTAGTGTTTACATAATTAGTTACTTTAAGAAAATAAATTACTTTTTATTCATTCTAGTAAGTGTAATGAGGTTATATTCTGAACCACAGGAAGCCAAGAAATAAGCCTTCAATCAGTGAAAGTATAAATTTTTTTTTAATTTTGGAGAATGCAGCCTTCTTGGATAATTCTATTATATGGACACAAATCAACTCTGCAGATATAGAAACAGCATTGTACATACACATGCCATACTCTTCAGTATTCCAAAATAAATCAACACCTGTTATCTGGCAGTGTATAGTGCCAAGTTATCTATAACCCTGATCACACTAGAAATGTATTTTGATTAGATTGTATTGATTTGATAACATTTGAGAGCAAAAGTGTCAAAGCACAAAGGCAGAGGTACAATAACAATGACAAGTTTCAGCCTTTCATTGCTTTTGTAGAGTGTTCATGGAATTCTGGATAAGGAAGAAAAGAGTTGCAATCTGTCAAATAAGAAAATGCCCATCAACATTCTTTGATGAAATACCAACACTGCTGCTAAACTTGATCAAGTTTCCTTCCTTCCAAGGAGGAAAATAAGACCAACAAAATAGAATAAAAGCCAGAAATCTGAAATATATGTGTATGTAAATATATACACATATTTTATATTGTATTATATGCTATTGCATAAATATATACAAATATACAAATAATTTTTCAGAACAAAGTCAAATAAACAAATATAAAATATTCTTAAGTTTAAAAATGAATCAAATAATGTGCATAAAGATAATTAAGGAAGTTTTAAATAAAATTTTGAAGGCATGTATAAACAAAAATGACTGACATTTGCTGTATGACGGCCATCTAAAGCTCTGAAAATAATTTTCAGCTACTAAGCTTGATTTTCTCTTCCACATTCAATAATAAAGTTGCTCTCCAAAGCCTCCCTGGCATTTTACTTTTATTATGCAGTTTTATCCACAGCACAATAACTGGTACTTCACTCAATTCCATAGGCTCATATATATATATATATTTTTTGAGTTGTCTGCTCACTGTACAGTCCCATAATAAACACCTTATTTTCATGAAAGAATCAAAGGAAGAGCTATTGGACTTGAGTATTTTTAAAAGTATTTAAATTCAGAGCACAAAACAAAAAATAACAGATATTAGTAGACTATTTTACAATACAACTTTTTGAATAAAACATACTCCCTTATTATATACAAATTTCCTCTAGAGATTTTATTTTGCCATAGGTTAAAAAAATATGAGCAAAAATCAGAAAGCAAATTATGAGGTAGGGGTTTATTTTCTCCAATAATATAGTGTTTGTTCATAGATTCCATATGAAAATTCTCTATTCTTTCATATATATATGCACATGTGCACACAGATATAGAAATATCTGTGTGCATATTTTAAGTCTTTAAACAATCTAGTAAATAGCAAATTAACCATTTTAGAAGGCATGATATCAGGACATGATCCAGTTCTTTCAAAGCAAGAAGAAATGACATTTATTTGTAGGAGAATGTAGTTAGTACCTACTAAGTCCCTAGCATTGTTATGGTACTATAAACATGATTTCATCATGTCCCACATAATACACATCCTTCTCAGCTTAATACAATAAAATGCATTGATGCTTCAGTCAGATTTGATACCAGTGGATATATCAGTTTTGCCAGATTTACTGGCAACACACAAAACTACTGTTGTATTGTTCCTTTCTTCTATGTATTTGCTACATTCTGCTGCACGAGCGGGAGATTGAAACTGTGCCATTGTTGTTTCATAAGTGCGGAAGAAAAAGCCTGATGAGGGATAGAAAAAGTGTGACTTGGTCATGATGGATTTTGAGGGGTTTTGTTAATACGTGATAAAATTGAAAAGGCTAAAATTTTTATAGGATGTAGCTTCTGTTTCAGATGGATTCTCTATTATAATTATCAAATAGCTAGGTTTCTGTAACAGATTTTACATGATTTCTGGGGCCAGTAAGAGTGGAGGCATGCCAGGTTGTAGGCATTTCTATTATTGCTTTGATATAGATATATCTTGTTGTAATTATTAGTTTACATGTTGCCTTCCACTGAACTGTGAACTCCAAAAGGACAGGAATCTTCCGTTGACTAACATGAACATAGTCACTGACCAATAGCAAACATTCCAAAAAAAGTGAATGTTGAATTATATTCAATCAGTTACTAGTGAAAATAAGAGCCTTCAAAAGATTAAGAATATTGATATGATTTTTAGAGGTAGCTCAATTTTTTTTAAAAAAAGAAAATCAACAGTGATTTTTTTTTTTTTATGGAGAAATAAAGACTTTAATAAGGGTAAGTACATGGACAATTATAAAAGCTAGTACTACTGTAACAATGGTTTGTAACTGTACCTTCTGGTTTTTTCCACATGATTTAAGACAGCAATACATTTAAAGGGAAAGTGTAAAAGCCACTATTACTGTAACTTTGGTTTGTAACTCCGAATCTCTTTTTTTGCATAATTTAGGAAACTAATGCATTTAAAAGAACTAGTTCATGAACTCGTTTAAAAGAACTAGGGGCACACAATGTATAAAGATGTAATGGGTGTGGTGGAGCTGTAAAGGAGAAGAATTTTTGTATGCTATTGAAGTTAAGCTGGTATAAATTCAAATTATAGTGTTATAACTTTGGGATGTTAAATGTAATCCCTATGGTAACCACAAAGAAAATATCTATAGAATATACACAAAAGGAAATGAGAAAGGAACTTAAACATTTCACCACAAAAACCCAACTAAACACAGAAGACAGTAATGCAGGAAATAAGCAACAAAAAACTACAGGGCATACAGAAACCAAATACAACAGTGATTCTTAATGGTATATTTAGCACTTAAATAAATTCAACAAAATGAACTTCTGCTTTTGTCTTATTAAAATTATTTTTCACAATTATCTAGGCATGAATCTGAAAAGTTAATGAATTAATTTTAGCTTTCAGAATAGACTCTTATTTCACTTCTCAGTTGTAGAGGTGGAATTCATATCCTGGTAGAACAAATTGGAAGGCCTGTTTCTCTGCAGTTGCTCAAATGCCTTTTAGTTGTGTTATGACTTTAACCAATGTTATAGAACTGGAGAAAATTAGTTAAAAATATTAATCATGGGATGTTTTGTTGATGAAATTTGTGCTTATGTTTTTACTAATTGTCTTTTTACAGTAATGCCATTTCTAATGAAATTTCTTCATGGTGATATGAAAAAATGATTAGAATAATTTGCAATGTGCTAAATTAGTTGAATAATATATCTGAAGAATAATGAATGCTTTTAAATCCATTTACCATCCTAAGTTTTTTCTTAATATTCAGGTTTTTACGTTAAAATAATTGACTTTTTATCTCATTGTTTATAGATAGGTTGTGCAGAGTTCAGAATACAAGTTATATTTCAGACTCACCACTCTTTTTGCTCTAGTTCAAACTCAACCTCAATAGATTTGGGGATAGTAGACTTTTTCAGTTCCTAAAATTCAAAGTTTAAGTTAGAAAAAACACATTTAGTGAAAATACTAATTCCTATAACCTTGAGGACTTATATAAATGACCAGGTTCCACTGCAGGCACTACCTAAGGCCTACATGATCCAGTTGGTTTTGTCAATGGCGTTGTGTTGGCTCTACTGTGGCTCTCTGGCTATTGCTCCATGACTTGGGTTAAATTATTCATGGGAAGCTACATGCTAGGAATTAGGTGTAGAAAGATGAGTAAAATCTAATTTTGTAGGGAAAAAGACAAGTAAATAGGTAATGATGATATGGAGTATCCTGAAGAATTTATATGCTCCCCAAATATATCGTAGACCCATCAACTCTTTTCTCTGCTTACTAATACCATTATTTCTCCATGTAAACTATGAATTACCTGAAATATTAAATTGGATTTTAGCAATTTCTCTGTCCTCATCAATTTTTTTCTGCACATTTTAGCTTGAGTTCTGTTTTAAACAGGCAAATCTGAAAATTTCATGTAACTATAAAACTCTCCAAATTGTTTCTCACTGTTTTTGGATAAAGTTCTAAATTATTTACATGTATTATAGGGTTCTATATTATTTGGCCCTGTCTGCCTCTTAACCTCATCCTCTGATACACATGCATTTCTTTTCTGTGCCCAAGCCACTTAGGCGTTTTCTATATTCCACGACTATGCAGAGTTTCTCCCCACCTCACAACCACAGCATATGCTGTTTCTCTGCCTCATAGGATGGTTGTGAGCTGCTGAAGTTTCTGTAGAGTAATGTATATAAAGCACCCAACATACTGAATGCCATCAGAAGATACTCATTAAATATTATTTTTGTTCTTTTCCATAATATCAGTATGGTACAGTCAAGGTTTTCTGGGTAACAATTTGGAAACTAAATCAATAATCAGCATGGGACAGGAAAATTTGATAGAAGACAGTGGTAGAAAATGAGGAACAAGGGTAAGATATCAAAATACATTTCCTCTTTTGGGAAATTTAATGTACTTTGGGTTCACTCATGTTCTGTTTTCTTTTTTTTTATCCATTATTCCTTTCAAAATTTTTAATCAACCTCATTTTTCAGAGTTCCTGCTAAATTCACTAAATGCATTATTCTAAGCACACTACATGAGGACAGCAGTTTTTTAATTATTTTTATAATTTTGAACTAAATATGTAAACATGTCTAATATATAAAAGTATCTAAAATATAAATTCTAGTCGTATTCTTTTCTTAGCATAAGTCTATCTTTTTAAAACGTATTTAGATATAAGAATCTTGATTTTTTTTTTTTTTTAGCTTACTGGTTTATTATAAATGATACAAATGAACATCCGATGAAGAGGTACATAGGGTGAGATCTGGAAGAGTCCCAACCCAGGAGCTTCTGTCCTCAAAGAGTTGGGTGTGCCACCCTCTAAGCACGTGGATGTGTTTGCCAATTCTGAAGTTCATCAGATCTTCCTTTTTTCTTTTTTAAATTTTATTATTTTTTTTATACAGCAGGTTCTTATTAGTCATCCATTTTATACACATCAGTGTATACATGTCAATTCCAATCTCCCAGTTCAGCACACCACCACACCCATCCCCCGCTGCTTTCCCGCCTTTGTGTCCACACGTTTGTGCTCTACATCTGTGTCTCTATTTCTGCCCTGCAAACTGTTTCATCTGTACCATTTTTCTAGGTTCCACATGTATGTGTTACTATATGATATTTGTTTCTCTCTTTCTGACTTACTTTACTCAGTATGACAGTCTCTAGATTCATCCACGTCTCAACAAATGACCCAATTTCATTCCTTTTTATGGCTGAGTAATATTCCATTGTATATATGTACCACAACTTCTTTATCCATTCATCTGTTGATGGGCATTTAGGTTGCTTCCATGAACTGGCTATTGTAAATAGTCCTGCAATGAACATTGGGGTGCATGTGTCTTTTTGAATTATGGTTTTCTCTGGGTATATGTCCAGTAGTGGGATTACTGGGTTATATGGTAATTCTGTTTTTAGTTTTTTAAGGAACCTCCATACAGTTCACCATAGTGGCTGTATCAATTTACATTCCCACCAACAGTGCAAGAGGGTTCCCTTTTCTCCACATTCTCTCCAGCATTTGTTGTTTGTAGATTTTCTGATGATACCCATTCTAACTGGTGTGAGGTGATACCTCATGGTAGTTTTGATTTGCATTTCTCTAATAAGTAGTGATGTTGAGCAGCCTTTCATGTACTTCTTGGCCATCTGTATGTCTTCTTTGGAGAAATGTCTATTTAGGTCTTCTGCCCATGTTTTGATTGGTTAGTTTGTTTTTTTAATATTGAGCTGCATGAGCTGTTTATATATTTTGGAGATTAATCCTTTGTTGATTCATTTGCAAGTATTTTTTCCCATTCTGAGAGTTCTCTTTTCATCTTGTTTGTAGTTTCCTTTGCTGTGCAAAAGCTTTGAAGTTTAATTAGGTCCCATTTGTTTATTTTTGTTTTTATTTCCATCACTCTAGGAGGTGAATCAAAAAAGATCTTGCTGTGATTTATGTCAAAGACTGTTCTTCCTATGTTTTCCTCTAAGAGTTTTAGAGTGTCTGGTCTTACATTTAGGCCTCTAATCCATTTTGAGTTTATTTTTGTGTATGGTGTTAGAGAGTGTTCTAATTTCATTCTTTTACATGTAGCTGTCCAGATTTCCCAACACCACTTACTGAAGAAACTGTCTTTTCTCCATTTTATATCCTTGCCTCCTTTGTCATAGATTAGTTGACCTTAGGAGTGTGGGTTTATCTCTGGGCTTTCTATCTTGTTCCATTGATCTATGTTTCTGTTTTTGTGCCAGTACCATATTGTCTTGATTACTGTAGCTTTCTAGTATAGTCTGAAGTCAGGGAGTCTGATCCTCCAGCTCCGTTTTTTTCCCGCAAGACTGCTTTGGCTATTCGGGGTCTTTTGTGTCTCCATACAAATTTTAAGATTTTTTGTTCTAGTTCTGTAAAGAATGCCATTGGTAATTTGATAGGGATTGCATTGAATCTGTAGATTGCTTTGGGTAGTATACTCATTTTCACAATATTGATTCTTCCAATCCAAGAACATAGTATATCTCTCCATCTGTTGGTATCATCTTAATTTCTTTCAACAGTATATTATAGTTTTCTGCATACAGGTCTTTTGTCTCCCTAGGTAGGTTTATTCCTAGGTATTTTATTCTTTTTGTTGCAATGGTAAATGGGAGTGTTTCCTTAATTTCTCTTTCAGATTGTTCATCATTAGTGTATAGAAATGCAGGAGATTTCTGTGCATTAATTTTGTATCCTGCAACTTTACCAAATTCATTGATCACCTCTAGTAGTTTTCTGGTGGCATCTTTAGGATTCTTTATGTATAGTATCATGTCATCTGCAAACAGTGACAGTTTTAATTCTTTTTATCCAATTTGTATTACTTTTCTTTCTTTTTCTTCTCTGATTGCTATGGCTAAACCTTCCAAAACTATGTTGAATAATAGTGGCGAGAGTGGACATCCTTGTCTTGCTCCTAATCTTAGAGGAAATGCTTTCAGTTTTTCACCATTGAGAATGATGTTTGCTGTGTGTCTGTCGTATAAGGCCTTTATTATTTTGAGGTAGGTTCTCTCTATGCCCACTTTCTGGAGAGTTTTTATCATAAATTGGTGTTGAATTTTGTCAAAAGCTTTCTCTGCAAGTATTGAGATGATCATATGGTTTTTCTTTTTCAATTTGTTAATATGGTGTATCACACTGATTGATTTGCATATATTGAAGAACTCTTGCATCTCTGGAATAAATCCCACTTGATCATGGTGTATAATCCTTTAATATGTTGTTGGATTCTGTTTGCTAGTATTTTGTTGAGGATTTTTGCATCTATATTCATCAGTGATATTGGTCTGTAATTTTCTTTTTTTGTAGTATCTTTGTCTGGTTTTGGTATCAGGATGATGGTGGCCTCATAGAATGAGTTTGAGAGTTTTCCTTCCTCTGCAATTTTTGGAAGAGTTTGAGAAGGATGAGTGTTAGCTCTTCTCTAAATGTTTGATAGATTTCACCTGTGAAGCCATCTGGTCCTGGGCTTTTGCTTGTTGGAAGATTTTTAATCACAGTTTCAATTTCATTCATTGTGATTGGCCTGTTCATATTTTCTATTTCTTCCTGGTTCAGTCTTGGAAAGTTATACCTTTCTAAGAATTTTTCCATTTCTTCCAGGTTGTCCATTTTATTGGCAAAGAGTTGTTTGTAGTAATCTCTTATAATCCTTTGTATTTCTGCAGTGTCAGTTGTGATTTCTCCTTTTTTTATTTCTAATTTTATTGATTTGACTTCTCTCCCTCTTTTTCTTGATGAGTCTGGGTAATGGTTTATCAATTTTGTTTATCTTCTCAAAGAACCAGCTTTTAGTTTTATTGATCTTTAGTATTGTTTTCTTTGTTTCTGTTTCATTTATTTCTGCTCTGATCTTTATGATTTCTTTCCTTCTGCTAACTTTGGGTTTTGTTTGTTCTTCTTTCTCTAGTTCTTTTAGGTGTAACGTTAGATTGTTTATTTGAGATTTTTCCTGTTTCTTGAGGTAGGCTTGTATAGCTATAAACTTCCCTGTTAGAACTGCTTTTGCTGCATCCCATAGGTTTTGGATCGTCATGTGTTCATTGTCATTTGTCTGTAGGTGTTTTTTGATTTCCTCTTTGATTTCTTCAGTGATCTCTTGGTTACTTAGTAACGTATTGCTTAGCCTCCATGTGTTTGTGCTTTTTACGTTTTTTTCCCTGTAATTGATTTCTAATCTCATAGCATTGTGGTCAGAAAAGATGCTTGATATGATTTCAATTTTCTTAAATTTACTGAGGCTTGATTTGTGACCCAAGATGTGATCTATCCTGGAGAATGTTCCATGCGCACTTGAGAAGAATGTATAATCTGTGGTTTTTGGATGGAATGTCCTATAAATATCAATTAAATCTATCTGGTCTCTTGTGTCATTTAAAGCTTGTGTTTCCTTATTAATTTCCTGTTTGGATAATCTGTCCATTGGTGTAAGTGAGGTGGTAAAGTCCCTCACTATTATGGTGTTACTGTCGATTTCCTCTTTTAGAGCTGTTAGTAGTTGCCTTATGGATTGAGGTGCTCCTACTTTGGGTGCATAAATATTTACAATTGTTATATCTTCTTCTCGGATTGATCCCTTGATCATTATGTAGTGTCCTTCCTTGTCTCTTGTGACATTCTTTAATTTAAAGTCTATTTTATCTGATATGAGTATTGCTACTCCAGCTTTCTTTTTATTGCCCTTTGCATGGAATATCTTTTTCCATCCCCTCACTTTCAGTCTGAAAGTGTCCCTAGGTCTGAAGTGGATATCTTGTAGACAGCATGTATATGGGTCTTGTTTTTGTATCCATTCAGCAAGCCTGTGTCTTTTGGTTGGAGAATTTAAACCATTCACGTTTAAGATAGTTATTGATATGTATGTTCTTACTACCATTTTCTTAATTGTTTTGGGTTGTTTTTGTAGGTCCTTTTCTTCTCTTGTGTTTCCCACTTAGAGAAGTTCCTTTATCATTTGTTGTAGAGCTGGTTTAGTGGTGCTGAATTCTCTTAGCTTTTGCTTGTCTGTAAAGCTTTTGATTTCTCCATTGAATCTGAATGAGATCCTTGCCAGATAGAGTAATCTTGGTTGTAGTTTCTTCCGTTTCATCACTTTAAGTATATCATGCCACTCCCTTCTGGCTTGTAGAGTTTCTGCTGAGAAATCAGCTGTTAACCTTATGGGAGTTCCGTTGTATGTTATTTGTCGTTTTTCCCTTGCTGCTCTCAAAAATTTTTCCTTGTCTTTAATTTTTGCCAATTTGATTACTATGTGTCTTGGCGTGTTTCTCCTTGAATTTATCCTGTATGGGACTCTCTGCACTTCCTGGACTTGGATGGTTATTTCCTTTCCCATGTTAGGGTAGTTTTCGACTATAATCTCTTCAAATATTTTCTCGGGTCCTTTCTCTTTCTCTTCTCCTTTTGGGACTCCTATAATACAAATGTTGTTACATTTTATGTTGTCCCAGAGGTCTCTTAGGCTGTCTTCATTTCTTTTCATTCTTTTTTCTTTATCTGTTCCACAGCAGTGAATTCCACCATTCTGTCTTCCAGGTCACTTATCCGTTCTTCTGCCTCAGTTATTCTGCTATTGATTCCTTCTAGTGTATTTTTTCATTTCAGTAATTGTGCTGTTCATCTCTGTTTATTCTTTAATTCTTCTAGATCCTTGTTAAACATTTCTTGCATCTTCTTGATCTTTGCCTACATTCTTTTTCCGAGGTCCTGGATCACCTTCACTATCATAATTCTGAATTCTTTTTCTGGAAGGTTGCCTATGTCCACTTCATTTCATTGTTTTTCTGGGGTTTTATCTTGTTCCTTCATCTGGTACATAGCTCTCTCTGCCTTTTCATCTTGTCTATCTTTCTGTGAATGTGGCTTTTGTTCCACAGGCTGCAGGATTGTAGTTCTTCTTGCTTCTGCTCTCTGCCCTCTGGTGGATGAGGCTATCTATCTTCTTGCTTTTCAAATTTAATTTCTACTAGAAAAATGTTTTATGTTCTTGTTCACTCAGAGTATTCAGAACCTGAAGCCATTAACACCGTATCAGACCTTCTTTCAGATCTAAGTGATGGTTAAGGGATATTTCCGATCTAACTGATGGTTAAGGGATATTACAGGGTTGTCTTGCTCTAGGGATGTAATGTGCAAGACATAATCTTCTCTGAAGAGCTGCATGGTATTGGGATTCAGCTGAAATAGGAAATGATGACCCTTATTAAGCTAAGTGTTTGAATAAGAACTATGTCATGTACAGATGTTTTTTAACAAGAATCAAGTAGAAATTAAATGAAAAATGATGATGCCATAAAATAATCTGAAAAAAACAGGCATTTGGCATAGCATGAAAGTTTAAAAATTTTTTATATGCCCCCTAGAAAAATGATGCCTACTAATATTTTTCTAGCTTTAATGAAAATGCCTTGAGCAAAAGTTTAAAACCAAGAGAGGCAAAGGCAGAATCTTTTGTTTGATTTGCTCTGTGTTCCTTTCTCTCTTAGGAGGATGATCTTGTTGTAATACTAATATTGAACCACTCAGGAGGCTTAAGTACAATTAATTTCTTTCCCTAAAGTTAGTGGGAACTGCAACACAGAGAACCAAGTATAAGCTTTTATCCAAGATTCTCACCTCAGCAGTTAGAGCTGTGCCTTTGCATGCTCCAAAATATCATGAAAGATGTCTGCATTTTATAGGGCACTGTAGAGAGTACATTAAAAAAACATGCTTACAGTTTTATACAAAGGGATGAGAGACATTTTATGAGTGGAGTGTCACAATATGTTCCAATACCAACAAGAAAACAGGTTGGCAGCCTGGGCACTTTAACTGCAGTCAATTTGTGACAACTCCAGTATCAGAATAACTTTCATGGCTATAACACAGAAGATAAGGCTTTGGAGCACTGCATATTCTAGCACAGCATTAAATAACAGCCTCTCAACTATCTGGCAATTTTGCATAAAATGTGTATATAAAGTAGGTATTTTATCTCGTTATTGTGTTTTACTAATTTTCATGGATTTATTTATATATCTATTGCAAAAATTTAAATATTCTTATTTATGGTTTTCTAGTCATTTTTCTTGTGTTCACTTTTTTAAAAAACATCTTTATTGGAGTATAATTGCTTTACAATGGTGTGTTAGTTTCTGCTTTATAACAAAGTGAATCAGCTATGCATATACATATATCCCCATATCTCCTCCCTCTTGCATCTCCCTCCCACCCTCCCTGTACCACCCCTCTAGGTGGACACAAAGCACCGAGCTGATCTCCCTGTGTTATGTGGCTGCTTCCCACTAGCTCACTATCTTACATTTGGTAGTGTATATATGTCAATGCCACTCTCTCACTTTGTCCCAGCTTACCCTTCCCCCTCCCCGTGTCCACAAGTCCATTTTCTATGTCTGCATCTTTATTCCTGTCCTGCCCCTAGGTTCTTCAGAACTTTTTTTTTTTTTAGATTCCATATATATGTGTTAGCATACGGTATTTGTTTTACTCTTTCTGACTTACTTCACTCTGTATGACAATCTCTATGTCCATCCACCTCACTACAAATAACTCAGTTTCATTTCTTTTTATGGCTGAGTAATATTCCATTTTATATATGTGCCACATCTTCTTTATCCATTCATCTGTGGATGGACAATTAGGTTGCTTCCATGTCCTGGCTGTTGTAAATAGGGCTTCAGTGAACATTGTGGTACATAACTCTTTTTCAATTATGGTTTTCTCAGGGTATATGCCCAGTAGTGGGATTGCTGGGTTGTATGCTAGTTCTATTTCCAGATTTTGAGGAACCTCCATACTGTTCTCCACAGTGAACATAGTGAATACTGAATAGTGGCTGTATCAATTTACATTCCCACCAACAGTGCAAGAGGGTTCCCTTTTCTCCACACAGTCTCCAGCATTTATTGTTTGTAGATTTTTTGATGATAGCCATTCTGACGGTTGTGAGGTGATAACTCATTGTAGTTTTGATTTGTATTTCTCTAGTGATTAGTGATGTTGAGTATCCTTTAATGTGTTTGTTGGCAATCTGTATATCTTCTTTGGAGAGATGTCTATTTAGGTCTTCTGCCCATTTCTGGATTGAGTTGTTTGTTTTTTTGATATTGAGCTGCATGAGCTGCTTGTAGATTTTGGAGATTAATCCTTTGTCAATTGCTTTGTTTGAAAATATTTTCTCCCATTCTGAGGGTTGTCTATTCATCTCGTTTATGGTTTCCTTTTTTGTGCAAAAGCTTTTAAGTTTCATTAGGTCTCATTTGTTTATTTTTTTATTTCCATTACTCTAGGAGGTGGGTCAAAAAGGATCTTGCTGTGATTTATGTCATGGAGTGTTCTGCCTATGTTTTTCTCTAAGATATTTATAGTGTCTGGCGTTACATTTAGGTCTTTAATCCATATTGAGCTTATTTTTGTGTATGGTGTTAGGGAGGGTTCTAACTTCATTCTTTTACTTGTAGCTGTCCAGGTTTCCCAGCACAACTTATTGAAAAGGCTATCTTCTCTCCATTGTATATTCTTGCCTTATTTATCAAAGACAAGTTGACCATACGTGTGTGGGTTTTCCTCTGGGCTTTCTATCCTATTCCATTGATCTATACTCCTGTTTTTGTGGCACTACCATACTGTCTTGATTACTGTAGCTTTTTAGTATAGTCTGAAGTAAGGGAGCTTGATTCCTCTAGCTCCGTTTTTCTATCTCAAGATTGTTTTGACTATTCGGGGTCTTTTGTGTTTCCATACAAATTGTGCAATTTTTTGTTCTAGTTCTGTGAAAACTGCCATTGGTAGTTAGATAGGGATTGCATTGAATCTGTACATTGCTTTGGGTAGTATAGTTATTTTCACAATGTTGATTCTTCTAATAAAAGAACATGGAGTATCTCTCCATCTGTTTGTATAATCTTTAATTTCTTTCATCAGTGTCTTATAGTTTTCTGCATACATGTCTTTTTTCTCCTTAGGTAGGTTTATTCCTAGGTATTTTATTCTTTTTGTTACAGTGGTAAAAGGCAATGTGTCCTTAATTTCTCTTTCAGATTTCTCATCATTAGTGTGAGAAATGCAAGGAATGCAAGAGATTTCTGTGCATTAATTTTGTATCCTGCTACTTTACCAAATTCATTGATTAGCTCTAGTAGTTTTCTGGTAGCATCATTAGCATTCTCTATGTATAGTATCATGTCATCTGCAAACAGTGACAATTTTATTCTTCTTTTCCGATTTGGATTCCTTTTATTTTTTTTTCTTCTCTGATTGCTGTGCCTAAAACTTCCAAAATTGTGTTGAATAATAGTGTTGAGAGAGGGCAACCTTGTCTTGTTCCTGATCTTAGTGGAAATGGTTTCAGTTTTTCACCATTGAGAATAATGTAGGCTGTGGGTTTGTCATATATGGCCTTTATTATGTTGAGGTAAGTTCCCTCTATGCCTACTTTCTGGAGGGTTTTTATCTTAAATCGGTGTTGAAATTTGTCAAAAGTTTTTCTGCATCTACTGAGATGATCATATGGTTTTTAGCCTTCAATTTGTTTATATGGTGTATCAAATTGATTGATTTGCGTATATTGAAGAATCCTTGCGGGCTTCCCTGGTGGCGCAGTGGTTGAGAGTCTGCCTGCCAATGCAGGGGACACGGGTTCGAGCCCTGGTCTGGGAAGATCCCGCATGCCGCGGAGCGACTCGGCCCGTGAGCCACGGTTGCTGAGCCTGCGCGTCTGGAGCCTGTGCTCGGCAACGAGAGGCCACGATGGTGAGAGGCCCGCGCTCCGCGATGAAGAGTGGCCCCCGCTTGCCACAACTAGAGAAAGCCCTTGCACAGAAACGAAGACCCAACACAGCCATACATACATAAATAAAAAGAATGTAAGCAGACAAGAATATCATTAAAAAAAAAAAAAAATTAAAAAAAAAAAAAAAAGATCCTTGCATTCCTGGGATAAAGCCCACTTGATCATGGTGTATGATCCTTTTAGTGTGCTGTTGGATTCTGTTTGCTAGTATTTTGTTGAGGATTTTTGCATCAATGTTCATCAGTGATATTGGCCTGTAGTTTTCTTTTTTTGTGGCTGCTTTTTCTGGTTTTGATATCAGGGTAATGGTGGACTCGTAGAATGAGTTTGGGAGTATTCTTCCCTCTGCTATATTTTGGAAGAGTTTGAGAAGGATAGGTGTTAGCTCTTCTCTAAATGTTTAATAGAATTCGCCTATGAAGCCATCTGGTCCTGGGCTTTTGTTTGTTGGAAGAATTTTAATCACAGTTTCAATTTCAGAGCTTATGATTGGTCTGTTCATATTTTCTATTTCTTCCTGCTTCAGTCTTGGAAGGTTGTGCTTTTCTAAGAATTTTTCCATTTCTTCCAGGTTATCCATTTTATTGGCATATAGTTTCTTATAGTTATCTCTCATGATCCTTTGTATTTCTGCAGTGTCAGCTATTATTTCTCCTTTTTCATTTCTAATTCTATTGATTTGAGTCTGCTCCCTTTTTTCTCGATGAGTCTGGCTAATGGTATGTCAATTTTGTTTATCTTTCCAAAGAACCAACTTTTAGTTTTATTGATCTTTGCTATCACTTCCTTTATTTCTTTTTCATTTATTTCTTATCTGATCTTTAATTTCCTTCTGCTAACTTTAGGGTTTTTTTGTTCTTCTTCTAATTGCTTTAGGTGTAAGGATAGGTTGTTTATTTGAGCTGTTTTTTATTTCTTGAGGTAAGATAGTATTGCTGTAAACTTCCTTCTTAGAACTGCTTTTGCTGCATCCCATAGGTTTTCATTGTCATTTGTTTCTAGGTATAGTTTAATTTTCTCTGATTTCTTCAGTGATCTCTTGGTTATTTAGTAGTGTATTGTTTAGCCTCAATGTCTTTGTATTTTTTAGAGATTTTTTCCTGTAATTGATATCTAGTCACATTGCACTGTGGTCAGAAAAGATACTTGATACAATTTCAATTTTCTTAAATTTACCAAGGCTTGATTTGTGACCCAAAATATGGTCTGTCCTGGAGAATGTTCCATGAGCACCTGAGAAAAACGTGTAATCTGCTGTTTGTGGATGGAGTGTCCTATAAATATCAGTTAAGTCCATCTTGTTTAATGTATCATTCAAAGCTTGTGTTTCCTTATTTATTTTCATTTTGGATGATCTGTCCATTGGTGAAACTGGGGTGTTAAAGTCCCCTACTATGATTGTGTTACTGTTGATTTCCCCTTTTATGGCTGTTAGCATTTGCCTTATGTAGTGAGGTGCTCCTATTTTGGGTGCATAAATATTTACAATTGTTATATCTTCTTCTTGGATTGATCCCTTTATCATTATGTAGTGTCCTTCTTTGTCTCTTGTACTAGTCTTTATTTTAAAGTCTATTTTTTCTGATATGAGAATTGCCACCCCAGCTTTCTTTTGATTTCCATTTGCATGGAAAATTTTTTTCCATCCCATCACTTTCAGTCTGTATGTGTCCCTAGGTCTGAGGTGGGTCTCTTGTAGACAGCATATGTATGGGTCTTGTGTTTGTATCCATTCAGCCAGTCAACGTCTTTTGGTTGGAGCATTTAATCCATTTACATTTAAGGTAGTTATTGATATGTATGTTCCTATTAACATTTTTAAAATTGTTTTGGGTTTGTTATTGTAGGTGTTTTCCTTCTCTTGTGTTTCCTGCCTAGAGAAGTTCCTTTAGCATTTGTTGTAGAGCTTGTTTGGTGGTGCTGAAATCTCTTACCTTTTGCTTATTTATAAAAGTTTTAATTTCTCCATCGAATCTGAAAGAGATGCTTGCTGAGTAGAGTAATCTTGATTGTAGATTTTTCCCTTTCATCACTTTAAATATTTTCTGCCACTACCTTCTCGTTTGCAGAGTTTCTGCTGAAAGATCAGCTATTTACCTTATGGGGATTCCCTTGTATGTTATTTGTTGCTTTTCCCTTGCTGCTTTTAACATTTTTTCTTTGTATTTAATTTTTGATAGTTTGATTAATATGTGTATTGGCATGTTTCTCCTTGGATTTATCCTGTATGGGACTCTCTGTCCTTCCTGGACTTGATTATTTCCTTTCCCATATTAGGGAAGTTTTCAACTATAATCTCTTCAAAAATTTTCGCTGTCCCATTTTTTTTCTCTTCTTCTTCTGGGACCCCTATAATTCGAATGTTGGTGCATTTAATGTTGTCCCAGAGGTCTCTGAGATTGTCCTCAATTCTTTCCATTCTTTTATTTTATTCTGCTCTGCAGTAGTTACTTCCACTATTTTATCTTCCAGGTCACTTATCCATTCTTCTGCCTCCATTATTCTGCTATTGATTCCTTCAAGAGAATTTTTAATTTCATTTATTATGTTGTTCATCATTCTTTGCTCTTTAGTTCTTCTAGTTTCTTGTTAAACGTTTCTGGTATTTTCTCCATTCTAACTGCAAGATTTTAGATCATCTTTACTATCGTTACTCTATTTTCTTTTTCATGTAGACTGCCTATTTCCTCTTCTTTGTTTGGTCTGGTGGGTTTTTACCTTGCTCCCTCATCTGCTGTGTATTTCTCTGTCTTCTGATTTTTCTTAACTTACTCTGTTTGGGGTATCCATTTTGCAGGCTACAAGTTCGTAGTTCCCATTGTTTCTGGTGTCTGCTCCCAGTGGGTAAACTTGGTTCAGTGGGTTGTGTAGGTTTCCTGGTGGACGGGGCTGGTGCCTGTGTTCTGGTGGATGAAACTGTATCTTGTCTTTCTGGTGGGCAGGACCACTTCTAGTGGTGTGTTTTGGGGTGTCTGTGAATTTATTATGATTTTAAGCAGCCTCTCTGCTAATGAGTGGGGTTGTGTTCCTGTCTTGATAGTTGTTTGGCATAGTGTGTCCAGCACTGTAGCTTGCTGGTCGTTGAGTGGAGCTGGTCTTAGCATCAAGATAGAGATCTCTGGGAAACCTTTTGCCATTTGATATTACTTGGGGGGGGGGGGAGGTCTCTGGATGACCAATGTCCTGAACTTGGCTCTCCCACCTCAGAGGCTCAGGACGGACAGCCAGCCAGAACACCAAGACCCTGTCAGCCACATGGCTCAGACGAAAAGGGAGAAAAAGAAAGAAAATAAATAAATAAAATAAAGTTATTAAAATAGAAAAAAAAATGTTAAAAATAAAAAAATAAAAAGAATGAAAGAGGGAAAGAATGAAGAGAACAACCAAACCAAAAAACAAATCCTCCAGTGATAACAAGTGCTAAAAACTATACTAAAAAACCCCAAAAAACAGACAGTCAGAACCCTAGGAAAATGGCAAAAGCAAAGCTATACAGACAAAATCACACAAAGAAGCATAGACATACACACTCACAAAAAGAGAAAGAGGAATAAAAGAAAAGTATATGTATATATATAAAAAAATAAAAAAGGAAGAGAGCAACCTAATCAATAAACAAATATACCAATGATAATAAGCTCTAAATACTAAACTAAGATAAACAAAACCCAGAAACAAATTAGATGCAGAAAGCAAACCCCAAGTCTACAGTTGCTCCCAAAATCCACTGCCTCTATTTTGGGATGATTTGTTGTCTATTCAGGTATTCTACAAATGCAGGGTACATCAAGTTGAGTGTGGAGATTTAATCCGCTGCTCCTAAGGCTGCTGGGAGAAATTTCCCTTTCTCTTCTTTGTTCACACATCTTCTGGGGTTCAGCTTTGGATTTAGCCCTGCCTCTGCGTGTAAGTCACCCTCAGACATCTGTTCCCATCCAGAGAGGATGGGGTTGAATGAGTGGCTGATTAGGGGGCTCTGGCTCACTCAGGCCTGGGGGAGAGAGGGTTACTGAATGCAGGGCGAGCCTGCAGGTGGCAGAGGCTGGTGTGATGTTGCAACAGCCTGAGGAGCGCTGTGTATTCTCCTGGGGAAGTGGTCCCAGGATCATGCGACCTTGGCAGTGGCGGGCTGCAGAGGCTCCTGGGAGGGGAGGTGTGGATAGTGACCTGTGCTTGCACACAGGCTTCTTGGTGGCTGCAGCAGCAGCCTTAGCATTTCATGTCTGTCTCTGGTGTCCACGCTGATAGCCGTGGCTCGCTCCCATTTCTGGAGCTCATTTAGGCAGTGCTCTGAATCCCCTCTCCTCATACACCCCGAAACAGTGGTCTCTTGCCTCTTAGCCAGGTCCAGACTTTTTCCTGGACTCCCTCCCAGCTAGCTGTGGCTCACTAGCCCCCTTCAGGCTGTGTTCCTGCTGCCAACCCCAGTCCTCTCCCTGGGATCTGAACTCCGAAGCTGGAGCCTCTGCTCCCAGCCCCCACCCAACCCGACGGGTGAGCAGACAAGCCTGTTAAGCTGGTGAGTGCTGGTCGGCACTGATCCTCTGTGTGGGAATCTCTCCACTTTGCCCTCTCCACCCCTGTTGCTGCATTCTCCTTCATGGCTCTGAAGCTTCCCCCCTTCCAACCCCAGTCTCTAACAGTCGGGCTTCCTAGTGTGTGGAAACTTTTCCTCCTTCACAGCTCCCTCCCCTAGGTGCAGTTCCGATCCCTATTCTTTTGTCTCTGGTTTTCCTTTTTCTTTTTGCCCTACTGAGGTACGTGGGGAGTTTCTTGCCTTTTGGGAAGTCTGAGGTCTTCTGCCAGCATTCAGTAGGTGTTCTGTATGATTTTTTCCAGATGTAGTTGTAGTTTTGATGTATTTGTGGGGAGGAAGGTGATCTCCACATCTTACTCCTCTGCCATCTTGAAGTCACCCCTCTCTAGTCATTATGGGGCAGTTACATTATTTTTCCAGCAAAAGATCATTTTAAACTCAATAATTGATGGTAGTACTAAATTAAAATGAACATAGATTTTAATTTCTTATCACAGTAATTTTCATTTATTTGCAGTATGCAATGACTAAAAAATGTAGTTTTCTGAAAATATTATGCTAAGTGTTTAGGCTTGGTTATGCCATTTTCAGAGTGAAAAAAAAAGTGAATAAATTAATGAGAATGTATATCTGTGTGCCAGTTTTTCTCCCAGGAGTAAGTTCCATGATTTAATCGTAATTTCTCCTTTTTTGATTCTTAAGCTATTATTACATTGCTATTTTAAAGGACAGAATTAAGATTATTTGTTTTATAGAACTTTATCTTAATAATTTTATAATATATCACATTTATATTCACAAATTTTAGTGTATTTCTTTGTACCAGTAAAATTTTATGAACCTGGTGACTATTTTACATGTATCTGAAGCATATAAAATTGTGCCTTCTGTGTGTTCAAATGTATATTAAATGGTATTTGCTAAATGAATTTGTTAAATTTGTTACAGAAAACTCATCTTGGAATGACCATAACCCAACTGGATGTAATCTAAATATTAATAAGTATTGTAGTGTTTCCAGAAAAATATTTTAACAGTTCAGAAAAATGATCAAATTTAAATATAGTTGAGCTCTATCAAGTGGTGAATTAAGCAGTAGAAATATCACAGAAATTCCTCTAAAAATCCGTTTCAGAGGAATCATGACATGCTTTTCGTCCTCCACCTTACAAATTAAGATGTTATCTAACGGGATTTGGCAGAAGAGTCAAGTCCAGGTAAAATTTCTACAAAGCCGCATTTTGATAATTTCAAATCAAGACTGGGCTGTGTGAAAAAGGTTACCATCAGACCTCAACTGAGAAATAGATTCAGTACAGAATTACAAAGTTGTGAAATACTGTGTCCTGAAATCCCTTTCTGAAGTTTTAAACATGGTTTAGAAACTGAGTGTATCTCTCAAAGTAGCTCAGATCCTTCAGACGAGAGTCAGATACAGTATTCCACTCTTACACATAGAATGTTAAACAACCAAGTTTCTAACCTTCTGTAATTTTAAAAAACATGGCTTCTCAGCACTATGTCTTTTTACTAATTAACAAAAGCAGGTTTTACAGGTTTATACAGAACATGAAGTTGAAAGAAGTTACCCAAGAATTAGGTAAAACTAAACTTGAAATCAAGAAACAAGGATTTTGCTACCAGCCTCATTTATAATGACTTCAAAAAGGACCAAGTGTTATCAGTACTTAAAGACTTAATATAGTTTAAAACATTTAAAAACATTTAATTGATTGACTTAAAAATAAACAAAGGTATTAGTTAAATGTAACCGAATTTCTAAATAATATAATTTGCTTGTAAGATAGATGGGAAAACTTAAGGAAAGTTATTTTAAATTATTTTATATGTAACCTTAATAAGTTGAATAATAATTCCAAAGCACAAGTAGCCAATTATGCTTTAAAAATTACAGAGGCCAACATAAAGCTCAACCATATGAGCTTTCTGTTCAAAGCTCATATGAAGAGAAATTTGGGGAAAGAAACTTCCCTAGATTTTATCCAGAAATTTCTATTTTCTGTGGAAATTCCAAATTTATCTTAGAGTAGAAATCTCTTTGGTTCTCTTTACTTAACATCTTTTGCCTGATTTCTTAAAGCTTGTTGTTCCAGTGTGTGATACTGACACCTTATATGTTTTATGTATTACAATCAGATATGGAAGAACACTAGATTTTGAACAGGAGGTGCTAGCTTAGTTTTCTGTAGCTGTATCACGAACATGAAAGAAAAATAACAAGAAAATGTAGCATTGAGATATGCTCAAGATATTTATTTTGGAAAGTTAAATTATTACTCACACACTGCTGCTGAAATATATTATTCAAAGGCTAGATAAAACATGTATTCTTGAAGCAGATTCAGCAGGCTGGTAGTAGTATAAAATAGCCTACCTGGGATTGAATTGGTTTACTAAGATAGGTTGCAGTTCTAGGTCGATTTTTATAGGAATACTGTGTGTGTGTTTGTGTGTGCGTGTGTGTGTGTGTGTAATATGGACACTGATGGTCTCCATTATTTTAGGAAATATATTTTTATTTATATTTTTGAAAATTCATTTGTTCTGGTGTTTTGGGTTTTTTTCAGCAATTGCAAATGAGTATGTTGCATCTTCTTTGCTACTCTTCTCTATCAATTGCTTTCTTTCTATATCTTTCTATAGTCTTTTGACATCTGTGATATACTTTGGGCACAGCTTACATTGAAGCCTTCATGTACTTCACTGTACGTTTTTTGCATCTAAATTAATTTTGTTGTTCCTAGTTCATCTCATCTGTTATTTGGCTACAGTCTTCTGTTATCTGGTCATATTTTCTCTGTGTAGTTATAGAATCCTTTCCTGCTTTCTTTCTCATTATAATTGTTATTTGTGTAACTAGTCTTCCTTCATAGTTATAATTGCTTCATTAGGATAATAAAAAAGTGTTCTATATTTGGGTCACAAATTTCTTGTGTCACATTTCTTTTTCTATGTGGGAGAATTTCTCTTCATCTTCAGGGATATTTTGCTGCTTTTGTTTTATTTAATTAATTTCCTTCCTCCTTCTCCTTTGCAATTTTTTTCTTGTTAACAATATCTGATTGGAAATAGTCTTTATGCTTTCTTGGGTCATTTACCTCTAAGATGGATTTTCCTAAATCAGCAATAATAAAGAATTCTGAGAAGTGTGTGAAGGACCAGTGTAAGTTGTTCAGTTTCTTTATTATCTAATGGGCTCCCTCCTACGTAGCTAAAATAAGATAGTTTCTTTACTAATGGTGCTTCTGTGAAGCCAGGCCATTTCTGATTCTCAGCTTCTAACCCAACTTAGGATAGCTCCTAAAAAGGTCCTTGAATTTCCATAAGTTCTTCATCATTGACCTATGGACATCAAGGGATACTACCTTTGCTGTCAAAGGAAGAATTCTCTCTTTTACACTTGATCTTAGCCAAAAGGCCGAGAAGCGATTGGAGAATTCTCTCTTTTATAGTGGTAGTTTCTTAAATATGCATGTCTGTGCTTCCTAGGCATGTTACATGCTCACTCTCATTCAGTTTGTCTCTGTCTGCCTCTATTTCTATCTCTCTCTTTTGCTCACTCCCATACCCGTACCTCTGCTTGTTTGTTGTCAATCCTGTTCATACCAGCTCTCAATCAGGGCTGGGCCATTTCCTTCCAGGTGTGAATATTTGATATAATTTCAAGATCTGCCCTATGTTTGTCCTGTCTAGTCTCACCCAATCTACTTTATCTCTTCAGTTTTCTCTGGCTAAGCAGCTGTATTTAGGTATTCTTGACCGCATACATACAATGTACATGTATTTGTTAGCTTTAAAGAAAAAGGCTTCGGGAAGTTCTCCCACACATTTGGTGTCCAGAAGTAAATTGATTTGTGTGAATAGTAAAGGACATATACAGAAGGAGGAAAATTGAGGTTTTTTAGAAACAGGTTTGCATTTTTTGTTTGTTTGTTTTATATCTCTTCATTATGCTCTCTGGTTTTTGAGAAAAATAAAGTAACTCAATTTGGAACTAGGATGTTCCTATGTACTTATCAGAAATGGGAACATTATTCTTTATACCATAAAAATCTATACTATAATATTTTATCTATATTATTCTACCTTTTTCATATTTTAATATATTTAAAATCTGGATTATTCTTGCTCTTGGTGAAATCTTAAAATATAATTGTAAGCATTTATTTTTTACTTCTTGTTGGCATATAAAATAATGATGTGTTTTGCACTAGATTCTATATAATAAAGTAGGAAGAAAATTGTAAGTTGACAATAAATATTGAAAGAATGAACAAAAGAATGAATAAATAGTTTAATTCCATTAAACCTCACAAAAATTTGTTTAAAGCTTGGTAGCTGTAAGTTCCCATATTTGCGATCTGAGTAAAGAAAATTTATATAGTTTAAGTAATCCTGATAAGTATAACAGTTAGAGGATATCTCTGGAAATATGAAAACTGAATCATCTGACTAAATTCAATACTAAAGGAAGAGACTGAAACTATGCCTATTTCTTTTCAAACATTACTACTGAAGGGTTTAAATAGATACAACACAATGCTTGGCATTCTATCAATGAAGATGACACTCCACTCTCCTGAAATTTGCAGGATAAAAATAAATGACACTTTGCTAACTCAGGTAAAAATAAGAAAATAGGAGCGTCAGAATCACTGATCTAGAGCGAGTTCTGCAAAACAAGTCAAATTAAAATAGAACACACACACTCCCTTAAATAAAAAATAGAAATAAAACAGAATAATGCAATTCAAACAAGTCCACATTCATGTAGATTGAAGAAAGGAAAAGCAGAAAAGTAGAAATACATGAGACTTAAATCCTAGTGATAGTCAAGACCATCTTCCACTGAGGGAGATACCCTAATTAGTCTACACCTAATCTACTTATATTTTAAACAAATTTCTTAAGGGTAGGATGGAGAGGTGGAAATGTTGCCATAAGTTAGCATGACTATGTTTTGGCCACTATCAATATTCCAGCTCTTGGGCACCACAATGCCTATTCTCTCTGTGGTCTGGTCAAATTGCCCAACATTTTTTTCCCAGAAAGCACCATGCTCTCCAATATCACACTGCCATCCACTGAGCTTATGCATTCTGGAATGTTTATCCTTTCTCCCTCTACCCTCTGCTTACCCCCTCAGTTAACTACTACACATCTTTTTGTATTTCATTTCATCAAGAGTCACTTATGGTATCAGAGCTGCTCTTCCTGATACTGTCCCTGGTCCTCCAGAGTGATACTCTCTAAATCAGGTTGCTTTGTTATATACACTTAAATAGAGGTGGATAGTGATGTCAATGAAACTTAAACGTCAGAATTTCTTAGTTTCTGGCATTCCTTCTGATTTACTCCACCTGAGAATTTATTGGTACTTTATATTTTTCTCCTAAAAAGCCCACCATGTTGTAATAGTTTCAGTTCTTATGACACTCAATCGATTCCTGCATTTAAAGAATCATTGTTTGCCTTAATAGTACATCGTTATTGTTATCATTTAATATCTGTCTTCCAGAGAGAGTAAGAATTCTACCTCTTTGTAGTCACCATTTTATCCTAAGGGCCTGAAGCAGTATCTGGCCTAACAGGGATGTCGAGTAAATATTTTCTGGATGAATGAGCATCACTTTAGATAATGATCTTTCTTCTCTTCCATACACAATTTTCTATTTAGTCAAAAGTATCACAGGCACAGATACACTGTGTTCTTCCAAATATATTTTCTGTAGAGTTGGCGGTAAAGCAGCTTATGACTGTTCAGCATAACATTGCATTAGAGATAACATTTGTTGTAGAGGCAGGATCACTCTGAGATACCTGTATTTATAAACCTTTTACAGCAAGTAAGATGTATTTCTTCAGAGATCCTTTCCTTAATAGGATTTCAGGCAGCTTTTGGAAGCAGCTAAAATAAATTGCTTTTAAACATGTGTGTCATATCACATTAAATGGGGTTATGAATCAATATTCACCATGTGCTATAATATATACCCTCACCCTATAATAGAATTAATCCTGGATTAAAAAGAGAAATCCGGTTCTGATCTTCCTACCAACCCACTTTCCCTTCTCTTCTTGAAAATATGAGCTTTTCAAATGAACATGACTAGAAGAATCCATTATAAGCATCCACTGTTTTGCCTGCTCTAAAGTAATTTGGTTCTGCATTAATAACTCTCACTTCAGGGCTTCCCTGGTGGCGCAGTGGTTGAGAATCTGCCTGCCAATGCAGGGGACACGGGTTCGAGCCCTGGTCTGGGAAGATCCCACATGCCGCGGAGCGACTAAGCCCGTGAGCCACAATTGCTGAGCCTGCGCGTCTGGAGCCTGTGCTCCGCAACGGGAGAGGCCGCGATAGTGAGAGGCCCGCGCACCGCGATGAAGAGTGGCCCCCACTTGCCGCAACTAGAGAAAGCCCTCACAGAGAAACGAAGACCCAACACAGCCATAAATAAATAAATAAATAAATTAAATAAAATAAAAAAAAATAGAGAAAAATAACTCTCACTTCACAATCTCTTGTAAACTCAGTTTAAATGCCTATGTCTTAAAAGAGATTGCTTATTTTATGAAGGAATGTTTGATCATACAAATTCTCTGTGTTTCATCATATGGTATAAAGAGTTAGTACTGGATAAAGTTGTAGAGAAGGTCTGTCAAGTTTGTCCTCAACATTCCTTCTCTGCTCCTCCAACTTCCTATCAGTAGTGAGAATATTTGGTTTTAGAACCATGAATTCAGCAATATACACCTATCAATTGCCAGTAAACTCAGAATCCAGTGGAGAGGGCAGCCATATTAATATATAATTAAAATTCAGTGTAATCAGTTGTATATGTGAATTTAAAATTCTACATTAAATTGTGGAAGCAGAAAGGCTATTCAGGAATAGCCTAAGTCAAGCTATTAAGGAAATACTTGACAGAAGAAATGATATTTCAAGTGTTTTGAAAGATGAGGATCCTACCTGTTAGAAAAATGGGTGAGAAAATAGTTAGACTGGACAAGCAGGGCCATTTGAGTTATGAAAAGGAGTTCAAAGGCACTAAGAAAAATTACAAAACTGAAAATGGAGGAGTTATCAGATCAAAAAGGGCCTTTTAAGGTCTGCTAAGGAGTTAATATCTGTAGATAACAGGGAGACTGAAAAATCAAGCTGGAAAGAAAATGAAGAAATATTTTATTTACTCATTAATTTATTTATATTTTTATGAAGGAGCATATGACAGCTATGTAGAGAATATACTCAAATGATGAGGCCCAAGTTGCAATATTCCATGTAAGAAATGAGGAGGCCTGAACTACCACTGAGCTATAAGAATGCAGAGTAGGAGGAAGAGAAGAGTGCAAAGATGTGCTGGTAAATGTGTAACTAGCTCAAAACAACACGTGATTTGTAGCATTTGCCTACTTCTGTGGTATATAAATGCCACACCTTGGCCAATTACAAACTACCTTATTAACTTCAAACTGCATTATCACTGAATGCAGGATTGGGAAGAGGTGTACATGATCAGCTCGGCTGAGCTAATAGCAGCTGTCTACAGAACAACGCTAGAGACGTCTGAGGTACAATCAATAAAATGTGGAGGTTGATGGAATGCAGTAGATGATGGAAGAATACTTGTATATAAATCCAAGATTTCCAGCTTGGGAAAGTAAATGTGTCACTATTTTATAGCTTGTATTTTATTCTCAGATGGCTTTGCTGTCTTCTAAAAACTAACAACAACAACAAGAACAACAATGATAATGCTTGCTAAAAGAAATCTTTCCAGTGAACATTTGCATTCAAACTGACATCCTCAAGAAACATAGTATCTTAACTTAGAGGTATATAAATAGTAATGTGATGAATTTCAGTAAAGTACATCTAATTGAGAGTTAAGCTGAACTGCCTTAGCATCCATTTTGTGTGGCCAAGTGATTCGCAGGGGCCTTGAACAGGCAGTAGCCCCTCCCTCAAGTAGACAATGGACACAGAGTAACAAGTCACAAATGTAATTTCCTGATGTGATTCTTCCAAGATGCCCTTGTGATAAGCACTCTCCCCCACTTCCCAGGGCCTTCCTCTTGTGCATCCCTTAGATAAGACTTCTTAGGAAGCTCACCAAAACCCCACACTTTTTAGTTTGAATTGACATATCTACCCTTAACCCGGGAGCCCCAAGGAACTCTACACACAGATCCTAATACAGGTATGTGTCCCAGGTCCTGTCCCACTCTCTGTCTGACCCTGCTTTGACTCGTCTCTGCAAGTGTGCAGTGTACCTCCTCCAGGACTTGAGTAATAAACCTCAATTTCACTTTCCATTTGCTCTCTTTTGTTGAACCATGGCTCACCTTCCAACATCCTGTCACTCCTAGGCTCTATTTAATAAATGTTAATTTAACAAAGTCACAACATCAGTTGAGGAATGTTTGGTGCTGAGGATAAGAGAATTTAGGCAGACCTCAATGATTCAACTCAGATCAATAATCCCCAAACCAACCATCTCTAGTTATTAAGGATATTAGTAAAGTTTAAACGCTTTATTTATTCAGGTTTTGAAGATTTTATATACTGATTTACTTTGTGAAACTAAAGCATGAATGGACTACACAGTGTTTTCCAAAATTAATTAGCAAAAGATTCTGTTTTTGAGTATCTTGAAGGGCCAGTGTTCTGGGTAAAAATTGATGTAGGCTCTTCTTTCTATTAATTGAATCAGCATTCTCTGTATTACTAATTTCAAAATTAAGTACCTTACTTATTTTTAAATTGTATGAATAAGTATGATTTTATTGAATTAGTCCAGCAAAGTATAAAAGTTTAGATACTGGGTCCATATGTTTTCTTTCAGGTCTCCATGAAAACCAATTGTTGGTCTTGTAATTTGAACTCTGGAAACTCTAATACATATATAATATTGTTAGATATCCTAATGAACATATTGCCACTACAAAAGGTATCCTCCAGGGGAGCTTGAGAGATGTCAGTTGTTGAAGACATTTTCTCTCCAGACCATGTTATAAATGAACTAGTTTGGCTTTGAAGGTATATGCTATCAAAAACAGGTGAGCAGGTGAGATATATGAAAATTGACTCTATCATTGGATCTAAAGTTGCTACCCTTGACAATTGGATAGTACCTTGTCTGAAGGAATAATAAATTCATAGAAGGATGTGTGCAGCATGGGGTATAAAATAGTAGTACCCTTTATTTCTGGATGGAAAACAATAAGAGCAAAGAAACAATAATAGTTATGAGGCACAAGCAAAGTGATTTATTAATATTTTCTCATTTAATTCTACAACATTCTTATGGGTTATAAGTATTATTGTCTCTATTTTTCATATGAAGAAATTCAACTTGGGGAATTTAAATACTTGGTATATGAACTAATTTCTGTCAGGATCAGAAATGTTAATGCTCTTCATCACTGTATTCTACTCATATTCTTATCAAAAGCAAAAAAAAAAAAATATTACTCTGCATTTTTCTCCATATGGAAATACATGTGTCCAGTGAAGGATACACATTCTAAGAGGGAAAGTTGGTAAATTTTCTTAATGAATGAGCATTCAAATGTTTCTTACCCCAAGCAATTTCTTTTTGCCTATCCAGTCCCAGTCCTTCCTCTTGACACATTCCTTTTTACTTCAACCATGCTGTGAATTCTGATAGACAGATAGATAATCTATCTATCTTGCTTTGATTATCACTTCTTTTTGATGACTATTATAACTTTCCTATTACCTTTTCTTGTTTTTCTGCTCTTGGCCCCTATTTAACCTACTCTTTGGGACTGCTAAATGTGTTATTTATTGTATTTTTTTCATTTTTCAAAATTCTTCGGGAGAAAGATATTTTGCAAGTATTCACAACAATGAAACACACTAAGTGTGGGCAAATGTATGAACCTAAAGAAAATGGCTCTGCTTTAGGTAAAGCAAAGTGAGGTCAACCATGGACCTATTCCTGAAGAACCTGTTAGCAATGTTGAAAAAAGGCAAATGTCTCCTAGCTGTATTTATCAGAAATGGCATTATAAGATTGCTTTTTGACCACTAGTGTCCACTGATTGTTTAAAAATTAAACATAGAAAGACCTTTCACATAGAAATAATTCTTCAAAGCTGACTCAAATTTGAGGAATTATTTGCCTGGTCTATAATGCAGCTCAGTGTACATATTCTAACATTTATAAATCCAGGTCTCCACTCCTATTACCTAGGTAATTAAAGGTAAATCCTGATATGGAATCTAAAACAACATACAGTAAATCCCCTACATACAAATGAGTTCCCTTCCAAGAGCGCATTTGTAAGTCCAATTTGTTTGTTAAGTCCAACAAAGTTAGCCTAGGTACCCAACTAACACAATCGGCTATATAGTACTGTACTGTAATATGTGTGTAATACTTTTCACACAAGTAATACATAAAAAACAAACAAACACAAAAAATAAAGAAAACATTTTTACTCTTACAGTACCTTGAAAAGTATAGTAGTATAGTATAACAGCTGGCATACAGGGGCTGGCATTGAGTGAACAGGCAAGAAGAGTTACTGACTGGAGGAAGGAGACGAAGTGGGAGATGGTAGAGCTGAAGAATCGTCATCAGTAGGAGACGGAGAGCAAGCTGCAATTTCACTCATGCCTGACATTGATGGGACACACGTTGGAATCTTTGAAAGTTCGCAGCTTGAAGGTTCGTATGTAGGGGACTTACTGTATTTGCTTGATACTAAACTTTCATGAGATTAAACTCAATAAAAATTTATTAATTTGCTAAAAAACTGAATTTTTTGACTTAAACAGTTATATTTTAACTAGATTTTTATGCACAATTTAAAAGAGCACAGATAGTGTTAAAATGTTACTTAAATATTTCCTGCTACACTTCCTGTTCCTAAAGACATGGATTTCTGTAATTCCTATTTGTACCTCCAGCACATAGTAGATTCTCTACAAATGCTTGCTTGCCAAAATAAGTATTGTGTAGTTAAAATGAACATTTGTGAGGTTTATATAAATGAATGGTCAAAAATGTGAAGGATACAGATCCTGAAATGGGAGAGAATGCAACAGTTAATACCATGTGTTCTAGGGGACATTTTAAGTGGCATCAATAGACACCAATAATTTGACATTTTTTATCTATATTTATTGATTCCTGCCAGTGGCAAGTCCAATGGCAGTACAAAGTCATAAATAGAATTTAGAGTAGGACTTGGAGAACTATGACACAGTTTAGGTGACTCTCCATTTTAAATAGGCAATTTGTCAGCAATGTGACCTTTAAAATGGCTCTTTTATGTTGTTTTCTTGTTTGCCTTTTTAAGCAATTCACCTAAAAGTGGCATAATTTTTTTCAAGAAGAATCTATCTTTTCTTGACCAGAACATTATTCAGGACAACTAATCTTAAGGCTACAAGGAAAACAAGATAATGAAAATAAAAATATGGGAACCATGGGCTAGATGTTATGCTGAGAGTTCTGAATTAGACAACATAGTTACTAAATTATTTTAGTTATATTCAAAATTTCTATTTGGTCATAGAACAGATACAATAAACCACACCCTGGATAGGGACTGCATACACAGTTAATGATAAGATTAATCAGAAAATTATTCTTAGAATAAAAATCTATTCATTCTATGAAAATAATGTAATGGTAATATACCACTTTTGAAACGGAGCAGGACGCTATGGGGCCTCCCCAGGACAGACCCCACCCCCTCCCATGTCCTCAGCCTGCATTTGCTTATAGAAAACTTTAGTCAAAGAAAAAAATTAATCAGAAGTGAGAAAATGCAGACACAAAGGAAAATAGTCCAACAGGACCAAATGATAATAGTTTAGTCATTAAACAAAGACAAGAACTTTTAGTTCTTCTTCAAGGGCTATAGATAATATTCCAAGCCATAGCCTTTGAGCTGTTTTATAGATACTGAAACCCCCACCAGATCGAAGAAGTTAACTACATGATGACCAGACCGTAGCCATGACATAAGCTGCCACAATTCTGAGAACTGGCCTCAAAGAAATGGAAACAAATTAACCCTGGAACTGAAGATTAATTGTACTTAAAAACAATCAAGATGATGCTGATCAGACCACTGCACAACCAATTTCAAGATGACTGTCAGAGCTGACTGTGCTGTTTCTGCATGTAGCCCCCTCCCTCCACCTATACACCTCTGAAACTGCCCTTTAAAAGCTCTTGCCCAGTGATTATAAGTGGAGAGTTGGCCTTTGGACATGAGCCCACCCTCTCCCCTGGTTACCGGCCTCCAGAATAAAGCAAACTTTCCTTTCCACCAACCTTGCCTCTTGAGTATTGGCTTTTGAGTGGCAAGCAGTAGGACCTGAGTTTTGATAACACTTTAGCTACATCTTTTCAATATGAACAAAATTATCTGCTGTTTTCATGCCTAAAATCACACCCGTAATTTTTATTTTGTCGGTGTTTGGGGCATATTGCCATTAACTAAGCACACAGGCTATTCTGCCTCATTCTGTGGGGTATTCATCATAAGATGGCCATGCAGGAGCCTGTGGAAAATGTTCAAGTGTCCAGTCCACACTCCCAGTGCACATCCTCACAAACCATCAAAGACTGTCATTATTCAATACTATGAAACATATAATCATGAGAGTGCCTTTAAAAATAGATATTCACAATGGCAATTTGATTTTTAAATTAGTCCATGCTTAATAACTATGTATAGGATAATTCATGCTGCTGCACCAATGAAGCATTCATAACTCTCTATGTAAACACTGCAGGAATTAAAAATCAAGAATATCCTTCACGCATTTTAGGCAGGTGTCAGTAGTCCTTGACGTTGCCATTTGGCCTAAAGACATTACTGCAGGGGACAATAGAGACACACAAATCTATTTACTTCCTCTGTGTGAAAAGAAAAACCTTCTAGGCAGAGGTTTCAGTTCAGCACATTCATTACCTTTTAACTGTTTCTAAATTGCAGTGTGACCTTCCGTATCAATAACCATATCTAGTTAACTGAAACCAGCACAATTTGGGCATATGTGCTGTGAAAAACTTTTTCCTTCCTTGGCATATATGTATGTGTGTCTGTTTGGGCGTGCATGTGCAGCTACACTTGCTATTATAAACGAGGTAGACACAGTAAAAGAGAAAAGCAAATGCATTGCTAGAAAAACAGCTAAATAATAAAAACAGACAAATTCCACCCAAACATTTGGCATGTTATACATGGTTAAATAAGGACCATGTTAATAAATGAAAATTTCTGTTGAATAAAATTATTTGTAATGCCAGAGGTTCCATATGTCAGAAAAAGCATGGAAAGTCACTGTGAAATTAAGCATTGTGTTTAAAATTTTAAGCTATGTAGAAAAATTCCACTAAGAGAAAATATGTTTGACTATCTTAGGCTAGGCCACAGTGAGCATGTCATAAAAAATTAACCACCACATCAACCACTGTGAGCACTGAAGTATACAAGTTATCATTCCCCTAGAAGACTTACTGAAAGCTCTTTCACAGTCACCTGTAGAATGTACACATTTCATCCTACCTTCAAAAAAATACAGCCAGAAAGCTCACATTCCTAAGTCCCCAAAGAAAAATGCCATCATTCAGAACCTTAAGTAGAGCTTTCAATTCACCTTACCACTTTACATTCTTCCCTATATCCATTGTTATAGTTCTGTAAAACAAAATAAAAATACAGACAGCAAAGGAATTAACTCATTTTCTCCTTTCAGTTGTTTAGTCAACACTTTATCCCAATTAAACTCATTTTCAGAAAAGGTGTTGGAAGCAGTGGGAAACGCAAATGCTTCCAAAATGAGATAAGCAGCATATCCAGTCAGTCCAAGGCCTGGCAGGAATACAGTGGCACTGTGATAAACTGGCCATCATGGGTAACAAGTACAATATGGTCATTGGCATCACATGAAGAAGTTTAAATCCAGCCTCCCTGCTCTTTAAATCTTGATTTAGGAGAGAGTATAGAAAATAAGAAGTAGTAAGCCCAGGTCATTTAGTTAGAAATGAAGAGAACATCAAAAGGAACTGTAATCATCAGCCAGTGCAGTGGGAAGATAATGAAGAGTGAGATCCTGGAGGTCAAGTAAAGGTGGACTTCAAGAAGTTGGAACCTATGCTGCAGATAGGTCAAATAACACAGAAACTGAGAATTTATCCTTGAATGTTGCCATGTCTAAGTTATCACTGTTCTTGGCAAAAACCTTTTGGGGAGGTGCTGGAGGCAAGCGGGCATTTAGGAGAGAATGAGAAGAGGAATGTAGACAATGAGTATAGAGAACTCTTTCAGGGTGTTTTTATGTAAAGAGCAGATACTTTGTACAGTAGTTGCAGGAGGGTCTGGGTCAAGGGACAATTCTTCCTGAAGATAAGAAATATGTTATTTGAGTAATGGTGAGAATAAACAAGTTGTGAGGAAAAAACTGACGATGTAGAGAGATTAAGAGGGCAAAATTCTAGGAATATTCTTGAGTAGACAAGAAGTGTGATGATCAAGCACACAGACAGAGAGGTTCTCAATATTTTGGAGCAAGGAAAATTCATCAGTTGAAAATGAGGGCAGATAGATAGATGGGTAGAGAGGCAAATTGAGCTTGCTTGTAGGAGAGTGTGGAAGTGCTCTGATTTCTACTACTTTTCCCAGTGAAATAGAAAACAAGATCATAAACTAAATGTGAGGAGGAAGGAAGGCATACTGGAAAACAAAGTATGAAATTGTTGTCTTGGAGAGTGAGAGGGTGAAATGGCATGGGAAAGTGTAAGAGCATTGCCGGGCAAACTTAAGGTTACACCTGTATTTAACTGTCAATAATTTCAAAGGTGGTCAAGCACTATGGCTGTATGTTTCTGCAGCCAGACCTTCCGCAGCTTCTAGGGTGTAGAGTGAAAGGTAATAAAGCTGGATTTAACTGGGGATGAGATTTTTCCTATTGAGTATGGTAGATGGTGTAAGGAGATAGAGACCGTACGTGAGGCAATGATTGTGACACCGACAGGACCATGAAATCTAAGTCGGGTAAGGAGGGAAAGAAAGGCACAACGGGTTGAGAGAGAGTGAAAAATATAAAGAACAATAACCAGGAGGTTCTAGTGTGGTCAAGAACTGTGAGAGGATTCTGACAACAGCCTCCTATCTTTCCAGCTCAAAGACTAGGAAACCTGAGAATAAGATTGTGGGGTGAGAAATGAGTTAGACTATCAATGACTAGATTATGATCATGGAGTAATTAACTAAAATAGTGTCCAGGAAAAGGTCATTGTAGAAGATGAGGTCAAGAAAATAAAAGGCTATAGAGGGAATATTTAGGTGACCCTGGAATACACCGAGAGTTATGACAGGAATAAATGTCTGCAAGTGACAATGAGCCCAATGTAGGCAGAGGGCTTAAAACAGTGGACTCTGGAAGCAGGCTGGGCTCTTGAAGGTCAAATTCAGTTTCTAAGACATGAGGCAAGGAAACACGTCATAAAGGAAAACAAACTGGATTGGGATTCAAGCTGGGATTTCAGTCCCAGTTCTACAACCATAGCAATATTTCTGAGTCTGCAAAGTGTGTTGTATTATATAAAGGCACTGGATTAAATGATTCCTAAACCCCATTCAATGTAGAATAATTGTAGCAACCATTTTCACGAAATAGATAAGGAAGAGTTGAGGAACAAGGGTGAGGGAGAATAAATCCATTTGGGAAAGAGAGTTAAAATCTCCTCTACATATAAGATAGAAAGGGAGCACTGGAACTTGGAGTTCACACTGAATAATAATTGTAATAATAATAATAATAATAAACTCCAATAAAAAATTCTTGGATCCTAAAAAAAATAAAAAGATAAATGCAGTTTCCAAAACTGGTAGAACTGAATACATTACAGAACCTCCCTCTTTCCATATATAAAATTGCAGTAATAATAACAGTAATAATATCTACTTTAAAGTGTTTTGTGAGAATTAAATGAGTGAATAATGTGTCTGTTAGTGGTTCCATAAAAATATTATATCAGTCTTTCTCTCCTCTGCCTTACATGATCATTTCCCTTTCTACCATTAGCTGACACATTTTTATTTTTCCTATTAAAACGAAATAAACTCAATCTGAAAAGACTACATTCTGTAAGATTCCAACTATAAATATGACCTTCTAGAAAAGGCAAAACTATGGAGACAGTAAAAATATCAGTGGTTGCCGAGGGTTAGTGGGGAGAGAGGGATGAATAGGCAGAGCACAGAAGCTTGTAAGGGCAGTGGAAGTACTCTGTATGATACTATAATGGTAGAGGCATGTCATTATACATTTGTCCAAACTGGTAGAATGTACAGCACCAAGAGTGAATCCTAATGTAAACTGTGGACTTGGGTGATAATGATATATCAATGTAGGTTCATCAATTGTAGCAAATGTACCACTCTTGTTGGGGATGTTGGTAATGCAGGAGGCTGTGCATATGTGCAGGCAGGGGAGGATATAGGAAATCTCATTACCTTCCACTCAATTTTGCTGTGAAACTAAAACTGCTCTAAAAATAAAGTTTATTACAAAACAAAAACATAAAAACAACTGAACAACAGTCTTGACTGCCTCTTACCCTTTGGCTGATATACAACTTGCTTAACATTTTTTATTTCTAGCCCACCTTTATTTCTTTTCTTTCTCTTTACTGAGATAATTTTTATTTCTCTTTGCAGCAAAATTCCTTGCAGAGTTGTCGACACTTATTGCTTCCAAATAGTCCCCTCAATTTCTTTTTTAAACCAACTCCAAATAGAGGGATTTTTTTTCCTCCTTGAAAATGTTTTTTTCTAAAAGTCGTCAATAATATTTATGTTTCTAAATCTAATGGCCAAGTTTCTATTATTGTTGACCTAGCAGCAGCATATAATACAGTTGTTCATTCTCTCCTTAAAATATTTTATTCTATGGTTTCCTGGACACCACATTCTCATTGTCTTCCCCTTTTCATTTTGGTTGCGTATCCTCAGGCTCTTTGCTGATTCCTCCATCTCTCCCTAACGTTTTGTTTGTTCACAAATTCTTTATATTTCCAGCTGTTGAGACAACACTTTTGAGAGTTGAGGTTACCTCTAGTGGCAAAACCAGAGCCAACTCTTAAGCAGCCAGAATACTACGGTAATGGAATACATGACCATTTCTCTTTTAGAACCTTCTTTGTTCTCCACTTCCAGAAGTTGTAGACATCTATTTAGTTTGATTATCTGTCGTCCTAATGAAGCTGCATCTACAACAGTCATGTCATCTGAAGTTCCTTCAATCATTGTACCTATATTTGAAATGCTATACATGGAGTCAGTTCTGACCAGCTGTCCATTTTGGCAAACAGCATTTTCACTCATAGAGCACTCTCTTTTTAGCCTGCCAATTGCATGGATTTCTTCATTTTGAGGGGTTGGAGGAGGTCTTTCTAAATCCAGAAAATCTAGTGGTCTTTCACTTAGCATAAGCACATGAGGTGGTGTTTTTAGTGCCAGTGGTTTAAAGGGAGTTTACTGCATAAGGTCAAGATCTGCTGGTCTTGAAAGTGGAATGTCTTCATTATTTCCTGATACAACAATTCTCCCTGGAACCTGCATAATCACACGAGCATTTGAAACTCCTTCTCGGAATCCTTGTTCAAGGTCAGCATTTGGTGGTGCTACCTATAATTTTTCCAGGACCTTCAATTCCCTGACCAATACCTTTGGTGTATTCCATTTCATACTGAATTCAACTGATTTCTACCACCTCAGCAGCAGTGGAAGAAGGAAATGCTGCCCCGCTCACTAAATGTGTACCAACTACTGCTTGCTTTTTGGCATTATCTGCTTCTGTGCTTCATATTAAATCCTTTAACTTGCTTATGCATGTTCTGGATTTACAGCCACTTTTGTCCCCCTGGGCCTGCTGGAGGGTCTCTGGTGAGGGACACTGCCTGCTGGCTCCCAGAGACCATTGACCAAGCACAGGGAAGCCCTCCCTAACTTTTGAATATTGAAATGCCCTGGGGTTCAGTCCATGTTTCTCTTCTCTATTTATATTCATATCCTTGGTGATCTCTTCTAGTCACATGTTTTTAAATTTTCTCAGTAGGCTAATGACTCCTATATTCATATCTCTTGTTCAGTTCCTATTCTTGAGCTTCAGTTGTTATAACTAATACTTTTCTCAAAACTTGCAGCACTTGTAGTTTCCCATATCTCATTTAATGACAAGTCCATTCTTTAAGTGGCTCAAGACAGAAATCTTGAGATCATCTTTAATTTCATTTTTTTCTCACACTTTGCATTCAAACCATATGAGTCCTTGGATTCATCTAATATACCTAAAATTGATTCCTCCCATCTATGAAGAAATAGTCTATATCAGAAAACAACCCTCATTGTGAGAACTAAAAATTGTACAAATACAACACACACACATACATACACATACATACACACACACACACACACACACACACACACACTGCTTTTGTAAGCATCAGAGAACAACTGAGTCAGCTAGACTCTAGGAGGAACAAAGATCCCAAAGAAAAAGGAAAAATTACATTGCATTGTCTCACTTAAAAATTTGCCAATTTTAATGGAAGAAACTAAGGGAACAAACAGAAAATAGCAGTTCAGAGTTGCTGACAATTGCACGGCCAGGGAGGAGAAACAAAAACGTGTTCAGGGCTCACCAATTAGGGGATATTTTGGAAATATCAGGTTGTTATTTGAAAGTTCTGGAGGAATTCTAGGAATAAAGGAAAATTGGAAATAGACAAGTTCTTCAGGATGACTGAAACTCAGTCTCAGATTATATCAAACCTTGTTGGATCAAGGTTATTTACTTTTCTCTAACTACCTGACAGGAATTCTTTAAAAATTACATCTTCTTTTTGAGGAAGATAGTATCATCCTGAAGCTCTGAAATTTCAAATACAATCTCCAGAATTTAGTCAAAATGTAACAGGTATGCAAAATAATCCACAAAAAAGCAAAAGAAACAAACTAAAAAACAGGAGCAAATGGTCAAATCCAAGAGAAAATAACTGGAGTTATCATACACAGACTTTAAAGTTACTGTGATAAGTATGTTGGCTAAAATATATGACAAGATGGAGAATATCACCAGAAAATAAAATCTGTACTAAAATAGAAAATGCATATTTTGGAATTGAAAATTACAATATTTACAATAAATGACTTTACAGATAGATTTAACCACATATTGAACAAGTATAAAACTAGTGAACTGGCCTTTAGGTGAGTAAAAATGTCCAATGTAAAACACAGAAAAAAGGAATTATAAGAAACACCTAATGTATGAGACATGGGTAAAATTTGTAATATAGCTGTAATGCGATCTTTGAATGGGATGAGTGAGAGAAGGGGCAGAAGCAATACGAAAAAAGTAACTGGGAATTTTCACAACTGGCAGAAAAAAATTAAACTACAAATTAAGGAAGCTCTACAAAGGTAAGAAGGAGATATAAAAGGACCTCTGCACCTAGTTACATCATTAAAAAAACAAACAAAAAACTGCTGAAAACCAGCAACAAACAAAAAGTCTAAAAGCAGCCAGAGGAAAATAAAGGCATAACACTGTTAAATAGGAAGAGTAAAACTGAAGGCTAACTTTTCAATCAGAACAACAGAAACCAAAAGAAAACAGAATGAATTTTTTTAAAGACCTGAAAGAACATACCAGCCAACCTAGATTCTAAGTTTCTTGAAAATATCCTTCAAAATGATAGCTATGTAAAGATGTTTATAGATAAACAAATTGAAAGACTGTTTTGCCTACAAACTTAAACAAAAGAAATATAAAAGGGAATTCCTAGAACAAAAGCTAAATTATCCCAAGAAAATATGGCAATGCAGGCAGGGAGACTACAAGAGAGATGTATAGGTAAATAAGAAGTAACATTGATTAAAACAATCTCAATGTTTTGAGAGGTTTAAAATATATGCAAAATTAAAATACAGGAATACAGTAAGATAACATATGGGAAGGAATGTATGGAATTAAAGAGTTCTAAGTTCTTATTCTAAGTTTGGGCAGTGGTAAAAGTATAGGCCTAGAGAAGACCTTTAGTAAATAAATATATTTGATTTTTAAAATTCATTGTTGCTCAAAGTGTGATCACATTTCTTCCATCATTTATCATAACTGGAAATACTGTTGAGTGGAACATACTTTAGGAAATATTGATGCTACACTTACCAGGATTGTTGTAAATCTATAGCCACCAATGGCATTCATGGGAGGAAAAAAATAAATCTCTGAAAAATTCTGAAAGATGATATTAGGGAAAATCTCTCAGACCAATTCTGCAGGCCTGATTTTGTGTAGGGAGGTTGAATTTCTATTCTGTATTCGTTCAGCATAGGTATATTTTTGTGTGATATAAATATTGACCTAATCATATATTGATGTCTATGCTTTCTTAAATTATTTTACCCATAGGTGCAAACCTAATATTAGGTTTGTATTAGATTGCTAGATCACATATATCTAGTTTGTTTCTTTTGAATTCCACAAAGAAATTTAAATAAAGCTTTCAAAATATAACATAAGATATTTTGAAAAATTTTAGGCCCATTCTTATACACATTACAGGCCAACTTTTTAACTAGATATTTTCTCCTCTTCACCTAATTCAATTTTTGATTATATGGTTCTTTTAGACTATAATTATACTAATTACAGAGATTCTTCTTGAAAATCAGATTGTGCTACTTCCACACTGCCTCAAATTAATAGTAGTAATATAGGGATAAAAATTTACTCAGCAAAGTATATTAGCAATTCAGAATAAGTTTCATAAATAAGGATATAGCATAATTCTATTATTTTAATTACCATGTGCTTAAAGAGGAAAAGGGAAAATTCTTAATTTTTTAGTTAACCCTTGAGAAATTAGACAATTTAATTCAATAAGCTCCTTAATACTATTTATACAAAAGCAAAACTAAACAAATGGGACTACAGCAAATTAACTTCTGCACAGCAAAGGAAACTATCAACAAAATAAAAAGGCAACCTAGTAAGTGGGAGAAACTATTTTCAAATCACATATCTGATAAGGAGTTAATATCCAAAAATTATAAAGAACTTGTACAACTCAGTAGCAAAAAAACAATCTGATTAAAAATGGGCAGAGGACCTGAATAGACATTTTTCCATAGAAGACATACAAATGGCAAACAAGTACATGAAAAGAATGTTTAACATCATTAATCATCAGGGAAATGCGAATCAAAACCACAATGAGATGTCAACTCACAACTATTAGAATGGCTATTATCAAAAAGACAAGGAATAACAAGTATTGGCCAGGATGTGGAGAAAGGGAACCCCTTGTGCACTGTTGGTGGAAATATAACTTGGTGCAGCCACTAGGAAAAACAGTGTGAAGAGTCCTCAAAAAAAATTAAAAATAGAACTACCATATGATCCAACAATTCTACCTCTGGGTATTTATCCAAAGAAAATGAAAACCCTAACTCAAAAAGATATTTTTGCTCTCATATTCATTGCAGCATTATTTACAATAACCAAGATATGGAAACAACCTGTGTCCATCCATGTATGGATGGATGGATAAAGAAGATGTGGTGGGATTGGAGAAGATGGCGGAAGAGTAAGACGCGGAGATCACATTCCTTCCCACAGATACAGTAGAAATACATCTACACGTGGAACGGCTCCTACAGAACACCCAATGAACGCTGGCAGAAAACGTCCGACCTCCAAAAAGGCAAGAAACTCCCCCCGTACTTGGGTAGGGCAAAAGAAAAAAGAAATAACAGAGACAAAAGAATAGGGACGGCACCTGCACCAGTGGGAGGGAGCCGTGAAGGAGGAAAGGTTTCCACGCACTAGGAGCCCCTTCGCGGGCGGAGACTGCGGGGGGCGGAGGGGGGAAGCTTCAGAGCCACGGAGGAGAGCGCAGCCACAGAGGTGCGGAGGGCAAAGCGGAGAGGTTCCCGCACAGAGGCTCGGCGCCAAGCAGCACTCACCAGCCCGAGAGGCTTGTCTGCTTAGCCTCCGGGACGGGCGGGGCTGGGAGCTGAGGCTCCGGCTTCGGTCGGATCGCAGGGAGAGGACTGGGGCTGGCGGCGTGAACACAGCCTGAAGGGGTTAGCGCACCACAGCTAGCCCGGAGGGAGTCCGGGGAAAAAGTCTGCAGCTGCCGAAGAGGCAAGAGACTTTTTCTTGCCTCTTTGTTTCGCGGCGGGCAAGGAGAGGGGATTCAGAGCGCCGCCTAAACGAACTCCAGAGAAGGGCGCGAGCCGCGGCTATCAGCGCGGATCCCACAGCAACAGGGGCGCAGAGGGAAAATCGGAGAGACTCCCGCACAGAGGCTCGGCGCCGAGCGGCGCTCACCAGCCCGAAGGCTTGTCTGCTCACCCGCCGGGGCGGGTGGGGCTGGGAGCTGAGGCTCGGCTTCGGTTGGATCGCAGGGAGAGGACTGGGGCTGGCGGCGTGAACACAGCCTGAAGGGGTTAGCGCACCACAGCTAGCCCGGAGGGAGTCCGGGGAAAAAGTCTGCAGCTGCCGAAGAGGCAAGAGACTTTTTCTTGCCTCTTTGTTTCGCGGCGGGCAAGGAGAGGGGATTCAGAGCGCCGCCTAAACGAACTCCAGAGAAGGGCGCGAGCCGCGGCGATCAGCGCGGACCCCAGAGACGGGCGTGAGACGCTGGGGCTGCTGCTGCCGCCTCCAAAAAGCCTGTGTGTGAGCACAGGTCACTCTCCACACCTCCCCTCCCGGGAGCCTGTGCAGCCCGCCACTGCCAGGGTCCCGGGATCCGGGGACAACATCCCCGGGAGAACGCACTGCGCGCCTCGAGCTGGTGCAACGTCACGCCGGCCTCGGCCGCCGCAGGCTCGCCCCGCCTCCTCCGTACCGCTCCCTCCCCGCGGCCTGGGTGAGCCAGAGCCCCCGAAGCAGCTGCTCCTTTAACCCCGTCCTGTCTGGGCGGGGAACAGACGCCCTCAGGCGACCTACACGCAGAGGCGGGTCCAAATCCAAAGCTGAACCCCAGGAGCTGTGCGAACAGGGAAGAGAAGGGGAAATCTCTCCCAGCAGCCTCAGGAGCAGCGGATTAAAGCTCCACAAACAACTTGATGTGCCTGCATCTGCTGAACACCTGAATAGACAACGAATCAGCCCAAATTCAGGAGGGGGACTCTGGGAGCAGGAGATATTAATTTTTCCCCTTTTCCTTTTTTTTGTGAGTGTATATGTATATGCTTCTGGGTGAGATTTTGTCTGTATAGCTTTGCTTTACAATAGCTTTATTTTACTTCACTATATTATAGCCTCTTTCTTTCTTTCTTTCTATTTTTTCTCCCTTTTACTCTGAGCCGTGTGGACGAAAGGCTCTTGGTGCTCCAGCCAGGCATCAGGGCCGTGCCTCTGAGGTGGGAGAGCCAACTTCAGAACACTGGTCCACAAGAGACCTCCCAGCTCCACGTAATACCAAACGGCAAAAATCTCCCAGAGATCTCCATCTCAACATCAAGACCCAGCTTCACTCAACGACCAGCAAGCTACAGTGCTGGACATCCTATGCCAAACAACTAGCTAGACAGGAACACAACCCCATCCATTGGCAGAGAGGCTGCCTAAAATCATAATAAGGCCACAGACACCACAAAATACACCACCAGACGTGGACGTGCCCACCAGAAAGACAAGATCTAGCCTCATCCACCAGAACTCAGGCACTAGTTCCCTCCACCAGGAAGCCTACACAACCCACTGAACCAACCTTAGCCACTGGGGACAGATACCAAAAACAACGGGAACTACGAACCTGCAGCCTGTGAAAAGGAGACCCCAAACACAGTAAGATAGGCAAAATGAGACGACAGAAAAACACACAGCAGATGAAGGAGCAGGCTCAAAACACACTGGACTTAACAAATGAAGAGGAAATAGGTAGTCTACCTGAAAAAGAATTCAGAATAATGATAGTAAGGATGATCCAAAATCTTGGAAATAGAATAGACAAAATGCAAGAAACATTTAACAAGGATGTAGAAGAACTAAAGAGGAACCAAGCAATGATGAAAAACACAATAAATGAAATTAAAAATACTCTAGATGGGATCAATAGTAGAATAACTGAGGCAGAAGAAAGGATAAGTGACCTGGAAGATAAAATGGTGGAAATAACTACTACAGAGCAGGATAAAGAAAAAAGAATGAAAAGAACTGAGGACAGTCTCAGGGACCTCTGGGACAACATTAAACGTGCCAACATTCGAATTATAGGGGTACCAGAAGAAGAAGAGAAAAAGAAAGGGACTGAGAAAATTTTTGAAGAGATTATCGTTGAAAACTTCCCTAATATGGGAAAGGAAATAGTTAATCAAGTTCTGGAAGCACAGAGAGTCCCATACAGGATAAACCCAAGGAGGAATACGCCAAGACACATATTAATCAAACTGTCAAAAATTAAATATAAGGAAAACATATTAAAGGCAGCAAGGGAAAAAAAACAAATAACACACAAGGGAATCCCCATAAGGTTAACATCTGATCTCTCAGCAGAAACTCTGCAAGCCAGAAGGGAGTGGCAGGATATACTTAAAGTCATGAAGGAGAAAAACCTACAACCAAGATTACTCTACCCAGCAAGGATCTCATTCAGATTCGATGGAGAAATTAAAACCTTTACAGACAAGCAAAAGCTGAGAGAGTTCAGCACCACCAAACCAGCTTTACAACAAATGCTAAAGGAAATTCTCTAGGCAAGAAACACAAGAGAAGGAAAACACCTACAATAACAAACCCAATACATTTAAGAAAATGGGAATAGGAACATACATATCGATAATTACCTTGAATGTAAATGGATTAAATGCTCCCACCAAAAGACACAGGCTGGCTGAATGGATACAAAAACAAGACCCATACATATGCTGTCTACAAGAGACCCACTTCAGACCTAGGGACACATACAGACTGAAAGTGAGGGGATGGAAAAAGATATTCCATGCAAATGGAAATCAAAAGAAAGCTGGAGTAGCAATTCTCATATCAGACAAAATAGACTTTAAAATAAAGACTATTACAAGAGACAAAGAAGGACACTATATAATGATCAAGGGATCGATCCAAGAAGAAGGTATAACAATTGTAAATATTTATGCACCCAACATAGGAGCACCTCAATACATAAGGCAAATACTAACAGCCATGAAAGGGGAAATTGACAGCAACACAATCATAGTAGGGGACTTTAACACCCCACTTTCACCAATGGACAGATCATCCAAAATGAAAATAAATAAGGAAACACAAGCTTTAAATGATACATTAAACAATATGGACTTAATTGATATTTATAGGACATTCCACCCAAAAACAACAGAATACACATTTTTCTCAAGTGCTCATGAAACATTCTCCAGGATAGATCATATCTTGGGTCACAAATCAAGCCTTGGTAAATTTAAGAAAATTGAAATCGTATCAAGTATCTTTTCCGACCACAACGCTATGAGACTAGATATCAATTACAGGAAAAGATCTGTAAAAAATACAAACACATGGAGGCTACACAATACATTACTTAATAACGAAGTGATTACTGAAGAAATCAAAGGGGAAATCAAAATATACCTAGAAACAAATGACAATGGAGACACGACGACCCAAAACCTATGGGACGCAGCAAAAGCAGTGCTAAGAGGGAAGTTTATAGCAATACAAGCCTACCTCAAGAAACAGGAAACATCTCGAATAAACAACCTAACCTTGCACCTAAAGCAATTAGAGAAAGAAGAACAAAAAAACCCCAAAGCCAGCAGAAGGAAAGAAATTATAAAGATCAGGTCAGAAATAAATGAAAAAGAAATGAAGGAAACAATAGCAAAAATCAATGAAACTAAAAGCTGGTTCTTTGAGAAGATAAACAAAATTGATAAACCATTAGCCAGACTCATCAAGAGAAAAAGGGAGAAGACTCAGATCAATAGAATTAGAAATGAAAAAGGAGAAGTAACCACTGACACTGCAGAAATACAAAAGATCATGAGAGATTACTACAAGCAACTATATGCCAATAAAATGGACAACCTGGAAGAAATGGACAGATTCTTAGAAATGCACAAACTGCCGAGACTGAACCAGGAAGAAATAGAAAATATGAACAGACCAATCACAAGCACTGAAATTGAAACTGTGATTAAAAACCTTCCAACAAACAAAAGCCCAGGACCAGATGGCTTCACAGGCGAATTCTATCAAACATTTAGAGAAGAGCTAACACCTATCCTTCTCAAACTCTTCCAAAATATTGCAGAGGGAGGAACACTCCCAAACTCATTCTACGAGGCCACCATCACCCTGATACCAAAACCAGACAAAGATGTCACAAAGAAAGAAAACTACAGGCCAATATCACTGATGAACATAGATGCAAAAATCCTCAACAAAATACTAGCAAACAGAATCCAACAGCACATTAAAAGGATCATACACCATGATCAAGTGGGGTTTATCCCAGGAATGCAAGGATTCTTCAATATACGCAAATCAATCAATGTGATACACCATATTAACAAATTGAAGGAGAAAAACCATATGATCATCTCAATAGATGCAGAGAAAGCTTTTGACAAAATTCAACACCCATTTATGATAAAAGCCCTGCAGAAAGTAGGCATAGAGGGAACTTTCCTCAACATAATAAAGGCCATATATGACAAACCCACAGCCAACATTGTCCTCAATGGTGAAAAACTGAAACCATTTCCACTAAGATCAGGAACAAGACAAGGTTGCCCACTCTCACCACTATTATTCAACATAGTTCTGGAAGTCCTAGCCACAGCAATCAGAGAAGACAAAGAAATAAAAGGAATCCAAATCGGAAAAGAAGAAGTAAAGCTGTCACTATTTGCAGATGACATGATACTATACATAGAGAATCCTAAAGATGCTACCAGAAAACTCCTAGAGCTAATCAATGAATTTGGTAAAGTAGCAGGATACAAAATTAATGCACAGAAATCTCTTGCATTTCTATACACTAATGATGAAAAATCTGAAAGTGAAATTAAGAAAACACTCCCATTTACCATTGCAACAAAAAGAATAAAATATCCAGGAATAAACCTACCTAAGGAGACAAAAGACCTGTATGCAGAAAATTATAAGACACTGATGAAAGAAATTAAAGATGATACAAATAGATGGAGAGATATACCATGTTCCTGGATTGGAAGAATCAACATTGTGAAAATGTCTCTACTACCCAAAGCAATCTACAGATTCAATGCAATCCCTATCAAACTACCACTGGCATTTTTCACAGAACTAGAACAAAAAATTTCACAATTTGTATGGAAACACAAAAGACCCCGAATAGCCAAAGCCATCTTGAGAACGAAAAATGGAGCTGGGGGAATCAGGCTCCCTGACTTCAGACTATATTACAAAGCTTCAGTAATCAAGACAGTTTGGTATTGGCACAAAAACAGAAATATAGATCAATGGAACAGGATAGAAAGCCCAGAGATAAACCCACACACATATGGTCAACTTATCTTTGATAAAGGAGGCAAGCATATACAGTGGAGAAAAGACAGCCTCTTCAATAAGTGGTGCTGGGAAAATTGGACAGGAACATGTAAAAGTATGAAATTAGAACACTCCCTGACACCATGCACAAAAATAAACTCAAAATGGATTAAAGACCTAAGTGTAAGGGCAGACACTATCAAACTCTTAGAGGAAAACATAGGCAGAACACTCTATGACATACATCACAGCAAGATTCTTTTTGACCCAGCTCCCAGAGAAATGGAAATAAGAACACAAATAAACAAATGGGACCTAATGAAACTGAAAAGCTTTTGCACAGCAAAGGAAACCATAAACAAGACCAAAAGACAACCCTCAGAATGGGAGAAAATATTTGCAAATGAAGCAACTGACAAAGGATTAATCTCCAAGATTTACAAGCAGCTCATGCAGCTCAATAACAAAAAAACGAACAACCCAATCCAAAAATGGGCAGAAGATCTAAATAGACATTTCTCCAAAGAAGATATACAGATGGCGTACAGACACATGAAAGAATGCTCAACATCATTAATCATTAGAGAAATGCAAATCAAAACTACAATGAGATATCATCTCACACCGGTCAGAATGGCCATCATCAAAAAATCTAGAAACAATAAATGCTGGAGAGGGTGTGGAGGAAAGGGAACACTCTTGCACTGTTGGTGGGAATGTAAATTGATACAGCCACTATGGAGAACAGTATGGAGGTTCCTTAAAAAACTACAAATAGAACTACCATACGACCCAGCAATCCCACTACTGGGCATATACCCTGAGAAAACCATAGGTCAAAAAGAGTCATGTACCAAAATGTTCATTGCAGCTCTATTTACAATAGCCAGGACATGGAAGCAACCTAAATGTCCATCGACAGATGAATGGATAAAGAAGATGTGGCACATATATACAATGGAATATTACTCAGCCATAAAAAGAAATGAAATGGAGGTATTTGTAATGAGGTGGATGGAGTTAGAGTCTGTCATACAGAGTGAAGTAAGTCAGAAAGAGAAAAACAAATACAGTATGCTAACACATATATATGGAATCTAAGGGGAAAAAAAAAAAAAAAAAAAAAGGCCATGAAGAACCTAGTGGCAAGACGGGAATAAAGACACAGACCTACTAGAGAATGGACTTGAGGATATGGGGAGGGGGTGGGGTGAGATGTGACAGGGTAAGAGAGTGTCATGGACATATATACACTACCAAATGTAAAATAGATAGCTAGTGGGAAGCAGCCGCATAGCACAGGGAGATCAGCTCGGTGCTTTGTGACCACCTAGAGGGGTGGGATGGGGAGGGTGGGAGGGAGGGAGATGCAAGAGGGAAGAGAAATGGGAACATATTGTATATGTATAACTGATTCACTTTGTTATAAAGCAGATGCTAACACACTATTGTAAGGCAATTATACTTCAATAAAGACGTTTGAAAAAAAAAAAAAAAAAGAAGATGTGGTGTATACATACAATGGACTATTATTCAGTCATAAAAAAAAATAAAATCTTGTCATTTGGAACAACGTGAATGGACCTCAAGGGCATCATGCTAAGTGAAACAAGTCAGAGAAAGATAAATGACAAATATCATACAATCTCTTTTATATTTGGAATATGATAAACAAAACAAACAAACAAAAAACAAGCACATAAATACAGAGAATAGATTGTTGGTTGCCAGAGGTGGAGGGTGAGAGGGTAGGAGAAATAGATGAAGGGAAAATAAAAAAGTAAAACATAAACAATGACTTGGTCTTTACGGCTAGGTTTGCAAGAGCTAATCCAGTTTTAAGTGAAGTAATGAGTGATCGAGAATAAAGGCCAATCTCATTTTTTTTTTTCAACATTTGCTTTGACAGTAGAGAAAATAAGGATCTCTCTCTTTGAAATTCTGAGGCCAGAAAGAAGACCAAAGTTAACCGTCAATAATAGTATCATCTTTGTAGTCAATTCAGAAAATATTTGCAAAACAAATATGCAAGCTTCAGAAAATCGTCAAGATAGAAGTAATACACAGAAAACCATCTTATACCAATAGACTTAGGCCAAAGATATCTGAGTATGTGAAAAAGCTACTGCATGCTACTATGCCCTAGTCATATACTGTGAAACACTCTGGGACAGAGTCAACTACATTTAAGACTAAACCCACTACAAAGTCTTCATTTGTTTTTATGTTTCAAATTTGACCTTGGAAAGTAAAAAATATTTGGTGATAAACTACCAGGTATAAAGATAATAAAGGACTCAAACCTATCTATCTATCTATCCATCCATCTAATTTATTTAAAATGGAAAATGTTTTAATTCTTTTATTTTGAATATAATTCTTATATTTTGAAAATTCTTATATATTGGCAATAAAATATACTTCCTTAAGGAGACTAAAATCACCTACCTAATAAAAACATTGAAAATACAACACTCTTAAAATTAATTATGACCTTTCCAGCACTTAGTTTTATTCAGTTAAGGATAACTATTAATGTTACCCTGAAATTTTGTGGTTTTGGTACATTCAATAAGCAATGTTAATCTCTGAACAGAAAAACATACCAATTCAGCAAAATCTATTTTTCCTTGAATGTTTCTTTGATTTGTTTTCCCATGAATACATGGGGAAAAGCTCAAAGGTCGTTAATGCTGGCATTAATATACATTAGTCATTGGAGTAGACCATTTCCCAACTGGGCCCCACCACATTTTCAACGGCCACCCAATTAATGACCGTCTAATTGACTCATCTGCAAATCTTACAAAGCAATAGTTTTGCTAAGTAAATTGAACCTGCCATTGCAAAAACTCTGCAGAACTGAGGGCATAATTAACTCTACTGAGGCATACTTGATCTTAGAAGCCCTGGGGATAATCAATAATTAGTTTCATTCTGAAATGGTTCTGTTGCTATATCCATGACACAATGTTTCTGAATTACTGATGTTTTGATGATTGTTGCTTATTTGGATCAGAACAGAAAAGCTGTAGCTAACTCAAGCTTTATAGCATAATAAACTTTCCAAAGTACCTTGAGATTATAAACAATCAAAGTAAATGAAGCATCAAGTACTATTTATCTTCCAAAATATTAGTGCTTACAAAAACAAAGGAGGCCAAACAAACAACAACTCTGTATCCATCACATTCAATGTTATATAGCAGCAACATTTTATTTTATAAAACAAGGGAGAAAATTAAGAGATCTGATTGGCTGATAAACATTCAACTGTGGCTTCCTGGAAAATTCATGGTCAGAAATTTATGAGCTTCACCACTTAATTAAGAGTAAGAATTCTGAGCACAGAGACTATAATCAGTACAATTCATGGGGTTCAATATTTATGGGACCCATCAGTTAGCAAAAAGGGCAAAAGGAATTGAACACTTTGATAGTCTAATAAGAATTCCAAAAGCTTTTCTAAATGAAGTAAATTCATAAAACTCAAAATGTATGCTTAGCATATGCTATGTAAATAGGCTTTTAAATACAATTTTCTGGCATCATGACACCATTTTGCTTTAAAGTTAGAAGAAATGTTAAATTATTGAAGCAATCTCTCTGTTCTAATTCAAGAGATGATACTGAAGCAGATTTATCTTTCTGCTTCCCAATTAAAAGGGAGTGTGTCTTGCCCTTTGTGTATTAGGTGAGATCAGATACTATTCCAGAGACATATTAAGCATTTATCCTAGATTTATGTACATGCAATAATAAAGGAAATGCACACTAATGGTTTCCTAAGTAATAATCACTTTTCCCTTAGTCATGATCACAAGCTGATATTAAAAAGAGTATGCACAGAGGTGTGGCCAAGATGGTAGAGTAGGAAGACCCTGGGCTCACCTCCTCCCATGAGCACACCAAAATTGCAACTATTTACAGAGAAGCTATCAATGAGAATGACCTGAAGAATAGCAGGAAAGATCTTCCACAACTAAAGATACAAAGAAGGAACCAAAACAAGATGGCTAGGAAAGGTAGAGATGCAGAATAGTCAAGACTTATACCCCTGGGGGAGATGACCTACAATTGGGAGGATAATCACTATTGAAGAGGTTCTCCCCGAGAAGCAAGGTGTCCAAACCCCATATTAAGCTCCTCAGCCTGGGGGTACTACACCAGGAAGCCAAGCCCCCAGAACATCTGGCTTTGAAGGCCAGTGGGGCTTAGATACAGGAGAGCTGGAGAACTGTAGGAAACAGAGACTCTCCTCTTAAAAGGTGTTTACAAAATCTCACACACTCCAAGTCCCAGTCCCAGCCTGGGTTAGACCCACTTGCTAGAACATCCCAGAGAGGCAGGAGGCAACTGCAATTCCTCCTGTGTATATAGACATGATGGCAGCCATTTTTGGGAGCTCATCTTACCAGGAGAACAATGGTACTGGCAAGTGCCATTTGGGAGGTCTCATCTAGTTTATTAGCAGTAGGGGCTTACCCACCCATGAGAAGACCAGCACCAGCCTCAACCACCAGCCCCAGCTCCCACAACCAGTCATACCAGGACCCTGCCCCACTCAACAATGGGCCAGCAGCCACAACACAAGGAAAGGCCTGGCAGCCAACTGGGCTGGGGACCAGTCCCACCTACCAGTGTGCCCTCAGTTGTTGGCCCTGCCACAACATAAGGTCCCACACAGCCCACATAGGGGGCATCACTATAGAATGTAGCTCTGGTGACCAGAGGGGAGTGTGCTGCTATGCTCCATAGAATGTCTCCTACATAAGACTGTTTCTCCAAGATCAGGAAATGTAACCAACCTACTTAATACATGGAAATAAACACAAACAATTAGGCAAAATGAGGAGACAGAGGAATATGTTCTAAATGAAGGAAGAAGATAAAACCTCAGAAAAAGAATTAAATGAAGTGCAGATAAGCAGTCAACCCAATAAAAAGTTCAAGATAATGATCATAAAGATGCTCAATGAGCGCAAGAGAAGAATGAATGAACATAGTGAGAATTTTAACAGAGTTAGAAAATATAAAGAACCAGAGATGAATACTATAACTGAAATAAAAAATACACTAGAAAAAAAATCAACAGATTAGATGATAGAGAGGAACAGATGAACAAACTGCAAGACATTAGTGGAAATCACCCAAGATGAACAGACAAAAGAAAAAATTTTTAAATATGAGGATAGTTTACAAGACCTCTGTGACAATATCAAGTGTACTAATATTCAGAATATAGGAATCTCAGAGGAGAAAAGAGAGAAAGGGGCAAAGAACTTATTTGAATAAGTAATAGCTGAAAACTTCATTAATCTAGGAAAGGAAACAGACATTCAGGTCCAGAAAGCACAGAAAGTCCCAAACAAAATGAACCCAAAGAGGCCCACACCAAAACATATAATAATTAAAATGGCAAAAAATAAAGATAAAGAGATAATCTAAAAGCAAAGAAAAGCAACTAGTTATGTACAAGGGAACTCCCATAACCTGCAGTAAAAATGCAGGTTTGTTAGACTGTGTTTGAACTTAGCTCATCAACTTAAAATAATCACACATATAGCAGAAAAAGAAAGGGATCCAGTCATAACACTAAAGATAGTCATCAAATCACAAGGAAAGTGAACAAAAGACTAAAAGAACAAAGAACTCAAAAACAACCAGAAAAGAATTAACAAAATGGTAATAAGTACATACTTATCAATAATTACTTTAAATTTAAGTAGACAAAATGCTCCAATCAAAAGACAGGGTGGCTGAATGAATTAAAAAATTGAGACGTGTATATACATTGCCTACAAGAGACTTACTTCAGATCTAAAGTCACACACAGACTGAAAGCGAGGGGATGAAAGAAGTTATTTTCCGAAAATGGAAACAAAAAGAAAGCTGTGGTAGCAATACTTACATCAGACAAAAATAGACTTTAAAACAAAGACTGTAACAAGAGACAAAGAAGGACATTACATAATGATAAAGGGATCAATCTAAGAAGAAGATATAACAGTTGTAAATATCTATGCACCCAAGACAGGAGCACTTAAATATGTAAAGCAAATATTAACAAACATAAAGGGAGAAATTGACAGTAACACAATAGTAGTAGGGGACTTTAACACCCCACTTACATCAATGGACAGATCATCCAGACAGAAAATCAATAAGGAAATACTGGCCTTAAATGGCACATTAGACCAGAGATATATATATATATATATATATATATATATATATATATATATATATATGATGTTCCATCCAAAAACAGCAGAATTCACATTGTTTTCAAGTGTACATGGAACATTCTCCAAGATAGAACCCACGCTAGGCCACAAAACAAGTCTCAATACATTTAAGAAGATTGAAATCATATCATGCATCTTTTCTGACCACAAAGGTATGAGAATAGAAATAACTACAAGAAAAAACTGCAAAAAACACAAACACATGGAGGCTAAATATGCTACTAACTACAAATGGGTCACTGAAGAAATCAAACAGGAAATTAAAAAATACTGGGAGACAAGTGAAAAATTGAAACACAATCCATCATCTAAAATCTATGGGATGCAGCAATAGCAGTTCTAAGAGGGTAGTTTATAGCAATACAACCCTACCTCAGGAAAAAGAAAAAAATCTCAAACAATCTAACCTTACACTTAAAATAACTGGAAAAAGAAGAATAATCACAAACCATGTTATTGAAAGGAAAGGAATAATAAAGATCCAAGCAGAAATAAATGAAATAGAGACCAAAAATCACTAGAAAAGATGTATGAATCTAAGAGCTGGTTCTTTGAAAAGATAAGCAAGATTGACAAACCTTTAGCCAGATTTATTAAGAAGAAAAGACAGAGGGCCCAAATCGATAAAATCATAAATGAAAGAGAAGTTACAACTGATCCCACAGAAACACAAAGGATCATAAGAGATTACTATGAACAATTACATACCAATGAAATGGACAACCTAAAGAAATGGATATGTTCCTAGAAGCATAAAATCTCCCAAGACTGAATCAGGGAGAAATATAAATTATGATCAAATCGATTACCAGAATTGAAAATGAACCACTAATCAAAAATTCCCAACACACAAAAGTCTAGGACCAGATAATTTCACAGGTGCATTCTACCAAACATTAAAAGAAGAATTAAGACCCATCCTTCTGAAACTATTCCAAAAATATTGAATGGAAAAGAACATTTCTAAACTTATTCTATGAGGCCAGAATCACCCTGATACCATAATCCAACAAAAGCACCATAATAAAAGAAAATTACATGCCAATATCACCAATGAACATAGATGCAAAAATTCTCAACAAAATGCCAGCAAAGCAAATTCTACAGTACACTCAAAGGATCATACACCATGATCAAGTGGACTTTGTCACAGGGATACAAGGTTGGTTCAATATCCACAAATCAACCAATGTGACACACCATGTTAACAAATTAAATAACAATTACATGATCATCTCAATAGATGCAGAAAAAAGCTTTTGACAAAATTCAACATATCATGAAAACTCTGAACAAAGTGGTTATAGAGGGAACATACCTCAACATAATAAAAGCCATATATATCAAACTCACAGCCAATATCATACTCAGCAATGAAAAGCTGAAAGCATTTCCTCTAATATCAGGAACAAGACAAGATGCTCACTCTTAACCATTTTTACTCAACATAGTACTGGGAGTTCTAGCAATAACAATCAAACAAACAAAGAAAAAAGAAATAAAAGGAATCCAAATTGGAAAGGAAAGAGTAAAACTGTCACTGCAGATGATATACTATAGATAGAAAATCCTAAATATACCACCAAAAAAATTATAAGAACTCAATGAATTCATTAAAGTGTCAATACAAAATTAATATAGAGAAATCTGTTGTTTCCATGCACTAACAATGAATTACCAGAAAGAGAAATTAAGAAAACAATCCCATTTACAATTTCATAAAAAAGAATAAAATACCTAGGAATAAATCTAACCAAGGAGGTAAGAGACCTATACTCAAAAAAATATAAGACACTGATGAAACAAATTGGACACAACACAAGCCAATGAAAAGATATAGTGTGCTCATGGATTGGAAGAATTAACATTGTTATAATGACCATATTACAGAAGGTAATCCTTGGATTCAATGCAATCCCTATCAAAATACCAATGGCATTTTTTCATACAACTAGAACAAATAATTCTAAAATTCGTATGAAAACACAAAAGACTCAAAATAGCCAAACAATCTTGAGAAAGAAGAACAAAAACTGGAAGCTCACAAATCCTGGTTTCAAACTATACTACAAAGACACAGATCAATGAAACAGAATATAGACCTCAGGAGTAAACCCACACCTACATGATCAATCAATGTATCATAAAAGAGACAAGAATATAAAATGGGGAAAAAAAGCCTCTTCAATAGTGTTGTGAAAACTAGACAGCTACATTCAAAAGAATCAAAATTATCTACTTTCTCACACCATATACAAAGAAAAAAAAAGAAAAAACTCAGAATTGATTAAAAACTTAAATGTAAGACCTAAAACTCCTAGAAGAAAGTATAGGCAACATGCTTTTTGACATCAGTCTTAGAAATAATAATTTGGATTTGTCTCCTCAGGCAAGGGAAACAAAAACAAAAACAAATGGGACTACATCAAACTAAAAACCTTTGCACAGTGAAGGAAACCACTAACAAAATGAAAGGGCAGCATACTGAATGGGAGAAGATATTTTCAAATGACATATCCGATAAGGAATTAATATCCAAAATACACAAAGAACACATACAACTCAATAACAAAAAAAACTGATTAATAAATGGGAAGAGGACCTGAATAGACATGTTTCCAGAGAAGACACACAGATGGCCAACAGGCACATGAAAAGATGCTCAACATCCTGATCATCTGGGAAATGCAAATCAAAATCACAATGACATAGCACCTCACACCTGTAAGAATGGCTATCATCAAAAAGACAAGAAACAAGTGTTGGTGATGATGTGGAGAAAAAGTAACCCTTGTGCATTAATGATGGGATTGTAAATTGGTGTAGCCACTATGAAAAACAGAATGGGAATTCCTCAAAAACAAAAAAATAAATAAAAGTAGAATTGCCATATGATCCAGCAATTCCACTTCTGGTTATTTACTCAAAGAAAACAAAAACACTAAATCAAAAAGATATATGCACTCCATTTTCATTGCAGCACTATTTATAGTAGCCAAGATATGGAAGCATTGTAAGTGTTCATCAACAGATGAATGGATAAAGAAGATGTGGTGTGTGTGTGTATATATATATATATATATGTATACACATATACATATATGTATATACACAGTGAAATATTACTCAGCCATAAGTAATGAAATCTTGCCTCTTTCCACAACATGTGTGGATCTAGAGAGCATTATGCTAAGTGAAATAAATCAGACAGAAAAAGATAAATGCTGCATGATCTCACTTACATGTGGAATCTAAAAAGCAAAGCAAAACAAAATGAGAACAGACTTATAGATACAGAGAATAAACCAGTGGTTTTCAGAAGGGAGGGGCATGGTGGGGTGACTGAAATATGTGAAAGGAATTATTTATAAATAAGTCATTATTTATATAATAAATAAATATTTATTATAATTCATGAGGATGTATTATATAGCATAAGGTATATGGTTAATGATACAGTGATAATTTTGTAAGGGGACAGAGGGTTACTAGACTTATTGTGGTGATCATATCATAATGTATGCAAACATCAAATCCTTATGTAGTACACCTGAAGCTAACATAATATTGTACATCAATTATATTTCAACTTAAAAAAAAAAAAAAAGAGTAAGCATACCACATTATAATTTCACTAATATATGCTAATTCTAGTTGCAACTAAAAAATCAGGACTGAATAATGTTAGTGTAGTAGATTTCAAATTATGCAGCATACTGATTTTTTACTGAATTATGAAAATATATAATTTATGATACTACTGAATGACTGTCAGACAGGATATTTAAGGAAACAGGGAGTATGGGGAAAAGTTGTATAACCTTTCTATGTCTAAGTAGACAAATGTATAGCTTGAGGACAAAACTGTGTCATAAAACAGAACTTTTCTTCTGGGTGAATTAAAGAATTGAGTTTCTGGGAGTTCCCTAGCAGTCCAGTGGTTAGGACTCTGCGCTTCCACTGCAAGGGGCACGGGTTCAATCCCCCGTCAGGGAAATAAGATCCCACAAACTGCATGATGCAGCCAATAAAAAAATAATTAACTTAAAAATTATTTAAAAATAATTGAGTTTCCAAGTAGTGGAGACCCTAGTTGATGTGTTCTGACATTCACCTGGCTGTCTAATATTTATATGGTCACAAAATAATGCAGTCTAACTTGGGTTTGTTGGCATGCTTGTCTCTTCAGAAACCTTGGAACAATGAAATATAAAGTTACGAGCTAGAATTTTCTCTCAATCAATGAATGAAGAAAAGAACACCTTTAACAATTTACATGAGAAAATAATTTCAGTGTGTGTCTGAAAGTCAAGAGGAGAGAGAACCCGATGTGAAATATATAAGGAGTCATCTATTACACAGTTCAAGGATTATGGCTCTGGAGTCAGACTCCATGAGTTTATAATACAGACTTCACTATTTACTAGTCTGTGTGACCCAGAACAATTTTAATGAACCACTCTTTGACCTCTGTTTCCCCATTTGTAAAATGGAATTAGGATTAGTAATTACAAATATGATTATTATGAGGGTTCCATATGAAAATTCATGTAAATGTATGAAAGAAAAATGACAATTACTATTCTGATTGTTCTTAAGATGATAATGTTTCTAAATTAAATGCTAGTAATAATAATAATAACTCATTTATTGATTACTTACTAGGTTCTAGAAATCTTGCATATACTAAGTTTTTTAATTCTCACAACTCTCCATGGGGTAAGTATTATTTTACAGATGAAGAAAGGGAAGCACAGAGAAATAAAGTAATTAGCCCAAGGTCACATAAATAGCATTGTTGGGTTGAAGGGGTGTAGGCTAGAATATCCTATGACTGAGCAATGCAACGTGGCATCATAGGAAGACAAAATGGCTGCTCTGTCCTGTTCTTGGAAGCTGAAATCTTTAAGCTGCAGAGGCTGGAGGGAGCAGCTACTGCATGGGTAATGAAACTGATGTAATTTCAGGAAAAAGCACCCTTCATACCTAACAGAGGAAGACAGAACTACTATATTACCATATCTAGAAAATTGTTTTGTTTTTGACATCTTATAAAACTAAGTTTTTGCATGCACAGGGCAAAATAGAATATATATAGAAAAAGTATCTGTTTCTATCAATGAAGACTTAAGTCAGTCAATATATTTTCATAAGTTTTCTCATGTTTCAAGTGGCAAAAACAACTGCCCAGCATTTGTGAGGAGTTTCATTAGATTAAATGAGATAATAGTATAAAAATGTTCTGAGAATAAAAATTAATATATTGATAAAATATAAGATACCATTTTTATTAATTAGTTGGGAAGTAATTTGTATAAGTTTATAATCTCAAACGTAACTTGGGAGTATTACTGTAAGATAAACTTCAAGGGAGAAAGCATTCAAAACCTGTAATTTTTCAAAGAATATTTCAAATCTACCCTCTAAGCAACTGTTTCACTTTAAATTTCATTAAACTTCCTCCTATCCAGGTGTCATTTGTCCTTTCCAGCATAGATGTTTAGGGCTGGACATAACCTTAGAGCCAACGTGGAGGTGACCAACAGTCTTCTCAATAGAAGTGTTTTTGCATTAGAGACTCATATCCTTGTACCATTTTCAATAACTTGTGAATAAACACTATCTCAAAGAACTTGATGAGGGATAAACTTTTAAGAGTTCATTGTTCCTTTAAATAACAAATTTGAACTCTTGCAGAAAAAGTACTGTTGGTTACAATTTTCAGTTAACTTTAAATTTCTGAAGCTATTTATATTCTATGGAAAATGAAAGAAATGCATTTTTAAATCAAAATGAAGCAAAGGTAATATGAAGACAACACTATGTTGTGCTTGGAATACAATATTTCTTGAAGGTTAGACTGTGCATTTCAGCACAGTCTGTATTTATCCTTTAAACAATTTATTTCTGCCACCACTCTATTTTGTGCTGGAGATTTTGAAAGCTAATTAAAGCCATATTGAATGTTTTGGCCCAAAACTAAACAATGATAAATTTTCAGAATGTTTTTGTGTTCAACGTTTAAAAGTTTCCAAGGAGAAAATACATCACCTCATCACTTCTACGTGGCCTTCATTTCTAATGTGGCAGCACCCAGCACACTAAATAAAACTCTGAGGATTCAAACTCAGAAATTTAAACATAAGGACATAACATTTATGATTTTTTTGAAATATTTCCTAAGTCAAAATAAACTTGGACTTTTGTTAAATTTAAGACAGTGGTGATTTTATTTGCCTTTTAAACTCATTTAAGAAGTTGATATTGTATCAAATTTTTTAGGAAAACAGATTAAGTTTTATACATCTCAGTTGTACCACAATAGTTCTCTAAATTTCCTCTCAATTAAGTAAAATGATCAGACAAATCATTAGTGTCTAAGGGTATAATATAGTAAAACTAAAAATATCACAGCCATAAATTGCTACTGGTCCCCTAAATTAAATCACACTGACAGTCTTCTCATTCCAGGGAGTAAATAAAATTTCTCACCTGTTGTCATGACCACACTTTTCCACTTTATGATAGTTATTCAACCATTTATCCTATGAATCTCCAAACTTTATTATTATTACCTGGCAGTCATCTGTCATTTAGCACTGGAGTGGCCAAAGCCATGTTTCAATTCATCTCCTACAACAATTTAGCTGAAGCTGAGGGCAGACAAGGGTGAGAAGCGGAGTTACACGCCTCACCTGAGCTAGCCTGTAGTCATAATCAGCAGCTATCTTGGACTCTTAGCTTCTTACCAGTGCATCTAGGGAAACATTTCTTTCAGTTGACTTTTTCCTTAATATGGACTGTTTCTGCAGTGAAGCTATGAAACAGTGTTGGGGACTCCTCTCACCCCAAACCATTACCTCTACAACTAGCTTAAATACCTTGGCTGTTTCTTATTTCAGAATTAGTGCTTTCTCACCCTATATACTACTTGGCGATTACTCCTTTTTTTTTTAATCTCCTCTTGCTTCAGCCATAAGGTTGGGCAATGTCTCACATTTTACTATCAAATTTCCTAATGGAGATATAGCTTGCACAGTAAAAGGCTCTGGCTCTCTTACGTCGTGCTGTAAGAAATAGAATATATAACCATAAGTGTGCAGTGAATCACCCTGTACTTTATTTAGTCTTCTTTCCTCTCTCTGGCACCTGTTCTTCAATTCTTCACTTCCCAGTTCCAAACAATCATTAATAGAAAGAAAAGATTTTCAATTTCCTTCTCTCTTTTCCAAACCTTTAAGCCTATAGGGCCCTGTTTTAGTCATCTTTGTATCACAAACACATAGAACAAATCATGTTCATTGCAGGCAGACGTGGTTAGAAATTTTATATTTAAATTTGAAGTGCATTTGATGCTCGTTATAACCTGCATCAAAGTGCTGGGTAAGAAGGACACACAGTACAACTGATTTCATTCCTGTTCCATGTGCAGTTAGCCTGGTATATTATAGATTCTTAATACTAAAATCTGTAAGGAACTATTCAAACTGCAAGTTACCATTTTAGTGTCCAAAGTCTAAGATTGGCACCAAATTTGCAAAAATAAAGTAAAAAATCATGAGGCCAGAAATGTCCTTAAAAATGATGTACATGTATTTTAAAAAACATTTTAAGTGTTCAAAGACTGATACTAAAAGTACCATATCTTCTCAGTTCTGCCAGCCAAAAGAACATTTTGATAACTAGTATAATGATGTTAAAACAAAATTGTATATTTTAAAATCATTATCTGCCTAAAGTACCCATGTTATAGAAGACAGTTTCTAGCCAATGCAAATTTTAAAATGAAATTTTAAAAGGTCTAATAATTTTAATTATCATCTTATAAGGCAAATAGATTCAATTTTATTGTGCATAAATGAGTCCCCCTCTGCTCATTTAAGTCTTCATCATCTTTCAATTTAGAAGTAATATAACATCAGTAGTCCTTCCCTAACATTGTATTTCAATAAACCTCAGGTGCTTACTGCCATCAGATTAATTTGTACCAACAAGGTATAGCCAATTTTAAAAGAGAACCAGAATAGGTGGATTATTTGGAATATTGCCTTAATATGGTAGGAGGAAAAACATGTTTTGAACATTTCAATATCAATTTGTAAATCAGAATTCCCCATCATCATTTATTTCTGTTTTCGTGTCTTCTTGAAAGTCTGAAATAAAAATGCTAATGTATTTTTAAAGGTTAATAGTTGCCTAAGTGGTCCATAAAATAGAAACTTAAACATAGCAACTTGCAAAATTTAATGAGAGGGCAAACACAAGTTCACCTTGTCTTTTTATCTTCCTTAGCCGTGTCGTCTAGAGACCTGTAAAATGTCTGAAGATGATTATATCAACTGCAGGATTAGGCGACACAGGCCCTGAGCAGATTAAATGGTTCAGCGTCTGTGCACTTGGGGGTTTACGTGGCAGAGTGTGTGGGCTTCACTCAGAGGGCAAACACATATTCCTGATGTCTATTCTACCATGAGAATAACTATCAGGTTCTGAGTTCCATCCATCATTTTTATATCTGAAGAAAGCCTGCCTCCAGCCTAATGAAAGCTACAGAAACTGAAGTCATTGGAGCCACTTGTCTTTACAGCCATCAGTCAAAGTACTAAGTACCTCAAGAACTGAGACCCCATAATGAAACTAAGTGGTACATTTTGCTTTATTTTCCACTATTGTGCATGTTTGAGCATACCAAAATTATTATATGAATAGTAATAATAACCCATTTAGCTAAATGTTTTAATACGTGGCAATGTCAAAATTATGCCTGAAACACTTCATTTTTATTTTACATTTTAATAGAATTCTGGATTAGTGGTTCTCAACTGGGGGTGTGACTGCCCACCTTCCCCCCAACTCAAGTATAATTGCCACTTTAAAACAAAAGTATATGATGCTTAGTTATATCTGAATTTCAGATAAATATTTTTTATAACTGATTTATGCAATATTTGGGATATGCTTAAATTTAAAAAAACCATTTTTTTGGTTATCTAAAACTAAAATTTAAGTGTGTATCCTGCATTTTATCTGGTAACCCTATGGGTCACAGAGGACATTTGACAATGTCCAGAGACATTTTTGTCACAACTGGGGAGGGAGGTGTTGCTGCCGTCTTGTGGGTAGAGGCCAGGGATATTTCTAAACATCCTACAGTGTACAAAATAGTCTCTCATAACAAAGAATAATCCAGCCCCCACGTGTCAAGTTTGCTGAGTTTAAAACACCCTGCTATAGATTATAACAGGAAATTTATTACCTAACCATTTAGCCTAGTTCTTGCTATATTATGGGCTTTAGGTTGCTCCGCTTTTAGAGGAGGTTCTAGGTACTTCTGGAAAGCAAGTGATAATAAAGATGGCAATAAATAGGTGAGTAATGGTACAGAAAAGAAATAAATCATTGATGGGGATGTTCGGTGAGAGCTGGTGAACTTGTAGAGAAATAAAATTGTATCTACTGAGAGCCTTTGGCAGCACTGCAGTGTGGAATGGCTGCAGAAGGATTTCCTGACCAACTAAAAAATAACAAATGAATATTAAGGGATTATCGGGAGATTACTTTTATTATTAGTTAAACTTCCTTCTACAACACTGAATTAAAATTTGGTTGATGAAAGTGAGAGAGAGAGAGAGAAAGGAAGAGCGAGAGATTGGGGCTATGGTCAATTTATATTCAGAGCCAAAGTGAATAAGCAGATGTCAATGGAAGTAAATGCTCAAATAGAGAATTAGGGTGACATGGCAGTATGTAACACAAAAAATTTCAAAGAATCTAATTTAACTGTAAAGACGAAAAAGAATTTAGCTGTTTCCTTGTTTAGATGTTTAATTTTCAAATTAAAACATGAAGCTCATCAAGATCAAGTGACTCATTTAAGTGTATCCAAAATAAGGATCTGGGTGTTTCTTGGAATCCAAGTCTCCAGACATACCATTTTAAATAAACTAAAGTAACACCAGTAGCACTATTCAGTATCAGTAACATTGTTAGGAAAAAGAAACTCTCACTCATCTTTTACAAAATTTAAATGTCAAGCCCTTTCTGGAATCTCTACTGATGTCTCCCACCATACTCTTAGTGACTCATTCCTCTATAACCCATTTTCATGTACGCACAGCTGTATAGAGCATGTCTTCAGGAAATACATCCATTTAATGTAGAATGCCCATAATAGTGTCTAGTACAGAATGAGCCTCCACTCATTTTATACATCTCTATTTTATGATTATGTCTATTGATTAACTTCATTCACTCTATTCAAGTTTTAAAATAACGACATATTTCTCTCTGCAAGACATTTCTTCTTTAGGGACAATACAATTAATTGTTCTAAACAAAGTCAGCCAACTTTTTCAGCACAAAGTGGCACTCAGTAAATATAAACATAAGCAAAATAAGCATCCCCAAGAGTTTTCATCTTAACAACAAAGACCTATGATAATGGGATTATGAATTATAATAGTTAAAGACCTATCTTTAAGTCTGGGGGGAAAGTATCTTTATGTAAGTTTTGTGATTTTAATGAAAATACACATATTCTTTTTTAAAATATTTATCTCAATTGCATGTAAATTTCTTTGTATTTTAAGAATATTTACAACTGAAGCCCTTGCTTCCATGATTGAGTGGGAATATAGTGATTAGTGTAACGTGAAATCAATGAAAAGCCGAGAGCAATTTGCTGATTTTAATAATGGAATTTAAGATCTTCCTACTGACTTTCTTAATATATCAGAAATTAATTTTCAATTGTCTGAGAAGGTAATGAATACCGTGGTTTAACTTTTACCCATAATATAAGGAAAAAAATAGAATCCGGAATTATCCAGTGCAGAGATATCTATACCTTAGGGGAAAAATTATCATTTAATTACGAAAAGTCTTGCTACTACAATAAAGAAATTGAAAAGAATTCAAAATGAAATCCCAGACCACAAATATTGGGGCCCTGACAGTGAAATCCAGAGAGGGAGCTTGACAGGCAGAGTGAGAGACAGAGAGAAAGGGAGAAATCTGAGTCACTGAGTTGTTTCAGGGAAGAAGAAAATCCCAGATAATCACTGACAGGTTTAGATTTTAGAAGCAGCCTTGTCTATCAAAAAAGGCTTCAACATATAAATCCTGTTATATTTTCTCTACTTAAGCTGTAGGTATTACAATTTTTCCAATGTGTAGAAACATTACTTAACCACAATGGCTTTATTATCACTTAGAGTGACTTGCTAAGATGTGAGAATTGCACATTCAGTTAGATCCTAGACTAGACTAGATCCTAGAAGCACTAGCTAATAACTGTGTACTGTAATCAGAAATCACCAAAGCGAATAAAAATGGCAAAAAAATCAAATATGATGAAATATAAGCTTAAAGTAATAGAAGTAGAAGTTAATGAAATAGAAAAATGTTTAAATGGGTTTGACTTATAAAATAAAAAGCCAGTTCTTTGAAAAGAAAAATAAAAATACCAAACATTGCAAATCTAATTGAGAAAAATGGAAACTCCAAACAAAAACAACCAAAAAAGGAAACACATATCAGATGAGATTTGGAACAATAAAAAAAGAGAGGTGTAGAAGTTAATTTTTTAATTTTAAGGGGTTACTATGTAAAATTTCGTGACTAACAACTTTAAAAACTAAATTAAATGAACAAGTCCACTGAAAAGACATACTTAATGAAATTGCCACCAAATGGCCTAGGGAGATGAGAATTTACAGAGCTTTTGCACTTATGTGCACATTTTTCTATATTTATACTTCAAGGAAAGGTTTTAAATTGAGCTAAAGACTCTGAAAAGGAAGAGCAAGAGGGTAAAGAAGGAGGAAGTGGAAAAAGAACAAAGAGAACAAGGAGAAAAAGGAGGAAGTAGTGAACTGGACAGAGAAGAAGAAAGAGGAGGGGGGGAGGCAGAGAAGTGATGGAGGAAGAAGTAGAAGGAGGAAATGAAATAACTATAAATCACTTCCCACTAGGAAGTAATTCCTTGTAAGTTAGAAACAAGGAACAAGAATACTAGCAGTCATTGTTTTTAGTAAAAACTGCTCTGGAAGTTCTAAGCAATGCATTAATATAAGTGAAAACTGAAAAAAATAATAAATGTATTTGAACATAAAAAAGCTTAATCATTTTCCGAAGATATACTTGTCTACACTGAAAATACAAAAGTGACGTTGACAATGGTAAAGTCAATCTATTATATATAAAAACTAATTTCTTTCTAATATACTGACATCTAACTCTCAAAATAATGTAACTGTAAGGAAAACAAGGGATACCATTTACAATAGCAACAAAATGATAAGGGATTTAGGTTTAAATTTAATAAAATATGCAAAAACATTATGGATATAATAAAACATTTTCCAAATTCATTAAGAAAGTCATATTCAAGCATGGAAACCAAAATATTATAAAGATGACAATGCTCTCCCAATTCATTATGCATTTAATTTATTCATTCTCTGTAACTCTAATTAAAATATCAAAGTCTTTTCATGGAACTTAAAAAGCTTGTGCTTTAATTGATGTAGAACAACAAGAGCCCAGAATGACAATTTTGAAAATGTATATATGGGAGATTTGCTTTATCATATATCGCGGTTTCAAATGTACATGTATATACATATATAATGTTGTATATTTATATGGATATTAATAAAGTATATAGTAGTTTTCTACATACAGAGACAAAGTTATTGGGAGAATAGGGAGCTTAGATGCTTAGAAACAGTCCTATATGTATAGAAACTTGATTTATATCTGACTGGCATCACAAGTTATTGAGAAAAATATGGACAAATCCAATATGATGCTAGGGCAATTGGTTAGTCATATCAAAAATAATCAATATAAGATTTCTACTAGATGACATATAGAAAAATCAATTTCAGTTTAAGGAATTTAAGGTAAAAAACAACTTTACTTTTAACAAGGTGACCAGATATTAAACAAAAAATGTATACATTAAAATTTACTATATATTTGGCAAAATATTTGAGTAGACATTTAACAAAATAATATATATAAATGGCTAATAAGCACATCAATAAATGTTCAACATCCGTCACTGGTAAGATGCAAAACAAAACTATAATAAGCCACCTCACACATATTGCAATGGTCAAAATTAAAAATCCTGACTGTGACTTTGTTTGCAAGACTACAGGGAAACTGGAGAAGTGAGTCCCAAAAATATGAATATTAACTTTATCCAAATTCCTGACTGACAATGTGGGATAGAATCCAAAGAGCCTAAGACAACAGGCAGAAAACAAAGAAAAATCCACTTTTAATAAACAAAAGTGCATGGGAACCTGTTGCTTCTAAAATGAGTGCATTCTCCAACTGCATTCAGCTTGGGTAGCAAAAAGCTACAGACTTACAGATTTGAAGCATCAGAAAACAGATTTCAAAGCTGGCACAACATCCGAAAATTAGAGAAATCCCTAGGGGTAAGAACTATGGAGAGGGTAAATACCATCTTTATCCAATTTTTTTTCTATATACCGAATTATAAAGGTATAAGAGAGACTCCTGGAAGTCAAGTTAAAAAAAATTAAGTGTGAAACTACAAAAAATAGAGCAAATTAATATTGTGGGTGAGAAAACTTCAGTTTGAATCTAAGCAATTTAACTGTCTTCTAGAAAGAAATTCTACAGAGGAGCACAACAGACTTTATATTTCCTGCAATTTATTATCTACAATGTTCAGTTTCAACCTAAGCTTATTTTGTTAAAGTAATAAAGTAATTGAACACTCTCTCATAATAAAAGTGTTCAACAAATTAGATATAGAGGGATGTACCACAGCATAATAAAGTCCATAAATGACACATCCACAGCCGAGATTATACTCAACAGTGAAAAACTGAAAGCTTTTTTTCCAAGATCAGGAACAAGACAAGCATGTCCACCTTCTCTATCAACATAGTACTCAAAGTCCTAGCCAGAACAATTAGGCATAAAAGGAAATAAAAGGCAATCAAATCAGAAAAGCCATACTTGAAGATAAACATAAAGAATTATAATGAACACATGAATATAGCTGAGAATTTTTTTTTCATGCTTCACTTTTCTACTTTGATCTCTCAGTGTTAATACATCAGCTTGATTTGGTTATTCATTTTCTTGGTTTCACATCATGATTAGCTACTTTCTCAGGAAATTAAATCCATACCTTTGGCTTCAAATACCACAAATGATTCTAAAATTTGTATACATATAGAATTTTCTCTATAATACAAACTCACGTTCAACTAAAATGTGAGGCAAATCAAACGTCTAAAATGTTAATGCTTGAGTTACTTGCTTGAGTTACTGACAGCATGCGAGTTTACTCGCTCCTCTGAGTAACTTTCTTTACTTGACTTTCATAATACCACACACTTCTCTTTGTTCTTCTACCTGAATAACAACTTCTAGGTTCCTTTGCAGGTTCTTCCTCATTTTCCAGACTTCAAAACATTGTAATTACTTTGGGCTTAGTCCTTGGACCTCTTTTTTATTTATTCCTTGAGCAAATTCATCAAGTCTCATTGATTTAAATTCTATCTGTACTAGTCAGGATTTTCTAGGGAAAAAGAACCAAAAGGAGATTATCTCTATCTCTATTTATCTATATCATCTATATTATCTCCTACTTCTTGTTTCCCATATATATATGGGATATATACCATATATATATCCCATATATATATATATATGAGAGAGATTGAGAGAGAGAGATTGATTTGTTATAAGGAATTAGCTCATGTGATTATGGAGACTGAGAAGTTCTAAGATCTGCTATCTACAACCTGGAGACCCAGGAAAACCAATGATCTAAGTTCCAGTCTGAGTCCTAAGGTCAGAGAACCAAGAGCACTAATAATCTAAGTCCTATTTCTAGGACAGGAGAAAACCAAGGTCTCAGCTCGTGCAATCAGGCAAAAAGAAAGCAAAATCTCTCTTCCTACATTTTTTTGTTCTATTCAGGCCCTCATGGATTAGATAATGCCCACCCACATTGGAGAGGGCAATCTGCTTTACTCGGTCTACCAATTCAAATGCTAATCTCTTCCCGAAACATCCTTACAGACGCACCCATGAATAATGTGTAGCCAAATATCTGGGTACCCTGTGATGCAGTCGGGTTCACACATAAAATTAACCATCACACTATGTATATATTGATGTCTCCACAAATTACAGCCCAAGTCTGGGACATCCAGTAAACTGTTGAATGGTATATCTAGTTTCCTCCTCTATATACCATCACTTAGATATCTTGAGGGTATCTAAAACCTAGCATGTTCAAAACTGTCTCTCCAAAATTGAACTCTCACACTAAAGTATTTCTTCATTAGTTTTCCCCAATTTCGTTGATAGAGGTTTCATTCTTCTATCTCTTCAAGTAAAATCTTACAGTTATCTAGTATTTCTTTCTTTCACATTCCAAATTATTTTGCCTTTGAATTTAAAATATTTTCAGACTCTGGCAATTTCTTTTTCTTTTTCTTTTTTCTTGGCCACGCCACACAGCTTGTGGGATCTTAGTTCCTTGACCAGGACTGAACCTGGGGCCACAGCAGTGAAAGTGCTGAGTCCTAATCACTGGACATCAGGGAACTCCCACAGACTCTGGCAATTTCTTTTTACCCCTACTTCTATTACTATGGCCTAAACTACAATAATTTCTTTTATTTATTTATTTATTTATTTATTTATTTATTTAGGTATTTATTTTTGGCTGTGTTGGGTCTTCGTTTCTGTGCAAGGGCTTTCTCTAGTTGTGGCAAGCGGGGGCCACTCTTCATTGCGGTGCGCGGACCTCTCACTATCGCGGCCTCTCTTGTTGCGGAGCACAGGCTCCAGACGCGCAAGCTCAGTAGTTGTGGCTCACGGGCCCAGTTGCTCCGTGGCATGTGGGATCTTCCCAGACCAGGGCTCGAACCCGTGTCCCCTGCATTGGCAGGCAGATTCTCAACCACTGCACCACCAGGGAAGCCCTACAATAATTTCTTGATGATATTTGTGAATGTCTAAAAATGAATCTCTTTGTTTCCACCATTTGCCCCTTCTGGTCTCAACATGACAGCCCTAAAACAACTTCTTCTTTCTTTTTAAAAAAAAACATAAGTTGGATAATATCACTCTTCTGGTCAAAATACTCTGATGGCATCCCATCTCACTCAAAAACTTAAAGTCCTATGTTGGCCCACAAAGCTCTAAATAATTCTTTAACTTCACCCTCTCAAACATTCTCTTTTCCTGATACTTTATGCCTTGTTCTGTTGGCTGCAACCGTTCTGGCCTCTTTGAGCATACACCAATTTGCTGCGCATATTCTCACAACAGGGACTTAGAATGGTTGTCCCCGCAGCCTAGCGATTTCCCTTTCATTCCCAGGTCGGATAGCCTCTAACTTATTCCTTTTCTTGCCCTGGGCTTTTCCTCTAATATTTTCTTCTTAGTGAGGTCTTCTGACAATATCACATGATACTACAACCTATGGTACACTCCTCTTCTCCCTAGCCCACTTTTAGCCATTATATTACCACCATCAAAAATACTTTATATATATAATATATATATATAATATATATATTATATATATATATAATTTCTGTATTTCTATATTGCCTATTTTTCCCACTAGGAAGTATCCTCTTAAAGGGTTAGGCTTCTGTCACATAGTAAATGCTCAATAAATTTCTGCTGAATAAATGAATTAACTGGAATCACCATCTTAGTCCCCATATAGTCCATCTCCTTTTTCTTCATTTCTTACATTGGTAAATGGAGATTTCACATGGTAATCATCAAAGTCAGAAACTTGGTCCCGCTACCTGGTCTCACACATTCCATTGATCACACAGCTTTTTCAATTTTATATCCTGAATACCTCATTCTTTCTAAGATCATAGATATTAGCTTACAAACTAGAAACTTATTATCTGTAATATTAGCAATCTTTCTGCTTCTAATTTCACATACCTAAGATACATCCACAAATCGTCTGCTAGAGCTGTCTTTCTACTGGTCTTGTCACTTTTTTTTATTAAACTTAGTATCCCATTTGTCTTTCTAAACTCTTTAGAATGATATTCTAGATATTTTACTTTATGATCTCTGGCTATCTCGCTGTCTCAAACTGCTGATATTGTTCCAGACACACTCAATGATTTGCATACAGTTTCCAAAGCATAAATTACACTCTTGACTCTAGTACATGCTGCTCCTATGTATCCAATGCCAATCCTCCCTCTTCACCTGACAAAATTATGTGTTTTCCATTAATCAGCCACTTACCCTCTTGGAGGGGAAAACAAACAAACACACAAACCTCAATAAACATTCCTTGAATGTTACTTTAATTTCCCAGGCCATTTCTTGTGAACTTGCCATGTACTCAATAGCACTTGGTGCATACGTTTATATTAGCACATAGTATACTATCTGGCACATATCTGTCTTCCTCTTTGCTCTCTGCTATCCCCAAAATGTGAAGTTCTTGAAGGAAGAGGCCATATTTTTCACTGATGTGTCCTTAATGTCCAGCTCAGTGCCTGATGGTAGACGCTCAAAAAATATTTTCAGATAGAGTAAATGCAACTTGCAGAATATGATATTGTCACTGGGAGACAAAAAGAAGTTCTCCCCATCAGAGCTAATGGCCATGAAGACCATGCTTACAATTATGTAGACCATGAAGAGAATTATCTGGCCTCAAGGTGTTCAAAGATAGTATAAACTTGCTTTGATACTAGAACTGGCTTAAAGATACAGGTAATAAAAGGGCCTGGTCTTGCAGAGGGTGTTTCATGATTTATAGAATATATTTTTCAGCCTAAATTTTCTAAAGGCTGTTTCATCTCTTTGTAGAAGTGAGATCAAGATAATTAAACAAAAAAAGAGAACAGAGCTCTCATACTTATGTATGTCCCCTCTATCAATGCCTCACCTAGTTTTAATACACTGTAAATATATGTTGTCTAAGTTATCTGTTTCTTTTTAAGAACTTACACAATAAATACATTACTGAAGCTGTGACTTATTATGTTTTCTCAACTGATTCTTTCTCTTGAACTCACAACAAAAGAGAAAATATTGCTTCTTAGATTAAAAGGAAAATACCAAAGAAATTCTTTTTTTTCCCTACTCTTTTTTTTTTTTTAAGTTTACTGTTACATAGATTGAATCATCCCTGTAGATATAAACATGAATTTGATTTAAAAGCCTTCTTAAGCTTCTAGGCCATAAGCAGTAAGAAAAAAGTAGAAATTATTCACATAAACAACAAACAACTGAAAAACAGCAATATTGTTGAAAATTTAAGATAAATTTAATAATTTGAATAATAATAGAAGACTTGTGTAGGGTAGTAATGTGTCAGTCCCTCTTCTAGCAATGTATAAATAGCAACATTATACGATATTTTGTTATTATCCCCATTACATACATAGAAAACATGAGAAGAGAGATTTTAATTTTAACTTCACAAATATTAAATAAATTTATAAATTCAAATTAACTCAGTGAAAATTATAGAGATGAAACATGCCTAAAATACTAATTGAAAAAATATTGAATAGAAACTATGAAAATATGAGTATATGTATGTTATCTGTATATGTATCTGTATATATGTACATATAAACTCACTGTATATATACACATATTATATGTATATATACATAATATAAAATATGTATTATACACACACACAGACATATATACATACGCAGGGAGAGAGAGAGAGTGTGCTCTGAGAGAGCCATTCAGAGCAGGTATAAGACAAATGTTAACATGCATTTCCCATTACCATCTTTTGGTGAATTTGATGCAAAGACTTTTTCCACTTGGATCCATTGTCTTTCATTTATCTGTTGAAAAAGACTTTGAATAGCTATCCACTTTGAAATCCCCTAGGCTGCAGGCCTACGTGCATCTCTTAAGTCATCTGTGAACTTTCATCTTAGAACTTTTTAAATAACAATTTCTTTTTCTAATAGCAAAAAAATACAGGAAGAATAGCAAAAGATAAAGAAGAAAACAGATGTAACCTAATCTTATGTTTGCTTACATTTACAACACGGCACTTCTTGGTTTCAAACTATCTCATTTTTGAATGGCAAGGTCTTTGATATGTGAACTTTATTTGTAGACTATCACATTAATTATTGATGCTTTATAAATAATAAATGAAAGTAATAATAATGAAATAAAAATGTATGAAACTACTTCTAAGCTGATGAAAAATAACTTTAAAAATGATTTGACCAAACAGGAATATTAGCAGGAAAAAAAAAAAAAAACTGCATAGAAAACTTCAAGGAGTCAAATAATATTTCAAGATTTCTTTTCATTGAGGCAAAATTTGCATAGGGTGAAATGATGATCTTAACTTTACAATTCGATTAGTCTTATTATATATACCTGTCTAACCAAAACCCTTATTGAAACAGAAGTTTTACGTCACCTCATAAAATTCATATTTCCCCATCCAGCCAATCCCCAGCCCCAATAAGCATTCACTTTCCAAATTCTATTGCTAAATATTTATCTTGCCTTTTTTTTGAACTTCGCTAAAATGAAACCAAATAGTATGAACTCTTCTGTGATTGTCTTATTTTGCTAGCCATATTTTTTCAATTTATTAATATTGTTAGAACAGTGGTACATTATTATTAATATGGAATAGTATTCCATTGAGTAAATATACCACAATTTGTTTATCCATCCCCTTATGATGGAATCTGGGTTATTTTGAAATGTGTGACTACTGGGAGTAAAGTTATAAACATACTTATGCCAGACATTTTGTGGAAATATGTTTTCATTTCTCTTGGGTAAATATTGGGTTGGGTTTTTGTATGGAAAAATCCGAACGAACTTTTTGGCCAACCTAATATTTAGGAATGGAATTACTAGCTCATGGGATAAGCATACGCAAAAGTTTAAGAAAGTGCCAAAGAATATGTTTATTATTGATTTCTAGGAATGCTTTATATGTTTTAGTTACAAGTCTTTTGTCAATTTATATTGTAGTTTTCTCTCTTTTTATTGCATTAATAGTGACTTGTATACACAGAATTTTCCAGTAAATTACATATTTTTAATCATTCCTTCTAATTGCTTTACTAACTTTCAAGTAAAATTTTTAATAATTTTAGATGGTTATTCAAAGGATTAAAATAGCCATCCTTATCTTTCACAGTCTTCTTATAGTAGTTAATATTTTATCACTTCAATTAAAATATGAGATTTAACATACAGTTCCACTTAGCAACCTACCATTTTATTCCATTTCTGTCATATATTTCATATCTACTAATGCTGTAAACCCCAAAATATGTTATAACTTGTTCTAAGTTGTCAGTTTCCCTATTAAAAAGTGAAAGTATATATTTACCGACACATTTCATTAGTGTCATTGTTTCTGTGTTTGAATATGCTCTTTATCTCTGGCTTCTTTCAAGGTTTTTCTCTTCATCTTTAGTTTTAAGCACCTAGACTAAATGTGCTTATGTGTGATTTTCTTTGTATTTATCCTTCTTGGGGTTTGCCAATCTTCTTGGCTCTGTAACCCATGCTTTTCACCAAATTGGGGATATTTTCAGGGTTTTTTTTCTCCACATATTTTTTCTCACTTATTCTCTCTCCCTTCTGTTTCTAGGACTCAAACTGCATAGATGTTATATCACTTGGTATTGACCCAGACATTATTTGATCTCTTCAGGCTCACTATTTGTCTTCTGCCACCTCCAATCTGCTATAAAGCCCATCAGGTGAAATTTTCATTTAAGACTGCACTTTTCAGTTTTCAAATTTTAATTTTTTTCCCCATGCAATCCAATTCTCTTCTGAGATTCCCTATTGGTTCATCTTTTTCTTTAAGCCTTGAACATAATTTAGCTGATTTAAAGTTCTTGTCTGCGAATCCAATATCTAAGCCATCTTTCGGTATGTTTCTTTTGATTTCATTTCTCTTAAATATGAGAAAGAATTTCCTATTTCTTTCCATTTCAAATAATTTTTGTGTGACAGACACTAAATAAAATGTTTTAGAGATTCTCAATTATATCTTCTTTTGAAGAATAGTTTTATGCTAGTAGGCAGTTAATTAATGTTCACTTTTAATTTGATTGTGTCAGTTATTAGAAAGCCCAAGATGTTTATCAAGCTCTTCTGAGGAGCTCAAATTCCAAATTCTGCTTCCTTTGATGGCAAAAATGGAAATTCCTGTTTTGTTTTGTTTTGTTTTGTTTTTACCTCACAAATGTTTGTTTCTACCAGGTTCTTTAGAGTTTCTCCCACTCATATGTAGGTATGTAGTTCAGAGGTCACTTAAGGATTTGAGATGCATTATCTGCAGATATCAGGTGCTACACTTCTGTGGTTTCCTCCTGCATTATTCCCCACCCTTCAATTTCTAGTCACCCAGACAATCTCAAAGTTTATCTTCTGACACTTCAAGCCAAAAGGATTATGCATCACTGCTTGAGTTCTAGCTACCCAACTGCTTGCAGACAAGACAATGCTCTCAGGAAGAAAGCTACATAAATGTGAATATCACCCAGTGTGGTTATCTTTTTTTATGGATTGTATTCTTTTCGGTTTCTACCTGTTTTTCTCTACTCTCTATTGCCTTCAAACAAAATATTTTCCCTATAGTTTTTATTTTTACTTCATGGAAAAAATCTATATGAAACAAGCTGTCTCCATTAGCAGAAGTGGATCTCCATAGGATTTACTTTTGATTGTATATTTCAACAACTCAGTATCTATTCCACTTGTATTTAACTCTGTTCTCAATTATGTTAGTTTATTTTGTATGGTTTTTTTTCATTATTCAGATGTTCAGCATAGTTGAACTTATCTTTGAAATGACATGATATACTGAATTAATTTCACTTGCTGATTCCTACTTTAATACATTTTCACTGATCTTCAGAATCAGTTATTAAATGTTACTTAATAACATTTAACATTTAATCAGTTATCTTCAGTTATTTCTAGTAACTAAAGATATAATATTAATCTGTTTGGAATTAAAATATCTGATGATACCTTTTATACTGTGTTATGAATTTTAATAAATTAGGGGTTATACCAGTTTCACATTAGGAATGTCTGATTGAAAATAATTCTATGGCATTAAAAAAACTATTAACTAAAAGTACAATTTATCTGATTTTAGAAATCAGACTCACAGTCATTGTGTTTAATTAAAACTCCTGATATATTTAATTCTCAGGAATATGAACAATAGACACCTTCCATGTTCTAGAAACAAAATAATCAAAATCACAAGCAGTTGGATTTTTCACAGAGAAAAATCTTATTAATAATCCTTAACTGAATACATGATCTTTAGTTGATGATATAAGATATTTAACTTTCATTTGACGGAATCATGGGTAGGGGAAAATTAGTTCACTGAGTTTGATTCTAGTGCATGGCAGCAGAAATGAAATGAGTAAAATGTCTGCTTTTCACTGTTTTGAATTTTCCATGCTCAGCAGAAAACCAGGATTCTTATATTCTCTGCTATTAAAGTATACATAAACCCAAGACTTGTAATTTCCAGACAATAATCCAAAAGCTATTCAGTTTTAATGTAGTCAATCATCTATATAAAATAATTTGGTTTATAGCAATTTATTTCACTTCATTCCCCTGAAATGTAATTTCCCCCATATTATGTGACTTATTCCACAATGCATCTAAAAATTCTGATATGTCTACACACACGAATGAAAGAATCCAAGATGAAAGTCTATTAGCCATTCCTACTTTTCCTCTAACCTGCCCAATTACGAAGAAAATTAACCTGGTAATTTTAGGCTCAGCTTATCACAAATCCAGAGCCAAGAAATTCCAGTGTAGAGTACAGATTAGTGAAAGCCAGAAATAATTTTCTGCCTTTTGACCAAGGGTGAATATAATCCTATGGACCTTATATAATCTTGGAGATAAAGCTGATTTTCCAAACCTCCCACAGTAAAAGGCCAATCCAGATAACTGCCTCTTAATATAAAGCACCAATTTTCACTATATATACATACTAAGACTGGAGTCCTGCAAAATATACCAGAGAGATTTGCTCATAACTATATTCCTATGCCTAGTTCCTAGTAGTTCTCAATGCCCAAAGGCACTAAGTCCTGTTTCCAGTGTTAATGTGAGCACACAATCTGCCTTTTACCAAGAACCAATACTGCATCAAAGATCTTGATACTTGTGACAACTCATCCTCGCTTCTATCTCCATCCCATGGAGTTTACTTAGACCACCTGAATTATAAAGCTAGTTCTCTACAAATCAAACTTGCAGACTTCTAAGATCCTCTTCTCTTGTAATAAGCCGTTCAGTTCCAGTAAATTGTCAGGACCCTGTATAGCATTAGCCTCTCCCTCTTCCTTTTGGTAGCTCTTGGGATTGGTGCTTTTTTGCACACATTGTATGTTAGGAACTGCACTAGATACTTTATATGTTATTTTAGTTAATGCTCAAACAGCTTCATGAGGCTGGTACAACAGTATACTCATGTGTCAGATGAGGGCATTGGGGTCATAGAAGTTAAATATTATGTCTAATTACACCCAGCTATGAAATAGTTGTCAACATTTGAACCCAGTCTGTCTCGTTCCAAAACTTGTTTTTCTCCTATGTCATGAGACCTCTTATAATTCTTGTACCTTACAGCTGATATTAGATCTCGATCCCATATTAACCAGAAACATGAGCAATGTGAGCTTTACTAAAGAGAGACAACACCAGATGTTAATATAACAATAGCACACAGAGTTTAGCAAGTCAAACAAGATAAAAAAATAAAATGTGTCAAGGCTGAGAAAAGCATATAATTTTTAATTTAAACAGACTTACATCCAAATCCTAACACTTATTAGCTATATGTCTTTGGTTAAGTTGCTTAACATTAAAAAAGGTGGGTTTTTTTTTACATTTTTGTTACGTTTGTTGATTCATTTATAATTTAGTGAAAACATCATCTACCTTACAGAATTTTTGTGAACTAAAAATGCAAGTTTAAATTAGGTAGAAGTAGAGAAATTAGGAGGTCTCTTGATAATTTTTTTTTTTTTTAATCGGAGAGACATCAAGGATTACTTAGGCAGTACTGTCCCAAAGACCTGTGTACTGAGGACTACTTACATGCCCAACAAAAGCACTAACATAAAACTGCCTGATTTACTCTTATTTCTTCTGAGAGAATAAGAAAATAAATATATATAAGTCTATGTACATGGTAAATCTTATTAATTAATGATTATAGTAGAAATCTATAATTTTGTCCTAAAAAAGTTCCTTTACTTTTTATAACTGTGGAATGATGGTGGCCGTGGAGAAAAAGCCAAACTGGCATTTTATTTGGCACCATTCTCATGGGCCAAAGTTTATACACCTGGAAGTGGGCACCTTACTCAGAACTTTTGAACTGAAGCATGAGAACCTTTCTGGTCTCTATGGTAGAAAAATTATGAAATATAGAACATTCTAATGACTATGTTTCCAGTCATATGGAGGATGTCTGTATGAGAAAATTCAGCCAACATGTAGAAAGAAGTAGAATGTAATCCAATACTCTGTTCTTAATTTCTCCTTTTTCTTGATTTATAAAAGTCATGATGCAATTCATCACTCCCTCCTCCTGGGAACTTGGCTTTCAGACTTCACATATTCATCCTCCAACCCCAGCTGATCTTTTCTGAGTCTGCCTGCTGGTTCCTCCTTATAGCTTCAATGTCTTAAACACTGATGTCCCAGGATTCAGTCCTAATACGTCTTTTCCTCTCCATCTGTATTCACTCCTTTGGTAATCTCCTTGAGTCACTTTAAATATTCTATGTTGATGACTTCCTAATTTAAATATCTGAACTCTACACTTGTGTGTCATACTCACCACATACTCACCACAACCACTTAAAAAGCATATTAAACTTAACATGAACAGAACTAGTCTCCTGGATCTCTCCTCCACCCCAAATCAGTTTCTCTGTACTTTTCTGGATCAATTACAGCCCTATTTTTCCAGTTCCTCAAACCAAAAGCCTAAGAATTAACCATCAGTCACTTTTTATCTTATATCTTATCTATTCTAACAGTAAAACCCATTAACTCTATAATCAACATATAACCAAGCTCCAATCACTTCACACCTATGTTATGACTCTTGTCCAATCATCTGTCTTCTCGATTAATTCAGTAATTTATGACAAGGCTCTGACATTTCCTGTTTTGGCCTAGTCCCAACAGTTCAGTCAGAGTGATCCTGTTAAGCATAAACCAAGTAATTGTATTCTTTGTTACAGTGACTCCCCATCTCGCTTAGAGAAAAGACATGTCTAGTCACTCTGTCTTAGTCATACTGGTCTTGATATTCTGGCATTTGGGTGAAGAGCAGAGGGGAGTGAGGGAAAAAACCATCATGTTATCTGCCAGAAAAGCAGTCCAAGTTGAAGAAATGGCAAATGCAAAGGCCTTGAGATAAAACCATGCCTTGCTGCTTAAAAAAATCAACAAGACCATGGAATTAGGATTCATGTAAACCTAATGTTTAAATTCTGTCTTTGTAACTTACCGACTCTGGGACCTTAGGCAAAACTATAGAAGTAGCAAGTGATAGGGAGTCAAAATGACACTGGGATGCTGTTTCTGAATTCCCTTATTTAATAAATATTATTGAGCACCTTCCATGAGCCTGTTATAAGCCAAATAGTCTAGACAATAGGGATAAGTCAGTAAATGAAGAGATAAAAGTTTTGTCACCATGTGGCATGTGCTATAGTGATGGGGAGAGAGACATTAAACACGTTAACTGAGTAATGCAGGATAGGAAGGGCTGAACAGTGTGAGTGGTGTTTGTTGTGGTGTTGGCACTTTAAGATGGGAGTAACAGTTGAACCCAGGCTTACATGAGTCCAAATTCCATGTTCTCCATAACCTTGTGATATTGACCTTAGTCTTGGTATCCCTCACATCTTCAAGAATATCCAAAACGCAGTAGGACAGTAGTTGGTCAAAAACTTGCTCATTAAATAAAGTTGCACTCTGCCATGATTGCAATGATTAGTACAAATACAGGAAGGGTTCAGGATGGAAGAAGAAGGAAGTTGGAGAGCCGACTTTGCTTGGTGAGCAGGTGTAGCAATGACATTGGCACTTCCCAGAGAGAAGTAAAGGAAATCTGATCAGGCTTTCTTTCATGAAAAAAACGAGGTTATTCCCTACAGAAATGATTTTTGTTTCCTTTCCCTGAGTTTGGTTACCAAGGAATCTTGATCAAAAGCTAAATTCAGATGTCACATGTTGATAAACCAATTTTTTCTTAAGTAATATCTTAAATTTTATTTTTAAAAACATTTTTAAAGCATCATTGTGGTAACATTAAAGAAAATGAAATATTTTATCCCATAATCCTATCATGTTAATTAAATAAATGTTTACATTTTTATATTTAAAATAGAATTAGTATATAGTATTCATACTTATGGTTGTAATCATAGATTATAAAACATTTTGTATACTGCTTTTATGATTCCACTTCATGATCAGTTAATGGGTATATAATAATAATCCATTGACTAATTGTATCCTAGTAACAGCTGCACTTTTTTTTTTTTTTTGAAGACTTAGGTACCTTTCTTGGTGACAACTCTCCTGTTCCTGTTTCTATCATAATTCTAAATCTATGTTGCTCAACACTGGCTACAGGGAGTTTTAAAACACAAATAAAACTACACAGAAACCACTACCAGTCTGATTAAATTGATCTGGGTAGAACTAAAGCATTTTTAGTTCTTGAAGTACTTCTGTATACAGGCAGAATTGAGAATCCCTGTGTTACTGAGTGAATAGCCCATGCCCTGGCTTCCTTGCCTCCCTTCTACCCACACCTGGTTATTAACACCTCATATCAACTCCATAATCCTGACCACAATTTTATAACCTAACAGCACTTAACTCCTTATATCCATTACAGCTTGCTCAGATAATCTCAACAGGAGAAGCTAATTAGGGGAGAAATCTGGATGCAAATCCCTCTCCCTGAGCATGAACTTCTCTTCTCCTTTCGCATATGACTTTCTAACACCTTACTTCACAGTTTCCATTAAACAGAGCCGCCAGGTGTAATATGCATTTTCTTCTTAGAACAACTGATTTTCCTCTTCTCCTCATTTACTACCTGCAATTTCTATGTGGTCAATACTTGTATATTGACATTGTCAATTAACTTACACAGTTTGGTGAACATACAATATTTTCTCTTGATAGCATCTGAGGTATGCTTTGTACACAGGAAGAGTTTTGTAAACTGTTTCCCATTATGAAGGTGGCCAAAAGTATCTCTGCATGGCCATAGAAATGTAAGTTAATTAAATTGTTTAAAGCAAATGATTGCAATCTCACTACTTTGTTTGAGTCCTCCTCCATTATGTGACATACACGGATTTCATCCAGTGTTTTCCTTGTAATATTGATGCAGTGGGACATCTTACCTTTTATATATATAAATAATATATTTTTTTGTTTTTTATATCTATGAGATGATGGATGTTGACTAAGCTTATTGTGGTAATCACTTTGCAATATGTGTAATTCAAGTGATTATGCTGTACATTTAAACTTATATAGTGCTATATGTCAATTATATATCAATAAAACTGAAAAACTATATATACATTACAATTATAATTAACTTTTAAAATAATTATTTAAATAATGAACAAAACCTGGACTTAATGACAATGTATGCATGTTGAATCAAACCACACTGATCCAACTTTGAACAAAGCAAAAGACATATCACTTCTGAAAAGAAAGTCAATTGTTTAGAACATTTTGATAACTTCATGTAATCTTGCTAAATCAAAGCCAATATTCTACTGTCATGGGGAATTTAACAAGTGAATCTAAATGACATGAAGACTAAATTTAGATTCTATGAATGTAATTTTTAGATTTCATAGTCTTAGTGAGATTTTTAAGTTTTCTGGTATCATCAAAACATCTCTTAAGCTGTTACTTTAGAGAAGTAACTCAACCAATGAGATCAAAAAGAATTTTTTTTCCTTAATGCTAAATTGTATAATGACCCTACTCATTCTACAAAGTAACCAAATCCGGCACTTGTACAAGAAAAAGACATAAATAAATCCCTCCAGAAACTATTATAGTTTCCTTACAAGCTAAATGAATTGTGTGGATTCAATTACTCTACCAGTCGCATTTCATGAGTGTTCTATCAATATCCCTCACTCAGTGACAGCTTTGCATGAGGAGAAGAATTTTAGGAACTTGGATAAAGGGAAAAATAAGTAATAGTCAAGAGCTACAAAGTTGGTATCTATCTCATATGATATTTATCTATCCATATATTATAGATAAAATTTATGTTTTCTTAAAGATTTTTATACAACATGGATGTATGCATATGCTCAAACTCAAATTATGTACATTAAACAGTTAGGGATTTTTAAAATTTCAATTATACCTCAATAAAGTTGTTAAAAAATAAAATATCATGTAAATTTCAGTAGTAATAATATAGTAATAATAATAATAGTACTATAATGATAAAAATTTAGAATTCAGTACATGTGAATTAATCTAATCAACTCTGTTTACTCCTACCAGTAAGACTAAACACTATATATATTTTATTTAGAAAGAATCTCTAAACTATAGGCCTAACCAGTAACATCCTTATACCTGGGCAAAGGCCTAAGGACCCCACTCTGGCTCTCCTCTGGGATTTTGACTCCCCATGGAGCAAAGAGTCTCAAGGTCTAAAAGATGTTTCCACCTGTATCCCATGCCTCCCCCTTTAGGTCATGTCTTAGGTATCTGAGATCCCAAAAGTCCTTATCAAAATGACTCTAAGCCTACTTCCAGAGCCTACTCACTTCTAATATTCAAATCACTAAGCACGAGGCCAGATAAGGTGTAGGTACTCACATGAGTATTTGACAGAACTTGGACTGCAGAAACAAGGTAGCCACAACCATGCACATGAGTATGGATATGCACACTGTGGTCAAGACAGAGTAAGGAGTTGGAAAACAAGAGCAGCATATTTGGGCCAAGGAACTGGGGCTCCCCTTGTGCCATCTCATCCTGGTGAAAAAACTCAAGAGTCTGAAATTATGCATTTTAACCTGGCCTTCTTCTAGATGTTATGAAGAGCTACTTGCCAAAGTCAGAAGATTTGAATTTGTCAATATTTAGAAATACAGGATGTGAGCCTTTATTGGCACTCTTTCCCTGGGCTCTGCAAACACAGATCTGAATTCTGATGGTCTGTAACTGGAGGGTCACAGTCCAGGTTGTAAATACCGAAGTGATGATATTGCCCATCTCATTGAGAAAACAATGAAAACAGAAACTGGGAAACAGTGAGGTGAATGTCCAGAATCCACCAAAAGTGTCTTCGAATCAGCAGCAAAAGCTCAGACATCATATTGACTGAAAATGCTACACTGAATGTAACAGTCTATTTTCACTCTGCTTCTGAAGAAAATCTGCTTTTTAAAATAAAAACATATTTTGTAATTTTAATGATTTAAATTTGTTGTCTGTGATTTTTTTCACAAGTTACTAATAATCTATCACCAAATTAAAATATGTTCTTAAAAGTTCAACGTGCAGAGACGTTCATGGGAGAGGGAAAGACTGAGTGAGGAGAGGGGTGAACTGAGATCCTTTCTACAGGTGATTGAAATTCTGCTCTGTGTGGAGGTATAATTTTGCTACGAACATTTGGTTTTGAAATGTCTTCTCTTGTGTTGAAAACATTTATTCAAATGTTGTTTATCCTCATTAAAACGTACAGGTTATGTCTGTAACTACAGGCTAGATACAGCTATACGGCTGGAAAAAAGTGTTGGGATTCTGCCAATGTTCCCTAAATTCATGAATTCATAAACTGACTTCTGGCAAATAGGAAATTAATAAATCCAGCCTTAAGAGAAGTGAGGAACCCAAGTTCTCCTGAACATAATATAAATCGAGTGGGCCCATGTTTATTTTGTGTACTTGGCTCTTCCTCATCTGTTGGCCCCAGAGCTCTCCTGCACCAGGAAGCCACATTCCCCAGGACTCTCCCCAGCTTTATGCCCTATACTGTGGACCGTCGCCATTCTCCAAACAGTTCTCAGAGTTTGTGTTAATTGCTACAGATAGTTCTCTGAGTCACCAAACTTTTGATGCTCTTCTCAGAATCTCAAATTTTAGAATTTGGAAAGAGTCTGCAGTCTGTATGAGCTTTCCCTCATATTCAAAATCAGAAATCCTTACTATATTTCCCCAGAACCTCTCAGTAGCTTAATCTGCCCCTGCTGTTACCCCTGTAGTCTGCCAGTGTTGATTTCCTTCTTCATTATATTGAACACTAGGAGCATTTATGTAACAAGTGGGAAATGAATGCTGTCCATTTAATCTCTTTGTATCATCTTGTAGTCCCATTTGCTTATCACCAGGGAGGATGGCTGAACTGTGCTGCCACCATGAAATCCCCAAAATGTTGCTAAATAATTAAACAGTGTTATTCTGTGAACTGTTTAGGTATATTTAAGAAGTGTTACTATTTTCATTGCCTTATTTCTTAAATGAATCTCATGTGAATTACATATACACAAAACAGATGTCTGAAGTGTTATATACATGAAGATGAACTACATATTGTGTTCTAAATTTTCTATTAATGAACAGAAGGTAGGAAAGATCATTCTGAAACAGATAAAAGTGCCCCCTAAAAATACCTAATACCCACTCCCCAGTTTCTGCAGTGACTTATTTTTTAATATCCAAAACAAAGTAGGAAAATCCACCAATCCTCACCATCAACTATCACCAATATTTAAGATGACTTCCAAAGCAAAAGTGGCAATGGTTAAATTGCCCTGTTAGTGGCTTCTTAAGACTCAATTCTCGATTTCTTCAAGCCGATTTAGCAGTGCTGCTGCGTGCTTCTTCCTACCTCCAAACCTTGGAATCGTGATGGCCCTCTATTTCATTCCCCAGGTGGGCCAAGGAAAGCACTCTTAATGCTAGGTAAACATGTGATCTTTTCACAAATTAGGAGAATGCTTCATTTTTTCCTTCAACTCTGCTCATCTGTTAATTTATTTCTTCATTAATTTATTTGTTCAATAAATAGTATGTGATTATCTATAAGCACTGTTGCAGACACAAGCAAACAAAATAAAAATCCCTGCCCTTATGGAATTTAAATTCTAAATGGATGGTAGGCAGCAGAAGTGGGGATGAAATGCATAACAAACCCATATGTGAAATATACAATTCATCAGATGGTAAAAATCTTGCTAAAATTATGGCAGAGAAGTGCTGTTGCAGGTAAGGCTGAAATTTGAAATATAGTGGTCAGGAAAGGCCTTATTGAGATAGTAACATTTTAAAGAGTAAGTGAAGATCAAAGAGTTAGGAATATAGTGATTGAAACTCAGAGAGATGAAAGGTAAGATCACAGAAGTAAGCAAGACCCAGACCGTGTAGATCATTGCAAAAATTTTGGTACTCACCTAGATAAGAAGTCAATGGGTGGTTTGGGGCAAGGAATGGCTTTGGTACCGAGTCAAACTTGGGTCCACTTGCCCACGCATAATAAAGTCAATCTACTGCCGCTGGGTTGTGGTGAACGAAAGTACAGCATTTATTGCAGGGCACCAAGCAAGTAGTCCACAGCAGCTAAGGCTCAAAAAACCCAAACTCCTAGATGAGCTTCAGAGAAGCAGTTTTAAAGGCAAGGTGAGGGCGGGGAGTCGTGGGTGTGTGATCAGCTCCTGCAGGATTCTCTGATTGGTTGATGGTGAGGTAACAGGGTGGTGTCACAGGAGTTAACAAGATTAATCCTCAGGCTCCAGTAAGTCTGGGGGCTACGTGCTCATCACAAAGTAGTTAATTTCTTTCATTTGGTGGTGATTTTAGCATCTGTAAAACAACTCAGGAAATCTGCATCAGATACTATTATCTGGGTACTTCACAGAGGAGCTACAGCAGAAGATGTGAGGGAGGGGTCTGTCCAGGGAAGGCCCATAGGGTCCTGCTTGGTTACAGCTTGGTTTTATGTGTATTTCAAATGAATCATATGGGTTGCTGCATTGAAAACAAACTGAAGTTGGAGGCAAGGTAGAAATAGGGAGAGCAGATAAGCTATCACAAAAATCAATGTGAGGGATGACTGTGCCTTGGACCAGCTGATAGCAATTGAAGAGTAAGAAATAGTCCAGCGGACATGATTTATGGATGAATTGTATATGGGGTGGGCAAGAAGGAGATAAATTGGCTGACTAGGATTTTGGGTAAAAGAAATAGGGAAAAATGGAGTTTCCATAAACCAAGTTGAAGAAAATTTCAGTAGGAACAGGTGGTACTGGGAGAAAAATTCAGTAACACATAATAGGGGCATGTTATGCTTGAAATGCCTATTGAACATTCAAGTATAGGTGTCAAATAGGCAGCAAAAATCACAATGTGGAGTTCAAGAGAAAGATCTGCTCTCTAGATATAATTTGGGAGTTCTCAGTATGTTGATGTTATAAGTAGCTATGAAACTGGATAAGATCACCAGCAGAGAACGCAAAACACAATTTCCCTGCTAAAGTCTTCAAACAGAAAAGTTTGCTAACCGTAGCAAGGAAATGAGGAAAAAAAAAAAAAAAAACCTGGAAAAGAGATATTAGGACAGAACCACAAAAGGGAATATGGACTCTAGAAAGCAGAGTGTTTGAAGTGCTTCAAGATAGGGGGTGATCAATGCTGCTGAGAGATCAAATAAATGAGGACTTAAAAGTGACCCTAGGATTGAATACCATGGAGATTGGTGAGCTTTTCAAGAGCAGTTTATATGTAGCAATGGGAGCAAAAACCCAATTAAAGTGGTTTTGAGAAAGACTGAGAGGGAGAAAATTACACCTTGAACAATTCTGAGGATTGCTCTTATAAAAGAAAGCAGATAATTGAGGTGTTACCTATAGAAGATGTGGAATAAAGAGATAATTTTCTTTACCAAAGAAGAGATTTAAACATGTTTGAATGCTGTTGTAAATTATCCAGTATATATAGAGGAATAACAGTGATGCAAGCGAGGTAACAGAGATGATGAGATGTCCCTGAGTAGACAAGATGATGTGGTACACAAATGGAGCTATTGGCCTTAGGTAGGAGGATAGCCAGTTTGAGGTCAGTAACAGGAATGAAAGGAGAGCATTTAGATGTTGACACAGGTAAGTAGATGTGATGGTGGTAGCTTGTGAAGGTCTTTTTAAAGTTGCTTCTACTGTAATTCTCAAATAGGATCTAGATAATCAGTTGAGAGCAACAATGGGGAGAAGGCATTGAAGGATTGAGCAGGATATGAAACTATCAGGTAGTCATCCAGGAGGATGGAAGAGTCAAAGGACAAAGGCCCATTTGAAGTTAGTGGTCTTAATATTAAGAAAGAACAGTTAAAATGGCTGGATACATGTGTGTTTTCCCTAGTTACATTCATCTGTGATGGTGCAGGCTCAAAGCAGGTAAAATTGATTTCTTTTTTTTTCTATAGTTGGGGCTTTTCCAGGGAAGTTATAGAAATGGAGAGAATGTCAATGAGTTCGAGAGTATAATAATTTAAATGGCAAAGGAGCAAAAATAAAGACTTGAGGGGAATAAAGAATAAAGAGAGGATAAATTACTTGTCCGGATGGGGTCAAACAATTTTTGGAGTCAGGGTGTGAGAAGAAGTCACCTGGTAAAATAGCGGATGTGAATCTGTGTGCTAGAAATTGAGACTATGGAAGAGTGTGATTATTGTTAATGACGAATTTAGGACATTCTTATAGATAGGATTGAGTAGCTCGATAAGGTTATATAACTAGGACAAGGCCTAAGAAAAAATGATGTATCTGGATATTGACATCAAGGGTTATGGCAGGAGAGATGTTAGTGATCAACATGGAGTCAGTTACCAAAATCTTCAAGGAATGAGGGAGGCCTGGGAAGGTAATGAGTAGATAAATGCTATTGAAGAGCTAGTAGGTATATAGTTTGATGATAAAAGATTCAAAGTGAAGTGACTTCATATCCCACTCTGGGAGACAGGTTCACAAAAGAGAATTAACCAATTAATCATATGGGAATTAGACAACTGAGCTTTTTACAATAACTGAAGTAAATGAGAAACATACTGCAACAGCCGAGGTAAAGATGATAAAGTCAGGAGTTCCATAAATAAAAGTGAGTATGAAAAGGAGATAATAAAAACATATATTTAAAATATACTTGACAAAATTAGGTGACAGAATGGGTAGGTTGAATAAAGGATGATGAATCATCATCTATTCAATTTGGGACATGCTGAGCTGGAGATGCCTATAGTAAGTCTATATGGTAACCAGTACATAGCCTGAAATATGTATCTGGAGCTCAAGTAGGTGATAAAACATTGGGAATCAGTGGTGATGGCAAACCATAGAAACTCATGGAAAATCCTTAAGTGAATCATGGGATTTGAGACTGTAGAAGAGAAGAATGGTTCAATTAAAAACTTTGTTGAAATAATTCATATTATTAAAATAGTATCATTAGCAGTAGTGGTGGTAGTGATGTACGAGTACAATGACAAAAATAAAATACTAATTATAAGGAAGAGTTAAATCAAGAGCTATTGTCCCACAGGTTTACTAAAAAGCATGTCCTATATTTTATTCAGTTGTGTTCATCTTAACATCAAGCACATTGCCTGACTTCAAATAGGCATGCAAAAATAGAGTGTTGAGTGAAAAAAAAATCTGAATATTCTCTCTGAGAGTTGACCAAAGGTGTGCAAAACTGAAACAGCTTGAATAAAGTTCAAGAATCTTTTACCTCACCCTTGGTCCCAAAGTTTTACCATTTTATGCTTAGAGTAGTTTAATGATTTGTGTAAAACTCAGATCTTTCCTATTTTCTTAAATCTAATCACTAGGGTGATCAAAATCATGTCAGGGAAGCTGGACAAGAATATCAGCATATAGACAACAAAGGGGTCAAACCCACCATTATCTGTTTGTAACATGGGTAACTAAGCCTAGTACCTAGTGTTTTTCTAGGATCTGTCCTGGTCTTCTTCCTCATGACACAACTCCATACCTCTGTAAATCCCAGTGGTGAATATAGTTTAGGCTCAAGCTGAACTATCAACACATGGATTTTACTGATGCGGAAATGAAATTTAGATAAGTCGTTACTTGTAGAAAGCTAGGTAAGTAATAAGTTGTAGAGCCTTGATTTTTTGTTATACTTTTTGAAGTAAAAGGTCAAGTCTTATCCATAGAATATATGTCATATAGAATGAAACAATATTCTTAAAATATACCCAATTTATAGTGAATTAGAATTTCCCTAATTTCTTCTCAGACCATATACATAGCAACTCTGTTGGCAAAAATGGCATTTAGTCTTAAAGGGTATAAGCCAAATGCAAATTATATAGGCTTGATGTAGCAAATCATTTTAGAAATGCTGCATTTGTGCAATGGGATTTGTCATACAAATTATGCCCATAATACAGTGTAATGAGCTGCCATCATTAATTTCAGAAAGAAAGACTTTGAGTCAGTGGTTCATGTTTCCATTATTTATATAATGTTGCCATAATTCAGAATAATGTGTGAATTATGTTAAAGTCCTATTTAAATTATACTATGAATTTGCACACTGCCAATATGTATGGGTATGTGTGTGTGTGGTGATAAGTTTCATTACTATTTATAATATACAGTATTTATCAGAGTTTAACTCATTTTTAAGAAACTAAGCATAGTTAACTGGGACATGTTTGTTTTTTTTTTAACATCTTTATTGGAGTATAATTGCTTTACATTGTTGTGTTAGTTTCTGCTGTATAACAAAGTGAACCAGCTATACGTATACATATATCCCCATACCCCTCCTCTGCGTCTTCCTCCCACCCTCCCTATCCCACCCCTCTAGGTGGTCACAAAGCACCGAGCTGGTCTCCCTATGTTATGTGGCTGCTTCCCACTAGCTATCTATTTTACATTTGGTAGCATATATATATCAGTGCCACTATCTCACTTCGTCCCAGCTTACCCGTCCCCCTCCCCGTATCCTCAAGTCCATTCTCTACGTCTGTGTCTTTATTTACTTCTTCAGGACCATTTTTTTTTTTTCTTTTTTTAGATTCCATATATATGTGTTAGCATATGGTATTTGTTTTAATCTTTCTGACTTACTTCACTCTGTATGACAGACTCTAGGTTCATTCACCTCACTACAAGATACTCAATTTCGTTTCCTTTTATGGCTGAGTAATATTCCATTGTATATATGTGCCATATCTTCTTTATCCATTCATCTGTCAATGGACACTTAGGTTGCTTCCATGTCCTGGTTATTGTAAATAGTGCTTCAGTGAACATTGTGGTACATGACTCTTTTTGAACTATGGTTTGTTCAGGGTATATGCCCAGTAGTGGGATTGCTGGGTCATATGGTAGTTCTCTTTTTAGTTTTTTAAGGAACCTCTATACTGTTCTCCATAGTGCCTGTATCAGTTTACATTCCCACCAAAAGTGCAAGAGGGTTCCCTTTTCTCCACACCCTATCCAGTATTTATTGTTTGTAGATTTTTTGATGATGGCCATTCTGACCAGTGTGAGGTGATACCTCATTGTAGTTTTGATTTGCATTTCTCTAATGATTAGTGATGTGGAGCATCCTTTCATGTGTTTGTTGGCAATCTGTATATCTTCTTTGGAGAAATGTCTATTTAGGTCTTATGCCCATTATTGGACTGGGTTGTTTGTTTTTTTGATATTGAGCTGCATGAGCTGCTTGTAGATTTTGGAGATTAATCCTTTGTCAGCTGTTTCATTTGCAAATATTTTCTCCCATTCTGAGGGTTGTCTTTTCATCTTGTTTATGGTTTCCTTTGCTGTGCAAAAGCTTTTAAGTTTCATTAGGTCCCATTTGTTTATTTTTGTTTTTACTTCCATTTCTCTAGGAGGTGGGTCAAAAAGGATCTTGCTGTGATTTATGTCATAGAGTGTTCTGCCTATGTTTTCCTCTAAGAGTTTGATAGTGTCTAGCCTTACATTTAGGTCTTTAATCCGCTTTGAGTTTATTTCTGTGTATGGTATTAGGGAGTGTTCTAATTTCATTCTTTTACATGTAGCTGTCCAGTTTTCCCAGCACCACTTTTTGAAGAGGCTGTCTTTTCTCCATTGTATATTCTTGCCTCCTTTATGAAAGGTAAGGTGACCATATGTGCATGGGTTTATCTCTGGGCTTTCTATCCTGTTCCATTGATCTATATTTCTGTTTTTGTGCCAGTACCATACTGTCTTGATTACTGTAGCTTTGTACTATAGTCTGAAGTCAGGGAGCCTGATTCCTCCAGCTCTGTTTTTCTTTCTCAAGATTGCTTTGGCTATTCTTGGTCTTTTGTGTTTCCATACAAATTATGAAATTTTTTGTTCTAATTCTGTGAAAAATGCCAGTGGTAGTTTGAAAGGGATTGCATTGAATCTGTAGATTGCTTTAGGTAGTACAGTCTTTTTCACAATGTTGATTCTTCCAATCCAAGAACACGGTATATCTCTACATCTGTTTGTATCATCTTTAATTGCTTTCAACTGTGTCTTATAGTTTTCTGCATACAGGTCTTTTGTCTCCTTAGGTAGGTTTATTCCTAGGTATTTTATTCTTTTTGTTGCAATGGTAAATGAGAGTGTTTCCTTAATTTCTCTTTCAGATTTTTCATCATTAATGTATAGGAATACAAGAGATTTTTGTGCATTAATTTTATATCCTGCTACTTTCCAAATTCATTAATTAGCTCTAATAGCTTTCTGGTAGCATCTTTAGGATTCTCTATGTATAGTATCATGTCATCTGCAAACAGTGACAGTTTTACTTCTTCTTTTCCAAATTGGATTTCTTTTATTTGTTTTTCTTCTCTGATTGCTGTGGCTAAAACTTCCAAACTTATGTTGAATAATAACATTCAGAGTGGACAACCTTGTCTTGTTCCTGATCTTAGTGGAAAAGGTTTCAGTTTATCACCATTGAGAACCATGTGGGCTGTGGGTTTGTCATATATGGCCTTTATTATGTTGAGGTAAGTTCCCTCTATACCTACTTTCTGGAAGGTTTTTTTCATAAATGGGTGTTGAATTTTGTCAAAAGTTTTTCTGCATCTATTGAAATGATCATATGGTTTTTCTCCTTCAGTTTGTTAATGTGGTGTATCACATTGATTGATTTGCGTATATTGAAGAATCCTTGCATTTCTGGGATAAACCCCACTTGATCATGGTGTATGATCCTTTTAATGTGCTGTTTGATTCTGTTTGCTAGTATTTTGTTGAGAATTTTTGCACCTACTTTCATCAGTGATATTGGCTTCTAGTTTTCTTTCTTGGTGACGTCTTTGTCTGGTTTTGCTATCAGAGTGATGGTAGCCTCGTAGAATGAGTTTGGGACTGTTCCTCCCTCTGCTATATTTTGGAAGAGTTTGAGAAGGATAGGTGTTAGCTCTTCTCTCAATGTTTGATAGAATTTGCCTGTGAAGCCATCTAGTCCTGGGCTTTTGTTTGTTGGAAGATTTTTAATCACAGTTTCAATTTCAGTGCTTGTGATTGGTCTGTTTATATTTTCTATTTCTTCCTGGTTCAGTCTTGGTAGGTTGTGATTTTCTAAGAATTTGTCCATTTCTTCTAGGTTGTCCATTTTATTATCATATAGTTGCTTGTAGTGTCTCTCATGATACTTTGTATTTCTGCAGTGTCAATTGTTACTTCTCCTTTTTCATTTCTAATTCTGTTGATTGGAGCCTTCTCCCTTTTTTTCTTGAGTCTGGCTAATGGTTTATCAATTTTGTTTATCTTCTCAAAGAACCAACTTTTAGTTTCATTGATCTTTGCTATTGTTTCCTTCATTTCTTTTTCATTTATTTCTGATCTGATCTTTATGATTTCTTTCCTTCTGCTAACTTTGGGGGGTTTTTGTTCTTCTTTCTCTGATTGCTTTAAGTGTAAGGTTAGTTCGTTTATTTGAGGAGGAATATTGCTATAAACTTCCCTCTTAGTACTGCTTTTGCTGCATCCCATAGGTTATCATCATCATCTTTTCATTGTCCTTAGTTTCTAGGTGTTTTTTGATTTCCTCTTTGATTTCTTCAGTGATCTCTTGGTTATTTGGTAGCATATTGTTTAGCCTCAATTTGTTTGTATTTTTTACAATGTTTTTCCTGTTACTGATATCTAGTATCATAGCACTGTGTTCATAAAATATATTTGATACGATTTCAATTTTTTTAAATTTACCAAGGCTTATTTTGTGACCCAAGGTATGATCTATCCTGGAGAATGTTCCATGAGCACTTCAGAAGAAAGTGTATTCTGTTGTTTCTGGATAGAATGTGTTATAAATATCAATGAAGTCCATCTTGTTTAAAGTGTCTTTTAAAGCTTGTGTTTCCTTATTTATTTTCATTTTGGTTGATCTGTCTATTGGTGAAAATGAGATGTTAAAGTCCCCTACTATTATTGTCTTACTGTTGATTTCCCCTTTTATGAGTGTTAGCATTTGCCTTATGTATTGAGGTGCTCCTATGTTGGGTGCATAAATATTTACAATTGTTATATCTTCTTCTTGGATTGATCCCTGGATCATTATGTAGTGTCCTTCTTTGTCTCTTATAATAGTCCTTATTTTAAAGACTATTTTGTCTGATATGAGAATTGCTACTCTCATTTGCATGGAATATGTTTTTCTATCCCCTCACTTTCAGTCTGCATGTGTCCCTAAGTCTGAAATGGGTCTCTTGTAGACAGCATATATATGGGTCTTGTTTTTGTATCCATTGAACCGTCTATGTCTTTTGGTTGGAGCATTTAATCCACTTATAAGTTAATTATTGATATGTATGTTCCTATTTCCATTTTCTTAATTGTTTTGGGTTTCTTATTGTAGGTCTTTTCCTTCTCTTGTGTTTCCTGCCTAGAGAAGTTCCTTTAGCATTTGTTGTAAAGCTGGTTTAGTGGTGCTGAATTCTCTTAGCTTTTGCTTATCTGTAAAGGTTTTAATTTCTCTCTTGAATCTGCATGAGAACCTTGCTGGGTAGAGTAATCTTGGTTGTAAGTTTTTCCCTTTCATTCCTTTAAATATGTCCTGCCACTGCCTTCTGGCTTGCAGAGTTTCTACTGAAAGATCAGCTGTTTACCTTATGGGGATTCGCTTGTATTTATTTGTTGCTTTTCCCTTGCTGATTTTAACATTTTTTCTTTGTATTTAATTTTTCATAGTTTGATTAATATGTGTCTTGGCATGTTTTTCCTTGGATTTATCCTGTAAGGGACTCTCTGTGCTTCCTGGCCTTGATTGATTATTTCCTTTCCCATATTAGGGAAGTCTTCAACTAGAATCTCTTCAAATATTTTCTCAGTCCCTTTCTTTTTCTCTTCCTCTTCTGAGACTCCTATAATTCGAATGTTGGTAAGTTTAATGTTGTCGCAGAGGTCTCTGATACTGTCCTCAATTCTTTTCCTTCTTTTTTCTTTATTCTGCTCTGTGGTAGTTGTTTCCACTAGTTTATCTTCCAGGTCACTTATCCGTTCTTCTGCCTCATTTATTCTGCTATTGATTTCTTCCAGAGAGTTTTTAATTTCATTTATTGTGTTGTTCATCATTGTTTGTTTGCTCTTTAGTTCTTCTAGTTCCTTGTTAAATGTTTCTTGTATTTTCTCCTTTCTATTTCCAGGATTTGGGGTCATCTTTACTAACATTACTCTGAATTCTTTTTCAGGTAGACTGCCTATTTCCTCTTCATTTGTTTGGTCTGGTGGGTTTTTACCTTGCTCCTTCATCTGCTGTGTGTTTCTCTGTCTTCTCATTTTGCTTAACTTACTGTGTTTGGGGTCTCCTTTTCACAGGCTGCAGGTTCGTAGTTCCCATTATTTTTGGTGTCTGCCCCCAGTGGCTAAGTTTAGTTCAGTGATTTGTGTAGACTTCCTGTTGGAGGGAACTGGTGCCTGTGTTCTGGTGGATGAGGGTGAATCTTGTCTTTCTGGGGGGCAGGACCACGTTCAGTGCTGTGTTTTGGGGTGTCTGTGAATTTATTGTGATTTTAGGCAACCTCTCTGCTAATGGGTGAGGTTGTGTTCCTGTCTTGCTAGTTGTTTGGCATGGGGTGTCCAGCACTGTAGCTTGCTGGTTGTTGAGTGGAGCTGGGTCTTACTGTTGGGATGGAGATCTCTGCGAGATCTCTCACTGATTGATAGTACGTGGGGCCGGGAGGTCTCTGGTGGTCCAATGTCCTGAACTTGGCTCTCCTACCTCAGAAAAAAAGAAAAATAAAATAAAATAAAGTAATACAAAATAAGTAAAGTTATTAAAATAAAAAATATTTTTAAATATTATTAAAATAAAAATAGTATTTAAAAAAAAGAGAAGAGAGCACCCAAACCAATAAACAAATCCACCAAAGATAACATGCACTAAAAATTAAACTAAGATAAACATAAAAATTAGAGACTAGTCAGTTGCATACAGCAAACCCCAAGTCTATAAGTTGTTCCCAAAGTCCACTGCCTCAATTTTGGGATGATTCCTTGTCTATTCAGGTATTCCACAGATTCAGGGTACATCAAGTTGATTGTGGAGATTTAATCCACTGCTCCTGAGGCTGCTGGGAGAAATTTCCCTTTCTCTTCTTTTTTTGCACAGCTACTGGGGTTCAGCTTTGGATTTGGCCCCACCTATGCATGTAGGTCACCCTCTGGCGTCTGTTCTTTACCCATACAGGAGGGGGTTAACAGAGCTGCTGATTAGGGGGCTCTGGCTCACTCAGGCCAGGGGGAGGGAGGGGTATGGAATGCGGGACAAGCCTGCAGTAGCAGAGGCCGGAGTGACATTACAACAGCCTGGGGCACGCCATACGTTCTCCCGGGGAAGTTGTCCCTGGATCATGGGACCCTGGCAGTGGCGGGCTGCACAGGCGACCAGGAGGTGAGGTGTGGATAGTGACCTCTGCTTGCACACAGGATTCTTGGTGGCTGTAGCAGCAGTGTTAGCATTTCATTCCCATCTCTTGTGTCTGCGCTGATAGCCGCGGCTTGCTCCTGTCTCTGAACCTCGTTTAGGCAGTGCTTTGAATCTCTTCTCCTCACACATCCCAAAACAATGGTCTTTTGCCTCTTAGGCAGGTCCAGAGATTTTCCCAGACTCCCTCCAGGCTAGCTGTGGTGCACTAGCCCCCTTTAGGCTGTATTCAGGCAGCCAACCCCAGTCCTCTCCCTGGGGTCTGACATCCGGAAGCCTGAGCCTCAGCTCCCAGCCCCCGCCCGCCCTGGCGGGTGAGCAGACAAGCCTCTCAGGCTGGTGAGTGCTGCTCAGCACCGAGCCTCCGTGCGGGAACCTCTCCGCTTTGCCCTCCGCACCTCTGTGGCTGCGCTCTCCTCCGTGGCTCCGAAGCTTCTCCCCTCTGCCACCCGCAGTCTCTGCCCACGAAGGGGCTTCCTAGTGTGTGGAAACCTTTCCTCCTTCACAGCTCCCTCCTAGAGGTGCAGGTCCTGTCCCTATTCTTTTGTCTCTGTTTTTTCTTTTTTCTTTTGCCCTACCCAGGTACATGGGGATTTTCTTGTCTTTTGGGAAGTCTGAGGTCTGCTGCCAGCATTCAGTAGGTGTTCTGTAGGAGTTGTTCCACATGTATATGTATTTTTGATGTATATGTGGGGAGGAAGGTGATCTCCACATCTTAGTCCTCTGCCATCTTGAAGGTCCTCCTTGGGACATGTTTTAAACTGTTTTTGACTTAGAGATATTTGACAAGCTAAAAACAGAAAAATGTCATTCACTATAACAATATTAAAATAACCATGTACTATATATTAAAATTTTAATTTTTTTGTGTTTCCGCTCAAATATTTTAATACCATTTACCTCAAACATGCTTATATTTCAGACAACTATCTTTAAAATGAAAGAATGTTTTATATCTCTTGAAATCTTCACCCTTAATGATAGCAAATAAATAATATGTTTTACATTTTTATATACTTCAAAAGTATATTTTTATTAGAGGAAATTGTATTGAAGTTTATTTTATTTTTTAAATATAAAAATTTCTAAAATGAAGCTTGCTATTCATTTGGCTCTTGTTTTATAATTATTCTTAAAATTCTTTGGAAGAATCTTTAAACCGTTCCATGTAACAGAATTCTGCCCCGAATAGTGCTACTTTTGTTCTGATAAATTATTATGCAGCCTTCTAAAATTTGGAGAAAAATATCCAAGGTGATTACCCAAAGTCGGGAAATTAATTATTACCTACGTTTAATATCTAAGGGAATAGTAGATAAGTTCCATTTTTTTACTCACTATCGTTTGGTTAATTTTCTGATATCATATTTTAAAATGGTGACATTTCTTTTCTGGTTTATATCAGGCCAATCCAGATAGTCTAATCTATCATAGAGGCGTTTAAGGCTAATGGGTAACAACTAGATAGGCTATGAGATAGAATGGGGAAAAGGGATCTAAAAGGGGCTCAAATTCGATAGATGTTGTAATAAAAACTTCTTTAAAACCTGAAATGTGCAGAGACTTGATGGTTGAATGGAGCAGATTTTACAAATGAGTGTGGAGATATGATTGAACACAATGGGGGAACATTGTGTTTTTATTTTTATTGTGGTCCTTATTAAAAAGAAAATAGCAAAGGTTGTTACTTGGTAAAATATATCAAACACATGTGCCTCTGTAAGTTTTTAAACTTGATAAGGGGGAAGAAAAAGAATATGTCAGTAATGAAATGAATCTTGAACCTGGGCAATGAAGGTAAATGTGATGCTTTGAATGAACAGACACCTTGTTTGACTAGAAATAATCATTGTTCCAATTTCTTGTCAAACACGTTAGTTTCTGGCTGTCAGAGAATGCTATTCCATTTCTGATATTTCGGCATCAGTCTTTTGCTATTACAAAACAAATGTCGTCGCCTGTCAGGACTTCACAGTTTCAATTGCCAGACTTATCTGTCTTCGGCAGGATTAGACAGAAATGTTTCTCATTCAGAGGCTGCTCCTGTGGAAGATGGCAGCAGCCCCAGGAAATTTGAGTACATTAGCTTCAAAGGACCTGTCTGCCACCCTTCTGACAGTCTGCTCTGCAAAGTACCTTCCAATCTCCTGCTCCCTGGGCCGTTTTCTCTGCATCTTAAATATGTATTCCTGGCATCACATATAGACTTCAGTAATTTTTATGTTTTAATGTTAGTTACACAAATACAAGTACAAGCCATAGATTTTCACTTAATTGGCATTAGTCATTTCCAGTAAATTGCATAAAAGCCATGGGCAAAGATGATAGACAATGTGTCTCAGATAAAACTAATGTCAGTGGGACTGATCAAAATGGAGTGAATGAGAATTTTACACCAATGGGCTGTAACTTTAAAATAGTGTTCTTTAAAGAAAATGTTAACTAGTAGTTTCAGTTATTATTTAATATTTATGATACAGAGGAGTTGTCAGAGGAAGTCATGGTACTTCAGTTATTTAAAAAAAAAAAAAAAAAAGCAGTAATTACTTCTGTTCTTCAGAAAGTGTGCAAACTGCTTCCAAGGATCACATCTGCATTTTCCCTTCCTATTTTGTCCTTTCTACCTCCTCGGTCCCTCCCTCCTTCTCCCAGAAGAAGACCAGTGAAGCTGCTAGAAGTCAAGGGTGTGCTTGTGTGTTTCCTTTTCCCAACAGACTACATATCTTGGTATTTATATGCTTCTAAAATTTTATTAAGGGATTTGTAATCTAGTCATTGAAAATTTTATTACTCCATAAAATCTGCAAAATCTCTACTCAAAAAATCCCAACCTTTTCTCTAGGAATGGGAAAATAGCCTGTGACATTGAAAATTGTCACTGACCACAGCTGGATTTGACTGTTTATTTTGGTGGAGACAAAGTCTATAGAAACTATTCCTTTAATTCTCATTTTTAATGTGCTGTGTTGGTAAACTGTAGGGCCTATCTGTTCTTTTTATTATTTTTGCTGTCATTTTTTGTTTGTTTTGGCCACCACACTTTCAGAAGGATTCCAACTGATAAATAAGTAGTATATCTCACTATCTTACTCAATGTCTTTTCAGGAAACATTTCAGGGTCTTTTTTTCTTATTTAGATAAATTTTAAATAGCCTTTGAAGGCATAAACATAAAAAGCACTTCATGGAAGAATGATAATCAGAATATCCTATGGTGAAAAAGAGATCATTTTGTATCCTATATGCTTTGCTTCAGAGGTAAAAGATAGTCTTTTTAAATTAACACATAATTTTAATAGCATAAGGTATAATATAATTTATGGCTTTATAGCCCATAGTAAACAGAAATCTAACAAACAACTCTTAATTTGATCAATGGAAATAACTATACTGGCTAATTGTTATTTAATACTGCTTTATTTCTCATGACGGCCCAAGAAAATATACACTGCAAACATGTGGTGCTTTCTCCAAGGGGCTTACTTCACATTCACAGATTTGATTATTCTTCAGTACCTTGCCCTCACACACGTTTGTAGTTATCCCTACTAAAACACAGTTACTAATTACATTAGGCTTTTCTCATAGGAATTTTGTTTTCAATTTTATAATTATCTTTAGTGCTGTTCATCTGGCAAAGTCTTCCATACCTCAGGTAAGCAGCATAATCTAAATTAAAAACAACACAGTGATATCATTAGTTTATTGTCCACTATGAAGTTTTCATCTCTCTCTCCATTACATAACATGGATCCAGGTGATTTATTTAGAAAGAATTTATCGAGTGTTTAGTTTCTGCTAGGAATTAAGAATTCTGTCCATTCTGTAAGGAACTCAAACTTTGTGAATGAAGGAGGACATAAAATGTCTAATTTTAATAAGGTTTATATCAAACTACCACTAGGAATTAATGGGAGCACAGAAGGAGACCAATTCATTCTGAAGGGCTTTGCAAAGATTTATACAAAGTGCTACCTTAAAGGAAAAATATCAATGAATTTAAAAAGGCATTTTATCTTTGTTTGAGTGCAGTTCTTTTAAAATGAAACTCCTCTTTTTTTTGATGGTGTGTATATGTGGGTGTATGTAGACAGAAAATATTATTGGACAAGAGATCAAGGAAAATTATTTTTTTCTTTTTGGACTATAAACTACAGATTATATAAATAATATTTTAAGAACAATGTCTTTATACTGAGGCTTTGGCACACCCTTAGTACTCCTAGATAAACAATCGAGGAATCAGTTGCCTATCTAGTCAACGGGCAGTGGAATTTAATGCACCAAATGTTCAGCGAATTTGATACAGCTAACAACTCATCTGTGTCCCTGAACTTACTATAAATCCTTACTCATACCCATCATCAAGAAAGAAAACACGGGGATTTCCCTGGTGGTGCAGTGGTTAAGAATCCACCTGCCAATGCCGGGGACATGAGTTCGATCCCTGGTCTGGGAAGATCCCACATGCCATGGAGCAGCTAAACCCATGCACCACAACTACTGAGCCTGCGCTCTAGAGCCTGCTAGCTGCAACTACTGAGCTCATGTACTGCAACTACTGACGCCCACGCGCCTAGAGCCTACACATGAGAAGCCACCGCAGTGAGAAGCCCGCACACTGCAATGAAGAGTAGGCCCCACTTGCCGCAACTAGAGAAAGCCCATGCGCAGCAACGAAGACCCAACACAGCCAAAAATTAATAAATGAATAAATAAAATTTAAAAAAAAAAGAAAGAAAGAAAACACAAATGAATTTGAGGTGTTCTGAATGTTCTATACTTAAATATAGGGAAGTTCTAATCCAAAAAATTTAAATATCTATCAGTCTGAAAATAATAATAATGTGCATATTGCTAAGCTTGTTACTTTTTGTAATCATTGATGTTCATTGCCTTCGATTTACATAATTGTAATTCATTTATTTTAGAAAGTGACATTGCTGTAAAATGAAATCTTTGGGTAGGAAAGAATAAAAGCTGGAAAGAAGGCACAGTTCTAATATTATCACAGAAAAGGATCTATTTTCATTGATGATATGATGATCCAATATTTTCATTCCCTAAGTATCATTCTCTAAATAGTGAAGCAGCTTATTCTCTAATATTTAGTGCCTCTCTAAGTTGTTTCTTATTAGAAATTGTATTTCTTAAAGCTGACGTTTTCCTAATAGTAGTATGGTTTCCTACATTTTATATCATTAAAAATTATGCATGCCTCGATAATGGCATATCCCAGTTGAGTCATAGCAATGTAAATAAAAATGCAAAGAGGAAAAGTCTATAATATTACCAAAAAATTGGTGTTTAGGGTATAATATGGAGATTCATACTGCACAGATGTTTGGCAGAAATGAGATCTGCACCTCAATAGTATTACCTGTTTTATTGCTCTGCCTATGTACAGCAGGCAAGGGTAGAGAGACTATGACCTTGAATGCATCACAGAAGAACTGCTGCTTCAGAATAAAAAAAAAATCTCCGCTCAAAGCAAGTATGTTCAAACAGCAAGAAAAAAAAAGTGATAATAAAAAAGTTAAAAGTTAAAAAAATTAAACTAACAAACATAGCAATATCTAGTGTTTAGATCTAGGGTTGCAGCTGTGAATGCATAAATTTAGTCAAGATAAAAGAAGTGAAAGACAAAATATTTTATTTTTTCAATGAGACTGGAGGTTCAAAGAACACACAAGTCCCTACAATTTCTGCAGTTATCCACAATGTGATTATGTCCATTTTATCTGGGAGGGCCACTCGAAAGCATTTGATTTTGTGTAGTTTATAGCCAAATTACTTGCTTCCTGAATGTGTCTGTCTATCTATCTATCTATCTGTCTGTCTATCTATCTATATCTATCTATCTATCTATCTATCTATCTATCTATCTATCTATCTACCTACCTATCCATCTACCTACCTATCATCCACATCTATTTAAAGTTTAAATGTCTCAATTCCTAATGCTTTGAAAATAATAGAAACAGTAGTTACTAGTTAAATTCAAAAAGGACAAAGGTAATTTCTAATAAAATTTGAGCAGCGTCACCACCACCACTACCACACACACACACACACACACACACACACACCTGCAGAGACTCTGGTACTTCCCTAAAAAAAGGAGAGTCACCTTCCTAACCTCTGTCCTTTATTTCGACTTGACTCTCCTTCCAGTAGCTAGGTATGTAAGGAAATTGTAGCATTAATTAGGTCTTAAAGAGAAACATTTCTTTCAATTTGGAATTTCCTTCAATAATGGATATAGGCTCTGTCATCAATAGACAAACATAACCAATATTTTTATATCACAGTATAGATACATATTGCCAAAATGAAAACTGGAACCCATGTCTCCTTAAGCAGAAATCAGGCTTTTTCTCAAAAACTTTATCTCAACAACCGTAGTTGTCCAGGAGAACCTCAGCACATCTTACACATTTCCTATATTGGTGAATGTAGATAATAAGAGGAAACTTATCATGTCATCAGAATATGCAAAGTATAGTTTATGATGACATGTTCCAAAGGAACTTTAAAACCCTTCCTAGCTGCAGCTACTCTCCTACAAATGTAGAATTTGAAAGAAGGCCACTGTTCCTCTGGGTGTCCTCTTTTCTTCTCACGCTTATCACACTGAAAACTTAATCCTCATTTTCTAGAACAAATCAATTTTTTCTAATCCCAAGAAAAAAAGCAACTTCAGCATTTTCATCAAAGCATGGACATCAGCTTAGTCACCCCATGTGAAATTTCGTGTGAAGATAAGCTTGGTAAAACCAATTTTGAAAAGATGTATCTCTTCCTACAATGAGCCCATATACTGCCTGATAAAAAATATTTTTCTTTGTCCTTAGTTCTATTAAAATTTTATATGTTCATTTTTATTTATAAAACAAATATCTCCAAGGTGTTATGAGGATCACAGAAAAATGTAATCAAGACAGGCTACATGGAGCAAGCTGCACTTAGGTTAAGGATTAAAAAATAAGTACGATTTCAAGAGCTAGAGAAGCAGTAGCCAACAGGCTCAAGTCCATCTGGCAGAGAATTTATGTAGAAGGATCCTAGGAAATATGACTGAATAGAATGCCAGAATTTGAAGACAAATTTTATATGCCAGCCTATAAAGACTTAAGATAATAATCAGAAAATATGTAGACAGTATACCTCTATGAAAAGTAATTATCTGCTGCTTGTGTGTAAGATTTGTTAATTGGAAAAATACAAAAATACTAAATAAGAACTGTTCCAGAAGGCCTTTCTGAGACAGGTGAAGGACTCTGGACAAGGAAGACGGCTGAAATCCTTCCACACACATCTGATGAGTTCCCTCTGAGTACCCGTAGCACCAATGCTGAAAGAGTCTTATGTATTAGAATTAGTAAATATACAAGGACCCCAATTTGAGATAGTTTTTCTCTATTCTCTTATTCTTAGAACAAGAATAAATATCTTTAGTGTCTACGTTGGTACCTTTGTATGTGTACGTCTAGAAATATATCTGATGTACATTGTATACATATACATTTTATATATTTGTGTGTGTATATATACATATGATAAAACAATACAAAAATAAAAAGGAGAAAGACAGAGAGAGAGACTGAGAGGGAGATTTCTATTTCTTCTGCTTCTGTATTGGGCCAAGATAGAAAAACAGGGGCTGAATTTATTTTCCCACCTAAATCTACTAATAACAGGGGCAAAATATATAGAACACTGATTTTCAACATCAAGCATCAGAGCCATGATCTCTGAGAGTAACAGTCTTGGTGAAGCCTGTAATTGTCCCAGCTCACTACCTTGAGACAGTTTCCAGTCCACGGCACAAAGGGGAGGAATCCATTCATAGCCCAGTGAACTTCCTGAATAAGGATGGAGCTGAGTGAGGAGTCCAAAGCAGCTGAATAGAGTAGACCAAAGTTAGCAGGACAGACTAAGAGAGAGAAGAGAGCTGCAAAGAAAGAAAATTCCAGAGATCTACAGAGAACCCTCCTCCTGTATTTAGCAGAGTATGGATCAGTTCAAACAAGTTAGAACAGTACTCAAGTCTGGGGAAAGTAGTACAACTACCCAACAACCAAAACTTTGACAAATTGGATTTTATTAAAATTAAGCCAGAGACTTGGAAAAGGTATTTGCAATACATATACCTAACAAAAGACTCATACACAGAATATACAAAAAACTCTATGAATCAATAGGAAAGTCTCAGACAAGTCAATTTAAAAATACGTAAAATATTTGAACAGACACTTTACAAAAAAAGAATAATCAAATAGTCAACAAACATGTAGAAAACTTCTTAAAATCAATTGTCATCAGAGTAATGCAAATCAGAATCATAATGATAAAATACTAAAAACCCAACAGAATGTCTAAAATCAGAATGACTGAAAATACCAAGTGTTGACCAGAATGTGCAGATAGCAGAACTCATGTTATTAGTCGGTACAGTAACTTAAAAAACAACAAAAAAAAAGTTGGGCAGTATCAGCTAACAGTCAACATATGCCTGCCTTAAGACCCAGCAGTCTGATTTCTAATATTGTTGATTACTTAAATTTAACAAAAGATACATATACAAATGTGTATAGCATCTTTGATTTTAAAAGTACTAAACTGGAAACAATCCAAATTTCCAACAACTCTGAAATGCCTAACAAAAATCAGGTATAATCATGAAATGGAGTAATATGCAAATATAAAAACTGAGCTGCAGCTACATGCAATAATAACATGGAATATTCTCACAGAAAAACAGAAAAGTATATGTTGTGATTCCATTTACATGAATATCAAGATGTATATTCTTTGAGTTTTAAACTTAGTATTAAATTTGCTGACTGAAATTTCACTAGTTATTAAATAAAATTTGGAAGAATTATTCTACTAGAACAGGACCTTATGAAGACAATAAAGGTAATCGTAAAATTTGTCCTCTGATCATTGTTAAATACCAATGAAAAGAGAATGTCATTTAAGCAAGTATACTTAAATGTATAGGGAAATTTACTGCTAAGTAGGAGAATCCTGAATAACAGAAGAAGGAGAAAGAGAAGGAGAATAAGGAGATGGAGGCGAAGATGGAAGAGGGGACAGAAGAGAGATAGAGAGAGAGAAGGAAAGGAGGCAAGGAAGAAAGAAAAAAGAAAACTCAAAGCGCCTAAATATATAAAGCAATCCTGACTTAACAGTATGTTCCTCTGATTAGAAAATACATATTACGAATTCCTTTGAGATACTTTGGATCCCCTACCTTCATATAGAGTATACCAAATACTTAATATAATGATATTTCTTTCTCTCAAAGTCTTAAATGTGATCCTTTCATCCTCATGCACAGGTATGTTTTTGTCATTTTAGCATTTATTCTTTGATATATTTTACAGTTACTTATAGTTTGGTAATTGTAACTAACTGGATGTTTCCTTGAAATCTTATGAATGAACAATTTTAACACTGTAGTTAGGATGAAAAAAATCATAGCACTTCTTAAATAAATCACAAGTTTTGTCAACAAAAAGTCTAAAAATGAAATGTTAAGATTGCTTGACAATCCACCATTTCTGCCACAAATAGAACATTACTTACATGCGTATGTGTATTCAAAATTTCCTAGTTTGTCTAAATAACACCTGGGCACAAAATGCATTTTTAAACTTCAGTCCTTTAGTTGTTACTGTCTCAGGCCTTGAATACCTTTCATATCCTTTTCATCGTATTGAATTTCTATTCATTATGCAATGTTTAGTTCAAGTGCTATGATCTCTAAGAAGACTTCATAGATTCCCCCTGTCAGAATGAATTACTCTTTCCTCTTGCTTCACTCAGCATCCTACATGTGTCCTGACTCAGTATTTATATTAATTTGACTTTCATTATTTTATTCATTTATATCTCTGTATCTGCCTTGGCTAATATTTTCAAAGACAGTAGGACCAATCATCTATGACCACATTAATCCATTACTCACACAGCATCCAGAATATGTTTTTCAAATAGACTTTATGTTTTAGAATACTTTTAGATTCACAGCAAAATTGAGCAGAAAATATGGGGAGTTCACACATCCCCTGTACCTCCATCATACACGGCTTCCCCCCACTATCCACACAGCACACAGAGTGGTATATTTGTTACAATGTATGAAACTACACTGACACATCATTATCACCCAAAGGCCAGAGTTTACACTAGGGTTCACTCCTGGCATTGTACAGTCTATGGGTCTTGACGAATGTGGGATGACATATATTCACCATTATAGTACGATATAAAAATAGTTTCACTGCCCTAATAACCCTCTGTACTCAGCTTATCATCCCTACCTTCTTTTCCCTAAACCCTTGGCCACCACTGATTTTTTACTGCCTCCATAGTTTTGCCTTTTCCAGAATGTTACATATGTGGAATCATATAGTTTGTAGCCCTTTCAGAATGGTTTATTACACTTAGTAATATGTATCTAAGTTTCCTCTATGTCTTTTCATGGCTTCATAGCTCATTTATTTCACTGATGGATAATATTCCATTGTCTGGATGTTCCAAAGTCTATTTATCCATTCCTCTAGTGAAGGACATCTGGTTGTTTCTGAGTTTTTGCAACTGTGAATAAAGTTGCTACAAACGTCCATGTGCAGGTATTTGTGTGGACATACATTTTCTCCCCATTTGGGTAAATATGGAGGTGTATGATTGCTAGATCATATAGCTAGAGTATGTTTATTTATTTGTTATGAGTTCTTTATTTCATTCACTTATTGTCAGTTTATTTATTTATTTATTTATTTACATGGCTGCACTGGGTTTTAGCTGCGGCACACGGGATCTTCGTTGCTGCATGCGAGATCCTCACTGCAGCATGTGGGATCTTTAGTTGAGGCATGCAGGCTCTTTGTTGCGGATTGCAGGATCTAGTTCCCTGACCAGGGATCAAACCCGGGCCGCCTGCATTGGGAGCATGGAGTCTTAACCACTGGCCCACCAGGGAAGTCCCTAGAGTATGTTTAGTTTTGTTAGAAAGTGCCAGAGTTTTCCAAAATGACTATCATTTTTCATTCTCACAATCAATGAATGAGCATTCCTGTTGCTCCACATACTTGCAAATATTTGGGGTTGTCAGCTTTTTGGATTTCAGCCATAGTAATAGGTATGTTGTTTTAATTTGCAGTTCCCTCATGACATATGATGTCAAGCATCTTTTCACATTTATCATCTGTATCTTTTCACATTTATCATCTGTATGTCTGTATCTTTTCACATTGATCATCTGTATGTGAAAAGATAAATCTTTTCACATTTATCATCTGTATGTCTTTGATGAGGTGTCTGTTCAGATAATTTGTGTATTTTTAACTGGGTTGTTCATTTTCTTATTGTTGAGTTTTAAGAGTTATTTAAATAATTTGGATTACAGTCTTTTATCAGGTGTTTCTTTTGCAAATATTTTCTCCCAGTCCATGGCTTGTATTTTCATTCTCTTGATATTGTTTTCACTAGCGCAGAAAATTTTACTTTTTATGAAGTCTAGCTTATTCGTTCTTTCTTTCGTGGATTTAACCTTTGGTGTTGTATCTAAAAAGTTGTTGCCAAAATCAAAGTTATCTAGATTTTTTCCTATGTTATCTTCTAGGAGTTTTGTAATTTTTCATTTTATATTTAGGTGTATAATCAATTTGGGGTTAATTTTTTCAGAGTGTAAGCTCTGTGTCAATATTTTTTTTCCCCCTGCATATAGATGTTCACTTGATCCAACATCTTTTATTAAAGAGCCTGTCTTTTTTATATTTTATTGTCTTTTCTTCTTTGTCAAAGGTCAGTTGACTATTTTTGTGTGGGTCTATGCTTGGGCTCTCTATTCTATCCCATTGATCTACTTGTCTGTTCTTTCACCAATATCACACTCTTTTGATACTGTAGCTTTATAGTAAGTCTAGAAGTTGGATGGTGTCAGTTCTTCAACTTTGTTTTTCACTCTTAAGTATTGTGTTAGCTATTCTGGGTCTTTTGCTTCTCCATATAAACTTTAGTATAAGTTTGTTGACACCTACAAATTAATTTGCTGGGATTTTGATTGGGTTTACATTGAATCTATCAATGAGGTTGAGAAGAACTGATATTTTGGCAATATTAAAACTTCATACCCATGAACACAGAATATCTCTCCATTTATTTAGTTCTTCTTTGATTTAGTTCATCAGGGGTTTTTAGTTTTCTTCATATATATCTTATACATGTTTTGTTAGATTTATACCTAAGTATTTCATTTTTGGGAATGCTAATGTAAGTTGTACTGTGTTTTAGATTTCAGATTCCAATTGTCCATTGCTGGTATATAGGAAAGTAATTGACTGTCGTGTATTGACCTTGTATCCCGCAACATAATATGATCACTTATTAGTTCCAGGATTTTGTTGTTGTTGATTCATGTAGATTTTCTCAAGACAAACATTTCATCTTTGAAGACAGTTTTATGTCTCCCTTCCCTACATGTGTAGCTTTTATTTCCTTTTCTTTCTTATTAGCTAGAATTTTCAGTACATTTTGAACAGGAGTGGTAAGAGGGGACATCCTTTTTTTATCTTAGTGGGATAGCTTCTAGTTTCTCATTATTAAGCATGATGTTGGCTGTAGGTTTTTTGTAGATATTCTTTATCAAAGTGAGAAAGTTCCCCTAGTTTTCTGAGAGATTTTTTCATGAAAAATGTATTCTGTTAAATTCATTTTCTGCACCTATTGATATAATCATGTGATTTTTCTTCTTTAGACTGTTGATGTAATGGATTAACTGAGTTTTTAAATGTTGAGCCATCCTTGCATAACTGGAATAAATCCCACTTGATGGTGGTGTATAATTTTTTAACATATTGTCAGATTCAATTTGTTAATATTTTGCTGATGATTTTTGCATCTATGTTTATGAGAGATATTGGTCTGTAGTTTTCTTTTCTTGTCATGTTTTTTTTCTGGTTTTGGTAACAGGATAACGTTAACTTCATAGCATGAGTTAGGAAGTATGTCCTCTGCTTCTGTCTTCTGGAAAAGATTTCAGATAATAGTAAAAATGTTTTCCTTAAGTGTTTGGTAGAATTCACCTGTGAATTCCTTTGGGCCTGATGTTTTCTGTTTTCTAACATATTATTTAGATTCAATTTTTTTAGTAGACATAGGCCCAATCAGATTCTCTATTTCTTCTTGTGTGAGTTTTGAGAGACTGTGTCTTTCAAGAAATTAATCTGCCCAAATTTGTGGGCATACATTTGCTCATAGTATCCCTTAGTATCCTTTTAATATCAATGAACTCAGTAGTGATGTCCCCTCTTTCATCTCTGATACTAGTAAATTATGTTCTCTGTATTAGTTAGCCTGTCCAGAATCTTACTGATTGTATTGGTCTTTTCAAAGAACCAGCTTTTGGTTTTTCTCTATTGATTTCCTATTTTCAATTTCATTGATTCTTGCTATAATTTTTATTATTTCTTTTCTTCTTTATTTGGATTTAATGTTCTCTTCTTTTCTTAGAGTCCTAAAGTAGTAGCTTATATTATTGTTTTTAGATCTTTTTAAAGATAATATTAGCATTTGATGTGTGAAAAGAAGTATGTCAGGAATGACTAAGATGTGATCTGAGGACCTCCATGTTTGTTGCCCATGGTGGACTTTTGCTAAATGCCCTAAATTAAAACTGCTGAATAGTTGCTGATTTGCCAAAAGGAAGGAATAAGGCTGAAAACTGGACTTCTTCTGGATGAAAGAAAACGTAGCTTTCCCTAGTAACAGATAAGATGTGTTCTATAACCTAAAAGTATATACAGAACAATTTTACCATCCAGTCCAAATTCCTGGTTTCCACAGAGGTTTCTGCCTGTGGCTGTCCTCTTTAGCAATTAGTGAATTTCTATACCCACCTATGTCTCCAATTTTGGATGCAGCAGTTTTCCCTGTGACCTCAGTTCTCTGGAAAATCTAAAAAGAGCTTTTGTTTTTTTGCTTACTTTCACCTGTTTGCTCAGCTGTATACTTCCAAGCTCCTTACATGCCAGACTGGAAACCGGAAGTTCAAAATTGTATGTTTTAATACACAATAATTGGAGGATACTTCTGTGCATCAAACTCTTCATGGCTTCTCATCTCACCAAAATAAAATCTGACACCCTTATGATCAGCTTCAAGGCGTAAGGCTTAAATTGTGTCTCTCACTTGATTCGATAATCTCATATCTTATCATCCACCACTTTGGTCTCTAGATTCTCACAACACTAGCTTCCTTTCCAAGCTTCAAATACACCAGTATCTTTCATACCTTATGACCTTTGCAGTGGTTCTTCCTGCTATCTTCAGTGTTCTTTCTCCTTAACTTCAAAGGGTTCCTTCTCTTAATTTTTGCTTTAGTTCAAATATCAACTACCCAGAAAACCACCCAATCTAACATACTTCTCACCTAGACATTTCTATCCTATCACTCTGTTGTATTTCTTACAGCATTTATCACAAACTGATATTTTGTTGTCTATTTTTCACTGATCTTAATCACTAACATATAAACTCTATTAAGCAGAGATCTTTCCTCTTCTGTTTATTGCTTTATCCCAGTGCCCAGGACAGACACTCAAATAATATTTTCTGTAAATTAATTAACTAATTAATGAATTAATAGCCTCACAGGCTATTAATATGGCAGGTTGATTTCATTAATGGTCTAATTTCTTCAACCTTTTCTCTATCTGCATCCTTTCCATATGAATTTTTAATTATTTTTATTAATGAGACAGGGTCGATTTCCCTCCCTGATATTTAACCTGATTTGGCCAATAAAATATGGAATAAGTGAATGTGCCAGTTCTAAGCCTATGTCTCAAGAGGTCACTTGAATTTGTACTTGCTTGCTTTTGTCCATCTAGTTTTGCCATAAGGACATGCCCAGGCTAGACTGCTGAAGGATAAATCACATGGAAAAGAGATGTGTCTTCCCAGTTGTCCCAGCTGAGGTCATCCTAGACCAGGCAACAACCATCTGATTGCCAGACATATGAGAGGCCAGTCAAGGTCAACAGAGCCTGATATTTAGCCAACTGCAGATACAGAATGAGCCCCATCAACACTAAAAGAACCATGTAGTCAATTTACAGATTCATGAGCTAAGTGAATGGCCATTGTTCTAAGCCACTGAGTTTTGGGGTGGTTTGTTTTATAGAAATATTTTGATAAGAGATAACTCATATAACCACATACCACTATATCTTGCATATTGTAGATTCTCAGTAAGTGCTGGTTGAAATGCCTCTAAATTATATATATACCTAGGTGGAACTTCTTTTATTAAAATTTTGCAGCTCCAACTTCCTGCTGTATTTCTACTTTTTTTTGCATTAATTCATTAATTATTAAAACTTTAGTTAGTTCTAATCTATTATGGGAACTGAGAAATACACCAGGCAAGCAAGAACATGTGAGTAGTTTAATGTAAGAGACAAACATGGACACTGATAAAGTGTAATACAATGTTCTTTGGTGTCATTTGTGTTCAGATTCCTATCTCAGTGCCTTGGGGAAATTATAAATACTACCCTGAATATAAAACTCAAAGGATGAATAGGAGTTGGAGAAATAAAGATGGGCAATGGATTCTAGATAGAATTGAGATAGCACAGTTGACGGCATGAAGGCCTGACAGAGCTGGATGTGAGTGGGAATCATGAAAAAAGTAATAAATCTCATGCATAGAACATGGGAGAGACAAAACTGCAGTGAGACTAGGTTGGGGATGGATTGTGCAAGATCGTGAACAACAAATTAAGAAGTTTGGTTTTTGTCTTGGGGGAATCCAAACTCTAAGGGTTTGAGAAATGATTTTATATGTAACAATTCTTTGACAAGGTCATTTTTTTTGGTAGGTAACTGTGAGTAGTATGAGAAATGCACTAAATACTAAATATGGAGAAAAGCGTGGGGAAGAGAAGATTTAGAAATCATTTCCCTGCTCTATTTTGAAGTAAAAGGAACATTTTCATCAAAGCTTGCCTCCTTTCTCAATTTACATTTCTCTTAGTAGCAGCACGTTTGTCTTAGGTATGAAGTTCTAAACATGTTATAACATTGATTACTTCTTTGTTATCTCCTTATTCAATATCACTATGTTTTATTAATTATTCCTACCTGGAAACTTTCCAATCCATAACTTCTTATATATTTTTATTGCCACCACACTGGTCTAGTACTACTAGACATGAAACCTAATGGAGAGTGAATAATGACTTATACTGCACAATGTTTTTAATTTTAAAAACATTTTCACACAGTATTCTATTTACTGGTTGCAACCATCTTATTAAGTGTTTCATGTAGAACTTCTTATTTTCGCTTAAGTAGTGATGAAACTGAAGCTTTGAGAAGATAAGGAAAAGCCTGAAACTTCCAAGTTCTGATTCAGAGTCCTTTCCACTGTGCTCTACTATGTTTTGCTGGCCCTCGCCAGGAACGATGCTGCATCACTGGCCTCTGATATTAGTATGCTGAGCACCTGGCAGAACTAATAGTCAGATTAGCCTTGGTAAGAGGAAGTTGAAGCTTTTGAGCATGTACTCAGCCTCTACAATCCCTGTTGCCATGCCATTCTGTACATGAGTTTTTAGATCAAGCACCATGTTGATTAAAGAAAGATCCTGATTGACAGCTATAAAATAGCTACCTGATCAATGGTAGCTGCATTTGCTTTAGATGCCCTTTAATGTGCGTTCACATTGGACCGAATAACCTCATGCTTTGTGCCTATTCCAAGAGGTCTTTCTGCATAACTGTACCAGACATTTTTGTCACTAAGTCTGCAAACGTGGTTCTTTAAAAATCCCAGAAATAGGGATGAGAGCTCAGTTTATCCCTTTCTTGTTACAAGTTTAGTGCTCTTCTTTCTTTCCTGCAGTTAATTTTTAAGTAACTCAGCACCAGAACATTTTAGATCTCAATCTATACATTTATTCCTAACAGCTTCATACTATTACATTTATAACATTTATGATTTATAACATTTTAGATTCGTCAGAAGAGGTTTTTAGGAAAAAAATATAAAATCTTTAAGGTATTCTGTATTTTCTTAAATGGTAAAAAAATCAGTACTGCCTTCCCTGAAGTATTCACTCTTATCTATTTACTAATTTTAGTTAACATTATCCACTAACTGAGGGATTTCTAGGACTTACACAATGATATAAATCTAGGCACGTTACTGTAGACATCTTTGGATGTAAAATTCTCCTCCTGAGGCCTTGACTGTTTACCAGAGTGGTTCTCAACCAGGACTGCACATTAGAAAAAAGTGGATAGCAAAGAAAACCCAAAACAAAAACAAACAAACAAAAACAACCACCTTCTCCCCCAACTCCCACCAAAAAAAAAAAAAAAAAAAAACCCTCTGGAAATGGAATTAGACATCAGTATTTTTAATAGCTACCCTGGATATTTTAATGTTAGACATCATTGATTCACTTAAAACCCTTCAAATTCTCTAGTTCTTAAGCTAGCCATCTCAATTCACAAAATTATTTTAAAATTTATTTTCTATAAATATATTGCATATTTTTGCCTAAATTGTGATGTTCCTAAATTGCATTCTTGTGTCACACAAGTCACTGAATCTTTAATTTTGCAAACTGATCTTCCTGCTTTCATATACTCCCATATTATTTCTGGAAGTAAAAATAATGACAGTTGTATAAAAATGGTAATTTACTTCCTGGTGATGGTGATACTTAATTTTTTTAAGTAAATCTGCTAAGGGTACTTTTTTTTGAAATTCATGATAAATTTAATTATAAACTTGAACTAAAATGTGCATCATAGATAGATTCTTTTTCCTGTGATGTATTAATAATTAAAAGTTCCTAATTCTCTATTAAATAATATACTTAAAAATGTTAAAAGTTTAATTTTTAGGTTAAATACTTTTATAATAACTTCAAAAACTCTTCATAATTTCTTCTTTATGATAAATATAATGGTTGATTTTTTTACAAAAGAACATGGAAAGCAGAGTAGCACACCTACACAAAATCACCAAAATCCCAAAATTTAGAGAGAAGTATTTTTACAAGTTTAGTATAAATTATTACAGTACTTTTAATGAGGTGATAAAGTTCCTAAAGACTCTGTTTTCATAGAACTACTTCTTAAGGATTTATAAAAGCATTCTGACAAATATATCCCTATCAAAACTACTGATGTCATTTGACTGTAATGTCATTTGATGTCATCTGACCCACCATCTCTTTTTTCAGTCACAAGTGGTCTCTCTCCAGCACTACTCCATCAAAGCCGTTCTTTCAGTAAAGAAGTTATTTCAATAACTGTGTGGATAATCCTTTAATAAGCTGGCCACTCAGATACTTAAACTCTTCCAGTGAACTTTTTTTCACCTTTCCTTACCCGCTCACTCGTATGGCCATATATTAGACTAATCATTACCATTAACTATAACCCTTCAATGTATAGGTTTTAAGTATCTGACATTTAAGGCACCATCTTCTATTTTTTCATCTCACACTTTCCAGTAAATCTATCTATCTATCATCCATTGATCTACCAGTTTTATATTCTACCAATTTTTATGTTCTTCATCCTCTTTTCTACTTATACTGAAGCACCTATTGCAACTTCTATGCCACCACCCCCACCCTTTGTACTCACTTGACAGAAAAAACAATATTGATTAAATACCATTTCCCTACATTTATGCCTATACAGTTAAACTTGCTAATGGGGGAAAATACAAGCATGCTGGCTGCTCTTACTTTAAATACATGGTGGTCTAATCTCAGATTGTTCCTCAGGACTGTCTGGCAGTCCTACTATGTTTCCTCATGTTATTCACACTCTCACTCTCTTAGAGGATTATTTCAAATGTCTTATCTCTTTTCAAATACCTCCTACCATCCTCATTTTAGTTCCTAGTTCACTATGAAACCAAAAAAATTCAGAAGAGAACACATGGAATCTAAATCTAACACAGCTACCTATTTGTATGAATGTACTACCTCCATTCTGTTACCATGCATTGACTGTCTTTCATCTTACCTAAGACCATATACTCACTTGTGCTCTGGACCCATCCTATATCATGCTCTCAAGGGTTTTGTTCCTGCAGTTCCTCCCACGATATCCTAAATCATTTTTATTCCCTTCTTCTGAATATTATCTTCAGAATTTAACCATGCAATTATTGTCTTATTTCTAAAATATTTCTGTCTTGACCCTACCTCCCTCCAGTTACCAGTCCATTGTTTTATTTTTTTTCACACACACACACACACACACACATCTAGAAAGAATTTCTCTAGTCTGTACCTCCAATTTATCTCATTCTCTTCTCTTTTGAACCACTCCAGTCTGGCTTTCACCTTCCACTTCACTGACCTTGCATTTGTAAAGGTCACAATGATGTCCACTGCTAAATCCAATACTTAGTATTCATTGCTCATAGGACAGAGACAAGGAAGACTTTATTCAACACTATTGCAACAGAAGAGAGACATTGAACTCAACTTCACTTCACTAAAAGAAAGACAGAAGGACTTTTAAGCACTGGGATGAGCTAGTGGGAAAGTACTGGAGGACTTTGAGTGGGTAAGATGGATCAATGTGATATGCCTAGTACATTGAGTCATTCCTGATTTTAAAAATGTTTTTCTCTGTGATTAGACCATCTGTGTTTGCTAATTGACACCCACTGAAGTCAGGCTCCTACCCTCCCACAGACACTAGGAGATAAAGAATCTATATCCTTTAATTTTTACATTTCAAAAAGATAGTTTCCAGGTTCTTGACAAAGAAAATTCCTAGGTTGTAATATTGGCAAGAGGTTGGGAGAAGATTTATATATATTTCAAAGGGGCAGATAAAGAAAGTACAATTGCAATTTTTCTAAATTAAATACTCTACAAAAAGGGATACCAGGGGTTTCTGTCAGAAAGCAACTAAAGGTTAGTCAAGCAGAGGGGAATGTTGAGGCCATTTTGGTCAGTTACTATTACACAGTAGACATGAGGAGGAATAATTTTGTACCTTGGTGATCTATTGAGCATATTTTGACATTCCCTTGCCCAATTTCTGTAGTAAAAGCACAGTTGAAGGATCTCAGACACTTTAGGCATAAAGCTCTGAGTTATGATACCAGGTAAGTTATATAGAACAGCAGAGGTGTCAGCAAGAGAGAAATCTAGAATGGATAAAGAGGAGGCTAATAATTAATATCTGTTGCAGCTTCAAGAAAAGTGACAGAACAGGAGCTGTATTTTGTCGCACTAATATTTCTGTTATAAGATCCCAGGAAAAGAGGCCACCACAGCTTTTTGAGAAACTGCTTTAAAAAGTTTAAAGAAGAAATGGATCTAAGCAGCACAAGAGGTGAACTGTAATGGACCTCAACCTGGGCTACCTGGATATCCTTTCAGAGCTGAATGCCCTGTTCCATCAGCTGCTGGGAGTGCTGCTGAATGACAGCTTTCAGTTCTCAGCTTGTCTTGTAAAATGTCCTCAGCTCAAGAGATCCACTTTGCACAAGGCCAGCCTCTCTATCGAAGGCTAGCCTTCATCCAATGACTAAGCTACAGAGGAGCATAAAGTTCCAGCCTTCATACATCAATTTGTGACACATTCCAAGCCCCACACATCAACCTGGGACAATTCTAAAGGTTGGTCCTAACTTCAGTACTCACAGAGCATGAAGTCTTCTTGTGACTCCATTACAGTCTCCAATTTCTCCTTCTGCCCTATCCTGCTTTTTTTCCTCACCACATGAGTGATAATCCTGAGAATACACTCCAATAAATTTCTCACATGCTAATTGTCATCTCAGAGTCCATATTCCACAGACCTCAGCTTGCAACACTGCTAGATTTTCATTGGTTTTTCACAATTCTAACTCTTCCAGTATTTGCCACCTAGTACATAAGAACATTCATCAGAGTACTGTTTTAATTATGGCTTTCCTCTGCTTAATTATCTATACTGATTCTCCATTGTTTATAAGATTATGTTCAAATTCCTTGGCTAAATATGAAGTTTTAATTAGAGTCTGGTGCCAGTTTTGAAAGCCAACTTCAGAATCCACTGTTTTATGACAATGCCTTCTACTTTTACTTTCTACTTTAATTTTCACTATCTATTCTCATATATCAATATTATCCCTCCCATGCACTTATTACTTTGTTTATGATGATTGCATTTGGAATACACTCAAACCTATACTTTTCCAGATCCTGTCCATCTTTTATTAACCTTCAAATCTTTTATTAACCCTCTCTGATTCTTATCAGTCAATAGTCATTCCTCATCTTACAATTCATGATCATCATCTTTATTATTCATTAATTCACAATGAGAAACAAGAACTGAACATCTTGTACACAATTGTTTTATTAGATGCAATGTAAAACATGAAAATAGCTCAGGCAAGGAATATGAAAACTCTTAAAAATAGCATAATTTTGTCATTAACAGTTTTAATTAGCTTATGGTTTGTACTGTCACTTTAAAAAAAATTTTTTTATCTGTGTAAATCCTAAACTTCCCAATGTATTGATCATTACCTTAGGTACAGTAAGGAATATGATCTCCTTCTCTCAATCTCTCTTTGCCTTACTTTCTTCACTCTGATGAAATTACAGTAATCCAAAAAAATGCATTCAAAAATTGCTTGTTGAATTGAACTGACAGAATATAAATTAGTTTGGATAATATATGTATGTTTTATTAGGGAAGAGGGAAATAATCCTATAGAATTGCCCTGAAGAATTTTTCATGTATTAAAAAATTAAAATTAAAAATAACTGTGAAGAACATGCCTAAAGGCTCCTTTATGACATAGAACTAAAAATGAGAACCAGACCAATATAACAACAATCAAAACCTATTTTGATAAAGTTTGCAAAATATGAAACAAGATGACTATCACCAAAGATGAATATTTTTTATACTCTGGATAAAATTTCTTAGAATGTTAGATGCCATTTTAAGTTTTACTTCAATAAAAATAAGTACAATATCTGAGTGTTATCAATAAACTATATTCTATGATCCCACCAGAGAACAAGGTAAATAAGATGACAAGGCATAAGGCAACAAATTTCCCTAGTGCTTACTTCACAAATCATCATGCATGTTTAATATGAAACCACTAAATTATGAAACAAACATTACAGTGTTTTCTTACCATTTCTACCGTATCACTGTGAAAAAAAATAAATTTGTTTATGAAGAGAAAGAAAAGGGAGAATAATCAAGGGAAGGAAGGAAAGAGGGGAAGGAAGGAAGGAAGGAAGGAAGGAAAAGGAAGAAGAGAAGAAAGACTATTGCAGAGGGTTGAGCAGAGCTATAATTTCCCTGGGACTGCCAGGAATATTATTTAACTTGATCAGTGCTTTCCATGACATACATCAGTGCTATCTGAGGGTAATTTCTTAAGGTGAATACAAGGAAGTATTGAAGGAATTCACATGCCTTTTTTTACTGTATAATGAGAATTCTGACTCTTTTTTTTTTTTTTTGATATATGACTGCTGACAGCTTTTATGCCTCACCTCTCTCTGTTTCCTTGCGCCCCATATAACTGATAAGCTGATAAGAAGTCTAGGTGCCCCCTCCTTAGGTGTGGAGGGGGATGGGTATTTAAACCATGCAAGCCCCACACTGTGCTCAAGCCCTCACTGACCCACCCTCTAACCATAATAAAAACCCAGACCAGTTTCCTTTCCTTGCTTGCTCAAGCCATTCAGGGCTTGCTTAAGTGGCCTGACCTGCTCTCCAGAGACGTCAATTATGTAAATAATAAAACTTTCATACCCTCTTGGTGTGTGTGTTGCACCATCAGTTTCAACATCTGGACCAAATTTTGGGTAGGGGTCCGTCTGCCTCTGTGTGACCATTACGTGCTGCCACAAGTAGAGTAGTATTTTTCTTGAAAAAATTTATGGCAAATATGCTCAAAATGAAGCAGTATGTTCTGATTTTAAAATAAATCAATATGAGGACATTCCAGGTAGGGATTAGAAACTTGGAAATTTGTGAATCTTACCTACCCTGAATCATTAAAAATTGATATACTTGCTATTTATTTTTGCTAGTCTAATAACAGCTAACAATGCTGGGGCACTTACTATGTGACAAATACTGTGCTAAGAACTATCATCTCATTTAATCTTGTGATAATATTCCCATGTGGTATATAATGTTATTATTTTCATTTCCTCATGAGAAACTGAACAATAAACAGATTATGAATTTGTCCAAATACACCAAGATGAGAGATTATATAATTCATCCAAGTATATCAAGCTGGTTTAAACTTTGCCTTCCTGACTTCAAACTACATGCTTTCAAATCACTCTACTTTATTGCTTCACCATGATCAAGAAACAGTCAATTCCATAAAAATCCAGAAATACAGAGTTCCAGGAATATTTATAAAGCCAAATGTTCATGTTTAAAAAATTGTATATTTTCCAAAAATATCAAAGGCTAAATGTACTCTTTTACTTATAATAACACAATTGAAATATAGTTAAAAGCAAAATTTAATGAAATTAATAGATACATTGGTGTCTTTCCTGTATTTTAAATGTTTCCAAAGTATCACAAAATTTGAGGGTCACAGTGATAATCCTGCATGCCAAAAAATATATATTTTGTTATAAGTCTACCAAACCTGGACCCAACTTCACAACTGGATTATTCTAACTTTTCACCTTTAGTGTAACCAACAATACTAATTCCAGTTTTCTAGATAATTAACAGTCTTTGAAACAATAACTTTCTGGGGATTTTTTTTTTCTATAAGAAAAAGAAGGTACTATCTACTTAGCACCTACTATGTGTATTCACACTGATGTTTTAAATGCACTATCTCGTTGAATTCATAAATTAAAAAAAATAACATTAGGTTTTACTCACAGTAAAGATGTCTTTTATTTGTAATTCATGTTAGCCAACAGGTCTTTTCATATGTCTTACTAATGTGGAATTTATTCGCATTTCATAGTTTAAAATCACTTTGATATACAGGTAAGTGTTCCCAGCATTCTCCATCATTCCTCTTATATATGTTTTAACTTTTTCTCTTTTAGATATTTTAGGTATATTTGGAATATCTTCCAACACAATTTAAATTCATTTTTATAGTTATGCTGTGTTTTTACACCAATTGTATTTATATAGATCCATATTATAATTCAAATTATGCACATCCTTCAGTGTAAGGAAACCAGAATCAAAACTGATTACGAGGTGAGGATTATATCAAGGTCACTATATTTGTACCTGTTATGAATTGTTATATGATGCTTTCTTTTTCTAGCGTGTGTCATTTTGCTTTTACAATTACCAAAAATCATATTTTCTGTGATATCACTTGCATCTACAGTAATCTGTCTTATATTTGCCGTTTGTTCTCTTGATGTGACTTTGCATAAAAAATACAATTTTTCAAATCAGGCAGAAATTAAATTCAGGCTTTAGAAATAACATCTGTGACTACACATTTAAAAAGCTTTATTAGACATTTGAAAATATGCTTTACTTTGGAAGTAAAAAATAAACCTGGAGAATTCAGGCACTTTTGCAAGTATCTTTACATTATTTTAAACTAACCAATGGCCTTGTTATTAAGTTACAGAGAAAATTTATAAAAAGGGTGTAACCTGAATCCATTTTCCAGAATGCTCTAATACTGACTTTCTTTCTCTCATTATTCCTGAAGGTTTTTGTTTTGTTTTATTTTATTATATTTTGTTTAAGATTCTGTCCTCAAAGATGATATGGATTTGGGATTTCCAATGATCATATAGCCATGATAAAGAAAGGAGCCTAAAAATTAAGCTGAACAGGAAAAAAAGGAAAAAAAAATTGAGTGAACAATCTCAATGGCATTTACCTAGAATTGTATCTTTCCACATCAGTCACATCTGTCATTTAAATTTCCCAATTCTATAGACATATATGAAATTCAATAGAGAAGTAGACGATTGATTGATAGATGACAGATAGATATCAGTAGATAGATAGATATAAAACCCACATGTTTCCATAAGGTATCTATCATCTACAAAGTTCTAATTAATGGGAAATTTTAAAAAGTAAGTAAACTACATAAATAAATGTTTAGTACTTTTCCCACTGTGAAAAAGGTGGGCTTACAAATATTGGGGAGCTATTTACTATGCCCGTAGGAATTTAATTGATACTGTCTCTGAGTGAAGATTGCCCTTGGGAAATGTATGATGTGGGCATATCCTTAATTTAAATTTTCATACTGGAAAGCTAGGGAAATAACAAAGCATTCCTGCAACTGACATAGATAGGGAAGTCTAGAAGGGCAATGGACTCAGGATGCCTAGAGCTGCCTTAATGTGCGCTGCAAGACCTGGAACCCCCGACTGCCCTGTAGAACTTGATGTGCCACAGTCATGGACTGTCTTACGCAGAGCATTATTCTACACTGGCTATCTCCACTGTTGGAGCACGCCATCAAGACGATGTGACTGTCGGTTGATCCTCTAGCTGCACCCAGGCAATTGGAGGCTCCTCATCCCCTCCCCTGTCCTTGGAATATACGTTCTGCCCACTGTTCTTACCTTGGGAGCCATTTTCAAAGATGCACACTTGAAAGAACAATGTGTTGTTGAGACCATCTGGACGGTATACATGACTGAACCCAGTTAAGGTCTCTACATAAACTTTTAAATTCTGGAGCATGAGTGCAGAGAGCTACTCATCTTGTGACCACCCAAGACAAGCTTCCTATGTAAGTTCCCTTGCTTATTAAGCCTGCCACCTACCAATCTGAAATGGTTTGCCTCTGTCTTCAGTCTCTTCTTGCCCTCTGTGTGTGGGGGACAATTTGTGAACTAACAATTGGCGAGCCAACCAGGAGACGGAAGATATGGGCCTTGGAAAGGAGGCAACCATGGGGAAAATCTCAAGTTGAATAATCGACCTCTGCGTGGGGAGGGGTGGCCCACATATTAGATGCTGGTGGATTGCGTGTGTTTACAGGGACACCCTGAAAACACTGGCTGGTCTAATGCACTTGTTTAAGGAACTGTGCAGCCACTGAAGCAAAGAAGGGAAGCAAATGGCTATGCAGGGAGCTGGCCCCTACTGTGGGCAGGTCACTGGCCACCAATGCCCTACTGGATGCTAGAGTTCAAGTTAAAGCAGGAAGAGGAGCTGAGGCTAAGGAAGGACGTGTGGATGTCCATTATTCTGCTAACCTCAGGGCTGGCAGACAAGGTGGGAGAGCAGGATAAGAAGTTGGAGACTGAGACTTCCCTGGTGGCACAGTGGTTAAGAATCCACCTGCCAATGCAGGGGACACGGATTTGAGCCCTGGTCTGGGGAGATCCCACATGCAGCGGAGCAACTAAGCCCATGAGCCACAACTACTGAGCCTGCACTCTAGAGCCCACAAGCCACAACTACTGAGCCTGCGTGCCACAACTTCTGAAGCCCATGTGCCTAGAGCCTGTGCTCTGCAACAAGAGAAGCCACTGCAATGAGAAGCCTGCACACCATAACCAAGAGTAGCCCCTGCTCACCACAACTAGGGAAAGCCAGCGTGCAGCAATAAAGACCCAATGCAGCCAAAAATAAATAAATAAATCAATGAATTAATTAATTAAAAAAAAAAAAAACAAGTTGGAGACCTTAGCGTGCCATTTGCAAAGCTAGCAGGCTGCAACCTACTGTGGATTAAGGTCCAAGTGCTTGTGACAAAGCCTGACTGGGCTGCTAAGACGTGGAATCCTGACATTGAATGGAGATTCCATCTCTCCTATAACCTTAGGCAGCAGAGTTGGTAGAAAAGAAGAATGGAATGTTAAAGCAGCAGATTAAATTACTAACAAGTAAAAACACCTTTTTCAGGTGGACTAAAGTACTATCTTAGGCTTTAATACATCTGAATGACCACCCAGTAGAGCGTATTTCCCCTTATGTCAGACTGGGGAACCCTGCCTAGATACCTAGTTCCATAAAGGTATGGAAATCTTGGGAAACAGCCACTGCCTTGACTTTCACTGTGGATCAATGTACTATGCTGCTGAGAACACCAAATCCCATCACACCTGGGAAAGGTGTTATCTACTGGAATTTGCTGTGGGACTTCCCACAAGGATTGGCGAGTTACTTTATACCTCCAGGTGAGGGGGAGGTACTCAGTCTCCACTGGGATCCCTTCGTTCTGCTGCAAGCTGGACCCACTGAAACACACTGTACCTGGAATAGAACATGCACCATTGAAAGAAAGGAGAAGGTGGGAGTCCGGGTCTGGTATATCCCGCCCCAGTCCATCTCCTCAGGTCTGACAGAGTTGCCTCTCTGGCCAATGTGTATGTATGTGCAACCAGGTCAAATTCCTAAAGCTGCCAAATTCCCTCTCTTCAAGGTCAGACAGCACGTTCTGTTTTCCACTGGTACAATCATTTGTCTGCCATCTCTGTCCCCTCCATTGGCCTGGAGGATGTTATAGCACATATAGAAGCCCTTACTGAATTCACCCAGCAAGGTGTAAATGATAGCCAACAAAGCATGTCTTCACTGAACACTGAAATGTCTTTAATGAGAAAAGCCATCCTCCAAAATAAGATGGGTTTGGACATTATTACTGCCTCAAAAGGAGGCACCTGTGTCATTATCCACATGTGTTGTGTTCATACCCTACGAGTCTGATAAGGCATCATCTTTGTTATACTGCATGAGGATAAAAGTGAACGCCTGAGTGATCTGACCCCCAACCTAAGGGACTTAATAAATCAGTGGTTCAGAGCATGGGGCTCTTTGTGGAAAAAACTGTTACCTATTTTGAGACTCTTTATCTTGTTGTTTGTTTGTTTTTGATCCTAAATGATACTGATTTAATAGCCTAGTTGGACAAAAACTTTAAAATACCTCTACATTTGTATACATCTTACCCTCACAGGAAAATGTCCTTTAATGCATGACATAAAACATCCATTCTTCTCCTGATCAGGAATAAAAGGGTTTCCCCTTCTCAGGAGTTTGAAATCTGTTCAGTCTAGTGAGGTGTTGGAAGGGCCCTGTGGGAGGGTTATAACTGGGAGCCTGGTTTAGACTCTTTATCTTAATCTGTGTTTTCTCTTATATGTGCCTATATTGCTGCTGTGGAATCTGCCTCCAGTGCAGCCAGATAGCTGTTAAATGAGCCACCTCCCCGCTAGTGAAACCCATTGCTGGCCACTCAGGGCACATTGCGGAAGAGGGGGATGTGAGAGATTATAAGAGCTGGTTAAAAGGGATGGAATATTAGAACAGGTCCTAGAGAAGATGTGACTACTAGTTGACCCTGGATGTGAATCCAGGCGATTAGAGGCTTTTTACCACCCCCCTTGTCCTTGGGATATATGTTCTGCCCACTCTTTCCATAGCCAGAGCCATTTCAAGGACATTGGCTTAAGAGTAAGGTGTTGTTGAGACCATCTGGGCTGTGTACGAAACTAAATTCCTTTAAGGCCTCTACACAAACTTTTAAGATTCTGGAGGGCAAGTGTGGAGATCTGCTCTGTCTTGTGGCCACCCAAGACAAGCCTCATATGTAAGTGTCCTTGCTTATTAAGCCTACCACCTACCAGTCTGGAGTGGTCTACCTCTTTCTTCAGGTTCTCCTTGCCCTCTGTATATAGAGGCCAGTTTGTGAACCAACACCTACTTGGAAAAATATACTTATTATTAGAAGAAAATTGAATTGTGTCTAGAATAAATTTGTGAATATTGAATATGGTTTTCCAAAAGTGGGTGCAACAGCAAAAATGAAAGAAGTAGGTACTTTTGGGACGAACTTAAGGACTTGAGACAAGACAGCAAGGTCAGGACCTGGAGTGCACACTTTAGGGATATCCTCCTGGGCTTTAAGTGGGAAAGATACATATCATGGTTTAGTATAAGAAGTTAAATTTCATGAAAAATACATATCATAACAGTATAGGGAGTTAGTTTTCATGATATGCATTGCAATCCTCTTAAATTATCTAAACAGTTCATTCAAGCCTGATATATTTGTCTAACACCTGTGATAGTATTGTGTTCAATAGCATAACCCTTTTAATGGATTGCAGTATTTTACCTAAAGAATGTGCAGCATTTAGAGGCAAGAATCAGGAATCCATGTCATAAACATGGATTATGACATGGTACTCTATCTCACTCATAAAAAGGAAAAGTAACAAGAATGTAAATATGTATAATATCTGTGAGATCATTTGGGCTATATATAACCTTTAAAACCAAAAATGTATACATCTTTTAACCCAGCAATTTCGGATAGGAAAAGATTTTCAAGACGTATTTATACACACACACACACACACACACACACACACACATATATTTCCGATATTTTCAGTACTGAGTATGTTGGATATGTCTTGTACATTGTTAATTTTTAAAATTATATACCCTTTCCATTTATTATTTTGTGCAGATATTACTTTTCCAAAATGAATTAAATTTAAAGGAACGAAAAATACATAGAAATAGTATTGATATTGTCTTGAAAAATCCACTAACCATGGACCTCTTCTCACTTTCCTAAAAATAACCATTATTATCAATTGTGTATTTTGTCAGGGCTTTTATAGCATTTGGAAACTCTGTCACTTGTCTTTTCACATTTTTTTATGATGTCTGTGGCACAGAAGCTTTTACTTGGATGAAGTATAATTAACCATGGTTATTGTGTCTTGTTTAAAAATAATGAGTTAAAATTTATTCATTGCTTATTATGTTTCAGAAACCCTTCTATAACTTTATATGCATTGTCTTACACTCCTTGATACACCACATATTAAAGGATCAATTTGTGATCTTATTTTACAGATAAGGAACTGAGGCCCAAAAGGGTGAAATAGCTTGCCCATCACCTAGGTGCTGTTAGGTGGCTGGACAGAGTTTTAAACTCACAAAATATTTTCTTACATTTCCCCTTAATATTTTATACTTTTGTTTTTGTATGTTTTATTTAAACAATTTGTAATTTATTTTTGTGAATGGTGTGAAGAAGAGATTAGAAGTATTCTTGAGATCAGTGCATACACTTGCACTAAGTTTTTATCACAAAGTCCATTTGAATGATTTCTTTCAAAATTAAGTTTGGAGAGGAGCTTTGTACCACACATAAATTGTTATTTTTGTTGTTGTTGTTGTTAATGACCCTTTTTATTTAGGACCTTTAAAATGGTCAAATAATTTGAAAATTTCAGTTATAATATTTATGTTGTTCCCTCAGTTCTGTGTGTGTACTTGCGTGTGTGTGTGTGTGTGTGTTGCATAACTCTGATCTTGATCTTGACTACCTGTTATATTTAGAGGTATATGAATGAGCATAATGAGCCATTTTTTTTCAGTGAAATTAAGTTAACAATAAACACTATGATTTCATGATAAAAGCATGGGATTTAACTAACTTAAAGCTAGGTTTTTATCCCAGTTCTACCTCAAATTACCTGTCTAACTTTGTATATCATGTCAATCTGGCCCTCCTAAAAGAAGATTACAAGACAGAATTAGACTTGCATGGTTATTGAAGAAATTGCCTTAAAGGATAAAGGGGGAAGGAAGTAGGAATGAGCAAGAGGTGACTCAGATCATGATGCAGGTCTGATGCCTGGGATGAGAGTGAAGGACAGATAAGCCCTAGAGAGATTCAGGCTGCAGTGTACCTACGAGAAAGTATTGACCAGATGATGGGGAGCCCCAAAACAAAAAGCAGCCCATTAGAGGAGTCCTGTGTGAAGGTAAAAATAGCTGTATCACCTCTGCACCAGGGTAAATTACTTTTGCTGACCTGGTGAATCTTCTCTCCTGCTAGTCCTGGGACACAAGGAGTCCAAACTACACTGGCAGCAGCCAGAGCTTGTATTTCACTGGAACCCTATGTGTTTCCCCTGGCAAGAAAGTGCCCCTGTGGTGACCATGACTCCCAACCTGATGGAGCTCAGAATTGCAAAGCAGGAAATACAAAGTGTCCCACTGGAACCTAAGGGACAATGATAAGTGGGGCCATCCCTGCTTCTATTTCTTGTTCCTTAACGTGCATATCCTTCTTTTAGGGGACACAGAGCCATACAGAGGTCCTGGCTTAGTGCATATACTGGGTCCTGAAGGATGACACCAAATAGTTGTGGAGCATTTTGTCCCTGAGCAGGCACTTCAGCTGTGCCTTTGATAGGACAATCCAGCATTCTCATAGGCTTAGTGCTTATAGACGGTGCAGTATGTGATATGATCAGTGGGTCGCCTGATAATTAGCCCATCCCCACACTTTTTCACTGTGAAATGAGTCCTCTTGTCAGATGCTAGGTTGTGTGTGATTTAATGCCTGTGGGTCAGGCAATTTGTAAGCTCCAGGATAGTGATGCTGGCTGAGACTCTGTGGGTGAAAAAGAAAATCCCGTATCTGGAATATATTTCTATCTTTGAAAGGATAAACTGCTAGCCTTCCAGGATTAAAGAATCCCAACATGGTCAACTTACCACCAAGTAGCAGGTTAGTCTCCTAAAAATAGAACCTAGGGGCCTCAGAATTGGTCTCTGTGGCTGTCAGGTTTTATATTTGACAGCAATAGTAACTACATTATACTTGGTAAGTATAAATCCATGCTGTCAGTACTATAAGTAAGTGGCCTTTTCTCCACCACTGTGATCACTCCATCATGCACACGCCATGCCATTTCTGGGACAGTCTTGTTCAGTAGCCCTTCCATGGTGAATGCCTCCTAGTATTAACATATGATACAAAAATTCTTACATCTGCATCCACTCCCATACACCCACACACATGCTGCATACCTAGATGTTTTTGTCTCTGGTCTTCTAGTCCTTCTATTCACAGGTCCCTGATCAGCTAGCTAGCCAGGCCATTGGTCATTGCCCAAGAAAATGCATATATTCTCACAATGGTCCAATGCTCCTTCCATACAAAGCAGGTGTCCAGATGCCCTGCCTGTAGCTGCACCCATTAGGAAGATTTTCTCTCTCTACTCTCTTTCAAGGCTTTCACTGAGTATCTCTATGCAGGCTTTTTCCACTTCTACTTAAAGTCACATTTGAAGTTGATCTATCCATATACGAGGCTCGGGCTTTTTCTTCCTCTTCCAGCTGACTATGCCAGACCCTGTATATTGTCATAAAATTCTAAAAGGAATCCTTCACACTGCTCTTAATATATTGATTGTATTCTCTTTTATAGTTAGTTTTATATCTCTCATCTTCTCTAAACACGATCAATAATTTTGAGAAATATGATGAAGTGATAAATTTTGGAATAGAACTTGTGCACAAATCTCAGCTCCACCCTTTTCTTAGCATTTCAGTTTGAATCACTTTCTTCACCTGTAAAAAATACTCTCTAATAAGCAGCTTCTAAAATGGCCCCTAATGAACCCGCCTGCTACTCTTCACACTCTTGTGCAACCCCCTGGTTGGATCTAGGGGCTTGCTTCGAAGGAATAGAATATAAAAAAGTGATGGGATTAGTTTACAAAGCGACTGGGGCTTCCATCTTGCTTGCCCTCTTTTATTCCCTCCTCACTTGCTCTCAGGGAAGCCAGATGTTGCATTGTGCTCTGCCACATGGCAAGGAGCTGATGTCTCTGGCCAATAGCCAGTAAAGTCCTGAGACTTGCCAACAGCCATGCGAGTGATTCTGGAGGCAAATTCTCCCCTAGCTGAGCCTTGAGATGACTGTAGTCGACTCTTTTATTGCAACTCTGAGAGAGATTCTCATTCAGAGGCATGTAGCTGAACTGTTCCCAGATTCCTGATCCATAGAAACTATGACATAATAAATATTGTTCCAAGCTGCTGAATTTTAGGGTAATTCATTAAGAAGCAATGGATAACTAAAACAATGTCTATCAAATAAATTGTTGAAATGTTTAAATGAGTAAATTATATCATACAATATATCTCTCTTTGTTTTTATTAATTTAACACAGATTTTTAAAAATTCCAAGTATTATATGGGCATAAAAACAATTTTGTTTGCATAATCTGTTATCCCTAAAAAGGCTATATAGACAGTATTATAACATATATATGTTCTTTATTATTTGTTGTTATAACATATAGTCCCAAATATAATGTATTAATTAGGTACAAACGTTTAACATACACTAAAATCCTACCTAAAGTTTTTTTGAGATTCATATTGCAGGTACTCTGACTTCAAATCAAAACATTTCTATTAGTGTTTCTGTCAAACTTTTATGAACAAGTCCAAGAAAATCATACATTATACGTGTGCAATAACGTGTTTTCTTTAGAGATGTTTTCTAAAACATGCATATAACAATTAAGGAGGCATTAGAAGAAACATTCATTAGTTCAAAAGTGCTTTTTTTCTTCCATCCCTACTGACTATAAGCTTGATTAAGTTAAGTTAAATTACCTCTCTTACCTCAGTTTTCTCATCTGTAAAATGGGGATAATAATCACAACTTATATTGTGAAAATTAAATGAGCAGATACATGTAAACTGTTTAGAACAGTGCTAGGTAAATAGAATGTAGTCAGCACACATTAGCTGCTATAGTTCTTTGTGTTATTATGATTATTATTGCTATTATTAAGAAAGAAATAGGAAACATTTGCTAATGTGTATAAATATAAAAACCTTTTTAAACAGATCTCATGTGACAAAATGAGCAATTGTATGTCAACTGAAAAGAGCATCTGTTGGTTTTGTTTAGTTTGCTAAATGATCAATTTGTTACTTCTTTCTGATTATGAAATGAATACAACTGTAGTGTGGAAAAAATAAAATAGAGAGAAAAATACAAAAAAGAAAATTAGTGATCTATTTTAGCATTTTCTTCCAAATTTATTAAAATCTTAAATATATTTTTAATACATTTGTATTGGTTTTCCTTATAAAATTATTTCATTTATATATTATATATATTATACACTTATAATGAAGTGAACTCAATTTTATCAAAGTTTAGTCATATTTTCAGAATATGTTGCTAGTAAAGAGAGGAACCAATTATGCTATGTATTGTACGAAATACATGAATTAAGGACAAGATCATGAACTATCCTAATTCATGGCATTCACCTCTCAAATTTTGTATAAAATTTAAATTGAGAAAAATTAAATTACTAATTTTTGTGTGACTATATTATTTGAAAATCTTGTGTCTTTAAGGAAAGAATTACTATGGTTTCAAATATTCACAAATTAACTTTAAAGTATTTTGGCTCTGTTCTCAATTGGCATGGATTATTTTCCAAGTGCTAGTGAAAGATATTCAAATGTTTGATTCTAAATAAATAACACCCAAATAAGAATTCTTTACATAAACACAAATGCCAGATGTTTGAAGAGGCTGATAATCCTTAAAAAAGCAAACATTTAGTCATGAAAAGTCATTAAAGTTATTTTCTTGGGAGTGATTTTAGATTTTCTCCTTTTGTATTACATTGATAATTGTTTTTGCATAAACGTTCGTTATTCAAAGTAGACATTAATGCTCAAACTTACTTTGTAAAATATGCCTTTTATAGGAGTATAAATATCTGAGAAGATCACTGGTGACTTCCAAGCAAAACTGAAGTTCTTTCTATTTCTTTTGGCCATTGGGCTGTGCTATGCTCTGTATGCTACCAAACACCAAAGTAAGCAGGATGTCCAGTGTCCACCTGATTGAGCAACACTGGACTGATATTGCTCTTAAATGTATTACATGGAACCCTAAAGACTAGAAGAAAGGGGAATGTAGGTGGGAATTTTCAAACATTTAAACAATATATTCATGTGGTACATGGTAATGATAACATTGGTAGTTTCCCTGTATCCTTTTGCAAAGGGACTTTTGGCTCCTCCCACCACTAGGTGGAGTCCTCCTTGCTAATCCCCAAATCTGGACTGCCCTTGGCCAATAGAACACAGCAGAAGTGATGGTGTGACATTTCTGTACCTGAGTTGAAAAAGGCTTTGTTTGATTTCACTCTCTCTTGGAACTCAGCCTCTGCCATGAGAAAGAGCCCAAGCTAAATTTTTTGAAAATCAGAGACTTTGTTCAGCAGGGGCAACTTGGTTCATTTTTCCTAGCCATGGCCCTAGACTTGTGTGATAGTCTAGCCAAGATTGGCAAAACTGCCTAGCTGACCTGCGGCTGACCACAGAAACAAAAGTTTGCCCCCTGATATTAGCTGAGCCCATCTCTCTCTGTTCAGCAGAATGATCCAACCAAGTTGTAGACTTGGGAACTAAATAAATGTTCATTGCTTTAGGCATTTAAATAAATGCTTATTGCTTTATTCGAGTGATTTGTTACACAACAATGCCCTGATACAAGTACTTTATATAAAATGTTTTATGTTTAAAAGATTATTAAGTAGAGCCTAATTTTTATTTTATTTTTCTTATAATTGTGATTTCTCTTTGGAAGCACATTTTCAATGTTCATAAAATAGTTCCATTGTGTTAATCTTTATCAGTTCAGTAATAATTTTTGATTATACATGGTTAGGTTCTATAGTATTTTAATGACAACACAGTTTGTCTATTTCATGATATATAGTATAGCAAAATTTTACTTTTAGATCTCCCCTCCAAAAGAAAATGGACCTTGTTAGGAAAGTTAGAAGCCAGTCAGTTATGAATTATAGAAAGTACCTGGAAATGAACGTGAATTCAAGGACATGGTAACTAGACACTACAATGAGTTCTAGGTTCCTCTAAATCAGTGGTTCTCCATTGGGGGAGTGGTGTTTTTGCCCCACCGGAGACATCTGACAATGTCTGGAGACATTTTTCATTTTCTCAACTAGGGCCTCTAGTGAGTAAAGGATGCAGCTAAGCGTCTTACAATGCAGAGAAGTGCAATGAGACCAGGTGACTGAAAGAGAATAACCAGGTAGGAAATGAGTAAGTGATAAAGTCAGAGATGCAATGAATGATAATGGGGTTTGTTGGGTAGAGCCTTTATAAGAACTGTGGATTGGATTTGATGTAAGAAAGAGAGCCCTTGGAGGGCATTGAGCAGAATGACATAATTTAATTTCTGTTTAAACAGCATCATTTTGTTAGCTTTGTTGAGAAGATCCAATCAGGAAGACAGACATTTTAAGAGGCAATTCCAGTTGTCTAGGTCAGAGATGATGGTGGTTTGGACCAGCATGGAACCAGCAGAACTAATGGAAATGATCAGTTATATTCTCAATGTAGAGTCAAAAGGATTTCCTGTCATATCAGAAGTGAGGTCAGAGAAAGGCAATAATTAAGAATGACTCCACAAGGCCACAAAATCAAAGAAAATATAAAGTAATTCTGTGAAATACAATAAACCGAATTTAATTTCAACATAACAGATGCTTGTTTTTTGTTTTTGTTTTTTCTAGAACATATTTATGTGACAAGCATAGGTAGTAGTCTGTGTGAAGACAGAGTAAGTACAAATAGAAGCTGAGCAGTATTTGTAGAATTTACTTTAATCTTGGATTGAGGGATTTTTTCTATACTTCCCTAGGCAGGCTGGCATTGTAATGATGGTAAATTTAGTAACAGAGTTAGAGAAAGTATCAAATATAATAAACCCTAAAAGGTAAATTTTGTTGGAAGTCTAGAAGCAGGGTAGGAATTAATATTTATTACCCACACATTTTTTTAACCTGTTTAGATTCCGGGGAAGAACAGCACACTCCTAATCATGCAATATTCTGCACATTCAGTGAACGTATATACCATATTATACCTCACATTCTCCATCTTTACACTGGATGTTTAGTCAAATGCACTTCAATATTCTCAAATAACATTATTTCTATCTATCGATAACATAATTGCTATGCCTACAGGACAGATGTTGTCCCTTTGTTGTTTTGGGTCTGTTGAATACCTGAAACCTTCTCGCTGATGGCAGTGTGACCATAGATGTTCTGTGTCCTGGTCCCACTTAGAGATTTTGTTTAAATTGCACAAGCATAGCACAGGCTGTTTTCCCAAAGAAAGCAAAACTTTCGTTTACAAGTGATAGTTTAAATGGCATATGTATATGTATTAAATACTATTATTCATCAGGAAAAAGCCATAAATAGAGGAAATTATGTCTTCTATGAAAGTTTATTATTGATGGACAAGAGAAAAAATAGTATGGATGTTAATGAGAAATGCATAATAGTGAGGCATAAAAATTTCAAATTTCATTTTGAAAGTTTCCTAGGATTTGTGTGTAAGACTTAAGCTCCTTGCACACATATCCATGATGTCCATTTAAATACACCAGCTATAAGGCCTTTTGGTTTTAAAATTCAAGATGAATAAGAGAATATCAAAGTGACTTTGAACTCGATTACATTTTTGTGGACAACTTACCCTTGGTCAGAGGCAGAACATTCCACTCTATTACAATGGGTCCTACAGAAGTGCAGAGCACCCACCCAAGGCTCGCTTCACCACATCACTTTCTCTATCTCAAAGAGTTCATTCTGGTGTTGCAAAATTTGCACAGGCCAACAACAAGTTATGTAGACATCACACACTACATCAATCTAAAATTAAAATGACTGACATTAAATAAATCTTAAGCAAAATTTAAAAGTCAAAAGTTTCAATTTAAAAACACTATGAATTTAATAGTAGTTTCAGAACTCCTCTGAAGAATGATACTCTTTTCTGTATGTGCAACACCGCATTATCACGGGGTGGTAAGCCAATGAAAAATAAGTGAATACTTCGGTGGTGGTTCTATGCCACAGCTCAAATATGGTACAAAATTAAGTATACTTACCCTAAATATAATAAAGGAAAGATGGCTTATTTTAAGATAAATAAAATATAAATTGACTTTGCATTATTTCAATGTTTCCCTTATTTTCTGTTTTTATATTTGGAATTTCTTTTTAGCTATACAACAATCAAGTTTTATATGATTGAGAGTAAATTTTATAGTTCCAAACATTAGAAATCCATTTTTCATCACACTAAGTTCATTTAGAAATTTAGGGATTTTGATGTGTTTATTATATGACTATTATATTTGACTAATATTCTGTTATGATATGCTAAGGTAATATTATTAATATAACTATCACTTGTTGAGCACCTCAATATGCTTGGCTGTTTACTAGGTAAACATATTATTTCAGCTAATTAATTTAGAAAGTTAAAAATTTTATGTTATAAAAATGGCATCATATTACCACATTGATAAAATTGAACTGACATAGTGCTGAATGTATTGTATATTAGCAAGATCTTGTGTACCATCAAGATCCAAAGAGGTATGTTACTAAAACTACTAAATAGGTAATTTTATAGCAACTATCTCATCTCAGCATGAATGGGTACCAACAATACACCTTTCCATAGATAGAGTTCATTAACTATGACATAACTACTGAAAGGATGTAATTTAGGGCACATGACATGGAGATAGATTCAAATTTAGAGTTTTCTAAAGGAACTATAAAAGAAAAAATATTTTAATGTATGTAGACACTAGGGAGGAGGTCAATAACATAATGTCAGTAACATAGAGGACAAAGTTTCTCTATGTTTTCTCTCCTTCGAAGTGTTGCACAAATATACATGGTATTTTACACCCTCAGATTTTGAAAAGTGGGAGTTATGTGTGTGTGTGCTGATTTTTATGTATTCATAGAGAATATTAAGCTTTCATTGTCCAAAGTCTTTTGAAAATAGAAAGACAAATTTCTGATTTGTCCAAAAAGTCTTCCCATGCAAAATGATGTGATTATTTTTAGTCTTCCTTTCAGTGGAGAAGCAAGAATTTGCTCAGTATTAAAAGGATTTATCAGCTCAGCTTTAACCTTACTGAGGATAGAAATTACTATCACGAAGTTTGGAACTTGCTTGTCACAAGATGACAGATCTGCCCCTGTCCTCCTTGCCTTTGCCACAGTCGCTTTCTCAGGGCTCCCCTCTTCAATGTCCTGCCCTTTCCCTGGTTGTCTCCAACCCACTTCCTAACCATATAAAACAGAAGCTACTCACATATTAAATTAGTACACTTCCAGATAAAACACACACACTTCTAAGCTTACATCCTTCTACATCTATCTCCCCAGTCCCCTACTCTATTCAATAAATTTAACAAATTTGTCTACATTTATTGCCTACAATTCCTTTCACAATCTTCACTATTAATACCTTAGTCTAACAGCCATTTTTGATATTCTACATTACACTAATAGTCTCTTAACTTTTCTTCCCATTTCAAAATCTGCCTCCCTACAGTCTGTTTCTTTCATGGCAGCTGAAGTGACCCTGATAATCCCTTAAAAACAGAAGTCAAGTCATGTAATGTCTCTACTAGGAAATTTCTAAAGTTCTTTCATCTCACTCAAAATAAACCCAACCATCATCCTTTTTATGACTTAAAAGACCATACGTGTTTTGGCCACCAAGTTATCTCCATGTCTACTCCTTTCTAGGCTCATTGGTCTCATTTGCAGTTTTTTAGACAAGCCAAATCCCCTCCTGTGAGGATGTTGAAATTGGGCCACAGTCTAATGAAAAATCGAGAGAATCCCCTGGGCTTCTTCACTCTTCACCTGAATGTTCTTCCCTCTCTACCACCTGAGAGGCCCCACTCCTTTCCTCTTCCTCAGCCCTCCTTTTCTTTAATTTGGGGCAGTCCCTTTTCCAATGTCCTTACCTAATGATGGCCTAACTTTCCTAGGGCCTCCTGTCTTTCAAAAATCCAGTGTAGCAGCCAGAAAAGTGGCGTTTTGCCTTGCATCTTCCTTTTTCTGTTTCTGTTCTCTGCTGTTGAATACGTTAAAAGCAATGTCTACCAACTGAAATGGATTCATTACAAATTCACCATCTAATTTTTGCAATTTTCTCCTGATATCTGAGGTGTTTTGCCCAGCAAAGATCATATTTACCATTCTGGCATTTTCAGGAGCCTCAGGATCTGCATCAGTATAACATCTGTAGGCCTGATAAATCCTTTCCAAAGAATCAGTGGGTTCTTCATTTTTATTTATTTATTTATTTATTTATTTATTTATTTATTTAGCTGAATTTCTTGAATTTTGTTCAAATATTTTTGCTGCCCGTGAAGGGTGGTGGATCACCCATAGAAACCCAGCTTACTGGTTGTTTGCATTTAGGTCCCTACAGGTTAACAGTGTAAGGGGAATTGCCCTGCGTTGAGACTGGCTCCTGGACCAAATTGGGTGCCAAATTGGGTGTTAGATATTAGATGGTGATACCAGACCAGGCCCCTGAGAACTAACACACGATTTTCTAACTGATCCCTAAAAGGATGGGGAGCCAGCCCGACCACTTTCTAAGCCCCAGTGCTGGTGGTACAGGAATGGGGAGTGGTGGAAGAGGTAGTTATATTGACATAGTGGCCAGAGTGGCAGGGACAGCCAGCTCAACCAGTGAAACAACGTATCCTCAAGCTCATTCCCTTTTTCTTATTTTCCCTGATGTAATAGCACAAATGTTTACACATAGGGGATTTCATCATTCTTCCCTGCTTCTTCCCAGAGAAGCTCTAATGGCAGGATTATATAGAGCCATTCAAAGGCCACCATTCCTCAGCATTTTACTGTGAAGTCATAAATAGCAACTGATTCTCTATAACCATTAAAAGGATGTCTTTTTGCCTTGGTGTCAACCAACTAGGCTGAATTCTGGGTTGGGGCTTTTTGGTGATTTTTGGAACCGAGTGGAACCTTTCTCTTCTCCCACAGAATGTTCCACTTTTGGACAAGAACAGACGAATTTTTTTTTCCCTCTGTTTCTTTCCTCCACTTGACATCAGTAAAAGTTTTAAACATCACAAAACTGATTTCGTTGTAAATGGAGAAATGGTTCCAAAACAAAATGAAATGAAAAACCCAAAGGTAAACAGAAAACCCTACATAAAACCTCAAGTTTTGTCTTGGGGTTTTACATATCACAAGAACAATCAACTCAGTCCTCATGCAATGTGTCTCCTTGGAGAGATGTTTGACCCAGAACAATGACACAGGAGACCAAGATGACGTAATTACCACAGCAAGGGTGACAGTACATGGTGCACAGGGTCCCAAAATAACCCTGCATAAACCCCTTGAGGAGAGCCTAACAGGTACTGTGGCCATACATTGTCTTGGCCATAAAATATCATCTTCCTTTTAGTCATGGGTTCATAGCTGTAATCAGACCACTTACCCAAAATGCACACCAGAGGACTTTCTTTAAGGATAGATGAAACCTTCCCCATCCTCTAAAGACAGAAATACAAGAAAAACAAAACACAAAAGGTGCCCACAAATTCTAGCAGCCACAGAAACAAACGAACTGGTTCACAAATTGGATAAAAGTCCAGCAACTATTTCCGCTCTCCAACAGGGTACCCAACTCAAATACAAAACAAATTGGCTTATTCCAGAGGAAAAAAAGCCCCAAGTGGAAAGGAATAAAGTTTCTGGCTGTACAAACCAGAGCGACTTACCCTACTGTATGGAGCCCGTTGCCTCCCAGATCTCAATTCCTTGCTCCAAATGCCAAGCACTGGGGCAGCTTGTGCAACTTCAGGGAATTTTGAAGGGAAGATCTTCAGGACAAGTGGTACCAGCTCCTGCTGGAACAGCACCGACCGTAAGGCATAGACCCGATTTTTCTCTCTGCCCAAATCCTTTCTCCTCCCTCCCCTTCTTTGTCTATTAGCTAGTAAATGACCTCAATAGGCAGCTCTCGGCTTGAGTCACTTCCTTAGGTCACCTTTGCCTGACCTCCAAAGACTAATTCCACTCTTCAATACTCTCATAACACACTGCACATATTTAGGTGTGTAATTGTGCAATTATTTCCTTAATAGTTTTGTTAAGCTCAGTTTCTCCAGTTATATTGTAAACTCCATGAAAATGTGTCACATGGTTGGTGCTCCATCTTTGTTACACAAATGAATGACCCCCTCCTCCAAAAGGATAATGAATTTGATACTGCTTCTTCAGTGGTAGGTTCTTTTAAACTTTTAAGGTTAGCTATTGAGTTAATTGAACCTTTCTTTGTCCTCTGTCAATATGTTAGCATAGGTAATGCTCTGCTTCCTTGAACACAGCTGAATTCTCTAGGGCGTAATTTATTCCTGCTCTGCCAGCTGAAATACAGACTCTATGACCTTCTCTTTCCCCTAGTGACTTGGACATTTACTTAGTCATTTATGGTTATTTAAGTGTCAGATTATATTATTCTCCATATTTGCCCCATAGGACATTGTCAAAGATACCTCAGGATCTCATTTCTAAAAGAATGGCAGCAGCATTTACCAAAGTGGAAGAAATACAAGTGGAAAACACATTACAAAAATCTCATTTCTACTTTTTCTGCCACAAAACCATTTCTACTACAAAACAAGATGACTGCTAAAGTCAGATTTCTAAGTGAATATATATTTTTGTTTAACTTGTTAAAAAATACAGAGACAACTAATGTGTTTTGACCTTCTAATATGTAATATTGTTTTATCATACCATTATGTAGTCACCAGTATAAAAGATAACATATACAACAATAGGAAAACATAATAAAATCTAATAAAAATATGTTTACAAGTCTTAGCACTTTTCCTTCAGATTATCCAGATGGCTTAAAATATTCTTAACATTTAAATAAATAAATTTGATAATACACACTGGATACTGAACTAAATTTCTTATCATTGCTGAAATATCTAACAACATATCAATATAATATGATAATTCCTGAAATAAACTAAGGCAAACCCTTATGTGCAGTCAGTATTATAAGAATTAATTGCTAAGAATTTCTCTGTATAGGAATTGGCTTTAGGAAATGTTATTTGTGAAAATAGGTGCAGCCTATAATCGTTTTCCAGGAAACTGACAAGACCTCAGAGGGATGTCTCCAACCCCCTTGTCCACCCCCATCATATTGCAAATGAAAGTGGGAGACCTTGAGAGGTTATGGGATCTCTGGTCAGTGGTCTCTCAAGCTGCAGAGGGGATGGATGGGTGTGAGAGAGCAGTAATGCAGCCAGCACTTCCTGACCCACTATCCCTGTAGTTTTATAATTCAGTAGGGCCAAGGGAGTGGAAATCAGATGGAACTGATTTCTCACTTCATCTGAGCATGATGTGACTTCTCACTGAAATGACAAATAATATTTAAAAATGGAAAATAATATTTAAAAAAAACCATCCATTGTGTATATTTACTAATAAAGTTTCAGTTATATTTCAGTTTGAAGAAGAAAAGAAAACTGTTATTTACAAATTTATAGAACTGATATATGTGCTAGTGAATAATTAATTACTTCATAAAAAGAAAGTAATTACTAATAGCCATCTTTTGAATTTTAGCAAATGAAAATTGAATCCATACTGAGGACCACTCTGAGAAAAAAATTGTAGCTATGACCATAGGTATGGGCAGGACTTATATTACTATCCTGTATTTTCCAGAAGGAAATGGGGCTTCCTCAAATTAAATAATCTGTCAAAGATCACACTGCTAGCAAGTGGCATAAATATAGAAAAACCCAGAATGTCTTAAATGATTATAATGTGGGATAGATGTATTGACTCTCTCACAATGACTAGAATACAGCAGAAGTAACAGGATGGCACTTCAGAGACTAGGTCATACAAAGACAGTGGCTTCCATCTTGGGTGCTGGTTCCCTGCTTGCTCTCTGGCTCATCGCCTCTTAGGAAAGCCAGCTGCTATGTTGTAAGCTCCTCTGTAGAGGCTAATGTGGCTGGTTGCTGAGAGAGACTCTGGCCAACAGTCAGTGAGAAACCAAAGTTGTCAGGTTCTCACTACAGGATTTGGTGCTCGTGAGGCACTGAATTCTGCCAATATCTACATGAAAGAGCTTGGAAACAAATCCTCCCCTAGTCAAGCTTCAGAATAGGCCAACTGACAGCTCAACTGAACACTGATGAGAAACCCTGAGCCAGAGCACTCTGCCAAGCCATACTGACATTCCTTACCTATAGAAATATGGAGATAATATTTGTTGCTTTAAGCTACTCAATTTTGGGATAATTAAGCATCAACAGAAAACTAATACAGGACATTCATTTGATTCCATATAAACTTCTTAAATGTATGAGTACTTATAAAATGTAAAATATATTAATTACTACTATGAAATTATCAAGAAAATATATCTATTTGTATTTTTAAAGTTATCAAAAAGGATGCTATGATATCTACAGATGTCAGAGGGTTATCAGTTATATGTACCTCCTAAGTAAGAGTCACAAAGTCGAAGGGCAGGTATGAAGAGGCATAAGTCTTATAGCATTCAAGAAACATGAAAAATTTTTTCTTGCCAATAAGGACCCTCTTTTTTAGCATAATATCAAATTATTAACAAGACATTCAACTTGTCATTCTTTCTCACACTAAGGGTGAGAAAAATAAAGAAGGTAAGAATAAGGGAGAAATATATCCTTATATTCCCATAAACATAACAATGCCCATGAGACTTGGTTCCCAAATACATGGTGGACAAGAGGATCAGAGAAACCCATTCACTGAGGAAACTTTGAATGACTGAGCTGGATGCAAAGTCAGGAAAATTTTGAAGGCCAGATTCCTTGGAGGTAAGCAAATTTTGAAGCTGGCAGCTGTCCTGGGGACAAGAGCCCATTCTTGTCTCAGTGCTCAGTGCCTAGCCTAAGGTTGGGTCCAACTGTAAATATTTTACTGAAATGAAGACCTCTGAAAATATCCCAGTGGAGATAAACATCTGTGCTGGTTTGCAATATTCAGGAATTCAAAAACTATGGAAAAGGACAACACCTACAATAACAGTGGCCTAGCTCAGTAAGTAGCATTGATGACTCACTGAAGGATAATAAGAAACCAAAGTGTGAGAGACAGTAGGAAGACAGAGGGCTTTTTTGGCAGCTTACAAAGAGGCAGTTGTCTCCTGCAGTGGAAGAGCTGTTGCAGCCGTGCAGCAGACTCAGAATCTGATAGAGTTACAGATCTCCAGAGACTCTCACCAAGGCCATCTATTATGCTAACATCAGTGTTCTGATTGGGAAAACCTAAGATCGGGAATGGTTATATTGCATATATTATGCTAGGTAAGCAGATCTATCAGAGGATTATGTTCCAAAGGAGGGCCCGGAGGATATGCCATCCTCCAAGGCCATCAGAAATGTGCTAATGAAAGGCACACCAGCAACTCTGAAAAAGTTCAGTGATGGCTGTTTTCTTCAGGCTAGAGATAATAATAGAAGTGGTCACGGTCTTGATTGTATTAATATCAATGGAGTTAATGGGATCTCAAAGTAATAAAGGCCAGGTTTTGCTACACAACCTCTAGAAGTCAGAGACCACAATTACTGAAACAACCTGAAAGGTTGGAAGAGCAGCCAGTGGGCTCTGACTTGCAAGAAACTACAGAGACTCTTAGTGTAACATGGAGCCAAACGGTACAGCCTGCAAAGGTTCTAGAGAACATCTATAACCAGAAAAAAAGAGTAAGAATAAGGAATCAGGATACTTAGGGTGATTGTTGCCCCCAAAATCATGATTTCCAGATCAGTTTCTAGATATTAGTCAATTTTTAGGTCCAGAACCCATTGACTGAAAAGGCGGTCAGTTTCCTAGGAGAAAAGACCCTGCAACACTGCAGCAGGTATATATTTAATGATTCCCCAAGTTCTTTCCTTAAAGACAGATAAACATTACTGAAGTGAATGAACATTGGGTAAAGGAGACTATTCAGAATTTTTAAGGGCTTGAGTTGGTATTGTTACCCACAGACCCAAAGTCTCTTCACAAATCGCCCTCCCCAGTGCAGGCTTAAGGCTTAGGAGAAAAAAGTATTAAATGGACCTCTTGCTAAAACTTAATTCACAAAGAGCTCATTAGGTCCATAGACCCACCCATTGGTAGTGTCTCCAGTCCCAAAGAATAATTGGATTTGATATACATGGCAGTTGGAAGAATGTCCATATTGAGTCCTTGATGTATCAGGTAAGGACTACCATGGATGAGGAAGGCCAAGTAGAAACCTCTAAAACTGCTTCAAGTCCTAGATAAGATAGCAAGCTAAAAACAATATTGCACTCCCAAAGGGATGGTGGAGATTAGTACTACCATTAAAGACCTAAAGGGTGTAGGGGTGGTGGTTCCATTCATATCTCTAGTATTTACATCTCCAGTTTAGTCCCTGCAGAAAGTACAGTGACTTGAAGAATGACTGTAGGATATCACAGGCTCCCTCAGTTGCAGCTAGACTGACAGATGAGTTATCATTGCTAGAGCAAATTAATAAATCATACAAAGATGTCACACAATACTTGAGTTGGCAAATATGTTCTTTTTAGATTCCAGTTAGAAAAGAGAATCAGAAAGTTTGTATTTACATGCTATGGAAAACATTCATTTATAGTTTTGCTTCGGGGACATGTTAAGTCTACCACCCTTTGCCTTGATGCAGTCTGAACAGATCTTAATGTCCTGGGCATCTCACTAAATATTATACTAATCCATTACATACTAATAGATGACACCATCAATTAGACGGGACAAACTAGAGGTGGCTACTATGCTAGAAGCCTTGGGAAGACACATGTGCTCCAGAGTATAGGAGGAAAATTCTATGAAAATTCAGGGACCTATGACATCACTTCAGTTTTTAGGTATCCAGTAATAAAAGGTATGCCAGCACATTTCCTTCAAAGTCAAAGACAAATTGCTGCAGATTTCATTCCCTACTACAAAGAAGGAAGCACAGCACCTGCTAGGCATCTTTGGGTTATGTTTAGGAAGAATGAATCTGACTGATACATTAGATGGCTGATGGAAGAGTGCTGACACTAAGTGGGGCCTAGATCAGGAAAGGTTTCTGCGGCAGGTCCTCATTCAGTGCAAGTATTCCTGCCACATGGGCCATACAATCAGCCAGACTCCATGACATTAGATGTGTCAGTGGTAGCAAAAGATGCAGGTGAAAAATGAAAACATGCTCCAGAGGGAAAATCACAATACAGACTTATAGGTTTCCTCATTAAAGAATGATGTACTTTTTGGGACTTCCCATGCTACAACTAAGAGTCCACATGCCGCAACTAAGACCTGGTGCAGCCAAAATAAATAAATAAATATTTAAAAAATTTTAAAAAAAGAATTATGGACTTTTTAATAAACATATATTTTATGTTATGTGGCTCTTGTAGGTACAGAATGCTTGATCATGGAGCACCATGTGAGAATGTGTGTAGAACTGTCTTCAATGAACTGGCTCTGTTGGATACACCAAGACATAAGGCAGGATGGGTTCAGAAACAATCCATTATAAGACAGAAATGACACATCTGGGAGAAAACCTGAGTAGGAACAGAGAGCACACGTAAGCTGCATTAGCAGGACTCCCAGACCTCCATGTTTCCAATTACAATTGCGCCAATCATAGAGAAAGCCTAACGTGCCTTCAATAAGCTGTTAGTAGAGATCTGCACTTCAAGGATGTTGTTAGTGAGGGCTGAAAAGTAAGGAACTTGTTATTGAAACTAGAGGAAGGAGAGATCCTTGTTATACAGTAGCAGAAAGCATAACGAAATTCTATCCTTCAATTATGTGGAAATCAGAACATGGAAGTGATAAACTTGGTTATCCAGCTAAGGAGATTTCCAAGTAAAATGTTACCTGGTTTCTTCCTCCTTATAGGAAAATATGAGAGGAGAGGCATAAACTGAGGGAAGAACTGTTAAACATGAAGGAACCAGAACTCAACTATTTTGAAAATTCTCAGCTTTTCCACATAGCATAAGATGCTGAAGTTGAGAAATAGCTTCTAAGCATTATTAGGAGAAAGTGGAATTGAGATAAGCCATAGTCTAGGGAAAAAGCTGAGGAAGTGACTATATGTCTTGTGACAATCTTACAAAGATCAAAAGGTCAGAGTATTCAGTCAGAGGACCCATTAAAGAGATAAAGGTGTGCCTTCTAGAGCCTCTCTAACAATGGGGCCTCTAGGAAAAATAATCATGTTGTGTCTCAGCCTTCTCAGCAGGAGCTCAAGGTAGGAAAGTGCTGGTCTCAAAGAGCTCAGTGGGTGCGGCTGTTGTCTAATGGAGGGAACCCAAGTGGAATTCACAGAAGATCCACAAGTTTTTGAGAAAGTTATTTTTTCCAGAAAAGAAAAAGAAACACACAGAACACAACACTGAAAACTTGAACTGAGAGGGATAGTGAGAGTGCAGAATGAGAAAGAGTTGTTGGGCCCTTAAAATTCTACCATCAGGAAGCAGACTGATAAAACCACTTAGCTGCCTATGCATGCTACTATTCATAAAAACAGAAGGATGACTCAGGATGGAACCAGGAGTCACAGTGAACTACTCCCAGGCCTTTAAAACCTAATCGAAGCAGATCCAGCTTTTGCCCAGCTGTATTTCAGAATTGCTATGGACTGATGACTCCTTTGTATCGCTCATGTCCCCATTTTTGAACAGGAACCTCTATAAATGTTTCCTTATGCCTGTCCCACCATTGTATTTTGAATGTGGAGGGAAGATAACTTGTCTCTCTAGTTTTACATGTCCATGGAACAAGAGAAAGTACACCCGAGAAGCCTCACCCACACTTATACCTGATTTAGATGATGGCATTTGAGCAGATGCTGTCATGGGATGAGACACTTGGAGACGTTGGAAGGAGGTGAATGTATTGTTCAGATGGAAGGGATAAGAGGGTGGACTATAGTGGCCAGGCTCTAGGATGATCCTTACTTATACTTTCTCTATCACACCCGTGTAATCCCCTTTCCTGGAGTGTGGGCAGATCTTATGACTTGCTTCTAGTAGATTGAATACTGCAAAGGTAATGAGATAACACTTCTGTGATTACATTGCATAAAATTATAATCAACCTTGCTAGTAGACTCTTTCTCTCTTGCTGGATTTGATGAAACAAGCTGCTGTGTTTTAAGCTGTCATATGGAGAGACCCACATGGCACGGAAATAAGGGAAGCCTCTACCTAACACCCAGCAGAAAAGTGAGACACTCAGTCATTTAAACCACAGGAACTGAATTCTACCAACAATCACATGTGCTTGGAAGTGGATACTTCCTCAGCTGAGCCTTGAGATGAGACTGCAGCCCTGGCTGACACTTAGTTTGCAGGCTTGTGAGACCTGAAGCAAAGGTCCTGATGCAGAAGACTCAGGTAAGTTGTGCCCAGACTACTGTCTCACAGAAACTGTAAGACAGTATGAGTTGTTGTGAACTATGACACTAGTGGTAAGCATTTCATTTTTCTTTTATAATTATTTGCTATTTAAAATATTACACAAAAACTGTTTGTATGATACTATATTTTGAAATTTTAAAAAGTTTTTTGTTTTTTTTTAATGTTCACAATATAATAGACTTCTTTCCTCTGAAGTAAAATCAGAGGATTTCTTTACCGGTCATGCAGAGTTTATCCTCTTGGTAAAGATTTGGTCTAATAAAGACACAGATTTGTCTTTGAGGAGTATTTGGTTTTTGTGTTCTTGGGGTTTTTTGTTTGTTTGTTTGTTTTTAAATCAGTACTTTGTTTAAAAAAAAGAAAAAGACTCATGTGCTTCTTAGAAAAAAATTCTTTGTACTCCTTTGGGCATGGAAGTCTGGGCTGCCCACAAGCTAGAGATGAGTCTAAGATGTGTTAAAAGTATTTCATGACACTTCTTTATATGAAGATAACCCATAACCAGCCTTTTCTGTATTTTTGGTATTTCTTCCTGCTTATGACATTCCCTTACTAATTCTGTTCGTGTGCTTTAAATCCACTTCTCACCATTTACCTGTGAACCTCATCCCCAGAAAGACACATCTAGGACCCCAGGAGATATAGGCTTATTTCCTTCTCTCTCCTAAGGGCAGTAATTCTGATGAGAAGAAGAGCAACTCATTGTGATGGAGTAGCTACTGTGGTTGATTTTTACTGAGCAGATTTATTGTTTCAATATTGTGCTATTATCTGATAAACCTCTCATGGAAAAGGGGTTGGAATGGCTATTTTAATTTTCAGAAATGTTGTGAGGAAAGAAACATTCCACAAGGCTTTGAAGGGGATATGATAACCAAGACAAAAGAGCTGGAATTCAGTTCCATGGATTGCTTAGAAATAAACTGTTTTGTTTTTGATGGTTCTGTTAATGCCTAAACCAATTCTTGACACCAATAACATATTTGTTGACTAAATGAATAAGCTGGAGGGACCAGAGCTATTCCCTAACCCCTCAGCACTTGCATTTACAGCAGCTGTACCAAAGTGTGGCTTGGAAGGAACTATAGCACCTTAAAGTCTCAACAGATCTCTCCCCAAACCATCTTATATAAACAACAAATCCAATTAAAAATAAATGCAGCTTCAAGACAAGTCCTATATGTCTCCTTTGAACCTAATCTCTAAACACCTCTTATATAGAAAGGTGTCTGCTGTCTCCATGTGGGAGCTTTAGTAGCCCTCACATTCTGAGCTACTTGCCCTCAGTGCAGTGTCCTGTGCTCAGCAGTCAGGCTTTTGAACTCGGTAAAGGTGCTGATGATACTCATTCTTAATAAGGTAATTTTGAATTCATGCGTTTTTCACTCCAATATAGGAAACTATTTTGAGAGAAGTCCAGCCAGAGAAGTTAATGTTTAAAATATAACTAAAATTTTGTTGAGAATAAAATTTCAGATATCAGTAAAAGGCTGAGGGGAAAGGGCTGAATACTTGCCTATTCAGTCACATATTTACACCATATTTTACCTATGGAACAAGAATTGAAGAGAAATAATAAAAAATAAGCTTGAAGTTTCTCTTCAAGAATTTAAATGTTGAGAAAGAGATGAGATGGGGACATAAAATAAACCTAAACATCTTTATATTATATAGTTATATGAAGAACAAACTGGGATAAAAGAGGGGTCATAAGTTCATGGGAGCTGGGCCCATGCAAGGTAAAGTTAGTTGGTGTATGATATGATGTTGAGGGGGAGGGAGGTGTACTAGACATGCAGGTGCTGGATGAAAGTTCACGTGAAATTGATCTGAACTCTAATAGTCACTTACTCAGGTTAAGTGGGAGAAAATAGCCATAGATATAATGAAGAACCAGCAGCTGTAAAATTGTGGTAGTAATGATTTTAAAAAATGTATTTCATCTAGAAAGTGAAGATGAGTAGTCAGAAGTCTCATTAGGTATCATTATTTCATTAGAGACTGTCATCTCCTTCTCTGATATTTCATTCCACCAATATTGAATTATCAATTATTTAATATATCTTATTAATACATCTTATCACAGAAAATTTCATCTAGGATCTATACCCCCCCCCCTATTTTGGTGACTACAAAGCACACAATTATTCTAGCAACTAATGCTATAGCAAAAATACATATTAAAATAGAAATACATGAACCATAATGCTACAAAATGTTTTTATTAATGTCCACAGCTTTTCTTTTTCTTTAAAAGAATAGCTGCTCATATTTCCATTTTAAGTATTTTCCCCCTTTTTATCTTACTTATTGGAGGTTACAGGGAACATATTTGGCCATTTTATATTGTCAGTGAGGTCACTAACCCTCTCCCCAAATGGCTGATTTGGCATCACATGGAATATTACATAAGGTCAAAAGGTAAACCTACAACCAATAAGCAACAGGAAAAAGCTATTGAACTCTATGGTCACAAATCATGTGCTACATAACACATTTACAGATGACCTAGACAAAGGGCTTCCCACTGCTATGGAAAAGGTAGAGAAGGAGACAGAAATTTGAATAGATGGGATATCACAAGTAGTAAAAGAGAAACGTTGCATTAAAAATAACAATCACACTCCAGGCTTGTGATATTTCTGGGAGTCTGTGATCAGATTAAATAACCAAAATTCATTTTCCTAGGGAAAAATCCTCAGTGACTTGTTTCTTGTCCCATTTTCATTGCCTATATATGACCTGTATATTTTTATGTATTACATTTATAATAGAATACATAGGCTGAACTGGAGTGAATATTAATTAATGCCTAGTGGTCCCAAACATGTATGTGTACAAGAATCTTTTTGTCATTGAAACCACATTCACTTCTCTACTGTATAAATATTAATTAAATAATGGCAGAATTTGTGGAGCAAAAAGAGATCTTCCAGACAGTATAGTTTAAGATCTTCAGTTTACAGGGAAAAACACCAGAGTCTGAAAAGAATTTAAGGAATTTGTACTGGATAGAGAACGTTCATAACCTAGATCTCAGTTCAGTGGTGTTTATTGTCTGGCAGTTACCTCCTAGTAGAGAGCTAAAAAGGCTGTCCCTGTATGTTCTCATAAACTAGAGCACCTATAAAATCACCGTCTTAGGTAGAAAAGAATGTTATATTCAACCACAGAGTTGACATTTTCTATTTGTGCTACAGTTGTTTGAGAACCTCTCTTTATTTTGGAAATTTCTCACATTATGAGTTCTGCATGACCAAAGCATATGTCTCCTTTGCATGGATACAGGCATATGGCTTAGGTTCTTCTATCCATAGATATTCATGAAAGACTTGAATGTTAAAGTGAGCAAGGCAAGGAGTTAGTCATGTTTCCCAGAATTTACTGTCTGTCAAATATACTGTTCAAAGTACCAGTTTTTCAGAGGTCAAGGTTGTAGAACCCCAGCTATAAAATGTCAAGAGCTATTGCAGTGCTAAAGATGATAGTATTTCCTTAGAGGGACTTTGAGGTCATGATTGGATATTGTTGCTAGCTTTCCACCTCTAGGATTTCCGTAGGGTTTCTCACAAAGTTTCCATGAGATGTTCAATGTCATTTAACAGCTCTTCTCTCTTCTCTTTTTTTGTGACTAAGGTCAATGAACTGTACGTGGAATATTGGTTGTTTTAATTTCTACTTTGAGACAACCATGCCACACACTATGGAGAATAAAGATGTAAACATGTTGAGGGCTCCTGGGAGCACACACACAGCTAAAAATGTAAGACATATAAATTCCTAGCAATTAGGTAGATCATGTTCAAGGTTGTAATAACTGCAGAAAGAAAAAAATGTCTTAGGAATTTAGAGAAGGGAGGGCATATTAACACTAGTGACGGTTCTTAAAATTTAGTGTGGCATTGCAGGTTTCTGAAATTTTAATGTAGAGTACAGATTACTGGCCTCCACCGTCAGAGATCATAATACTTGCAGCTGCATTAAGGCTCATAAATTTGCTTTTCTATCAAGACTCCAGCTGATTCTGAGGAAGCTGGTACCCTAACTTCACCTGTTAAAAAACAACAGAGGGTCAGAAAAATTTTAAGAAGAGTGTAACTTAACAATCATGCTTCTCAATTTTTTCTAAGTTTTCTTTGATTATTATGGGCTGTAATTTCCTGTTTGCTTATCTCTTTTCTAAATGTTGCATGATTTTAAGTTTCCCACTGTCATGTGGTTTCATCCAAAATGATATTAGATATCTCAGGGAAACCTAGAAGGAGCTAAGAGCCAGAAGTTGTAATACTAGAGAGTAACCAGAACCCCAGAGGATGGAATCAAAACAATATTCTGTCCATAAAATAACAACTTCATATCTATTTTTACATTTCTATTTCCCTAACTTGATGCTAGTCCAAGTTCTAATTATTGGGTTGGCCAAAAATTTGTTCGAGTTTTCCTGTAAGATGTTATGGAAAAACCCAAAGGAACTTTTTGGCCAACCCAATACCTTTCACTAGGTTCAGTCAGTATAGGCCTGGTTATGAAGCAATAAAAAAACAACCCTCAAATCTCAGTGGCTTATTTTTTTTTAAGACTTTTTCTCACCCATGCTAAAGGTGAAGTGCCAACTAGATGAGGGCACTGCTTTGCATGAATGTCATCCTTACTCCATCAATCAATACTAATGGGGAAGCCACTTTGTAAAATGGCAGTGGTAATGAGAAGCCACAAAACATGTCCTAATTCTAAAATTATATATATATATACTGTAAGGGGTGAGGGGGTCAGCTGGGGAGCAAGTCACATGCCTACTCTAACTTCAACTGGACAAGGAAATGGAATCTTACCATTTACTCAAAAGGAAAGAGAGCAAGCATATTTGTGAACAACCTGTCAAAAGGACCATTGCAAAAGCCTCCTAATTGATCTTTGTGACTCCAGATTTCTCCTCCAGAATCCATTCTAATCTATGATCAGATTAATCTACTTAGAGTATGACTATGGCTATTTTGTTCTTTCGCAGAAAACTCCAAGTTTCCCTCCTTTATTTTTAATAAAATACAAGATTCTCAGAGCGTATTTGAGGCCTCCCACACTGTGGCTTCTCACCTATAATCTCCAATCTACTGCCTAAGACTTACCTTACATGAAGCCTGTGGTCCGAGAAATTTGTACACTCCTCAAATATGTTTTTTCTTTACTAACTCCATTTTTTAACTTATGCTGTCTAGAACCCTGAATTCAGACTTAATTAGCAGTTATTAAGTACTGATTATATGTCAGATGAATTTCTTGTACAGTTATTATTTTGTTATCATATCTACTTATCAAAGTACTAGAAATTCTTGAATTTTCATTTTAAATGATACCACCGCCAAGAAGGTGATGTTCCCAGTTAGTTGTGATCTTTAGTTGCTCATAATTCTTATGGTCTTTGGATAAAGCTTTATTTTAACATAGCATAAACTCTGCCTTTTATTACAAATACCTGATAGTTATCTAATCTTCAAATGAAAAATGCAGACTTTTGAGCTAGGAATTGAACTGCTTTTAAGTCATTGTGCAGCACTGTGTAAATAATAGTGTTTATTAAATAAATGTTGAATTGCGTTAAGTAAATATACATAACAGCACCTGGACATCAATCAATGATATATTTAACCGTGGAAATTAATTTAGTTTTGTGTGCGTATATGTGGGTGTGGTATGTTTATCATTTGCGGATTCCTTAAGGCACTATTACTGGGTGACCATTAACATTTTCCCAATATAATCAAATATGTAAGCTAGGAAATATAATTCTGAGTAGAAATACAAACACATACAGATAGTAGCTCTAACGATGTCTAATTTTCATTTGTATTTGGGTTTTTGAGTTGTTGGGACAATGTAGAACTGTGGGTATGTTTAGAATAGCTCTTCCAAGTTTGATAAGTAGGACTCTCCTTTGCAGCCCACCTGACAAATCCTTCATTTGTGTTTCAAAATAGTCATCAGCTGTGCTAACAACAAAAGGAAAAGACAGTATGGTCAGCTACCAGATGGGAAATTATTTCAACTCAGTGTTAAACATTTATTCGTAACATTCAGGTTATAACATAAAGCAGAAATGGCCACAGAGGATTTTATTTTACTGCCTGTAAGGAACACCTCTGTTTTTTTTTTTGAGGGTTATATTTTTCCCTTGGTGTATTTCAGGCATACTTCACCACTTAACAGGGTTTCTGTAGCTCACTCAAAGCACTTGGCATTCCCCCTTTTCAGGCACCTATTATTGAGGTTATCACTGGTAATAGCAGTCAGATTAATATATAATTCTCACGTGTGTAATACAACAAATGAGATGGACTCACAGTTTGAGGGCCATGCTGTTTTAAAGTTGATGGTGTGATTTATATATTCTCCCTAAAGTGTGATATCTATATTTACAGAAGAAACATTATTCAGTTTTTATTGAATAGAGCAGTTCTCTTGTCAAGGAGACTTGGATGACATCTCAGACTTCACATAAAATTTTATATTCTCTTAAGAAATAGTATTATGTTTTGATGTACTATTCCATAGTATCATCCTAAAACAAAGTGAATTAGTAATGATTTGTTTTATATCATATAGATAAGCTTATTTATATACAGAAACTATGTACTGATGATGGATTACTGTTAACCCAAGTATGCTATCTATAGCAGCATCCACCATGGATAAGCAACGTTCATTACCAAGCCAAGAACAGCTGTGCTAGAATAAGAGATGGTGCTATACTTACAGGTGAGATAAAATGGGGAGAAAAATACTAAGAAGGATTTGAAAGACATTAAGAGAGCCACACTCACACACCCTCCTTTTCTCCTGTGAAAGTCTCCCTTTACCCACATTGACACTGTCTTATCCTTACATACAGGACATGGTTGCTAGGTTTAGGGATGCCCACCTGTCCCAAACAGGCCTTCTGATTTGCTTGAACTCATTGGAGAGGAAAATATGCAGATCCTCTTTGGGGCTGAAAAACACAAGATGTGAAATTTGATAATTCCCTGTGTTTCCAACCATGTTAACTAAGCCAGTAAGCTGTAAGAAAGAATGAAACCCACAGACAAAGAGAAGCAAAGATGAGAAACAGGTAAACTTCTTTCATCAACTGAGTTGCTGAATCCCATTGTTCCCGAGGATCAGCTGTGCCTTTTCCTTCACATGGTTTGGTTGTAAACTATTCTATGGATTACATGAGCTTATAAGTTTCCCTTTGTCAAGTTAGTTACATAGAGGCCAGTTACTCACAACAAAGAGCTTTTTCACAAAACAAAATGTAGTGGGACTGGAGGACCCTGGATGCATCTGAGAGCTGAAAAAATAGCACTGGATTTACACTGATGCTAAAGAATCAACTGGACAAGATAGACTATAATGAGCAATACAGTAAAGAGAAAGGATAGTGTAATGGTTTGGATTATTGTTTAATGATACTCCCCTCCCTTGGGGGTAAACTATAGATCACTTTGGTCAATGGAATGTGAGTAGATACATTGTAACCACAGATTTTGACTTGTCCTCTTTTGTTCCTTAGATCCATGATGAGAAGATTTTCCTCTATTTATTCCACTGATCCATGAACAATGTAGAAACAAGGGGAGCAGACCTGAGCTCAACCTACAAGCTGAAGCAGAGGTACTCCAACGAATATGCAGATCATTAGCGAGAAAAATAAATACTGGTTGTTGTAAGCTGCTGAGTTTGGGGCTGGTTGGTTACACAGCACTTATTTTGATAATAGCTAATTATTAAACATGGATAATGAGTTGTAAAAATTAAAGGCAAAGCAAGTACAAGAATGAGTAGTTTCAAGAAGTAAATACCAGTGGGCTGACACTTATAGGAAATAGAAGAAGCAGGCAGATTACAATATACAGAAAAGAAAGAGAGTATGGGATATGCAGTAGAGATAATAGGATTATATGAATAGAGGGAAGAATGGGAGTCAGAGAGGATCTTTGAGAAAAAGATCATAGGGCAGGTTAAAACTACTTTAGAAACAGCATACAATAGATGCAGAAGGGAAGGGATGTGGGAAGTATATGACATAGTAAGAGAAAAGCAGGAACAATGTAGAACTGAGGGTATATTTAGCAACAGCTGGCCACACTCCCTCCCCTTTAAATATTAAAAAAAAGCCTGAATTCTAACTCAGGTTAGATGGTTCTTTGGGACACTAGTCCACCATCTCCTAGGTCAGTATTCCTTGCCCCAACACCTCATTCCTTGATTTATTGGCCTGTTCTGTGGTGAGCAGTATAAGCTTGGACTCAGTAACAAAGAGAGATTATTAATGCTCAAATTTTGTCTTAAAACTTTTAGGATCTAGACAAACAAGGATCTTATGCATATGTTTATTTTTCATCATTGGACTAATATAACAGGAAAGCAGTTGGGTGTTGTATTTTGTTCATCCCCTTTTGAACACATCAACCATGCATTCATTCACTCACTTATTCATTGATTCTTATATTTATTCAATAATATTTACTGGGCACCTACTCAATACTAACTATTCTTTTTAGGAGCTGAAAATAAAGAGAAAAATATGACATGGTCTGTTTAAAGGAGCTCACAGACTAGTAGGGAAATCAGATAAGTAAACAGATGATGGCAATAAAGTATAATATTAAATTTAACACAGGAGTTACACAATATGGAAGACTAGATAAAGGTAGCTTGACCCAGGTCAAAAATGGGAGAATTGATATATTACCTTTCTGGTTGTAAGTGGCAAGTTTAAGAAAAAAAAAAGGAAATTTATTGATTCAAATAATTGGCTCAAAACAGGTTGCTATGACCTGAAACATAAATCCATTTAGAAGCTCTGGTCATCTCAGGGGTCTGTATCTCCATATCTCACTGCCTGGTAACACTTCAGAGACTGATTTTAATCTGTACATAGTTGAGTTTACTTTATCAGGAGAAATGGACATTAGCAGCACCAAGATTACCTGATCCTTTGAGCCAGAATAGCTACATTAATTATTATCCAAACCAAGACACCTTTCAGAGTGAAAAGAGTCATATTAAAATTAGGCTAAGAAAGGAGGTATAAACCAGGTGAGATATTCCTTGGAAATCTGGAACGTATGTATACCCCATATATAACCATTATCCTAAAGGAAAAGAAACGCTCTGTCCTACCATCCTCACATTAGCATTTTGTGAAGCTTATAATGAGGTAATGTGGATTATGTCCCTATCCCGGAGACAATTACTGTGGCAAAGAAAGTGGCGCACTGTGATTGAATAGACTGTTTCCCTCCCTCATATTTTTTCTAACCCTATACCTCTCTCATAGCATCAGACCTTCTGATTAAGAAGACCCATCACCCTTTACATCTTAGGTGAGAAACAGCTGTTCTTGGCTCTGTCTTTAAAGGACTGTGGTAGTTTCTTATATTTAGAGTAGAACATTTATGATACATACCTTGTAATGGAAGACCATAATAAGTTATTATGAAAGACCTCCTTCCTACCAGCAGTGAGGGTGAGCAGCAACAAAAGGAACAAAGATGTCAGAGTACTTCATTGTGTCACACACCCACACACACAGAGACACACAGACACACACACACATTTGTATTTGGTCTCTTGATTTCAAACCTTAATTTCAAATGATTTTATCTGCCTGATTTATTTATGTGGATACAGCCCAAAATAAGCATTGCTTCTCATATGATTTACTTTCTAAAAGTCAAAATAATGGGTCAAATAAATATACTAAGTGAAACTGAGCTTGGCAATGTTACCATTTTGTTAAAGATAAATGAGAGTTGTGATTGTAATAATTTATCAATTGCTACATTCATCCAAAGTAGTAATTAGGTCACTACAAACACAATTTTAATACAATTTGCTTACATGTACACAATTTTTCTGCTCTTATCTTTATTATTAAACAAAAGCTCTCCTAATCAAAGGGCAGATAATCACCCACCTTGCAGTCTAAGAAGGAAAGATGCATGCCAGCTAAACTGGAGATCAAGTCTTCCTACCACATTCTGAGCATTTTAGGAATCTGCTATTATAAGAAAATATATATTTATACTACAGTAAGTCCCCTATATACAAACGAGTTCTGTTCCAAGAGCGCATTCGTTAAGTGCAACAAAGTTAGCCTAGGCACCCAACTAACACAATCAGCCATATAGTACTGTACTGTAATAAGTTTATAATACTTTTCACACAAATAATACATAAAAGACAAACACAAAAAATAAAGAAAATATTTTCAATCTTACAGTACAGTACCTTGAAAAGTACAGTAGTACAGTACAACAGCTGGCATACAGGGGCATGTTCCAATCTTTGAAAATTTGCAAATTTTATTTTAAATTACAAAATAATATATTTACTTTTAAGTCATTTGGGAAGGTCTATTAGTGAAAATAAATCTTCTCTAAACCTAAGGCTAAACAAAATCAATGTAAAGGGTTATGGAAAATTGATTTTTACATTATAAGAAGCAAAATAGAAAACAAGTTTTGGAATATAACGGTGACAGTTATTTGTATTTATAAATGTTTAACCTTAAAGAAAAATATCATAATCTAGCAAACACACTTATGCTAAGAGAAAATACCTTACAAACTAAAGTGTGCTTTCATTGAGTGCAGGTTTGGTGATAGAGGTGGGAGCGAGATGTGATTACTTTATCTGAGTGCTTTGCTCCTGCCTCTCTCCCCATACAAATCCTCCTAAGAACCTCAATTTTCCAATCAGTTGAACTCTGCTGGATTTCTAAAAGATCTCCAGGATCTCTCTAAGGTGCTAGCTAATTGCTGCATTTTTGTAATAGTTACTCACTGAGAACGTCTAAATATTACAGACCCAGGAAGGGCTGGGACAAGGGTAAGGGAAGTGAAGCACTTAACTCAGGCACAAAATTTAAGAAGGTGCCCAAAAACCTCATAATCAAAATAATACCATTTACTGTAATATTTCAAAAAATAGAAATGAATGCCAAATGCCCACAATGAACAAAATATCAAACTTAAATAAGGGCAGGAACTTGCCCTGGAATTGAAAAACCCTGCCTCACATGTCACCCCTTATCCCAGCCCTGGCCCTGAGTCTTTTTCTAGGATTCCCCACCCACTAGTAATTGTGACATTGAGCAAGTCACTAAATTTCTTGAGGTTTCAGTTATGTCATTGTAAAGTAAATATTAGTAATATTTTCCTCAAACTTCATGGTAGTTTTGAAGGAAATAAATAAGATAATGCTTTCAGTGTCCTTATCACAATACCCAGGACACAGAGAGTTATTAAATTATTAACTCAAACTTAGCATTTATTATACATTTCTTAAAATGAACAATACATTAAATAAAACACCTTTGAGACACCAGGCTCATGACTGAGCAATGGAACTACAGTCTGAACCAAACATATGTTGTTCCTTACCTCAAAGGATTCATAGTTAGGTATCATTTAAATATTTATGAAAATTAATTTAAAACATATAATGACTCCTCTGTGATTCTTCAAACTGTGATGTTTGTTTGTTAATATTGAAGAAAATATGTTCTAATAATGATCTATGATAAATACAAATTGATCATTTATTGTGTTTCACTTGATCACTACCTGTTAAAACATATATTTTTTTTAATTTGACAATTTGGCATCTGTTAATTTTTTCAAATATGAATTAATTACTCCACATAATTCAAAATATTGGATAATTTTAATCATTTTATGAATTAATGACATATCATCTACTAACATATTTGGTTTATAAACTTTGACTTACCCATTTTTTTTCTCAGATCAATCTTCTTATTTCCTAATCCATCTAGATCTGTTTTCTATATGGGTCCCTGCTGTTTCCTGATTTGTTCTTTATCCTGATTACCTGTACATCTTGTTCCAGATCTCCTAGGTACTGCCCTCTAACTAAATATGAAACTTTGTTACTTTCCTGCTTTAAATGCTTTAATGAATATCTAATACCAGCATAAAATTGTTGTTATATACAGATGACATGACACTATATACAGAAAACCCTAAAGACTACACACAAAAACTACTAGAACTGTTAAACAAATTCAGCAACGTAGCAGAATATAATATTAACATACATAAATCAGTTGCATTTCTTTACACTAACAATGAAGTATAAGAAATGGAATGTAAAACAACAATCCATTTTAAAATTGCATCCAAAAAATAAAATACTTAGGAATATAAACCTGACCAAGGAGGTGAAAGACTTTTATATGCTGAGAACTATAAAACAACAATAAAGGAAACTGAAGATGATTCAAAGAAATGGAAAGATGGCCAGTGCTCTTGGATTGGGAGAACTAATATTGTTAAAATACTACCCAAAGCAATCTTCAGATTTAATGTGATCTCTATTAAATTACCCATGACATTTTTCGCAGAACTAGGACAAATAATCCTAAAATCTATATGGAACCATAAAAGACCCAGAATTGCCCAAGCAATCCTGAGGAAAAAGGACAAAGCAGGAGGCATAACCCTCCCAGATTTCAGACAATACTAAAAAGCTACAGTAAGCACAACAGCATGGTGTTGTCACAAAAACAGACATATGGATCAATGGAACAAGATAGAGAGCCCAGAAATAAACCCACACACCTACAGTCAATTGATCTTCAACAAGGGAGGCAAGAATATACAATGGGAAAAGTCTCTTCAGTGAGTGGTATTGGGAAAGTTGGACAGCTGCATATAAATCAATGAAGTTAGAACACACCCTCACACCATACACAAAAATAAACTCAAAATGGCTTAAAGACTTAAATATAAGACATGACACCATAAAATTCCTAGAAGAGAACATAGGCAAAACATTCTTTGACATAACTCATAGCAATGTTTTCTTAGGTCAGTCTCCCAAGGCAAAAGAAATAAAAACAAAAATAAACAAATGGGACCTAATCAAACTTACAAGCTTTTGCACAGCAAAGGAAACCAAAACAAAAAGAAAACCTATGGACTGGGAGAAAATATTTGCAAATGATGCAATCAACAAGGGCTTAGTTTCCAAAATACACAAACAGCTCATGCAGCTCAATATCAAAAAACAAACAACCCAATCAAAAAATGAGTAGAAGACCTAAATAGACATTTCTCCAAAGAAGACATACAGATGGGCAACAAGCACATGAAAAGATGTTCAACATTGCTAATTATTAGAGAAATGCAAATCAAAACTACAATGAGGTACCACCTCATGCTGGTCACAGTGGCCATCATTAAAAAGTCTACAAATAACAAATGCTGGAGAAGGTGTGGAGAAAAGGAAACCCTCTTACACCGTTGGTGGAAATGTAAGTTTGTGCAGCTACTATGGAAAACAGTATGTATGTTCCTCAAAAAACTAAAAATAGAGTTGCCATATGATACAGCAATCTCACTCCTGGACATATGTCCAGACAAAACTAAAGTTGAAAAAGATACATGCACCCCTATGTTCATAGCAGCACTATTCACAATAGCCAAAACATGGAAACAACCTAAATGTCCATCGACAGATGAATGGGTAAAGAAGATGTACATATATACAATGGAATACTACTCAGCCATAAAAAATTTAAATAATGACATTTGCAGCAACATGGATGGACTTAGAGATTATCATACTAAGTGAAGTAAGTCAGACAGAGAAAGATAAATGCCATATGATATCACTTATATGTGGAATCTAAAATATGACACAAATGAGCCTATCTATGAAACAGAAACAGACTCGCAGACATAGAGAAAAACTTGTTGTTGCCAAGCAGGGAGGAGGCTGGAGGAGGGATGGATTGGGAATCTGGGGTTAGCAGACGCAAACTATTATATATAGAAACGATAAACAACACAGTCCTACTGTATAGCACAGGGAACTATATTCAATATACTGTGATCAATCATAATGGAAAAGAATATAAAAAAAGAATGTATATATATATATATATATATACATAAACTGAATCACTTTGCTGTGCAGCAGAAATTAGCACATTGTAAATAAACTATACTTAATTTAAAATCAATTAAAAAATAAATACCTCAACCAACAGAATAAATTCTCATTCCTTAGTATGGCCCAAAGATTTCATGATTTGACAATCTCCTATTTTTCAGCCTTATCTTTCCCTCTCTCTCTTATTTTTTAAATGCTACATAATTCACATGCCATAAAAACCATGTACACTATAAAAATGTGAGAACATAACACACAGACTCAGAGAAAAATTTATAAACATTTTATCTGGTATCTTTTCACATTTTTTACAGTGTCTGTTGACACAAAAATGTTTTAATTTAATGAATTTCAATTTGTCTTCACTTACACCTACATTTTCTTCTATGAGTTTTATCGTCTTAGCTCTACATTTAGGTCTTTGGTCCACTTTGAGTTAATTTTTGTGTAATGGCATGAGGTAAGTTTGCAAATTCATTGTTTCGAGAGTATAACTGGGATGTCCACTTGCACCAGCATTATTTATTGAAAAGACTATTTTTCCCCATTGAATAGTCTTGGAACTCTTGCCAAAAATTAATTAACCATGGATTGTGTTTATTTATGGACTCTCAGTTGTACTCCAGTGATTTATATGTCTCTTTGTGCCAGTATCACACTGTCGTAGATTTGTAGTAAGTTTTGGAATTGGTAAGTGTGATTCTTCCAATTTCATTTTTTTTTCAAGATTGTTTTGGTTATTCTGATTCATTTGAATTTCCATGTAAATTTTAGGATCAGTTTGTCCATCTCTGCAAGCAAGGAAGGTGGGAATTTGGTAGGGATTACACTGAATCTATAGACCAAGAAGGAGATTACTGTCATCCTAACAAGACTAAGTCTTCCCATCCATTAACATGGATGTCTTTCTTTTCTAATATAAAATTTTAGAACACTATTTTATACTTTTCAGTAGTATATATGTCTAGTACTTCTTTGGTTAAATTTATTTCTAAATAAATTGATCCTACTATGGATCTTGTATCCTACAGCTGGGTTGAACTACTTTACCAGCTCTAATAATCTGTGTATGTGTGTGTATGTGTGTGTGTATTCTCAGTATTTTCTCTATACAAGATCATGTCATCTGCAAATAGAAACAGTTTACTTCTTTCTCTCCAATCTCTGTATCTTTTTTTTTTCATTTTCTTCACTAATGGCTCTGACTAGAACATTAAGTAAAATGTTGCATAAAAGTGATAAGAGCAAACATCCTTGTCTTGTCTTTATCTTATGGGGAAAACTCGCAGTATTTCATCATTAAGTATGAGGTTAGCTGTGGGGTTTTCCAACATGCCTTCTAACAGGTTGAGAGAGTTTCTTTTTATTCCTAGTTTCCTAATTTGTAGAGTGTTTTTATCATAAAAGGATACTGGGTTTTGTCAAATGATTTTTCTGGATCTATTGAGATAGATGTGTGTTTTTTCTCTCCTTTATTCTATTAATATGGTATATTACACTGATTGATTTTTATAAGTTGAACCAGCCTAACATTCCTGGAAAAAATACCATTTGGATATGGTATATAATCTTTTAAAATATGCAGCTGGTTTTGGTGTGGTAGTATTTAGTTGAAGATTTTTGCATGTATAATCATAAGGGATATTGGTTTGAAGTTTTCTTTTCTTGTGATGTCTTTGGCATCAGAGCTCATAAAATGAGTTAGGAAATGTGTTCTCCCCTTTTCTATTTAATGAAAAATTTTGTCAAGGATCGATGCTAATTCTTCTTTAAATGTTTGATAGAATTCACGGGTGAATTCATCTGCTTCTGGCTGTTGTGTGTGTGTGTGTGTGTGTGTGTGTGTGTGTGTAAGTATAATGTTTTGATTACTTTAACTCAAAATTTTCACTTCTTTTAAGTCTACTCATATGTTCATATTTTTCTTCCTGGGTTAATTTTAGCCTTTGCCTTCCTAGGAATTTATCCATTTCACCTAGATTATTTGATATGTTGACATACAATCCATCATAGTATTCCCTTAATTTTAAAAATATTTCTGTAAGGTTGCTAATAACCCTGTCTTTTATTCTAGATTTTAATAATTGCATCTTTTTAATTTTTTGCTTACACATTACTTTCTCAAGGCTGCATCCTTGCAATGGCTTCTAGTGTGGAACAGTGGGCAGAACATACACAGATTGTATGGGGGTGTAAGGGGAGGGGAGGGGGTAAGAAGCCTCTGATTGCCCAGGATCAGCTTGCCGGTCAACCAGCAGTCACATCCTCTATGACGTCCCCCAACAAGACTTTAGTGATTTACATAAGATATTTCTAATCCACCCAACAACAGAAAGATAAGGTATTACTGATCCCAATTTTATAGATGAAGAAATTAAGGTTGAGAATGGTTAGTAAATTTTGTATGGATTATAGGCTAGTTTTGCATAGACTATTAAAATTCAGTATTTTATGGTTGCATAAATCTGACAATAATAAATATTTCAGTACTGGCACAGCTCAGATATTGGCACTGAGAATAGACCTGTGTGTACAGATTTAAAATCAGTCCTCCCAGTATTCACCTAATATAAAATAATTGTAGCAGAAATCAAGAGATGGAAAATTTAACAAAAAGATACATTTTATTAGATCAGACAAGGGTTAAATACATACATAAATATATATATACAGGTGTATACATATATGTCTATACATGTATATTAGTATATACGAACATATTTAAAATAAAAACAGTGTGCATGTGTGTGTTTGTGGTAGAATTATGAATTTTCTTTATTTTCTTCTTTATGTATTGTGCACATTTTACAATAAAGTGCATTGCTTTATAAATAAAAGGAAAAAATAATAAACATAGAACAATTTCAGTTCTCAAATTTAGGTAAGTAAGAAATAAAATTTTATAAACAAAGTACTGTTTATATGATGGAATTTTTCTTAACATTTCATAGAGAAAATAAAACACATTTAAATTATACATATATTTTATCTTCTAAGAAATTTCCTTTTTAAAATAAGGAAACACAAACTCCTAAATAAAAAAATATTTGGAATACCCAGAGTTACCCAATTAGACAAAGACCTAGAGGGTGTCAATTTTCTACTTACTCAGCTCTAAAACTTAAGTTCTATTAGTTCATATTGATATTAAAAAATCTTAATACATTATAAGTTTCACCACAGACATACAATAAATGTGAGTGCATTCTCCCAATGTGACTATTCCTTTTTATTGTCTAGTAAGGAAGTTAACACAGGAACTTAAAAATATTTCTTTAAGACCTATAGCGTCAAAAACGAGATTTCAATTTCAGGTTTAAAGAAAATTTTTGCCAGAGAAAGACTATAGATGAATGAATTTTAATGCAATAATATCATGGTAAAAAGAACATGTTCTTTAGAGCCAGATTATCTCAGGTTTCATAAATGTAGTTTTAATATTTTAAGATAAACACATGTAAGTAATCACTACCTTTGTCTTCTATTGTCTGTGTTAAGAAGTCAGTTGTCAATCTTTGAATCCAATATGCCTTAATTTATACACACATTTAAGATTTTCTCTTTGTCTTTTGTTTTCAGACTTTTAGTATTGTATGAATAAATTTGTTTGTTTTTGTTTTTTATTGCTTGTTTGTTTTGTATTTGTTCTGCTTGAGGCTCATAGAGTTTCTTAAACCTGTGGCTGAATATTATTAGTTTTAAAAATATCTCAGCCATTATCACTTCAAATATTGGTTCATCTCTACTTAATCTTTTTTCTCTTCAACTCCAATTACGGGTTTTTTTTTCTTTACGGTATGTTCCTAATACATCTTATTCTTTTGTAATTTTCCATCATTTTATCTATCTGCTTCAATCATGAAGTTTTCTTCTGACATATTACAGTTGAACAATTTTTCCTTTCGGTATCTCTCATCTTCTGTTAAACCCTTTAATTGTTAGTTTCAGTTATTGTATTTCTTAACCTTATTATTTGCATATATAATTCTCTTTTCATATTTTCTAGTTGTCTGAATTTTTTTCTTCTTTTCATTAATCACATTTTAGAGGTCATTATCTGATTATTCTAATATCTAAATCTATTGTAGGTCTGTTTTCACTGTTTTCTTTTTCTTTCTCTTAATACATGGTCAGTCCTCACTCTCTTGTGTGCCTCATTACTATTTTTTTAATTAAATGATCAACATTATAGTTAAAATAACATAGAGAAAATTTGTTTCTCTAGATAATGTTACTTCCTCCAAAAGTGTTTATCTTTTCTTCTGGTAAGACAAATAGTCTGGGACTGGAAACATTAATTCAATCAGGGACTGATCAGATTCAAAGTGTTGCCTGCTTACTCTTAGGATGTTGCTTTCAGAGTCCTATCCAAAGGCCTGGAATTTTAATCAGGGCCTTTCCTCCTTGTCAGCCCCTAAATTCCAACTTTTGTACACTGAGCCCAGTGAAATTGTTAAAGTCCTTTTCCACTTTTCAGCTTTTTATCTGCAATATCAAATGGTGAATTCCACAGGTGAAAAATGGTGTCAAATATCAGGCTCAGATCCTGTGCTTTTCTACTCTCAGAGTTTTAGACCCATGGCTTCTTGCTCTCTCCGAGTTTGACAAGGCTTTCAAACAGATTTTGAAAAATGTTTTTCCTGGTTGTTCTCAGTGGAAGATCTGGTTGACAGAAATTACTCTGCCATTGCTGGAAGCTGTTTTGTTGCAGTTGTTGTATTTGAATATATAGAAGAGATATACCTTTATTCACCTACTTTATGTATTGGGGCTTCACATAAGTATATAACCTTTCTCAAGCCATGTGAATCTATTATCCTTGAAAGAGCAAAATCATTCAATTAAATATGTTTGGCACTTAAATGGAGCTTTATGGAACAGCTATACAGGACCTAATCTTGGGGGTAAGAGGAAAATAAAAGCATGCCTAAGGAAAGCTGTTCACTACAATGGCTAAGTTATAATTTAAAGGTTTTTTTCTTAAAGAAAAATTGCTTTTATAGGATCATATACAAAGCATTTTTGTGGTAGGGACATGGGCAATAACACATTTCTTAGTGTGGAGTAAAATCTGGGACAGTTCACCAGCATATAAAGAAGGAACCAGACATGGGGATCAGACAGTCTCATGCCACATGTCAAATATGATTCTAAAATCTCTAAGTATTTTATTCTAAAATCTGTGCATCCAGGGATCCACTTGATAAGCAGAGAAAAGATAAGCACTTGAATATTCTAGGCAACAGTTCAAATTGAAAGCCAAGTAGGCTGTGGCAGGAAGAATTCTTCTGGGACAGAGGGTAGGAGGAATAGACACCAACCACTGTAAATAGGGCTGAATGAAACTAGGTCAAGTGCAGGGAATTTATTTAGGATTGAGTATTTAGGTAAGGAACATCAGTGGTTCTAACAAAGAAGATTTTAGTGATGGGGGAGAGTGAAGAACTGAATCTAACATTGACAACTGTGTTTAAAAAATAAAATAAAATGAAACCTAGTAGAAGCCCTAGAAAGTAGTTTCCCCGACCTGACGCAGAATAAAGTGGGACAATGTGCAAACCTGGAGCATTAGGTAACCATGCTGAGATAAAGAAGTCATTATTTGACTGAGAAACTGCTGAGAAAGGGCAAAGATAGAGACTAAGAATCCAACATCCAAATTCCAGGATGACAGGAACTGATTTATCTTGGATGGTTACAGTAGGTTTTTGCTCCTTTCCCTACATCTTGACTCTCCCTTAATATTTTAAACTCTATAACTGCATCATTTCATATCACTCTTCTATTAAAATGCTTTTAGTAAACTTTACTGTCTATAACTAAAACATATCACATGTTTTATAGTTATAGACAGTTTAGTCTTCAAATCACAACAATGATCTGGCCCAGCTCACTTCCACAATCCACCTTGTACTGTAGATTATTGTCTATACCCTTAACAGAAGGAAGTGACTCTGTCTTGTTCATTTCTACATATTCGTGTCTTCTTTCACAGCAGTGGATACAAGGGCAGTGCTTAAAAGCTATTTATTGATAAGCAATTCAGTGATTGTATATCAATTCACTTGTGGGCAGGCTTAACCAGGTCTCTAATCCAATGTTAACCAAAATTTTCAGAAATGAAGATATGATTGAGATAAAGAGGTGTTTATTTGGGGTTGTTAAGACTGTAGCCCAGGAAACACAGATTCGAGAAGCACTTGAATTGCTTCTCTAGACTACAAAATGGAGAAAACTTATAAAGTCAAAAACTACAAGTAAGTTACATAAGTTGTTTATCAAGAATTATGATTGGAGCTGGTAAGAATTAAGGGTGCTTGTTAAGCAAGAATTGGTAGGGGTTCGAAATTGTTACATGGTTGCAAGGGGGAAAACTTGAGGCCACAAGGCTGCAGCTAGAAGATGTTGTTCTTAAAAAAATGGCTGTTGGTGTTCTGAGGAGGTTGTGGTTAGATACAGTTCAGAAAGTTCAAGTTCTCAGTGGTGCAGAAACATGCCTGAAACCAGATCCTCAAAGGCCGCCCAACTCCATTTTGTATGCCTGAACTATGATTACTCCATTATAATTTTAATCTGTCATCACCAAGATGGGACAAAAAGAGTAAAACAGATCAGATTATTACTCCAAACAGAAAATAATTAAATGTAGCAATAAATTATGAGCTTCAAATAAAGAGAGACACTGTTAATGTATACCCTTGTTCAAAGAATGGTCCTCTTCAATTGAGAAAAATTCTTTACCCCACTTAGTAATCCAGACCTTGAAAATGAACCCTGGCAATCAACAAGCAGCAGATGTTGCAGCCAGATGGCTGATAAGTTGGAGGTTGTTAATTGTACTCAGATGGTTATATTTCTTTAAAAGTGTTCTATAGTCAGTCCCTTTTTTGTTTTACTCAGTATTGAGTGGGCAGTTAAGTACTTCATGCTATTATTTTAATTAAGGGTGTACTTTAATGAAAAGTAAGTATTTAAATGGTTGGATTTCTGATACTTTGGTATAATTAAAGCAGCTTAGTCCAAGCCTTCAAATCTTAAGCCATATCGCTGACCTTTCAAAACCCAAATTTATTAAGAAATAGTAAATATTGATTACTAAATATCTTAGCAAAATATTTTTATTTGATACATTCTCTGGTACAGGAATTAGGAAAAAATTTAAATGTGAAATGGATAGGTAAATCTAGGAATGAAAATTTCAAGGTTATTACATAAAAAGGGAGGTTATTGTGATATGAAGTATGCTTGCTGCAATATAAACCCTCGAAGGTTACTTTCCCAATGTGTGTTTTATTTTCCCTATGTGTCTTTCCCATAATATACATAGAGTAATCCTTCAAGAGCACTCTGAAGCACTATTTCAACAAATAAACATAACATTATCAGTAGAGAAGAAGCAATAGAAAGCCACAAAGTTATAGCAAATGGAGATGGTCTCTCATTTTGAAGAAACAACAGGCTGAAACCAAGGCTAAAAGGGAAGGCAGGGCTGCTGGCTACAGCTATTGACTTTTTGTACCTTTTTGAAATAACTGTCACTCACACAGGGTAAGATCATCCATATTTTGAACATGTGAAGTAATGCCACAAACAATGGCACTTTTGAATATATTCTGTTGGTGTATCAATCTATAAAGTGATCCATATGGAGTTTATTAGAAATTTGGCCTCAAAGAGACTATTTTATTGTCACAAAGGAATATAAATTTAAGTAAATACTTTCCAAAGGATAGCAGGTTTATTTTATTTTTAATTATTTTATTTGTTCCAGAGTCTCAGCTTTTCCCCTACAAAAGATAAGTAATAATACAATAGTGTGGAGGAAGAGCAGTGGCCTTCAAATTAAGATTCCAGACAAGATTCTACAATTATCAACCAGGTATTCGTAAAATTCCCATTTTATGAATGAGGGAAAAGGATTTCAGTGTCCTTTCCTGAACAAAAAAGAATGAGAGTGAGGCAGGTGGTGACAAGATGGCCTTTGAATTTCTGGATATTTCAGATTGTCTTATATTTACTGATTGTATATATACCATGGCATAGAAACAAGGATTCTATGCACTCTGGATTTCTCACCTACCAATTCAAATCAACTATTCTTGCCAAGATCACAGATAAGCTCTTCTACTACTAAACCAGACTGATCCATTTAATCCTCATCTTACATGGTCTGGTATTTTCTTCACTTTCAATTCCTTACTAATTTTTAAAATGATCTCTTTAGAATGAATAAAGAAGATGAGGTACATATATTCAATGGAATATTACTGAGGCTTAAAAACAGAATGAAATAATGCTATTTGCAGCAACATGGATGGACCTAGGGATTATCATGCTATGTGAAGCAAGTCAGACAAAGAAAGACAAATATCATATCACTTACACGTGGAATCTAAGAAAAATGACAGAAATGAACTTATTTATAAAATAGAAACGGATTCACAGACATGGAAAACAAACTTATGCTTACCAAAAGGGAAAGGAGGTGGGGAGGGATAAATTAGGAGTTTGGGATTAACAGATATACACTACTATATGTAAAACAGATAACCAACAAGAACCTACTGTATAGCACAGGAAACTCTATTTAATATCTTGCAATAAGCTATAATGGAAAAGAATCTGAAAAAGAATATATATATATATATATATATATATATATATATATATAGCTGAATCACACCTGAAACAAACAACATTGTAAATCAGCTATACTTCAATTTAAAAAATTGATCTCTTGGTAAAGGTTTTCTGGTATCTCACACTCTTGGTTTTATTTCTTTTCCCCTAACTGCTTCATCTTAGGCAGGTTGCTATATGGTTGTCAAGATGGGCCTCAATGAGGAGTTAAAATTTGAGCAAAGCCATCAACAAGGTAAGGATGTTAGCTAAAAAGGTATTTATAGGGAAAACAATCCAGGAATTAGAAACAATTAGAGCAAAGTCTCTAAAGTAGGAGTATATCTGTATTTTCAAAGGAGAGCAAAGATGTAAGTATTGCTGAAATTGAGTGAAAGCAGGGAAGGATTGTAGAAGATGCAGACAGAGAGGTTCTAGGGTCACCATATTACATAGAGTCTTGTTTGCTATGTAAGGTGATTTACTCTCAGTGAAAAAGGAAACGATTGAAGAGTTTTAATCAGGAGAGTTACATGACTGACTTACTTTTTTAAAGGTTCATTTTGGCTTTTTTTTTAAGAAGAGATTTTACAAGGGCAAAGTAAAACAAGGATTCTATTTGGGATGCAATGCAACAATGCAGATGAGAGATGAAGATCTTTCTACCACAAATGTAGCAGTGGATAAAAATGAGAAATAACAGGATTATAGAAATATTTTGAATGTAGAACTCACAAGATTTCCTGAGGACTTGAATGTGAGGTATAGGAGCCATAGAAACTTAATAATGACTTCAGCTTTTTTGGTTTGAGCCACTGAGAAATTGACATCAACTGAGATGCAGAGGACTGTAAATAAAGTAGATTTATGTGGTAGTGGGTGGCTAGGGAAAGGGATAGATTAGGAATTCCATTTTGAATATTTTGAATTAAAAACAGCTATTAAAAATCCATGTGGAGATACTGAGGAGGCAGTTGAATATGTGTCTAGAGTTCAGAGAAGAAGTTTGGATTGGAGATACTAATTGGTAATAAACAGCATATAAATGAGACTTAAAGCTATGAGCCTGGAGGAAGTAATCAGGAATGTGAATATAAATTGAGAAAAGAACAAATAGGAGAAACTTGGGTAACACTAGCATTAGGAAGTAGAAAAGAGAAGAAACCAATAAAGGAGAAAGAAACCAATAAAGAAAGAAACAGTAATCAGTGAGGTAGGAGAAAATGAAGAAAACATGAGTTCCTGGAATCCAAATGAAGAAATATTATTGAAACTGAAGAAATAATCAGCTATGTCAAATGCTGCTGATTGGCCAAGCAAAATGAAGATTGAGACTTGACCATTTAATGTAGAAACTTGCATAACAATTACATCACTGAGCATAGTTTCCACAGTGTTGTCATGAAAGTTTGATTAGATTGTTTAAGGTACAATGGGAAAGAAGAATTGGAGACAGAAGGCATAGATAATTCTTTTCAGGAATTTTGCTGCAAAAGGGAACAGTGAAAAAGTGGTAGCTGTTTAAAGAATTGGTGTTTAGAATTTTGTTTGTTTGTAATGTAAGAGAGAAAACATGCATAAAACAATCTTGTCGTATTAATTCCCAAGATTCTCCCACCCCCATTATTTTGTCCTCACCTATCTTCTCACCACTTTATAGATCCTATCAGTTACTAAACCCTGTTGTTTCTATCTCCTTAATATAATGCAAATAAAGTAATTTCTCTCAAACCCCCCTAGTCCACTATGTCCCCCACCCCCAGGATTACTCTAACAGTATGAATATAATCCTTCCCCCTACACCTTCCAGTTTTGCCTTCCTTCCATTCAATCTCCAAACCACTCCTGAGTAAATTATTTTATTGCAATACAAATCTGATTATGTTATTCTCTTGTTTTAAATACTCTGATGACTGTTCATCATCTACAAGATAGGTATCAGATTTTATCTTTCTCTAAGGAAAATCTAATTATGTTACTTCTTGCTTAAAAGCAAGACAATGACTATTCATCATCTACTTGATAAAATCTAATCTCTTTAATTCAGCATGTCATGTCTTTTAAAAAATCTGGCTCCTTGTTATCCTTCAATTCACCCTCTACTTAATCTTACAAGCAGCTTGAGAGCAGGGATTTTTCTGCTTGTTCAGGATGGTATTTTAAGACCATCAAACAGGTTCTTGCAGGTTGGGTGCAGCTGTGCTGCTCAGGCTCCAGATCCCAGTGCCAGGCCCAGTGTCTCCGCACACGGCCACCATATTGAACCGAGGTGTCCTGCACAGTGCTTCTGCACATGTGTCCTCTGAGTGAAAGTGTCAGCACAGCCATTTCTCACCAGGAACTCTGTCTGAAGTGCTGGGTGCAAGGCTTCTGGATGCAGCATCCTATGAGCAAGTGAAAGACTGCACACAAAGGAAAAGGAAAAAAAAAATTCTGTGTACAGGGAGGAGTCAAGATGGCGGACTAGAAGGACATGGAATTCTCCTCTCCTCACAAGTACGTCAAGAATACATATACAGATGGAACACTTCTCACAGAGCACCTGCTGAACACTAGCAGAAGACCTCGGACACCTAAAAGGGCAAGAAAAATCTCCACACAACCAGGTAGGATGAAAGAAAGAAAAAAAGAAAAGAGGAAATGATAAGGGACCAGCAGCCCTGGTGGGGAGCTGAAGGTGAGGAGAGGTTCCTGCACTCAGAAAAGCAGGGAAATCAGCTGGGTCAGAAAAGGACCTTTGGGAGATCAGAGGGGAATGCAGCAACTAGTCTGTGGAAGACAGGACAAAGTAAGAACTGTGTGCACGGTCCTTGCCACAGGCCTGCACACCTAAGCCTGAGTCATGTGTCTCTTGGTGCAGAGAGAGGCTGGGTGCTGGAAAGCAGGGTTTGGAGAGCAGACCCAGGGAGGGGACAGCTGTTGGCTGTGAAGAGACAGCCTGAAGGGACAGGATTAAGGAGCTCCACAACTGGGAAAGTTTGTGGAAGAAGCCCAGGCCACCACAGAAGTAAGGTGCCATTGTTGAGTGGTGCACAAGGGGTGGGGCCGACATTGCAACCCCCCCTCCCCACTCACCGGCCCCTGCCTTTGTGGGCACTGAGAGGGGCACCCATCTGAGCAGGCTCGTCCATCCCTGAAGCCAAGGCCTCCTCCACCCACGCTGGCCCTGGAGTCCTGAGTACTGCCACTGCCAAAGCCTCCTTTGGTTGTATAGACCCCGGTGGGCTTGCATGCACTGCCCATGCCAAAGCCTCATCGGGAATCAGCCCTGGGTGCCACAGCCAGAGATGGGAATCCACCAATGCTGGCAGGGGCTGATTGCTAAAGCATGGGGTTAGGAGAGCAGATCCGGGGAGAGGACCACTGTTGGCTGCATAGAGACAACCTGAGGGGACATGAGTGAGGGGCTCCACAGCTGGGAATGCTCCTAGAGGAAGAGTGGTCTGCTTTGGAAATGAGACACCATTGCTGAGTGGTGTACAAGCCGTGGAGCTGCCACTGCAGACTATCTCCCCACATGCCAATTCCTGCCTCCAGGGGCTCTGGGAGGGACTCCCACCAGAGTGAGGGTGCCCCAGTCTGTTGCAACTTCCTGCTGGTCTCTGCCACCACAGGCACTTCACACATGCCCACCTGTGGCTGCCTTATCCCTCCATGGCCTGAGTGAGTAAGTGTACCCCAATCAGCTACTGCTTTCACCCCCTCTTGCCTGGGAACAGACTGCTGACTGTGACCCACACATAGGGGTGGAGCCAAAACCAAAGCTGAGCCCCAAGTGCTGTATGACTAAGGAAGGACAACAGAAATCTCTCTGTGCAGATGCAAAATCCATGGATTAAATCCCCATGATTGGCTTGGTAAACCCTGTGTCCGTGGAATATCTGAATGGACTAGTGCTCCCACAACTGAGACCAGTCTACCTTTAGCAGCTGTGGACTTTGGGGGCAAGTACACTCAGGAGCTGGGCCAGGTTAGAGTCTGAGCTGTCGCCACAGTGCCAACAGCGGGTCCAGAGACCTATCTAGAGGTATGGAGGGCCTTCTGGGGAGTCATGGGTTAGCTGTGGCTCACTGTGGGGGCAAGGACACTGACAGCAGAGACAGGAAAATATTATTGTTATTTGTTCCATTTTGTTGTTTTATTTATTTTTATTTATTTTTTATTTTTTATTTTCTTTTATAAAAAATGTTTAATATATTTTTAATTTTTCTGTTTTTATTTTACTTCTCTGTTGTTTTGTGTTTTTTCTTGTTTTTGTTATTTGTTTTGTTTTTTTATCTTTTTTGATCATTTTTGTGTGTTTCATGTTTTCTTTGCTTTTTTTTAAGTTTGCTGTCTGTTTTTCCTTTTTGTTAGTTTTGTTTTTATTGTTTGTTTTCATTTTGGGGGTCTTTGTTTGTTCTCTTGTTTTTTGTTTTCTTTGTTATTTTTTTAATTTGGTTTTGCTTTTATCATTTGTCCTAGGTTTTGTTTGTTTGTTTTCTTTCCTTTTTCTTTTATTGTTACTGTTTGTTTTTGCTTTTGCTATTGGTCTTGGGTTTTGTTTGTCTGTTTGTTTTCTTTACCTTTTTTTTTTTTTTTCTAGCTCTGCTGCTCAGTTTTCAGGGTTTTGGTTCCCCAGCCAGGGGTTGGGACTGAGCCTCCAGGGTGGGAGCGCTGAATCCAAGATGCTGGACCACCAGAGAATTCCCAGCCCCAGGGAATATTAATTGGCGGGAGCTCTCCCAAAGGTCTCCATCTCATCACCAAGACCTGGCTCCACCCAGCTGCCTGCAGGCTCCAGTACTGGACACCTCATGCCAAACAACCAGCAAGACAGGAACACAGCCCCACCTATCAGCAGAAAGTCTGCCTAAAGTCATACTAAGCTCACAGACACCCTAAAAAACACACCTCCTAAAGCGGCCCTGCCCATCAAAGGGACAAGACTCAGCTCCACCTACCAGAGCACAAGCACCAGTCACTCCCACCAGGAAGCCCACACAAGCCCCTGGACAAACCTTACACACGAGGAGGCAGACACCAGAAGCAAGAGGAACTACAACCCTGCAGCAGGCAGAAAGGAGATCTCACACACACACACACACACACACACACACACACACACACACAGTAAGCCAGACAAAATGAAATGACAAAGAAATATGTTGCAGACAAAGGAGCAAGGTAAAAACCCAAAAGACCAAATAAATGAAGACAAAATAGGCAATCTGCCTGAAAAAGAATTCAGAGTAATGATAGTAAAGATGACCCAAGATATTGGAAATAGAATGGAGGCACAGACTGAGAAGATACAAGAAATGTTTACCAAGGACCTAGAAGAACTAAAGAACAAACAGTGATGAAAAATACAATAACTGAAATGATAAATACACTAGAAGGAATCAATAGCAGAATAACTGAGGCAGAAAAATGAATAAGTGAGCTGGAAGACAGAATGGTGGAAATCACTGCCACAGAACAGAATAAAGAAAAAAGAATGAAAAGAAATGAGGACAGTTTCAAAGACCTCCGGGACAACATTAAACACATCAACAGTCAAATTATAGGGGTCCCAGAAGAAGAGAAAGAGAAAGGGTGTGAGAAAATATTTGAAGAGTTTATAGATGAAAACTTCCTTAACATGGGAAAGGAAATAGTCACCCAAGTCCAAGAAGCACAAAGAGTCCCATACAGGATAAACCCAAGGAGAAACATGTGGAGACACATATTAATCAAACTAACAAAAATTATATACAAAGAAAAATATTAAAAGCAGCAAGGGAAAAGCAACAAATAATGTACAAGGGAATCTCCATAAGGTTATCAGCTGATTTTTTTCAGCCAGAAACTCCGTAGACCAGAAGGGAGTGGCATGATATATTTAAAGTGATGAAAGGGAAAAACCTACAACCAAGATTACTCTGTCCAGCGAGGATTCCATTCAGATTTGACAGAGAAATCAGAAGCTTTACAGACAAGCAACAGCTAAGAGAATTCAGCACTACCAAACCAGCTTTACAACAAATGCTAAAGGAAATTCTCTAGGCGGGAAACACAAGAGAAGAAAAACACCCACAAAAACAAACCCCAAACAATTAAGAAAATGGTAATAAGAACATACATATCAATAATTACTTTAAATGTAAATGGATTAAATGCTCCAACCAAAAAACCCAGACTGGCTGAATGGACACAAAAACAGGACCCGTATATATGCTGTCTACAAGAGACCCACTTCAGACCTAGGGACACATACAGACTGAAAGTGAGGGGATTGAAAAAGATATTCCATGCAAATGGAAATCAAAAGAAAGTTGGAGTAGCAATACTCATACCAGACAAAAGAGACTTTAAAATAAAGACTATTACAAGAGACAAGGTAGGACACTACATAATAATCAAGGGATCAATCCAAGAAGAAGATATAACAATTGTAAATATTTATGCACCCAACATAGGAGCACCTCGATACATAAGGCAAATGTTAACAGCCATAAAAGGGGAAATCGACAGTATCACAATAATAGTGGGGGACTTTAACATCCCACTTACACCAATGGACAGATCATCCAGACGGATAATTAATAAGAAAATACAAGCCTTAAACGACACATTAGATGAGACAGACTTAAGTGATATTTATAGGACATTCCACTTGAAAGCAGCAGAATACACTTTCTTCTGAAGTGCACACAGAACATTCTCCAGGATAGATCACATCTTGTGTCACAAATCAAGTCTCGGTAAATTTAAGAAAATTGATATTATATCAAGCATCTTTTCTGAGCACAACACTATGACATTAGAAATCAATTACAGGATAAAAAACTGTAAAAAACACAAACACATTGAGGCTAAACAATATGCTACTAAATAACCAATGGATCACTGAAAAAATCAAAGAGGAAATCAAAAAATACCTAAAAACAAATGACAATGAAAACACGATGACCTAAAACCTACAGGATGCAGCAAAAGCAGTTCTAAGAGGGAATTTTATAGCAATACAATCCTACTTTAAAAAACGAGAAAAATCTCAAATAAACAACTTAAGTTTACACCTAAAGCAACCAGAGGAAGAAGAACAAACAAAACCCAAAGTTAGAAGGAAAGAAATCATAAAGATCAGAGCAGAAATAAATAGAAACAAAGAAAACAATAGCAAAGATCAATGAAACTAAAAGCTGGTTCTTTGAAAAGATAAACAAAATTGATAAACCTTTAGCCAGACTCATCAAGAAAAAAAGGGAGAGGGCTCAAATCAATAAAATTAGAAATGAAAAAGGAGAAGTTACCATGGACACCACAGAAATACAAAGGATCATAAGAAACTATATGCCAATAAAATGGACAACCTGGAAGAAATGGACAAATTCATAGAAAGGTACAACCTTCCAAGACTGAACCAGGAAGAAATGTAAAATATGAACAGATCAGTCACACGTAATGAAATTGAAAGTGATTAAAAATCTTCCAGCAAACAAAAGTCAAGGGCCAGATGCCTTCATAGGCGAATTCTATCAAACGTTTAGAGAAGAGCTAACACCTATCCTTCTCAAATTCTTCCAAAGAATTGCAGAGCAAGGAACACTACCAACCTGATTCTACAAGGCCACCATCACCCTGACACCAAAACCAGACAAAGATGTCACAAAAAAAGAAAATTAGAGGCCAATATCACTGATGAACATAGATGCAAAAATCCTCAACAAAATACTAGCAAACAGAATCCAACAACACATTAAAAGGATCATACACCATGATCAAGTGGGATTTATTCCAGGGATGCAAGGATTCTTCAATATACACAAATCAATCAATGTGATACACCATATTAACAAATTGAAGAATAAAAACGATATGATCATCTCAGTGGATGCAGAAAAAGCTTTGGACAAAATTCAATACCATTTATGATAAAAAAAAACTCTCCAGAAAGTGGTCACAGAGGGAACCTACCTCAACATAATAAAGGCAATATACTACAAACCCACAGCAAACATCATTCTCAGTGGTGAAAAACTGAAAGCATTTCCTCTAAAATCAGGAACAAGATAAGACAAGGATGTCCACTCTCGCCACTATTATTCAAAATAGTTTTGGAAGTCCTAGCCATGGCAATCAGAGACGAAAAAAAAAAAAAGAATACAAATTGGAAAACAAGAAATAAAACTGTTACTGTTTGCAGATGACATGATACTATGCATACAGAATCCTAAAAATGCCACCACAAAACTACTATTGCTAATCAATGAATTTCGTAAAGTTGCAGGATACAAAATTAATACACAGAAATCTCTTGCATTCCTATACACTAGAAACGAAAATCAGAAAGAGAAATTAAGAAAACAATCCCATTTGCTACTGCAACAAACAGAATAAAATACCTAGGAATAAACCTACCTAAGGAGGCAAAAACCTGTATGCAGAAAACTATAAAGATACTGATGAAAGAATTCAAATACGATACAAGCAGATGGAGAGATATACCATGTTCTTAGATGGGAAGAATGAATACTGTGAAAATAACTATACTACCCAAAGCAACCTACAGATTCAATGCAATCCTTATCAAATTACCAATGGCATTTTTCACAGAACTAGAACAAAAATTTTACAATTTGTATGGAAACACAAAAGACCCCGAATAGCCAAAGCAATCTTGAGAAAGAAAAATGGAGCTGGAGGAATCAGGGTCCCTGACTTCAGACTATGATACCAAGCTACAGTAATCAAGACAGTATGGTACTGGCACAAAAACAGAAATATAGATTAGTGGAACAGGATAGAAAGCCCAGAGATAAACCCACTCACCAAGATCACCTAATCTATGACAAAGGAGGCAAGAACATACAATGGAGAAAAAAAACAATCTTTTCAATAAGTGGTGTTGGTAAAACTGGACAACTACATGTAAAAGAATGAAATTAGAACACTCACTAACACCATACACAAAAGTAAACTCGAAATGGATTAAAGATCTAAATGTAAGGTCAGACACTATAAAACTCTTAGAGGAAAACACAGGCAGAACACTCTTTGACATAAATCGTAGCAAGATCTTTTTTGACCCATCTCCTAGAGTAATGAAAATAAAAACAAAAATAAACAAATAGGACCTAATGAAACTTAAAATCTTTTACACATCAAAGGAAACCATAAACCAAGATGAAAAGACAACCCTCAGAATAGGAGAAAATATTTGCAAACGAAGCAACCGACAAGGGATTAATCTCCAAAATATACAAACAGCTCATGCAGTTCAATATCAAACAAAACAGCCCAATCAAAACTTGGGCAGAAGACCTAAATAGACATTTCTCCAAAGAAGACATACAGATGACCAACAAACACATGAAAAGCTTCTCAACATCACTAATTATTAGGGAAATGCAAATCAAAACTACAATGAGGTATCACCTCATACCGGTCAGAATTTTCATCATCAAAAAATCTACAAACAATAAATGCTGGAGTGGGTGTGGAGAAAAGGGAACCCTTCTGCACTGTTGGTGGGAATGTAAATTGATACAGCCTCTATGGAGAACAGTATGGAGGTTCCTTAAAAACTAAAAATAGAACTACCATATCATCTAGCACTCCTGGGCATATACCCAGAGAAAACTATAATTCAAAAAGATACATGCATCCCAATGTTCATTGTAGCACTATTTACAATAGCCAGGACATGGAAGCAACCTAAATGTCCATCAACAGAGGAATGGATAAAGAAGAAGTGGTACATATATGCAATGGAATATTACTCAGCCCTGAAAAGGAATGGAATTGTGCCATTTGCAGAGACGTGGATGGAACTAGAGACTGTCATATAGAGTGAAGTAAGTCAGAAAGAGAAAAATAAATATCATATAATATCCCTTATATGTGGAATATAGAAAAATGATACAGATTAACCATTTTGCAAAGCAGAAATAGATACACAGACATAGAAAACAAACATATGGACACCAAGGGGGTGTGGGGGGGATGTGGGATGAACTGGGAGACTGGGATTGACATATATACACTACTATGTATAAAATAGATAACTAATGAGAACCTACTGTCTAGCACAGGGAACTCTACTCAGTGCTCTGTGGTGACCGAAATGGGAAGGAAGTCCAAAAAAGAGGGGATATATGTCTATGTACAGCTGACTCACTTTGCTGTATAGCAGAAAGTAACACAACATTGTAAAGCAACTATACTCCAATAAAAATAAAAATTAAAAATAAAAATGGTCTGTCAAAAAAAAAAAAAAAGAACAAACAGTATCTGGCTTGAATTAATTAATTAAAAAATAGGTAACTGGATAGCTCATTGAATGAACTCTATCTCTTCACTTTTTACAATGCCTAATGCATGGTGAGGACGCAACGGTGTCTGACTTTGTGAAATGGAAAGGACTCCACGTATACCTGTGTTCTTCAGGTTTCTGTTTGAATACAAAAGAACTAAAAGTACTAATTTTATTGACTCTCAATTTCCCATCTCTAATAACCTCACACACACTGAAGGATTGTCTTTGTGTTCACTTTTATTGACGCATGATCTAAATTGGCCAACAGAAAATTATGTAAGCAGAAAATGGAAATGAGTTGTAGGGACTTTGCCTCCTATGCCCTTGGCTGTAAGTATGAATATGTGCTGCTTCTCTATTTGACACGTTGAAGACAAGGTCAGGTTTATTGGCTCTAAACCTTTGAAATCATGTCATGAGATATATAATCTTTATAATAAAAATCAGAACTGAGATTCACCTCACTTTCATACTCTATTAAACAGTTTATAGTAGCACAAAACTTCATCTCCATTTCTTTTAATCAACTCTGTGTTTTACTGGGTGCAAAGTTTTATATGGTATGATATTGCAAATGAATGTCATTATTAAGGAAAGGACAATTATGAAGAAAGAAGCAGGTGTTCCCGTCACACTTAGTGCCTAAGGAGTTACAGGTCTGCTGGCAAGGAAAAGGGCCTGGGGCTCCACACTGTGTGTCTGACAGTAGCTGTCTGCTTCCACAGATGATTCAGTTGGTTGAAGTGTGCATACTGCTTTAACTAACATGAGAGCTAAAATCGTGGATTTAAAAAGCAGGCTGTCACTCTTTAGTTAATAAATACATCCTATCACTTCCCAAAATATGTTTTACATAGTCACACAGCAATCTGAAAACCATGACTGGCTTCTTTCTTCTCAAATAATACAATCCTTTGTTAATTACAAAAACTTCTCAATAAATTTCAAATTTCAGGTCCCTGAGGATAGAAATGTAAATTACCACATTATATTAAGAAAGATTGCAAATGGCACTTTATAATATTATTCTCAATAGCCAATTGTGAAAATCAATCCCACAAAAGAAATGCAAAACCTTCCTTGTATAACTTAAGAGCCAATCACTTGTGGTTTATCTGGCATAGGGTTATAACTTACAACCAGAGCGAACGGCCCCATTTAATTTTCAGAGCAGTGATGCTTCAGCTGGCTACTAGGGCAGAATCTCAGCAGGCACTTAATTGATATCCCATGGAATTGAAAAGCTTTGTTATTCTTTCACAGATTTAAAATCTAGTAAAATAAAGAAAGGTTTATATTTTATTGAACTTGTTTATAAAGATGCAACATGTAGAGACAAATGTATGCAAATTATGTATTTTTCATTTAAAGGAAATGAGACATCTGGAGAAAAAAAAAAAGTAGCAATTGTATATAGTGTTCACCTAAACAGTTGATATAACTTCCGTCTTTTAAAATTCTTTCCTTTGGCATTAAAATGTTGGCATATTTTCAGACTTTTTTTCTTTAAAGAAAAAAAAAAGGAGAGAAAAGAAGATGATGTTTTGCAAATAAAATTGGGTGAATAAATGTAAACAAAGGAGTATTCTGAAATTTCAAGTTTTATAAGGATTCAGATTTGTGATAGAAAATATCCATTGTTTAAGGCCCTTCCCCACCCAGTTTCCACTCACAGGGCAGAGTCTCTACCCCAAGCAGGGTGACCAAGAATACTGGGTTCCTGATTGCCCGCATTCCCCAGTACCTACTTGTAGAGCAGAGGTTGTATGCTGGGAGAGGCAAGCTGAGAAGTCAGGGGCTACCATTCCTTCTTGGTTCCTGGTTATAGGGTAGAGGGAGGAACCGGCCATGACCCCCACTTCCAGTGCAATAGTGCAGAGGTTCTGCCTTGGTAAGAGGTTAGACAGAAGAACTGGCAGCTCTACAACTTTGCTGAGGTGGATTACTTTATTTGGAACAGAGTGTGGAGGAATACATACCTTAAAGCATGGTCAAAAAAAAAAAAAACAGTAGAGATCTGAGTTGTGAGAAATTAAGAGAAGGCTAATAGCACAGTGAAATTAATCATAACAAAAAGTAACACATAATCACAACCTTTGACCAATCAATCACTGGGTGAACATTAAGCTATGTTGACCTAGGGTGGCTCTTAGGCAGCCAAGCGTAAAAATAAAAATTGGGGGGGGGGGGGGAAAGCAGTGGCATCTGAAGCTTCACATTACAAAGAAAATAGACTTCATAGAGTTAGTCAAAGTCATTAAACAAATAAACTAACATAAAACAGTCACATTAACCACTCCTGGGGGAAGGAGGGGAAGCATTGCTACAATATGCTATCTAAAATGTCCAGTTTTCAAGAAAAAAATTATGCAACAAAGAAACAGGATTATGTGTACCTTATACACGGAAGAAAAAGCAAGCAATAGAAACTGTTTTGGGGGAGCCAGATTTTAGACTAAGCAGACAAAGACTACAAAAGCAGATATTATAAATACGTTCAAAGAACGAAAGGAAATTGTATCTAAAGAATTAAAGGGGAGGAGGGAGAAGATGGCGGAAGAGTAAGACGCGGAGATCACCTTCCTTCCCACAGATACAGTAGAAATACATCTACACGTGGAACTGCTCCTACAGAACACCCACTGAACGCTGGCAGAAAACGTCCAACCTCCAAAAAGGCAAGAAACTCCCCCCGTACCTGGGTAGGGCAAAAGAAAAAAGAAATAACAGAGACAAAAGAATAGGGACGGCACCTGCACCAGTGGGAGGGAGCTGTGAAGGAGGAAAGGTTTCCACGCACTAGGAAGCCCCTTCGCGGGCGGAGACTGCGGGTGGCAGAGGGGGGAAGCTTTGGAGCCACGGAGGAGAGCGCAGCCATAGGGGTGCGGAGGGCAAAGCGGAGAGGTTCCCGCACGGAGGATCAGTGCCGACCAGCACTCACCAGCCGGAGAGGCTTTTCTGCTCCCCCGCCAGGGCAGGCGGGGCTGGGAGCTGAGGCTCGGCTTCGGTCGGATCGCAGGGAGAGGACTGGGGTTGGCGGCGTGAACACAGCCTGAAGGGGTTAGAGCACCACAGCTAGCCGGGAGGGAGTCCGGGGAAAAAGTCTGCAGCTGCCGAAGAGGCAAGAGACTTTTTCTTCCCTCTGTGTTTCCTGGTGCGCGAGGAGAGGGGATTCAGAGCACCGCCTAAACGAACTCCAGAGACTGGCGCGAGCCGCAGCTATCAGCGCGGACCCCACAGCAACAGGGGCACAGAGGAAAAAACGGAGAGATTCCCGCACAGAGGCTCGGCGCCGAGTAGCACTCAGCAGCCCAAGAGGCTTGTCTGCTCACCCGCCGGGGCGGGCGGGGCTGGGAGCTGAGGCTCGGGCTGAGGTCGGATCGCAGGGAGAGGACTGGGGCTGGCGGCGTGAACACAGCCTGAAGGGGTTGGCGCACCACAGCTAGCCGGGAGGGAGACCGGGAAAAGGTCTGCAGCTGCCGAAGAGGCAAGAGACTTTTTCTTGCCTCATAGTTTCGCTGCGCGCAAGGAGAGGGGATTCAGAGCACCGCCTAAACGAACTCCAGAGAAGGGCGCGAGCCGCGGCGATCAGCGCGGACCCCAGAGACGGGCGTGAGACGCTGGGGCTGCTGCTGCTGCCTCCAAAAAGCCTGTGTGTGAGCACAGGTCACTCTCCACACCGCCCCTCCCGGGAGCCTGTGCAGCCCGCCACTGCCAGGGTCCCGGGATCCGGGGACAACATCACAGGGAGAATGCACTGCGCGCCTCAGGCTGGTGCAACGTCACGCCGGCCTCTGACGCTGCAGGCTCGCCCCGCCTCCTCTGTACCCCTCCCTCCCCGCGGCCTGGGTGAGCCAGAGCCCCCGAAGCAGCTGCTCCTTTAACCCCGTCCTGTCTGGGCGGGGAACAGACGCCCTCAGGCGACCTACACGCAGAGGCGGGTCCAAATCCAAAGCTGAACCCCGGGAGCTGTGCGAACAGGGAAGAGAAGGGGAAATCTCTCCCAGCAGCCTCAGAAGCAGCGGATTAAAGCTCCACAAACAACATGATGTGCCTGCATCTGCTGAACACCTGAATAGACAACGAATCATCCCAAGTTCAGGAGGGGGACTCTGGGAGCAGGAGATATTAATTTTTCCCCTTTTCCTTTTTTTTGTGAGTGTATATGTATATGCTTCTGGGTGAGATTTTGTCTGTATAGCTTTGCTTTACAATAGCTTTATTTTACTTCACTATATTATAGCCTCTTTCTTTCTTTCTTTCTATTTTTTCTCCCTTTTACTCTGAGCTGTGTGGACGAAAGGCTCTTGGTGCTCCAGCCAGGCATCAGGGCCGTGCCTCTGAGGTGGGAGAGCCAACTTCAGAACACTGGTCCACAAGAGACCTCCCAGCTCCATGTAATACCAAACGGCAAAAATCTCCCAGAGATCTCCATCTCAACATCAAGACCCAGCTTCACCCAACGACCAGCAAGCTACAGTGCTGGACACCCTATGCCAAACAACTAGCTAGACAGGAACACAACCCCATCCATTAGCAGAGAGGCTGCCTAAAATCATAATAAGGCCACAGACACCCCAAAATACACCAGCAGACGTGGACGTGCCCACCAGAAAGACAAGATCTAGCCTCATCCACCAGAACTCAGGCACTAGTTCCCTCCACCAGGAAGCCTACACAACCCACTGAACCAACCTTAGCCACTGGGGACAGATACCAAAAACAACGGGAACTACGAACCTGCAGCCTGTGAAAAGGAGACCCCAAACACAGTAAAATAAGCAAAATGAGACGACAGAAAAACACACAGCAGATGAAGGAGCAGGCTCAAAACACACTGGACTTAACAAATGAAGAGGAAATAGGTAGTCTACCTGAAAAAGAATTCATAATAATGATAGTAAGGATGATCCAAAATCTTGGAAATAGAATAGACAAAATGCAAGAAACATTTAACAAGGATGTAGAAGAACTAAAGAGGAACCAAGCAATGATGAAGAACACAATAAATGAAATTAAAAATACTCTAGATGGGATCAATAGTAGAATAACTGAGGCAGAAGAAAGGATAAGTGACCTGGAAGATAAAATGGTGGAAATAACTACTACAGAGCAGGATAAAGAAAAAAGAATGAAAAGAACTGAGGACAGTCTCAGGGACCTCTGGGACAACATTAAACGCTCCAACATTCGAATTATAGGGGTACCAGAGGAAGAAGAGAAAAAGAAAGGGACTGAGAAAATTTTTGAAGAGATTATAGTTGAAAACTTCCCTAATATGGGAAAGGAAATAGTTAATCAAGTCCTGGAAGCACAGAGAGTCCCAAACAGGATAAACCCAAGGAGGAACACGCCAAGACACATATTAATCAAACTGTCAAAAATTAAATATAAGGAAAACATATTAAAGGCAGCAAGGGAAAAAAAACAAATAACACACAAGGGAATCCCCATAAGGTTAACATCTGATCTCTCAGCAGAAACTCTGCAAGCCAGAAGGGAGTGGCAGGATATACTTAAAGTCATGAAGGAGAAAAACCTACAACCAAGATTACTCTACCCAGCAAGGATCTCATTCAGATTCGATGGAGAAATTAAAACCTTTACAGACAAGCAAAAGCTGAGAGAGTTCAGCACCACCAAACCAGCTTTACAACAAATGCTAAAGGAACTTCTCTAGGCAAGAAACACAAGAGAAGGAAAACACCTAAAATAACAAACCCAATACATTTAAGAAAATGGGAATAGGAACATACATATCGATAATTACCTTGAATGTAAATGGATTAAATGCTCCCACCAAAAGACACAGGCTGGCTGAATGGATACAAAAACAAGACCCATATATATGCTGTCTACAAGAGACCCACTTCAGACCTAGAGACACATACAGATTGAAAGTGAGGGGATGGAAAAAGATATTCCATGCAAATGGAAATCAAAAGAAAGCTGGAGTAGCAATTCTCACATCAGACAAAATAGACTTTAAAATAAAGACTATTACAAGAGACAAAGAAGGACACTATATAATGATCAAGGGATCGATCCAAGAGGAAGGTATAACAATTGTAAATATTTATGCACCCAACATAGGAGCACCTCAATACATAAGGCAAATACTAACAGCCATAAAAGGGGAAATTGACAGCAACACAATCATAGTAGGGGACTTTAACACCCCACTTTCACCAATGGACAGATCATCCAGAATGAAAATAAATAAGGAAACACAAGCTTTAAATGATACATTAAACAATATGGACTTAATTGATATTTATAGGACATTCCACCCAAAAACAACAGAATACACATTTTTCTCAAGTGCTCATGGAACATTCTCCAGGACAGATCATATCTTGGGTCACAAATCAAGCCTTGGTAAATTTAAGAAAATTGAAATCGTATCAAGTATCTTTTCCGACCACAACGCTATAAGACTAGATATCAATTACAGGAAAAGATCTGTAAAAAATACAAACACATGGAGGCTACACAATACATTACTTAATAACGAAGTGATTACTGAAGAAATCAAAGGGGAAATCAAAAAATACCTAGAAACAAATGACAATGGAGACACGACGACCCAAAACCTATGGGACGCAGCAAAAGCAGTGCTAAGAGGGAAGTTTATAGCAATACAAGCCTACCTCAAGAAACAGGAAACATCTCGAATAAACAACCTAACCTTGCACCTAAAGCAATTAGAGAAAGAAGAACAAAAAAACCCCAAAGCCAGCAGAAGGAAAGAAATTATAAAGATCAGGTCAGAAATAAATGAAAAAGAAATGAAGGAAACAATAGCAAAAATCAATGAAACTAAAAGCTGGTTCTTTGAGAAGATAAACAAAATTGATAAACCATTAGCCAGACTCATCAAGAGAAAAAGGGAGAAGACTCAGATCAATAGAATTAGAAATGAAAAAGGAGAAGTAACCACTGACACTGCAGAAATACAAAAGATCATGAGAGATTACTACAAGCAACTCTATGCCAATAAAATGGACAACCTGGAAGAAATGGACAGATTCTTAGAAATGTACAACTTGCCGAGACTGAACCAGGAAGAAATAGAAAATATGAACAGACCAATCACAAGCACTGAAATTGAAACTGTGATTAAAAACCTTCCAACAAACAAAAGCCCAGGACCAGATGGCTTCACAGGTGAATTCTATCAAACATTTAGAGAAGAGCTAACACCTATCCTTCTCAAACTCTTCCAAAATATTGCAGAGGGAAGAACACTCCCAAACTCATTCTACGAGGCCACCATCACCCTGATACCAAAACCAGACAAAGATGTCACAAAGAAAGAAAACTACAGGCCAATATCACTGATGAACATAGATGCAAAAATCCTCAACAAAATACTAGCAAACAGAATCCAACAGCACATTAAAAGGATCATACACCATGATCAAGTGGGGTTTAGCCCAGGAATGCAAGGATTCTTCAATATACGCAAATCAATCAATGTGATACACCATATTAACAAATTGAAGGAGAAAAACCATATGATCATCTCAATAGATGCAGAGAAAGCTTTCGACAAAATTCAACACCCATTTATGATAAAAGCCCTGCAGAAAGTAGGCATAGAGGGAACTTTCCTCAACATAATAAAGGCCATATATGACAAACCCACAGCCAACATTGTCCTCAATGGTGAAAAACTGAAACCATTTCCACTAAGATCAGGAACAAGACAAGGTTGCCCACTCTCACCACTATTATTCAACATAGTTCTGGAAGTCCTAGCCACAGCAATCAGAGAAGACAAAGAAATAAAAGGAATCCAAATCGGAAAAGAAGAAGTAAAGCTGTCACTATTTGCAGATGACATGATACTATACATAGAGAATCCTAAAGATGCTACCAGAAAACTCCTAGAGCTAATCAATGAATTTGGTAAAGTAGCAGGATACAAAATTAATGCACAGAAATCTCTTGCATTTCTATACACTAATGACGAAAAATCTGAAAGTGAAATTAAGAAAACATTCCCATTTACCATTGCAACAAAAAGAATAAAATATCTAGGAATAAACCTACCTAAGGAGACAAAAGACCTGTATGCAGAAAATTATAAGACACTGATGAAAGAAATTAAAGATGATACAAATAGATGGAGAGATATACCATGTTCCTGGATTGGAAGAATCAACATTGTGAAAATGACTCTACTTCCCAAAGCAATCTACAGATTCAATGCAATCCCTATCAAACTACCACTGGCATTTTTCACAGAACTAGAACAAAAAATTTCACAATTTGTATGGAAACACAAAAGACCCCGAATAGCCAAAGCCATCTTGAGAACGAAAAATGGAGCTGGGGGAATCAGGCTCCCTGACTTCAGACTATATTACAAAGCTTCAGTAATCAAGACAGTTTGGTACTGGCACAAAAACAGAAATATAGATCAATGGAACAGGATAGAAAGCCCAGAGATAAACCCACACACATATGGTCACCTTATCTTTGATAAAGGAGGCAAGCATATACAGTGGAGAAAAGACAGCCTCTTCAATAAGTGGTGCTGGGAAAATTGGACAGGAACATGTAAAAGTATGAAATTAGAACACTCCCTGACACCATGCTCAAAAATAAACTCAAAATGGATTAAAGACCTAAGTGTAAGGGCAGACACTATCAAACTCTTAGAGGAAAACATAGGCAGAACACTCTATGACATACATCACAGCAAGATTCTTTTTGACCCAGCTCCCATAGAAATGGAAATAAGAACACAAATAAACAAATGGGACCTAATGAAACTTAAAAGCTTTTGCACAGCAAAGGAAACCATAAACAAGACCAAAAGACAACCCTCAGAATGGGAGAAAATATTTGCAAATGAAGCAACTGACAAAGGATTAATCTCCAAGATTTACAAGCAGCTCATGCAGCTCAATAACAAAAAAACGAACAACCCAATCCAAAAATGGGCAGAAGATCTAAATAGACATTTCTCCAAAGAAGATATACAGATGGCCTACAGACACATGAAAGAATGCTCAACATCATTAATCATTAGAGAAATGCAAATCAAAACTACAATGAGATATCATCTCACACCGGTCAGAATGGCCATCATCAAAAAATCTAGAAACAATAAATGCTGGAGAGGGTGTGGAGGAAAGGGAACACTCTTGCACTGTTGGTGGGAATGTAAATTGATACAGCCACTATGGAGAACAGTATGGAGGTTCCTTAAAAAACTACAAATAGAACTACCATACGACCCAGCAATCCCACTACTGGGCATATACCCTGAGAAAACCATAGGTCAAAAAGAGTCATGTACCAAAATGTTCATTGCAGCTCTATTTACAATAGCCAGGACATGGAAGCAACCTAAATGTCCATCGACAGATGAATGGATAAAGAAGATGTGGCACATATGTGCAATGGAATATTACTCAGCCATAAAAAGAAACGAAATGGAGGTATTTGTAATGAGGTGGATGGAGTTAGAGTCTGTCATACAGAGTGAAGTAAGTCAGAAAGAGAAAAACAAATACAGTATGCTAACACATATATACGGAATCTAAGGGAAAAAAAAAAAAAAAAGGCCATGAAGAACCTAGTGGCAAGACGGGAATAAAGACACAGACCTACTAGAGAATGGACTTGAGGATATGGGGAGGGGGTGGGGTGAGATGTGACAGGGTAAGAGAGTGTCATGGACATATATACACTACCAAATGTAAAATAGATAACTAGTGGGAAGCAGCCGCACAGCACAGGGAGATCAGCTCGGTGCTTTGTGACCACCTAGAGGGGTGGGATGGGGAGGGTGGGAGGGAGGGAGATGCAAGAGGGAAGAGAAATGGGAACATATTGTATATGTATAACTGATTCACTTTGTTATAAAGCAGAAGCTAACACACTATTGTAAGGCAATTATACTTCAATAAAGATGTTTAAAAAATAAAAATAAAAAAAATAAAAAAAAAAGAATTAAAGGAAAATATTATGGCAGTGAATTATCAAATAGAGATTATAAATAAAGAGGTGAAAATTATTTTTTAAAATGAACTACATGGATGTTCTGGAGTTGAAATTACAATAACGGAAATGAAAAATTCACTAAAAGGACAGATTTGAGCTGGCAGGACAAAGAACAAGCAAATTTGAAGACAGATTATCGGAACATACAGTGAAGACCTGAAAGAAAAAAGTTGCAGGAAAATAAATAGAACCTCAGAGACCTTTAGGACACCACTGAGAATAACAAAATATGCCTAATGGAAGTACCAGAAGAAAAGGAGAAAGAGAAAGAGGCATAAAAATTATTAAAAGAAATAATGGCTGAAAACTTCCCAAATATGATAAAAATATTAATCTTCACATTTATGAAGTTGAGCAAATCTCAAGTAGGATAAATTTTAAAAGATCCGTATCTAGACATGTCATAGTCAAAATGTTGACAGCTAATGAAATAGAGAAAATCTTAAAAGCGGCAAGAGAAAAACAACATACAATGTACAAGGGAATGCCAATAAGATTGATCATTGATTTTTTATCAGAAACTATAGAAGCCAAAAGGCAGTAGGATGACATATTCAAGGTGCTTAAAGAAAAGAGCAAGAATCCTATATGCAGCAACACTATCTCAAAATGAAGGTACAATGAAACAGACTGAGAGAATTTGTTGCTAGTAGATGTACCTTAAAAAAATACTAAAAGAAGTTATTCGTGCTAAAAGGAAGTGTCACCAGATAGTAATTCTAGTTGATATAAAGACTACCAATAAAGATAATTACATAGAATTACATAGTAGCTATAAAAGACAGTATAATTACATATTTCTTCTCCTTTCTTGTCTTAATTGATCTTAAAAATAATATGATAAGAAATATCTATAAAATGAAATTTTTGGTCCTATAGCATATAGAGATATATCCTCTTTGACAATAACAGGACAAAGGAGGGCGGTGGGTATAAGCTACAGTGAAGTAAGGAAGTGACATCAGATAGTAACACTATTCAACAGGAACAAGTGAAGAGTACAAGAAATGGTAAATAAAAAGGTAAATTTAAAAGAAACATAAATATATTTTTCTCCTCTCTTCTCTTAATTTCTTCAAGAAACTTAAAATTTTATAAAGCAATGATTATAACACTGTATTGTTGGATTAATAACATGCATAGATATAAGATATTTGACAATGCTAGCACAAAGGCAGCGAAGTGAAGAAAACTATAGTGAGCAAATTGTCTACATCTCACTGCAATTGTTTGTGTAAATCTCAAGTAGATTTGGATAAATTGAGATGTATGCTGTAATCCACAGATCAACCAGTAAGAAAATAACTCCAAAAAAACATATGCTAGAAAGAGAATAGCGTCCACTTGTCCAACATTAGTTCGAGTGCTGACATTTGACCTATGGTTCAATGACTTTGGCAATGACAAACTATCCACCAAAATTCTTTTACCATTTCCACAGTATATAAAATTATAGCTGAGAAATAGCTAAAGTAGCTGAGGGCTCTATTTTTCAGCTTCCCTTTACTCTTGGGTGTGGCCATATGACTAGCTTTTATCAATGGACTATAAGCAGGAAGCCCTGGTCTCTTAGGAAGTAGACATAATTCCTTCTGTTCTATTTACCCTTCTGCTGGCTGAATACAGATTTCCAACAACCTTCAAGGTGTAGTAGAATTGCAAAATGGGAAATACTGTGAATCTCCAAATCACTATTTTGAGGAGAACTTCTCACATCCTGAAACACCTACCCTTGACTCATATGTGAGTGACAAATACACTTCTACTATATTTGGAGCTATTAATGTTTTTGTGTTTGTTTTCTTTTTTTTATAGAAGTTGAGTCAGCCCTAACTGAAACAGTTCCTGACTATAGTTTCAACAGATTCTATTCAATAGCTAACAGATTCTCCTTCCAAAAGAAAATCAGAATTTAATTTTATAAGGAAAAGGAAGGCTGGCTGTGGGGTATCCACTTTCTAGATATTACGTACTGTGCCAAGTAATTTATATGTATCTTACACATAATTACATGCAATTTTATTAAAATTATTTGCATACCAAATAATTTTACCAAATCCTATAAAGGTGATCATTATCATCTCATTTGTTAAGAGAAGGAAACTAAAAATAGCTAAATAATCCAACATTTGAGTTTTATCCAAAATATTTCTAGCTTGAAAAACAGTTTTTAACCACTACTTCACCCACTATGAACTGAATTGCTTTTGATAATCTGTAAGATTCTGGCTTTAGCGTTAACTGACTTTAAAAATTAGTAATTGTTTTTGATATTTTATTTCACTTATTCTATACAATACCATCCAAAAGACACTTTACATTATATTAAAATAACCTAAAACTTCACTTTCATGGCAAGTAATTCATTTTTTCTCAACACGTTTAATTCTTTCTCTAACACCTATCCATCTAATTAAATACCAACTATTAACATTAATAAAGAAAAAAAATCTGAGATAATATTTTGAATTTGCCTGACAGAATTACATTCAATATGAGCTATGAGAAACCATACTTTGTGCCAAGTTTTATCTGAAGATATAAGCCTTTCCTTGTAGGTTTATTAATACTCTATGATCCCAGAAATGTAGTATTGAACCTGACTACTACGACTACTTCCCCACCTCCCGCGCTGCTAGCACTCTCCTGGGAGCCACTTTCATCCCTCCCTCTGAGGACTGCAGTAGCACCTCACAGCGCTCCCTGCTTCCATCCTTGTCCTTCTACTATTTATTTCAACACAGCAGTCAGAGCTGTCCTTTTAAAATACAAACCAAAGCATTTCTGTTTTCTCCACAAATCCCACCCACGGCTCTTGCTAATTCACTTACAGTATAATTAAAAGTTCTTAAAATAGATTTCTTAATCCTACATAATTAGCCCCCCTTCCCATCTCCTACTATTCTCCTTCTCGCTTCCAGCAAACCATGCTCATCAAACGTTAGAAGTATACTCCTTCCTGCTTTAGGGCCTTCACACTGTCACTGCCTCTGCTTCAAATGGACTCCCCCACCAGGTATTCACAGTGCTTGCCCCTGCTCTCTCAGCTTCGTCTTGGCTCAAACATTACGGGCTTAGTAATGTTTACCTTACTAATTTATACAAAATTCAACCCACATTCAAGGGAAACCCTCCACTGCTGATCCACCTAACTCTGCTGGGCATTTTTTTCCTATAGCATTTCCTACTTTATAGAATTTATTTCTTCTTCTTTTCTTTATTGCCTCTTATCACAGTTAAAATATAAGCTCCACAACAACAGGGGTGTTTGTTTCACTTATTTTTGACAAAAATAGTGCCTAGTACAGAATTGACTCTCAATACTTCTATGATAAAGAATGGATCTGGTCATTTAATTAAATAACAAGTGTTTGCTCTCAAGTGGTATAATAAGGCTTAATGTCATTTTTTATAATAGCTTTCGATTTGTTTGATGATGGCCCTACAATAGCATTTTAATATAATAGCATCTCATTCTAATACAAAAGGGAGAAGTATGTTGCCCAAATATCTGTCACTTTGGGTGGTTAATCAAAGTAACCTAATCTGAACATTCATGGCCCTGAAAATTTTCAGTGTTTCCTGGAGAGGAAACAAAGGAAAGAAATTAACTTTAGTCAAATGCTCTAAATGTATTATAATTGAATGCTAAACACTTACACACACGTTATTTCTTTCTTATAAAAATTTTTGTAATTATATGTTTTTATTAATTTTTGACTGAATTTACCCAAGAATGCATAGCTGAAGTCTTCATGAAGCTTCTAAGATTCTAAATTCTATGTTCCTTCCAAAACCCTTTCATGTAAGAAAAAAGTAAAATTCCCATATAAAGTAAGTTCATCAGACTTCTATGGCATAAAATAAGTACAAAGTAAGATTTTGGAATATGATAGTAATAATACTTCAGTATTAGATATTTTAAGTATATAAAAAAAGATGAATATTCAACAAGTAAGAAACTAACAGACTACTTTAGAAACCAAGTTAGTTAAAATGTTCAGGTCGTATTCTCATTTCTTTTTGCAATATCTAGCCTCACCAAGATATCCTCTACAACAGAGTAAGCTTTGAAGTTCACAAAATTTGATTCAACATTGGCATATCGACCTGACTTCAAAGGGATTTACAGTGCTGAAGAATTTCACTGAGTTCAAGAAAGAAAGGAGAATCTCAAACTTCCTGTGAAATCTAACTTCAGAGTACCTGGTACCTTCAACAAAATTAGATACATCTGGGTATCAAAAACCGGGATTTGAAAGTACAGTTTAATTCACACAACATTTCTTTTAAATTTCCTGTTTGGTGAATATATATTGTGATGTGACAATAGCAAAACTAAAAGTTAGGAATTTAGCATTTTGGAGATAAAGCTTCACTGAAACACCTATTAATTTCTAGGTAAGAAACAGCATTGGTATATACTTGTTTTTTTCCTGCTTGTTCATCTGAGCAGCACTCGTTTGCTAATCTCATTTTTATCTTCCCCACAAAGGCTTTTCCTAAAACTTCACTTATTTTTCATAATCATAAATTGGGATTTGATTTCATTTAATACAAATTTCCAGCCTGAAAATTACTGTAATTACTTTCAGAAGTTCTCTTCAGTGTGTCTTGCCCTTTTATTCTTTGCTTTCTCGTGGCCACGGCATGTTCTCCACAGCCACCACTCCCTTCTCTCTCCCCACTCTATTATAGTATTGTTAACATTTATAGCTATGGAAGTGTTACTTATCCCAAAAGGCCCACTCAGATTTTCCACCTATTTTGCAGTGTTTCGTGTTATTCTCAAGACTATATATTTTAGCATCTAAACATTCACCTATGTGAATGAAAGACTATAATTCATTTGTATCTCCCAATTAATTCTTGTCTCTGATCCTAGTGAAGAAAAAAAAAACTAATCATTTTGAGTCAAACTGTTAGGTTGGATCTTTACAAAACTCTCCCCATCATGTATAACATATATGTGGGGTGAGCAGAAAGTGATGACTAAATTTATAATTACCAAGTAAAGCCATATTCTTGAAGGATAAATACTCTGCAGTTAATAGCAATGCATATACTTTATTTTATATAGAATTATTTCATATGTTTTCTCCCCTGTAACCCTCATAACAATCTTATTGATTTTCAGATTTTACATAAATGAGGTATCTGAAAAAGTGTTACTTTATGAGAAGGTGGAGAGATCGACATCCAGTAATAGAAATTTTAATAACTAAATTTTATTCAGCTATTTTTATAGGTGAGTCAGTATGCTAACCTATAAGGAATGTGCTCTTATAATCCCCATTTTGTTAATGAGGACATTAAGATTTAGAGAGATGAAATCACTCACCCATGCTTACAGAGTGAGAGTCAATATTCAAATCCAGGTCCTTTCTCTCTAGAGCAAAAGTTCTTAACTACTACATTTATTAGAATTTAGAAATAAAGGTACCTTAGAAATTATTTAGTCCAAATCGAAGAAACTGAGGCAAAGATAGGTTTTTTGCCAAAATCCACAAAGCTTTTAGATAAAACCCATCCTTCAAGCCTCTAGACTTTACATTTTCCTTTCAAGAGTCAGAGCCTACTGGCTGCTCATTTCTGGCAGCTCACTCATTCACCTTCACTGAAGTGGAACTCCATTTCCCTTTTTAACCCTAGACAATGAGGGTAAAGGTTAAGTTTCAAGAATAGTGAATAGGTTTATTCTTGATCCTTATCTGGGGAGAAACAAACCTATTGGGTATGTTGATTCCTCGGTATGTTGATGTACATATATGTATATAGAGAGAGAGAGAAATTTTATTATAGGAATTGGCTCATGTGATCATGAAAGCCAAGAAGTCCCATAATCTTGCATCTACAAACTGGAGAACCAGGACATCCAGTGATATTTTCAAGTTGACACATAAAATTAACCGTCACAATGGAGTATAAGACTGAGGGAAGGTATCATATTAATTTTGGCTCTGGGTCCAGATTTTGGTTAGGGAAAGAAAGAACACATTTCCTGCAGATGTACTGACAGTCCTGTTTGTATTCCGTGATTGTTTCCAAGTCTGTACCTAATTTCATGGTGCTCATTTTTTTAAAATACCTTTTATAGCACTAATAGTCTTGAATATGTTTGATAAATGTATAAATTAGAAGATTTAAAGCATTTACTTCACTTAAGGTCATTTATTACAGTTTAAGTGGTTTTATTTGGCATTAGTTGATGCTAAGGATACATAAGATCAGAAAGATATAGTCCCTGAACAGAATGGCTTAAATTTCAGTAGGAGAGATTAATATATAAATAGAATATTTCAATATAATGTGATAACTTGGTACTAAAAACCATTTCATTTTGAATATAAGTAAGACAAAATTAGTTGATGTATAGTGATTAATTTTTAAGTAAAACATTGAATTCTAAAGAAAAGTTTTAAAAGCGATAATCAAATTTTTAAAAAATAAAATAATTTGGATATGTTTTGGGAAAAAAAACACAATACACTTTTAACTAAGACATTTTAGACTTCAAAATATCATTTCTTTAGACATTTTCATAAAGTTAGCTGTAGCAGAGATTGTTAGGGGATAACCAAACATGTTTCTTTTCCTACTGAGGACAGAGCTAGACTAAATTATCCTACATTCCTTTCAGTTAGTCTAGACAGTGACTGAGTTTTCACTAATAGAATGTGAGTGGAAATAATGAGCACCACTTGAAAGCATGATAATAAAAATTAACCATGTATAAATCCTAAGTATTCTTTCTCCTCCCAGTTTGATGCAGATGAGCATACTGAGTGGTGGAATAGGGGAGCTGTAGATGAGAGGACCTGGGTCCCTAAGTCAGTAAGTAGAGGAGTATCTCTTCAATAACCAGAGATGTCTTTTACAGCTTTTAAGTGAGCAAGAAATATGCTTCAGTAATGGTTGGGCCATTATAATTTTGGGTTTATTTCATGCATTAGATAGCATTATACTAATATGCAAGCCCTTATATTTTTTTAACTATTTTTTTAGGTTTTAATAATCCTAGCTTTTTTATCATACAATGATTATTGAGCGTAATTTATGGAATCACAGAATTCTAAAGCACATATTTTAGAGAATATTAGCCTCGTTTTAAAGAGGAAATTGTTCTAAATTACCAAGAGTAATTCCAAACCTTTCTCTTTGTTCCCTCAGCTCTCAAGTTGATAGCTGCTTCTATAGTTGCTACATGTTTTTTCTCTTTTTACTCTTTCAGTTATCTCATTAACAACTTTGTATCTAGTTAACAATTATTTATATTGAATCCCCATTGTTCAAATAACTGGTATAGTTTCTTTCCCCTTTCTGGACCCTGGTGTGGACACAGGTGTTCTTCGTCTTCTGGCGACTGAAGTAAACAAGGATATGGAGCAAATTGTGACTTATCCTGATTGTCTTTTCTTAAATTATCTAGGAAGTGTGGGTACATATTTCAGTGGTCCCAAATGCTTCCTTCCACACTGGATTATGAATAGGATATATGTGGCACAGGGACCATTCCAGGATAGCTTTGGCTCTCTCAATTAGCTTTGTTTTATATTAAGATGTACATGGGTGCTTTAGTGTAGTTGAGAATGACTAACTCATGCTATAGTCATTATTTGTATATTTTAAACAAATAGGTTTTCAAAAACAGTAGATTAAATCATAATTCAAAATGATACATGCACCCCAATATTCACCGCAGCACTATTTACAATAGCAAGGACATGAAAGCAACCTAAATGTCCATCAACATAGGAATGGATAAAGAAGATGTGGTATATATATACAATAGAATATTACTCAGCCATAAAAAGAATGAAACAATGCCATTTGCAGCAACATGGATGGACCTAGAGATTGTCATACTGAGTGAAGTAAGTCAGAGCAAGACAAATATCATATGATATCACTTATATGTGGAATCTAAAACAATGGTACAAATGAACGTATTTACCAAACAGAAATAGAGTCACAGATGCAGAAAACAAATTTATGGTTAAAAGGGAGGAGGGATAAATTGGGAGATTGGGATTGACATATACACACTACTATATATAAAATAGGTAACTAATAAGGACCTCCTGTATAGCATAGGAAACTCTTCTCAATACTCTGTAATGTCCTATATGGGAAAAGAATCTAAAAAGGAGTGGATATTTGTATATGTATAACTGATTCACTTTGCTGTACAGCAGAAACTAACAAAATATTGTAAATTAACTATACTCCAATAAAAAATCTTTTAAAAGCCTAGAATTATTATGTTTTCCTATCTTCAATTTTTTCCTCCTAGGAATTGCTTAAAACTTTTAGCAAGGTGAACTTAAACAATATCTCTATTTACTGTCTTAATTTCTCATTTATATTGTCTAGATATTCTGGATCTTTTTTTTCAGCTTAATATTGTTCTCTACTAGGAAAGTGAGGTAAGCATGTTACACATTATGGCAGGGGTCCCCAATCCCTGGGCCTCGGACCGATACTGGTCCTCGGACCGATACTGGTCAGAGGCCTGTTAGGAACTGGGCCGCACAGCAGGAGGTGAGTGGCAGGTGAGTGAGCGAAGCTTCATCCGCTGCTCCCCATCGCTCACATTACTGCCTGAACCATCCCCCTCCCACTCCCGCCCCAACCGTGGAAAAATTGTCTTCCACGAAACCGGTCCCTGGTGCCAAAAAGGTCGAGGACTGCTGCCTTATGGTTCTTACATTCAGCTAAAAATTCTTAGATCCATTTAAACATTTGCTCAAAATAAAGTCATACTATTTATTACTTGTATTTTCAGAGAGATTCATTCACCCTCTAGAAGATGTACTGTCTATTTATTTTTATCCAGACATGACTTTTCTCCCTATGTGCTTGACCCTGAAGATTCATATGTCTATGTTCCTCATGCAGCTGCATCTGATTTTTCTCCCCACAGTGGTGACAACAGGTCTCTTACTTGCTTAATTTTTGATTAGAAGACTATCTTGGACTGGTCCAGAAATTCAAACTCTTTTCCCACAATTCAAAAAAACATGGTTAACATTCCATTTCTTAAGTAAAATAATTAAACATGTACCTTTGCTATAGTCACTCGGGAGTTTTACTGTTTAACTGTTCCATTTCCAGGACCTGTCTTCCCTTCCCAGTAGGTTTACCTATTTTGTGCTTGACACACACCTGGACACATTCTGAAGGGTAAAGCATGAGGGTGATGGCCAATATGACTGCCTCTCACAATTCTCCCTCCTGTGCAGCCCTATCTGTCACAGAACTCTAAGACTCTCTTCTGATATCCCATCTACTTCCATCTTTCCCTAGCAAATTCCTGAGGATTTTTAAAGATTGCCTTGCCTTTCATATCAGATGTAGCTGATTGTCCTGAATCTAAGATCTATTTTACAAGTTCAGAAAAGTGAGTCCCTCCTTCCGGACCAGCAGATGTTCTCAGGGCTAAGGCTGAGCAAAGCAAAATTTATTAGAAGCCCCACCCAATATAAAGTGTCTGTTAACCCCATTGTCAGTTAGTGGCACTAAACGGAACTTAAATTTAAGTCCCTTTAAAAGCAAAGTTTTCTCACTCTGGTAGCAGAAGAAGTCAGAGGGATTTGAAGAGTGAGAAAGACTTAATGAGCCATTGCTATTTTGAAGATGGAAGGGGCCACATGAGATGAAATGGAGGTACCTTTAGGAGAGATGGTGGAGCCTGGCTGATAGCTGTCAAGAGAATGGGATATCAGATCTACAACCACAAGGAAATGAATCCTGCCAACAACCTGTGTGAGCTTGGAAGTGGATTCTCCACCTGGATCTCCAGATAAAACCCAGCCCAGGGGACACTTTGATTTTGGTCTTGTAACACCTACAACAAAAAATCCAGGTGAGCTCACTTGACCTTCTGACCAACAGAACTGTGATAATAAATGAGGGTTGTTTTAAATTGCTAAGTTTTGGTAATTTGTTACACATCATTAGAAAAACAATACAGTATTCTTACCTAAATTTCACAATTGTTATGAAAAAAATTAAATGAGATTTCTTATTTTGTGTTTATATTTGACTCATACTGATTTGGGGGGGAATTGTTAATTTTATGTTGAAAACTAGTATTTTAACTGTAATAGTTCCATTTTTCTTTATTAATGCACTATTTTTAATGTGAAAATTAATTTTATATGATTGACATTTTTTCTATTTTATGTTTTGGTGATTTTCTTCCATAATGCAACTTGCCATCATGATAATAACAACAAACTTAGCAAATATTATAATATCTTATAGCTCCTGATTATTAAAATACATAGCATGTATCTATACCATGGAAGATTACTCAACAATAAAAGGTAATAAACTATTGGTATATAAAACAACTTGGATGAATCTCAAGGGAATTATTCTGAGTTAAAAAATTTACATACTGTATGATTCAATTTATACAACATTCTTGAAATGATAAAATTATAGAAATGGAAATTTGATCAATAGTTGCTAGGGCTTAGGAATAAGAAGACAGAGAAGGGAAGAAGGTACATGAGTGTGATAATAAAAGAGTGATATGAAGGATCCTTTTGGTGATGTAACAGTTCTGTATTTTGACTGTGTTGGTAGATGTATGAACCTACACATATAATAAAATTGTATAAAACCCAAATGCACACAAACACACACACAACAAAATGACATTTTCAAACTGGGTAGAATACAAAATATTGAGAAACATTGAGTTAGCTTTGAAAATATATCCTTGATAAAGTATAACCAATCAATAAAAAAAACACTATAAGGAATTTAGTAATGCTGTATGTAAAACCTAATTTTGAGTAATAGATTTATCTAATGCACTGAATCTAACCAAAATTTAAAAATACACTAAAACATTGAAAGAAAAATTACCTACCACAAAAATATTTCTACTTGTGTAAAAGGCCAAGTCATGACATCCAGAGCTAGTAAAAATCATAGATTAACGAGTACAAGCACAAATCCACTAATGTTCCATTACTTAGAGAAAGTAGCCAATAGAGACTCCTTTATGGTGAAGGAGGTAGAGAAAGTGGGAAACAAGATGAGTCTTCAATATTAGGCTTAGATAAATGGGTTAATGGTGAAACAATTCATCAAGATGGGGATTACAGGAAAATAAATGAAGTGATAAATGGAAGGATAATTATTTAGGCCATGTTGAATTTAAAGATCCCATAGATGGAGGTGTCTAATAGGCAGCAAATATATGAGACTACAGCTCAGAGAGCTGTAGGTTAGTGTTCATGTTTGAATAACGACCACTGAAAACTCAGTGTATGAAGAAACTTTCCCAGCGTGAGTGCAGTGAGATAACAAAGAAGGGTGAGAACAGAATTGTAGAAAACAGGAATATTTAAAGAATGTGAAGAGGAAGAGGAGAAGGCCGAGAAGGAATAACCAAAGATACCAAAGGGGACCTACTAGAAGTAGTGTAATGGAAACAAAGGAGGAGAAATTTTTCAGGAAGGGAGTGATGGATATTGTCAAACACAAAAGGGGTCAAACAAGACTCAAAGAATTGAAGGTAATTCCTCATAAATAATTAATTGAGAAATTATTGTTGACTTTAGTTAAAGCAATTTCAGTTTAATGATTGGGGTTTGAGATGGGAGTAGAGGTATTAGGTAGACAGATGATTGTTTTCAGTTGACAATGGAGTGGGAGGTGAGGTGGTGATGATAGTCAATGGGAATTATACTTGAGAATGTTTCCTGTTAACAGTAGAAAAATGGGCCCTGTCTGACCTAAGGAGGTAAATTTTAAATATGAAAATTACTGAAGCACTTATACATAGACTGTGGGGAAGTAGCTAATAAAAAAAGAGAAATCTCAAATATGAGAGAGAGAAAAGCAAAATTACAGTGGAGCATGGCTCTGTCCTCTGATATATAACAGTGAATATGATCCAATTTATATTTTACATATGCTTAAATTTCTGAGCATGGAATTAAAAAGCTATACTGCTGACTTTAATTTACCTTTTCAATGTCCTGTGATTCATATAAGACTTCAGAATTGAAATGTAGTTCAAATAAGGTAATCCAAAATAATTACACAATTGATGGGATTAATGGGCTGTGACTATAGTGCAGCATAATTTATTTAGCTGAACACGTTTAAACCTTGTCATTGATGTGACAGCATATACTTGTTCTTTCCAAATAATATTTGATTAAAGCATTTTACAATCCTAATCACCATCACTGTGTGACATTCCACAGCCAGGAGTGTGTTATACTATATTAATTCACAGATAGATGCACTGATGACACTTAGCCTTCAATGTGAATGAATATTGCGCATTTCATGCTCTGTCATGTCTCATTGCATTAATAGCCATGTGTGTGATGAGGTTCATAATCTATGGCTATTTCATGACATTTTTAAATGCACTTGTCACAAATGGAGTAGCCAAGTACTTTATTAAGCAATTCTGTTTCCAGAAAGCGTGTGTCTCCAGAAGCAGATTGGCATTTGAAGTAATATAAGTTGCTTTTATCTGTGTAAGGTTGAAAAGGTACATGTAATTTTAGTAACTCTTGACTTACATAACATCTTTCCTTCAGAAATCAAATAGCATTCTGATAAAGCCTCTCCTTTACCATTGCCAATTTTCTTTCTCTGCGGTGGATATGCTTAGCCCTACCACTAGCTATTTGTAACCTTTGGTCTAGCATTTAACTTCTGCAAGCTTTCATTTTACATCTATAAAATAGAGCTACATAGTTAGCTTACCGTAAAGCTTACATTATATAAGATAATGCATATAAAGCCCCTAGAACCTGGAAAATCATATACTCTAAAATAAAATATTTTATTTCCACATTATAAATAAAAACAGGACAGTGATAATCTTGGAACCACAAGGAAATAGATAAAAAAGCTCTAAAATTGGTCATCTAGGTACTCTGGGCTCACCATAACTTTATGAGTGTGTATTTTGTTCTCTTTGAACCAAGATTTTAGAGAGACTCATGGAAAACTGGAAGTTTTATAGATCCCTATTTTGTTGTTGATTGACTTTACTTAGCAGTTCTTCCTAGATCTATGGTTGCAACAGCTCCTAAAACATGTGACAGAGAGGACAACATGCAGCGACAGCCCTGACAATGGCTACTTTCTGTTCATCTTCTATTAGTGGCTTTGAAACTCCTTTTCTACAAATATGAAACTACATGATTGCTAAAATTTCACATGAAAAGTCACTTTATTGAAGAAATACAAGAGTTCTTGTTATACCTGCTCTGAGGCAAAAATTTTACAGCTTTAGAATGCCTTGTGCTGCAGGTGAAGGGAACCAACTTCTGGAGACTTCAGACACATATTCTTTGAATAAGGCCAGGAACTCTGTTGAGGTTCCAACACAGAAAACAAAAGAATCGGCATTGGACTTCCTCCTTCAGAAAATGGCCAAGTATTGGAGAAAAAGACCCAGAAAACAGTGTCAAAAAATAAGGTGTAAGAACCTGAAATATTTGAACTACAGATGATCTTTGCAGAGATTAGAGGACTTGCCACAAAAAATTTAGTATCAGCTTCACTTGAATGGCCTTGTTCTCACAAAAAGGTCAGGCTTGGTGAGTTCAGGGGGTCAAGGCATAAGAAGATTTTGCTCAGGTACTTTATCCAGTAACTGACAGCCTACATGTTTATATAATACAACATAGATTCCCTGGGATAAAAGCCCCTTACCCTTCTTCAATCTTTTTTGTTTTTGTCTTAATACTTCAATAACTAGACCCAAGTCAAATAAGTCAAAACAACAACAAAAATAACAGCTCTTTCGAGGGACCCAAGCAGCCAGGTCAAGGAAGAGTTGGCAGAACAACAATAATAACACACATTATTATTGTTATAATACACAGTAGCAAAACAGAACTGCTGAAAACCTGGCTATGAAAATAAAAGAGTTTACCTAAATGCCCATTGACAGACAAATGGATAAAGAAGATGTGGTACATATATACAGTGGAATATTACTCAGCCATAAAAAGGAATGAAATTGGGTCATTTGTAGAGACGTGAATGGATCTAGAGACTGTCATACACAGTGAAATAAGCCAGAAAGAGAAAAACAAACATCTTGTATTAACGCATATATGTGGAACCTAGAAAAATGGTACAGATGAACCGGTCTGCAGGGCAGAAATAGAGACACATATGTAGAGAACAAATGTATGGTCACCAATGGGGGAAAGTGGCAGTGGGGTTGGTGGTGGTGGGATGAATTGGGAGATTGGGATTGACATATATATACTAATATGTACAAAATAGATAACAGATAAGAACCTGCTGTATAAAAAATAAATAAAATAAAATTCAAAAAAAAAAAGAAAAGAAGAGAGTTTAAAAATATTCAAGTGAAATACACATACACACACACACACACACACACACACACACCAAAAGATTTGATGACTAAGGAACACATGATTTTTCCACTTAAAATCTTAGTAGATAAATTTACAGAGAGTATAGTCACTGGTGAGACATGGATTAGTAGCTCAGAAGATCCAGTGCAACAAATATCTCAAAGCACAGTGCAAAAATCATAAGACAAAAATAAAAAGACATGAGGGTAGATTCAGAAGACCTAATACTTAGGAGCTTCAGAAGAAGAACAAGTGAAAAAAAAATGATTAATAAAGGTGAGGCGATAATTAAACAAATGATAGAAGTAAAACTATCAACCAAATAAACATTAGTTTATAGACTGAAAGAGCTCCCTAAGTTCCAGGCTAGATGCATAACAACTCAAATCCTAATTAAAGGTGTTAGATTGAAGAGAAATATCACAATCTTATAGACAGAAGAAAAAAAAAAGCTTACCTAGAAAGAAAATATAGAGAGATATCTGAGGGCATGAGAAAATTCTAAGCAATTCACAATCATACTCCAAAGTTGAGAAAAATACTTGAAAAAAGATTCTAATCAAACATAAGATGAAAAATTGAAAAGATTTCAAGCTAAGAAAAGAAGAAGAAAGGACAGAAGTAAGCAAAGAACATTTTGAGATATACTTATTTATAAGGATAGACAGCATAGAAATGGGGAATGTAAAAGCTAAAAAAAGAACTTTTGAAATAAAAGGAAGTTACTATAAGGAAAATTCTGGTTAGTATTAGAATAACAGCCACTATGGAGAACAGTATGGAGGTTCCTTAAAAAACTAAAAATAGAACTACTATATGACCCAGCAATCCCACTACTGGGCATATACCCTGAGAAAACCATAATTCAAAAAGAGACATGTACCACAATGTTCACTGCAGCACTATTTACAATAGCCAGGACATGGAAGTAACCTAAGCGTCCATCCACAGATGAATCGATAAAGAAGATGTGGCACATATATACAATGGAATATTACTCAGCCATAAAAAGAAATGAAATGGAGGTATTTGTAATGAGGTGGATGGACTTAGAGTCTGTCACACAGAGTGAAGTAAGTCAGAAAGAGAAAAACAAATACTGTATGCTAACACATATAAATGGAATCTAAAAAAAAAATGGTTCTGATGAACCAAGGGGCAGGACAGGAATCAAGATGCAGACATAGAGAATGGACTTGAGGACACAGGGAGGGCGAAGGGTAAGCTGGGACGAAGTGAGAGAGTAGCATTGACATATATACACTACCCAATGTAAAATAGACAGCTGGTGGGAAGCAGCAACATAGCACAGGGAGATCAGCTCGATGCTTTGTGACCACCTAGAAGGGTGGGATAGGGAGGGTGGGAGGGAGTTGCAAGAGGGAGGGGATATGGGGATATATGTATACATACAGCTGATTCACTTTGTTATACAGCAGAAACTAACACAACATTGTAAAGCAATTGTACTCCAATAAAGATGTTTAAAAATTTTTTTTTTACATAAAACTTTGGAAAACTGTAAAGTTATTTGTTAATCAGTTGAAGTTATAACTCTGTTTTATAGTGAGTCCACTGGAATATAACCTCTAAGATTCTTAGTTGTTTTAAACTTTTAGTTTAGTGTTAATAAAGTAATTAGTGAATAAAAAAAAATCACCATAACAACAAAATATTGAGGGTAAGTGAAGAGAGGGAGAGAAATAAAATAATTACAGTGATGTCTAAAGAACAGAAAAGGAGTGGTAAAATCAAAAGAGAAAAGATGAAAGTACTGGAAATAAGAATATTGGAAAGATCTATCTTATTTGTGTTCAAGGAAATAGAAGGGAATTTGAGCATCTTACACTGAGAAATATTTGATACAGAGTGCTTGATTACAAGATCAGGGAAAGGAAATATAACAATTAATAGATGGAAAAAGGCAATAGAAATTCTTTATTAGCAAGGAAAAGAAAGTGAAATGAACACCTTGAACAAAAAAGCAGATGAAATGAAAATGAGGAAACAATAAAATAAAACAAGTAATACACATGAAGGAAAATAAAATAAATTATATCATTACATACAGTGTTAACAGACTAAATCTTTCCATTAAAATACAAAAATTATCAGATTGAAGTTAAAAGAAAATAGCTTAGGTGATATTTATAATAAACATACTCTAAGCATGGTGAAAAATAAAAGTTAAAATTAAGAGATGAACAAATAGATATGCAAACAAAAGGCAAGTAAGAACAGTTGCCTTTTGTCTAATATTAGACAAGGTGGAAAATCTTAAAAGATTAAAAACAATAAACAGGATAAAGATGACATTGGGTAATAAAAAGGCAGGCTTATGATGGAGATATGAGTCATAAATCTATATACAGAAAGTAAAAAGCAGATAAAAAAACAAAAAAATCATAATTAGAAATGAATGAACTTGTTAAAAGTACAGTTATATTGGGAATCATCACCATAACTTTTCCCAAATTGCATAGATGTAATAATGACATGGATGGTAATAAATCAATTTTAGAACTCAGATGTTTCCTATTTTCAGGAGCAGATAAAATAAAACATAAGGAGCTCAAGCACAATTAACTAAATAAAAAAAAACAAATTGATGTGATTTGCTTCTGTTTGTAGTCTTGCATTATATTATTCCAGAAAGGTTCATTTTTAGTCTACTTGGAAACATGCGATAATTAAATTTAGAAAATATTTGTTTGAGAAACAATCTTGAGATTGTTTCCTGTTTATATTTCTTGCTTATATTTAACCAAGCCATGTACCAAGAAAAAGCAAACAAACAAGCAGTAAGAATTGGTCTACTGTAATTCCACATTTGCAATATTCATCTCACTGATTTAGTATTAATGACGAAACATACTATAAGAAAGGAACAGGATAGTCATATTCTTTAATGAAGGAAACTAGGAGAAGAGAGTTAGGAAGTTGTTTACTGCTCTTTTGGCTTTGCTCTTAGTCTGTAGGGGATATATTTCCCCTGTTGAAAGAAAACTTGCAAAAGCTCCAGTGTTTGGATGTATGGTATCTGCACTCCAAAGAGAATGTAATCTTTGTGGCAAGTGATCCAAAAAAAGTCCTTGGGGAATTTGAGGAAGCTCTGAAAAAGACAACCACAGCAGCAGGATGTTTCTCTAGAAATGAAACACTTCTAAGAACAAACAGTAAAGAGTGCAGTCCTAGTTTATTCAGTTTTTGGCTGGTGTGTACTAATCATTTCTGTATTTCTAACAGTTTTAGGATGATCAGAGCGATTTCCTCCCAAAATATGTAAAAACACAATTAGATGGATGTTTAACTCCAAATCCTGGAGTCAAATTACATCTTTTACATATCTGAATGTATAGTATCTAATACCTAAGGGATTTTTATTATTAGGAAAAAATTCAGAATGTTTACTACAGAAAAATCTATACTTAGTGTGAAGATATATATACACTTTTAATAGCTAGCAATAAAGTTACAATAACAATACTAAAATAGCTATTAAATTAATATACTTAAATATAATGGTCTGTTGCAAATGTTTTCTAGCAGTATTTGTTAAAAGGAATTAATATTAATATACAAGGTATTTATAATAACAGATATTTTGATATAATATGAAATATTCAGTATATTGAAAACTATGGTACCAATTATTTATATGTTTAATAACTAGAAATTAAATGCCCAATTAGTTCACAGAATTTTTAGTTTTATATGGCTTTATGTGGTCCGTTAAAAAAAACATAAAAGACTGACATGGAAATATTGATTCATTTTTTTTGTCCAGTAAATCAATTATCTTAATTCAAATATTAAAGATTGAGGGAATTCCCTGGCAGTCCAGTGGTTAGGACTCTTTCACTGCTGAGGGCGTGGTCAGGGAACTAAGATCCCGTACGCAGTGTGGCGTGGCCAAAAAAAAAAAAAAGATTGAATATCAAAGATAATTCAATTGTCTGACTAATTCATTATGCATCAGCCAAGAATTTATATAAATTTTGAAACAATTTATATTTTTACGATGGACCCACTTGTCTTAGTTTGAATTCCCTGAGATATGGATTTGAGCACACAGAGTTTATTTGGAAGAGGATCTGATTTCAGGAAGCACCGGTGGGGCAACAAGGATAGGAAAAAAGGTAATAAAAGAATATGTTAATTAATACTTATAAGTAAACTCTCACTTTGTACTTTAGTTTCAAGTGCCTTGGGGAGCTCAAGAGATTATATAGAGTACCCTTCACCATTTTCACATCAGAAGGGGAAGAAATTCAGTGCTCGAAAACTGCTCTCAGGGAAACTTACTCCTTAGAACTCCCCTGTAAAAGAACATCCGCCAGAGAAAGCTCTCGGGAAATGAATGGGTCACTGGAGGAGGCAATAGGAAGGCTTTGGCTTGGCATCCATGAGACAGGATAAGGTGGGCACCCCATGTTTCCATATATTTTTAGGGCATAATGAAATCCACAATATCTGTTTGTTTTCAACCAGAGAAAATGTACAAAATTGTAAAATAAAACCACAAGATTATGTCAAGTGATTGACTAAAGATAAGCTTTATCTAAACTATTATAATAAATGTTAGTGTAATATAGTGAAAAGAACATGGGTTTTATGTTTTAACAGATCTAAGTTACAAATCCAGTTTCACACATATATTCTCATAGCTGTGTGACTTTCAGAAAGTTTCTTGATCTTCCTGAACATTAGTTTCCTCAGTGAGGGAGAAAAGGCTGTGCAAGTTACATTACAGTGAAATGAGATTCAATTATTTAAAATATCCAAAGAGCCTAATATAGCTCAGGGATACCTCAGGTACTCAAAAAACTTAATTTCTTTCCTAGCAAGAGCTTAAATTCTGGCTGAAGTTAAATCATTCTTTTATTATTTGGTATTGTACATCCAGTTTTAGGTAAAGAATGATTCCCAAAGGCAAAACTGTAGTATTTTGCCTAGATTATTCTCCTTTGAGCATGTATTTTGTACCATGTCCTGTTCTATCTGGAAAGTAATTTGTCATTATTCTTGACTATGAATCAATGTAGTAGGCATTATTACTATAATTATTATTATTATTTTCTCATTTTACAGATAGAAAAGTTGAGACACTGAGTAGTCGAATAAGTGATGGCCTGGATTCTTAACTCAGAAAGCTCAAATAATATAAAAAGATAAAAATCTGAGACAGTATCTATTTGGTAGACTAAATAAGGTAGAAAATGATAGAAACAGATTCATGAGGAGATGGCAGGATGAGCTGAAAGTGGAATTATTTTTTTAAATATATCAAAATTATTATAAATAATTATAAAATTCACCTTGGAGACATTGAAAACAGTAAGGAACAGGATTTTTGGTATGAAAAGCATAAACAGTGATAGAAAACAGAAACTTTCCATGAAGGCAGTGAAAGTGTACAATAACACAAAATTATGAGAAATGAGGGAAACATTTTTTAAAAATTGTAAATTCCAATTTATAATTAAACCCAGAGGCAAGTACTGAAAAGTAAAAAAACAAAAACAAAAATAAACAGTAATTCCATTTTATATATTGCATTGATCCTCACAATAACCATATGAACAATAAACAAACATACTTGTTGGGACTTCCCTGGTGGTCCAGTGCTTAAGACTCTGTCCTCCCAATGCATGGGGCATGGGTTCAATCCCCTGTCAGGAACTAAGATCCAGCATTCCACACAGCACGGCCTAAAAAAAGAATTGCATTTTGAATTCAAATGTTATCAAATTGATGACATCAACACCATTTCAAAAAATGTTAAATTTTACATATCCACACAAAGACTTGCACATGAGTGTTCTTTTTTTTTAAATGTATTTATTTAATTTATTTATTTTTGGCTACGTTGGGTCTTCATTGCTGTGCTCGGGCTTTCTCTAGCTTCATCAAGCAGGGCCTACTCTTCGTTGCAGTGCACAGGCTTCTCGTTGCGGTGGCTTCTTTTGTTGTGGAGTGTGGGATCTAGCTGTGCAGGCTTCAGTAGTTGTGCATTCAGGCTCAGTTGTTGTGGCTCACGGGCTCTAGAGTGCAGGATCAGTAGTTGTGGCGCATGGGCCTAGTTGCTCTGCAGCATGTGAGATCCTCCTGGACCAGGGCTTGAACCCATGTCCCCTGCATTGGCAGGCGGATTCTCAACCACTGTGCCACCAAGGAAGCCCTGCACATGAGTGCTCTTAACAGCATTGTTTATAAGTCAAAAAGTGTAAGCAACCTAAATGTTCATTAACTAGTAAAATGATAGACAAATCAATGGAATACCCTTACAATGGAATATTGTTCAGTAGTAGAGTGGGGGGAAGGATAAATTAGGAGGTTGAGATTAACATATACATACTACTGTATATAAAATAGATAACCAACAAGGACCTACTGTATAGCACAGGGAAATATACTCAATATTTTGTAATAACCTATAAAGGAAATGATTCTGAAAATATATTTATATATATATATAAAACTGAATCACTATGCTGTATACCTGAAACTAACACAATATTGTAAATCAACTATACTTCAATAAAAAAAAGAAAAAGAAAAAGATCAACAACCAAAAATTTAGAATAAATAAAATAAAACAAGTACATGAATAAAAACGAATAAATTATTGATACATGCTAAGTGAAATAAGCCAGGTAAAAGACATCACGTATTTCTTGGTTCCAATTTATATGAAATATCCAGAAAAGGCAAATCTATAGACAGAAAATAGATTAGTGGTGGTCTAGGGTAGGGCATGATGAGCAGCAGGGTGAGGACGAACAATTAATGGGCATTAGGGATCTTAATGGGGTGATGAAACTATTCTAATACTGATTTCTGGTGATATTTGTACAATTGGTAAATTTATTTCAAAAGCCATTGATGTGTATGCATAATATGACATGTAAAATATGTTTCAATAAAGTTTTAAAAATGTTCAATTTTATACAAATAATAAGAAAATTACTGAAGTTCCAAACAATAAAAATGAGAAACAGACATATAAAGCAATAAAGAGAAAATACAGATACTTTTGAAAACGTTTTTCCAATCTATTAATAATAAAAAAATGTAGATTAAATTTGCTTACAGGAGATTGCTTCCCAATCCTTCAGAGACCTTATTAGGAAAGGGAAATGTCCCTAGTCAAAGAGGAGAGGAAAGAATCACTGGTGTTCATTATTCCAAGCAAGATATAGGGCATCCAGATGGTTGAGAAGGAGCCAAACTGTCCTCTCTTGGCCAGATGGATAGCAGTTCTACCTGAAGGCTGCAATGTCTAATTGTCTCAGAATACTAGGGAGAGTGATTCTTGGATTCCCCACCTCAGACAGTTGAGTGAGGCTGTGATTTAATGCAACAGTCAAGCAGGCATGGTTATGTAAACTGCCACATCAAAACTGACCAGGTGCTTTCATGATTGATCTACTGCAACGTTTCAAGAGTGAGAAGACATTTTAAAACAAATAGCTACAACTAAAAGTCTATCATATATCCACATCTTATACAGAGTACTGATGTCTAAATTCAACCACCTATTTTATAGACAGGTCACATGAGCAGATTTATATCTAAGATGTAGAGGCATAAATCACTCTAGAGGAGCATCTATGGCAAAAAGATGACATCTTCACACAAAATGACTTGTGTATGAAAGTGTGGTCCCCTCAGGATGGGTATTGTCTTCATCAGTGGGAAGACATCCTAAACATATCCTTATCACAGTGCTTCTAAACTGATAATGAAATGTGCTGTTTGTGTATTTATAAGCACTAAACCTACTAAATTATAAGATCAGTCCTTGAGGGCAACTGTATGTTACTCAATCTTATTCAATTTTGCCCTTCCAAAAACTAGCACAGTGACATAGTATGTGCTCAACAAGTATTTGTAAAATAACTAATCTTTAACTTGCTAGTGTAGTTATAAAGCACCAAATTTTACCGTGAATGTGAATCTTGGGATTGGGGTGTGTTGATAACAAGCCTCAAATCTCTTTTGTGTTTCCTTTTCTTGCAAGGTTATCTATCCTTTGCCAACTATCCAATTACCAGTTATAATGAAGCACGCTTACACAGCTTGCTTCCAGGCAAATATATGGATGTTAAATCTGTGAACCAGACAATATTAGCCCTTTCCAGGATGTGATCGGTCTTTTAAACAAGGGAAATATAAATGTGCTTGAGTATTCTCACCAAATATTTATAAATTTGGGTGCTTCAAAATTCATCTAGATAAAGTTAGTCTTATTAAAATCATCTGTTCTGGCATTCATATTTTTGTAAATTTATAATACATTGTACCTCTTGTGTATTTTTCTTGAGCTATCCCATGAATGACTTTTTCCTGAAGGTTTTCAAGGCACTACAAGAGGTTTCCTTTACCATGAATAGGAATTACCCATTTTTTCATTGACAATGTAGTATGAAAGTAAAAAAAATGTTATTGATATCAAAATTTAAGTTAAATTTTGCACTCTGCTTAATCAAAGTTAAAATTCTTTCCTAACATAATTTTGTAAAAGTTGAGTAGATTGGAAGCAACTAGTATCACAATCTTATTAGCATTATATGATGTGTGATATAAAATAATTATCATTTTTTTCCATTTATAATATTTAAATTTTAAAAGGTATTATTAAGCCCAGAAGTAAATAAATTAATTTGAAAGTTCTGATATCTCAATATTTTTCTATTTTTAAGAATATTTTCTTTTGATATATTGGGATGTCATATATTATAAGTAGATTAGAATAGCTCATAATTTTAGCAGCCATAGTAATTTTCTCAGTGATAATTTTTGCATTTTTATACGTTGTTCAAGAACAATGTGGTAATGGTAAGGACTACAACATGAAAACCGAAGTAGGAGGCTGATTTAAATTGTGAAGTAGAATAATGAGATTAAAAGCAAGATGAGATTAAAGCAGGAAGAGAGAAAATATAGACTTTAAAAATGTCTAAAAGTGAAATGAAGGAGAAAGATGGAGTGACACGAATAAGTATACATATAACTGATTCACTTTGTTATACAGCAGAAACTAACACAGTATTGTAAAGCAATTATACTCCAATAAAATGTTAAAAAAAATAAAGGAGTGACACGAGTTGGAGGCAGTGTGGAGACAGGTATTTTAGGTTAAAGGACAGGAGCTTGTGTAGATGAAACCCCCATAGCAATGAGCACACAGAGTACTCACATGCTGGATTATAAATATCATTATCCAGTAAATGAAATGAGGGCTCCTTGGAGAAATGGCTGAATCCAGGGGTACAACAGGGAGATTACAAGATGAGCCTGGAACATTCATTGTGCCAGAAAACAAACAACTGCTTAAAATAAAATGGAGACATGCCAAGAGGACAAAACAGCCAGCTTAAAGGAGCTTTCTCTAACTGGCCAACTCTGAGACAATATCAGTGTCAAAATTAAAAGTAAATCATTATGTATTGAATAAATGAGGGTACGTGCATCCACACTGAAACAAATAAATGAATAAATTGAGAGTTGGATGAGTAATGAGTTATTCCAAAGTATCTCTCCACAAAATACATAAAAATCACAAAGGGCAAAAGAAAATGTTTGCAAATGGAGGAAACCATAAGACATGACTGTTAATGAAAAGATCAAAGTGAACAGCACAGTACTAAGATAACCCAAAACTGTGTATAAATGATAAAATGCAATGAGAAGAATACACATCACTCATCTAGCATTCTTGACAATGAAGCTTTATCTAAATCAAGTTATGAGAAAATATGAGACAAAACCAAATCAAAGGACATTCTACAGAATAACTGATCTGTACCTTCAAATTTTGAAGTCATAGAAGGCAAAGTAACACTGAAGAACAATTTCTGACTGAAGGAGTCTGTAAAGACCTGATAACTAAATAGCATAATTCTCAACTGTATCCTCTTGCTGTAAAGGACATTATTGTAATAATTGGCAAAGTTTGAGTGGGGTCTGAAGATTAGATTTAGTAATGTAATTACTGATTAGTGTTAATTTTCTGATTTTGATAGCTGTATTGTGGTTCTGTGTTAACTTTCTGATTTTGATAGTTGTATTGTGGTTCCGTAAGAAATTACCCACAACATATTCAGGGTGATGGGGCATTGTTTGGCAATTTATTTTCAAATGGTTTAGGAAAGAAAGTTATTTGTGTTATACCTGCAACTTTTCTATAACGTTTGAAATTGTTTTTAAACTTGTATTAAAAATAGACTTAAAAAAAAAAATAGACTTGAGGTAAATTTATGTGGTCATGGAACTATTATATTTCTTGATTGTGTATACATTTGTCAAAATTCAATGAACTGTACATTTAAAATGAGTACATTCAGGGACTTCCCTGGTGGTTCAGTAGTTAAGACTCCATGCTCCCACTGCAGGGGGCACGGGCTTGATCCCTGGTCAGGGAACTAAGATGCTACATGCTTCATGGCATGGCCAAAAAAAAAAAATGAGTACATTCATGGTACACAAATTATACTTGTACAAAAAACATTGTCAGGTTAAAAAACACATTGCCATGTTTAAAAATAAGAAAGAAATATCTTGATTAAAAATAAAAATGAAACTCACTATGGTGAGTGAGACATATGGCATAAGAATTCTAAGGCCAGCTGAGGACAGAAGACAAACACCTTGCATTTGGCAGGAAATTATAATTGGCATCCACTCATGAAGTCTAAAGCTGGAATTGTGTTTTTCATAGATAAAAGATGACTCAGGAGCTCTGATGGACTGTACAAGTTGTGAACATATGGGACCAAAACCTAAAAGTCTACCACCCATAGTCACAAGCAAAGCTTCTAACTAAAGAACTACACATTCCACAGGACCAGGGTTTGCCTAAAACCCAATCACAATACAGGAAGGGGCTTGCTCAGCAGATTAGCTCTTAAACATGAAATGCCAAACACAAAAGAATATCTGCTTCCATGAAAGACTTTCAACAGATTGAACAAAATGTCAAAAAAAGAAGATAATAGAGCAACTCTATAATTCTTACATAGATAAATAATGAAATAATGTTTATAAACAACTAGACTTTATTAAATGTTAAAGGGCAGTTATGAAATTGAAAACAAGGTAGATTTTTATAGGAACTTTGGAAATTAAAAATATAGTAAAAATGCCAACATAAATATATGTATATATATATGTGTGTGTATATATACATATATATATGATAAACGTGATAACAACTAAAATAATTTAACAACTGCATATAGTTAAAGAGAATTTATTGATTACATTATAATGGTGAAACTCTCTAAGAATGCAGCATAGAAAAGTTAAATAATGAATGATAATTAAGAGACACTAAGAAATATGGAAGATGAACAAGAAGTCTCAACATATTCTAATAAAGAAGCAGAGACAAGTGATATTTGATGAGATAATGACAGTGTGTGTGTTGTGGGTGTGCCTTTCCCAGAATCGATGAGAGAAAAATTCCATATGTTGAAAAATTTCATGAGTTGAAAAATCCACAAAATATAGAGATTTTTTAAGCTAGTATCTAGACATATCATTGAAAAACTGGTGAACATGAAGAATTAAAGAAAATACCCCAAATTACCAGAAAATAAATGTAGATGCCATGAGAAAGGTACTGAGAGAATAGAACTGTAGACACAATACATACTGTAAAATTATTGTTAAGAGTACATGCAAAATAAAGATATTTTAAGACATTTAGACTCACAAATTATCCCTTCAACAAAAAGAAAAATGAAGCCAGAAGGAAGAAGTGGGATTCAAGAAGTAACAGTGAGAAAATAATTCATTAAAACATAGTGAGGAACAAAATAATAAGGTAAAATCGCACATTAAATTGAACAAAGAATAAACATAGATTTTGAAAAGACGAATTAAAATTGGCAAACTACTTAAAACTAAAGAGGACAAACTAAGAGGACAGACTGTTTATAAAATAATATTGGTAATAAAAAAGATGTTATGTACAGATATAGTTACATTTAAAATATAACAGTTGTATAAATTTAAGCATCTTAAAATATATAAAGAGATGTTTTTCTTCAAAAATAAACAATATCATAATATAAACAAGAAGAAATAGTAAATCTGGATAGGTTAAAGCCATTAAAGAAACTGAAACTGTATTAAAACATATCCCAACAAATAAGGCACCTGAACAAGATAATTTTATTTAATTCCTCACCAAGTATCAATTATATTGTGTTCTCTTTTCCTCTTTGGTGAGTGTGAGAAAAGGGATCAGTAGAATGCATCCTTAACTTATAAAATGAGAAAGATAAACCTATATCTTGTTTACCTTTTGAAACTTTAAATATACTCCAATTATTAGAAATTAAAATTATCACTAAGCCAAAGCAGAAGTAAAAGTAGTTTTTGAAATGACACTTATAATTAGATTCATAAGGGAAAATTCTTTGTGTCTTAGCTAAAGTTCAAATGTAAGCCCTATTTTAGTGTGCCAGAAATAATTTGTGTTTTATCATTCATGAATAAATAACTATTCTCCTTGGGAAATCATTCAGTTCTGCAATTAATATCTAGTGTTTCCTCTAATATTTTCTTAGAAAAAATTAAAAAAAGAAAATTGAGCACCATTAGTTAGTAACTATTTACTTGCACTTCAAAAGCAAAATATAACTCACAAGGAAGATTTGTTTTAAAAATATATATTTATGTTTTAAAAACATTTTAAATCTTTGGAAGTAGGCAACACAAACCTCTAGGATTAAGAGTTTAGTACAGTTAATCTGACCTGTAATTTTAAAATGCATTGATGTTCTAGGATTTCAATTATTAAATGTATTTCATAAAATTGTATTATAAACATCTGGAAAAAATTAACAGATCAGATGTGATGTTTGATGTTTCTTATGTTACTGCTTAAACACTTTTTTTTTTTTTTTTTGCTGTGCCACTAGGCTTTCATTTCAGGATCTTAGTTCCCGACCAGGGATCGAACCCGGACCACAGCAGTGAAAGTGCCAAGTCCTAACCACTAGACCACCAGGGAACTCCCTTTAAACACTTTTCTGACAGCACTACAATTGCTGGCTTATTTTTGACAGTGGATGCAAGTATAAATCTCTTTTTCTGTTTAAAGACAGTGATGCCGAAAGCTCAGCTTCTCTGTACACCAGTGCCAAATCGAATCTTGGAGACAGAGTTTTAGGTGAAATAGAAAAGGATAGCTTTATTACTTTGCCAGGCAAAGGGGGACACAGAAGATTTCTGTCTCAAAAAACTTTGTCCCCACTTGCAGAGGATAGTGAGAAGTTTTACAGTAATGGTTCAAAGAGGGTGTGATCAGCTCATGGACATTCTTCTGATGGGTTGGTGGTGACGTAAGCAGGAGTCAGCATCATCAACCTTCAGGTTCCAACTGGTCTGGGGTCTACATGCTTGTGTGCAGCATACCATCATTAATTGTTAACTTCTCCCACCTGGAGGAGGTTTCCGTATCTGCAAAACAGCTCAAAGATATTGTTTTGTGTATGGGAAAATAGGACATTGCCCCAAGGCTGCCCTGTTGTTTCTCTTGACTGTTTGTTTCTCCCTGGTCTTGCATCCCCTCCGTTCCCTAATTAGCAACCACTTGAATCTGACCATTGGAACTCCGGGAAGGTCATGGAGGCTGAATGAAGGCTGTTTCCTGTAATCAAATAAATGGGGGACACAGAAAGCCTTTGTGCCCAGGAGCCCCCCAGGGCCCTGCTTGGTATCAACAGGCACCTAATCCAGTTGGTCATTTGAACAAATTGTATACTTATCGCAGGCTTGTGTCTAATCTAGTGCTTTGTGGATGTGAGTATCCATTTCATCTTCTAACTAGAACTTCTCTTTCCTCTAAAATACAAAGCCTCTTCAGGTCACAATTCCAACCACCTTCTGTAGACTGTGGTTCCGATGTCACCTCAGTGTTCAAAAGCTTTGATGGACTATTTGGGTCTCTCCCACATGAGCTCTACCACTGGCCAGCAGATGGTCTCTTAGTCCAGTTCTCCAGTCTTTGATATTCTAATGAGGATCAGGTCTCTGCCTGTGCAGCACAGGAGTAAGTGCAGGACTTCATACACAGCTCATGGGGTCTGCTTGCCCAGAACCACCCCCTCTCCACAGTCTCTCCAGTACTTTCTGGTTTTCTAGTGGTCCCTTTTTCATTATTCTAGTCAGAAACCTGCAGCTTACTACCCCACTGACATGCTTTTCCATTGCTGCATTTGCATTTGGGATCAAGCAGCAGGAGAGCGGAGAAGAAAAACACTAATAGGGTTTCACGTCCCCTGCCCCACCCCTTGGGGCTACAGTTCCACTGATCAGAGGAAGATTCCCTCTTTAAGAATTTTGGTTCCTCGGGAATCCTGCTGACAGGGCTGCCACTGCCGCCACAGGATGGCTGTGGGCCTAGGGTGAGAGGGAATTGAGGAAAGGAAAGAATGGAAAAATGAGGGTTTTCTATGCTCTTCGAGCCAAAACTAGCTTGCTTTTTTTGGCTCTCTTCCTGTCTGTGCTCCTGTGGCCATGTCTGTGCTTCAGGCTACATTGAGCTCAGGTTAGATCATACCAAAGTAAAACAAAAACTAAGGTATACTTACCTCAGGTTCTGAGTCCTGGTTTTTCTTCCCCTGCTACCTTTTACTTTTCAAATCCTCAAACAGTTGCTCTGGGCATTCTGTGTAGGTTTTATATCTGCAGTTGTTACGGGAAGGGCGACTACTTCTAGGGCCGAGAGTGGATTCTCATCTAACACTAGGAAATGAATTGTCCGAGGAGACACACATACTGACAAAGCAGAGAACTCTGGAGCAGAGAGTAGCAGGGTAACGGAACCCAGGACGACTGCTCTGCCAAGTGCCTCACAGTCTCAGGGTTTTATGGAGGTGGGGTTAGTCCTTTGGGTTGTCTCTGGCCAATCATCTTGCCTGTGCCTATATGTGGTCCAATTCAAGGCCTTTCCAGGCAGCGCACGCATCTCTCAGTCAAGGTGGTTTTCAGCCAGAGGGTTTCTGGGAGGTTGGCCAGACATATATGGGCTGGCTTCTCCTTCCTGCTTTTGGCCCCTCCCAAATTCTTCTGGTTGGCTGCAGCTGGTCAGTTCCGTGTTCCTTATCGGGACTTCCTGTTGTGAAATAATCCATGCAAGCTGGCCAGGGCAGGTGTTTTCAGTCAATGGTTCCCTAACAACTCTCCCCCACCGAGAGACTTCATACTCAGGATACTTCTTGGGAATTGGGGCGGAGGTCTCTTTCTTCTGTAACTACTTCCTCCTGGAAGTGGGGGCCATCCTGGCTAGTAGAGTAGAAGTCTCTCTCTACCTTATCTAAACTGAGGTATTTCATGTCCGAAGTCGGCTTCCACCCTTGTAGTAACAACAACTTAGTCTGAAAATGTTGGAGCCTGTCCGAGATAAACTTTGTGAGCAGTTGAAACAGACAAGGGCCAAACAAGAGGTCCAACAGGATGGTCACCACCGGACCCAGAAAGGGAACGCAAAATCCGGGGTGAGGGCTGCAGGGTGTGTGACTTTCTTCTGACCGGTTGGTGGCGATGTAACATGGTGGTGTTCCAGGAATCTTGTGCTCAGTCTGAAGTTACCATCCTCCACCTGGGTGAGGGCCTTAGTTCCTGCTGAAGAACTCAAAGATATTGTTATGTATATTCCTTGAGGAGGAACCAGGATACTGCCCCAAGGCTGCACTATTGTTTCTTGATTGCTCCCCCCTAGTTTCTGCATCCCCTCCCTTCCCTGATTAGCTACTGTTTGAATCTGCCCTTTGGAATTTAGGGAAGGTCAAAGAGGGTGAATAAAGCCTATTTCCTGCAAACAAGAAATGGGGGACACCAGAGACTTCCTTGGCGGTCCAGTGGTTAAGACTCTGCGCTTCCGCTGCAGGGGGCATGGGTTCGATCCCTGGTTTGGGAACTAAGATCCCTCGTGCAGCGTGGTGCAGCCAAAAACAAAAAATGGGGGACACGGAAAGGATTTGTACCCAGGAGCCCCACAGGGTCCCACTCAGTTTCAAGACCAGAAGAGGTGCTGAGGGTGAGGGAAGTCTGGACTGGGTATACAGGAGGAAGATGACTAATGTTATTTGTGGCTTCAATAGAGACCAGCTACACTGGTGGGCACTGCTGTTTGTCCCACTGACTTTTTCAAGTTTCCTCCAGGGGTTTTCTTTTGGAGTAAGATGGAAAAAGTCCACTTCACTTGTCTCTCCTTTTGACTGTGTTAGGGAAGGGACCTTCTGGTTATTTTCCTGATGGCCTGATATGAGGGATCTGAGCACATTGTCACCATGCTCTTTTCCGATTGGGGTTGCTACACTTGTCCGTTTCCCATCAAAATTGAGCAAGTGGAAGCCAAGAAGAGCTCATATGGATCATATGGTGCCAAATAAATTTCTCCCTTACCCCAAAATGTAACAAGAGCCTTACCTCCTCCTCATGATGAGGACCAATTACATCTGTCAAGATATTATTGCTCATTTTGTCTGGGCATGTTATTTTGAGGAAGAGTTACTCCTTTATCAGTAATTCAGAATAATAGGGCAATAATGCAAAAATTAAGGGAATATGCTTCCTAATCAGAAAAGCAGATGTTCAGATGTCACTTTTGGAAAGTTTTTAACTTATCTGATGTGTCTATCATCTGTAAAGTGGGCATAAGTAGGGGATAGGTATTTGGATTACGTAATAGGACCTATGGAATATACTTACCATGATGTCTGACACGTACATGCTCTTGTGAAATGTTTTCTCTTATTATTATTTTCCATGATACATCATTAGGATAGCTATAGGTCTCTGTTTTCCTCAGAACACACAGACTATGTATGTTTACACAGTGCAATTAACAATAGTGGCCACTTTAACTTTGAAAATTATCCCAGTTTGGACACTAATATTTTATGCTTACCCTTTGTTGGCCTCCTGTACACTTGAGTCTACTTCCTTAACACTTCTAAAATGTGTCGCCTACTTCCTATCCTCCTTTTCTTTGCTTCTGTAAAATTTCTCAGAATTTTTTGCACAGATTACCACTATAGTCTTTTAGCTACTCCCAGTACCTCCAGTATTGCCCCTTTCATCCTGTCTCAACACTGACAGTAGAACAAACTTTCCAAGTTCAAACAAATCCATATCACTAAGATCATTCAAAGACTTTTGAAAGCCATCTTTATATATATATATATATATATATATATTTTATCATGGTAGATACAATTCATTATGATCTAAAACCTGTCTACATCTTTTTGCAACAGGCCAGCACCTTGAAGCACTGTTTTCTGGGCACAATGAAATAAAGGCATTGCTTTTTTCACATAACATCAGTAATCCTTTCCCTAAAATTAGGCAATGTATGAAAATGCCAATCAGGGCCCCATTTCCCAATGAAAAAATTAATCAACATTTGGTTATCAAGCTAAAATCCCTAACCAATTTCTGAAAAGTCTAATAAAACATATAACAGTTGATAGTGTTAGGATGCACAATGCTTAAAATATCTCCATTTTATTGCTAAAAATCAATATATTTGTTAACAAGTTGTTGACTTTTATGCAATAACACATATTGTTTGTATGTCAGGCCATAAATGTTATCATTTACAATACAGCAAGGCAAAACCAAAACACAAATAAATGAATTTTTGTTAGACCAAAATACATTAAATATATTCAATAAAAAAGCTAAGTGATTCCACAAAAAGAAATTTTACTCCCAAATGAGAAAGAAAATTGAAGCATGAAAAATGTTGAGGAGGGAGACTTGAAGCAGACACAGTTTGTCACTGGCTGTGAAAGTTTATGATGCTGGGTTTTGTATGGACATATGTCTTCAATTGTCTTGGTGTACTTGGTAGCAATTACAACAAGTGGAAATGCTGGATTATATGGTAACTTTATCAACTTTTTGAGGAAATATCAAGTGTTTTCCACAGGGGCTGTACCACTTTACATTCCTACCAGCAGTGGATTTAGGATTCCAATTTCTCCACATCTTTGCTAAAACTTGTTAATTTCCTTTTCCTTTTTAAAAAAATCACCTTCCTAGTGGGTATAACGTGGTATTTCATTGTGGTTTTAAAACTCTTCCTTGGTGACTAATGATGTTGAGTATCTTTTCAAGTACTTGTTAATTATTTGTGTATCTTCCTTGGAAAAAATGTCTATTTAAGTCTTTTGCTCATTTTTAAATTGGGTTTTTGTCCTTTGTCTTGAGTTATAAGAATTGTTTATTTATAATGGGTAATATCCCATTATCAATTATATGATTTGTAAATATTGCCTCCCCTTCTGAGGGTTAACTTTTCACTTTTTTGATGGTTCCCTTTGAGCCAAAGTTTTTAATTTCAGTGAAGTTCAACTTATCTGTGTTTTTTTTGTTGCTTGTGCTTTGGATGTCATAATTAAGAAGTCCTTGTTTAATCCAAAGTCATAAGACTTACACCTATTTTTCCTCCCAAGAGTTTTCTAGTTTCAGCTCTTATATCTAGGTCTTTGATTCATTTTGAGTTAACATTTTTATTTTGTGTGAAGTATGGGTCCAAATTCATTGTTTTGAATATGGATATCCAGTTGCCTCATGACTATTTGTTGGAAAGAGTATTCTTTTCCCATTGAATGATCTTGGCACCCTCATTGAAAATCAGTTGACCACAGATACATGGGTTTATAACAATATTACTCCTAATAGCCAAAAGGTGGAAACAACACCAATGTCCATCAACTGATGAATGAATAAAGTAAACATTGTATATCCATACATGTGATATTATACAGACATGGATAATATTCAGCTTTAAAAATAAAGGAAATCCTGAACTTTGTGACAACATGGATGAAACTAGAAGACATTATGCTAAGTGAAATAAACCAGACACAGAAAGACAAATATTGTATGATCTCTGTTATAAGAGGAATCTAAAATAGTCAAATTCATAGAAGCATATAGTAGAATGGTGGTTGCCAGGGCCTGGGGATAAGGGGAAATGGGGAGAGATGATCAAAGGATACAAAGTTTCCATTATGCAAGATGAATAGATTCTGGAGATCTAATGTAGACCAGTATGAATATGGCTAACAATACTGTAATTGTATACTTGAAATTTGCTAAATGTGTAGATCACATACACACAAAAAGGAATGGTCACTATGTGAGGTAATGGACAATTACCATTGTTACCATGGTAATTAATTAGCTTCATTGTGGGGATTATTTCACAAGGTATACATATATCAAAACATCAAGTCTTACACCTTAAATATATACAATTTTTATTTGTCAATTATAGCTCAATAAAGATGGAAAAAATACTTGCAAAGTACTTAGACCTCACTACTAGCACATAACACAAACTCAATAAGCATTTTTTTCCTTTTGCTAAAAGCCAATTTGTGCAATGAGAAGTTTGCTGTAAATCTTCTTTTGTCCATTTACAAGTTACAGTTCACTGTGGTGCCACAGGTCCCTGCTCAGAATAACATCATTAAACATTCAATTAAATTAATGAAAGACGTCAGAGCCAAAAGGTCACATATTATAATGATTCCATTTATATGAAATATCCAGAATAGGCAAATACATAGAGACAGAAGCAGATTGGTGATTGCCAGAGACTGTAGGGAAGGAGATGCGAGTGGCTACTAAACGGGTTTTCATTTGGGGAGATAAAGTACTGGAACAAGATAGTGGTGATGGTTGCACAACATTGTGAATATACTTGGGCCACTGAATTGTACACTTTAAAATGGGTTAAATGGTGCATCTTATATGTATTTTACCACAATAAAATAGCTAAATTCATTGGATTCCAATGGAAATCAACTTTACTAAAATAGTTATGAGACCACTAAAAAGAAACCAAATTTTTGATGTAAAAAAAGGAATGAATACAGATGTATGCTACAACATGGGTGAACCTTAAAAACAAGCTAAAGTGAAAGAAGCCAGTCACGAAGAACCACAGAGTGTATGATTCCATTTATATGAAATATACACACACACACACACACACACACACACACACACATGCAAACCTATAGAGACAAAAAGTAAATCTGTTATTGCCTAGGGCTGGAGAGATGAGGGCTTAGGAGTTGGGGGCTAAGTAGTGTGGGTTTTCTTTTTGAGGTAGTGAAGGTGTTCTAAAATTGTGGTGATTAATGGTTGCACAACTTTGTGAATATAATAAAAATGATTGAATTGTACACCATAAGTGGGTTAATGGCATGATACATGAATTATAACCCCAAAATTTTGTAAAAGAAAGTTTATGATGCTGAATAGTTGAGTGATGAAGGGCATACTTTAGACCAATTATCAGATTCAGAGGATCTGATAGTCTCCATCATTTTGGTGCTCCTGAAAGACCTCTATCACAAAAAAGGTTGGTAAATCATCAGGGCACATGGTTGATGCTCTCGCATGAGAGAATTGCAAAATGCACTTATGTTCATATTCCTGTTACTGATTTTCTTTGTATGGTGCTGTAGTGTTTCCGTTTTAATCCTTTTTGTCATGCCCCTTGCTACCTTCTGTATGAATTTTATTTCAACTTTTTAAAAAACTTTTGTGACTTATTATACAACTCTAGGCAAAAACAAAAGCTAAATATGAAAGAAACAGTTGAAATATTCAAGACAATGACAGTACACAGTGACAGAGAATATCACAGACTGCATATGGGAGTGTGATTGCCTTTCTCAGGTCTAGTAGCAGTGAAGATGTGTGTCCCCCGTTTATATTCAATGTGGTTTTTAAAATATCTACACATGAATAGATATCAAATATTCTACCAATTATGTTTTAGAATATAAATGGCAACTTTCCACATATTATTTTGCTTTTGAGTTCATAAATATACATTTTTTTCTTGTATGAGTTTTCACCAAGACCCTTTAACTGATAGATATAATTGTTCTATGAAGTTTAGTTACAAAATTAGCAGAATTATTTTAATGGGAAATCATGAAGAGGAGACAGTTCTGCCACAGAAAGCTGTATGTGTACTTCCCCAGATATATCCCAGTTTTCTTTGTCCCTATTTCTGTGAATAATCCTCTCTCTCCCCATATCACCATCTTTTACACCTGGAAAATATATTTCCATATTTTGAGACATACTTTATCTTCTGTACATACCTGAGACAAAAGTCCCCCGAGTTCTACAAGTCTGCCTAATCTGGGTTAGGTGTATTTCCTAGGTTCTCGTCTTTCCTCTGTCATGGCTATGACAACACAGTACTTAGTTGTCTATTTTTGTCTTTATTTCATATATTACTTAAATTCCCTGAGGGCAGGAACAATATCTAGCTCATTTCTGAATCCCTATGTCTAGCAGAGCACCTAGCACTTGGTAGCACTCAAAAACATTCAGGGAGTGAAGAAAGGAAGGAATGCAAACTGAGCAATTATCTATAACAAGCCTGTGGCTCAGGAGAGAAGCTAGAGCTGCTGATACATATTTATAAATCTTCTGTGTAGAGCAGGTAGTTGAAGCTTTATGACTGGATGAGATCACTCCGGGAGAATGTAAATAGCACTGGTTCTCAAATCTGGCTTTACTTTAAAATTACCTACGGAGCTTTGAAAAAAATAAAAACACCCAGGATCTACCTGAGAAATTCTGAAGCAACATCTCTGTGGGGGGCGGCCAGGCAATCCTGTTTTGCAAAATCTCCCCAGGTGATTGAAATGCAAAGTCAGAGTTAAGAAATATTGTACTGGTAGAGTTTAAAAAAATTTTTTTTTAAAGATGTCACCTGAATGCAAAAGCCTTCAGAGTAAAAAATATCTAAAGATCAGGATAAGAAAGAGTATAAACAAACAAACAAACAATGAACAAATAGCATAAAAATTAAAAAAATCAAACAAGCAGATAAATAAATAAGAAACTGAGAAAGATGACTCAGAAAGGTAAGAGATCCAAAAGCTGTATTGTCACAGAAGCCCAGAGAGGAGAGCGTCCGAGAAGGAAGAATTGTGTATAAAGTGTAAAATGCCAGACAGATTCCCTGGACGTTAAAACCTAAAAAGCAGAGAGAAAGACAGACAGAGTTAGTAGTTCAATGACAACTTTTATTAAAAGCTATTTAGGTGGTGGGATGCTAAGAAAGGAATCCAAATTATAGTGAGTTAAAGAATAAATTAAATGTAGAAACTACAAATTTCCCTATAAATCATAAGAAATGCTTATTATAAAGTATTTTCAAGGAATTAAGTCAATGTGTATTGTATTTTTTTAGGATATAGTCATTCATTATTCCATAATGTTCCTGTATAAATGTTCACAATAAAAACATATTGTAATATGATATAATCCTAAAAATATAATGTAATCCCCCAAACAGCATGAATCACCTTCTATGTAATCAGAAACTAATCTGGTTTATATTGTGTGTGGGTAAACAGTTCTAAAGCTGTGGGAACAAAGAGAAGGGAACTAACCTGTTTCTTATTTTTCTACTGTGTAAGACAAAAAAGCTGCTTTGCATGTATTTTTATCAGATAAGGACTATCTTATTTTGCTATTACCTCAACTGTAAATACCAGGATTTTCCTGATCAAGGTATCTTGTTGCTATTACTGACTCCAAAACCAAGATAATGTAAGTAAGAAAGTGTAGTAAATTGTCAACTTCTAACTGATTAAAAAGTAATTGCTATACAAGCCAAGATACAGTCTCTAACCAATTTGTCTCCTGCAGAAATAAGATACTATCAGATCCCAGTAAAACTATTCAAATATTTGAAAGCCTATTTTAAGGCACAACATGCAAATTACAATTGTTTAGGGTTAATATATTTTTTATTTGTGTACATTGCTTTGCACAAAATTAGAAACTCAGAGTATGGTTGGATGAATTTATAGACTCAAGAATGAGATAGATATGCATATTTTATAGCCCTAAATTGTGGTTCCCAATCTTTCGATTTGGATGATATCTTTACTTACGTCACATATTAAAGGTACAATGCCTTCATTTATTGGTCTGCAGACAATGAAATGCTTATACTAGATTTTGTGAACTCCTTACCAAAACACCAGGTCCAGTGGCTCACAGATTGAGAAACTCTGTGCCAGAAGCCAGTGGAATTTGTTTCACCCTGAGACTAAATCTGTTGTCCCCAAAAGAACGTTTTTGATGGACAAATATATGAATAAAACTTTGAGACCTTTAAGACTTGTATTTAAATTTAAGATTTTAACTATATACCATGCATTTCTGAGTTTTCTAAGAGAGTAGAGCTGCAGATTTCTTATGATTTTTCAACAAAATCAATCTTCTTCTTACTTCTATTTTGTCTCAGCTGCTTGGAATGAAAATTCAGTTACATGTAAACTATCCCTCTAAGAAAACCAAGGAAGGATTAAATAAGTATAAATAAAGCGTCTCAATTCCACAAACTAATTAGGTACCAGTCACTTCTACTTGGCTTTGGGTTCTCCCTCTTGGGAAAAAAAAATCTCTCTCTCTCTCTCCCTGTCCCTCTCTTTCCCCCCATCCCCACCCATCCCTCTACAGACATCATTCCTTTGTTTACTCTCCTTTGCAGTATATCTCCTTGCTACTTTTAATTCATTTCTTCCCATTCTCTTTGATCTCACTCCAGTAGATTGTAGTCTCTATTCATCTAAAACAAAGCTTGTCAAGGTCGTTAGTGGTCACAATGACTAAACTAAGTTTTCACCATATTCAACCCTTTAGTACAATTTAATGGTTCCATTCTCTTGACTCACTTTCTACAACTGGCTTCTGAGACACCACCCTGTCTCTTTCCCAGTCTCCTTTCTGATTCTCCATCCTCTTCCTCTACACCTCAGAATGTCCAGGTTTGGTTATCAAACTGCCTAATCAAAATTTCCCCGGATGTTTAGCTTGCCTTAAAAAAATGTAACAGGTTCAAAACCAATCTCTTGATCCTCCCCATCATTAATAAAAGAAGGTTTTTCTTAAAAAAACTTTCCCTTACTTTAGGAGCTCAAGGCAAACCTCCTGATATCATCTGTGGCTTATCTGTTTCTCTCATACCTCACATCATATGCACCATCAAAATATATCCAGTATCTGATCCAGCCTCACCAACTCCGAGATATTATTAGAGTTCAACCAACCATCATTTCTTGCTTCTATCATTGCATTATCTTCTTATTCTATTTCTCTGCATTCACTTATTCCTTAAACTATTTTTAAATGTTTATCATTTACTTAAATCCCTCCAAAATATTCTTATATCAAAGTAAAATCCAGTGTCTTTATAATTGCCTATAAAACCCTAAATGATCTGTTCCCCCATTCCACTTTATGCCTTATATCCTTCTGCACTTTTCCTTGTTATCTACTCCAACCATGCATTCTTTCCTCTGCTGGTATTTTCCCAATATACATGCGTTCCATCCTGGTCCTGAATGTCCATCATTATTTTTGGATACTCAGCATATTTCTGTAATTTTTTCTCCCTCAGGCATTGGCATCTAAATGATGTGCTTTAACTGTCATCCAGACAACCGAACAGCATGAACTTCTCATCTTACCTCTTCATTCTTACCAGTTCTTACCAGCCCATTTGCTTAATACTGACTTGGAAATATGAAGGTATAGAAATTATCAGCAATGCTTTTGGCAGTCATTTTTTTCTTTCATATTTTCTTTGTATTTCTCTTCAATAGTTGCTTGACTCAACATCTTTCTGTCTGCTCTATACAATGAAAATAAAAACTAAATTGAGAATAGAAAAAAATAATTAAAGCACTAAATCGTACAAATTACAAATCTGTTCCAAAACATACTTACATTAAATAAAATACGCATTTCAGTAAGTGATCTACAGTGAATGGTTATGCATTTTAGGAAGCTTCACGACATCTAGGCAAGGCTAACATTTGTGGAAGGAACTAAGAGAATTTGCATCCAATCACAGTTTGTAGTGGGTTTCTGATCGCCAATCTGTGAGCTACACTGAGCACATCATTAGCATGACCTGTGCAGGGAACTGACTTTGGGAGAAGGGGAAGAAGCAAGCTCTAGCCTCAATTCTGAGTTCATTACAACTTCTCGAGAATCTCACCATCAGCCTATACAGTACAGTTTCAAAGAAGTAAGCATGTTAAGGTAAGGGGACAACTCTTGAGAACCCCAAACAAATTCTCTTGCTGTATTTATGTAGAACTCTCCATCTACAATGGGCAGTCATGAAGAGGTTCTTCCTTAGGACAACATGGTCACAGGACTTGAGGACCCAATGGGACCGAGGGGAGCACGAGGACTGGGGAAGAGGCTCCCTTTTTTGCTTCAGTTGGAGACAAACTTATAACGCACAGTCCACGGCGCTGCAGTCTTCTCGTCCTAGCCTCTGGCATAATGTTTCATGCACTCTTCAACTTTATTCTGAAAGTCCTCCTTGTGTGGCAAATGATGTTCTGCAGCTTCAATATGCAGTGGATCATCAAAATTCAAAAGATCACTTAACAAAGCGTTGAATCCCCGAACAACATCCTTCAGTGTCCTCGTGGGAGCGCAGCCGGTGCTGTCAATCGAACGTTCTCTCAGTAAACTCAGACATACTTCGCCTGTCTCTGTGATGTTGGGGTGCCAGATCCTGGTCAAGCATTTCACTGTGGGAGGTACCACGTTGTACATATCAGGAGCTTCAGTATCAAACTGAAATTTTCCACCCTCCTAGTAACCCTCATCTATCAAAAAACACAAAACCAAAAAAAAAAACCCCCAAAATCCTGGGGTTACAGTTAGCTGAAAGCAATGAAGCTTGTTTGTTTGAGGAAAATGCATTTTACATGTACAAGGTAAATTAGCTTCAAGTTCTGCAATCTCTTTAACTAGTAGACTGTCTCTCGCCGAAGCCCTCTGAGTGGAATCAGAGGCTGTGGCTGACTCCCGGGAGGGACCCTTTGAGACCGACCATCATCCCGCTTCAGTTGGCTTGCCAGCGTCAGCATTACTGCCACCCTGCCCTGGGCACCGCAAGACGGCAGAGTCGGGGCGGCACCCCACACCACACCCGGCCAGCGGCGGAGACACGCGGCGCTCAGCGCCGCACCCAGCTCTGGCCGCTGGACCGGAAGTGGCTTGGCAGGCGGCGGGACCGGAAATGAGGCCAGACTCGGCTTCTCTCTTCCACCTTGGCTTCTCTCTTCCGCCTTGGCTTCTCTCTTCCGCCTTGGCAGTCATTTTTAAGAGCTGAGAGGAGCTCTTCCTCTCCCCGCAAAATTGACTGGAACCCCAGAAATCGGTAGATATAGCAATTAAAGAGGTAAACTCAGAGAAATAGTTGGTAGTACCCAGATCAATAAAATACCCTCTTCTTATTTGTACCTTACTGATTCCACAATTAAAATTCTATAGTGAAAGCTGAAGTATATAGTGACAAAATTCCACTCTTCCTGTGGTGGCCACTGTCCAAAAAATAACTCCCCATGATCCTTATCTCCCAATATTCACATCATTGTGTAGTCCTCTCTGATATTGTTTCATGGTTTGTCTGTGTGACCTATAAAATATGACAAAAGTGATGGTGTATGACTTATATATAAGGCTAAGTCATAATAGAAATTGTGGCATTTGCCTCTCTTGCTCTGTCTTGGATTATGTAGTTCGGGGGAAGCCAGCTGCTATATCATGAGGTCACCTGGTGATCCTATGAAGAGGTCCACCTATGCTCCCTACCAACAACCCTGTGAGTGAGCCATCTTATGAACAGATCCTCTAGCTCCTGTCAAGCCAGCAGATTCCTGCAGCCCCTATCAGGTCTCTCATAAGAGGCTGTGAGACACAACCGCTCAGCTAAGTTGTTCATGAAATCCTAACTCATAGAAACTGTGAGATACTAAATTTTATTGTTTTAGTCCTTCATATTTAGGATTAATCTGTTGTGCAGTAATGGGTAACTAGTATACTTCTCAGAATTAATGTCTTAATTGCTAGTTTAGTGTATATCTGAACAACCTAATAATCAGATGACTCTTCAGCATAGGAATTTAGGTGATCACCTCCCACTATAAAGGCCCAAAAGGGCAGATACTCATTTTTCCAACACCCAACATTGCACACTAGACACCTGTATGTGACATAAGCTCATCCAATTTCACCTGGGACTTTGAGTCAGAAGTTATTTATACAATAAATTAAATGTGATAGAAAACAAATTCTAATAGTAGCTGCAGAGACTGCAGCAACTTCAAATGTCCTGGTGTGCCAGGGGCCACAGAGCCAGCAGCTGAACCCAGTGTCCAGTGCCAGTGGCAAAGTTACAATTTCTAGTGTTTAGCTGTGGAAACAGAAGTGTCTTCACCCAACTGATTCAGTGGTGAGATTTGGCTGTGGTTTTCACTTTTACTTTTCCATTATCATTGCCAGTTTTCCAAGCCTGATCATCTAGAATTCCAGCAAATCTATGCATATATCAGTTAAGGTAACTGTAGCTGCTTGAATAAACTACTCAAAACTTCAGTGGTTTACAATATAGAAGTTTCTTTCTCATCAACTTACTGAATTAAGATGGTATTTTAGTTAGTGGATGGCTTGGGCTGTTTTCATCTTTATGTTCTATCTCCCCTTAAGGCTTTGTCAGTATCTGCAGTTAAAGCAAGAACAAATGGGAATGAAGAAGTTACTGCATTTTAAAGCCATTCTATGAAGTGACACACAGCACTTATCCTCACAATCCTAGATGAGATCCAGCCACCAGACCCACATGGATTCACAGGTGAAGGGAGATATAGTCCATAATTTGCAGCAGCTCCTCAGCAACAACTCTATCCGACAGAATAGAAAGTACAAATCTGTTCCATAGCTATCCATCTTTGTCACATTGTGCTATGAATATGTTAAAAAGTTTGTTTGTTTTGCTTAAATGCGCCAGAGGTAGCTTGCTTGAAACTGGGAATCCTGCCTAATACAGCTGTATTCTCAGTTACTTGATCAAAATCAACCTATAATTGGGCCAGTGGGCATAAATTACATTGAATTAACTCTTTTTGCATTATTGAATTCCTTATTTTTCAATAATAAATAGGTTGTTTATCAATAAATAGTTCATGAAACCCACTCTCATCTGTAATACTAAAAAAGTTCCAAGCCTCTGCTTGTGGTGTATATACTTAGAAACAAGGAAGAGCTCATAGCTATAAACCATTTGTCAGTTATGGCAACATTATATTCTAAAAAACCCTGGAAGCATCTTATTTCTTTTACCTCCATTAATCAACAATACCAATACCCAACACTTCCATAAGCACACATTTTTTCAGAAATTATTTCAAATAATGGGAGGTAATTTGCCCAGAAATAGTTGAGGATTATTTAATATTATATTATTTATTATATTTCCTTAGTCATGTAAATAATTATAGTTACATAATGTTTTATTGCTGTGGAGAATCTCTACAAATTATGACTACAGCTTAAAATTGTTATATTATTGTTCTTCAAATTTATTTTCTTGAAAAATAAATTATTTTTAGGAGAACAAAAAGACAAGACACAGAGTGGGAGAAAATATTTGCAAACACATAGCTGATAAAGTACTGGTATCCAAAACATATAAAGATCTCTTAAAACTCAAGAATTAGGAAACAACCCAATTGAGAACTGGTCAAAAGTTCTGAAAAGACATTTCACCAAAGAAGACATGTAGATGGCAAATAAGCACATGAAAAGATGCTCAAGTTTGCTAATTATTAGAGAAATGCAAATCAAAACTGCAATAAGGTATCACCTCACACCAGTCAGAATGGCCATCATTAAAAAGTCTACAAATAATAAATGCTGGAGAGGGTGTGGAGAAAAAGGAACCCTCCTACTCTCTTGGTGAGAATGTAATTTAGTGCAGCCACAGTGGAGAACAGTATGAAGGTTCCTTAAAAAACTAAAAATAGAGTTACCACATGATCCTGCAATCCCATTCCTGGCCATATATCCAGAGAAAACTCTAATTCCAAAAGACATTGATACATGACTTATTTCACTTAGCTTAATACCCTCCAAATCCATTCATGTTGCTGCAAATGGCAAAATTTCATTCTCTTTTATGGCTCAGTAGTATTCCATTGTATATATATACACCACATCTTCTTCATCCATTCATATAAAGTGTTGATAGACACTTAGGTTGCTTCCATATATTGGCAATTGTAAATAGTTGCTGCTGTGAACATTGGGGTGCATGTATCTTTTCAAATTAGTGTTTTTCCTTTTTTTCAGATATATACCCAGGAGTGGAATTGCTGGGTCATATATGTTAGTTCTGTTTTTAGTTTTCTGAGAAACCTCCATGCTGTTTTCCACAGTGGCTGCACCAATTTACATTCTGGCCAACAGTGTACAAGGGGTCCCATTTCTCCACATCCTTGCCAACATTTGTCATTTGTGTTTTTTTTGATGTTGTGAGGTGATATCTCATTGTGGTTTTGATTTGTAGTTACCTGATGATTAGCTAATGTTGAACATCTTTTCATGTGCCTGTTGGCCATCTGCATGTCCTTTTCGGAAAAATGTCTATTCAGGTCTCTACCCATTTTTTAAATCAGGTTGTTTGTCTTTTTGATGTTGAGTTGTATGAGCTGTTTATGTATGTTGGATATTCACCCCTTACTCGTCATATCATTTGCAAATATTTTCTCCCATTCAATAGGTTGTCCTTTTGTTTTATATTTTTATTGATTCCTGAAAATTTTACTTATTTATTTATTTATTTCTGAGTAAGGATGGCCATCTCAAAAAAATACTTCAATTTAAAATAAGCTTCACCTAGAAATTTCAGAAATTATTCATTCATAAATTTACTAAGCAAATATTTTTCTGCTCCCTAATATGTATGAGGCTCTCTACTAGTCACTATAAAGTTAATATAAAGTAAAGATAAACATGTTACCTGTTCATGGAATTTAAAAACTGGTTAACAAAGAATAATAGCTTTTACTTCCAAATTACTTACAGACTTTTTTATCCATTTGGAATGAATCAAGCTTTTAAGTAACAGAAAGCCCAGATCCAGTGGCACAAACATATAGGGCTTATTTATCTCATATACAAACACTCCAGATGTAGGCAATTGCTGTCATTTCTTCAGGAGCTCAATAAAGATGGAACTATAATCTTGGCTGTTGTCCTTGGCTTTCACTTGTGTCTCCTATGATCACAAGATGACTAATGTAGCACCTCATTATAAAGGAGTCTTATTGCACTCATTTCAATGGAAAGATGAAAGAAGGGAACAAGATGACATCTATATAAGAAAAGCAAAAGCTCTATATGAAGCTCACAGTGTACTTCTATTTACATTTAATTGGTCTAAACCTAGATTATATTGTCACCATTGGTTAAAAGATGATGAAGAGGATTGCATGAGTCAGATAGAAGACCCTTCAACATTAAGACTAGACAATTACTAAGTACTGTTTTCTGGTGCAACTGACCAATAAAGAATTCCAAACCAGCCTGCAAAGAACAGATTTAGAGATAAATCTCAATTCTGTTGAAAAACAAAGCATTAAATGGTATAGAGTGTACATAAAACATTTGGCAATTTATTAATCCTTATTTTGTTTGAAAGTTGTTTTAAAGGTATAATGGAGATATATATATATAATATATTTATATATATATATAAATATATAATATATATGCAATATATATATTAAGTATGTACTGACAGTCAACTATATATTATTGGCTGTAGTATTGGATATCATGAATGTAAGAATAAATAAAAGATAACCAGGTTCATTAAGTACTTCACAGTGTAGTAGGGGAGACAGACACTAAAACAGATAATTATAAGACAATGTGATCTGTACAGTGTTGAATCTTCTAGCATAATGTGTCATCTCCAGATAGTATTAGAATATTATAAAGCCTTTGGTTAAGGTGCCACTGGTGGTAATCCTTAAACTGGAAACTTGGGCAAGACTGAAAGAAAAGGACTCTATTGTCATCTAGTGGCCAAACTCATGTCCTTGAGATGGTTGAGTTACCTTGGATATCATCTATCTGTAAGAAGCTTTTTTTTTTTTTTTTTACTGGTTTAAATTTTATTGTATTTTATTTTTTAACATCTTTATTGGAGTATAATTGCTTTACAATGGTGTGTTAGTTTCTGCTTTATAACAAAGTGAATCAGCTATTCATATACATATATCCCAATATCCCCTCCCTCTTGCATTTCCCTCCCACCCTCCCTATCCCAGCCCTCTAGGTGGTCACCCTGTGCTATTCGGCTGCTTCCCACTAGCTATTTAACATTTGGTAGTATATATAAGTCTATGCCACTCTCTCACTTCGTAAGAAGCTATTTTGGGGACTAAAAAGCAACTGAACACAGTTTCACAATTTTTTTCAGATCCTATTACATAAAGGGGAATTAATACTGATACTCGAAAAATGATGATAATATTGCATGTATTTTTAGGAACTTTTTTCATTCTCTCAACACAGATAGAAATGACTTCAATTTAAGAAACTGTCTGGGATTAAAGGAAGCTAAATGGACATGATAACTAAATTCAGTTTGTGATCTTGAATTGGATACTGTGACAATTAATGTTAGTTAAATAAGACCTGTAGATTATTTAACAGTATTATATCAGTATTAATTTCCTGGTTTAGATAATCACACTGTGGTTATGTAAGACTTTAACATTTTGGGAGACTGAATGTCAGGCGTATAAGAATCCTATGACTATTTTTGTAACTTTTTTGTAAGTCTGAATTTATTTCAAAATGAAGAATTAAAAAAACCTGAATGATAAAAATGTAGTACAAATTATAAAAGTAGTTTAATAATCTGTATTCTGTTTCCCTAAGCTAGAAATATATCCTATAATTATATAAGTATTATAATTTAACTATTTATATATTTTTCTGTAAGATGTACATTTTAAGTCATAGGGTCAGTGTGAAAGAAAATTTAAGACAATCTTTATAGTATTTGGTTTGTAGTTGCTGATGAAAATGATACTGTTTTTCTAAGTCTAGCCACGATGGTAGTCTTTTTATAAGAAACCACAAGTAACTATTTTATTTGTACTGCTAACTCTGATAAATTATGCTAGATTCTCAATTCAGTACTGAAAACGTCTGATGGTGCTTTCAGTTTTCTGTGGTTTCTATACTAAGATTATATCCTAACATTTCAGGGACACACAGAGTTATTAACATCATATCACCTTAGGAGACTTTGTGGGAATCTCAGAGAATAATGTCAGCTAGGTCTGTCAAACTGGAAAAAAAATAGGCAATGACCTGAAACCATTCTAGCTTTTAATGATATGTGCTGCTGATTGACGTGTTTTCTGGGACCACCATTTGGGATGCACAATCTGTAAGAAATCTCTGGATTTTGTCTTCTTCAGTGGACAGGTGAAAAAATGAACAAAAATTAAAAGTTATATATATGATAGTACAAGTATAGGAAGAGAGGTAATTATACTTGCTTTACACAAATCTGATAAAGCACATTAATATTATGAAATATTCCTCACTAAAAATAATACTTTAGTCATCTAAGTGCAATTTAACATTGCAAGATAGAAAATCCAGTGCAGTCATTTATATTAACTTTTAAAAGTTGAAAAGTCTAACTTCAAAGTATCAGCTAATTAGGTAGTCATCTGATGAATTTCCAGGATTTTAGTTGAAAATCAAAGAGATGATTTTTCATTAAAGATGACAGCAAAATTCTTTGCCACTCCTCCTATCAAGAAATGGCATGTTTTTCCTTATTTCTTCTTTTCTGGCTTTATTACTTGCTTTAACCAACAGAATCTGGAGGCAGTGATGCTATGTAACTTCTAAAGCTGTACCTGAAGAGATTTGTGGTTTCTACTTTCACACACCTGCCACACTCCATTTTAGAATCTAACTGTAATTCTGTGAAAAACCAAAGCTATAGAGAAGAGGTCCTCTCTACTAATAGGGAGGGAGACACTGCTGTCCCTAAAACTATAGGGGGAGGCCACGTAGTGAGAACTAGGGCTCTTTGCTCAACAGCCTCACCTGAGTTCCCAGACAACAGCCATTATTAAACTGTCAGACATGCAAGTCAGCCACCTTGGATGTTTCCATGTAGCTTCCAGGTGATTGCAGCCCCAGTCAAGTCCACATGCAACAGAAGATCCACCCAAACATGTTTAGACAAATCATAAAACCATGAAAGACAATAAATGGCTGTTGTTGGTTTAAGATTTGAGGTTTGTTATTCAGCAATAGATAACCAAAATAGAGTGTGTTCTATATTAACTTCCTCATCAGGGTATACAATTTCTGTGATCACAATGTCAGCTCCCAATTTAGTAGCCTCTATTATACTGCCATGTCAATTTTATTCTTCCTCAGTCTTAAAGCATTTGTCATAAAGATTTGATAACTGTTTTTCTACTATAAAATGCATTTTTCAAGATCTGTTTTTTTCAGTTCAGATAATATTTGTTGAATCTTGTTCTTACCACTAAGTTTAGTGAAATGGAAAACACTAAAAATTTATAGGACATAGTCCTTGTCATTAAAAGTCTCATTATTATTATAGAGAAATAAGATATATTTATTTAAAACAATTAAGAAGGAGTAAGGAGGTGATTGTCAGTAGGGGCAAAAAGAAAATTTAGGTGGGACTGAAATATTTCTGAAAGGCTTTTGGTAAGAAGAAAAGAAGTGTTTAGTCTTATAAAATATGGAGAACTTGAACAGTGAAGAAAAGAAAGGTGAGGGTGCTCCAGATTGTTAGAGATCCACAGGCGAAGATTGAAGAATGATGGCAAGTGGGAGACAGTGAGGAAACAAAGTTCACCAAAGCAGAATATAAATGTCAGATAATAATAGGAGGAAATAACCAAAAATGCAACTGATTTGTGTACAAAAAGTATGCCATTTGATTTGTTTAAATATTATACTTTTTTGTTCATAATTAAATATGTTTCTGAATGTACTGAAATGTGGCTGTTGGCCATAACCACAAATTTCCTCTCATGTAAATGAGCATGCCAGATTTTGCATTTAAAATTCAGGAAGCAGAATTTCATCATTTTACACAAGTCTGAGTTTGCAATGCATAGATTCCTGATGGCAGAAATAGAGACTGCTAGTTAGAAATATATAGAAAGTGAAGTACATAAATGATGATGAAATGCAAATATGCTGAAATTATATTATAAAGTTCTCTCCTTCCTTTTTAGCTTCATTTTCTATATCTTTGACTAAAGAATATTTATCCTCCATCTGGAAAAGTCATCCTCTGTCTGGTATTGTGTGGCAAAGCAAAAGGAACACTCATGAGCACTGAGCAAGGACATAGATGCTCATGAGCCCACCAGACTACCACCAGTGATCAGAAATATGGAAGATATTTCAGTTAAATTGCCCTTACATACACTTAGTCATAACACTACTGTCCCTCAGAATCCTGGCAAAGAATTCTATTTTAGGAAAACACAATTCTATCTGAATAGGTGTATTCTTTTTCTTTCACCTTATATACTAATTGTACGAAGAGTGAGAGGTAAGCAAACCAGTTTATTACATAATCAGAGATTTGATTTTTTAAAATATCAGTGTGCTACATATTCTATATTTGCTATTTAACACTTTTAGCAATTTCAAAAATATATTGACTCCATATTATCTCATTCAAAGCTGCAAATATTCTTATTTTCTTAGTAAAAAATGAACACATAATCATCTTTTTATCCATTAATCATTTACCCTTACTGCTATTGTAGTAGGTACTGGGGCGCAAAAATGAGATATGGTCCATGTGCATTATACTCATAAGTTTTATTTCTAATAGCCCAGCTCCATCTCTTAACAGTTAAGAGACATTAACACACTTCACTTTTCAATGCAAAAATGCAAGCACACAATCTTTTAGGTTGTCTGAACCCTGCAAAAACCATATTCATTTAGCTTATATCTAGAGACTTCACTTCATATATATTTATTCGTTAATCCAACACACATTTTCGAGTACTTATTTGCCAAACAGTGCTAAATACTGAACATATAAAGATGAATAAGTTCTTATACTCAAGGAGCTTTTATGGTCCAATAAAATGCAGTAATGCAAATAAATACAGACAATAAGATATCAAATGTTCAGCAATACAAAGTTTTACATAGAAAGAAGTAGTCCTTGCTAATCAGAGAGAGTCAGAAGATGCTTTATAAAAAGGTAATCCTTGACCTGAGTTTTGAAGGCTAATTGCATATTCAGCAGGTAAACAAGCATGGTATATGGTTCGAAAACCCAAGCATGTTACTTTGAGAGTGATTTGCAATTGTTTTGATAAGATATAGAATTTAAAATTGTAGTTCATGTGTGTCTGAATGTATAAATATGCACACATATCTGTGTCTCATTGGGTAATGGGTTATCTTTCCTGCTTGAAAAGAAGCCAGAAGATGCTGGTGTTGTTTGTGGATGTCAAGAAAAATAATGAGCTTATTAATTTTAAAAAATCTTTGTAGATTCACAGATATGACCAGTTGAGTCAGATGTGCCTTGATGACCAATTCTTTTTCTTTAGGATTCTTAAGTGATATTACTCCTAGTTTTTAAGAGCAATTCCATTCTTGGACATAAACCCATTATCTTCACCACATTTTCACATCTGTAAAATAAGGATGAGGATACCCACGTACCAAAGTTATTGAGAAAATTATTAGAAAGAATATATCTTTTTGATCTGAGTATTTGTAGACCTGATTTTAAAGGGAAAAATATATTCAGATATATGCATGAAAAGTGTACTATATAGAACTCCACTAATGATGTGGGAACAGGAGGAAGGGGCTGTAAAAAAATAACAAAACCTAACGATGAACAAGTTTCCTATTAATTAACTTAAAAGTATAATTAGAAAATCGGAAACAACAATTATATCATCAAATGTCTATATACCAATGCACAGACTATGAATGTTAAACATGAAATTATACAAAATGTGAAAGTAGCATCTTAAGTGCTTTATCAGGTTTCAAAACTAGCCAAAAGCAACAACAAGAAATATATAATTCAAAAGAACGGTAAAAAGTAGCTCTAGTATACTACTTGTTGTATAAAGAGAAAGTATATTCAGTGAAAATTATGAGCAAGATAATTAAATACAATAGAATACATTTGGATATAATGAATGGGAAAAATTATATTTTTGTATAAATATGCTATGTATTATATTTTTGTAAAAATATACTATGCAATGAAATGAAGGAAAGAGATAATGCTTTGCTAATTCACAATATACAATAGTTAAAGACACAAAATGTAGTGTTGATAGGAGACTCCACTAATAAAATCATCTGCTACACATAACATTCAGTTAAAAGCAAAGCTTTTGATAAATTCTTGGCTTGATTTCATGGCAATTTTACCTCTAAAAAGCAGTCATGGGGGGGGAAAAGGCAGAATTTATAAAAATGGAGTGATCTGTCAGTTAAAATCTTTGCATTTTAAAGTTATGTGTTGAACTGGGAAATGTTTCTCATTTTGTTAGTTTACTAGGGCTGCCATAAAAAAGTACAATTCTGGAGGCTAGAGTTCTAACGTCAAAGTATCAGTAGGCTTGATTTCTTGTGAGAGCTAAGATTTCTTCCCTCTTTCTGTGTCCTCACATGGTCACCCTTCAGTTTGTGTTGTCTTGTGTTTAATCCTCTTCTTATAAGGACAGCAGTCATATTGGATTAGGACCAACACTAATGAACCCATTTTAACTTACCTCTTTAAAGGCTCTATCTCCAAATACAGTCACATTCTAAGGTAATGGAAGTAAGGGCTTTGATATCTTAATTTGGGAGGGACACAATTCAATCCATAATACTCATCTTAGGAAGAAGATTAAGAAAATAGAAAAGAGCATCAAACTGCCCAAATGTTAGACCTAAGAATTTTCCTTCCTTTATAAGACCTCTCCCAGTGGTTCAGTTTTTAGCTGCACTGTAGGTCAGAATTTGGGAAGGTTCTAATGCAAAGATTCAACAATTGTGGGCAGGTGACAAACCCAATGTTGTTTGATGCCTTTCTAGTCATATAATATGATTATATTATGTTGCTTTGACTAGTACAAGCTTACAGATTCAACACACATCAGGGAAAGAGTTTGTCGGTCATGTGCCAGCTTTGGTTGGCAGTGGTCCTCTGAAGCACTGTAATGAGAAGTGTCGTGAGACCACATCCAGGCTCCAAAGAGAAAAGGATCACAATGTATCACCTGTTTGCTATGGAAAAGGGAGGGAAGAATAGCCCTGCGTGTTCTATATATGTGCCTTTCTCATATAATAGGAAATCTCTTAGTTTCTAATGAAAGTGTAGCTTTCAATCATATGACCTCCTACAGCACACAATTTTGGCTACAGGTATCTTATCTCACCATCTTAACTAGAATAATGCCCACATTAAAAATGTGACCAGTATTTCTCTTCATTTCAGAAGCAGGTTTTTCCACTAGTTATTATGTGGAATCATACTTTAGCAACACTTTCAATGTTTTTTCCACTCTCTCCAGACCCAAATCTGTCCTATTATTTCTTTGGCTTCCTCCTGTCATGTCTCCTTCCTTACTGTCATGTCTTTTCTCATGAGGCTTTCTCTGCCTCCCTTTCCTGAGTCAACTCACTCTGCTTTCTTCTGCCTGCTCTTTCTTTTTCTTATCTGATTCTTCCTTTTATGAAATGCCTTTTTAGCTCAATACAACAACCTACCACCTACACATCAGCTTTGTTATCAGAACCACAGTAGATTCAGCTTATAGATCCTATTCCTTTTTAAAAATAAATCACAACATTCTCATTCCATGAATTCTTTTTTTTTCAAATGAGCGAATGTGCATTATTTATCATTTGAGTGTTAAGTTGCCTCTTTTCCTTCAGCTTTATTGAGATATAATTGACATAAGTAAGTGTAAGTTTAAGATATACAATATGCTGATTTGATATACATGTATATTGCAAAAAGATTACCACAATAAGGTTAGTTAACACATCTAACATCTCACACAGTTACCATTTTGTTTCTCTGCTTTTTGGTGAGAACATTTAAAGTCTACTCTCTTAGCAACTTTCACGTATACAATATTATTAAACTATAATCATCATCCTGTATATTAAATTACATTAATTTATTCATTTTATAACTGGAAATTAGTACACTTTGACTAACATCTCCCCATCTCCATGAGTTCTTGAAGCTTAAACTTATATTCTCATATTAAAAATATTTACCATCAGTCACATGGGAAACTTTCTATCATTCTTTATAAAACCAAAAATACTTAAGCTACTATTTTTATAGTATATCACTAAAGCTCAATTTATCCCATATCTGTTCACTAATTCACAGTGATTAGGGGGTTCAGATGAATATTTAACATTATTTTTCAGGATGTCTATTAGTTTTTCATTGGAATGATCAGGTTTTGTGGTTTTTTTGCACATGGCAAAAATTAGGAAGAATATTTATATACTTGCATTTTTAAAATTCTTAAGTGATTTGTAGAACTATAACAAATTTTTTTTGCAGTAAATACTGTGTTGGAAAATAGCAGAAGCATTTATAAAACTATGAAGTAAATAGCTGTTGAAACAAGAATAAATCCTGAAGCTGAGTGAAGTATTTGAAATAAATGAATTTCTTTTCAAGATATTCTGGTTTAATTTTTTATTTTGCATCTAAGGAATGTATATACATAATATAGGAGGAAATCTGACAAAGCAAATATTTTTAATTAAATTCAGGGGAAAGGGTTTATAATTTTTAAATTACTGTGCTACATTTTACATTCTGTGGAAGATGTTCAGAATGAAATGTGAAAGGGTAAATGAAAGTAAGAAAATCAGTATAATTTACATTAAAGGTGTTAATTAAGATAAGAAATAAGGGCTTCCCTGGTGGCGCAGTGGTTGAGAATCTGCCTGCTAATGTAGGGGACATGGGTTCGAGCCCTGGTCTGGTCTGGGGCACATGCCGCAGAGCAACTAGGCCCGTGAGCCACAATTACTGAGCCTGCGCATCTGGAGCCTGTGCTCCGCAACAAGAAAGGCCGCGATAATGAGAGGCCCACGCACGGCGATGAAGAGTGGCCCCCACTTGCAACTAGAGAAAGCCCTTGCACAGAAACGAAGACCCAACACAGCCATAAATAAATAAATAATATTTAAAAAAAAAATTTAAAAAAAGAAATAAAAGAATATTTCCTAAATTATCCTGAAATCTTATGATGACTATAATTCCTATACTTCAAGGAAAATGTATTTTTTCAAATATTTCGTTCCTTTGTCCATGTAAATCATTAAAATTCCAGAAAATATAATATTTTACTATCTATAGTCTACTTCATTTTCTGCATTTTATGTTGAGAAGCATCACAAAACAATTTTATCAGATCAAATATCTAAGGTTCTGGTTTAGAAAATATGTTCACTGCACATATGCTTTACTTCACATGCAAAAGCAGCTATTGACCATAACCATTAGAACTGTAGTTTGTGAGGTTTTTCCCAAGAATTGTAGTAAGTTGGTGCTAATCGATACATGTATTCTAACTTAAGCTTTCCTGTGCCTAAGTCTGTACATTTACAAGGTAGTTGGTTAGAGCTAAAGAGGTAGTCGGTAGAGAAGGAACAAAGTGAAGCAAACAGTTCCACTTAGGAACCAAATCTCATTCAGGATGCAAAACAACTGATCTAATCAACATAGGTAAATTAATAGTACACTGGCACATTTAATCAGATTGGTATGGTCATTTGCAATTGGATGTAGCACAAACATGTATTCTAAAATAGTTTATTATTTTCGCCCTCAAACCCATTTCTGCTTCTGTAATCTTACTCTCTATAAATAATCTCATGACCAAGACAAGACACACTTGAGAGTGAAGGGGTCACTAATTAATTCTTATGCAGGTACAATGCATGTAGACTTGGGCAGTCTTCGGCAAATGAGGATGGATGATCACACTATTTGTGAATAATATAACCATTTGCTCATTTGGCCAAACCAAAACCAGGAGTCCTATTTGACTTACCATTTCCTTCAAATAAAATAAGCTTGAAGAATTTGTTGATTTTCCTTTTATTCCCCTTTTTATTGCCCCTAGGTGGAGCTCTCTCCTTCCTCACCCAAACAGGAGTTTCTGCCCCTGACCCATCCAATAACCACTGCCAAGGTGATTGCTTTGCAAAATGCAAAATGCAATCTGATAATGTCATTGCCCTAGTTAAGACAAAAATAAATATATAAATAGATCTTACCAACTCCAGGATAAAGTTCAAACTTCTGAGCATTTCATGAAGCGGACTCACAGATATAGAGAACAAACTAGTGGTTACCAGCGGGCAAAGGGAATGGGGAGGGGCAATAAAGGGGTAAGGGAATAAGAGGTAAAAACTATTAGATATAAACTAAGCTACAAGGATATATTGTACAACACTGAAATATAGCCAATATTTTATAATAACTTATAAATGGAATATAACCTTTAAAAATTTTGAATCACTATATTGTACACCTAAAATTTAATAATATTGTACAACAACTATACTTCAATTAAAAAATAAAATAAATAAATTGTTAACCCAGCTCTTTATGAACTTATCTCCTGTGACATACTTCATATTCTTGCTACACACACCTCATCTCCTAACATCTTGTACATCCTGTACACCACATACATTCTGCCCTCCAGGCTCCTCTGATTACATCATGCTTTCCTGTGCTTCCCTGACTTCCAGGTTCCAATTTCATTTGCACAGAATATTCCCTAATACACACACATAAACACACACACACACCCATGTAATGGATTTGTTGCTATTTTTTAAATTATTGTCTAAGACTAGAGACCTTGGTTTTTATTCTGAGTACTCATTCTCTGAGACCAAATTCCGTTTTGGGGGGAACTATTTTTCCCCACACTTCTACCATATATGATTCTAGTGAGGGGTCCTAATTGTGGATTTACATCTCCTGATCCCTGTTGATTTGTTCAGGGATAGGCATATAGTCCAAGCCATGCCAAATAGTCCATTTTCATGCTTTTGTTGATTGGGCTGCATAAAGAGATTCAGCTCCTATTTGATGACTAAGCTATGCTACAGGAGGCATGGCAGCTGCCAGAAGCAAAGTTCCTAAAAAAGTAATTTGAAACCTGTATCCAACAACACAGAAAGAAGCTGTAACGTTAGACAGAGCCGGAGTCCTGAACATGTTCAAGTGGGCTCCTAGCTCCACTTGTCCCTGAGGCCTGTACTTCCCAAGGAAGTGTGAAATTATCAACAAAAGCCACCTTTCCTTGTCTATTTTGTTTATCTATTTAATTTTTGCTTGTAACATTGGATTTTTCTCAATTGCCAATAAGAGTCAATGAACAAGAATAACTTTCCCTGATTCCCCCAAGATGAGAAAACCTTTCCCTAATCTGGAATTTCATACTATGGTGAGGTTGTACCGTATAAACTTAACTTAGACTAAATCATCTGCATATGCTAATGAAGAGAAAAGGGAATTAATATTTAAAATAATGTGGACAATTATACTCAATGAGAACAGGTCTTCATATGTGTATAAAATCTGAATCTCCCTCATTTTCAGTTCCCATGTTTCCCTCAGAGTGAAAGCATCTTTTCTTTGGTGAGTGTGAGTCTTGCTTTTTAACATATGATGCGATTCTTAAATTCAAAATGGCCTCCAAATGCATACCTAGCATCTCTACCTTGGTTTCTAAATATTCACCAATAAATGGAACTGGGGCTTCTTGGAGAAGTGGTTAATTCCAGGACTATGCAGAAAAAATAATGAACCTTCTTCCAGAAAATAAGAAAATGCTCAAAGAAACATAAGGGCTTGTCAAAAGAACACAGGAGCCAACCTGGAGGCACTTCTAATGGTCCAAACTGGAACAGTCCGAACATCAAAATAAATAATGATAATATTGAAATTTAACCCATAAAGTAAAAGAAATATCCACAAGTCTGTACTGATATAAATAAATACTCAATTTGGAGATAAGAGATGGCTCTTCTTTATCATATAATTCCATTTAATAAATGTGGAAGGAAAAAGGAAAATAGAAAATCAGCATTAAGCAAATATCACAGTAATCATTTCTGCAAACCAGATCTATTGATGGATGCTAAAGTTAGTGCAAACTTGAGGAGAAATGGGATTTGCATCATATCAAAGTATCTCTCCCCAAATATTTATTAACTAAAAAGTGATAGATGGTAATGCTAGAGGAAGCCCACAGAAGACACCTTCACCAAGTAATCAATGACAACATCATCAGTAAAAAACATCATCATGAACTCCATGATATGATGTACTCAGAAAAACACAATATCATTCCTATGGTACAATACAATACAATGCAATACGATTCCTATGGTATTTTTGCCAAAGAAACATAACCACAGTCCAATTATGACAAAATATCAGACAAATCCAAACTGAGAGAATTTGAAAAATAACTTATCAGTACTTCAAAAGTGTCAAGATCCTGAAAGACAAGGAAAGGCTGAGGATCTGTTGAAAGACAATAGGAAACTAAGAAGAGATAGGAGGATGGATCCTAGAGCAGAGAAGTGCACTTATGAAACCATAGTAATTAAGCTTTTGATATATTGACAGAAATAGACCAAGGGGACAGAATAGAGGGCCCACACACTGACCTATGCAAGTATGAAACTTGGAATAAGCCAGAGTTGGCAGGTCAAATGAGTGACAAAATAAGTTAGAAAATGTAATTAACTATGTGAAAAAGGATGAAAATATTTCCTTACCTCATTTAGGTACAGGATTATCCACCCACAATAAAACTGTTTACAATAGCAGAAACCTAGAATAAAAAATGGGTAACAATGGGGCTTCCCTGGTGGTGCAGTGGTTGAGAGTGCCTGCCAATGCAGGGGACACGGGTTCGGGCCCTGGTCTGGGAAGATCCCACGCTGAGGAGCGGCTGGGCCCGTGAGCCACAACTACTGAGCCTGCGCGTCTGGAGCCTGTGCTCCGCAACAAGAGAGGCCACGACAGTGAGAGGCCCGCACACCGTGATGAAGAGTAGCCCCCGCTCGCCGCAACTAGAGAAAGCCCTTGCACAGAAACGAAGACCCAACACAGCCATAAATAAATTAATTAATTAATTAAAAAAAAAAAGTGGGTAGCAATGGAAAAGAGGACGAATAAGTTTACAAACACACACATACACACACACACACACACACACACACACACACACAGCTACAACTATTATGAAGCAGTCAGAGCAAATGAAGTAGAACCACATAGATGTTAGCATTAATAGAAGTGAAAAATAAGTCCTACGGAAGACATAACACCTGATTTTTAATAAATCAAAAGAATTAAAATTCAAAAATATACTCTATAGTACACATATAGGTGCAATAAAATTATACTATAAAATAAAGGAGAGAGTGAATATAAGATTCAGAATGGTGGTTACTTCAGATGAACTAAAAATAATTTGTATCTAATTATGTGACAGCCACACCATCTATTGCCCTGTCTCATTGGTGGACATACCATATTTTATTTGACTAATCCTTGGAGACTTCCCTGGTGGTCCAGTGGCTAAGACTCCACATTCCCAATGCAGGGGGCGGAACTAAGATCCCTGCACACTGCACGGCAAGGCCTAAAAAAAAAAAAAAAAAGAATCCCTTTGCCAATTTACTATCTAATATGCTGCTTGCCAGGCAATATGAAAATATTCTTACTCAATAGGTTAGTTAAGCTCATTTGAACTTGTTGATATGATTGATATGTTTGTTCTGGGTTAACCATTTTATATAGTTTATATAATCATTTCATTATGTGGTTTATTTATTTACTCAACCTTTATTTTTATATATAAGAGGGTTTTTATTTTTATTTCAATATTTGCTTTTCATTAATAACTATATATAAAGTTGATGATCTTTTTTTCCTTTCACTGTGTATTGGTACCCTCCTGTGAGCAAGAAGGAAATTAGCTGTTAGACCTCCCCTCCCTTTCCCACAGTATCTGATATATAATAATAAATTTTAGTCTCAATTAATAACTTTGAAACAAGTTTATTCTACCTTTCATATGATCCTTTCACTTTTCTTCTTATTTTTTAATGAATATACTCTTTCTACATCATCAGAGCGATAGGTATGTCATACTTTACTCTTTGATAATAGTTATTATAACCACTTGTGTCCTTTTTTATAATCGTTGTCTAATCTTGGTTCTGAAGGAAAATGTATCTTTTATGTTTATCACCAGTACTCATGCTGATGTTATTCTGTCATTTAGTAAACTAATCTAATTCTTTAATAGATTCCACAGGAAATGTGTATGGAAATAATACTTCCTGAGGAAGTGATTGTGAAAGTACTAAGTACCTGTATATTTATAACAGTGCACAGTCTTTTTATTTGAAAGTCAGTTATTTGGATATAAAATCACAGGCTCACATTTCTTTCCTAGAGTATTAAATGTGTTATTTCATTGTCCTCTGGCATAAAATTATTATTATTGAAATGTCTAATAATAATTTGATTTCCTTCACATAGAAGTGACTTTTCCTAGAGGCCTAAAGGATATTTTCCTTTTATTATAATCTAGTAGTTTTATCAGAATGTCTGTGTTTACTGTTCCATGTACATTTTTCAGATATATAGTATGCTCTCTCAATATTTCCTTAGGAATAGGAAATATTTCCTATTTTTATGAAAAAATTAAACTTGAAAAATTTCAGGGATTTATTTTAAATGCAAATTTTAATTTTACAATTTAAAATTTAGTAATTTTTCTGTGCTATTGATTTTATTTATTTCTTTGAGAACTTCTCACAGAGGTAATTTCTGCACTTGTTAAGTCAATATAAATTGACCCAACAAGTAATATGAAATACAGGATGAGCCAAGATAATACAGCCCTGAAATTACATACCAAATATGAATTCTTTCCCCACCTTTCTACTGAAACTTTTTGCAAAACTCCCTAATGACTTTCTCATCCCAATAACTAGTGGCTTCTTTTGAGTTATTTTACATTATTTCATCTCTGATGAATTTGATTCTGTTGAATCAAATTCTACTTCTTTCTCATGTTCTGTTTTAGTTTGGATTCTTTGATTGATCTTTCCTGATCCTTTTTCTCTGTTTCTCAATTATTCTTTTTACTCTCCTTCACTACCTCTTAAATGATTGACTCCCTAGGGGTCAGTCTTGTTTCATTTTTCTTTTTTGTTACACTTGTCCTATGGGGATGTCATCTGCTCTCCAGTCTTTAGCTGGATTCTGTTGAAGATTTTCTAACTTTTATTTCATGCTCCAATTTGTATTTTCAGCTGCTTACTAAGTATTATTGTTCTGATAATACCTCAAACCTAATATGTTCATAATGAATCTCATTATCTTCCTTAAATTCCAAACCTGCTTTTCTTATGCTATTTGCATCAGAGAAAATTTTGCAATTACCTTATGAATCATTATTTGGCTACATTTTCCCTTTTTAATTCACATCCAGTTTTTTTCTGCATTACCTTAAAAATGCTTCCTAAATGCATTTATTAAAAACTGCACTACCACTGCCTTTAACTGAGGCTTTTTCAACTCAGCAGCCTCCTAACTGGTGTCCCTGCTTTTCATGTCTACTTCCTCCAAACTGCACATTCTCCACAAGATCATCAGAATAACACTTTAAAACACATAATTCATATATACACTACCATGTGTGAAATAGATAGCTAGTGGGAACATGTTGTATAGCACAGGGAGCTCAGCTTGGTGCTCTGTGATGACCTAGATGGGTGGGATGACGGGTGGTGGGAGGGAGGTCCAAGAGGGAGGGGATATATGTATACATATAGCTGATTTACTTCATTTTACAGCAGAAACTAACACAATATTGTAAAGCAACTATACTCCAATTAAAAAAAAAGTTAAATAAAACACATAATTCAGCACATCATTCCCCTTCTTTAAAACACTTGATGGCTCCTCTTTGCATATAGCAGTGATTATCAGTTTATTTTATCATGTTAGCAATGGCCCTTTATTGTTTTCTCTGCAATGAAGTCCATAGATAAAAAGAGAGTTTCTTGAGCCAAAGAAGGCATGGGAGTGGTAGAGGGTGAAAGGTCTAGAGTTTTGCCCCATGAATCTTCTTATTCACTACATTCTGGAGCACCTCTGATGAATCCCAAGAATTCAAAATAAAGGGTCTGAAAATCCTGGGCAAAAGCCTCAAACTTTTTAGCATGCTATTGAAGATCCCTCCTAATCTGGTTTTATCTATTTTTTTCCTATTCTCACACCATTTATTCAAAACTTTGCAATCCTAACCTAATAACAGTTCATTGAATATAGCATGCATTTTCTGTTTTGTTGGGTTTTCTGTTTGTTTGTTTTTTTGTTTGTTTTTGGCATCATCATGTGTCATACGGGATCGCATTTCCCTGACCAGGGATCGAACCGGTGCCCCTTGAAATGGAAGTGCAGAGTCTTAACCACTGGACCTCCAGGGAAATCCCTAGCATGCATTTTCATGTCTATTTTATTTTGCATTTCTTCTTTCTTTTTTCCCTTTCTATGCTTAATAACTTAAATTCATCCTTCAAATACTCCCTCTTCTTTGAAGTCATCCCTCAAGACAAAACTAATTTTCCTTCTATTCATTAGTCTCTGAGAGCACTTTGCATAAATGTTTCCTGCAACAATGATCATGCTTTTCTATCATGTATCTATGTGTGTGTCCCCCTAACAGAATGTAAACTCTTCAAATACAGGGTCCATATCTTAGTCTTACCTGTATATTACCAATGCCTCATACAGCCTCCAGAACTTAGAAGCTATTTTATAAATATGGACATAAGAACTGATAATGAATGTGTAGAATAAAATATTAAAACATTATTAAGTATGCATGGTCTATTATTCTTTACACTGAGTCTAATTTTCTACTCTACTTTATACACTCTGATATCCAGCCTCAGTGGTCATCTTGTCTGAGAGTCTCTTTCATATTTATTGTTGTGGTATACAGTATTTTCTAAAGATGCTGCAGCAACAATATCCTTCATCCCACATGTTCTTCTAGAATGGAACTTGCCAAGCTACAGAGTATGAAGCAAATCGGCCTAGATTTATACCACTTTGTTCTTTTTATTTTTACTGCTCACAAGCAAGGATTTTTTTCCACATTTTTAACAGTTATAAAATAATGAAGAATACGTGACAAAGATTGTATGTGGCCAGCAAAGCCTAAAATATTTACTCGTTGCCCTTTTGCAGAAACTTTGCCAAACTCTGTTCTAGAAACTTGACACATCCTTCAAGTGTGGAATCCAGTTTCCTTCCCCTTAAATCTATGGATTTATGACATACTTATAACCAATAGAATGTGATGGATATCATGCTGTATGATCCCCAAGGCTAAGTAAGAAAAGACTATGCATTGCTCACCTTGCTTACTGAAACACTCATGCTGAAGTCCTGAGGCTGCCACATGGAAAGGAAGCCCGAACTACCCCACATGGAGAAAACACGGAGAATCAGTGTGGCTGTGTGAAGAGAGAGAAATGCCCGACCAGCTTCCAACTCCTCCATTTTAGCTACTATCTGACCACGGCTTCATGAGAGACTCAAACAAGAACCATTCATCTAGGCTCTTCCCAAATTCCTGATTCATAGAATGTGTGTGGTAATAAAATGTTGGGGTGGCTTATTATGCAGGAATATGAGCTGTAATAGATTTTAACACCTGCATCTAGGGTGCTGCTCTAAAAATCCTCAAATGTAGTATTGTCTTTGGGACTGAGGGGCAAGCAGAAGCTTGAAGGGCTTGAGGAGACTCTTAGTAAGCTCTAAGGCCCTGAAGGACTTCAAGGAGGCTCTTGGTGAAGACTTACAGGAAAGTAAGAAAAATGATACTAAAAATTGAAGGGAAGGAGATCTGTGGGACAGAAAGACTGCCGACTCCGTCACCTGCAGGAAAGTAGATAACAGGAAATGTACTTAATGATTGTGATGATACAGCTAAGCACACTTAAAGGCAAAATATTGAAAGTAACGCCTGTGTTTTTCTTGTTGCTCCTGGAAAAATGTAGGAAGATAGAAATGAGCTAAAGAGAAACTGTTAAATATAAAAAAGCCAAAATGTATTGGATTAAAAAATAAAATTGTTTCTCATTTTTAGATAATCTTGACAAATGATTTTCAGAGTAAGAAAGGGCCTCAGGCTCATCAAATCCTGAGTGGGAATCCAGGATCCTTTTTAAGCCCTCAGAAAGATATGTCTGGGACTCATAGAGCTTTTCAGACAAAGGGCCCCCTAAAGATCATAAAGAAATGATTCACAGATTCTCTCTACTAAACAACAGAGCTTCTAAGAATCTTAGATACATTGTCTCACAACAGCCTCATAAGGTTGTGGATTTGTCTAGTGGAGAGAATCACAGTAATATTCGTAGAATAACCCACAACACTTTAAGAGAAATATGTTGGTGGAAGTACTGCCAGCTTGTACTAAAAGGGACAGACACAGTACAAAATGGATAAAGGTCCTTGAATCTCCATCATTTTATGGACGTGAAGCAGGATGAGAAGGTAACTCAGTTTCAATCTCAGTTTTTTTTAATTTTTGTTTGTTTGTTTTTATGGAAAAGAAAGAATGAAATAAGATCTCAGGCAGTCAAGCCAAGATCCCAGAGAACAACACTCAGAGTAGTAATTATCCATAATCAAGAAACTGATACAGTATGTGCCCAGTTGGGTTTTAGGATTGACATGGACCAGTGACTGCTGTGAACCTCCTATTTCCCTTTGTTTCGAGCAGGAGCATCTATACTGATTGTCTTATGCCTGTCCTATCATTATGGGCTGAGTGTATGGAGAGGTCATAATCATCTCTTTAGTTCACTGATTTTTAAGTAAAAAAAAATAGTACACATGGAACTAACAAACCTGAAGTCTGAGTGTGAGGTTTATTCCATAATACAGCGATAATGTGGAGGGGTTGAGGGAGGAGGGGAGAATATTTTACAAATGTGAAGGATGATATTTATTTTGGTCGGAGGACAGAAATGGCATCAGTGGTATATTTTCTTTTTCAAAGAAGGACACAAAAATGCTCCTGTCCTACATGTTTTCTATGTCTTTTCTTAGCTTTATTGAGGAATAATTGACAAAAAAAATTGTAATGTATTTAATGTGCACAACATGATGATTTGATATTATATATACATTGTGAAAGAATTCTCACATCTAGTTAATTAACACATGCACCATCTCACATATTTACCTTTTCTGGTTTTTCTTGGTGAGAATGCTGAAGATCTACTCTCTTAGCCAATTTCAATTATATAAGACAGTATTATCAACTATAGTCACCACACTATACATGCTATACATATAGATGGTCAGACTTTATCTTATAACTGAAAGTTTGCAACATTTTACTAACCTCTCCTCATTTCCCCCACCCTCTAGCCCCTAACAAGTACCATTCTGCTCTCTGCCACATGTTTTCTAGAAATTAGATATTAACCCACCAAGAGGTAGAGTCTAGGTACTAGCTCCTTGAAATTGTGTGGGCTTTTCTGACAACCCAGACCATTACAGCATGGTGGAAGTGATGTTATATGACTTCCAAGGCTAGACCATAAAAATATCCTGCATTTTTGCCTTGTTCTCTTGAAATCTTCACTTTTGGATCACTGCCGTCAAACAGAGATCCCTCTGGCCTACAGCCCCAGCTGAGCTTCCAGCAGACTGTAAGCACCTACCTTCCAACCATGACAGTGAGCCATACTGACAGTGGATTTACCTCAGTTAAAACCTCCTGGAGCAAAGGCAATCAACCCCAGATAATCCCTGCTCAAAGTGCAAATACCTAAGTATTAAAATAAGTTTTAAGCCACTAAATTTAGGAGTATTTTTTTGTTTTTTGTTTTGTTTTGCTTTTGTTTTTTGGAAGTAACAATCAAGCTTTTATTCCCTCACTGAGATAATGGAAATGAAAGGCAAAAATAAGGGCAAGCTCCCCAGTGTTCCACTTTTCCCCACGGAATAGTACCAGGGGAGGGTCAGGTTATGTCAGATATATCAGGTAAATATATTTTAAAATTATGTATATATATTATAATTATGTATATACATGTGCATGTACATACACGCATATGTATATATAAAGAGATTTATTTCTAGGAACTGGCTCTTGTAATTACAGAGGCTGGGGGGTCTGACATTTGTAGGGAAGGCCTGCAGACTGGAAGCTTTTAGGCAGGAGCAGATGCTGCCATCCACAGGCGGAATTTCTTCTTGGAATGTTTGTTATGAAGTAATAGATAACTGATAAATTTTTTTGCTTAGGTTGTCCCCTTTGATTGGAAAGTATAATCCCCTGGTTTAGCCCAACCCCATTCTCCATCTTTTAAAAATCTATCACAATCTCCAATTTCTAGCTCCAGTGGCATCTCTCTAGAGTTCCCTGAATCTTCCAGTTCATTTGAAACTATTTCTCTGTACTCTCCAGCAAGTTATCAGATCTCTTTTCCATTTTTGTTCATTAATTCCTCACCTTTTACCAAAACATGTAACTGTATTGGCAATTCATGTATTCTACTTAGACAAATACTTTGTCTAAGCTTACATTACATGATTTAAAATACTTTGTAAGCTTACATTAAGAGTAGAAACCACCTCTTTTTACCTTTCTGCTCATTCTTGCCTCCTAATATTATACACTCCATGTAGCAAAACGTCAAGAATTTTGTCGAACTGAGTAAAATTTAATTTTAAATAGTTTCAGAAGGCATTTTAAATTAATAGAAGTGTAACTTTGCTTATACAAATTGAGAGAATGGACTAAGTTGTTTGGTTCAGCTATTAGTTCAACTTATTTTTTGTTTGTTTTATCTGAGATTAGTTACAAAAATGTGAGAAAACAGCTACTAGAGGATGGTACTTTTTTTTTTTAACTTTCTGCTTTATTTTATTTTTTTATTATTTTTTTAAACATCTTTATTGGAGTATAATTGCTTTACAATGGTGTGTCAGTTTCTGCTTTATAACAAAGTGAATCAGTTATACATATACTTATGTCCCCATATCTCTTCCCTCTTGCATCTCCCTCCCTCCCACCCTCCCTATCCCACGCCTCTAGGTGGTCACAAAGCAAGAGGATGGTACTTTTTAGATTACAGGTTTTAAACTTTAACAGTAAAGCATTCATTTTCCATCTGTGCCATCTCAACTAAAATATTACTTACTTATTGTTTTAAATGTCCTTGTTAAAATCTGATGGCTTTAATATTGAATGAAGAAAGCCAGGCAGAAAGAAAAAGACATGCTGTATGATTCTATCTTTATAAAGTTCAAGAACAAGACAAAAATAATTTCTGCTATTGTAACACAGGATGGTGGTTACCCTTGGGAAAAGGGAGTGACTCAAAGGGGATACGAAAGGGACATCTGGGTTGCTGATAATATTCTGTGTCTTGATCTGAGTGATGATTACGTGGTTGTACACTTTTGAAAATTCATTGAGTTGCATTCACATGACTTGTAAACTGTGTTTAATATTACACTTCAATTTTGAAGGTGCCTACTTTTAGGCATCAATTACCTGTGGTTACATATTAATATTCAGTGAAATATGCCTTGGTATCAAGATGTTGAAGAAATTAAAGAATATGAAAAGGTTAGAAAGAGAAGGGACGTAAAAGATTATGTAATGCAGCCATAATTTTTTTTTATTTTATAAATTTATTATTTTATTTTTATTTATTTTTGGCTGCATTGGGTCTTTGTTGCTGCACACGGGCTTTCTCTAGTTGAGGCGAGTGGGGGCTACTCTTCATTGCAGTGCACGGGCTTCTCATTGCAGTGGCTTCTCTTGTTGCGGAGCAAGGGCTCTAGGCGTGCGGGCTTCAGTAGTTGTGGCGCACAGGCTTAGTTGCTTCACGGTATGTGGGATTTTACCAGACCAGGGCTTGAACCCGTGTCCCCTGCATTGGTAGGTGGATTCTTAACCACTGCGCCACCAGGGAAGCCCCCATAATTTCTTATAAATGAAGCATCTGACATCCCAAGATGGTATCACATACTAAGTCATGATACAATTTAGGACCCGAATTAAATGGTTTTATGGCTCCTTATTTAGTGTTATTTTCACAGTGCCTAGTATTAAAAGTTGTATAATAAAGATATGTTGTTTATTCTTGAATATATTGCATTATGAAAATGATTTATGAAAATTAATGTCTATTCCTCTACCACCATCTTTAGACTCTGAACATACTTATAACTTATATTTATACTTCTAGTTCTTATAAAAATATCCTGCCTCTGTTTTATTAACTGCTGACCCAGCAGGTTTCTGGCAGATTTGACCTCAGAAGACCCTTTTGATCTTAGAGACCTTGTAAGTGTCTATACTTACAACATCCTCTAACTCTGCTAAAAATTCACAGTCTCTGGGTTGTTTCCCATTAAAGAAGTGTAAGAGCTTAGATTTCAGCCTGTTCCCTCTCTGCAGACATCAAGTCTTTATTAGGTATTTTTCCTAGCACATAAGCCAGGACTTCATCAAACTGCATCCCACTGGGTACAAAGACTGTTCTTAAGTTTCCAGAGAGAGATATCTTTTGCAATGACTCCTCTGTCCTTTTTCTCATTTCTAGGTCACTTTCAACTTATTCTTTACAATACATGGAGATTAATCAGTCAGCTTTGCTGATGACCATATCCTGTTAATCAGAACAGCACACTGCTGCTCTGGCTTGTCTGCTAGTTGCTCACTATTCCTTTGACTACGTGCCATTCCTTATCATCGAGAGGCTATTTAGTATTTTATGATGTTTTTATATTGGAACTTGGCAGTTAATTTTTCTACCTTTATGATTTTGACTTTTTTCTGACTAAAAGTTACATATATCCAATATGAAAAAATTGGGAAATACAGGAAATTATCATAATAACAATATCAAAATCACAATCATAATAATAGTTAACATTTATTTACAGGTTACTCTGAAGTACTGTGCTAATTTTTTTTACACGTATTAATACACATTCATATTTTACCTAATTCCACAATATCCCAGTGAGGTAGGTACAGATATGGTTAAAGGAAGACAAGTTAAATTGTTTACTTCCAAATCATATGGCTAGTAAGTGGCTGAACTGGGAATTGAATCTAGATCTTCTGAATATGAAGCCCCAAATCTCTCTTAAATCTACTATTTAAAAAATAAACATTGTTTACATTTTAGTGTTTTTCTGTCATGTAATAAACACATATAGCTCTAAATATTTTTCTATATAATTGGGATCATTCTGTACATACAAATGTATACCCTGCTATGAGCACTTAGTATTATAACAATTTTCTCATTTTATTAAAGTTTGAAATATTGGAAATCTGTATTTTCTGGGTTATACAGTATCAGGAACATATTTTTAAACAATGTAACGTCTATTCATTTCTCATATACATTACATGAGGTGCACAGCTCAATCGTGGCTCTGCTGGGCTCTGCTTTGGATGAGCTAGGCTTGGCTTCATATGCCTTCTCAACCAGAATCGGAGCTGAAGGAGGAACATCTATCTGGGAAGAGTGTTCATGGAGGAGCACTAGAATAAGAGGAGCCCAGTTAAGTCACTCAGCTGCAGTTAAACCTGTGTTCAGATGTGTGAAAAGTCACAAATGTTCATATCAAATTGGCAAAAGTGTGCCACATGGCCAAGCCCAAAGACAGTGGTTCCAGGAAGCACGGCAAATGTGGGAAGGGAATGAATGACGGTAAACCAGTGATATAACCTACCATAGTATTCATTTCCATTCTGCAGGAAAATATACATTCACTCCCTCCCCAAAGCATTCAAATGTCTTTTGTTGAAGTAAAAATAGGATCGAAGCCCAAGATCTTGGGATACAAATTAGATGCTGTTAGAGCTTCTCTTGAATCAAAGAACTTTCAATTAAAAATACAGGTTATTTGCTCCCCTGTATACCCAAAGTACAGTGAGGGAAAAAGGACAGGATAATCAGAATGAATATTCACATAGAAACAGAAAAAATATATATTCACAGTAATCACTCGTTCTCAGAAATCCTGAAATCCCACTGCGTAAATGTGAGATTGGCCCTAACCTAGGGAATGTTATTTGACTAGGCTCCAGTTATGTCCCATAGAATTAACAATTCTGTCCCTGGTACTCCAAGGTACTTAGCTCTGCCTTTGAGAATATTCTCCTTGCCCTGGTTTAAGAAGGCAATGGGATATGTATAACAGAATCACTTTGCTGTACACCTGAAACTAACACAACATTGTTAATCAACTATATTTCAAAATAAAATAAAAAGACAAAAAAAGAAGGTAGCATTGGGGTATGCCTTCCTTGTCATTGAGCAAATTTTCTTACCTGTAGAGAGTTGAAGGATGATGGGAAATTTTACATTGAGAATATTTACAGTCTTTTTAATCAAGATACATAACAGTTTGGTGATACATCTCTCTCAAAAAGTTTGCTGGTTTTATCTCTTTGATCCTAGTCAGTGGTATATGACAATAGGCAAACTCAATTCTTCCTGAGATATACCTCTGTCACTCTTTCTATGCTTAATTTAGGGTCTTCGTGTTTATCAGGTTTCCATGAGATCACAACAGTGCACTCTCATCTTTAAGAAATTTTGTTGAAATGAAAGGATTTACTGAAGGCTACTTAAGAAAATCAGACTTAAGGAAAATTTGACATTTACTCCTTTGATTTACTCTTTGTCCAGAGGTTATGTTTCTATGACCACACCCTTGATTTGGTTTTTACCTTTGGGTTTGACCTTAATTTGAAAATCTTTTAACAGTTGAGATAAAGAACAGATGCATTTTCAACTCTGTGAGTCTCTAACTTTCTGTATTCTCCCTTCTTTCTCATGTGGAAACCATGTTTTTCCTGAGCTCATTTCTTACTTGAAATACCTTTCCAAATGGAGCAAATAATGACCAACTCAGGCTGCCATTACTTTGATCAAAACCTTTTAACCTAAAGCTCAAAGTTACATATTCTGCCTTCCAAATGAACATTTTACCAAATATTTCACAATAGAATCCTGTGGTCTTCCTTTTTCTAGCCTCTTATAACAGTGTTCTCACTGCCTTCCCTCTGCATCTGTAGCCAATGCCACATAGTTTGGTGTTTTGTTATGGCAGATAACATATTTATAGATACCCTATTTATAGAACTGAATTATATATTCAGTTTTCACTAGGTTAAGCTATAGGGGGAAAGCCCTCAAAATATCAGTGGCTTACATGACATATAATTGTTTTTTATTAACATCAAATGAGGGTATCAGGGAGCCCAAGACATCTAGGCTCTGCTGCATAGAGGAAGGGGAACAAGTTGTGACTGAGGTGAGCCATTTTCCTAGAGTTTTATGTAAACAAGGTTGAAAAATCCTCTGTTTGCTTATACTAGTTTGAGCCACCTTTTCTATCACTTATTCCTAAGAAATCAACCGAACTGCTCTATTAAGGAATTTGATCTTTATCCTAGGAGGATGGCAGACATTGAAAGATTTCCTTTAGAGAGATAACACATTATATTGTATTTTCAGAAAAAATTACTCCACCTGCAGTACAGAGAAAGAATGGGGAAAAGCCCAAAGTGGATAGGAAAAGACCAGTTTCTAGGTCAACAGAGAATCTAAATAATAGAATATTGTAGCTTGGAATAGAGTGGTGGCACCAAAGAATGAGACATGCCCAGATTTAAGAAGTTTAACAGAAGAGACAAGAATTGATAGTGAATTAGACATGTGAGTGAGGAAGAAGAACTGATGCAAAGAAACACAGGATTTTTGTTTTGTGCAACTGGATCAGTTAGTGTGACAGAAAACATTGAAACAGGAGGTATTTTCATTATAAAATAACTAGTTAGTTCTTAAACATGTTGAATATTACGTGCCCTTGAAACATTCAAGTGGAGATGTTGAGTATACAGTTGGATATTTGAAACTTAGAAAATAAATCTTGGTTAGAAATATAAATTTATGGGCCTTTAAATTAAATTTGGACATAGATAAATTCTTAAAGGCACTTAACCTGCTTTGTGAGCATTTTAGAATCTCTTTTCTTTTAATAATAAAAAAAAATCATAGCTGTCAGCTGTTTCATATATATAGAACTTTTCTCTCCCTAAGAAGTTTATAATCTCTTGGAGGACAGGAAATTTACTTCCACTGTCCAGAATAGCGGTTTATACTTGGTAAGGGTTTACTAAGATTTACCTAGTGAATAAATGAAGATTGCAAACAGTATCATCTATCTAGCGTTTTGGCTGGAGACTTTTTTCTTTTCCTATAATTTCAAATGTGGCTTTTAAAGTCTCTTTGTTTCAACTCTCAACTATGTATGTCTCCATCCATTTTACCTGGTTTTTTTCTTTGTTCAACTACTCACAAAGAAAATACCATTTACAAACACCTGTGTTCTCACTTCTCTGCACACTTAAGGAAAGACCAAAAGAGTGTATTTTCATAAATATTTTCTACACAATCTTGTTCTGTGTGTTTACATTGAAGCAAGGTAGTGGTGGAGAAGTGGGAGGTTGAGGAGAGTCTATCCGATACCTGCATACCTGATCAATTTCAATTTTTGATACAAAAGTGCTTTGTTTGTTTATTTGAGGGGGTTTGGGTTTTATTTTTTCCTTTAGCCTACAGTACAGACTTTTGGAAAGGAAAGCATTAAGAATGGATTATATATGTGCAAAATTTGATCAGCTCTATGGTGGCTGGTATTTCAATTCTCATGAATACTTCAAAAGAACTAGAGGAATATTAAGATATGTCATCACTGACCCACTTTAAGTTTTTCATAAATAGTGTGCTCCATTTATATAGCAGAAGCCTCTGTTGGATGACTAACATAAAAGCGGATTTAACTCAAAGAGTAGCAGGAATTTCTTAGCTTACCGTTTATTGCCACAGTTGCAACACAAACCAATACATTCAGGGCCTCTACCCCATAGATACAAAGAGAAGTCCAAAAGGAGCTAACCAAGCAGAGAGGAGTTATGCTAAATTGGCCTCAGCTGCAGGTCCATTTCTGCATATCTTCCCACAGCAGAATGGCCCTTCCTTGCCAAGATCGGTGCGCTCATTTGTCATGCAAATGATACTTTCCGGAATGCCAGAGAATGGAAAGACAATGACACCTGGAACCACAGTCTACTCACCAAACACCCATTATAGAATGAGATCATGTTGGAAAATATGCAGGTGTTGATCTCCAACAGCTTTTTTAAGGGAAATAAAACATCTGGGCATGGAGCCACTGGTGCTTGTTTTAGCCATTTTCCTTTTTTTTTTTTTTTAACTAGCTAGTGACATAATAGACTAAGATAGACAGTATTTTCAGGGTTTCATTGCCTTATAAATCCTCTTTTGTGGAACAACAAATTGCAATAGAATAGAATTTTGACCATGTAAATATTGTAGAAGGATGGCACTTCCAAAATAACTAATTTATTTAATGCTGCTAAAGTAAATCCTTAGATGGTCAACTCAGTTACTGTAACCTCCCCACTTCTTTGAGAGATTTGAAAACAAATCAGGCTAACAAAATAACTGAGCTTACTCTCTGTAAACAGTATTTCTACATACCTCACCATTCTATGGGGTATGTGTAAATCCACTTTAAACTAGGTATCTATATTATGCCAGTTCTTTCCCCAATCTGCTGTCTTCAGCCCTCTGCCAAGTCCCTAGAAATCCTTCAAGCCATGCCTAATCCCAACATTGCACCTCTCAAATGGAATTCTGCAATGTCCAAACATTCTTCTAGGCACCAAGAAAACTCCCTTATTTTCTCCCCAGTACACCGTGTCCAGGAGCATCGGTGCTCATCCACTTGGGGCTGTTATCAGTTCAGCTATTCAGCAGTGTCAGTATCTCTCCTTTGAGCCTTCAGAATGCTAAAGCTTTGTGTTGGTCCATGCCATCCTAGAGCAGGGACAGGAGAGAGGAGAGAGTTGTAGACAAGAAGAATAGGATTCTCCTTGGTATTGTATTCTTTTAGAGGGCTCCCCAATGCATTTCAGAGGTAGGTAAAACTTCTCTTTTGGTTTTTATTTACAGTCCCTGCTATTCCTGGGACACAGATATAAGTCCAAGATAGCTAGCATGAACTCTTATAGCAACTGGCATTTTTCTCAAGATTCTTGTCTGCAGACTTCAATTTTCTTACACGGTTTAGATATTCATCCCTGGTTACTTCCTTCCTTAAGACAATTCCTTCATTAGACGCTTCTTAATTCCCTGAAGATACGCTTTTCTGGGGCTATCCTGCCAGTTTGCCAGTTCAATCTAAAATCCAACATCTATTCATAAATCAACAAATATTTATTGAATCACTATCATTGACGAGACACTTCAAGTAAGTTTTTAATTACAAAAATTTATTCACTAATTTTTATTTGCTGAAAAAGTACTGTCCTGTGTGGCTGTTAGAATCCAAAAAGAATTTATTTAGTTGCTTTTTAGCAAAAAACTAGACATAAAAAAGAAAGACATGCAATTTTGTGCATGTGTGGGAGTACATGTTGTTGATGTTTTCTGAGTGTTAGCTGATGCCAAAACTTCTCTTAACCTCCCTAGTCTGCTAACTTCTTCTTTTCCAAGGAACAGGGAACCACACAATACACTTATACTCTCTAAGCAGATTCTCTCAATAGCCTCATCAAACCTCCAATACATTCCATGCCATCTCCATTATTGAAGGTGGTGAGTGATGAACCTTGATTTGCAGATAGTCTGGTTTCAGACTTTCTTTAAACATCTTTCACAGATAACCTGAAATCTCACTTCAGTATGTGAGGGTACTTCACACCTGCTAAACTGACTTCTGGAGGATCTGCTAAAAATCTGAGACAAAAGGGAAAATTGTGTTACATGCTCTCACAGTCACTTTTTTATGCTCTTCTTTATTAGGATAACTCAGTTCAGGCAGTTGTCTACAAGGGCTAAGCTAAGGTGCAGTAAAGTTGAGTCTTCTTTCTGTAGCACATGCACTTAGATCCACTGAGGAAAGAATAGAGATTGACTATATTTCTCACTAACTGCTTTCTTACTCCTTTTCTCTATTGTAATACTTTTATGGAATAATATTAACATGCCTTTATCTCAACAATTTAATTAAATTTCCACTTTTTAGTTCCCCCCTATTCTTTTTGTGGTCAGTATTGTGAAATAGTATAGATGTTGGTTCGCAGGGGAAAGGAGAAGAAGAAAGGAAAGAAGAGGAAAGCAGAGATCCATCGTATTCAAATATTATGACCTAAAAGTAAGCTTGTGAACTAATCAGGGGTTTAGTGTTTTTTACTTATCAGCTTTTTTCTATTGTATCTTTTTTTGAATTCTTTTCACATCAACTCCCCTTTTCCAACTCATCACCTCACGATGAAAGGATTATTATAGATGAAAGCCTTCAAAAGTATCTCATGCAGATACAACATGAATCTTCTGCCTCAGGAGCCTTTACAATTTTATTTAAAATCTTTAAAATATTATCAACTCCACCCCTTTCACATTAGTAACTAGCCAAAAAATAAAAACTATACACTAGAGAAAACAGTGTTTCACACAAACCAGCAGGTGTATAAGAGATCAAAAATCTATTTTCTCTTTTAAATGAAGTGATTGCTCTGTGAAGCCCTCTATTAAATTTGGCATAAAGAAGAAATATATGAAAATCATTCTCTTCACTAAAATATTTTCAAAAGTAGATCAGAATAAAAACCATATCCCAGTGTTCCGTATTTAGAGTGCACATTGAGCTAGAGGCCTAGACATCTTTAAAGTATTGCTCATAGCATGACACCTTCTGTAAAGAAAAAGATAAATCTCTAAAGCTTTAATTCAGGTATTTAGGTTGGAAAACTTCCAAAAGAGCAAGTAGTTATTCTAAGATTATTATAGAGTTTAAAATAGGGTTAAATGCAGAAGCATTTGTTAGATTTTTTCTTCTTCTTCTTCCTGAGAGGCATCATTCTCACAGCGATCTAGTTAATGGTACACTAGTGGATTAAAAAAATAATAATAATAGAAGGGCTGTACAACTACAGAGAAAACCTGATAGTAAATACCATAAAAATAACAATTCACTTTTAGATAAGCACTGTATAATTTAGAAAACATTTTCACATTTTTAATCCTGTGTTTTCAAAGTAAGTTTTCAGAACTCATATCATTATCCGCACTTTACAGACAAAAAGAATACAGTTCAAAGAAGGTAAGATTTGCCCAATATCACATAACTACTTAATGACAGAGTTGGGACTCTAACCCAGATTTCTAACTCTTTTAATACCAGTTTGAAGGCTCTTTTGCTACACTAATATTTGTCTTAGGTAGAATTCTCCTTACCCTATTAGGAAAGAAACTAAACAAACATAATACATTTATTCAACAATGAAGTAATCAATTGACTACCACATAAAGGTAAAAAAGACATATGTGTCATTGTAAAAACCTTGAAACCTTTGAAATGAGTGAAAGGATTGTGTGTCCTTTCAACAGAAGGTAGAGCATTTTCTAGCAGATCCTTCTAAGTTTCTAATTTTATAGATATCTGAGTCTTCTCTTGGGTTGGATCTTACAGTTTGATAAGGTGTAAAAATACTGATAGTAATGAAAGTAATTCTTGTCCATAGAGATCCAATTTGGCCCATGGATATTAAATTAATTTCCACCCTGTGGATTTTGATCAGTTTTGCACCTATTGGCAAATTCACTTTCATATTTCAATGGCCTATATGTATGTCTGTACTTTGGAGTCTCCTTTGAACCAGTTTTAACTTTAACTGGTTCCCTCATTAACTAATGAGTTAAATAAAAATATTTCATACATGTTCATTTTTCATTTGTAGAAGGGTCATATTTTACTTTTTGAAAAATATTCTTATCAGATGAAACTAAATATGTGTCTTACAAGAAATCACCATCTAATAAGGACTGATATATAAAGTAATAAATGTCTAATAATACAGATTTGTGAAGAAAGTGATTTACAGATATAAATAAACTATACAGTGGGGTTGAGGGATAATGGTTTAGCTCTGACTTGAAAATGAAGACAAGAAAGAGAAAAACTACAAAAGTTAAAGAAACATACCACAGTGAGCCATGTTTAAAACATAACTGAACAATGAATAGAAATAATGCAAACAGTCTGTTTTGGGGTAATGGGTCATTATTCTTTAGCATCACTATAAACTGAAACAAATAATTTTCATTATAAAATATCCTACCTAGGCTGCAATATGATAGGCAAATGAAGTGGGAAATTGCACTAAGATTTTGTGAATTCAATCTTTTTGGTCAAACTGAATATATATCCAGCCCCTAGAAGATTTTTTTCTCAGTTATTTCAGCTGAATTTCATATTTGTAAAGACTACATATTCATTAAGAGCAAGTTATTTTTCTAATTCATCTAAGTAGCTACCTCAGTACTAAACAAAGATCACTGCCCAGAAAATCCATTTCATAGATATTTGATGAATTTAATGAATACATGAGCTCATGCTGGTGCCTTCTCCTGAAGTGTTCTCCCCTTCAGAAATTCCATTTATCTTGCAAAGACCCTCAAAGTTTTCTCCTACTTGAAGCCTCTGTCTGAATCATACAACCACTTTTTCTGTTTCACTTATAACATCTCACATCTCTCTATAGCACTGGTTTCATTCTGTCTTGTAGTATGTAGCTATTGGTAGTTTATATCATCATATTCTCCCCTCATAGAATCTTATCTCCTTGAGGTCAAGACCCTGATTTACATGTCTGTGTAACTCTCAAATGCTTGCCATGGTGCTGGTACAGATATCTGTTTGATGAGTTTACTAAAAAAATAGTTCACTTGGCACTGAAAATGCTTGAGAGACCAAAAATATATTTTGAACATAAAAATAAAGAATTTATTTCTAAATAATTTATTTTCATGAGACAATAATCTTTAATTACTCCAGAATTAGTTTTGAAATTTACTTTTTTTAGTATAAAAATTTATCTGAGCCAATGATAAGGCAGTCTGTACTAAAGTTATATAAATATGGCAAGTTTATGGGAGCTGTAAATAAATATACATTTATTCAACAACATATACAAATAGTGAGTAAGAAAATGATATCACAGAAGGACAAGGAACTTTATGGATAAAGACATTGCTTTGTAGCAGCATGGTGATTTACTGATCTCTGGTTTTACCAATAATATCCCCTACAGTATGCATGTGAGTGCATAATATTCCAAACTATATAAGTATGACTATGGTGGAGCATTTTATATATGTCAGAAAATTGATAAATTTTCGTATCATCTAAGGGTCTGTAAATCATCATTTTGATGATGAATAAAAATTTCTCCAGATATAATCTATTCTCAGACATTGGCAAATGACACAACGTGACAACTGTGTTAGTGATTCTTACAACCAAGTAATAATTTGGGCAAAAATATCCTAGTAGATGCCAAACAAAGGAATCATCCAGGGAGTATCTGATGCAAGGTAGCAACTGGAAGACTCTATGGTCTGAGGGAAGCCCACAGCCATACTGGTAACAACCAAGGGAGTCTGGGGGTGAGGGGAAGTGAAGATGGTGGGATTGATTTCATGTCAGGTTGAATCAAGGACTCGTAGGACTAGGGGGAATGCTAGATTCACTGAAATAGAGCCATCGACCATTTTTAAAAGTTACTTACTTTCCTTAAGTACTGTTATAGGTTGAACTGTGTGCCCCCAAATGTTATGATGAAGTCCTAACCCCTGATACCTGTGAATGTGACTTTATATGGGAACAGAGTCATCGCAGCTGTAATTAGTTAAGTTAAAATGAGTCCTGGAGTCAGGTGGGCCCTTAATCCAATATGATTGATGTTTTTATGAAAAGAGGAAAATGTAGACATGGACATAGAAAATAGCCGTGTGATGTTGGAGGTATGAGATTGGAGTGGTGCACTTGCAAGCCAATCAGAAGCCGGAGGGGGCAAGGAGGCTCCTCCTCCAGAATCTGGAAGGAGCATCGTTATTCCAACACCTCGATTTCAGACTTCTGGCCTCCAGAACTAGGAGAGAATAAATTTCTGCAGTTTTAAGCCACGTAGTTTGTGGTACTTGTACAGCAATACTAGGAAACTAATACAAAGATCTTTCTACGTACTAAAGTAACAAAGACTATTTTAAATAGTTACTTTAATGGACTTACCTTGGTGATCATAATGATTGGATTCTATGTGGCATAATGTCATTAATATAGGGGAAAAAACCCCACCGAACTCTTGAATTATGGTTGTCATAAACTCTATATAAAATCTGTCTAATAATGATGGTAGCAATAATTACCATGTACCAAATGCAAGATCTTTAATTTCCTCCACAACCATAAGTGTTAGGTGATATTATCCTCCTTTTCTAGAAGACAAAAATGGGGCACAAGTAGGTTAGGAATTATCACAAGGAGAAAAGCCACAAATCAAATCCAGGTGTATGATTCCATGCAATGCTCTTTGAATACACCTCTATACCTTCTGATAAATCGACCCCCAAAACAAACAATTTGACTGATTTTTCTTAATTGAATTGACTATATGTTTGAGCATTTAAAGTTGCATCGTTTAACAAATCAATGGAAAGTAACTTGCTCAAACATCACAAGCATGTATCTGAATTATTTTCATCCTGTCAGTCAATTACCAGAAAACATACAGTATTTCTTCTCCTACCCACTACTTCTCCATATGTCTACTGCATGTCCTACATTTCTTAAAAATTGAGTGATTCTGCCTTTTTCTTCAGGGAAATAGCATAACATATTGATTAAAATGAAAATGGGCTTTGATGTGTCATAGTCCCTGTGACTGTGGTGGTTTCCTTGCACCCCCAGAGCCCCTAGTTTCCTCATTATAAAATGAGGGTCATAATACTTACTTCATAGTATTACTACACAGATTAGCTGCTTAGCATAATGGCAGGCACATACACTAAGTTACTATTACAATTATGCCTTCAATAGTATACTTAGAACTAGGAAAATGTGTTGATTATATGAAATTGACCACAAATGTATCATATAATTTTAACCATCAGCTTCCTAGCTTCTATCATCAAAAGAAATTTTAAAAAGATGCAGAAAGCAAAGAAGGCATTTTCTTTCCTGTATTATTTAAAGAATTTCCTACAAATCAAAATACAAAATAGTTCTGAAAAGCTAATCTTCACATAGGAAAGAATTTGTACAGTTTCAAGTTCTATATAGAAAAAAATATGACTTATATAAGCAGATTTAGTGCCAAGCTGTTTCCAAATTTCCTCTGATAAAACGTAATAGTCACATATTTCCCATCCAAACCACTTTAGCATCACAATAGGAAACAAACGGTAAAAATAAAAGGTATTTACTGGGATTTTTTTGTGCTGCAGATGTAGTCTATCCAAATGATTAAATACTCCCAAAAAAAGCATTGAAAGGAAAATGATGATGGCATTAAGGGAGACACAATATTTGTATTTTCTTTATTAAAAAATGCTATCATCTACCTTCAAATTAGTCCTTAAATTTTTTGTCACCATTAGGATTAATGACAGTGAAGCAGCAAAGTATATGGTTGAGAGTGTGGGCTCTGGAATCAGAGTCTGCACTTATTATCCTATTTCCACTGGTCACCAGTTGTGAGAACTTGGTCTAGCCATGTATCCATATATTCCTCAGCTTCCTCATATGCAAAACATAAATATGCATATTGCTAATCTCACAGAGCAACTGAAACGATTACATGGATGCAAATAAAATGCTTTAAGACAGTGCCTAACACATAGATAAGCTTTCGTTTAATGTTTATAATTATTATTAATATTAAATCTTATAGGGTATCTTATGAAGAAATAGCACGTAAAAGCTATTACAAAATAAATAATTAAAGTAGCTACCATGTATTGAACACTTATTCTGAGCCAGGTCTTGTAATGAGTATGTTTCATGGATATAATATTCCAAAAACATTATTAATAGCTTAATTTTACAGATGATGGAACCAAGGTGTATGTAGAGGAGCTACCACTTGCATACTCTTATCAACTGGGAGAGCCCAGATTACTTTTACTGTCCCTCAGCTGTGGACTAAACACTGAGAGGGACCCACAGGGTACAACAGTATGCCATCAGGCCTCTTCTCCTGCCTCCGGAACAGACAGGATTTTCACTGTCAGCATGGTTCTAAAGTTGGGTTCTCTGAAAGAAGAGTCTGAACTAGTGACTTTCATGAAATCACTTGTGAAGGTATTTATTGAGGGAGTACTTTTAGGAGAAAGGGAGAGAGGGAAGCAAGGTAGGGCAGGGTAAGAAAGTTAAGCAGCGATGTGATCTCAGCTGGTGATCACCTTCATCCTGGAGCATCAATTGCACCACACAGTTGGTCCCGATCGAGGCAAGGGGGCCAGCCCTTTGTACCCTGTGTCAGCCAGTCGGTAGCCTCTGACAGCCTCAGGAGTTGGAGATCAGGGGGCACATTATCTCCTGAGCAATACAGCTCCCATTCCCTCAAAGCCAACATGTTGTACAAGGGGCATCTGTGAGCCCTTAGAAACCACTACTCCCTACATCTGGGGAAACAGTACACTGGCCCAGTAAAGGGGTACCAACAGCATACTTTGTCATCCGCCTCTTGTTGCAAGGTCTTTCTTCATGAAGACACAACCTCTCCTTTAGTCAAATAGTTCTATACCTGAACACAGGCTCAATTCTAGAAACTAGGCAAAGGATTTTTACTCTACATTGGGCAGCATTCTGCCTATTCTTTGTTTATATATACAGGTACCTCCTACTTTTTGAAAGTTTGCTTTATGCCACTTCACTTTTACAAAAGACTGACATTAGTACCTGTTTTCACTAACCAAAAGAAATCTGAAGAGGATTTTCACTTTTACGAAAAAAGGTGAAAGGCAAAAATAGCGTTGTGTTTGTTTTGCAGGGAGCTGTTATAGAGGCAGTGCACCCTGAGCAGCAAGAGTGGCACCACCAAGTTCCTTCCCCGAAACCACACTGACAGAGCTTTGAACTGTGTGAGCATTTGTGCTTTATCTCAATTTATTTTGCGCATTCATTAGCAAGATGTGTCCCAGGGTGATTGCTTCTTCACTATATGCCATTTCAGCTTAGGAAAGTTTTCAAAGGCACCCTCTACTTTCCAGTAGTGGGGGGAACCTGTTTATATTCAGTTCTTTTGCTGGCAGCCATCTATTTTGACCGGAGAACGTCATGTTCTACTAGCATTTCCACAGATCACGGCAAGCCAGGTGCCCCTGGCTGCTATTCTGACCTTGCTGCTCATTTTAGTAATTACATCCACATTTCTTCTGGCACTGAAGTGCCGCCACCTGGCTTTTGCTATGCGGGGTTCCTATCATCCCACTGATACAAGGGAGCATGTCCTCCTCAGCCCTGTGGACAAAGGATGACCACTGCTGGGTTCTCAGCGATGCTGGTGTCCTCCTTATGAGCACATTTCTTTTCATCTTGACAAATCGTCATCTTGTAGGTTTTCAATCTTTTATGGTGGACTCAACCTAGTATGACCAATTCTTTGAGTTTTTTATCCTTTATGCCAGTCTGTCAGATTTCTAGCTTCCCTTTTTCAATTAGTGTGGGCCATTTAATTTTCCAAGAATTTAAGGGCCAACCCAACAGTGTATTAGGAATACTTTCCAAGCCCCTTGCCAGGATGTTAAATCCTGTATCATGAGAAAATATTCTCATATCAAAAAACTCCACTTTTCAGTCTCTTGTCTGTTCTCTTTGTTCCAGCACTCTCAGAATACACTCCTGGGCATATTTTCCTTTTTTGTGCTGATACATGTTAGCCGGATCTTGCAGCTCATTTGGCGTATAATTCATCTCCTCTCATAGAAGGCCAAGCTCTTTTACAGTCAGGCTTGCTTAATGATGGCCTGATTAGCATGGTTCATACTAAGTAAAATAAATAAGAGTCAGCTTTCCCACAGTGGTTTTTGCATTTTAAGAATAAATGCTATTTACTCAAATTATTATTTTTGCCCAAATGTTTCTCTAACTGGAAAATGATTTCACCTGAAAGAGTGGCACATTATTCTCTAATTATGCATGAGGAACAAGGTAGGCGGGGCAGATCCCCAGGAGGGCAAGCAATGTTTTATAAGGCATCTGACTCATTTGAGGCCTCTCCATAGGTGAGAGGTAGAGCGTGCTGGTACTGAGGCTATGAGGTGAATTGAGGGCTCCAGGTTCTCAAGCGCATCAGCCTAGATATCCTGTCTAAAGTCTCAGGATCACTCCTTTCTTATTAAGGCTATGTTTTTGGCCTTGGACACTTGTCTAGACTAAAATTCTATCTTCTTTACAGATCTCCCAGTCTTACAATTTGGTCCTGTACCTGGTCTTCATCTCTGTTCTTCCCTCTGGCTGTGGGCAATAGGAGTGTCCAAAACAGCTGACCAGAAAGCTTTCTGACCCTCCCAAGATTGATCTAATTTTCTCTCTTCAGTACATCAATGACACTTAGCAACAGCCATCAAGTTCCACAGTTCTTATAATTACTATTTACATTTTACCTCTGAAATGTTAGAAATATTGTACCAGCTGGAGGACTCCCTTCCATAAACAGCCTGTTCTAGGTAATTGGTGAAAGTCTGAGCCGTCGCTATTACAGCATCCTAGGCCCTATTGATATTTTTCCTACCTTTTAGGGGTTTTATTGCCACTCTGCTAGCAAATGAGTCACCTTAAGAACCCTGTCCTTATAATCTGTTTCCAAGAATGCATTTTGGCATCACCTTAGGTAGGATTCCAAAAAGCAGAGCCTTAGGTGATCTTTATTTTAAAAGTGATGTATTAAAGAAATGCTCTCAGGAGGAGAGTGAGGGTTCCACCATGAGGCAAGAGAATCAGGGGTACTATCTTTGTATCCCAGAGTCCATCTGTCATTGGGATCTTGCCGTGGTGCAAAACTCCTCAGAGAGGCAGATCCAGTTCAGGTGAAGGCAATGCTCTGGCAGAGACAAGGAATTATGAGCCAACAGTCAAAATCTGGGGGGAGGTGCACTGGTCCAGTGAAGGAGATCTTAGGAGCACATGGACAGCATCCTCTATGCCATGTTTCTGAGGCAGAATTTAAAGCCGTGCTTCCAAAACATAATGCCATGTACTAATTTGGGGCCTTTTTTTCCCTGCTTGCTTGCTACCTACTTTGCTCTACTTATCGTCTATCCCTCTTCCCACCTATATGCTTTTACTATATTTTACTCTGTATTCTTCCATGTATTCAACTCAGTTATAAGCTTCTGTAGTGCCAAAGATTACATCTTATTTATTTTTATATTTAAGAAATTAAATTATCTGCCTGAGGAAATCTACAGCTTCAGATATGGATGTTGACCCCCTCGCCCCAAATTTCTCCTTATTTGGCTGTCAAAGGCATGGCTGAGCCCAACTTTTCTGCTCTCAGCCTACACCACCAAAAATGTGTTATTCTCTGCTCATGTATAAAGAGTTCTTGGTCAATGCTTTCTGTTGTGAGTAGGTTTTCTGAGTACATAAATTTCTTTAAAAGTAGCTAGATTTATCAATATTTATTAACTTAATCCTTCATTCACAAATGTAAATTTTTCATTTATATTTTCAGGAAAACCAAGAGCACAACAGGAATGGCACTGGAAAGAGCAAAGGTCTTTTGCAACAACAGTAAAAGCAGTGCAAGAAGAAGGATCTGCCCAGACAGATTGCAGAAGAGTTGCAGATCTTCAGAAGACATTAATAGTTTAAGGTGAGCAATATAAAGGGGAATTTACGCTTCAACAGTGGTAGCAGATCTCCATCTTTTGAACATGCAACAGCAACAAAGAACTAGTTATGGAGGATAATACATCAGTTTCATAGTCTTCCACCATCAAGGCAATACATTTGAATAGTGACACCCACCTTTACCTCTGGAGAAGGACATACCAGGGAAGGAGGCTGAGGACTGGAGAAAGAAGACAAATGTACCTGTTAATCCTAGCAGTTGAGGGTCATAATATTATATTTTGAAAAACTACATTAGTTTTCCTCCCAAATAAGAAACAACTTAGTTACATATATATGTGTTATGATTGAAAACTAACCAATCATTTGTTAAATTAGTAAATCTGAGGAAGAGAGAATACAAACAACTGTGTGAATTTGATCTGTGAAATTCTAGTAACAAAATGTATTAGCTCAAATGTGCACAGGTTAAAGCAAAGAAATCCTACAATATTTCTGAAGATTATAGTTTAAAACTACCCTGCAATTGCATTCAAATAACACGTTAGAAATATGATTCTCTGTTCTTAAAGTACGTGATCGGACTATTAACACCTATGCATGGAGAAAATTCTTTTCTAAGGAACCACACAAAAATCATCAGTAAAGTGTTCCACATTATGTGATTATATTTTGTTTGCTTAATACTTAATAGGCTCCAGGTAAAGGTAGTGAAAATGTTTCAATAGTCCCCACACCTAAATTTAGGGCATACTATATTTCAAATTAGGTTGCATATCAATGCCCTCTGTAGAAACATTATATCAAAAGGACATAAGTAGCTTTGTAATGTACATTTTTATCATCAGTCAAGAAGGTACCCATGTGCATTTCCTCATTCTCAAATTTCTTTCTCTTTATATTACATCTTCGGAAATCTTTTTTGTTTCTTTAAAATTCTGCTCAAGTTTCATCTTCTTTGTGAAACTTTGTGTGCTTTCACCAACTCACTCTCAAGGAGGATTGACCAGATTTTCTTCGCTGTGCTTTCATTATCTTTATTATAGTACTTATAAAAACATGTTTCAAATATCATTGACTAATTTGGAATCTATATGAGTTGGTGATCTCCTTGAGGATAGGTATCCTTTCTTATTCTGTTTTACCAGCAACTTGCACAGTACCAAGAATTTTTGAGTCAGTGCTCAACAATTATTTTTGAATGAATGAATATATGAATAACTTCAGTTAGAAATTGACAGAGGAATATCTAAAATGCTTTCTATTGCTTGATTTCCAGAGTTCAGGTACGGGCAGTATTCAGAAAAGCAAAGTCTTGATACTGTGGGAGTATACATGTGCTATTTTATGCCTTTTTTTGCTATCTACATCTGAAAAGTTCTAAATTTCCTTTAGCGTCTTCTCAGATTGCTTACTTGAACAAAATTTAATTACAGACCCGATGAATAACCACCATGACTCCTGATTACTTCTGGAGGAAATAAAGGAAATGGCTAAATATACAGCCTTCCACAGAATATAAACTGTTTCAATAGTCTTTTAGTTAAAATTAAGAAGGATTATACTTCCTGAAGTAGGCTCCACCCATGCCAACTTCACCTTCCCTCAGCTTTTAACCAAAAATGTTGTTAGGAGAATGACTTGAGTCAATTAGAAAATTTCAAATGGTAAGCTTTTCTATCATGTTTACAGACCCTTGAAAAAATTGTCAACATTTATTTTTTGAAATTTCGCTGATTTCAAGCTTCACAGATCTTGCATCCAACTTTCTCATTAATCTGAAAGTCTGCAGTATCTGAACATGATTGCCCAAGGATGTTATATAGACCTGTCTTTATGAGGTATCATCTGTATTGTAAGTTAGCTTTTTAGAAACTTGGGAAGCTTATTAGCAACTAGGGAAGAAAAGTTAAGCTTTCCATAGGGTTGAGCTCGACAGCAGTGCAGTCAGTTGTAGCTGGTAAGTTTTTGTTACTCTGTAATTGTCAACAAACAATTCTTCTAATGAGAAGAGTCTATTCCTAAGTCTGTAATATAAAAATTAGATGCCTGGAAATTTTTATTTCTATTTTAAAGGTACAATTTATCATCAAAATCATATTTATTGTAAATGTTTTCTTGGCAATTTACTTGTCATAAATGTCGTTGTGCTCACAAACTGCAGGAAATAGTGTATGTTTATTCTCATGTACATATGAATTTGTAAAGAGATACAGTGACAATAAAGGTAAAAAATATGACTTGCAAACCTCCAGATGGTGAGATATGTTTTGTTGTAATTCCATATTCCAAGGTCTGAACTAAATCCAAACTTCAGAAAAAGAAATACATTATAATTGTATCACACTGTGAGCACCTAACTGACTTGGAATTAGCCAACCATTGAAAGATTTATGGAAACTTGTTACTTTTGTGTGGGTGTAATAGTTGGGAAAGTGAGTTGGGAAGATAAGTCAGTATGAGACAGATCTTTTTTTTTTTTTTTTTTTTTTTTTTTTTATGTAGGACACCTTAAAAGAGATGGAAAGAAATTTTGCAAATATAAAAGTTTGAATGTATACTGCCTTATATAGTTGTGAGAGGTGAGAGAAACACAGTTCATATTCCTATCTCATTTCAAAATCTGATATTTCTTAAAATTGTTATATTATCTCAGGATGATCAGCCTTTGCCATTATATGAAAGTAGCTATTATGTCAATCATAATATCATAGATTATGGTCAGAGCAATCTGTATTTCAAGAACATTCATTTTCTCATGCATGCATCAATTCATACAGCATATATTTATTGTTGCCTATTTTGTGCAAGTTGCTGCAATAGGGATTTCTCCTCGTTTTTAAAATCTTCTATTGGGGCTAATATTCTAGAAACTCTTTTCTCTTTTTTTCTTTTTTAAACATTTTTAGTTGATGGCTACAAATGGCCCATGACAAAGAATGACAAATAAAACATTGTCTAAATCAAGTATCATCAATCAGCCTGCTTAATGTTTATTCAAGAATAACATCTGTGTGAAATTTGTTTATCTTAAAAAAGCCTGAAAAAAATTCTTTATTCGTATTCTTAGTAACATACTCAGTTATAAAATTAATGCCTGCCCTTTTGATATTTTAGATCTCAGATTTTTTTAAACCTAAATAAAATTGGGTGAACCATATTGGCAAATGTAACACATCTCACACATACTTAGAATTTAATATCTTTTCATATATAAATATCTTTTCTGTGTGGTTGGCAAAAATAAAGACAAATAAATCATTAAAACACAATAGAGTGGACAGAAATACACCCTCATCTATAGATAATCTGTTATTTTTTTATTTATTTACAAAATTGAAATCAGCCCAATTGGGAAATTGAAGTACTTGGGGAAAACAAAACAAAAACCTGAATAACGCAATATCTATATGGAAAAAAAAGTGAACCTTTATTTATAGAAAACTGTTGCTTTTCTATGTGTGTAATAGTTGGGAAAGTGAGTTGGGAAGATAAATCAGTATGAGACAGATTTTTTTTTTTATGTAGGCCACCTTAAAAGAGATGGAAAGAAATTTTGTAAATATTTACAAATGAACGAATGTAAATGAACAAATATTTACAATGAACGAATATTTATAATGAACATTGTAAATGAACGAATGTCTTAGGGTATGTTGCTTCTGTATCAAGAGGTAAAATGGACCACAGTATGGTACAAAGGTCCTGATCGAATTCTCTAAAGAATTTTGAACTTTTCAGCTTCATTAGAAAAGCAAATTGTTACATATTAATAACAATACCCACTCCTATTTATTATGTACCTCCTGAGTGTCAGGGACCATGTGAGACACTTTGCATTGATCATATTATTTTTCTTTTTAATATTCCAAAAGATAGTGTCAGATTAAGAATTTGGGGCTCCTAGAAAGGGCAGACGGCACAAGCAAGAAGAACTACAATCCTGCAGCTTGTGGAACAAAAACCACATTTACAGAAAGATAGACAAGATGAAAAGGCAGAGGGCTATGTACCAGATGAAGGAACAGGATAAAACCCCAGAAAAACAACTAAATGAAGTAGACATAGGCAACCTTCCAGAAAAAAGAATTCAGAATAATGATAGTGAAGGTGATCCAGGACCTCAGAAAAAGAATGGAGGCAAAGAACGAGAAGATGCAAAAGATGTTTAACAAAGACCTAGAAGAATTAAAGAACAAACAAACAGAGATGAACAATACAATAATTGAAATGAAAAGTACACTAGAAGGAATCAATAGCAGAAAAACTGAGGAAGAAGAATGGATAAGTGACCTGGAAGACAGAATGGTGGAATTCACTGCTGTGGTATGGAATAAAGAAAAAAGAATGAAAAGAAATGAAGACAGCCAAAGAGACCTCTGGGACAACATTAAATGCAACAACATTCACATTATAAGGGTCCCAGAAGGAGAAGAGAGAGAGAAAGGACCCCAGAAAATATTTGAAGAGATTATAGTCAAAAACTTCCCTAACATTGGAAAGGAAAGAGCCACCCAAGTCCAGGAAGTGCAGAGAGTCCCATACAGGATGATCCTAAAGAGAAACATGCCAAGACACATAGTAAGCAAATTGGCAAAAATTAAAGACAAAGAAAAATTATTCAAAGCAGCAAGGGAAAAATGAAAAATAACATACAAGGGAACTCCCATAAGGTTAACAGCTGATTTCTCAGCAGAAACTCTACAAGCAAGAAGGGAGTGGCATGACATTTTTAAAGTAATGAAAGGGAAGAACCTACAACCAAGACTACTCTACCCGGCGAGGATCTCATTCAGATTCGATGGAGAAATCAGAAGCTTTACAGACAAGCAAAAGCTAAGAGAATTCAGCACCACTAAACCAGCTGTACAACAAATGATAAAGGAACTTCTCTAAGTGGGAAGCACAAGAGAAGAAAAGGACCTACAAAAACAAACCCAAAACAATTAATAAAATGGTAATAGGAACATACATATCCATAATTAACTTAAACGTGAATGGATTAAATGCTCCAACCAAAAGACACAGGCTTGCTGAATGGATACCAAAACAAGACCCATCTATATGCTGTCTACAAGAGACTCACTTCAGACGTAGGGACACATACAGACTGAAAGTGAGGGGATGGCAAAAGATATTCTATGCAAATGGAAATCAAAAGAAACCCAGAGTAGCAATACTCATATCAGATAAAATAGACTTTAAAATAAAGAATGTTACAAGAGACAAGGAAGGACACTACATAATGATGAAGGAATCAATCCAAGAAGAAGATATAATAATTGTAAATATTATGCATCCAACATAGGAGCACCTCAATACGTAAGTCAACTGCTAACAGCTATAAAAGAGGAAATTGACAATAACACAATAATAGTGGGGGACTTGAACACCTCACTTACACCAATGTACAGATCATCCAAGCAGAAAATTAATAAGGAAACACAAGCTTTAAATGACACAATAGACCAGATAGATTTAATTGATATTTATAGGACATTCCAACCAAAAACAGCAGATTACACTTTCTTCTTAAGTGCGCATGGAACATTCTCCAGCATAGATCATATCTTGGGCCACAAATCAAGCCCCAGTAAATTTAAGAAAATTGAAATCATATCAAGCATCTTTTCTGACCACAATGCTATAAGATTAGAAATCAATCACAGGGAAAAAAGCTTAAAAAAACACAAACGCATGGAGGCTAAACAATATGTTACTAAATAACCCAGAGATCACTGAAGAAATCAAAGAGGAAATCAAAAAATACCTAGAGACAAATAACAATGAAAACACGATGATCCAAAACTTATGGGATGCAGCAAAAGCCATTCTAAGAGGGAAATTTATAGCAATACAATCCTCCTCAAGAAACAACAAAAATCTCAAATAAGCAATCTAACCTTACACCTAGGAAACTAGAGAAAGAAGAACAAACAAAACCCAAAGTTAGTAGAAGGAAAGAAATCATAAAGATCAGAGCAGAAATAAATGAAATAGAAAGAAAGAAAACAATAGCAAAGATCAATAAAACTAAAAGCTGGTTCTTTGAGAAGATAAACAAAATTGATAAACCATTAGCCAGACTCATCAAGAAAAAGAGGGAGAGGACTCAAATCAATAAAATTAGAAATGAAAACGGAGAAGTTACAAGACACACCACAGAAACACAAAGCATCCTAAGAGACTACTACAAGCAAATCTATGCCAATAAAATGGACAACCTGGAAGAAATGGACAAAATCTTAGAAAGGTATAATCTTCCAAGACTGAATCAGCAAGAAATAGAAAATATGAACAGACCAATCACAAGTAATGAAACTGAAACTATGAATAAAAATCTTCCAACAAACAGAAGTCCAGGACCAGATGGCTTCACAGGTGAATTCTATCTAACATTTAGAGAAGAACTAACACCCATCCTTCTCAAACTCTTCCAAAAAATTGCAGAGGAAGGAACACTCCCAAACTCATTCTATGAGGCCACCATCACCCTGTTACCAAAACCAGACAAAGATACTACAAAAAAAGAAAATTACAGACCAATATCACTGATGAATATAGATGCAAAAATCCTCAACAAAATACTAGCAAACAGAACCCAACAACACATTAAAAGGATCATATACCATGATCAAGTGGGATTTATCCCAGGGATGCAAGGAATCTTCAATATACACAAATCAATCAATGTGATACACTATATTAACAAACTGAAGAATAAAAACCATATGATCATCTCAATAGATACAGAAAAAGCTTTTGACAAAATTCAACACCCATTCATGATAAAAACTCTGCAGAAAGTGGGCATAGAGGGAACCTATCTCAACATAATAAAGGCCATATATGACAAACCCACAGCAAACATCATTCTCAATGGTGAAAAACTGAAAACATTTCCTCTAAGATCAGGAACAAGATAAGGATGTCCACTCTCACCACTATTATTCAACATAGGTTAGGAAGTCCTAGCCATGGCAATCAGAGAAGAAAAAGAAATAAAAGGAACACAAATTCGAAAAGAAGAAGTAAAACTGTCACTGTTTGCAGATGACATGATAATATACATAGATAATTCTAAATATGCCACCAGAAAACTACTAGAACTAATCAATGAATTCAGTAAAGTTGCAGGATACAAAATTAATGCACAGAAATCTCTTGCATTCCTATACACTAATGATGAAAAATCTTAAAGAGAAATTAAGGAAACACTCCCATTTACCATTGCAACAAAAAGAATAAAATACGTAGTAATAAACCTACCTAGGGAGACAAAAGACCTGTATGCAGAAAACTATAAGACACTGATGAAAGAAATTAAAATGATACCAACAGATGGAGAGATATACCATGTTCTTGGATTGGAAGAATCAATATTGTGAAAATGACTATACTACCCAAAGCAATCTACAAATTTAATGCAATCACTATCAAATTACCAATGGCATTTTTTACAGGACTAGAACAAAAAATCTTAAAATTTGTATGGAGACACAAAAGACCCCGAATAGCCAAAGCGGTCTTGAGGGAAAAAAATGGAGCTAGAGGAATCAGACTCCCTGACTTCCGACTATACTACAAAGCAACAGTAATCAAGACAGTATGGTACTGGCACAAAAACAGAAATATAGATCAATGGAACAGCACAGAAAGCCCAGAGATAAACCCAAACAACTATGGTCACCTTAACTTTGATAAAGGTGGCAAGAATATACAATGGAGAAAAGACAGCCTCTTCAATAAGTGGTGCCGGGAAAACTGGACAGCTACTTATAAAACAATGAAATTAGAACACTCCCTGACACCATACACAAAAATAAACTCAAAATGGATTTGAGACCTAAATGTAAGACCAGACACTATAAAACTCTTAGAGGAAAACATAGAAAGAACACTCTTTGACATAAATCACAGCAAGATATTTTTTGATCCACCTCCTAGAGTAATGGAAATAAAAACAAAAATAAACAAATTGGACCTAATCAAACTTCAAAGCTTTTGCACAGCAAAGGAAACTTCAAACAAGGTGAAAAGCCAGCCCTCAGAATGGGAGAAAATATTTGCAAATGAATCAACGGACAAAGGATTAATCTCCAAAATATATAAACAGCTCATGCAGCTCAATATTAAAGAAACAAACAACCCAATCCAAAAATGGGCAGACCTAAATAGACATTTCTCCAGAGAAGATATACAGATGGCCAAGAAGCACATGAAAAGCTGCTCAACATCACTAATTATTAGAGAAATGCAAATCAAAACTACAATGAGGTATCACCTCACACCAGTTAGAATGGGCCTCATCAGAAAATCTACAAACAACAAATGCTGGAGAGGGTGTGGAGAAAAGGGAACCCTCTTGCATTGTTGGTGGGAATGTAAATTGATACAGCCACTATGGAGAACAGTATGGAAGTTTCTTAAAAAACTAAAATAGAATTACCATATGACACAGCAATCCCACTACTGGGCATATACCCAGAGAAAACCATAATTCAAAAAGATACATGCACCCCAATGTTCACTGCAGCACTATTTACAATAGCCAGGACAGGGAAGTAATCTAAATGCCCATCAACAGACAAATGGATAAGGAAGATGTGGTACATTTATACAATGGAATATTACTCAGCCATAAAAAGGAACGAAACTGGGTCATTTGTAGAGACGTTGATGGATCTAGACTGTCATACAGAGGAAAGTAAGTCAGAAAGAGAAAAACAAATATCGTATGTTAACGCATTTATGTGGAACCTAGAAAAATGGTACAGATGAACCTGTTTGCAGGGCAGAAATTGAGACACAGATGTAGAGAACAAACGTATGGACACCAAGGGAGGAAAGTGGTGGGGGAGGAAGTGGTGGTGGGATGAATTGGGAGATTGGGATTGACATGTATACACTGATGTGTATAAAATGGATAACTAATAAGAACATGCTGTATAAAAAAATAAATAAAATAAAATTCAAATCTTCACACACAAAAAAAGAATTTGTGGCTCCTAGTAGCTAAATAACTTGCTTACACTCACACAAGTAAATGATTCAGCATGGATTTTATCTAGGCCTATCTGAAGCAAATCTCAGGACTTTTGTTCACTATGTAAAACCTAAAATATATAGTGTACTTAAGTATACCATGTTACACATTAAGTGATATGAAATCACAAGATGTTTTATTAATTCAAGTGTACATCTAAGATAGCATAAAAGTCATGGAATTAGCTAGATAAAGTTCTAGCTCTAAAGATGCCGTTTCCTATTAACGCCAGATTAAGTCAACAAGTTTACTGATATCTGAGAAATGAAATTTTCTCAACAGCAGAGCTCCTTTTTTTACAATAATAGAGAAATATTAAACTTTTGGAATAGAAAGTATTTCTTCATCTCATGAAAAGTTAAAATAATTTTACAATATACATGTCCAGTTTATTCAATTTAGTTGAAAAATTTGAGTCAGTTTTTACTTAACCAGTTCACAATAGTCATCTTAGAGCATATTCTGTTTTCAGAAAAAGACAGTGAACACTTCTGTGAAAAGATGTGTCCATTAGTAATGAAATAATCAAGTAACATCATAGAAAGAAAAAATGGTCAGCTGGGCTCTCAGAGTCTCTAGAACTAAATAATTGATCTATCAGTTACATATTTTCAGGAAGAGTAGCAGAAAGTAAGGTGAAAGAGCAGTTACTTTGAGTTTGCATGAGTTAGAGAAGAAAGGTATGAGAAAGCACTGGCTGCTTGAAGCTTAGAGATCATAAACACAGAGTAATAAATGAAGTTTTGGAAAAGTTTCAAAATCATTTTGTGTTCTAAACTAAAGAAAAACTCAAAATTACCGTCTGGCCCATCTAACATGGTTTCTCACCATTGACACTAGTAACATTTTGGTCTGGATAATTTATTGCAGAGGGCTACCCTGTACATTGTGGGAACTTTAGCAGCATTCCTGGTATCTATGTATTAGATGCCAGTGGCACCCTTCTCCAAGTTGTGACAACCCAAACTGTCTGAAAACATTGCTGATGTCTCCTGGTGAGAAAATCATTCTCAGTTTAGAACCACTGCTCTAACATGTTGGTTTGCCTTTCTAAAACTCAAATTGTTTGGAACTAAATTTCATCCACTAGTCATTAAGGAACACTTAAATTTCTCTCTCTCTCAAGTACCTCTGGTGAGAAGTTGAGTTTTCTTTGCCTGCTGATACTAATGTTGCTGGATGTGAGCTACGGAACTTGTCCCATTTATATGCTAAGATTTTATATTTATCAGATAATGAAACTAATTGATTAATATTATACCCAGCATTGCCATCTCTAGAGCCACATTATCCATCCTCTCAGCTAACTTAAAATGAATCATTCTCTTACTGATTATTATTTTTACTGAAATGATGATACAAAATATATTTTCTTAAAATGAATATTAATATGTTAGCTCTACACTTGAAATTAAAGATGAGACATGCAGCTTAATATATAATAAGGGACTTCCCTGGAGGTCAAGTTGTTACGACTCCATGCTTCCACTGCAGAGAGCGCGGCTTCAGTCCCTGGTTGGGGAATTAAGATCCCACATGCCTTGTGGCACAGCCAAAAAAAAAAAAAAAATCATTTACTGTCATTCAAGTAAACTTGGTATATGGTACTGAAATTAAAGACTGTAGGCCTGGAGACTGGGTGATGCATTCGAGGGGGGATGCCTACTGCAGTTTATTCATCAGTGTAGTTAGTCAATACATATTTAAAGATACTCTGTGTAATGCATTGTTTCTGAGGAAACAAAGAAGGATCCACTAGTCAAAATCCTTCATGGAATTTATGCCTTAGTTGAGGGAGCAAATAATAAGCTAATAAACAAATATAGAACAATGTAATGCTAAATTGATAAGTTATTTGTAGGAAATAAAGCAGTCAAGTACTAGAGAACTTTACATAGGATGATCAAGGAAATCCTCTCTCCATAGATGATGCTATAAACAGAACTCTGAATAAAATAAGGGAATGAGCTTCATGGAGAATTGGGAGAAGAGTTCTAAGCAAAGGAAAAATAAAGTGCAAAATCTGAAGTCAGAATCAACCTAGCTTATTGAAAAATCATCAGGAAAAGTAGTGTGACCAAATGAAGGAAGTAAACCAGAAACTTATAGGAGAGGAGGCTGGTGCAGAGGTAATACAGAACCACTTAGGTAGGTTAAAATCTTGCTTTTCTGCTGAGTGGAAAAGAAGACACAGTAGGGTCTGAGCAGAAGAGTGTGAGATCTGATTTACATTTATCAATGATCAGTCTGGCTGCTTTGCAGAAAAGTGTAGAAGGAAAAGAATTGAGACAATGAAAATTAATAGGGAGACATTGCAATTGCATAGTCTGGGGAAAATGGTGGTGGTTTGGATAGGGACAGAAGAACTGGGGCTGATTAGAAGTAAGCAGATTCAGGAAGTATTTTGAAGATGGAACCAATAGAACTTGCTGAAGAACAAAATACACGGTGTGCTTGAAGGTATTCAAGAACAACTTAAAGGATTTGGGCTTGAATGACTGTGAAAATTAGTGTCATTTTCTAAAGTAGGGACTCCTGGAGAAGGAACAGATGTGGGTGGGGGTGTAAGAGGGAGATCAAATGTCTTTTCAGACATGTCAAGTTTGAGATGACCTTTATATATTAAACTAGTACCATTTTACCTAAGGAGCTCATCAGATATACTTTTCCTCTTCAGTTACCTTTCAGTTACTGTTTTTTTATATTTTTTTTCTCGTAAGAGTAGCGTGTTAATTAAATCAGCTTTCCTATTGAATATTTATCCCTAATTTATTTATTTCTGATCTTCTAGCTGTGCCATAGAAAATATGTGTCTTGTTTGGTATTTATCAGAGTTGGTGATTTTTTTCTTTAACTACTGCATTATCTGTCTAAGCCTGGGCAGCTCAAAAAAATAAAATAAAATAAATAAAGCCCATAAAGAAAGCAAGACATGAGTAAATTAAATTTCAGAGGTCTGCCTTTCTCAGGCAACTGGTGAACATTGACAAATACTATTTTAAAACACAAATGTTTAATGTTAAATTTGAACGTTTCAAACTTTAAAAATTTATTTGATTGTAACACAGATTATATGTACAACTTGTGGGATCTCTTCTTAAAAGTATATAGTTTGACATGATAAGGATCGAAGATTGTTCCTTGAATGTTTAAAAAAAGCAATAAATCTAAGTTTGAGGATTATTGGTATGTAAGTTCATTGGGAAAGAAAAAGAGCTGTAAAAATGGCTTCACAGTAAAAGTATCAGCTATAATTTTTACTATTATTAACTGGTATTCCACTTACTACCTTTTGGTCCTTTAATTGAAAATTGAACCAAAATCAAAGAGCAGGTCTATACTTATAAAGTTTGTCTTGAAGTATTTTACAACAAGCCCATGTAAAACTCATTCTGGGTGGGTCACCCTTTTTAAGATGATGCTTGAATTGTAAAACATTATCTCAGCAAAGAAAGGTAGTATTTTTTTTTATTATCCATTCATACTGTAGGAATAATGATCTGTTTTTGAGCAGATCCTAAAGACATGATTGGTAAAATAAATTGAGAGAAGGGAAAGATCAGAAGAGTGGAGTATTCCCAGTTCTAATGTATAAGTGGGAAGTCTGAAGGCAGTTTTATGATCTATAAGACTTAGGGAGAGGAGGAGAGGAAGAGCACAGAGATGGTAAAGGGAATAGAAAGACATTGCCCTGCTGCACTTTTTGGTTTAGGGTCAATCCTTGTCTTCTACATTGCTCTGGCTTCTTATTAAAGGAACATTATATATAGTTTGAAAACACTAATTTCCAAGCCAGTTATTGTACTATGGAATTCATTTTCATGCTCATGTAACAAAGAAAATAAAAATATAAATGAAACAAAGTTCTTAATAAGTTGGATAAGTGAATTTTATCATACTTTAAGCAAGAAAAGTAAATTGTCTTATTTCTTTAGGCTAAAAGAAACATTAGTGACTCCTGGGGTTTAGTAAAAGACATAGTCTGTTTTACCTCTAGGTCATTTGATAATTTTAAGTGACCTGTGGAGATTGAAATGTTTTATACTGTTTTCTATCTCTGTGACAGCAGGACTGGGGAAAGATGATTAAGAACAGCCTTTATGTATGAAAATAACTACAAATGAATATAAAAGAGCAATTTATATTTGTATCTCAAGAAACAGCTGACAAAAACATGTTCTGATTATGACATTTAAAATTATCAAAATTAACTAAATTCACTAAATCCTTAGGTACTTGGTAAATTTTGAATTTGGCCTTTAATATTGGATTCCCAAAATAGTTAACAGATAAACTGTGGTCAAATAAAACTTGTAAAAATAGAATATTTACTACATCTTATGTTAAAGCACACTAATGAATAGTAAATTTATGAAAAGTACAATACTAAATAAAACCTTTAAAAAAATCAAAAAAAAAATCAGTATTCTTTATTTTTCTGCAACTGAATTTAAATTCTAACTATATCTCTTGCTTATCCTAGAGGTTGAAATGTAATATAAGTCTTGTCAGAGCAAAGTCAGCCAATCTAATTTTTTTTCATTTATACACAGAATATTTTTCATCAAGTTTCAGGATGCTTTTTGGATTTGATCTAAGTGCTAGAGGGTTAAAAAGCATTTGTGAAGCTCTGGTGGTGATGTTAGTGGTGGTGGTAAGGCTTCTAGTCCTTAATCATCGCTATCTATTATTTTTTAAATACATACCATTCTTGGTGGCCCCAGGTGTCAGCATCTCCCTCCTTGGAGTCCATTAAGACACTCAAGTCCACCATCTTTTCTCTGGGTGGTCACATCTTTGCATGTCTGACTTCTTCACTAAGACAGTGACACTATTTAAGTAGGCCAACTTTTCTTCAGGCATGTCTTAGTCCCTGCAGGTTAGACAAGAGAAACTCACAGACCCTTCCCATCCTTTCCAGAGCATATAGATTCAGAAACTGAAGAATGAGTAGGAGATTTTCAGCTGTCCCATGAGAATGTCAAGGCTGCTAGAAAATTCCTCATGTCCAGTAACTTCCTACTCACCCAACTAAAACCCAGGTGTAGTGTAAGAGCCTGACAATAAGTATTTTTGGTTGTAATGTAAAAGCCCAACATTAAGCTTTTGATTTCAAAGACATCTATCTTGAATAAACAAATTGCCAGCTGAATGACACAGCTACTAACTAAACAACTAGTTAAGAAACAAGGCCACCTCCACCCTTGAAGTTCCCCTTTTAGAAAGCCCTGAGTAACCTAGATAACTGACCACTTGAGTAACCCCTCACCCTCATTCCTGCTCTTATGTTTTAAATTTGCCAATGAAGAGTGAACCCATGAAGCCCTAGGTCCCCACCCACGACCCCAGTAACGGCAGAACCCAAGGGACACGTTCCTCTCTCTCTCATTCTCTCTGTCTCTGTCTCTCTCTCTCTACCTACGACCTCACTGTGTGGCCCCAGACCTGGTGTGTATTCTTCAGTACTCATGAGTAGTAAACCTTAGGGTTTTCAAAGTTCCCTGATGGTTGTTGCTGAGGTAAGTCTTGCAATCATAAAAAAACCATAAGGGTGCAATCCTGCCACAGCATTGGTTCTATTCAGGGAAATTTCTGTGGGCACTTGCCACAAGGAGTACAGGCTCAAGTGAGCGCATAGGCATTCCTAGCCAGTAACATCAATACCAATAAGCTGAGACCAATTCAAAACACCAGGCCTAACTAACTGGTCATTAGCCCCAGAGACTACATCCTGCTCCACCTTCTCTACATTCTCCGCTCTCCAGACATAGGAAACTGCGTGTACTCTGTGACCCTCCATAGCTTCCAAAATCCCCATAAAAATCCCTTGGCACCAGCAAGAGACGGAGTAGTTCTTTCTCCAAACTTTTCCTGTGCTGAAGTACCTTTCAAATAATGGTTGAACTTGGATTTTAGTCTCAGAATAAATTTTTATCTTTCTGAATGACAGTTCTAGCAGCTTCAGCTGACCTAGAAGGCCGTCTCAGTGGCTTAAAACAACACTTCATTATATACCACGATTTTGTGAGTCAGGAATTCAAATAGAATTTGGTTGGCAATTTTTCTATTCATCCTGCCAATGACAGACTGGAGTTGCTCATTACCTTTACTTTGTGACTGGGCTCATGTGAGGTTCAGAAAGGCTTCACCCAAATGCCAAATACCCTGGCAAAGATAGCTGAGCTTCTTTCCTTCTCCATGTAGACTCAGGGCCAATCCACATGGTTTCTGCCACAGGGAAGATGGAATTCTTACATAGAGGCTATCTTTGTGTCCATTGTGGATCTTTTTTGACCCAGAAGTTACTTTGAAGTGTTTAAGTTCCAAACATTTGAGGACTTTAAAATTACATTCTGTTAAATTTGTTACGTCGTTATTCAATTTTGGTTTATTTCTTCTAGGCTCAAGACATAATCTGTAGGATTTTGACATTTTGAAATTTATTAAGGTTTTCTTTTTTTTTTTTTTAAGGTTTTCTTTATTGCCCAGCATATGGTAAATTTATAGTTAAAAATTGATTAAATGTAGTCTCTGTATACCTAAAAAGACCATGTATTCTGAAATTGTTCAGTGCAATGTTCTATATATGCTAATTAATTATGTAGTTAATTGTTTCTTATACCAAGCTGGGTTAAAATTGGCAATTATGATATTTACTTATTTTTTCCTTTTAGTTAATTTTTGGCATTATATATATTGAATACAGGGGAGTACAAAATAAATATTGTTATATATTCCTCAAGTTGACATTTTTTATCATTATGAAAACTTCTCTCAACAATCTCTTTGTCTTAAAGTCTCCTTTGTCAGATATTAATATCGCCATAACAAATACTTGTTAAGAATATAGCTATTTAATTCTTGCCTCTGTAACTTTTGGGCATCAGTCAAGAGAAGTCTTTCTGTAAATAACAGTGGTATGTGACACAGTTATGATTAATATTGAAACATATTTTTATTAACCCGAGAGGGTCTTAACACTAGGTCTAATAATATCTATTGAATTATTTTCCTGGCTACTAAAGGACTCTCTTTTTTGCAAAAAATATAGTATGTAATTATATTTAAATTTATTGGTTATCACACTAAAGCAAATCATTGATTCTAAAGTGGCTGCCAATTTGGTTAAGAAGTGAAAGTTTGAGCATTCTATTGGAAAAGGCAAACATTTGCTTTAAAATACAAAATGAAAAAATAAATGTTTTCTGCTTCCTAAAGTAGCTATTTGAATGTGAGGCAAAACTTTATATGCCACTCATTACTTGATTTTACTTGTTTTTGTTTCTGCTTGAGTTACCAATGGCTAGAGAATAGTTATGTTTGTAAAAATGAACTAAGAAGATAATGTAAGTGAAGGGAGTCCACTCTTTCTTTGGACGTGGTATTCCTGGAGGTGAAATCAGTAGTCTGAAACTATTGGGCAGTTACAAGGTTTGGTTCACCAAACATTGTTTCAACCTGAGTAATGTAAGCCCCACACATAGCCTTATTATAAGTATTTAAAAATTGCTGTCTTGAAGCAACTTATAAATCCTGTTAAAAGAAATAATTTATAGTAGCTTTGAACAATCATATATTTTCTTGATCAAAAGACAAAAATTTCACAAAAAGTGAAATTACTCTTAGGTATGGATTCATGATGTTTATTTTTCCTTTGAAATTACTTCTTAAAATCTAAAACGTGAGAATTACTGGAATAAAGGATCAATTCTGTAAATGTCCTCCTGCCACAGCCCAATATTTTAAAATGCAACAATTTTATAGATAAATCATTAGACTATAATCACGTGTAGATATCCATATTAGTATAATTCTTTAAATTTTTGTGAAGTATAGCTTGCCACTTACTTGTGCACTTTACATAAAACCAAGCATAGCAAAATATGTCTATTTAATAAAAGATATTTGGTCATGATGCTAAAAAATACTAAAGAAAGAAGACAGGGCTTCCCTGGTGGCGCAGCGGTTGAGAATCTGCCTGCCAATGCAGGGGACACGGGTTCGAGCCCCGGTCTGGGAAGATCCCACATGCCGCAGAGCAACTAGGCCCGTGAGCCACAACTACTGAGCCTGCGCGTCTGGAGCCTGTGCTCCGCAACAAGAGAGGCCACGACAGTGAGAGGGCCCGCGCACCGCGATGAAGAGTGGCCCCCGCTTGCCACAACTAGAGAAAGCCCTCGCACAGAAACGAAGACCCAACACAGCCAAAAAAAATAAATATAAATAAAATTAAAAAATTAAAAAAAAAAAAAAAAAAAAGAAAGAAGACAAGTTAAATGTTTTGTTTATTTGAATATTAAAATCTATGTAAATCCATATTATTATAATATGTAAAAAACAGCAAATAGAAAAATTTGACAATAAATTTACTGAAATTGTGTTAAATATGTAACACCATCAATAACAATAATAACTACTATCTATAGAATCTGTTTATATGTCAGGTACTGTGCTAACCTGCATACACGCATTATCCCCTTAAATCATCATAACAAATGGATAAAATCAATAGTGTTTTCACTCTCATTTTTACATGTGGAAACTAGACATAAAAGATTTTTCAAAGGCCATATAGCTAGTAACCAATACATTTGGTATTTAAACTTGTGGAGTCTATATCCAGAACCTCTGTTCTTAGTTCACTTTGTTGATTAAACAATATAAATAGGAAATAGTGGAAGACTGGGAGAGAAGAGAAGGCATACAGGGTATAAGGCTGGTAGGCCAATACATGGGCAAAATAAAGGGATATTACACCTTGGGGAAAAAAAATTGATTTGTTAAATTTGTAATTCAAGAACAAATAAAGTCTCAAGCAAAACTTTAAACTTCAGGATATAATTAGCCTAATTTGTTTCACCAGGATTGACAATAAAAATGGTAGGAGTACACTACTATGTGATGAATTCATAATGTGGCCTAAGTTTGTAAGCTTGATAGGAATTGTTTAGAAGATTACCATCAACAGTTACAGCCAATTAAACAATAGAAGTAAAACATAATTATTAAGTTTCTTGTAATCAGAATTTTAGTACAATTTTAAGCTGTAAACTTGATTCAGTACTCACTCTCATTCCATGCATGGAAGTGAAGAGGAAGTAAAAATGATCAGTAAACTGCATTTTAAACAATATCCATATTTTAGGGTATCCCTGAGCAAATCCATACTGTAGAAGCTGCTTTAGGAAGTTATAAAAAGTAGGTTTGCATCTGCAATATGAAAAGCCCTAAATGGCTCTGAGGAATAGCAAGCCTATGACTGTGGAAGAGACAGGCATATATTCTTGTATGGAGTTTCCTTACTCTGAAAAACAGGCAAAGTGGCTCAGAAACCTATAACCAAGTCCCCTTCTCCCTTTGCTGAACTTCTTGGCAATTCTTAAATGCCTCCCCCAGACCTCCCCCCGACACCCATAAAAGATGCACATGTTCTTTCTTAGTGAATTAATATAAAACATTCTAATATGAATGCACTGGATTAGCAACATACTTAAGCAAGGGAACAAACACTACATTATCCTATTCTTCCAACGCAACTCTAAGTCTGTGCAATTCTTCATGCATTCAATCAAATATATTAGCATTCTGAAGGTAAAGAAATATCTTCTCTCTAACCTGACCTCTATTTTCAATCAATTTCAAAGCTTTAAATAACTGAGGCTTGAAATAAATGATTAAATATGCCTGTGACAAGATGTATGTGGAATGAATAGATAACAGACACATAGTGCTACAGTGAAAGTTGAAACAGAATTATCCTGTTAAAGGGCATACCCCCAGTAGAGAGGTAATAATCTAAGAAGGGCCTCTATTTTACACAACTTCAGGGAGCAACACAAAATACAATATAAACATTAACCACTGGAATTGTGCAACATAACAGTTCATGACCCTGCTGAAAAGATTCTTCCATTAAAGGACAAAGTTCACATTTAGGTTTTGCCATTTTTCTGGGTGGTGATATATTTTCATGATTCCAAATTACAAAAATGTGCCTTTTTTTTTTTTTTTTTTGCTACTTACCTTTCAGTATTTTTAATCTCCTTTTTCCTCCTTGCCATCTCCATTTTGCCTTCTACTCTGCCTAATCAAGCGGTATACATTTCTAATGCCAACTCATCTCAATTCCTCCTTAAAACTCCCTGATAATTCTATACAGTGTTAATCTTATCTGATCCTTGTGAATCTCAGAGTTGAGTTTTAACTATGGGACTTTTTTTTCCCAAGTAATAAGTAGATTACCGTTCAATATTGCTGGTATCTAGACATTATCATACACCTAGTATCTATTATGCTTGGACTAAGTTATTTGTACGTGCGTGCTGATTGAATTTCAGCCTGAACTTTTCCCCAAACTGTGTCCCTGGGTTGGAGTTAATCATTAAAAGTCAGTTTTCCTCCCCAGCATGACAGATTATAGGCAGGATTAGAGCTCAAACCTGAACAATAATTAACTTTGCTGAATTTCCATTGCTCTGCACAAGTGGCATGATTTTCCAAAATGGTAAACAATTTCTGGTAACCTTCCAAATAAAGTGCACTCTTCTCTTGATTTATACAGCAGTTACCTACCTGGAAAATTATCAGATCTTAATAGCATTCCAAAAATAATTTTTTTCATATGTAGAAGAGATTTACATCCTTGGCTCAAATAATTTAAATGGATTTTTTTTAATCTACATGATATCTAGTCAGAAATGTAAGAGCCACAAGGGATTTTCCATTATATGACATTTCCTGTGCAATGAAAGATATCAAATATCCCAGTCCTTATCCAGTAAATGGCAATAGTGCCCCTCCCACACAGTTTTTGTGACAAAGAATAACACTCCATACAAACTTCAATATTTCTCTATAAACCCCCACTGAGAACCACATCTGTGAGACTGAAAATGAAGGCAAGAGCCAAATCATGGAGAGCTTGTAATTTATGTAAAGGACTTGAGGTTTATCTTTAGGGTAATAAGAAACCCTTGAAAATTTTTAAGCCAGAGAGTAACATGATAGCATTTATATTTTAGAAAATATAATTGGTCTACTATGTCCGGAATGAATTGGAGGGCATTTCCATGGCAATTTGAAGACCTTAAATAGTCCAAGTGAGAGACAATTGTAACTTTGACCAGAATGGCTTGAAATAAGCTATTTAGAAATTAGATTATGAAAGATTGGTTCTAAGGGGGTAGAAAAGGAAAGGAACACATAAAGGAGAAATGGCCAATGTATAAAAAACTAGAGAAAAATCTAGTTTGGAGTTCAGTCTTATATATCTCATTTCCCTCTCTAAATTTAAGCTTTGTTACCTCTGAAGGTATTTCCACCTTTAAAGATTTTTTCTTAATTTTCTAATTTTCCTTGAAGTTAGTTTATGTCAGTAGAAAAAAAGAGATTTCATATACAAAAATTATCTACACACAGAAATTTTATTAATAAATTTACCACTTAAAAATTTGAAATGCTCTTTCAATAATCTTTGGGGGTATTTAAAATTTTTAATAGATTCCATATGAATGGAGATTAGCAAAGTCATTACTTTGTATTTCCAAGTATTTGGCACTGGAATTTCTCAGAGCCAACCAAGTTATAATACTTAATACATTTAACCTTTTTAAAATCAAGTATTCATTTTTTTCCTTCTCAGATTCATGCTTTACTTTTACACATATAATGAGATGTAAAAATTCAGTTTAGAAGAGAGTAATATAAATGCTTAGATAGGATAGAGTTCTTGTACCAATGTATTTCAAACCTTAGTGTACACTAGAATCCTCCAGATTGCTTCTTAAGAACATACATTTCTGGGCCTCATATTCAGAATTTCTTTTTTTTATCATATAGTGAAATTTTTTTATAACATGAAAGAATTCCATTTAAGCTAGATATTAATGGACATAAATCTTAAATTTAGAAGCAGCTTGGCCAATGCTAGTAAATGACAAATCTGTTCAAGACAGTTCCCTTCTAAACATTCACCAGTACAGGACATGCTCTTACATGTGTAATCACAAATCCCAGATGGACAAAGTAATCAGAAGAGTTCTTATAGGTCACATGTATCCCAAAGATTACAATGCTTTGCACCAGTCATTCTAGCATTAGCTGACTGGACCATGGATGTCCAGAATCAGAATTTCTGATTCAGTTAAGTCTGGAGGAGAGTTCAAGAATGTGATTTACTTACTTGTTCATTTCTTTATTTATTATTAAGCAATTTGGTTAATACAGATAGTATAAAGATTACACTTTGAGAAACAATGCTATATCCAAGGAACAATTTACCATGCTCTATTCTCTAACTGATATGTAGAATAGAATAGAGTTAGCTGTTTCCAAGCCTATAAATATACTAATTCTCTTCACTGTGGAGTGGTCTATATTTTTCCAGGAGAAAAATTATATAATATTATGTGAAAAAGTTCCCTATGAGCTAAAATTACATACAGTATCCCAGACTATCTCAATAAAGTACACTCTGATAATGTTTCCTGGGGTTGGGTTGGGGGTTGGTAGTGGTTAGCTATGGGATGCAAACATCTAATTCAATGATTATCTGCCTTGGCTGTATATAAAAATCACCTGAGTAATTTAAAAACATCCTTATACTCAAGTCACACCCCAGACTATTATAAGAATATCTGGAGGTGAGGACCAGGCATTTAAAAAAATCTTCCAGGTAATTTTGATGTGTAGCCAAGGTTGAGAATCACTCATTGAATGCATGGGTCAATGATTAGCCAAACTGGGTTGCAGTACAGCTGAGAGGTAAAAGAAGAGCACATTTCTGCTACCCTATTGTGATATTGTGATGGTTAATTTTATGTGTCAACTTGGGGGCACTAAGGGATGCCCAGATAGCTGGTTAAACATTATTTGCAGGTGTGCCTGTGAGGTGTTTCTGGAAGAGATTAGTATTTTGAATCAATAGACTCAGTAAAGAAGGTGAGTATCATCCAATCAGCTGAGGGCCAGAATAGAACTAAAATGCAGAGGAAGGGCAAATTCACTTCCTCTGCCTGAGCTGGGATGTCCATCTTCTCCTTTTCTCAGACATAGTACTCCTGATTCTCAGTTCTTCAGATCTGGACTAAATTACAGCACCGGCTTTCCTGTTTCCTCAGTTTGCAGATGGTAAATCATGAGGCACCATGGCTTCCATGATCACATAAGCCAACTCTTATAATTAATTAATTAATACCTTATTGCTCTCTTTCTCTGAAGAACCCTGACTAATACACCTATGACTCTTACATGTGGCCTTCTGAACCAAATGCTAGTGGCCTGGACTCTATTTCTGTATCAAATTTCTGATTGTAGTAGCCACCTAACATGAATTAGCTTTCAGAGTGAAAAACCCATTTTAAAAAAACAGCTTTATCAAACTTATAGATGATAAACTTCCTTTCAATATTTATCATTGAATCAAGTTAATCACAATTTCCAATGCATACAACAAGTCTCTTCATTTATCCCTGAGCCACTATAATCCTCTTAAATTTTTCAATTTTATGATTCAAACTGGAAAAAACAAATGTGTAGTTCACTTTTGGCCTTATGTAGCCCACCATTTCACAACTAAATGCAAGAAAAAATAGTTGTAAGTGGAACCATTTGGAATCAACATAATCACATGGAGTTTTAAATTCAAAAACAGCAAATTAAACTACTTTTTAAAAGAGGTTTTTTTACTAGAGAAATATACTTGCAAGTATTTTTTATTAGATATTTTTCCTGTTTTTTTAAAATGTTTTATTTATTTTATTTTATTTATTTATTTTTGGCTGTGTTGGGTCTTCGTTGCTGTGCGCGGGCTTTCTTCTAGTTGCGTCAAGCGGAGGCTACTCTTTGTTGCGGTGCGCGGGTTTCTCATTGCAGTGGCTTCTCTTGTTGCGGAGCATGGGCTCTAGAGTGCAGGCTCAGTAGTTGTGGCGCGTGGGCTTAGTTGCTCCGCGGCATGTGGGATCTTCCCAGACCAGGGCTCGAACCCATGTCCCCTGCATCGGCCAGGAGGATTCTTAACCACTGTGCCCCCAGGGGAGCCCCTTTTTCCTGATTTTTAATGTCATTTTAAATAGCAAAAACTCATTGTTTCTGGAACTGAGATAGTAGAAAAGAATAGGTACAGAAATATTGTCTGTTTCTTTAAAAAAAGCAGTGCCTTTATAATACCAAAGGTTTTCAATGTCTGACAAATAAGTAGCAATTTGACTCCTGAAATGAGCTAATACTGACAGGAAATACACCTATGACTTCTCACTGATGTGTCTTAATAGTTGTATTAGTTTCCTATGGCTTCCATAGCAAATTATCACAAACTTGGTGACTTAAAATAATGGAAATTTATTCACTCATGGTTTTCGAAACCAGAAGTCTGAAATCAAGATGTTGGAATGGTTGGCTCCTTCTGGAGTCTCTGAGGCAGAATCCATTTCACACTTATCTCCTAGCTTCTGGTAGCTCTGGCAACCCTTGGCATTTTCTGTCTCTTATAAAGACACCTGCTGTTGAAATAGGGCCCACCATAATCCAGAATGATCTCATCCTAGGCTCCTTTCCTTAGTTATACCTGCAAATATTGTCATTTTCTGAGGTTCCAGGTAGACAAAGATTTTGGGGGAGACACTATTCAACCAACTAGTGTGCTGATATTTTATCTCTTATTCTTTTTCATATATATACATTTCACATATACATGATCAGTTTACTCCATGATAGCAAATTAATTCTTCTCTCCAAAATATTCTACTTAAAAAGAGGTAGGAACAAACATTGGACGCAGCTTTAAATAACCTTGGTTAAAGTTCATCTTGGTCATCTAGCTGTGTGGTTTGGGAAGTTATAATTTAAATAAAGCTTAATTTTTCATTTGCAAAAAGAGGATGATAATACCTGCACTATAGCTTGCACAAAATTGTTGGAATCAAATGAAGTATGAAAGTGATATGGATTAGAAGAGTGCAGCTTACAGATACCTTTAATATTTTATTTTTTCATAAAATGTATGAAATGAAGGTTAACGTTCTAATCTTTGATTTATTCACCATACTCAGAATGCAGCTTTCAATATTATTTTCTTTGAACTGGGGCAAGAACAAAGATGTATGTGAAGTAATTTGATGTATTTTTTAAAATATTTTAAAATATCTATCGCATTTCTAAATTGAAAGCAATTCTTAGAGTCATTTCATTAAAATTTCCCAGAGATTTCGACATGATTTTTATAGATACAATATTTCAATAATATTTCATTATAAATTATGTGATTATAATAATAAACACTATTGGCAAAAACAGATTTGAGAATAAACACTTGACTCTTGGTAGGCATTCAGTTCAACTGCTGGATGCAGATAGGTATGGCCGTATTGAAGGGTAGCTTAGTTACTAGTTTTGAGAATTTGGGGGACATTATCAGTATAACTTGTAGAGAGAATGGAGAGTTTTAGTTAATGAAGCTATTAGGTTACCTGGAGGTTAGTTAGTTATAATTTCTTGTCCACCAGTAAATAATTGTTCCTCTTCCGCAACTTCTGAATTCTTTAACAATTTATCATGCTACCAAATGTAATTTTGTTTTAATTAATTAATTAATTAATATATTTTTGGCTGCATTGGGTCTTTGTTGCTGTGTGCAGGCTTTCTCTAGTTGCAGAGAGTGGGGGCTACTCTTCACTGTGGTGTGCGGGCTTCACATTGCAGTGGCTTCTCTTGTTGCAGGGCACGGGGTCTAGGCACGTGGGCTCAGTAGTTGTCGCTCATGGGCTCTAGAGCGCAAGTTCAGTAGTTGTGGCGCATGGGCTTAGTTGCTTCATGGCATGTGGGATCTTCCCAGACCAGGGCTCGAACCCGTGTCCCCTGCACTGGCAGGCGGATTCTTAACCACTGCACCACCAGAGAAGTCCCAAATATAATTTTTTGCATTGTTTTGCTCTTTGTGAGCATAATTCTACACTGTCTACTAGATTAAATTCCCCTTAGGGGAAGAACTGTGTCTTGTTCATCTTTATATTTTTCTCAGCTTCTTGGGACATAGTTCTTATATACACACTGAGTGTTGTTGAATGATGAATGCTGCTTTAAAAAAAACAGGAATAGTTTCTTATTAAGTAAAACCATATCTATGCTTTGGTCTTTTCTGTATCTGTAACTCCCTTTGGATAAATTAGAAAATGTACCTGATGAAAATAACTATATGTAATACATAGTCTAATTTGAATTTTTTTCATCAGAAAAACATGAGGAAATAAAATTCTAAGTTTTAGAAAATGTAATGCTCAGATTTTTTTTTAATTATAAGTTTATCATTTGTATTTAAACATCACATGAAACTTCAGTGTTTCAATTCTCTACAAGTTAATTATATTCTATTAAAAAATCTCTATTCCCAAAGAAGATTTGCATTTTATTTTATTTTTATTTATTTATTTAAATATTTATTTCTTTATTTGTGTTGGGTCTTAGTTGTGGCATGTGGGATCTTCATTGTGGCATGCAGGGTGTTTTCGTTGCATTGCACGGGCTTCTCTCCAGCTGTGGTGTGCAGGCTCTCTAGTTGTGGCTTGCAGGCTCTATAGCATGCGGGCTCAGTAGTTGCGGCACACGGGCTTAGTTGCCCTGCGTGTGGCATGTGGGATCTTAGTTCTCTGACCAGGGATCGAACCTGTGTCCCCTGCCTCGGAAGGCAGATTCTTAACCACTGGACCAGCAGGGAAGTCCCCAAGGTTTGCATTTGTTTTTAAATACATGTATATTTATGGAGAGAGGTCCTTATTGTTGATTAATTTCAACATAAACACAAAGAAATTATCATGCTAAAATAACATTCATGTTCATTATAAAGAACAATGTGTCATGGATTAAATCATGATGGTTGCTCCAAAGCCAAGGAAATATGAAAATTATATGACTTTTTTTGCCTTCTGAGAGAACCACTAAAGCTGGATTTAAATTACCCAATGCTGTATGTAGTACCTGTCTTAGTGACTGCCATTTGTAGGAGTGTTCAATAGATGTTTTTAAGTTGATTGATTGATCCATTTCAAACTTGGATGGCTTGAATGAACACAATTTGTCTGAATCAAAACCCATAGTGTAGGGCACTACAGAAAGACTGTTTTTTTAATTTAAAACATCTCAAACCTGAAAATAGTAAAATTAGAGCTATACTATGTACAAGAAGAGAAAATAGTACTTGAGTGCCTGGTACCTTCAGTTCATCTCCACTTAAGAGAAAAATAAGGATACAGCTATACTCAGAGGATGACGTCAGCTTGGTTCAGTTTTCACATGCCTTTTTCAGAGATAAGCAAGAGTACTGCTAGCAACAGAATACCAAATACTTGAAGTAGTACCTGAGTGAATGTATAGATAGATAGATAGATAGATAGATAGATAGATAGATAGATAATAGATAGATAGATAGATAGATAATAGAGATATAAACATAGATATTTATATATGAATTCAGCATCTCTTAAAATTATCAGTAAAGCTTATTAAAATATAGATATACTTTACAATGGTGGCTTCAAATAAAGATATAAATTACTGAATAATAATTTATTTTCTAGTCATTCCATTTTCTATTCTTTCTTTTAAAATGTTCTGTAATGCTCACATCAGAAACCAGAGATTTCCTTGGTTGTTAATAGTCTGTTTTTTCTTACTCTATGACAATGAATATCCTCATACCACATTTCAAAGAATATATATATGATATGCCCATCATATATCAGCATAACATATATGATGGTGGCCCATGACAATTAAACAAAAATTTATTACTGCAAAATATGTACCTTTACTTTACCTTGTGCATTCCTACATCTATATTACTCCTCACACTACATTTTAGATTATCTGAAGTTTCTGTCTCACTGCTCTCACCACTGTGTGCCAGGACCTAATCTGATATTATTTTCACCCTTACAAACCTATCACTAAACATACTGCCAAGTAGACAATAGGCATTCAGTAAGTGTTAGATTAATTATAAGTGACTAATGAAAATCAGCAAATATCAGATGAATTACAGGTGACGAATGACTGAATGTCTCTGTGAGGTGTTAAGCATTCAAAAATAAATTATACATCCACACTGAAGTAATATATCCATTGTTTTAAGGAAGACAAGCAGATACGCAATTCGTCAGTACTGAAAGTAACCTGTTCATAAAGCCAGCCAGATTATTTCTAAAAGTTCTAGAGAGATGATGATGAATTTTGGCAGCAGTGAATAAGGTATTGGGTTCACAAAAAAACTGGCAGAAAAACTGATAGTGATTTGACTTAGGAAAGATATATACGAATTCTGTATCAGGTAGAAAGGGAGAGGCATGGAGAAAAATTTCAGACAGAGGAAAACACCATCACAAAAAACAAACCAAAAAACCCACCAAGGTATGAAATGCAAGTATGCTCAGTACTTTGGGTTATAATTATATCATTCTCTATTTAGATTTTAACAGCTAAGAGCATCCCATTTTCCCTCTTGAGTAAACATGATGTTCAGCATCCTTCTTAAGGTGCATTGTGGGTAATCCTTGTGTTGATTTAACTTTACCGTAAGGATCAACTTCACTGTTATGGGGAATTCCACTAAAGGTCACACATTATATCTGGGGAAAAAAGTTCCAAAAGAGCAGTGCTTCACACTCCCAAAAGAACTTAATAAAATGTGTTGTAAAATGTTATTTGGCCACCATAAGAAACAAACAACAAATCTACAGTTTCATCAAGGCTCTCAGGAGCTCATTTCTCTTTAATGATATTAAAGTGACTGTCTTTCTCTTTTATATAATAAGGATAGGAAAGCAGTAAACTCTTCATTCAGTCTGTCCATCAGATTCTGAACTGGCTCTCTACCAGACAGATATCTTCTCCCAGAAGACTCATCTTCTATTTGCTCAAAAGGCAACAGTCTACTTGGGTCCCATGTCACCAGATCTCCAGATATCCAGTGAGACATCTCAGATATCTAAAAAGGAAGCCCCTTTAATTCTTCTCAGTGCTGCTATCATCTTCCATAAGCACAGCTCTTAGATTCCTGTGGCAGGTTCTCTTTGTTGAGTGGCCAAATCTCCATTTCCAAGTTTCTTTCTTCTTGACTTTCAGTCAGGGGTGGCCAAATGACACAGCTCTAGACCATGAGACACAACTGAAAAACTGCTGTGGAGAATCTAGGAAAGTTTTTGTTCTGTCTGGCACAAACATTGCTGGTTCCTCTAGCTCTCTGTCTTTATCCTGCCTCAGTTGCTAATATGATGGCTGCAGTCATGACAGTCATCTTGTGACCATGAGGGGAAGAAACTGAGAACTAAATACAACAGCCCTAATATTGTTAAGCTACTAATTCAATGCCAGCAACTACCTATTTCTAGACTTTTCTCATTATGTAAAATAAACCCCAATTTTTAAAGCCATTGTAACAGGGTATTCTATTACTTCCAAACAAAGACATTCTAAGCTTTTTTAATATTATTGACCCTCCATTAATTAAGTTAGTCAGAACAATTCCAATAATAGTAAGCTGAGGCACAAACACAGCTAACATTCTGCAAGGTGTGTAACAATTTAGATTTTCTTATCCAAAACCCAATAAACAGCAAAAGTGAATCTTTATAAGAAGTTATATCACTTGACCATTGATGAGTACAATAGGAATGTCTTTTGCCCATTTTCTAATTGGATTGTTTTATTACTGTTGACTTTTGAGAGTTCTTTCTATATTCCAGATATTAGTCTTTTGCTATATATGTGGTTTGTAAATATTTTCTTCCACTCTGTAGTTTGTCTTTTTATCCTTTTAAAAGGATTCCTCTCAGGGAAAAAAGTTTTTAGTTTTGGTAAAGCCCAATTTATCAACTTTTCCTTATATATATTATGTTTTTGCTGTCAGGTCTAAAAATTCTTTGCCTAGCCCCAAATCTTGAATATTTTGTCCATTTTTTCCCTGACAGTTTTATAGTCTGATATTTTACATTTAAATCTGTGATTCATCTTGATTTAATTTTGTATAAGTTGTGTTAATTAGATGAAGATTCTTCTTTTTGTTTTTGCCTATGATGCCCAATTGTCCAGCATCAACAATTCCTCCCACTTTACTCTTTTTCAAATTTGTTTTAGCCACTGTAGTTTCTTTGTTTTTCTGTATGTATTTTAAAATAATCTTGTAAATATCTACAAAAAATGTTGCTGAGATTTTGATAATTGAGTTAAACCTATATAACAATGTGGGGAGAATTGGCATCTTTACTATGATGAGTCTTCCAATCAGTGAACATGATAATGTGTCCCCATTTGTTTACAACTTTAAATTCTTTCACCAGAGTTTTACAGTTTTCAGCATACAAATCCTGTATGTTTTGCTATATTTACATCTAAGTATTTCTTTTTTGAGTGATTGTAAATGGTTTTATATTTTAATTTCAGTGTCTAAATTTTCACGTTTAATACATAGAAATAAAGCTGATTGTTGTATGTTCATCTTCTATCCTATGACCTCACTAAAGTCACCTATTAATTCTTGAAGTGTTTTTTTTTTTCTTAGATCCCTTGAGATTTCTACATAGACAATTATGTCATTTGCAAATAGGGGAAATTTTATTTTTTCCTTTCTCATTTGTGTGATAAAGAGTCTGACTACATTTTACTGAAAATCTTTAAGTTTCACCACTCCCTTTTCCCTTTTTGCTCCATATATGAACAACCAATAAGAAAGTCTGAGTATTCTTTGGAGCCCACGGGAGATTTAGATAACACAAGTCCCTGACTGTGCAGGAACATTCATCCTGGCCTCAGTAAAAACTCAGGAAGTCTCCTTCCTTGCTCTCTCAAGCCATGTTTGGCCTGCTTGAGAGGTCTTGCTCTCACCATAGACCCCCCCCCCCCCACAAAAAACCTTTTCACACCCTTTTACATGTGTGCACGTGTCATCATCAGTATAAGCATGAGAATCAACTTTCGGTTTGAGGGGAAGTCCCTCCTGATTTTCAGAGGACCACAGCACTCTGTATGACATTTTATGCTGTATTTTTCTTCTTCTTCTTCTTCTTTTTTTTTCTTATTTCACTGGCTAGAGCATTCAGTTTTTCAACATTATGTATAATGTTAGCTGTAGATATTTGAAGATGTTGAGTTTTATCACATGCTTTTTCTGCATCAATTTATATGTTCATGTGATTTTTCTTCTTTAACCTGTTAACTAGTGGTTTACATTGATTAATTTTCAAATTTTGAAATAGTTTTATATCTCTGTTATAAACTCTACTTGGTCATGGCATAAAATTATTTTAGTACTGAATTCTATTTTCTAATATCGTGTTACAAATTTTTTATTTACATCTGTATTAGTATCCTAAGGCAGCTATTACTAATTATGACAATCTTGGTGGCCTAAAACAACATAACTTTATTCTTTCACTGTTATGGGGTCCATAGCCCCAAACCCAGGTATCAACAGAAGTCATTCCAGAGGCTCTAGGGGAGAATCCATTCCATGCCTTTTCTACTGCCAGAAGACCTTGGCATTCTTTGACTTGTAGTAGCATCACCCTAATCTCGGCTACCATCTTCACATCACTTTCTCCAATGTGTGTATCTACAATCCCTCTGCCTCCTTTTAATAAAGATACTTGTGATGGCATTTAGGGCAGACCCAAATAATCCAGAATAAGCACCTCTTCTCAAGATCATTAACTTAATAACATCTTTTGTCAAATAAGGTGCTTTTTACACCTAAAGGTAGAATTAATTTCTACTAATAAACTGAATTAAATATTTTGTAGATCAGTATATATTGACTGTATTTTGAGTGTCTGATAAAGGAAATGGCTCCCACGGACCTTCAAAATAAAAATAATAAGAGCAGCTTTTAAATAAAATTTTCTTGTGATATATCTATGTTGTTGCATTTTAAATGATGTTCTTTATGAGTATAAAATATGAACATAATATTTGTGATTTCATTTTTATGCAAAACATGCCCACTCCTAAAAGAAATGAAATAAATATAAATTTATTTCAGAGAGTAAATTTTTAATGGAAAGAATAATGTTATAGGGCATGAATAAAATTTTGAGGTTGTAAATTGTTGTTGACATGCCCAAATCAGTGTCATTTTTGCAATCTAATAGGTCAACTTTTTTATCTTATTTTTATTTTGCTACTTTCTGTAAGCCTTGACTCCCAAAGATATATAAAGAGATGGAGAATCTGAGATCCCAAAGATTATCATATGAGATGAGAATATGTTTATGTTCAAGAAACACTAGAATTCAAGGTCCTTTAAATTGAGTTTACATTACATCACTTTGTTTGTGTTCAAGTCAATAGAAGCTGTATTTGGACAGATTTCCATTCTTGATACTATCTATTAGAAAAAATAATAATACACATTGCAAATTAATGGTCACTCCTAAAAGTATCATTCAAAAAATTTGTATAGTTTCCTCAATGTCTACAGATTTATTTGTACAATGAAAGTCTTTGTCATTTTTATCTAATGACTTTGTCACTTTTAATCAAATTTTTTCACAAAAAATATTCAAATATTTTATTTCTTATGATATCGCCATCTAAAAGAACACATTGGCCAATAGACTTCATCATTTTTTGGAAGCATCTAAAGTAGTGATCAAGAGCCTTACATCAAACGGTTTATCTCATTTTTCAGTCAAATTATATTTATATTTATATTCTGGAAACACAGTTTATTTTTTTCATAGAACAGGACCTGATTTTAATGAAAAAGATGACTTTTGCATAGGTAAATAAGACTTTCAGGGTCAGCAGCAATCTTTGATGCTACCACTTACCAAAATCAAACTTAAAAGCAAAGAATCACAATATGTTGTAGATCATCTTCATCGAAGTATAGAAATAAGACATTTTGTCAAATATTGGCATTTTTCAACTTGTGCAAAGAGTACCAAAACTTTCTAATCACTGTTTTGGGGGTTTTGTTTATTTGTTTGTTTTTTACAGAAAAACATAAAATTTGAAAATATTGGTCATAATTGATATAAAACAGAGCTTACAAAATGAGAATTCTTTTTTGACAGCGCCAGCACACAAATAACAGGTGACCAACATGACCTAGTTTTTCCACAATGTCAGTAGGCTCATCCAATTTTATATTGAAGGGATGTGTTATATTTTTTCATAGGCTGCTTCAAAATTCTATGACAAGTTTTTAAGATTTTTGAGTAGATGATAATTTCTTTATAGACATATCACTTTAAAACTCATTTTCTGTCCCCAGTCAAATGTGACCACTTTGACCCAGATCAATTTGACCATTTTAAATTACAGGGGTTAAGTATCCTTGAGAGAGTGGATAACCACATTCATATATCACTACACAACTTGTGCATTCATGTTCACAGCAACTTCATTTGTAATAGCCAAAAAAATGGAAAGAACCCAAATGGCCATTAACAGGTAAGTGGACGAAGTATATGTAGACAAGCAATGTAATATTAATCAGCAATAAAGCAGAATAAACTATTGATACACACAACATCATGTATAAATCTCACAAAATTATGCTGAGTGACAGAGGCCAAAGAAGAATATGTACATCCTGTATGATGCCATTTATATTTTATTTTAGAAAATGCAAGATAAGTGGCAGAAAGTAGAAAAATGATTTCCTGGAGACATAGGGTAAGGCATGGATAGGGCCAAGAGGTAATGATTAGATCAAGTTACAAGGAAACAGGGTTAATGGATATGTTATCTCGAATATGATGATGGATGAATATATACATAAGTCAAAATTTATCAAATTATATACTTTATGTGCTGTTTATTGTATGGCATCACCTCAATAAAGTTGATTTAAAAAAACAAACCAAATAGGAGAGTTAAGATCTACATTGTCAGAATGGCAAATTCTTCTGAAGGTCTGAAATTTTTATTGCCCCATTTAAATTCTTTCCATCACTTTGGAATCGTGAGTTCGTGCTCATTTTTTAATTGCCTAAAAATGTTTCTTATAATCTCTATTCATATGAGCTTGCAGCACAATTAAATATAATGTGCAAGCCAAATTACAGCAAGAACTTGATCATTTTGTCAATATCACAACATAAAATACAAAATGCAAGCAGGTAGAAAAGGTGTTAATGGGTTTTTAGAAAATACATGTATAAAAATAACCTCAATGCTTTATTATTATCGATTATAGAAGTATAAACATTTATACAGCTGTATCAGAATGCAGTATGTAGTTAATTTACATCTTAACAGTATTGAATATGTTTATGCCCTATTTAAACAGCCTAAGAGGATTTTCTAGCATTGTTTCTTTTTTGTCCCACATTAATGTATGGAAATATACATTTAGAATTTTATGTTAAAATCAAAATTTTGCACATAAAGCAAACTACAGTAGTGATTTCCGGAATGAAACGCTAAAGAATATGTCACATGACTCTCCTAAAATGCGTGACCAGATAGATGAGAGCTATCAGAACATACTACCAAAAACCTTCCTGGTAGTAAATCTGTGTGATTTTTTTTTTACTGCCAGGTGACTGATATTTCAGGAGCTATAAGCAGCACTTAGTATCAATGTCATGATTATTTCCCTAATGCTATTTTGCTTGGCTTGTAAAAAATAAAGAACCAAAAACTCTGCCTGCTGAAAATACATATAGCTCCCATAAGCTCTGGTGGATCCGAGTTAAAAACATTTTTCCTGAACATCTTTATTAAAATGTATTAATATCATATATAGGTTACTCACTATCAGCAGTGCTTATTACGAGTCAAACATTGTTCTAAATGCTATCTAGATATTAATTCTCTCAATCCTCATAAAAACACTATGAGGTAAGTAATTCTGTCATTTTAATTTTTTTTAAATTAATTAATTTATTTATTTTTGCCTGCTTTGGGTCTTTGTTGCTGTGCGTGGGCTTTCTCTAGTTGGGGCGAGTGGGGGCTACTCTTTGTTGCGGTGCACAGGCTTCTCATTACGGTGGCTTCTCTTGTTGCAGTGCACGGGCTCTAGGCGTGTGGGCTTCAGTAGTTGTGGCATGCGGGCTCAGTAGTTGTGGCTCACAGGCTTAGTTGCTCTGTGGCATGTGGGATCTTCCCGGACCAGGGATCGAACCCATGTCCCCTGCATTGGCAGGCAGATTCTGAACCACTGCACCACCAGGGAAGTCCCTGTCATTCTATTTTTAATAGATGCAAAATTTTGGTTCAGGGAGTTATGGTTGTTATGAATTGAATTGTGCCCTCACCCCAGTTCATATGTTGAAGTCCTAACACCCAATACCTCAGAATGTGAACTTATTTAGAAATAGAGTTATTGCAGAAGTAATTAGTTAATTTAGAGGCTGTACTGGAGTAAGGAGAGCCCCTAATCCAATATGACTGGTACCTTTATAAAAGGGGAAATTTGAAGAAAGACACCCACACACAAGAGGAATGCCATGTGAAGATGAAGGCAAAGATCTGGGTGATGTAGCAGAAGCCAAGGGATGCCAAAGATTGCCAGCAAACCACCAGAAGGTAGGAGAGAGGCATGGAACAGATTCGCCTTCACTGCCCTTGGAAGGAACTAACCCTACCAACACGTTAATCTCAGACTGTTATTTCCAAAAACTATAAGACAGTAAATTTCTATTGTTTAATACTCCCAGTCTGTGGTACTTTGTTTGTGGTATTTGTGATGGTAAACTAGCATGGGGATAGAATCCAGATATCTGGCTACAGAGTATGCACTGTGTTGTGTATTTCCAGCAAGTATTAATTACACTGTAATTTTACGTCAGAAAGGAGAAAGTCTGAGTTTTCAGAAGGGACAGATCAGAGCCAGGAATGTACTGTAGCACCAGTGATAGGGAGTCCAAGCGTTCTGAATGAAGGAGTAGCTGGAGGCCTCATGTATATTGGAGATGGAGTAGGAAGAAGAAGGGGAAGGATAGCCTAGTGGAAAGTAAAGAAGATTGCACTGAGAGAGGTAAAATCAACTTACAAAAACTTCACTTGTTTTTCAAATGTGCCTAAAAGTTTGTTCCTTAATCCTGGTGTGATAAGAAGTCCAAGAAACAGGTGAAAAAACAATATTCACTGCAAAACCAAGAGGATGACTAGAATTACAGCAAATTGCTTCTGTCACAGAATAGCTCTCATAAATAACCTCAGGTATGTCTGGTTTAAAATTTTAGACCAATTGACCTGAAAAAGTCAATGACCTCCTCTGATATCTTACATCCAGAAAATAACTTGCTCTGAGAAATTCTGATGTGTCAAAAAGAAAAAAACAAAAAAACTACTGTTAACGTTTAGTGTTGCCAAAAAGAAATCTAAACCTAATATAACTCCTTCTGTTGTTGTTTTGTTTGTTGTTTGTTTTGTTTCGGTAGAAGACCTATTATATTTTTCCAGAAGTGTTTGGGAGTTTTCCTTTGCAGGATAAACCAATAACCAATCTCAGTGTTTACAAGCACAGCTCTGACAGGTACTTGGGTAATAATGAAGCTGCTCTGATTCCACAACAATGAGTTCAGGAACATTCTTGCACCAGGCAGTACCACAGTGAAGATTAGGAATGATGACTAAGGATGTTGTTCATGGACTATAATGTTGTACAGCGTTAACCCCTAGCTAGATTAATGAAATACACAGAGCCCAGGTCAGGTGGTCACCAGCACATATCTGAATAAAGATACAAGATGGACTACTCCAGCCTTATTTAACTGTCTATCTAACGCTGGATCTGGCGGGAAACAGTTATGCTCCTAATAGTTCTAGGTAACTTTTACATACCAAGACTTTATCATTTGAAATTATGGATTTGTTGGTAAAAAGTTTGGAGGACAGGAAGCTCTTCCCTCTCACAGAGAATGATTCTGCTTTCCATGCTGTGAATCCTATTTCAAGATACAATCCTTCCTTTCACACTCTAAATTAAGTAAAACCTTTTTCTCACTTTTCCTTTCAAGTTTAATATTGATATTTATCCACATAGTTGTAATGCAGTCTTTATCCAAGAAGTAGTGAAATTTCACCAGGTTTTATCTATCCGTCTATTTATCTATCATTCTATCTATCATCTATCCATCTACTGATCTACCAATCTATCATTTTTTATCCTCCTTGGTATTTAATTGAACCATTCAATTTTAGAATGAATATTATCTTTAGCTAATAGAAAATTTTAATATTATTTCTTTGAATATTGCCTCTACTTCCCCTTTCGGAATTGCTCTTAGATTGGATCTATCCTTTTTGCATCTTTTTGTATATATCCTCTGCATTTTAGTCTTTTGAAATATTTCTCATCTCTTAGACTTTTTAACAATGGGAAATTTGCTGGCTTCAATTTTTCAGTTTGCTAATTAGCTTTGCAGATGAGCCTATTTTATTATTATTCAGTCATTAATTTAGTTGGGTTTTTCTTGTAGATTTTATTTTTTATTTCAAAGATTTCTATTTAGTTAAATTTGTAAGTGACATATTGTTTCAGAGATTTAACACACTTTCTTACTTCTCTTAATATATTAACTATATTTTAAGTTTCTTTGTGTTTATTCTCATGTTTCTTAAGATACTAGTCTACTTACTAAATTTGGTGTCACTATTTCACAGTGTTATGTTTTAAAAAATTGGTGATTTTGGCTTATCTTTTTGAGATTTTCTGATGGTGGTCCTGTGATTGCAACTTTTTTAGTGTCATGAGATATTCTTATTCTGAGTTTTAAGAGTTGAATTAGTTCAAAGTCAAAATACCCACTTATATTTTTTCTTCTTGGAATATAAGTAGAAATTATTCATTAATGTTATCAACCATGTTGATTCTATTCTTCACATTTGAAAATCAATTTCTTTGAAAGAAAGCATAAAGCAAATATAGAAGTCATTTACTTATGTTTGTAGAGCTTTGGCAAGATGAATGAAGGAAAATAGCACACAGTCACACATAAAGGTTAAGGAACAGGGAGGGTTTATTGGTGAATGTCTCAGGTCAGTTTCTCTAGAAGCAGAGTCTGAGACAGAGATTCTGATATTTTCAGAGCATGCTCTCAGAAGAATGGGAGAGAAAGAAGCAGAATAGGATATGGAGAGAAAGTTAAGCAAGGATGCGATCCTCATTGGAGACTGGATTCATCCTGGTGCCATGGGGACCTCAGAAACACAAATTAAACCTCAGAGTTGCTCCTAACTTGAGGCAAGGATGATGACCTTTTGTATCCCCATGCCATTCATTCATTAGCCTCCTGCTGACCCATTAGTAGGGAGTGGAGAGCATAATTATCCATCCAGCCAAGACATTTCTCTGGAGAGGGCTCACCTGTGAATTCTTTGCAGCCAACATTCACAGCAGGAACATTCATGAATTTTGCAGGCTAGGTGTTAAACTGGTAGCAGCTTGAAATCAGCCATGATGGGAGATTTTACACAATAGAAATAGGCAAGTACTACAAGTCAGAGATTTTTTTTTACAGAGAGCCATTTTATCTGCACCTTACTGATATGGTGGCTGAGTAAAATGGCCCTTGATAGGGAATAGGGCGGTGCATGAAAAAACAACCTACAATTCACTCCTAGCACCATGTAAATCCACTTCTTTCCTTTTACAAGAGTCTAGTTGGTCATATTCTGAGAAAACTTATTAAAGAAAGAGTTGTGGGATAAGCTACAGATGCTACCTCAGGTTTTGGTCAGTAAGCCTAACTGATACTCATTATCTTCCTTCTCTAGCACACACTCAAGATTCCCTTTCCCTTGTAGAGCACTTCTGTGGGGGTAGGTGGCCTGCCTGGCTACCATACTCTAATGAGTACATGGTTGCTTTATTTGCTCATTTACAGGTAAAACTGGACATAGAAATAATAAGAGATGCTCCAGTAGATTACCTGGGTACTAAACATGTTTCTCCAAACCCCCATTATATAGCATCAGTCCTCCTCTTCATGATATCCAGGGACCACTGGTAACTTCTTTCTGTGTTCTGTGGTCTGTTGAAACTAATTTCCCAAAAAGTAGAAGCTTTAACTGCATGTTAGTGGAACTCTTACTTGTGTCCCCTGTCAGAACCCAGGACCTCTAGGCCAACAATGCTGAAATCCATGGGATCAGGAGACATGAACTTCACAAGTGAGTCACTGGGAGTGATGGTAAAAGGGGTCATTCCTACATCCATTCCTTGTATTCTACCTGTTGGGGACATGACATCCAAAAGTATATAATGGCTATTTGTTGAAGATATATGTCACAGCCTCTGGTATGTCCAGACCATCCAGGTCCTTTTGAATTACATTATGACAGGGAGCAAGAGAATTAACTTAGCCTTTAGACAAGACTACTGTCAATCTCATATAAATACAAGTTATTTCTGATACTCCATCCAGATGGGTAATGAAATGATAGCATTTTTCAGATCAATAGTTTCATTCCTTACCCAAGACCATGTTAATAAAAATACCACATAGAGCACAGCAAGTGCAATTGTGACTTCTACTTGGCTAAGTTATGGTAGTCCATTGTCATCTGCCATGTTCACTCTGGTCTTCACCTGACAGGAGAATTAAATGTAAATGTAAGAGGAACATTAGCACTGAATCTTTAAGTATTTGTGTAGCATCCATTAGAGCTTGTGGGTGGCATTAATCATTGCCATTCTTTCTAAGATTGGATGCTATTTTTATTTACCGTCTTAGTAAGAGGGGAAAATTTCAGGGGCTTTCACTTTGGTTTTCCTACTGCAATGGATCTTACTCTACTGGACAACCAATTTGTAAGATTTTTACAACTGCTAATTATTTCCACTGTTGTTATTACAATTAGGAACTAGAAAGATAAATACACAGACTCTGGATCTAGGACTCCGTTTATAAACAGACCCCCAATGCCCTAGCTGAGCATGGAGAAAATGATGCGTTCTCTCAGCAAGATTAGGGCCCCAGATGCCATTCTGATCTTGTTGCCCACCTTGCTTCTAAAAGACAAACACTACCATCAGACTTTGTTTAACCTGGGATCCTGGTTTTCTCATTGTTGTCATGGGGTCCAGTTTTGTCACAGCAACTCCTACCATCAGCCCTGTCTTACAAAGTATAGCCTCCATGAAGCGCAGTGAGTTTTGCTGCTCCCATCATCAATATACTTTTGGTTGCTTCAGAAAAATGAGGAACATAAACAGCCACCGGGTATCCCTGCCTCATAGAGTAAACCCTGTCTCGCATTGTTATTTTTCCAAATATGTTTATCCTTTCCTCCACAGTCTTCCTTCCAAAGCTATTCTGGAATCTCTATTTATATGGCCATCACATTTTCTAAGCTCATTAGAGGCATTAGAGCAGCGTATTAGACCCAATTCCTGCAGCCTTCACGAGGGTGGTAAACTCTATGTTGCAAGAGTGCCCCATGTCAACACATTCTGTCTTAGGAAGCTTTATATTTAATCCCCCTTTGATACTCCACCTTCAGTACATACTCCCAGGCATTCTTTGCTAATTACTGCTCTGTATGTTAGCCAGTTCCTGCAGTTCTTTTGGTGTATAATCCCTCTCTTCTATTACCATACTCAGCACTTCCAAACTGTGATAAGCATGTAGAAATGTAACCCTAATCATTGTCTTGCTAGTCAGGAGGGGAAGTGGAGACATATCTTGAGGACAAGCATTGTCTTCTAAGGCATCTGTATTGAAGGCCTTTACATAATATTCAAATAAGCAATGGGGGGAGCATAATCACTTTTCCAACTGGTAAAATGAACATCTCTGTACACCTAGAGTTCAGGAAAATCTGGGAGCTCAATATTCTCAAGTTCATTCACTCACATATCTCCATCTTCAGTTTGAGGGCCAGAATCCTTCCTTAGAAGACACTGCTTTTGGCACAGGCAACTTCTCTGGGCTGATAATTTCAGCCTTTTTTGAATTTCTGACACTCTTATAATTAGGTCCTGGGCCTGGTCTTTAGCTATGTCTGCCCACTAACTGCAGGAGATTAGTGTCTTAAGTTCTGCCAAAGAGGCAGGTGAGAATCATCTACAAACAAAATTATTTTTATTTGTTTTAAAATTAAAATACTGTGTATCTCCATGAAATACTATTTCACCAAACATGAACAGCTTTGTTTTTCATGTGATTAAGACCCTATTCCAAATTGTAGAAGCCTTTCAGGAACCATACTGCCCTCATGATACTTTATTAATCTTCATTGTGTATGCTAACCCAGATACATTTGATAGTGGGAACAAATGAGGACAAAGGTCTTCCTTTTGAATCTATAGGTAATGCATGTTTTGCAGTACTCCAGGTGTCTGCACTCAGTGAAACATTTGAATAAACAAACAAACCAACAAATCCCAGAAGAAAAACCAAGGTAGTAATATTTTTAGAAGTATTACACTAATCGTAGCTAAAAAATTAAGGTTTTTTTTGTTGTTGTTATATCTTGAATGAGTTTTAGTATACTTCTTCAATAAAACCAAGGGGGTTTTCCCCAACTTCACCATTTAGCGTCACGATTTTGTCAAATCCACATAACCTTGTATGGGTGAGTGTGTTCAATTCTCAGCATAATGCTTCTTAACCTTTATATGTTTTTCCCCTCAGAACAGGTGTTATAAAAGACTGACTACAGAAGGTGGCAAGAAAACAGTGTGATTTCTTTTTTAACTTCCTTAAGACAACACCAAGTGGAGAGGAGTTATGGAATCTGACTTGTAGCCCTCCAAAGACAAGTTCAATCCCAAATCCTGAATGTGGTCTCTTCTTTAAACCAAGTATCTGTCCTACTCTTACATGAAAATTGAAGAACATTGGAGCTGTCCTAGAATCAGTATCTTGCTTTAGTTTCCACAGCTTCTGAATGGTGCCCTGATACTAACAAGATGATACATCTAGAACAAGAATGTCTCAACCACTCTTACGCTCAAGAATCCATAGTCCTTAGTAATAAATGATAATGGGTTCCATCTACTAAACATAATTCTCTTAGAAAGCAATGTAAACAAAATAGAAGCTCACAAAGCTTGTAAACAAAATAGATGACCTAGATGGGTGGGATGGGGGGGGTGGGAGGGAGGTCCAAGAAGGAGGGGATATATGTATACATACAGCTGAGTCACTTCATTGTACAGCAGAAACTAACAACATTGTAAACCAATTATACTCCAATTTAAAAAAAAAGAAAAGAAAGTCACCTTAGATTTTTTTTCCTAATGTGTGGCCATTCTTCCCTACCCCTAGAACATTCCTGAGTTAGAACAAGTTCCAAACCTTAACCCAATCAGCTCTGGTCCCAGATCTGTGTCCATATTAACACACTTTAATAATTTATAGAGACTCATTTCATATTTTTCAAGTCTTATTCCATGGACTGCTTTTCCCACAAAATGCTAGTGGTTTTACTGTTTTAACATGGTTTCCAAGAACAAATTTTTGGGAATATGATTGGTTTAACAAAGTAACTTTTGTTTGATTTTTACTGCAAGAACTATCAAAACTTTTACTAAGACAAAGAATAGAAAGAAATCTATGTTCTTTTTCTTTCCTTGACTAAAGAAATTAAACCTTCTTGGACACAAAGCTGGCAATGGTTTAATTGTGAATAAAGAAGAATAGTATCTATACTAGCAAATTATCTAGTCTTAAACTGTAGCTCTGCTGTAAATCTTCTAATTACTTAAAAGGTCTTCTCCCACAGGAAGAAAAAGAATCATTATCGAATGTAATTTAAGAGCTGCCTCTCATAGCAGAACAAAAAAGAGGAATTATGACCAGCTAAATTTACTTAAAATGTTTTAACTAAATTCTACATCCTTGCCTATGGAGAGAAATTTTAGATTCTGAAATTTAATTGTACCAATACTCAACTTTTTGTTTGACCTTCTATTTCTAGTTTTATATAATACAAAATGTTTATAAACTGCTACATCTGCTCAATCAAATAATAACTGTTAAGCACACCCACGCATGATTTTTAAATAAAACATATCTGGGTGCTCTAAATAACTACTTTTTAGTAGCTCTGGGTATTGAGGAATTAGCTTTTACATTTCAATAGCCTAAGAAAAATGAAAAAAGTAATTTTAATGAAGTCAAATTTTCTAGATGGAAAAGCATATATAGCTGCAAATATGAAATAAATTAAATTCCCATTTGGAATTGTCTAATCTATAAATAAATACAGAGTTTTCAAAATTAAACCAAAATAAAGTTCTCAATATATATATTATGGAACAGGATGAGTTATAGCTAATATTTATTCATGATCAAGGTTTCTGTACTGGACTACACATAGAGAAAATAAGCTTGTTTCTTTTAAGACTACTTACACATAGATACAATTAGTCACTGAAGCAATGGTGGAAATGCATGATTAATAAGTACTGGTTTCAAATGTTTCCATATACTGATTCCATTAAGTGAACAGAATGTGGATGATGGGAGTGTTTTAGTCACACAGGAAATGAAGGAAATAAGAAGAAAATCATGCTCAAAATAATAAGCATCCATCATGCTAAGCTGGTAAAGTTTTAACTAAAAACAAAGATGAGAATAGTGAAATATGTTCCACTTTGCCTTGTTGCATGGGTTCTGTAAGTCCTTGGGGTCATTTTGTTCATGTCTATTAGATAAAAGAACCTCTAATATATATACTTATCCAAAGGGTGGGGGATGTGACTACAGATGAGAAAGTCACTATAGTGGTCAGAGAACACTAAATAGGGGATGATGAGCTTCTTTATTTTCCAAAACTTGACCAAATACCACATATACTTCTTCCTTTAACTTAGAGTGTGTGTGAGGGGAACTTTGCTGAGTTTCTGATCAAAATAGCACTTAATGCACTCTACATTATTGAAGTCTAGCATTACCCCTAGACATTTTCAAAGCTATGAACTAACAAAATAGAGACAACACATATGAAATATCTTGTATGAACCGCAGTAATAAGAGTGTAAAGCAACCTCCTATGGCTTGGCTTTCCAACATGGTGTTGGCTTTCCCCTCATGACATCCTGCATTCATCTCTCTGGCTGTCAATAGGCTCTGATAGAACTTTCAGACAATTATCAATATTCACTTATATTTCCTATTGAATCAAAATTACACAGTGATTGATTTAAATTGATTATAATCTTGTTAACATTATAATATTGCTCACAAACTAGTATAACCAAATAAAATATAAGTTGTTCTCTCTCTCCCCACCCCCTTTATTTTAATTGATTTTTTAAAACAACAATTGATGTGATTTGGGGTTTCTACATTGATAGGGAAAATGGTGTATTCCAACATATTATTATAATATGATATTCCCTAAAACTAAACTTTTGCCAAGGCTTTCATGAGCTGGGACAACTTAGTACTGTGAAGTAAATGATGGATTTCCAATAAAAATATAAATGTGAAGCTCTCTTATAAAATAGGGTATACATATGGGGATAGAGCTAAAACATATATTAAGTATTGATAGAAATTCAGGTTTTGTAAAGAGAATGGAGTGAAAAGTATTCAATTTATTCAGAAAATTTGGCTTCAAATTCCAAATCAACTGCTGGATGTGAGTCTTCAGCAAACCACTAAACTCTCTGTGGTTAAATTTAACCGTCTACAAAAATGGGGATAATGTGCTTGCCTGACTTACTTTTTAGTGCTCAATGGAGGAAATAAATGCAAAGTCACTCAGTAAATTCTAAAAAAAAAAAAAAAGGAGCTACAAATTGTTATGAGCTTTGATTAATGCTTTTGATGAACTAGCTCTATTGTTTTCTTGTGCAAAAAGGTCTGAGATGCATTACAAAAATTGACACGACAAGTGAGATGAAGCTACATATTTAGCACAGAGAATGTCTCAATAAATCAAATGATAAATGTGGAATGATGGAGTCTATTCCAGTGTGACAACAATTTCCTTCAGACTATTGATTTTTTAAAGCAATTTGTTACTCTTTAGATACAAGATGGAGTTGAAATTTTGATCTTCCTAATTGCATAAGTATACCAGGTTCATGAGGGTGATGTAGTCAGTATAAATAATTTTCACTTCATTTTGCTTCATTTAAGGAAAATTCTTAAAACTTGTGTTATTTTTCTAAAAAAATCTAGACAAAATTGTTGGGGAGGGAGTGAGAATAAGATGTAGCTTACTTGTCATTTTAGTAAAAGTACTTTAACCAATTAACAGAAATAAGCAAATCTTTAGTTTACCTTAAATATCCCTTCTCAGATGGAGAGATGCTTCTAATAAATAAAATTACTTTTCACTAGGTATAAACACTTTAAAGTCTTAAATATAAGTTGGTATATTTTAACATATTGGCAGTTAATAAAATTTGTCCTTTTTCTATTCTGTTAGTATCAACATTTAAAATACATTTATATTTTATTTACTACTATGTCAGCATGTGTGAATTATTGTAAAGCACTAAAATTCAATTCAGCAAGAAAATAAAAACAGAATAAATTCATTCTACATTAATTCTCCACTTTCACAAGCCTGTAGCTTCATTCTTAGACTTCTTTCTAGCTTACATTATCCTTGCACAGAGACTTAAGTAGTATCAATGTTTTCTCAAACTTGCTCACAGCTGAGTTGTCAATGACCAATTTAATTCCAGTGATAATGTACATGTGCTTTACTATTATTGCTTTCTTTTCAACCAAAGAATAAAAATAAATGTGTGCTCTCAGTGTTATTTTGTCTATCTCAAACCTCAGAATGCATTTCCAATACAAGTCAGTATGCTAGAACATATCGGCACACAAGTGCAAAAATGTAGCATTGACCTTAAAATATAAGGAACTGAATATTTCCACCCTTTTTGATATTTTTTATTTTTTGGCTGTGTTGGGTCTTCTTGCTGTGCGCCGGCTTTCTCTAGTTGCAGGGAGCGGAGGCTGCTCTTAGTTGCGGTGTGCAGGCTTCTCTTGTTGCAGAGCATGGGCACTAGGGTGTGCGGGCTTCAGTAGTTGCAGCACACAGGCTCAGTAGTCATGGCTCGCAGGCTCTAGAGTGCAGGCTCAGTAGTTGTGGTACATGAGCTTAGTTGCTCCACGACATGTGGGATCTTCCCGGACCAGGGATTGAACCCGTGTCCTCTGCGTTGGCAGGTGGATTCTTAACCACTGCGCCACCAGGGAAGTCCCTACCTTTTTTAATTTGTATGAGATATCCAATATTGCAAACTGCCTACATACAATCTGCTCAACACACAGAATCTTACATAGATAGAAACATTGAAGCAGGTATTTGTTCAACTTGAACAAACATTGGAGGCATGACATTGCAGCACATTTAAAACAAAATATAAGTGGAGTGGTCATCCCAAAATATGTAGAGATATCAGGTGTGGAATGAAGTTCATGTTGTGCCTGTTCCCTGGAATATTCTTTATTCTGTGTTCCTGGCTAACTTTTTCTCACCATTCAGTTTGTAAGAAGAAATATGTCTGCTACAGAAAGTCTTTCTAATGCCTCTCTTATTTTTCTTTTTTGTTAATAAATTTTATTATAATCTGTATTGCTACATTTGTTCTGGTAGGCATTTTAAAAATCTATCTTCAATAAATTGTAAGCTCCGTCAAGTCAGCTTAATATATACCTGTTCACTGCAGTTCATTCAACTCTTGCAAGAGCCATGCACATTCTAATCAAACAATAAATATTTTTGAACAAATAAATGCAGCCTTTTAGGGCCATACGGAGCATCTGAGAAGCCTTAACTAGCATCTCAAGAGCCTGGGCTCTTGAGCTAACTCCAGCTAAGTCAAGATATAGATACTGACTTCAATGAGTTAAGTTGGAGAATATTGTAGACGAATTCTAATATTAGTTGAGAGGTCTGTCTTCTCATGACAGACAAAGGTTGATTCAGGGTGTGAGACTGTGACCAGTGTATCCTTCTGAAAGGCTGACTTTTTATTTGACTTAGCAGGCAAAACAGAATACGTCCTTCAAATGCATTGAAAAACCGGGCCCAAGAGAATGATGTCATTCTCATTTAGCCTTGTATTCTGCCCTCTTATTATCCTTGGAAATAGGAATATTTGAGATTGTAAAATGATAAGAATATATAAGTCTTTGCTGAATTCAAAGGGGCATCTTTAGATTTCTAAGAATACAAGGCTTCAGCAGAACTTCTTAGAGTATTTATTATGTGTCAGTATTCAAAACTAGCAAACTTCTACCAACTGTACCACTTTGACTTTAATGTAACATAAAAGCTGTTTTGCATGACAAATTAGACTGTTGCAGCCAATATTATAATTAGTATAGAAAGCAGATATGTTAGATTCACATTTAGGAAAAAGCTAGAGGAGATTAATTACAGTCTATTAAAATTCTAAGTTCATCATCATTTGAATTTTTTTCACTTGATGCCAGAATGTAAGGATTCCAATACATTGGTGAGAAGAATCTAGCATGCACTGATCTACCATGCTGAACCCATTCAAACTTAAGGACCCAAATGTGTTATAAAGCATAATTACTTGAAAGCTAAATCTTAAGCAAGACAGAAATCTGAATTAAAATTGCCAAGGATCATATGTAGACAGAGAATACAATCAAGGAGAATCTATATAAATAAGGATTTGTCTTTAAGTAGTCCAAAATCACAAAATTATATGATTCATGTTGCCTATTACAGTTTAAAGTGGCTTCCTCTGAATTAATTTTAAGGCATTGAAAGGCATACCCATTTTCAAGTGTTTAAACATTCATTTTACATTAGCTTTTATATTAGCTGTCACATGTCACAATTGAGTGTCATCTGAATTGTCTATCTAATTATGCATGCAAATGCAGAGAATTCAGCAAGACTATTTTTAATAATATGAGTACTTGATGTCACTTTTTGATTTTTATTAGACTAATTAATATAATTATATACAAAACCATTTGTGACATAAATTCCAAGTAACAAGCTGTCAATCATTCAAACATAATGTGATAATACATTTTGGTTAATCTCATCCAAAACCACAATCTTAGATTTCAGAGTTCCATTTGCCTTTTTTAAACAACAGATCAGTGCTCTTTCAAAGGTAATCATGAAAGTCTTCTATGTGAAATATAACATGATCAAAACAAGTGGGGTCAAAACCTACGGTGATAAATAGTACTTCCCCATCAAGAGAGCTGTTCTGCAATAAAACCTTTAGCTAAACTTCTCAGGTTAGGTTTTGGAAATTCTGATTTGCTTTATTTATGCAAACAGAGGATGGGGGCAAATTAAACCTCTTCTGTCCTTCTAAGCTAAATGTACTGCATTAAAAAAAGAAAAAGAAAAAAACTGTGGCAGAAGCATTTCATTACTTTCTTACTTTAATACTCATAGCCTAATTTATCCTACAGTAATTATAGCTGGATGATCAGCTAATTAGGACTAGTCATTATCATTTTCATAGGCTCTTTGTAGAGTATTATGTCTGAGTGATTTAATATACATTGCTTTATGAACACTCTCTTGCAAGTAACACACAAACAGAGCCATAGGAAGATGAAAGCAAATGTCATTTCATGACCATGAAAATCACTTTTTATTTATTTTTTATGTGGACCATTATTTAAAAGTCTTTATTGAATTTGTTAAAGTATTGCTTCTGTTTTATTTATTTATTTATTTATTTGGCCACGAGGCTTGTGGGATCTTAGCTCCCTGTCCAGGAATTGAACCCATACCCACTGCATTGGAAGGTGAAGTCTTAATCACTGGATCGCCAGGGAAGTCCCCCTCGCCACTGAAAAATCACTTTATTTTTTTAAGTAGAGCTATGAGTCTGAGTAAAGTCACATATGTTAGAGTCAAAAGAATAAAAAGCAGCTTTAATCTTCAAAAACACATTATCTGCATTAATGTGTAATTTTCTGGTTTCCTACATAGTTCTCACCACATGTGCTTTTTGTTTTTCTGAATGTTAGAACTTTTACTTTTATGCTAAATTTATCATGGAAATAATTATGTTATTGAAGAAAGAATTTTGAGTGTTAGAAAACTTTAGTTTGAATTCTGGCTTCACTACACAGCAAGTAGGTAACTTTAAGGAAAACGTTTAACAACTGCACTCAATAACCTCATCATAAAATGAGTCAAATAGTTTTTCCTCTGTCTCAGCATGGGTGATTTTAAATTTCAAAAAGAAAATATGAATCTAAAATACAGTCTGTAAATGCACTCTATGCACATTATATCATTTGGTCCACACTTTAAAATTCTTTTGTATATATACTGTTTTACATATATAAAAGAATCAATGTACCATTTATCTGTTGTATGATTGGTGTTATCTTAGATCCATGAAGAGTCTACTTAAAGTAGACACTAATGTGAACATTTTGGTGAGAGATTTAGTAAGAATCAGGGGACAGAGAATGAAAATCAGATTTACTTTAATTTTGATCTAAGATTTCAAATATACTTTTGCCAGTAGACAAGGATTTTTAAAAATAAAGAGGGACATAAATAAATCAAACTTTGTGATGTGCCCCAAATATTTTTGTAACTCAAATAAGACTAGGTTTCCACGGTCAGTCTCTGTTTTCAGAGACTGGAGGCCAATTTCAGCTCAACATCACAATAAAAATATACACATGTGCACATGTACAGATGGCATTTTAAAACGTTGATAAAAAGTACAGGTATTACTGAAGGGTTTGTGAGAGATGAAAGAGAAAATTATATCAAAAACCAAATATCCATATTTTCTAAAATATTTTTTTAAACATCAAATTATTCTATAACTCCTTATTCCACCAATGAAAATATTATTGAAAAATTTCCTCACCCATGATTTCCCACTATGTAGTGATTTCATCCTCCTCTCTTCCAGTTTAGTTTTCTTTTAGCTCCTCCATTTTGCATCTTTCTTCTCAGAATAAAGTCATCAAATGAAAGATCTTTCTTTGTACCTAACCACATTTAAAGCCTGAAAAAACTCTAAACAAAATTTATTAATGTTTTTGGATAAAGATGACAGAGCATGTACAATTTTCTCCTTGCCCAGAACTGATTCATAGAAATAACATGAATGAAAGTAGTTAAAACAATATTAACACCAACAAAATAGAATTGAAGGTGAAAAGCATAAACAGGAGGGGAGGAACACATTTCATATGAGTCAAAGAAGCAACCCCAAGGTAGAATTAATAGTCATCAATCTTTAAATAACTAATAACATAACTTTGAAATAAACCAAAAACTTTTAGAAATGAAAGAACAGATTGATAAAACTACAAACATAGTGGAAAATTTTAACATAACTGTCTAATAAATCAGCAGGTTTAGTAGATAAATAATGGGTACTTATATATGAGATTTAAATGACACAATTAACAAGTTCACTATAATCAAAATATATAGATTTTTTTGCCAAGCAAAAGAAAAAAGCACAATAATTACAAATTGCTTGGGAAAATATAGTTCATAATATTACTAAAAACAAGCATGTATAAATCATCTTCACTAACCAAAATAAATTAGAAATGAATTATATCAATAAAAATTTTACTATATATCAAAGCAGAAAAAGAGCAAAATAGGAAAAGGGTAAAACTTACAAGTTACTTACACATGAATCACAGTTGAAGTAATATATACCACGCCATGTAAGTTAAGTATAAACTTATACTAAGAAGAAAATGCACAGCTTAAACTGAACTATTAAAGAACAAGACATATCCAAAGTTCATGAACTAAGTTTTCAATTCAAGTTGCCAGAGAAGAACAATAAACTAAACACAAATTAATATTAAAAGAATGATATTGCTATTTGAAAGAAACGGTATAGCTAAAAGTACAATTTAATGACATGGAAAAACTCCCTCTAAATTAGAATTAATGAAGAAATCAAAAGCTTTTTATTTTCATTGTGTTAGAAAACACATAACATAAAATTTACCATCTTAACTATTTTTAAATGTACAGTTCAGTAGAATTAAGCATATTAATATCATGGTGAAACATCTCTGGAACTTTTTTATCTTGAAAAACTCAAATGCTATATCCATTAAACAACTCCTCTCTCCCTCTTTCCTCCACCTTCTGGCTATCCAATTTGGATGCCTTTTTATTATTTTTCTGCCTACATGTTCTGGCTAGGACCTTCAATACTATGTTGAAAAGGAGTGGCAAGAGCAGGCCTCCTTCTCTTGTTTTTGATCTTAGAGGAAAAGATCTCAGTCTTTTACCAATGAGTATGTTAGCTATAGGCTTTTGACATACAGGCGTACCTCCTTTTATAGCATTTGCTTTATGGTGCTCCTCGGACATTTCGTTTTTTACAAATTGAAGGTGTGTGGCAATCCTGCATTGAACAAATCTATCTGCACCACTTTTCCAAGAGCATTTGTTTACTTTGTATTTCTGTATCACATTTTGGTAGTTCTCATGGTATTTCAAACTTTATTATTATAATTGCTATGGTGATCTATGATCAGTGATCTTTGATGTTACTATTGTAATTGTTTTGGGGCACCATAAACTGCACCTATTTAAGATGGCTAACTTAATTGATTACTGTTGTGTGTGTTTTGACTGTTCCACCAACCAGTCATTCCCCCATCTCTCTCTCTCTCCTCAGACCTCCCTATTCCCTGAGGCACAACAATATTGAAAATAGGCCAATTAATAATCCTACAATAGCCTCTAAGTGTTCAAGTAAAAGGAAGAGTCATGTCTTTCACTTTAAATCAAAAGCTAGCTATGATTAAACTTAGTGAGGAAGGCATGTTGAAAGCTAAAAACAAGGTCTTTTAGAGCAGTTGTTGTAAAAGTTGTGAATGCAAAGGAAAAGTTATTGAAGAAAATTAAAGATGCTACTTCAGTGAACACACAAATGATAAGAAAGCCAAACAGCCTTCTTGCTGATATGGAGAAAGTTTTAGTGGTCTATATAGGAGATCAAACCAGCCACAATATTCCCTTAAGCCAAAACCTAGTCCAGAGCAAAGTCCTAACTCTCTTAATTCTATGAAGGCTGAAAGAGGTAAAGAAGCTGCAGAAGAAAAGTTTGAAGCCAGCAGAGGTTGCTTCATGAGCTTTAAGGGAAGACACCATCTCCATAACATAAAAGTGCAAGATGAAGCAGCAGTTGCTGATGTGGAAGCTGCAGCAAGTTATCCAGAAGATCTAGCTAAGATCATTAATGAAGGTGGCTACACTAAACAACAGATTTTTCAATGTAGATGAAATAGCCTTCTATTGGAAGAAGATGTCATCTAGGACTTTCATAACTAGCAAGGAGAAGTCAATGCCTGGCTTCAAAGCTTCAAAGGACATGCATACTCTTGTTAGGGGCTAATGCAGTTGGTGACTTTAAGTTGAAGCCAATGCTCACTTGCCATTCCCAAAATCCTAGGGCCCTTAAGAATTATGCTAAATTGGTTCTGCCTATGCTTTATAAATAAAACAACAAAGTCTGGATAATAGCATATTTGCTTGCAATATGGTTTACTGAATATTTTAAGCCCATTGTTGAGACCTACCACTCAGGAAGAAAGATTCTTTTAAAAATATTACTGCTCATTGACAATGCACCTGGTCACTCAAGAGCTCTGATGGAGATGTACAATGAGATTAATATTGTTTACATGCCTGCTAACACAACATCTATTATGCAGCTTTGGATCAAGAAGTAATTTCCTTCAAGTCATTCTTTAAGGAATACGTTTTGTAGGGCTATAGCTGCCATGGGTAGCGATTCCTCTGATAAATCTGGAGAATGTAAATAGAAAATCTTCTAGAAAAGAATCACCATTCTAGATGTCATTAAGAACATTTGTGATTTATGGGAAGAGGTCAAAACATTAACATAAACAGGAGATTGAAAGAAGTTAATTCCAACTCACATGGATGACTTTGAAGGGTTCAAGACTTTAGCGGAGGAAGTAACTACAAATGTGATAAAAAATAGCAAGAGAACTAGAATTAGAAGTGGAGCCTGAAGATGTGGCTGAATTGCTGTAATCTCATGATAAAACTTTAATGGATGAGGAGTTGCTTCTAATGGATGAGCAAAGAAAGTGGTTTCTTGAGATGGAATCTACTCTATGATGACAATACTGTGAAGATTGATGAAATGACAACAAATGATTTAAAATATTAAATAAAATTAGTTGATAAAGCAGTGGCAGAGTTTGAGAGTATTGACTCCAATTTTGAATGAAGTTCTACTGTGGTTAAAATGCTATCAAACAGTTTTACATGCTACAGAGCAGAAATCATTTACAGAAGAGTCAATTAATGCAGCAAACTTCACTGTTGTCTTATTTTAAGAAGTTTCCACAGCCACCCCAATCTTCAGCAGCCACCACCTGATCAATCAGCCACCATCAACATCGAGACAAGACGCTCCATCAGCAAAAAGATTATCACTGGCTGAAGTTTCAGATGATAGTAAGCATTTTCTAGCAACAAAGTATATTTTACTTAAGGTATGTACATTATTTCTTAGACATAATGTTATTATACACTTAATAGGCTATAGTATAGTGTAAATATAACATTTATAAATATAACTTTTTGGAAATCAAAAAATCTGTGACTCACTTTATTGTGATATTAACTTTATTGCAGTGGTCTGAAATCAAACCCACAATATCTCCAAGGTATGACTGTATGGACTTTATTATGTCGAGGTAAACTCCTATTCCTAGTTTTTTTAGTGTTTTTATCATGAAAGGGTGTTGGATCTTGTCAAATGCTTTTTCTGCATCAATTGAAATGATCAAATGATTTTTTTTTCATTCTGTTAATATGGTGTATTACACTGATTGATTTTCAGATGTTGAAACACTCTTGCATTTCAGGAACTAGTCCCACTTGGTCATGGTGTATAATCCTTTTAGTATGCTGTTGAATACAGTTTGCTAGTATTTTGTTGAGAAATTTTGCATCAATATTCATCAGAGTTATTGGTCTGTAGATTTCTTTTCTTGTAGTGTCTTTCTTTAGCTTCGTTATCAGGGTAATGCTGGCTTCATCAAAGAGAGTTAGTGAGTGTTCCCTTCTCTTCAATGTTTTGGAAGAGTCTGAGAAGGATTGACATTCATTCTTCTTAAATGTTAGGCAGAATTCTCCGCTGAAGTCCTGGGCTTTCTTTTGTCAGGAGGTTTTTGATTACTGATTCAATCTCTTTACTAGCTATTGGTCTGTGCCTATTTCTTTTTCTTCATGACTCAATCTTGGTAGGTTGTGTGTTTCTAGGAATTTATTCATTTCTTCTAAGTTATCTAATTTGTTGGCATAAAATTGCTCATAGTATTCTCTTATAATAATTTTTATTTCTGTGACACTGGTTGAAATGTCTCCTCTTTTATTTCTGATCTTAGCTATTTGAGTCTACTCTCTTTTGTTCTTAGATTCAATTTAGCTATGCGTTTGTCAATTATGCTATCTCCAAAAAAATCAACACTTAGTTTTGTTGATTTTTTTCTATTTTCTATTCCATTTATCACTGCTCTAATCTTTATTATTTCCTTTCTTCTTCCAGCTTCGGGTTTAGTTTGCTCTTTTTCTAGTTCCTTAGTGTATATAGATTGTTGATTTGAGATCTTTATTCTTACTTACTGTATACATTTACAGATATAAACTTTCCTCTTAAAACTGTTTTTGTTGCATCCTATAAGTTTAGGTATGTTGTGTTTTCATTTTCATTTGTCTCAAGATGTTTTCTAATTACTCTTATTATTTCTTCTTTGACTCATCGGTTGTTTAATAGAGTGTTGTATAATTTCCACATATTTGTAAAGTTTCCCAGTTCTCCTTTTGCTATTGCTTTCTAGTTTCATTCCATTGTGATTAGAAAGGATATGTTGTACAATTTCAATCTTTTTAAATTTGTTAAGACTTGTTTTGTGGTCTAACATATATGTAGTCTACCCTGGAGAATGTTTCATGTGCATTTGGGAAGGATGTATATTGTGCTCTTGTTTGGTGGAATATATATGTATATGTATATATGTATATATGTGTGTGTGTGTGTATATATATATATATATATATATGTATATATTTAGGTCCTATTGGTCTATAGTGTTGTTCAAGTCCTCTATTTTCTCACTGATATTCTTTGTGGCTGTTCTGTCTATTACTAAAAATATTGAAGTCTCCTACTTTTATTGTGTGGATATCTATATCTATGTCTATGTCTTTCAATTCTGTCAAAATTTTCTTCATATATTTAGAAGCTCTGATTTTGGGTGCATACATATTTATAATTGTTTTATCTTCTTGTTGAACTGACTCCTTATCATAATACAATGTTCTTGTCTCTTGTAATAGTTTTTGACTTAAAGTCTATTTTGTCTGAAATTATTCTGCTCTATTTTTCTTTTTCCATTCTTTTCCATTCAGTATTTGTGTATCCTTAGATCTAAGGTGAGTCTCTTGTAGATAGAATATAGTTGTATCCTGGGTTGGTTTGTTTGTTTGTTTTCAATCCATTCAGAAATCGATGACTTTTGATTGGGGAATTTAATCATTTGCATTTGTGGAACTTACTGACAGAGAAGTAATTGCTATTGCCATTTTTTTCTAATTGTTTTTTGTGTGTCTTATAGCTTTTCCGTCTTTCATTTCCTTTCTCACTGCCTTCCTTTGTGTTTCCTTGACTATTTTTTAGTGACAAGCTTTTAGTACCTTCTCATTTCATTTTGTGTACACTCTATAAGTGCTTTCTTTGTGGTTACCCGTTCAATTATATAAAACATCCTAAATATATTACATTCTATCCTAAACTGATGATAATTTCAATCACATGTAAAAACTGGACCTCTTTATAGATTCACTCCTTTTTTTATGTTATTGATGTCACAAATTACATCTTTACATATCATATACCTGTTAAGATAGATATACAGTTATTTTTAAGTTTTTTGTCATTTAAATTCTATACAATAATTAAAAGTGAATATATACAACAAAGTTAGAATAGTGCAGGTTACTATATTTTGTTCAGGTATTTACCTTTGGCTGTGTTGTTGTATTCTTAACTGTCTTATTTAATGAAAAATATTCCAATCCTTACAAGGTTACATTTTCCCATGTGTTCTTATAATAAATTCCCTCTTACTGAAATACTCTGAGAATATATTTAGTCCTTGAAAATTAAGCATCCAGAAAGTTAAAATATTTCTTTTTTAGTATTTTCCCCCAAAAAAACTGGCTTAAAAAACAACAAATAACATAAATACACAAATGTTTTATTATTGTATAATTATCATGGTCAAAATTAAATTTTATCCTAATTTTAAAACTTAACTCATTAACAGCATTATAGGCTTTTGAGAAGGAACTAAAACAGAAAAACCCCTGGTTTAGAAGTTTAACTGATAGAAAAACAAACAAAGTGATCAATATTGACACATAGAATAGTAAAGCTTGGGAAGGGAAAATCCTTGAAATGCTACAGGTTTGATGTTTGTTTTCTTCTAGATAAAGTCTCTGATAGCTGTCAAGGTTTGGGTCTGGCAGAGGCAAAAAAAATCCCTAAGAAATACTTTAATCTTAGTGACTAACTTTAGAAGTAGGGAAATAATAATATACTTTAGAAAGTTGGGTGGTAGGGAGAGGTAAATCAACAGAAAAAAATTAACTCTGTGCAACTATGTTTTTATTTGTGAGTATTAATTTTTATTTTTATAGTCTTCTCCACTGAAAAAGAAGAATGTCCTGGAGCACTGCAGTTTGTGTTAGTTAATTGGATTTTTTCAATATAGTATTCAGAGGACAGTGTCTCGAAAATAAATTTTTATTCAGAATAGGCATCTTCCAAGTAGAAAATTAAAAGTATGTAATTGAGATATAAAACTGTCATGAATAAATACACCAAAATACCCTCAGAAAAAAATTTAATCTTTTTTGTGAATTTCTGCTTTAAAGATGAATGTATGTGACTTTTGATCTGGACTAGTAGAGTATCTACATGTTTGATTCAAATATCCAATTCTTTTTTTTTAATTTACAAATTTTGTCATTTTCAGTTGATCTAAAATACACTGAATAGGTCTTGAGATAATTCCATGAAAGTGTAAAATAATTGACTTCTGTGTTTTAGACATGTTTGGGGAAGAATTTAACCTTAATGGACTGGACCACCTAAAATTAAAGGGAGAGATTGATAATACATCCAGATTCACTAAGTCTACAGAAACCTCACTATAAATACAAAGACCTAAATAAGTAAAAACTAAAAGGATGGAAAATGATATACCATACTAACACTAATTTTAAAAAATCCTGTAGTGGCTATATTAATATCAGAAAAAATGAGGTTTCAGAAGAAACTGTATTATCATGGATAAGAAAAGCATTTTATAATCATGAAAAATGAACATAATAATCCTAAATGTTTATGTGTCTCATAACATAGCTTCAAAACACATGAAGCAAAAACTGATAAAACTGCAGGGTAAATGCACAGATCCACAGTTATAGTCAGATTTCAATACCCTTCTTTCAATCATTAATAAGACAGAGAGAAATTCAATAAAGGTTATACCCTTCTGCACTATCATCCAGCATGACCTAACAGAAATTTGTAGAACACATCACCTAACAATGGCAGAATAGACATTCTTTACAAGTGCAATGAACCATTTGCTAAGATAGACCATCTTCTGTTCTGGACTATAAAACAAGCCTCCATAAACTGAAAATGATTCAAGTCCTATGAAATGTTCTCTGACAACAATGTAACTAAATTACAAATTAATAACAAAAATAGATCTGGAAAATTGCTAAATACTTGGAAACTAAAAAAAACAAAATTCTATATAATCCATAAGTCTAAAAATACCTGAAAAAGGAAATTAAAAAATATTATGAGCTGAATGAAAATGAATGCACAACATATCAAAATATGGGGTATGCAGCTAAATTATTACATAAAGAAAAATTTATAGCATTAATGACACGTATTAGAAAAGAAAAAAGATCATTAACCTCAAATCAGTAACTTTAGGGTAACTTCAGAAACTAAAAAAAGAAGAGCAAATGAAGCCCAAAATATTCAGAATGAAAGAAATAAGAGCAGAAATCAGTGAAACAGAACATAGATACTGTAGAGAAAAATCAGTGAAATTAAAATCTAGTTCTTTCAGAAGATCAATAAACTGATAAAACTCTTGCCATACTAATCCAAAAATGATGTGCAATGACACAAATAACCAATATCAGGAATGAGAGGTTGTCACTCCAGATGCTACAGGTATTAAATGGACAATAAAAGAATGTTATGAACAACTTTATGATAATAAACCCCACAACTCAGATTAAATGAACAAAGTACTTGAAAAATACAAGCTACCAAGGCTTACTCAAGAAGAAATAAATTACTCGACTAGCCCTATGACTATTAAAGAAATTGAATTTGTTATTATATTTCCCACAAAGAAACTCCAGGCTCAGATGGCTTTGTTGTAGAATTGTACCAAACATCTAGAAATAATACCAATTCCAGACAAACTCTTCCATAAAATTGAAGAGGAGGGAATACTTCTCACCACATTACAGGAAAAGAAAACTGTAGGCCAATACTCCTCACTACCATAGATAGAATATTCTTAAAATTTTGGCAAATTAAATACAACAGTATATTTTAAAAAGTTATGTGTTATGAGCAAGCAGGATTTTTCCAGGATACGAGATTATTCTATCATTTAGAAATCAATCAATGTAATTAAGACATTAAAATTTTCACATTTCATCAGATTAGTCCCTCTGTGACCATGATGGATCAGGACAAAAGCAATTTAAATCCTCAGTCATATCTGAACGTGGTGAGAAACATGATCATTCAAATCACAAAAATGATCAAACTTCTCCCTACTGCAGCTAATGTGGGTGACTACTGCTCCTTTACCAATTACAGATCTAACCTTGTTTCATTCATCCTGAATTATAGATAAAAAATTTTAAGATACCCAATCAGAGACTTGCCCCTACTCACTAGAAATTAAAAAATAAATAATTAGTATAATACCAATAAAAATTGTTGAGAGATTATTATGCAAACACGAACTCTCCGTATTTTTCCTTCTAATGTTATGAAAATTTTAGATATTATGTATATTACTCAGAGTAGGCTGAAAATATTAAAAGGTCCAAACACAATAGACACTTATTTCCTACTCACATACAAACAGACAGGACCATTCAAGATCCTCTGCCAACATCAAATGGAATCTTCGAAGGCCTTGTTGGGTGTTTTTTTTTTTTTAGAAGAATTTCACTTTATTTATTTATTTATTTATTTATTTTTTTATTGGCTGTGTTGGGTCTTCGTTTCTGTGCGAGGGCTTTCTCTAGTTGTGGCAAGCGGGGGCCACTCTTCATCGCGATGCACGGGCCTCTCACTATCGCGGCCTCTCTTGTTGCGGAGCACAGGCTCCAGACGCGCAGGCTCAGTAGTTGTGGCTCATGGGCTTAGTTGCTCCGCGGCATGTGGGATCTTCCCAGACCAGGGCTCGAACCCGTGTCCCCTGCATTGGCAGGCAGATTCTCAACCACTGTGCCACCAGGGAAGCCCTGTTCGGTGTTTTTAATATAGTCATCTGAAACAAAAAAAAAGCATGGAGGACCATATTTAGGAAATATTTTGTGCCATGCAATGGAGTCCTACATGTCACGTCCACTCATATACTACTGGCTAGAATGCTGTTTTACACCCATCCTTAACTGCAAGCAAGTCTGAAAAATGAAGCATAGCTATTAACCAGAAATGAGAGAAAACGGGTTTTGCTTATCAACACCAGGTATGCTATGGATTTTTTAAAAATTTAACTGAAATATATATGCATAAACATACATATATATATGCAAAGTTTAAAGATAAAGGGAATACTCATGTCACCACCACCCCATTTAAAAAAAAAAAAAAAGCAATGTCAGATATGCCTTCTGTTTATGCCTTCAAGATTACAAAATTCTCCCTCCTCACAAAGGTAAACACTATATTGGCTCCTGCAGTAATATTTTCCTTATTATTATTATTTTTTAATATGGTAGTGCCTATGAATGTGTTCTAACAAAATAGCTTTGCCCAGTTTTGAACTTTATATAAACAGCATCACGACATATATATTTATACTTACACATTATTTTTATTTTTATGAGATTCATTCATGTTTTAGTGTATTATATGTCATATTAAGAATATAGCCCATTTTATTTCATTCTATCCATAAACCGTGATTGTTTCTAGTTTAGGACAGTTATAAACAAAGTGACTATGGACTTTTTGTACCTGCTTCTGGTTCATGGTGAAAAGTTTCCCTACCCAGGTAAGGACTTGATGAACCATGTGGTATATTTACATTCAATTTTACTAAGTAATATCATACTAGTTTTCCAAAAACATTGTAACACTATGTGCTCCCATAATGGTATGATCATGGTATGAGGATTCCCATTTTGCCATATCACTGACAACAGTATCATTACATTTTCTTTTTAACTCTTGTACATCTAATAAATGTGTAATTATATCTTATGTTGTTTCAATGTGGATTTCCTTGATCACCTCTGTGTTTTCCTGGTGATCAATGAAGATGAGTATCTTTTGATAAGCTTATAGGCCATTTGGAGTTTCTTTTTATTCAAGTGCTTGTAGAAGTATTCTGAGTTTCCCAGTGGATTTTCTTATTCTCATTAATGTGTAAGAATTCATTATATACTGTGGGATTTTTATCAGTGATATGTGTTCTGAATATTTTCCCATTCAGTGATTTGTTTTTTACTTATCTTTTGATTTGCTTTATAGTGTCTTTGGTGAACAGAAATTTTTATTTTTAATGTAGTCAAATTCATTATTTATTGCTTTATCAGTAGTGCTTTCTAAGCTCTGTTCCATCATTTCTGGCAACCAATAAGGCAAGCCCAACCAACCTCTTCTTTTCTGAAGATTACTGGCTTTATATTAATTATTTTCTTTCTTTTAACATCTTTATTGGAGAACAATTGCTTTACAATGCTGTGATAGTTTCTGCTGTATAACAAAGTGAACAACTATACGTGTACATATATCCCCATACCCCCTCCCTCTTGCATCTCCCTCCCACCCTCCCTATCCCACCCCTCTAGGTGGTCACGAAGCACTGAGCTGATCTCCCTGTGCTATGCGGCTGCTTCCCACTAGCTGTCTATTTTACATTTGGTAGTGTATATATCTAAATGCCACTATCTCAGTTCTTCCCAGCTTACCCTTCCACTACCCCATATCCTCAAGTCCATTCTCTACATCTGCATCTTTATTCCTGTCCTGCCCCAAGGTTTTTCAGAATGATTTTTTTTTTTAGATTCCATATATATGTGTTAGCATACAGTATTTGTTTTTCTCTTTCTGACTTACTTCACTCTGTATGACAGACTCTAGGTCCATCCACCTCACTACAAATAACTCAATTTCGTTTCTTTTTATGGCTGAGTCAATATTCCATTGTATATAGGTGCCACATCTTCTTTATCCATTCATCTGCCAATGGACACTTAGGTTGCTTGCATATCCTGGCAATTGTAAACAGTGTTGCAATGAACATTGTGGTACATAACTCTTTTTGAATGATGGTTTTCTCAGGGTATATGCCCAGTAGTGGGATTGCTGGGTCATATGGTAGTTCTATTTTTAGATTTTTAAAGAAACTCCATACTGTTCTCCATAGTGGCTGTATCAATTTTCATTCCCACCAACAGCACAGAAGTGCTCCCTTTACTCCAGACCCTCTCCAGCATTTATTGTTTGTAGACGTTTTTATGATGGCCATTCTGACAGGTGTGAGGTGATACCTCTTTGTAATTTTGATTTGCATTTCTCTAATGATTAGTGATGTTGAGCATCCTTCCATATGTTTGTTGGCAATCTGTATATCTTCTCTGGAGAACTGTCTGTTTAGCTCTTCTGCCCATTTTTGGATTGGGTTGTTTGTTTTTTTTGATATTGAGCTGCATGAGCTGCTTGTATATTTTGGAGATTAATCCTTTGTCAGTTGCTTTTTTTGCAAATATTTTCTCCCATTCTGAGGGTTGTCTTTTCATCTTGTTTATGGTTTCCTTTGCTCTGCACAAGCTTTTAAGTTTCATTAGGTCCCATTTGTTTAATTTTGTTTTTATTTCCATTTCTCTAGGAGGTGGGTCAAAAAGGATCTTGCTGTGATTTATGTCATAGAGTGTTCTGCCTATGTTTTCCTCTAAGAGTTTTATAGTGTCTGGCCTTACATTTAAGTCTTTAATCCATTTTGAGTTTATTTTTGTGTGTGGTGTTAGGGAGTGTTCTGATTTTATCCTTTTACATGTAGCTGTCCAGTTTTCCCAGCACCATTATTGAAGAGGCTGTCTTTTCTCCATTGTATATTCTTGCCTCCCTTATCAAAGATAAGATGACCATATGTGTGTGGGTTTATCTCTGGGCTTTCTGTCCTGGTCCATTGATCTATATGTCTGTTTTTGTGCCAGTACCATACTGTCTTGAGTACTGTAGCTTTGGAGTATAGTCTGAAGTCTGGGAGCCTGATTCCTCCAGCTCCATTTTTCTTTCTGAAGATTGCTTTGGCTATTCGGGTTCTTTTGTGTTTCCATACAAATTATGAAGTTTTTTGTTCTAGCTCTGTGAAAAATGCCATTGGTAGTGATAGGGATTGCATTGAATCTGTACATTGCTTTGGGTAGTATAGTCATTTTCACAATATTGATTCTTCCAATCCAAGAGCATAGTATATCTCTCCATCTGTTTGTATCATCTTTAATTTCTTTCATCAGTGTCTTATAGTTTTCTGCATACAGGTCTTTTGTCTCCTTAGGTAGGTTTATTCCTATGTATTTTATTATTTTTGTTGCAATGGTAAATGGGAGTGTTTCCTTAATTTCTCTTTCAGATTTTTCATCATTAGTGTATAGGAATGCAAGAGATTCCTTTGCATTAATTTTGTATCCTGCTACTTTACCAAATTCATTGATTAGCTCTAATAGTTTTCTGGTAGCATCTTTAGGATTCTCTATGTACAGCATCATGTCATCTACAATCAGTGACAGTTTTGTTTCTTCTTTTCTGATTTGGATTCCTTTTATTTCTTTTTCTTCTCTGATTGCTGTGGCTAAAACTTCCAAAACTATGTTGAGTAATAGTGGTAAGAGTGGACATCCTTGTCTTCTTCCTGATCTTAGTGGAAATGGTTTCAGTTTTTCACCATTGAGAACAATGTTGGCTGTGGGTTTGTCATATATGGCCTTTATTACGTTGAGGTAAGTTCCCTCTATGACTACTTTCTGGAGGGTTTTTATCATAAATTGGTGTTGAATTTTTTCAAAAGCTTTTTCTGCATCTATTGAGATGATCATATGGTTTTTACCCATTAATTTGTCAATATGGTGTATCACATTTGTTGATCTGCATATATTGAAGAATCCTTGCATTCCTGGGATTAACCCCACTTGATCATGGCGTATGATCATTTTAATATGCTGTTGGATTCCGTTTGCTAGTATTTTGTTGAGGAGTTTTACATCTATGTTCATCAGTGATATTGGCCTGTAGTTTTCTTTCTTTGTGACATCTTTGTCTGGCTGGTATCAAGGTGATGGTGGCCTCGTAGAATGAGTTTGGGAGTGTTCTTCCCTCTGCTATATTTTGGAATAGATTGAGAAGGATAGGTGTTAGCTCTACACTAAATGTTTGATAGAATTCACCTGTGAAGCCATCTGGTCCTGGGCTTTTGTTTGTTGGAATATTTTTAATCACAGTTTCAATTTCAGTGCTTGTGATTGGTCTGTTTATATTTTCTATTTCTTCCTGGTTCAGTCTCGGAAGGTTGTGCTTTTCTAAGAATTTGTCCATTTCTTCCAGGTTGTCCATTTTATTGGCATATAGTTGCTTGTAGTAATCTCTCATGATCCTTTGTATTTCTACAGTGTCAGTTGTTACTTCTCTTTTTTCATTTCTAATTCTGTTGATTTGAGTCTTCTCCTTTTTTTTTTTTTTTTTTTTGATGAGTCTGGCTAATGGTTCATCAATTTTGCTTATCTTCTCAAAGAACCAGCTTTTAGTTTTATTGATCTTTGCTGTTGTTTCCTTCATTTCTTTTTCACTTATTTCTGATATGATCTTTATGATTTCTTTCCTTCTGCTAACTTTGGAGTTTTTTTGTTGTTCTTTCCCTGATTGCTTTAGGTGTAATGTTAGTTGGTTTATTTGAGATTTTTCCTTTTTCTTGAGGTAGGAATATTGCTATAAATTTCCCTCTTAGAACTGCTTTTGCTGCATCCCATAGGTTTTGGGTCATTGTGTTTTCATTGTCCTTAGTTTCTAGGTATTTTTTGATTTTCTCTTTGATTTCTTCAGTGATCTCTTGGTTATTTAGTAGTCTATTCTTTAGCCTCCATGTGTTTGTATTTTTTACAGATTTTTTTTCCTGTAATTGGTATCTAGTCTCATAGTGTTGTGGTCTGAAAAAATATTTGATACGATTTCAATTTCTTAAATTTACCAAGGCTTGATTTCTGACCCAAGGTATGATCTATCCTGGAGAATCTCCTTGAGCACTTGAGAAGAAAGTGTATTCTGTTGTTTTTGGATGGACTGTCCTATAAGTATCAATTAAGTCCATCTTGTTTAATGTGTAATTTAAAGCTTGTGTTTCCTTAATTATTTTCACTTTGGATGGTCTGTCCATTGGTGAAAGTGTGCTGTTAAAATCCCTTAGTATTATTGTGTTACTGTCAATTTCCCCTTTTATGGCTGCTAGCATTTGCCTTATGTATTGAGGTGCTCTTATATTGGGTGCATAAATATTTACAATTGTTATATCTTCTTCTTGGATTGATCCCTTGATCATTATGTAGTGTCCTTCTTTGTCTTTTGTAATAGTCTTTGTTTTAAAGTCTATTTTCTCTGATATGAGAATTGCTACTCCAGCTTTCTTTTGATTTCCATTTGCATGGAATATCTTTTTCCATCCCCTCACTTTCAGTCTGTACGTGTCCCTAGGTCTGAAGTGGGTCTCTTGTAGACAGCATATATATGGGTCTTGTTTTTATATCCATTCAGCCAGTCTGTGTCATTTGGTTGGAGCATTTAATCCATTTACATTTAAGGTAATTATTGATATGTATGTTCCTATTATCATTTTCTTAATTGTGTGGGGTTTGTTATTGTAGGTCATTTCCTTCTCTTGTGTTTCCTGCCTAGAGAAGTTCCCTTAGCATTTGTTGTAAAGCTGGTTTAGTGGTGCTGAATTCTCTTAACTTTTGCTTGTCTCTAAGGTTTTTAATTTCTCTGTCAAATCTGAATGAGATCCTTGCTTGGTAGAGTAATCTTGGTTGTAGTTTTTTTCCCTTTCATCACTTTAAATATGTCCTGCCACTGCTTTCTGGCTTGCAGAGTTTCTGCTGAAAGATCAGCTGTTAACCTTATGGGGATTCCCTTGTATGGATTCTCTTATTTGTTGCTTTCCCCTTGATGCTTTTAATATTTTTTCTTTGTATTTAATTTTTGATGGTTTGATTAATATGTGTCTTGGAGTGTTTCTCCTTGGATTTATCCAAGGAGTATTAGACTTTCTGCATTTCCTCGACTTGATTGACTATTTCCTTTCCCACATTAGGGAAGTTTTCAACTGTAATCTCTTCAAATATTTTCTCAATCCCTTTCTTTTTCTGTTCTTCTTTTGGGACCCCTATAATTCGAATGTTGGTGTGTTTAATGTTGTCCCAGAAGTCTCTGAGACTGTCCTCAATTCTTTTCATTCTTTTTTCTTTATTCTGCTCTGCTGTAGTTGTTTCCACTAGTTTATCTTCCAGGGCACTTATCCGTTCTTCTGACTCATTTATTCTATTGATTCCTTCTAGAGAATTTTTAATTTCATTTATTGTGTTGTTCATCATTGTTTGTTTGCTCTTTAGTTCTTCTAGGTCCTTGTTAAATGTTTCTTGTATTTTCTCCATTCCATTTCCAAGATTTTGTATCATCTTTACTATCATTACTCTGAATTCTTTTTCAGGTAGACTGACTATTTCCTCTTCATTTGTTTGGTCTGGTGGGTTTTTACCTTGCTCCTTCATCTGCTGTGTATTTCTCTGTCTTCTCATTTTGCTTAACTTACTGTATTTGGTGTCTCCTTTTCGCAGGCTGCAGGTCTGTAGTTCTTGTTGTTTTTGGTGTCTGCCCCCAGTGGGTAAGGTTGGTTCAGTGGGTCATGTAGGGTTCCTGGTGGAGGGGACTGGTGCCTGTGTTCTGGTGGATGAGGCTGGATCTTTTCTTTCTGGTGAGCAGGACCACATCCAGTGCTGTGTTTTGAGGTGTCTGTGAACTTATTATGATTTTAGGCAGCCTCTCCGCTAATGGGTGGGGCTGTGTTCCTGTCTTGCTAGTTGTTTTGCATGGCGTGTCCAGCACTGGAGCTTGATGGTCGTTGAGTGGAGCTGGGTCTTAGTGTTGAGACGGAGATTTGTGGAAGAGCTCTCGCTGATTGATATTACATGGGGATGGGAGGTTTCTGGTTGTCCAATGTCCTGAACTCGGCTCTCCTACCTCAGAGGCTCAGGCCTGACACTCGGCCAGAGTTCTAAGACACTTACATGCAGATGGGTTAAATTCTCTAGTCCAAAGGCACAGGGTGGCCAGCCTTCCACACTCTGCTCAGTCCTCTAGCCAGGCGTTGTCCTTCAGGACTTCTATGTTCTGCTTTGTAATGGTGCCTTGCGATGGCATGCTGCTGGGGCTGCAACAGTAGGTCCCCCGGGTTCATTTGTTGTCGGTTCCCTGCTAGACACTGAGATTAAGGCTATATTAATTCTTAACTGCTAATGCTGTTACTCTCAGGCAACAGTTTTAGGATTCTTCACAGGCACCTATCAACAATTTTCTTTGCACCATTATGTAGCACAATTATCCAACTGGTTGCCTAAGACTCCACTAACTGTTCCTTTTTATAGCTCTAACCCTTGCTCTGGCAGGTCTGAAATTATGGGTAGGGTCCATTCAAGATAATCCATGCCCAAACACTCAAACACTTTCATAATATTTACTCTGGCCCATGAGAAAACATAGTATTTTTTTCTGCCAAACTCTTGAAGCTCAGTCCTTCCCTCTTGTTCTCCTAACAGGGGCAGTTCCAACTATTTCTGGCCTTTAGACTTTTCTACTAAGAATCTAGTCTTGGTTCTTCTGAATTCCAGAGAACAGATTTTATATTCTCAGAGCCATTCTCTTCAAACTCCTCTTGCCCCATTTGCTTTAAGATGAATGTCAGGTTGGGTAGTGGGAAAAAAGGGATACACACCTTTAAACTCATAGCATTCCAACCAAACTCTCCAAAGAAATTCTAATTATTTCTTTCTTCTTGATTATTCTTTCTCCCCTTATGTAACCTGGAGGTGGGTGCAGGACTACAAGTCTCAGAAGCAGTTTAGTGTCACCGCGATGGTAGATTATCTGAGACTTCTCTTTGGCATGTGAGGACATTTAACCCCCACTCCTCTTTGGAATCACCATCCAAAATCTTAAGGCACGAAAGGTCATATTTAGCAATATGTTTCTTTCTCTGTATCATTTGAAATTTTAATCAAAATCATTAACATATTACTTCAGATATAGTCAATTGAAACCAATTAAATCTATAAGAGGTCATAAACATTATGTTAAAAATAAACATGTTTAGTATAAACATATTATATTCACTAACGTGAACCAATTCATTTGATTTTAATTACAGAAAAAAAAATGGACACACTTTGTCTAAATACATAGCCAGCTATTGAATAAAAAGTAGTTTGAAGCACTTCACAGTCAAAGCAGTTTTTGTACAAACGACCTAAAATATTAGGTCTCTTTTGTAGCATAGCTCTATCATCCAGTCAAATTAAAATAACTTGAAACCTCTGTTTTCTTAGTGTCATCACTTCTTTGCTAGCCAGTTTTCCATCATTCTCTAAAATAATATGGCTCTTTTATAACCCCATAACTATAATATCCCTCCGCCCAAAAGTCTCTTTTTACTCCTTATTTACTACATATTTATGTTAACTCTAGCATAAATGTTATGGCTTCTATTAACCCTCACCCAACTCACTAAAGTGTTATCTACCCTATTGTTGATGTCACAGCCTTAAATTCATCATCTATTATAGCACATTAGAGATTGTATTATTAGTTATAACAATTTGATTGTTTCCCCTATTAAACATGGATGATATCTTCCCCAGAGCAAAGCTGCTGGAATATAATTAATTCCTTAATAAATATTTTATAAATAAATGACAGTGTCATATCTCCTCTATTTGAAGGCCAGAATTAGAGAAACTGCTATCAGGTTTTCACTTCTGGGTCATGCAGCATAAGACACAGCAGCTGAAAGTTTGTGAAACCAGAGAATATTGAGGAGTTTGTTTTAATTTGTGACTTTCAGGTCACAAGGAAAAATAGGTATACTCAGGTTTTTTCCAGTGATGTGGTTTATTAGTAGATAAAGACAAAATGTATGGAAGGAAACAAAGAAAGCGTATCAAGAGCCAAGCAGTTCTCATGAAGATTCAAAGCAATTCCCACTGCTATTTTGGATTCAACGGCAATTGTAGTGGATCAGCAGTAATTTCACTAACTCAGCCATGGCTCTGGTGACCCAACCCATTTGTCTAGTGGACACCTAGTGCTTACTACTCTAGTGACTTCGTGACCCAGCTCCTCTTACCTCTGATTTTTCTAAATCTGCTACTCTATATACTTCCTTTGCTTCAACTCTGGGTTTTTCTCTAATCTACTTCTGCATCATCTGTCCTCTTTTTGTGTACTTACATTCTACATTTTTCAAGATTGTATTTTACTGAATTTTTTCTAATAGGTAGAATACTTAATATCAGGTCTCATATGTTACAGGACTTCTTGCACCTAGCCTGTAGATGGTTCTCTTTACTGCGTTATCATTGCTAATTCAATCAGTTTTGGTCAATATAACAAGATCATGAAACACTAAGTAGGCAAAATAAGGCATAATTTCTGTATGTATGATAATGAAAGTGTGGTTATGTTAAATACTCTTATTCTGGAGATATGTGTGTTGAAATATTGGGGGGATGCAAGGTTTAGGTTTCTGCAACTACTTTTTAATGTATCAGCAAAGATATATGTGTGAGACAGAGAATGTTAATTAGTAGGTGATATACAGAGAAGTGTGTATTATTCTATTCATTTTTTTTTCCTGTATGTTTGAAATTTTGCATAATATAGTTGAAAGAAAAAAGGAAAACGTTAAGGAAAAATGACTAAACTGGATTCTTTTCATGCCAATATTTTATAAACGTTGTTCTCTGTGTTTTAAGACATATATTGGAAGAAATTAAAAATGTAAGGTTATTGCTGTGGTTTTATCATGTCTTATATGAGTTTGGATCATTCCATTATTCTCTGTAAATATTGAACATTTGTTGCCTGTCCAGAATGTTGCCAGAATTAAGGTGTTAATATCTCCATAATTCTCTGAACTCCTTAGATGAGAAATGCTATGCAGTTGAAACATATTGTTGTACTGGTGATCGTCATTATTAACCTTGTATGGCACCTTGTATTTGAAAGTGCTTTGTAACCATTTTTATTAGTCATTATTAATGTCTTTTTTAGAGTGCACTTCAGATTGATTAATCACCTTCCTGACCTGACTATTCAATTTATGTTCAGGATTTGCCTCTATGTTCAGTTACAATTTATTGTTTTAAGCCTTCTATTTGCTTTTTATACCCAGAGATTTTCAAAAGTTATCTCTGAGATCAAAATACTTTCAAGTAATTCCATTTTGTTCTCTACCAGATTTTTGAAGATAGCGTTATTATTTTTACATGAAGCAGTGGTCCTTTAGACGTTATACAATTCTGTTTGTGAAGAAAATTGCCAAATTGTATTCAAATTTTATTCATATCTTTCAAATCCATTGCCTTTTTTGCTATCCTTAAAGTGGTAGATCTAGTTTATTCATTTATTAAGTCCTTGATTATTGCTTTTACACAAAGTCAAAAAACAAAAGAGAATGTCTTTGGTGTAAGAGAGTTTGGTATGATTCCTGAAGCCACCATTACCTTACCATAACTCTGTAAATCAGCTTTGATGGTTCGCAGTTTTCTTATCTACAAAAAGGAGAATATCATTGCTTCATAATTTGTTTTGATGCTTTAAGGAACTGTCCATTATAAATTACTGTTACAATATCTGACACATGGTAAATAATAATTAGTACAAAACAATTTACCATATTTCTAGTTTTTTCATCCAACTTTGTGATAGGGTGATCTTTCTAAACTGTAAATTCCAGAATATCACCTTTATTAATTATAATTAAGAAGTTCCATTTTCTTTTTAGGAGACTGCAGAGGTCTATATGGTCTTATGTGAACCCCATATTCTACCATTTCTGCTTGTATTCATTTATTTTCAAAGAATTCTAAACTATATGGAACTAAATAATACTGGCCACTCTCTTGAGCAGTCATCCTAGGAACTGCCCATTTTCCTAAGCACTAGATACCTTGTAAAAGCTTTGCACATGCCAAGTGTACAGAACTGCCAGAATGTCCTTTGCAAAACCTTATTTAGCCAGCATAGTTTAACTCAAATGTTACCCTTCAGCAAAAGCTTTCCCTGATAATTTTTTTCTTCATTGTTCTCTCACAGCAACTTGATCCCGTTCATCCCTTCAATTTCTATAAATACATATCTCTCTTCTCCTTTCCCTGTTTCTTCCCTTGACTATGAACTCCTGAAGGATAAGGCTATATTACATCAAACTTCAGTTACCAAAAGAAGTAGCTATCAATACCTGATTTCCCCAGTATTTATCTAAAGGTTACATTTCAAAAAGCATCACTACTCTCTAATTGTCTCAAAATATCTGTTTCATCATCGTGAGATGATGCTATCTATTTTCTTTTCCACGTTACCTGGAATTTCTAACAATGACCCCATTGACCAAAATGGGGGTATTTTCTTAAAAATGGGCTACATGCTTAAAATGTGCTGCTTGCTTAAAAATGTGGTATATGCTTTAAAACGTGCTACACGTTGCTGAAGGGTCTATTTTACTTCTTACTTTTTTCCAATCACAAATTAGTTTATCAGATTAGCCAGTTGTGACCTGAAAAGATGTAGAGAAATTTTCTCTAAATTTAAAACAAGTTATGGAGCAAAATAATTATTTAATTGGAGGTAAAGAAGAAATATATGAGAAAATTCAGTGCATATATTTTGTGTACAGCAAGGTAAAGAAATCTTCAGGGCTGCAGGTCAATGTTTATAAAAAGCTCATGTTTTTATATTGCATTCGTGAGTTTTCATTATGTACAGCATAGTGTTACAAGCATGGACTTTGGAATAAACTGGTCTAAAGTTCCATGTCTAATATTTACTAGATCTGTGACATGAGACAATGTAACTAACCTATGAGTGTCAGTTTTCTCATCCACAATGTGTGTGTAAAAAGATACCATTCTTAACTCTCACAACATGACTCTCACAACGTACATAATTGTTGTGAGAGTTAAATAAGATGTGTAAAGTATTCACCACAGAGGCAGGAACATAATAAGATTGCATCATGGTAGGTATAAGTAATAATATAATTATCTCCCCATACAAAATTTGAAAAGCAAGTATGATTCCTTACAGATAAGGATATCAACAAATGTTAATGACTTGCCTATAACGTAAAGCTGTTATTAATTGAAGGATATATGATTCAAATTTAAGCTTTCTGATTCTCTTTACATCACACTTTACAAAACTCACACTGCTTCTAGCTTGTGAAAGTCTCAGGCAAGGGATGAATGAACATTAGTAGGTTCCCAAGGCCAAGTATCTGAGAAGAGGAGACAGGAAAGAATAACTCTAAAACAAAATTAATGTTTCCTAGATATGCCCTTTCTGATGTTATCTAAAATTGATGCTACTAAAAAACACCACTTGTAGGGCATCATGCTAAGAGTGGATGTGGAAAGACAGAAAAAAATTAAATTAATTTTTTTCTAATAACTTATGTCTAAGAAATAACAAAGCTCAAATAATGTATTAGTAGCATACATCCGTAACTGCAAAATAAGCATAACTGAAGATGCTTCTATAAGTTAAATGAAATTATTTTTAAGTTGACATATAATAAAAGATTTTATGAAAAAAAATTTAAACCAAGTTTCCAAATTGTTATAGGAAAAGAGGAAAAGATAAGGGGGAATAGTCTAAGGAATGTGACTCTTCTTCCACTTTCCTTTTTCCGTTGGTTCATTACCATTTACCTTCCAACCATCTATCTTTATTCACATTCTGTCATTTTTCACAGTTGCTTCTTAGAATCCTAGCAACACATGTCCTATTCATTTCACTTTCTTAGCTATGAAGACAGGTGATAAAATCCCTGTAAAAACGTCCAGATCATTTTCTTCAAAAACAACCACTTACCACTGTCACTTTCAATATACTAACTAAATACATTTGTTGATATTACAGTGTAACAATAATATTTTGTAGGTGTATAGGTTTCCATTTCAGTTGAGAAAATTCAAGCATTATATAATGAGTAGTTCATTGACTTGGTAATTTTCAGGTTTGGTAATAAGGAACAGAGACTAAATTAGTTGCCCCCAGTCAAAGCATGAATCAGGAGAAAGCCACTCACATAATCTCAGATATAGTAAGCCTACAAATAGAACTCTTAGAAGAAAACATATGAAAAATTTGACATAATATATCACTCTTTTAAATTATGTTAATTTACAATAATTACTTTAAGAAACAACCTATTTGAAAGCAGAATTGTAACAATTCTATGCAATTTACTAATTTCCTTTTCCATTCTCCACCCAGGATTTTGTTGAAGAAAGGAAAAATCATATTGTTAGACTCAAAAATCTTGCCATCTTAATTCCATATCTAATATGGTTTTGGTGAATACTTTCTTTGAGTAATCTTAAATTCAAGTCAATCTGATTAACTGGTTAGATTATCATGTCCAAATCACTCTGCTAAATACTGAGGACAAGTGTTCAATAAGACCGCATCATTCAATGAGAATTTTACAATCTTCTGGAGAGAAAAATACACACATAATTGAAATCAAATGTGTTAAGTGTTAGAGCTACACAACATGCCCTAGTTTAAACTTCATTATCTCTCATCTGGAAAACTGCTAGCATGTAATAATTGTTCCTCCTGCCTCTGGTCTCCTCCCACCAACCAGCTGTTTAATCTCTTTTCCATATTACTGCCAGAATAATCTATATAAGACAGATCTGATTTTGTTACACTAGATGTAAAGACCTTTGATGGCTCTCCAATATACACAGAATGCAGTCCAAGCTCCTTAGCAGGATACCGGAGACTTCCCTAACGTGGATGTGTTTTTCTCAACCCTCACCTCTATCACCTATTACCAATTTTTTGGTGATAGATCACAAGCATCATCGGCGCTACACCTTTCTGGCTTCCTCTTTCTGGTATGCCCTTTATACACTTTGCCTAACTCACTTTATTTTTGCTCTTCCTTCATGATTCATTTAAGGTTTATTTCTTCTAAGAAACCTTGCTAAACTGAGGATTCTTCCTTTGCTTTTTTATAACACACTGTGCCAATTTCTATTTTACCACCTTCCATAATATTTTTGGTTATGTTACATGCAAAAGTGTAAAATCCTTGTGGTGAATATGGTCCTTTTCCACCCCTTCTAGTGTATCTTCCTGCCTTGCAGACTTAGGTATGTTTCTGGATTCAGATTAGATTCTGCCACATTTTAAGTTGCATTTTCATGAAATTTAAAGGAAGATAAAGTAGAAATCATCTTTATGTTTCTTTCACTATTTTCTCCCAGCAAGCAAGAAGTTACTGTGCAGCAGTGTTCTAGTTTCCAGTCTTTATCTTTGCAAGTGTTGAAATAGAGCTTTGGCAGAGGCAGAAGCCAGACTTTAAATCTCAGCTACCGATTCCATGGGATTGAGATGCAGTTGCAGCAGGATTGCAGTGGCTTCCTGATCCCAAATTCCTGATCTCTGGATCATAGCTACAACTGAGTGTGTTTGAACCCAAGTGTTCCAGGGCCAGGCTCCCCATTCCCCACCTTTCTGATCTTAGCAGAATGAACAGCAACCTGGCAGATCAGTTCTGTACTTTATCGGGAATCATTTCAGGAGGTGCAGTCTTGAGTCCAATCCTCCATCTTTCCAGTGACTTTATAAGTGCCTGGTTTCCTATATTCAATTTCTCTTTTCGCATAGAATGCCTAGAGTTGTTTCTGTTTCCTGTACTATGCCCTGACAGAGTTTTTATAGCAGAAATGGTTGCAGACAACATATCCTCAAGAAAGGGAATCTTGGATTGGTTATCTAGCGACATTAAATTTAAAGACAGTGAAGATGAGAGTATGACTAGAGAATGGATGGTGGTGGTATGAATAAAAACGGTAAGTCGGTAACTTAAGTTATCTGGAATGAAACACCTACTGAATAAAAGGGCTATTGTTTCCCGGAGTGAAACCTGACTGATACACTCTCCTAAAGGCAAAGATTCTCATCGCCATCTTATAGCCACAGCTCCTAACACAGAGCCTGACACATAGTCACATAGCATGTAACTGTATGGAACTGAAACGAGTGATACGTTCTGCCAAAGTTATCGTAGTATCTTCATGAACGAACTTGTATTCGACTTTTTTGAAGTATTTCAGTTGTATTTCAGACAGAAGAGACAGCATGTTCACAGGAATAAAAGACAAAGCAGGGCTTCCCTGGCGGCACAGTGGTTGAGAGTCTGCCTGCCAATGCAGGGGACACGGGTTCGAGCCCTGGTCTGGGAAGATCCCACATGGCGCGGAGCAACTAGGCCCGTGAGCCACAGCTACTGAGCCTGCGCGTCTGGAGCCTGTGCTCCGCAACAACAGAGGCCGCGACAGTGAGAGGCCCGCGCACCGCGATGAAGAGTGGCCCCCACTTGCCGCAACTAGAGAAAGCCCTCGCACAGAAACGAAGACCCAGCGCAGCCAAATTAATTAATTAATTAAAAATGCAACTGCGGGGGGAAAAAAACAAACAAACAAAAAAAAGGCAAAGTATGCTTAAGAAGTAGCAAGTAATTCAGTAATTATATCAGCAGGCTTTAGAAAGATGTGGTGAGAGATAATACTAGACAAATTCTGAAGGAATTTTTCTGAAAAAAACACAAAATTTGGAAGTGCATAGTATATCATCATACTTCATACTAAATCCACTACCATACTTAATAATTGTTATTATTTTTCCCAGAACTAACTTTTAAAAATCTCCTACTCTGTTATTTCCAATCCTATACTGGGAATAAAATTGTAATAACATTATTATACCTGTATTATCTATTTCAGAGCACTGCTATTTTTCATCTGTTGTCATTATATTTCAATAAATATAAAACAAAACAAAATTGAAAATGATCCTTTTCTCTTAAAATAAATCTTATTTAGCAATCATTTGTAACTTATTTTTCTTAGATAAAATATCTATATCTATTTTTACCTTGTCCTTTTGAATTATTAAATCAGAAATGACTTCTTCTTTCTATGACTTTGATCTTTTCTCAAATGTACCTTTAACATAACTATTTTAAAAGTCAGATAGGGAATTAACTTTCATACATCTACTTTCACCTATTAATCATAACACCTAGCATTTCCACAGACTAGAATATTTATCTAAATTTGAATAAAGGTTTTTTTTTCTTTTTTTGTTTTACAAATAAGATGATTATATTATAAAAAGATCAAGGAGTGAATATTCTTTTTCTAAAAACAAAAATTCAACAAAGCAAGTGAAGTGTTCTAAATTCCCAGTTCTTCCACATGTGAAATACTAGATATAGTAGAAAATGAGACAAGTCTTCATCATGACTGCATCAAACCAGTACTACTCAGGAATCTATCATTTGGTATTCTTTAGATAATAAAAGTCACTTTTTAGGTACAGGGCTTATGAAATTTTAAAGTGCACTCCCTTTGGAACTTATTTCATGCCATATTCCTCAGTCATTCATTCAATAAATATCTATTGAGTGCCTACAGTATGCTTGGAAATATCAGCAAACAAAACAAAGACCCTTGTCCTTGGGAGCCAATGTTCTAATATGGAGAGACAAAAGATACATAAAATACATAATAAAATAAATTGTTACTAATCTTAATAACCACTGTCTGGGATTAAGTGACAGATCTGTGAAAAGTGCCTTAGTTCTTAGAGGCTAAAATATGATATCTCCTCAAGTTGTAAATATAATTGCCCCTGACTTCTGAACTATAAATTCAACATATAAATAATATTCATGGCAATAAACAGAAATACATAAAGGAGCAGGATAACTCAGAACTAGCAGGAATCTAATAAACTTTATGTCTTACCAATAGTAGCCATTTTTATCAGCCACTATATGCTGGGTACTATGATAACCACTTTGCATGCATTTCATTCTTTAACAAAACATTTTTACAAAAATAAATAGGTCCAGTTACTATACCCAATTTATAGAAAAGGAAACAAAAGCAGAGAAGATTCCCATATTAAAAAGCTTAAGAAGTGGTCTGGGTGGGACTAGAGCCCAGGTTATCCACTCCTGAAGGTACTAGACTTAACTGTGACTAGAATGCAGTAATGATATCTACTTAAACAACAACTGTGTTAATCATAAAGAGACATTGGGAGCTATGGAGGAATTTTTTTTTTAAAAAAGTGAAATAACTGTCGCAGGGCACATCTAAATGCTATTTAGGAGAGAGCAAGCCTTAAACAAGGAAATTAAAGTTCTATTCTCAAGACCATTCTAATGTGTAGATGGTGTCTCAGGCTAATTTGATGTGATGAGAAATATTTGATTCATCTAATTAACTCTTTTTGTTCTAATTTACTTATCAATCAAATTGCTGATTATTATTTGGGGTTCCAAGTTTAATACCAAGAAAGAAGGTACTGGCCATGTCAGTGTGAGTTTTATGATGTATATATGACATTTATGGTTCCTTTGAAATATGATAAATTTGACTCTCATTTTATTCATCTGTCTCATGATCTTGGCTAATAACTAATAGTATTTCATAAACTCTTTGATATGCAAAGGTCTATGCTAGAAATCTTATATGCCTTAAATATTTTTGGCCACAAATATTTATTGAATGAATTTACTCTCTCTAAATAGTATGTCATTTGTCAGTGACATACCATTTCGACAAAAATTTTTATTTTGAAAAGCAGTTTACCATACCTCTGTTAAAACTTGCATTTAGGATGAGCACTAAAACTAATGTTTGCTCAAAATAAATTTTGCTTTATACCTTTCGTATTAGTTTCCTATGACTGCTGTTACAAATTACCACAACTTGGTGACTTAATAACAGAAATTATTCTCTCACAATTCTAGAAGCCAGAAGTCTAGAATCAGTACCACTGGGACACAATCAATGTGTCAGTAGGGGTCTTGTTCCCTCTGGGAGGAGTAGGGAAAAGTCCTTTCCTTGCTTCCTCCAGCTTCTGGTAGCTGCCAGGATTCCTTGGTTCATTCTTCTGATGAACAAGATTCTTATGTCAATGTGCAGATCATTGCTCTATTCCAAAGGCATGTATAGACTGTAAGCCTTTCCAATACTACTCTATAAATTACAGTTCAGACTTTATAATATTTAGAAAGAGTCTGGGATGTTTTTAACTCTAATATGAATTTTGCTATTATTAATGCCCATTTTAATAAAGTAAAATATTATTGGCAATTCAATGTCTTTATTTTTGTAAAACAGAAACGCAGGGTCTTAAGACATTGTCCTTCACTTTACAAATACTAGATTTGTTTTTGTGATAGCCATGAAAGCACATTGGTCAAATCTTCTGCTGGAAGGAATGCAATTTACTGATGACCTCTGCTGCTGTTCCTATGGATCGAAAACTATATTTGTGCTGATGCCACTCTTCCCAGGGACTGCTCCCAGGCAATGACTGAGCAGGATAGGGGTATTAATGCTGGCCCTTTTCTATCAAACAGGAAACTGTTCAACAAACTTGGCTTCTCATTGGTCTGGCTAAACTTTTCTAGGCACTCGTTATGGGCTAAATTGCATTCCCCACAATATGTTGAAATCCTAACCCACAGTACCTCAAAATGTCACTGTATTTGGACTTTGAGTCTTTAAAGAGATAATTAAAATAAAATTAGGTCATATGGGTCGTCCCTAATACGAAATGACTGGAGTCTCTAGAAGAAGAGATTAGGACACAGACACAGAGGAAAGACCATGTGAAGACACTGGAAGAATGTTGCCATATACAACTCAAGGAAAGAGGCCTCAGAAGAAACTAACCCTGTTGACACCTTGATTTTGTATTTCTAGCCTTCACAACTGTGAAGAAAGAAATTTCTGTTGTTTAAGCCAGTCAACCGTAGTACTTTGTTATGGCAGCCCTAAAAATCTAATATAAAACTACACTGCAGTTCAGTAATCTTGTGATCTTTCTCCTTCTGACTCCTCTTCCACAGGTGTCAGACCTGAATCATGGTCTGAAATCTCACCCCAACAGCTTCTGCTCCCTCCCACTTTATTCTTCACAGATTTTTTTCCCCACAGTATATTTGCATGTGTAATTCCATTTTGGTTCTGTTCCTCATTGAAGCCAAACTAACACAATCTTCTAAATAGAATAAAATATTATTTCTAGTTCCCGTAACAGAGACATTAACTCATCATGGTTCAATTGTTCTTTTTTAAAACTCCAATTAAATTCTCATTTTTATTTCTTCTAAATATTTATGCTCCATTATCAGAAGGCATTCAGGGAGATGCCATTTTTAAAAATTCATTTAGTGGATTTTTTTCATCAAAATATGTTAAAAATAAATGGGAAATGAGAATCTTTACATTAAATTATTTATTGTAAAAAAATTTTAAGTGAAGTTTTCAGTGTTGAGTGCTACAAAGGAAACATAGCAGGCACTAAATCAGTGAACTGAGCATGGAAGGCATTTTATCACTACAAACCTTTTAATGTTCCCTAAAATATTTGCCGGTATTGTGTTACTAATGGAAAAGTTCAACCAGAAGATCAGGCTTATGAATATTCTATTTTCAAAATATTTATGCTAGAACAAATTTGAAACTTTGAAAAATATCCTACGTTTCCACTGTAGATATTTTTTAAGATCACGGAATTTTATTATTTGAATGAGATTATGACCCTACTAGTATATTTTCAGATTCTCGTTTTATTGCAAAAGGGGCAAAAAGGGAAACTTAAAGTGGGCATACCTTCCTCCACATCAACATCAAATATTTATCAAACCAGAAGCTTCTTTCTGCTACCAAATCTCCATGCTTACCTGTAACTGCAATCACTACCTTCTTTCCAAGATCCAAAAGACAGATACACGATTTTGTCTTTAAATATTCTCTCATCTATTCTGGGTCCTTCTCCTCCTCACTATTTAATTTTTTCAACTATTTCCTTTCTGTTCCTCTCTACTGACTCTTTTCTAACATTTTAAAATGTTCAAGTGTCTTTCATTTAAAAAAAAAGTCATTCTCTCAAATCCTTTCCAAAACCAGCTGTCTCCCCCTTTCACAAAATTGCAAGAGTGCTATTTACCAGGGATCAGCAAAATTTTCTGTAAAGAGCCAGTGTGTAAATATTATGGATACATGGTCTCTGTTTCGACTACTCTTCTCTGCCATTTTAGGGTGAAGAGTTATAGATAATAGGTAGCCAAATGAGTGTGGTTGTGTTTTAATTAAACTTTATTTTTGGACGCTGATATTTAAATTTAATATAATTTTCACATTTCACAAGATAGTCTTTTGATTTCTTAAGCTTTAAGTAAGTGGTTTCTCTATGTGTTGAATTTCTCAAGCCAAAACTCCATGAGCTATTTCTTTTCTTTCTCTCACAACTCTTCCCATTGATCAGTCAGCAAGTTTGTGTCAAGTATTCCTACAAAAGACTTCCTGAACCCATTTAAACCTGTCCAAGCCACTACGTGCATCCTAGCCCAAATCCTTATTGTCTCTTACTTCCAACTGCTCTCTCTTGCCCTTGTAATCTAATCTCCATTTTGCAGTTAAAGTGCCTTTTTAAAACATAAATTAGGTTACATCATTCCCTGACTTATTCTCTCTGATAGATTCTTATCACATTTAGAATATAATCAACATTCTCTACTTTGGCCTACAAAGCCCCAGGCAATCTGGCCCCTGCTTACCCGCTGTGACTTGTTTTGGCTCATCTACCATCATTTCATTGCACTCTGCCACCATACTGGTTTTCTTTCTGTTCTTCTGACGACTTGCTCCCACGTTAGAATATTTCTGCTAGGTTTTCCTTCTCCCTTGAATTCTTTCTCCAGATCTTCATACTACTAGCTCCAGGTATCAGCTTAAACATCTTCTCTGCTTTGGGATCTGTGCTGGCCAAAACTCACCAATCTAATATAGCTAACCCTTATACTGCATAGCACCTATAACTACCAGATATGCTTCTTGTTTACACATTTAGTTATTTTCCCAGCACAGGACAGTATCTAGTTTGATTATATAGTTTATCGTCTAAACTAGGACACCTTGGGAGTATAAGAAGGAACTATTACTAGTTATGCTAAGAGAACAGGCATGAAACAGGGCTATCCCAAACCAAGAAACGCAATAGTCACTCTACAAGTGCCTGACATAAAAGTGGTCTGGCAGCAAATGTTTTGAATGAATGATCTCTCCTGCCCCTTTTCTTCCAGAAACTACACATTCTGATAAAAATGAATTTAAATTATTCTGACCATAACATATAAGGAAGTTTCATTTTATGGGAAATGAGCAGGGATTGTGTTTTCTTATGTTTATGACCATAATTCTTTTTATAAATATTAGTCATTACATTATAAAGAAAAATAGAAAACAAGATTCAAGAAATTCTTCTTAACCACCAATTCTTTGTCTTATAAAAAGAAAATAGGCTTTGAAATTGAAATTTTTGACAGTACCTTCATTACAAATAGATAATATTAATAATGTCATTTATGTTACTTAAGAATGATATACAGAAGTTTTAAGTGTTTAAATTTAGCATTTATTCTGCTAAACTTCCAGTTATCAATAGATGTATTTAGCTATCTTCTTTGATATACAATTTAAGTGGTTTTTAATATTTCAATAAAACAATGCACATTGATCACAAAAATTTGTATGTTCTTTGCTTGTGGTGATTTTCCTTTTTGTTTTCCATCCTCTAGAGGTATATTTTATTTAAAAATGATATGAAAACTTTGGTTGAAAATTAATCTTACAAATTCATTAATACAACTGAGCAAAGCAAAAACTGAGAAAGCAACCCAGAGGGTTTGTTTTATTTTTCATGGTCTGTTTCTTGAGTAGTTCTGCTGCTGCTTCATTGCTAAATAGCTCAATTTTTCTGTGCCTCTCAGTCACATGTAGATTCATACATTTTTGCACTTTACATTTGTTTCACCCTGGTAGTTATTAAAATTTTAAAACCCAGGTGGTAATACCCAAGCTCTATAATTCATAAGATGGAATTCTTTTTCCTCTTCTTACTAAAACTGTGATTGAAAAAATACAATATTGTCTCAATTATTTTTCATTATTAATTTAGAATTATAATAATAAGTCATATTTATATAATATAGGTTAAATTTTAGAAAAATATTTAACAGTATTTCTAAAACAAACAAAAAAATCTTTTTAAATGCTAATTTAGCCCTAGTTCTTCATAAAGTAGAGCCTGAGGCATGTGGCTTTTGTGTCATTACTTTATTGGGGAGTCCCATCCCAGGAAACAGGAGCAAAGGCCAAGGGGAGTGAGACAGTGGATGAGGGAGGGATGCATTATCTAGTTAGAGGCCCCTGTGACTGACTTTTCTCTCCTGTGGGATCGTCATCCTAAAATATCGTATAAACTGAATTGCAGGCATCTTTATTAAGGGCAAGAAAGAGAATAGAATGTATCCAGTAGTTTCAAACTGTAGGCAGTAGTTCCCAAATCTTCATGGTTAGAGGTTTGCCCCATTGATATTTACTTCTTTGCATGCTGACAGCAACACCAATAGGGAAAGCTTAGTGGAAGGAGATGGGCTTGTAGGCAAGGTGCTGTCCAACCTCAGTTGTTAGGTTTTGGTTGAAGCACACTCTGCTGGTCATTACATCCACAATTGGAATGGGAGACAGGTAGAACCAAAAAGCGACTTGATATTTTTCTGAACATTTTTAATGTATTCAATATTTTATCTTGAAAAATATACTTTGAAAATAATGAGTAACTAAAGGGACTTTATTTATCTGATACAAAATATATTATAAAACTATAAATTAAGTAAGAGCATAGTATTGACACGCAGGAACTGAACAGAAAGTATAGAAACAAATTTATGTATATACAATATTAATTCATATGATAAAGATATTTTTCAGGTGCAAACTAAAAATAGATTGTTAAATTAATCATGTGTTCACAGCTAGCTAATCTAAGAGGAATTAGTTTAAACTTTTAATTTACATCAAAATTGATTTCACATAAACTATAGATTTAAAAATAGGGGAAGAAAGAAAGCACAAAAGTACTAGAGGAAAATAGAGTAAATATTTGTGATATTGTGATTTATAATAAACATATATTTGATCTTTGTCCCTGTTTATGGCACAAACTTCAAAATCCTTAGGATTTTCTAAGAAATGAGAGCAAAAAAGCTGGCTTTTGTTAAGCTGAGGAGGTGACTTTTGGAACATACCTGAGGATGAAGGCTGGTTGTCAGGAGAACCAAACTGGAGAGTTAGAAATTTCAGTCCCAATCCAGGAATGGGAAAGGACCTGGAGGTTGAATCAATCACCAATGGTCCTTGACTTGATCAATCATGTTTATATAACGAAGCCTCCATAAAAACATACAAGGATGGAGTTTGGAGAGCTTCTGGGGTGGTGAACATGTGAAGATATGGGGAAAGTGGCTTGCTCCAAGAGAACATGGAAGCTCCAAGCCCTTTTTCCATACCTTGCCCTATACCTGTCTTCCATCTATCTGCTCCTGAGTTATCTCCTTTCATAATAAATCAATGATCTAGTGAGTAAACTGGCCCCCTGAGTCTTGAGAGCCACTCTCACAAATTAGCCAAATACAAGGAGAAGGTTATTGGAATCACTAATCTATATCCTGGATCAGTCAGAAGCTCAGGGGACAACCTCGAATTTCAATTGACATTTGAAGTGGCGATGGGAGCAGTCTTGTAGTACTGAACCCTTAACTTGTGGAATCTGATGCTAATTCTGTGTAGGTAGTATGAGAACTGAGTTGAGTTATAGGACAACCCAGCTGGTGTCAGAGAACTGATTGTTGGGTGTAGGAACATCTACCACCACATATTGGTACTATGATCAGAACCTAGTAATATATATATAGTCTCAGGAGTGAGAAACAGAACAGACTGATTAATTGAATGACATTAAAAAATTGTTCTTTAACCTCAAACCATCAGAAACAAAAGCAAATATTAAGGAAACTATTTGATCTGCATTATAAAACATTGTTATCCTTAATATATAAATAATTATTTTTAAAATTAGGAAAAATTAAAAACATTCTCAAAGAAAAGTGAACAGAGAACTTGGGCAATTCTCAAAAAACTATACAAATGTCTAATAAACATGTAAATATGTTCACTATCACTAAAACAAAATAATTGCAACTTAAGAGCAAGAAATCCTTTTTCTAAGTAGACTAGCAAAACATAAAATAATTAAATATGAAATTGTAATGGGAAAGTACCCTAACAATATTTCTGAAGTTGGGTTTTTTAAATATATATCAAAGCCGGGGGGTGGGATGGATTGGGAGATTGGGATTGACATATATACACTACTATGTATAAAATAGGTAACTAATGAGAACAAACTGTATAGCACAAGGAACTCTACTCAATGCTCTGTGGTGACCTAAATGGGAAGGAAATCCAAGGAAGAGGGGATATATATATATGTGTGGCTGATTCACTTTGCTGTACAGCAGAAACTAACACAACATTTTAAAGCAACTATGCTCCAATAAAAAAAAACAACAACAAAAAAGAATAAAACAAATTGTACTAAGTAGTTAGGAAATCTAAACACTATAAAACTTGCTTCTTAAACTTTCCCATGCATACAATATCCCCTGGGCATCTTGTTTACATACAGATTCTAATTCAGGAAAGCTGGGGCAGGGCCTGAAAAGAAAATTCATTTCCAAGCCATTAAAACGCAACACATTCTGATCCAGTAGCTTTCTTTAAAATATATGGGAACAAATATAAAATGATGATGGTACGTTCAGCTGGCATGTGCTAACCTGGGGATACCAGTTATATAAAAATATCACTTATTCTCCTTAATTACACATTTGTTCTGCTTAGTACATGTAGATTGGATGTTAAAAAGCTTTAAGTTTTGCCCCTTTTCATAAGGATACTTATTGTGGTGCTCTTTATAAAAGAAGAAAAGGTAAACAAACTGAATATGTAATAATAAATATTGGTAAAAATAAATTCTAATATATATCAAAATATATTACAATGCAGTCATTAAAGGCAATGTTATCAAACAAAAATAATAACATAAAATTATACATAATATTCTATTAAGTTAAAACTGTAAAATGGTATTTTGTAAAAGCAGTTCATACATACACAATACAAAGAAAGGAAAAATGTACACTACCATTTTATGACTAGTTACAGATCATGGGATGATGGTGATTTTCATTTCTTATTTTCCTGTTCATGTTGTTTAAAATCTCTTCAGCGTACTACTTTTGAAATATTTAAAAGATCTTTTAAAATTGTTCTGACACATTCCCAACAGCATAATTATAATGTGATAGATAAAATGGTCACACAATTTTAGGGCTAGAGAGATCATCAATTCCAATATTAAATAAAGTGCACTAATTATAAAATGATTCCTTGTTTGTGCTGGATATCTTGCATTTGCCCCTTGAAATCCACTCTGTATATGTCTCTGTGCCACAGGAGACTTAACTGTAAAGATTGCATCAGCTACCATGCCCTCTAGTTGTGTTCTACCAATAGATAGCATCACAGGATGTCAAAGGAATACAATGTTTCCTAAAGCGATTTGGTTACAGAACTCTTTCTTTAAGCATTATCTTGTCCAGCTAACACACTCTGAGTAATTCCAGTCTAGTCTAGTATTATCCATGCAAAATGATTAAACCGGGACCGAACACCTAAGTTAGGTTTAATCAGAGCAGTAGAGCTATAATGAATAATAGAGAATAAGGGACTTACAGAGATTTGATTTTACACAGTTGCTAGAGAAGTCTATTGAATGCTGTTGCCTCTGCATCTGGTGACAATCTTAAAACTGCTAAAAGTCAACTGAACTAGCAGCTGAAAGAGTAAGTAGGTGCCTGTGAAGTTAGGGAGAACAAGGACAAACCGGAATCAATGAGAACAAAGTGAAACTTGCATCTTGTTTTCACCATCTTCAATCTTGATGATGCAGGTGACTTGTCTAAACTGACATTCTAAGCTAGAGTGGCACATTTACTTAGTTCATGACCATTAGGTCATATGCAAATCTGGGGGGGGATTATTATTTTAATGTACATATAAGTACAAAGAATAAAAGCCATAATAAAATTTTGGCTATAAATTTGTTCTCAAAACAATTTTTAATGTTAACATTATTTGCAAATATGAGGAAATTTCCCAAATCTTACTAGGTAGAACTGAACTTTATTAAGCATAATGACAAAACTTTTTTATCCTTTATGAGATTTAAACAGCTGACAATGTAAATCCTGTACTCAACTGCTAAAAGTATTCACCTTCAAATCTAAATAACAGGTAAATCTGAACATTAGTATTCAGGTCATTTTTCTCCAGAAATTAAGTATGCAGTTAAATTAAAATGGTTCTCACTAAGATAATGAAACTTCATTAAAATATGCATTATATTTTTTCAGGGAAAGAGAAACTTGTATGTGCAATATATAACTTATCTGTAGTTTAAAATGATTCCACAAAACAATTAAACTTCATTGAATATTTTTTTCTATGTCATTTTTACTTTTACTATTTATTTTAAGACAAATTTTGATTTTCAGTTTAAGTAAACTCTGCTGTAACAGAATGTTTCACATTAAAGATATTTGTTCTTTGGGGAAAATAACTGATTACTGAATACTTACTGTATACCTTGTACTATGTCAGATAGATTACCACATTTTCTTATTTAAATTTTTGTCAACCTAATGAAATACGTTTTTGCTATTACAATTTATATATAAAGAAAGTTAAGCATGTTAGAAGTTAAATAACTTGCAAAATATTGCATAAATGGTGAGGATGGGAGTTGAAATATGAAATCAGATGATTCTACCTCAAAGTCAATGCCTTTAACAAAGCAATTTGAGGAATTAGAAAGATAATGTAGGGATTAAAGGAAGGTCATGTCATTGAAACATTAGCACAGCATTTCTATACCCTATTTACAAATGTGTCACCAAATATTAATGAGGTACTACATTTATTTTTATTTGTAAATGTATGATTAAGAAATTGACTGTCAGAATACTGGACAGAAAAGTTGAAGTAGTGCAGTGTGGAAGAATTACAATTTCTAGACATATCAGGTCAGGATAAAATACAAATATGTTCATTGAAAAAAAAAGAAAATTCTTCCCTAGTATGTAAAAGAAAACAGTCACAACATAAATTCATTCTACTCAATAGTGACAAAGAAAAAGATGAGCAAATGAATAGTGTAGATGCTTTTATAGGCTTTATAAGAATGTTCTGTGTGATATAAGTGGTCATATTATCATTATTATTAAAATTTTTATGATTATGATTATTGACTTGTTTGGTATAATTTTCTTTCTTTTACTTCTTCCAAACTTGTAACATCCATAAATATGCTGTAGGTGTTCTGCTTCCAGTATGGAGTAGTAAGTACTTAAAAAACAGATTCTTTGGCATGTAAACTAGACTCAAAGTGATTCTAAAGTTTATTTGGAGAGACAAAACACCCAGTATAGCCAACACAATATTGAAGGACAGGAACACATCTAGAGGACAGATGCTACCCAACTTCAATAATTACTATAAAGCTGCAGTGAGCAAGAGAGTGTGGAATTGGTGAAAGAATAGACAAATAGATCAATGGAACAGAATAGAGAGTTCAGAAATAGACCCACATAAATATAGCCAAGTGATCTTTGACAGAGGAGCAAAAGTAATACAATGGAACAAAGACAGTCTTTTCAACAAATAGTGCTAGGACATCCACATGCCAAAAAGAAAGAAAAGAATATAGACAGAGACCTTACACTCTTCACAAAAATTAACTCAAAATAGATCACATACTTTAATGTAAATTGCAGAACTATAAAACTCCTAGAATATAAAATAAGAGAAAACCTAGATGACCTTGAGTATGGCGATAACATTTTAGATAAGACACCAAAGGTGTAATCCAAGAAAGAAACAATTTATGAGCTGGACTTTATTAAAATTAAAAACTTCTCCTCTGCAAAAGAAAATGTCAAGAGAATAACAAGACAAGCCATAGACTGGGAGAAAACATTTTCAAAAGACACATATGATAAAGGACTATCATTCAAAATATACAAAGAACTCTTAAAACTCAACAATAAGTAAACAAACAACCCAGTTTAAAAAATGGGCCAAAGACCTTAACAGATACCTCACCAAAGAAGATATATATAGATGGTAAATAAGCATATGAAAAGATGCTCCATATCATATGGCTTCAGAGAACTGCAAATTAAAATAATGAGATATCACTACACACTCATTAGAATGGCCAAAATCTGGGACACTGGCAACACGTACTGACAAGGTTGCAACAGCAGGTCTCATTCACTGCTGGTGAGAATGAAAAATTATAGAGCCACTTTTGAAGAGATTGTTTGGTGGTTTCTTACAAAACTAGACAAACTCTTATCATATTATCTAGTAATAACACTCCTTGGTATTTACTCAAAGAAGTTGAAAAGATGTCCACATAAAGCTGCAATACATGTTTATAGCAGCTTTATTCATAATTGCCAAAACTGGAAGCAGCCAAAATATCTTTCACTGGGAGAATGCATAAATAAACTGAGGTACATGCAGATAATGAAATATTATTCAGCACTGAAGAATAAAAGAAATGAGCTATCAATCCATGAAAAGACATGAGAGAACTTTAAATTTATACTACTAAGTGAAAGAAGCCAATCTGAAAAGGCTACATTCTATTTGATTCCATGTATATGACATTATGAAAAATGTAAAACTATGCAGACAGTGAAAAGATCAGTGGTTGCCAGGGGCTGGTGTCGGTGGGAGGTGGTAGGGATGAATAAGCAGAGCACAGAGGACTTTTAGAGCAGGAAAATAATCTGTATGATCACATAATAATGCATATGTGGCTTTACATATTTGTCCAAACCTATAGAATGTACATCATCAAGACTGAGCTGTAATGTAAACTATGGACTTTGGATGATGATGATGTGTCAATGTAGGTTCAACAATTGTAACAAATGCACCACCTTGGTGGGAGATGTTAGTAATGGGGGAAGCTATATATGTGTGGGGGCAGTAGGTATATGGAAAATTTCTATACTCTTCCCTCAACTGTGCTGTGAAACTTAAACTGCTCCACCCCACGAAAAAAAACTTCAGAAAGGCAAAAAAAGATAAAACTATGAGCTCTGAAGAGTACCCCCTCAAAAAAAACTAAAGAAGACAGAACCAAATCATGTACATTTAAGTGGAAATCTAAAACTTAGAGGAAACAATCTGTGAGGACTAAGTTCACTATGTTTGTTGCTTTGATTTTAGAGCATCAGCAATCATCAACCACACTGGGTAGTTAAAATAAAAAAAGAAAGTCAATTTTTTTCTGGCTGGAAAAACCAAGGAAAGAATCCTGGGGCAAAGAAGGCATCAAGAGAATGAGGGGAAGTCCCAGAAAGGAAAGAACCAGAAACAGGGAACCAAAAATTATGTGTGCAATCTCTGCCCAAGGAACTGATTGATTCCTCAGCCACACATATGCAAAGCCAACCTAAAACCATTTGAACTGAAATCTGAGTGACCATCCACCACAGACTGGGTAGAATGTGGAGTTTGATTTTAATCAAGTTCAGTGCATGCTAAAACAAAAAAGTAAACTCCTTTCTGAGGTCTATAACAGAATCCAGAGTATGAACAACACTAACAAAGTCCAGAATACAATCCAAAATTATTTGATATATGAACAGAGGAAATGTGACCTATTATCAAAGAAGAAGAAAATCAACAGATAACAATGCAGAGGTGAACCTGATGTTGGAATTTTCAGATAAAATCTTTTTAAATGGAGGATATAAGCTGTTCAATTAGTTTAAAGAAAATTAGCTCACAATAAATAAAAAGGTAAGATACATGAGCAGAGAAATGGATATTATATAAATATAACCCCCAAAAAATTAGAATTGAAAAAATATACAAAATAAAATAATTCATTATATGGGCTGAAATAGAAGAGTGTACATGAAAGAGGAAATAATAATTAGCATGAAAAATAAATCAATAGAAATTATCCAATCTAAATATGAGAAAAAGAATACATACCCTCAGTACCTTTGAGAAAATATCAAAGTTCTGAAAAATAGATCACTGGAGTCTCAAGAAAAAAGGAGAGAGAATGGAATAGAAAAAGTATTCGAAGCTATAGTGACAAAAACTTCTGAAATCTGGTGAGACATATAAATTCATAGATTCTAAATCTCAGCTAACTTCAAATAGCATAAATATAGAGAAAATTATGCCAAGTCATCTTAGAGTCAAACTACTGAAACCACAGATACAAAGAAAACTTGAAAGAATTCAGAGGAAGATTACCTATCACATAAAGAAAAAAAAAATTAACATGACTGTAAAATGCTTATGAGACCATAGAGGCAAAGAGAGGGAAATAATATCTTTAAGTGCTGAAAAAATAAATTTCCAACCCAGAATTCTGTACCAACTGAAAATATTCTTCAAGAATGAAGATAAGGGTTTCCCTGGTGGCGCAGTGGTTGAGAATCCGCCTGCCAATGCAGGGGACACAGGTTCGAGCCCTGGTCTGGGAAGATCCCACATGCCGTGGAGCAACTAGGCCCGTGAGCCACAACTACTGAGCCTGCGTGTATGGAGCCTGTGCTCCACAACAAGAGAGGCCACGATAGTGAGAGGCCCACGCACTGCAATGAAGAGTGGCCCTCGCTTGCCGCAACTAGAGAAAGCCCTTGCACAGAAACGAAGACCCAACACAGCCATAAATAAATAAATAAATAAATAAAATTTAAAAAAAAAAAGGATGAAGATAAAATAGAAACAATTTATGAAGAAGGAAAACTAAGAGATTTGTTGCTAACAGAAGTGCACTATAGAAATGCTAAAGGGTATTTTTCAGGATGAGAGATAGTTATACCAAAGGGAACCATTTATCTTCAGGAATGAATGAAGAGCATTAAGAATAACCAATATCTGGGGAAATATTCTTAAAAAACATTTTTTTGTCCTAAATATTTTAAAATAAAAAGAATTGTTCACATCTTAGGTGAAAATTATCTTGTAGGTATAATACATATGACAACTATATCATAAAGGATAGGGAAGAAAATAAACAGAACTTTATGGTTACAAAGTTTCTACATTTTTCGTAAAGTGGCATAACATTATCTCAAAATACTGTGAAAAGATAAGGATAAATTTTTTAATCTCAGAGCATCCCCTAAAAGTAATGTAAAGAGATACAGCTTAAAAAGACAATAGACAAATTAAAACAAATTCTACAATATATTTAAATAATTTAAATACAAAGATGATTGTTCAGAATAAGAGACATTTTTGTAACATAAAGGTGCAAATTCATCAGGAAGACATAATATTCATAAATGTGCTTGTGCCTAAATAAGGGAGCCTGTAAGTACACAAATATATAAATGCAAAAATGGACAGAATTGAAGTCTGAAACACAATTCCACAAATAAAATAGGAGATACTATCATAGAACAACAATAATAAAAAATAATCAATCAATATCTAATAAATCTCTATCATACATACTTAATTTATATTTATAAAAGACTACTCCCAAAGAATGAAGTAGGACACTTAACACCATATACAAAAATTAACTCAAAATGGAGCCATAGTCTAAATGTAAGAACTAAAACTATAACTCTTAGAAGAAAATGTAGGGCAAAACTCCTGACATTGAATTTGGCAATGTCTTCTTGAATGTGACACCAAGGCACAGGCAACAAAAGAAAAAATAGGCAAATTGAACTTCATGAAAATTTTTTAAAAACATTATCAACAGACACTAGCAAAAGACACTACCAATAGAGCAAAAAGGCAGCCCAACAGAATGGGAGAAATTTGCAAATCATTAATCTGTTAAGGGATTAATATCCAGAATGTATAGGGAATTCCTAAAACTCAACAATAAAACCAAACAACTCAACTCAAGAATGGTCAAATGATTAACATAGACATTTCTCTAAGATAATCAAATGGTCAATAAGTTCACAAAAAAATGATTAACATACCTAATCATTAGGGATATGTAAATCAACACTACAATGAGATAATACTGCATACTCACTAGAATGGCTGTTATCAAAAAAATAAACAAACAAACAGAAACAGAAAATAGCAAGTGTTAGGATATAAAGAAATTGGAATACTTGTGCACTGTTGGTGGGAATTTAAAATGGCATAGCCACTGTGAAAACAGTATGGTGGATCTTAGTTCTGCAACCAGGGATCAAATCTGTGCCCCCTACATTGGGAGCATGGAGTCTTGACCACTGGACCTCCAGGGAAGTCCCTCTTTTGTCAGTTTTTAATTGGGTTATTTATCTTTTTATTATTGAGTTGTAATAGTTCTTTATTATATTCTAGATACAAGTCCCCGATCAGATATATGATTGCAAACATTTTCTCCTGTTCTATGGGTTGTCTTTTTTTTTTAACATCTTTATTGCAGTATAATTGCTTTACAATGGTGTGTTAGTTTCTGCTGTATAACAAAGTGAGTCAGCTATACATATACATATATCCCCATATCCCCTCCCTCTTGCATCTCCCTCCCACACTCCCTCTCCCACCCCTCTAGGTGGTCACAAAGCACCGAGCTGATCTCCCTGTGCTTATGAGGTTGCTTCCCACTAGCTATCTATTTTACATTTAGTAGTGTATATATGTCAATGCAACTCTCTCACTTCATCCTATCTTACACTTCCCCTTCCCCGTGTCCTCAAGTCCATTCTCTATGTCTGTGTCTTTATTCCTGTCCTGCCCCTATGTTCACGAACCATTTTTTTTTAGATTCCATATACATGTGTTAGCAAACAATATTTGTTTTTCTCTTTTTGACTTACTTCACTCTGTATGACAGACTCTAAGATCCTGCATGCTGCACAGCACAGCAAAAAAAAAAAAAAAAAAAAAAAAAAGGCAAAGGATCTTTACAGGCATTTTTCCAAAGAAGATATACAAATGGCCAGTAAGCATGTGAAAAGATGATCAACATCATTATCCGTCAAGGAAATGCAAAGCAAAACCACACTGAGATACTATTTCACACCCACAAGGAGGGCTGCAATCAAAAAGGCAAATGATAACAAGTGTTGGCAAGGATGTGGAGAAAATGGAAACCTCACACACTGCTGGTGGGAATGTAAAATAATGCAGCCACTTTGGAAAAAAAACTGGCAGTTCCTCAAATGGTTCAACATAGAATTACCATATGACCCAGCAATTCCACTCCTCAGTCTATACCTAACAGAAATGAAAATATATGTCCACACAAAAACATGTACACAAATGCTCATACAAGCATTATTCATATTGGTCAAAAAGTGGAAACAACCCAAATACCTATCAAGTAAAATGTGGCATAGCCCTACAATGGAATATTATTTGGCAATAAAAAAAGAACAAAGTACTGATACATGGTACAACATGGCTGATTCTTTAAAGCATTAAGAATGAAAGCTAAGTGAAAGCAGTCAGTTACAAAGAATCACAAGGTGTATGAGTCCATTTACTTAAAATGTCCAGAATAGGCAGATCTACAGAGACAAAGTATATTATTGGTTGCCTAGGGCCATTGGGAGGAGGAGGTAAAAAGGGGAATAATTGTTAATGGGTATGAGAGTTTTTTCAAGGTGACAAAATATTCTAAAATTGTAGCGCCATTTTTATGGATTTTGTGAGTTAATAGCATTTGTCATCTTTTTAAAATGTATAATTTGTTGTGATTTGTTCTCATTCTAAATAAATAGTCTCTTCTGTATAAATAAATAAATAAATAAATAAATTTCATCCACAAAATCAGAAAAAATAAAATAAATTTTAAAAAAAAAGAAAGAAATAGAATTAATATATGATTCAGCAATTTTACTTCTGGGAATACATTCAAAAGAATTGCGACCAAGATCTCAAAGAAATATTTGTAGACCTATGTTCATAAAGTATTATTCATAACAGCTAAAATACAGAAGCAACTCAAGTGCCCATTAACAGATGAATGGATAAGCAAATGTGGTATATACATACAATGGGATATTATCCAGACTTAAAAAGGAAAGAAAATCTGACAAATGTAACCACATGAATGAACATTGAGGACATTATGCTAAGTGAAATAAGCCAGTCATAAAAAGACAAATACTGTATGATTCCACTTATATGTGGTACTTAGAACGGTCAAAATCACAGAAACAGAAGGTAGAATGGTGTTTGTCAAGGGACTCGAGGGAGCGGGGATTGAGAATTATTGTGTGATGTGTATAGAGTTTCAGTATTGCAAAAGGAAAAGAGTTCTGAAATTGGATGGTAATGATGATTGCACAATAACATGACTTAATGTCACTGAACTGTACATTTGAAAATGGTTAAGACAGTAAAGTTTATGTGTTTTACCACAATTTTAAAAAATTGGAAATAAGATACTAGAACATTATTATAAACAACCTTATACCAACATATTTGAAAACCTAAATGAAATAGAAAAACTTTGAAAAATGCAAGTTTATCAAATTGACACAAAATAAAGTAGAAAATCATATAGTCCTATATCTATTAAAGAAAGATTTTTTCCAAAAAACATTCCCATCAAGAAAACTCTAGGTCTAGATTGTTTCGCTGGTAAATTCTAGCACACATTCAAAGAAGAAATAATGCAAAACTTATATAAAATTTTTTGAAAAATAGAGGGTGAGGGAATACTTTCTGTTTTTTAAATCAGTATAATATGATACTAAAATCAGACAAAAATATTACAAAAATGTTTTTAAATACAGTCCAAAAGATATAAAATCAATCTCAACAAGAAATAAAAAGGATAACGTATCATGACCAAGTCGGGCATTCTCTACAATACAAAGTAGTTTAATATCTGAATATCAATCAGTATAATTCTCCATATCAACAGAAAAAAAAGACAAAGATCATTTTCATAAGTGAAGAGAAAAGCATTTAACAAGATTCAATTGCCAAAATGATAAAAACTCTCAGCAAACTAGGATTAGAAGGAAATTATTTAACTTAATAGGGGTATATATGAAAAACTTACAGCTGACAACATATTTAACAGTAAAATACTGACCACTTTTTCCTTAAAAAAAAAAAGAACAAAAGATCAAGATGCCTGCACTCACAACTTTTACTCAATATTGTACCAAAGAACCAAGCTAGAGCAATGAGGCAAGAAAAAGCCCCAAAGTTATACAGATTACAGAGGAAAAATTAAAATTGTCTACATTTGTAAATGACATAATTATTAATAGTAAATCCTAAGGAATAAACAAAACTATTATGAGAATTAATAAGCAAATTTAGTAAGGTTGCAAAATATGTCTAATACACAGAAATCAATATATGTCTATATATTAGCAAATATTTGAAAAATTGAAGATATTACATTTATATTAACCTTTACAAAGGAGACAACAGCGTAACATTCTTAGGAATAAATATAAGATGTACAAGATCTCTTCATTGAAAAGTCCAGAACAATAATGGTATTGAAATACTCAGTACTGTTAAAATGTCAATTTCCACTAAGTTTATTTGTAGAATCAATGAATCTCAACTTAAATATCAAGAGATTTTCTATAGAAATTGACAAGTCACTTAAAAATGTATATGAAAGTTCATGTGACCTAGAATGGCCAAATCAATTTTAAAAGAGAATGAAGTTGAAGAAATTACTACTGATTTTTCAGACTAATTATAAAGCTACAGTAATCAAGGCACTGTCATTTTAGTATAAAAGCAGATAAATAGATCAATGGACTAGAAGACATTTGCAAGAAATAAAAAATTGTGTGTGTGTGTAGATTTTTGTAGCAGATTGCTTTATTTTTTATGGGTTGATAAATCAATGTGGAAAGAAAAGTTTTTCAATAAATGGCACTGGGACACTGGATATCATATTGAAAAATGTACATCAATACTTGTTTCACCCATATATAAAAATTAAATCAGAAGTATCATAAATCTCAATGCAACACCTAAAAGTATAGAATTTCTAAAATGATACATAGAAAAAAAATCTTTGTAACTTGAGGTATTGTTGGAGGAGGTCATCAAGAAGATGTGACCACCAGTTTGACCCAGGAGCTGGAGCCACGTAATTGAGACCTCCCTACCCCTCCCCTGGTCCTTGAAATGTGCATTTTGTTTGTTATTCCTGCTCCTGGAAGCTGTCCCAAGGATACAGCCTTGAAATAATAATGTGGTACTGATACTATCTGGACTGTGTATGTGACTGAACCCAGTTAAGACCTCTATGTAATCTTTTAAGATTCTGGCCAGCTGGTGCAGAGATATTCTCATCTTGTGGCCACCCAAGACAAGCCTTGTAGTAAGTTCCCTCACCTATTAAACCTTCCACCTACCAATCCGGAGTGCTCTGCTTCCTTCTTTGGTCTCTCCCTGTCCTCTATGGATGAGGACCAGTTGTAGATTTCACCCTGGAAGCTCCCAAGGAGGTTGCAAATCCACAGGTAGGCAATGTTTTCTTAGATAAAACACAAAAAGTACAAACCATAAAATATTAATAAATTTGACTTCATTAATATTAAAAACTATTTTAGACATACTATTAAGAAAGTAAAAATGCAAGCCACTAGATGGGAGAAATATTCCCCAAACTTTTATCTGACAAAAGACTTGTGCCCAGAATATATAAAGAACTTAGGTTCAATAATAAAAAGAAGACAACCCAGTGAAAAGTGGGATAATGATTTGTAACGACTGTTTATACACTCAGGGAAAAAGATAAACAATTGTCCAATAAGAACGTAATTCACTAAAGGACAATGAATTCCAAATTTGGCAGTTTTACTTACCCCCGCATTTCAATACACACAAACACATACATACACACACCCCTATACATCAGTGTTTACTGACCACATACATGTAGCCTACCCATTATACACCTACTGGAATCACTAAATTTTTTTTAAAAGACTGAAAATAACAAGTGTTGGTGAGGATATGGAGTAAATGGAATTGCTATTTCATATCTTACTTCAATATATCCAATTGCTGGTAGGAATTAAAAATTATATGACTGCTATGGGAAATTATTTGGCAATTTCTTAAAAAGCTAGACATACATCATCCTTACACCCATCCTTTCCATTCTAAGTATTTACCCAAGAGAAATGAAAATATATGTCCATTTGTAAAGGAATGTATATAATATAGAATGGAATATTACTTGGTAATACAAAAAAGCCCAGATTATTTATATCTTCATGGATTCATAAAGCATGGATGAATCTTAATAATGCTGATTGAAGGAACCCAGACATGAAAGAGTACATATTATATGATTTCAATCTTAGAAAATTCTAGAAAGTACAACATAATTCTACAGTGACAGAAAGCAAATCAGTGGCTGTCTGGAGCCAAGAGCAGAGGAAGAAATAGATGCAATGGGGCTTGAGGATGTTTTGAGAGTAATGTTCTGTATCTTGATTGAGGCAGTTGTTTCTCAAATGTATGTAACTGTCAAAAGTCATTAAATAGTTCACTTTAGTGGATGCAACCTATTGTATGTAAATTATATCACAGTAATGTTAATTAAATGTAAAAATGAATACTGTAAAACCTAAAATGTTGAGAACATACAGCATGAAGAATATAGATGAAGGTACTTAGAAGTCCCCCAAATAACTTAATGTCTTGATGTATATTGTATGCATTCACTTGGTGAGAGAACTTAAAATGTCCTTGTTTGCCTGCTTACCACAAACGTTTTATGGTGAAACACTGACACAGTAAGCCAAAGACCACCAAAATGCTCTGCTTTACTTTAATAGATGTTTTTTTTTCTTTTTATTACAGAAAGTAGAATGATATAATACAGTGTATAAATTTTGTGATTTTTTTAACAAAGAGAAGTTGCCACAGATTCCTCATAAATGAATTTTTTAAAGTGTAGAATCTACCCCCTAAAAGGGACATAGCAAAAAATGTAAATAAATTAAAAATATTTAAAACTTAAACTCTACACCACTAAAACAGTTTAAGTATAGCCAATATATTTTAAAGTGTGTATAAATTATACAGAATATAGATCTCTGAAATAATAGAATGCTACCTCAGAAACCATAAAAATCTTCCCAATGTATAAAATCATATCCCAATAAGAAATTTGTTCATTATATCATTTTTGCAAAAAGTACTTTTTCTGTCTTCATATCTATGTTCTTTTCTTTTCCATGTATCATTTATTATTGATATTTGAAAAAGTCTGCCCTATGAACAGGCTCAACATTATCAAGAAGTCACTATTTTCTTCTTGCTCTGGAGGTTGGTGATCTATTTTTTGGTCCTGAAATCTTGCTACTTTCAAAGCCATTCAATTGTCAAAGAAATCTTTGTTCCACTCTGGGATAGAGTACCTATATCTGGTTGGGAATCATTGAAAAGATAACAAAAAAATTTTTCACAGGAAACATAGAAAATGATAGGTTTTTCTCCAACATAAAAAGTATACAATTTAGCAAAAATTTAATTTTTGAAATTTTTAATCTTAGTGCTGTTAAAATACAATATACATAGTGAAGAATTATACACTTTTTGTTAAAATATAATTAAGTCTATTTGACATTTGTGCTTTACATTTATGTATACTTACATATGATATAATTACATATTGTATTATAAATAATATTTATAAAAATTATTCTTTATATGATATGATAATAACTAAAAAAACGGATATTTTTTAATTAATTTATTTTTACCATTTTTATATATTGATAACAATGTCCTGGATAACAAAAATTTATATAGGTAATGGAGATCATCGTAGAGCAAATATTTTATTCCACAGAAAAGGAGACTAACATGGACTACAAAAATAATGAGCTCAGTTTGAAAGATGGAGAAAATTTAAACCACCTGAATCTAAGTGGTTCTCTTTTATAGTAGACATGCCTCTACTATACTTCTGCTAAGCCAGAAAAGGAGGAAAGCACAGTAGTTGAGAGTACCAGGTTTGAAATCAGATGAATGCATCATCTGCTAGCTCTGAGAACCTGAGAAAGTATTTTTACTTCCTTGAACCTCAGTTTCTTCATCTGTAGGATAGAAATAATTCTAAGTACCCCATGGGACCTGCAGGGACTCAGTATCATCATATATGAAAAAATTTAGCAGAGTGACTGCCGACTGTCATGTAGTAAATGCTTAATAAATGATGGCTTTTAGTTCAAAAATTACTCTCTCTACAGAATTGAAAATTGGTTCTAATCCACACCTCTCTAAAAATTTTGAAACTCAGTGTCAGAAGGAAGACCTTTGAACAAGTAATTTTACTAATAAATTAAGAAAAATTTGGTAGCATTGTATAACCTACTCAAGATAGAACAATGTTTTGAAAGCAAATATATAATTAAGTTCAAAAGAAGAAGCCCTTTATTCTATATTTGAATACTTTTTTGAACTTTGTAATGACTTTATTTCAGTAGTTAGGAATGAAATCAACTTCAGCACATGTCCAACTTCTTAATCTAGCTTCGTGTTCAGAATGTCTTTCTGTGAATTAATTATTAACCCAGTTGGTTCTGTCAGGTATCGTGATGAGAAAATTTGAGAAATGTAGGTAGGCTATACCTCTAAATGGAAGCATGCCATTTGTCTCTGCTTTATATAGTTTAGTGAATGAATAATTTTCTTGTTTTCATTTCATTCTAGAAACTTTATATCCTTTTATTGGGTCTAATGGTATCTTTTTAGGAATCATATCATTTTTTAGTGAAAAGTCTATGCCACTAAATAACATATACTTATTAATTCAAAAATGCCTTATTACTTCCTCTTTTTCCTAAAAGCAAACAAAAATATTGGAAATCCTGCAACTTTAGAGCAAATATTTATCCCACTCTACCAACCAGATCCTTTTATAAAGAGATTCTAGAGCCACATGGTGAATTCAAATGCCAACTTCTCCATGAAGATTTATTAATTAAACTATGAGTCAATGAACATTTATTGGTTCAGTGTCTATTGCTATCTGCCACACACTGTATGAAGCTCTGAAGATATAAAGAAGAAGAAACTCAAGCCCTGACTCATGGCACTTACAGTAAAATAAGAAAGGTATACAAGTAAATAATTTCAATATTGTGTAATAGAGACTCTGATGGATGTCTACAGAGGGTGCTTCAGAGGAAAGTGTTTCACCAACCTGCAGTGCAGTATGTGTGTGTGTGGGTCTGTGTGTGTGTTAAATAATGAGCCAGGCTTTCCACATATAATTAGTTCCATAGTTGTGCATAGTTGCATATAGCTGCACATTTCCATAAGTTTTATTCATTCTTGATCACCAAATGATTGGATATTCCCTAAGGACCTAGAAGTCAAAAAATAACCAGAGAACATATGTTTAAAACCTGTTTATTGGGGATTAGGAACCAAGATGGCAGAGTAGAAGGACGTGCCCTCACTCCCTCTTGCGAGAACACCAGAATCACAGCTAGCTGCTGGACAATCATCGACACGAAGACACTGGAACTCACCAAAAAAGACACTGGAACTCACCAAAAAAGACACCCTTCATCCAAAGACAAAGGAGAAGCCACAATGAGATGGTAGGTGGGGCGCAATCACAGTAAAATCAAATCCCATAACTGCTGGGTGGGTGACTCACAGGCTGGAGAACACTTATACCACAGAAGTCCACCCACTGGAGTGAAGGTTCTGAGCCCCACGTCAGGTTCCCAACCTGGGGGTCGGCAATGGAAGGAGGAATTCCTAGAGAACCAGACTTTGAAGGCTAGTGGGATTTCACTGCAAGACTTCGACAGAACTGGGGGAAACAGAGACTCCACTCTTGGAGGGCACAAAAAACGTAGTGTGCACATCAGGACCCAGGGGAAGGAGCAGTGACCCCAGGGGAGACTGAATCAGACCTACCTGCTAGTGTTGGAGGGTCTCCTGCAGAGGCGGGTGGTGGAAGTGGCTCACCATGGGGAAAAAGACACTGGCAGCAGATGTTCTGGGAAGTACTCCTTAGTGTGAGTCTTCCCAGAGTCAGCCATTAGCCCCACCAAAGAGCCCAGGTAGGCTCCACTATTGGGTTGCCTCAGGCCAACCAACCAACAGGGAGGGAATCCAGCCCCACCCATCAGCAGTCAAGCAGATGAAAGTTTTACTGAGCTCTGCCTACCAGAGCAACAGTCAGCTCTACCCACCACCAGTCCCTCCCATCAGAAAACTTGCACAAGCCTCTTAGATAGCCTCATCCACCAGAGGGCAGACAGCAGAAGCAAGGAAAACTACAATCCTGCAGCCTGTGAAACAAAAACCACATTCACAGAAAGACAAAAAGGCAGAGGGCTATGTACCAGTTGAAGGAATAAGATAAAACCCCAGAAAAACAACTAAGTGAAATAGAGATAGGCAACCTTCCAGAAAAAGAATTCCGAATAATGATAGTGAAGATGACCCAGGACCTCGGAAAAAGAATGGAGGCAAAGATGGAGAAGATGCAAGAAATGTTTAACAAAGACCTAGAAGAATTAAAGAACAAACAAACAGAGATGAACAATACAATAATTGAAATGAAAACTACACTAGAAGGAATCAATAACAGAATAACTGAGGCAGAATAACGGATAAGTGACCTGGAAGACAGAATGGTGGAATTCACTGCTGCAGAACAGAATAAAGAAAAAAGAATGAAAAGAAATGAAGACAGACTAAGAGACCTCTGGGACAGCATTAAACGCAACAATATTCACATTATAGGGGCCCCAGAAGGAGACGAGAGAGAGAAAGGACCAGAGAAAATATTTGAAGAGATTATAGTCAAAAACTTCCCTAACATGGGAAAGAAAATAGACACCCAAGTCCAGGAAGCACAGACAGTCCCATACAGGATAAACCCAAGGAGAAACACACCGAGACACATAGTAACCAAATTGGCAAAAATTAAAGACAAACAAAAATTATTGAAAGCAGCAAACGGAAGACGACAAATAACATACAAGGGAACTCCTATAAGTTTAACAGTTGATTTGTCAGCAGAAACTCTACAAACCAGAAGGGAGTGGCATGATATATTTAAAGTGATGAAAGGGAAGAACCTACAACCAAGATTACTCTACCTGGCAAGGATCACATTCAGATTCGATGGAGAAATCAAAAGTTTTACAGATGAGCAAAAGCTAAGAGAATTCAGCACCAACAAACCATCTCTATAACAAATGCTAAAGGAACTTCTCTAAGTGGGAAACACAAGAGAAGAAAAGGACCTACAAAAACAAACCCAAAACAATTAAGAAAATGGTAATAGGAACATACATATCCATAATTAACTTAAACGTGAATGGATTAAATGCTCCAACCAAAAGACACAGGCTTGCTGAATGGATACAAAAACACCCATATCTATGCTGTCTACAAGAGACCCACTTCAGACCTAGGGACACATACAAACTGAAAGTGAGGGGGTGGAAAAAAGATATTCCATGCAAATGGAAATCAAAAGAAGGCTGGAGTAGCAATACTCATGTCAGATAAAATAAACTTTAAAATAAAGAATGTTACAAGAGACAAGAAAGGACACTACATAATGATGAAGGAATCAATCCAAGAAGATATAACAATTATAAATATATATGCACCCAACATAGGAGCACCTCATTACATAAGGCAACTGCTAACAGCTATAAAAGAAAAATCAACAGTAACACAATAATAATGGGGGACTTGAACACCTCACTTACACCAATGGACAGATCATCCAAAATGAAAATAAATAAGGAAACAGAAGCTTTAAATGACAAAATAGACCAGATAGATTTAATTGATATTTATAGGACATTCCATTCAGAAACAGCAGATTACACTTTCTTCTCAAGTGCACATGGAACATTCTCCAGGATAGATCACATCTTGGGTCACAAATCAAGCCACAGTAAATTTAAGAAAATTGAAATCATATCAAGCATCTTTTCTGACCACAATGCTATAAGATTAGAAATCAATCACAGGGGAAAAAACGTAAAAAACACAAACACATGGAGGCTAAACAATACGTTACTAAATAACCAAGAAATCACTGAAAAAAATCAAAGAGGAAATCAAAAAATACCTAGAGACAAATGACAATGAAAACACGATGATCCAAAACCTGTGGGAGGCAGCAAAAGCAGTTCTAATAGGGAAGTTTATAGCTATAGAAGCCTACATCAAGAAACAAGAAAAATCTCAAATAAACAATCTAACCTTACACCTAAAGGAACTAGAGAAAGAAGAACAAACAAAACCCAAAGTTACTAGAAGGAAAGAAATCATAAAGATCAGAGCAGAAATAAATGAAATAGAAGCAAAGAACACAATAGCAAAGATCAATAAAACTAAAAGCTGGTTCTTTGAGAAGATAAACAAAATTGATAAACCATTAGCCAGACTCATCAAGAAAAAGAGGGAGAGGACTCAAATCAATAAAATTAGAAATGAAAAAGGAGAAGTTACAAGACACACCACAGAAATACAAAGCATCCTAAGAGACTACTACAAGCAACTCTATGCCAATAAAATGGGCAACCTGGAAGAAATGGACAAATTCTTAGAAAGGTATAACCTTCCAAGATTGAACCAGGATGAAATAGAAAATATGAACAGACCAATCACAAGTAATGAAATTGAAACTGTGAATAAAAATCTTCCAACAAACAAAAGTCCAGGACCAGAGGGCTTCACAGGTGAATTCTATCTAACATTTAGAGAAGAACTAACACCCATCCTTCTCAAACTCTTCCAAAAAATTGTGGAGGAAAGAACACTCCCAAACTCATTCTATGAGGCCACCATCACCCTGATACCAAAACCAGACAAAGATACTACAGAAAAAGAAAATTACAGACCAATATAACTGATTAATATAGTTGCAAAAATCCTCAACAAAATACTAGCAAACAGAATCCAACAACACATTAAAAGGATCATACATGATGATCAAGTGGGATTTATCCCAGGGATGCAAGGATTCTTCAATATACCTAAATCAATCAATGTGATACTCTATATTAACAAATTGAAGAATAAAAACCATATGATCATATCAATAGATGCAGAAAAAGCTTTTGACAAAATTCAACACCCATTTATGATAAAAATTCTACACAAAGTGGGCATAGAGGGAACCTACCTCCACAGAATAAAGGCCATATACAACAAACCCACAACAAACATCATTCTCAATGGTGAAAAACTGAAAGCATTTCCTCTAAGATCAGGAACAAGACAATGATGTCCACTCTCATCACTATTATTCAACATAGATTTGGGAGTCCTAGCCATGGCAATCAGAGAAGAAAAAGAAATAAAAGGAATACAAATCAGAAAAGAAGAAGTAAAACTGTCACTCTTTGCAGATGACATGATACTATACATAGAGAATCCTAAAAATGCCACCAGAGAACTACTGGAGCTAATCAAAGAATTTGGTAAAGTTGCAAGATACAAAATTAATGCACAGAAATCTCTTGCATTCCTATACACTAATGATGAAAAATCTTAAAGAAAAATTAAGGAAACACTCCCATTTACCACTGCAACAAAAAGAATAAAATACCTAGGAATAAACCTACCTACGGAGACAAAAGACCTGTATGCACAAAACTATAAGACACTGATGAAAGAAATTAAAGATAATACAAACAGATGGAGAGATATACTATGTTCTTGGATTGGAAGAATCAATATTGTGAAAATGACTATACTACCCAAAGCAATGTACAAATACAATGCAATCATTATCAAATTACCCATGGCATTTTATACATTTTTACATTGTACATTTTTTTTACAAAAAATCTTAAAAGACCCCAAATAGCCAAAGCAGTCTTGAGGGAAAAAAACGGAGCTTGAGGAATCAGACTCCCTGACTTCCAACTACACTACAAATCCATAGTAATCAATACAGTATGGTACTGGCACAAAAACAGAAATATAGATCAGTGGAACAGGATAGAAAGCCCAGATAAACCCACACCCCTATGGTCAACTAATCTGTGACAAAGGAGGCAAGGATATACAATGGAGAAAAGACAGCCTCTTCAATAATGGTGCTGGGAAAACTGGACAGCTACATGTAAAAGGATAAAATCAGAATACTCCCTAACACCATACAAAAAAATAAACTCAAAATGGATTAGAGACCTAAATGTAAGACTAGACACTATAAAACTCTTAGAGGAAAACATAAAAAGAACACTCTTTGACATAAATCACAGGAAGATCTTTTTTGATCCATCTCCTAGAGTAATGGAAATAAAAACAAAATTAAACAAATGGGACCTAATGAAACTTCAAAGCTTTTGCACAGGAAAGGAAACTACAAACAAGACGAAAAGACAACCCTCAGAGTGGGAGAAAATATTTGCAAATGAATCAACGGACAAAGGATTAATCTCCAAAATATATAAACAGCTCATGCAGCTCAATATTAAAAAAACAAACTACCCAATCCAAAAATGGGCAGAAGACCTAAGTAGACATCTCTCCAAAGAAGACATACAGATGGCCAAGAGGCACATGAAAAGCTGCTCAACATCATTAATTATTAGAGAAATGGAAATCAAAACTACAATGAGGTATCACCTCACACCAGTTAGAATGGGCATCATCAGAAATTCTACAAACAACAAATGCTGGAGAGGGTGTGGAGAAAAGGGAACCCTCTTGCACTGTTGGTGGGAATGTAAATTGATACAGCCACTATGGAGAACCGTATGGAGGTTCCTTAAAAAACTAAAAATAGAATTACCATATGATCCAGCAATCCCACTACTGGGCATATACCCAGAGAAAACCATAATTCAACAAGACACATGCATCCCAATGTTCATTGCAGCACTATTTACAATAGCCAGTTCATGGAAGCAACCTAAATGCCCATCAACAGATGAATGGATAAAGAAGATGTGGTACATATATACAATGGAATATTACTCAGCCATAAAAAGGAACGAAATTGGGTCATTTCTGGAGATGTGGATGGATCCAGAGACTGTCATACGGAGTGAAGTAAGCCAGAAAGATAAAAACAAATATCGTATATTAACGCATATATGTGGCACCTAGAAAAATGGTACAGATGAACCGGTTTGCAGGGCAGAAATTGAGACACAGATGTGGAGAACAAACATATGGACACCACGGGGGAAAGCAGCAGGGGGTTGGGGGTGGTGGTGTGATGAATTGGGCGATTGGGATTGACATGTATACACTGATGTGTATAAAATTGATGACAAATAAGGACCTGCTGTATAAAAAAATAAATAAAATAAAATTCAAAAAAATAAAATAAAAAAAATAAAACCTGTTTATTCACTAGGTTCCTTTTATCAGCTATTTAAGTTGAAATTAAGTTAATAGGCTGAGATTCAATAGGGTTTTTTTTAGAATTTTAAATGTATTAGCACAAAGATTTAAATATTGAGTATTTCTGTAGAAAATAAGAATTACAGTTACCATATCACCAAATACTACAAGTTAGTCTTATTTTTAGAAGGAAATTTTTAAATGTCTATAAAGTCAACGTTTTAAGAAACATACATTTGTCAAGCACTATTTTACCTTAACATTAAAATAAATAATAATAATAATAATAATAAAAAAATTAAACAACTCCCATGGGAATTAAATAGCAATTAGCACATAGTGAACAAAGGGGATTTGTTGAAGACCTGTGCCCCACTGGAGAGTCTGTGGATTTCCTGATGTAGTGATGTGGCCCAATGTTCTGATTTCATGGAAATCAGAGGAGTGTGCCCAAGATTAGGGCCATCTGTAACCACTGTGTCACAGGCAGTTTCTCCTTCTCCCAAGAGAGGTGAAGGAGTTTTTGCATACAGCATGAATGACAGCAATCATCAGTAAGCCTGACCTGAGGCCAAGAAAAAAGAAATTATCCCTCCAAGATGAAGTGGCAGGGAAATTTATACCCCAGAACATGCCACCTATTTGATTCTTCATCTGACAACTCTACTTTAGCAAATTATGATGTTGGAATACGTCCTCCTTGCTCATAGAGTATCAGTGTGCAGAATGCTTAAAACCTGTGAATATGCTGTCTGGGGTACATCTCACTGCATCTGTCAGAAAGCTCCATCTGTTTCATGCCACCATAGGCACTGACCAGTTCCTCTCAACTCCCCACACACCAGTTTCTTCTTGCTTGCCTTACAGCATTTCACCTTCCTTCACTCACCTAGTTAATTTCACGTGGCTCTGATGATTCCTCCACATTGTTTTCATCTGACTACATAGCTTCTCTACTTGCCATCCTAAAATTATCTTTTAAAAATCCCATTCAATTCAGAATAGCCTCATTAAAGAATTTAAGACAATTTTCTAAATGTATTTTACAGAAAGAAATAGGAAGGAATATGAATATTAGCTTTAACAAGTAATGCTTATAACTCTGCTATTGCATGCTTCACTAGTACATAGAGCCCCAAAAGCTATAAGCAAAAATATAAATTGTATATATAACAAAATCCTAATATAAAATAGCATGAAAACAGACATTAGCCTATCTCTGAGAAGCTCTGTAAAGTGGTTGAACTGCCTATAAATATAATGATAGAATTATAACCATGAGCAGTTGTCACTGTCTAGACCTAAGAAATACAGAGTTCCATTTGTTGGCTTTGCCGCTGACGAATCATACACAGTCAATTAACCTCTGTGAAACATTACTTGGTACCTTTCTATTTCACAGTAATGTTTTGAACATTTGGATGAATATGAATTAGTAAAGTTTTGTTTATTAAGTGGCTACAATCCAAAACATGGAGAATAGAAAATAGAACAATACATGCCCAGGTGTGATGATCAAATATATTGCATTGTTAGTACCTTTTATTTATTGATTATTTATTGATTGCAAACTTTCTTTTAGGTGTTGCAGTTACTTGTTTTTTGGTTTGTTTTTTTTTTTTTTTTTTTGGTTATTTGTTATTAGATCAATCTTTTATTTTTTTAAAGTCTTATTGAATTTGTTACAATATTGCTTCTTTTTTATGTTTTGGTTTTTTGGCCGTGAGGTATGTAGGATCTTAGCTCCCCAACCAGGGATCGAACCCACACCCCCTGCATTGGAAGGCGAAGTCTTAACCACTGGACTGAAAGGGAAGTCCTGAGCAATTCTTTTAGAAATGACTGTACTGTTATTAATGTCATATTAAACACTAGAAACGTTATGTTGAATTTGAATGAATATAGCAGGAAAATAAATTTTTACCTCAAAAGAATAAGCATGGATTTACCCTTATATTTAAATACATCTATTGATATAAATTGCTTGGCAGGAAACATATGTTGTGTTTAAAACTGATCCCACATTTGGAAATTTGAGCTGAGCTACCCTGAACTTTTTAGCTAGGTTAACTTATATTCTTCAAAGTTGTAAATGGTTTCTTTCCACATGTACAGTCAAGGTTACTGAATACAAAAGTAAGACTTTAGTATTATATTTTCTTCTACATTAAAAGATATAGGGGTTGAGGGAAAGATATTTATTTTAAAATACAAAACTTTAATTAAAGGTGGCCACAAAAGCTTTACTTAGAAAGAATTTGTGGAATGTTATTAAATGTTGCCACCTTCAGGACAAATTTTAAAATAACACTGAAAGGACAGGATTAAAGATACAGTATTCTTGCTATGATTAGATATTCAGTCTACAATACTGATGCAAAATTATCTACTTAGACTTTTTTAAGGCATCTAAACTTCTGACTTTTAAAAATTATTCTCATACTCAAATAAATACCTAAAAACTTCAGCTAGAGTATGCTTATCTAATAGTCACCCACTATAGATATTTATTTAAGAAACATTGGTTGATTATTATTATGCCTAATAGGCACTGTGCTAGATGTTGAAGATACAGAGATGACAAAGACATATATATCAAGTACACTCAAGGAGTCCACATTCTAGAGGGGGAAACAATACGTAAATGGAATGTTCCAATATTGTGATAAATGTTCTGATAGAAGTAAACAGACTGTTATAGAAGAACATGAGCCAAACACCTCACTCCAGAGGATAAGAAAGAAGCAGTGAGGAAAGCGTGATGGAAGTGGCAACTGAGCTTAGTCTGTTATTATAATAACTTTGTTATAATATGTCACATGTTATATCTATAATTAGATTGTTTCCCTTTTGCTTCTTTCTATTAAAATAGAGAAAAAAAGAATACTCAAAAATAGCACAATTATCATGTCTACTGGTGTGTACCTAAAACAGAGATTATGTTCATTGAAATAAGTTATTTCATAGCTTATGTAGATATTTTCATACCTTTCAAATTTCTTTTTGGTAGTCTTTAACAAATTTCCTATGGAGTCTTCATGGAGCAATCTTGGGGGAAAAAATATGCTGTCATTTCTCCTGCTCATATTCTAGGTCTGGACAATACAAACGAATTAAAGGTACTGGGTTGATTGGCAGAAGCTATCTTTCTCAAATGGTCCTCAAACAGCAAAGAAATCCTCCTAGAATTCACCATGCTGTCTGTATTCCTCTCCATTATGAGAGAAATTTTTGTTCTAATAAAAATCAGTACAAAATTCCCATTTCCATTATCCCACTTTCCACATAAATGGCCTCTGAGACAGCTCCTATCTTTAATTTAAATGTGTTACCATTGTTATATATATGTGCAATATACATGAGATGTGTCTATAGAGCAGTAAAATAATGTGGCATATGAGCCAGTCAGATGTGTTCTACCTGAAAATTGGCTATTCCTCCATTATCCAAGGAGGATTTTGATCTGCTCTTGACTGTAATAATTTCTCCAAAATGTCACTGCAGGACTTTTAAATAAAAATTATTATTATCATCACTACCTTTGGAAATAATATTATTTCAGTCAGAGAAAATTGAAATAGAATCATTGATTGAAGGAATTATACAGGTAGATAAGTATCAGTACTTAAACTCACTATAGAAAACAACAGATCAAATCAAAGCAATTTCTACTCGAGTTTGAATTTGAAAGAGAACAAAAAAAAAAGAGTAGAGTGTTGAATTATGTCTTTTATTTTTGCAGAATAATAGAAAAGAGTCCAAATCTGAATAAAATAGTTCATAGTCTTTCCTGATGAAATGTCATTCAGGTGCGCTAATTGGACTACAAGAGTACAAGAGCTGGTTATTTTTTAATGTTACTTACGAAACTTCTCTTCAAGTTGGAACACTAATTATAAATTTAATTGCACATGTCAGCAAGCAATGTTCCTCTTGAGGTACCACCTCCAAATGAAGGTAATGAATGGGTGGCTCTTTTATCCCAGACTTAGCTTGTCTTCTATGTGACTGCATCTTTCTTTCCAGAAACATTCACTACAGAGATAGGTTGCGCTCCAGTTTTATATGATAAATTATGTAAACAATTTAACCTTAAAAGTCAGTTCATACTGAACCAGAAATTACCAAAAAAATTCTTCATAATAATATCTATTACTTTTCTAGTGAGGAATCAAAGTTCCAGGATTGAATGGGTGACAGAATCTGGTGGTTTTGAATTTGAATTTTTTTTAGTTCAGTAAAAATTTTTAAAAGAGGAACTGACAAGGGGTTTCCTTCTTTTATGTTGCCAAAACAAGATAAAGATAGACACATACATACATATAGATAGATAGATAGATATAGATAGAACAACCATGATTTTACAGAATAAAGAAATTTTTTGACACCAAAAGTCAAAGATATGTAATCTTAAACTAAGTTTATTACATAAAATTAGATAAACTGGTCTTCATTTAACACTCACTACATTCCTTTTATTTTCTACTAACTTTACCACAGATTGGCAAAAACTTTGTTACAGATAGGCTCTGGTCTGTGTCAGACCCATGAGAACTATGATCTGTTTCAAGTCTAATTCCTCCCTGGTAAGGGTTTATCCAACATTTCTTCTTAAAAGTCACTTGTGCTTATAACTGCTGCTAATTTTAATTCATGGAAGATGTTTAATTTTTTTAAATAACAGCTTAAAGTTATTGTAACTATTTCCCATGTTTGCTATTCAGAAGATTTAGTTTAAGTATCATTTGAAGGCTGAAATGAATAAGTTTAAAATACTCAAACTTCAGTTTGTCCATTTGAAAAATGTTGTTTCTTATTGAATGAGAAACAAGATGATGCAGATGTGGACCTAGAGTGAAATTACATAATTTCTGTCATCAAGATTACAGTTTAATAAGGAAGACAAAAATATATCTCAGAGCTTTATATAGATTAAATGCAATAAGATTTAAGAAGCAGTTTGAAGACTATTAACTCTGATTCAAAATTATGTAATTATATTGCACAAAACATACATAACAATATGGACAACAACTTAAGACACTTGGAATATTCTATGAAGTTTGGTTACCGGTTAAAGCCAAACAAAGCATAAATACATTTCCTGCTCCCTTTTCTGTCCCTGTTTCTGACATGGACACAGGAAAAATTCTCCTTAGATTCCAAGGCCATCTCCTTTCCTCCCCTATAGCTACAGTTCACCGTGGTTACATGCTTTTGAAGTCTCTTATGCACACAAAGTCACCCCTTCTGCTCTTGGGCTTTCAGAGTTGCTGACACCATTTCCTGACACTCACAAACCTCCTGTTACCACATCAGCTCACCAGAGCCCCACTGTGTTCTCACAAATTGAGGAGAGTCCCCTCCACCAGACTCCTCCTAAAGTCACTTACTTGGGCCTCAAAACCCTGATTTCTACACAGCCAAAGTCTTCAGGAATTCAACAAAGTGGCTCATTTCAATATTTATATATTATTATGTAGTTATTGTATTATATAATATATATAAAAAGTTATACAAGGCATAACTGCATATACGAGCAGTTTAAAAATGAAAATAAAAAAATATACCAGTCTCCTGCTGGTCATGCTTCCTTGCTCTGGAACATGTTCTCTAGAGCATTCTGCTCTGGGCCTGCTCTAACTACTCCCCTCCCCAAGAGGAAAGGATTTCCGGTGGCCAAGGGAACATGCCTACCAGAAGCCCAAGGGCTGACTTCTCCAGGCACCAAGAACCCTAAAGTTCCCTGCCACATGTCCCTGAGCTTAATTTCAAGGTCTGATTTGACTCTTCCTCAGGTCAGACACCATCGGATGTGTCACTATAAACTCCAGGGGGGTTCAAGAGGCAGATATTTAGGGGAGTTGTGGGCAAAGCCTGGATAGAGGCGCTATGAGATGCCTTGCAGTGGCACAGGCCTAAGGGTGGGACCAGACAGGGTGAGCCAAAGGTCATGAGTCTATGTACGGCCTGGACTGACTTTTTCTGAATCATTATGATCTATTATAGAATTTCTGAATTCAAACTTATATTTTATTTAATGGATAAGGTATATTTTTCAAGTTAGGAACATAGAAGCTATTTTGCTTAGCAGCTTGTTATCTTGATACTATTAAGCAATAAAAAGGCATGCAATACTGATGTATGCTAAAACATGGATGAGCTTCCAAATAATTATGTTGGATGAACATGCCAGACAAAAAAATGAGGACATACCATATTCCATTTATTTAAAATTCTAGGAGCAATAGGCTTTCACTTTTCTTGAGTAGATTCCTAGGAGAAGAATGGCTGGATCTTATGGAATACATGTTAACTTTTTGAGAAACTGTCATACTGCTTCCTAAAGCACTGGTTTCATTTTAGATTCCTGCCAGCAGTGTATAAGAGCTCTAATGCCAGTTCTTCCATGTCCTTGACAACATTTGACATGTCAGTCATTTCATTTTACTAGATGTATAATGGGATCTCTCTGTGGTTTTAGTTTGAATTTCTCTAATAACTAATGATGTTGAGCATCTTTGCACACGCTACAATATTAAGAAAAAGTGGTGAATAATTTTATATTTATTGAGATTTTTATTAAGGCTCAGATGAGATATATCTTAGTAAATATTTTGTGTCCACATGAAAAGAAGATGTATTCACTGTTGTTGTGTAGAATTTTCTACAATGTCACATGAGGTCAAGTTGGTTGTTAGTTTTGTTTAAATCCTTTTTATCCTTAGTGGATTTTGGTTTCCATGGTCTATCAATTATTGACAAAGGGGTATTGAACCATATCTCTATAATTGTAGATTCATTCATTTATCTTTGAAGCCTATTAGCTTTTCCTTTGTATATTTTGAAGCTTGTTTTTCTGTCCATTAAAAGTTTAGGATGGTTAAAACCTCCTGATGAATTCATCCCTTTATCATTGTTGAATGACCTTCTTAATCAGTGGTAATATTCTTTTCTGTAAAATATACTTTGCCCAATATTAATTTAGTCACTCAAGCTTCATTTTTTGATAAGGGTTGTGAGGATATTTTTTTGTACTTTTAGTTTTAACGCATTTGTTTCTTTTTATTTGAAGTGTTTTTTTTTTGTTGGTGTTACATAATTGTGTCAGTTTTTAAAAAATCCAATCTGACAACTTCTGTCTCTTAATTGGAATATTTAGACCATTACATTTAGCATGTGATTGATATGGTTAGGTTTAAATCTATATTGCTCCCGGTTTTCTATTTGTACCAAATGTTTTTTATTTACCTTTTTCTTTTTTTTTTTTTTTTGCCTACTTTGGATAAATTTGTATTATTATATTTTATCTCTTTGTTGGTTTATAAGCTAGTATCTTTGTTTTGTTATTTAGTAGATGATTTAAGGTTTATAGTATACATTAATTGTTACTTTTTAGTGATATTATACCACTTGACATATAGTATAAGAATCATAACATTTTATATTTCCAGACTCATTATATTCCAATGACTATTGCTCAAATGCTATACATGGCATGTGAAAAAATTTAGAGATAAATGAAGGCTCTAGATGTTAAATTCTTCCAGAAAGGATTTAAGCTAGGGGCATACCTCCTTAACCCAATGAGATTGAGCTGATTAGAAGTTGACTTGAAGGTAGGTTAGGGTCTATTTCTGGTTGGCTTTTACTCTTAGAGTAGAGACTTGTAGCGTTCTCAACTAAATGTCCAGGAAGCTTATCAGTCCTCTATTCCTTAGTGGACTCTAAACTCTAAATTTTGACCCTCTACTCCACACCCTAGCCTGAAAAACTAAGAAAAGCTCTGCTCAGTTTCTCAGTCCCTTGGCTTAAGAATTCCCAACTTCCGTAGTAGGAAGTTGGAGCCAAATGTCAGGAACATCTCACTGTGCTTCCCTTCCTTCTAGAATCTTCAGTCTTCAAGTCCGTAGTGCCTTAGTAGTTCTTCAATATGTTCACACTGAAGATTTATTTTTTGTTTTGTTATGTTTTATGTTGTATCTAGATTTTCTCTAGATGTTCTAATTGTGCTCAGCAGGAGGATTGAACTAATGAAAGCTAAACTGCCATGACCAAAAGCAGATGTCCCCTTTGTTCTGAAACTACATGATGACTTTCATATTTCATCCATTATGCTGGACACTCAGTGGCCATTTCAATATGGAAACTCATAGCATGCCATTCTGAAATTTTCCTTGAATATTTTTTATAATAAAATCCTCTTCATTTTCTATGTTTTATCTTTGAGTCTTCTATAACTCAGATGTTGACATCTTGAGCAGATCTTATAGTTTCCCTATCATTTCTGTAGTTTCAATCTCCCACTCCTTCCAGAGACCATCTCTTGAACTTTTTTCAGTTACTAAATCTTCAGTATTTTGCTGTGATTTGTAAAGTGGAGAATGTAGAGATATAACTTCTTTCTTCTTATCCATTTTCTTGGAATGTCTTTAGCTTTTTTTTTAACCCTTTTTTGCTTTGTTTTATTTCCACATTTTGTATTAATTGCCAAGAGGTTTTTTACTATGCATTTTTTATAGTTTTTGGTTTTTTTTTTTTTTTTTTGGTCCATAAATGTAATAGATTGTTTTGTCTCTATAAAATATTGCTAATAGGTGTGCTTTTCCAGTTTTCTTCTCCCTGAATTTTGGGGTGTGTGTGTGTATGTGTGTGTGTTTCAATCTTCCATATAAGAAGATTTATTCAGAGATTTCATAATACTTGGTTTATAACAAGGAGTGAGAGAATTAAAAGCTGATTGGTAGTTTTGAGCTTGCATTTGTAATGTCAATTTAAACCTTCAATAAAGTATAAAGTAAACATGTAAGTCATTATCTAAACTTTTGAGATTAAGGAGGCACTGTTTATAATACACCAATATTTCAAACATGAATGAGACTGTGCCAGACAAACCAAAATGTGTGTTTATCCATTTAATTAGAGAACTCCATATCTGTAAGTATTTTCTTTGAGACTGGTGAGATTCCTCAGACAATAATCTTTAAAACTCTGCCTGCACTCAAGGATAAGGTAAGAAAACCCAGCTGAGTGCCCTCTATATTCACATTCAGTTGTTTATAATACACCAATATTTCAAACATGAATGAGACTGTGCCAGACAAACCAAAATGTGTGTTTATCCATTTAATTAGAGAACTCCATATCTGTAAGTATTTTCTTTGAGACTGGTGAGATTCCTCAGACAATAATCTTTAAAACTCTGCCTGCACTCAAGGATAAGGTAAGAAAACCCAGCTGAGTGCCCTCTATATTCACATTCAGTTGTTTATAATACACCAATATTTCAAACATGAATGAGACTGTGCCAGACAAACCAAAATGTGTGTTTATCCATTTAATTAGAGAACTCCATATCTGTAAGTATTTTCTTTGAGACTGGTGAGATTCCTCAGACAATAATCTTTAAAACTCTGCCTGCACTCAAGGATAAGGTAAGAAAACCCAGCTGAGTGCCCTCTATATTCACATTCAGTATGCAAAAAAAAATAAATAAATAACTGATTTCCCTGTTTTTGAAATGGTACCCACAACCTCAAATCTTTATCACACCACAATCCCCTCAGTTTATATACTACCTGTTGAACTTTAGTTAGTAAAGCGTCAGATCTCTGTTAGGGTGTGTAAAGTGAGAGAAGGTAAGGATCTGACTTCTCCAATAGCATTCACCGTAGTCCTCGTATTTTAGCCCACACCTCAATTCATTCCCAGTGCCACAGTATTGGTTGTCTCGGTCTCTGAGGCCTTTGATTATTCTTCAGTGTAAATCAAAATGATTTCACTTTTCCTTATTGCCATCATAGGAGGTGGCTTTATGTGGATGCTAGATCAATTAACACGCTTCCATCTATACTTCCTAGATTTCAAACTGTTGTTCCTGTTTTCTTTGTCCCTATACTTCTATCCTCATTAATTTATGTCTTTTTTAAAAACAATGCCTTCACTGTAGTTTTGGTGGAGTTTCAAGAAGGAGGAAAGTTTGATGTGCTCTCAATCTATGACCTTAATTTGGAAATGTTCTTTCCATTTTCGCTGCTGACGCTGCTTCTCAGGATCTGGATATGGACTTGAGAGAAATGGAACAAATAGCAGCCTGACTAAGAGACAGAATAGAGTTCTTTATTAAAATGTTCACAATCCTCTGACCTTGAAGCACTTCCTTGGACTCAATTGCCCTCCTTTTAGAATGAGTCCTTTCTCAAGTACTAATCTGACTTCTTGTTCAAGTAGCCATTTTGTGGGTATACTCCACACATCCACCAGACTTGTAAGAGACTAGGATAACACAGATTAGGTTAGAGAAAAGAACCAGGTGATTTTCCCACAGAAAATCATTAATTCAGCAAATATTTACTTGGAGTTTTCTGTGTGGAAAACATTGCATTTGTTTTCATAATTTACAGTGCTTCTTCATATATTAGCAAGTGAGCAAATTACCATAAAGCTAAGAATTAATTGGAGACAACTGCATCTAAGCATTAGAGCCAGGGAGACCTCAGGGACTATGTAGTCTTCATTTTGCAGGTGAGAACTGAAACACTGAATGGTTTAATGATTCAGAGAGCTGCACCCTTATTGGGGATTAATGAAGTGTCCTGAGGGATTTCTCATCTAGTGTACCCAAATTGAGAGTCAATGGAGTAATTTGGGGAATTTCTACATTAAACTAGAAAATCAATTTCCTATGGTACATTAGCTAGAATCTTGAGTAAAATGTAATCCTTATGTTCAAGTGAGTTATCAAATCAATTTTGAACCCACTCCAAATGCCTTGGTCTCTAAGCTGCTGCAGTCTGTACTGTAATAGTATAACTTCTGTATTAGCCAGAATGCAAATGACCATTTGAAAATTACTCATCCTTAGTGAAAATAGCGAAATGTTGAAAGTTACGCTGTACATTACACAGGCAGAGAATTTTATTGCAATTTTGTCTGATTGAAGATTTAGGTATGACTATTTCTTCTTTTCTCTTGCAATCTCTAAGTCAATAAGCTTCACACTAAATAGTACTCATATATCATTTTAAGATCACCTTCTGGTACGTGGTACATGGTGCTTTGCTGGATGACCATGGGGTCAAAGGTAAGCCACTATTCAGAGAGGTGCTCAGCGCCATGAAGAGTAGCTTCTTCATTAATATCCAAACAAATGCATATCATCAGGTGGGAGTGTTGTGCAGAATACACTGGCATTGAGTGGTGAATTTGAATTAGATAATTCCTAGCTCACTTGCAACTTTAAGTTATAGGTTTCTCAGAGTATGCTAAAAGAAATTAAGGACATACTCTTCATTGATGCTTCATTAAAATGTCTTTACAGATATATCATATTGCTCTAGCACCTACATCTTTTGTTTTGCCATCATAATAAATTTATATTATACTATATAACCAATTATGTACTATATATCTACACAACATAAGTATATTCAATAGCAATGTGACTTTAAAGTATGTTTTAACACACACATACATTCTATACATTGTATCCACACAGGGAAAAACAAGTTCTGATGATGTTGGGTCAATAAATAAATGTGACAATGTTTAGGGGAATAGAAGTGTCCCAGAGAATATTTTATTCACTCTAGACTACATTGACATAGAATGAAAAGGCCTCCACTTCTTTGTAAAACAGATCACTGGCTTTAAATAAAGACCATTTGACAGTAAGAAGTCAGTCCCTTGAGTGCACTCCACAAAGTCAAGCCCTCATGGCTGAAGGCTTGGTAGATTCCAAGTCAGCAGGATGCAGGAGCTTAGTGACCTTTAATTCCACACACAGAAAGAATTTTCACCTGGTTCCCTATCGCCATCATTTTCAGAAATGAATTCTTGAGTACTCTTCTTTGTGTCTCAGTTGCAACCAGAGCCATTATCTGCCCCTAGAATACAGTTTTTAGGCTGATTGGAAAGATAGTAAGAAATACTCCAGATGTTTCCATTGTGATAGCTAAGAACCAGTTGGCAAGTGCCCATTTAAATTGCTTTTTGCTGCACTGAAAGTTTTGAGATTCTTGCTCTTATAAAACATCTGCAGAAAGAAAGTATCATATTTCAGTCTGTGAAGCACAAAACAACCAATCAATAAATGTTAGTGAATTAACTAATTGTCGTGCACAAATTGTCAAGCTAGGCTCTCAGCAGGATAGAGTGCCATTTAGGAGACTTGGGCAAAAGAAAATAGAATTAATGTCATAAAGCAATAAGTGCATTAAGTGGTGGTAGTTGCTCAGTGAAAGAAAATAGAAAAGAAGCAGTTTGAAAGATTGAACAGTGTGAAGTATCTGAGTTGTACTTTCCATAAAGGAGGAATATCACTAATGAAGGAAGCAGAGGTGAGAAAATACAAGGGCTTTTTGATGGTCAGAGAAGGGAGGAAAGGTAAGGTGAACGGTCATGATGGAGAGGACCATAGTCTCCATGCGTGGAAACAATACAAGATAAGAGCAAAAAGGAACTGTGAAATTGGATTGACATGGCCTTGGCCACACAAAGGAAACTGGACATCTTTAGGTAGGTAATGTGACACTATTAAAAGATTTTCAAAGAAAATTCAAGATGTGATCAGAGCTTTGTTTTAGGAAGATCATTTTATTAGTGGTATGCAGAGAGGAGTTGACAGGGGAAAGAATAAAAATGCATCTTAGAAGCCCTTGCAGCATTCCAGCTCTCTGGAAACTAGGGCCTAAACCAGAGATAGTGTAAATGGGAGTGGGGATGAGATATGTGTGAAGACACCCAAAGTTGTTGGTTAATGACATTGTGAGAAATCAGTGAAAATTGAAAATGACATTTTAAGTCTGGCTAATTTAGAGAAAATAGAATTCAAAAAGAAACTGTTATGAAAAGCAATGTAAAATAGTTATTACAGTTGCAAGCTCTAGAGTGTAAATTATTTGAGTTTGAATTGCAGCTTCACTACTGATCAACTTTGTGATCTCAGTGAACTTACATGACATCTGCCTCAATTACCCCACCTATAAAAGAGGGTTAATCAAGCACCTACCACAAAGGGATGGCATAAACACAAAATGAGACTACATATGCAAATAATATTGCTTTGCACATAATAAATATTAGACACTATTATTAGCAATGTTATAATATTTCAAACACATAGGATTAATTTTATGTATGTTGACTTTGGAATAACGTATTAAATCGTATTAAAGTTGAAGTTGAGGACGCTCCCAGGAAGAGACTCAGGACCAATAGGCACAGTCTTCGGAAGAGAGAGACGTTCACGGACAAAACATCCCGCACAGGCTCTTGCAAGGCCATCGAGGCAGCCTCCGCGCTCAAGAGCCAGGCAGCCACAAAACATCTGTCTGACGCCTGCAAGCCCCTGAAGAAGCGGCACCGGGCCCCCGCAGCGGCGTCTGCGTCGCTCGCCTTTAGCAAAAGCTCTTCTCCTTCTGCATCCTTAACTGAGAATGAGGTAAAATCATAATAATAGTGATCATCACGCACTCACACAAAGGCCGTTTAGTTACCCACATTGAAGTGTGATAAAGGTCAGACTTAATCAGCGTGACACGGGTGTTCTCCACAGTCGCAGGGAGGTTAGGTGCTCTGAGCCGTGTCTATTTCAGAGAGAAATACACACGCACACGGTGTATGCGTAAATGTACGTGGCTGTACTTCAGTATTGATGCTTTTAATTGTGCTTGAAATCTGTCTTCAAGATGTTGGTCCTGTGATTTTTCACCCGGTCCTAACCTGACACAGCGTCAGCGGGGCTGGTGTGCTCACGCAGCGGGATGGCAGGGCCCACACGCTGTGCACATGCCTTGTGCATTCCGTGACTTTGGGTCCACAGCTTTGGTCCTTTAAATTCTGGCATGTTTTTAGGTCCCTGAGTGTCGAGGTGAGTCAGGACTGCCGTGGTAATGTGACTCCTCTTTTCTAGACTCGGAAAGTATCCGCTAGTGAAATTGTAGCTGTTTTTGTGTTTATGTAGCTGAAATTGTGTTTATGCCTCAACGTATTAAAACGTATCAAATAGGCAATTAAAATTGTGGCATTGGAGCTCTGGAGGGAAGCAGACAAGAGATGTAGAATCATGTTATTTAAGCCTATAAACATTTGAAACTCTCCGAGTTAACTAGAGAAAACTTATAGGAGTCTCTCTTTCTAGTCTCTGAGACCAAACTTGGACCCATTAGGTGAGTCCCTGGTGCCTTGCAATACCATATATATTTCAGTTTCACCAGGCCACAGTTGATTTGACATCTAACCCAAGCTTCATCAATCAGAGTTTTAAATAAAAATTCAAAATTTGTTTGAAATTGTAGAAATCTTTGAAAATTACAGTCAGCTGTACAGGAGTTCAACAACTAATGATAGACAAATGTATTGTCAAAAGAGGAAGAATATTGTAATTTGAGAGCTATAAATCTGTAAGTCTGATGTTCATTCTCAGGAAATTTTACAAAAGATAATTATATAAAGGATTATTAAGCCTATAAAAAAAGTGATCATTAGGAGCCTGCATGGGTTTACTAAGAAAACAAATACCAGAAGCATAATTTGAGATTTTTTTTAACATCTTTATTGGAGTATAATTGCTTTACAATGGTGTGTTAGTTTCTGCTTTATAACAAAGTGAATCAGCTATACATATACATATATCCCCATATCTCCTCCCTCTTGTATCTCCCTCCTACTGTCCCTAGCCCACCCCTCTAGGTGGTCACAAAACACTGAGCTGATCTCCCTGTGCTATGCAGCTGCTTCCCACTAGCTATCTATTTTACATTTGGTAGTGTATATATGTAAATGCCACTCTCTCACTTCGTCCCAGCTTACCCTTCCCCTTCCCCATGTCCTCAAGTCCAATCTCTATGTCTACGTCTTTATTCCTGTCTTGCCCCTAGGTTCTTCAGAACCTTTTTTTTTTTTTAGATTCCATATATAAGTGTTAGCATACGGTATTTGTTTTTCTCTTTCTGACTTACTTCACTCTGTATGACAGACTCTAGGTCCATCCACCTCACTACAAATAACTCAATTTCGTTTCTTTTTTAATGAAGTTGTCCAGGGAGTTTGCAAAGATTTCATAAGTTTGAAGATTTGAAAGGATTCACTTGAATCCACAAGATATGTATTCATGTAAGGCTTTAATATAAAGGCAGAGGTTACAGTGCAGCAAGAAAAAGAGTGCAGATAAGCACTGGAGATCTAAGAGACATCCCATGTGCAAGCTCCAAACGGTTCTTATTAGCAAACCTCTCAAGAGTGAACCTTCAAGATCATGCAATTAATCCTGACCTCAGGAGATCTCAATTTATCAGAAGATAAATTCTCATTAGAACCTTTTACGCCTCTCTGGTCACACAGTCAAGTGAGGTTGGCTAACTGGTTGTACCAAGTGAAAACAATCAGTAAACAAACTGGTCCTAGAAGTTACCAAAGTAGTTTTGGACTTTAAATCTCACTGCCCCATTTCAATTAAGAATTAAAACCAGACATCCAAGCATCTCCAAAGATAAGGCTAGAGTTTTCCAGTCAGCTACAAATCAACTCTATCCTACACACAGATCAGAGGAGTTCATATATGTGAACTATTCTAATTTCAATGAGAAATTTGATCTTGTGTTATATGAACGGTTATAAGCAAATTAGAGAAAAATAGATGACTCTATGATTAGGGTGATTTATAGTTGGAGAGGGAACTTACCCAAATAATGTAATGTAATGGTAGTTTTAATTTATATTTTCTTTAATGTGAGGTACATGGATCATATTTTTTATATGTTTAAGTCACATTTGTGTCTCTCCTCTGTGAATTCTCTATATCTTTTGCAGGGTTGGATGAACTGTAAGAGGCAAGTGAATAAAGGGGTAAGCTGATCCAGGCAGTGAGAAAAGCACAAATGAAGGCAATGTTCGTATGATGCAAAAAAATCACAAATAGGTCTATATGTTCATAGCATTAAATGGGTAAAAGAAGTAGTGGTGGGAAGTGAGGCTGGAGAGGATGATGGGCATCTTATCATAGAGTGTCTTTTGTTCCAAGTTATTAACTTGGACCTTAGATTTATTCTAGATCTTTAATTATAAGAAACACCAGACATCTTTTTAAAGTAGTGTTCAGGATTTTAATTCTACAGGATTAATGTAGGAACCATGGGCCTAGGGCAAATAGTGATCTATCTGAAAGCAATCTGAAAATCAATTCAATGGGCCATAATACCAGTGTTGGAGGTTTTTTGTTTGTTTGCTTTTTATTAAATACAAATATAGAAGAGAAAAGAACAGGGGCTGAGAATAGAGGGGAAGAGACTGCAGGAGAGGAAAGCAGAAGAGAAGAGAGAAAACTGAAAAAGAGAGAATATCAAAATGCATTGCAGATTACGACTTTGATTTTCTAAGTATGTTTATACATAGAGTGAGTACATATTTTTACGTATTTGGACTGGTGTTCCAGGAGGTGATGTAAAAGTGTAAAATGTAATTTTTGCTCTAAGCCATGGTCGGAAAGTTTGAAAATCACTGCCTTAGGCTAGGTGGTACCATTGAAGGATTTTAATCAGATGAATGGCATGATCAGATTGAATTTTAGATTCATCTGTTAAAAAGCCTACAGGGCAGAGAGCTTCCTTTTCAACAGACTGTATGCAGGCAAGATCTGGAAGCCTCACTTGAATGTATCTAAAGCAAAATCCTTTTATTTGACATGCAAATGAATGTACATATTTTTAAAATAGAAAAATAAGTTTTCATGAGGATATTTTTTAATTCAACATTTCATCCATTAATTTACTTAAATATGTATCTAGTACCTACATTATTTCAGGCACTTTTGGAGGTGCTGAAAACATAGTAGTAAATGAAACAAAGTCCCTGCCTTTATTGGGCTTAGAGTTTAGTTGGAAGTGCCACACAGTAGTAAACTGTCTGTGGAAGATTTTATTTTCCAAAGATGGCAGCAACAATACCTCCCATTTCATATTCTCTTCCAACAATGTCACTTTGATATTTCTCCCATCAATTAATGACATCTATGTCCATTCTCCTTGAAAATAGGCAGGTTTTTGTAATTTTTTTGGTCAATTAAGTGTGTTGGAAAATTCTTTCTTGAGGTTTTTTAGCACACTGGAAATGATCAGACTGCCCTGAGGCATCCATGCTGTGAGGAAACCCAGACCAGCCTTGCTGAGAGTTCATGCGAAGAGGCCATGAGACAACATGGAAAAAAGAGAGATACCTGATCAATCCCAAGATGCATCCCCGCTCTTCCAGCTGCATCCACTCAGCGGCTGCAATTGCATGAGAGACCCACAGCCAGAATGACCCAACAGAGCCCTTCCTGAAATACCGATGTTTCAACACCATGAGAATTAATAAACTCAAAATCCTTATCTTGAGCCAGTAAGTTTTGGGGTGTTTTGTTAGCCAGCAATCGATAAAGGGAACACTGACAAAGAAATAAATATACAGTTAGTCAAACGGGATTAATTGCTAAGAAAATAAATAAATGTATAAGTGTAGAGCTTAGGAGGATAGGAAGTAAAGGGGAGAAAAGTAGCATGTAAGCTGGTCAGAGAAGGCCTTACCCATAAAGTGATGTTCAAGCAATGAGAAGAAAGCGGAGGAACAGCTCTACAGAAATGTGGGGAAGGATCATTACAGAGACAGAAAACAGCAGGTATCAAGACTGAAGTCCAGAATGCTTGGTATGGGCAAGGAACCCTAGAACAGAGTGACTGAGAGAGTGGGGAGATGAGGTCATAGATGAGGGAGAGGATGGGGAAGGGAGCAAAGAAGCCTAAATAACGTAGAGTGCTGTAGGTTGTTTTAAGAATTTTTATTTTCACTCTGGTGAGATGGGAAGGTTTAGAATGGTTTTGAAAAGAGGTGTGATTTTTCTTAAAGGATCTTTCTTGCTTCTGTGTGGAGATTAAAAGGAGTGTAGGAGCACATACAAATGAAAAACAAGAGGCTTAATTCTCTCTGTTGAAAATAGAGTCCCCCATCCCTTTTCTTAGAGAAACTGTAATTGTAAATTCTTTCACTGTCTCCTTGAAATGTATGTAAATCTTTTTAAAATCTAAATAAGTCTCCTGCCCACTTTACAACCTAAGAATATCTTTCTCAAGGGCCTGGGAGCCATTTCTTTGAAATGTAATCATCATCGAGAACGATAGCACCCCTACCTCCCAGTTTCTGCAGTAGGGCAGGAACCTAACTTCCACAGGCTCCTTACTCCAAGTTGTAAAACAGCCTCTTGCCATAGAGACATGAGATGGGTTTTTTAAAATCACGTTTGGATAAAGCAAATTTGCTAACACAAATGGTCACACCAAGTACCAAGTGAATTTAGGATGAACTATGTGTGACAAATGATGCTGTCAAGTCCTCTTACTTGAAAACTAGTTGTTATTTCGGAAACATGTATGTGATGGGGTGTATCTGCTTGGCTATATAAAAGGGAGAGATTTCTTCTGTCTTTGCAATCTCCTCGTGGATTGCCTGTGATGTACATCAAACTCTGGTTTAATGCTTATTCAATAATAAAATTGTTTGCTTTCTCTTCTACCTTTGTGGGCAGGAAGGATATTTTGTTTTTAAGTATATCTTAAAATATGTTTTTAAGTATATCTCCCAAACAAGGACAAGGATAGAAACAAAGAAAATAGTTAAGAAATCGGTATGGAGATAAGTAATGGAGGCTGGCAGCATGTGCAGCAGTGGACTGAAACATGAGTTTCATGATGGCAGGGGCTTGGTATTTTTTGCAACTAACAATGGAAGTGTCATATGTGACCAAACTTATTCTTTCTCTTATTCTTTCATTCATTCAACTCAAATGTATCTAGTTCTTTGTTATCTGCCAGACATGAACATAGACCCTAACAGAAATTAAAATAAATAATACTGATACTATTTATCACATTTGCAAGTCTTTTAAATTTTTTCTGATAAGTCAAATTGCATGGTTTTTAATTCTTCTAGGCTTCAATTAGTGTACATGATGCAGAGCTGATTTATTCAATTTTATATGGATTTTTTGAGTGTTTTCTTTTATAGGCTATCAAATCAAAGAATAAACTTCACCATTATGAATAGCATATTCAATATTAAAATATGTGAAAACATATATATGTGACAATAAAAATGACAATATTAAAATAATGAAACGATCTAAAAATTGGTTTATTAAAGTTTGTGTCCCCACTATTTACATAGTAATTTTGGTAACACTTCTTTTTGATGTAGAGAGAGAGATGAAAGAGAAAAGAGAAAAAAGTAAAATATCTGGCATGATTTTTCCCAAGGTAGGAAAAAACAGGAATACTTGGTGATTTCCACTTTTGGTCTCACATTTTCTGTTTAATCTCTCTGATATGAGTCAGAGGGAGGATATCTGTACTGAAGTTTTAAAGGGGTGAGGGGAATCTGTGCCCATTATTTGGAATTCAGAAGCATCCAAGTTTTATCTAAAAATAAAATCCCATTAAAATGAATACTAATAAGAATATTAAGTGAGCCTTATTGAAACCAACTGCTATCCAAGAAATACTTGAGAATTTTGTTTAGCATAATGATCATTCCAGACAGCTTCTGTGAGCACACTTTTGATTGGTGACAATCCAGTATTACTGAACTTTTTCAAAGAAGGCAATTTAATATTCTCAGAACAGGGAAATCAAAATATCCAAGTTCTTTCACTGACATCTGCACCAGCACTGGGACCAGCTTTTGGCAGGTTGAATTGTGCCAGACATAAGAGAGGGATTTTTCTCTTCCTAACTAGTTTTATTTTACTTTATTAGCATGGAACATATTAAGAAATAGCAATTCTAGGGCTTCCCTGGTGGTGCAGTGGTTGAGAATCTGCCTGCTAATGCAGGGGACACGGATTCGAGCCCTGGTCTGGGAAGATCCCACATGCTGCAGAGCAGCTAGGCCCGTGAGCCACAACTACTGAGCCTGCGCGTCTGGAGCCTGTGCTCCGCAACAAGAGAGGCCGCGATAGTGAGAGGCCCGCGCATCGCGACGAAGAGTGACCCCCGCTTGCCGCAACTAGAGAAAGCCCTCGCGCAGAAACGAAGACCCAACACAGCCATAAATAAATACATAAATAAATAAATAAATAAATAAATAAATAAATAAATAAATAAATAAATAAATAAAAATTAAAAAAAAAAAAAGGAATTCCGAAGAAAAGCGAAAGTAAACATCTACATAGCTAAATCCAAACCTGAAATAATTCAAAAATGCCATTTTGACCTAGGAAATTCCCCCACTGAGGAAATTAGTTTGAGTTCCTAAATTATGTAGAAGGGCTGTCTACACTAGTTGAATCCACTCAATGATTGTTCAACTTCTTCGCACATGTTGATAGAGCTAAAATAATTCCTTCAGTTAAGCGCAATGCTTTGGAATAGAAAGAAATCTGTATTTGAAATCAGAATACCTAGGTCCTTTATTTCTAGACCTGTAAACTTAGGCAAGTGAGCTAACATTAAACTAAGTCTCTCCTCTTCAAACTCGAAATGTTTTCCCCTGTGTAACACTATTAGTATGAGTCAAATGAGAAGATGCAATCATAAGAACCTTGAAAACAGTAACCTATTTCTAAAAGTAAGGCATATTATTACTTCCATTGTTGAAAATATTGATTTTAAAGTATCAAATAAAATTATAAATGTACAAAGAGAATTTTTTATTTTTACTTCTTTTTATTTGGCATTTAGGGATGTCGTGATAATCTATAAAATCATTTAAAATGTTGCAATAACCCAAGTAACAACACTCATTCCTTTTAGAAAAAAGAACTGGGTGGATGAAGGTCAGTGTTTATAGGAACAAAGCATGAATTATTAACAACACATAGCTAATGCCTGCATCCTAGTTTATGATAGATTCATGTGGAAAATTTAATAAGTAACATATTATAAACAGCACTTTAGTGATCATGAATGTATTATCATCTTGTCATGCCCTTGCTTAAAGGGATTAACAAAGTAAATTCTCTGCCTGAAGAGGAGGAGTACATTGAAGAAGGTAGAAGCCATATTCACACTCCTCAACTCATTCATTTATTCAACAAAATATTTATTGAGTTCCTCTTTATGGCTAGGCATGAGGTAGCCCTGATAGAATGCTCCATGTCTGCATGTCTGAAAAGAATGAGAAACTGGGAAAAAGGTCGAAGACATATTTATATGTATTCATTCATTCATTCATTCATTCAGTAAAAATTAATTGAATCCAGGATCATTCTAGTCAAAAGAGACACAGCGATAAGTAAGGTAAGCATTATACTTGCCATCTCAGAATTTACAAAGTGATCATTAAACAAAGGTTTACAATAAAGAAAGCTGATTGTTATGATTGGGAAATGCAGAATAACATGGGAACATAAACCTAAACTTAGAGTCAGTGAAGTCAAAGGCAAGAACTGATCCGTAAATTGACACCTGAAGAGTGATTAGGTAAAGTGAGAGATTAGAGTGTCCCAGGAAGAGAACACTTCTTGTGCAAATTATGGAGATAAGATGGAAGGTCTCTCCCTCCTCCTCCCACCTGAGACTAAGAAAGTTTCTTCATTAAACTTCACCATAGCACCTTGCACTTCTATAACACTCTTCATATTTGTAATTCTTTATTTTAATGCCTATGTTACCAATCATTTTGTAATCTCCACAAGGACAAGGAAACTGCCTCATTCATCACTGTATCCCACCTCTTAGTACACAGATGGTTATTTAAAAGGAGATTAATAAATAAAGACTAAATAAAATTAAGTTAATGAAAGAAATTTAGTGAAGCTAGATGTGAGAATGCTAAAAGTAGCTTGGAGAGAAACGAGATTGGAAGTATGGCCAAAGGCCAGATCTTCATTCTAATTTATGAGAAAACTATTGAATGATTTTATGGAGAGCACTAAGCTGATTACACTTGTGGGTTTTGCAAGATCTCTCTGGCTAGAGAATAAAGAAAAGTTTGGAGAAAATCTCACCAGCAAAAAAAGACACCAATTAGGAAACTTGTAATAATCCTAGTGATTGATAATCGTGGGCTGGTCTAAGCTGTAGTGGTAAATATGAAGAGTAGTGAAAAGACTCCGGAAATATTTATAAAGGTTTAAAAAAAAAAGACAAGAGAGGTGAATATCCCTACTTCAATTCTGCCTTTGTCAGTCTCTTTATACAATAAAAATAAACTGGATATCTAATACAAAGTCAACAGTGAAGATATAGAGAAACTCACAGACATAATAACAAACCATTATAATACCATACTATAAAAGTTATAACAGAATAAGTACCCAAAACAAACAAACAAACAAATAAAAACAGAAGCATAAGGAAACTAACATTTGTTCAACAAATACTGATTGATATCCATTGGGTACCAAGTACCATGTCTGGACCTGCCTTCAAGAAATTAACAGTATCATGGGAAACTCAGATTGGAACAGTAGTTAAATGTTTAAAAACACCTAGCATTTACTGAGTTCTTACTAAAAGTCAGTCACAAGGTTAAATACATTTCTTGCTTTATCTTGTTTATCCCTCCTGACAAACCTATGATGATAATGATTCTTCTCACTATCATCTCCTTTGCTGATTTATCTTCTTCTCCACTACTGTTTAAGGTTAAAATGTGCTAGGACTCAGTATTTGGTCCTCTTCTCTTCTCCGTCTACACTAATACCCAAGGTGACCTTATTCTTTTTAGTGATTTTAAATACTTCTGTATGCTGTGACTCCCACATGCATATCTCCAATCAGACCTCTCACCCAAATTCCAAACTTCTGTATCAGCTACCTAGTGGATGTCTTCTCACATGGCCCCAATGAAGTGACAATACTCTCCCAAAGGTGCTTCATTAACAACATTTCCCATTTCAGCGGATGGTACTGTCCCCTTAAAGTGGTTTTGGGTCATCTTTGACTCCTCTGTTACTCTCATAATTCATATCCAATCTTGTCAGGGAATCCTGCTGGTTAAATCTTCAAAAGCTATCCAGAATCTTACTGTTTCTCACCTCCTGCATGGCCACAACCTTGGTCTAAGCCACCATTATTTCTTACCTTAAAAACAACTAATAGCTTCCTAATTGGAATCTTAACCTTCACCTGCCATTGTTTCCTCCCTTAGAGTCCATTCACACCAGAAAAACCAGAGATAACTTTTTTTATATTTTGATATTTGTATATATTGCAAAATGATCACCATAATAAGTCTAGTTAATGTTTGTCACCACGTAGTTATATAATTTTTTTCTAGTGTTGAGAACTTTTAAGATTACTCTCTCAGCAACTTTCCAGTATGCAATACAGTATTATTAACTATAGTTGCTGTGCTGTATATTACATCCCCATGACTTCTTTATTTTATAACTAGAAGTTTGTACCTTTTGACTCCCTTCACCCATTTCATCTGCTCCTCACCTATGGAAAACACCAATCTCTTCACTATATCTATGAGTTTGGGTTTTTTCTTATTTTTTGGAAGTTTTTTGTTTGTTTGTTTTTAGATTTCACATGGCTTTTGTCTTTCTCCATCTGACATTTCACTTAGCATAATGCCCTCAAGTTCCATCCATGTTGTCACAAATAGAAAAATTTCATTTTTAAGGCTGAATAATATGCTATATGCCATATATATATATGTATACCATATTTTCTTCATTCATCTGTGGATAGACAATTAGGTTGTTTCCATATCTTGGCTACTGTAAATAATGCAATGAACATGAGACTGCATATATGTTTTTGAGTTAGTGTTTTGCTTTCTTCAGATAGATACTCAGAAGTGTAATTACTGCATCATAGGGTAATTCTAATTTTAATTTTTGAGGAAGCTCCATTCTGTTTTCCATAGTGACTGCACCAATTTAGATTCCCACCAACAGCACAAAAGGGCTTCCTTTTCTCCCAACACTTGTTATTTCTTGTCTTTTTGATAATAGCCATTCTAATTTTCTAACGTGAGATGATATCTCATTGTGGTTTTGATTTGCATTTCCCTGATGATTAGTGATGTTGAGCATCTTTTCATGTATCTTTAGGCCTTCTGTATATCTGCTTTGGAAAAACATCTATTCAGATCCTCTGCACATCTTTCAATTCAATTGTTTGTTTTGTTTTTTTGCTATTGAGTTGTATGTGTTCTCTATATATTTTGGATATTAACCCCTTATCAGATACATGATTGGCAAGTATTTTCTCTCATTCAGTAGGTTGCCTTTTCATTTTGTTGATGATTTCCTCTGCTGTGCAGAAATATCTCTTGAAAATAAAAGTCAGATCATGTCACTTGTTTGCTCAAAATCCTACCGTAGCTTTACTTTCTTCAGAATGAAAACCAGAGTCCTCTGAGTGGCTTATGTACTGGATCAAATAGTGTCCTCCAAAAGTATATGTCTATTTAGCACCACAGAATATGACCTTATTTGGAAAATATCCTTGCAGATGAAATCAAGTTAAGGTAAAGTCATAGTGGATTAGAGTGGACTCTAATCCAATGATTTGTATCATAAGAAGAAGGAAATTTGGACAACAAAACATACAAGGAGAACACCATGTGACTATGGAGGCAGAAACTGCAGTGATGTAGTAATAAGCCAAGGAATGTCAAGGATAAGGACTGCTAGCAACCACCAGAAGCTAGGGAGAGACAGAGAAGGATTCTTCCCTACATTCTTGAGAGAGAGCATGATTCTGCTGACACCTTGATTTTTCAATTTTAGCCTTCAGAACTGTGAGAGATTAAATTTCGTGTTGTTTTAAGCCACCCTGTCAGAGGTAATTTGTGACACATCCCTGGGAACTAATACAGCTTAGAAGGCCCTGCATGATCTGCACTCACCATCCTCCAACCTTATCTCTCACTGCTTTTCCTCTTGCCTACTCTATTCTAGTCACCCAGCCTCCCTATACTACTTCTTATATATAACAGGCATGATAGCACCATAGGCTAATTGCACTGCCTGACACATCTTCCTGGAATGCTTCTCTATTAAATGTCTACACAGCTAACTCCCTTATCTCTTTGAAGCCATTGACCAACCAGAAGGGTTTTGATGAAGTTTATATTGTTCGCCTTATTTTATTTATTTTTAAAATTTATTTTATTGAAGCATAGTTGATTTACAATGTAATGTTAATTTCTGCTGCACAACAAAGTGATTCAGTTATACATGTATATACTTTTTCACATTCTTTTCCATTATGGTTTATCACTGGATATTGAATATAGTTCCCTGTGCTATACGATAGGATGTTGTTGTTTATCCATTCTATATATAATAGTTTGAATCTGCTAATCTCAATCTCCCAATCCATTCCTCCCCCACCCACACTTTGGCAACCACAAGTCTGTTCTCTATGTTTGTGAGTCTGTTTCTGTTTCTTGGATGTTTGTTTGTGTCATATTTTAGATTCCACATATAAGTGATATCATTTGTATTTGTATGACTTACTTCACTTAGTATGATAATCTCTAGGTCCATCCATGTTGCTGCAAATGGCATATTTCATTCTTTTTTATGGCTGAGTAGTATTTCATTGCATATATGTACCACATCTTCTTTATCCATTCATCTGTCAATGGACATTTAGGTTGTTTCCATGTCTTGGCTATTGTAAATAGTGCCGCTATGAACATAGGGGTGCATGTATCTTTTTGAATTGTAGTTTTGTATGGATATATGCCCAGGAGTGAGATTGCTGGATCATATGGCAACTCTATTTTTAGTTTTTTGAGGAATCTCCATACTGTTTTCCATAGTGGCTGCATCAATTTATATTCTCACCAACAGTGTAGGAAGGTTCTCTTTTCTCCACATCCTCTCAAGCATTTGTTATTTGTAGACATTTTAATGATGGCCATTCTGACTGGTTGATCAACTAATTTTAAATTGCAGTTATTCCCAAGTCACAGAAGTCACAGAATGTATCAAATTTCACTGATACATTTGGCTTACCATATTAGTCAGGAAATATCTACTGGAACGTCTTCCAAGAGATTAATATAAAAATGTTAAGCCCTGTTTTTAAGGAATATCAGGACCTCTCTCTTGTCGACATCACAGAGTATACATACACATACAAAATATTCAGAGTTCAAGTACTAAAGCAAATAATGTGTTTCCTTCTGATGAATAATTCATAGACATGAAGATCTCAGGTGGAGCAGGACAAAGCCAAAAGACTGTTGGAATTGTGGGACTTTGATGGGTTGCTTAACTTCTCTGGATATATGTTCCTTGTATTGAGAATGAAGAAGTAGGACCAGATGATCTGTAAAAAGTGTCCCACCCCTAACAATTTATTATCAACACTTTACCTGCTTAAAAAAATTTTTGCATGTAGTACTTTCTCCAGTAGCTCACATTTTGTATTATAATAGTTAAATACCCATGCCATAGATCCTTTCCAACAATTGCCTTAACAGTTTAATTTCCCTAATGAGTAGACATTGTTCTAAATGCTATCTTCACAGCACAACAATATGAAAACCACAAGCCCTTTACTTAAAAAATGTCTTCCCCATTTTTGACAAGATTATGGAAGTTTATTGGCAACCTTTTTGTTTTATCATATCCAGTCTAATTATAAAACCACCAAGAAAGCAACAGTGAAACATGGAGCAGTGAAGAATACAATATTCCACTGGAAAAATAAGGTATAGTAGTTCTGATAGAAGAGATAAGAGACTGAAGAAATGTTCAAATACTGAACTAAGAAACCACTAAAATATATCAAATACATATATTTGTTTAAATGAGAAAACTAGAGAAAGCATATACAACAGTCCCCCTTGTCCATGATTTCACTTTCCTTGGTTTCAGTTACCTGCAGTCAACCACAGTTAGAAAATATTAAATGAAACATTTCAGAAATAAACAATGCATAAGTTTTAAATTGCACCATCCTTCTCCATCCAGACTGGAATGTGACTCATCCCTTTGTCCAGTGTTTCCCGCCCATTAGCCACTTAGCAGCCACCTCAGTTATCAGATCAACTGTCAAGTTATCACAGTGCTTGTGTCCAAGTAACTCTTAATTTTACTTAATAATGGCTCCAAAGCACAAGTAGTGATGCTGGTGATTCACATATGCCAAAGAGGAGCCATAAAGTGCTTCCTTTAAGTGTAAAGATGAAAGTTCTTAACTTAGTAGGGAAAGAAAAAAATGAATATGTTATGTTTGCTAAGATCTACAATAAGAATGAATCTTCTATTTGTGAAATTGTGAAAAAGTAAAAAGAAATTTGTACTAGTTTTGCTGTGGTACCTCCAACTGCAAAAGTTATGGTCACAGTGCTTAGTTAAGGTGGAAAAGGCATTAAATTTGTACAACAAGATATTTTGAGAGAGAGAGAGAGTGAGGTCACATACATAACTTTTATTACAGTATATTGTTATAATTTTTGTATTTTATTGTTACTGTTAATCTCTTACAGTGCCTAATTTATAAATTAAACTTTGTCATAGGTGTGTATGCATAGGAAAAAAACTGCAAACATGTATATGTAGGGTTCCATACTATCTGCAATTTCAGGTATCCACTGGATATGTCCCATGGATAAGTATCCCCCATGGATATCCCCCCATGGATAAGGAAGTATCCCCCATGGATAAGGGCACTACTGTAACAATAAAATTTAAAAGTGGGAGTTGGAGTAACAGTCTTTAAAAAATTTTTGGAAAAACTGGAATAGCAGCAGGAATCACTACAGAGAAGCAATTTAAAATAAAAACTTATAGTTTGCTAACTCAGATCCACTTTATCCTTCAATTAATTACATGTTCTTGAAAATGATAAAATAATGATCTGAGAGTGCCCAAATAATTGAGTGCTCTCAAATTACATGGAATAAGAAGATTACATTTTTTATTCTTTTACCTTTTCTGAAATTGGTGTAATGCTTATAAAAAGATATTCACTTGACAGTTCTAAACATGTAAGCCCTCCATTAACCCAGAAAGCAAGCATGGAATGCAAAGGAGATTCCAACAGTTTCACATTAGCTGTGTATATGCTAAACACTGCTCCTATTGGACTGCTTGTAAAGTAAGAGGCTCATTCAGTTCACAGACCATTCAGCCCTTTCTCTATTGCTGGTGTATTCAGGGAGGAAGCTAATTAACCATAGATTTGTCAAATTATTTCAGCTCAGAGAGAATCTCCAGAGATATGTTCCTTAGCATAATGGTGAATTTGCTTCAGGTGTTATGTTGGCTGAGGAATATTAACTTGCTTCATCCAAGTTAATAAAATAATTTGACTATTTATCAATCTAATATTCCTATTTTACCTTAAATGACATATCTCTATTTCCATGCTACATGACTTCATTATTTCTATAATATATGCATGACCTAAACATATGGTATGGGAAAAACAGGCACTCTAAGCTGAAAGCTGTTGTTCAAGTAACTGGTTTCTCTTTTTTTAAATACATTTTTAAAGGTTTTACACATAACATCCATGAGCTACCATTGAGACCTGCAAAATGCAAGACATATTTGACAATTATATCAAATAAAGATATCATATGTTTTTATAAACCTCATTTAAAAAATAATAGTTAATGTGAAAAAAATACACAATTTAGAAAAACTCAGCACCAAATGCATTAAACATTAGTATTTCCCAGGTACAAGCAATGTTCCCAGATTTTAAAATGTGTCCTTGAAATATAGTCCACACTGCTACTAGTAAGCCACAGACTGTGGAGAATTTCATAAAACTTGAGGATGGAGATTCACAGATAAGGAAAAGTCTCCATGGTATCAGACTCCATTTGTCATTTTAATCCATGCCAGTTTTCCAAAATTTATGACCCAAAGAATTTAAAATCAGGGAAAAAAATCCCATTGATGTATAACAGTATTAAGAAAAGTTTTACAAAATTTGGAAACCACAAGAGAGCACAGCATGCCCTTTCAATGTCATACTAGGGGATTCTTTAATTATTTAAAAAAGTTTATCTGTGTTGATGAGTTATTTTTAGACTCTTCATTTAGAACTTAGACATGCAGAAGTTACAGGTTAACTTGTGGACTTATGTCTAATAGAAAAAATAATCCCAAGGATTATGCTTTATTGCCATATAGGAAATAAACTATTTAACCTTGTAATCTTATTTTTAAATTATTCTTCTTCAAAATGTCTATAGATAGACAGCTTCTCAATATGATTTTGTCCTACCTTTTGATCTTAGTTGTTACATCATGAATTAATACATTAAATAAGACTGTTGCCATGTTCTTTTTTTAAGAATCATATTTTAGCTACTTGAAAATTATATTTTGACAATAAAATAAAACTTTCAGAATAGAGAGACTTGAGTTCTTCCTTTTCCAAATCACCTTCCTAGTTGCATGATCCTGAGCAAGCTATTTAATTGTTGAATCTCACTTTCCTTATCATCTTAAAGAGTATAATAAAAACCAAAATAATGCATGAAACACAAGCTCTAATGCAATAGCAAGTAGAAAATAAGCTACAGCAAATTATCAATATTTTGACACTTCAGATTTTAAACCTTAAATAAGAGCTTCCAAACTTTGAAGACTTGTATGTCATCTTCACAGTTTGTCACGTTTATATTCCTCCTATAAGATTTCTTTACAATTATTAATTTTAAGTATAATAATTATTTTCACAAAATTAAACTTTATATTACTACCATAAATGGAAAGCTAATCTCAAAAAATCAAAGTTAACAAGCAGACAGAAGATCAATAAGGACACAGAAGACTTGAACAGCACTGTAGAACAATTGGACCTAACACACGTACAGAACACTCTACCCAAAAATAACAGAATGCATATTTCTCTCAAGTGCACATAGAACGTTCTCCAAAATAGAACATATGTTAGGCCACAAAACAAGTTTTAATAAATGTTAAAAGATTGAAATAGTACAAAGTATCTTTTCCAATCACAATAGAATAAAATTAGAAATCAACAGCAGAAGAAAAAGTGGAAAATCCACACACGTGGAAGTTAAACAACACACTCTCAACAAAGAGATAAAAGAAGAAATCACAAACAAAATTAAAAATACCTTCAGACAGTTGAAAATGAAAACACAACATACCAAAACTTATGGGATGCAGAGAAAGCAGTGCTAAGAGGAAAATTTATAGCTGTTAATGTTTACATTATAAAGGAAGAGCAATCAGAAATCAAGATATTAACCCTACAATTTAAAGAAAAAGATAAAGAAGAACAAACTAAGCTGAAAGCTAACTGAAGGAAGGAAATGATAAAGATTAGAGCAGAGGTAAACAGAATAGAGAATGGGAAAACAATAGATAGAATCAATAAAGCCAAGAGTTGATTCTTTGAAATGATAAACAAAATAGACAAATCTTTTGCTAGATTAAGGGAAAAAAAGAGAAAACTCAAACAACGAATATCAGAAATGAGCATGAGTACATTACTATTGATCTTAAAGAAATAAAAAGGAGTATATGAGAGTATTTATGAACAATTGTATGCCAATAAATAGCACAACCTAGATGAAATGGATATATTCCTAGAAACACAACCTACCAAGACTGAATCATGAAGAAAAAGAAAATCTGAGCAAAGCTATAAAGAAATTGAATCAGTAATCAAAACCTTCCAACAAAAGGAAGCCCAGGACCAGACGGCTTCACTGATGAATTCTTCCAAACATTTAAAGAATTAACACCAATCTTCCTCAAACTCTCTCAAAAAACTGAGGAGGAAGAAACAATCCCAAGCTCACTCTCTGAGGACAGAATTAACCTAGTACGAAAGCCAAAGTCACTACAAGAAATCTACAGACCAATATCTTTGATGAATATTGATGCAAAATTCCTCAACAAAATACTAGCAAACTAACAGCATATTAAAATGATTATACACCATTGCCAAGTGGGATTTATTCCTGGAATAAATTTTTAAATAGAAGCATAAGGTTGGAGGTCTCACACTTCCCGATTTCAAAATCTACCACAAAGCTACAGTAATCAAAACACTGTAGTACTGGTATAAAGACAGACACATATACCAATGGAGTAGAACAGAGAGCCCAGAAATAAACCCTCACAGATATGGTCAAGTGATTTTCAACAAGGTTTCCAAAACCATTAACCAGGGAAAGGATAGTCTTTTCAACTAATAGTGTTGGAAAAATTGGATTTCCATATGCAAACAAGTGAAATTGGACACTTACCTTACACCACATGTAAAAAAGTAACTCAAAATGGATCAGATACCTAAATGTAAGACCTAAAACTAAAAAACTCTCGGAGGAAAAGATAGGACAGAAGCTTCATGACACTGGATTTGGCAATTGTTTCTTTGATATGACAACAAAAGTATGCGTAACAAAGGGAAAAATAGATAAATTGGGCTACATCAAAATTTAAAAATTCTGTGCATAAAAGTACATAGTCAGGCATAACCAGGAGGAGGTTCAAGATGGCGGAAGAGTGAGACATGGAGATCACCTTCCTCCTCAAAAATACATCAGAAATACATCTACATGTGGAACAACTCCTACAGAACACCTACTGAACGCTGGCAGAAGAACTCAGACCTCCCAAAAGGCAAGAAACTTCCCACATAGCTGGGTAGGGCAAAAGAAAAATGAAAAAACAGAGACAAAAGAATAGGACGGAACCTGCACCTCTGGAAGGGAGCTGTGAAGGAAGAAAGGTTTCCACACACTAGGAAGCCCCTTCGTGGGCGGATACTGTGGGTGGCAGAGGGGGGAAGCTTCAGAGCCACGGAGGAGGGCGCAGCAACAGGGGTGCAGAGGGCAAAGTGGAGAGATTCCCGCACAGAGGATCGGTGCCGACCAGCACTCACCAGCCCGAGAGGCTTCTCTGCTCACCCGCCGGGGTTGCCGTGGGCTGGGAGCTGAGGCTCGGGCTTCGGTCGGATCCCAGGGAGAGGACTGGGGCTGGCTGCGTGAACACAGCCTGAAGGGGGCTAGTCCGCCACAGCTAGCCGAGAAGGAGTCCAGGAAAAAGTCTGGAGCTGCCAAAGAGACAAGAGACTTTTTCTTGCCTCTTTGTTTCCTTGTGCACGAGGAAAGGAGATTAACAGCGCCACCTAAAGGAGCTCCAGAGACGGGAGCAAGCCGCTGCTATCAGCGCAGACCCCAGAGACGGGCATGGGACGCTAAGGCTGCTGTTGAGGCCACCAAGAAGCCTATGTGCAAGCACAGGTCACTATCCACACCTCCCCTTCCGGGAGCCTGTGCAGCCCGTCACTGCCAGGGTCCCATGATCCAGGGACAACTTCCCCGGGAGAACTCACGGTGTGCCTCAGGTTGGTGCAATGTCATGCTGGCCTCTGCCGCTGCAGGCTTGCCCCACATCTGTCCCCCTCCCTCCCCGTGGCCTGAGTGAGCCAGAGCCCCCGAATCAGCTGCTCCTTTAACCCCGTCCTGTCTGAGTGAAGAACAGATGCCCTCATGCGACCTACACGCAGAGGTGGGGCCAGATCCAAAGCTGAACCCTGGGAGCTATGCGAACAAAGAATAGAAAGGGAAATTTCTCCCAGCAGCTTCAGGAGCAGCGGATTAAATCTCCACAATCAACCTGATGTACCCTGCATCTGTGGAATACCTGAATAGACAACGAATCATCCCAAATTGAGGAGTGGACTTTGGAAGCAACAATATATATATATATATTTTTTCCCTTTTTCTCTTTTTGTGAGTGTGTATGTGTATGCTTCTGTGTGTGATTTTGTCCATATAGCTTTGCTTTTACCATTTCTCCTAGGGTTCTCTCTGTCCATTGTTTTTTGTTTTTGTTTTTTGTTTTTCTTTTATTACTTAAAAAAAAATTTTCTTAATTATTTTTTATTTTAATAACTTTATTTTCTCTTATTTTACTTTATTTTACTTTATCTTCTTCTTTCCTTCTTTCTTTCTTTTCTCCCTTTTATTCTGAGCAGTGTGGAGAACAGGCTCTTCATACTCCAGCCAGGGGTCAAGGCTGTGCCACTGAGGTGGGAGAGCCAAGTTCAGGACAATGGTCCACAAGAGACCTCCCAGCTCCACGTAATATCAAATGGCGAAAAGCTCCCAGAGATCTCCATCTCAACGCCAAGACCCAGCTCCACTCAACCAGCAAGGTATAGTGCAGGACACCCTAGGCCAAACAACTAGCAAGACAGGAACACAACCCCACCCATTAGCAGAGAGGCTGCCTAAAATCATAATAAGGCCACAGACATCCCAAAACACACCACCAGATGTGGACCTGCCCATCAAAAAGACAAGATCCAGCCTCATCCACCAGAACACAGGCACCAGTCCCCTCCTACAGGAAGCCTACACAACCCACTGAACCAATCTTAGCCCCTGGGGACAGACACCAAAAACAACAGAAACTAGGAACCTGCAGCCTGTGAAAAGAAGACCCCAAACACAATAAGTAAAGCAGAATGAGAAGACAGAGAAACACACAGCAGATGAAGGAGCAAGGCAAACACCCACCATACCTAACAAATGAAGAGGAAATAGACAGTCTACCTGAAAAAGAATTCAGAATAATGATAGTAAAGGTGATCCAAAATCTTGGAAATAGAATGGAGAAGATATAAGAAACGTTTAACAAGGACCTAGAAGAACTAAAGAGCAAACAAACATTGATGAACAACACAATAAATGAAATTAAAAATTCTCTAGAAGGGATCAATAGCAGAAAAACTGAGGCAGAAGAAGGGGTAAGTAACCTGGAAGATAAAAGAGTGGAAATAACTACTGCAGAGCAGAATAAAGAAAAAAGAATGAAAAGAATTGAGGACAATCTCAGAGACCTCTGGGACAACAGAAAATGCACCAATATTCAAATTATAGGGGTCCCAGAAGAAGAGAAAAAGAAAGGGACTGAGAAAATATTTGAATAGATTATAGTTGAAAACTTTCCAAATATGGGAAAGGAAATAGTTAATCAAGTCCAGGAAGCACAGAGAGTCCCATACAGGATAATTCCAAGGAGAAACATGCCAAGGCACATATTAATCTAACTATCAAAAATTAAATACAAAGAAAAAATATTAAAAGCAGCAAGGGAAAAACAACAAATAACACATAAGGGGATCCCCATAAGGTTAACAGCTGATCTTTCAGCAGAAACTCTGCAAGCCAGAAGGGAGTGACAGTACATATTTAAAGCGATGAAGGAGAAAAACCTACAACCAAGATTACTCTACCCAGCAGGGATCTCATTCAGATTTGACAGAGAAATTAAAAGCTTTACAGACAAGTAAAAGCTGAGAGAATTCAGCACCACCAAATCAGCTTTACAACAAATGCTAAAGGAACTTCTCTAGGCAAGAAACACAAGAGAAGGAAAAGACCTACAACAATAAACCCAAAACAATTGAGAAAATGGTAATAGGAACATACGTATTGATAATTACCTTAAATGTAAATGGATTAAAGGCTCCAACCAAAAGACATAGACTGGCTGAATGGATGCAAAAACAGGACCTGTATATGTGTTGTCTACAAGAGACCCACTTCAGACCTAGAGACACATACAGACTGAAAGTGAGGGGATGGAAAAAGACATTCCATGCAAATGGAAATCAAAAGAAAGCTGGAGTAGCAAATCTCATATCAGACAAAATAGACTTTAAAACAAAGACTATTGCAAAAGACAAAGAAGGACACTACATAATGATCAAGGGATCAATCCAAGAAGAAGATATAACAATTGTAAATATTTATGCACCCAATATAGGAGCACCTCAATACATAAGGCAAATACTAACAGCCATAAAAGGGGAAATTGACAGTAACACAATCATAGTAGGGGACTTTAACACTCCACTTTCCCAATGCACAGATCATCCAAAATGAAAATAAATAAGGAAACACAAGCTTTAAATGATATATTAAACAAGGTGGACTTAATTGATATTTATAGGACATTCCATCCAAAAACAACAGAATACACATTTTTCTCAAGTGCTCTTGGAACATTCTCCAGGATAGATCATATCTTGGGTCACAAATCAAGCCTTGGTAAATTTAAGAAAATTGAAATCGTATCAAACATCTTTTCCAACAACAACACTATGAGACTAGATATCAAATACAGGAAAAAATCTGTAAGAAATACAAACACATAGAGGCTAAACAACACACTACTTAATAACCAAGAGATCACTGAAGAAATCAAAGAGGAAATCAAAAAATACCTAGAAACAAATGACAATGAAAACACAATGACCCAATACCTATGGGATGCAGCAAAAGCAGTTCTAAGAGGGAAGTTTATAGCAATACAATCTTACCTTAGGAAACAAGAAACATCTCAAATAAACAATCTAACATTACACCTAAAGCAATTAGAGAAAGAGGAACAAAAAAAATCCCCCAAAGTTAGCAGAAGGAAAGAAATCATAAAGATCAGATCAGAAATAAATGAAAAAGAAATGAAGGAAATGATAGCAAAGGTCAATGAAACTAAAAGCTGGTTCCTTGAGAAGATAAACAAAATTGATAAACCATTAGCCAGACTTATCAAGAAAAAAAGGGAGAAGACTCAAATCAATAGAATTAGAAATGAGAAACGAGAGGTAACAACTGACACTGCAGAAATACAGAGGATCATGAGAGATTACTACAAGCAACTCTATGCCAATAAAATGGACAACCTGGAAGAAATGGACAAATTCTTAGAAATGCACAACCTTCTGAGACTGAACCAGGAAGAAATAGAAAATATGAACAGACCAATCATAAGCACTGAAATTGAAACTGTGATTTAAAATCTTCCAACAAACAAAAGCCCAGGACCAGATGGCTTCACAGGCAAATTCTATCAAACATTTAGAGGAGAGCTAACACCTATCCTTCTCAAACTCTTCCAAAATATAGCAGAGGGAGGAACACTCACAAACTCATTCTACAAGGCCACCATCACTCTGATACCAAAACCAGACAAAGATGTCACAAAGAAAGAAGGCTACAGGCTAATATCACTGATGAACATAGATGCAAAAATCCTCAACAAAATACTAGCAAACAGAATCCAACAGCATATTAAAAGGATCATACACTATGATCAAGTGGGTTTTATCCCAGGAATGCAAGGATTCTTCAATATATGCAAATCAATCAACGTGATACACAATATTAACAAATTGAAGGAGAAAAACCATATGATCATCTCAATAGATGCAGAGAAAGCTTTTGACAAAATTCAACACCCATTTATGATAAAAACACTCCAGAAAGTAGGCATAAAGGGAATTTTCCTCAACATAATAAAGGCCATATATGACAAACCCACAGCAAACATCGCCATCAATGGTGAAATATTGAAACCATTTCCACTAAGATCAGGAACAAGACAAAGTTGCCCACTCTCACCACTATTATTCAACATAGTTTAGGAAGTTTTAGCCACAGCGATCAGAGAAGAAAAAGAAATAAAAGGAATCCAAATTGGAAAAGAAGAAGTAAAGCTGTCACTGTTTGCAGATGACATGATACTATACATAGAGAATCCTAAAGATGCTACCAGAAAACTACTAGGGCTAATCAATGAATTTGGTAAAGTAGCAGGATACAAAATTAATGCACAGAAATCTCTTGCATTTCTATACACTAATGACGAAAAATCTGAAAGTGAAATTAAGAAAACACTCCCATTTACCATTGCAACAAAAAGAGTAAAATATCTAGGAATAAACCTACCTAAGGAGACAAAAGACCTGTATGCAGAAAATTATAAGACACTGATGAAAGAAATTAAAGATGATACAAATAGATGGAGAGATATACCATGTTCCTGGATTGGAAGAATCAACATTGTGAAAATGACTCTACTACCCAAAGCAATCTACAGATTCAATGCAATCCCTATCAAACTACCACTGGCATTTTTCACAGAACTAGAACAAAAAATTTCACAATTTGTATGGAAACACAAAAGACCCCGAATAGCGAAAGCAATCTTGAGAACGAAAAATGGAGCTGGGGGAATCAGGCTCCCTGACTTCAGACTATATTACAAAGCTTCAGTAATCAAGACAGTTTGGTACTGGCACAAAAACAGAAATATAGATCAATGGAACAGGATAGAAAGCCCAGAGATAAACCCACACACATATGGTCACCTTATCTTTGATAAAGAAGGCAAGCATATACAGTGGAGAAAAGACAGCCTCTTCAATAAGTGGTTCTGGGAAAACGGGACAGCTACATGTAAAAGAATGAAATTAGAACACTCCCTAACACCATACACAAAAATAAACTCAAAATGGATTAAAGACCTAAATGTAAGGCCAGACACCATCAAAGTCTTAGAGGAAAACACAGGCAGAACACTCTATGGCATAAATCACAGCAAGATCCTTTTTGACCCACCTCCTAGAGGAATGGAAATAAAAACAAAAATAAACAAATGGGACCTAATGAAACTTGAAAGTTTTGCGGAGCAAAGGATACCATGAACAAGACAAAAAGACAACCCTCAGAATTGGAGAAAGTATTTGCAAATGAAGCAACTGACAAAGGATTAATATCCAAAACATACAAGCCACTCATGCAGCTCAATATCAAAAAAACAAACAACTCAATCCAAAAATGGGCAGAAGACCTAAAGAGACATTTCTCCAAAGAAGATATACAGATTGCCAAAAAACACATGAAAGAATGCTCAACATCATTAATCATTAGAGAAACGCAAATCAAAACTACAATGAGATATCATCTCACACCAGTCAGAATGTCCATCATCAAAAAATCTACAAACAATAAATGCTGGAGAGGGTGTGGAGTAAAGGGAACACTCTTGCACTGTTGGTGGGAATGTAAATTGATACAGCCACTATGGAGAACAGTATGGAAGTTGCTTTAAAAACTAAAAATAGAACTACCATACGACCCAGCAATCCCACTACTGGGCATATACCCTGAGAAAACCATCATTCAAAAAGAGTCATGTACCAAAATGTTCATTGCAGCTCTATTTACAATAACCAGGACATGGAAGCAACCTAGGTGTTCATTGACAGATGAATGGATAAAGAGGATGTGGCACATATACACAATGGAATATTACTCAGCCATAAAAAGGAATGAAACTGAGTTATTTGTAGTGAGGTAGATGGACCTAGAGACTGTCATACAGAGTGAAGTAAGTCAGAAAGAGAAAAACAAATAATGTATGCTAACACATATATATAGAATCTCAAAAGAAAAAAAAAAAAAGAAATGGTCAGAAGAACCTAGGGATAAGACGGGAATAAAGATGCAGACCTACTAGAGAATGGACTTGAGGACATAGGGAAGGGGAAGTGTAAGCTGGGACAAAGTGAGAGAGTGGCATGTACATATATACACTACTAAACGTAAAATAGATAGCTAGTGGGAAGCAGCCGCATAGCACAGGGAGATCAGTTCGGTGCTTTGTGACCACCTAGAAGGGTGGAATAAGGAGAGTGGGAGGGAGGGAGATGCAAGAGGGAAAAGATATGGGAACATATGTATATGTATAACTGATTTACTTTGTTATAAAGCAGAAACTAACACACCACTCTAAAGCAATTATACTCCAATAAAGATGTTAAAAAAAAAAAAAGTACATAGTCAACAGGGTGAAAAGCCAATCCAGAGAATGGGAAAAAAGGTTTTCATCTCATGTATCTGATAAGTGGTTAATATTGAGAATATATGAACCATAAAAAAATATATATATATATAAATATATAAAATATCTTTAAACTCAACAACAAAAAAGAAACAACCCAATTCAAAAATGAGCAAAGGTCTTGAATAGACGTTTCTCCAAAGATAAACAAATGGTCAGCAAGCATACAAAAAGTTGCTCAATATCACTAATCATTAGGGAAACGCAAATCATAACCACAATGAGATACCATTTCACATCCACTAGGATGGCCATTATCAAAACCCTGAAAATAATAAATGTTGGCAAAATTTGGATTTGGAGACATTGGAGCCCTTATACCCTGTGGATTGGAATGTAAAATGATACAACTGCCATGGAAAACAGTATAACAATTTCTCAAAAAATTAAAAATAGAATTACCATGTGACCTAACAATTTCAGTCTGGTTATATAACCTAGAGAATTGAAAGCAGGGACTTGAAGAGATATTTGTACACTCGTGTTCATAGCAGCATTACTAACAACAGACAAAATGTAGAAGAAGCAAGTGTCCATGGACAAATGAATAAATAAACAAAATGTAGTTATAGACATACAATAGGAAGGAAATTCTGATACATGCAACAGCATGGATGAATCTTGAAGATATTATAATAAGCCGAGTATAATAAGCCAGTGACAAAAAGACGAATACTGTATTATTCCACTTATACGAGATGTACAGAGAAGTCAGTTTATAGAGATAGAAGGTAGAATGGTGGTTGCCAGGTGCTGGAGGGAGAGAGGAAAGCAGTTATTTTATAATGAGTACAGAGTTTTAGTTTTGCAAGATGAGAAGAGTTCTATGGATGGATGATGATGGAAGCACAATAATGTGAATGTACTTAAGGCCACTGAACTATACACTTAAAAATGGCTAAGGTGGGAATTTTGATGTTATTTGTGTTTTATCAACATTTTTAAAAATAAATGCTAAAAAAGGGAAAACTATAAAAATAGATAAAATAAAATATAACCTAAATAAATATATCCTAAAATATCATCTTCGATCTGGCTTTTGAGGAACATGGTCCTAGTGAGAACTCTAACAACTGCAAACATGGCTTCTGAAAAAGTCCTACACAAGTTAAGCTTACAGGTTTGCCCTGGTGATTCCTTCAGTTACACATCTTTTTTGAAGTACTTCTGTTTGTTTAGTGTGGCTTGAATTTTTCCTATAAGCATGACCAAAATGTCCTCTACTCCACCTCCACCTCCTCCCCAGCACTTCCTGGCACAGAAGTTCAGGGACATAATATCCATGCTCTGTTTTTATGATGACCCCATAATTTTAACAAGCAACTCAGTGCATTTGGTCTGCAGTCCCAATCTTCCCAATCTCCTGCTCTTCTCTGTGAATTTCATCAGGTAAGAAAACTTTTTCTAGGGTGCTATGGACTGAATTGCGTCCACCCACAATTCATATTTTGAAGTCTGAACACCAAATGTGACTGTGTTTGGAAATAGGGCCTATAAAGAGGTGATAAATGTTAGATGAGGTCAGGACATAAGGGTGGTATCCTAATCCAACAGGGTTGGTACCCTTATAAAAAGAGCAAAAGACACCAAATCGCTCTCTTTCTCTGCATACAAAGAAGTCATGCGAGCACACAGCAAGATGGTGGCCGCATACAGGCCAGGAATAGAGATCTCACCAGAAACCAAACCCTGCCAGACCTTGATCTAAGGAATTCCAGCCTCTAGAACGGTGAGAAAATAAATTTCTGTTGTTTAATCCTCCTAATCTGTGATATTTTGTTATGACAGCCCTAGCAGTCTAGTATACAGTTTTTCCTGATCTGAAATCTTACCTCCCAGAAGAGAATGTTCCTCTTTTCCTCACATACACCACAGAGGAAAATCAGACTCAAAAGATTTCTGAATTGCAACTTCAGAAGAATGGTGCTGTAAATGCTCCCTAAGCCTGTGTTCATAGAGCTCTAGTGAGAAACAAAGATCCTCTATTGTGTATTTCTACCTAAAGCTTGTGTGCTACACCCGAGCATCTTCCCAGGTTGTGTCTGATGCAATATCAGAGACTCTTTTTTAAAGTAATTACATATTTTTTTGAGGTTCTGATATTTTCCTCAGAAATAGTGTTCTGCTCATTTAGCGTACTCTATTATACCCCGTGTTCCTTGATCTAACAAAGGTTCTTAAAATTTTATAAGTAAATCTAATTCCTAGATACAAAAGACATTTCAATCTGGTGATAGAGATAACCATTAAACAAATTAATAAGTAAACATGTAATAAAATAATGTCACTTAGTGGAAAGAAACCTATAAAGAAAAACAGTAAGCAATAGAGAGAGAGAATGTATGAGTGCTATTGATATTTTATAAAGGATAGAGGAGGGACAGTAGAGCAGACATTTAAGTTAGAGAAGGAATCATGGGCATATCTGGAGAAGAGCATGACAGGCAATTCTGAAATCCAGAGTAAATAAGCCTAATGTATATATATACATAAATTACAAAACTTCACTTAATGTGCTCGTGGCCTTTTAGAGCACGTTAGTTAAATAAAAACATTTTATGGTGAATACAAAAAAATCAGTACAAAATTGCTTATCACTGGTAAAGATTAACTATGTATCATACATATGCAGTAAGCAGTCCCAAAACCTAAAATCCGTATAATAATTTTTTAGACTATATAAAATGCCTTTACTTATAAAGCAATTGCATCATTACTGGGCATTATGTTAAAACATACAGTCTGAATAGTGGTTTTGAGGCAGAAAAATGTGAGCACAAATCCAAGTTCTGCTATGTCTCTTGTCATAATTCAGTGCAAGTAACTTAACACAGCTTCAGTTTCCTGGCCTGTAAAGCAAAGGAAATGATCTCTACCTTCAATTAGCTGTTTGTTTGTTCACGCATGCATGTATGCATTCATTCGTTTAAGCATTCAACACGTATTTATTAATTGCTTGCAATATGCCAAGCCTCATTCTGGCCATGGGAATACAGGAATGCTGTCGTGGACTTTAGAAAGAGACCACTAAGAAAATATTAAAGAAAGAAATTTGTAATGTTTCAGGTACTAATCACTGCCAAAAAGAAAATATAACAGAATTCAAAAGAAGTATTTGGGGCATTCTACTATTCGAGATAATGTAAGGAAAGCCTGTCTGCTAAAAACTCTCTGTAAAAAACAAAACAAGAAACAAACTTAAATAATATAAACTAAATTAAAAGTAAGTAAGTGTACCCACACTCACAAGAAAAATTCTGGATCCAGGCAATTGGAGCCCAGAAAAATACAGATTAAGTTACGAAGGTAGAGAAGAGGGAGGAGATTGCCTAAGGCTTTCCATTAGTTTTAGGCATAAATGGAAGGAAGTAAGAAGTCAGGAAACAAAATATGGAAGTTAGCAATCTCTGGAGTTGTCTTTATTATTAACTTTCAGTATTATGAAACTGAGATCAGATACTCATTCATATAAATATTAAACAAAGGATATTTGAACTGCATGTCTCCTGCTAAAGTCTGCATCATTACTCATATCAATCACCAAGTAATTACTGCTCATGTTCTAAGGTCTCTGCACTTTGTTTTTCTTCACAGTGATGAGTATGCTAGAATAACTAACAGTATGAGAAACAGAGGCTAAAATTCAAGGACATTTTGAAATTAAATTTCAAGAATATTTAGCTAGTACTTTAAATTATCCCAAAATACAGAGAAAAACATGAGACAACAGCAGGACTCTTTTTTTCCCCCTAAAACACTAACATTGTTCAACTGGAAGGCATTGCTGTTAAAAGCTCTATTATTAGATTTTCGGCTAATGGCATCAACCACAGGGTTACTGTGAGAATCAAACGGTGAGATCCATGTGAAGTGGGTTAGCATAGTACTTGTTCTATAGTAAGCACCCAATAAAAGTAGACTGTGACTATTATTATCAAGATATATTGTTTTCTTGAAATAGATTTTTATTTCTCTCAAAAATAATAAAAATTTTGTGCTAAACATGTTTTATTAATATGAGAAGGCAATTTGATGCCTGTGTATCTCATCATTATTTTTTGGAGTTGAATGTTTTTCTATTTCCCTCACTATGACAAATAAAAGTTTCATGTGTGTCCATCTTTTGGTAACATGTTGTTAAAGCTATAATGATTGTATTGTGTCAATAGTATTCTATAATATTGAGAGGGTTGTATGGACTAAGGTGAATATATTTCATTAATAAATATTGTTCTAAATTAAGAAGGATTTGGATGCAAGAGTGAAGTCTTCTTTAAAAGAGTTTAAACTGTTCTGATAGCTTATATTAAGCATTTCCCCAGGTACTTAAAGCAATTTGTCTGTGGTAACTACTATGAGAATTTTTTTTTCTTTTTTTTCTTTTTTTAATATCTTTATTGGAGTATAATTGCTTTACAATGTTGTGTTAGTTTCTGCTGTATAATAAGGTGAATCAGCTATAAGTATATCTATATCCCCATATCCCCTCCCTCTTGCATCTCCCTTCCACCCTCCCTATCCCACCCCTCTAGGTAGTCACAAAGCACCAAGCTGATCTCCCTGTGCTTTGTGGCTGCTTCCCACTAGTTATCTAGTTTACATTTGGTAGTGTATATATGTCAATGCTACTCTCTCACCTCATCCCAGCTTACCCTTGCCCCTCCCCGTGTCCTCAAGTCCATTCTCTAAGTCTGCGTCTTTATTCCTGTCCTGGCTCTAGGTTCATCAGTACCACTATTTTCTTTAGATTCCATATATATGTGTTAGCATACGGTATTTGTTTTTCTCTTTCTGACTTACCTCATTCTATATGATAGGCTCTAGGTCCATCCACCTCACTACAAACAACTCAATTTCATTTCTTTTTATGGCTGAGTAATATTCCATTGTACATATGTGCCACATCTTCTTTATCCATTCATCTGTTGATGGACACTTAGGTTGCTTCCATATCCTGGCTATTGTAAATAGTGCTTCAATGAACATTTTGGTACATGACTCTTTTTGAATGATGGTTTTCTCAGGGTATATGCCCAGTAGTGGGATTGCTGGGTCATATGGTAGTTCTATTTTTAGTTTTTTAAGGAACCGCCATAGTGGCTGTATCAATTTACATTCCCACCAACAGTGTAAGAGAGTTCCCTTTTCTCCACACCCTCTCCAGCATTTATTGTTTGTAGAGTTTTTGATGATGGCCGTTCTGACTGGTGTGAGGTGATACCTCGTGGTAGTTTTGATTTGCATTTCTTTAATGATTAGTGATGTTGAGCATCATTTCATGTGTTTGTTGGCAACCTGTATATCTTCTTTGGAGAAATGTCTATTTAGGTCTTCTGCCCATTTTTGGATTGGGTTGTTTGTTTCTTTAATATTGAGCTGTTTATATATTTTGGAGATTAATCCTTTGTCCGTTGATTCTTTTGCAAATATTTTCTCCCATTCTGAGGGTTGTCTTTTGGTCTTGTTTATGGTTTCCTTTGCTGTGCAAAAGCTTTTAAGTTTCATTAGGTCCCATTTGTTTATTTTTGTTTTTATTTCCATTTCTTTAGGAGGTGGGTCAAAAAGGATCTTGCTGTGATTTATGTCATGGAGTGTTCTGCCTGTGTTTTCCTCTAAGAGTTTTATAGTGTCTGGCCTTACATTTAGGTCTTTAATCTATTTTGACTTTATTTTTGTGTATGGTGTCAGGAAGTGTTCTAATTTCATTCTTTTACATGCAGCTGTCCAGTTTTCCCAGCACCATTTATTAAGGAGGCTGTATTTTCTCCATTGTATATTCTTGCCTCCTTTATCAAAGATAAGGTGAACATATGTGTGTGGGTTTATCTCTGGGCTTTCTATCCTGTTCCATTGATCTATATTTCTGTTTTTGTGCCAGTACCATACTGTCTTGATTACTGTAGCTTTGTAGTATAGACTGAAGTCTGGGAGCCTGATTTCTCCATCTCCATTTTTTCTTTCTCAACTTTTTGAGTTTTGGCTGTTTGGGGTCTTTTGTGTTTCCATACAAATTGAGAAAATTTTTGTTCTAGTTCTGTGAAAAATGCCCCTGGTAGTTTGATAGGGATTGCGTTGAATCTGTAGATTGCTTTGGGGAGTATAGTCATTTTCACAATGCTGATTCTTCCAATCCAAGAACACGGTATATCTCTCCATATATTTGTATCATCTTTAATTTCTTTCATCAGTGTCTTATAGTTTTCTGCATACAGGTCTTTTGTCTCCTTAGGTAGGTTTATTCCTAGATATTTTATTCTTTTTTTTGCAAAGGTAAATGGGAGTATTTCCTTAATTTCTCTTTCAGATTTTTCATTGTTAGTGTATAAGAATGCAAGAGATTTCTGTGCATTAATTTTGTATCCTGCTACTTTACCAAATTCATTGATTAGCTCTAGTAGTTTTCTGGTAGCATCTTTAGGATTCACTATGTATAGTATCATGTCATCTCTAAACAGTGATAGTTTTACTTCTTCTTTTCCGATTTGGATTCCTTTTATTTCTTTTTCTTCTCTGAATGCTGTGGCTAAAACTTCCAAAACTATGTTGAATAATAGTGGTGAGAGTAGGCAGCCTTGTCTTGTTCCTGATCTTAGAGGAAATGGTTTCAGTTTTTCACCATTGAGAACGATGTTGGCTGTGGGTTTGTCATATATAGACTTTATTATGTTGAGGTAGGTTCCCTCTATGCCCACATTCTGGAGAGTTTTGATCATAAATGGGTTTTGAATTTTCTCGTAAGCTTTTTCTGCATCTATTGAGTTGATCATATGATTTTTATCCAACAATTTGTTAATATGGTGTATCACATTGATTGATTTCCATATACTGAAGAATCCTTGCACTCTTGGGATAAACTCCACTTGATCATGGAGTATGATCCTTTTAATGTGCTGTTGAATTCTGTTGGCTAGTATTTTGTGAGGATTTTTACATCTATGTTCATCAGTGATATTAGCCTGTAGTTTTCTTTCTTTGTGACATCTTTGTCTGGTTTTGGTATCAGGGTGATGGTGGCCTCATTGAATGAGTTTGGGAGTGTTCCCCCTTCTGTGATATTTTGGAAGAGTTTGAGAAGCATAAGTGTTAGCTCTTCTCTAAATATTTGATAGAATTTGCCTGTGAAGCCATCTGGTCCTGGGCTTTTGTTTGTTGGAAGATTTTAATCAATTTCAATTTCATTGCTTGTGATTGGTCTGTTTATATTTTCTATTTCTTCCTGGTTCAGTCTCAGAAGGTTGTGATTTTCTAAGAATTTGTCCATTTCTTCCAGGTTGTCCATTTTATTGGCATATAGTTGTTTGTAGTAATTTCTCATGATCCTTTGTATTTCTGCAGTGTCAGTTGTTACTTATCCTTTTTTCATTTCTAATTCTGTTGATTTGAGACTTCTCCCTTTTTTTCTTGATGAATCTGGCTAACGGTTTATCAATTTTGTTTATCTTCTCAGAGAACCAGCTTTTAGTTTTATTGATCTTTGCTTTTTTTCCCCTTCATTTCTTTTTCATTTATTTCTGATCTTATCTTTATGATTTCTTTCCTTCTGTTAACCTTGGAGTTTTTTTTTTTTTCTTCTTCTTCTTCTTTCTCTAATTGCGTTAGGTGTAAGGTTAGGTTGTTTGTTTGAGATTTTCTTTTTTCTTGAGCTAGGATTGTATTGCTATAAACCTCCCTCTTAAAACTGTTTTTGCTGCATCTAATACATTTTGGGTCATCGTGTTTTCATTGTAATTTGTTTCTAGGTATTTTTTGATTTCCTCTTTGATTTCTTCAGTGATCTCTTGGTTATTTAGTAGTGTATGTTTAGCCTCCATGTGTCTGTATTTTTAGAGTTTTTTCCTGTAATTGATACCTAGTCTTATAGTGTGTGGTCAGAAAAGATACTTGATACGATTTCAATTTTCTTAATTTTCCCAAGGCTTGATTTGTGACCCACGATATGATCTATCCTGGAGAATGTTCCATGAGCACTTGAGAAGAAAGTGTATTCTGTTGTTTTTGGATGGAATGTCCTATAAATATCAATTAAGTCCATCTTGTTTAATGTGTCATTTAAAGCCTGTGTTTTCTTATTTATATTCATTGTGGATGATCTGTCCATTGGTGAAAGTGGGGTGTTAAAGCCCCCTACTATTATTGCATAACTGTCGATTTCCCCTTTTAAGGCTGTTAGCATTTGCCTTATGTATTGAGGTGCTCCTATGTTGGGGGCATATATATTTACAATTGTTATATCTTCTTGAATTGATCCCTTGATCATTATGTTGTGTTCTTCTTTGTCCTTGTAATAGTCTTTATTTTAAAGTCTCTTTTGTCTGATATGAGAATTGCTACTCCAGCTTTCTTTTGATTTCCATTTGCATGGAATATCTTTTTCCATCCCCTCACTTTCAGTCTGTATGTGTCCCTAGGTCTGAAGTGGACCTCTTGCATATATACTGGTCTTGTTTTTTTATCCATTCAGCCAGTCTATGTCTTTTGGTTGGAGCCTTTAATCCATTTACATTTAAGGTAATTATTGATATCTATGTTCCTATTACCATTTTCCATTGTTTTGGGTTTGTTTTTCGTAGGTCTTTTCCTTTTCTTGTGTTTCCTGCCTAAAGAAGTTCCTTTAGCATTTGTTGTAAAGCTGGTTTAGTGGTGCTGAATTTTCTTAACTTTTGCTTATCTGTAAAGGTTTTAATTTCTCCATCAAATCTGAATGAGATCCTTGCTGGGTAGAGTAATCTTGGTTGTACATTTTTCCCTTTCATCACTTTAAATATGTCCTGCCACTCCCTTCTGGCTTGCAGAGTTTTTGCTAAAGATCAGCTGTTAACCTTATGGGGATTCCGTTGTATGTTATTTGTTGCTTTTCCCTTGCTGCTTTTAATATTTTTTCTTTGTATTTAATATTTGATAGTTTGATTAATATGCATCTTGGTGTGTTTCTCCTTGGATGTATCCTGTATGGGACTCTCTGTGCTTCCTGTACTTGATTGACTATTCCCTTTCCCATGTCAAGGAAGTTTTCAACTATAATCACTTCAAATATTTTCTCTGACTCTTTCTTTTTCTCTTCTTCTTCTGAGGCCCCTATAATTTGTATGTTGGTGCATTTAATGTTGTCCCAGAGGTCTCTGAGAGTGTCCTCAATTCTTTTCATTCTTTTTTCTTTATTCTGCTCTGTGGTAGTTATTTCCACTATTTTATCTTCCAAGTCCCTTATTTGCTCTTCTGCTTCAGTTATTCTGCTATTGATTCCTTCTAGAGAATTTTTAACTTATTTATTATGTTTTCATCATTGTTTGTTTGCTCTTTAGTTCTTCTAGGTTCTTGTTAAATGCTTCTTGTATTTTCTCCATTCTATTTCCAAGATTCTGGATTCTCTTTACTATCATTACTCTGAATTCTTTTTCATGTAGACTGTCTATTTCCTCTTCTTTGTTTGGTCTGGTGGGTTTTTACCTTGCTCCTTCATCTGCTGCATATTTCTCTGTGTTCTCATTTTGTTTAACTTACTGTGTTTGGGGTCTCCTTTTTGCAGGCTGCAGGTTTGTAGTTCCCATTGTTTTTGGTGTCTGCCCTCAGTGGGTGAGGTTGGTTCAGTGGCTTGTGTAGGCTTCCTGGTGGAGGGGACTGGTGCCTGTGTTCTGGTGGGTGGGGCTGGATCTTTTCTTTCTGGTGGGCAGGGCCACATCTGGTGTTGTGTTTTGGGGTATCTGTGAACTTATTATGATTTTAGGCAGCCTCTCTGCTAATGGGTGGGTTTGTGTTCCTGTCTTACTAGTTGTTAGGAATGAGGCGTCCAGCTCTGGAGGCTGCTGGCTCTTGGGTGGAGCTGGGTCTTAGCATTGAGATGGAGATCTCTGAGACAGTGCTTGCCGATTGATATTACATGGGGCCAGGAGGTCTCTGGTAATCCAATGTCCTGAACTCGGCTCTCCCACCTGAGAGGCACAGGCTTGACACCAGGCCTGAGCACTAAGACCCTGTCAGCCACACGGCTCATAAGAAAATGGAGAAAAAAAGAAAGAAAGAAAAATAAAAATGAAAAATATAATAAATTGAAAATTATTAATATAAAAAATAATTTTTTAAAAAAAGAAGAGAGCAACCAAACCAATAAACAAATCCACCAATGATAACAAGCACTAGAAACTAAACTAAGATAAACATAAATATCAGAAACAAATCAGTCACAGACAGCAAACCGCAAGTCTACATTTGCTCCCAAAGTCCACCGCCTCAATTTTGGGATGATTCTTTGTCTATTCAGGTGTTCCACAGTTGGAGTGTTCATCAAGTTGACTGTGGGGGTTTAATCTGCTGCTCCTGAGGCTGCATGGAAGAATATCCCTTTCTCTTCTTTGTTCGCACAGCTCCTGGGGTTCAGCTTTGGTTTTGGCCCCACCTCTGCATGTAGGTTGCCCTCAGGCATCTGTTCCCTACCCAGAAAGGAGGGGGTTAAAGCAGTGGCTGATTGCAGGGCAAGCCTGCAGTGGCAGAGGCTGGCTTGATGTTGCAATAGGCTGAGACACTCCACATGTTCTCCCGGGGAAGTTGTCCCTGGATCATGGGACCCTGGCAGTGGCAGGCTGCACAGGCTCCTGGTGGGTGGGGGGGAGTGGGCAGGTATCGATAGTGACCTGTGCTTTCACACAGGATTCTTGGTGGCAGCGGTAGGAGCCTTAGCATTTCATGCCCGTCTCTGGGGTCTAAGCTGATAGCCGTGGCTCACGCCAGCCTCTGAAGCTCATTTAGGCTGTGCTCTGCCTTTTGTTGGCAGACAGGGAAGGAATCTCCTCTCCTCATGCACCCCAAAACAATGGTCTCTTGCCTCTTCAGTAGATCCAGACTTTTTCCCAGACTCCCTCCTGGCCAGCTGTGGCGCACTAGCCCACTTCAGGCTGTCTTTACGCAGCCAACCCCAGTCCTCTCCCTGGGATCTGAACTTTGAAGCCCGAGCCTCAGCTCCCAGTCCCCACATGCCCCGATGGGTGAGCAGACAAGCATCTCAGGCTGGTGAGTGCTGGTCGGCACCGATCCTCTGTGCAGAAATCTCTCTGCTTTGCCCTCTGCACCCTTATTGCTGCACTCTCCTCCATGGCTCTGAAGCTTCTCCCCTGCCCACCGCCCATCTCCACCAGTGAAGGGGCTTCCTAGTGTGTGGAAACTTTTCCTACTTCACAGCTCCCTTCCAGAGGTGCAGGTCCCCTCCCTATTCTTTTGTCTCTGTTTTTTTCTTTTTTCTTTCACCCTATCCAGGTACATGGGGATTTTCTTGCCTGTTGGGAAGTCGGAGGTATTCTGCCAGCATTCAGTAGGTGTTCTGTAGGAGTTGTTCCACTTGTAGATATATTTTTGATGTATTTGTGGAGAGGAAGGTGATCTCTACATCTTACTTCTCCCCCATCTTGAAGGTGCCCCCAGAATTATTTTTTCTTAATGTGTTAAGGATCTCATGTGTTTTTCAGTGTATTATAAATAAAGAAAAACTTTTCTTCTGGAAATGACCCCAGAAAGAGGTTGAGCAATTCCCTTCAGAAAAAATGTATAAAACTGGTTAAAATCATTAAAAACAAATTTAAGAATGCTGGAAAATGACTAAAGGCAGACAGCAACTCGAGAAGTGTTTACTTGGAAAAAGATTCCTACTCCATTGGATTAAAAAAAATGAGTCCAGTGACATTCTTGAATGGAGGCATTCCCACCTCATCAGTTTGGTTGGTGAAATCCCACATTTTTACCTGATGCCAGTGGGGGACTCATATCAGGGTGGCTAGAAGAGCAAGTTGAAATTCAGAGGGAATTTCTCTTGGATGCAAGAGAAACAGAGAAGAACTGAGACACTAAACTCTTCAAGTATTCTTGGCTGGCAGCTGAACTAAGAGTGGGCAAGAGATCCCAGAGAGCTCAGTGAAAATTGAAAGCCTGGAGAGACTGTGAACGTGCTGCACCTTTGCATATAATCCTCAATTCACACAGTACTGGGGTGGTAGAGGTGAAAAACTTACTGGCTGGAGGTGTCCGAGCATAACCTCTGTTGGAATCATTGACTAATCTCTAAACTGTGCAGACACACTAAGACCACAAGGGAATCAAGCTTAAAAAAAAAAAAGAAAATTGAGCGGAGACATCAGTACTTGCATACCATGATGAAGACATATTTCACAATGTGAGTGCAGATAACAAACAAACAAACAAAATGGTCTTCAGGAAAACAACAGAGAGTCCAGAATGGCTATAATGTATTATCTATCATGCATAATTATCAACCATGCTCTTTATGAACTACACAAAGAAATAGAAAATTGTGAGCAATAATCAGGGCTTAAAAATAGCCAATAGAAATTGACTTCAAGTGAGTTCAGATGTGAGATTTAGAGACTTTGAAGCAAGAATTCCTTTATTCAAAGAATTAAAGGAAAACATCCAAATAATCAAATTACTAAATTATTTATTTCAAATAATTTAAGGGAAATATGCTGAGAATAATCAAAGTGATCAAATTAATAAGTAGTCTCAATGGAGACCTGAAAACTGTAAAAAAAGAAACTAATGCGGGCTTCCCTGGGGGCACAGTGGCTAAGAGTCCACCTGCCAATGCAGGGGACGTGGGTTTGAGCCCTGGTCCGGGAAGATCCCACATGCCATGGAGAAACTAAGCCCATGCACCACAACTACTGAGCCTGTGCTCTAGAGTTCGCATGCCGCAACTGCTAAAGCCCATGCACCTACAGCCCGTGCTCCGCAACAGGAAAGGCCACCGCAATGAGAGGCCCGCACACTCCAACGAAGAGTAGCCCCCGCTTGCTGCAACTAGAGAAAAGCCCACACTTAGCAACATGGACCCAATGCAGCCAAAAATAAATAAATAGATAGATAAATAAATAAATAAAAGAAACTAATGAAAATTCAAGGACAGAAAAATTTAACAGTGAAAATTAAAATTTCTCTGTTCAACAGCAGACTTGAGATGTCAGAAGAATTAGTGAACTTGAAGATAAAGGTCTTCAAATACAAAGAAAGGAGAGAAAAAAATGTTTAAAAAATAAATGAATAGATATTTGGAGGTAGGTAGGACAATAGCAAGTATTACAAAATATGTGTAATTGGAGTTCCAGAAAAGAGAAATATAAAGGATCAGAAAAATATTTGAAGTAATAGTGGCCCCAAACTCAAAATTTGACCAGGAATATTAACTTACAGATCCAACAGCCTCAATGAACCTCCAATTAGTATAAATGAAGAGAGAACCACACGTAGATACATCAGAGTCAAACAGCTGAAAGCCAAAAACAGAGATGAGTCTTGAAAGCGTGTATCACATACTTCACAATGATACAATTAATGGCTGACTTCTCATCTGTTATAATGGAGGCAAAAGGACACTGAAATAACACATTCAAAATCTGAGGGGGAAAAACCTACCAATTAAGAATTTAATATATAGTGAAATTATCTTTTATAAATGAATGTCAAATAAAGGTATTTCCAATTAATAAAACTTGAAATAACTCAATGCCAACACAAGTGCACTGCAAAAAATACTAACAGAAGTCCATCATATTGAAAGAAAATGCCATCAACATGTAATTAAAATCAAAGGAAGGCATGAAGAACACTAGAAATATCATAAGGCAACTCTACAAATATTATAAGGTAAATAAATATAATACAAATAAAATATTTTGTGTATAATACTCTTCTATAAATTTCTTTATAGGCATTTATTACTGAAGTCAAAAATTATAACACCCTATTACTGAGTTTATAACATAAAGTTGTAATGTATATGACAAAAATAGCACAAAGGAGTGGGATGTGGTACAAAATTTTTATATTTTATCAAAAGCAAGTTAGTACACATTTGAAGTGGTATTGACAAACACTAAAATAATACTGCAAAGAAATGGAATGTGCTGTCCATTATGTGACTGTATACATTTGTCAAAACTCAATTAGCTGTACACTTTAAAGAAGTAGATTTTTTGTATGTAAATTATCTCAATGAAGCTGACTTTAAGAAATGTAAAACAAGCTTTCCCAGATTTTTCTACAAACCGGGATGTGTTATTCGAATAAAAACAATCATAGGAACAACACAAAATTGCCTAAAGTTGGGGAAATTTATAAATCTGTGAATGTTAAACATTTTCAGAATAGAAAAAAGAAAATGTTTTCTTTCCATACTGAACTGCATACCAAAAAACAGGAAGTTGAAGAAAGAAAGATCATTTAAAAAAAATAATGGGTGAAATTTGAGAATCCAATCTAAGCAAATAAAATATAGCTCTAATTTATCAAATATCAGAATGTCCTGAAACTTTTCTTTTTTACTGAACACACAATTTATGTGAAATATGATGGCAAAAGATTGTCAAAAGGCATCAAGGAGAGTGACAATCTTAACGCTTTGACCTCTACAATGGCACTTAAGATTTTAATCTGAAACTACAGCTTTCACATATAAATCTGAATTTAGCAACAGTTCAAATTAAATAATTTAGTAAATGCGATGCTTTCTAAATCAGCATTTCCCCAAAGCAGCACCCATGACTTTGTTACAAGAAATCACCAAATGGTAAAATGTCAAGCTGTTTCCATGAGTGCATCTTTCCTCAACCCAGTAGGTATTCATAGCACAGATTTTTTTTTTCAGAGATACTTTATTGTTTTCCTACTTTTCATCAGGGTTGGGTTGCCATGGCAATAAAGTAGGCTATCTTGCTGGATTTCACCTTTGCTGTCTTGCTTCATGTGGTTCTCTCTCAGAGCAAACATGGCGGATGCTGCACACATACAGATGTCTGATTTCGTGTTTCCTTCTTGAGTGTGCTTGGCAGCTACTCTCCTGAGACAGCTGAAGCAGCACTTCACAGACTGGCATTCATCCTTCTCTCTAATGGCCACCATCATATGTCTCACTTGTTCTGTGATCTCTCTTTTAAAAAAGACACAGCTCCTCTTGAAAGATTTCTTTTTCCCATTGAAAACAGAGGACTTTTAACATAGGTAACTTGGTTGTCAGATCAATATGCCCTGTTTAATACATGCCCTGTTTAAAGGTACCCATCATTAAGATGTAAAAGAAAAAAAAATCAAAAGAGCATATAGGCTTATCGCAAACACAGGTTACTGTTACTTAGTGTATAAACACATTAACTTTCAGTCGGTTTCTATTTATATGTAGCAATTACCAATTCTTCCAACTGTCTAAATGTAAAAGGTGACTCCTGACAAAGGATGCATTAGTTTTTGAAGTAGACTTGCCTCACTGACAAGAAAAAAAATTTTTTCCTTATTTCCTACCTATTTCTGATTTCCCAAGTTCAATTCTACGATATTTATTTGCATGATAGCCAGTGGCATCCAGTAGTATTTCTTCATCAGGTTATTTTGGCTTGGAATTCTAATTAAATGAAATTTGTTAGTCTTATTACTTATAGTTCCAAATATGATTTTTATATATCATTTATAATAGGGATTCCTATACATTTAAGCAAAAATTGCAAGGCAAAACTTGGCAGTATTTTTAAAGATTTTATAAAGCTATTTTCTGATTCTATTTAATCATATGACTATAGTCAGCATTGTCTAGATAATGGTATCTATCACATCATTATTATGGGTCTCACACTTTCAATGTTTTACTGTCCTAAAATTGATGTTTTGTCTTATTTTGGTAGCCATTTTTTTCCCCATCCAGGTGCACAGAATATTTTTTCCATATTTTTAGATAATCGGTATTGTATATGTGGGACTTCAAGATATTTTCCTGCCTGCCATGATTTCCTTTTCCTCCTTTGTCTATTTCCTTTGCAGAATCCCTCTACTCACTTACATTTCCGAAGTGTCTTTCCATTATGGTACCCATTTCCAACTCCAGGAAAAGTCTATGACCCAAGTTGGTCAAAGATACCATCCACCTGGTCCCAGTGATTGCTTCATAGATGAGCATATTACCCCTTCAGAGCTAGGATATTCTTAGAGAAAAGATCTCTTTCTGCATGGGGAATGTAGATATGAAGTAGCTACTAGCCGTCTTGCTCACAATATGAAGTGCTTCTCTACAGAATAATGCCCAATAGAGATAAGCTGAGCCAAAGGAGAAAGACATGAAGACAGCTTCATGCATACCTGAAACCAGCTTCATACATAAGTATTTCATTTATATGTCCTATTATAAGCCATTTTTTTAAGTTTGGCTCAAACATCAGTTCCGCAGAGGCCTTACCTGCCCACAGTAACAAAGTAATATCTTCTTTAAGAACCCATCAGTTACTTCTTCACTGCACACTTTCATAATAAGCATAACAATCTGAATTATCTTGTTTATTTATTTCATTGTTTATAGTGTCTTTCTCCCATAAGAATATAAGCTCCACTATGGCAAAATCTTTGGCTTGTTCACTACAATAGCTCTAGAGCCTAGCACCATGCTTGGTTTTCAATAAATGTTTGTTGAATAGATGAATAAATGAATGAATGAATGAATGAAGCTAGTTTAAGTTTCTGTCACTAGAAACTGAAAGAACCTGACTAATGCATACTTTATCTTTCCAGATTATGAAAATAACATAAAAATCTGGATATTAATGATTATATTTTCTTAACTTATAATATCTTTTCTTCACATTATCATGGCATCTGTCTTATTTTAGGCACTCAAATGGGTTTTCAAAATAGACTACTAACAGGATTTCTTGCTCCTTAGTCTAATCCTTTCTTTCAGTTTTCACACTGTCACCAAAGTGATCTTTAGGAGAAAATGATTATGTTAAGTGCATATTCTGAGTATCAGAAGGGATCCTCCAGTGTTGAGGTGCTTTAGACAAGACCACCTCTCCCCTAGCTTCCACAAATCCATAGGAAGGAATTAAAAGGTATACAAACGCTCCATGTACTCTAAATAAAACCTTCCCTCGTACAAATTCCACATGCCCATTGGCAAGAGTGAACAAGAGACCATGGAACTTTATGATCCTTGCAAGACTCACCCCTTTTCATCCAATTCTAACAGACTCACCTTCACCTTGTTTGGGACCACCATTTCATTTTGTAATTTATCTGTTTCAAGATAAGCATCACAAGACATACAGAACTCTTAATTCAGCGTTTATTCTCTGGATTCTGAACAACATAATGTCTCTATATAGGCAGAGGGACAACTCTCTCATCTCATCTCCACCCCCAATATTCTTTAAATCAATTTCCTGCTTTATTTTTCTGCTTAACATCTGTGTATATTATACATTCTCTTTCCCTTTTATGAGGACAAATATAAAGTTCGCTTTCATCTCTTCTCAATTTCTGTAATCCTGCCACTACCCTTCTATAACAGATATAGGCACCAGTCTGAGGCTTGGCTAATCATGGTAACTCTTTCTCCTTTCCATAAGAGATGGCCATGTGTGGTATCCAGTATAACGCCCTTCCAAATATGCCCATTTCCTAATTTCTGGAAACTGTGACTATGTTATGTTATGTGGCAGAGGAGAATTAAGGTAGCAGATGGAATTAAATTTGCTAATACACTGACCCAAAGATCAGGAGATTATCCCGGAACATCGACGTGGGTCCAGTGTAATTGCAAGGGTCCTTAAACATGGAAGGAGGAAACAGAAGTGCCAGAGTGATACAATATGAGAAAAACTCCACTGGTCATTGCTGGCTTTGAAGATGAATTAAGGAGTCAGAAGCCAAGGGATGCAGGCAGTCTCGGGAAACTGAAAACGTCAAGAAATATATTTTCCCTTACAGCCTCCAAAAAGGAATGCAGTCCCACTGACATCTTAATTCTAGACCAAGGAGACACAGTTCAAACTTCTGGCACCCCAAATTGTAAGTAATACCTTTGTTTTGTTTTCGTTCACTATGTTTATGATAATTTATTAAAGCAGCCATAGGAAATATTCACCAGAGTTTCTTTAAAATACTTGTTATACTGATATTGGGAGAGAGAAAAAACGCTCTTCACAAAGATCCTAAGATTCAGGAAACTTGTAAGCCTGGAGACACCCGGAGCCTTCTTTCCACCACATGAAGAGAATGAAGGTAGCAGATGGAATTAAAAATTCTAAGAATCCAATCCAAACAAGGTGGCACATCTAAGACAGCAAACTCTAATGACATTATTTGTATCCTGGATTTTGCATTTATGTGAATCAGTATATTCTTTTTTATCTTGAACTTGTTTTAGTTAAATTTTTGCAACCTTTAGCAGAAAGAACCCTTTACAAAACACCATCTACAGTTCTTTGACTATGCCTTTACCTCCTGAAAAATGTCTTACATACTTAAAGTTTTAGCTCTACTCCCCTCCCTTGTTACATGTTCTCTGACTCTCACAAGTAGAATTTTTGCCACTTCTGTGCCTACTATAAAGCTACATTGTTAAAGTTAGTATATCGTGAAATTATTTGAGTGACAAGGTAAATTAAGATTTTCCTTATGCTTTCCATGTCCTCACCCTTACTTGAAAATGATTCTTAATCATAAGAATCTTTTCTAATGTAACTCAGATAAAAGAGAGATAAGTGCTGCTTTAATGATTTAAGGCCAGAATACTAGTTCATAAGAAATAAAGCCAATGTCACTTTAGTCAGAGGAATATGAATTTTTCAGGGAAACACAGATATTTGGGAAGGAATTCCATCCATGCTTGATTAGATATTTTTGATTTTTGATGGACCAGAGTAAAAGTAGCTTTGATAGTAAATCAAATAACTTGTCTTCTTTGTCTCTCCACAAATCTCTTCATCAATGACACCATAGCTTAGAACCTGTGCATTCATGGGTGCACACATGCGTGCGCACACGCACACACACACACATCTTCCTGGATAAGCCAGTGGACTGAAATAATCCTCCTCTCCTTTCTGGGAAAATATGAAAAGACACTGAGGTATTTTTTTACCTAAGAGTTTTCAGTATATGGGAGAGGGGAAAGTGTTAAAAAGAAATAGTACTAGGAGGGTAGTGATAGAATAGGGAAGGTTCAGTTTCCTGGGTGGTCTTCACAACAGACCCTCCATTGTCATGAGGCCTACATGAGGTACACATTTATACCTTTTGCATTTTGATAAAATAGGAAGCTATTGGGGATATGACACCTAGTTTCCTACCACCTTTCATATCCATACTGTGTAGTTTTTAAACAATCCTCCAAATCCCAAATTTTTAAAATAAATAACAAATCTTCAAAACTATTAGGAGCATATTAATTTCAAAAAATGGTAAATCAATATCGTTAAGTATATTCACATGATTATACAACAGATCTCTAGAACTTTTCATCTTTCAAAACTGAAACATTATACCCACTGAACAACTCCCATTTCCCCCTCCCCAAGCCCCTGGTAAACAGCATTCTACTTTATGTTTCAATAAGCTTGACTACTTTAGATATCTCATACTTAAAAGTAAAAAATACATGATCTCACTTACACGTGGACTCTAAACTAGTCCAACTTATAGAAGCAGAGTAGAATGGTAGCTGCCCAGGGCTGCGGGAGGGGCAGGGATTGCAGACAATGTTGGTCAGGAGGTACAAAGTTTCAGTTACACAATTTGAATAAGTTCTAGAAATCTAATGTGCAAAAGTATGCCTATCATTAATGATACTGTACTGTATAATTGAAATTTGCTAAGAGGGTAAATCTTAAGTCTTCCCACCACATACACACAAAGAAGGAAATAGGTAATTACCTGAGGTAATGGATCTGTTAATTACTTGCTTGTGATGATTATTTCACAGTGAATACATATATCAAATCATCAAGTTGTACAATTTACATACATGCAATTTTGGTTTTGATTGTTGATTATGCCTTAATAAAACTGAAACAAAAAAAGAGAAAGAAGTGGAAGAGAGACCAGGCCTCTCCTTCTCTCTGTCATGTGAGGATGCATCCATGGGCAAGCCAAAAAGAGAGACTTCACCAGGGAGCTGAATCAACTGGCACATTAATCTCAGACTTTTAGCCTCAAGAATTGTGAGAAATACATGTCTGCTATTTAATAAATAAATAAATACAATACAGTATTCTAAAAATCCAGCAATGTTAGAAGGAGAAGCCCTCTACTCCTTGCAAAGTAAGTATCAGTAGCACCACTATCACTGTAGAGTGGAGGGCTTCAGGGAGTTTCCTGACATAGCTGACTAGACCACAAGGGATGACGTGTACCTAACCTACTTGTCAAGGAACAGCTGGAGAGACCCTCATTTCAATGGGTTTTACAATTGTCTCCATTCTATCCACAAAGAATATTTATAGATAAATTCTAAGTTAAGAAAAGGAAGAGTCACTAACACCCAGGGACATTGGTTTACGTCTTTAACTACCCTAAAGACTATAGGCTCCTGGAGAAAAAAAAAAAAAAAAAAAAAAAAAAGGCTGTACTTATGTAATACTGCTTTTAAGTAAATTTAAAATAAAAGTTTTGAATTAGTCTGCATGGGCTGCCATAACAAAATATCACAGACTGGTTGGTTTAAACAACAAAAATTTATTCTCACAGTTCTGGCGGCTGGAAGTGAAATATCAAGGTGATAGCAGTGTTGATTTTTGGTAAGATTGTACTTTCTTAGCTTGTTGCAAGCTTCCTTCTCACTGTGTCTTTACATGGCCTCTCTTCTGTGTGCACGTACTCCTAGTGTCTTTTACTCTTCTTACAAGGACACCAGTCCTATTGAATAAGAGCCACATCCTTATGACCTGATTTAATTCTGATTGCAACTTTAAAGGCCTTATTTCAAAATATAGTCATATTGGGGGTTAGGGCCTCAACATATGAATTTGAGGAAGAACAATTTACTCCATAACAAGCTTCAATTAAAACATAAGTTGAAAGTTTAAAAACCACCTTTAATTATGAAGCTAAAAAAACTCCCATAAATGTCAGCTTTAGATTGACGTTTAACAGATGTCTTTAAATGCCAAATATTTTCTTGTTCACTAATTTTGGGCTGTTATGAGTAAAGCAATGGGCTAGCCACCTTTGGTTAAAGCTTGGAAACAAAATTAGAAAATTAAATTTATGAAGAAGATTTTCAAAAACTGAATTGTTTCACAAGAAGGTGCAGGTGATATGAAGTACCAAATGTGAAGCAGAAGCTAGTACCATTATGTATGAAAATGCCTGAAAGAAAAGGAAAGATTTTGAAGTTTAGGAAAAGGCAAGTTTAATACCTTTTTCTGATGAACAGGCAAGGACAACTTTGCTGTCTTTTTAATACCAATTGAGAAATTATCATATATTCTGATTTATACATATGTTATAGTGGGTGACAATCAAAAAAGCCTTATGGAGAATCATAAATAATTGTGTTCTCATTCTACAAAAATGCTAAGCCATAATCCTGTGAGTAGTTGCACTGAAAAATTTTTACATATCACTTTCTACTAATTTGGACCTAAAGTATGCCGATTTGTGTTAATCAACAGATTCATATAATATTATTAATTCAAGATAATATTGATTACATAAATTGCATATTGATATCTGTAGACTGAATTTTGCCCACTAGAATGTAAAAGCCAACAGAACAAGAATATTTGTCTGTTTTAATTTTATTTGTTATTGCTGTATCCATAGCACCTAAATCAGCATCTGACATATTAAAGGTGCTTAGTGAATATTTGTTGAGTGGAATATTTATTTAATTTATGCATGAGTACTATCAGTAATAAGATTTTATTATGTTGTAAACATCATCCCAAAGGAAATTAGTAGAACATCTAACAGTGATCTAACAGTGACTTGGCATGTATCAATGAAAGAAAAAGAAATGTCAGGAGAGAAAGAAAAGACAAATGATAAAATTGAGAAAAAAATAGGAAAAATTGGTAGCATCAAATAACACGATGGAGACTTCCATGTAAAAAGTAATATGCTGTGGGAGGTAAGGTAGAGGTGTTAGGAAAGCAACCTGATGTCTTGTGGCTTGTTTTAGTTATTAGTTTCCACCTCAGAAAATTTTTAAGATTTTTCTCTGCTTTAAAACAAATAGAAAAATGAAATGATTTACGTACAGCCATTTTCCTGGAGCTTAATATCTAGAAGGAAAGTAGTGAGAAGTGTCGTTGAAGAAGTGAGGGGAAAGCCACATTTCTTTTGATAGGATTTAACTAAAAAATCCAATCAATGCAAACTGGCATTCACTCATCCATTCATTCATTTCATTAATGTTACAGGTACATGCTGCTCTTTTATATTTTATTACCTAAGGCAATAGACATATTTATCTTATGTTGATATTATAAATACTATTAACAATCAAAGTAGGCCACACTGAAGATAAATTGCAGACTCACCGAGTGCCTAGCAAACCTGTTTTCTCCATGGTTTATCTTGCACCGTGCACTATGTCCCATAATGCTGTCACCCTGCTCAGCTGCCTGTCTGAACTACTAGACAATGCCATGATGCAGTAGTCGTGTCTATTTTGTCCCCACTGTAGAACTTGCTCATGGAGAAGTGATTGTCACAAATTATATGCTTAGTAACTACGTGATAAAGGAATTGACTGACCATTTTGAGAGTTCTGCTTAATGGGTATGCTGTAGTTAGATTGTGAATGGTCAAACCAATCATACCTTTTCTTGCAGTATCTGTGAGTCACAGACAATCAGTTGTGTGGTTGCAAGCATCAAAACAAAATGTCAGAATATTAGAATATGAAACACAGATGCTATCATCTCTACAAATGGACAAAAACCAGAGTTGCTGTCAGGTTATTAGGACTACCATTGCAATCATGAGTAGCGTTCTGCTCTTCTTGCTGTGCATTTGCTAAGGTGAAAGTTTGTTTTACTTTCCTTTGTATCTTTAAATAATTCACCATTTACTGAGATTATATGAGTGTGCCTCGGGTCTCTATAGCTTGTAAAACCCTAACTAGCAATTAAGTTTAACAAATATGCATCAAATGTTTTATTTAGTTTATTTTATTGTTACATATTTTATTTGATGCCATTTTAAGCTGTGTGTGTCTGCTCAAGACTTACATACTTATTGTCATATAAACATAATATTTACCTTGAGATTTCTTTGTACTGTAATAAAATAGTTCTTGTACTCTTACTGGCAAGCTAAGTGTTTGAAACCCTTGTAACTAATTATAGAACAGTGCTCCTGATAGGATATGGTAAGGTATGAGAAATGCTTTTATGTAAATAACATGATAGGTTTCTATTGGTGGACTATAGATATTGAAATTTATTAAAATGCCATTAAGCATAAGATTTATGTTTTGGGATTGCCCAATGGATGAGCTATTTTATTACAAAATATTTTTGGTACTCTGGTAATTTACCCATCACCCACTCCTTGGAGCAGATGCTTCCTAAATTTCACAATATAATAAACAATGTAACAGAGAAGGTCTTGAGTAATTTTTGACTATGTTATTCTGTCAGACTGACTTTTAATTGGCAGTGGCTAACATGTATTGATTAAGTTTATAGATACCAAACCATAGATCCTTAAATATAATAATACATATAAGGATAACAGCATATAGTTTTTACTAGTTACTATGTATAGTTCTAATATATGCTCATCTCATTTAATCTTCACATGTCCTAGAACGAGTTGTTATAGGCTCCATTTTAGAGTCATTTTAATAAATACTTAGAGAAAAAAGTCATACCTTTAGTTAGTGACAACTTGGAATTCAAATGCATGTGAGTCTAAAGGATTGCTCTTAATCATTGTTGTATGCTACCTACCTTAAAGCTTTTTAAAATACTTTGGGGTTTATGAAAAGAAGAGCTCTGTATTAAATCCCTTTAAAAAAGTATTTACACTTGAGATTATTCTTTCCTGAGGACTCTTCAAGCAGTGATTACCTGCATGATTGAAACTATTTAGATGTTGTTAGCTTCTAACTAACTTTTCCCTATTGTAGTAGATTCAGTTTTATATTCTTCAGAGCACTAACTCTGAAGAATTTTTTCAAAAAAGTCCTGAAATCTAGAAGTTTGAAAAATATTTTGATAATATACCACTTCTTAAATATTCACCATGCACATGTTTTTAAAAATTAAGGATCTCATAGTAAGAAAACATTTAATTTTGCTTATCTCAGCACTTCCAATTTAATCTGTTTTTGTTTAATTTATTGAAATTCTTAGGTAATATTTTCTTAGAGATACAATGACAAATGTATGTTAAGTTTGTTTATTTAAGGTTAAAAAGGAAGGGGAAGAAAGCCCTGGGGTAGTTTCCCATGTAAAATGTAATTCTCTAAAAATACACAGCTTTATTTCCAAATGGATACATTGTATAAAAAAAATAGATCGATAGATATCCTTTAAAATCTCTCTATTGAAAACTTCAAGAAATTAAAAATAGTGATAAAAGAAAAAAAAACCCATTCATATTCTATATAAGAAAAATTTTCATTTGTAAGATGTGCTTTAAGTTTTTAAAAATAAGTACAGCTATTTATTTTCAAGTGACAATATATGTAACTTTTCTATTAAGGCTTCATGTGATGAATGATGTATGGATATAAAATAGTCATTACTCCTCTTTTAAAATCATATTTCTCCTCCTTATCTAAAATAACATGGATGTGAGGTGACCGCATGAGTTAAATTACCAAAGGCACTATATACCATAAGTGGAATAGAGTGTTATTAAACAAACCCAAAAGGATATTTCCTTTTGCAATCTCTTGTCAGCTCCAATGTCTCTCTCTATTGCTTCTCCTTTTCTGCCCTTTCTCAAATCAATTCATTTCTATGCAAATGCTTGCATCTCTGTATGGAGGATATGTGATAAGAAACCAGACTTTTTCTATAGACAGGCTGCTTATTGAGTAATTCATCCATCATTTACTCAAACAGAAAATCTATGACTACCATCATTTATTCATTCCCAAGGGTGTTTTCCCACCTGAGGCAAGGACACTATTTTAATTTTGCTTTAGAGCTAGTGGGCACATCTCTGCTCTATCATGGTCAACAACCCCACTTTGCATGTAATGTTCCAGGGGCAATCTTACTTGAGAGACTTCTAAATATTCTTTTGTCACAGAATGCCACTCATCTTCCATGTTCTCTGATTTACCCAATCTTAGCCATCTTTTTGAAGATGCAGCTTCCTTGGCTGCTGCAACGCATCTTTATTCTGTTAATCTATATCAGACCAGCTGTCACTTAAAAGTTCACCTTTGTCTTATAGTTTTCCTGAAACAAATGATAAATATCTTGAGCACAGATACTACTTCTAACATGTACTCTGTTCTCAACACTACAGTATTCTCAGCCCATAATAGATATCCACTAAAGATTTGCTGAATTGGAATTATTGAGGTTATTAAGAGAGATAAATTACAGTGGGAGGAGGGTTACCTTAGTGAGAGGGAAGACCCAAAGTAAAATAATGAAGACCTGTTAAATTCATGAAGTTACATTATCTCATAAATGTATGACTTCAAAGAATGTGAGAGTTTCTGGTTGTACAGTCTATTAGGAGCCTAGAAAGTTTCTAATAGGAGGATCAGATGAGTTAGTAAAATATATTGTATTTCAATCACACAATTCTATGTCTTACAAAAAATAGCCCTGTTTTTGTTTTTGTTTTGTTTTGCATCTCAGATTCTACTATAGTTAATGCTCCTTTCAAATCAGTTATTTTTAAAATGCTCACAACCTAATTCTTTATATGTCTACAACAGTGTATCAAGCAGTTTTACTATTTGATTAAATAGTATACTTTAAAATCGCAATTTAAAAATCTTTTCTGTGTATCCTCAAGATATGTCTATAGAGGTAAATGAATTACTTACAACTCTAGTTAAGTGAACAGGCATTATTATTTATTCCCTCTACACATATTAAGCTAGACATTGGGTATGAAAAAGTAAGCAAAGAGATTTAGTCCCTTCCTTCTGGAGATTATAATTCTGTAAAGAATATATATAATAAATGATCAATCAAAAAAAAAAAAAGAAGGAAATCAAAAAGGAATATATAAAAAGAAAAAAAACAAGAAATAATAATAACCAATCAGCAATATAATTACAAACTATAATAAATCCTGTGAAAGGAGAGTGAGGTGCTAAGAGATTAAGTAGGGGGAAGCTGTTTTGGATTATAGTGTTTTTCTAAGAGACTTATTTTAGGAGGTGACATTTAAGCTAAGACAAAAGATGAGAAAGAACCATTATATGAATGAAAGAACATTCCAAATTGAAGGGGGAAAAAAGTCTGTTAAAGAGAACCTAAACCAGGAAAGGATGTTTAGTATATAATGCAAAGGGGAATAAGGATCAGAATAAAGCTAGAGAAATTGGCAGAGGCCAAATTGTAAGAGGATAATAGGCTAGGATAAGTACAATGGGGAGCCATTAAAGACTTTCAAGCAGGGAAGGAACAATGTTAGTTTAAGTTTTAAAAAGATAACAAGCTGCTATGTGGAAAGTATTAGAAAGGAACAAGTATGGAACAGACTTCATGTTCTTGAAAGATTTCTCCATATAATGGAGAGGGTTCTCAGTGACAGTCATGGGCCCATATACTTCAGATTCAGCATCCATAAGTCAAATGTCACAGAAGAGCCAATTAACCCCTTCCAGTTCCACCTCTGCTCTAGCACCCAATTGACACCTCCATCAATGTCATGTAATTGCGGCAACAGTGGATAAGAACTCTTGATTTGTTTCCCTTAATTTTATTCTTTCTTGATTTTCATAATATCACTGTTTACTCAATTATTGTCATTCTTCTATATATTTCTATTCTTTATACTCTGAGTACCCTATGCTGACACCTTAAATATTGATGCTTTTCCACCTCAACCCACTTTTGCCATGCTCATTTTCAGTGTTTTTCTCTGAGTATGCCCATCTATTTTCACAACTTTAAATTTTCTCATATTTACTCAGTGAAATACTGTCAAGTACCAGGAACTATTCTAGGCACTATGGATACAATTAACTAAACATTCATTTAAATCTATCTATCCATCTACCTATCTACCATCTATCTACCTATCTACCTAATCTTTTCATCTACTGATGCCTCTCAAATCTAGATCTCTAGACTACAACCTTCTCATAAGAGGTTCTGTCTACTGGGCTTCAGACTTATATATCCAGCTTCTTGCTATGTTTGCCTAAACATCACACAGACACTGCTTAACTCAAGATAGCCACACAAAAATCCTCTTTTTCCTTAAATGTGTTCTTCCTCATTTTCCATCTCAGCAGTTGGTACAGCCATCCATTCAGACCCCAGGGAGAAATTTTTCTTTCCTCCCTCTCTTTCACTTTTCACCCTTCAATCGGTCACCAATATTTTCAGTCAAAATTAATTTTGAAGTTAATTCAAGCCTCCATCATCTATTGCTGTTCTATTGCTATAATTTCCAGACTTGTTTTCCTGATTCCAATTTCCTTTCCTTTAAATCAGACTTCTTCATCACTGCCAGAGGGCTCCATCTAAAAGGCCCTGGCGGTCCAGTGGTTAAGGCTCCATGCTTCCACAGCAGGGGGCGTGGGTTCTATCCCTGGTCAGGGAACTAAGATCTCGCATGCCACTCGGTGTGGCCAAAAAAATTTTTTTTTAATCTTAAAATAAAAAGGGTGGGGGCAGATCTGATTACCCTATTCCTCCTCTTAATACTATTATTTTGTCATAATAATTCAAGTAACTTAGTATGACATAGGTTATCTGACCACCACCTCTACCTCCTCTCCACATCTAGCCTCATTTCTTCCCAACTGCCCTCAAGCATTTTATGCTCAACATTTTCTCCTGACATTGCCTGGGCTTAGGATTTTTTACTTTCCATTACCCCTTCTTTATCTGAAGAACAATTTATCATGCTTTAAGACAGTTTCTTCCCAGAAGGCTTTTTTGAAACTTTGAGTGTGGATTAGATGCTTCTCCTCTGTGCACCTATTTATGTATTCATTCACTCATTCACTTATAACGTCCTTTACTTACTCTTCTGTCTGCTAGTACTTGACACCTGCCCATGTGTTATTTTTCTTGATAGGACTTATGAGCCATGAGAGGGAAGGAACCACGTCTTATTTATCTTCCTCTTTCTAGCACTAATTTAGTGCCTTACACAATATATGTTTACTTAGTGAGTGAATAATTTACATCTTCTCTTTCACGCTTAAATATTTCAAACAAATATCCATACACACTCTATTATAATGATAGTGTGTGTTTGAATACTCCTTTAAATTTATGAAATGCTTTTACATTTATCATGTTTGATCCAAGTCACTCTATAAAGAACATTAATAGGTTTTGATATTCCCATTTTAGTAACAGGGAAAGTTGAAGTTCAGAGAGTTTTATTCAAGGTCAAACAGCTAGTGATGAACTATAACTCTGAATATAATTTTTTTCCAACAGACCACACTGCCTACTCACTGTAGTGGGAACACAGCCTCCTTGATCCCCTCTTGCTGAAACATGCTAAACACATTTCCTAACCCAGGAGAGCCTAACCTGGTGAACGCAGACACCTTTGTTCAAGTGAGCCTCACCTTTTTCCCTTGAGCTCCAGACCTGTATTTCTAGCTACCTGCTTAATATCTCTCTCCTTGGACGTGCTACACCACTTCAAAAGCAACATGTCTAAATCAAAATATATCTTTCCTCTGCTCCCACAGCCTCTGACACCCACCCAAACTAGTTTGTCCTTCAAGTTTTATGATTTCTGTCAATGCTATTTTGCCTTCAGGATTTGGAAATTAATGTTACAGCTGTATCTAGCTATTCATCTCTTGAAAATAAGCCTCTTTACTGATAAATTGTCATTATTTATTGAAAACCTGCCAGACTATCATTCATCCCTTCAGGGCCTTACTGAACAGAGACATTTTAGAGAATTAAATATGGCATACTGAAAATAGTACTCTCCCCTTTGCATAATTAGATTTAGGCATAAAAACATTTCAGTGACAACCTAAACTGATAAAAGGTGAAAATCTCTAGCAATGAAGAGATTACTTTCATTATTTCAATGACTTTTTAAGTGAAAAGTATGGTACTATTATCTTTCATCTTGTTTTTATTTCAGTTAATTTTCTTTATAATGAGGAGGGCAATGATGCCATCTGTTTTATTTCTATTTATTCCTATTTTTGCTCCATGTGTGTCAGTCATTTAGCTACACTAATGGAACCAGGGCAAAAGAGATTCCCTTCTGGACTTACCAAGTTTTGTAGTGGTGAGTCAGCTCTCCCTGTATTCTAACAGCTTTCTTGTTATTTTAACATCTGCTTAAAACCATTCAATAGATTAAAATGTAGTTATTAACCTAAAATTATCTTTAAAAAACCAGAAAGTTTAAAATAAGTTCAAAATGTAAATCAAGTAACCAACTCAGTAAAGCACACTTAAAATATATTGCTGTGTAAGTAAGGCATAAACTATATGAATCAAATTGTTCTTAAGTGGTCTTTGAGTTAGATTTTAGAAATAAAATCTGAAAATCACCTCAGTGGCTAAAATTGAAAAGAGAAGGCTGAAGATTCTAGGGCAGGATTTTTCATAACCTGGGTCAGATAGATATTGTGATGTAGCACACAGATCCCATTCATGGAAGAACTTGTCGCCCCAGCTGTTGGGAGGGCTGTCATCAACAGGCTTTAGCCATCAGTCCCTTCAGAGATTTCCTCGGCTGCATGGAGGCCTACAGCCACTGCTTCCTGGGAAACACATTCAATCTGAGTGATCAATACAGAAGGGCCCAACTCCTGACAGGACTGAAGGGCCATTCTAGCTCCTGAGTGCGATCACTCCCATATGATTCTGATTGGCTGAAGCTCTGTTGGTTCTGCATCACAACTCAGCTTCTCCCTCTGCCCTATCTTGCATCTTCACCTTCCTTTTCATAGATACTGCTTCCTAGCAAATACCCTGCATGCTAAACTGTCGGCTTCCCCCATCACAACCCAACGTGGAACACAGGACTCCAAGGAATCTGTGAGCCCTCTAAGTTTACATGTACATTTTTAAATTTTGTATGTATATGTGAATTTTCCTGATAGAGTTTTTTCCTAGGTGGCCTTTGTATCAAAAAATATAAGCACAATTGTTCTAGTGTGTTGAAGATCATCTGATTACCAAGAAAAGACAAAATGTGCCAGTTTTTGTCTTTAAATTAATTCTAACAAATTCTGCACAACTATTGCACACATATCACTCATTCAATATCTCTTACATTATGAATGGGCAAAAATGAAAATAAATCAATGAATGCTTAAAAGGCAAATACCACCCTGCTAGGGTAAAAAGAGAAATGATACACCTTGAAAAAACAGAAGACTATTTTTTGTGACCAGGAGACTGTTTCAGGCCACCATTTTCATTTTTATAATTTTTTAAAAGGATAGATGAAAAAACACCAAGGTAATGATGCCCCCTGAAAAAAAAATTTAAAGGATTGTGATACACTTTTGAAATTGTGTGCATGAGCTCTTGCCTAGAGCCCTGCTGAATCTTTTTTCAAATTCATAAAGAAAGTCCCTCAGGATATTTCACAGTGTGAGGATACACAGTCTCCTTTCCTGACAGGTCATTATTGAATATCATGCTGGGTTTGAGAACAGGGCTAGTGAGAGGCTTCTCTCCCTGCTTCTTCTGTAAATGTATGTGAGGTTCAAGCTTTGGAATCTTAAATGTCCACGAGAGCTCAAAAGGTACCTGGTGATTGATTTGCACTACAGGACAGAGCTGACACAAGAATTGCAGTTGAGTTCAGCAGGATTGCAATCAGAGTCCTTGGCAAAAGTCACATTGTATGAGGTAGACCATCATGTGGTTAAGACCAACTGCTGCAGTTTTTATGACTCAGTTTTTTCTATGCAGTTTTTTTCATGTACTGGGTAAGGTTTTTGTGTTTCCCTTTTTAAATTTTGTAATTAAAAGCAATGTCTTCAAAAGGAAAAGTTTAACAGCAAAAGAACATATCTGACTAAAGAATGGAAACCAATATAGGGTAAGTAAAACCATAGGGAGACATATGTTGTGTGTCTAATTAGTCTACAGCCTTCTAAGTTGAGATACATCATAGGAGAGATTGTGCTTGGAGCAAAGCTCCTTCCTTTAATAATGGCATACTTTTCAATCATTAAAATATTAAAGTCCTAGAAAATGTTACACCACACAATTCATGATTTCACTTTATATAGTTACGAAGTCTCTGGGGGAAAAAAAAGTATATTTTTAAATTCACATTGTTTTAATAAATTTAATAACTTTTGTCCTCCTACTTTGCTCATTGTAAGAAAAATTTAAAATACAAAAACTATAAAGAAGTGAATGAAAATCACTTAAAACCTCATTACACAAAAGGGCACAATCCAGACTACTGAAAATGCACTACTAGACCCCGAGGTAGCCTAAATCCACTGAAACTGTTATAAAATGTCAAAAAAAAATTTTAATTGTTGAAAGCCAACAAAAATTTAGGTTAACTAAATTTTGAAATAAATTAACCACATTTTTTCAGAGTTACCTCACATTACTTTTTGTTTGTTTAATATGCAGCAAGCACAGGTAAGCAAAGATAGTTGTCTCAGAGAATTGATTTAAACTGAAACAAAAGCTAATCAAAACCAGATAACAAAAATGATTCTAAGGGTTTTGGTGTAAACATTCAAATTCAAAATCAAACTCTATTGACGTTTCAGTCATATTTGAAGTTTATTAAAATCTTCATGGAGCTTCTTTACATTTGCCAGTAATATTTCTTGCTAAGTTTGGATCCCTAATATTGGTCTGGACAGGGAAGAATATGAGGACTCTGTGCTCAAAGCTCTTAAGTCTTGAAAAATTATAACCAAACCTTCTATACCTGATGGCTATGTGCTTCATTCCTAATATTGAAGGGGGTTTTGTGTGACTTTTTGTTTCATTTTGGTTTTGCTTTTTACCCTCAGGGTTGGTTTTTATTTACAGAAATGAATATTCAGAAGTTTAATCTTTAAAAAGTCAACTAATTAAATTTATAATTATAAAAACTTAGTTCATTTTTAGGCTTTTAATCTTAAAGTTTACTTTAAGTTTACTTTCAAGCTCAGTTTATTTACCTTATTCTACTTATAGGACTAGAAAATTCTCAAATTGTTTTAAAGGCCTTTCAATAATTCTTACTCCCATTTACAAGCTTAGTTATAAACATTTTAGCATTTTAAATCAAAGTTAAAATTTTTTAAATTTATTTTCTTATACTTTTGTTTTCTGACTACAATTTCCCAACTGCTAAATACTTTTTATAAAGCTAATAAAGTAAATTTATAAACAAGAATTCTCTTAAATATTATTTTTAAAAATCTAGTCAGGTCTCGACAATAACCAAAAAACCATAAGCCTAAAATGGTTGGTTAATTAGGCATCTTAATATGAAAATACAGGGTTTTAAAATGAAATAACATAGTTGACCCCCTGGGATTCTAGTTTTCCAATTTTCTTCAACACTAAAGGGACCAATAATAAATGTGCACCTAATTTTTACTAAAGAATATTAATGCTGAGTCATGCCGGGAGGAGGAGAAGATGGCGGAAGAGTAAGACGCGGAGATCACATTCCTTCCCACAGATACAATAGAAATACACCTACACGTGGAACTGCTCCTACAGTACACCCACTGAACGCTGGCAGAAAACGTCCGACCTCCAAAAAGGCAAGAAACTCCCCCCGTACTTGGGTAGGGCAAAAGAAAAAAGAAATAACAGAGACAAAAGAATAGGGACGGCACCTGCACCAGTGGGAGGGAGCCGTGAAGGAGGAAAGGTTTCCACGCACTAGGAGCCCCTTCGCGGGCGGAGACTGCGGGGGGCGGAGGGGGGAAGCTTCAGAGCCACGGAGGAGAGCGCAGCCACAGAGGTGCGGAGGGCAAAGCGGAGAGGTTCCCGCACAGAGGCTCGGCGCCGAGCAGCACTCACCAGCCCGAGAGGCTTGTCTGCTTAGCCGCCGGGGCGGGCGGGGCTGGGAGCTGAGGCTCGGCTTCAGTCGGATCGCAGGGAGAGGACTGGGGCTGGCAGCGTGAACACAGCCTGAAGGGGTTAGCGCACCACAGCTAGCCGGGAGGGAGTCCGGAGAAAAAGTCTGCAGCTGCCGAAGAGGCAAGAGACTTTTTCTTGCCTCTTTGTTTCGCGGCGGACAAGGAGAGGGGATTCAGAGCGCCGCCTAAACGAACTCCAGAGAAGGGCGCGAGCCGCGGCTATCAGCGCGGATCCCACAGCAACAGGGGCGCAGAGGGAAAATCGGAGAGACTCCCGCACAGAGGCTCGGCGCCGAGCGGCGCTCACCAGCCCGAGAGGCTTGTCTGCTCCCCCGCCGGGGCGGGCGGGGCTGGGAGCTGAGGCTCGGGCTGCGGTCGGATCGCAGGGAGAGGACTGGGGCTGGCGGCGTGAACACAGCCTGAAGGGGTTAGTGCACCACAGCTAGCCGGGAGGGAGACCGGGAAAAGGTCTGCAGCTGCCGAAGAGGCAAGAGACTTTTTCTTGCCTCTTTGTTTCGCTGCGCGCAAGGAGAGGGGATTCAGAGCGCCGCCTAAACGAGCTCCAGAGAAGGGCGCGAGCCGCGGCGATCAGCGCGGACCCCAGAGACGGGCGTGAGACGCTGGGGCTGCTGCTGCCGCCTCCAAAAAGCCTGTGTGTGAGCACAGGTCACTCTCCACACCTCCCCTCCCGGGAGCCTGTGCAGCCCGCCACTGACAGGGTCCCGGGATCCGGGGACAACATCCCCGGGAGAACGCACTGCGCGCCTCGAGCTGGTGCAACGTCACGCCGGCCTCGGCCGCCGCAGGCTCGCCCCGCCTCCTCCGTACCCCTCCCTCCCCCCGCCTGAGTGAGCCAGAGCCCCCGAAGCAGCTGCTCCTTTAACCCCGTCCTGTCTGGGCGGGGAACAGACGCCCTCAGGCGACCTACACGCAGAGGCGGGTCCAAATCCAAAGCTGAACCCCGGGAGCTGTGCGAACAGGGAAGAGAAGGGGAAATCTCTCCCAGCAGCCTCAGAAGCAGCGGATTAAAGCTCCACAAACAACTTGATGTGCCTGCATCTGCTGAATACCTGAATAGACAACGAATCAGCCCAAATTCAGGAGGGGGACTCTGGGAGCAGGAGATATTAATTTTTCCCCTTTTCCTTTTTTTTGTGAGTGTATATGTATATGCTTCTGGGTGAGATTTTGTCTGTATAGCTTTGCTTTACAATAGCTTTATTTTACTTCACTATATTATAGCCTCTTTCTTTCTTTCTTTCTATTTTTTCTCCCTTTTACTCTGAGCCGTGTGGACGAAAGGCTCTTGGTGCTCCAGCCAGGCATCAGGGCCGTGCCTCTGAGGTGGGAGAGCCAACTTCAGAACACTGGTCCACAAGAGACCTCCCAGCTCCACGTAATACCAAACGGCAAAAATCTCCCAGAGATCTCCATCTCAACATCAAGACCCAGCTTCACTAGACGGCCAGCAAGCTACAGTGCTGGACATCCTATGCCAAACAACTAGCTAGACAGGAACACAACCCCATCCATTGGCAGAGAGGCTGCCTAAAATCATAATAAGGCCACAGACACCACAAAATACACCACCAGACGTGGACGTGCCCACCAGAAAGACAAGATCTAGCCTCATCCACCAGAACTCAGGCACTAGTTCCCTCCACCAGGAAGCCTACACAACCCACTGAACCAACCTTAGCCGCTGGGGACAGATACCAAAAACAACGGGAACTACGAACCTGCAGCCTGTGAAAAGGAGACCCCAAACACAGTAAGATAGGCAAAATGAGACGACAGAAAAACACACAGCAGATGAAGGAGCAGGCTCAAAACACACTGGACTTAACAAATGAAGAGGAAATAGGTAGTCTACCTGAAAAAGAATTCAGAATAATGATAGTAAGGATGATCCAAAATCTTGGAAACAGAATAGACAAAATGCAAGAAACATTTAACAAGGATGTAGAAGAACTAAAGAGGAACCAAGCAATGATGAAAAACACAATAAATGAAATTAAAAATACTCTAGATGGGATCAATAGTAGAATAACTGAGGCAGAAGAAAGGATAAGTGACCTGGAAGATAAAATGGTGGAAATAACTACTACAGAGCAGGATAAAGAAAAAAGAATGAAAAGAACTGAGGACAGTCTCAGGGACCTCTGGGACAACATTAAACGCTCCAACATTCGAATTATAGGGGTACCAGAGGAAGAAGAGAAAAAGAAAGGGACTGAGAAAATTTTTGAAGAGATTATAGTTGAAAACTTCCCTAATATGGGAAAGGAAATAGTTAATCAAGTCCTGGAAGCACAGAGAGTCCCATACAGGATAAACCCAAGGAGGAACACGCCAAGACACATATTAATCAAACTGTCAAAAATTAAATATAAGGAAAACATATTAAAGGCAGCAAGGGAAAAAAAACAAATAACACACAAGGGAATCCCCATAAGGTTAACATCTGATCTCTCAGCAGAAACTCTGCAAGCCAGAAGGGAGTGGCAGGATATACTTAAAGTCATGAAGGAGAAAAACCTACAACCAAGATTACTCTACCCAGCAAGGATCTCATTCAGATTCGATGGAGAAATTAAAACCTTTACAGACAAGCAAAAGCTGAGAGAGTTCAGCACCACCAAACCAGCTTTACAACAAATGCTAAAGGAACTTCTCTAGGCAAGAAACACAAGAGAAGGAAAACACCTACAATAACAAACCCAATACATTTAAGAAAATGGGAATAGGAACATACATATCGATAATTACCTTGAATGTAAATGGATTAAATGCTCCCACCAAAAGACACAGGCTGGCTGAATGGATACAAAAACAAGACCCATACATATGCTGTCTACAAGAGACCCACTTCAGACCTAGGGACACATACAGACTGAAAGTGAGGGGATGGAAAAAGATATTCCATGCAAATGGAAATCAAAAGAAAGCTGGAGTAGCAATTCTCATATCAGACAAAATAGACTTTAAAATAAAGACTATTACAAGAGACAAAGAAGGACACTATATAATGATCAAGGGATCGATCCAAGAGGAAGGTATAACAATTGTAAATATTTATGCACCCAACATAGGAGCACCTCAATACATAAGGCAAATACTAACAGCCATGAAAGGGGAAATTGACAGCAACACAATCATAGTAGGGGACTTTAACACCCCACTTTCACCAATGGACAGATCATCCAAAATGAAAATAAATAAGGAAACACAAGCTTTAAATGATACATTAAACAATATGGACTTAATTGATATTTATAGGACATTCCACCCAAAAACAACAGAATACACATTTTTCTCAAGTGCTCATGGAACATTCTCCAGGATAGATCATATCTTGGGTCACAAATCAAGCCTTGGTAAATTTAAGAAAATTGAAATCGTATCAAGTATCTTTTCCGTCCACAACGCTATGAGACTAGATATCAATTACAGGAAAAGATCTGTAAAAAATACAAACACATGGAGGCTACACAATACATTACTTAATAACGAAGTGATTACTGAAGAAATCAAAGGGGAAATCAAAAAATACCTAGAAACAAATGACAATGGAGACACGACGACCCAAAACCTATGGGACACAGCAAAAGCAGTGCTAAGAGGGAAGTTTATAGCAATACAAGCCTACCTCAAGAAACAGGCAACATCTCGAATAAACAACCTAACCTTGCACCTAAAGCAATTAGAGAAAGAAGAACAAAAAAACCCCAAAGCCAGCAGAAGGAAAGAAATTATAAAGATCAGGTCAGAAATAAATGAAAAAGAAATGAAGGAAACAATAGCAAAAATCAATGAAACTAAAAGCTGGTTCTTTGAGAAGATAAACAAAATTGATAAACCATTAGCCAGACTCATCAAGAGAAAAAGGGAGAAGACTCAGATCAATAGAATTAGAAATGAAAAAGGAGAAGTAACCACTGACACTGCAGAAATACAAAAGATCATGAGAGATTACTACAAGCAACTATATGCCAATAAAATGGACAACCTGGAAGAAATGGACAGATTCTTAGAAATGCACAAACTGCCGAGACTGAACCAGGAAGAAATAGAAAATATGAACAGACCAATCACAAGCACTGAAATTGAAACTGTGATTAAAAACCTTCCAACAAACAAAAGCCCAGGACCAGATGGCTTCACAGGCGAATTCTATCAAACATTTAGAGAAGAGCTAACACCTATCCTTCTCAAACTCTTCCAAAATATTGCAGAGGGAGGAACACTCCCAAACTCATTCTACGAGGCCACCATCACCCTGATACCAAAACCAGACAAAGATGTCACAAAGAAAGAAAACTACAGGCCAATATCACTGATGAACATAGATGCAAAAATCCTCAACAAAATACTAGCAAACAGAATCCAACAGCACATTAAAAGGATCATACACCATGATCAAGTGGGGTTTATCCCAGGAATGCAAGGATTCTTCAATATACGCAAATCAATCAATGTGATACACCATATTAACAAATTGAAGGAGAAAAACCATATGATCATCTCAATAGATGCAGAGAAAGCTTTCGACAAAATTCAACACCCATTTATGATAAAAGCCCTGCAGAAAGTAGGCATAGAGGGAACTTTCCTCAACATAATAAAGGCCATATATGACAAACCCACAGCCAACATTGTCCTCAATGGTGAAAAACTGAAACCATTTCCACTAAGATCAGGAACAAGACAAGGTTGCCCACTCTCACCACTATTATTCAACATAGTTCTGGAAGTCCTAGCCACAGCAATCAGAGAAGACAAAGAAATAAAAGGAATCCAAATCGGAAAAGAAGAAGTAAAGCTGTCACTATTTGCAGATGACATGATACTATACATAGAGAATCCTAAAGATGCTACCAGAAAACTCCTAGAGCTAATCAATGAATTTGGTAAAGTAGCAGGATACAAAATTAATGCACAGAAATCTCTTGCATTTCTATACACTAATGACGAAAAATCTGAAAGTGAAATTAAGAAAACACTCCCATTTACCACTGCAACAAAAAGAATAAAATATCTAGGAATAAACCTACCTAAGGAGACAAAAGACCTGTATGCAGAAAATTATAAGACACTGATGAAAGTAATTAAAGATGATACAAATAGATGGAGAGATATACCATGTTCCTGGATTGGAAGAATCAACATTGTGAAAATGTCTCTACTACCCAAAGCAATCTACAGATTCAATGCAATCCCTATCAAACTACCACTGGCATTTTTCACAGAACTAGAGCAAAAAATTTCACAATTTGTATGGAAACACAAAAGACCCCGAATAGCCAAAGCAATCTTGAGAACGAAAAATGGAGCTAGGGGAATCAGGCTCCCTGACTTCAGACTATATTACAAAGCTTCAGTAATCAAGACAGTTTGGTATTGGCACAAAAACAGAAATATAGATCAATGGAACAGGATAGAAAGCCCAGAGATAAACCCACACACATATGGTCAACTTATCTTTGATAAAGGAGGCAAGCATATACAGTGGAGAAAAGACAGCCTCTTCAATAAGTGGTGCTGGGAAAATTGGACAGGAACATGTAAAAGTATGAAATTAGAACACTCCCTGACACCATGCACAAAAATAAACTCAAAATGGATTAAAGACCTAAGTGTAAGGGCAGACACTATCAAACTCTTAGAGGAAAACATAGGCAGAACACTCTATGACATACATCACAGCAAGATTCTTTTTGACCCAGCTCCCAGAGAAATGGAAATAAGAACACAAATAAACAAATGGGACCTAATGAAACTGAAAAGCTTTTGCACAGCAAAGGAAACCATAAACAAGACCAAAAGACAACCCTCAGAATGGGAGAAAATATTTGCAAATGAAGCAACTGACAAAGGATTAATCTCCAAGATTTACAAGCAGCTCATGCAGCTCAATAACAAAAAAACGAACAACCCAATCCAAAAATGGGCAGAAGATCTAAATAGACATTTCTCCAAAGAAGATATACAGATGGCCTACAGACACATGAAAGAATGCTCAACATCATTAATCATTAGAGAAATGCAAATCAAAACTACAATGAGATATCATCTCACACCGGTCAGAATGGCCATCATCAAAAAATCTAGAAACAATAAATGCTGGAGAGGGTGTGGAGGAAAGGGAACACTCTTGCACTGTTGGTGGGAATGTAAATTGATACAGCCACTATGGAGAACAGTATGGAGGTTCCTTAAAAAACTACAAATAGAACTACCATACGACCCAGCAATCCCACTACTGGGCATATACCCTGAGAAAACCATAGGTCAAAAAGAGTCATGTACCAAAATGTTCATTGCAGCTCTATTTACAATAGCCAGGACATGGAAGCAACCTAAATGTCCATCGACAGATGAATGGATAAAGAAGATGTGGCACATGTATACAATGGAATATTACTCAGCCATAAAAAGAAATGAAATGGAGGTATTTGTAATGAGGTGGATGGAGTTAGAGTCTGTCATACAGAGTGAAGTAAGTCAGAAAGAGAAAAACAAATACAGTATGCTAACACATATATACGGAATCTAAGGGAAAAAAAAAAAAAGGCCATGAAGAACCTAGTGGCAAGACGGGAATAAAGACACAGACCTACTAGAGAATGGACTTGAGGATATGGGGAGGGGGTGGGGTGAGATGTGACAGGGTAAGAGAGTGTCATGGACATATATACACTACCAAATGTAAAATAGATAGCTAGTGGGAAGCAGCCGCATAGCACAGGGAGATCAGCTCGGTGCTTTGTGACCACCTAGAGGGGTGGGATGGGGAGGGTGGGAGGGAGGGAGATGCAGGAGGGAAGAGAAATGGGAACATATTGTATATGTATAACAGATTCACTTTGTTATAAAGCAGATGCTAACACACTATTGTAAGGCAATTATACTTCAATAAAGATGTTTGAAAAAAAAAAAAAAAGAATATTAATGCTATGAGCTTTTAATCTCTTAAATGTTTCCCTATTCAATTTTAAATCTTTCTGGCATTGAAAAATGCTTTGCCCTCCATTCCTATTATTATTCTTCAAATTTGGAAGGTTAACTCTCCAAACCTGCCATATTTATATATCAACTACATTTTAACCATGTCGTTGGATTCATCTACATCTATAGCTCCCACCTGGCTTGATTGGATTTTGCATTTCTTTTATGTCTGGAGGGCTGGCATGTAGACCTCGGCCTGTGGGATCACAGGAGGCTAAGCAACCCAAGCTGGGCAGCACAGTCAGGTCTATTCCTAGGCCCACCCCAAGTAGAAGGGATGAACTTGAGGGCCCATCAGAATCTTACCAAGTAGGGGGATGTGGCGCCTAGCCCTGAGTGGCAGAGGCCGGCTCTCAGCTTTCATCTGCCCTCAGTCAACCACTCCAGGGACAGCTTCCTGTTCGAGTCCGACAAAGGGGGGAAAAAACAGCAACTTACTTCTGGAGATAAGTAAATACAGTTGCTCCCCAAAGCAAAACATTTTTCTATTTGAATGGAAGGAAACTGCATTATTTCGTATACTTCCTAAGACTATACAACTCTTGGGATATTAAAATATTTGGCTCAATTTGGCTCAAATGTTTCTTTGTACTCTATTAGGCCCAATGTATAATGTGTTTCCTCAGAAACAAGCATTTCCCATTTCTCTGATGTTGATGCTATACGAAGAGAGATAACAAAATATGACTGTCAGGATAGCCTTGCCTAGAACAGTCCATGCTGAGTTCCTTTCTTGTTTGAATAGACTACTAATTCAACACAGGTAGCTTCTAGGAGGGAGGTGGACTCAAAGAGGATAATAATATAGTTTTTACATTAGGATTTGAGATTCTCAGAGTTTGGGGTGGCTAATTGCTGGGAACTTTTTGACCCTGCATTGTGATAAATTATCCTGAAGATGAGATACAATATTGGTGGCAGCAGCACCAGCAGAAAACATAAAACTAGGGTTGCACAGCTTTTGGAAAGCCTCCTATTAATAGCTTCTTATTATCATCATCTTCTAAAATAGCATCTCACTTGCATATTAAACAGAGAAATAGTCCTTACAAATATGCTTTCTCCCATTTTTCTTGAAACACGTGTCTCTTTTGGTATATCTTTCATTCATCAATTATTGATAGAATACAGATAAATATTTCTCTTTTACCAGAAAAAACAAATAGTCCATGCTTAATGATAAATGGCAACTGACAATCCATCTCTGGGAAAAGGAGACGATAAGGTTCCATGGAGTCGGAACTAACTTGGAAAGTATACATCCCTCTTAACAAAGGACCCATCATGCAGCTCTAGACAACACTTCTCATGTTGGACTACAAACTCGACATTGTCAAAGATTTGGATCTTTATGTAAAATTGCCCTATTTCAAATCATTAGTTCAAATTTTCAAAGAACTGTATTCAGGTTAAACCAAACACACCAGTAAGATTTATTAGGTCCTAAGTAGCTAGTTTGCCTTTGATTGCTAGTTTGTCCGATTCAATGTGTTACAGCCTTTCTAACATGCATTATCTTACTGCCAGGAGGGTCCACTTGCCTGAGTTTGTAAAATTCTGTAGTAGTCATTTCTCTAAGTTGGGATTTCAGCTTTCATGCTTTTGCTAAAACTCAAACCTTCTTCTCTCAGATAGTATAATAAATCATTTTAAGCTAATATAAATAATCTTATGCCTCATTATCAATAATTGGAAAGTTCTTCCCTCATTCTCTGATTGGCTAATTTTAATTTCCCATCCTTTAATACCCAGATCAAATGTCACCTCCTCTGTGAAGGGTTTTTAACATCAACATTAAGCATTTTTTTCTTCTTCTCCCCACACTCAGAGACTCTATATATCACCTCAACTATGGCATATTGCCATGAAATTAACATGTCCCGATCAGCCTACTAGTCCAAGGAGGAATAAAAACATGTGGAGCAGACCTGAACTCAACCTCAGCTTGAAGCCAAATCAGGCTGAACTCAGGCAAAATGAGCCTGCTCCAACCAATCTGCAGAAAGGTGACTGATGAAAAAGTTATTTTACATTTCTGTGTAATTTGTTATATAGCAGTATTATGGCAATAACTAACTAGTACACTTTATCATAATGGTTAAGGGATCTTTTGAGAGCATTGTGTTCCTGGATATGTGAACACTAAAAGAAAAGTCTAATTTTCAGAGAAGAGAAGAAAAGGAAACCAAAAATACTTTCCTCCTAATAATTTTACTTGAAGTTACTCTGAGAAGAAATAACTGCTCATTTTGAGCAGATATATAAGTAATCCTTGAAGTGTGTAAGGTTACTACTTATTACTCTGAAAGGAGTATTCGCAATTTAAAAAAAAAATCTGACAATCGTTACTCACTTTCCAGATTGAACAAACACCTTTAAAAGTATGTAATTCCATCATGCAGTACACATTTTTGAGCCCCATACTAAACACTAAATATAAAATGGAATAAAGAGATCCAGAAATATGTTGTCGGGTACAGAGGAGATCATGAGTTCAGTTAAGTAATGTCCATGAATAGATTTTGAGTAAGCTTTGGCTATATGAATTTAGAGCACAGAATGTGACTGGGTATCTTTAGTAGTCAAGTAGTAGCTGAAGGCAAAGGTTGGACATCATCTTCCAGGAAGAAATTATCGAGGAGAGGAAGATAAAGCTGAGGATAGAACTCTGGATAACACTAATATTTAAATGTTGGGCAAAAGAAGGTGAACACATAAATGTGAGCAAGGACTGCCACAGAAATAAAAGGAAATTTGGAATAATTAGTGTCATGAAAACCAAAGAAGGAGAAAATTTCAATTAGGAGTAGTCAACAGTGTCAAATATTTAAGAGAACATGGCTATAACAAGGGCAAATTTTCACTCGATTTGGAATTAGGAATTCATAGATGATTTCAATTACTGAAATTTCAGAAGAAAGAAAGGCAACAAGCCATATTACAGTGGGTTGAAGACTGAATGGACTGTTTAACAGCAAAATCTTCCAGTGCAGATAGCACTTCTGTAAGTTTGACTATGAATGGAACTGTGATTAAAATGCATCTGTTTAAATCCTACTTTGCCCTCACTTGTTCATGAATATTCTATTGAGTTATCTTTAGTGTCTTGATACGTAAAATTTTTATTTTGTTTCTATACTATTTTTTTAAGTATTTTTTATATAGACAATAGCAGTTTTTTGGAGAAATTCCTATAATTATCAGAATCACTCCATATTGCATCATATCTAAAGAACCTCATTCAAATTCTTGGGTCTACACTTAGTAAAATGTATGTTCTTAGATAAGTTACCTAAATTTTCTAAGCCTCCATTTCCTCAGATGATAAAAAAGCTAATATTTTCCACCTCATTGATTGTATGTAAGGATTAGATAAAATACAAAAATCTCATAGGACTAACACTAAGTAAATACTTAATAAATGGTGACTGTCATTATCATTGTTATTATTAATATTAACAAAGTGCAAAGAACATTATGCAACATTTGCTTACATTTTAGAGTCATAGAGTGAATGATTTTCTTTGGTAAGAGTAGCAGTGGAAATCACAGTCACCTAGACAAAAGTACAGATTATTATTTTTTCACAGACAAGAAAGTAAGAAGATATAATTTAATGAGTAAAATAATTAGTCTTTTAGTTTGGATAAAAACAGAGCAAGTGAACGTTTAATTTTAATTATTTAATAGCAATACAAATTGACTGAGCATTTTTCCTATTAAAATTATTTGCTTTATTAATTGAAAACTCTTTTAAAATTTTATTTTATTATGGTAAGAACATTTAGAAAGAGATCTGCCATCTTAACAAATTTTTTAGTGACAATAAAATACTGGTAATTGTAGGGACAATGTTGTACAGCAAATATCTAGAACTTATTTATCTTGCATAAGTGAGACTTTATGCCTGTTGATTAGCAACACTCTCAGTTTCTCATGCCCCAGCCTCTGGCAAGCACCATTCTACCCTCTGATTCTATGAGTTTAACGATATTTGATACTTCATATAAGTGGAATCAGGCAATATTTGTCATTCTTGCACTGGCTTATTTCAGTTAGTAAAATGTCCTCAAGATTCATCCATGTTGTTGCATATTGCAGGATTTCCTTCATTTTTAAGACCAAATAATATTCCATTGCATGTGTATACCTCACTTTCCTTATCTATTCATCCATTCATGAATATATATGTTGTTCTCACACCTTGGCTATTGTGCTTCAGTGAACATTGGCATGCAAAACATTGGAAAGATTCTGATTTTTTTTTTTTTTTTTTTGGTGGGGGCAGGGGTAAACACCCAGAAGTGAGATTGTTAAATCATGTGGTAGTTCTATTTTTAACTTTTTGAAGAATCACTATACAGTTGTCCATAGTGGCTGCATCATTTTACATTCCCATCAAGGGTGTGCAAGGGTTTTCATGTCTCTGCATACTCGCCAAAATTTGTCTTTTTTAAAAAAAATATTTGCCATCCTAACAGATGTGAGGTGATACATCACTGTGGTTTTGATTTGCATTCCCCTGATGACTAGTGCATTGAATATTTTTTCATATACCTGTTGGCCATTTGGATGTTTTCTTTGGATAAATGTCTACTCAAGTCTTAGCCCATTTTTTAATCAGGTTATTTATTTATTTATTTCTATTGAATTATAGGAGTTCCTTATATATTTTGGAAATTAATCCCTTATCCAATATAATGTTTGTGAATATTTTCTCCCATTCATTGCCTTTTCACTTTGCTGATTGTTTCTTTTGCTGTGCAGAAGGTTTCTAATTTGATGTAGTTCAACTTTCTATTTTTGCTTTGTTATCTGTGGTTTTGGTGTCATCTCCATGAAATCATTGCCAAGACCAATGTCATGAAGGTTTTTCCTGTGTTTTCTTTTAGGAATTTTACAGTTTCAGGTTTTACATTTAGGTCTTTAATCTATTTTGAGTTGACTTTTGTGTATGATGTAAGATGAGTCAAATTTCATTCTTTTGCCTATGAATATCCAGTTTTCCCAGTACCATTTGTTGAAGAGACAATCCTTTCCCCGTTGTGCATTTCTGCCTCTCTTGTCAAAGATCAATCAACCATGTATGCATGGATTCATTTCTGGGCTGTCTATTCTGTTTTGTTGGTCTATATGTCTGTCTTTATGCCAGTGCCATACTGTTTTGGTTATTGTAGTTTTATGATATAGCTTGAAATCAGGAACTGTGATGTCTCCAGCTTTGTTCTTCTTTCCCAAGATTTTCTTTGCTTTCAGAATCTTTGTGGTTCAATATGAATTTTAGGATTTTTATCTATTTCTGTTAAAAAATTTTTAAAAACCTGCCATTGGGATTTTGATAGGGATTGCATTAAATCTGGACCACTAAGTAGTATGGATATTTCAACAATATTGTCTTATCCATGAACACAAGACATCTTTCCATTTTTTTTTTTTGTATATTCTTTAATTTCTTTCATCAGTGTTTTGTAATTTTCAGTGTTTAAGTCTTTTACTTCCTTAATTAAGTTTATCCCTAAGCATTTTATTCTTTTTGGTAGTATTGTAAATGAAATTGCTTTCCTAGTTTCCTTTTCGGATAGTTCATTTTTAATGTATAATATACTACTGATTTTTGTATGTCGATTTTGTATCCCACCACTTGACTGAATTAGTTTATTAGTTCTAACATTTTTTTGTGGAGTCTTTGGGTTTTTCTATGTACAAGAGCATGTCATCTGCAAATAGGGACAATTTTACTTCTTTTTTCCATCTTACGTGAATTTTGTTTCTTTTTCTTGCCTAGTTGCTGTGGCTAGGACTTCTGGTACTATGTTGAATAGAAGTGTCAAGAGTGATCAACCTGATCTTAGAGAAAAAGTTTTCAGTTTTTCCCCATTGTTTACAATATTAGCTGTAAGCTTTTCATATACAGCCTTTATTAACAGGGCATTTTTAAGGCACATTTAGATAATACTTAGAACAAAGAGAAAACTTGAAATTCTCCTAAATTATCCTCTGATTATTACTGATTAATAACTTGCATACATTTTTAATCTAAAGATAGAACCAGTCCTTGTATTGATTTTTTTTTCCCCAAAGTCTAAAGCAAGATTTAAAAAAAACAGATAAGAGGCACCAGTCCCAATTTAACTAGAGATGGAAATGAAAACTGTGCTCTGCAAAAGGGCTTAGACTATAAAGTTACTAGCAGGTGCAAATATGAGGGCAAGCAGTTTTCTGGCATCATTCATTTCAATTCAATATTATATTAGTTAAATATTCTTTATACAATCTTTTAAGTAACATTTTCTTGTTTTAAACATTGATGCCTGTGTTTGTTTTCTATTGCTGTATAAACAGTCTTAGCCACTTAAAAAATATACATTTATTATCTCACAATTTCCATGGGTCAGGAGTCAGGGCACAGTTCAACTGCGTCCTCTGTTCAGGCTCTTATAAAGCTGCAATCCAAGTATCAGCAGGGGCTGCAGTCTCATCAGAGGCTCAACTGTAAGTCTTAGTTTTCAACATATCTACAAAGATTAACTTGTATTCTTTTTGATTAGTTATGGTTTTTAGGAATTTATAAAAATCTTTCATAAATTTTAAATATTACAATTATTATTGTTGTTAATGAGAGAGAAACTTAACAAAACCATCATGTTCAAAATCACCTAACTCTTTGAATTTGTATTTGTTTCTTTATTTCATCACCTTATTCTTCAGTCATTAAAGTTTTGTCACCACTTTATATTCTCAGTCCAATTTCCTACTCTACTTTGAAATTATTCAAGGGACAGAGTTTCCACTATTTCTTGAGAAGCTATTTGGCACTGTAAAATAGCTCACACTTAGGAATTTTTCTCCTTATTCTGTCTAGTTTTCCCTTTGCTCTGTCTTGTCTCATTACATCTCCACACCTTCCTGCAATATCACATTGCAGGCTTTTATCTAATTTTCAATGCACTGTCATCTGTTCATCCTTTTTTTAGTTCTCCTGTTTATCAAGCAGTTCTTTCCCAAAGAATCACTTTGCTTTGGAATCTATGTGCCAGGTGTATGATACTAACTTGCAATGCTGCCAGATGATTCTTGTTTAATTTTCTTTTTAACCTTGCTTTAAATTTATAGAACAGCACATCAAAATGTGTTGAACAGCAGGAGTAAAACACTTTTTTTGTGTGGAGAAAAATAGAAAAGCACATATATAACCTATTTTATTTATACATAAACATAGAGCTGCTCTTCTACAGGTAGTTGTCTGCAGATGATTACCAAGAGGAAGGTACTAGAAGATAATGGAAATTAATATACTCAGCACAGCTGGAAGCATTTAGCTTTTTAGATATACTTTAGGAAGAATCTCTTAATGGATGTGCTTGCAAAGTGTGATTCTGAACAGCAAAGCAAAAACTAGCATCACCAGTATTGAGACAATGTCCCACTTCATGCATCCAAAAGCTAAAATCTAACAGATATAACTCTAATTCTTAAAATCACAAAATTCCTTTTATAAATTTCCAAACATAGAGAAGAGTATTCTCTGGAAGAATGAGAAATTTTTTTCTGTTTGTTTTCATCTGAAACCTATTTTATATAATATTAGCCTTTGAAAATACTTTTATGCATACACATTTGAATAGTTTAAAATTTTTTTTAACTTAATAAATAGCTATCTGATACAATTCCCTTTTGTTTAAAACCTGAATATTTTTAAAGTTGACAGCAATAACAAGAACTAAATCTTATTTGTTATGAAGGCAAGGGTTTAAATATAATGCCTGGTGCCAAAAATCAGGTAAATTGGTCAAAATAAAAATATATATATACATAGTGTGTATGTTTTCTCCAGTGCCTGGTAATAATATTCAAGGACAATATGACCAATTTAATTAGGAATATGTTATAGTAAAACAGAATCTAATAAATTTTTATCCAAGAAAATAAATGTTCTCTGTCATGATTTTGGCAAGTTTATCCAGATCTGTTTAAATACTCCCAATGACTCAGATTCCCTTACTTCACAAGACCATTTCTTATAGTGTTGGGTTGTTCTATTTTTATATCTTATAAAATTTTATTTTTATAGAGAATAAAACTGCCTCTGTAGACAATCTATTCGTTGGCCCTACTTTCACCTTGGAACTATTAGTTATATACCTATTTCTTACACATTACCTTCCTACAAATGTTTAAAAATTATTTTAACAAAAGAAATGTTCAAGTTAAATTCTAGAATTTTCTCCAGTAATTTCCAATATGCACACAATCTTCTGCACACAATCTGGTTGGCCATTACCCTGATTATGAGTAGAGCTTAAAATCATGCACAGTTACATAGGCTAAGATTACAATGCATATTCTTTTATATTTTTGTTCTGTCAACTAAAACCTTATTTTACTTTCTGATATAAAGCTCTCAAGATATGTCTTTTGATTGTGAAATTTATACTTGACATTTTTATAACCTTTGTGCTGAATTTATTTAATTATTAGTTGTATAACTACTAGTGCCAAGCACTACCCCAGGTTCTGGAGATGTATTGCTGAGCACAGACACTCTGATGACCATACAGTCTCTAGAAACAGTCAAACATTAATAAAACAGTCACAACAATAAATATACAATTACAAACTGAGATAAATGCTCAAAAGAGAAAACCCAGTTTATTTCATGTGTTTATAGTTATTTTAATTTGTTTTTCTTGTTAGATTTGTTCTATACATCCACTTTGAGGATGTTTTTGAATCTGTATTATTTTATCCAAATTGTTAGTTATTTCTCTTAGCTTTTTTTATTAATAAGCATATGTATTCCCATATGTCTTTAGGCAAATCATTTACCCATATTTACTTAAATAAAGATAATCACTTTATTAGGAAAATAAAATTAGTTTGAAAATCAGTTTCCATATCTAGTTAAAGAAAGATAATCGCATTGTCCCAGCCTTCAGCACAAGGCTATGATGAGGATTAAATGAGAGCTCACAAATGAGCTCTTTGTGAACTATAAAATGCTATGCAATGTCAGGCATTATTATTATTATTTCTTTTTTAAAGATTAATTGATTGATTGATTGATTGATTGCTATGTTGGGTCTTTGTTTCTGTGCTAGGGCTTTCTCTAGTTGCGGCAAGCGGGGGCCACTCTTCATCGCGGTGCGCGGGCCTCTCACTATCGTGGCCTCTCCTGTTGCGGAGCACAGGCTCCAGACATGCAGGCTCAGTAGTTGTGGCCCACGGGCCCAGCTGCTCCGCGGCATAGAGGATCTTCCCAGACCAGGGCGCGAACCCGTGTCCCCTGCATTAGCAGGCAGATTCTCAACCACTGCTCCACCAGGGAAGCCCCAGGCATTATTATTATTCATCTGAGTTAATATACCAAAAACCAAAGAGCACCGTTTATGTAATTAAAGCTTGCATTAATCCATTAATCAATAAGCATTAGGTATATTTGCTCAACCAGTTAAAATGTACCCAAATGTGTTTGTATTTGGTCCAAGTTTCTCCCTTTTGGTCATAAAGATATTGTGACAGAGAGTCAAATGGCTTGTTGAAATCAAGGTATAAAATGTATATATTTCCCTGAATTTTCCATTTCATTCCTTTATCATTCATTCAGTTAGTTGGTTAGTCAAAACCAGTAAACATTATTTTGGACCTCTTCTTTCACATCCTTCTCAGTAGTTTCACAACTCGTCAAAGAATCAATGGGAAAAATTCCTGCAAGCTTTACTTACTCCACTTTCTCTTTTCAACTTTCTTTACTTTATCTAATGTTTTTAAATGTTTTATGCAAATAGATAAGCACAGTACATGTTCCTCCTTTTTAGACTCTTTAAATTTTGTTTCCAATTTCAAAGGTAGCTCTTCTTTTTCTTTCATTTAATAGTGACTGCAGGTGAATTCTTCTCAACGAGCAAGAGGTATGGTATCACACTGAGAAGATATGAGGATTAAACATAGCTTTTAAATAAACTTTCATCTATCTAGTTTTTTCTCTTGGAAAAGGTGAGTTATAAAAGGTGATTTTATCAATTTTTAATAAAAATTTATTTCTGATATATCCTGTAGCACCTATCATAATAATTACTCTCAAAAAATTAACATTCTTTGCTAATAATCATCCCTTGGACAGCAACAAATATATATTTTAAAAAAACTAACATGTATTTTGACAAATGTCAAAGTTCTACTTATTATCTCACTCAAAACTAAACTAAAATCATAGCATTAATTACAATGTTTGTGCTCTTTTAGCTGAAGAGTATCAAACTACTCTAGATGGGTAAAAAAAAGCAATCAAAACTTTGTAAACTAACAACCAACTTCAAATTCCATATTTTATCTAAATTGACATTTGTTGAATTTTTATTGTAGTGTGACTTGTATACACACAGTCATATTTAATGCTTCAAACGTAATTTTACCACTGGTTTAAAAATTCATTCACTCATTCTCCCCCCAAATATTTATTGATTGCCTACAATGCTCCATGTACTATTTTAGGCACTTGGAATATAGAATTAAACAAATTAGCAAGCAAATAATTACATAAAAACTCCCTGCCCTGATGGAGCTTCCATTCCATCAGAGAGACACAGACAATTATAAATTAGCAAAATAAATTAGAAAAACATATATGCAAAAGTGGTAAATGCTATGAAGAAAAATAAAGCAGGTTGAGGAGGTGGAGTGTGTCTGAAGTGGGAAGGGGCAGGTTGTAATTTTAATTGTGACAGGATAAAGTAAGGTCACCATTGATCTCATTAAGAAAATGACATTTGAGCAAAACCTTAAAGAAAGTGAGAGAGTTAGCTATACAGATGATAGGAAGAGGAAGCTGCTAGAGCAGAGGCCCTAGGGTGGGGGCATTTTTGGCTTGAGGAGGGAGACTAGTGTGATTGGAGCCCTGGGGGGAGAGGAGCAGTGGAGGCGGGGTTAGAGACTTAAGGAGAGCAAAGTCATGGAAAGTCCTTTAGAACATTGCAAGAACTTTGGCTTTTACTCTGAGGGGCATGGGGAGTCAAGGAATAGTTATAATCAAAGGTTGTATTCATTTTCATTTCTACTGCAAAGGATTTCTCTGCCTGAAAACAGATTTAAGTGGGCATTGGTAGATACAGGAACACAATATTACAGACCATTGCAATAATGCCAATGAGATATGGTGATGACTTATACTAGGATAAAATCAGTGGGGGGGGGGGGTCAGAAGTAATCACAGTCTAAGTGTTTTAAAATAATTCAAATACAGTAAAAAGTAAAAATAGTATTATGATGAACCTCATATACCCATCACCAATAAAGAATTATCAATATTTTGCCATATTTGCTTTATCCCTCTTTATCATTTTCTTCCTTACAAAGGGTTTTAAAGCAATTCCTAAGTATCTTGTAATTTCCCCCCTAAGTGGTTTAATAGCATTTCCCAAAACTACAGAGTTATTATGACCAGAAAAAGTAATGATATTCCTTAGTATCCTCTAATATCATAATCAGATTTCCATAATCAAACTTCATTCAGTTGTTTTAAAACGTATTTATACAGTTGCTTTCTTGAAATCAAGATCTAAACAAATTTTTTACATGGCTTTTTGTTTTATTGTGTCTCAGATCTCTTTATTGTAGAACAGATGCCAGTTAACTTATTTTAAGTGAGTCTCTAGTAGACAACATGTAGTTGGATCATACTTATAAAAAATTTATTCTGACAATTTTTGCCTTTTAATTGGACAGTTTAATCCATTTAAACTTAAAGTAATTAGGGATAAGAAAGAATCTCTGCCATTTGCTATTTGTTTTGGTTGTGTCTTTGTTGTTGTTTTTCATTTTCCTCCATTAGTGCCTTATTTGCCCTTATTTGATTCTTGATTCTTTATAGTGTACAATTTTTATTCTGTTTTCATTTCCTTTTCTTTTTTTAAGTTATTTTCTTATTGGTTTCCCTGAGGACTACAATTAATCTTTTAAACTTATTACAATCTATTTTGTACTAATACCACCTTATCTTCAATAGTGTACAAAATCTCTGCTCCTATACAGCTCTGTCCCTTCCCATTTATATTGCTGTTGTCACAAATTACATCTATATGCATTGTTGCCCATTAACATAGATTTTAAATTAATGTTTTATGCATTTGCCTTTTAAATCACATAGGGAAAGAAAAGGGAGTTGAAAAATACAATAATACTGGTTTTGTATTTGTTACGTAGTTACCTGTACCAGTGTTCTTTATGCTTCATATGACTTCACATGGCTGTCCAATGTCATTTTATTTCATCCTGAAGTACTTTCTTTAGCATTTCTTATAGGGCAAGTCTACCAGGGACTAATACCCTCAGCTTCTATTTTTTTGGAAATATCTTAGTTTCTTCTTCATTTTTGAAAGATAGTTTTGCCACATATGGAATTCATTTTTTTCTTTCAGCACTTTAAATATGTTATTCCACTGCCTTCTGACCTTCATGGTTTCTGCTGATTAATTGGCTATTACTCTTATTGAGGATTCCTTGTGTATGACAATTTTCTTCTCTCTTGCTTCTTTCAGGATTCTCTCTTTGTCTTTCAACAGTTTGATTATAAAATGCCTTGGTATAGATCTCTTTGTGTTTATCCTTCTTGGAATTTGCTGAGCTTCTTGGGTATAAAGGTTCATGTCTTTTATCAAATTTGGAAGGTTTTAGGCTATTATATTTTCAAATATTCTTTCTGACATTTGCTCTCTATTCTCTCTTTCTGGGACTCACATTATGTTTATGTTGGTACACTTGGTGGTGTTGCACAGGTATCTTAAATTCTGTTCATTTTTCTTCATTCTTTTTTCTTTCTGCTCCTCAGAGTGGATAATTTCAGTCTTCAAGTTTGCCAATTCTATTCTGCTTGCTCAAATATGCTGTTGAAAAGCTCAAGTGATTTCTTCATTTTAGTTAATATACTTTTCAGCTCTAGAAATGTTTTTTTCTTTTTTATATTTTCTACCCCTTTATTGATATTCTCCATTTGTTAAGACATCTTTCTCCTGGCTTCCTTTAGCTCATTTATCATAGTTAACACTGAGTAAGTCCAATGTGTCTACTCCCTTAGGGACAGTTTCTATTAACTTCTCTTGCGAATAGATCATATTTTCCTGTTTCTTTGCATACTCTATAATTTTTGGTTGAAAAATTGCACAATTTGACATATTATAATGTAGTAACTCTGGAGATTATAATATTCTTGTCCTCATGGTTTGTTTTTATGCTATGTGTATTATAGCTCTTTGTTTAATGACTTCTAAAGTATTATTTGTAAAGGTTGTATTCTTTGCCATGTGTGGTCTTTGAGATCTCTGCTCCTTTAACTTGTGGTTAAGTTAGATAGAGTTTTGACAGAAATTTCCTTGAACACCTGGAGTTAAAAAAACAAGAAACAAATAAACAAAAAAACTCTTCTAGTCTTTGCAAATTGGCTCGATGTTGGTGTACTTGTTTAATGTTTAGCCAGCCTGTTTACAATTATGCTGTAGCCTTCACTTACAGCTTTTACTGAGCCAGAGGTGAAAACTTAAGGTCTTCTCAAGGTCTTTCCTGAACATGAGTCCTGCCCATGACATGAACATGGCTTTCTAAATCCCCTAGTATTTAAATACCCAAGGAAACTTTTCACTGCCCTAATTTTCCAAAGAATATCTCTTCCTAGCTTTTATATTTTGCTCCAGATGGAAACAGGTTTTCTCTTTTCCTTTCAATGTTTTTGAGAAAGGTCCTCTGTGACCTGAGGGTGTTCTACTTAGGAAAAACAAAGACAGGTGCCTTGCATCTGTCCTTTAAGTAGCCCTCAGACAGATCAAACAGAGAAACACAATTCTTTGAGAAGGTCTGCTATGCTGTCTCTGGAATAAGGAAGCAGGATTCAACACTAGGAAGATTAACTGCCATCTTCAAGACCCCAGTAGACCCAAGGAAGGAGGTGGTGCAAGGACAAGTAAAATGACACAAAGGTGTTCTGCCATATCTTGGCTTCCTCTTTCTTCATTAAACCTTTGTTTGGTTGATGTGGACCTTTACCTATTTTTTCAGAATTTTAACAGTGTTGATTCTGACAGCTTTTGGAGATATCTACACCAGCATTTTTACTGACATTATTTCCTTCACTTAAAATTTAATTATATGTCTCTGATTATGAGTGAAATTGAACATCTCTCTATATGTCTGAGGGTCTTTTTATATCTTCTATAAACTGTTCATAATTTTTGCCCATTTATCTATCAGGCTGGATATATCTTTTTTTTTTTTTTTTTTTTTATGGCTGTGTTGGGTCTTCGTTTCTGCGCGAGGGCTTTCTCTAGTTGCGGCAAGTGGGGGCCACTCTTCATCGTGGTGCGCGGGCCTCTCACTATCGTGGCCTCTCTTATTGCGGAGCACAGGCTCCAGATGCGCAGGCTCAGTAATTGTGGCTCACGTGCCTAGTTGCCCCGCGGCATGTGGGATCTTTCCAGACCAGGGTTCGAACCCGTGTCCCCTGCATTGGCAGGCAGATTCTCAACCACTGCGCCACCAGGGAAGCCCCAGGCTGGATATATCTTGAAGAAGCAGGAGAGTGTGGCAAAAAAAAAAAATGCCAATTGTCCTCAGCCAGTGTCCAATCTTCCCTTCTCTGTCATAGTACAAGAATCCCTAATTTTTATTTATTTTTATTTTTTTCCAGTTTTTAATTTTATTCTATGGATGTACACCTACAGTCAAAATGTACTTATAATAATAATAATAATTTTTTTACTTCTCAATTAACCATGCCTTTTTTAGAAAACAAATATATTAACATAAACAAAGAGAAGAAAATAAAATCATCTACAACCTCACAACTTAGAGGTAAAAACTATAAGCATGTAGGCGTAAAACACTCTATACTTTTTAACATGAAATATCAAAAAAATGACCATACTTGTACAGATTTGTAATAGAGAATGATTTTTTAAGATTGATATGCTTAATTGAGCAAAAATGTAAAAATATTCTATTTATAAAAACAGCACAAACATTTCAGCAAATGATGCTGGAAAAATTAGATACCCATAAACTGAAAAAGTGAACCTTGACCCATATATCTCATCATGTGAAAAAATTAACTCGAACTATATCATAGACCCAAGTGTAAAACCTAAAACTGTACAACTTCTAGAAGAAAATACAAGATACAATCTTTCTGACTTTGTCTTAGGCAAAGATTTCTTTTTTTATAGTGGTTAAATACATATAACATAAAATTTACTACCTTAATCATTTTTAAGTATACATTAATTAGACTGACTAGAATAAAGTCTAAATCTCCCAGCCTCTCTTGCAGCTAAGTTTAGAGTGATGATTAAATTCTGGGCGATGTGATGTTTGCAAAAGTAATGTGAGCACTTCTGAATTTTACCCTTTAAAGGAAGGGGTATGAATTTCTTGCTCCATTCTTTCCTCCATTCCATTGCCTGGAATGTGAATGTGATGAGGATACATTTGGGACCATACAAGATAAGGGCAGTTTTCTTTTTTTTTTTTCTTTTCTTTTTGTGGTTATAAACAAGAATATCTTTATTACTAAGAAATCCCACTGAAGTTTTTAGGGGTGAAGGCCATGATGTACGCAATTTACTCTCAAATTGTTCACAAAAAGGATACACTTGTTATTTGTGCTATTCTTATTTTTGCAGGATAAGGGCAATTTTCTATCATGAAGCAATAGCATAGTAAATGCAAGGCCCTTAGAAAACTTTATGGAGCATACCTGCCAAACCAGACTTTAATCTCTATTTTCCATTTCATTATATGAAAGGAAAAGATATTTCTATCTCATTTAAGCCACTGTTATGTGGGCTTCTTTCTCGTACAACATATCCTATATCCCAACTACACAAGATCCACTGAGGATGGTTCTAGTTGTCAGCAGTTATTGACATTAGAAGATCAAATAGACCTGACATCTAAAGAATCCATTAAGGACAACATGCAAAATGAATATATAATTACTCATACCTCTAACAGCATTTTAATTATTTATTAGAATGAAAGAAAAAAATAGAAAAGAAAGAAAAATCCTGGTGATAAGGACAATCTTGTTTTTATTTAAAATACACAGATTTTTAAGAAATGTGAATATTTTTTATTGCTGGCATGGCATAGTGGGAACTAGAATATAAGAGTAAAGAAGCAAAGTTAAAGCTAAATTATTTTCTACTTAAAAAAAGAAGAGAGAAGGTGTCAGTAGTATGAAAGGTTAGAGCCAGTGAGGTTTGGAGAGAGAGTAGGGAAAAGATTAAGAAAGAATTTGTAACCAAGAAGTTACTCTGGGAAGAAACAGATGATAAAGATGTTTAGAGAAAAATTAATACATACTATATGATGTAACTTCTACCTTCTCACTTAATCTTCAGTAAAATCTAAATAGTTCACTATCATTATAGAAATCATAATTGCCATTTAATAATACAAAGACATATTGAATTCTGATTTAACGCTGTATAGATTGCATGAAAACACATTCTCTCTAGAGAGGTTCAATCAGATCTGTATTACATAGTATGTAATTGCATACTGAATTACACAGTATGTATACACAGTTATAAATTCTAGGTATACAAATGTAAACAAGATAAAAATATGCATCCTCCAAGATTTCACAATCTAAAAAGTCATAAAATGAAGCAAAAAGTGACAAAACAATGTTGGATACTAGGGATATGTAAAGGGTGCTAAGACAGTGCAGGAGAGAGAAAGACTAAATCTAGTCATAGGGTAGGGAAAGAGGAAGTATCAAATTATTTCAGGAGGTAATACTTTTGTGGAGGCAGGTTGGAATTCTTCATGAAGTGAAGGAAAAAGAACCCTAGGTAAAAGGAATAACAACTACTTACAAATGTATAGAGGTATGAGCCAGTCAGACAGAGAAAGACAAATATCATATGATATCACTTATATGGGGAATCTAAAGAAAAAAAGGGTATAATTGAACTTATTTACAAACCAGAAATAAACTCTCAGAAATAGAAAACAAACATGGTTACCAAAGGGGAAAGGAGGGGGAGGGATAAATTAGGAGTTTAGGATTAACATATCATCTACACGCTACTATATATAATATAGATAAACAACAAGGACCTACTTATAGCACAGGGAACTGTATTCAGTATCTTGTAAAAATCTATGATGTAGAAGAACCTGAAAAAGATGTATGTATATATTTGTATATATAGACCTGAATCACTTTGCTGTACACCTGAAACTGACACAGCATTGTAAATCAACCATACTTCAATACTTCTTTTCTTTTTTAATTTTTGGCCATGTTGAGCAGCATGCAGGATCTTAGTTCCCCAACCTGAGATCGAACCTGCATCCCCTGCAGTGGAACTGCAGAGTCTAACCACTGGACTGCCAGGAATGTCCCCTGCAAAAATTTTTAAGGGATATGAGCCAACATTTTACCTCAGTGGCCTACAAGTGGTTTAGTATTGTGAGAGTCCAGGATTTTTAAGGGGGACTGAAAAGAGATGCATTGAGAGAGTTATACACTTTTTCAAGACATCCTAAGGACTTTTTGAATTCTCCTTTCATGTGGAAGAATTAAAACAATAGCTTCACTTATTTATAAAACAAAGCTTTTCCTAAGCATCTATTTGTTCCAGATACTGTTTAGATAAAAGCATATGGAGGGAGTAACCTCATATCTTAATGGGAGGAGAAAAATTTTTTAATAAGTAAAAAATATATTACAAATACATGAAGAAACATATATTAAGAAAATAAGATACTATGTTTCTGGGGGGGAAAATGAATTAATGTTATAGAGAACATGATGTGGGCAGGGAGGAGAGAGATTTGCTTTAGCTAGAGTAGTCACGAAATGCTTCTCTGAGGAGGTGATATTTGTTGAGACCTGAATAAGAAATAGAGAACCATGTAAACATTCACTGGAAGAAGTTTCAAAGCAGAATCAATAGCAAAGGCACAGAAATGAGAGTAAGCTTGAATGTTTGAGGGGTGGAAAGAAAGCCAGTGCTATAGACTGAATGATTGTGTGTCTGCAAAATTCATATGTTGAAATCTAATCTCCAATATAATGAGATTTGGACGTGGAGCCTTTGAGAGATGATTAGGTCACAAGGGCAGAACCTCATGAACAGGATTAGTGTTTTTATAAAAGAGACCCCAGAGAGCTCCCTTTCCCGTTCTGCCATATGAAGACACAGTGAGAAGACAGTCATCTATGAACAAGAAAGTGGTCCTTCATCAGACTTCAAATCTGTAGCACCTTGATCTTAGACTTCCCAGCCTCCAGAACTGTGAGAAATAAATTTCTGTTGTCAAGACAGACTGAGTAGACAAGCCACCCAGTCTATGGTATTCTGTAATAGCATCCCAAACAGGTTAAGACAACTATTGGATGAACATAGTGAATAAGAAGTAAAAATGAGCTTAGAGAGTCAGGTAGGGGCCAAATTATATAGAAATATGTAAAATAGGTAAATTAATATGGATATGTTTGATTTCAATAGAAATCCATTGGAAGCATCTATGCATGGAATGGCATGATCTTTTAGAAAGATACTTCTGGCTTTTATGTGGAGAATAGACTGTACTTAGGCAAGAATGAAGCAAAGTATTCTAGTTAGGGAGCTATTTCAGAATCCTAGACAAAAGTAGTATGGAACTGCAATGAGAAATGGAAACAGTGAGAAATATTTGAATCTGGAGTATATTTTGGCAGAAGAGATGTGACAGACTATCCAGAAGGAATAGGTGCGAGATGTGAGGAATCATGACTCATACTCTTGTCTGAGCAAAAAGGTAGATAGATAACTATGCCAATACCTGGGATGGGGAAGGTTTGGGAAGAGCGTATTTCAACAGGAGCAGTTTGAGGAAAGATGAAAATTATTTTTTGTGTTTTGGCCTTGTTAGCTTTCATATATCTACTAAAGAGAGTGGAAGTATTGATTAAGCACTGGAGCCTAGGAGAGGTCTCATCTAGAAATATAAACTTTAGTGTCATTAGCATATTCTGATATTTAAATCATGGAACTAGAAAGATCATCTTAGGAGAAAAATTAGAAAGAGAAAAGAAAGAGGCTGAGGGCTAGAGTCCTTCAGCACTTAGACATCTGTCAAAAAAAGGAAGAACCATCAATGGAGACATCAAAGGAGCTACTAGGGAAGTAGAGGAAAACAAAACAAAAAACTGTCAAATGTTATGTCACTGTGGATTTCACAGAAACATTTCAAGAATGGACCCAGTGGTCAACTATGTCAAATGTTATTGATAAGTCAAATAAGATGATTTGCAATGAAACACTGATTTTGGCAAGATGCAGGTCATAATTGGCTTTGCCAAGAGCCAATTCAGTAGAGTACTGGAGACTAAAGATTGAAGAGGTTTGAGAAAAGAATAGGATAGGTGAAGTAAGAGTACTTATAGAAAACTTTTAAGGTATATTGCCATAAAAAGGAGCAGAGAAAGGGTTGGTAAATGGAAAAGTTAAAGGTTAAGGGAGGATTTTAATTTTAGGTTTTATTTTAGTCCAAGTTACACATTCACATAATTCAGTTAAATAATTCAAAAGCCTTCACACAAATGTAATTGTCCCCTGCATATATCACCCCCCATTTTTCAACCTTCAGAAACCTTAGAATCAACTATTTTAGCTGATTCTTTTGGCTTCTTCTTGACTTCTGTGTCTGCACTGGCCTCCTTTGTCTACATTAGACTATTCCTATCCACTATTTTCCTTTTTTTTGTTTTCCTCTTTCCCCTTTTCTTTCCTTTTATCTCTCCTCCCAAGTCTCTTTAATCTTATTCTTATTATTTTCCTTTTTTAAAAAACTAAGCTCTACCTTTCTTTTCCTTTTCCTTCTCCATTTCCTCTTTATCCGCTTCATCTTCCTTCTTTCTATGTCTATCTCTTCCCCCCACCCCCCAGATACGGCCAGCCAAAGTTTTAAAATGTCATATATGTTACACTTCATGAATAAAGATTTTTAGGCCAGGTTCTTATATTTGAGTCAAACTAGCCAAACAATTGTAGTTCTCTTTCTAAGGAGGAAAAATGGGGTTTTTGAATGTCGTATTAACCTTATTTTGTTTCCTTCAGCATCAGTATTATTCAATAGAAATAATAAATAAATGATACATATAGAATATATTTCTAACTAGCTTAAAGATTTCTGAGAATAGGAGGTCTCCTTTACTCAATAGATATTTCCTTAAGATCAACTACTCTGCCTTATTCATCTATTACCCTAGCACCTAATACTGTGCCTGGTAGGGAATAGCTGCTCAAAAACTTTTATATAATTGTATTCATAATCCTCCTAGCAAGTAGACCACAGTGCTAACACATTGACAAACTCTGGAAGTGTCAACTTAAACAATTATAACATGGTTTTTCTTTGCATTTGACTATCTTCCATGTCAAACCTTAATCTTCAAAGTAAAATTATATTTTTAAGAAAACAATACCACCATTAAACTATATGGCATATGTTTTTCTTATGCTCCATTGCATATTTGATATGACATTCATGTTTACTTAGTAAAATATGTGCCAGATCCTTATGCTACACTCAAAGGCTAGAAGGAGTGGTTATAAAATAGTGTGATAAGTGCTACAAGAAACAAAAAAGAAAGTCACATTTTCCTGGGGGAGTCTTCATAGGTTTCAGAGAAGTGGTGACTTTTAATCTGAGTCTGAAAGTGTGAGTGGTAAGAGCCATTTCAATGAGCCCTGATACTCAACACAATCTTTATAACAAACAGTTGCAAGATAAAGTCATAAGTTTTAGTGAGACAAGTAATATACTTTAAAAATACTTCCTACTTTATTTGAGTGTACTGTGTAAGGAAATATGGACAGCAGGAAACATACCATCTAGAGACAAGAGCAATTAAAACTGAGCCCACTAAACGTGGGAACATTTTATTCAGAATTTTCACCTAATTTCCTTTTGTTTAAACCATTATTAAGAAATATCCTCAAAAAAAAAAAAAAAAGAAATATCCTCCAACTTATCACATGTGAATTTTAAGCCTCGGTGGTATTATGTTTGACACAGACAGATCACTTCTGGGATTATATTAATTTAGGTAGTAGTACCTGCCAGTGAGCATTTGATTGCCCACAATGCAGAAGGATTTACTCATATTATTGATTTGTTGGCAAATATATTGGATGAAAATCCCCTGATATTGCTAGAAGTTGTGCAATCCAATCCAAATCTTATTGGATCTGTGAGCCATTTTCCTCTGTGTTTAGACTTGTGATATCTTTCTATAAATAGAAAAACTCAGGTGTTAACTACAAAAGAACATTTACTGTTATGCAGGTGTACCCTAGGCTTGTGTCTCTGATGCTCAGTTATAACAAGTGCTTTGATTCCTTTTCAATTTTAATTTTCTTTTGTCTTTTTCAAACCAGTAATAGAAGAGAAAGTATAAAATGATTATAAGTATCTAAGCAAAGATAACCCTTTGACCTCTTGAAGACCAAAAAGGTTACATAATACGCTTGGATATTTTTAGGTAAACTATAAAATTTTCTTTCGAAATACATTGTCCTAGATTTGCCTGTGAAAACAAGGCAATTGTATTAAAATTTATTGGACATTTAATTTCAAACAATGTCACATGCCACAGTATATTTAAGCAAATTCTACCTCCAGAACCAGCCAAGTCCTCATAAAATCTGTTTTGGTAAATCCCATACCATAGATTTTTTAGCCCACTACTAATGTGTAGCATCTGTTATTTCACCATGGTGGTAGAATCTTTATTCAAAATTAAGGGCCCAAAGTTGTCAAAACCTAAAGCTGCTAGCATTTACAATTTAGTGATCATGGCATAAGAAATAGAATTTACTTAGCCTTTGAAGTATCCTTGGACATATAAAGTCCACAGAATTGTCAATCTTTGTACTTCATGAGAGACCACTGTATTTCAGGGTGAAAAAATTACTGCAAAAAGAAAAGAAAAGAAAACATACCACAGCATAATAACAATGGATGCCTCTTAGTCTTTCTAAGAGAAAAATTATATATTTGTATATTTTACATTAGATTTCTAATGACATGTCTTAATGACTAATGGTGGTGGTAGTAATTTTTCCCCCAGCCTAGATTTATTTTTCTATTTCACTACTTTTTTCCCTTAGGCATTAGAAGACAGAAACTTGGGAATAGGAGGAGTATCTAGCATGGAAAGTGACTTCAGAAATCATTGGGAAAGTATGAACTTGAACATTTGAGGCCATGGACTTAGAGAATAAGCACGCAACAAGGGAAGACAAGAAATGAGATGTAACCATAACTGTACACCTGTGTATATTTTCAGGTACATTTCTAAACACACATAGCAAAATTTCTCCTATTTCAAATGACATATATGCAATCAATTTTTCCCTGGTTGTATTTAAGGTAAAAGAAAGCACTGGTTTAGATACTTGTCCGAGTTCTACCACCAGATACCTGTGTAAGTTTTGACAAGTAATTAAACCTGTCTGACCCTTAGGTTACTCAGGCTTAATTCAACTTGGTGAATATGAATTGTTCTCATATTAGGTGTCAGTCCTTGTGTTCAATTCTGAGAACCCAAAGATAAAAATTACTTCTACTTGAGTTACTGCAATTTCCAATTCCAATCTCACCTGACTCAATAACTTCTAAATTGTCCACACTGCTCCAAAGCGATCTCTTTATAATAGAAATCTCAAAGGTTTTTAAATGCTTCAATAACACCATGTGGCCCTCACAAAAAATCTTAAATTCCCTAGAAATGTACACCTGACTCTTTATGGTGGGTCCTTCTTTGCTTCTCCGTATCCATTTTTTATTCCTCCTCACTAAATAATCCCCCTGCTGCTCAGAAATGTTTTCTCTGTTTTCTGTTTTGTTCCTTTTGTAGTATGTGTATTTCTTTCCACCTAAAACTGCATCCTTATCACTTCTGCTTATTCCTAACTTCTGTTAATCCTTTGTACTTCAGTATTTAAGTCTCTCTTCCTTCAGACAGAAGCCTCCTCTGATCCTGCTGATGTATTGTGCAATTTATCAAGCAGTATTGTAAATCTCTTTATGGATCTGTTTATCAACTATAGTAGAGATCCCAGAGTACCGATTAACAGTATGAATTATTGAATCAGATAGCCTAGTTTCAAATTCAGCTTATCTCAATACTGCGTAACTTTAGGCAAGTTATTGAGCCTCCTCCATCTTCAATTGTTTTATGCGTGCGATGGGAATTGATTATTAGTACCTAGCTCTTGGGAGTGTTATGAGGATTAGAAAACAAACATAAAACCAAAAACACAAAAAATGAAAATCAAATCTATGCATGTAAAATTCTATACCCAGAGCCTGAAACATAATAAGCGCTTAATAAATGTAATTTATCATTTTATTATTGCTAAGCTTGTCTCATCTCTGTATCTCTGATACCTTACACATTACCTGACATGACACATTTACCAATTCATTAATTAAGTGAATATCTATTATGCACCTCTGTGTCAACTATTATGTAATTGCAGGACATAAAAATACAAAGAGTAAGTATGATAACTGAATGAAGGAATGAATGAAAGAATGACCAAACACAAGTTCTATTCCTATTCATAAAAAGTGTTTGGTATCTAGTGAGGGAAAAACCATGTAAGTGAAGAATATAACAAAGAGTATGTAACAGTTCTGGTTCAGTGCAGGAAGTTAAATCTTTTCAAAGTGTATCAAGCAGAAAGGAAATTTAATTCAGGGAATCCGTAGCTTAGACAATTGTTGAACAAGCTAGGAATGGAAGTCAGGGTCAACTACTGGATTCCGGAATTTAAGGGCACATCACCAAAGTTGTAATCCAGGGGAATATAGGCTGCTCCTGCGGTCAAACTACCTCTCATCCACATAATACTGGTGACTCATGGCTGGGAAGCTGAGTGTGGGGCTCCTCAACTGCCTTTATTCACTCCAGTCTCCATGACTTTGCTTGCTATGCCAGCAAGAAGATGGCTTTCCCCTGTCTTCCACTGTCCAAATCATATGTTAGACCCTCTTGGGCAAGTCTGTGAAATGTAATAGTTTTCACTTCCCAAACTCTCCAACTACATAGTGTCCATGTACTTTTTAGGAAGATGTTTTAGTTTTAAAAGTCTCTGCTTTAACATCTATTTTTGATATCCCCATTTTTAAAAAAATCCTACCATTCCAAAGTCAGTAGCAGTCACTTCACAGATTCACAGAGAAAAATATTATTCTGGATCTATCCAGTGGTCCAGTGATGGAATTATATTCTCAGGATTTTATGAAGCACAGAGTAGGAGCATGTAAACCAGGTCAGGATGGAGGGTGTAGGCTCAAGTGGACTTCCTGAAAGAAGAGCTCTGTGAAGAAGAAAGCAAGGAAGCAGTTAGAATAATGTGAATGTGGTCTTACATTTCAGGAGTTCCCTTACAAAGAGAGAACTCCCCGCTGAAGATATTTTCTTATTTGGAAGTAATGCATTTGTGAAATGCTATTAACAAAGTATCAGTAAAAAAAAAAAACTGGGTGCCAAACATAAGAACAATTTAGTCTATTCTTACCAAGTACTTATGGGGTTCTGATTGGACTTCTATGCATTGAGATCCCTGCAAAGAGATGATTGTGCCTGCCACACACACCAAGCACTAGACTTTAAGGCATGACTTGGAATTGTATTTATACAGTCTTTCTTAAAGTTTGCTCTCTCTTTAAACTATACTCAGGCAAAACCGGAACTAGAAATGAGAACTTGAAAGTATCGAGGTTTTTGCATTTCTTATTAAATCAAACAAATTTTCATCATGGAAAAATTAGTAATCTTGTTTTTTTAGATATAAGAGGCAACTCTGGGCAGATAAACCTGATTAAATCCATTTGATTTTTGTTATATATGTTGTAGTTTGTTATATTAGGAAAGGAGATTTCATCACTTAAAAATGTTTTCTTTCATTTGCATTCCACATAATAATATTATTAACTGGTATTCTATAGTCTCCAAAGAGCTAAGAAATCCAGTTTTAGTTAGCCATAACTCTAGATTAGTTGCAGTAGAGCTGTGGTCTACTGTAGGAAACAGGTAGGTAATTCATTAAAACCATTTTACTATAGAAAGCAGCAAATGAATTTTCAAAATAACTACCTAGCATTTTTTTTTTTTTCTATTTGGTTAATTTGTGACTATCTTGGCCCTCTCAACTCCTGAATTTTATTACCTCCTTAGCCACAGTGAAAGATACAAAAGTTATTAGAAATTACCTCTTAGATATTAAAAGTTCTAATTGATAGTATTTCTTAACTACATTGGGAGTGGGTTTTTTTCAAATTAGCATTCAAACATTTGATATTTAAGCCATTTTATTTTTTATTCTCCTTAAAACAAGGTTTCTTTTCACTCCTCTCCAAACTTTAAGATAGGTTTACATAAGGTGAGAAGAAATTTGTTACCTTACATATCTTTGTTTTCTAGTATTAAAAATGTCCCTTCCTTATGCTTTTATGGTTGATAGTATATTGCTGCCCTTTCACTAATTTTTAAATTAGAGATAAACTATCAAAGTAATACCATCTTATAAAATACAAATGATAAGTGATCTTCCTTTCCATCATAAGTTGTCATACGTATCTCTGCCTACCTCATTTTACTTCCTTTTATAATAATCTAAGAAATTTTAAAACTATTCTCTAGATTTAAATAAAATTTAGCAGACTATTGGATGATTATCAAACATACACAACATTTATCTTCAAGATTTATAATATTCTTTTAAAAAAATTATTTTAGTGTTGAAAGTAATACATCTTATTGTATACAAAATATTAACAATATTACGCAATACTGTAGCAGCCATTTTGTTGAATGGCACCAATGTGGTTTAGGTAACTGACTTGATCTCAAGGGGTGAGCCTGATTGGTTGAATCATAGCATCGGTGTTGTCAGTGATTGGCTTAAGAATCATTATGTGACCAAATTTTGGCCTTGAAACACAAAAAGAGGATTGTTGGAATCCTTGTTCTTCAGTGAAAGAGAATCTCTATCATTCTTGAAAAAGTGTAGGGCCCTTTCTGCTATTGGCAGTTAGCCCACCGTCCTGATGAGCAGTGATATAGACAGAAGATGACAAAGGGAAAGGAAAGAACACAGTTCTGCAATAACATAACTGAACGACTAATCAATCAATCCAGAAGCCTAGCTTCTTTCTAGCTTTTCTGTTAAATGGGATAATAAATTTTTTTGTTCCTTAAGCAAATTTTTGTTTGCTTTTCTGTTACTTGTGACTGAAAACCGCCTGATTGATAAAAAGCAGAAAGCGAAGGTCTGGCTCCGTCTACCTCTCTAACACACTACCCTAAAGTAAACATCGTTAGCTATTGTATATGAAATCTTCCACATCTTGTCCCTATTCACACAAAAACAGATCCGCCTCTCTCATTTTCACTACACACAGAGAGAAAGAGAGCGAGAGATCTTTTTAAAATATTATTTTTATTATTCCTATTTTAACAAATGAGATTATAATGTACACAGTGATATGCACCAGGCTTTTTTTTTTCCCACTTAATGTAAGATGGACAATTTTCACATCACTATACATAAAAGAAAACCCATTCTTTGTAATAGTCACATAGCATATCATAGTGTGAGTGATATTTAGTTTCTTTAACGACTGCCCTAATAATAGAAATTTAAATTGTTTTGAATTTTTTGTTATTATGAACAGTGTAATGAGTATTTTTATACATATATCTCTGAGTAAGTGTGAAAGTGTTTTCCTAGAATAGATTCATCACAATAAAAACGATGACGTTATTTATTTTGATTGTCTTCTTTACTCAGTGGTGACTATACTGAGGCACAGAGTTACGTACTTGCTTTTGGAAGTTTTAGAGTCAGTATTCTGCGCTGATTTTAGAGCTAGCACTCTGAGATATATTTTGCCACCTCCTTTTTAAGATTTCTTTTTAGAATTGCATTGGATTTATGATTCAATTTGAGGAAATCTATGTTTCCACATTTTTGTGTCTTCTTTTTGGCTTTTCGGAAGAAAAATTACAGTTTTTTTTTTTTTTTCCATATAGGTGAGACATTTCTCATTAAGCATAATCCTAAGCATCTCACACTTTATATTAGAAGTTTTTAATAAAAGATGTTAGAAATTAGATGTTTTTACCAGGGATCCCAAGAAAAAATAAAGAGGGCAAATCTCCCTAAAAGCATCAGTTTATCTTATGGAGAGTAATCTATACGATTTAGTTTATATTAAAATGGGATATAGGGATTCCCTGGTGGTGCAGTGGTTAAGGATCTGCCTGCCAAATGCAGGGCGCACGTGTTCCAGCCCTGGTCCGGGAAGGTCTCACATGCTGCGGAGCAACTAAGCCCATGCGCCACAACTACTGAGCCTGCGCTCTAGAGCCCACGAGCCACAACTACTGAAGCCTGTGTGCCACAGCTACTAAATCCCGCGCGCCTAGAGCCCATGCTCCACAACAAAGAGGAGCCACCACAATGAGAATCCCGCGCACATCAACGAAAAGTAGCCCCCGCTCACAGCAACTAGAGAAAGCCCACGTGCAGCAATGAAGACCTAATGCAGCCAAAAATAAAAAAGTAAATAAAATAAATAAATTAAAAATGGATTTCTATTAAAAAAACAATAAATAAGGAAAAAGACCTGGATATATTATAAAAGAAAATTCAGAGCTCGTATGAAATTTTTTCATAAAATATAAGGAAAGGTATTTTGTGTCTATATACTAGTTAACTATTGACAAAGTGAATTGCCCAAAACTTGGAGCTTAAACCGACATTTATTACCTGACAGTTTCTGAGGGTAAAGTTTCTGGATGTAGCTTAGCTGGGTAGTTCTGTCTCAAGTCTCTCATTGGCTGTAGTCAAGCTGTTGACCAGGGCTGTAGTTATTTAGGGCTTAAGGACCTGCTTCTAAGTTCACTTACACAGATGTTGACAAGAGGCTTCAGGCATCCACCACGTAGCCCTGTAGTGATGAGAGAGATGCCGGCGTGAGGGGGAGGTGCCCAAGAAGGAAGTCAGAGGCTTTTATAATGTGATCTCAGAAGTGATATTCTATCGCTTCTGATGTTTTCTACTGCTTACACAGACCCACCCTGGGACAATGTGAGTGGGAACTAAACAAGGGTGTGAATACCATGAGGCAGGGATCATCAAAGGTCGTCTTGGAGACTAGATGCCACAGGTCTTCTGGTGACTTGAACATCCTCTGCTACCATATGGATACCAAAAAGAAAAAGTTTGAGAAGCACTGAGCTATGGAATTTTATTTATAAAGAGTCTTAAGGGATGTAAGAAACCTGTATTTGTAAATACTTTCACAATTTTTTCAAAGAACTTCATATATATATATATATATATATATATATATATATATATATATATACACACATACATTTTCGTTCCAAAACTCCAGTAAGTAAATTTTACCTCAAAAGAAGTAAAGACTAGACTAATCTGGAGGATGAAACCATTTCGCTGTTTTAGCCCCAGCTAAGCTCTCACTTTAATAAAGCCACACGAGTAATACCCATTTTGCCACGTGGAGCAGAGCAACCAATCAACTGATCTCAATCAACCCACAGAATCATAAGAAATAATAAGGACTTGCTCTTATAAGTCAGTAAGTTTTTTGGAGCGTTTTTACCACAGCAATATATACCCGAAACAGAAATTGCTACTATATAGAAGTGGGGTGCTGGCATCATACAAACATAAAGTATTGGCTTTGGGACTAAGCAGCAAATACCTGGTTAGAAGAGCAGTGATAAAATTGCTATTGGAAACTTGACAACCTAATTTATGTATTGATAGAAAATTAACGGGAATAATGACCTTGATAACTTGTAAGATAAAACATGTACCTAATGACTTTGTGATTCTGGCTAAGTAGATTTTCAGACAGGATGTTGAAAGTGCCAATTGGCTTCTTATAGTTGCCTAAGATATGGTTTTATAGGAAAGAGATGAATGAAAGAAGGAACTGTTTGGTTTCAAGCAGAGCTTAATGAAATGATTTCTAACAGAAGATTAGCTGAGTTAGAATATAAAATTGGTTTTCATTCCCAGCTTCTCCAGTGGACAATAGATTATCAAATTAAGAGGTGAAAATGAAATTCAGGGTAATAACAGTAAAATGTGGCTTCAAAATAAAGATCAAATCAAGGCTATGAATGTAAGACCCTTAGTTAAGACCTAAGAAAGATTCAAGTTGTTTCTTCTCAGACTCTCAGCCAGACCAAAGGCTCCTAAGAATTTTAAGGATGTTGTCTCAAAGCACATTAACCCATATTTCAAAGTAGAAAGAGATCTGTCTTGAAAATATATGTCCCTGTGACTTTTGTTTAATGGAATGAACTATAATATGTAAACAGTCCACATGATTTTAAATGGAATTTTAGTAGTGAAAGCACTATCAGCTTAGACTAAAAGGCACAGAGACAGTTCAAAACAATTTGGGCCGTCGACTTTCTACAGCAGGAAACAGCCTGAGAAACATACTGAGCTACAAGCAAAAGCAACTTGTTACTAAAAAGGGGGGCATAGAATTGAGCCAAGGGCCAGAGGGAGCCACTTGCAAATAGGAGAAGTGGGTATAATCAAGAAACTTCCCCTGCCTCTGGAGCAGGACAACTGGTGGCATGTACATGACTGGATTCCAGAATTTCTATGTGTCTCTACTTCCTCCATCCTTTCTGAGTAGGAGTGTCTAGCATGATTATCTTCTTTCTATCTCACCATTTTATGAACTTACATAGAGGGTAGACTGGTAATTTACCTTTCCAGTTTATAAGTCTCTGCACCCAACAAATGAGCCCAAGTAACTGTACCTAAGGGATCACCCTGAACATTATTTAGATGTGGGCTCTTGCACTTCAAAGTTAGATCTGATGACATAATAGGATAAGACTTTTGGGTCTTGGAGAGAGCATGATTTTCTTTTGCATGTGAGAGGAATGGATCATCAGGGATCAGAGAGATCATGGCAAAATGTTAAGTGAGCCTTGACTCTCAGTGTTCCAGACCTTGTGTAGTCCCCTCCCACATTGAACCTAGGCTTGTTTCTGTGTCTTGTTTTGGTCAATGGGACATTTGCAAGTATGATGCAAGCAGAGGATTGATAGGCATATGTGTATTGGAGTTTGTCATTTTGGAATGCTCCCACTAGGAATTTAGTCACCTAGCTGTAAGGTAGTACAGACTAGACTGCTGAATCATTAGAGATCACATGGAGATAAGCCTTAAAGGATGAGAAACCATTCTGGACCTTCCAGCCCAGACAAACTCCAGCTAAACGCAGCCACATGAGTTACCTCAGCTATATCACATGGAGCAGTAAAACTACCCAGATGAGCCCAGACAACACACAGAATGGTCAGAAATGATTAATCAGCATTTAGTCTCAAAATTTTGGAGTGGCGTGTTACACAGGAATAGATAACTGAAACAATTTATTTTGAAAGACTCTTAACATGGAAGTTTTGTTAGTCTCCAATATATTACCCTAAACTACAGTAAAGAAGTAAAATTAGGCAAATTCTTTTTGTTTTTTCTGCTAAGGTTTGAGTGCAAGTGTAATTCCTAAGGCTCTAAGGAGAATTTTTCTGACTTTTCTACATAAAGAAATTCATTGATAAATGGAGTATTTGGCATGCAAATTTTTTTGCTAAATTCACAAATGATTTATGACCTATTTACCTATTAGAGGTGATCATCACAATACTAACAGTTGAGAGACAATGCTAGTTAACTAATAAAACAAGTTAAGCATCCTGCCAAAATACCAGTGTCTGACTAATAATTTCAATCATTTTCAGTTTAAATTGTATTATCACCTTATGAAATCTCATTAGAAATTTATTTTTTTGTTTGAAAATTCTAAGTGTAACATAAGTCAATGTTGAAAATGATACTAAAAACCAAAGAAATTGCATGTTTTAGAATTTATATCAATTTTATTTTAAGGATATTAAAAATATTGAAAACTATTTACTTTGATCTTATATTATCAAGTTGATATTTGATTTCATATAAATTCAGTTTTAACAGAAGAGTTATTTGAACTGTTCTAGTTTATTTATTGGTCTAGTTAAGTGATATAGCCCAGAAAAAAAACAAGAGAATCCATCAGAAAAATACATAAGTTCTGCAAAAAATCCCTGGAAAGTTTCATCTATAAAATCTATAAAATAATGTGATCATCCACAATAGAAGATTCACAGAATGTTTGGCACACCTTCCATAATGTAAGTCTCTATGGTTTCTAGTAAAGACTTGCTTAAATAAAAACATATTCAAGATTTAATATTTTTCAAGTTAGTCTTTATAAAAATACAATCATTTTAAATTATTAATAAAAAATTATGCTGGCTATTGATACAAATCCTTGAGTTACCTACTGCTACATTCCAAACATTTTGTTAAGCTTAATTTTACTTCTAATTATAAATAATTTTCAAAAATAATATGTAAATAAAAATCATGAGACAGTTAAACAAGAACAGAATATCTTGAAAAATCTGAATCTGGACAATCTGAATCTGAAAAAAGGTATCAATGGATATGCTGAGTATATATCTGAATGTTTTAAATTTGTGATATATTTAGATGTCTGCATTCTTATCTCCAAATTGGGAATAACATTACCTTGTCTGTAATTACTTATGCTAACTAATGAGAAAAGGGAAATGAAAGAGCTTTGTATACCACAAAAATTCATTGTTCTTCAAAAGTAAAATATTATTACATATATAATTAATATATATGATGAAACTCCTTAGTGACTATTTCAAAAATGTTACTTGTTTGAATATTTTATAAGCCTCTTATCTTTCTGTGAATACCTCAAAGTAGTAAGCAAATCATTTTCTCTCAAGTGGCAGTTTACCTTATTTTATAGAAAGGAAGCAGGCAGTATTCAATTGAAAAAGAAGAATCAGACCATTTGATGTCAGAGCTCTGCTGCATTAATCTTGGGCAAGTTAACTACCCTTTTGAAACTTCATCGCACATACATAAGAAAGGAATGTAGAAGTCATATTTATAGAGCATATCCAGCACCTGCTACAGAGTAGATACTAACTCAGCAGTTAACACTTCTTCATTTGCCCTTCCACATGAGATTCTGAGGTTCGATTTCATCATAGTTGTCTTTAATCATATCTTGAGGTTGAGATGCATCTAGCCGATCCACGTGGAGATGTTACCCTGAAGAAAGTAATATTGTAGGTTTCTTTAAATATATTTGCCAATCATTAATTCAACTTTTAGCAGTTCTTCAGGACTCAACAGCTTTTCTTTCAGCCTTCCCTAATGCCTAAGGCCGTGTTAAGTATATTTTTTTATATTCTCATATCATTTTGTGTTTATTCCTAGGAGAGCACTTTCTATATTGCATTATAATTACAGTCATCTCACAGTGTCCTGGCCCTGGAACCAATCTCCTGAGGATACCAAAATACAAGGATGCTCAAGTCCCTTACATAAAATTGCATAGTATTTGCATATAACCTATGCACATTATCTGTATACTTTGTATCATCTCTACATTACTTATAATAACTAAATACAATGTAAATTCTGTATAAATAGTTGTAAATACAATGTAAATACCATGTAAACAGTGGCCAGCTCGTGGCAAATTCAAGTTTTGCTTTTTGGAACTTCCTGGAATTTTTTTTTCCAATATGTTTGATTTGTAGTTGGTTGAATTCAAGGATGCAGAGCACAGGGATATGGAGGGCAGACTGTATTTGCTCTCTTTCCCTATTTCTCCTCAACTGTAAACTCATATGTTTTATGCATCACTGTACTCCAGTGCCTAGCAAAGAGAAATACATATTTGTTAAATGTATGGACTGGTTAAATTATTTTATCAGGGTTGTTTACATCTCTGCATGAAGTCCAACTCCTCTCCTTCCATTTGTAACCAGATACAGTCTCTGTGCAAGGTAAATTTATTCAACCTTATTCTTTGCTTCATCCTACCTGAGGTGGTCAGGGCTTCTTTGGACTAATTTTAGACAGCCTTTGTTTGACTTTCAGATATAACAATCACTAGCTGTGCAAATTTGGGGGAGTTACTTAACTTCTTTGTGCATTACTTTCCTCATATGTAAAATGACTATAAGTTATGATAATGGCTAATCATAAGATTCTGTGAAAATTAAATGAGTTACATGGATAAATGAGCTAGTATAGTTAGGATGCTGCCTGTTACTAAATAAGTTGGCTACATCGGTTCCCACATGCTCTTTCAACATCACTGTTCTTAGTCTAAGTTAAATGTAAGTGGGACCATTTTAAAATTAATGATAGTTTTATTTATAAATCATTTAATACTAAAGTAATGACAAGGGATATATTTTGGCAAGAGGGTTCAATAGGTACAGATTTTCTTATGCATATATGTATGTGTCTGTGTGTCTGTATATATGTATATGTATGCACTTTTTACTCAAGGACTTGGGAAATAGTATAGGTATGTTGAAAACTAGTATTTCATAGTTGCAAGACTATAGTCATAGAAGTCCACTAAGAAACTGATTTAAAACATAGTTTTGTTTTGGACAAACTAATATACACAGAAATAGTAATAAAATATGTATTTTTAAAAAAGGTTTAGTTTAATCATTCAATTCAATTTAATCAATTATAGATATTTCTATTAATCTCATTCTTACAGTGTTATGAGGATAAATTCTTTAGTGGAATTTTTATAGTATTATGATTATAGCTTTACTATGCTTTCTACTTTTTCTATTTTTAAATAACACTTCCTGCACATGCAAAGTAAGGTGGATAACTGAAACAAGTATCTATATATTCTAGATTTTAAAAATCTTTTGATTTCAATTATCTAGGTCTGTGCTTTCCAATCCAGTAGCCACAAGCCACATGTGGCTATCTAAGCACTTAAAAGTGAAATGTGGCTGGTATGAGTTGAGATGTGCTGTAAGTGTAAAGTAACTATAGGATTCTGAAGACTTAATAGGAAAAACATGTAAAGTATCTTATTAATAAGTTTTACATTGATTAGATATTGAAATGATATTTCAATATATTAGGTAAACAAATGTATTATTTAAATTAATTAAAATTTTTTCTTTATATAGTTTTAATGTGACTACTAAAACATTTGGAATTACATATGTAGTTCATATTGTATTTCTATTGGACATCACTAATCTGGCTAGTTCAAATGAAAGTAATTTTTTAAAAATTTTGTTGGTCGAGAGAGAGAAACCTCTTTATCCATTTTACCTTGTGAGTATAAATACAATCTGAAATATTATATTTCTAAAGCTAATGTTTGACATAAAGTTAAATAATTATATATGTTTTTAAGCTGTACTAAATCTAAAAGAGCAAGCAGTCCACCCGAGATGTTTTTATATACTGTCCAGTCTAGTAGACAGTCCTCAGATTTTTACTCTGAATTTTCCCCCTAATTTCTAACCCATGATGATATCAGTACATAGATACATTACATACACACATATATAAATACATACATACATATATATAAATGAAGGGAAAGGGAAAGTTCTTCCTTATGTAAGAATGACAGCTAATAAATGTATAAGAATTAGAAAAATCACAATTGGTAAATTATTATAATGATAATTTATTCAGGCAAGAATGAATCACTAATGAATACTAAAATGACTCGGTAAAATTTTGCTGAGGACAAAGATATTTAAATAGGTATACAAGTGGCAAAATATTTACTCATTATAAAGAGAAAAATAGTAATTTTACAATGGAGAATTCCGGCAAAACACTACCTTAGCCAAGTGATCGAAGGTAACATCACCAGTAATGCAAGGAATCAAGAATCATGTTGTTATGATGTAAAGAAAAACACAGAATCACCTCTTTAGTATCCCAACCAAAATGCAAAAATTGAATTTAATCATGAGAAAATATCAGGTAACCCAAAATCAGGAACACTCTACAAAAGAACTGGCTTATACTCTTCAAATCTTAGAAGTCATGAAAGACAAGAGAAGGCTGAGGAACTATTGAAAGAACTCAGGAGACATCTCAACTATATGCAGTATGTAATCCTGGACTAGATCCTGAATATGGAGAAAAACCGTTTTTTTTGTTTTTTTTTTGCTATGAAATATGTTATTGGGATAATTGGTAAAATGTGAATGGAGTGTGTGCTGATAGTATTATATCAGTGTTGATTTTCAGATTTTAATGATTGTACTGTGATTACACACAATAGTGTCCTAGTCTTTTAGGAAATATTGAAGCATACAAGAATAATGGGTTAAGTGGCAATTCCCTCTCAATTGGTTCAGATGAAAACATTACACACACACACCACACACATACACATACATACACACATACATACACATTTATATACAGGCACTCATGCATACAGAGAGAGACAAGACAGAGAATGGTAAGGCAAATGAGGTAAATTGTTGACATTTGACATTTTACCTGGATGAATTCTTTGTTCTATTTTTGTATCTTATCTGTAAGTCTAAAATTACTTCACAATAAAAAGTCTTTAAAACACGTTAAGTGGCATCCAAGGTAAACCTTGGGAAAGTGCTGGTAGTTCCTTCTTTGAGATAGGAAAGAAGCCATCTTTGGATGGACACGAAACATCTAATGACATAGACAAATATTCTGAAAAGTATTAGAACCACTTATTTACTTTGCTTAAGCTCCGCAATGCCCTTAGCTCTCTTCTTGTCTGATCATATGCAAAGGTGGGAAAAAGCTGCTCTTAAAATGTTTTTTCCTTGAGTTAAAAAATGAGAGAAAAGTCCTACTGAGTTTTGCTTTTTGATTAGCTCAATCAGTTCAAATAAGAAGAGCCGTTCCCAAGGCAAATAGCGAGCTCCACAGCCCTCCTCACTTCCTTAGTGTTGCCACCTGTGTTTTGCAGGGCTTCTCCACACCCTTCTTTCACATCTTTTGAAAAGGTTTGTGGGGCATGGAATTAATGTATAAGCACTCTTGGGAGACTCTCTTTTGCTTACTTTTAGATTTTGCAATTCTGGAACTATTTTACGTTTTTAAAATGTCCTTTCATGCAGAGTTTTTATGAACTCTGAACCAAATACTCAGGTATTTTAACTTTACCTTCAAAGCAATCTTTCTTTGTTATAATTCCATCACCAGAAAATAAAATTGTATCTGGAAACAGACACTAAACTAATAATCATAATAAAGTTATCAACATAACCCCACTAAGCATTTTATAAATTCCCTATTATTTTAAACCAATGACCATCTTCTCTGTGCCCTTTTGAGGCTAATTCATTTTTTGTTATCAAATGTTTTATTCAAAATGCTTCTCAATTTGCAGTATTAAGACAACAGTAACTTATGAAAAATTCTTAGACATACATTAAATTCTAATAAAACAACCAAAAATGTCCAGAAATGATTCTAAGTTAGATAATACAAAAATCTGTGTCCAGAAGGAATTTTAAAAGATAATAAAAGTACTGTGTCTGAGGACCACTTCTGACATTCCTTAACCTTGTGACACTAAACAAATCATTTTGTCTCTGAGCCTCAAACATAAAATAAAGAGGTGGAAATAGATTTAATACTTTGATTCATTGGCAAGTATAATTTGAAGGGTCTTAAACGTCTGGAAAATGCAATGGTTTAATTCTAATTTATATTTTTAAGGCTCCAAATACTTTAAATGATAAATTCTCAGTAGATTTTATACAAGGCCTTTTCTTGAGCTTTGCTATTCAAGAAATGACTAATTATCAAACTACATTATGCTAGTGACACAAATAGAATTTTGTGACACAAACAGAATTTTATAATATGTTCTACACATAAAATCTAATAGAAAAAAGGCAGATGACTTACAGTTCCATCCTGGAAGTATACAGAATTCCCAGTGACCTATTTACTAAATAAAACTCTGCTACCATGATGTTCTCTGTATTGCACAGAACACTATAAACATACACAAAATGTCCTTTATTTCTAATTCATTTGAATCACCTTTTCCTCACCTTTATTCAACAGGGAAAAACAAAAATCCAAACCTATTTAATAATAATGTTATTCATTAGTAGATGCAAAAATAGTTTTGACAGTTTTACCCCATCAAGGATAATAACAAATGAATGCTATAGAATTAAAAGCGATTGCCCATACTATATTGCTTCTTCCTGAAAGTTAAACAACAAAGAAATCAGGTTTCATTTTCAAAGGGAGAGATTTCTTATTGTCAGGGTTTTTTTTTTTTATTATTAAACTTTTTATTCTAAGATAATTATAGATTCATATGTAGTTATAGAAATAATACAGAGATCTGTATACTCTTTATCCAATTTTTCTCAAATGTAACATCTTGCAAAATTATAATACAATATCACAAGCAGAATATTAGTATTAATATAGTCCAGATACAGAACATTTCTGTCACCACCATGATCTCCCATATTGCCCTTTTATAGCCACATTCAATTCCCTCATGCCTTAATCTTTGACAACCATTCATCTGTTCTTCATTCTATCATGTTGTCATTTCAAGAATGTCTCATAAAGAGCTTTTCTCACTTGGTATAATTCTGTGGAGGTTTATCCAGGTTGTTGACTGTATCAATAGTTTATTGTGATACATGTATCACAATTCATTTAACTAATCAACAGTTGAAGGACACTCTGGGTTGTTTCTAGTTTTTGTCCATTAGGAATAAAACTGATATAAATATTTGTGTACAGTTTTTGTGTAAACATAACTCTTCATTTCTCTGGGATAATGCCTAGGAGTGAAATTGCTGGATCATATGGTAGCTGCATATTTCATTTTATAATAAACTAACAAACTATTCTCAAGAATGGTTGTACTAATTTACATTCTCATCTGCAATATATGACTGATCCAGTTTTTCTGCATCATCACCAGCATTTGGTGTTGTCACTATTTTTTTGTTTTTGACATTTTTGTAGACATTTAGTGATATCTAATTGTGGTTTTAATATGCATTTCCCTAATGGATAATGATGTTAAATTCTTTTCCTGTGCTTATTTGCCCTCTGTGTATCCTCTTTGGTGAAATTTCTCTGCATGTCTTTGCCTATCTTCTAATTGGAGTTTCTTTTTAAAAAATCATCCAGGCCTTCCCTGGTGGTGCAGTGGTTACGAATCCGCCTGCCAACGCAGGGGACACGGGTTCGAGCCCTGGTCCAGGAAGATCCCACATGCCGCGGAGCAACTAAGCCCGTGTGCCACAACTACTGAGCCTGCGCTCTAGAGCCCATGAGCCACAACTACTGAGCCCACATGCCACAACTACTGAAGCCCGCACACCCTAGAGCCCGTGCTCCACAATAAGAGAAGCCACCGCAATGAGAAGCCTGCGCACCACAACGAAGAGTAGCCCCCGCTCACCGCAAGTAGAGAAAGCCCGCGCGCAGCAATGAAGACCCAACACAGCCAAAAAAAATTAAAAAATAAAAAAATAAAAATAAAATAAAATAAAAAATCATCCAAACAGAGCTGAGATGAGAGGAAACCATTACAGAGAGGACAGAAATCCATTCTTTTCCTCAAGGATAGAGAAGGTAAAATTCAATGGAAATCCATAAGAATGAGCACCTAAGGGTAGCTGAAGAATTCCTCAAATGCCCATGAGTGAGAGCAGATAAAGGGCCTAGCCATGCCACCTGTGAGTTTACCCATTTCCTATCTTGTGCTACTATTGCTGTAGCCTAAAAATCATACTGAACTTATGATCAAACTTGGCCTTTCTCAAGTAGGGGTGAAACAGGAAGAAAATGGCACCAACTCAGGAAATTGGAACCAACATCCATCCTTCGAGAAACTTAGGAAACATCTTTGACAACTTAGGAAACAATCGTTGACAAACATCATTGACAACTCTCTTTTCCTTATCAAATCCTCCACCGAAGCCTATAGATTTTATTTCTTACATATCTATTTGAATCTATTGACCTCTCACTAACACCACCTACTGCTATTCTAATCTAAACCGCTATCATTCCTTGCTTGGACCACCAAAATAGATGACTAACTGGTCTTCCTGCATCAACTCCAGCCTTCCTCTATTCTGCAACCAAGATAATTTTTCAAAACAAATCCAATTGTCACCTTCTCAGCTTAATACTCTTCATTGTTCTCATAATATAAAGTCCTTAATATATTCCACAAGGCTCTGTGTGGCCATATATTGAAGTGATAAAGAAGAGAAACAAATAACTTTATATAAAATAAACTCATCTTTACAAAACTCTCTAAAAATTACACAAATATAGAGACACACATGTATAAGTATATATATATGTATATATACACATATATATACATATAAAATGAGGACATTATGATTTATGTATCTATATAACACAAGCATATAGAAAGATGTGCAAAGCTATTTATTACTTAGGGTGGGCACAAGGTGAGAAGGTAAATAAAAGTAAAGAGTTGATTGAAAAGGAAAGGGAGGAAATAGAGAAAAGAAATAACAAAATAACCATTTTTTACAAAAGAACATTTATATATGACTCCACTTATACAAATTTATACATTTGTGTATGTGTTGAGGGAATCTTGCTAAAGAATGATCACTAAATCGTTAACAGTGGTGGTTGTTTGCAGATGGAATTTCACAATTTTTTAAAAAATTTTACATTATCTTCATTTTCTAAAAACAAAGTGCATGGAGTCTGAAATCAGAATATCTGGATTCTTATCCCAACTCACTGTGTGTATTAGACAAATTGCCATATCAGGATGAGTACTGAATCTAATTCTTCCAGTTTCCTCTTCAGTAAATGGAAATAGTAAATAGTATCATCTATGTGGGGTCAGTGAGACAACTGAAGGATATAATTCACATATATCTCAGTGCTGCATGTTGAAAGTAATCAATAAATAATAACTATTATTATTATTTTAAGATGGAAAAGAATTTTAGTTAAGTGAGAAAAGCCCGATAGAAGTGACTGCATATGGGGAGATGCTGGTATGTGCCAGGCAGAAGGTAGAGGTTGGTTAGTTATTCAGACTGGTCTTCATGATTGTATTAGTTTTCTGTTGCTGCATAATAAATTACCACAAACAGTGGCTTAACACAATACCCATTTATTACCGTACAGTTAGGTAGGTGAGAAGTCCAAAAGAGTGAGGTTGGGCTCTCTGCTCAGCATCTCAAGTCAAAGCCACAATCAAGGTTTTAGCCAAGCTTTGTGCTCACCTGGAGCTTAGAGTTCTCTTCCAAGCTTGTGTGGCTGTGACAGGATGCAGTCTCTTGCAGCAAGAGCACTAAAGTCCCTGTTTCCTTGCTGGATCAGCAAATGACCCCGCTACAATTCAGAGGCTTCCCACATTCTTTGCACATGGTCCCCTCCATCTTCAAAGCCAGCAAAGCCCGAGAACCTCCCTCACATCAAAATCTTTCTTCAAAAACTCAGTCGCTTTCAAGGGTTCACCTGATAGATCAGGTCTATCTCAGATAACTTTGCTTTCTTTAAGTCAATTGTCTCTTGTAAGATAACCTAATCATGAGAGCAACTACCCCATCATATCCAGAAGCCCCCGTGTGAGAGAATCTTGGGGGACCATGTTAGAATTTGACCTAACACAATGATGTTTCATTATCTTAGACTCTTTTATTTATTTGAGGGTCAGACATTCAGATTTTCTATTCCAGTAATTCTTTTGGTGGGATCTATACCATTTAGTAGAATTTGGTTTGGGTTATATTAAACTAATCATAGTCTCTTGAGAGTACACTTGATCACACTGACTACATCAGTGTACTAGGAGAGGTGGGTGGGAGAAAAGGTGGTTACTTCTACCTAAGCTTAACTGTATGCTTATATGTTGGGTTACATTATCTTCATCATTTAAGACTACATAATATGGTACCCAAAATACCAACAATAATCTCAAGAAACAGCAATTTTCCATATTTCAACATAATTTTACTCCTGTTATGTTCTTCCTTCTCTTCCTCACTTCCTCCACAAAGAAAGATGCAGATGTAGAGGGGAAGTTTTTGAAAGCGAAACATTTATTAATATTAACAATGACAAATATAAGCCTAGTATACAAAAGTGACAGTAAAGTGCCACACAGGGCTTGAACATAAAATAATTTTACTCTCTGAAATTTAAATACTGTATAATCAGAGTAGTGATACACTCTGGTAAAATAAACTAAGATAGGAACATCATTTTTTCCTTCATTATTTGATACTTTTTAAACAGTTTAACATCTCAAATCTGGATCACCTTACAAACGATGGATACATTTAAAGTGAGTTCTGTCTTTCAGAAAAAAAAGCTCAGTTAATATATTGATAGAAAGTCTTACAATAAATCGAGAAAATACTAAATAACTCCTAGCCAGCAAGACTGAAGTATTAAATAACGAAAGAAAAAAGTGCCATTTAACAAGGTCAGACTTTTAATTGAAATGGAAAAAAATGGGGGAAGTAGACTTCAGCAATGTTCATTTAAATGTTTTCTAGGAATACTCTGGTTCAAATTCTTGATATAGCCATCATGGTAATAGGCATACCTCTATGTAAAGAAGGATTTTGCAAATACACTTAATTTTTCTCTTCATGCCTCTTCTATGCTACTCTGTCTCTTCTGCTTGTTCAATCCTACTTATCTAGGAAGCTTGTCCTAATAAAATTTCCCTTATCTCAGACTCAACTACTTACCACCCCCTCAATTCCCACAGCAACCTATGCCCACCTCTATCACTGAAATCACCACATTGTACTTATTTATTAGCTTGTTACTCAAACTTGTCTTGCTTATCTTTGTTTCCCAAGCACATGGCACATAATAGGTGGCTGAGATATATAAATGGATGAATGTTGGCTTAAATGGCTTAAACCACACTTACCAAGCTGAGTACTCTATTTCACTGTGTGTCAGTGGTATCTGAGTCCATATCCAAATGGCTTCACACACCCTTGCTGGGAGAGAAGAGCAACCCAGAGCATCATCTTCTGATATTAAGAGGGTCAGAATATTATTTTTATTTAAAAATAAACATGGATATATTATGAAGTAAACTGTAAAATATGTAAAGATATTTAAGTTATATTCTTAGAATTCAAGGTTAGTTTTTTCAAGCTACATCCCCAATCTCCGTCCATAGAAGCATGTAGAGAAAAATGTTTGGAAGCCCTGCTTAAGCTTAGGCCTAGACCAAAGCTCTCAGCCTCACTTTATCTGTACCTTTCTGCTCTCACCCCCATGGGAGTGGCTATGGCACTCAGCCAGCTATTCCCAGGAGGCAAGTATGCCCCAATTTGAGAAGTTCGGGTTGACTAAATTATCATTCAGGAAATATTATTATCTCCAGTAAGAAGACTGAATAAGAAGATTGAATGTTTGTCTGTCTAAGACTGAAGTCAGAACTAAAATATGATGAATTTACCAAGTAAATGTCACTTGGCAAGTCCCCTTTGTGGCCACAGCCCAAATATTCTGATTCCTCAAACTTCCACATATTTCTTATACGTTCTATGTTACATATTGATTAGAGAAAAATGATACAGGACATCCAAAAGTTTTAGTCAGTTAGGTAAAACCAGATTTCATTGTCTAGTAATAGCACCCAAAATTCATGTTTAATAAATATCTACTACAGGTTGCTTACTATTATGAAAAAAAGCAACTATATCTGTATGTCCATGATGTATGAAAATTCATTCATTTATTGAGCAAATATTTATGGAGAGACCTATTATGTGTTAAATGTCTGAAACCCTGAGGATGCAATAGTGAACAAAACAGTAATCCTGCTCTCATGGAGTTTATAGTCTAGTGAGGGAGACATAACACACAAGTCTATATCTGCCATGTCAGCGTACTGGGGGTAAAGAGGGAGGAGTAGTCAAGGAAGGGGCTCTCTGATAAAGTGACATTAGTGTACGAATCTCTAACTGGAGGGACTTATGTTTTTGTTTAGTCTTATTTTCTTCTCTTTTTCCTCTTCCTTCTTCTTACTTCCAAGTAACTAATAATAAGAATATTCAGAGGACTGGCTTATTGCAGACTAACTGCAGAAGGGATACCTGCAAGCCTGGCATCCTTCCATGCATGCTAGCATGACCAAACCATGTGTTAAATCCAGAGACAAACACACAAGTTATTTACCTATGGCAAGCAGGTTCATTCAAGGTTTGAGCGGTAACTTAAATTATTCCTTAAGAACATACAATTTGTTGAGCTTAAAAGCTGTTATGCTATTCTTTCTAAAACTGTGCTTTTAAACTATTTCTATCTCTCTTGGTAACTTCAGGCAGGAAGGTTGTTTTTACCATTATTCTTTTCTCTTTAAACTTGTGAAGGTGACTGTTTGCCTTTAGCAAACGTTTATTCTTATTAGTCTTTCCAGGCTGCTTAATGAGCATCACCTCTCACTTTTTGGCTTCTATAGCTTAGATACTTTATTCTGAAAGTACTGCATTCATGTAAAAAAGTGATACTCTGTATTTGTAACTACAGCTATAGAAATCATATGTACAGTGTAAATAAGCCTCAATGAATATTTCTCACAGAGAATGTAAGAGCGTGTGATGGTATTTTACTCAGTTCTGATTTCAACTTTGTGCATATGAGATGTGCTTTGGTAGTAAGTTCTATGACACTGCCTTCTTTTCAAAATACCAATTCAGAATCTTAAATCTTTTCTCTTTCCTAGAAATAATAGTAATTACTAACTTAATGGACAAAAGTTGATTGTCACACCCTAATAATGACTTTTTATGAAATTGATTATTTTCTTAACAAGTCAATAAAGAAGAGATGAAAGTCAAAAATAGAAGTATTATGGACTGAAATATGTCTGTCTGCTTATTTTTTCCCCTTAGATTAGTATGTCTAAATTCAATCAAAGTTGGAGGTTTGAGACTGGGAATTTTACACATCTTGATGAAAAAAAAAAACCTACAAAAATTGTAGCCAATAGGCAACACTAATTGTGGATGCTACTCTAAAAGTTTATCTGAGATCTAAACTCCTTAAGGTAATACAAAGTATTTTCAAAGTATTTTAAATATTTTAAAAGATCACCCCGAAGAAGAGAAAGGGTAGGTATAGCCTCATATTTGAAACAGCAGTGCCACCTTGTGACAAGCTATTTCAACATAATTCTGCTTCTTATTTCTTTATTCTTAACTGACTCTGTTTACTTACACCATATAATGATTTGATGAGGAAAATAATGCACTTCGAGTTTTTCAGGGCACTTTATAAAATCACTTATTAAAGAGAAAAAAGTCAATTTTCCTTTATTTATTAATCATCAGACTAACAATCATCAACAATTTTAAGCAGTCACTATATTAAAACATTTTCCTAGGCTTTATAAAAATTCGTAAAAGAAATAGTCATTGGTTCTGACCGCTGCTCTTGAGAAACACATAATCAGATAGAAAGACTGACAAAACCAGGCTCAAGAAACAAACATTTGGCAAATAAATTAAATAGCAGAGAATGGCACTTTTCAGAGTACTTCAAACCACGAAGGTATTCTGGAAAAGAGAGAAAATGTCTATTCTCTCACAATTCTTACTAGACAATAAAAGGAATAACAAGTAACCAAAAAAGCAATCAGTAAGAGTGAAAGGATAGGAGAATTGGTCATAAAACTTTTCTTCTTTAAATTTAAAGCTCCTTGAAAACTGAGCATCTTCTTGTTCTCTGTGATCCCGTGAAGGCTTAACAATAACAAGTATCCATTGAATTAATTTTTTAAATTCTTTCATCAATGCTCTTAATCCTAATATATTTCAAAATTCTTGGAGTCCTTTTATTACACTGGCAATATGCAATTTATCATTAACCCAAAAGATAACTGGGTTTTATCCTCTAAATCTTTTATAGCAAATCGATATTTTTCAGACATTCAGTTGTTTTGTAATTCATATCTAGTTATAATCTTAAAATAATCTAAGAGGATATTTCCCCCCTAAAGATGGCTAAATATAACCTCTTCTCTAAATCCACTGGTATTTTAACAAAGAAAATTAAAGTGTGTTTTTCCCCTAGGCTAATCTAGCGAAATGTGCAGACTTTTTGTCCATATTGAAAAATACTGATTCTTTTTTTTTTTTTAACATCTTTATTGGAGTATAATTGCTCTACAATGGTGTGTTAGTTTCTGCTTTATAACAAAGCGAATCAGCTATACGTATACATATATCCCCATATCCCCTCCCTCTTGCGTCTCCCTCCCACCCTCCCTATCCCATCCTTCTAGGTGGTCACAAAGCACCGAGCTGATGTCCCTATGCTATGTGACCCCAGAAATTTTTTTTTTTTTGAAAAATACTGATTCTTGCATAGAAGGGCAATTTATTCTCTTCCTTTGGTTTGTCAGGCCTTCCTCCACATGTCGTTACTACTTTACAAGAAAAGTATTTGTGTTACCGAGCCCAAGCTCGCTCTGCTTGCCACACGACGGGCCAATGAATCGGAGACGAGGTGTTGAGGCAGAAAGCCGGCAGACCAAGAGGATGGCAGACTTGTGTCTCCGAAAAACCATCTTATGCGGGTTTGGATGCCAGTTTCTTTTATAGCACAGAGAGAGGGAGGAGATGAGGAAGTAAAGTAAAAAGGCCATAGTTGTGCAAATATCCCCTGGGATGGCCAGCCTCAGGGAGGGGATGTGTTCATTTCGTCTTTCTTGCAGCCATCCACAGGAGGACAGGGTCCAGATATTTCCCTGAACAAAGGCACTTTGGTTTAACATTCAGGCAGAGGGGGAGGGTTCCCCGAGGCAAGCCATTATGTACAGACAGTATCCTTTTAGTGAACAAAAGCAACGGGAAGCAAAGGTTAGAGTAAAATAAACGGATCCAACCTGGAGTCAGATTTGGCTTTTCCCTGTTACATTTTCTTTGAATAATTTACCCTCACCATCTCTCCCTGTAATTTGTATATATATTAAATATATATATATTTATATAAATATAAATATATACACATATTCACATGCTTTCCTACCAAATTCTTACTTTTAAAGTTTACTTACTAGTCATTATTTAACAACATATTTACTGTTACTTAGAAAGTGGCTTTCATTTTCTGACAGAAGATGTAGCAAGTTTATAAATGACTACTTTTAATTATAAAAGGTATTTAATATGCTGCCATGAATCTAAAATATAATTTCATTAACATATCCTAGAGGTTAAGCTGGTAGTGAATATTTACTTTTTTTAGCTGGTTAAAGTTATGTTGACATGCAGAAATAACAAGGAACAGAAGATAAGATATCTTTGGATTCTGTTTCATAACGGGATCACTTTAGGTGACAGAGCAGATGGTCAGCAATGTGTAAACAGAGCACTGATTTAACCAGATAAATTCCAGCATAGGTATAACGGATGTATTTCAGACTCAGTTTCATCATTTACTCTGCAAATTTCATTTCATCCCATTCCCTGTTTCATAATAACATGTTTTATAGAAAAATAAGTATTTAATAATTAAATGCTTATTTATGCTATAATCATTACTACATACTGTTTTATATACTGTTATTTAGCACTATAATTATGCCCAGAATTATAAATTTTAATTTCATTTATTTTAATCTTACATTGTATATATTTATATAACTCAATCATAGGTAATATATATGACACCATATTCTTTTATGTTAGTAAGTAGTCATGCAAAAAAAAATATTCAAGATTAAAGGACACCGTTGTATTGTTTTTGTCTAATTTTTTCTCTTACTTTCTGTTGCTACATTCGGTATGATTTTCTCCCTCAAAAAATATATGAGGATTACATATGACACATCTGATTGCTCATTGGTAAATTTTGAAATAAAAATCTAAAATCTTTGTTAATTTTAAACTGCTAAATAAATACTTCTCCAATTCCTTCCTTAAAACACATTAAAAATAAGCTGTAGTTTTACTTTAACCTTAAGTTTTACAATTTTATTCAGTCTTTTCACATTTGAATTTTTATATTGACAGAAATAGAGCTAGATAGTAAACAAATATATTTTCTGGTATAAATGAAAACCAATTTAAAAAAAACAGACACATAAATTATGGGGAAATCCAAATTGAAATGATTATGAACAGCCCTAATTCTTCACCCTTCATATTCATTCTTACTGTCTTCCCAGTTTGTATATATTTTTTCTGCTTCTGGCTCATAATTGTCTTTTATTGTCAAAAGGGAACGTGGTTCATCCACATACAAATTTCCAGGGGAAAATTTTTCTATTTTCTCACAACATATGTAATGAGGAATTTCTTCTTTAATCTCTCCCATTTCCACTAAATCTAGCCTAGGGAAAAAACACACTTCTCTTTAATTTTCTGTATTAAAGTATCAGTGGATTTAGAGAAGGGGTTATATTTAGCAGTCTTTAGGGGGGAAATATCCTCAGATTAATTTAAAATTACAATTATGAATTACAAAACTAATGTCTGAAAAACATCTATTTGCTACAAAAGAATTATTTAGAGGATAAGACCCACTTACCTTTCAGGTTAATGCTAAATTTCATATTGTCAGTGTAATAAAAGGACTCCAAGAATTTTGAAATATATTAAGATTAAGAGCATTGATGAAAGAATTAAAAAATCTAATTCAGTGGATATTTATTATTGTTCAGCCTTCATGGGATCATAGAGAAAAAGATGCTCAGTTTTCAAGGAGTTTAAAATTTAAAGAAAAACAGTTTTTTGACTGATTTTCCTATCATTTTACTCTTACTGATTGCTTTTTTTGGTTACCGAATTAGATATTGTAGGAAAAGATTAAATTACAATACTGTTGACTGGGGTGAGGAAGATAAGAACTAGCCATGGTTTTCATTGCATTGAAATCATCTGAAATTCAATAGCTAATATTGAGAACTTTAACTGCCACTTAATAAAAATATCTGGTTCGGAAATAGAAAATGCAACCCTGAAAACTCAACTCTTTCTTTTAATTAAGTTCTATCTGTAAGAAACAGTTGCTGCAACTTTTCCTTTTTGTGTGTGTGCAGAGGATTTATGTGAATATATCAAATGTTCAAAACTCTATTAGCCTCCTACATCTAGGCAGCCATTTCCTTCTACACTAACCCTAACTTGTCCAGGTAATGGCAAAAAGTAATTTTGAAAGTCATATTTTGTATAACTGGATGTAGTCATAGCACAGCAGCAAATCTCTTAAAGTTGTTATAAATCGTGCAAAACTACTTCCTTGTGACAGTTTGTTGAGCATTTAAATGGAAATCAGAGAACCTAAGCTATCTATTTCAATTCAGTCAGCAATTCTGCAAAGCTAAAAAATTTAAATGCCACAGTACTGTGAAAACACAAACTATCAAAAATTTATACAATTAAATTAAAATCTATAAAACTACTTTGTTTTCAGACATTTACTAATCTCCTTGTAAACATACATTTCTTTTACAAAATCACGTACACTCTATAATTCCCATATTATGCATATTGTCTTCAAATTACTTTTATGTTCTGATTCTATTTAACCTTTAGATTTCTAAATAGGGTTATTTGAAATTGTTAATCCTACCCCATATGATTCTCACAGAGGAGGTTTCCAGTTGCACCACTCTACTGATACTACCAAGGTCACCAATGGCAAGGTAACCAGTTGTCCATCCAGCACTTCTGCCCCTATATGTTTCCTATGAGTCTTTTCCTTATTTTAGTTCTTTTGTTTTTGTTACAGTAAGTCCTAGTTCTGAGCTCCATAGCTATTTCTTATCCTCTTTAAAGCTCCTTTTTCCAATCCTTCACTGTTTCCATTCCCATCTTTTCCGTTCCTTTTTCTTCCCTTCCTTCCCTTCCTTTCCTTTCTTTTCACTCTATAAATATAAGTAAAACTCCACATAAGGCCTCAACTACCACTTGTATATTGAAGACTCCAAAATACATATATACAGCAAAGATTTTTCTTATAAAGCCTGAATCTATATGTTCAGCTGCCCACTGACCATCACTACCTAGAAACTCATGTGTTCAAACCTGAGTTATCATCTTTATTCCGTTTCATTCACCTCCAATTCTTTATTCCTTTTCAATTCTTTATCAGCTCTTCTCCAATTCTTCTCCACTCATATTCACCATGTTCTCCTTTTTAGTGATGACACCATCTATCTCCTATACTAAATCACAAATTTTAGAGGTTATTCTTAAATCATTCTTCACCATCTATATTACATTAATCAGGAAACATTCTTAATCCTACTTCCTGAATACTGTAAGGATTATTTCCTTAATTTCTATCTTTACAACACTGCCTATATTCAGTTTCTCCCCATCTTTCACTAGCAACATCATCCTGACTAGTTTCCCAACCTCATCAAAATCATCTTCCTCACTAAAAACACAATGCTTTCTTTCTCTTTTCTTTTTTTACAATAGTACCTAGTTATAGATAGAGTAACTATATAGAAAACAAGTATTCTCTCCAGAACTAACACAAATAAAGTGGTCTTCTCTTCTTTCTGCTCATATATTGTCAAACATTTAATAGTGAGCCTTTATATTACCTAATCAGATATCATGCAATTGATGACAAAAACACCAACACTAGTTTCTCTGGGAGCATGTCTGATTTCTAATGGTGGGGCCTATAAATCTTCTATATTTATCCTTCACTTTTCATACTCCTAAGCATTCCACTCCTTCACCATTTTGGTGGCACTTTTACAAACATTCCCTAATTACTAGCTGCATGTAGTCTCTCCTGGGATTTCAATGCTCAACTATATTATAAAACACAATATAGATGGAGCATATTAGTGACTTTAACCCATCAAATAAATCTGTTATGGACCACCTTTGAGCAAATATCCAACCTGTTAATAAACCATGTGGTATGTATAAATATTAGGATTGTTTTTCTCTTTCTGTGAAAATGCCATTGAAATTTTGATAGGGATCATGTTGAACCTGTAGGTCCTTAAGTATTATGGACATTTTTAACAAAATTAATTCTTCTAATCCATGTACATGGGGTATCTTTTCATTTATCTGTGTCTTCATTTCTTTCATCAGTGTCTTATGGTTTTCAGTGTACAGGTCTTTCACCTACTTGGTTAAATTTATTCCTAAGTATTTTATTGTTTTTCATGCTGTTGTAAGTGGGATTGCTTTCTTAATTTATCTTTTAGAAAGTTTACTGTTAGTGTATAAAAATGCGACTGATTTTTGTATACTGATTTTGTATCCTACAGCTTTACTGAAATAGTTTATTAGTTCTGAAAGTTTTATTGGTAGAGTCTCTAGGAATTTTTATATGTAAAATCATGTTATCTATAAGGAGACAATTTTACTTTTTCTTTTCTGATTTGGATGCCTTGTATTTCTTTGTTTTGCCTAACTGTTCTGGCTAGTACTTTCAGTACTGTGTTAAATAAAAGTGGCAAAAGCAGGCATCCTTATCTCATTTCTAGTCTTAGAGGAAAAGCTCTCAGCTTTTCACCACTGAGTATGTTACCTGTGTGCTTATTATATACGGCTTTTATTATGTTGAGGTACATATTTTATATGTCTAATTTGTTAAGATTTTTTACCATAAAAGTATATTGAAGTTTTTCAAATGTTTTTCTACATCTACTTATATAATAATATTTTTTTTATCCTTCATTCTGTTAATGTGGTGTGTCACATTTATTAACTTGGTATATTGAACCATTGTTGCATCCCAAGTATAAATCTCACTTGACTATGGTGTATGATCTTTTTTAATGTGTGTTAAATTCAGTTTGATAGTATTTTGTTGAAGATTTTCGCATCTATGTTCATCAGGGATATTATTCTGTAATCTCACTTTCTTGTAATGTCATCATCTGATTTTGGAATCAGAATAATTCTGGCCTCATAAAATGAGCTCAGAAGTGTTCCTTCCTCTTTGATTTTTTTTTTTTTTTTTGTAAGAGTTTGAGAAGGACTCGCATTAATTCTTCTTTTAATGTTTAGTAGAATTCAGCAGTAAAGTCATCTGGCCCTGAGCTTAGATTTTCTATTTATTTCAGATTTTCTATTTATTTTTTACCCAGTCTTGACAGGTTGTATGTTTTCCAGTCTTGATAGGTTGTATGTTCTACAAATGTATTACTTTCTTCTAGGTTATCTAATTTCTTGGCATATAATTGTTCATAGTAGTCTCTTACGATCCTTTATATTTTGTGTTATCAGTTGTAACGTCCCTTTCATTTCTGCTTTTATTTGTTTGAGTCTTCTCCCTTTATTTCTTAGTTGTTCTAGCTAAAAGTTTGTCAATTTTGTTTATCTTTTCAAAAAACAGCTTAGTTTCATTGATCTTTCTGTTGTTTTTCTAGTCTCTATATCATTTATTTTTGCTGTAATCTTTATTATTTTATTCCTACTTCTTACCTTGAGTTTAGTTTGTTCCTCCTTTTCCAGTTCCTTGAGGTATGAAGTTAAATTTTTTATTTGAGAGCTTTCTTTTTTCTTAATATAGGCAATTATTACTATACTTCTCCCGGAGAATTGCTTTTGCTGCATCCTGTAAGATTTCATATGCTGTGTATCCACTGTCATTTAAAACAAAATTTTTATTGAAGTAACATTGATTTATAACATTATATGTTTCATATGTATAATATTATATTTCTATTTCTGTATACCCTACAATATGCTTACCACCAAACATTTATTTTCCATCCATCACCATAAAGTTGATCCCATTTACCCATTTCATACTCCACCCTGACTCTGCATCTATTTGTTTGTTGTTGTTTGGTTTGGTTTGTTCATATATTTTGTTTTTGTGTATTTGTTTGTTTATTAGTTTTTATATTCCATATATGAGTGAAGTCATACAGTATTTTTCTTTCTCTGTCTGACTTATTTTACTTAGCATAATGCCTTCAAGGTCCATCCATACTGTTGCAAATAGTAATATTTCATTTTTTCCTATTTCTGGGAAAAATGTCCTTGGGATTTTTATAGGAACTGCATTAAATCTGTAGATTGCTTTGGGTAATATGAACATTTTGACAATGTTAATTCTTTCCATTCATGAGCACAGAATATCTTTCCATGTATTTGTGTCTTTTTCCATTTCTTTCAACAATGTCTATAGTTTTCAGTTTATAAGTCTTTCACCTCCTTGGTTAAATTGATTCCTAGGTATTTTTGTTGTGATTGTAAATGAGATTGTTTTTAAATTTCTCTTTCTGATGTCTCACTGTTATTATAAATAAATGCAACAGATTTTGTATATTGATTTTATATCCTGCTACTGTACTGTATTCATTTATTATTTCTCATAGTTTTTTGGTAGAGTCTAGGGTTTTCTATATATTAAATAATTTCATCTGAAAATAGTGACAGTTTTACTTCTTTGTTTTCAATTTGGATGTCTTCTATTTCTTTTTCTTGCCTAATTGCTCTCACTAAGATTTCCAAAACTATGCTGAATAAGAGTGATGAGAGTGGGCATCCCTATCTTGTTTCTGATCTTAGAGGGATAGCTTTCCACCTTTCACCATTGACTATGATGTTGGCTGTGGGTTTCTCACATATGACCTTTGTTATTTTGAAGTACATCCCTTCTATACACACATTATCGTTTTTATCATAAATGGGTGTTGAATCTTGTCAAATGCTTTTTCTGAATCTATTAAGAAGATCATATTATTTTCATCCTTCATTTTGTTAATGTAGTGTATCACACTGATTGATTTATGAATGTTAAACCATATTTGTATCCCTGGAATTAAACCCACTTGACCATGGTGTATGATCCTTTTAATGTATTGTTGAATTTGGTTTGCCAATATTTCGTTGAGGATTTTTGCATCCATTTTCATCAGAGATATTGCCCTGTAACTTTCTTTTTTTGTGTGATGTCTTTGTCTGGTTTTGGTATCAGGGTGATATTGGCCTTGTAAAATGAGTTAGGAAGTGTTCCCTTCTCTTTAATTTTTTGCAATAGTTTGAGAAGAATAGGTATTAGATCTTCTTTGAGTGTTTGGTAGAATTCCCTTCTGAAGTCGTCTGGCCCCAGACTTTTGTTTTATGGGAGATTTTGATTAATGTTTCAATCTCTGAACTAGTGATTTGTCTATTCAGACTCTCAATTTCTTCACAACTCTGTCTTGGAAGGTTGTATGGTTCTGAGAATATGTCCATTTCTTCTAGGTTGTCCAAACTGTTGGTGTACAGTTGTTCAAAACATTCTCTTATAGTTCTTTGTATTTCTATGGTATCCATTGTTATTTCTCCTCTTTTGTTTCTGATTTTATCAGAGCCTTCTCTCTTTTTTTCTTAGTGAGTCTAGCTAACAGTTTGTTGATTTATCTTTTCAAAGAACCAGCTCTTAGATTCTTTGATGTCTTCTATTGTTTTTTAGTCTCCATTTCATTTATTTCTGTTCTGATCTTTATTATTTCCTTCCTTCTACTAAATTTGGGCTTCATTTGTTCTCTTTTTTCTAGTTCCTTTAGGGGTAAGTTTATATTGTTTGAGATTTTGTTTCATTTCCTAAGGGAGGTCTGTATTGCTATTAAACTTCCCTCTTAATACTGCTTTTTCTGTATTCCATCAATTTTAATATGTCTTATTTTCATTTTAATTTGTCTTCAGGTAATTTTTGATTTCTTTGTTGACCCAATACTTGTACAGTATCATGTTGTTCAGTATCTATGTATTTATGACTTTTCCAGTCTTATTCCTATAGTTGAACTCTAGTTTCATTCCATTTTTATCAGAAATAATGTTTGATATGATTTCAATTTTCTTAAATTTATTGCGACTTGTTTTGTGTCACAACATATGGTCTATCCTTGAGAAAGTTCCATATGCACTCCAGAAGAACATGTAGTCTGCTGCATTTGGATGGAATGTTCTGTACAAATCTATCAAACCCATCTAGTCTAATGTTTCATTTAAGGCTGTTTCCTTGTTGCGTTCTGTCTGGATGATCTGTCCATTGATGTAAGTAGGGTGTTAAAGTCCTCTACTATTACTGTGTTGCTGTCAATTTCTTCCTTTAGGTCTGTTAATAATTGTTTTATATATTTTTGTGCTCTTGTGTTAGGTGCATGTATTAATTACTGTATGTACTTCTTGATGAATCATCCTCTTTATTTTTGTATATTGTCTCTTATTACCTTTTTTTTTGACTTGAGGTATATTTTGTCTGATATGAGCATAGCTACACTAGCTTTCTTTTGGCTGCTATTTGTTTGGAACACTGTCTTCCATCATTTCACTTTTAGCCTATGTTTGTCTTTAGAGCTGAGTTGAGTCTCCCAGAGGCAGCACATAGTTGGGTCTTGTTTTTAATCCATCCAGACTCTGTGCCTTTGATTGGCAAATTCAGTCCATTTACATTTAAGGTGATTATTGATGGGTGAGGACCTAATACTGCCATTTTATCTTTTGTCTTCTGGTTGCTCTAGATCACCATCATTTCTTTTTCCTTGTGTTTCTGTCTGCCATTTTGGCTTGGTGATTTTCTATGATATTTTTCTCCGTTTCCTCTTTTTTATGCTTTGTGTCTCTGCTATATGTTTGTTTTGTGGTTATTCTGAGTTTTGTGTTTAATGTCTCATAGATAAAATAGTCCCTTTTCTGCTGATAGCATCTAATCTTCATTTATATATATGAATTCCATCCTTTTCCTATTCCCCTTTTACGTTTCTGTTTCAAATTATCCTTTTTTTATGTTGTGAGTTTGCTAACAAACTGAGACAGCTGTAGTTATTTTTTTTTTTGCTTTCTTTTTTTCTCCCTTTAACCTTTATACTATAATAAAGTATTTAAAAACCTAATCAGATAAAGAGTTGCAATTTTCTAGTTCTATTTATCACCTTGTTCAAAGTTTTGTGTATTTTTACCATTTTGTTTCTGGAAGAACAACACCTTTCAATATCTTTCATAAGGCAGATCTAGTATTGATGAACTCCCTCAGCTTTTATTTGTTTGGGAAAGTCTTTTATTCCTCCTTCATATCTGAATGATGTTTATTGGATAGAATATTCTTAGGTGACAGTCATTATCTTTCAGTATTTTGAGAATGCCATTGCATTCCCTCCTGGCCTGTAGGGTTTCTGTTGAGAAATCTGATGATAGCCTAATGGAGGCTTCTCTGTAGGTTACCATCCTTTTCCCTGGCTGCCTTTAAAATTCTTTCTTTGTCATTGACTTTTGACAATTTAATATTATGAGTCTTGGAGAAGGTTTCTTTACATTAAGATAATTAGGTGTTCTCTTAGATTTATGGGCTTGTATATCCAGGTCCTTCCCTGGGAAGTTCTCAGCTATTATTTCTTTAAATTATCTCCCTGCTTCCTTTCTCCCCTTTTATCCTTCTGAGATAACCATTTTCCTAATGTTGTCCTTCGTAAAAGGGTTGAATAGCTCTTGTTGAATTTTCTCATTTTTCATATCTGTTTCTCTTTCCTCTCCTACTTGTGTCATTTCTAGACTTCTATCTTTGAGCTCACTAATTCTCTCTTCCCATATGGTCTGCTTTATTTTCAATGCTTTCTAATGAATTATTCATCTCATTTATTGAGTTATTCAGCTCCAGAATTTATGTTTCGTTCTTTTTTAGAACTTCAATCTATTTGGTAAAATATTCCTTGTGTCCATTAATTTTAGTCCTGAGCTCATTAAACTGACTTTCTGAGTTTTCTTGTACCTTGTTGAGTTTCTTCATGACAGTTATTTTGAATTCTCTATCAGTTAGACAGCAATATTCCATGAATTTAAGTTTGATTTCTGAAGAACTGTCATTTTCATTTTGTGATTGTTCATTTTACTTGACGAATTGCTCCTCTTTCGATGCATTTAAAGTTAAATGACGTTAGAAATTAGAGTCCTTTCTTTTGTTTTCCAGTAGGTGTCGCTGTGACACACGTTTTTGGTTTCTCTACCGTGAGCTGCCTCTGGTTACAAATATTTGAAAGTTCGCACTTTTCAGCCTCCATCTTCTGTGTAAGAGGTATGGCTCTGTGCCTTTGTTGTTGCTTCTTGTGACTCCGAGCTTCTTGCAGCCTTGCTTCCGCCAGAGCCCCTGTCATCACTGGGATGGTGGGCTCCTTCCTCCTGTCCCTAATCCCTTGAGACACAGGCTCTGCCCTGGGGTGGGAGGGTGAGAGTTGGGGGAGGAACCAGGGTCGCACAGGCACCTCTACTGTGTCTGGTGTTGTAAGGTTTGTGGCCTCTGCCACAGCCAGTGGGGCGGTGTGGAGGTGTAGAATTTTGGGGCCCCTCAACAGCTGGAGGAATGGGGTTTCAGGCCACACTGCCATGCCTGCCCAGTTACCTGTGGCCACAGGCACTGTAGTGGTCTGGAGGCTGGAGTCCTGTGCACCATTTCCCCTGCTGTTGCTAAGATTTCTGAAGCTGTAGGCTCAGCTACCATGGTCAGAGGGCTGGGATGGCAGGTACCAACTCCTCTGTTCCTTTAGTTCTGCCTCTTCTATGTGTTCCAGTCCACTCACCTTTAAATGTACAGATGTGTAGAATCCTCCTGCATCCTTTTGTCTTGGGTGGAGGTACCTTTGTTGAGTTGTGGGTATTTTATTGGTTGTAGATTGAAGAGGAGAGAAAAAGGTAGCTTTTCTCCCCACCATGCTTCTGACAACACTCCATTTGTGTTTGTTTCAAGTTATTTATTTATTTATTTATTTATTTATTTATATTTTTTATTTATTTATCTTTGGCTCCATTGGGTCTTGGTTGTTGCATGCGGGCTATCTCTAGTTGTGGCGTACAGGGGCCACTCTTCATTGTAGTGCACAGGTTTCTCATTGCGGTGGCTTCTCTTGTTGTGGAGCATGGGTTCTAGGCTCACAGGCTTCAGTAGTGGTGGCACACCAGCTCAGCAGTTGTGGCTCACGGGCTCCAGAGTGCGAGCTCAGTAGTTGTGGCGCACAGGCTTAGTTGCTCTGTGGCATGTGTGATCTTCCTGGAACAGGGATCGAACCCCATGTCCCCTGCATTGGCAGGTGGATTTTTAACCACTGTGCCACCAGGGAATCCCCCTCAAGTAATTTTTGATAACCCTTTTGGTTTCTTCTTTGACCCAGTGTTATGGTATGGAACCACAAACACCCCAAATAGTCAAATTAATCTTGAGAAAAGAGAACAAAGATGGAGGCACCACACTTCTTGATTTCAAACTACATTACAAAGTTATGGTAACTAAAACAGTATGGTACTGGCATAAAAAAAGGCACATAGACCAATGCTACTGAATAGAAAACCCAGAAATAAACCCACACATATATAGTCAAATGATCTTTGACAAGGACAGCAAGAACACCCAATGGGAAAGGCATAGTCCTTTCAAGAAATGATGGTAGGAAAACTGGATGTCCACATGCAAAAGAATGAAACTGGACCCCTGCCTTACAGCACTCACAAAAATTAATTCAGAATAAATTAAAGATTTAAACAAAGAATTCAAAACCATAAAACTCCTAGAAGAAAACAGAGAAAAATTTTTGTGACATTGGTCTTGTCAATGATTTCACAGACATGACACCAAAAGCACAGGCAAAAAAAAGCAAAAGGAAACAAGTGGGACTGTATCAATCTAAAAGGCTTCTGCATAAAAAAGGAAACATTAAAAAAAAGAAAAGAAAAGAAAAGGCAATCTCCAGAATGGGAGAAAATATTTGCAAACTATGTATCTGGTAAGGGTTTAATATCCAAAAATATATAAAGAACACTTACAACTCAATGGCTATATATATATATATCACAATTTAAAAATGGGCAAAGGACCGGAATAGACATTTTTTCATAAAGACATACAAACGATCCATAGATACATGAGAAGGTGCTCAACACCACTCATCATTAGAAAAATGCAAATCAAAAACATAATGAGATATCTCTTAACACCTGTTAGAGTGTCTACTATCAAAAGGACAAGAGATAACAAATATTCACAAGGATGTGGAGAAAAGGGAACCCTGTACACTGCTGTTAAGAATGTAAATTGGTACAGCCATTATGGAAAACAATAGTTCCTCAAAAAATTAAAAATAGAACTACCATATGATCCAGCAATCCTTCTGTGTATATATCTGAAAGAAATAGAGTCAGTATCTTGAATTGATACCTGCACTCTTACGTTCATTGCTGCATTACTTACTATAGCCAAGATATAGAAATAACCTAAGTGTTCCTCAGTGGGAGAATGGATAAAAAAAACATGGTATGTCTCTATATAATGAAATACTATTCAGCCATTAAAAAAAGAAATACTGCCATTTGTGATGACATGAATGAAACTGGAGGACATTATACTAATTGAAATAAGCCATACAAACAGAGATAAAACTGTATGATCCCACTTATATGTGGAATCTTAAACAAAAAAATGGAGCTCGTAGAAACAGGTAGTAGAATGATGGTTGTCAGGGGCTGGGGGTGCTGGGGGAAACGAGAAAGTATAACACTTTCAGTTATAAGATGAATAAATTCTAGGGCTGTAATGTATCGCATAGTGGCTATAGTTAATAATACTGTACTGTACACTTGAAATTTGCTGAGAGTCTTATTTTTTTTCTTAAGAGAGTAAGTCTTAATCATTTTACCACACTCACAAAAGAAAATAGTTAACTATATTAGGTGACAGATATGTTAATTAACTTAATTGTGGTAATTATTCCATTGTTTAAGGATCAACACAATTCTACTCTGTTCCATGTACCCAACACTTTGTTACTGCTGGCTCATTTTGAGAGTGGTGATTTAATTCAAGATGCAGTGGGGTCCAAAGCCTTAGTTCACATGGATCTGTATAGGCCCTCAAAATGTGGGCCAGATGTCATCTAGGGATTGCCTGCCCCTTGAGAGCTAGAAAGACTTGATAATATCCCCATCCCCACTTACTTTGGAAACCCAAAGCCACCAAGATTTCTGTTGATGGATGGTAGGGAGGGAATGAGTTTATGTCCCCATGGTCATCTCACAATGTTTTACTGGCTTCTCTAACTCTTTTCCCTCTTCAGTTCCTAATTTTATGTCCTTTCCTAGAAAAAAAAAAAATCCCCTTCTTTCTAGTACAGACCTAGAAAACCACATTTACACTCTTGGGGTCTTGTCTCAGAATCTCACTCTGTCAGTGGTTTTTCAAGACATCTTCTTAAAGGGGACGATTTTATCTATGAGATAATTCAGATGCCAGATACTAAAATAATATATTTTCACCTTCTAATAACTGTCTTATTACTCAACTTCTATGATTTGGGAATTTATTTCTTAGCTGTTTCTTTCTTGGCTCCATGGAAGGCAGGCCTGTTCAAGTACCTTAAATATCATCTTTTTCAGTATCCTGAGACATGTAGAGGAAAATGTCTTTCCCAAGATCACACTGCTATTTAGTATCAGAGCCATACTGCAGCTAAGAGCCTCTGAATTCTCATTCCAGTGTCCTTCCTATCACTCCACACTGCACTGATATTCCAAATAAATGTGATCATTATATAGGTAACCTATTGAAAGAATTTTCTCATTTAATCAAATGAGAAACGTTCAAATTACTTAATGAGAAGATTTTAAATTTATATTTTCCTTTGAATATTGAAATTGATAGTAACCACTCCTGGACCAGATATTCTTTGTGACTTTACATTAGAAAAGCAATTACGTATTCTTACAATTTATTGCTCTTTCAAATATGCCATATAGTTCAAAATGCCATGTACTAATACAATTACTAAATTAATCACTGCTGCGAAGTCAATTTTTATTTATTTACATTTTTAACTCAGACTATAGGCAAATGTAATTTTATAAAATTAAAAAATTAGAGATGTTTAAGTAGAGAGAATTGAAGTAATTAAATGAAATTGACTTGTATCTACTCAATTTATACAAATGCTTTATTTATTTATTTATTTTTTCTAGTCAATATAAGGTTTTATTGGGACAATAAGTAAAACTTGGTGCACATTCATTGTGGCAGGCACTATGCTCTATATATTATGCTGTTTCTGTAACCTCTCTATGAGTTAGTTGTTATTTACAATTATTAGCTAGGAACATGAAGGTGCATGTGGAAAGGTTAAGTAAATTGCCCACAGACACACAATAAAGTAGTAGGAATTGAATTCAGACCCAAATCTATCTCACACTAACAACACCCACATTTTTACAGATGTGAAAATTGATTCTTTATTCACAATTATCAATATTATTTTACTATCTATATCTATTTGTATGTAGATTATTTTTCAGAGGTTGCATGCTAGTATCTAATGAAGAACTATATTTTTTCAATTACTCACTCATCAGTTAAGTCATTTAAAGCCTATTTTATGTCAAACAGCACATTTGGTGCTAAAGGTTTAATGTATGCTTAGATGTAAATAAGTATTTGAATAATTATGAAGATTTTTCCTCTTAACATTTTATTAGCTTTTCTCAAATTACATATTTATTAAAATAGATAAAATACTATTAATGCAATAAATTTTGAAAATATTTTTCTAAGCGGTTTGAGATATTTTCCCCCTGGGAATCCTTGCCAGTTCCTCATTTAAATTTTTTCCTCCAAAATCTCTGGAAAAATGAGAACGCAGCTTTGCCTGACCTGTAAATGGACTCACTTTCCCAATTATATTGAACATATTTTCTTAGCTTTTTTGACTGTCCGTAACATAATGGTTCATACTCAAACAGTATTCATCTTTAAGCAACAAAATCTAGGACAGGATTTTGATAAGAATGCTATCAAAAGCCTTTTGGAAGGCTTAGGAAAGATATCAAAAAGGATAGGAAGGCTTTTGATAGGAAGGCTCACCCTAATTGGAAATATGTCGGCATTTTTCTAGGTTACATGTAGTGATGGACTTGATTGCATAAGAGTAGGGGCATACCTGACCTAGCAGCATGTAAAGCTTTCGCATAACACAGAAGATTTAACTCTATGAATATACAATACTCCCAACAAAAATCTTTTTTCTTCTCAAACTAAACCTGCCATTTTTAAAGTTCAAAACATGTATTAAAATTCAGATTTGACTTTAATAATCTAACAAGGATGAACTAAATGATATAAACCTGTTCCAAAATCTAATATGACTTCAATCTAATTTGGTGGAAGACAGAAGATCAAGAGCAACAGACACCTTCTTGGACATACTTTAATTTGTACCTAAACTAGGAGATTTCAGAGAAATCCTTGGTTTGGGGAATGGTCTAGGACCTATACAAGGGAATCCATTTTGGCCTGTGCACCTACTTCTGTTTCAAAGACAAGATGATGTAAGGTATTATCTGAGACATGTGAGAGAAAGGGAGAATACAAAATCCTTATAAGGATAATTCTAACATACCTTGAAACATTAGTGTCACCACTTTACGGTATGTATGGAAAAAGAAGAGTTGCCTCACCTCTATCCCTGGGTGGCCCACTATATACTCATCCTCAATGCCTCTAACTCTGTGGTAAGCCACTACTCATGTTCTTGCTTGTCATCTTCCAGAATTCTTTCAAAGAATGCTGCTCCTTCCTCTTAAATGGCAAGAAAGGGGACTGGCCATACTTGCATTTTCCTGCCCTGAACCTTTATCCTCCTGTGTATATGTCAAACATTACTGAAGTTTGGGAGAGATTAGAGTCAAACATAGCCTGGACACAGGTCATTGCCAAAGATTAAGCCCATCTTCAAGTCTACCCTTCTCTAGGAGTGCCTATTTCTTCATAGTGCAGATTCTGTAACACTCATTGTCCAACTCTGCCTGCCATGTTGGTCATGCTGTACAATATATGTGTTCCCATATCTCCAATGTGAAGTGGGACACAGATTACTCGGGATTTTCCAAAGTCTGTTTAACACTGTGGGGAGACTACATCAGGACTGCCTAGGTTTTAACCTGAGATGGATCAGGCAAACTAGTTTATGCTTGTGGCTTCAGAAATAGGAAATAGGAAAAAAAAAAATTCAGAAAAAACTTGTTTTTATATTTTTAAAAAGAAAAACATTGAAATATCCTAATTCAAAACTCAGAACTTTGTTAGAATTTCTTTCATTTATAGAAAATTTAGAATTTTGTTTGTTTCTTTTTAAAAATTATTATTACAAAAGAGTGTGGATTCCAAATGGTTTCAGTAGTTAGTGGCTCTAAAAGTTTGAAACTAGCACTGGCTTTGGCATTCTAAATCAAGTGACCATTGATATTTAGAAATGAATGTGAAATGAAAAGTAAAGTTTCTTTTATTTTTTCTAGGAGATATCTATTATGAAAGTCTGTCTCTCTGTCTCTCTCCCTCTCTATGTTATAGATATTATGCCTTGATTTCCAAATTTATAAGATTATAATTTAGTACTATAATGCATCCCTCACATATGCACATTTTCTGTTTCCCATCTTCCCCATATGGTTTTATTAATTAAATCCAAATTTACTGTTTTTAATATTATGTCTATGTAAACATTTTTCATTCTGAGCCAAGCATTATGACATTTTATTTCCTTTCTTAGACAAGAGTTTTTACTTTTCTAAAAGTTATTTATTTATTTTTATTTGCTTGGCATTCTTCAAATATCTACTTATGTTTTCCCAAACTTCCAACAACTCTCTAAAATGCTTCTCAATAAAATTATTCACGAGGTCAAACCCTTCAACTTTATTTTATTTTATTTTTCTAAAAAGACCTTTCTCACAAATTCCACCAATGAACTAACCTCATATTTACTGGTTTATCCATAGCCTGCTGGAGTCCTAATCTCCTGGGACTTTTTTTGTTATTATACTGAGAATTCCCTTAGCCTCTCTTCTGTATAGGATTCTATTTCAGAAATCTTAATTTCCTCTTTCTGGGTTTAATTCCTCCTTTCTGTGAAAAAAGGTATATGGGAGTTAGATGTTTTTAGGTTTTTGCATGTGATAAATATGTATTCTCCCCCACAAATCATGGCTGATGGTACAGCTAGCTACAAAATTCTAAGTTGGAAATAATTTTCCTCAGGATTTTAAAGAATTGTTCTACTGCGCTCAAGCTTTCAGGGTTACTATTAATAAGTTTTCTAAAATAGCTAACATTAATTTAGGAATTCCTATATACCATGTTCTATATTAGCCTATTTATTCCTCATAACAAAGTTATGAAAAAGTAATATTATCCATAAAGATAGTTGAGGAAATTGAGGTCCAAAGAAATTGAAAAGCTTGTCTCGGGTTACTTAGCAAATAAATTTTACAGTCAAAATCTGAATCTACACTCTATTGACTCTCTTGTACTGGCACTCTGGTGCTAATCTAATTTTGATCCACCATATGTAAACTAGTCATTTTCTTTCTCTGGAAGTTTTTAGCATAACTTTTTTCCCTTTGATTTTCTGAAATATTACAATATGCATTGCTTTTAACATTTCCAATTTTAATCTACATACTCATATCCTTGAGCTCATAATTGCCTCTTTCCTGTTTTCCATATAGTCTCTTCAAAAAATCTTTATAATTTGATATTTAAACTCCTGGAATAATCCTCTAATTTTTTAACCTATTCTATTTTATTTTCTGTCTCTTGCCATTTTCCTCTATTTTCTGGAAGGTTTCCTCAATTTTACATTTCAACTTTTCTATTGAATATTTATTGCAGTTAGCACATTTTATTTTCAGGAATCCAATTCATGTGTATAAATATATTTCCATTTCTTTTTTATGTGTCCTAAAACATTCTAGAATTTTTATAGTATCAATTTCCACCTTTGTTAGGTTTATTCTTAGGTACCTTATAGTTTTGTTGTTGTTGTAAATTATGTTTTTTAAATTACTTTTTCTAGTTATGTTTGGTGGTTTTCAAGAATGCCATTGATTTTGTACTGCTGTTTTTTATTTATATTCATTTTCTTCTTTTACAATTACTTAGCATGGGCCATATATAGTTTCCTTCTTGATTATTAATCATTTTATTATTAGTAAGTCTCTTAATCCAACAAAAGCTTTGTATGTGTATGCTGGGGTTTGGTGGCTGTGTGAATTGGGACAGCTTCATTTTGTGTACATTGTCTCAGAACACTTTTTCATCAATTCATCTGTGTCTGCTCTAAGATCATTTATTTTCTTTGTAGTACCTTTGCCTGTTTCTCAACATCTTTTCAGAATGAGCAGAAAATCTATATGGCTCCTTATGAAACTTATTATGTTATAGATTTCCTTTATGGTATTAGAGAGTGTATTTTATTCCCCCAAGCTAACACGTAGAATTGGATTATCAAATCAGACAAAAGTGAATCAGAGATCCTATTCCAGCATCAAACTTTCATAATAATTTCAAGAATACAGTCAATCAAGATGTTCAGACAAAACAGAGAAAGGCCTGAGATATCAACAGCAGCTCCTCAGGTCCCATTTTCCTGCATTGGACATTAGTATCTGGCTCAGAACAATAGATCAGGTTTCTAAATAAGGTTCATGGGGTTACCTCAGACAACAAGAGCAGTTAAGGTATAAAAATTTCCATTTATGTCTCAGAGAATTGTATAACTTACAAGATATACACCATACCGCATAGATTCTAGGTTATATTTATTATAGGTAACCCTGAGCCAGGAACACTCTGTAAAGGGCACTTCAGAGATAAAGTTTCTTCCCCCAGCAAATATCAGTAGCCCCTTTTCCCAGAAGTCCAGCTGACAAGGAGATTAGACCAGGTCACCTACCTTCTATTCTTTCTCTCAGGGCATCTGATGGTAAACAAAGTGAATAGATTGCAGGTTAACTGCTTTAGTTACTTCTTTACACTCCCAAAAGGATTCTGTACAACTATCAAACTGATCATCAAATATGTTCCTTGCTAATACTTGCAACTCTTACTTCTTCTGGAAAATATTGGTTTTCGTTGTGACTTTTAGAGTTTGTGCATAGTTCCAAGGCTCACCACATCCTGGTAGCTCACTGTTCAAATAAACAAGTCTTTAATTAGATCTTTAAGGTCAGAGACCTCCGTATTTCTAAGAGGTTTGGCCATGCTCAAAGTCTGTTGGTACTATTTCCTCTCTAGAAGAGTCCAAATTCCACTCTGTTGAATTTTCATGCTGGTCCTTATTGTTTATTATTTGGGCTGACAATCTCATAGTTTTATTAGAGATGAAGGGGATTATTCCCTATAATTTTTGTTCTTGTTATTTTCTCTTTTCATTAAGGAGGAGGTTGGAATGGAGATAACTTTACTATGTAATCTTCAAACATAAGAAAATGAAACTTTTTTTAAAGACCTTCTACTGCTATAACTAAAATGTCTGTGATTTGAAGAAGTTTCCTAAAACAAGATTTACTTCAAACTCACATGTCTGACTTTTTGTGAAAGAATCAGTTTTATAAATTCTAGAATTAACGAAGATCCTATATAAACTTTGAAAATACGCAAAAAGTTTTTGAAAAGCAAATGGTTAAATTTTGTGATAATTGCTTTTGGATTCTGAAAGTATATAATTGATACTGGTGAATGTAAGAGTAAATAAAGGAAAAACAGAACTAAAATTTAGACTCACTTTCAACTACTTTAAATCAGTACCTAGACTGTCACATTTTATCTGCAGCAATAAAGAATTTAATTTAAAGAATACACTGAAAGTATACTCTATGGTGCTGCTTTTTCCTATATTTTGGATTAGCCTTTTATATTTTGAATTAATAAGAGAATCAGATGCAAAATTCTCTGACGGTATAGGTAATTATTGACCAGTTTCCACTAAATGATAGGTCAAAAGAGTAAAGGCCACACCTTATCTTTTTACCTCTCATACTTCAGCATTTTATCTTGCTCATGATAGTTAGTTTTCAAGTGGGTGTGCCCTGTACTTCTATCAATAACGTGATGAAAATATTTAAACAATATTCTTTTATTGCCACTTTTCCAATTAATTAATATATGTCAATAAAAATGTTGGCACTTTTTTCATAAGCACCATCTCATTTATTTCTAAGGTCTCTAAAGATTCTTTTCAATGAGTTAAAAGAGCACAAAATATTCTCTACTGGAAGGAGAATAGCAAATCTTCAGCAAAATAACATTTGTCAAAAAAAAAAGATATATCTCTCATCAAAAAATCTACAAACAATAAATGCTGGAGAGGGTGTGGAGAAAAGGGAACCCTCTTGCACTATGTGTGGGAATGCAAATTGATACAGCCACTATGGAGAACATATGGAGGTTCCTTAAAAAACTAAAATTAGAACTAACATATGACCCAGCAATCCCACTACTGGGCATATACCCTAGGAAAACCATAATTCAAAAAGGGACATGTACCACAATGTTCACTGCAGCACTATTTACAATAGCCAGGACAAGGAAGCAACCTAAATGTCCATCAACAGATGAATGGATAAAGATGTGGCACGTATATACAATGGAATATTACTCAGCCATAAAAAGAAATGAAACTGAACTGTTTGTAGTGAGGTGGATGGACCTAGAGTCTGTCATATAGAGTGAAGTAAGTCAGAAAGAGAAAAACAAATACCATATGCTGACACATATATATGGAATCTAAAAAAAATAAAAAGGTTCTGATGAGCCTAGGGGCAGGACAGGAATAAAGACGCAGATGTAGAGAATGGACCTGAGGACAAGGGGAGGAGGAAGGGTAAGCTGGGACGAAGTGAGAGAGTAGCATTGACATATATACCCTACCAAATGTAAAATAGATAGCTAGTGGGAAGCAGCTGCATAGCACAGGGAGATCAGCTCAGTGCTTTGTGACCACCTAGAGGGGCAGGATAGGGAGGGTGGGAGGGAGACACAAGAGGGAGGGGATATGGGGATATATGTATACATGTGGCTGATTCACTTTGTTGTTCAGCGGAGACTGGAACAGCATTGTGAGGCAATTATACTACAATAAAGATGTTTAAAAAAAAAGACGTATCTCAGTCAAATTAAATTACAGAGAGTATTGACATTGATAGAATAAAAATTCCTAAGATAGAACTGGGCAGAATTCCTAAAGTAACACCTAGTTCTTACAAAATCTACCACTAGGAAACAGAGGTTTCATTTTATATCTCATTGTACCTGCACCAAGGAACCTTCTTTAGCAAAGTCCCAACATGCCTCTTCAATTTCAATACGACATTTTATTCTGAAGTTAATAGATAATAATACGTACAACCATAGAATATCAGCTAAATCAAGAAACTAAATATAGAGAAGGTAATACTGTAGCTTCTGTTCTATTAGGACATAAGAACAGGACCCAAATCTGACCAGATATAAGATCTTTAGACTCATTCAATCCAGTACTGCATGGCAGAGCATAGAGCAAGCCTCTCAGAGATGGTGTTGTACCAGAACAACCTTCCTGACTTAGTTTTCCTCCCTCACAGAATCAATTTGGTTAAGAGAGGAAACCAAAGTCATACAACATCATCATGTGAAAGCCATTCGAAAGAGAATGAAAAAAAGAATATAGAGAATGTAGGAGAAGATTCCTGTGAGCTCCAGATAATTAATTATTATAGACTACATATTATGTTTCTTTTAGTTTTTAACTTATTAAACATGAAAGGGCCTTTATATTGTGAAAAGCACCCAAGTGTTATGACTTTGTATGGGAATCATCATTAAATCAGCTACCCCTAACTAATTGTTAGAAACACCCTATGTAAGAAATACAGACATATATTAGAGATACATAGCTGGGCAAATGGTGTTAATGGCAACAAACATGTTTTTCAACATGCTTTTCTGAGTTCTTAGAAATGCCTTTGACAAAAAGGTTAATGACAATTTTCTAAAACACAACAAAATGTTGATTGTAATGATATTATAATTATTTAAGTATACGTGTTTTTTTATGCCTTTCTGAGTTTTTCAAGTTGGTTACTTATTAGAGCTTTAACCAAAAATTAATGAATTATGAGAAGTTATAGATTACATATATATAAGAACAGAAACACCTTTTATTTCTCTGTGTGTATGTATTTAATTCAAACTTTATAATTTAGATTCAGCATGAATCACAATAAATGGATCTTCAGCAGAGTTACTAATAGAAAAATTAGCATTGCCATCGCCGGAAACATAGATTTTAATTCCTGTACAATCGTTACCAATTTTATCTCCAGAAATGACATCACAATATGTACCAGCAGGAAGACCAGTTTGCAAAGTTGAAGATAATGCCCTGTAAAATAAAATTTAAGATTTCACCACAATTAAAAGCAAGAATACAGACTATCTCTAAAACAAAGAGTTTAACTTTGTGCTGTAGAACTCTAAGCAGTCAAGGTCTCAATGAAAATAAAATCTAAATACAAAGGCCTCCCCAGTGGCTGTAAGTAGTTTTCTTAGGGCCAACAATATTCTTATAGAAGAGAAGACTTAGGCGTAACCTAGTCAAGAGTAAATATTATTAAAAAAAAAAAAAAAAAGGTTGAAGAGTATCAGTGAAGATTTGGTTGAATTGGCTCCCTTAGAGAAAATTGATTCCTGTGGTAAACACACACATTTTAAATTTGTCTTCATCTGAACTTAAGAAAATACTGATTACTGTCAAGAATTTAAATATGATTATTTGTTTAAAAACCTTTTTTTTTTCAAGAGGGTCAAATAAATTTGTGCTGGAGATAAAAATAATCCCGCATTTCTATGAAGAAGTATATGGTTTTAAAATACAAAGCTGTCCCATAAATTTATTTTGACTCTCCCATCTACGAAAGACAGAAATTAAAGGACTGGCAATGGAGTCTTGGGGAAGAAAGAGATACACTTGATTTATTTTTGTCAGTAAAATATAATTTGGGCTAGAGTGAGCTAAGCATGAGTGGAAGTTAGCCTTGGACAAAGCTATTTCAACTGCTTGCAGAGAGGTCTCCTGAGCTATAGTTCTCTGTGTGAGGGAATCAGTATACTTGAGACAGAGAATATAAGTGTCACAAATGAAAAGCCAGTAATGAGATGTTTCAGAACTAAAACTAAAAAATCTCCTGAGGTCAATCAATGACCATAACATATATATTCTTTATATATATATATATGTATGCTTTAAAAAGTATTATTTGTCACAGAAAGACAGGACAGTGAAAAAAGAAGACCAAAGAACTAGATACCAGGGTAGGTGAAAAAAAAGAGACAGAAAAAAAGATATTTCCATCCTGAGGCAGTATTTTTCCATTATTTATTTTAAAAGTCCTAGAAGACAGTCTTCTAGGGATTTCACAACCTTTATATTATGTGAATATTTATGTGAGGTGTATATGTTAGCATATATATGTGCATCATATCTGCCCATGATATGCACAAGTGTACAAAAATAACTCTACTTAGAAGAGAAAGCCCTTATAAAGAGAGGAGATCAAAAGAATAAGAGTCATCATCATTTTTCTGCTGATCACTATGTTTTCTTAATCTGCTGACTAAAGGATTTTTCAGATATGAAAGAAGTAAATGAACAGGAAAAGAATAAACCAAGAACATGTTGGTACAATTATTTCTAATTGATGTCTACTTACCAGTCATCATTGTTAAAGACAATGAATCCTCTGTTTCCTCTTCCAAAAGCTACTTGGTTGCTACCATTATCCCACCAGTTTGTTAAAGGTTGGCCATCAACTACATTACGGAACACAACCATGTTCCTAAACACAAAATAGCATAGGAAATGCCGATGAATATGTCAACAGTTTAAAACAAAATGTTAAGAAACTGTATTATTAGAGGATATCTCTAAATAAGTATTTCTACCTTATTTGACGCCATCGATGTTCACAGACCCAGTCATTGCCACAAGTAGTATCTGAATTAATAGTAACTTCTTTAATGACTCCATTATTATTTGGTGGCCCAATCCAATCATTAACATCCTCAATTAAGAAAACTATATTAATACATTTTAAAAGCTCACATTATTAACATTACATGTGTCCTTATTCAGTCCACCAAACCCAATCTGTCCCTTATGTGTCTCTGTAGTGTCTTCATTGAGAATCCAACTTGTTCCGTATTTTTACTGAATTTATCTTCCCCCTAACTTCCCATTCTCTAGTGCCATATTTCAAACAAGGCTATGATTCTCTTACACTCTCATTTTCTTTGCAAGGAATTGCAATGACTTCTTAATATCACTCTAGGTAGTTCAATGTCACTGAAATGGCAAGGCCTTTAGTGTCAGAAGCAGCAGGACTAAAAGATAGGTTCTATTAGTACTAGCTACAAAAACTTAGTTAATATACAAAACTTCGGTGCCTGATTTTCCTCTTCAGTAAAGTGAAGATATTACTTAGTGGCTATAAAAATTAAACGAGGTATGTAAAAATGCTTTCCACATGATAATTGCTAAATAAATATTAGTTTCTTTCATTCTTCTTTGTTAAATAAATGTACTAATCAAAGCATCACAATATCCCTTACTAAATTGACCAAATTTTTAATATTGTGGTTTCTGATTGGTACTTTCAAAGATAATCATAGGAAAAAACAGATTATGTCTAGGAAGGTTATAAAGGTCTGTCTTTAATCCTGTTGTATGATGAATAGTGGACAAAACTAAGAGTTGTTAGCATGCACAAGTCCTGGAGAAGTCTTGGAAATGTTATGGGAAAAGGGGAAATGGACATACGCCATGACTCTGGCCATCAGAAATAAGACCAGTTAGTGGTAATTACAAGAAGTTGGCTCAATATAAAGGGACATCTTCTAAATATTAAGGCTATCTAACAATAGAATGAGTTGCTGTACAAAGTAGTGGACTTCTCAATTTGAAAATAATCTACTAGAAACTAGATAAATACCTATCTGGTTTGCAGTGAAGAAAATTTTCTACTTCAGGTATGAAGTTGCTGTATGATGTTGCATTTGAAATCTTCAGTTTGAAAACTGTCCACTAACTTACCAAATATATTCTTTAATAATCTTATTTCTCAGTTTTTTTAAAATTATTACTCAGATTACTGTCTTTACCATACCGCCCAAATTTTTTTCATCTTCAACATTCCCAGCAGAGTCAGCAAATGTCTCTTCTTTAACACATATACTTTCTTTCCTGTTATACCATACTTTCCCTATTGAACCTAGGTCCAATTGGATCATCTCTTTGCTTCCCAAAAAACTTCTTTTAAAAGTATTTAACAAGTATGTATATTGCTCATACTGTAGTGCATGTACTGTTTTAATTTTTTTGAAGTGTTAATTTGTAATCATCATATCAACTCTATGAAATAGGTACTTATGAGAAATACATATTTTACTCACTGTATCTTATTTTTAAGTGTGTTTTGTTTTCTTTGGTGAGGGGCTACCTTTGTCATATTTTGAAATAGCTTACATACTCTTCGTCCATAGAGATCATTAATTTTAATTATTTTAATATCCACTGCATTGTTAAAAGAGTCCTGCATCAGGTCTACACTTAATAAATATTTGATACAAAATATACTGAATGTAATAGCATCATGTGAAATTAAAACAAAATTAACCTCTTTTTCTTGAGGAAAAGACGTTTTGGACAATACCAAAACTTACTTGTCCATTTTCAAAATGTCTTGGCCAACGGTAGCTTGACATTACTCGTGTAAATCCGTAGGGATGAGCGAGCATAAATCCAACTCCCATTTTGTACAGTCTATAACATTATAGAAGAAAATAATATTTTTAATATCAGTAAAATGTAGGTTTAAAAATGGGGAACTTTGTTTCTTACCTAGGGTCCCAGAATGTAAGAATAGATGCTCCCCCAGCTCCATGCCCTCGCTGATTGTCATGGTTATCAACAAAGACAAGTGCTCTGTCAGAAGGCATGAAACCCCAGCCTTCTCCCCAGTTCCTATTTAAAAAGAAAAAAAAAATCTTAAAAGCACCTATATGTATTCTTTTACAATAGCTTTAGAGTAACCTACATGTGTATTTCGTTCAGAATTGCACCCTCTAATGAAATTCTCTAATTAAGTGATTATTCTGTAGGGCTTTCAAAATATAAACTACATAGATATATTATCTACAAATTCATTTCATGCATGTATATATGTAGGAATTACTTGACTTATATTCATGTTACAGGTATAAGATTTTTGTTATAAAAGTTATTTTAGAAGTTTCACTAAATTATAATTTAGATGGACTGCAGAAGGTTCAACATTCTTATCATTTTATACACAATGGCAAACTGTTTTTAAATAAGGCTTCAATATTATATTGTTATAATATAAATATTTTAATATTTGAAATTAATTGATTAATATATGTAAATTCTACAGTACGGCCACATTGTAGGGACTTCATAAGGTACAGAATCATTTTAACAATAACCTGGCCTGCACAATTTATGTGCAAACATTAGTCAAATCTAGTAGAGACGTATAATACCAGGATTAAAATCTCTATGTGATGTTTTGGGTCTCTAAAATTACTTCCTCGTGATTGCCGTTCTAAATAATGATGATCATTTGGCGTTTGGGGAACTCTGACACTTGCTATTAGTAAATGAATCCTTGGATGTTGTCTAAATAAGAAGGCTTAAAGAGGAAAATTCATGTTGGGGTAATATCACAAATAAATCTGTGAAATACTTCAAAGGATCAATTGTATTTCACTTACTTTAAGTAAGACATCTTCTCTCCATTCCACTTGCGCAGAACTGTGCCTAGTTTTGCACCATATTTAAATTCTGTCACACGGCCATTTCCAAAGTACTCACTGCTTTTAATTGGCTCACCACCCAGATCAATTACCTAGTAGAAATCAAGAAGAAAATATCGTTTTAAATAAGAGCTGAAAAGAATTTTAACTAACGAGTTACTATTATATAGAAAATAACTTTATACTATTTATGTTATGTGAAATGCCCCAAATGCTTTTGCTTATGTTAAGATTCTTATTTTCCTTTGTTAAAATCTATGCTACAATATTAAAAGTAACATGACAAAGTAACCTGTTGTCCTGTGAGAATGCTGACCTAATTTAGTCTTGCACATAAATGATAAGAATAGCTCACACTTACAGAGCACTTAATATCCAGCTGGCAATATTTCTAAGTGCTTGCTAAATATTACCTCTTTAATTCTCCAAAGAAAACAAAGACATAACCATTATCATTATTCCTTTCGATAAATTTGAAAAAATTATTGCTCAGAGAGGTTAATCAATTTGCCTAAACAGACACAGCTAACAGCGCTATAGCCAAGAATTTAAGTCACATAGCCTGGCTCAAGACAACAACTATATTCTTATCTGTCTTCTATAATGGTCTCTGGGGAGATGATACATGACACAGAGATTTTTGGCAGCCTAAAAAAATTCTCGGCACTTGCATAAAAAAGCTCCTGTGATAGAGTCAGATGTGCTGTCTCTGAATCAAAAGAGTTTAAGGAACACTCCTCCGTATACATGAGTCAGCCACTAACCTACAGAAATTGCACTTTTAATGAAATCTGCCATTTACTTTCTGATGAATCTTTGTTTTATCTGCACATATATGTATTGATGTACCTCCTGGTAAATGAAAGGTTTACTTCCTGCAGGGAACCATCTTGTGTTTAGATTATGCAGTTTATCCAAAATTGCCTTCATGTCTCCAGGCCACATGTGCTTAGAAGCATCAATTCTGAACCCTGCTACACCAATGTCAATGAGACGGTTCAGATATTCAGCAATCGTGAAGCGCACATAATCTTTCTCCAGTGCAAGATCAAGAAGACCAACCAGACGACAATCTCGGACCTATTGAGGTAAAAAATGTTGTGACTGGTACATAAGCATCATCTTTGCCTGAGAATCCATTTGATTATTCATTCATTTATTCATTAATAGATATTTCTATAGTGCCTTCTTTGCATTGGTCTCTGGGGATACTGACATTCTAGTATGGACATACCTTTGAAACATTTTCTAGTATAAAAATGGAGAATGTAGGAAATACAGTGGATGAGCTTTTTCATTGTGAACAATTTAATTGGGAAAAATGTTTTAAATATTGATTTGAGATTCTTTGTTTGAACAGTCAGGCTTGGAATCCTGTTCTAAGGAATCTCAACTAATATTTAAAATGAGATCAATAAGCTACATGTGGATAATAAAAGGACAGCTCTTTTTGCTAATTACCTGAGAGGCATCATTATAGTTCTCAATGTCTCCACTTCCAGTTTTACATTTACCACCATTAAAATCCCAACCAGAGTATGGGACTGCTGGAAAATCCTCAGTTCCAGGGTTGAAGTAACTCCCACAAGTACTGCTCGTTCCTTCAGCCACACCATTTCCACACATATGATTAATTATAGCATCCACATAAATACGGACCTGAAAGGCAAAATTTCTATTTCAATGGGACCTAGAGAGAGGTAGAAATTTATAATAGTATTAATTTGAGTTTATAGCACATTAATAACACTCCAAAATATTTCTTTGTTATTTTATAACTTACCTTCCTAGAAGAGCAACAGTCAAATGTTAAAGGAAATCATTGTGAACTAAAGCCCTACATGCATTCTAGCCACTTGGTGGAATATTTACATATATGACAAATTAAGATAACCCAAAACTACCATAACTGTGAAAAAATGCAAAAGCCCTTTTTTTTTGGCGGGGAGGGGCAGGAGAAAAGAATCAGATTAGGCAGGAGAGATGATTGGTTTTTGCAATTTCCATGGGTCATCCTAGGAAATAAAAAGCCAGTCTCTACTATCTATTTAGGATCAGTAGGTATTGTCTCTTGTTATGCTCCTCATCAAAGAGAAAATAATTATTTACCATCAAAGAACCTATGGGAAGAAAGGCCCAGGACTTATGGGTGGAGACACAAGTCACATAAAAGTAACAGCCAATACTGTAACTGGAATTTCCAGTTCCTAACTGGAAAAGTGTTCCTCAGAAATGCATGTAGCCAGGAGGGTTAAAAGTTGGTATTTTGCTGTATGAGTAAGTTCGTGGCCTTAAACTTTTACTTACATCTTCTTTAGTGCATAAATAAATATTTACAAAAGCTGAACATAAGGTAACAATTACATTTTAATTTATGGCTAAAGCATGAAGTAAAATTTTAAAATATATGAAAATCGTTGTGCTTGAAAGGAACAGGAGGCAAGAGAGAGAAATCCTTTTTCTATATAATACTTTTAAAGGGAAATTTAATTCACTTACACCAACGTTGTTACATCTAGTCACCATGTCTTTGAATTCATCCTCATTTCCTGATCTTGTACATAACTTGTAGCTAACTGGTTGGTATCTTTCCCACCAAGGTCTTGAAGGGTTATTAATTACCGCATTTTCATTGGGTGGGGAAACCTACAAATAAAGCAACAGTAGTAAGTATCAAATTACAGCTTACTTTGTATCACTGAATATTCTAGAAACGACTCAAGAGTCTAAAATTGTTTCTGAATCTTTGTATTTGCAGCCACATTCCTTGACAACCATTAGAAAATATTAACTTCACATTGGAAATGTCCTGCTGAAAAAAAATATTGTATTAGAAATAAAACATGAAGTTGCCAACAATTTCAAATTTTTTTCTTCCTCAGAAAACTGTTTTACTTAGAGTACTTATTTGTGAAGTAAAATGTTGTCCCAGCTTCACAGACACAGAGCATAATACCATTTACTCTAAGCACAGCGAAGTCTGCAATTTATACTGTGAACAATACCCACCTGAACCCCTCCAAATCCTTTGGGAGCTAAGTATCGCTCACATTCAAGAGCAATATCAACCCAGCGCCACTCAAACAGATGGACAATAGATGTCCGTCCAGATTCGGTATTTGGGGCATACTGAGCCCAGCAGAATCCAATGGCTGAAAGCAATAGAAAGAACTTCATTTTGCTTTCAAGCTGTCAGTGTTCTTTCCAGCAACTATTTATATTCCTGTAAGAAGCATATTTTACAATGTAAATGTTAACATGAATAAACACTTAGAGCATAAACCATTTATTCATAATCTGAAAAGAACTATCGATAATAATGTTAAACAGGTGAAGAACAGCCATAAAATCTCCCAGGAATGACACCTAAATGACCTTTTAGAACAATGTTTTCCTTTTTTAGGGAATATTAACCATTTTTAAACATCTGGCATTTTATATATCTATATGTATATAAAAGGTCCGTAATCATGTATTATTTAACTAGGATTCGATCATATTTCTGAAGTCCTTCACTAAGAGAAGGAGATTAACAATTAGGGCCAACTGAATTCACAGTGAAAATTTTGCCTGAACTATCTATTGCAAACATTTGTAATGTTTCAATTTCAAAAAGAAACAGAATATTCAATTCAGTTCTGGTTTCACCTTCAAAGAAAATTTGTAGTTATTTCAATTTCTGGATTAAGATTTAAGAAACTATTTGGAAGATGGATGCACATGCATTGAGGCAACAGACCTTTCCCCTCCTCCCTCCCCCCTCCATCAAATCCTGTGCTTAATGCATTGGCTATAGCAGTAGAGTGTGGCTTTTTTCTTTCTCTCTCTCTCTTATTTCTTATAACCAAATATCTCTTCTACCTGATTAAACACTACATCAATAAATTTGCATCCATTTTCCTTCTTAATGTACATGAAATCCTGCTAGAGAGAATATAGTACAGGCGGGAAGAAGTCCATTCATTCAACAAGCATTAACTGAGTGCCTGCTTTTTGCTAAGCACATGGATGATACTCAGGATACAATGATGAAAAAGATGGAGAAGGTTTTGTTCTTGAGCAGCTTACATTCTAGTGGAAAACCAGAAAATACATGAGTTAATAATAATAATAATAATAAAACACTTCAAGATGGCAATAAGAACTAATATGAAATAACAGTGTAATGAAATAGAAAATGACTTCACCATCAGGGTATTTTAGACTGAATAGTCTGGGAAGGTATCTTCAAGAAAGTGATTTTCAACTAGAATTTGGAGGTTTAGAAGGAGCTAGTGATTTGAAGATCAGAGAAAGAGAAATCTAGATAGAACAAAGTGCAATAGTAAAAGCCCAAGGCAGGAAAAAGCTTAGAATACTCAAGTCTCTCTCTCTCTCTCTCTCTCTCTCTCTCTCTCACACACACACACACACACACACACACACACAGTCAGCACAGCTAAACAGTGTGTGATAAAAGGGAGAGTCAAGTAAAACTGTATTCCTGTAAGAAGCATATTTTACAAAGTAAATGTTAACATGAATACATACTTAGAGCACAAACTGTTTATTTGTAATCTGAAAAGAACTATCAATAAAAATGTTAAACAGGTGAAGAACATCCATAAAATCTCCCAGCAATACCATCTAAGTGACCTTTTATAACAATGTTTTCCTTATTGAGGGAATATTAACCTTTTTAAACATCTGGCATTATACATATCTACAAAGTCTGTAATCGTGTTATTTAACTAGGATTAGATCTTTTTTTTAAGTCCTTCACTAATAGAAGGAAAATAACAATTAGGGCCAACTGATTTCACAGTCAAAATATTGTCTTGGCATTATTAAACAAAAAAATAAAAAATAAAAAAAAATAATGCAACTACATTTTCTAGTAAAGAACTGGTAAGAATAAAATGAAATCAAAGAAAAGAGCTTCAATATACTAAACCTGTACACGAAAAAAAAAATATATTGTCTTAACTGTCTAGTGCAAGCATTTGTAATGTCTCGATTTCAAACAGAAACGGAATATTCAATTCAGTTCTGGTTTCAGTCCCAACCAAAGTTTTTAGTTATTTAAGTTTCTGCCTTAAGAAATTAAGAAATTTCAATATGAGGACTTCCCTGCTGGCACAGTGGTTAAGAATCCGCCTGCCAATGCAGAAGACACGGGTTCGAGTCCTGGTCTGTGAAGATCCCACATGCCGCGGAGCAACTAAGCCCATGAGCCACAACTACTGAGCCTGTGCGGTAGAGCCCGTGAGCTACAACTACTGAGTCCACGTGCCACAACTGCTGAAGCCCGTGCGCCTAGACCCCGTGCTCCGCAACCAGAGAAGCCAGTGCAATGAGATGCCCATGCACATCAAGGAAGAGTAGCCCCCGCTCGCAACAACTAGAGAAAGCTCACGCACAGCAACAAAGACCCAACGCAGCCAAACATGAATAAATGAATAAATAAATAGATAGATAGATAGATAAATAAAGAGTAGCTCCCGTTCGCCGTAACTAGAGAAAGCCCAGGTGCAGCAACGAAGACTCAATGCAGCCAAAAATGAATAAATAAATAAGTAAACAAATAAATAAATAAAATTTAAAAATGAAAAAATAAAAAAAGAAATTTCAGTATGACATTTTATTCTGAGCTGAGTAGATATTAATAAAACGTACAACCATAGAATATTAGCTACATCAAGACATTAAGTTTAGAGAAGGTAATTCTGTGGCTTCTATTCCATTAGGACATAATCACAGGACCCAAATCTGACCAGACATAAGATCTTTAGACTCATTCAGTCCACCACAGAACATCTGAGCAAACCCCTCAGTGACGGTGTTGTACCAGAACATCTTTCCTGATGTCCTGGATGTTTTGGAAACTGTGGGTTTTACCATCAAAAGCAGTGTCACTGTGAAAGACTTTGAGTTCAGATATGATACTGTAAGGTCTTAAGTGCTAATGATCACAGTACTGAGATAAGGCATATTTCAAAATATAAGCACTGATGCATTTAAGTTGTATTGCTAATCTTGTAAGTACATTAGGGTAACTAAGCGAAGCAACAAGTCTATTCTCAGTAGAATGATTTATAGGTAGGTTGGGCAGGAGGTTTGCAGCAGGATTAGGTGCCAAAGTGAGTCCGGAGTGATAATTCCAGATAATCAGAAAAGGAAACAAAAAATACATCTGATGATTGAAATAATTCTAATAGCGCTCTAATTTCTAACAGTGAATGATGGAACCATTGGGAATTCTAAAGTGTTTCTGCTTTTCTGTCTGGCTACAGGGTATGCTCCATTCTATTTAAGTGTTGAGCTTCTCTGATCTTAATTTACAGTGATATATTTGTTTGCTGCTTTTCTAAGAATAAGAGGAGATAATGGAGTGGTATCGTAGAATTCAGACTGTAAATTTAATGTCCATAAAAATCCATGAGCGCAGTGTATCCAGTCAGAAATGTTTTGTGGAGGGATTCTCAACATGGTCAGAAGCTGTAATAATGATACAATTCAACCAATAAAAAAGGACTGAGAGAGACAAGACCTCTCTCTTTCCCAAGAAATCAGGAAATCTTGACGAAAGAACTCATAAAGAAATAAAGGCAAAACCTGATCAAACGGTTAAGGGAAAGGAGGAAGGAGTCTGTCTCTCAGTTGGATTGTGGTCAAATTCCCACAGACTGATTGCTAAAGTATGCAGAAGGAACAAATGCATATACACTGAAATTCTTTGTGATACATTTGAATTAAAAGGCAACACTGATTTGAGACTTATGCAACATAGTGTTGCAGTAAAGAGATTCTTCCCAAACAGAAAAAGACTTTGGCACTAAAGAGCTCTAATAGCAGCTTTGGCGTGGAAGTGTGGCCTCAACAGCATGGTCTTTGCACAAGGAGAATTTGCATCAGCAGGGAAGGGGCTGGTGGTCTATATTAGTCAAAAGACAGTTTCACATGGTAGCTTAGCAGGCATCAAGGAAGCCACAATATAAAGGAGGAAGATGGATGGTGCCACACGGCTCAGGAGAATACAATCATGTCTGAGATACGGCATCACATCTTCCAGATAGAGAATCTGGAAGACTTTGAGGGCAAGCTGTCAATGCCACAGCAAATGGGTGGAGTCAGAGTTTGAGACATACAATGAAACATGTGAATCTTCAGACACATCTTCACTGAGACCAGAGAGTTGATATGAAACCTAACTGAGGAAACAACGTTATTGGCTAAAGAACCCCTTTTATTCAGCAAATCTGCACTTTCAGGAGAAATAACAAATGAATTAAGTATCAGTCCAGGATATAGTGAAACATTAAGATGACATGGAGTACATGACCCTTGAAATGAGGGGTCATGTGTGTGCTAGCAAAGTGATATGACAAGTGAGTCCAGAAAAAGAGAATTTTGGAGAGAGACTGCAGAGCAAAAAGAAGCATAGGTTTTAGAATGAATGCTTTGGATTTCAAGTGACAAAAACAATCAAGAACAATTTGTTAGCTTTGTCACTGGGAAGTTAAGGGATACAGATGGCTTGGGACTGGAATTAAAAGCTCAAAGAAACCTCAAGACATTTTCTGTCTCCATCTCTTGGCTCTGCTTTCCAGTGTCTTGGCTTCATTCTCAGGCAGGCTTTTCCCACACAGTGGCAAAACTGGTCAAACGCAGTGTCAAGCTTACTTCCCAGCAGACTGGCAAACTCAGAGAAAAAAGTAAGCACTTCTTTCCCAACAGTGTAAGCCAAAGACTCAAGACTGACTCTTAATTGGTCTGGCTCAGCGTATAAACCCACCCCTGAACCAAACATTGCGACAAGGGAATGGAATGTCCTGACTGTTCCAGCATAGATCACATGCCTACCCCTGCAGGTGAGAAATAAGGCTAACTGTGCCTTAACAGAATGGGTGAAACATGGTCTCTGTGTAGTTTCTTACCAGGAAACCTAGGTACTGTTACCACTAAAGGAGGAGGGGATGCTTGACAGGGATGAACAATAAATACTCATCACATGCACATGTTGGAATCTTCTGGTTCATGTGGATAATATCCTGGAAGGAATTATCACTAAAAGTTATTGCTAACTATAATAATTAACTATGAAAGGAAACTACATAATCTTAGAATTATGGTAGTGGAAAGTGTGCATGTACTTGTAAATATGTTGTCTAATAAGTACATTGTGGATTTAGTATACCCTATTTGTCTTGAAGTGTCCATGATAAATGTTATTTGTTTTTTGTCTGTACTTGCCTTTGATAATTTTGGTCTGGATTATTATTCCAAATTCTGTAGTTTGTCAATGCTAAAAAAATATACATGCATGTCTTTTGCCATATGGCTTTGCAATTCTTCCTATTAAAGTATACAGAGTATATCTGCTTATTCAAATGGCATTACTTCTTACTCAAAGCCACTAATAGAGCTCTTAGGCTTGTCCATGTGTCTTGCTTTAATCAATGGAATATTTTCACACTGGGGCAAGCAAAGGCTTTAAATGTTCTTTCATGACAAGACTTGGTCCCTGTATTTCTGCTTTGCATCATGAAAAGAACATACCTTGAGTGGCCACTGACTGAAGAAAATGGATCAGACATGACTTTAACTCACAGCCTGAAGTCAAGCTCAGGTAAACGACATCATGAAGCAGAGCTGTCTCAAACAAACTGCAGACCTCAGAGCAGGAAAATTCAGCATTTGTTGTTTTAAGCTCCCAAGATTTTGAGTTTCTTGATTATGTAGCATTATTGCAGCTGAAAATTATTCAGCTTTTCACACTCCCTGTGAGTTACATTCCACTTATTTTCAACATAATATATTGTATAAAAATGCTGCTGTTATAAATAGTAAGAACATTTTGACATATTACAGATTATTTCATAATATTCTTTCGAACACTGTAACTTTTAAAGGTCTCAAAAACATTTTCCACAGAAGGTATTGAACTTAAAAATCAAAAATATAGCATTTACAAAATTTCTTCCTGTACTTAAGTTTAAAAGCAACATATCATGCCCCTATAGATGCTTTCAAGTGCTCCTGGACAAGGAGGGAGGAGGTGAGGGCAGGCAATCCAGCTCCCAAACATCCCACCGCAATTCCAAAGAGAGGAGCCTCATTACTAGAGTTTTATACATTGATTTTCCACAGGAGGTTTTAATTTTAAAAGGGGCAGGGGGAGGGGATTGTCCTGATAAGTTAAAAAACACGTTTGTAACCTATGTGACTACACGGTCATCCTACCTAGAAAATTACAAATTTTCTCCTTACTCCTAAAAGTAATTTGTTTCTGTATACCCAAATTACATCCACATATAAATAGCTAAAAAATAGTCAATAATTATGCTAAATGATGCATCATAGAGGCAATATCCCTTTCCTACACAACCTAAATAATCACATTATAAAAAGTAAGTGTTCTTGGGGGCTTCCCTGGTGGCGCAGCAGTTGAGAATCTGCCTGCCAATGCAGTGGACACGGGTTCGAGCCCTGGTCTGGGAAGATCCCACATGCCGCGGAGCAACTGGGCCCGTGAGCCACAACTACTGAGCCTGCGCGTCTGGAGCTTGTGCTCCGCAACAAAGAGAGGCCGCGACAGTGAGAGGCCCGCGCACCGCGATGAAGAGTGGCCCCCGCTTGCCGCAACTGCAGAAAGCCCTCGCACAGAAACGAAGACCCAACACAGCCAAAAATAAATATAAATAAAATAAAAATTAAGAGCTTTGAGATATAATTTTTTAAAAAAGTGTTCTTCTTATCACTCCTTTAGCCATGCCTTTACCAGAATATGTCCCATGTTAAACGTCGCCAATTGAAAAGATCTTAGCTCCTTGTTAAGTGTACCCTTGAGAGAGGAAATGAAACATTCTCTCATTTGCACTCATAAGAGTACATCTGTGGAATATGTATGTTACTGCTAAATAGAAAACAAACATACTTCCACGCAGCTTTTCAGCCGATGTGTAAGTAGATTATGGCAGATTCTGACACTCGGAGCATTCTTTACCCTCTAGTGGAAAGCGACGTGGTAGTCAGTGACTGACATTTGGCGGTTGGAAGACTGCTCAGAGTCTACCTACATATCCTCCCTGTTAGATATTCCTACCACTGCAGTCACACCTCTGAGTAAAGACATTATCTCCAGGAGATTTTTTAAAATAATCATTAAAATTTCATTCAGTTAATATAAACTATCAATATATTAAGCCATTAACACCTACTAAGTTTTTGAGGCAGTAAGAAGGGATACATTTTATTTTCTTTGAGGACTCATTTCCTCTTTTCTTTTGATAGCTTACTAAGAAGATTGACTCCACAGGTCTGAGTGAGCTCAATGGAAGAACAGGGAATACCAGAGGCTGGACTCAGAAGCCATATTTTCTAACAAAGCCACTTATTGGCTGCTCCCTCCCATATTTATATTGCATTGGGGAAGTGGGGGTCTCTGTCTGCTGAGCACTTTCTGTAGTCACCCAGTCCAGATGTACCAGTCAAAGCATCACTCTTTGTGGATTAATGAAACTGTGAAGCATTATATGTGTTGTGTTTGTAACATTCCCCAGTAAACCCTCTTTTACGTTTACTGTAATGAAGTTAGTATGTCCTTCGAGAGACAAACATGTTACTGGTTGAGATGAGTTAACAAAAAGAAAAAAAGTTTTAAAGGAAGAAATTGTGAGAGTAAAATTGTGGGATGCTATTCTTGTGAGTTTTCCATGACCAAATGTTGCATAAGGGTAGGAAGGCTCCAAAAGGGGGAGAAAAATCAAAGACAATCATGGGGCATGGATAGGAATTCCAGAGCAAATGAACTGTTAGAGAGAGCTCTGAATATTTATTACTGTGTCACTAGCAAGGAATAGTGAAAATATATAGAAAGAAACTATAATTGAGGTTATTTTTTCATATTCTTTTTCTTCTTTAAAACTCTTGACTTTAACACAACATACTTATTGTCCCTTCAAAACACCAAAAAGTATGAAGGAGATTATTTTTCTCTACTCATCTTCTTTTTCTATTTTGAGGAATAGCTACATGTACCGAACACTCTGGCGTCTCTCTGCCACTTCACTCACTAGAGGAAGTGGGTAAAGTCTTTTTGATGAGTTTGGAAGGAAATATTGCACACATGCAGCCCGGCTCCTTCTCTTTCTCTTGGCGGTTGATAAAGGTATTCTGCTTTTTTCTTCTAGAGAGGCTCTGCCCCGTCCAGGGCAGCCCTGCTCCAGTTCAGGCTCTTGAGTGTAAATGTCGATCTAATTCTTAGGTTCACTATTAAGAATGCCGCTCATCCGCTGATAAAAACTAGTCTCTTACATTATTAGCTTTTAAATAAAGGTAATCGTTTTGATTTGTATCTTCCTTACACTTTTGTTTGCTTTTTCAGTAAGTTTCACCCCAGGACCTGGGAATATGGACTCTTATGTAGCGACACCTCTAAGCCTGCACACTGAAAATGTTTCCATATAGTACCTCTAAAATTAAACCTCTATAACATGAAACTGTATTTACACAAAATATTTTTTTACTCAGAAAAATTTCTGTATAGATATTAGTCCTTTTTATTTTTCTTCCCTTTGTTGGTTTTTTTTAACAACAAAAAAAAATGGATACCAATTTCTTAATTTGGTATCTTTAGACTATAAAGCAGAAAATCCTTTATACCAAATAATGCCTTTCCTTCTCAAATGAAAAAAATTTAAGTTTATTCTCATTGGAGGAGCGTTTTGCTGGATGTAAGTCTCTATTCTAATTTTTTTTAATGTATTAGTACTCATTTTGGTACAGGAAAACATTTCGTAGCTAAACTTTCATCTTCTACAAAGCCAGTAATATTACTAAAACCATCCGTTTCTGGCAGATTGAGGGGCTTTGTAAAATGTTATAGTATGCTTGAGGTGTCACTGGACTGACAGTTAAATCAAGGGATAGTTCTATTATTTCCATCCCCAGTGATATAAAAATAGTAAGCAGGAAGTAGGTTGTCATTCAAAATCAGTGATTTCAACACATGACAGTAGTAGCCTGGAGTGACGATTGACAGATGTAGGTTTACACAAATCTGAAAGGATTCAAAGATTGGCAGACCTATGTGCAAGTGGACTACAAGTGTTGAATTCAGTTTCATTTAAACTACACAGCTCGGGGCTAGTAGGAGGAGTGAAGCAGACCACAAAATTAATGTAACCTAAAACTTAAGAAACTAATTCTGTATACTATCAGTTTAAGGAATGATAGTTCCTAGAATTTCCCCACAGAAATATATAAAGGTCTTGCATAGAAAGTGATCTTCTACATAGTCAGAAATGCCACTGCTGGTATCGATATATCAAACCTATTAGGAAAGCCTTGACAGGAAATGTGTTTTTCTGATATTAGTCTCTTTCTACCTATCCAACCTATTTTCCCCTTGTATCCCAGAAATCTCCCTCTCCAGCCTCACTAATCAACTAATCTATTTAGTACCACCACACAGTCTCTTTCATTCCTCTGTGCCTCTGTCACTACTTTTCTTCTTGGAATACTCCTCCCTCTTTTCTCCTCCTTACAAATCCTCATCTATATATCAAGCCCTTCCCTTTCCACAAAGCTTTCTCAACCATTTCAGAACAGGCATCATTTTCCTCCTTTGAAGTCAAACAATCTACTACCCATACTTCATTACGCACACTGTTACAATATTTTCCTCTATTTTTATTAATGTATCACATAGTTCTCTTTTGCTCTCACAACTAGACTCCTACTTAAACATGGGTAACATGTTTCAAAGTACCTAAAAGAGTCCTATGCACTTAATAAACATATGTTGGATTGATTGATATGCACTTTCATTGTAAGCTACAGAATTTACTTAATCTTTGCTTGCGGCCCTACAGCACATGGAAGATAATATACAAAGCTAAGGCTGACGTTTCTGATAGAGGCATTCCTACAGATCCTATGACCTAGAACTGAATTAGAAGTACTAAACTCAAGACAGAGAGGTTTTCTGTCAACTGACTTTTACAGCTAAGGACACACAGACTGACCCTGGCAAGAGTTCAAATTAGAATTGAATGTTGCTTTCTGCTCCAGTTCCAATGCTCTGTGATTTTCTTTCTTCCTTGAGTTAGATTTTAGGAGAGTATTAGGCTGACAGACCTCAGCACTAAGAATAAGAAACACATCTTTATTGAGGACATGAAGAAATATGTGTTTAGGCAGAAATAATGATTAGTATATTATATACAATTTCTCATTTGATACATCAGACTAAAACAGTAGATATTCCTTTCATTTTACAGGTGAGGAAACTGAGCTTCAAAGAAGTGTTTCCAAAATGTCCATTCACTGAATTGATGCACATATAATCATTTTATAACAAATAAGACCTTGAAAAGTATCCCAAAATATCAGTTGGATTTTGCAGATTTGCTATTATAGGGAAATAATACATATTTTACCTTTTATTCTAGTGTAAATGGTGCTCTTTGTACCTAAACCCTTTCAAGACACCCATTTCTACCTAAAAACAAATTATGTGAGTGGCTCTTACCCACACTTTTATTTCCCCAGAGTCTATGTTCAAGGACAAAAAGAGCAAACAGACTGCACATCTGCCCATCTGATCTGTTCAATTTCTTGTGAAAGACCTTTAAAGGTCTTTTAATCTATCACTTTCCATTCTGTTTTTTTTTTTTTTGAAGTATTGTTTTTATTGGAGCCCTTGAATGATTTCTTCTAAAACTTTATAATTTTCTGCAACAAATTCTAAGCTACATCTGATGGATCTAGATGTTTTTTCTTTTATCTCTAGACTTATTTTTTTTTAAGAGGCTTGCAGTGGGAAACAAAAGAGAAGAAAAATTAAGTCAATTGAACTAGTCCTGAATAAAGACCCTGAAATTTTTTCCACACACTTTCATATTGGAAGGAAGGAAACTGCTTTGATACAGCCATAAGAACAAAATACAAATGTTCTAAAAACTTCGGTTTAAATACGTGAAGACTTTTCTATCCTTTGCAAAAACCATCTGACTTATCTCTACATACCACAGAAAGTAATCTCTTTAGAGATTTGGTTTATTGAACATAAGTGTCTTTTTGGAAGCTTTTATCATATATTGGTTCAGCATCTAGGGGCACTCTATTTGGAAGCTGAATGATAATAAAAAATGATCCTGATCATCATAATATTGAGATTACTCTGCAAAGGCATGAGCTAATGTCCCAATCATTCTGTTATCCGTCATACTCTATGATGGTGTTTGTTGGTTCAGTTTTGAGTTACAAATGAAAGTCTAATCACAAATAATAATTCTTCAATACAAATAGTTACTTTCCCTTCCATGAGAAGAGAAATAACTCAGTATTCATAGGCAGAATTACTTCTGTAGATAAAATGAAACATCTAAAGGAAGAAAGTGTTAACAAGTTATTACACATGAGAAAAGGATTAGAAAATACTGTGAACAAAGAAAAAATAGATTTCAAATGTATTATACCCAGACCATGTGGCATCATTTTGCCTGTTTAGGAGTACTTGGTTGACATAATAAGGGCATAGCGTACCAAAGAGTTGACAGCTCTTATGGTTTGAAAATCCTAGAAACGTGATGGGGTTTTGTGAAGGTACTTGACTTCCCCATGATTTTTTTCTAGCTTTACTGAAGAATAATTGACAAATAAAACTTTATATATTTAAAATGTACAATGTGATGATTAGATATAACATTAGCACTATGAAGTGATTGCCAAGAGCAATTTAGCTCACACATCCATCACCTCACATAGTTAACTCCTTTTTTTATTTTTTTATTTTTTGGTAAGCACTATTAAAATCTATTCTAAACGAATTTCAAGTGTACAATCCCATATTATCAACTATAGTGACCTCACTGTACAGTAGATCCTCAGGACTTATTCACCTTATAACTGAAGGTTTGTACCCTGTGGACTACATCTCTCCATTTGCCCACCCCCCTCCCCCACCAGGCCCTGACAACTACCATTTCTACTCTCTTCCTATGAGTTCAACTCTAATTTTTTAATGCACCACAAATAAGTAATACAAGATTTGTCTTTCTCTGCCTGGCTTATTTCACTCAGCATAATGCCCTTCAAGTTGACAAATAACATTATCTTTATCCATTCACTGCTGATAGACTTTAGGTTGTTTCCACGTTTTGGTTATTGTGAGTAATACTGCACTGAACATGAGGGTGCATATATCAATTCGAGATATTGATTTTATTTCTTTCGAATCTATACGCAGGAGTGGGATTGCTTGGTCATATGGTAGTACTATGTTTAATTTTTGAGGAACTTCATACTGTTTTCCATAATAGTTATATCAATTTACATTTCTACCAACAGTATACCTGGGTTACCTTTTTCCACATCTTTGCCAACACTTGTTATCTCTTGTCTTTTTGATAATAGACATTCTAACATGTGTGAGGTGATATCTTGTGGTTTGGATTTGCTAGTTCCCTGATGATGAGTGATGTTGAGCACATTTTCATGTACCTCTGGCCAGTTGTATGTCTTCTTTGAAAAATGTCCACTCAGTCCTTTGCCCATTTTAAAATTGGGTTATTTGGGTTTTTTGCTACTGAGTTGTAAGAGCTCCTTATCTATTTTGAATATTAACTCCTTAACAGATACACCGTTTGCAAATATTTTCTCCCATTCCATAGATTGCCTTGTTTATTTTACTGACCGTTTTCTTTGCTATGCAGATGCTTTTTAGTTTGATCTTGTTCTCCTTGTTTATTTTTGGGGTTCTTTTGTCTGTGATTTTTGGTGTCATATACATGAAATCACTGCTGAGACCAATATCCTGAAGCGTTTTCCTGTTCTCTTCTAGGAGTTTTATGGTGTCAGGTTCTAAATTTAAGTCTTTCATTTCAAATAAAATTTTTCAGTGATGTAAGACAGGGGACCAGTTTCATTATTTTGAATGTGGATATCCATATTTTCCAACACCATTTATTGAAGAGACTATCTTTTCCCCATTGATGGGTATTGGCACCCCTGTCAAGCATCCTTTGACCATATATGTGAGGGTTTATTTCTGGGCTCTGTTGCCTAGTTTTGGGCCAATACCATACTATTTTGATTACTGTAGTTTTGAAATTTAGTTTGAAATAAGGAAGTGTGATGCCTCCAGCTTTCTTTGTCATTCTCAAGATGATTTTGGATATTCAAGGTCTTTGGTGATTCCATATGGGAATTTTAAGATTGAATTTTATTTCTGTGAAAAATGCTATTAGAATATTGACAGGGATTGCACTGTCAATAATAGATCACTTTGGGTGGTATGGACATTTTAACAATATTAATTCTTCCAATCCAAGAACATAGGACATCTTTCCACTGGTTTACATCTTATTCAATTTCTTTCCTCAGTGTCTTACAGTTTTCAGCACACAGATCTTTCACGCCCTTGGTTAAATTATTCCTAAGTATTTTATTATTTTTGGTGCGGTTGTAAATGGGATTGCTTTCTTACATTCTCTGATAGCTTGTTGTTATTGTATTGATTTTTTCATGTTGATCTTTTCCTCTGTAAATTTACTGAATTTGTTGATTAATTCTAACAGATTTTTGCTGGAGCCTTTAAGAGTTTCCATATATAAAATCATGTCATCTGCAAACAGAGACAAGTTTATTCTTCCTTTCTCATTTGTATGTCTTTTATGTCTTTGTCTTGCCTAATTGTTTTGGCTAGAAGTTCCCATACTATTTTGAATAGAAATGAGGAGAGGTGAGGTTCCTGATATTAAAGGAAAAATTTTCAGCTTTTCACCTTTCAGTATGATGTTGTCTGTGGGCTTGTCCTGTACGAGTTTTATTATGTTTAGGTACATTCCTTCTATACTTCATTTGTTGACAGAAGAATGTTGAATTTTGTCAAATACAGGCATACCTCGTTCCTTGTTTTGTTGTGCTTTGCAGATATTGCACTTTTTACAAATTGAAGGTCTGTGGCAACCATGCACAGAGCAAGTTTAAAGCCATCATTTTCCAACAGCATCTGCTCACTTTGTTACTTTGTCATACATTGTGGCAATTCTCACAATATTTCAAACTTTCTCATTATGATTATATTTATTACAGTGATCTTTGATCAGTGATATTAGATGCTATTACTGTAAAACTATTATGCCTCACTGAAGTCTCAGATGAGAGCCTCTTTTAGCAATAAAGTATTTTTTCAAACAGGCACGTACATTTTGAAAGATATAATGCTATTGTACACTTAACAGATTACACTATAAATATAACTTTCACATGCACTGGTGAAGCCAAAAAAAATCTGTGAATGGCTTTATTAAGATACTTGCATTAGTGATCTGGAACTGAACCCACGATATCTCTGAGGCATGTCTACACTTCTTCTGCTTCTATTGAGATCACGGAACATTTATGATCTGAGAAATCAAGGTAATCAGGAATTGGTGAAATGTGGGAAGAATTAGACTGAGGATGAGAGGAATAACTCTATTCCAAGGCCTTATCTTTACTAAGTTTCTACTTCTCAAAAATTGACATATTTTTCTTTTCCTCTTCTCTTTCATTATGTCACTTTATTTTACAAATAATTATTGAGTTCTTAAAATATCTGCCAGACCCTGTCCTGTGACTGAGGATTCAATAAAGACCAAAATAGACACTGTCCTATAGATTTATGGTGAGTGGTGAGAAGAAAAGTACAGAAAGTCATGACAATAGTAGGGGAATTTGACCTAATCCTCAATAAATGACTTTATAGGAGTGGCCTTTGAACTAAGAATTGAATGATGAATAGCAGTTAATTAGGGAAAGAGGTGAGAAAAGATCCTTCCAAGTAGAAGAGGCAGAATTTCCCTGAGTTAAACTTGATGAGATAAAAGGAGCTCAGTGAATCTGAGTAACTAAAAGATTAGTATGGCTATAGGAAAAAAAAAAAAAAAAAGTTGAAGAGGAGAGTTTGGGAGATGAGGCTTCAGATGCAGAAAGGTCTAATAGCCCTGCTAAGAATTTTGGCCTTTTATTCTAAGGTAAGTGGTAATCCATTGACAAAATTTTGGAAAGGTGGTGGTGCTGGTGGTGGTTTTCTGATTTGAGAAGACCATTCTGGATGCACAGTAGACAATGGAATGATTAGAGGAAGGGCTAAGGTAGATGCTGATGATGAAGTGAGCCCCTCCGTAATCAACAGAACGTGAAGTTCTATCAGTTTGATATGCTAATAGTAACAATTTCAATAGATGTCCTTGATGTTTTATTCTCCTGGACAAGCTCTTTAACCTCTATACACATATGCTCCCTGTACAAATACTGCTATCCCATTATAGAATCCCTTTCAAATATCCTTTTTGAAGTTTGCAGCCTTAAGTCCATAATGTTCATCTTCCCTTCCCGGACATACATACCTGATTATCATGGTTACCCTACTCCCCTGCTAACGACCAGGAAATTCTTAAAAGGGTTCTCTCTGTACAATCTTACCTAAAAGAAAGCATGTAATTCTGATGTGTTACAAAACTGCTGTGAGGTGTTCCCAGGCCGTGGCTTGTGTTTGGACTCCCTGCGTCCATCCTGCAATGAATTTGTTATAAACAATAAAGTCTGGTTTTAAATTGTGAGTCTGTGGTGTTTTCTTCATAATAATGTTGGTAAAATAAGAGATTTTAGTCATTTAACAAAACCATGACTAGATAGTGGCAGTGGAGAGAGAAAAGAACTTAGTTGAGAAATATTTAGAAGGTAAATTAGGAATGTGATGCTGAATGCATGATGGTCTGAGTGACATATGAGAAGAGGGTTTCAACGATGAGACCAGATTTCTTGCTTGCAGAACTGAATGACTGATGATGCCAGTCACTGAGTTATGGGACCACTTATAAAGAAAAGGAGCCAGCCATACTAAAACCTGGGTTAGGAGCATTCCAAAATAAGTGGGGGTAAACATCCCCAAAAATCTCCAAGGTGAAAAATAACATGGCCCATTCAAGTAAATGAAGAAAGTCCATCATGACTGAGGGTATGGGATTGCCAAGGGAAAGAGCAAAGCTGAGGTTGGACGGCTAGGTTCATGCCAGATAGTGTATAGTACTGTAGGTTATCATGAGGAGTTGAGATTTTAGTCTAAATGCAACAAAAATGTAATAGTGTTAGGCATGTGAGTTTGTAATTTGACTTAAATACTATGAATATTATTTTGTGGTTTGTAGTAAAATCAGTTGAGGAAGTAAAACAGTACAAACAGGAGAAAAGTTGTTTTGGAAAACAGGCAAGACATAATGATGACCTGGATGAAGAGGTGGAAGAGGATACAAGAAAAGAAGTGCAAGGAATTAAGAGAGAGTTTGAAGATAAAAATTCATAGATCATGCTAAGGTTTATATGAAGAAGTAGGGCAAGTTGTTAAGAGGAAAAAATCAAGGAAATACCTCAGGTATCTTAGTAAGTGGTGAAACAGAGCAGCGGGGAATACCAAAAGGCTTCTTGAAGAAACAAATTGAAGGTCACATTTTGGATATGTTAAGTAGGAGATGTCTGTGAAATAGTGAAGTAGAGATGTGAAGCATCTCTTGTAAATGTGAGGTTGAAGTCCAAGAAAAGATCTGCTTTCAAGATGCAGGCCTCCATGCCAAAGTATGCATTTTAAATCCGTGGAAATGATGGCAAACACTTCGAAGAGAGGATTGAAAAGAAAGAGAATTAGATCCAAATGAATTCACTCTCAAGAGTTCACTCTCATGACTTCACCTTAATGTAGTTACTTCTCAAAGGCCTCATAGCCTAATACCATTCCATTGGGAGTTGGGGTATCAACATTTGAATTTTTTGGTGGGGTGGAACACAAACATGAAGTCCCTAACACCTATCCATTGCAAAACTAAAATTTCTTCATATTTTACAAGGAATTTTATTCCTCCATGACTTTCATGCACTTTATTTAACTCTCTATGGTTCCCTTCCATCACCCCTGAATATCTAGTAACTTCTCTTCCTTTCAGATGCAGTTGAAAAAGCATCTTTATGAAGCTTACCTTGATATTCCCAGGAATAGTTAATGACTCCTCTGTAAGACAGCTTTTTAACTTATATGATATTATTAAGTGATATTTGATTTATATTGTAAAAAATAAGTATTTATATGGCCATCATTCTGGGACCAATCTTCTTAAAGGTAGACTTCATATTTAATATTCCTTGCAAAACAAATAGCATAATGGCTTACGTGATCAATAAATGGTTACAATATACAGACTCTAAAATCCAGGGATTGTGCAAGACATTGGTGTAGCTTGGGTCATGTCCACATTGATGTTTTTTAAGTAAATGAACACCATGTCAGAAACTGTGTAATACAGTCAACTCTAATCCTTGCAAAAACTTTGTATACATAAAGGAACTAAGGCTAAGAGAGACTGAATAAATTGTTCAGGCTCATATAATAAGTAACAAGGCCAAAATTTGATAATCGTCCTACCACGAGTCAACATTCTCTGTACTACACCAATGTTTCTCATAGAATTCTCAGGTTGTAATGTCCAATATGGTAGCCAAAAGCAACGCTTTGCTATTGAACCCTTGAAATATGATTTATCTGGACAGAAATATGATATGTATGTAAAATACACTCCAGATTTTGAAGTTAGCATGAAAAACAATGTAAAAAATTAATTAGTATATTGTTTACATGTTGAGATAATATTTTGTGATACATTAGGCTAGATAAAATTTATTATTAACATTAAATTTCCTAGTTTCTTTTTACCTTTTTTAATATGGCTACTAAATTTTTTTAAATTACATATGTGGTTTTCATTATATTTCTATTGGACAGCACTGTTGTAGCACCTTTCTCATACTAAGTCTGAGAAAGGACACGTCCATGCACAAATACAAATAACAATAATAAAATGAAGGATATGATCACTATCTTAAGAGAGAAATGAGTAAAGTGCTTTAGGATTTCATTAATAGGAAAATCCTTTGTGACTGATGGGAATACGGGAAGGTAAAATTGACTTGAAGAATGGGTTTGGTTTTAATGAAAAGAGATAAGGTGAAATGGCTTTTAAGTAAGAAAAGAAATATAGCAATTGTAGGAATTGGGCAAGGAAAATAGCAAGAAATTAATATAGTTTTGTAGAACATTGAGTTAGAAGTAGAGGAGCCATAGGACTTAGGAAAGTTATATTGGGGGGCTCTCAAAGTCAGGGAGAAGAAAGCAGACTTTCTTCTGAAAGCTATGAGAAGTTATAGAAGGTTTTTATTCATTTGTTTGTTTTTAAAAAGGAAAGTAACATGATTAGAGCCTTTGGAGTATGGCAGATGGATTGGCAGGCAAAGAGAACTGAGATAGAAACGAAAACTTGTGCAGTAGTAAAACAGAGTAGTGATGAAAATGTGAACTATGATTTCAGCAGTAAAAATGAAAATTAGGAGACTGTGGTAAACTGTAACAATAAGTGCCACCCAATGAATGACACTTGACAGTATCCATATTTTTGTGGAATCTCTTCCTACATAGACCATGGAATTGGTTTATAACTTGTTTTGTCCAGAGGGATGTCAGCAAACAAGCCACAAACACAAACAGAAGTTTGATTAGCATCTGCACATCTCTTGAAAATCTGAGACCATTGTGTTGTGATGATAACTGGGAAGACCACATGGAGAGCTCTAATTGGCCCTAGCCATTCTAACCATGTGAGTTGACCTACCAGCTAACTGTTAGTTGAATGATTGTTCCAGAGCTAAATCAGCAGAAGAACTACTTAGTCAACCATAGACATATGAGACATAATAAATTATTGTTATTCAGCAATAATGAATTGATATAGAGAGGAGAGATGCAATAGATTTGGTGGAGATAATTCTACAGAAATGGTAGCTAATCAGATGTAGGGGAATAGAGAAAAGGAAGAATCAAAGAGGACTCTATGATTTAAAGTTTAGTGAGTGGAACAATGACAATGGCATTTTCATGCATAGTGCAACCTAGAGGCAGATTGATTTAGGGAAACTGAAGAGCTAATATGGAATATACTGAGTTTGGGCTATAAAAAATTAGATATGGAGAAAGAAGAAGAGAGACTTGGCAGCTTTCAACAAAGAAATGATAGTTTCAGAAATGGCACACAAAATATTTAACAACTAATTTAGCACAGACACCAACCAGTCAGAACAGATACCATTCATAAGCAACTAGTACGTATAGGCCAGTTCACTCTGGTGGGATTATCAGGCCTGGAGAGCTGGACCCTTGAAAGTTGACAAGGTACCAATAGACATGTTGAATCCAATGTTATAACTCTGCAGTCTATATGATAGGGCAGGTAGTAGAACATATAAAGAGTTACCTTCAACATAGGGAGAGTTTAATTACCAAAGAAATGTATTCAAAAACAAATAGGAAGGAAAATTTGCAAGGAGGACAAGAGACTAACTGAATGTACATGAATATTAGAAAGAGAATAGGAGAGAAGACTGACTAAACAGTGGATGACATAGGGCTGATGGTGATAAAGAGTTGAGAGTTAGAGAAGAGAACATTTGAACTTCACACTTGACCCAAGGTTCCAAATGTTAAAATGTAATGGTTAAGACTAAGACCTTAGGAGTTAGACAAAGCATAGTTTAAATCCTGACCTTACCATTTATCTGCTGTGTGATCCTGGAAAGTAACCTCTCTAAATATATCTGTAAACTAGAAAAAGTAGTATGTACCTCATAGAGTTGTTATGATGATTAAATGGATTAACACATATAAAGTGCATGGATACAGTAAAAGCTCAGTGTATTTGGTTGCTGTAATACTGTTATTATTTTATTGCTATTTTTACTTCTGGTACTATTCAAACTGCTAGAAACTCATGTTCTCTTCCCACTTTCACTTATCATTACTTGGACATTCTGTCTTTCCATTCCACTATTCCCAAATTCTAATAATACTTTCTACATCTCAGATGTATTTTTATCCCCCAGAGGAACAGATGGTGATAAGAAGGAACCAGCAATGTTTTCTACCTGCAATTTTCCCCCCATTCTCTTCTCTTTTTTTAAAACTCTTTAGAGCTTCTGGCAGTCTACATGTTAGTTTTGAAACAACTTCTCCTCATTGCCTCATCAGTTATCTCTGAACTGTTCTTTAAGTAACAAATAAGTGTTTTTCACAAAGCATTTAAAAATATTATTAAAATAAAGGATAACTTGCAAACACAATTTGGGGGATTTTATTAGCATCCTAGCATAGGTGGAGATATGCAAACATATAATAAGCTTCTACCAAGGATCAGCCATTGTCATATGTTTTCTCATTTAATCTTAATTTTCATCTCAGTCAATCTAAAGAGCTATAAACTTCACAGCAGAGGCATTAAAACAACTAAAGTATATTTATATCATGGGAAGTAAACAATGCAAACAAATTCTTGACATCTTTGGCATCAACAACAAAGTAAAAAAATAAGAACTTGAAATAGTTGTTACGTCTACTTCCCATTATAGTTTTCCTAAAATGGTTCTCCTCAGAAAAGCTATTCATAGTTAGTGATACTAATATCAATGCTCTGTTGCCCACACCTCATGTTTTCTAGATTGCTCTAAATAGAGGAAATTTCTTTTTATTTTAAAGCTCTTACAGTTACTATAATGTACTAAATGAGATGTCTTGGGAATTCCTAAATAATATTAAATAGGATATTTGGTAATAACTTAACAACAAAGCAATACTTTTTAGGGAGTATTTATATTTGAAAATTTATATTTGAAGTTTCAATAAAACATATCCAATGTTAAGAAGAAAAAAATTGTTAGCTCAGACTTACCCATAAGGTTTATTCTCAGGATAGTAAGTCACATGTGAAGATTAGAGAAATGAAGGCAAAGATAATCAAGTTTGCATACCACGTTTCTGAAATGTGAGAAACATTTTGAGCCAAGCCTCAGACGCATTTCAAACACAAACAGTATACGCTGCTGGAAACTGAAACTTGAGTTGTCAACAAACCTAAAACGGATTGCGAGACTCTGAACTATATCAAAACATATGACAGAAACCACCTATTTCAAGAAAAAAGGGAGGGGGGAACTATATGATACACAAAAACCATTAAAACAACTTACCACATCGACTTCCCTAAAGTCAGCAGTCTCTCAAATCCACAGTTCAGTCATTTCAATTATAAAACAACAAAGTCACACAGTTCTGGTTTTTTTTTCTCTTCAATTAGGAAAAAAATGCTGAATTTAGGACTTTATAGATTTCCTATAATACTCTTCCTTTCAGTAGGTGGTCTTACAATCCTGCTCTAATTCTCCAAATCCAATTTGTACAAAAAGTCTAATCTGAGCTCCACAACGGCACCAGATTGGCCACTATCACTCCTGTTTCCTGAGCAAACCACTGACTTCCCTCCGCCAGCTCAGTTGGCTGCCCTGCCACCTACTCTAATTACACTGTACCTTTTCAGTTGCTTGCTTTCTCTTTGTCTTCCTTTCTCATTCTCAATATCCTCTCCCAATCTCAGCTAGTCTTTTTTTCCTGAACCATTTATATCAATCTATAGGAAAAAAATCCAACAACAACCTTTTGCTAAAATAACCTTAAAGACACAGATTAGAATATGATTGTGTCAAATTACTTAAATAAGTGTGACTAGAATGGAAACAAAATCCCTAAACCAAAAATCTAATTTTGAATCCAAGCTTTGCCATCTACTATGTGAACCTCAGAGAAACATTAAAGTCTATAGATTGCATTTAGGTTTTCATTTAGAAAATGGGAATAATAGTACTGTTGATAAATGATAAAAATACAAAAAATAATTAACAACTAGCAATATGCATTGAGTGTTACTGTGTGCCATTTCCATGTATTATCACTTTGACTCCTCACAGATATATAAATTCAGGATAGAATTACGATTATATTCAGTCCTAAAAGAAGGAAACTGAGGCACTGAGAAATTAAGTAATGCAATTTGTCCATGAACATATATTAGTAAATGCTGAGACTGAAATTCAAAACCAAACGATCTAACTCTGTAGTGAGCCTTTAGCCACAATTCAGTCTTTTTAATCTCCCTCACTGGGTTGTTCTAAAAAGTCAAAAAAAAAAATTGTATGTGGAGATATTCTGATATCTGGAAATTTCTGTTTAGCTAATATTAATATGTTCAGAAGATTGGAGAAGTAATAAGAGTTATTCTCAAATTTCCTGTTTTTCTAATTTTCATTTTAAATAAAATTCATTTTTCTGTTAGTTTTTATTCCTAATATCATACTCACCCACAGAATATATTGTTGTTTATAAATATTCAGTGCTCCTCTCTGCAGGTGAAATATATATCCCTGTCCTATTGAATTCAGGAGTGCTCATGTGATTTGCTTTGGCAATGAGATGCAAACAGAAGTAATGTTTTACTTTGGGGCTTCTATATGGTAAAAAATGTGTCAATATGTTTCTGTGACAGAATGTAAAGTGACTGATACAAAGGATCCCTTGTTGATCTGAGATGAACAAGAGAAATAAACTTTGCTATTGTAAGGCACTGAGAATTTTTAGTTCTTTGTTACTGCAGCATAACTTATTCTATCCTGATTGATACAACCATTAAGTTCCCTTAAGATATTTGATTCATAAAACATTCTTATATGACACTTTCTTTCTCTTGGGATGTAGGAAGTCAAGGGAAGAATAAACTGTAAGATCAGAGAATGTTAACCTTGAGAGAGACTATTGGAATAAACTAGTCCAGTGGTTTCCAGATTTTAAGTAATAACTAAAATTTCAAAACATTGTATAAAAACATATTTTAATATAAAGTCATGAAATTGTAGCTTTATAAAAAATCTGCCATTAATTGTAATGTCCCTTTTTTTGGTAATTTGAAAACACATATCTAAATATAATCATCTTGTTTTATTGATACAGAAAATAAGACCAAAGAACAAGACAATTAGCATTTACATTAGAGAAATAACCACTCTAAAAAGTAACAAAACTAACATGACATCAGCATCATGGTGGTGTATGCATTGTTCCTTTTTTCTCTCCCCTTTGATTTACAACTAATTGGACATCCATAACCAAACAAAAGCCCTCTGCATTTTATACCAGGATACCTAGGAGATTTCTACCCCTGTGCATTCAAAGTAGGTAGACAGGACCTCAGATGGGGCTGCAGATTCAAGGGAGTGGATGAGTCTGCTTTACTCTCACTTGCTCCAATTGGGAGAAAGGGAACCTGAGAACACACAACTGGGTGGACCCTCACAGGAGACAGAGAATTTGTGGAGGTCCAGCCAGCCTGATGGGGGAACTAGAGCAGGACTGAGACAAGTTTGGAGACAGAGGAGAGGCAGGAACCTGCTGAGGCAGCCCCCCTCTCCAAGGTGACCCTAAACAACACTGGACTTTTAGCAGTGGAAGTAGCTATCTCTGTGTTAGAGGAGGAGGAAAGCCAAAGTGGTGAGTGACAAACTGCCCAGATGCAGGTGGGTCACAGCTGGAGGGTCCCAATTCTCTCCAGCAGACCTGGAGTTCTGAGGAGGGACCTCCATGACTAGGGGGGTTGGGGAGGGAGAGAAAAGGAAAGGGGGCAGATAAGGGCATTGAAGGAACATGTTTCCTGCTATCTGCTTCAGGACTCTGGGAGACCCCACTCTAGGATCCCCCTACCAGGCCATGGCACTTCCAAAGTCTCAGTTCCTAAGCCCAAGCCTCCCCCCATTCTGATGCCAGCTCTTTTTACAACTCCCAAGCACAGCCCCAAGAGCCAGCTTCTACAGGAGAAACCTAAAACTTGAGCTACAGCGCCACCTTCTGGAAAACAAAAGAAAGTTTTCTAATTGCCAGCCTGACGAGCTGTAACAGCCAAAGCAAACAAATCCTTAACTAAGAAAAGTGCTTGCTACTTCAACTGCGAAAGTAGAGGCACATATCGTCAAACACTATGAAAAATCAAGGGATATGGTATCACAAAAAGAAAATGATAATTCTCCAGGAACTGAACTCAAAGGCACAGTATACTGAGATCTGATAAAGAAATCAAAGTAGCTGTTATGAAGAAATTCAATAAACTATAAGAAAACTCAGAAAGGCAAGTCAATAAACTCAGGAACAAAATTAATGACCATAAAGGATTCTTTACAAAAGAAACTGAATTTTTTAGGAACCAAACAGAAATTCTGAAGCTGAATAAATCAATGAATGAAATAAAGAACTCATCAGAGAGCAAAGGTAACAGAACAGATCAGATGGAAGAAAGAATAAGTGACTGGGAGGATAAGAATTTAGAAATGATTCAGTTAGAAGAGAGAAGAGAACTAAGATTTTTTAAAAATGAAGAAGCCCTATGAACCCTAAGGATTTGATCAGAAAAGCAAATATAAGAATAACTGGTGTACCAGATGGAGAAAAGAGGGAAAAGGGAAGTTTATTTAAAAAATAATAGCTGAGAACTTTCCAAACCTGGGGAAGGAATTAGACATAAAAGTCCATGAAGCTAATAGAACACCACGTTATCTCAATACAAAAAGTCTGTTTACAAGACACATTATAATGGAACTGTCAAAAAAATCAATGATAAAGAAAGAATCCAAAAGGCAGCCAGGGGGAAAAAAAAATGAAAGTAATCTACAAAGGAATCCCCATTAGGTTATCAGTGGATTTATCAGAAGAAACTCTACAGGGCAGGAGAGAGTGACATGACATATTCAAAGTGTTGAAAGATTGAAAATTACCAGCCAAGAATACTTTACCTAGTGAAGTTATCCTTCAGACATAAAGGAGATACAAACAAAAGGTGAAGGAGTTCACCACCACTAGACCTGACTTACAAGAAATGTTAAAAAAAACTCTTCAAGCTGACATGGAAAGATGCTAATTAGTGACACAAAAACATATGAAAATACACAACAGTTTAGTAAAGGTGAAAAACAGACAATCACAATTAGAAAACTGCAACTCTATACTAGAATGGTGTGTTAACCATTTAATTACAGTACAAATGTTAAAGGAAAGAAGAATTAAAAATAACTATAACTACTACAATTTGGTAATGAATTCACAGTACAACAACAGGAAAATTCTGACATCAAAAATATAAAAGAAGTAAAAGGATGGAAACTTTATAGATGAAAAAGGAGAAGTTGTTATCAGGATAAAAAGGACTATTTTGTTCCTATGAAATGTTTTATGTAAGCCTCATGGTAATCAAAAAGCAAAAATCTACCATAGGGACACAAAACATAAAAAGGGGGGACTGAAAAAATCACTAGGGAAAACCACCAATTTACAAAGGTAGGCAGAAACAGAAGGAAAAAGAAAGAATTGAGATGAAAAACAAGCAGAAGGCAAATAATAAGATGACAGTAGTTAAGTCCTTACATACCAATAATCATTGTAAATGTAAACATATTGAATTCACCAATCAAAAGGCACAGAGAGGGCTGGGAAAACCAAGACCCAACTATATGTTGCCTACAGGAGACTTATTTCAGGTCAAAGTGACATACATAGACTCAAAGGATAGAAGAAAATATTCCAAATAAGTGAAAACCAAAAGAAAGTGGGGTTGGTTAGCTATACTTATACTCAGACAAAATAGACTTAAAGCCCAAAACAGTAACAAGAGACAAAGAAGGTTATTAGATAATGACAAAGGGGTCAATACTTCAAGAAGATATAACAATTGTAAATATACATGCACCCAACATGAGAGCACTAAAATATATTAAGCAAATACTAAAAGATCTAAAGTGAGAAATAGAAAACACTACAATAATAGGGGACTTCAATATGCTACTGTCAGCAATGGATAGGTCATCCAGACAGAAAACCAACAAGAAAACATTGGATTGAACCACACTTTAGAACAAATGGACCTAACAGACATTTATAAAACATTCCACCCAACAGCAGCAGAATACACATTCTTCTCAAGTGTACATGAACAGTCTCCAGGATAGATCATATAATAGGACATAAAACAAATCTTAGCAAATTTAAAAAGACTGAAATCATACCAACTATCTTTTTTGACCATGATGGTATGAAACTAGAAATCAACAAGAGAAAAGCTGTAAAGTCTACAAATATGTGGAAACTAAACAACACATTTCTGAACAACCAGTGAGCTGAAGAAGAAATCAAAAGGGAAATAAAAAATTATCTTGAAACAAATGAAAATGAAAATACAACATATCGAAATGTATGGTATGCAGCAAAAGCAGTTCTGAGAGCAAAGTTCATTGTGATAAATGCAGATATTAAGAAATTAGAAAAATCACAAATAAAAAAATCTAACTTTAATATCTCAAGGAACTAGGAAAAAAGAACAAAGTAAGCTCAAAGTTAGCATAAGGAAGGAAATAATAAAGATCAGAAAGAAAATAAATGAAACAGATAGAGATCAGAAAAACAGTAGACAGGATCAATGAAACTATGAGATGGGTCTTCAAAAAGATTTTTTTAAAATGACAAATCGTTAGCTGGACTAAGATGGAAATAAACTCAAATAAATAAAATTAGAAAGTAAAAAGGAGATGTTAAATATAATATTACAGAAATACATAGGCTCATAAGAGACTATTAAGAACAATCATGTGCCAACAAATTAGATAACCTAGAAGGAATGGAAATATTTCTAGAAACACACAACCTATCAACACTGAATCAGGAAGAAATAGAAAATCTGAACAGACCAATAACAAGTAAAGAGATTGAATCAGGAATCAAACCCTTCCAACACAGAAAACCCCAGGACCAGACAGCTTCACTGGCAAACTCTACTGAACATTTTCAGAAGAATTAACACCAATCCTTCTCAAACTCTTCCAGAAAATTAAGCAGAAGGGAATACTTCCAAACTCATTCCATGAAGCCAGCATTACTGTGATATCAAAGCCAGATAAGGACACCACAAAAAAAGAAAACTGTAGGCCAATATCCCTCGTGAATATAGACGTAAAAATTCCCAACAAAATATTAGCAAACTGAATTCAAGAACACATTAAAATGATTATACATCATGACCAAGTGGGATTTATCCCTGGGATGCAAGAATGGTTCAACATATACAAATCAATAAATGTAACATATCACACTAATAAAATGAAAGATAAATATCACAGTCATCTCAATAGATGCAGAAAAAGCATTTGACAAAATACAACATCCTTTCACGATAAAAATACTCTACAGATTGGGCATAGAAGGAACATACTTCAACATAATAAAGGTCATATACAAGAAACACACAACTAACATTATAGTCAATGGAGAAAAATTGAAAGCTTTTCCTTTAAGATCAAGAACAAGACAAAGATGTCCACTCTTATCACTCTTATGCAAATAGTAGAAGTTCTAACTAGAGCAATTAGAGCAGACAAAGAAATAAAAGACATTAAAATCTGAAAAGAAAAAGCAAAACTGTAGCGATTAGCAAGTGATGTGAGTTTGTATATTGAAAATCCCAGAGACTCAGCCAAAAAAAATATTGGAACTAGTCAATTTCATTAAAGTTGCAGGATACAAAATTAACATACAGAAATCAGAGCTGTATTTCTATACACTAATGATGAACCATCTAAGAAAGAAAGAAATCTACCCCATTCAAAATAGCATCAAAAACAACAAAATAGGGCTTCTCTGGTGGCGCAGTGGTTGAGAGTCTGCCTGCCAATGCAGGGGACACGGGTTCGAGCCCTGGTCTGGGAAGATCCCACATGCCGCGGAGCAACTAGGCCCATGAGCCACAATTACTGAGCCTGCGTGTCTGGAGCCTGTGCTCCGCAACGAGAGGCCGTGATAGTGAGAGGCCCGCGCACGGCGATAAAGAGTGACCCCCACTTGCCACAACAAGAGAAAGCCCTCGCACAGAAATGAAGACCCAACACACCCAAAAATAAATAAATAAATAAATAAATAAAAATTAAAAAAACAAAAAACAAAATATTTAGGAGTAATTTTAATCAAGAAAGTGAAAGATCTGTACAACAAAAACTATAATAATTTGCTGAAAGAAATTGAAGAAGACACAAACAAATGGAAAAATATCCTGTGTTCATGGATCAGAAGAATTAATATTGTTAAAATATCCATACTACCCAAAGCCATCTATAGATTCAACACAATTCCCATCAAATACCAATGGAATTCTTTACAGAAATAGAAAAAAAAAAAATCCTAAAATTTGTGTGGAACCACAAAAGACCCTAAATAGCAAAAACAATACTGAGGAAAAAGAACAAAGCTAGAGATATCACACTTCCTGATTTTAAACTATACCATAAAGCTATAGTAATAAAAACAGTATGGGACGGGAACAAAAATAGACACTTGGACCAATGGAACAGAATAGAAAGCCCAGAATTAAAACCCCTGAATATACAGTCAACTAATATTCCAGAGGAGAGCAAAGAACACCCAGGGGGAAAGGAGAGTCTCTTCAACAACTGGTGTTGGGAAAACTGGATAAACACATTCAGAACAATAAAATTATACCCCTATGTTATACCCCATGGGAGCTCAATAAAGATTTATTGAATTTTTAAAAAGATTACAATATGCAATATTTCTATCACATCTCAGAATCCCTTTGTAGTCAATTCATCTACCCAGACCTGGTCCCTTGGGGCCCATTCATCAGGTAGCTGTCTTATAGTTTCGTTTTTATATTATTTTATAAAAATGTAGTCATATAGTATGTGACTTTCTGAGTCTGGTTTCTTTTACTGAACATGATACATTTGAGATAAAGCCATACTGTTCCATGTATCAGTCATCACTATTTTGTAGACAGGTACTACAATAGTTGAAGAACATTCGAGTTGTTTCCATTTTGGAGGATGATGAATAAAGCCACTGTAAATGTTTACATGTAGGTTTTTTTGTTCAAATTTTTGTATTGTTACACATATATCAAAATTTACCATTTTAATTTTCTAAGCATACAGTTCAGTGGTATTACATACAAACATATTGTACAACCATCACCACCATTGATCTCCATAGCTCTTTTTGTCTTGCAAAAGTGAAATTCTGTACCAGTTAAACACCCCATTCCTCCCTCCACTCAGCCCCTGGCAATCACTGTTCTATTTTATGTCTCTATGATTTTTATTACTACAGGTACCTCATGTAAATGGAATCATATGGCACTTGTCTTTTTGTGACTGGATTGTTTCATTTAGCATAATGTTTACCCTGCAAGGCTTATCTCTGTTGTAGTATATCACAGAATTTCCTCCTTTTTTAAGGCTGAATAATATTCCATTGTATGTATATACCATATGATTCTTATTCATTCATCTGTCAATTGACACTTGTGTTTCTTCCACCTTCTGGCTGTTGTGAATATTGCTGCTATGAACATGGGTGTACAAATTTCACTTTGAGATGCTGCTTTCAATTCTTTTGGATATTCACCCAGAAGTGGAATTGCTGGATGGTATGATAATTCTACTCAAAATTTTTTTTAGGACTGCCACACTGTTTTCCACAATGGCTATACCATTTTAGACTCCCACCAGCAGAGCACAAGTTTCAATTTCTCCACATCCTTACTGACACTTACTGTTTTCTGTTTTTTTTTTGATAGTAGCTGTCTTAGTGTGAGGTGGTATCTCATTCTTGTTTTGATTTGCATTTTCCTAATGATTAGTGATGTTAAGCATCATTTCACGTACATAAATTATGGGCTGTCTTCTTTGGAGAAAAGTCTATTTAATCCTTTGCCCATCTTTCAATTGGGTTGCTGTTTGTTGTTGAGTTTTAGTAGTTCTCTATGTACTTTGGATATTAATCCTTTATTAGATAAATGACTTGCAAATATTTTCTCCCATTCTGTGGATGGATTTTTCCTCTATTGATAGTGTCTTTTGATGTACAAATTTCAAACATTTTCATGAAGTCCAATTTGCCTGTTTGTTGTTACCTGTGCCTTTGGTGTCATATCTAAGAAATCATTGCCAAATAAAACATTGTGAAGTTTTTGTCCTATATTTTCTTCTAAGGTTTCATTGTTTTAGCTCTTAAATTTAGGTCTTTGATCCATTTTGAGATAATTTTTGTATATAGTGTTAGGTAAGTGTCCAAATTCATTCTTTTATGTGTGGCTATCTAGTTTTTCCAGCACCATTTGTTAAAAAGAATCTTTGCCCATTGAATGGTCTTGGCAACGTTGTCAAAAACCATTTGACCATATATGTAACACGTTCATTTCTGGGCTCTCTGTTCTATTTCATTGGTTTATATGTCTGTTTGTATGACATTACCACACTGTTTTGATTACTGTAGGTTTGTAGTAGGTTTTGAAATCAGGAAGTGTGGATACTCCAGGTTTGTTCTTCTTTCAAAAGATTGTTTTGGCTATTTGAGGCCCCTTAAGATTCCATATGAATTTTAGGATGGGTTTTTCTATTTCTCAAAAAAAGTCATTGGGATTTTGATAGGAATTGCATTGAGTCTGTAGATCACTTTCCATAGAATTTACATTTCAACACCATTAAATCTTCCAATCCATGAACATGGGATGTGTTTCAATTTATTTATGTCTTCTTTAATTTCTTTCAGCAATGTTTTGTAGTTATCATTGTACAAGTCTCTCATCTCCTTTGTTAATTCCTAAGTATTTTATTCTTTTTCATGCTACTGTAAATTAAATTGTTTTCATAATTTCTTTTTCAGATTGTTCATTATTACTGTATAGAAATGCAACTGAGCTGGTTCACTTTGTTGTACAGCAGAAACTAACACAACATTGTAAAGCAATTATACTCCAATAAAGATGTAAAAAAAAAATGCAACTGATTTTTGTATGTTGATTTTGTATCCTGATACTTTGCTAAATTTATTACTTCTGACAGTTTTGTGTGTGTGTGTGTGTGTGTGTGTGTGTGAAATCTTTAGGGTTTTCTAAGTAAGATCATATCTACAACTTAATAGAAAAAACCCAAATAACCCAATTTCAAAATAGGCAAAGGACCTGAAGAGACATTTTTTCAAAGAAGACATACAAATGGGCAACAAGTACATGAAAAGGCGCTCAATATCACTATCACCAGAAAAATGCAAATCAAAACCACAATGAGATCACCCACTTCATACCTGTTAGAATGGCTATCATTAAAAAGACAAGAGATAACAAATGCTAGCAAGAACACGAAGAAAAGAGAAGGCTCATACACTGTAGGTAGAAATGTAAACTGGTAGTCACTATGAAGAACAGTATGAAAGTTCCTCAAAAAATTAAATACATCTACTATATGGTCTACTAATCCCACTTCTGGCTATGTATTCAAAGTAAACAAAACCATTATCTAGAAGAGGTATCTGTACTCCTATGTTCATTGCAGTAGAACCAAAATGGCCATTAACAAATCAATGGATCAAGAAAATGTGATATATGTATATATGTGCATAAACACACACACAGATACATACACATACATAATATTCCATGGTGTGTGAATGAGCTTGGGGGTATTAAAGAAACCAGACAGAAAAAGACCAAATACTGCATGGTATCACTGTATCATTTCTATATCAAAAAAAAAAAAAAAAAGTTGAACTCATATGCAGAAAGTAGGAAAAGTGGTTGCAGGGGCTGGATGGTGGGGGAAATACAGAAAGGTTGGTAAAAGAAAAGTACAGACTTTCAGTTATAAAATGAATAAGGACTGAGGACATAATGTATAACATGATGACTATAGTTGGTAACAATGTATTGTATAATTGAAATTTGCTGAGAGTAGTATGTAAATGTTCTCACCAAAACAAGATAAAACCAACAAAAAAATGTGATATGATGGATGTTGATTAAATCAATGTGGAAATTCCTTTCACAGTGTATACATATATCAAATCACCATGTTGTATACATTATCTTAGAATTTTGTCAATTATATCTCAATAAAGCTGAAAAAAAATCATATTATCTGTGAACAGAGATACTTTTACTTCTTCCTTTTCAATTTGAATGGTTTTTTTTTTTTTCTTGCCTGATTGCTCTGGCTAGAACTTCCAGCACTTTGTTGAACAGAAGTGGCAAAAGTGGACATCCTTGAGTTGTTTCTGATCTTAGAGGAAATGCTTTCAGCCTTTCAGTATGGAGTATGATGCTCACTGTGAGTTTTTCATATAAGAATATTATTATATTGAGGTAGTTTCCTTCTGTTCCCAGTTTGTTGAATGTTTTTATCATAAAGGATGTTGAATTATGTCAAATGCTTTTCTGTGTCAATTAAGATGATTGTGTAGTCTTTGTCCTTCATTTAGATTTGATAGATTTTCATATGTTGAACCATCCTTGCATTCCAATATAGATCCTTCATGGTCGTGATGTATAATCCTTTTAATAGGCTCCTGAATTTGGTTTGCTAGTGTTTTGTTGAGTTTTGCATCAGTGTTGAACATAAGGGATATTGGCTTGTAGTCTTCTTTTCTTGCAGTGTCTTTGTCTGGCTTTGATATCAGGGTAATATTGGTCCCAAGGAATCAGTCAGAAAGTTTTCCCTCCTCTTCAACTTCTGTAAAAAGTTTAAGAAAAACTGGTTTTAATTCTTCCTTAAATGTTTGCTAGAAATCTATAGTGAAGCTATCGGGTTCAGGACTTGTTTTTATTCTGATCACTGATTCAATCTCCCTACTAGTTACAGGTCTATTCAGAATTTCTATTTCTTTGTAGCTTAGTCTTTAGTAGGCTTGTGTTTCTAGGAATTTGTCCATTTTATCTCGTTATACAATTTGTTAGTGGAGAACTGTTACAGTACTCTTATAATCCTTTTTATTTCTGTAGAATCTGTAGTTTGTCCCCACCTTCATTTCTGATTTTAGTAATTTAAGTCTTTTTCTTAGTCCCTGTAGCTATAGGTTTGTCAATTTTGTTGGTCTTTCTGAGCAATCAACTTTTGATTTTATTGATTTTCTCTACTATTTATTTTTTATTCTCTATTTCATTTATCTCTAATCTTTATTATGTTCTTCCTCTGCTAGCTTTGGGTTTAGTTTGCTCTTCTTTTTCAAGTTCTTTAAAAATTGTAAAGCTAGCTTGCTGATTTGAAATCTTTGTTAATGTTAGTGATTGTAACTATAAATTCTCCTCTTAGCACCACATTTGATGCATCCCATAGTTTTGGTATGTTGTGTTTTTGTTTTTTTTAAGTATTTTTTTTTTCTAATTTCCCATGTAACTTCTTTGACCCACTGGTTGTTCAAGCGTGTGTCATTTAATTTCAACAATAGTGTGAATTTTCCACTTTTCCTTCTGTTATTCATTTCTAACTTAATCCCATTGTGGTTGGAGAAGATACTTTGTATATCTCTTTTCACTGAAACTTAATTTGTGGCCTGACATATGGTCCATTCTGGAAAACGTTCCATGTGCACTTGCGATAAATACGTATGCTGTTGTTGGCTACAGTGTTCTGTATATGTCTGTTAGACACAGTTATTAAGTCCTCTATTTCCTTACTTCTGTTTGACTGAACTATCCATTATCGTTACTACAGTCCTGAAGTTTCCAACTATTATTGTAGAATTGTCTATTTCTCCCTTCAACTCTGTCAATTTTTGCTTCATATATTTTGATGATCTGTCATTAGGTTTGTAAATGTTTATAACTTTTATATCATTTTGCTCTATTGAAACTTTCATTAATATGTTTTTGTCTCTTTTAACTTTTTTTTTAAAAGAAAGCCAATGTTTTTTTTAAAATTAATTAATTAATTAATTAATTTTTGGCTGTGTTGGGTCTTTGCTTCTGTGAGAGGGCTTTCTCTAGTTGCGGTGAGCGGGGGCCACTCTTCATCGCGGTGCGCGGGCCTCTCACTATCGCGGCCTCTCTTGTTGCGGAGCACAGGCTCCAGACGTGCAGGCTCAGTAGCTGTCGCTCACGGGCCCAGTTGCTCTGCAGCATGTGGGATCTTCCCAGACCAGGGCTCAAACCCGTGTCCCCTGCATTGGCAGGCAGATTCTCAACCACTGTGCCACCAGGGAAGCCCTCTTTTAACCTCTTTTTGATTTAGTCTATTATTTTATCTGATATTAATATAGCCACCCCTGCTCTCTTTTGGTTATTATTTGCACTGAATATCTTTTTCAACACTTTCACTTTCAATCTATTTGGTCTTTGGATCCAAAGTGACTCTTGCAGATAGCATACAGTTGGATCAAGTGTTTTAATCCATTTTCTCAATCTTGGTGTTTTGCCTGGAGAGTTTAATTCAGTTATACTTAAAGTAATTACTGAAAAGGAGGGACTTACTTCTGTCATTTTGCTTGTTTTTTATATGCCTTATAGGTTTTGGGGGTTTTTTTCTGGTCCCTCATTTCCACCTTAACTGTCTTTTATGTTTAGTTGATTTTTTTGGTAGTAAAATGTTTAAAATACTTTCTCACTTCCTTTTGTGTTTATTCTGTAGCTCTTTTCCTTGTGGTTGCCATGGGGTTTACATTTAACATCCTAAAGTTATAACATTCTAATTTGAATTCATACTAGCTTAACTTCAGTAACATACAAGAAGTGCCTTTACAGTTCTGTCTCCAGTCCTTTCTCCCCCAAATTACATCTTTATAAATTGTGTGCCCCTAAACATAGATAACTATTTTTAAATGCATTAGCCCCTTAAATTATGTTGAAAACACATGTAGAATTAGACCACAGTTACAGTAATATCAATACTAGCTTATAGACTAACAATTGTCTATTCAATGTATTAGTCTGTTAAATCATGTAGATAACAAGTGTAGTAACAAACCACTGTTACAATAATACTAGCTTTTATAATTGTTCATGTATTTCCCTTTGTTAAGATCTGTATTTCTCCATATGGTTTTGAGTTATGGTCTACTGTCCATTCATTTGACTCTTGCAAGAGTCCCTTGAGCATTTCTCACAGGCAGGTCTAGTGGTAACAAACTCTACTGCTTTGTTTATTTAGGAATGTCAATTTCTCCCTCACTGTTGAAAAATGGTTTTGCCAGATATAGGACTCCTGGTTGAATTTTTCTTCCTTTAGCACTTTGTATATGTCAGTCCACTCCTTCTGGCCTCCAAAGATTCTAATGAAAAATCTGCTGGTAATCTTTTTGAGAATCCCTTGTATGTGAAAACTCACTTCTCTGTCTTTGTTTTGGTAATAAGTTTTATTATGTCTTGATGTGGATCTTTGAGTCAATCTTACTTGGAATTCGTTGAACTTCTTGGATATTTATAGTCACGACTTTCATCAGACATGGGAAATTGTCAGCTATTATTTCTTCAAATATTCTCTATCTCTTTCCTCCTCTTTTCTGGTACTCCCACAGTGTGCATGTTGGTCTGCTTGATGGTTTCCCATAGGACTCTTATGCTATGTTCATTTCTGTTCAATCTTTTGTCTGTTCCTCAAACTTGGTAATTTCCATTGTCCTATTTTCATTGTCCTATGTTCACTGATTCCTTCTTCTGCATACTCAAATCTTCCTTGGAATTCTAGTGTATTTCTCATTTCAGTTATTGTACTTTCCCAGCTCCAGAAATTTTTGGTTTAATTTTAGATTTCCTATCAATTGATATTTCCATTTTATTCGTAAGTTGTTTTGCTTCTACTTCCTCCACATCTTCTGTTAGTCCCTCGAGCATCTTTAGAATAGTTATTTTAGTCTTTGTCTAGTATAGCTGCCATCAGGTCTTCTTCAGGGATAGTTTCTGTCCATTTAGTTATTTCTCTTTGAATCACCCATATTTTCCTGTTCCTTTGTATGTCTTGTAAATTTTTTCATTGAAAACTAGACATTTGAATTTAACATGATGGTAACTGAAATCCATATTCTCCCCCTTCCACATGGTTTGCTCTTTTTTTATTGTTTTTGGTTTTTTGATTATTGTATGCTGTATCTGTGCTAAGGACCAGCCTGAGGTGTAAAACCCAAGGTCTTCTCAGACTTTTGAGCCTTTCCCTGGGATTAGTGGGCAATTTCTAATTTTCTCCATATGTGCAGTTGTTTTTGAATATCCTAGTCTTTAAGCATGTCTGGCTCCCCAAAGGGGGAAAGGAAAAATAAAGAGGGAGGGGAAAAGGGGGTGCCTGCCTTATTATTCCCCTGTAAGTCACTTCACTGGGGCAGCGGATAGAAGGGATAACTTACAAAAATGGGAGGAGGTACAACAACCTTGGCTGCCAACCTCTTTGTACCTCTGTGATCAAAAGCAGCAATTAACAATTAGAGCATAGATTCCCCAATATTTAGAGTTCAGGGCCCTTTTGCCCACCCTGACTCCTACCAGCTGCATGCAAGGTGTTCCAGGATACATACATGGCTGCCTGCCACATGGTTGGGGATGGGGGATTGGTAGCTGCTACTATGAGCTGGAATTAACCTAAATTAACTACAATTTATTGTCCAAGGCTTCCCCTGGAAGTTGCAAGCTTTTAATAGACTCCAGAGTTCCAAAATAGTGACATCAGGCAGATTCTGCTGGTGCAGCTGTCTAGGTGGGGAGATGGAATCCTGGTACTTCCTACTCCATCATCTTCCCAGAAACCTCTTAGGTATAGATTTTCATGTGAACATAGTTTTTTTTCTTGTTCTTCTTAGATAAATACTTAGAAGTGTGGTGGATAGGTCACATGTAAGTGTTTGTTAACTTTATTACAAACTTCCCCAAACTGTTTTGCAAAGCAGGTGTACCATTTTGTACTTCCACCAGCAATGTATGAGAGCTATAATTGCTCCACATTCTTGACTGCTCTTAGTAGTATCAGAATTTATCTTAAGCCTTTCTAATAGGTGTGTGGTCCCATCTTATTATGGTTGTATTTTGCATTTGTCTAATGGCTAATAATGTTTGGCATCATTTCATGTGCTTGCCATCTGCAAATCTTTGGTGAAGTGTCTTCAAATTTATTGTTCATTTTTTTGTTTTGTTCTTATTGAGCTTTTCAAGTTCTTTATATATTCTGGATACACTCCTTTGTCAAATATATGTTTCCCAAAGACTTTTCCTAGTCTGTGGCTGCCTTTTCATTCTTCATAGTGTCTTCTAAACAAACAAGATTTTTATTGGACAAAGTTCTATTTAGTTTTTTAACGGATCAAACTTTTGGTGTTGTATATAAGAACTCCTTATGTAAGCAAAGTCATACAGATGATTTTGCTAGAAGTTTTATAGTTTTACATTTTACATTTTGGTCTATGATTTATTTTGAATAAATTTGTGTGAAAGAAATGTGTTAAGGTTCACCCTTTTTCAGGGTGGGGGGGCAGATACAGGTGTCCAATTATTCTAGCATCTTATATTTAAATGACTACCTTTCTCCACTGAATTGTCTTCTCATTTTTGTCTAAAATTAATTTACTATACATGTGGGTCTATTTCTGGACTTTTCTGTTCCAGTGATCTATGTATCTATCCTTCTGCCAAATACTATGTTATTTATTCTAGCTTTATAATAAGTCTTAAAAGTATGTAATCTAAGTCATACAACTGTTTTTCAAAATTGTGCTGGCTATTCTAGTTGTTGCTTTTCCAAAGAAATTTGAAAGTCAGCTTAGCAATATCAACACAAATATCCTGCTAGAATTTTCAATTTGAAATGAATCTATATATCTGAGGTGACAAAATAATCGTGAGTCTTACAAAACATGTACACAGTGTATCTCTCCATTTATTTAGGTCTTCTTTATTTTTTAACAAATAAAGAATAAAGGTGGAGAGTCTTCAGCATACAGGTCTAGTACCCATTTTGGTAGATTTATACCTAATTATTTCATTCTGGAACTATTGCAAATGGTAATTGTAGAAAAAAATTTCAATGTCTAACTGCTCATTGCTAGTGTACAAAAGTATAATTGATTTCTACATATTTACTTTTAATCTTACAATCTCGTTTAACTCGATTGTAGGAGCTTTTTAATTGGGATTTTCTACATAAACAATCATATCATCTCTGTATAGGAATAGTTTAATTTCCAATCTGCATAGCTCTTCTCTTTCTCATTTTAAGCACTGGCTGTCAGTGAGATTTTGAATAGGAGTAGTGAGGGTGCCCTTCCTTGCCTTGTTTCCCCTTTCCTTAGGGAAAAAACATTTAGCCTTTAACCATGGAGTATCAGGATAGCTGGAGGCTGTGCAGACACTTTTCAGCTTAAGGAAGCTCTTTTCCTAGTTTACTGAGTTTTTATTAAGAATGGATATTTAATTTTGTCAAATGCTTTTCTTTCACTTATTAAGATGATCATATGCTTTTTCTTCTTTAGTCTATTGATAGGATAAATTACATTTACTGATTTTCAAAGATTCAATAGCCTGCATTTTTGAAGATAAACTTCTTTTGGTCATGATTTAAATCCTTTTTATGTATTTCTTGATTCAACTTGCTCATATTTTGTTGAGGACTTGTACATCCATATGAGAAATAGGAATATGTGGTTTTCTTGTAACTTTTTTTTACCACCAGGGTACTGCAGGCCTCTTAATATGAATTTGGAAGTGTTCTGTTGTATAGTATTGTTGGTTTTTTCATTTAATGTTTGGCAGAATTCACCAGTGAAGCTATTCAGCCCTCCAGGGGAGATTTTTAGCTACAAAGTAAATTTATTAGATATAGAATTGTTCAGGTTACCTACTTAAAAAAGCTTTGGTAGTTTAACACTTTCAGGAAGTTGGCCCATTTCATCAAAGTTGTCAAATTTATGGAAATAAATTTGCTAAAAATATTCCAATCTCATCTTCTTACAATCTGAGGGGGAGGAGGGGTTGTTTTCCTTGGCAGTAAGGCTAGAACTTTTTCCACTTTATTAATCTTCTCAGGAACTAGTTCTGTTTCCAATGATATTTTCAACTGTTTTCTGTCTATAAGTTCATTGATTTATGATTATTTTTATTATTTCCTTGTTCTGCATGCTATGTGCTTAATTTACTCTTCTTTTTCTAGTTCCTTAAGGTAGGTTAAATCTATTATTTTTCTTCTTTTCTAATATAGCTAATATAGCCAAATTCTCTTTAAACCCTCCTCTTAGCTGTATCCCCCAAATTCTGATGTTGTATTTTCATTTTCATTCAAATATTTCCTAATTTCTCTTATAAAAATGTCTGCTTTGATCCATATATTATTTAGAATTGTTATTTAATATCTAGGAACTTGAACATTTTTTCAGATATTTCTTTTACCAATATCTGGTTTTAATCAGCTAAAATCAGAGAATGTACATTGTATGATTTAAAGTTCTGAACTTATTAATGTTTAATGTTTTGTGATACTGAATCATTTGTCTTCTAAATGATTCACTGTTGTTTAGTTCTTGGGGTTGGGTAGGAAGAAAAATCTTACTCTTTTTAAACAAAAGGATGGATACACACAGTTCAAAAAGAGACATACCATCATATTGTGGTATTAAAATTTCATAAAGGATGATTAGGGGAAAAAAAAAAAAGTCTAAAATCCTCCTGGACGGGGGGAGGGCAAAAAATGGCTAAGAAACACTAGATTAGAGGTGTTTGACTATTTTGTTTTATTTTTCACTTAAGATGTAATATATTTGTCATACAGAAAAGTGTAAAAAAATATAACAGACCCCATATCCCAAGCCCCAGATTTAACAGATGTTAACATTTAGACAAAATAGTCTTCAGATATCTTTTTTAAAGAAAAATCCAATAAATACAGAACTACCCAAAGTTCAATCTCTTTCCCTTCCACCTTTTTCTTCCATAGCAAGATAGTCAATGTCTTCATAAATAATATATAATATTTTGTGTATCTTATTAAGCTCTGAAAAGGTTTATACAATAAAGTAATTAATCAGTTGCTCAGATTTTCTTCTGGAATTCTTAGATTTTCAAAGATCCTGGTATATAAGTACAATAGAAGTGGTATATTGATGCTACACCATAATTAAAAAAAATAAAATTTCCTGCGTAGTCAAATACCTTTTACTCATTTCTGATATTTATAAATATACACATATATTTTTAAAAGAATATAATCCCTTTAAATCTTTGTATATTAAATCATAGATACCTCGTTTGATCTCCCAGTTTTTCCCCATGGCATTAAAGCTTATGCTTAGTATGTAAAGGATCCCTCTTTCCTGGTACTTTTTCCGTATTCGGTGAGTCTTTGTTGTTTATTTTAGATTCCCTATATTGGCCTTTGTGTGACTGCTGTATCTCTACTACAGTTTGCTTTCAGGAAATGTCAGAGTAGAATATATAGTAGTTTAAGTTCTTGGGGTGGGAATTCTATTTCTATTTCTGAGAATCATCAGTTCTATCTTTTATGTGCCTAACACATGTAGTTAGCTCTCATCTCTACTGAACAGTCCTACTGAAGTCTCTATTTTTCGTTTTCATGCATTAGTAAAGGAAATTAAATGTAACAAAGTATCTTACTAATTTTATTAAACTTCTCCATTACTGACAAAGGCAAGTGTTCTCTTTTTATAGGGTGGTAAAGATTAAATTATTACACCTAAGCACTCAGTACTATGCTTTTTGAATTTTAGGTACTTAATAGGTATTGATTCCTTTCCCTTACTTCCTTTCAAAGACTTAACCTCTCTTGACGTTGATTTTTGAAGGAGTCTCATTTGCACAGCAAATACCTTCCAAATCATCTAAAACAGCAACTTGTATGCTACTACTTTTTATTTGGTGATTTACCTAATCAGAATTATGCTGATTCTGTTCATGACTAGGGTGAAGTTACTCTGAGAGCATATGCCTCCTTAAATTTTACACCCGAGGAGCCTCCCTCCCTATACACTAGTCCCTGCCCTTATAAAAGGCATAAATGGAAAACAACCACATGGCAATAAGAGTTTTATATACTGTATATCGTAGTAAAACATTTGCTTTTGCCTGCCTAATATCTAAGTTTCTCTTTTGATTTCACAGTGCTATGCTTTTCCTTTAGAGAACAAGTCCATTCCCAACTCTCCTTTCATGTGGTTTATATGAAACTTCATTTCTCACCTCAGAGGTGACACATTTGACCCACACTTGGTCAGTGTGCCAAATCCCTCCAGCAAAAAGAAAAAGGTACTTACTGTTTAAAGTAACTGAAAAATTCAATGACAGACTAGCTATTAGGGCTTTTGCTGTGGGATCAAATTATAAGTAGTTCTCCATTTCCATGACGACTTTTTAAAAAACTCATGGGTTGGGGGCAGTTTCTGTACAAGTCCTAGAAATCTTTCTAATTTTACTTACTTGAGGCACATGCTCAGTTTATGAAGTAGTCATGGGGTTGGAATATACGTTATCCATAAAAAGGTTAATTCCTAGACACCAAAGATCCTAAACTTATCAAAATAGTCTCATGCTCCCTAAGTGTGGCAAGGAAGAATCTGGGCACCTCAGTGATAATCATGGTGGAAAGATGACTGAAGTTTTATCTAAGACCTCGGAATTTTTACATCACCTTCAGGACCAGGTGAGTTGAGAACCACCACAACCACCACCGTGACAGCTAATGTTTACTGAAAACTTGATTATATATATAAAATATAAATACCAGATTTTATATATATATTATTATATGAAATATAAATGCCAGATTTTATATATATATTATATATATAAAATATATATATATACCAGGTTTAAGTATTTTATATTCATCTGATCATCTTTACAACAACCCTGAGGTAGGTATTTTTACTATCCCCATGGAAACTGAAAAAAAGGTACAGAACTTGCCCAAGGCTGTAAAGCAATTAAGCTATACACACAAGATTTGAATTTAGAACCTATACCTGTAAAAACACTTCAATACACTATTTCTCAGAAAACTAGTTAGGCTGAAATTTCTGTCACTGTGGAAGGATAGGGACTCCAGAGTTTTATTTAGGTTGATTTAAAAAAATATTTTTTTTTGGCATACCTGACAGATCTAAATGTTCTAAGGAATAATTTTTTTAGCTTTTGATTCACTACTCCTGTCGTAATTTTTGGTAATTTCAAAATCCACTTAGATGATCCTTTCAATACCTGAGTTTCTCAATTTCTTCAATTCATCTCTTTCCATGACTCTGCTTTCATTCAACTACCATGTTCACGTTCTAGAATGTGAACTTAGTCACTAATTACTGTACTCTAATACTGTCAATTTCAGTCCCTTTCTTATTTCAACCTCCCAAATTTCCTATCTCTAGAAATTAACTACAACACATCTTCAACCACACTGCAATCTCAATGGATCATACCATTTCTCCACTGTGCCTCAAACTCCTTCATTTTATTAACTTGCTCGTTACCAGATTACTTTCCATGTCCCTCCTTTATCATCATTCTCTTGATTATATCAACACCTCTCCCTTTCTCCCTTTTTGTTGTATTCACCTGGGAAAATTCCAACTTTAATCATTTGACTCTGTGTCTACTCAATGATAGGACCAAGGCTAAACTTAACTGGAGAAAAACACAAAACCATGTTGACTGATCTCACTTAAATTAATAACCATGGACTTCAATTATGCATTTTAAGCAATGTCTAGCAATTCTTCTAAGAGTCTATTCATTCTCTCACTTTCCTAAACATCTATTTTACATCTTCTTTTCTTTCCTCAATCCAACACGTTTTTCCCCAACACTTCTTCCCTCTACTTCATGACCTTGCTTCCTATTTCACTGACAAAATGTAACAAAACTTTTATATGCTCCCACTATATGTACTAAACTGCAAATACCTAAATCTATATAATCTGTACTTCTTTCCACCGCTATTAATGAGCTGTTTACACACCCATCTTTAAAACTAACCCTTCTATTTGTACACCATATCTATGGCTCCAGCAATACTCCTCTCCTTCCTCCATCATGTTCTCTACTAGCTTAGTCCTATTAACACATAAATCTGCTATATCTTCAATCTTTATAAAATAAAATAAAAACAAAAACCTTCTTGATACCATACCCCCCTATATTAACAGTCCATTTCTCTACTTCCCTAGAGAGCAAGACTTAACAGAGTTGTCTTCAGAACTCATCTTTCTTGCATCATTAACAGACCTGACATATTTAATCACTCCTTCCTAGTTGAGATTTTTTCTTCATTTGGCTCTACCTATTCCTAGTCATTCTTCTTTGATGTTTTCTTACCACTTGACATCTAAACGTTAACATGTTCCAGGGTTCACATTCTCATTCTTCTAATTCCTATCTTTAAGTTTCTCATTTACCTTATTTCACAAAGCTATGAGTAAAAGGGAAGAAGCTGTGATTCACAACATCATTCCAACAAAGATGTGACTCTAAGATAAAACTGTTATTACATACTCACAGGAGAGCATCAATCAGAGCAAATTAAATAAAACATATCAAAGTTTCATACTTAACACAGAGCTGAAATTAATTTCACTAAGGGAACAGAATAATTTTATATGAGAAACATTTACACCACTGACTGACATTCTGACAGACTGGGGGACACAAAACTGGAAGACTAAGTTAGGGCAAGGATACAAATTCCCTAAACTGTGAAAAATCCCCCACTACTAAAAAACAAAAACAAAAACAAAAACAAAATCGACAACAAAAAAAATCATCAAAACTCATAGCCAATCAAAACCACTCCTAGAATAATTACAAGAAATAAGATTACTATAAAAAAAAAATATTAAGTGCATTAGTATCCAGGTAAGAATGAAAAAAGGGCAATATTTGTAATCATAAAAGAAAATTTACATTTAATATAAAACTACATAATAAAAAATTTATGTAATTATCAAATTACACTTTCCTTGATATATAAAACAAAGAAAATTTAAGATCATTATTTTATTGGAAAGAAAATAATTTATTATATATGAGGAAGATGATTAAAATACATGTGATATATCTCTAATAAACTGATTTAAATGCATATAGTTTTAATTTTTAAATACACTTTAAAAGCTGTTACGCACAGTTCCATAGTCCAGGTGGTCAATTTCGTCTCCACAAAGTTGGAAAGCACTTGAGAGATATGAAAAATTCCAATGGAACCTAAAATACCATAAAAATTCATTAAAAGTAATCATGATTATAAAACAGTTCACTAGTTTTAAAATAACTAAAAACTAAAACATTTATATTTAGAAAATTAGTGAATCATGTCAGTACAACAAAATTTTAATTGTCTAAATAAACAGCTTACACAGAAACTGATTTATAACATTAAAAAATAAAACATTTTAACTGTGCCAATAGAAAAAAGTAACAGCAATTTCAGTATCTCTAACTTTTTGTACTCAGAGTGACAATGATTAAGAGAATTTTTCATTGGTTTCATCGTACTATTTATAGCAGGATTTGCAAGAAAGAAATGTGAAGGGCTCCAATGCTTTATTTTCCTACTTATAAAAGTTTAGATGGTTAGGCTGGTGTCTTGGATCCACCTTACCATTTTAATCTAACAAGTAGAATCCAAACTGGTCAGTCCTTAGAACTACTGAGGGACCTTTTTAAATTAGATTCTTGGTCCCGATTCCAGAGATTCTGATTTATTAGCTCTAGGGCAGAGTCCAGGAATCTTTATGTGTAAAAATTCTTCCTCAGTGGTTCTCAACCTTGGTTGCACATTAGAACCAATACTTTGGGAGATCTGAAAATCCTAATATGTATGCTGCAATCCAGACCATTGAATCAAAACTCTGGGGGAGAAACCCAGGCATCAGTATATTTTTTAGTTTATTATTATTGTTTTCTTTACTCAGTATTTTTTTAAAAAGTTCCACAAGTCATTCCAATATGCAGCCAAAACTGAGAACCACTGTTCAGGTGGTTCTGGTTATCAACTAGTCTGGAAACCACTGCTCTTACATACCTACCAGAATTTTTCTTTCCACTTATTGAGCTACCCTGAGTCAACATTATGTCTTCTCCTCTCTGTTACTCTTTTCTTATTCCTTTTGTTTTACTTTGCTTAGAAAAAGAAAGAGGAAAAAAGATACTTCTACTTGCTATCTCAATAATAAAACCTCAGATGTAAGGTCTGCTACTCTTATTTGGAATTTACATTGAAATCCAGTTATTTAAATTTTCAACAAATGTACTTTTTAATAGGAAAAAAAAAACCCAATCAAATTTTACAACACATTATATATACAGAACACCTAAACTAGATACATCATGAAAAAGAAAACATATATGTTACTGAATTAGGTTTAGAAAATACATAAATAGAAGAAACAAGAATAAAATTTGTGTTAAAGCAAATGTATACCTTGTCCAAGTAAAAAGCTGACCTGATTCACTAACTTTCCCTGGAAAAACTACATAACCTAAAGGACAGCACAGAAAATTCAGCAACAAATCTAAAAACCATATAGAAGATTTGTTCAATCAACACAGATAATTTTAAAAATACTTCATTTCAACACATTGTAAAAAAAATTATTGCTTAAACTGGATCAATGGGTTGGGAAGAGACAAAACACTTGCAGGAAAATCCAAAAAGCACTGCCCCAAAAAGGATACGACAAGAAAGGATACACTTTGTATGACAGTATTACAGCAGTATTTACGCAGGAATGCTTCTAAAGAAGAACAGCAGAATGCAATTTAATTTTTTTCTGATTTTTCATGTTAGATTTACAAATAAAATGATTTTTTTTAAAACATACACTGAAAATGGTTTATTTTTATCTGTTCTTCTAAGCTATTTGTAAGACTTCTGACTATACCAATATAGACACTTCACAACAAAATTCAAATATTCAAGGTGCCTCCCAAAAGGCATAAACATTAGGCAAAATTTTCTTTATATAATTTTTTCAGCTTAACCATCAGTAATTCTGGCTCACTTACTTCATGTTCTTCCAGTATACTAAGGCAGAAAGATTTAAAATAATAAAAAACAAAAGAAATATATTTCTACTCATCTTTCTTAAATCAATGTGACATAAAATGCTTAATTCTGCCATTTTTAATCATTAAATTACTTAAGTATGAATTAAAATTGCTTATTTGAAAGATGAAATACTTCATTCCAAAAAAATATGTACCTATTTCTGTGAGGTGTACAATTAGTAATTAGCAATGCAAATTTTCAGGTCCCACCAAGGGTAACCAACTTGTCCTGGCGTGGCAGACACTTTCCCAGTGTTAGCATTAAAAAGTCCAGTATGCTGGAAAACCCCTTAATCACAGGAAAACTAGGGATGATTGACTACCCAAGGCCCAACCCCCTTGCAGACTGACTGAATCAGAAACTCTGGGTGGGGGTGAGGGGAAACCCAGTAATCTGTGTTTTATCAGGCCCTCTAGGTGATTATAATACATGTTAAAATTTAAGAACTACTGCTTTACTCTATGAAGAAAAAGTAAATAAAGACTAATAAAGATACACTGCCCTTATATAATTCATTCCCCAAATTTAATTTTTACATACAAATAGGTTTTATTCCATAGTTTTAATCGTGAAGTTTAATGGAAATTAACTGCATAGACAGAAAGAGTCAGAGGGAGGATCCTTTAAAAACGTTAGAAGGTACACGAATTACTATTCTCTCAGGCTTTTATCCTTCCTTAATTTTATCTCAAGAAAGTCTTGTCCTTTTATTACGTTATCTCCACACTTACCTTTACTAATTTTTAACACTTTCTTTTTCCTTCTTTAGAGTCTTGTTTTGGTCTAGCAGATCGAGCAAACTGCTAATATTTAAACATTAAGGTTTTCTTCACAAACATGAAAGTAATCTTTTCTAAAGAACTGTCAAGAACTTCCTAATGTAGGGTAGGAGTAGTTTTTAATTTATCTCTATATTTGTCTTCCTACTCAGTCATTCATCAAATATTTGTTGACTGCCTCCTAGCTGTCCATGATCTGGGGAAGAAGTAAAAAATTCACGTTTTCTTTTAGTCATTATTTACACCTAGACCTTTGCTCGCTCCTTCATTTATCCCACTGATTTCTAGTTTGAAACTGCATTAACTACTGAAAGCAGGATGGTAAATCAATGATATATTTTGTTATTAAAATTCTCAAACATAAATATGGATTATAATACAATAAAATATACGATAATAAAACTACAACGAATCATATCTTTCTTTAATGATTCCAAATGTACTTCTGGATACTGTAGTATCTTAGGCTTAGCATGAGTATGTATATTTTAAGCTGTATTAAGTAAAATGTTTAGACTTGGCTGGATTTTAATAACCTCATGATGCTTATTTTCCAATAAAAATTTAAATAACATTACCATTTGACTCAACTAAATATATTTATAACTGAGTATTCTCAAGCTAGAATGCCAGCTGTTGAGATGAAGGATAATATAAAAATTGGTTTCAATTATACCCTTACTCCTAAAAACTACTGATCCATAAGTCTTGGAACAGACAGATTTGAAGGATACAACCACCATAGGTTTTCCAAAAAGAATGTATCCATTAGCTTCCTTTAATGCTTTTGCTGCTGCTTTTTCATTTGGAAGTCCAATGAAAGCTTGTCCTTTCATGCGACCTTCTTTCATCAAGCGTATATCAAACCTAGAAGTCATGGAAGAAAGAATGGTTTTGACTCAAAGAATTGTCAAAGAATTCTGATGAAGTCAATGGGAATGTATTGAACAATTTAAAAATTTGCTATTTCAGAATAAAAATGACTATACTATCTGATTAGCACATTACTCAGGCTTTCTAAAATTATATTTTATATTCTGTTCTAAAATTGATTCTGTAAGTAGGTAATACTTATAGAATTATTTTGATGATATGCTTATCTTTTTTTAGCTGTTATAAATATATGTGATTTAAAAATCATATTACTAGCAACTATAAAAGCAAACTTCGTAAGTTTTTCTTTCATATCTCTATTTTTAAACAGTTTTATTCAGCCAATTTAATACTACTGATATTTACTCAAGTAAAAAAAACAACTATATGACCAAGAATAAAAGGGCTGACAGGAACTACAGAAAAGTAACATGGAATTTCAGAGTAGGAAGGGACTTTACTGATCATCTAGTCAAAACCCACCATTTTACAGATGATGTGTAGAGACGGAGTGACTTCTTCAAGGTCACACCGATCACTAAAGTTAAAGCCAAAAACACAAACCAGAATTTGTATTCCAAGTGTAGTCTTCTATTATTCCCTAGTGTATTCATTTTTCAACATTTTAGGGGAGGAAACTATACTCAAAACTCTTAAAAAAACAGACTAATTTATAACTAAAGTACCTCCTAGCATTTAGTCTATTTGACTAGCTAAAGAATGCTTAAAGTATCCTAAAATGCAGCTAAATCCTTTTCTAACAAATACACATGACTAGTCCCACAGGAGACAATTATTAATTCATCATTTTGATGTGTACAGCTTTCTCAATATAGAATTTTCTTTTCCCTTCAAATTCTAATGGCAGGCAATACTGGAAATAGAATGTATATACATGATATATATATATGTGTGCGCATATATATATACACAGACACACAATACATATATTTATATATATCTATGTGACACATACATATATTTATATATATATATACACACACACATATTATCTATTTTTAAATTTTTTCCCCTTATAATCATGATTCAAAGGCAGCAACAAGAAAAAGGGCCAGTATTTTGCATGGCCAGCAACATAAACTTTTGGTATCCTGGTAAGATACATCTGTCACTAATGAATATAAAATGGACATAGTTTTTAAGACATGGTGTTCACTGTGCATGCCTATATAAAAAGGTACACAGCCCAGATAAGACTTTAAAAATATTAGTTTCACATGAAGATTTAAGCAAAATTAACTAGAGTCATTTCTCTAATTTACCTCCATTCAAAAGTCTCTCTCCTTACCTTTTCTAATTTTCTTTACTTCTAATTTATATGGCCAAGGTCTTACATACTTTAGAGTTAACCAATTATAAAATTTTAAAGAATGAAATTCTAACTCCAAATGTTAGCTTTTATATCATTTACAAATCATATCCTTCTCTTTTGCACTCATAAAATTGGAAGCCTTCCCAACTGAATGAAGAGAAGTTACTGCCATGGTAAGAATCTAAAAAACTCTGCCTGACTGCTACATATTCCTGGATGAGTCATTAAAATGCTAGTTTTCAAAATGTAATCTTTGGACCAGCAGCTTAGTCATCATCCATACAGATTTTAGAAACACAAATTCATGGGCCCTATCTCAACCTAGAATATCAGACTGTCTAGGGATAGACCAAGGAAATGGTTTTAATAAGCTCTTACACAGGTTAAAGTTTGAGAACCACTGCTTTAGAGCTAGGGATTGAGGCCTGTTTCTATAAATTATGCTTTACTGGAACTCAGCCATTAATATTCATTTATGTATTGTTTACAGCTGCTTTAATGCCACAAAGACAAAACTGAGTAGTTGCAACAGACACCATAGTATTTTAGTATAAAAATATTAAATTTTTACTATCTGTCAATTTAAAAAGAAGTTTGCTGACTCTTGCTCTAGATGTCTAAAAGATAAATTTCTTCATATAATTTTAATCTCTAAAGGGGAAATGATGTTTAAAAAAGGGCTAATTCCTAACAGATTAAAAACAAAACACAATTTGAGAATATACATGCCACTTACATTATGCGTTGTGTTTCCGACGAAAAGTCAACATATCTTCCAAAAATAAATTTAAGGTCCTAGAATTTCAACAAGGAAAAGACTAATAAGGAAAGCCAGGGGAAAAACATGTAAAATAATAAAACCAATTTATACATTTCAACTTACCTTTTCTTGAACTTGTTTAGCTAAATTCTTTACATAAATTCTACAGTTTGGTTCACCAGGTTCATAACTTCTAAAAACTGAAAGTGTTTCCATTTCTTATATAAAAACAAAACAAGGATATAAAATTAAGACAGTTTCATCAATTTTTCAAAGAAAAACTATAATGGCATTCAAATATATCTGTTAAATAGACAAAATAAGCATTAAGAAAATGTTAAAACCATACAAATTAATGGCAATGTTACTAATGGGATAAAAATACCCATTAAAAATCTAAAGTGGTGATATAAAAATAAGTTTATAAATTTCAGGCATCTAGAATAACTAAAATTTATCAAATAAAATATTTGTTAAAACTCTGTAAAGCTTAACTTTAAGATGAGTTACTTTATTAAAAAAACTAAAGCAAATAAAGATGCTACCAAATATTTGTGTAATTATTTTGCTTAAAGTCAATCTCCCAAACTACCAGCACCAATATATTCAAATGTAAAAATAAAGTACTCAAATGTAATAATCAAGTATTTCAGGCAAACTGTGGCTTCTGAATATACAGCTACTCCTATTTAGTGACAATTACCATCTTTCCTGACAACTAGATGTTCTAGGCAAAAATATGTCAGTTGGAAGTCTGTTTCCCATTATTATGGGAAAAATTATAATGTGTTACATGTCAATCTAAAACCCCTAAATATTTGCCTAAAATATACTAAAACAAGAAAAATCCGTTAAGAAGTAAAAAACTATCACATTAGGATATAAAATTCATAAACACAGGCTTTTAATCACCAAATAGTTAAAACTATTTTTTTTTTAGACAAATAGTTGCTCTGCATACATCTCAGATACAGTACTGTGATGGTCTATCAACTGTATACAGAATACAGAATTCCAGACTGTGGGCCACACTGATTTATCACGTCATATAAGTTTCAGGAATGAAAACATTCTTCCAAATAAATATAGACTGGAAACATTATACTGAGAGATACTTTCCTCCCTATAAAGTATGAGTACTAAAAACCCAAAGTGGTGATTAAAAACATTAACTGGAGAGATGTTTCGAAGCATGTGCTTTGAATAAAGTAAACAACATGAAGAGATTTGTTTTGCTTCTGAAGGGGCAAAGAAATGTAAAATGGAATAAATGCTGGTTTACTTCATGAAAATTACCTTCTCTAGAAATTCTGCCCTTTTCCAACTCCCTTCTAGAAATACATTCTGATGGCATTTCATCAGAGTCTTCTTTAATCTCCTCTGCGATGCTCAAATTTGGTTTTGGGAAGATTTTTCCAAATCCTATATTGGATGCATCAACTTCAGAAGCAGGTAAGTCTAAGAGTTAACAGTGACATCAGCCATTAAAAATCCCTCCCTTCAAAACAGTTTTTCTTTTCCATTTTTAATTTTTAAGATATATTCTAGCACTAAAACTCTTTGGTGTTTTTCTCAATACTCTGAAACAGGGATAAGCAAACTTTTTCTATAAAGGTTCAAACAGTAAATACTTTAGGCTTTGCAGGCCATATGGTTTCTATCATGACTACTCAACTCTGCCACTAGAACATGAAAATCATAAAATAAGACACTTCCATTTGAGGGTACTAAAAAAATATCCATTATACTTCTCACCAAAAAAAAAAAAGAGCCAATCCTAATCAAAGTCAGGAAAAAGAAGTATTTGCACACTTAATTACTTATTGAATTAGGAAAATTAAAAACCATTATAAATTTTAAATTTACAACATAGCAACATAATGGATTACATTCAGAAAACATGAATTTTAGCTTCAGCAAAAATTAAACTGACTTGGGGGAGAGGGTTGGGAAGGACAGGATTAAACATTCAGTAGAAAAATTCTAGCTATACTACCTAAAAAAACAAACAAAACCCTAAAAAAGCTGTGAAAATGATGCAAATAACATGCCATATTTAGGATTATAAAAGTCTCCTTATAACATAGAAAAGCCGTCATACCAACAGACCTCCTGTGGCCTGAAGGCAACAGTAAGAAAAAAACTTTTAAAACTGTTTTTACTGTTAATTCAGCATTACTCTACGTTGATGCAGAATGGGACGATTGTCCCCCTCTCACAAAGGTCTAAGTCCTTGAGCAAATTAAACTTAAAAAAATAAAAATCTGTGCCAAGGGGTGACTAGCCATGAGATAAGAAAGAAAACCATACAAAAATACAAATATAAATACTGAAACAAACAAAAAAGGAGCTATCTGAAAAGGCAATGCATTCTCACTAACCATCAGAGAGACAGGAATTAAAACCAGTTACAGTTTATCACTCAGTACATTTGCAATACTTACTAGAACTCTATCCTATATTCACACAAGTGCTCAAAGATATATGTACAAAAATGTATATTCCAGAATTTTCTGTAATAATAAAAAAAATGGAAACAACCTCAACTTCTATCAATAGAGTATAATTAAATAAAGATTGTTATAACTATACTATGGAGTGCTATGCAGCCATAAAAAAGTAACCCATGATGGCTATTTAAGAAAAGAAGTAAGGGAAAATAAAATGTTTATACACAAGTATAGGATAAGATCTGGAAGGACTATTTTCATACCAAATTATTAACAATGGTTATCTCTAAGTATTGGGATAGGGAACAGTGGGGGTTTGAGGCGTTAACTTTTTAAAACTTTATATGCTCCTGTTTTGATTATATTTTTTCTATAAGCTGGTATTATTTCTGAAATTTAAAAATTAAAGAACAAAGAAATGCCACTGTAGTATAACATCAAATTAATGTTTAAAATAAGCAGAAAAAAACCTGTAATTTCAATACATTATCTTCAAACTTACAAACAGTATCTTGTAAACAATCTTCCATGTCTTTTGGATTAAAAAAAAAAAAAAAATTTTACATGAAATCTACAACTCAAAAAATAATCACAGTTTGTTTCCCTAACCAAAAATACAACCGTACTAATAAAACCAGAGCATCACATATAACAAGCAATGAAAAAATAGATCAATACAAGAAACTTTTATCATATTTTTAGTGTAAACATCAGCAAAAACGAGACTAAACCTCACCCTAGAGTTCATTACTAGCAAAAGGTAACTGTGACAATCTTACCACTAAGCTCCAATTTTAGTTATATAAAAAAGTTTAAAATGGATAGTATTCTAAGACACTAACAAAGACCTAATTTCATATTTCAAATATATTCACAAATACTAAAAAACAAAAACATATAAAATTTAATTCTAATACAAAAAAAACTGAGAAGAATTTTTACACAGCATGTTAAAGAACTGGAATACGCTTACCACAATTTTGTTCTTCACAATTTTGTTCTTTTTCTAAATCTTTCTTAAATGCAGCTGACATGTCGGTAGATATATGGAATTCAATTTTTTTATTACCTACAGGTTGTGGTTGGTCAAATACATCCGAAGGTAACAACACTGGATGTAAACTGCTGTTTACAAACAATCACAGCATTACTTTGTAATTGCAAATAAAATTTTGAGTAAAACATTATTTCATATTTACTTTAAATTTAAAAAGCTAACACTGATAAAACACACTATAGGCATTGAACAAAGTAACTTACATTTAACTTCAATAAATCCTAACAAATGTTCTCATATAGGTATTATTAAATTCCTAGTTTAGACAGATAAGGAGTTTGAGGCTAAAGGATGTTAAGAAATTGCATAAAGTCACTCAGTAAATGACAGAGACAGGACTTTAGGACTATTGATTCTAAACTTCAGGATATTTACCAATAAGCAAAAAGGTTCATTCTATGTTTAGTGTAACCATTTTATGCACTGTATTCTATATACTATATATAATAAACCTATGCAGGTCAATGCAGTAGCCACAAGCCACATGGGGCTAATAAGAATTTGAAATGTTGCTGTACTTATGCTCTAAGTACAAAATATACACCAGAGTTTAACAACTTGGTGTGAAAAAAGAAATATAAAACGTTTTAATAACATTTTATATTAATTATATGTTAAAATAACATTTCAGATATAATCAGTTGAATAAAATATATTATTAAAATTAATTTTATCTTTTAATGTGGCTATTGGAAAATTTAATTGGTTCACATTACAGCTGACCCTTGAACAACTTAGGGGTTAAGGGCCCCAACCCTGCAGCGGTTGAAAAGCTGTATATAACTTCATCAGCCCTCCATATCCATGGTTCCTCTAGATTATCTATGGATCCATATCTAGGGATTCAACCAACCTCAAGGCAGGTAGTACTGTAGTATTTATTGAGAAAAAGTCTGCATATAAGTGGACCCACACAGTTCAAACCCGTGCTGTTGAAGGGTCAACTGTATTAATTTTTAATTGTTTGGTGCTGCTACAGATCAAAAGCATGGGACTGTGGTGTCAAAACATACATAGGTGGGAAATATGCATCATATTATGTATACTTAACATGAAAGAGTAATTAAAAAAAACCCAAAGACCCATTCCTTTAAAAATGTAAAAAGATCATTTTAACAAACTTCTTCCTCAATTTATAAAGTTACTTACAAGTTCAAGGGAAATTTACCTTGTAGAAAAGCTGAATAAAATTAAAATTGCAATTAACGGCAATTTTCATCTGATTAAGACATTAAAATACATAGAATTCCATGGCAAAAAGGCAAGTAAAATTTCTGCCATAATTTCAAAGAAAATTTGTTAAGCAAAGTGTCAGATAATCAGTGAAAAAGAAAAAAAAGGACAATATATTTCAAACGAAATACACAGTAATAAGCACTATTTCATTGGCAATTTCTCTACTCTAACAGAAAGTTTAAGACATAGTCAGAAGTTAATTTATACCTAATAAAATTCTTTCGTACCCATAGCCCAGGCCATCACCCAACATCTACATAATTTTCCTGGAAAGTTTATTACAAGGTGACAAAGTCTGAAAGAAATTCTTAATTGTTTTTAATATCAATGGCATTACAATGGCTCCCTCAATGTATTCAAACACCATAACTTAACATTTAAGGCAGATATCTCCACATCCTTCTAGCTTTCCCCTTCATCATTTCTATTCCTATGCACCAAATTTTCCTACCTCTGGAAACTCACTTTTTCATTCACACTGGATATCTCTTCCCTGCCTAAGTTTTGCCTCTCATCCTTCAAGCCCAGCTCAAATGTCTACTCCCTCTTAAAGTCTTTCCAGATTTCTTGACTGGCTGTGACCTCTCCTTCCTCACAACCCTTCATAGTTACATCTTCTTCTTATGTCATTTATTATAATTGCTAATGCAACAGTCATCTGTGCATATGGCTTACTTACCCATAAGACTATTACCTCACTGTTTGAAAAGATACCACTGAGCTTTGGAAGAATGTTCCAAACCACATAATATTTAGCAGAGAACTTATCACATATTTGATAAATATTTAAAGGTGGGTCCTGTGTGCTAAGCCATGTGAACTTTTACCAGGTAGGGTACTTTGAAGTAAAATAATGTTTGATATCAGGTAGTGGAGTTAGGAGAAATTAACAAAATTTCATATAAACACACTGGTGATGGATGCCATTATCAAAACTGTGAATGCAGGAGGAGAAAGAGATAATGAAAGTAAATGAATTTTGTTTTGGATAATATCTTAAGTTCCTACAAGACACTCTGAGTATGCAAATAGGAAGCTGGAAATGAAGACTTTAGATCTCAGGAGGTTAATTCTAGAGATGGAGATTTGGAATCTATTAGCTGCAACAGGTGAACTATAAAAAAATTAATGATATTAACAAGGAGTATAAATATATGAACAGAAAATGACAATGGACAGGAGTATATGGAATCCAGTATTTTTTAAAAAAAAAGCAAGTGAGTGAGTAAGAGAAAGTCACAAAAGAAAAAAGTAGGAAGGAAAAAAGGAAGAGAGGAAGTAAGATGAGAAATAAAAAAAGAGAATGTAAAATTAAGGGTGGACAATTTTGAAACCTGGGGTAGTCAATAGTATCAAATGCTGGTCAACTTTGAGAATTAAGGATACTTGTGAATTTGGCAAATAAGCAGTCACTCGTAAACCGGTGGACTGATGAAATAAAAGTCAGAGTGAGGAATGATTTGAGTTAAGCAATCAGACAAAGTACATACAGAACCCTTATCTTATAATCCAAAACAAAATTACCTGTGTGAAGCAGATGATGGTATATTCAACATATCCTTTATTTTTCTCTTTTTTCTCACATGGCGCTGCTTTATTGTTTTTGGTCTTTTGGGCTGAAGATTTGCTAGTTCCATTAGTTTGGTCATTCTACATTGGAGGAAAGAAAAGTAGAAAAGATTTCTTTGTGTAGAAGCATAGCTATTTACAACTCCTTTTGTTAAACAAATGTGTACTTGAGCTTATAAATTATAAAATGATTTGTATGGCATAAGTATAATTTCTAAGCCATCAAGTAAGATATAATCAATCTGACAAAAGCTCAAGTTACAAATCTCCTTGCTCAACTTTCATCTTAGTTTGAAGGAATTGGGAATTTACTTAATTGCAATCTGTCATTTTTAAAGATATGTTTTACTAAAAAAATTATTAGTTGCCCAAATGACTGAACTTCGATGCCAAAATGTTAAACAAAATACACTAAATATAATCTATGTAACTTTATTGCTCTTTTCTTGACTAATATTCAAAAGACCTTACGAACATAGTAAAATTATTTTGATTCATATTCTAATTATTAAAGAGAACCTGGACTTAAGTACTTTTACTTAAGAATATTGTGTGCATAATTGTTGGAAAGCATCATTATATAAACAAGATACTTAACTTGAGAACAGGGTTTTCAAATACTATACTCCGAAGTGGCTTAATCAATCAAGGGGTGACAATCGATACCTTATACATAGCTTATCTCCATTATGATTATGAATAATATTTAGAATAGATCTTGTTTAGGCTTTCTTGGCTCTTCCACAGGATCAGATATAGTGCTTCCACAGAGCAAGTTCAAAAACCACTAGTCACAGCTCTACTTCCCCAGAGTTAAGTTTGTGAAATTTGAAAGCAAAACAAGCACAGTAAAATGTAGTGAAGAAGAATTTGGTTAAAATAAGTTTTAAACCTTTTTTCCTCAAGCGAGGAAAAATGAAAACGTATGTTATAAAATTTTAAAGCCTCTTAACAGTCACGGTTTACCAAAAATTTTATGAATATATCCAGTTATACAAAATATATGTCTATATTCATAGATTGCTCACCCAAAGTATACTAAGGCTCTACACAGTGCAAGGCATATGTTAAGTAAGTAATCAATAGATATTTGCTGACAAATACATAGTGGCATATTTTATAATATTTCCAGAAGATAACAGAGAAGCATGAAACCAGAGGTTAGTTCATGCAAAGGCTTTGTTCTCATGACTCAAGATGAATTAGCAGAATTCCTCACTACATCCCTAAATGGAAACCTAAATAAACAAAAACAAAAATGGTTTTAGCTAGCCTATTAAAGCATTTCTCATGACTATCATTATTTTTATAAAGAAAATAAAATTTACAGGTTAAGTAATTAGCCCATTGCAATGTTCTACATTCTTTATTTAGCAACAAGTTAGTTTATTAAGAACTGCCAGCCTTCCTTATTGTCTCTATTCAAGACAGATAGTCTATTCACTCCCATTTGAGCAGTGCCAACATAACTCCTTCCTTAGAAAGAGAATATATATGGAGCCACTACTCAAGTGGATGTTGCCTCAATAGTAGTCAAATTGCTGCTGATTACTTGTATATGTTGCTTAGATTCTCTGCTTGGATTTTGACTCCGGTCAACCACTCCTTCTGTATCTGGTTGCTTCTGTGCATATCTGCCTAAGATTCCCATCATTGGCCTACACAGGTCTTTTAGGCTAGGGGTTGACAAATTATAGCCAAAGGACCAAATCTAGTCAGTGTCTGTTTTTTTTAAATAACAAGTTTTGTTGGAAGATAGCAACATCCACTCATTTAGGTATCATCTATGGCTGCTTTCCACTACAACAGAACTCTTTGGCCCTATATAGAAAATGTTTAGCAATTCCTGTTTTAGGCTATGCTGTGGATTATATACCTGAACATTATTAACAATTTATTGCTCTTTGCCAGAATCTTTAAACAAAATATATATAGATCATCAAGAGCAACCAATAAAAGAATAATTCATTTGCAGTAATTTTTGTGAATGTTTTTGTATAAAATTGCTCTAGAAATTATTCTGAGGTGAATAAAGTCCAGGGGAATAAGCTGACAAAAACAGAAATACAACTTAATTTTGTTCTGTAAAGTCTCCACAAACACTGAATTAGTGAATAATGGATCACTGCCCCTAGGGCAGTGATGTTCCTGCAAGCATATGCTCACATTTCATCAGTTGATCAATACATGCCTAGTTTTATGCGTGTTTCTGTTTAAGAACACCTTATTTAATATATATTGTTGATTCATTAACATTGAACTCAGAGTCAACAGTGCTATAACTCAGGCCTGAACAAAGTTTATTTAACACACAGCATTTTCTCCATAAAGCACATCACAACCTTCTTGATCTTGGAAACACTAGACAGCACTTCAACACTATACTTGGAGACCATTTTAAACAGCAAAATCAACAACAAACAGCACAAAAATGTGCAAAACATGGTACAAAGAGACAGTGAAAAAGACACTTGTTTACGGTATGAGAGCTGAAACAAGAAGGCAGAATGTCAACTTGTCTACCTCATCTAGGAATGTGCATGTCAAGAGACTCAAATTTTTCACCATTCTGCACATGCCCATGTCTTCAGAAGACCATAAAAGCACTGTAATTATTGACGCTGAAGTCATAAATAAATTGTAACAAGTAGGCAAATTTGCAAATACCGAACCAACAAATAATGAGGATCAACTGTATACCATAATCATCAATCCAAAAAATTACTCATAATACAAAAATGTTCCCTTAAGTCTTGATGTCTAGTTTCAGGTCTTAATCTATAGCACGATGGGGAGCTGGGGATGGACAAATTCTAAAGACCCCGAATTATGAAGAAGTATATGCAAAACTTAAGAAGAGCAAGAGAATCTCTCCCCCATATTCTATGTTTCTTAAAATCTAAACAAATATTATTTGACATTGCAAACCTCTGACGGTCTTCATCATCACTGCTTTCATATTCTGATTCTTTACTAGATAATTCCTCATCCTCATCTGGCAAAGGAGGTTCCTCCGGTGGTTGAGGAGATGCAGGTGGAAGAGGAGCATGTAGTGGCATATAGTCTTCATACTAATTAAAAGAACAAAACAAAAATACTACGGTAATCTATGATGTTTAGAAAACCATTTCCATTCAGATACATGATTCTCACATCTCTCTACATCATGATTTTCTTCTACACATTCAACATATATTGATGAAACACTTGTCTTAGCAGCCTTTAGCTGATCACAAAACTTGTTTCTTCTTCCTTGGCACTTAGCTGGACTAAATTTCCAAACCTCCTTTGCAGTTAGATTTCACCTGAAGTTTAGTCAATGAAATGTTAGCATAAAAAACTCCCACACATGTAATTCTCTCTTTCTTCTTGATCTGCAACCTGCATGGTAATGTCCTCACCAACTTGGGAATGCACATAATGAAGATAACTTATCTTTTAAGTGACTCAGTAAAGGAGAACACCATTCTGCCCTACTTTTGGAATGAACTTGGCATGAGCAAGAAATAACTTGTATTGTGTTAAATTACTAAGATTTGAGTTTTATTTGTTAATAGCAGCTAGCATAATCTTTGCAATGTGCCAGGAATTGAGGTGTTGGGGTTATAAAGAAAAATTATGCAGCTAATAGTATACACATTAGAAAAGCAACCAATACACAATACGAAAGCAAATTTTCTATTTAAATGTTAGCTCTCAAAATAATTTCTCATTGCTGTTATCTAAAAAAGTACTAAGGGTACATATATATAATGGAATATTACTCAGCCATAAAAAAGAACAATGTAATGCCATTTGCAGCAACATGGATGGACCCAGAGACTGTCATACTGAGTGAAAGTAAGTCAAAGAAAGATAAATATCATATATCACTTATAAGTGGAATCTAAAAAAATGGTAGAAATGAATTTATTTACAAAACAGAAAGAGTCACAGATGTAGAAAACAAATTTATGATCACCAACAGAGGGAAAGTAATAAATTGGGAGATTGGGATTGACATATACACACTACTGTATATAAAATAGATAACTAATAAGAACCTACTGTATAGCACAGGAAACTCAATACTCTGTAATGGCCTATATGGGAAAAGAATCTAAAGAAGAGTGGATATATGCATATGCATAACTGATTCACTTTGTTGTATACACCTGAAACTAACACAACATTGTAAATCAACTATACTTCAATTAATAAAAAATAAATACAAATAAAAAAGTACTAAGAGTACTATAGCAAAATATTGGGTCGGCCAAAAGGTTCGTTCGTTTTTTTCCATAAGATGGCTCTATTAGCGGTTAGTTGTCTTTAACTTCATTCAAAACAATTTTGTTAGATTGTATTGTGACAGCCTGTCATATCAACATACATTAAAAAAAAAAACTTATCAAAACTGGTGAATTTTTGTGTGGCCATTTTAATATCGATGGAAGAAAAAAGCAACATTTTCAGCATATTATGTTTTATTATTTCAAGAAAGGTAAAAACGCAACTGAAATGCAAAAAAAGATTTGTGCAATGTACAGAGAAGGTGCTGTGACTGATCAAACGTGTCAAAAGTGGTTTGCAAAGTTTTGCTGGATGATGCTCCACAGTCGGATAGACCAGTTGAAGTTGACAGCAATAAAATTGAGAAATTAATTGAGAACAATCAATGTCATAGCACGTGGGAAAGAGCCAACATACCCCAAATATCCAAATCGAGCACTGAAAATCATTTGCACCAGCTTGGTTATGTTAATCGCATTGATGTTTGGGTTCCACATAAGTTCAGTGAAAAAAATCCTTCTTGATCATATCTCCACATGCGATTCTCTACTTAAACGTAATGAAAACGTTCCGTTTTTAAAACAAATTGTGATGGGCAATGGAAAGTGGATACTGTACAATAATGTGGAACGAAAGAGATCATGGGGTAAGCAAAATGAACCACCACCAACCATACCAAAGGCCGGTCTTCATCCAAAGAAGGTGATGTTGTATATATGGTGGGATTGGAAGGGAGTCCTCTATTATGAGCTCCTTCCAGAAAACCAAATGATTAATTCCAACAAGTACTGCTCCCAGTTAGACCAAATGAAAGCAGCACTTGACGAAAAGCACCCGAAATTAGCCAACAGAAAATGCATAACCTTCCATCAGGATAACGCAAGACCACATGTTTCTTTGATGACCAGGCAAAAACTATTACAGCTCGGCTGGGAAGTTCTGATTCATCTGCCGTATTCACCAGACATTGCACCTCCGGATTTCCATTTATTTTGGTCTTTACAAAATTCTCTTAATGGGAAAAGTTTCAGTTCCCTGGAAGACTGTAAAAGGCATCTGGAACAAACAGTTCTTTGCTCAAAAAGATAAAAAGTTTTGGGAAGATGGAATTATGAAGTTGCCTGAAATACGGCAGAAGGTAGTGGAACAAAAGGGTAAATATACACTGTTCAATAAAGTCCTTGGTGAAAATGAAAAATGTGTCTTTTACTTAAAAATTGAAGGCACTTTTTGGCCAACCCAATAATAACTAAAATTATTCAAGAGCAGACATCGCCTACCATTGAAATTATTGATAGATCTGCACAGTAAATTCTAATAAAAAATCATCAACCTTTTAATAAAACCAGAAAAATGGAAATTCTAGACAATTCAGTTTGTTAAATGTAACTATCCTATAGGATAGTACAACGTCCTAGGTCAAAGGCCTGAACAACAACACTGGCAGAAATGATGGCCTCTATTACCAAAGCATCTCTTTAATGTTCTGGCTTTCTCCCACTTTCAATTCTCCACTGGACTATTATTACGTTAACTTTACACTTGTTCTTCATTTTCAATACAAATTAGAGGTCACTGGCACAACATTTGTAAAATTTAGCCTCAATAATTTCACCTCAGGAAGAGAAATTTTGAATCTTGAAAATTCTAAGAGCTTTCTTACCATGGGAGGCCTTGCAGTAATTGGTCCAAAAGGTGTGGGCAAATTCATTTTATTCATAAGATGAAGCACCTTAATAAAAGTGGTAAAACATTTAAAATAAAATAGAAAAAATGATGATTCAACTCATATCTGATATTTTATGCACTAAAAAACTTTGCAATAACACTATTCATTACTTTAGTGCAAAGGAAGGACCACCTCTTGCCTTTATAATCCCAGGACAGGGCTAAACTAGTATATCTCAGGCACTGGTGTATCTCAGAAGATTAGCCTTCTTAAAGTATTTGTCTATTCTACAAATACAATTATTCTCATTATTAAAAATGTCATGTTCTTACAACAGAAAAATTTACTGAACTGTTTTTTTTCCCTTGATTATTGTGAAATTATGAAACACAGAGAAGCACAACAAAGAAAATAAGTATCATCTATATTTTGTACTTAAAAGAATGTTTTATTGTCAGTACTTTCAAGCATTTGCTGAGGGGTCCTCTATGTCCTTTCCTTTAAGAAAGGAAAAGGTGTATGCTAAAGTAACAAAGAAACACCAGAAATTATATTTCCCAAATTAGCTTATGTTTATTAGTATTATTAATACTAAACATGTTAGTATTTTTAAGCTATAGTTTATAAAAGCCTTTACTTGAATGTAGTAATTTGTTATTACCTTTTGCAATGGACTGAATGTTTGTGTCCCCCTCCAAAATTCTTATGTTGAATCCTAACCCACAATGGGATGGTATTAGGACATAAGGCCTTTGGGAAGTAATTAGATCATAAGGGTAGAACCCCCATAAATGGGCTTAGCGTCCCTTATAAAAAGCACGAGAGAGCTCTCTCACCCTCTTTCAGCTCCATGAGGATACAAAGAGAAAACGGCCATCTGCAACCCAGAAGAGGGCCCTCACCAGAACCTAACCATGCTGGCACACTGATCTCCAACTTCTAGCCTCCAGACCATTAAAAGTAATTTTTTATTATTTAAAAGCCACCCAAGCTATGATACTTAGTTATAGCAGCCCAAACTAAGACACCTTTAAAATACTGAAACATCATTGTCCCTATAGGAATCAGTCTAATACTATTATAAAAAAAAGTTTGAGAATTAGCATGAAAACTAACATATAAGGTTGTACAAGTACTTACTTTGAGGAACATTTTATTCTACTTACCTGTACGTAGAACTTAGGCACACTTGCCAAAGCATTTACTATGTTTGCTAGAATCGTGCTTGAAGGTGGTGGGTACATATACTTGAGGCATGAATTTAGAGGAAAAGTCAGCCTAAAAAAAATATCTTAAAATGCTTATTGTGTTTTAATAAGTTTCATATCAATAACTCATTTTAGGTAACCTAATAACATACAAATTGCTCAAATGATTCAGTAAGAGTACTCTGTTCCTAACAGATCCAATTGATTACAGTTAAAAAGAAACTTGCCTTCTGATTGCATTAGAGAACAATACGGCATTTCTTATCAGAGAATATCTTACAACTTTGAACATTTTAATGGAACCAAATTCAGTGACAAACTCTTAGAGCTCAGTATGTTTAATCAACACATTAAAAATATGCACGATATATAATAAAATGTTCTTTAAAAAATTATCTTATTTGCAATACACACACATCCCACACACACACCACCTATCCAAAACAAAACCAAAAGAACAATGAAATACAAACAAAAAATGCTAACCCATGGTTTGATGCAATTCCATTTTCTATGGTTAAACAATCAAGTTCTTTCTTTTCTTTATCATCTTCCACAGTATCATCAGACCTAAGAAATACAGAATCAAAGTTGATCTTACCTTTAGAAATAGAATGAAAAATTGCATACAAAAATGACATATTATCAGGCTTCCCTGGTGGCGCAGTGGTTGAGAATCTGCCTGCCAATGCGGGGGACACGGGTTCGAGCCCTGGTCTGGGAAGATCCCACATGTCGTGGAGCGACTGGGCCCATGAGCCACAATTACTGAGCGCGTCTGGAGCCTGTGCTCCGCAACAAGAGAGGCCGCGATAATGAGAGGCCCGTGCACCGCGATGAAGAGTGGCCCCCACTTGCCACAACTAGAGAAAGCCCTCGCACAGAAACGAAGACCCAACGCAGCCATAAATAAAATAAATAAATTAAAAAAAAAATGACATTATCTTTTCAAACAGGGCATTATGAAAACAGTTCCATAAGTAAAACTTTCAACTATTTCTTAAGTAAACACCAATGAAAAAGAGTATCTATTCCAGATATTATAGAAGGCATGGCACATTTTCATTTACTCTTCACAGCAACCCTATGAAGATGGTATGATAAACCTCACTGACACCCCCGCCCCACCAAAACTGAAGTTCACATGGTATAAATCAGTGGCACACAAATTTCCTCAATGTACATCAACGAGGGTCTGTTAAAACGCAGACTGCTGGGGCCTATCCTCCTCCCCACCCCCAATACCCCAAATTTCTGATTCAGTAGGACTAGGTTAAGGCCTAAGAATCTTTCTTTCAGTCAAGATCTTAGACGATGCAGCTGGTACAGGGATTATACTTTGAGAACCACTGGTGTAAAGCAAATTTATAAAGGTTATATAACTACAAAGAATTACAGCTGGGACCCAAATACCAGGCCATGCCTATTCATGACACCTTGCTATATCTAACACAAGGATTTTATACTAGTTACCTTCCCTCCACTTAAAGTTGAATGCTTTTCACCCTACTCTTTTCCCACTTCACATTGATTAATTCCTAATATTAAATCAATACTCAGGTTCCTAATGCACAATTAGGAATGAACAAATATATTGCTTTACTGTACTAGATTCAGTAGAGATATAACCATTTACTGTTTCAAATTATTTACTTGCTAGTTTGAAAACAATCCAAGAGCAATACAACGGATTAAAAAAAACACTTTTAAAATGTACGAAAACCTATCTACATACTTTTTCTTTTTTTCAGTGCTTGAAGAAGGACATGGTGAATGAACTTGATCTTGCTCTTTTGCAAATTCAACAACTAAAGTATGACCTAAAAGCTTCAGTTGATGAAGTCTTGTCAATGCCTTCAGTTGGAAGAGTAAAAAAAAAATTAATAACTGTACCAAAATTATTTGTTAGAGACCATATATAAAATAATTTATACATGTTTTTTGTTAATGCTCTTAATATTTCCTTGGCTATTTCTTACCCACTTCTCATCTCAGGCTGCCAAGGCTTCATTACTTATTAAGCAACTGCTTCCAGTCACTTAGGAAAACTAAGATCTGGTTAAATCCAACACTGCCTACACCCAGGCAGCTGAAAATGGTTAGAAAAACAAACATAATGAATTGGGCTAGTCTCACTTTGAATTCACAACCACAAATCTGAGGGTGACCCTTAAGGAAGCCACAGTCACTTATTATATTAGTTCATTTTTTTCTACCAATCTCTAAGACAAAATTTTGTACCATTTCCTTCTTCCTCAACCTCACAATACTCCTGTCCCATTTTTTTAGCCTAGGATACTGTTTCCTACTTTGAGAAAACTGAAGCAACAAGATGAGAACTTCAGATTTCCCACCATAACTCTCCATCTACCAGCTTCTGCATCCACATATTCTATCTTCTATCTGTTATCACATGTTAACAATCCATGTTTTTATTTAAATCTAGTTGTTTTACTTGTATACTAAATCCCAGCCTCTCTTCTGCTCTCTGGAACTGTACAGGGTGTGCTCCTACCTACATTGCTAATTTTCTGTCCTCTATTGGATCATTGACATCAGCATACAAACATAGTCTGATTTCTCCCATCCTAAAAAATATTTTTTCTTCATCTGTTGATCCAACTTATCACTCTCCCCCACCCGCCCCCACCCCCCACTCTGCTTTAAATTACTCTTGCAGTAAAACTCAAGAATTATCTATGCCCTCTATCTAAAATTCCTCTCTGCCCATCCAGTCTCAAACTCACTCCAATCAGGTTCATGCCTTAATCAGTCCACTGACACTGCTTGTCATAAACAACAAATTCTGTACTGCCACACCAATGGTCAATTCTCAATCTTCATTTTACTGCATTTAACACAATCACTCCACTCTCTCCTTCATACATGTTCTTCACTTGGTGTCTAGACACTATAATTTCCTACAGGTTTCTTGCCAGCTCATTGGTTTCTACTCCTCAATCACTGTGGCTTATGCCGTCTCAAACTCTTAATGTTGTCATACTCCAGAGGTCTATTATTGGTCCTCTCTATCTAATCCAGCACCCTAATTTTAAAAACCATCTCTATGCTGATGATTTCCCAATTTATAATTTCAGCCCAAACCTCTGTCCTTAAATCCAGGAACATATATCCAAACTACTGGAAAGCTTCTCTTAATTTTAAATATTTTAAAATTAAGACTTCAGGAATTGAATCTTCTCTCCCCATCCCCCCTCAAATGTTCTCCATCTGGAACCTTCGGATGGTAACCCCCTTCTTTCATTTACTCATGTCAAAAATCTTGGAACCATCCTTAACACCTCTTTCCCACATTGCATATCCAAGCCACTGAGAAATCCTGTTTGCTTCTACCTACAAAATATATCCAGAATCTGACTATTTCCTACCACTTCCACTGCTACCATCATGGTCCAAGCAACCATCATCTCTGGACTGAATTAACAGTATAACCTTTTAACAGATTTCCCTCTTTCTACTCTTCGCTGCCTTCCATCTACTCTCAACACAAAGTGATACTTTTAAATATAAGTCAAATTATGTTACTGCTTTGCTCACAATACTATAATGGCTCCCAATTTTACTCAGAGTAACATCTACGGTCCTTACAGTACCTACATGATATGGCCCTCTCTTAGTTCTCTGACCTCAAATTCAATATCTCCCCTCATTTTTTTTTTTGCTTTAGCCACAAGCTAGTGCATGCCAGCTATTCCTCTTACTGGAATGCACTTCCCCAAAATTCCCTTAGCTAACTTCCTTCACTTCCTTTAAAAGGTTGCTCAAATATGACCATAACTACCTTAACTGTAGCTTAACCCTCCCAACCCAGCACTCCTGATCCTATTGTTCTTTTTTTATAGCATTTATCATTTTCTAAAATATTAAACTCATTAAGTTTATTATTTATGGTCTGTCTCCCCTTTGAGAATGTGAGCTCCGATGAGGGCATAAATCTGTGTTTTATTCATTGATATATCCCAAGACCTAAAGCAGCATCTAGCACAGAGCAGGCACTCAATATTTTTTGAACAAATGGAACTTTAGGCCTTAACAGGGACTATAATTTTATTCTACCATCTTTATGCATCCTTATTTGACTTCATTACACAAAGCAAGTTTCTATACGTTTCAATAATTTTCAAGTCCTTAAATCAGCCTAGACCTCTTACTATCAGTGAGCCTTTGATTATCTGAAATACGGCTGAATTGCTTTAAGTTTCTTCCTCTCAAAATGTATGTCACACATTCTTTTCAAAGTTATGGCTTTTAATTTTTAATGTTAGACAATGACTGATTCCATGCCCTCTCCTCCAAGTTAATCTTGACTCTAAAACAAGGTGGTTTTCATTACCATATTTTACTAAAAACTTTTTATGCTATATTTCAAAAGGTCTTTTCTGAAAAAAATTTTTCCTATACTTTAATACATATAATGTGAAAGTCCTCTGTAATCCCATCCTTGGAGAAAGACATTTATTATTCAATTTGGTGTATAGCTCTGCTACATTTTGTTCTATGCATAAACTAACATACATAGTATTGATACTAGTTTTCCAAAATTCCAAGGTTACATATTATATAATGTTTTGCAACTTTATTCATGTACTCTATCTGGGCTACATTCCTTATTAATACATATTCATTTGAGCTCATTCTCTGAGGGTTGTAGTCCAGTGTATGGATATACTACAATTTAAAGTATCCTTTCCTCTTACTGATGAGAATTTGGGTCATTTCTATAGTTTCAAAATAAAAATACTTTACTAATAGACTGTGTTCATTCTTCATCTTGTGTCATCACAGGATCTTATCTTCTTAAAACTCTCTTTTCCTTGCATCCATGAGAAATTTATTTTCTAGTTCTACTTCCTTTTTAACTTCTCCCTCCCAGTCTTCTTTGCTGGCTCTTCTCCCTTTGGGCAACCATATCCATTTACCTTCTTGAGGAAACTCCATTTTTAACCCTGCCTCAGCTCTAGTCCCGTAATTTTAATTGTTTTTAAAATATTTCCACAGAAGTAGCCCACAGACTCCTGCCCCTCATGTCAACTAATGTAATAACTCAGTCCAAAAATTTCCAAGTATTCCCTCTCTCAACCACTACATCTACAGGGATCACAGGACCAACAAACACAATCTCTACCAAATGTATATCTACTTCTTCCTTTGTCTTCTTACTGCCTTATTCAGATCCTTTCTCTTGCCTTAGCCATTATAACATTTCTCTTGTCTTCGCTTTCCATTTGGTCTTTCTAACTCTCATCTTTTTCGATATCCAATCCATTACATGAACTCTACCAGATATATTTCACAGACCTGACCATATTACTGGTCAGCTCAAATATATCAAGTGCCTTAAGAATAACTACTAAACAAAATTCAATCCCTCCCTCCCTTCCACCCAAATTTAGACTCAACCTATCTTCCAAGTCCTATTTCAATTTCAACCCTTAGTTTTTGCTCCACTTAGAACTTTCCATGCCCCACAGCTTTATTTAGTGTTCTCTAAACCTGGAAGGTCCATCTCCCTTTGTTTTCTTCTCAAAATCTAACTAATCATTAAAGGTCTACCTCAAAGGTCACCTCCTTTGCAAATGATCCCCTAGGATTTTTTTTAATATATGTATTTTCCATTTAATGCTTAAAACATCTTGTCTTGCAACAGTTACAGAGATAGTTATCAATGTTTGCATCCTTTAGAACTTGTCATTTTTAATTACATATGAGATTACAATTCAATTTTAATTCATGTTCCAGTTAATCTACTAGTCTTATGTCCAAACATTGGGCAAAATCTGCCAAATGACAAACCAAATGTAGCCTATGGGGCAAACTCTGAAAATACAAACCCTTTTGCTTTTAAAAACTATAGTTTAACATTATGCTCCATTTTTAAACTAAAACTGGATAATAGAAAATTGTTAATAATAGAGAAGAAAAAGTCATACCTTTATAGCTGCTTTTTCATTAGGGAAAGTAGCAAAAGCTGTATGTTTCTGAAAAACAAGGTACAAATTATTTCAAATATAATTTCTCATAAGGAAGTCTGATATTTCACCAGCTGACAGTGATTTGACACATTAATAAAATCACAGAAAAGAACGGGAAATCCAGATCATTTAACTGATTACTAAATTCAGTACACTGCTTTTCAATCAGTTTAGGATCAGACTTCTTTGAGATGAAAGACTTTCTCATATAAAGGGACACACACACACACACACACAGCGTGTTTTACATATATTTTCAGGTAGTTCGACAGTCCATAAATTTAAAAACCCCTACTATACACAGAGGACCACCCTTAAACCATCCAAAAATATAAAATATCTTACATGTATAACGCATCTAAGATCTAAACTTTCCTCTATATAGTCAAATGCAAAGTTTAAATTGGTCTTTCTCCTAACTCAGTAATTCTCAACCCTGGCTGCATTATTAGAAACACCCGGGGAGACTTTAACCACTGATGTTTTGCCCCATCACAGACCATCTGGCAGAAACTTAACATCACCACTGCTATTTTAATGGAGAGAACTCATCTAAAACATCTTCGGTATAAAGGAAAATAAAGTAATTGTGTACATCCCAGTGTTGGACTTGGAACAGTCTTAAAATATTGCTCCCTGAAGGATTCCGTTGGAAATTTTTTATGAAGAACATCTTCGTCAAAAACTTAGTAGAAATCCTGTAACTAGTTTACTCAAGTTACCGACTACTGTAGCTTCTCCTCTATTTTGATGAATGTCTTAACGCTGGCTTATAAGTAAACCAAGATTTTTAAACAGTCCTTCGTTACATATTTCTGAGAGTACTCTTGAGCCTAAGAGAAATACCTCCAAATTCAGAGGAGTTTCGAGATTCCCAGGATAGGAAAATGGAACATAACTAAGCTTCTTTTTTCTTCTTTGCCTTTCTCACTTGCCCTCTTCCGCAGCGCGGCGACTAACCTAGGCTCGAGCCAATTAAAACTTGACTTGGGACGCAAGATATTTTGCTATGAAGGAGGAAAGACTGGGAAGCCCCCACTACACAAGCGCATCTCCCTCACTCTTTTCTGTCTTCTTCCTTCTGTCAGAACTTCCCCTCCCCAAGGTCAACAGCCAAGGGCCTTCCCCGGAGGCTCGGGACCGGCGCGCCCTTACCAGTCGCCCTTTATCGGACAGGACGCGCACGGACTGCGCTCCGAAATACTTCAGTAAGTCCTCTTTCTCCTCAGCGGTTAGCTCGGCTGGCAGGTGCCTCACTAGAAGGGTTCGGTCGCCCCGCGGCGGAGAAAGCGAAGCAGAGCTCTGGCAGCCTCTCGACATCGGCAGCGGCTGTTCTGGAGCCGCCATTTCTCACAGAGAACCAGCAACAGGGAAGCCACTGAAGAAACTGCAGTGATCATAGAAAGCTGAGCTAAATGAGTGTTTTCCCACTTCGCGCTAAGGATTCTGGAAACAAGGAAGTAACGCGAGAGATGGTCGCCTTCTCGCGAGACCTGCACCACGGAAGGGTGCCAGCTCTCCGGAGACACGTTCCTCAGACTGAAGGGGAAGGTTCCACAGTGATGGGAAAGGAAAATGATTCAAATTCCAGGTAGTTGATGACGGCATTAAAAACAAAAATTCCCCCGAGAGAGGTGTAAGGATTTAAAAAAACTGTCAACGCGTGAGAGACTTCAGCCGCCTTTACGAAAGAGGAAGTAACCTCAAGGCCAGAAGGAGTCACTGCTGCGCATGTGCTAGCTGGGAGCGGGTCTGGGCGTGGCGCCAGGGAGGTCTGGAGTTGCGCTAGCCGGGTTTCTAATCCTGACAGATTGCAAAGTGCGTCTGATTGGCTGGCTTGGACTTGGTGTGGGAATACCGGGTCTGTGTCTACACTCGGGATGATAATGCCTAAAGATTGAACATTCTTTCTTTGGCTCAGTAGCCTTCACGTAGCCAGGCGAACTCAGTTTTAAGGAACAAAAAGTTGAGACAGACACTTGTTTTCTTGAATCATCGGACACGTAGCAGCCTGATACGGTCAGGCCGTGGTTCCCTTTCACGGAATTAGCGGCCTCTAGGGAGAGATGCCCTAATATAAATCCCATCAACAACTCTAAGGTGTAGGTACTCCTCCCCATTTTACAATTGAGCACTCTGATGTACAATACAGGGAGGTGTAAGTCACACAGCTATTAAATGACCGAACTGGGATTTGACCCTGCTAGTGTGACTGGCCTTTACACTATTCTGCCCCCCTTCTGAATGGAGCGAGGCAGAGAAGTCTTCCTTATTCCATACAAAGAGGGCATTGAGGATTCTCGATAGAGGTATTATTTTAGGTGCAGCTACTACAGTCTGGAGGCCTAAGGTGCCTCTTAACTGTTCTTTTTATTTGCTACTTGATTATATGGTAACTGTATAGCAGTAAACAATATATCAAAGTTTGGCTTCCATGGAAAACGGGTTGGGGAACAAGGGAGGGACAGACATTAATAAAAACTAGAAAAACTATGGAGAACCCCTCCACAAAATGTCATGTATATAGAGCCAGACCATGAGGGCCCTGTGGGTTAATTTGAAGTTTTGATTAACGGAAGAGCAATTGGAAACTGACAGAATTTTTAGTAGAGGTCTGTGTGTATGTGTATATGTATGTAATGATTAAATTTTAGATATGAAAATTTCTCTGGTTGCAGTGTGAAAAATGGAGTAGAAGCAGGAAGACCAGTTGGGCTACTGCAGTAGCCCAGGCAAAAGACACTGCTAGAAATAGTTAAGTAACAGTAGACATGGAGAAAAGAAACAGGAATTGAGATGTATTTTGGAAGTAGAATTGATAGACTTGCAGATGAAGAAGAGTAATTAAGGATAAATTTTGAGGCTTTGGCTTGAGCCCCAACTGTCTACCATCTAGGTGGATGATGATGCCATTTACTGAGCATGAGAAGAGTTAACTAAAGTGTAGCTAGATTAGAGACTGTAGGGGAGGAAGGAACACATTAAAGTATCTATTCAGTATCCATGTTTCAAGTAAGCAGTTGGATGTGTAATTATGGCATTCTGGAGAAACATCAACACTAGATACATATGTAACATCAACACATATAATATTTATATCCAAGGTATAAGAGTGTAGGTAGAGAGAAAGGGGACCAGTATTGATCCATGGGGCATGCCAGTGTTGAGAAATTGAGAGGAGGAAGAACAAGGCAATACTTTTTCTCTTGGCACTTACATTCTAGTAATAAAGACAGACTAAAACATGTAGATAAGTAAGTAAATGACTTCCTTTTGGAGAGTAAATAAGTGCTTTGAGGGAAAAAAAACAAAAATAGACCCAGGGTAGAGGGATAAACTGCTGGAGAGGGCATGCTACTTTAAACACTCCTTTACAGGCTTTTCCCTGCATCTCTTATAATTATTATTATGTATGATTAGCATATAGTAGACATATATAAATATTCAGTGAATGAATGCATGAATGGATTAACTTTAATATTACCACTGCCACCTATGGTCAAGAATTGCTACATGGGTCATCAAGATAAATTTAGTGGTCTTTACTATAATTGAGATACCACAGCTCAGTGAAATAGGAACATGACAGAATTTTATTTTCTCTTAATTACTTTTAGTTGTACTCAATTAAATCCGCCTTATCCTTCCCTTGACAATAGCTCAGGCAGATTTCATAATGTCTTGGTCATTTTCAGTTACTAACAGTTCAAGTCGATTTGAAATGTCAACTTCAAACTCTAATAAGGTGACGCTTTTTACCCTCCCCTCATATAAGGCTTGACCTGAGGGATAGGAATAAGATGTAATTTGCTTTCATCTCTGCCATGTTTAAGTGGAAGTGGGTGTGGTCTGCTTTGAGTTGCATTTTTCTCATTTCCTTTTCTTGGTATACCCCAGAGGTTCCCAAACTTTCTCAGCTCCTGGTGCCCTTATTGTCTCAGTAATTTTTTTCACAGCATCCCTAGGTGCCACCTTGTTTCCTGTTACCCCTTGATTTTTAAGAGGCACTGCCACCTGGGCTGACTCCGTAAGGTTCAGCAATTATTCCATGTATTCCTCTACTTTTTCCAACTCCCAAGTTAGGTGCAACCGAGTGATTCATTCTGGTCAGTGGGCTGTTATGAAAGCAACATTTGTCAATTCCAGACTATAGTACAGAAGAGGGGGTGTGAAAGCAGTGATCCTGGAGGCCACATATTGAGGTCAAATTGCTGTGAGGTAAACACTGCATAGAATACCTGGTCACCACATCAATGACAACTTCCCTACAAAAGTGCTTGACCCCCTCCAAACCTTGCATAAGTAAGAAATAACTTTTATTAACTTTTATTATGTAAATACACTGATAGTTTAGGGTTAATTAATTCTTTTTATTCTTTCAATTTTATTTTTTTTTCCATAGCAAAGCCCATTCTTTCACCAGTAAAAATACACTCTGATGGTTCATTTTATGTGTCAATTTGACTGGCCACAAGGTACCCAGATTAAACATTATTTCTGAGTGTGTCTCTGAGAGTGTTTCTGGATGAGATTAGCATTTGAACTGTTGAACTCATTAAAGTAAATTGCCCTTTCCTATGTGGGTGGGCATGATATATCCATTGAGGGCCAGAATACTACAAAAGGTGGAGAAAGGAAGAATCACCCTTCTTTTCCTGCCTCACTGATTAGGCTGAGACATCTCATCTCATCTTCCACAATCAGACTGGGTTCTACACCATGAATTCCCCTTGGTTCTCAGGCTTTCAAACTTAGGCTGAATTACACAACCAGCTTTCCTGGATCTCCAGCTTGCAGATGGCAGATCATGGGACTTTTCAGGCTCCATAATCACATGAGCCAATTCCTCATGATAAATATCCTTTTATTTATATATATATTTATATTTTAAAAGTACATAAATAAATATATACATGTATAAATAAATATATGATATTTTAATGTATAAGTATATAATATTTTATTTTTTTAATAAAATATAGATATAAATATAATATATACTTTTATTTATTCATGTATAAAAATTATATACATAAATTAAAATGTAATTGTTATTTATTTTACTTTTATTTATAAATTTTTAGTTTATTATACATGTGTAATACTATATATAATATATTCTTCAATATGTTTTTATTACCACAGCCAGAATGATTCTATTATGCCCTCAGAACTCTCCAGTGGCTTTTCCTCTCACTTAGACTAAAAGCTAAAATTCTTCCTTTGATTTCTAAGAGCTTATATGATCTGGCTCCACCAATGTATTACTTTTGTGGCTTCACCTATTCTTTCCCCTTCCTTCACACTTCACTATAGACATACTAATCTAGCTGTTCTTAAACTCTTCAGACACATGACTCAGGTCTTTGTAGTACTTGCTAAAACTTTGAAAAAATGCTTTTCCCACAGATATCTGCATTTTGGCTCCCTTTCTTCAGGTGCTCAAATGTTATCTTTTAACTAAATTGTTTGTTGTCAGTCAACACTATCTCTGCCTCTTCTGTTCTCTGTGTTGCAGCGGCTGAAACACAGGAAACTAGATTTTTCATTATTTTTGTTGTCTATTGCTGTGTAATAAATCACCCCAAAACTTTGTAGTTTAATACAACCACTATCAAAGACTTTTCCTTTTCTCAAGGCAGAATTTGTCTTCATTACATTTATTTTTATACTAGAAATCATCATATATAAATTTGAGTGTGTATATAGTTTCCTTATTACTGGTAAACTCCTTGAAGATAGGAATTGCTGTATTCATCTCTGTATCCTCCAAGCATTAACATAGTGCCTTAGAAGTAGATTAGTAGTCACTGAATGTTAAAACATGTAAATTAATATTACTCACAAAAAACTAAAATATATCCTGCTGGCAACTAGCGATTGCATACTCATTGATTTGCATGATGACTTTAAGAAACCAGGCTAAAGAGTTCACTGAAAAATTATCACACTGGTCAAAGACAAAATGTCAGTATTATTCTGTGTTACTTATTGAGTGATGATTATGTGTGGATCTCACGGTTAGTCATTTGTAGATTTACTCCCTGTGTAAAATAAACAATTTACATAGCCATGAAATCTTATGTTGGTGTGCATATGAGGGCAAATTTTTGTCATCAGCTTTCAGAAAAATAATCCTTAATATTTGTTTAAATAACATGTAAACATGCCTTTTAACCCAGCAATTCTGTTTTCAGAATCTGTGTGAGACAGCTGGTGCTGCCATAACAAATACCATAAACTGAGTGGGTTATACAATAGAAATTTATTTTCTCATAGTTCTAGAGGCTGAAAGTCCAAGATCAGAGTGTCAGCATTGTCAAGTTCTTGTGATAGCTCTCTTCCTGGCTTGCCTTGCTGCTGTGTCCTCACATGGTAGAGAGAGAGAGAGAGTGAATGTTCTGGAGTAACTCTTATAAGGGCATTAATTCCATCATGAGGGCCCCACCCTCATGATCTCATCTAAACCTAATTACCTCCCAAAGGCCCCATCTACAAATACCATCACGTTGGGTGTTAGATGTTTAACATATGAAATTTGAGGGAACATAATTTAGTCCATAGCAGAATCTATCTTATACAAATAAAAACATTTGTATGTAACCAGCTGGCTCATTGGTTTAACTTACTCAAATCTCATGGAGCTACCAAATATATATATATTTTTTTTTTCTTTTTTTTTGATTTTTAATTAATTTGATTTTTTTCCCTAAGACCCAAATCAAGCTTTCCTTTGAGACCTAACAACTTATACCTGTCACTCTACAGCTGAGTTGACTTGGTGGTAAGTAAGCTAGCTTTCTGCACATTAACCTTATGCATACATAATTCTACCAGTCCCTTTATGGATTTAATATTTCTCTTTTAGGATAAATGACTTCAAGTCTCTGGAAGTAATGTGGAATAAAACTGTCACTTAAAAATATATTCATGATCTGTTTTTGCAAAACCTTTGGCTGATATAATCATCTATTTTTGTATTATGAATATGTGGGTACTGACAGCTGCTCATAATGTGTAAATCTACCGTAATCCCAGTTCAGTGACATAACACGGTTCTAAATAAATTTTACCTTCAATTTCTTCAAAATATAAATCACAGCAACAAGTATATGTATATTTTACAGCTTCAAACATGTTTTATTGGATCTCCCTTCCCTGACATGTTCCTTAACTTTCCTACTCATTTTGATTTTAAAAATAAACGATTATCTATCATTCAGTCCAATTAAAATACTAAGCTCACTTCTAAGCTTATACCCTTCTCTAAGGAAATCTGTAGTGGAGTCAGTACAGATTTCCTCAGAGAGGACTTTGCCACTGCTCTGGAAATAGCGTGCCTCTTCACCTACCCATCACTAATCACTTACTTGCCTTATTAATTTCTTGGCATATAACAGCCTCGAAATTATATATTAATTCTTATGTGTGTTTGTGTGTGCATGCCTGTATGTGTTTATAATATAAGCTCCATGACATTAGAGTGTCTATCTTGTCTTTGTTTTATTTGCTTCTTTATCTGCAGGCCAAACATAGTATCTGGTACATTGTAGGAGTTTGGTAAATATTTGTTGAATGAATGGATGTTGTCCAGTCCTAATATTATCTTGCTTGCATATATCACAGTTTCAGTTTTACATTCAGGGGCAATTAAAAGCACAGATTTGGGAGTGGAACAGTCTGAGTTTTATAATCCTGCTCTACTCTCACACCTAGGGGAAGTTACTTAACCTCTCTTCTTCTGTTTTCTGTTATGTAAAATGAAGATAATGTCTTTATCATAGAATTGTTATAAGTATTAAATGAATTATTCTGGCACAGAGTTGGTGCTATAGAAGTGGTTATATTTGTTATTTTTATATTTAATTGGTGATTATTTGAATAATTTCTATCTTTCCCACTACAGTTTTAGGAACCACATTAATTTTTTCCAATCATTGTATCTCCACATCCCAGTTTATAATAGGAACTCTATAAATATTTGTTGGGGGAAAAAAAAAAGAATGGTTGAAGTTTTGAGGCAATGCATGCATGTTTGTGTGCCCTAAGTGAGTTCCCGTATTCTGTAGTTACAAGTCATTGTCACTAGATGGCAAGCTTGTCCTAGGCAAGGCAAATGTTTGCATTAAGCCATCAAACTGAAGAATGAGGGTGCAAGGTAGGGGGAAATGTCACATATGCGTTTCTTAGGTTGGTGAGATGATAGGAAGATGAAAGTTTAAGCATAAAATAAAAATTACCTGTTTTTATTCTGCTTCATTTCTACCCTTCTGACTAGCTCATCTTCTGCATAGTAATGCATTTCTGTCATTCTACTGACCTCTTATTATTATATTCATAATTTCTGTTAAAAACAATGTTTAAAAAGGTCTCTTATACTATTCATTATTAACAAGAGTTTCCTAATTTTTTCAACCTCAAACCCTTTCCCTGCTGTTTTCAAAATCTATTATGATTTTGGCTGGGACATAAGTTTCTCTATATTTTATATCCTCTATTCTTCATTCTTGAACAAGTCTTTCATTTATTTATTTTTTTCTGATTATTGGTCACTCAACATTCATGGGAAGCACATGTCTTTTTTAAGTATATAAATTTATTATTTTTTCTCCCAGTTTTATTGAGATATAATTGACATACAGTTCTGTATAAGTTTAAGGTATACAACATAATGAATTGAATTACATACTTCATGAAATCATTACCACACTAAGTTTAGTGACCATCCATCATCTCATATAGGTACAAAATAAAAGAAAAAGAAAAAAACCTTTTTTTCTTGTGATAAAAACTCTTAGAATTTACTCTCTTAGCAACTTTCATATATAACATACATCAGTGTTAATTATGTTCATCATGTTGAACATTACATCCCTAGGACACTTATTTATCTTCTAACTGGAAGTTTGTATCTTTTGACCACCTTCATTCAATTCCCCCTTCCTCAACCCCCTGCTGCTGGTAACCAAAAATCTGATCATTTTTCTATGAGTTTGTTCTTTTGTTGAAGTATAATTGACATCCGACACCATGTTAGTTCCTGGTGCACAGCATAGTGATTCGATATTTCTATACTTTACGAAATGATCACCACAATAAGTCTAGTTGCCATCTGTCACCATAAAAAGATGTTATATTATTATGACTATATTCCCCACAATGTTACCTTTCATCCCTGTGACTCATTTGTTTTGTAACTGGAACTTTATACCGCTTAATTTTCCTCACCTATTTCATTCATCTCACCACCCCTCTCCCCTCTGGCATCCACCTATTTGTTCTCTGTATCTGTGACTCTGTTTCTGTTTTGTTATGTTTGTTCATTTGTTTTGCTTTTTAGAATCCACAATAAGTAAAATTATACAGTGTCTTTCTCTGGCTTATTTCACTTAGCATAATACCCTCTAGGTACATCCGTGTGTTGCAAATGGCAAGATTTCATTCTTTTATGGCTCAGTAATATTCCATTGTGTGTGTGTGTGTGTGTGTGTGTGTGTGTATCACAGCTTCTTTATTCCTTCATCTGTTGGTGGGCCTTAGGTTGCTTCCATATATTGGCTATTGTGAATAATTATGCAGTAAACATAAGGTTGCATATATCTTTTTGCATTAGTGTTTTGTTTTTCTTTGGGTAAGTACCCAGAAGTAGAATTGCTGGGTCGTATAATAGTTCCATTTTTAATTTTTTGAGGAAACTTCATACTGTTTTCCATAGTGCCTGCACCAATTTGCATTCCCACCATCAATTTCAAGGATTGCTTTTTCTCCACATTCTGGCCAACACTAGTTATTTATTGTATTTTTGGTAATAGCCATTTTGACACGTGCGAGGTGATATCTCATTGTGGTTTTGATTTGTATTTCCCTGATGATTAGTGATGTTGAACATTTTTTCATATGTCTTTTGGTCATCTGCATGTCTTCTCAGGTCCTCTGCCCATTTTTTAATTGGGTTGTTTGGTTTTTTTTGATGTCAAGTTTTTTTTATGTCTTGTATATTATCCCCTTATCAGATATATTGTTTGCAAATATCTTCTCCCATTCAGTAGGTTACCTTTTCATTTTGTTGATAGTTTCCTTCGCTGTGCAAAAGCTTTTTAGTTTGATGTAGCTCCATTGTTTATTTTTCTTGTGTTGCCCTTGCCTGAGAAGACATATCCAAAAAATATTGCTAAAACATGTCAGTGAACATACTGCCTATGTTTTCTTCTAAGAGTTTTATGATTTCTGGTCTTACGTTTAAGTCTTTAATCTATTTTGAGTTTCTTTTTATACATGGTGCAAGAAAGTAGTCCAGTTTGATTATTTTGCATGTAGCTGTCCAGTTTTCCCAATACCATTTTTGATCTCTTCCAGTTAGTGTACCATCTTGGGGAAAGAACAAGTTAGGTTCAATGCTATTATGCTTGTCTAACTTTACCTTTGTTTAGCAAAATTATCAGTAAGGACCTGGTGGAAAAGAAAGTGTTGAAAAGCCTACAAATTAGATAGTCAACTTCTGAATGATCAATTTTGGGGGGAATTCTGGAAATTAATTTTATAAATATCAATTAATTAAATTGATTAAATGTATGCATATTCTTTGGTAAATTAAATTTGCCCAAATAAATGAAAAATGTGGACATGTAAAAATGAATAATAGTACTTTGAGACAGTAGTAAAAGTTTTCATTATAGTAATATTTAGACAGTATAATTATTTTCCTGTTTATTTTTTGAAAAAATTAAATACTGAAAAAAGTCAACTTTTGTAAAAAATTATAAATAATAATTTATTTCTTTATAATCTTTTCCCTTTGTGCCTTTATGTGATGTATTATTGGCCAAAAGACAGAAAATTTGTGAATTTTTTTCAACTGCTAAAGGAAAGATTTTTTCCTTCCTTCTCTCTACTTAGTAAGAAAAGTAATTATTGCTTAATTGTCTACTTGATTAGAATGACTTAAAATGAAAGGAATATAAATTATTTAATTGTTAACATTTTTTTTCAAGTTAATCCAGATTTGGTACAATTAGCAATGTTGGTAGAGATTCAGATATACTGATAGTCTTTCTCAGGTTAAATGGTTCAAAGTGGAAAAAAAATTCAGTGATGGTGATTTCCTATACCTTGGGAAGACTTACAGTATAAATTCCAAGTCTTGCATTGACTTAGACCTCCTCTCTATTCCCTCTACCCCATTCCCAACTTCTCTTGCAAACCAGACTCATAAAATTGTTTTACATTCAACTTAAGAGAGGATTTATGAGTTGACGTATTTTAGTGAGAAGGCATCCTCCAAGTAAATTTTCCAAATATATTACTGTCTCATAAATATTTTAGATTTAGTCAGTCTAAGAACTTACATTTTTAAAAACAACTATAACTTAGTTCAGATTAATATATTACTATTTTCCAGAAGTAGTATATATTTATTGTTGAAACTCTATACTGATTAGCAAATGAAAGAAAGAAAAAGTGTAACCCCACCAACTATTAATAATTAATAATTAGCATTTTTGTATAATTCCCTCTACTCCTTTATCTACCTATATTATACACATGTATTTGTAAAAATTGAATATTATGATTCATATGAGTTTGTAATTTTTAGTAATGTGTTGCAGACTTATTATTGTGTGATTATACATTGTTCTTCAAATCATGTTTTATAGGATCCCAATACATTGATTTAACCAATTCCTTTATTATTTGCCTTTATTGTATCTTAAAATACAGTATTAGATGGATACGAAAGAATATATGTGACATAAATGTTTTACAGCCTAATAATAACAAAATGAACACCTATGAACCTACCGCCTCACTCCCAAACTAAAACATTGTCTGACAATGATCATTCTACATTGTTAAGTTTCCCAGTGTAGAATAATAACATGTGAGGAAGTTACAGGTGAACTGTCCAGGTTGGACTCCAGAACTCTTGGTCCTGCCCCATGTGCTTGAGGTCAATTTTTTCCTTCTTGCCTTTATCTAATATCTTGGTTTTATCTATCCCTTATGAGTAACTGTTTGAATAAGGATAGGCAGACACATGGATATCACATCTTCCCCAAATAGTTTTCAGAGAAACATTGTCTTAAATCCAAGTTTACCAAAGATCCATTTTCATGAAGGAAACAATAAACATTAATAAAGTGCCTCTTTTTAAACTTTTCATTCCAGAATAAAACCTTTGCTTTACATTTTTATAATCAAAAGTCCAGGTAATTTTTCTCCACTTCTAGAAAAAAGGAAAGGCTAACTTAAAGATTTCTTCTGCTTCTATCCTATCAAGTTTTAAAAAGATTTATCTATTTTTATCAATAGATACGTTTAGATAGTTTTATCTAGATTGTTTATTACAGTTTATTAAGTCAGAGAAAATATATATTTTTTAAGATCAAAACCAATGTCTTATTCTCTTCTGGGTAATTTTATGGTATACCTAACTAATAGAAGTCTGGCATTTAGTCAACATTTGCTAAATGAATGATTGTGGTCAGTAGAATTATTCAATAATACCTCATCTGAAGCAAATTGGCAACCTATTCTATGTAAAATGAAGCTTAGCCACCCCTCAAAAAATATTTGCAAAAGTCTCTTAACACTCATATGGGGAACTTGCATTTCTCAGCCATGAGGTTTCAGTTGAGTTACCCCTCTCTATTTCAGGGCTAAACTCATTGGCTTGAAGCAATCCTGATCTAGTCACTGAGCTTATTTCAGGGGTGAGCAGAAGTACTGGTCCAATTAAAGTACACTTCAAGACTTCTGCTATGAATGCCAGAGCAGATCTTCTCTTCAACACTGGTTATGATTATGAGTGGCTTGGAAATAGCGAAGCATTTTTGTTAATTGGAGGGGCATGGCATAAGATCAGGGCCCCCAAAGGGAGTAGAGCCTGAGAATTGATCCTGGTGCAGTTTTGTTTCTGACCTGAAGATAGATCTAACACTATATGTTTTTTCTGTATGTTAGCCAGTATCCCCTCCTTTTTTGCGACTTCCAACTTTATTGCATTTCCTGTCATAACCAAAAGAATTCTAACTGATTGATTTAGTTTATTTATAGGTGATTTATTTAGTTCTTATTTCAGATACATATCTTTAGTTTATGAACAATTTGAAAAATCTCCATTTTGTGGTTTTCAGGCAAATAGTAGAGAAACCAAAATTTGAAGGGGAAAGATGGGCAGGCCCACTGTCATTAGTCAGCCATTCAGTCAGTGCATGTTTGTTAAACCTTTTAGACTAAAAGATTCATGAGGGTAATGGACTATATCATCCTTTTAATGTCTTTGTCCCCAATTCCTATGGTAATTTCTTGCACATTGTAACTGCTCAATTAACATCTAATGAATAAATGAATAAAATAATTAAGGACATTATAATTTAGTAGGAAAAAATCTGGATTATTGTTGCCAGAAATATTTGATAATTAAAGAAAAGCAGATTTATGTTTAAGATATTAAGCTACAGATAGGCATAAATGGGTAAGGAAAAACTTTTATTATTAGTTTTGTGATCATGAGGAATTACTTCACTTCTCTGAACCTCATCTGTAAAATAATTGTAATATCAAGCTCAAGAATTTCTGTGAGCATTTAATGAATTAATGTATATAAAGTGCCTGTAAGAGCTCAATGAATGCTAGCTGTTAATGGTCACTGTACTTCACTTTAATAAAGCCAGTTTACAAAATTGAGTCCTATGTTACTATGTTTAACAAAATTAAAAAAAAAAAAACTATGAAAATTTGTCCTGAGAATTTAATAAAAGTTTTAATTGATGTATCTATATATTTATCTTACAAATTAATTCTGTGAAAATATAGAAAAATGATATAAAAATTATAACTAAATATTAAATCAATGTTATCATTGTTATCATTATGGACCATGGAATCAATGAGCATTCCCAATGCTGTAGGAATTAGTGTGGTGCATATTAATAATAAATTTTTATTAATGTCCAAACATATAGTGCCTATCACGTCATATGGGCTAAATCACATGATATGGATTAAATACCTATTTTTATGTATTTATGTCTTTTATATATTTATTTTTTTATTTATTGTAAGATAGCTAGCTAGCTAGCTAGCTAGGTCAGTATTTGTAGGAAATTGGGTTTGGGGTGATTTTTTTACTTGTCTGGTAGGTTGAATTATTTGCTTCAATTCTTTCCCCCCTCCCTGTAATCATTTGCCCTGCAACCTCTCAATTTCTACCAGCACACACAAAAAAGGAGTACACTTCCTTCCCTACCCCTCGATGTTGAGCTCAATCATGCGACTTGCTTTTGACAATGGAATTTTAGAAGGTAGAACACCATGTGTTTATGCTGTCCCTCTAGCTCTTTGCCATCACCATGAGAAGAATATACCCTGGCTACCTACTGGTTCCAAAAGGAGAATGAAGAACACGTAACGCAGAACCACCCCAGCAAACCCAAAGACATGTGAGTAAAATTCCTCTGAGAGTTTTCTGGGAAGTTTTAATACATCAAAAGGTAACTGATAGAATTTAATTCCCTTTTTTCCACAGGGCTTTTTAAAACATCTCTTCCAGGAAATCTTCTCAATACTTTTCCCTTTTCTCTAGGCTGAAATAGATGCCTCTCCTCATGTTTGTGTATTGTCCTCTCCATATCTTTATCACTGAACTTACCACATTATGCTATAATTCTGTTGATTTTGTTATAATATTTCACCAGACTGATTTTCTATAAAGCAGGAGATGTATCTTCAATTTTTTTTGAAAAAAGTCTGTGCCTCATATATAATAGCAGTCAAGTAAGGATTTAATAAACGAATTAGTTTATAGAAATAAGTCTAATACACAAAGTGAAATTACATTCACTTTGGAATGGTACAAAATAACATCTTATGGTAGATTGACTGAGTGGTCCCGATTTTTGCCTCATTATAATAGTAATATATATCCACACCCTTGCCATGTCTCAAGGTGGGCAGAATGTATTTCATCAGTCCTTAATTTTGGGCGTGACCATTTGACTAGCAATGCCAATGAACTGTTAGCACACATGACACAGTGAGGCCTAAAAAAATAAAGCAGCAGTTGGGTTTGCCCTTTTGTGCTTCTGTTATTGTCACGTGAAGAACATGTCCCAGGTAGCCCACTAGTCCCACTGATCCAAGAAAGACATATGGAGCAGACTTGGACCTAACTTACGGCTTGGAGCCAAGTTCAGTTTAAGTCAGCCAACTTCCAGCCAGCACACAGATGTGTGAGCAAGAATAAATGATTGTTATTTTGTAGATCAGGGTTGTGGGATGGTTTGTTACAAGCCCAATTGTGGCAATGGTTGGTACTTATTTATGAAGAGATTTTTTTCATGTGAATAGTTAATGAATAAACCTCACTGTTTATTTTTTTATTTTTTTTTTTATAGCTACTTTATTTATTTCTTTCTTTTTTATTTTTGGCTGTGTTGGGTCTTCAGTTCGTGCGAGGGCTTTCTCTAGTTACGGCAAGTGGGGGCCACTCTTCATCGCGGTGCAGGGACCGCTCTTCATCGCGGTGCGCGGGCCTCTCACTATCGCGGCCCCTCCCATTGCGGGGCACAGGCTCCAGACGCGCAGGCTCAGTAGTTGTGGCTCACGGGCCCAGCTGCTCCGTGGCATGTGGGATCTTCCCAGACCAGGGCTCGAACCCGTGTCCCCTGCATTAGCAGGCAGATTCTCAACCACTGCGCCACCAGGGAAGCCCTCACTGTTTATTTTATACCCACAAAGAAATTTTCTAGTGCTTACAAATTTTCAAAATCAATCAAAATGAATCTAGTATGCCTCATGACATAAAGCAAATTCTTACTGACAGAGTTATATCACCGTAATAGCAGATGAGTATTTATCATTTTAATTAATTTCAAGCTATGAATCACACTATTTTTTCCTCTAGATACATATATATGTATACATGCACAAATACACACATGTGTATATATATATATATATTTGTATCTTTTGACCACTGTGAAAAGGATAATTAGGCTAAAGCAAAGCTCTTAATTATATATATATATATATATATATATATATATAATATAATTATATCTAAATAATATAAATAACATATATATATATATAATTATATACCTGTATATAATTAAGCTAATGTTTAGATATGTGGTCAACACTGCTGGTTATTTATGCCCTATTATCCATTTTCCTTCTTCTTCTTATAGAACTGATAAGGTCATCTAGACTAAAGAAGATTCCCAGTCTCCCTTCAAGCTAGGTATGTTTGTGTACTCGACAATGGCATGTAAACAGACGTAATCTCTGCCTCCTGTAAGTAATACCCTTAAAGAAAAGGGAAATCTCTTTCCTTCCCTCTTTCCCCTTTACTTTTGTATAGGTGGTAGTGAGTCATCTAGGAACCTATATGTGGACAAACCACAAGATAGAAGGAAGCTGACCCTGTGATTACTTTGTATAGCTCAACTGCCATACCAGCATGGGCCTTTAACTTGTGTGAGAATAAATTTCTGTCTTGTTTGTGCCATTGGTAATACTATATTTGACATGTGTATCATAAATATGCATAGCCTGTTCATCTGAGTTATTCCAATTAGATGGCCTACATTTTTACGTATTTTTAAAAATTACAAAATATATGTGTGTTAATGCGCTTGTGCATTGAGTAAGAAATCAGAAATTTTACCCTCTGCACTCTCCTGTCTAGGAATGATCATCTTAAGCGTTTGGTGCTGTTATTGCCCTTGCCTGACTGGGCCAGTTGTCATGTCTGCATTCCTTCCTGTGTAAGGTATTAGATGTCAAACACATCTCTCCAGAGCCAGTGATCCCAAGTCCCTGGGCTTAGAGGCTGCCAAAGAGAAGAGGGGAGAGGAGGGAAGCAGAGGAGAGGAGAAGGGGAGTGAGAGGAGGGGAGAAACATAGGACAGGCTACTTACTGCCTCTTTGTGTTTTCAATAAGCCTGATGTAAGACTAACATTGGTGGCTCTTCCAGTAGGCGTAGGGGTTGGGAGGCAGGGGTGGAGATCAAAGACAGGGTGGTGTGCCTTGCAGACAATTTATTTATCTGGAATAGCAGAAGTGATTGAGGTGAGTATGGGCATCTGACAGCTTTCTCCCTGGCAGTGATTTATTACACTCAACTCTATTTCTGACAGGTATGTATCCTTCTAGCTCAATTTTAAAAGTTGCATTAAACTTGACTACAATTAAGAATGGGCAAGGTGACTAATTTTATGGGTCAATTTGGCTGGGCTGTGGTGCCCAAATATGTGGTCAAATATTGTTTTAGATGTTTCTGTGAGGGTGTTTTTAGTTGAGATTAATATTTAAATTGGTGAACTTTGAGTAAAACAGATTACCCTTCATAATGTGGATGGGCCTCATCCAGTCAGCTGAAGGCTTGAATAGAACAAAAGACAGACCTCCCCCAAGTAAGAGGGAATTCTGCTTTCGACTTGAACTGCAGCATTGACTCTTCCCTGAGTCTCCAGCCTCCTGGCCCACCCTGCAGATTTTGGACTTGTTAACCTCCATAATTAGGTAAGCCAATTTCTTAAAACAAATCTCTTCATATATTCAGGGAAAACCCTGGCCAATACAAAGGCATAACCAAAATAGTTACTAAATATGAATTATGTTCATATTCATTGTCTAGGAGAAACTTCAGTTCCACATGAAAGTAAAATGATGGTGATGATAATTGCAATATAGCTATACAAATTATATTATCATTCACTTTATTTAAAACCTCACAGTGTTATATTTTCCTTAACATATTACCAACCACCTATCTTGGCCCCTATATTTTATTTATTAATTTATCAAACAAAACTATTGTGTATAGCAAACTAGTTCAACCATAAATCAAATAATTTACCATGACAAGTAAACAGGAATGTTTACCCAGTAAGCTTTACCTTAGGTTTGGTCTGTAACTAGTGGAAAATGCTCCCTTGTACTAATGAATAGATTCAGTGAAGCTAGCCAAAGCACCTGCCAAAAATACCTTAAAAACATTCCTTTTACAGAACCCCCAAAATTAAGTGTTCAAAATGTTAATTCAGGGTACTGAGGGAACAAGCACATACCTTGTGTTAACCAGGGTGTATATGAAGTGGGAATTCAAATTACTGAGGCTTAATTGTATAAAAATATCTGGGACCTAGCAATAATTTTTGGGTAAGGTGTTTATATAAGGCACTACTCAAGTAGGTAAATATATTTCTCTCAATTTTTTTATTCAGTAAAATACCTTTCTAAATTTCCCTTTTCTGTGGGGGAAGGGATGCTTTTATAATACACCAAGGAAAACAAGGAAATTATTATTTTTGTTACTGTTTTCAAACTTGTGGGGTCAAAAATGAATATTCTCCAAGCTTCAGGTGGAAGCCCAGTCAAGCTGGGACACACCAAAAAAATATTTTCCTGGATTTGGGTTCTCCATATTGATACCTATCCTTACCTTTTGTGTCACAGGAAAGATCACTGAGATAAATGCCTTTCCCATGCTTTAGAGCCCATCCAGTCCCATTTCTTCAAAAATATTGTTTTACAAATTAATCATCAGTTCTTTTTTCATAGATTCATCTTACCACTCTTCACTATTTCCTTCTCTTCTGAAAATAAATGTATATACTTAATTTCTCCTATCTTGAAGCACTCTCCCTTAGCTCTGTGTACCTTGATCACAATCACTCCTTTATTTCACAGCCAGACTTCTTGGAAGGGTTGTTACAGGCTTGCTCTCTCCACCTCTTTACTCAGTAATTCAGAAATATTTCTAAGCCAAAGCTTAGAGCTTGAGCTTTGCACATGTTATCAAATTCTTAACTGTCTGAGGAAATATATGTAGATATCCCTATTCTCAATTTATAGATGAGGAAACTGAGATTAAAAGAGGCCAAAGGATTTACTGAAGGTAACCTATATCCAAAACATGTCCACCATGATATAGGTATTGTCATCCTTCCCTAAAATTGTTAACTGGTGTTCACTGATTGAGTGCTTACTCTGTTAATATGTTTAAGGCGCTGGTCAAGCTCTTTACCCACTTTTTCTTGTTTATTGCTTATGACACCTCTGGGAAGTGGATGCTCCCATTCATTCCTCAACCTCCATTCATCTTCCAAATTCAAATGAAATGATTTTTTTACTTAAAAAAATTTTTTTTACTTCCTATTTTATTTTTATTTTTAAATTTTTATTGAAGTATAGTTGATTTACAATGTTGTATTAGTTTCAGGTGTACAGCAAAGTGAATCAGTTATACATATACATATACAACCAATCTTTTTTAGATTCTTTTCCCATATAGGCCATTACAAAGTGTTGGGTAGAGTTCCCTGTGCTATACCGGAGGTCCTTATTAGTTATCTATTTTATATATAGTAGTGTGTATATGTCAATCCCAATCTCGCAATTTGTCCTTCCTCTCCCTTACCCACTGGTAACCATAAGATTGTTTTCTACATCTGTAGCTTTGTTTCTCTTTTGTAGATAAGTTCATTTGTACCCTTTTTTTAGATTCCACATATAAGCAATATCATATGATATTTATCTTTCTATGACTTACTTCACTCAGTGTGACAATCTCTAGGTCCATCCATGTTGCTGCAAATGGCATTATTTCATTCTTTTTTATGGCTAATGTTCCATTGTATATATGTACCACATCTTCTTTATCCATTCCTCTGTTGATAAATGAAATGGTTTTTAAATTGTGAAAAAGCTATTGAATGCCAGATCAAGTGAACACTTCTTTTTCCTTTTTATTTATTTCTCTGTGGCATTTTAGTATTTCTCAGCACTCTTTGTAGAGGAAGATATCTTCATTAATGTTAAAGTGAAAAAAAAAGAAAATGACCCTTGGCTTACACATATTTTTAATAGGAAAATTAGAAAATGTTAATAAAAAGGAGAAAAAATCAATAGTAATTCTATTATTCAAAGATGATTACTATTACCATTTCACTGTATATACTTATAGATTTTTTTCCTGATACACACATACACATTAACATACACAAACAATTTTCTGGCCCCTCCATCATTATCAGTTTGCTTTAATCACTCTTTCTTGGTTCTCTGCCTATTTCCTCAAACACTACTTGTCAATCTCCTTTACTGATAGCCTCTTTCTCTCTGAATCCCTTAAGTGTTTCTGTTTCCCAGGGATCTAACTATGCTCTTCTCACTATCCATACTCTTACTGTAATATATTATCAGGCACCTGGTTTCTACATCTAGCTTCCTGTTGCAGTTTCATCACCATATTTTCAGCCTTCAATTACAATTTACTCTCTACTTTTCAAGGCTCCACCCTTCACCCAGTCTCCAAGTCAATGCCATTTGCTTTGACCTTTAATACAGCAGTGCTTATTTCTATATCAATTATTTACTACTTAACAAATCATCCGAAAATTTGGTGGGTTAAAACATCAAACACTTTTGTGGATCAGCAATTGAGCTAGGTTCAGCTGTGATTCTTATGCATCTGTAGTCATCTGAATGCTCAACTGGGTATAGATGATCTAAGATAGTATATTAGCTTTCTATTGCTACCATAATAAATTGCTACAGACTTAGAGGCTTAAAACACACAAATTTATTATCGCACAATTCCATAGGTCAGAAGTCTAAATTTACTCAGCTGGTTTCTCTGCTCTGGATTTCACAAGGAACAAAGTCAATGTGTTGGGTAGCTGAGTTCTTATGAGAAGGCTCTAGGGAGAATCCACTTCCAAGCTCATTCAGGCTGTTGGCAGAGTCTAATTCCTTATGGTTGCAGGGCAGAGGTTCTCATTTCCTGTCAGCTGGGGGTTGACATTAACTATTAGGTAGAGGAATTTTTTCTTCTACATATCAGAACCAGCATCAGTGTTTTGAATCCTTCTCATGCTTGGAATCTCTTGGATGTCCCCTTCTGTCAGTCTCTCTGACTCATTTTTCTGCCTTTAAATGAAACTTCAACTAGTCATATAAAAGGAAGCATGTTAACTCTGGAACGCAAAATACAATTGAATTTTGTATTCACAGGGACACAATTGAAACTTGTAGTTTTCCAGTTGATATTCCCATTCCATTTTTTCATAAGAAGGGAAGTATATTAAGATGTTCTGCTACATTTTCTTTCATTTATTCTGTCAAATTCTTTTGGTTTCAAGGTACAGAAACCAACTTAAACTAGGTCAAGTAAAAAGTTGTTTATTATAAAGCCACAGATGTCTCAGGATTCCAAAGAATGAAAATAATTAATGTTGGGCTTCATGGAATTTGGATTTGGGATGTCAGGAACTGAGACCACTCTGTTATTTTCAGAATCCCTATGAACTCTAAAATCTGCTTTCTACCTTTCTATCTGCTGCTCTGCTACTCGGTTTCTCTTTATCTCTTACCACCTTCTTACTCTTATTGTTCAATGCCCGTTAGAACCACCAGCGACAACTCTAAATTATGACTGCTCAGCATCTATTGTTATTAGTAATTGATTATGATCTCTCTGTCTCAGTTCATTTCTTGAAATATTTAGCGTTGGGCTGCCAGTGTGCCTTGACTGGCTTTGGGATAGATGATTATCCATGGTTGGACGTGAGGAGGTGAGTGAAAAGGTCGTAAGGTCTGCCTTTCAAGGGTCTATGGTTACAGTAGATTCTAGAAAATGAGTGTCTAGGAAAGTAAGTGACAGATATGTCTACTATACTTGTCAAAAATTTGGAAAGTTAAGAGTTTTAAGGAATATTTAAATAATATATCATTACTATTCTTAAATATTCATGAAGAATATTACACTATATTTCCCTCCAGTCTCTGTATATGCATGTATATAGTTGTGAGCTTATGTATGTGTGTAGACTTTTTATTTTGTTTTTTTGTTTTGTTATTCTGGATATAGCATAAAGATTTCCTTACATCATTAAAAACATTAAAAGATAAATTATAAATGGCTGCATTTTATTAAATTATTTGTGTATGTGATTCACTTAGCTATTCCTCTGATATTGCAAATGTAGTATGTTTCCAACATTATAAATATTTTGATGAAATTCTTTGTTCATAATTTTTTTTCTGCATTTTAGATTTTAATCTTTTTTTTCTTTTCCTTTTTTTGGTAGATTTTTGGTATGTAGTAAGGAAGCTGGGTATGAAAACTTTTAATGCTTTTGAATTTTGCCAAGTTATTGTCAAGTTTCTGAAAGGATTATATCATTTTACCACACTGCTTCTGTTAATCCTTTGTACTCATGATCTAGTGATGCACTAAAGAAATATAATAGTCCTGAGAATATGAGTCTTGTTAAAATTTAATTCCAACTGCAAGGAGAGAGATCTAGGTTTGTACTTTATCCAACTAAAAAACATACGTTCTATGAAATAGTGGCAGAGTCATGAAAAGTACTAGCCATCTTTTTTTGTGTGAAATATCTGTTATAATTACATTTGTTTGCATCAGTTATCTTCACATCATTACCTCAACATAGCCTGAGCATAATGTGATGAATTGTTTCAGGTTGGTCACTCTATAGATAATGTTCTTGTGCTTTTTATAGCAGAAAACTATTTATGACCTTTCTCAATCTTTATACTAATATTAAATTGTATTATCTAGCCTAAAATAATGACCTCATCAGTGATTGGCATCATATTCTCTGTGTCCTCATACTGGATGGCCACTCTGATGTCTCATAATCTTAAACGCTATGACTGATGATCTTTCTAGAGGAAACTCCTTAGAAAATAAAGTGACAGCATAAAGATTGAGGGCTTGCCTCTGAAGTCAGACAGACATGGTTTCATACCACATATCTGTTTCTGTTACATATTAGCCTGGATGACCTAAGGTAAATTATGCAACTTGTCTAATTCTTTTTCCTCATCTGTAAAATAGGAATAATGCTAGAACTCATCTCATGTCGTTGTTGCAAGGAGTAAATGAATTAATGCCTGTCTGTTACTTGGCACATAGTAAGCACTCAAAATGTTAGTTAATATTATCAAGTTAATAAGCTAATAAATGTTAGCTATTAACTATTTCTATCCTATTTTCTCTTTATTAGTTTCACTTTATGTAAACCTTGATTCTCTGAAGTAAACAAAAAAATCCAGTTCCTGCTTCAGCTTTATTTTCTCCATATTTACTTTCAAATCTTTTTGGATTATTAGTTTTAATGATAAAATTTCCCCTACGTAAATCCATAATGTAAATTGGAAGTCCATCCAATATTATTAAAATGGATTTTTTAAAAGATCACATCATTAGTTATAATAAAATCTTAAACTTAATAAAATTGAGTCACCCCACCCATATTGCTTACTCAGCAGCACATTTGTGTCCACATGTGATGACAAGTGGCCAAAAGTTGCAATCTTCTAGTTATAAGATAAATAAGTACTAGGGATGTAATGTACAATATGATTAATATAATTAACACAGCTGTATATTATATATAAAACTTGTTAAGAGAGTAAATCCTGAGTTCTTATCACAAGGAAAAATTTTTTTCTTTTATTTTATATCTATATGAGATGATGGATATTCACTAAACGTCATGGGAATCATCTCATGATGTATGTAAGTCAAATCATCATGCTGTACACCTTAAACTTACATAGTGCTGAATGTAAATTATATCTCAGTAAAACTGGAAGAAAATCATTTTAAAAAATACACATGATGGTATAGTACAGAATTGAGTAAAAACAAAGCCACCACGTACATTTTTACTGAGTTAAAATCAACTAATTGTCGAAGAAGAGAAAAAATATCAACTAATTGTCTTTATGATGAATGATGACAAAGAGAAAAGCCTCCCTTGACATTTGGGAGTTGGCCTGATACTATCAACCAGGCTTTAGTGTTCCTATTAACTACCCTGACATTCCTAGCTAAATGATGGTGTTCTCTTTTTGCACACAGAATAATTTCATAGAATGCCAACATCAGAGAAGGCCACTCTGTGACCATGATAGAGCAAGACAAAAACAAGCCCACTTAATAATCATGTCTGAATATAAACAAAACATCAATAATTGTGGAGGCCACAGATAGCAAACACTTCCCTCTTCTAGCTAATATGAGTGACTGTTTCTTCTTTACCAATTATAGCTTTAGCCTCACTCTAGTGTACCTTTCTTATAAATAAGATTTATTGAGATACCCAATTGTAAAATTGTCCCATTTTCTGACAGAACCAAATTCAGGGCATCACCCCTTGTACCCTCCCCCAACTCATCCAACCATAGCGCAGCTCTTATAAGTGTTTTCTAACATCCCCTTACTGAAAACTTCCACAGTTCTCCATAGTATACATTCTCTCTCATAGCACCAAGCAGTAAACCTAACTTGTTCAACTATAGGTATGTTCCTTGTGGTCTTTGTCTAGAGGGTATGACAGAACATAAAAGTTGACAACGTACCCAGATTTTCTTTACTTTTACCCAACATTAATTGTTATCCATTTTGTTGAATAGTAAGGCCACTTTTAAAGTGTCATAGTTGGTTCTTTAACATTAAAGTTTGAAAAATTTTGTACAGTTTTTATAGCTTCAAAAAATTCAGTTCAGGGGCTTCCCTGGTGGCGCAGTGGTTGAGAATCTGCCTGCTAATGCAGGGGACACGGGTTCGAGCCCTGGTCTGGGAAGATCCCACATGCCGCGGAGCAACTAGGCCTGTGAGCCACAATTACTGAGCCTGTGCATCTGGAGCCTGAGCTCCGCAACAAGAGAAGCCGCGATAGTGAGAGGCCCGCGCGCCACGATGAAGAGTGGCCCCCACTTGCTGCAACTAGAGAAGGCCCTCGCACAGAAACGAAGACCCAACACAGCCATAAATAAATTAATTAATTAATTTAAAAAAACAAAAATTCAGTTCTGCCGATTGGTGGTTGCCAGAGGCAAGGGGTGAGTGTGGGAGAAATGGGTGAAGGTGGTCAAAAGGTACAAACTTCCAGCTATAAAATGTAAGTCTTGGGGATATAATGTAGAACGTGGTCACTATAGATAAAAATACTATATTGTATATTTGAAAGTTGCTAAGAGAGTAGATCTTAAAAATTCTCATCACACACACAAAAAAAACTTTGTAAGGTGATAGATGTTAAATTAGTCTTATTGTGGTGACCATTTTGCAACATACACGTATATCGCATCATTATCTTGTACACCTGAAAATGTTATATATCACATGTCTCAATACAAATTTTTTTTTAAAATTCCATTCTGTTTCTTCATTTAGTGATTGCCATGCATGTTCTCTTATATTTAATATCCCTCAAATGCTGTGCTTACCAAACAAATACTCTTGGATAGCATTCAGTTTCTTTAAAGTAAGTTCATTTAAGAGCTAATTAGAGCCACATTCTAAATTAGAATACACCATTTAGTAGCATGCTGAGGCAATGGTTGTGATTGCAGAGTACAATGTGAAAACTTTATAATTCTGTATTTTTAGTAGAATAAGATAAGATATAGTTAGTTACACTAATTTTTATATTGAACTACTGCCTAGAAGAATTGTTTAATCACTAGTTCCAAGGACAATAATATTTAACAAGATGAACATTTAAGTAAATGGAGATTTTTTAATACTCTGCTATCAATTGCAAATTCAATTTAATAGGGAAAAGTTTCTCATGAATTCTTTTTTCACTATCTCATCTAACCCAATTAAACTAGTTTGGGCATTTTTTCCCCCTAATTCTTATAAAATGGCAGGGAGTGGAAAAAGAAATACTATTTCTATTTGTACTCCTTACAAATGCAATGTTTTATCTATCAAAGATTATGTTTAACTCCTACTTTGTCATAAAATATATATATTATAGCAATATGAGATAATCTGTTTTTTTTATATTTATAGTAATTAACCATCTAGATGGACAATAATATGTTCAATGGAATTGCAGAAATTTCAAAGCTAAATTTGTATTTAGGTCAACTAGATCTTTTAAATTAACCACTGTAGATCAGCAGTACTAGACCCTATTCAGGGGAAGCATAAGCAAATAAGATAAATACTCTTTTCTTTAAGATTCTTTTAGTATGACTTAGTTATTCTGAGTTAAAGGACAAGAATTTGTATGTGGGAAAAGAATTGAAAATAATAATAATAGACATTTATTGAGGACTTACCATGAATCTCTGATATGTAAAATACTCAGAAGAGTATTAGTCCGGAGATAAAATCACTAAAAAAAATTGTACTTAAAAATGTAATTAAGAGACCATATTCCTGGAGAATATTTTTCCCCTTTAGTTTATTAAGAACAGAGATGACTTAGTTTGTTAAGGAAGATTGTTAAAGATTTCAATTTGAGATTCAAGTCTTAATCAGAATGTTCTTTTTGTTCTTTAATCTCTAGCCTCTATTATCTGTAAGTTGTTTAGCTACTTAAAAAAATTGTATTGACTTTTGGTTCTTTCTCTGTGGTTTATTAAGAGAATAAATAGTATTAAAGTAGAACTTTAAAAATTGGAGCAAAAAAATTAAAGGTACAGATTTTAAAAGGATAAATGTCAAGATCTTAATGGTCTCTCCCCCAAAAAGTTTAGTTAATTCCTTTTACACTGGAGATACAAGGGTCCAGTTGAGATCTAATTCTAAACTTTGCCCGTCTTTTCAGCAGCTTTTACAGAAAAGAGCAAAGGGTTGATGATGAAATGATCACAGTTTTTGAAATTTGTAAAATATTCCTGAATCTCTGCTTTGAGTCTAACTTGCCATATGGATCTGGACAGAACTGGGTGCATTCTTGTAGTACATTATAGTTCTTCAAAATGTAGGATAATTAACTTTGGTGCAGGATGTAGGTTGGTTTTTGCAGACTAGTTATTAGACTCTATTTCTGTTGGTAAGCCTGTGCCTGGAGGATTGCTATCTCTATTCTAAACTATGAAGTTTAGGGGAAGTTAAAAATGTTCCTGTTGGGTAAGCAAAGAAAGGAAGGATGAGAAAGCTATGGATAGTGAAGTTTGTGACAGTGAGAGTGTGACAGATGTTTATGTGATCAGATGAGCAATATAGTAAATTAAGTTATCACATTTCATCCAATTGAAGATGTATTTTTTTTTCAAATACTAGCATGTCTGAAATTAGAACACATCTTACAATGGCTGTCAATTAAGTGTCAGTAGTGGTATACCAGTTAATGCCTGCACATATGCAAACTAAGCATAACTATTTGTATTTTATTCACCTGAGTTATGTGTGTTTTTGGAAATACATCTATTGTTACTACACTTTAAACTATGCAACTAAAGCAGGAGAGATTACCAAGTCTGTTGAAATAGATCAAACAAATTGTAAAGAGAGGCTAGAATGACCAAATTCATGCATCACACAAGATATTGTTAAAGTATTGAAACATCAATTTGTTTAAAAACTTCCGGTTGTTTTTTAACAGAAGCTGCTTAACTTCCAGCAAAATGTAATTCAACTGAGAAAAAATTAAAACTATGAGCTTTCAAATAGAAAAGCACCAGCACCACAACTTTCAGAATGGATATCAGACACTTGAAAGACAAATCTTGGAGACAACAAAATAGGAGTCTTTTAAGAAATGCTGCATCACCAACAAAATTTGATGAAACAGAGATTAATATTGTGTTGAAAGTCATGGAAAACAATGACTCCAAATTAAAAACAAAATATAGTAGAGTTAGATTTTATGAAGAAGTTTTTAGGAATAAACAAACCAATTTCCTTAACTAACATTTTCCTCATGTGATATATGTTAAAAATCTATACCTAAATAGATATGTTTTCAATAAAAATTAGAAGTGAAAGAACATTTATCTACATATAATTAGTGTTAGTGCAAGTTCATGTGCCCGAAGCACAGTGAGGCCAAACAAACTGAAACGTCAGGAGTTTGGAGTAGAGAAAGGTTTATTGCAGGGCCATGCAAGGAGACGGGTGGCTCATATCCTAAAAAGCCCTGAGCTGCCCAAAGGGTTTTGGCAAAGCATTTTTAAAAGCCAGGTTGCGGGCGTGGGGTGGGGGTGGGGGTTTCGCAGGGTACATGATCTGCTTGTGCATGTTCTGTCTGGCTGATGGTGATGGGACAGGGTGGTGTCACAAGGTTAACATTATCAGTCCTTAGGCTCCAGGAGGTTCATGGTCATCAAGTAGTTAACATCTTCCATTCGGTCAGGGGTTTTCACATCTGTAAAACAATTCAGGAAATGTGCATCAAATACTGTCATCTAGATACTTCAGAGAGGAGCTAAAGCAGAGGATATGGGGGAAGGCCTCATAGGGTCCTGCTTGGTTACATTAGGAGCATTTGCTAATATTGTATCATAAAAGATAGTGGGACATCTTCTAATATCATAATTTATTATAACTTCCTGATCTAATAGTATAGTATTTTAAAGCACTTTTTAAAAAAGTCTTAAGCCCAGGTTTAAGGATATGTAATATTTAAATGTTAAAATGCCCATGTATTGGTTGATCCCTTTTGCCATCTGGTATTACAGAAGTACTAGGCTATCCCTTGTTGAATCTTCCTCACCTGTTTGTCTAATAACAGAGGAAAAGGAAGAGTGACTACATTATCATAATCATGGCTTACAATGATTGAATACCTCCAGTTATTGAGCTGAGTGTTCTTTGTGGGCTACCTCATATAATCCTGACAAAGATCTGAACAAGACATAATTCTATACACCATTCTAGTATGCAAATGAGGAAACTGAAGCTGAGAGAAATTACGCTCAATGTCACATACTGAGTACGCAGTGGAGTCTGTATTTAAATTCAGGCAGTCTGGCTCCAGAGTCTGTGCTCTTCATCTCTGTTCTATGCAGGGAGATTATATTGCATAGTGATTAAAGCATAGACACAGAAGACTGATTGGTTGGGTTAAAATTCCACTCTGTCACTAACCAGTTGTGTGACTTTAGAAAAATGACTTGACCACTCTGTCTCAATTGTCTCTTCTGCAAAATGGTTATGAAAATAGTAATAATAGTATCTTCCTCAATAAGATGTTTTAAGGATAAATAAGTTAATATATGTAAAGCATTTAGAACAATGCCTGGTATATGACTTGCATTATCTAAATGTTAGCTAATATTATACGATCTACTTTATATTATGATTGGCCAGAAGGGGGATTATCTGCCCTGAAAGAAACAACCTGATGGTCTCAGAAAAATCTATCAGGCATTTTTTTATATTTATCTGCTGTCCACATTCATTGTCAGCAGAATACCAAGTGAGATGGCTCTTTTCCAATTATTCTACTTAATTGAAAAATTAGGATTAAATGTCAGCATTTTCTTTAATGAGTTTTCCTATAGCCACATTAACCCTACTCTTTAAATTGGTGCTCAGTGGACCTTTGTATTTTCTCATTGATGTTAGCAAATACAAATTTAAAGTCATTGTTCTATACCCCTCTTTTGGAACTAGATATGAGTACTCTAAAGTTTGCTTCATATTGTTAAATGCTTTTTTTCCCTAAATGTGAGAATGCCAAGAAAGTTTAAAAGGACACCTGAAAAATCAAAAGAACAGGTCATATAGGTATAGAGATTATTATTGAAATGTACTTAATGTTGTGTTCTTTTTCCAAGAATTGTGTTGTCATAAATCCTTCTTGATAGAACCAAGTATTTGTTTTGGCCCTGAAAGTTACCCATGCTTTAAGAGTACTAGGGAATCATATTATAACATAGAGGGTAGATTACACAGTGACACAGATCTGGATTTTAATCCTTGTTCTGTTAATTACTGTGTATGACTTTGTATGACTTTGAGGAAATTGCTTAACTTTTATGAGTCTCTGTTTCTTAGTAAGCATTGAATAAATATCTATTTTATAGGCCAGTTGTGAGGATTAAAAGAGTAAATTAATATAAAATATCTAATACAGAGACTCAAAAACAATTGTTTACTGTTCTCCCGTTCCCTTACACCCATCCTCTGCCCCAGGCTTTTTCAAAAAGTAGGGTCACTGCTAGGATGTATGGGACACCAAGAAAATATTTCTACTGTGTCTCACTGTAGAAATAAGTAAATTGACTTTAAAAACTACAAAATTCATGGGCCCATAGGACACATAGTGATATATTAATGAAGATTTAGAATAGCAGCTAGAGAAGAGGCACATACATATTTATTTATTGCCAATCAGTGCAAATAAAGATTCTTCAAAGTATTCAGACACTATCCCCTCCTGTTTAAGTTTAGGAACCATTTCTTTTCATTCTTTATTGTCAGAGGTGTGATTCCTGTCTAATGTCATAGCTCCCACCACAAGAATAAGAGAGCAATGCTTATTTTTCATAAGGCCATGGCTCTTTAAAACATATTTTTGTTGGAACAATACTGGTCTTTTTGCCCTGCATTTCCAATACTATTTATTTAATGCTGGTGTTAAAAACAAACAAACAAACAAAACCCCCAAAATTCAACTGAGTAAAGATCTAATTGGCTTTATTCAACAATTCAAGTATCAAGCAGCATCCCATCTAGAAAATAGAGAGGAGCTCTGAAGAGCTGTACAAAATGAAAGTCTTTATAGGCATAAGGGGCGGGAAAAGGAAGCTCTAGCAAGGAGTGTATTGTTTCAGGCAAGGTCACCAGCAGTATGTGCAGTTAGGTCCCCATTTCATTTCTAATCCTTTTTATTTGGGCCTTCCCTCTTTTCACTTGATCAATTTTATACATTTTATTGACTATTAATTTTTTTGAAAAATGATTTTTTCTGTATTTGTCCTCTGTTTTGTTGTTCTATAGTTTTTGTTTTTATCTTTATTACTTCTTTCCTTCTGCTTTTGTATCTAATTTGCTGTTTCATTTTTCTAAATTATTATGATTATTGATTTCTCGTGTTTTTACTATATGCATTTAACGCTGTAACTATTCTTCTATATATGACTTTGACTATAGCATCCAAGTTTTAATATAGTAATTTTAATCAGTTCAAAAATATTTTCTGATTATAATTAGTATTTCTACCTTGGCCCATGAAGCAATGTGAAGTTCTTCTTGATTTGCAAACGTATAATGATTTTTTAGTTATTTGTGGGTTATTTATTTATTCAGCTTATTTCACTGTGATCAAATAGTGTGGTATGTATGTTATTAATATTTCAAAACTTTTAAGACTAGCTTTAAGGCTCAGTATATGGTTGTATTTCATCAATGTGTGATAAAATCTCTCACTATGATGATAAATTTGATATTTTATGTAGTTCTGTTAAAAGTACTTTTATATATATTTGGACCTATAAAAGTTTAGAAGTGTTGTGTAATCTTGATAAATTAAAACATCGTTTATTGACCTTCTTTAGTTCTAGGGAGATATCTATATCTGTATCTACATTCTTAAATGCAATTTTTTGTTTATAATTACTATAGTTATGTGAGCATTACTTTGTTTAGCATTTGTTTGATTTTTTCCAAATTGGTTTTCAACCTTTCAGCATCTCCTGCTGATTTTCATCACATTTAGTATAATTAACAAACTAAATATTTTGGCTCTGTGCTTTACCATTTTTCCTTTAATGGGCAAAAGAAAATGAATGGTATCTCTAAAGGGAAAAGTTGGATTTCTGTGATAATTAAATGTATTTCAATTATTTTAATTTTAGTATTTTTAAATTATTTTAATTTTATTTTGTTTATTTTAATTTTTAGTATTTTATTTAATTTTAGTATTTTCAAAACTATTATATAATAGATATATATGAAGTATGTATGTGAAGATACATGAAATAGATATATGTGAAGATATATTATTAGTAAATTAGTCATTCATAATTCAAAGTATGCAAATTTAACTTAGATAAAAAATAAAAGGTTATGCAAGGCCCTGTTGTACCTACCCCACCAAAGACTATCCAATGAAATTATTGTATCCAATGAAATTATTGTATCCAATGAAATCATTGAAGGAATTTCTGTAGTATTAAACACATAACAGTTTGTGAGAACAATTCAATATCAAAAAATTTTAACTGCACTAGATGTTGTAAAATTTTTAGTAATCTACCATCTTAGAAATGACTTATAAAAACACTACACACAGCATATGCAATTTTTTTTCTGGGCCTGGATAAAGAATTTGAGAATTTCCATCCTGTGATTCATAATCCATACCACATGAAATAGAAGAAAAACTGAGGTTTGAGACCATTATCACAGTGATAGGAAAGATATGCTTAATTTGTCTATAGTCCATATAACTGCTTTCCCACATTCATTCCTGACCTCCACGCCACACATCTATGTCCTTAACTTTGTTCTACAGAGAAAGAAAACCAGTGTCAACTCTGGGATATTTTAAAGGTTATCGTTATACATCTTCCCCCAATATCTGGAAGTGTACATATGGATACAAGAAGGAAACGTTGTATTTCCAGGAGCACAGTAACTGACACTGAATGCAGCCAATATCAACAAGTAGGGGATGGATAAAGATTTACAGATATATTTTTTTATGATGGCATTCTTCTAGCCTTTTTTGAAATTGTATTGTTCAATTGATAGTTTGATCCTGCAATATTCCTAAGCAGATTATATGGTTGTTAATATTATAAAATAGCATATTTAAATAAATATCCTGGGACTTCCCTGGTGGTCCAGTGGTAAAGAATCCGCGTTCCAATGCAGGGGATACAGGTTCAATCCCTGGTCGGGGAACTAAGATCCCACATGCCATGGGGCAACTAAGCCTGCATGCCACAACTACTGAGCTCGCGTGCCTCAACAAGAGAGCCCGTGTGCTGCAAACTACAGAACCCACATGCTCTGGAGCCTGCATGCCACAACTAGAGAGAAGCCAGCGGGCCACAACAAAGAACCGCGCTGCAATGAAAGATCCCGCATGCCTCAATGAAGATCCCGCATGCCTCAACTAAGACCCCATGCAGCCAAAAAAATAAATAAAATAAAGAAATATTAAATAATTAAGTAAATAAATATCCTGAGAATTTTAGAAGACCCCTTAAAATGAGGGGGACCCTTTACAAACATGATTTTAAGACTAATTTTCCTGACCCTTAGTTTTGAATAGTATTGTTATTGTTTTTACTGGGAAAACCATTTATTTTATAAATCAGGTACTGGAGTTTAACCTTCGATTTCAATACCCTGGTAACCTGGAATACATTACTTAAATTTGATGAACATCATTTCTCTTTCCCACATAATGTGGCTAAAAATACATACATGTGTTCTCTATACCTATTTGCTTTTGAAGTACTATCTTCAAGTCTTTACTGTTTTTTTATTTGCTTTTGTTGACAGAAGGTGAAGATAAGGCTAGTGAATCATGTTTGTTTTTTTTTTAATATTATTTAACAGTATTAAGTAGCATTGTTCTGCATTCTAAAATCTGTCTAGGAAATCCCTGAAGATCAAATGACAATAGAATCTTTTAAGGTAGAAAGGAAGATAAGTGTTATTGGATGAAAGATATATATTTAAAAAATCATGTCCAAAGTCATTTCTTTATACAATTAGGTAAGAGTCCTTTAAGTGCTATTTATAGATATTAACAGATATTTTGTTAATGTGAAATCGCTAGGATATAGAAAAGCTTTTTGAACTTTATCAGTTAGCTTTTACTTCTTGGTAAACTACCCTAAAGTTAGCAGCTTAAAACAGCAACTATTTATTTGCTTATGAATCTGGGCTGGCCTCAACTGGGCAGTTCTGTTCTGGGCCAGGCTTGACTAATCTTGGCAAGATTCATTCATGTGCCTATGATCAGTTGGTGGGTTGGCTGGGGCTGGTTTGCTTATGATGGTATTGACTAGGAAAACTGGGATAACTGGAGTCCCTTTGATATAGTCTCTCAATCCTTTACCAACCTAGGTCAGGCTTATCACATGTTGGTGTCAGAATTTCAAGAGTAAGAGAAGGAGCTACAAAGCTTCTTGAGGCCAATGCTTAGAACTCAACAGCTCAACAGCACTTCTGGCATGTTCTTTTAGTCAAAGTAAGTCATAAGACATGCCCAGATTCAAGAGGTGGAAAAGTATACTCCAATTTTTGATGGAAAGGATTTAAGAACTGTCCATCTTTTAAATCTACTACACCAAGTAAAGTGTCCAAAGAATTTAAATCAGCTATTTATCTCTGATGTCCAAACATTGTGAACAAAAATTGAAAAATTCACTCAACATTTAAATATGTTGTTCACAAATTTTGATAATAGCTGGAAATAAATTATACCACCTTAAATAAATTTTCCTGAATGTTGGACATTATAATTCTTCCAGTCTTTGTTAGAGGATATAAAACTTTAAAAAGTTATTAATATAGGAAATTTTAATATTCCTTATTAGTACTCATAAGTAGTGTGATGGAGAATAGAACATTGGCTGAAACAAGGTTTTGAATTATTTATGGATTCTATTTATCCATTTGTCTCTACCTTTATTATTGCAAAAATTTACCTCTCTATTGGAATTGATAAGAACATTTGATAACTTGATTTAAGAAATGTTTTATTAAAAATGAAGATTTTTACAGAAAATCCTGAGTATTTAACCTCAGTAGAATTTTACATAAACCGGGAAATAAATGGAAATCCTGATGAACTTGAACTAAACGTGAATTAATCCTTCAGGCTTTTTTGGCAAAACTGCAAACTTAATTCAGGTAATTAAAGGTTTTTCACAGCTGTAGCTTCGTCATCCTCTATTTATAATCCTTAACCTAGCACAAACACTACATTGGAGGCTTAAAAAAATGAAGTTCTAAAGAATGACAACCTTCAGAAAAATGTGTTTACTGCTAGAGCATAATGAATATATTTTATAGAATTTTGCATTTTGTTAAAAATGTGCATTATTTAACTTATTTATAATTTTATCAGCATTGCAGAATCCAAGTATATGTAATTTATATACCTATTCAAGTACAGTTTATAGATGACAAAACTTTAAAAAAATTTATGAACATTAATATTGTACAAAAATAAATTATAATGCATTATATTTTACTAGTTATTGAGCTGTTGAAAAATGAAGCAGTAAAGTGAGGGATTATATTCAAAGATGGCTAGTTCCAATTCATCCAGGAAAATATGGGGTAAGATTACAAAAATGTTGGTGGACAAAACTTTCTAGTTCAGGAAACAGACAGGAAAGAGATTAAAATCATATAGTTTTTAGAGAGATTGATGAGACTATTCTTCAGAGTATACATATGAAAACTGAGTCTTGGGCTTATTCAGCGTTGTAAAACTAGCAAGTGTCATTTATTGATTGAAACTCAAATTTTATAACTTTAAGCCCAGTGTTATTTGTTCAATAACAAAGTATAGAAGGAGGAAGATGAATAAGCTTCAGTGTCTTTGTATCACATTTTAAAATGTTTACCCTACTTAATGACTTTATTGTTATTCTGAAGATTATCATTAAAAAGGGTTTTGATGATTTTTATTTCTAATAATAAATGTCAAAAATCAGGACACTTACAAACCACCTTTTCCCCTGAATATCTACATACCTTTTGTCTCATAATACAAAACATGGGTCAACCTCATTTCTGTCTCCCTCATATATATAAACATAAATGCACACACCCACACACAAGCATACCACCTGAAAATGTTAAAGATAATTTCTCCTTCCTCATCGTTATTGGGGCAAATGGTTTCTCAAGACATACACTTTGAGTTCATTTTAGAACTTCTTTTTTCATTTAATTTCCACATCACAAAATCCTTCCCTAATAACTCAAAAATAAATCTTTCTAAAAATAGCTATTTTCCTTTTTCAGACCTCCTAATGATCTCCCAGTCTGCTTTTGCCCTCTCCCTTGTGCCGTCTCCCTAATTCATCTTTATAATCTGGGCCCTATATTCTCCCACAATATTCCAAATTTCAGCTATACTATACCATTTGATCTTTCTCCAACAAACTGTGCTTTCTCATGGCTCCATGCCTTTGCTTATTCCATTCCTATGCCTCCAACACCCTTCTCCACTTCCACTGCCTCATAAAAACACAGTCATCCTTTAAGACCTGACTCAGATATGCGTTCTTGTGTTCCACAAATGGCTCCTCCAGCAGCAGTAAAACTATCTTCTGGTATGCCAGGTGTCCTTATAGGACAGTTAGGTTAAATCAAACTTTATGATAAGCCCTGAAAGCCCCCATGGCTAAAATAAACAAACAAATGTCCCCTGTAGTGCTATGGATTGAGAACAAAATACTGGTTAGGGAAGGTAGGTTGTGTTTCGTTACATTGTGAACAAAGTCTATTTTAGACTCTCTCTATCCCCGTTCCATTCCACTCATATGTGTTGAATTGTATAGATGACAGAAAAATCTCAATATTGTCAAATCACCCAATGCTCAACAATACCTTTTCTTTTTGGAAACTTCTATCACTATAAAAAACTAAATGTGTTTACCCCAAAGGATACTACTCCAAAATAATTTTGAAAAGTTATGTATAATCGTATATATTTTTAAGATGACTTCTAAATATTTTATAAGCTTAAAGCTTAGTGGATTGCAAATAATATAATTGTTGTATTATAAACATTTCATTTAAAAAAATATCACATTTTTGTTTCTATAAAATAGACCTGAAATGCCTTAGCAATTTAATAATTACTGTCCTGGTTGAATAGTTCCCCCCCCCCCGCCCCCAAATCATATCTGGAATTATTTATAATACTTTGTTTTGACAACCCTAGGGGACTAATGCAGATTTTGGTACTGAGAGTAGGGTGCTATTTTAACAAATATCTAAAAATTTGTGGATGGATTTGGAATTGGATAATGGGTAGAGGCTAGAAGAGTTTTGAAATGCATGATCAAAAAATCTAGATTGTCTTGAAGAGAGTGTTGATAGAAATATGGACATTAAAGGCCATTTTGGTGAGGACTCAGACAGAAATAATGAACATGTTATTGAACACTAGAGGAAAGGAAATCTTTGTTATAAAGTTATAACAGAAAACTTTGTTATGCAGAAAACTTGGCTAAATTGTGTTCTCCTGTGAAGGGAAAGTAGAACTGTTCATGATGAATTTGGATATTTTGTTGTGGAGAGCTGATGAGTATAGATGCAAATATTCTCAACAAAATGTTAGCACCACATATTGAAGAGACTGTCTTTTCTCCAATGTATATTCTTACCTCCTTTGTCATAGACTAATTGACCATAGGTGTGTGGTTTATTTCTGGACTCTCTATTCTGTTCCATTGATCTATGTGTCTGTTTTTGTGCATCATGCTGTTTTGATTACTGTAGTTTTGTAGTATAGTCTGACATACCTCCAGCTTTGTTCTCAAGATTGCTTTGGCAAGTTGGTGTCTTTTGTGGTTCCATATGAATTTCAGGATTATTTGTTCTAATTCGGTGAAAAATGTCATGGGCATTTTGATAAGGATTAAACTGAATATGTATATTTCTTTGGGTAGTATGGCCATTTTAACAATATTAATTCTTCCAGTCCAAGAACATGGGCTATCTTTCCACTTCTTTGTATCATCTTCAATTTCCTTCATCAGTGTTTTATAGTTTTCAGAGTATAGGTTTTTTACCTCCTTGGTTAAGTTTATTCCTAGGTGTTTTATTATTTTTAATGCAATTTTAAACAGGATTTTTTTTACTTTCTCTTTCTGATAGTTCATTATTAATGTGTAGACAAGCAACAGATTTCTGTATATTAATCTTGTATCCTGCAACTTTGCTGAATTCATTTACTGGTTCTAAAAGTTTTTGGGTGGAGACTTTAGGGTTTTCTATATAAAGTATCATATCATCTGCCAATAGTGACAGTTTTACTTCTTCACTTCCAATTTGAATACCTTTTATTTCTTTTTCTTGTAGGATTGCTGTAGCTAGGACGTCCAATACTATGTTAAATAGAAGTGGGAAGAGTGGACATTCTTGTCTTGTTCCTGAAGTTAGAGGAAAGGCTTACAACTTTTCACCAATGAGTATGTTAGCTGTGGGTTTGTCATACATGGCCTTTATTATGTGGAGATATGCTCCCTCTGTACCCACTTTAATGAGAGTTTTTATCATGAATGGGTGTTGAATTTTGTCAAATGTTTTTTCAGTGTCAATTGAGATGATCATGTGATTTTTATTCTTCCCTTTTAAATTTAATTTTTATTTTATATTGCAGTATATTTGATGTACAATGTTGTGTTAGTTTTAGGTGTACAGCAAACATATACATATATCCATTATTTTTCAGATTCTTTTCCCATATAGGTTATTACAAATATTGAGTTCCCTGTGCTATACAGTAGGTCCTTGCTGATCATCTATTTTATATATAGTAGTATGTAAATGTTAATCCCAATCTTCTAATTTATCCCTCCATATCCCTCCCCCACAGGTTTTCCCTTTGGTAACCATAAGTTTGTTTTCAAGGTCTATGAATCTGTTTCTGTTTTGTAAATAAGTTCATTTGTATCACTTTTTTAAAAATTCTACATATAAGTGATATCATATTATATTTGTCTTTGTCTGACTTACTCCACTTCATATTATAAACTCTAAGTCCATCCATGTTGTTGCAAATGGCATTATTTCATTATTTTTTATGGCTCAGTAATATTCCATTGTATATATGTACCATATCTTCTTTATCCATTCATCTGTTGTTGGACATTTAGGTTGCTTCCATGTCGTGGCTATTGTAAATGAAATGAACATTGGGGGTGCATGTATCTTTTCAAATTATGGTTTTCTCCAGATATATGCCAGGAGTGGATTTCTGGCTCATATGGTAGTTCCATTTTTAGTTTTTTAAGGAACCTCCATACTGTTCTCCATAGTGGTTGTACCAATTTACATTCCCACCAGTAGTGTAGGAGGGTTCTCTTTTCTCCACCCCCTCTCCAGTATTTATTGTTTGTAGACTTTTTGATGATGGCCATTCTGACCAGTGTGAGGTGATACCTCATTGTGGTTTTGGTTTGCATTTCTCTAATAATTAGTGATATTGAGCATCTTTTCATGTGCTTTTGACCATCTGTATGTTTTCTTTAGAGAAATGTCTGTTTAGATCTTCTGCCCATTTTTTGATTGGGTTGTTTTTTTGATATAGAGTTGCATGACCTATTTATCCTTTCCTTTGTTAATGTGGTGTAACACATTGATTTGCAAATATTGAGCCATCATTGCATCGGTGGAATAAATCCAAATTGATGATGGTGTATGATCCTTTTTGTATATTGTTGGATTTGGTTTGCTAATATTCATAAAAACATTGGCCTGTAATTTTCTTTTTGTATTGTATCTTTGTCTGTTTTTAGTGTCAGGGTAATGGTGGCCTCACAGGATGTATTTGGGAGTATTGTATCTTCTTCAATTTTTTGGAATAGTTTGAGAGGGATAGGTGTTAAACCTTTTTGAATGTCTTATTTATTTTTGCTTTTGTTGCATTTTTTTTCTTGGCGGGGGTCAGATCCAAAAAAATCATTGCCAAGACCCATGTCAAGGAGCTTATCTCTTATGTTTTATTCTGGTAGTTTTATGGTTTCAGGTCTTACATTTAAGTCTTTAATCCATTTTGAGTTAATTTTTGTGCATGTTGTAGACAGTGGTGTAGTTTCATTATTTTTTCATGTAACCATCCAGTTTTCTCAACACAATTTATTGAGGGGACTGTCCTTTTCCATTGTATATTCTTGGCTCCTTTGTCATAAATTAATTGACCATATATGCATGGGTTTATTTCTGGGCTTTCTATTTGGTTCCATTGAGCTATATGTCTGATTTTTTGCCAATACCATACTGTTTTGATTACTATAGCTTTGTAATATAATTTGAAATCAGGAACTGTGATACCTCCAGCTTTGTTCTTCTTTCTCCATATTGCTTTGGCTCTTTGGGGTCTGTTTTAGTTTCATACAAATTTTAGGGTGTTTTTTTTGTTGTTGTTCTATTTCTGTGAATAATACCACTGGAATTTTGATAGGGATTGCACTGAATCTGTGGATTGCTTTGGGTACTATGGGCATTTTAAAAATATTAATTCTTCTAATCCATGAGGCATGGAATGTCTTTCCATTTATTTGTACCTTCTTCAATTTCTTTCATCAATGTCTTATAGTTTTCAGTGTATATGTTTTTCATATCCTTGGTTAAATTCATTCCTAGGTATTTATTCTTTTTGATGACATTGTACCTGGAATTGTATTCTTAATTTCTCTTTCTGATAGTACATTATTAGGGTATATAAATGCAGCTGATTTTTGTATATTGATTTTGTATTCTGCAACTTTACTGAACTTATTTATTCGTTCTAATAGTTTTTTTCGGTGGAATCTTTAGGGTTTTCTGCATATGATATCATGTCATCTGCAAATAGTGGCAGTTTTACTTCTTCCTTTCCAATTTGGAAACCTTGCCTTTATTTTTTTGCCTAATATCTCTGGCTAGGACAAAAAGTCTACTTTTTTATAATTCTTTTTTATTCTAGATTTCAGAAGCTTATTTTTCAAAGGAATAGTTCTTTGTCAACAAACCATATCTTATTATTTTCAAGAGATTCTGCCTAGTTTTATTGGGGACTATTTATAGATCATAAACATATTCTTAAATTGCTAAGCTGCTTGAGAGAAGGCCTACAGAAGGCAGACATGTAGGTGTCATTCATACACAGGGTTAGTGTATGTTAGCCTTGAAATGGCATAGAGCCAATGAGTGTAGGATGTTGGTAAGAGAGTGTCTGAAGTGTTGGGATGTAGATAGGAAAAATAAACAGGTGTCTTTAAAGTTGAGGGTCTAGCGAAGTAAAAGATAGTGGGATAGTGGAAGTAGATGGAAGGATAAGAGGTTGGAGTCAGAAAGTTGCAATATATTAATTTATAGTTTTCAGGTGTTCATTAGAACATCTAATTCTTTTTTTTTTTTTTTTTTGGCTATGCAGTGTGGCTTGTGGGATTTTAGTTCCCTGACCAGGGATCAAACCTGTTCCCCCTACAGTGGAAGCACAGGGTCCTAACCACTGGACTGCCAGGGAATTCCTTAGAACAACTAGTTTAACTAGAGAAAAATAACTAAAACTAAGAAGTCTATTTATTGGATTGATTACAGTTTTGGCTGACTTGAGTCAGAGAGAGTTTTTCCTTGAAAATTCAAAATGGTAAATGTAAATTAAGCAATATTAAAATACTTCCCTGTTTATTTGTATAGAATTCCCAAATTTGAAACTGCAAACAGGGATATTCTCTCTTTTATGGGCTTAGAGTATATTGTCATGTAAAAACCAATAAATTAATAACATGTTAATAAAAGAAAAATATACACTCTATTCCTGAAAATAAGAAAGTTTCAAAAGTGCTCATTTGCACTATTGGTTTAAAAAAAAGTCCATGGTGAATGAGGAAAAACATAATGTCAATGTTCTTAGGTAAGATAGATTTATTCTTTTATAACACCTTTCATGTTCACACACTTTTAGAAAAAAGAGCCATAATTTAATGCCTTCTTCTTAATTTTTCATAACGAGAAGATTTACATTAACATACATTTTAAGTTTTTCTGCTTCTAAGCAAAGTTTATTTTTCTTTGAATAATCAGCTAAGACTTTGTCAGGTATTACTTTGTTTTTAATTAGAGTCCACAGATATTTATGAGACCAGTTGATTTTTGTGGGGTTGAAAGATTTAAAATATAAATTGGCATTGAGGGTCTAATATATATTAAATTTATTATTGCAATTATACCACTGTTCTTCATTGAATAAACCTTGGACTCCAGAGCAGCTACCTTGGGATGTTATGTTGTTGCTATAGTTGACCTGTAGAGGTCACTATTAACAGACAAATGAAAAGCCTTTTAGAATTACAGGTTAATATAGTTAAAACTTAAAATCTATTTGTCCCAATCACTAGAAAGACCATGGTACTACCTCATATTAAGACATTATATAAATACAACACAACTTTAAAATCAGAATATTTTTAGATAATTATATAATAAAAGTAGATACTACTACTTGGATGGGTTAGCCAAATCTCATGATTTAAAACTTCCCATCCCTGCAGTTACTTACACAAACTGAAAACAAAAAGGGACCCCACTAAACTGAGTCCTAATGATTTCCTATTATTTAATTATTTTCTATAATATTTAATATAAGAATATGTGGCAAAGAGACAGACGGAAACTGGATTTTGTTTGGATTCACTAAACATGAGCCGTATCTTAGAAAGTGTAAATTTTACCCCATTTAAAAAAAAGGTCTGAGGAGGTAATTCTAATAAAAATTTATATAAAGTAACCATTTTTAATGTTTGTTTAGTTGGATGGTAATCAAGTGGATATATGTAAGGAAAGATAGCAGGACTAGTTAATAGAGAAACCACCCTTACCATGTGAATGCCAGTAAAACCCCCTTAAAATGAAGGGAATCTGTCATTTTGTGTAAATTCTCTTCTGCTTCCATAAACACAGCCGTAATCAATTAAAGACCTACTTGTGAAGGAGCCATTGTTTGCAGTTCCATTCAGACATTGCTGAGTTGTCTTTTAGACTGTCCATGCGGAAACACTGGTAAGGTGATGAGAAAGTTCAAAGTACCTAACTTTTCAATGTGGATTTTGTTATTGTATCTTTTTTATTCATTTTAAACATTGGAGTGTAATATGTGTTGATTGTTGATTCTAGGAAAGGGAGGGGGCTTAAGAATGTAGCATAGAATGAAAATGATCTAATGACACAATTCCGTATGACTTTCAGATTGCAATGCCTCATAGATTAGTTCAAGAGGAATCAGTGTCAAAAATGTTTGCTAAGATAAATAATATTACTTTATGATAAATCTTTTAGTAGAAAGTAAGAGTGCTTTCTCCAACACTAATAAATCATTCACTAATTTTTGTCATGGTCAGCATTTTATTTTTGTTCTCGACTTTTCTCTTACACTTTTAGTTTAAGCTAGATAGTATTATTGACACTAAATCAATATCCAATTTTGGTTGCTGGATTTAGGAGACTGGTGGAACTTCACTAAAGAGGCAGATGTAAAAATATTTCAGAGAGAATTTGGCATAAATGATTTAAAGAATTAAGAAGATAAAAAAATGACTCAATATTAGTTATTTCATGCTGTTGATATGTACTAAACTGAAGGGAGTGAACAAATTATCCTTCTCAGATTTAAGAGTACAAGTTACTTAGTACATGAAAGTAAATCCTCATACAGCAAGCCTAGGGGCTAAGAAAGAAATGCCATAAAGTTAGTATCAGGACCTCACCTTGTCAGAGTGGGAATCTAACCTCTGGGTCACCTTTGATTCTTTGCTTTCTGGGCAGAAATGGGCCAACTTTCTTACCTGACTGCCTAAAGAATACTCTGGCATAGGTCTAGAGAAGGTCACGTTCAACCACAGTTAGCTGGATATTTAAGCCAAATGTAAAAGATTTTGGAATGGATATTAAGGAGTGGAGAGATCTAACAAGAATATGTTTCCTCTCCTAAGACCCCTTTGCTTTTCTAGATCAGATAGAGGGAACAACTTTCCTTGGGACTACAATTTAGTAAAACTACCAAGTCTGTCACTGTTATGCAAGCACATAGCCTCTCTCTTTTCCTTGAGTGATATATCTGGGGAGGTTATAAGGAAGAGCCTCAGTGTCCAGACCAGCCACTCTACAGATGACTAAGGACACCATCACTAAATCCATTCATTACTGTGGCCCTAGTGGGAGTTACAAGTGAAGCCTGCAAATTAGACGTTGGTAATGTGGACTCTACTTTAGGGAATTGGGCAAGACTGCCAGAATTCATTCCTGAACTTTAGCAGCCACAAAAGAGTATTTTTCTGTCGTCTGTAACTGATTCAAAACCAGATCTCAAAAGGACAAGCTTCCTTTTGTGCACCATCTTTCCTAAAGTCCAGCGACTAATAATGTCACAACATCAGGTTTTTCACAAGATCACAGGAAACATCTGATGAAGGAGAAGCAAAGAAAAAAATGTCATCTTTTGACTTGATTAGCCTCTGTTTCACTGTTTTCTAATTTTAGAATATGCTGTTTGGAAAATTATTATGTGGTTATTCACCACAAACTAATGGTACTTTATTGTTAGATGAAAGATTAAATCTGTGATGTATCAAAAATCATAAAAATTTCCAAAGGTTTTAGATGTTGAGTAAAGCAATTGATGTCAGTGTCAGTTCATATTCAAAACTGCTTGCACTTGCCTAGAAAACATATTTCCAAAATCCTGTCCTGAAGCTGTATTGGCATCACTATTTCCTTCTGTGCTAATAATCACACATAAAGGTGAATGCTTTGCTTTCAAGTTCATTGACATTATTATTATTTATTTATTTTTTACATTTTAGTCAATTTGAATGCTTGGGGGATCTTTTGAAATTTTTTGAGAAGCAAAGGTAGATTTTCTTAATAAAGATTCTGTGAACTTAAATATCTTATTAGTAGAATAAACAAATCTTAGAAAATTTCCAGGTCATTTTGTAGAAAATATCAAAAAGCTCTAAACAGTAGGAACATTAGATAGTAAAGCTCATATAGTCAGTCCCTGTAGACTGTAACAAGAAAGATTTGACTCTGTACCTTTGTATCAAGTTTTTTTTTTTTCTTTTTAACTGTACTCTTTTGGCTTCTAGTCCTAATTTTACTTCAGAAATTATTTTTAATGTGCTTCAGACAGGGGCCTTCTGTCCAGGTCTTGAATGCAAGTACTGTATCTTTGTTTTGTATTCTTGTACAAATATATTTTATTGGGAACCTATTTCAAAATGCTTGTTAAACATATGAGCTTATTTACATGAATGCACTCAAGTGCTGTAAATGTAGGTGCAGAAGTTGAAACAGAGGAACCTATGTCTCATACTCATGGCTGCAGCTCACTGTTTGAAGCAAGGGGTTTCCTTCATCAGCTCACTGACGGTGTACATGCTGCACTATGTACGTACTTCTTTCTGCTGTGACTCACACACACACACACGTGTCCCTATGATTTAAGGAAAAAAACACATTAGTCATAAAGCTCAGGAGTTGAAAGTAAGAGAGTAAGGCTGGGATAGTAACCGTTCAGAACTTGAATGAATTGCCAGTTTTCACCAAGTAACTGGCTGGCCTTCTCAGGCAGGCTCCAAATTCCTGTTGAAATGAAGACTTTCTTTCCTGGACTAGGCCTGGCATTCCTGGGAAACAATGGCCCTTTTCAAATAGGCTCTGAAATTTCACAGGTGAAGGGAGAGGGGCAGTCATTTGATCCCACCCACAAGAAGCCTGTTAGTATTTTAAAAAGTGAAGACAGAGCCTATCATGGAAATGCAGGCAAAGCTGGCTAGTGGCTAAGAGCTGCAATCTAGACCCACGGTTCTGTAGATCTCTGTGAAATATGAATCAATTTCAACTTTCTGTCTTTGTCTCCAATTACAACTCTTTTTCTAGATTTTCTTAAGAGCACACTACAGAACCACCAAAACAGGATTTTATTTTGTGTCTTGTGTTATGGAAGAGCAATATTCAAGCTTTTCTTTAATTAGAAATTGACATTAGAACTATAAAATAAAGGATTCAGTTGCTGATGTGTGTGTGTATGTGTGCATGCGTGATTTTGGAATAGATACAAAGTAAAAATATTCCACAGGTATATAAACATACACATACATAATTACATATATATGTACATTACATATATACACATACATATATATGTAATAATTTTACCTTGCATTATTTCCAAAACGATTTTAAATTGGATATAGTTATATTATTATTCAGTAATTTAAAAATTCAAAAATGTTCAAATAAGTCATTTATGAAAGTATAGACTATATCCAATTTGAAAGAATTTAAGCATGTTGATCATCATACTTACATGTACAATTAAGGTCAGGTCCATTTCATAGATTTTATGAAAATTTTTATTTGAGCGGATCTTTCAATAATGGAATGATATAAACTGAGGGTTTTAGAGAAACAAAAGAGTAGAGATGGATGAGGTGTTCAAGATATAGCACTAAAGTGGCCTCATAGAATCTCTTGCTCCATTAATATAGTAGCCTAGAGAGCAGCAGAATGTTTTTCCAATGAGCACAGATATGGTGCAGAAAACCAACAGACTGGAGAAGGGGCTATGTTGAGGAGGAGGAGGATGCAACTGACATGTGCATAAGCCAGTGATGGAGACCAGGAGAAAATATGTACATCACAATGGAAGTTAGTGTGAAGTGACCGTTAAGAACCATATAATTGCTAATTGGGTGATACCCTCTAAGTTCCTTAGAGCTTAGAAACAACTTCAGTGAAGGGTTTGTAGGGAGAATGGTGAGTAACTGAAATGATCAAGATTACTCTAAATTGACCAAGATTATTTTTACTGCCTAGCAAAATGGATGCGGGGAGAGCACAGAATAGAAATTAAGTTTATTTACAGAAAAATAAAGTTAGTAATTTTGCACACTTGAATTTTAGGGACTAGACGTCAGACCCTTTACACCTATTATAAAGAACAGGATTCAAAGGAAAAGATCTAAGTTCCCTACCAGTTTACTTAAGCTAGTTTTATTGCGTCATTTATCCCTGCTGTCCTACAACCTCATTTGAACTCACACTGAAACATCCAGTCATCTAGTGGTGCCCAAGCCTTAGCAGTTTTTTGGTTTGCTGCAAGCTGCTAACTTGATTCTACTTCCTCTAGTTGCTTAAAACAGCACATATCAGAGTTTGTTGTGAATTTAGCCACTTAAGACACTTGTCTTTTAGTCTTCTTCTATAATTAGAGGCTTATCTATCCATACCTGAATCCCAGGTATGCTTAGCAGTGGTGTTGTTAGGGTATATATCCTTCAGTTCTGACAAGAGGGAATCTCTAGCTTTATTATTATTATCTTTTGCAACTTCTACTGTATATTTATATGCAATTTTCTGATGCAAACTGACCTAACCCAATCTGTTAATACACAAATATTAGGTTATTTGTGGTGAATATATATGCCTACCAATTGTTAGAGGCAGGGAAGGGATATAGTCCATCTCCTACAATCTTGCTACCAGGTCACCAAAAAAATACATATTCTGCTCTATATAGACATCTATGCACAAACAGACACAAAACAATCCCAATCCTGTTCTATGGGTCATGAAGTCCCAACTCTCTGTCCCATGTGCCTTTATGCAAGAGCATAAAGGTTTACTGGAAGCAAATGAGCAATATTTTTTTTTTTTTTTATTCTTTTTTTGGCTGTGTTGGGTCTTAGTTTCTGTGCGAGGGCTTTCTCTAGTTGCGGCAAGTGGGGGCCACTCTTCATCGCGGTGCGCGGGCCTCTCACTGTCGCGGCCTCTCTTGCTGCGGGGCACAGGCTCCAGACGTGCAGGCTCAGTAGTTGTGGCTCACGGGCCTAGTTGCTCCGTGGCATGTGGGATCTTCCCAGACCAGGGCTCGAACCCGTGTCCCCTGCATTGGCAGGCAGATTCTCAACCACTGTGCCACCAGGGAAGCCCGAGCAATATTTTTAACTCTTTAATCAGTCAGATGATCCACAATCTTCCAGAATCACTGGCTAGATACAGGTGCATTTAAGAACAAAGCCTAGAACATCATTTATAAGGGCTAAATGGTACAAGATTTGTGGATTGTTATAACTGGGTCATACAATGGTGGGAAGGGAATGTCTACATATTTTAGTTAATTCACTTATCTAATGTCATCAGTGGAAATTCAATTTAAATTAAACTCATTAACAAATATCTGATGTTGATTAGAACTAAATATAGATGAATCCTATCTAGAGAGTGGCTTTTGAATTAAGTGATCAGAAACCACCCTGGAGGACATAAGCCAACTAACTGTCCTGAAGTATATCATATTAAAAGCAACACACATGTTATCACATTTTCCATGATTAATAATGTTAAAAGAAAGTATAAGCCACGTAACTTTTTCCTTCATACTGGTAGTTTACTGTTATTTTCAACCTGAAGGAATATAAGGAAATCATTTAAAAATATATTGATCCTTAGTATTCCTCATGCAATTCCTTCTTTTCTTTCTTTCTCTTTCATTTCTTTCCTTTTCCCTTTCCTTTCTTCCTTCCTTCTTTCCTCCCTCCCTTACGCCCCCTCCCTCCCTCTCTTCCTTCCTTCTTTTCTTCTTTCTTTCCTTCCTTATCACTAATATATAAAGAATGGCTAGAAAGTAACTAGCCTCATAATTCAGATAATGAAAGTAAAATTGCTTTTTAATAACTAAGTTGCCCAGGTAGTTGCTGAGGTATTTGTTTTATTTAATCATGAACTTATTTATGAAACAAATATTAGCCTATTTCTATTTTGGGTCAGATTCATTATGTTTCTAGATATATGGGTAATAATGAATTTAATATTAAAAACCAAAATATCTAAGATTTTTATGTAGTTTTTCACTTATTTCTCACTGAAACCTTGTGAGGGAAGCTGTATTATCTACACTTTGCACATAAAGAATCCAACACTTAGAAAATATAATCCACAGGTCCAAGGTTATACAACTAGCTGGCAAATGGTAGAGTGTGGATTTAATTCCATGTCTGATTCTTTTTTCATGTTTTTATTTTTTTAATTTCTTTCAGCTTAACTTAGGTGTGATTGACAAATAAAAATTGTATATTTTTAGGCTGTATAACAAGATATCTGATTCTTAATTGCTTAACTCTTACACTCTGCATATTTCATCAGACCCCAAGCATTAGCCCTTGGCCAGCTTTCCCTGTTGATCTGTGTGAAGATTCAACTCAACAGGTAATTACTGGACAGATCTATATGTCATGAAGATTATGTAGATAAGTAAATCACAGTATCTGCTTTTAAGAAGAATACAACTTAGATTTAGTAGGGGACATAAGACTATAATATTTACACAAATATGTATAATACAAAGCAGAATGTAATACATGCAGAACAGATTGTTGAAATGAGAATATTTTTACCTAATTTTGACTGAAGTAATAATACAAGAGCTATGAAATGAATAGAGACAGACCTTACACTTTGCCCATTTGCTGAACATAAAAAAGAAAATCCAGAAACTCAGTTTTCTGATTTTTGAAACCCTCAGGTGGTTCAAGGACATAAAAAACTGTCAGAGTATAGAGAAGGGTCAATGCTTTGAAGTGAATTTCTTTGAAGAAAATGATGCAGTAAACCTCACCTACTCTTTTCAGAAGTGTAATGTGGCTCTTCACGTTGGAAGGAGTAGGCTTCAACAAGACCATTCAGAGAGCTTTATATGTGTTTCCTGACAATAGGGGGCCTTGCAACCTGGAGACAGATGATCACCTAGTCTGTCTAGAGGATGGCAAAAAGACTGGTGAGCTGCTTGGTGTAGAGCCAGGAGAGTATTGCTGTTGCCTTGAGACTAGCCTGTTCTCCTAGAACTTGGGGCAAAGGACGTGTGAGTAGACCAGATATGGGCCATGGTGGGCAACAAAGCTGTGTGGAAGCCATTTAAGGACTGCCCAAGAGGATTAATGGGGATTGTGGAAGGTACTTCAGTAGTTTGAGATTATGTGAGGGAAACCTCCAGGGAAGTTAGAGACTGAATGGGTCCAGCTAGGAAAATGAAACACCACAGCTATGAAAACCTCCAAAATCCACAAAATCATCCCATAAAAGAGTAAGCTTTGGCCATATATCAGGCACAGAGAATATGGCACAATCAGTCAAGGAAAAATAATTTTATTCTCTTACTTTTCCTGCTTACTTTGACCCTGGAGGAATATGAGAAAGCTGCTAACCAGTTAGTGAGGAGGGAGACATGTGAGGAAAAAGAACAAGGGCCAACCAATTGTTCTCATAGGCCTTGGGAAGATTAGAAGTCTTAATTTGAATGCCTGTTGAAACATGCGTCAATAACCTGGAATCTGTATATTGTAATTATTGAACTGATACCATGTTTTGGGACTTAAGGGGTTATAGAACTGCTTATTACCTAAGAGTAAGCTGGAAAGTAATGGGACCCAGCCAATTTCCTATCCAAGGGCAGGAAAGATTACCCATATTGAATAAATTTTAAAAGGGCATTGAAGATAAAATAGAATTGTGATTTTTAACTTATCCTACAAGTCTTGTATTTGATATACTAACTATATCTTATAAAATATGCACAAAATTCTGTGCAGTCACATATAGTGGATAGAGTATTTCTATATCTGGGTTAGGGAGCAATGTCCTATAGTATAAAGATCACTGGATAAGGACTTGCTGAAGCATTGTTTTATTCTTAGCTATATCTCCTTTTTTCTGGGTCACCTTATGTAAGTTTCACGATGTTTCTTAATTTCAACTTCTTCCCATGTAAGAATGAGTAAAAATGTAATTAATGCCATGTGAAATACCTTTTCCTTTTTCCTCAAATGAGGCAATTTAGAGCAATGTGATAACGTAATGAATACATTTGTTAAGTGCAATACATATGTAGTATTGTACAGTTAAAAATAATAATGGTCACTCTATTAGGGAAAATTATGAATTCAAACTGCTTTGTTAAAGAAAAGGCTTTAGTCTTTTTAGGGTTTTTTTGAGTTTGACAGTTTGTGTTCATATGCATTTCAGACATTTTTTGAAACACACAACACATACATACTTTAGTTATGATTTGTCATATTTTATTTATTCATGCTTTTTGATGGCATCTTAAAATGAGATTTTTGTCTCGAGTTTGTACAATGAGAACAAAATAGTAAGTTACAAGTACATATAGTATTTATTAGTGAATTTGAATACATATGTAAACATACAAACACTGGTATATATATGTATATAAATATATGCACAAGTGTATACTGATATATATCATATACTGATATACAATATATATAATATACAGCATATATATATTCAGCTGTGTGTGTATTTGTGTTTGTATGTGTCTATGCAGCTGGCTATAAACATAGAACTGTGTATAAGCATGTGTATATAGTTAATTTAATTCTCATAATAACCCTATGAAATTTTTGCTGTTATTATCTGTATTTTACAGATCAAGGAACCGACACACAGAAAGTTTAAATAACTTGGCCAAGGTCATACTTACAGTGAATGAAAAAGCCAGGAGTTATACCCCAGCAAAATAGCACCAGAATTTGTTCTCTTAAGTATGCATTCTATTCCCACCATGTAAAGAGAGGTACAATACAACTCATGTAGGAATTATAAGGCAAGTGATTAAAAATCAGCTTTTGAAAGGTCGGTGTTTATGTAAGTGAAGATTAATAATTCAGCCAGAAAGTAGGAAATTGAAAAGAATTGTCAGGGTTCTATTAGTCCCCCATAAATGGGAATAGATGGCTGGCTTCCCACTTACCTCATGTCAAGTGAGAGGAACATCAAGAAGAATACAAATAGAACTCAATAAGTGCCCTTTGCAGCTTGGAATAGAGACATTCACAAGTGTCTAATTCACATCTAAGAAATCTAAACAACAAAGTCTGGCTGAAGCTGCTTATGGCAGTATATTAGAGGATGCAGGTAGGAATTAACTCCATTCCTACCAAGAGTGAATTAAAGTTGCATGTTTCCTCTGCTTCAGATGTGGCCCATATAATAAAGAGCCTGTTGGAGCTGCCTTAGACCCACTCCAAGAGTCCTATCTAAATGGTAGTGACTGCAAGAGAAAGAGATAAATTATAAGGAGAGGCATCACGATTAACCACTGAGTGGAGATGTATTTGCCCTTATCAAGGAAACTGTTGGTATAAGATCTAAGAGTTCAGGGACATACCTGGCCCTGGCCATCCAGTGGTTAAATTTCCACACTTCCACTGCAGGGGGCATGGGTTCAACCCCTGGTCGGGGGAACTAAGATCCCACATGCCACAGTGAGGCCAAAAAAAAAAAAAAAAAAAAGGCTAAAAACAACCTCAGAGTTCAGAGATTTCCAAAGAATCCACAAAGCACCCCCATACAACTAACAGCTTAAACATAGACAGAGAAAACCATTGCTGAATTACATTGGTACCAGTCATGTAATAACTTTCCTGACACTTATTTTTCCTGGAGGAGTCAGAAACTATGGTTAGCACACCCCTTCCCCACTACACATGGTCTCAGTCATACTATTTTCTTTCAGTTTCTCAAACATACCAGGTTTATCTCTGCCTCAGGATTTGTGCATTAGCCATCTTTGCCTGGCATATTCTTTCCTGTGATGGTCACAAGGCTTTCTCTCTCTAGTCAGTCTTTTAAATATTAAATTGTATCCCTTCAGAGAGGCCTTCACATAGGGCCTTGTGGGTCCTGTTTAGGAGTCTGGCTTTTAATCAAAGTGGGGAATGAAGCCAGAGGAGGGTAAAATGATTTTATTAAAAAAATTCTTTTTCTTCACTGTGTGTACAATTTATACACAGAGACAGGGACCCAGCCAGGGCCTCTGCATTCCCCTATGAAAGTAGGGGAATATTTTTTTTATTTACAAAATGTAGGCAGTTTAGTCCCCCATTACAAGGAGGTGGAGGGGAGGGAGAGTGCTGGAGGAAGGTTAATATTAATATCTACCCCTCTGGGGAAGCAGAGGGCAGGAGCAGGGCTGGGAGAGGGCATGAAGGCACTGTTAGCACTGAGAGGGGAGGGGCATGGGGAGTGACTACGGGAGGGTGGCCAGAAGCTGGGGCACCAGAGTGGGGCCTCTCAGGTCAGTGAGGGGATGAGGGGGTGTTTGCCAGTGTCTCTGGTAGAGACTGAAGGCTTCACCGGTTAGGGGATGAGGATTGCATAGGAGTCATAAATAAAAATAAGTAAGGGATGAGTGACTTTATTTTTAAAGTCATTCTGCTTTGCACGAAGAAAGCACTGTAGAGAGAATTAATGGAGAGAAAGAGACATAAACAGATTCAGGTTATGTTTTGGAGGTAGAGCTCACAGAATTTCATGATAGCTTGATTATAGGTTGTGAGAAAAAGAGGTTTTCGGCTTGAACAACTTAGTGATGTGAAGACTCACAGAAAAGAAGTTTGGGGGTAAGTTGGAGTGGTGAGTAGAAGACTAAGATGACCACCAAGATTCCTGCCCCATCGTGTGCATGCCTTGTATAAACTCTTCTCCTTGAGTGTGAACAGGGACCATAAGTAGGATGAGCTATCACTCCCATGATCAGGTTACAACTCAGTTCACTTTGCATTAATAAAAAGGGAGATTAACTTGTATGGGCCTAATCTAACCAGGTGAAGTGTTACTCTCCTGCTGGCCTCAAACAAAAAGCAAACTGAGATGCTGAGAGAGGAAGGGGGTCACAAAGCAAAGACCTGAGGGCAACCTCTAGGAGCTGATAGTTGTCCCTGGATGATAGTCACCAAGAAAAATGGGGGCCTCAGTAATACATCCACAATAAACTGAATTCTGTCAACAATCTGAATGAGTTTGGATGAGTACACCAAACTCCAGACGAGACCATAACCCCAGCCAGCACCTTGATCTTGGCCTTATGTGATCCTGAGTAGAGAACTCAGCTACTCCATGCTTAGGTTTCTGACCTATAGAAACTGTGAGTTAATAAATGGGTATTGTTTTAAGCTACTAAGTTTGTTGTGATTTGTTACACAGCAATAGAAAACTAATGAAATTGTCAAGCAAGGGTTGCAATTGAGCATATTAGATTTAAAATGCCTACTAGGCATTCAATAGATGTCAAGCGGGGAGTTTGTCACACCAGTCTGGATTTTAGGGGAGAATCACATGGTGGCTTCTTGCTTGTGCCAATATTTCAGAGTAGATGGAGAGAAACAGACTGACAATGGCGTTATTTCATGAAGTTGACTTGGATGATGAAAGAGAAAAGAAGAGAAAGTGTATCTAGCTTCTAGGAACTTACAGTTTAGACTAAAGAAACAAGAATTTTTAAAACTAAATATAATATAGGATACTGTCCTAGAAAAATGCTTTAATAATAAAAATTTTACATAGGAGAAAAATAATTGCAAATCTTCACTTTAATTCAGTAAATTCTATTTTTTCAATATTTATCTTATTATGAAAACAAAATGCTGTTTTATTCTTTTCTGGTTATTGATTTTTCTCTTTTATTTTAAATATAGGTAAGTTGAGGAAATCAGAGATTTAGTGATTTGCAAATGCCAGTAAAAAAGTCATGGCTGGAGTAAAAATCTCCCACTATTGAGACCATTGTCCTTTCATGTACTATGCAATATCACATTGCTTATTTGCAAATATGACAAACTCATTTCTTTGGGAAGAAGGACTGATATAGATCTATGTAACATTAAACACAAAATTGGATTTACATTGTTTCAATGCCTTCATCAAATAAGTGACAATAAATATATCTTTTAGTGTTATACAAACAAGGTACAGGTGTTCTAAAATGGGTTTGTGCCCTGTTGAAAATATTTGGAGGGAACAGCCCAGGTAAAAATATTCACGTGGAATTTGTACTTATATGTGCCTTAGAAGGGTCCTGAGCAACCCCCCACCCCCCCACCCCGCCGGCCCACACCGTGTGGAACATTCCTGATGGTTGTTTGTACTGGCTCCTGCTACTGTCCTGTTAGACCTGATAATTAATATCTGTAAAACACTTTTGAAATTTTGGTGCACTTATAAATTATTATCTTGTTCTTTTTGGATATAGCAATGAGTCTAGAGATATAGAGATTAGTACTATTGATAACTGGAAGAGAAATGACTTCAACATCTCTCTGTGGGTGACAGAATAGTCTTGATATGGTGACTTTTCACATCCCATTATTGAGTAGCCTTGGTCAAATTATGTTTTGGAAGGAAATAGGCAGTAATTGGTCCCTAGTCATTTGATTAGGTTATCCTGAGTGCCACTGGGGCCTTTTAGAGAATGACCACAGAAGTTCAAGAAGGGATTTTTCATTGTAGTTTCTGGTTATTACATAAACGCAGATTGTGAGTCCCAGCAAGTTTGAGGTCTTTGCCTTCAAGTGGGTTATAATCTAAAAAGAGAGATTAGATCCTACTAGTATTTTAACATGATACCATAAAGTGAACTGGGGGAATTTGATATTTACAACTATATTTATGAAGTAGGTCGGTTTGGAGATCAGATTTTTTTTATGCTAGTTAAGAACCAAATAAGGTATTTCCAGCATATATATTCCTAGAATAATAGAGCTGAAATCTTAATTAGGTTTATCCATTGCATAGATTTAGGTTTTGTTTTACAGCCACTGTTCCTAATTACTAGTTATGAAAAGAGAAAAATAAGACTTAGAATCTACCAGACTCCTTTCATTTGTACGTGTGGAAAGGGTTCTTGTTCTTCTGTTGGAATTCAGCTTCACCAAACTGGAATTTTACTTGGCTTGGTAGCATTTTTATTTACATAAATGCAGAAGTTTAAGAAACATAAGATCCAACATTCACTCTATCCTGTACAATTCAAGAAAAAAAGAACTTAAATATCTAGCCATATCTATTCCAAATATTAGCTAAAAGCTAAATAGCTCTTTATATAGTCAAGTAAGTAAAATAATACTGACAAATTACACTCTTGAGCTTTTATATAATACCTGTTTTTTTAAGTGAAAAAATATAAAAATTACAAGATTTTAGAGAAATACTTTGCTAGTCTAATCTCTAGTAATCCATTCACTATAAATATATTTAAAAAGTGAATAGTTTCATAAAGTTATTAAAGCCATTCAAATATAATAAATATAAATTATTTCTTGGAAAAAAGAGAACAGCATACTTTATTTCTTAATCTTTTTTTTTTTTTTTTTTTAAATAAGAGCGTGCATTTTATTTTATTTATTTATTATAGCTACTTTATTTATTTACTTATTTATTTTTGGCTGTGTTGGGTCTTCGGTTCGTGCGAGGGCTTTCTCTAGTTGCGGCAAGCGGGGGCCACTCTTCATCGCGGTGCGGGGACCGCTCTTCATCGCGGTGCGCGGGCCTTTCACTATCGCGGCCCCTCCCATTGCGGGGCACAGGCTCCAGACGCGCAGGCTCAGTAATTGTGGCTCACGGGCCCAGCTGCTCCGTGGCATGTGGGATCTTCCCAGACCAGGGCTCGAACCCGTGTCCCCTGCATTAGCAGGCAGATTCTCAACCACTGCGCCACCAGGGAAGCCCTATTTCTTAATCTTGAAGAGAGTAAAGTCTATTGGACTTCATAAAAATTATGCTCAAATGTGGTACAATTAGCATAATAGATACTAACAATATTTGACATGTAAAGTATTGTGCATTTACTCATCAAAGAAAAATTACTGTCTCTGAGTACATATCTTTGATAGTTTTTTTTCTTTTTCTTTTAAAAATTATTTATTTATTTTTACCACATGTGTATGGTTTGGGGAAGAGGTCTGACAGAATACTTTAAACCACACCGCATGAAATTAGAGGTACCTGGATTTGAGTCTCACATACACTACTTACCAATTGTGTGGCTAACAGTAAAAGGGGGATAATAATGCTACTTTTTCATAGTGCTATTGTGGATAGTTTATTTTAATTCAAAATATTGTAAAGATCCCTTTTTCTCATCCATTCTAGGGAACAATGATGATAGATAGGCTAAAGTGATCATAAATGTCAACCACAACATGCTTACACATATAAGCTAACCCTCTTAAAATATTATTTTAAAATTTAATAATATACATATTTAATAACTTTTTAAATTTTAGAAAAATTTTAGATTTACAAAATTATTGCAAAGATAGTACAGTATTCTGGCATACTCTGCACTGTTTCCCCTATCATTAACATCTTATATTAGTATCAAACATTTATCATAATTAATTAATCAATAGTGATACATTTTTATTAACTAAATTTTATACTTCATTCAGATTCCTCAGTTTTCCCCTCATGTTCTTTTTCTGATCCAAGATCCTATCTAGGATATCACATTACATTTAATTGTCATGTCTCCTTAGTCTCCTCTTGGTTTTGACAGTTTCTCAGACTTTATTTTTGATGACCTTGACAGTTTGAGGAATATTGGTATTTTGTAGAATGTCCCTCAGTTGGAATGTTCTGATGTTTTTCTCATGTTTACACTGGGATAATTTTTTTTGGAGAAATCCACAGGGTCATTCTCATTACATCATATTAGGGCTACATACTATCAACATGATTTATCACTGTTGATCTTAACCTTGATCACCTGGCTTGAGTTAATGTTTTTCAGGTTTCTCCACTGTAAAGTTATTCTTTTTTTTCCCTCTTTTTCCATGCTAGACACTTTGGAAGTAGTCACTATGCACAGCCCATACTTAAGGAGTGAGGAGTTATATATGCCTGCTCCTTTAGGGTAGAGTGTCTAAAAACAATTTTTCATTTTAGTAATATACATATATATACACAGGTATACATATATATAAATATGTTAGTCAACATTTTTATATTTCTATATATTTATATAAATTACTATGCATGTTAATATATCATATATTGAAATATATAGTAATTATTTTGTATGGCAGATTTGTTTCTTCTCCATTTATTTATTTTTTAATCATTTGTTTATATCAGCATGGACTTATGGATTCTATTTTTACTTTGGATTATAATCCAATACTGTTTAATTTTATTGTTCAAATTGTTCTAGCATTTGGCCATTGGGACCTCTTCATGTGGCTCCTGTATTCTTTTTAGCATGCCAACCACATTGTGAGGTTTTGTTTTTTAAATACTTTCTTACTTTCTACACTACAAAGATGATGTACACTACAAGATACTACAGGCTCATCTTATATATTTCCTGTCCCAGTCCTAGAATCAGCCATTTCTCTAAGGATCCCAGGTTCCTTTTATTGGAAAATAGTGTTAGAACCCAATATACTGGCATTAAGGGTGCTCATTGCTATTGGGGTATCTAGACCCTCTCAGCTGACAGACTGAGATATAAGTTTGTATACAATATATATGTGTGTGTGTGTGTATGTGTATATATATGTATCCATATGTATCTATATTAAGCAAAACCTGAGTTTATACTGTCTTCAACTCTAATCCATTATCACATGGATCACTGTAGTCTCCTCTCCTTGCCTATCTATAATCTCCCTCTTCAACAGTGAGAAACTAGGCTCCCATAATCTGCCATGTACTTACTTAATTGTTCAGTTGTGATTTCAGAATTGTTAATTTGTACCCTTATCAGGAACAACTTCATCAAGTAGAATACAGTGCCTATGTACAGTTCATTTTGCCTTTAAGACCAAGTCTCCACTCTTTCTAAAGTCTTAAGTCAATACTTCTTTCTCTCACCCCCTTCAGTGAGGTTGGTTCACACATCTGGTTAGTATGTGTGCATGTTGGTTCATAATACATCAGATTTTTTTATAACATTCTGTTTTCCATACTGAGATTCTCAGATCCTCTAAACCATTTTTTTAAATTTGCATACATTAAGATTTATTCTTTTTGCTGCAAAATTCACCCAATTTATGTGTATAAGTCAATGGTTTTTAGTATGTTTATAGAGTTTTTCAACCATCAGGACTTCTACCTCTTAATATGGCAGCAGTGGGAAAAATGGCAAAGTTTCCCCGCGTTGTGAGAATATCTGATGCTTTATTAGCCTGATCTATATATATTTGATTTCTACTTAATGAATAAGGGCGTTTAGACATGCCGAACTTTATGTTTTGGTGCCTAATAGGTTACCCAATTTTGATGAACAGCTCAAATCACATAGTTACTTGTTCCGTGGTCAATCTGTTCCAATAATAAACCAAGAACTGTTTCTTAAAGGGAGAATAGTTCCTTACTACAGAAGAAGGTTGCTTCAAAGTCTGTGAGACTGAGCTATGATTTCTTAATGTGAATTGCCAAAGGCTCCAGTCAGCCAGAGACATTCTGATATCACTTAATCTGCCTTACTATAAGGGTCATGTGGTATAGCAATTCTCTCTGCATCTTGAACAGCTCGAGAGAGCACATTTGATTTGGTATATAATACCTCCCAAAAAAACAAAACCAAAATAACCTGCCATGTTTTTCACCTGTTTACTAATGTTAGGATGTCCATGGTGCAGGAACCTATCACTCAAAGAGGAGCACTAGATTACTGGGTCAGTTTTGGAAATGATGGTAGGCTTTGAGTTATGGAAAGAAGTGATAAATGCTCAGCAACATTAGCCAAGGTCACAGTGAAGTTAGAATGCAGCTTTTGATGAGGTCAAAAAGTACAGGAAGCAGTCCCTGGGAAGAGGCTATTAGACATATGTCCTCAGTGGAGGGAAAATATCTTTATTTTTTAAATTGGACGAAGGTGATTTTTTTCCAGGGAGTTTCAGAGACTAATATTTAGGATGAGGTTCAAGAGCTAAAGATGGATAGAAACCTTGTCCTTAATTTCCAGGACTGCATGAAATATTTTTTAAAAAAGAAATAATTTTTTAAAATGTTCCTATAACATCACAGAAATATTTGTCAAAAAATCTCTCCTTCACTTTAGAGCTTTAATTGCAGATATTATTGTATACCAATTGATTTGGCGGTTCTCTATTTGCAATTTGTATCCTTTTTTTAGGTTAAAATCTGAACTTTATGCTTTTCTAACTGATAAAAACAAGGATACACCAAACTCCACCAATGTGTACTAAGAAAATGAGGAAATCTCTCTAAAGCTTATTATTGGTTCTATTATGGAAAACCAAATGTGGCCATCTAGAAATATATAAATAAGGTAGTAAGGAAACAGGTAATAAAGTCATAATAGCCAACAGTATAAGATCTATCAGATTTCAGGCAAAGAAGTAGACTAATTTAGCCAGACTGAATTTGCCTGGTAAAGAAAAACATGTTTGTTAGAGCAAAGATGAGAGAGTAACCATTTTTTCCACCTTGAAAAGCTATTTTTATTCATGTTCTAGTCAACCTGTTAATCCAATCCATGATACGCTAACACTTCAGTGCATTTTAAAAGGGTCTTTCTGTTTTGTCTCTAACCATGAGAATTCCAGGAATGTCCCTAAGGGAAGATATATTTGGCAGGTGGGGTCTCTTGGTATTTCTCAGATCATACCACCTACTCATATGGCCAGTCTTGTGTGCCACTGGAATCTAACAGGTATTTTTTCTGAGGTGTAACTACGGAGTTAAGGGGGGGAAAATCACTTATAGTTGAAGCCTTGACTTTTCCCTGATGATTTGAGCAAGGCTCTGTTTGTTGTCCTTCAAATCACAATATATGTCAACATATTTGGAGCAAAGCTGAGGTGAAGATAAGGGCCAAGAATGCAATTCGGTAGTTGTAATCCTACATATTTACTTGGTCTAGTACTTTTTAGGTAGCTTGTTAAAAATGGTAATAATAATACCGTGATGATTAATTTTGTGTGTCAACTTGGCTGGGCTATGGGATCACAAGATATTTGGTCAACATTATTCTGGGTGTTATATAGGGTGTTATATCTGTGAGGGTTATATTAGATGAGATTAACATTTAAATTGGTGGACTTTAAGTAAGGCGATTGACCTCCATAATGTGCGTGGGTGTCATCCAATCAGTTGAAGGCCTGAATGAAATAAGAATTCTTTCTTGCTCCTGAGCAAGAAAGAATTCTATAGCAGATGGGCTTTGGACTTGAATTAAAACTTTTAATGTACTAATGTCACCTGGATTCCCAGATGATTCCAATATTGAGCAAAGTTTAGAAACTACTAGTTTTTTTTTTTTTTTTTTTTTTTTTACCAAACATGAAACACACTTATACTATGTCATAACATTGACATTCAGTCCAGTAATCCTCCACTGTAACAGCTCCTTTACTTTGCAGTGAAAATTGATTTGTATATTCTTTTCCTCTGAGTCCTTGTGGGATTTTTTTTTTTTAATTCAGACAGAAAGTCACAAAAATTATACTCATCCTCATCAGTTCACTCAGTCCCATGTAATTAATTTCTTTTTTTTCATCTTGATCTTTTGTTAGCACTTTTATGAGTTCATCAGTTTTTCATTAGAGTTCTGAAAATGCTTATTCATTCAGTTCAGCAGTACAGTCAGTTACCAGAAACCTGTACTTGTCAGAGTCTTTTCCATGAATTTCTTGAAGATGAAACTCTTTTATAGGAACATATTTGCAAAATCATCAGAGTACACCCAGAACTGTCTGTAAACGATAAAAGACTTAAAAATGACCATGGTTAAAGATTTGATGAAAGTTCATAATAATGCAGTTGACAAGAAAATTAGTTATTTCTGAGATATACATTTTAAAGTAATAACTAGGATTATTACTTATAACATTATACCAGAACATATAAGATTTTTAGACGTTTCCTGTAATGTCTGAAACATTTATATTAACATATTTCCATACATATTTCCATACAAATACAAATATAAGATTTTTAGAAATTTCATGTAATGTCTGAAACATTTATATTAACATATTTCCATACATATTTCCATACAAATACAAATATAAGATTTTTAGAAATTTCATGTAATGTCTGAAACATTTATATTAACATATTTCCATACATATTTCCATACAAATACAAATATAAGATTTTTAGAAATTTCATGTACTGTCTGAAACATTTATATTAACATATTTCCATACATATTTCCATACAAATACAAATATAAGATTTTTAGAAATTTCATGTAATGTCTGAAACATTTATATTAACATATTTTCATACAAATAACCCAATGAAAGTTTAGTATTAGTTGTTTTGTTTGTTTTTTTATACTGCAGGTTCTTATTAGGCATCAGTTTTATACACATCAGTGTATACATGTCAATCCCAATCGCCCAATTCAGCACATCACCATCCCCACCTCATCGCAGTTTTCCCCCCTTGGTGTCCATATGTCCATTCTCTACATGTGTGTCTCAACTTCTGCCCTGCAAACTGGCTCATCTGTACCATTTTTCTACGTTCCACATACATGCATTAACATACGATATTTGTTTTTCTCTTTCTGACTTACTTCACTCTGTATGACAGTCTCTAGATCCATCCACTTCTCAACAAATGACTCAATTTCGTTCCTTTTTATGGCTGAATAATATTCCATCGTATATATGTACCACATCTTCTTTATCCATTCATCTGTCGATGGGCATTTAGGTTGCTTCCATGACCTGGCTATTGTAAATAGTGCTGCAATGAACATTCGGGTGCACGTGTCTTTTTGAATTACGGTTTTCTCTGGGTATATGCCCAGTAGTGGGATTGCTGGGTCATATGGTAATTCTATTTTTAGTTTTTTAAGGAACCTCCATATTGTTCTCCATAGTGGCTGTATCAATTTACATTCCCACCAACAGTGCAAGAGGGTTCCCTTTTCTCCACACCCTCTCCAGCATTTGTTGTTTGTAGATTTTCTGATGATGCCCATTCTAACAGGAGTGAGGTGATACCTCATTGTAGTTTTGATTTGCATTTCTCTAATAATTAGTGATGTTGAGCATCTTTTCATGTGCTTCGTGGCCGTCTGTATGTCTTCTTTGGAGAAATGTCTATTTAGGTCTTCTGCCCATTTTTGGATTGGGGTGTTTGTTTCTTTGATATTGAGCTGAATGAGCTGTTTATATATTTTGGAGATTAATCCTTTGTCCGTTGATTCATTTGCAAATATTTTCTCCCATTCTGAGGGTTGTCTTTTCGTCTTGTTTATGGTTTCCTTTGCTGTGCAAAAGCTTTGAAGTTTCATTAGGTCCCACTTGTTTATTTTTGTTTTTATTTCCATTACTCTAGGAGGTGGATCGAAAAAGATCTTGCTGTGATTTATGTCAAAGAGTGTTCTTCCTATGTTTTCCTCTAAGAGTTTTATAGTGTCCAGTCTTATATTTAGGTCTCTAATCCATTTTGAGTTTATTTTTGTGTATGGTGTTAGGGAGTATTCTAATTTCATTCTTTTACATGTGGCTGTCCAGTTTTCCCAGCACCACTTATTGAAGAGACTGTCTTTTCTCCATTGTATATCTTTGCCTCCTTTGTCATAGATTAGTTGACCATAGGTGCGTGGGTTAATCTCTGGGCTTTCTATCTTGTTCCATTGATCTATGTTTCTGTTTTTGTGCCAGTACCATATTGTCTTGATTACTGTAGCTTTGTAGTATAGTCTGAAGTCAGGGAGTCTGATTCCTCCAGCTCCATTTTTTTGCCTCAAGACTGCTTTGGCTATTCGGGGTCTTTTGTGTCTCCATACAAATTTTAAGATGATTTGTTCTAGCTCCGTAAAAAATGCCATTGGTAATTTGATAGGGATTGCATTGAATCTGTAGATTGCTTTGGGTAGTATACTCATTTTCACAATGTTGATTCTTCCAATCCAAGAACATGGTATATCTCTCCATCTGTTGGTATCATCTTTAATTTCTTTCATCAGTGTCTTATAGTTTTCTGCATACAGGTCTTTTGTCTCCCTAGGTAGGTTTATTCCTAGGTATTTTATTCTTTTTGTTGCAATGGTAAATGGGAGTGTTTCCATAATTTCTCTTTCAGATTTTTCATCATTAGTGTATAGGAATGCAAGAGATTTCTGTGCATTAATTTTGTAACCTGCAACTTTACCATATTCATTAATTAGCTCTAGCAGTTTTCTGGTGGCAGTTTTAGGATTCTCTATGTATAGTATCATGTCATCCGCAAACAGTGACAGTTTTACTTCTTCTTTTCCAATTTGTATTCCTTTTATTTCTTTGTCTTCTCTGATTGCCGTGGCTAGGACTTCCAGAACTATGTTGAATAATAGTGGTGAGAGTGGACATCCTTTTCTCGTTCCTGATCTTAGAGGAAATGCTTTCAGTTTTTCACCATTGAGAATGATGTTTGCTGTGGGTTTGTCATATATGGCCTTTATTATGTTGAGGTAGGTTCCCTCTATGCCCACTTTCTGGAGAGTTTTTATCATAAATGGGTGTTGAATTTTGTCAAAAGCTTTTTCTGCATCTATTGAGATGATCATATGGTTTTTATTCTTCAATTTGTTAATATGGTGTATCACATTGATTGATTTGCGTATATTGAAGAATCCTTGCATCCCTGGGATAAATCCCACTTGATCGTGGTGTATGATCCTTTTAATGTGTTGTTGGATTCTGTTTGCTAGTATTTTGTTGAGGATTTTTGCATCTATATTCATCAGTGATATTGGTCTGTAATTTTCTTTTTTTGTAGTGTCTTTGTCTGGTTTTGGGATCAGGGTGATGGTGGCCTCATAGAATGAGTTTGGGAGTGTTCCTTCTTCTGCAATTTTTTGGAAGAGTTTGAGAAGGATGGGTGTTAGCTCTTCTCTAAATGTTTGATAGAATTCACCTGTGAAGCCATCTGGTCCTGGACTTTTGTTTGTTGGAAGATTTTTAATCACAGTTTCAATTTCATTACTTGTGATTGGTCTGTTGATATTTTCTGTTTCTTCCTGATTCAGTCTTGGAAGGTTATACCTTTCTAAGAATTTGTCCATTTCTTCCAGGTTGTCCATTTTATTGGCATAAAGTTGCTTGTAGTAGTCTCTTAGGATGTTTTGTATTTCTGCGGTGTCTGTTGTAACTTCTCCTTTTTCGTTTCTGATTTTATTGATTTGAGTCCTCTCCCTCTTTTTCTTAATGAGTCTGGCTAATGGCTTATCAATTTTGTTTATCTTCTCAAAGAACCAACTTTTAGTTTTATTGATCTTTGCTATTGTTTTCTTTGTTTCTATTTCATTTATTTCTGCTCTGATCTTTATGATTTCTTTCCTTCTGCTAACTTTGGGTTTTGTTTGTTCTTCTTTCTCTAGTTTCTTTAGGTGTAAAGTTAGATTGTTTACTTGAGATTTTTCTTGTTTCTTTAGGTAGGCTTGTATAGCTATAAACTTCCCTCTTAGAACCGCTTTTGCTGCATCCCATAGGTTTTGGGTCGTCGTGTTTTCATTGTCATTTGTCTCTAGGTATTTTTTTATTTCCTGTTTGATTTCTTCAGTGATCTCTTGGTTATTTAGTAACGTATTGTTTAGCCTCCATGTGTTTGTCTTTTTTACGTTTTTTTCCCTGTAATTCATTTCTAATCTCATAGCGTTGTGGTCAGAAAAGATGCTTGATATGATTTCAATTTTCTTAAATTTACTGAGGCTTGATTTGTGACCCAAGATGTGATCTATCCTGGAGAATGTTCCGTGTGCACTTGAGAAGAACGTGTAATCTGCCGTTTTTGGATGGAATGTCCTATATATATCAATTAAATCTATCTGGTCTATTGTGTCATTTAAAGCTTCTGTTTCCTTATTTATTTTCATTTTGGATGATCTGTCCATTGGTGTAAGTGAGGTGTTAAAGTCCCCCACTATTATTGTGTTACTGTCGATTTCCTCTTTTATAGCTGTTAGCAGTTGTCTTATGTATTGAGGTGCTCCTATGTTGGGTGCATATATATTTATAATTGTTATATCTTCTTCTTGGATTGATCCCTGGATCATTATGTAGTGTCCTTCCTTGTCTCTTGTAACATTCTTTATTTTAAAGTCTATTTTATCTGATATGAGTATAGCTACTCCAGCTTTCTTTTGATTTCCATTTGCATGGAATATCTTTTTCCATCCCCTCACTTTCAGTCTGTATGTGTCCCTAGGTCTGAAGTGGGTCTCTTGTAGACAGCATATATATGGGTCTTGTTTTTGTATCCATTCAGCCAGTCTATGTCTTTTGGTTGGGGCATTTAATCCATTCACGTTTAAGGTAATTATCGATATGTATGTTCCTATGACCATTTTCTTAATTGTTTTGGGTTTGTTTTTGTAGGTCCTTTTGTTCTCTTGTGTTTCCCACTTAGAGAAGTTCCTTTAGCATTTGTTGTAGAGCTGGTTTGGTGGTGCTGAATTCTCTTAGCTTTTGCTTGTCTGTAAAGCTTTTGATTTCTCCATCAAATCTAAATGAGATCCTTGCTGGGTAGAGTAATCTTGGTTGTAGGTTCTTCCCTTTCATCACTTTAAGTATTTCATGCCACTCCCTTCTGGCTTGCAGAGTTTCTGCTGAGAAATCAGCTGTTAACCTTATGGGGGTTCCCTTGTATGTTATTTGTCGTTTTTCCCTTGCTGCTTTCAATAATTTTTCTTTGTCTTTAATTTTTGCCACTTTGATTACTATGTGTCTCGGCGTGTTTCTCCTTGGGTTTATTCTGTATGGGACTCTCTGCGCTTCCTGGACTTGGGTGGCTATTTCCTTTCCCATGTTAGGGAAGTTTTCGATTATAATCTCTTCAAATATTTTCTCTGGTCCTTTCTCTCTCTCTTCTCCTTCTGGGACCCCTATAATGCGAATGTTGTTGCGTTTAATGTTGTCCCAGAGGTCTCTTAGGCTGTCTTCATTTCTTTTTATTCTTTTTTCTTTAGTCTGTTCCGCAGCAGTGAATTCCACCATTCTGTCTTCCAGGTCACTTATCCGTTCTTCTGCCTCAGTTATTCTGCTATTGATTCCTTCTAGTGTAGTTTTCATTTCAGTTATTGTATTGGTCATCTCTGTTTGTTTGTTCTTTAATTCTTCTAGGTCTTTGTTAATCATTTCTTGCATCTTCTCAATCTTTGCCTCCATTCTTATTCCGAGGTCCTGGATCATCTTCACTATCATTATTCTGAATTCTTTTTCTGGAAGGTTGCCTATCTCCACTTCATTTAGTTGTTTTTCTGGGGTTTTTTCTTGTTCCTTCATCTGGTACATAGCCCTCTGCCTTTTCATCTTCTCTGTCTTTCTGTAACTGTGGTTTTTGGTCCACAGGCTGCAGGATTGTAGTTTTTCTTGCTTCTGTTGTCTGCCCTCTGGTGGTTGAGGCTATCTAAGAGGCTTGATGGGAGGCTCTGGTGGTGGGTAGAGCTGACTGTTGCTGTGGCGGTCAGAGCTCAGTAAAACCTTAATCCACTTGACTGTTGATGGGTGGGGCTGGGTTCCCTCCCTGTTGCTGTGGCGATCAGAGCCCAGTAAAACCTTAATCCACTTGACTGTTGATGGGTGGGGCTGGGTTCCCTCCCTGTTGGTTGTTTTGCCTGAGGCAACCCAACACTGGAGCCTACCCGTGCTCTTTGGTGGGGTTAATGGCAGACTCTGGGAGGGCTCACGCCAAGGAGAACTTCCCAGGACCTCTGCTGCCAGTGTCCTTATCCCCACGGTGAAACAGAGCCACCACTCGCCTCTGCAGGAGACCCCCCAACACCAGCAGGTACGTCTGGTTCAGTCTCCCCCAGGGTCACTGCTCCTTCCCCTGGGTCCCGATGCACACATTACTTTGTGTGTGCCCTCCAAGAGTGGGGTCTCTGTTTCCCCCAGTCCTGTCACAGTCCTGCAATCAATTCCCACTAGACTTCAAAGTCTGATTCTCTAGGAATTCCTCCTCCCTTTGCCGGACCCCCAGGTTGGGAAGCCTGAGGTGGGGCTCAGAACCTTCACTCCAGTGGGTGGACTTCTGTGGTATAAGTGTTCGCCAGTCTGTGAGTCACCCACCCAGCAGTTATGGGATTTGATTTTACTCTGATTGCGCCCCTCCTACCGTCTCAGTGTGGCTTCTCCTCTGTCCTTGGACGTGGGGTGTCCTCCTTGGTGAAGTCCAGGGTCTTCCTGTCAATGATTGTCCAGCAGCCAGTTGTGATTCTGGTGCTCTCGCAAGAGGGAGTGAGAGCACGTCCTTCTACTCCGCCATCTTGGTTAATCTCCGCCCCATTTTCGAAACTACTAGTTTTTTAAATCACTATTTTGCCTGACAATTATTTATTCCTTTTCAGGATATGTTTCAGGATATGTTTCTAAGGCATCATTAACACATATTCTCACTGGTTTCTTACCATGAATTTTATTCACAGAAATGGTGAATATTATCCCTAAACATAGAAACATAAAATTAAATGTAATTAGTAGGTTTTTATCAGTGAAATCTCATATGCTAGAAATATGTGAAAAATAATTGGCATTTATAAGTCCTACGAGAACACTGATTAAATTCTTAGCTCCCTAATTTTGTCAACCTAGTTGTCAAGAAAAATAAAAACGAAAATACAATTCCTGAAAAAATTTTATCTTTCTAAGCCAAAATTCCTGTTTATTTCTTTTGAGAACTACTTTCAAAGTTAGCTACTTATCTCATTCTCTTAGTATCATCTCCACTCCTTTCCTGTTTTTTTCAAAGGATTTTTGCTAATAAGATCAGAGGAAAACAAGCAACTTTTGCTATCAGTGGATATGAAAGAAGGTCATGGATATCAAATACGCTACTCTGTGCTTTTTGTAAATCAAGAGTCCAGGAATCCAAGCCTAATTTGGCAGGATTTTCTGTGCCCAGTAGGCCAAGAGAATCCAATTCAGAATACTCCAGGAAGTCTGTCCTCATTGGAACCAGAGACTGGTATGATAATGCTTTTGAGGTAGTCCAAGTGGAACATTCAGTCAAATGTCCAGGTTGCCCATCAGGTACAGGTTTGTTATCAACAACAAACTTCAAAGCTTCTGGCCCTAGTCAAAGGAGTAAGTGTTTTTAAAAAACAATAATAAAAATAAAAATCCTTCTTAGTGGTTCTGGACAGGTGGGCCCTCTGAAAGAGACAGAAGTTGGTAGCAAGGAGGATAGAATTCTGTGAGTGCAAATAGAGCAAGTTAGTATCTTACAAACAACCAACCAGAGGGTAATCTCTTAGAGCAAGAATACAATTGAGTCCTTACTCATTTCTGGTGGGTTCTTTGAATATTTGGCCACTGAAGTTCTAAAAAGTAAGAAAATAGCAGTGAGAACTCTCAGATGATTTATAAAAAATGCCTCTCTGACATATTGGCTAGTTTCAGTGAGATTTGGTGGGGGGGCATTTTTTCTTTTTCTTTTTTTGCTCAAGTGAATTTGGGCAGGTCAGTTTCATTCTTTTAAGTATAATCAGTAACATTTCAGCATTAAGAAAAACACATCTCTTTCTGTAGCAGATATCACCTAGCAAATTTGATATGTGAAAACTTACTACACTAGAAAACCTCAGAGAATATGTTAGGATGACCTATAAGGGTAAATCTATCTTTTTACTATAGGTACAACAAAATTCTCTTGAATGTGATCCAAGATAAATTAGTTTTATAGTATATTCTGCTCTAGGGTGACTAGGGATTATAGAATTGGCATTGGATTCAGAGTCACAAAACACGTTCTCTTCTTGGCTTTTCTGCTAATTAACTGTGCACTTTCAATTCTCTATGTCTCAATTTCCTAATCTATTTATAAATGGACATGAATATACTTTCTCTGCCATACTGCCATAGGTTAATGTAAGGGTCAAATATGAAAGTTCTTTGCCAAAAATAAAGTCTGAGGCATTATTTTTCATGCAAACTTTCTAAGCATGCGCTTTCACCTCTGTGTAAGAATGTAAAAAAATCCACCTATTGCCTATGCCACCCTTTTGAAACAATGGTGTGCATATCTCAGGAGATACATTGTGGCATGCTTTAATGCCACAGGATAAGCCCAGCATACTTTACACAGTGTCAATATTACAAGAATATTTGGGCAGAAGTTTGATACTTTGATAAGTAATAAATATGTCCTGTATTGATTATTAACATGCAAATTTCTCCTAAATTTTAAATATAACAAATGAGACTTCAAAGTAATTTTAACTAGTGGCATGTAGCTTTAAGTATCCTTCTAGAACCCTGAGGCACATATATTTATGTTCCTCTTTGCTATTAGGGACAGTTAGGCAGAACAATTTGAGGAGCCCTAGTACTGCATCAAATTTAAACTCTTCCATTTGGCATATGAGGCCTTCTATAATATTGGGTCTAATTATCTCTTGATTTTCATTTCTATTACATCCTATGACTCATATATGTTCTGACTGGTATGTCTCCTACCTGTTACAGAATGATATCTGAGATGGATTCAGTATTTCATAAACAGTTTGTTCCATAATATACTTGTACACTTCCCTTGCACTAAACTTGCTTTATCCTAGGTACCTAGAAAAGGGAACTAGGCCCATTTATTTATTGTGGTGTGTGTGTGTGTGTGTGTGTGTGTGAAAACTAAAAGAATTAAATGACACCAATTGCTCAGGTCCTCCATTATTCTACCCCTGGCTTTATGGTCTGGGCATTCTTCCCCTCGTGGTAAAATTTTTCTGTATCAGACAATTATAAAATAAGCTTTCTCATACCATGGCTTATCTGTCAGCATCCTCACCTTCCTTATATGTTAAGAATAAAAAGAGTACAGGAGTACAGATGATTCTCAGGAAAACTTTCTAACAGGATAGATGTTCATCTATGTTGTTGCATATATCAGTATTTCCTTTTTATTGCTGAATAGTAATTCCATTGTAGATACATACATTAATTTGTTATTCACCAATTGATGGGCATTTGGGTTGATTCCATTGCTGGGTTATTATGAATGAAGCTGCAATGAATAGTCATGAAAACAATCTGTGTAGGATATATGGTTTCGCTTCCCTTGAGTAAATAACTTGGAGTAGAATTGGTGGTCAAATTGTAAATTTGTGTATAACTTTAAGAGAAAGTTCTGAACAGCTTTCCAAAATTTGTTTTATCATTTTATACTCCCAACCAACGATGTATGAGAGTTCCAGTTGTTCCACATACTTCCCAATACTTGGTGATATCAGTATTTTTAATTTCAGTCCTTTTGGTTGATACATAGTAGTACTTTTTGTGATTTTAATTTGCATTTCTCTGATGATGCATTGAACATCTTTTCTTATGTTTATTAATAATTTGCATATGTTCTTTTGTGAGGTGTCCATCACATATTATACCTACATCTAATTGACTTGTTTGCCCTATTAATAATTTGCTTTATATATACAGATCTTCTTTGACTTATGATGGGGTGACATCCCAATAAACCCATCTAAAGTTGCCTAAGTGGAAAGTGCATTTAATGAACCTAACCTACCAAACATCATAGCTTAGCCTACCCTACCTTGAATGTGCTCAGAACACTTACATTAGCCTACAGCTGGACAAAATCATCAACACAAAGGCTATTTTATGAAAGTGTTGAACATACCATGTAATTTACAGTAAGTCCCCTACATACGAATGAGTTCCGTTCGGAGAGCACGTTTGTTAAGTTCAGTTGGTTTGTAAGTCCAACAAAGTTAGCTGAGGTCCCTCACTAACACAATCGGCTATATAGTACTGTACTGTGGTAGGTTTATAATACTTTTCACGCAAATAATACATTAAAAAAAACACAAAAAGTAAAGAAAACATTTTTAATCTTACAGTACAGTACCTTGAAAAGTACGGTAGCGCCGAAACCGCTAGGTGGCGTTTCGGGGGCTCTGAGGAGCTCAGTCCTATATGTCCCAGTGCAGAAAGAATTCAGCGAGAGGCAAAGTGATAGATAAGAAGTGATTTATTAGAATAGGACACTTGTGAGGCTTATAAGTAGGTGGGCGAGAGGGTGCCATGCCCTGAGAACTTAGTGGGCTACAATTTTACAGTCAAAGGAAAAGTGGGGAGGGGGAAAAGACCACCTTCTTCCTCATTGTTGAGTAGACGTCAAGCTTCCATCATCAGCTCCTCCTCCAGGTTGGGTGGGGGAGTTTTTTTGTCCCTACATGGTCAAGCCAGGACTGTCATGGCACTATGGAAAAATTATTTCAGATCTCAGTACAATGAGGGTCTTTCACTTTGAAATGTCACCTTTCCATAAATTGCTGTTTTTTGTGTGTGCAGAGAGCATGTCCTAGGGGTCATTAGCTCGCTGGGCAGGATGTGGGTCTCATGCCACCATTGTTTCATTGTTTTGGGGCATGCCTCGTGCTTCTGTTGCATGGTTTTGTTGCTAAGCAAGCCTGCTTGGTTTTGTGGTTAAGCAAACGTGCTTTCTTGAGTGATTGTTAAATTACAGGGGTCTCCCATACTTCTTTCTTTTCTTATAATCCTCTAGTGAGATTAACTATTTAATTACCTACTTTGTCCCTTTACTCTGTCCCTATCAGTACAGTACAACAGCTGGTACTTCTTAGCAGTACCAGCTACATCACCGCTGCTTTTATGCTTGCTTCCGGACATCCTGGGCTTGAAATAAAGATACTTTACTACTGTCCTCTATACAGTACTGTATAGTAAAGCACAACCACTTGTAGAGGATGCACGCACATGACAATGTATGCCAGACATGTGAACTAAGTTACGTGATTGGACGAGCGAACGCACGTTAGTATCTTTGAAAGTTTTCAACTTGAAGGTTCATGTGTAGGGGACTTACTGTATTGACTGTTGTGAACTAAGTTACGTGATTGGACGTGCAAACACACGTTAGTATCTTTGAAAGTTTTCAACTTGAAGGTTCATGTGTAGGGGACTTACTGTATTGACTATTGTACTGAAAGTGTACAGAATGGTTGCATGGGAACAGAATGGTTATATGGGTACAGAAAGGTTGTAAGTGTATTGGTTGTTTCATTCCTACTGCATATGGCTAGCCTAGGAAAAAATCAAAATTCAAAATTTGAAATATGGTTTCTACTGAATGTGTATTACTTTCACACCATCGTAAAGTCTAAAAATCTTAAGTGGAACCAAATTTTAAGTTGAAACATTGTGAAGTTGGGGATTGTCTGTATATAAATCTGAAGAAATAGAGTGAAATTTGTTTGGTTTCCTTCCCCTCTCCCCACAACCAAAATGGTTCTTCATCTAGTCACTTGGACAGGCAATTTGCTGCTCTTCTCACAGTGGTTTAAGCTTTTATTCTGTAGAGAAGAAGGATCCAGGTGGGACTTTCTATTGTTCCGCAGCTAGACTGTTCCCCTCCCCCAGATCTTCACCACAAATTAGACTTTCTCTGGACTCCAGCCCTGCCCATATGATGAGGTGCTTCTGGCTCTAAGAGCCTCTATTCTCTCACACTATCCTACACTCAGATTTAAGCAATTTGTTACAAATTTGGCTAAATTGTTCTTATCCATTTTTGAATGCCAGCTCCTTCTCCTTCCTATGCTCTGCCCTGGGTAAGCAATGCTTGTATCCTGTCTTTCTTTGGAAGTGCTTGTCTTTCCTCAGATTTCAGGCTATTTGATTGCCCTGCAACTTTAATTCTCTGATAAGTTCAAGAAAAGTTATGATTTAATAGATCATCTGGCTTTATCTAGATGTTAGGTTGGGTACAACACTCTTTTCCACTTAGTGCGTATTAAGCAGAGACTGCAAGTTCCAGTTCTTATAGCGTTTAAAGTATTTAAATTATCCAATATATTAAACTTGAGAAATTAACAAATGGAAGGAGAATTTTATTAAACTCATTTATATCAGTGTTTAAATGTTTGAGAAATTTTAATTTGTTAAATTTTACATTTTTAAACTTTCAATTGGAAAGAATTAGAGACTCACAGGAAGTTGAAAAAATAAAGAGAGCCCTGTGTACCTTTTACCCAGCTTCCCCAATGCTTATATTTCACCTAACTATAGTTAACTATAGTCTCAAAGCCAGCAAATTAAAATTGGTATAATACTCTTATCTAGGTTACAGGACTTATTCAGATTTACCAGCTTTTATATATACTCATGTATGTGTGTGTGTATTCCTATACAATTTTAATTTATGTATAGTTTCATGTAACTACAACAATACAGTAATTTTTCATTACCACAAAGGAGCTCCCTTGTGCTGACCATTATGTCATCACTATCTTCTGGCAAACACTAATGTTTTCTTCTTGAAAAGTTTGTCGTTTTCAAGACATTACATTTTGCCATTTCAAAAATGTTATATTAATGGGATAATATAGTATATAATCTTTTGATATTGGCTTCCTATTTAGTGCCCTTAAGATTCATTCAAGTTGTTGGATGTGTAAGTGGGTTTCTTTGTATTTCTGAATAGTATTCCATTGTATGAATGCACCACAGTTTGTTTACCCATTCACCCATTGAAGGATTTTTTTTTCCCCAGTTTTTGGTTATTTTCAGTAAAACTACTATGGGCGTTTATATATAGGACTTTATGTAAAAATAAGTTTTAATTTCCCTGGGATAAATGTGCAGGGGTACAATTGCTGGGTCATGTGAAGAGTTTACATAATTTTATCAGAAACTACCAAACAGGTTTCCAGGGTAGCTGTACCATTTTGCATCACAGCAGCAATGTATTACAAACCTAGTTTCTTTGCATCCTTATCAGCATTTGATATTTATCACTATTTTAAAATTGTAACCATTTTAGAAGGTTTATAGTGATATTCCATTGTGGTTTTTGTCTCCCTAATGGCTAGTCACTTTGAACATCTTTTTATGTGCTTTCTGCCATCTATATATTTTCTTTGATGAAAGGTGTGTTTCTGTTTTTTGCCCATTTTCTAATTGCATCCTTCAGATCTTTTTGACTGTTTTTCTAAATAGTACTTTATATATTCTAGATACATGGTTTGCAAATCTTTCAGTTTTTAACTTGCCTCTCATACAATTGGCAGAGTCTTTTGCAGAGAAAAATCTCTAATTTTAATGAAGTCCAATTTATTGATTACATTCTTTTAGTGAATTGTATTTTTGCTGTCATGTCCAAGAATTCCTTGCCTAGTCTTAGTTCTCAAAGATTTTTTTTCTTCATCTTCTTCCAAAAATTTTATAATTTTACATCTTTCAATTAAATCTGTGATCATTTTGAGTTAATTTCCATATAAGGTGTTAGGTTTTATACAAAGTTTATTTATTTTGGCTATGAAGTCTAATTGCAGCAGCATAATTGGTTGAAATAAACACATTTTAGCTGTAGGAATATTAATTATTTACTAATTAAAAGAATGTTATTTGCTTATAAAATTCAAAAAAGTAAAAAAGCTACTAAGTGACTATCATTGTTTTAATTTGGAAAAAGAATACTATTTTAATAGTATTCAAAGGAATACAGATTAAAACTATAATAAGATACAGTCTTTCTCCTTCGCTTATTGATGCTCTTCCTTTCTTCATATAGATATGCGTTTCTTGTCTGTACCATTTTCCTTCTTTATAAAAAACTCAACATTTCTTTCAAGGCAGACCTACTGGTAACAAATTCCTTCAGGTTTTATTTGTCTGAGAAAGTCTTTATTCTCAGGATAAAAAAAAAGTCTTTATTTTGCAGGATACAGAATTCTAAGATTTTTTTTTTCTCTCAACACTAAAAATTTCATTCCATACTCTTCTTTCTTGGTGTTTTAGTTCATTCAGACTGCTGTAACAAAATGCCATAAGCTGGTGGCTTAAAAAACAACATGGATTTTTTTTCTTACAGTTCTGGAGGCTGGGAAGTCCAATATCAAGGCACCCGCAGATTAGGTGTCTGGTGAGGACCTGCCTCCTGGTTCACAGATAGTCATCTTTTTGCTATGTGCTACTCTTTTGGATCACTTTTATCAGGACACTAACCCATTTATCAGGGCTCCATCCTCATGACTTAATCACTCCAAAGCCTCACGTACAAATACCATCACAGTGGGGGGTTAGGATTTCAACATATGAAGTTTTTTGAGTGGTGGGGGGGCGGGGCACAAACATTCAGTCTGTGGCACATAGTTTCTGAGGTGAAGGTGGATGTAATTCTTATCTTTATTCTTCTATGGGTAAGGCATTTTTTCTCTCTGGCTTCTTTCAGGATTTTTTCTTTGTTTTTGATTTTCTGTAGGTTGAAAATGATATGCCTATCTGTAGGCTGTCTTTGGTATATATCCTGCTTATATGCTCTGAGCTTCCTGGATCTGTGGTTTGGTGTCTGACATTTATTTGGGGGAAATTCTCAATCATTTTTGTTTCAAATATTCTGTTCTTTTTCTCTTCTCCTTCTGGTATTCCCATTACCTATATGTCACACCTTTTGTAATGTGTACCGCAGTTCTTCAATATTTCGTTCTGGTTTTTTGGTTTTTTGCTTGTTTTAGTCATTTTTTTCTTTGCTTTTTCAGTTTGGGAGCTTTCTATTGAGGTATCTTCAAGTTTAGGAATTCTTTCCTCAGCTGTGTGCAGTCTACTAATATGACCTTCAAAGGCACTCTTCATTTCTGTTACAGTGTTTTTGATCCTTAGCATTTCTTTTTGTTTTTTTCTTAGAATTTCAATTTCTCTACTTATATTGCTCATCTGTTCTTGCATGCTATATACTTTATCTGTTAGAGTGCTTAGCATATTAATCATAGTCGTTTGAAATTACTGGTTTGGTCATTTCAATATTGCTGTCATGTCTGAGTCTGATTTTGATGGTCTGTTTCTTCCAGCTGTGTCTTTTGCCTTTGAGTGTGTCTTGTAATTTTTTCTTGATAGCTGTGCTCAATGTACTGGGTAAAAGGAGCTGCTGTAAATAGACATTTAGTAATTTGGTGGTAAGGTGTGGGGGAAAGGGAAGCATTTTATAGTCCCGTGATTAAGTCTTATTCGTTTAGTGAGTCGGTGCCTCTAGACTGTACTTTTGCACGTGCTTTTCAGTCCTTTAGGTGGGACAAGAAGGCTAAAGGGTGCTAGAGTTGGATATTTCTCTTCCTCCATGTAGAAGACTAAAGCTGACTAAAGTGGTGTATATCTCTTCTCCCAGCATTGTGTGCTTCCAACATTGCTCTTCCTTCTCTGTCATAAAAACAAGATAGGGCTATTCTTTCAGCTTGGGTCCTGCAATGAAGACAATATGTAGCAAAGTACAAATGAACTCTGAAGGACAAGTAACATGAGGAAGAAATCAACCTTTATTGTTGTAGGCTACTAATATTTGGGTGTTATTACTGCATAATAACTTTGCAAAAGTTATTAGTGAAATTAATATAAATTCAAAATGAACTAAAGCACTAATATGAACAATTGGGCCTTTCCACACCCATTCAAACTCTAAGATAAACTTTTTCTTTTCTTCTTTTCTCCTTTACTTTCAGTCTTTCTATATTCATGCTATGTGTGTGTTTTTGCCACTCACACACATAAAAATTTGGTCATTCATAGTAGACGCAAATATGTTTTTAATAATTTTAGAACTGATCATTTAAAACAATGCACACTTAAGCTGAAACAGAAACTTGGAAAAAAACCACTGTAAAGTTAACCTTGAAAAATGAAAGAAACCAACTGAAAAAATATAGATGGAGTCAATTAGATCATTGGAATGACTATGGCAAGCAAAAGAAAAGTTTTAATTTCCTTAGTTTTATAAGTGTTCAATTTTATTTATTCTCTCTCTCTTTCTCTCTCAATTCTTTTGGTTGCTTACGATGAGTGTGCATTTCATGGACATGCTGAGAACACAGGACTGATTGCTATCCGATTTACTGTTGTGGTTGTCTTAATCTAGACTAGGTCCACTTTTGAAGTCTCACAAATGCAAAATCGATTAAATATCAAATGCTATGCTTATTCAAAAACTATAAACAGCATTTCCTTTATGAAGTAATATAAAGCAAAATTTTATAATTCTCTTGGTATTAATTTATATGCTCTAATACATTGTTTTCAATCTCATATGTATTCAATGGGGTGTGCAATTTTAGAAATTAATTAGAAATCTAATCTCTAATCTCATATTTATTCTAGTGAAACAAAGAGAAAGTAAAATGTTTGTAAAAAATTTCTGTAGCTTTTTTCTATGCTGCCTTATTAAACTTCTCCTACTATTCAAAAGATGGCAGTCTTAAGTGCTTAAAATGAATTTGTAACAAGAACTTCCTTTCTCCCCATTCCTCTTTCTTTCTCTCTCCCTCTCTTTCTCTTTATCACCGCACTGTCTGTCATATTCTCTCTCTCTCTCTCACACACACACACACACACACACACACACATACACAAAACTGGTATCCTAGGTTTCCTTGCTGTTGTGGAAACCTAGGAGGAAAAAATAAAGCATCTTCTTTCTCTATGTTCACCCCATTCCTTAAAAGTCAGAAGTCCTCATTATATTTTTAAAGGTCTGAGTTTCCACAAGTAACACATTCAAGAGGGAAATGAACAATATTGTTTTTAGGCTGAATTTTCCCAGAGAAGGAGGCAATGAAAGTGAGTTTTCAGTGGGAGTGAAAGATGTGGCTAGTCCAAGGGTATGAAGTTATATGAGGTTTGCAGAGGGGGCTTTGGCGTTTTGGTTGCTATGGAAACCTGTGTCCTGATGGCATATATTACCTCACCATCCCGTTGGGAATGGGATTTAAGATTGCTGTGTGCTGCCACATAGGGGCCAGTGGAGAGGACTGGGGTGACAGGAATCTCTGAGTTTGGTTAAACTCAGAGAGAACCAGTTCCTAAGGGGCAGTCAACCTCATTGCTCAATTATAGCAATGTGAAGCTAAAGGAGTGATGATAAGGTGGAAATAATGATGGACTGTTTTTCAGACATCATATAAAGTCAGGATTTTTAAAAATATTTCATGGGGAAGAATTCCAATATTGACTGAATTGAATTTACTTTCCAGCAAGCTATGTAGAGCTGTGGAGGATAGTTGATTTAGAAAGATGAATCAACATGAAATTTCTTAGACTTGAATATTATGGGGTAAAATTAATACCAATTGTGTATGGGACAAATTGGGGATTTTCAAAAAGTTTTGTGCAACATGTATTTATAAGGAAGACTAATTATAATACTTAGAATTGGGGACAGCTAATTTTGAGATAGTAAGTATTACCATTTTGGACAGTTAATGGATAGTGGGCACTCTCATAAAGCCCTGTGGATTTTGAGACGAGATTAAATGTGAAGGAAGTTTATAGAATATTTTAAGAACTGTGAAGAGATATGTAAAGATTGGCAGAATGGTCGGTAAGGGAAGATAAGTTAGCCTTTTTGAAATAATTTCTCTTTGATTTCCAAGAGACTACAGAGAAGTAGGGGGCATAAAAGTGGATATTTAGGTCCCCTATCTCAGACTCTAAATTTCAAAAATAACCATTTCCATCTGGGAGAGGAACACACACAAGTCAATGTCCTCGGTGTCCTAGAGAAGTGTTTTTCAAATTGCCTTTTGAGACCCATTAGTGAATTATGAAATCAATTTGGAGAATCACAACAATCATTGTTTAAGACATCAAATGAAGTACAATAGAATAAAATGGAAATATCTGATCACATCACATATAGTAAGAGTCTATTGCTTTTTTATTATATGTATTTTATATACCTATAAATACATATAAATTTGTATAATGGATCACAATGAAAGCTGTATTTCTGACTAAAGTTGAGATCAAATGAGTTGGAGACCTCTGTCATATTTTGTGGAAACTTCCATATTCTCCAAACTTGAATATCATTTACACATAGGCTGAAATGTTATGACTAGAAGTAGAGAAGACTGCTTTTCCAGTGAAGAAAATAATAAACTCTCCCAAACTAAGGATTTTTGAAGAAGATAAAACTTCTGGGTTGATTGAGAAGACATTGGAAAGAATTCACTGCTAGGGGAATGGAAATTATCTGAGGTCATGGAACACTAACAATGATGAAATGGGATGAGTGTCTCAGAGTTTGAGGCTATTTGATTCTCAGAAGTGTTCAGTGCTGTGGCTGACTGTGAGTAGTTTCGAACAAGCTTCTGATCAGGTCAGCTTTTTAAATGCCAACCAGAGGGCTGGTTAAAAGGTTTCTGCATGTTGATTCTGAGGCTAGACAGTTTGGAGACTTGGCCTTAGTCAGAGTAGACATAGACCCAGGGAATGTGGCTCAGGCCCAGAATGAAAAGGCACAGGGAGGGCCTGCTCTGAGTAAACTCTCCACTCTGAGCTCCACCTGGTAGAACTGAACCCCTCCCTCCAACTGTTTTCAATGTCAAAAGCTAATTAAAGGGACTTCCCTGGCAGTCCAGTGGTTAAAACTTCACCCTCCAATGCATGGAGTGAGGGTTCAATCCCTGGTCAGGGAGCTAAGATCCCACATGCCTTGCAGCCCAAAACCCAAAAAACATAAAACAGAAGCAATGTTGTAACAAATTTAATAAAGACTTTAAAAACGTTCTGCATAAAAAAAACTTAAAAAATAAAAAGCTAATTAAATAAGGGAAGGAGGGGGAAGTGGTGGTTCACTCCAGGAGAGAGGGGAATCATGCATGAGAGATGATTTTAGTGACCCAACTTTGTACTCTACCATCTAGGACAGATAGGGACTTAATATCTCAACTGAAGACTTGATTGCTTTGTCTTCCTTTAAGCCACCTGTGGGTGTGCTTCCACAGGCCTCTTGAGATCCCAATACTTTGGTATCTGGACAATCCCTTTGTCCACTATTTTGGGGTGTCCTGAGCTATAGCACAAAATTGAAGACTGAAGAGTAGCATGAATCTGAGTCAAGACTCTACTGCTCAGCTATAGAGAAAAGGAATATTTTTGATAGTGGTCCAAGATTTCAAGGAAATGTAATAGGCTTTTGCTTTGCTGGTAAGGAAGTTGGACATTTCATGCAGACTGCTCTTGCAGTTGTGGATATAAAACCTTAACAGAAGTAGGAAAAACTTCTAGGGCTGAACTTGAGATGAGTGGAGAGACATTTAAGACCCACTACTGAGTCAATATGAAGCCTCAGGGCATACCAGATAGATGGTAGTTTTAGAATTCTAAACTAGCATCAGTGTGGCTGAAAGAGCAATAGTAAAGATGGTAACCATCATAGAGTATGGACTGGGCGTTTTTCCTGGTTTTCTGTCACTACAGAAGCCTGGAAGTTTTGTATGATTCTATTGAGCTATTGTAGTGGACAATATGACCGACATTGAATTTCTTGCCACCTAGGTGGGTGGAAGCACAAAGCAGATTAGATTTGATTTTAAACAATAATAGAACATGAAAGTTTCTAAGCCCTAGTGCTGTGGTGTGAGATCACACACACACACACACACAAAAAGTACATATGCAAGAAACATATAAGTTTAAAATAATTTTTTTAATTCATTTAGTTCTCACTTCAAGTATGTTCATACACATTAGGGTCAGTGTAAAGTTTATGTGTGTGAGTTCTTGAGCCAGAGAGCTAGGGCTTCAGTCACAGCTCTACCATTTATTACCTATGTGATCTTGGACAACTTGCTTACCTTTCTGAGATTCAGTTTCTCACATAAAATGGGAATGATAACATTACCAATCTAACAGTGTTGTTGTTGATTGCTAAATTTCTTAGCAAGTTCACTTAATAAATACTAGGTCTTTAAAAAATTTCTAGTTATTAAAACTAGAGCTATTTTCTTGATTGATATCATGCATTTGACTTTTTACAAGTTATTTTTATAAGTGTTTTTTATTTGCTTTTATAAATGTGATTTTCTCTCCAAATTGTACTTTGCTCCTGCCACTTCATAAATTTAGTTTTCAACCTGTGCATCTGTAGCCTTGCTGCTTCCACCCATCTCCCCCCACCCCACCACCACCAATTCTGTGTCCCAAACCTGACCAAGGGCATGTCTAGTATTTTTTCCTCTTCTGATACCAGTTTTTTGTTTCTTTTGAGGCATGGACATTTTTGGACACAATTTTACTTCTTGTCCCATGATTGAGACTGAGAATCAAGTTTATACCTACCTACCACTTCATACCCCATCCCCATTCTTGTCACTGAATCCAGGCTGCTTAATTTATGCACTCAGTAAACAGATAAGTAATCACCTGTCTTCTTCCCTGTGCCAGGCTCTGTGACAATTACTAGGGATCTTCACAGAAAGAAGACTCCCTGATTTCCATTGACCCAGCTACAAATCTTTCATTTTCATGGTATGGTTCTATTAGCCAAAAAAGTCCCCCTTTTACCTGAACCAGTTTGAGTTGTGTCTTTCACTTGTAACTCTAAATGTTCTGACTAATATGGGCCAACTTCATCGTATACTAAATCCCCATATACACTAGAGCCCTGTCCTTTACCAATATATTCTACTCCATTGATTTTTCCATACATACCAGTGCTTGAACTACATTGTTTTAATTACTGTAGTTTCAAAATATATTTCAATATGTTACTGGAAGAGTTTTCCCCATCACATATTAAAATTAAATTATTTGGGGATGTTTTATATGTTGATTTTACCAAATGAATTTAGATTTATTTTAAGTTAAAAAAAAGCATAAAAAAGGAACAAGAACAGTGAAATATATGTTGGTCTTTTATTGAGATAATATTAATTTATGTGTTAACTTTCAAAGAGTGAATCTTTACAATACTGAATTTGACAATACAAGAGAAAGGTATTTCTTTTCATTTATCCAAATTTTTATTTATAACACTTAAGTGAATTTTAATGTTCCTTCCATGCAGTTATATTTATTTCTAGATTAGTTATAATTAAATATTAATGTTATTTTCTGCTGTTATACATAAAATCTTTTCTTTTGTTATACGTCTTAACTGGTTATTATTTGTCTAAGTGAAGGGTTTTGATTTTTGTACTATTCCATATTAAAGAATTCTCATTTAAATTTCTGTTGTTTTCGGTTTCTAAGTTTACAAGCTACCAGTACAAATAATAAAAAGTATGCCTCCCACTTTATTTTCTTGTCTCATAACACTGATTGAACTTTTGAAATAATTTAAAACAGTAATGGTGATGATTGCCTTACTCTTGACTTCAGTATAAGTGCTCGTAATATTATACCATTAAGCATATAATGTTTCTGCTTTTAAAAAAAGTATATAGAGATGTATAATTTTTAAAATGCCTTTTTATATTATATGGAGAAGATCTTTATTTATCTGACTTCTTACTACATGAATTATATTTGATACAGTTTTTCTATGTTTCCTTTTAATGCTCTTTTAATCTTTATTTATGATCTTTGCATTAAAAGTAATAAGGAAGAATGGCCTACAGTTTTATGCTGGATAATAAATAATTTGGAAATATTTTTCTTTCTCTATGCTATGAAATAACTTAATTGCAGAAAATTAACTTTCTTTAAATAAATATACTTCATGAAGATAGTAACAAGAGCTTTTCCTCCATTATTTTAGAAAGAAAATATTATTCTATATTACATATAAACCCTAAGCCTGGAAACAAATTTCCCAAAATATAACTAAAATGTGAACCTATATTAGAGTAACCAACTATTTGGTTAGGATTTAGTATGTCTAAAACACTGATTTCTGATCTCCAAGCATGTATATGGTTGTTAAAATTAGTTGCCTTTTATGCAGAAAAATATTTTCTTCCATTTTAATCACTTTTCTCACTTAAATTGCTAAGTTTTCTTCAATGTTTTCTCAAAAGTTTGTGTACTAATTGCACAACATTAGACAAAAACATGTACATGTTTAAAGCATCATGGAAGACAAGACACAATGACAGAGAAAGGGTAACACTGAGTATGACACTGTTTTGCTGCTCTCAGCACCACCCATATCTACGTATGATTCTGACAGTATACCAGTTGTATTTGCATTGCAACTTGGGTCTTTTCCTGCACATCATTTTCATAAAAGTATTTTATAGAGTTTTGGGGATGAAAATATAAATATTTTCCATATAGCCATCAAACAAAGTTTTTCTATTGAGAGATAAACATATTCTCTGGAATTTGGATTAAAAACCAAGAGACTTTATAGTAGGAAAACATTAAATAGAAAGTTTTTGGAATATTTATTGTTTATTTATTTGTTTACTTATTGATTAATTGCATATTACCTTTCCTAAAGAATTCTCATTACTATAGATGAATTTCAGAATGTTTATTATTGATAATCTTAAGACATTTTACACTATTTCATGTATCGACAAACAAAATCTTCAACAACCATATGTTAATTATCAGAGTCTTTAATAACTAACAAACTTCAACTTAATATTTAAATGTTATTAAGAAATAATAAAGATCTCTATAAATAGTGGTTCTAGCAAAGGAGCATGCTGACTTGTATGCCTTCGGGAAAAATGGTTATCTTTGGGAGGAGGCTTCGAGTAGCTTTAAGATATGCAAAAAGGGATTGGTGAGGAAAGAAGAATATAGCCAGTTTACATTATCTATTAATTAATCCTGGTGATTTTTTAAGGTGTTTGAGGTGGATGCTAAATTTACTTCACATGCCTTTGATTACAATAGATTTTTGGCATCTGCATTTAACATTTGGCACTTTGACTCCTGATGAAGACCCAAAATACATGCTATGTAATAATTTTTATTGGGGATAGTTACACCTACAGAATTAAAAATAATGACATTTTAAAATTATGTGAAATGATATATGTAAAGAGCTTAAAATGAATTTCATTTACCTCAATTGTGAAAGATTTAAGCTATTTTTAACTGAGGACTACCACTTACATCTTAATTGCTACTATTGGTAAATTTGATATTTTAAAAAATTGTTTGATAGTTTGTAAGAACATATTACTATTTGTAGTAACTTCTTAAATGACAGCTGTGAAAAAAATTATTTTGAGCAGTTTATCTAAGATATGTTTATGTCCTTATGGACAATATGGAGCCAACGATCTTGATTTACAAATTGAAAAGGGGAGCAGTGTATGAAACAGCACAGTGCTTTTTAGCTTGGCCTCAGAGTTACAGGGAGCAGCATTGACTATAAAAGCTCACCAAGGGGCTTCCCTGGTGGCGCAGTGGTTGAGAATCTGCCTGCCAATGCAGGGGGGACACGGGTTCAAGCCCTGGTCTGGGAAGATCCCACATGCCGCGGAGCAACTAGGCCCGTGAGCCACAATTACTGAGCCTGCGTGTCTGGAGCCTGTGCTCTGCAACAAGAGAGGCCGCGATAATGAGAGGCCCGCGCTTGCCGCAACTAGAGAAAGCCCTCGCACAGAAACAAAGACCCAGCACAGCCATAAATAAATATATTTTTTTTAAAAAAAAAGCTCACCAAGAGTTCTTCACAATTTACTCTTTCTTGCAGTTTCTTGAAAATTGTGGTTAAGTCCCTCTTTTCCTACTTATCTTGAGGATTCTCTGAGCTACAAGCTACAGTGATTTATCTTTAAATTTTATTAGCACTATGAATTTATCTATTTAATGATAATTTATGCACATTTATTGTATAAGTCAGGATTGAATTGAATTGACAGAAACTTAAACTAAATTAAGTGGAAATAACATTTCCAGAGAAGGACTCTTATTATCTTTACTTGGGTCATATGCCTAATGCTGAACGAACTATTGTTGCCAAATGGATATGATGCTATGATGAGTCCCTACTGGGCTATTTGCCAAATTCAGAAAAGAGGTGGTGAGGGAGAAGTTGAAGACTTAAATATGAGAAAAAGGAAAAAACTCTTATCTAGCCTGGAATGTAATTTCTATGAGGGTAAAACTTTATTTTTGTTTTTATTTACTGTTTTATATTCAGTTCTTGGTAGAGTACCTGGCTCAAAATATATGCTCAATAAATATATTGAATGAATGAATGAATAGGCAACATATTCCCTAACACAGTTTACTATACTTGTGAGGTACTCTGTTATTTTCTAGGGAGACAATATTTGCTTTATCTTGAGGTCAATGATATGCTAAAGTGTTATTAAATACTGTGACTGTTTTGCATAATTCTAATTAACATAAGTTGAGTTACTCCATAGTTCTCCAGTATACTTTGGTTTTCCGAACTGCACTGGAATCTCTTTTGAGAACAAAGCTGATGACTTTTGGAGTTCTCAATATGACAAATAAATTTTAGTTTGGTTGAATCAAGTTTGAATATAAAGGTGATGAAGATGAAAGTTTACTAATCAAATAAAGGGCAAATATGGTGGAATAAGTTCTAGTCCCGGTAAAGCTATATTTTTGTAGGATCTAATATACTCAGTTTTAAATTAGCTGCTTTATTATGTTTGCTAATTTTACCTTGTAAGTTATTTCTTCTATAAGATCTAGAGGTATGATAGTGAATTTAAATGAAATTGCCAAAATTACAGAACACTTAAATAAAACCGTTTCATAGGTGATACTTTCAATTAAATTATATAAATGATTACAGCATGTAATTTAAAAATACAGTGTTCAAACTTTTTATCAGTATCTATGTTCTTTGAGAGTGAACTGTAGTCTATAAGACACGTGCTCCTTTTTCCATACTTCCTCTAACTTTCATCTAACCTCAAGTAAATGAGTATTCAAGTGACACCCAACTTCTATTTATGATGTAACTATGAATTAATTACACATGTAGAGATTAACTTTTGAGAGAATTTCTTCATTCAACATTTTTGTGCCTCCATAATTTTCTTTCTAATAACACTTTAATATTCTATTTTTTAGAATATTTTTATGGTAGTGAGATATGACATAACATTATTGCTAATTAATGCTTATATTGCATGGTACTAGGTATAATTTTAAATTCTTATTTTTACTTGGACTATACTGCTTTGATTAAAAATATTTTCCTAATATTATGAATATTTTATTCTTGAAAAAAATTGAATAGCCTGTTTATAAATGGAGATCAGAATCTTTTGGAGGGAGGCCTTTGGCAAGGCAATTATTTTACACAAACAACTGAATCCATGGGAGGGGACCACACGAAGCCTGCATCCCCTTTTGAACCCTCAGTAGCATCCTCCAGGGAAAGTCACTGACTAAAGATTGTTTAAATGACAGCAGTAGGGTGCACAGTAACACTGCTCCTCAAAGGAAGCATCACCTTATCTGACCTAGTCTTGGAGTAAATCAGGCGCCTGCTTCAGCCCGTTGACGATAATGTCTCCAACCATTTCCTTTTTTTTAACATTCAGAGCCATTTGAGGACATCTTTTGTTTGTTTATTAGATCTTCACAGGATATATTTTGTTGAAAACTTAATATGAACTTGGTCTTTAGTTGGACCTTAGCCTTTGACAATATATGACTCTAAGGATTTCTACAGTTCTGTGATGTGTTGGTTCTTATGGCGTATGTCAATTTCCCCAAAGATGGGATCTCACAACGTGCTCTTATCTGCCTGAGCCATTTTGTAGAGTAAAAGGTGTCTTTTGGCTTTGCAATAAGTATTTAAAGGATTGCCCTGTTTATTTAATCTTTTTCAAGACATTATTTTTATAGTTATGTTGCTGTTGTTGTTCTTGCAGCTTCTTAATTTAAAGTACTGTAAAGTCCCATTTGTGAAGAGAGCCGTTATGTAGCTCGAAACCAATTACTTTGTTCAGTTTGTGCAAATGATCCTTTTGATGAAGTGTTCCAAATGTAAAGAGCTATGAAGAACATTGAGTTGGTTTTGATTATACAGCATGTTCAGTTGTGATTCTGTCCATCTCTTCACTGAAAGATCAGTGGTTAAGCATATGCTGTTAGCTGCCAGAGTCAACACTCATATTTTTCTTTCCATTCTGTGAGAAGAACTTCAAACGTTATTATTCATAAAAGACTTTACTGCAGCCTGTTGGTCTGGACTAAAAACACATTATTCCATGTCCTATTAAGAATTCCAACCTGGAAAGGTCAACAGTTAGGTTTATCACAGTGTTTATGGAGGCGCTGATTATTTACTTAGCACTGTAGAGTAACTGAGATTTTTTTTTTTTGAATTCATAAATTAGAATGTATTATTGTTACATTAATTAGCAGTATAAAATCATTATGATTTATCCATTAGAGCACATCTTTTTCATGGTTTTTATTCATTCTTCTGTATATAAAAGCAAACCAATGTTCTGAAAAAGTCACAATTATACATAAGTTGGTGAGTGATAGTATTCATTTCCCACATTTGTTTTCACTTTTATTTCAAAACATTTGCTTATATCATATTGAAAGCAACTTTCAAGCCAATAAATAATTTCAAAAAGAAAAAAAAATCCTGATTGACTGTTAATCATGAAGTTCCTACAGTGTCTTATCTCGATTTATAGAAATAAGTAATATGGAAGGACATTTTTTGATAACTCACAATACTTTAGAAATACCTGATTTTTAATTTTGATTTTATTCATTAATAAATAGTTAACAAGGATAGAGATACAGAACAGAGCAATATACTGTCATAGTATCCAGAGTTACCCAACCTGCAGAGTCTGAGGGACACAAGACTGCCTTCACTTCTGACAGCAACTGCAAGTTCAGGAGTTTTCCAGAACCACACTCAGTTTTGGTAATTTGCTGGAAAGACTCACAGAACTCACTGAAAGTTATTTTATTCAAGTGTCCATTTGTAGCAGAGAAAGCGTGAAGAAAATCAGCCAAAGGAAGTGATGCAGGCATGTTTGGGATGGGTCCAAACATGGAGCTTTCCTCTTTATGTGGAGTTATGAATGATATTATCTCCTTCTGACCACAATGTGTGAAAATATGCACAGAGTAATGTTGACCAGAGAACCTCACCCGAGCCTTTAACATCCAGAGTTTTTATTGGGGTTCAATCACATACTGCCTGCATGACTGACCTTTAGTTTCTAGCTCTCTTGGAGATCAGGCTAATATCTCTAGTCTCCAATTCTTCCAGAGGCTAGAACTTCAACTTCCATAGTCCCCATTGAAAGTCACACTGTTAGACTGTCTTGTGGCCAAAGATCCTAGGCAAACAAAGAGCAGAATATTCCAGGAGGCTGGAGATCCCGTCCAATAGCTGAGGGCAAAGGCTAGATCTCTCTTTGGGTAAGGTTAATTCTTCACTATACACATAGATACCATTTTAATGTTCATTTTGGGTATGAAATGAGGCAGGGCAAAGGTAGAAAATACTTAGGGGAAAAAAGTTAGGGAGCTAGGAAATACTATCTAGGATCTTTTTGATGCCTTGAATTATAGAATTTAAAGGTAAAAGGGATATTAGTAATCAACTAATGGTCCAAAATTTTTCATTCACAATAAATTATTCTAATTTATTTTAGAAAATTTCAAGACATGGAAAACATTGGCTGTCACAATGTTTATGGAACAGTAACACCTAGGATTCTTTGTTTATGTCTTTATTTAGGCTTAATTATAATCATATCGCCACTGTCATTCTCTTTTGGGATAATTTTAATCAGCATGAGGGTGTTCTTGATATTTTTCTTCTGGTGGTTCAAGTCACTGAGGATTGCATTCATAAATGCTTATGGGGAAAGAATTAGTCTTCACTATGTAACAAAGACTCCAGGAAACTTGGAAATAACAAAAACAACAACAACAACAACAAACCAAGAGGAAACTAATGAAAAATAAAGATCGGTAGATAAAGGCCATTGGAATATAAGATGATGTCTTTATATTTCTATGAAATTCTTTAAATAAACAAAAGTTCAATGTTATATCATTGGCTGAAAGAATGCTTAACACCCAAAAGACACTAGCATTAGGAAACCAAAGTTGAATACTTAAAAATCAAAAGGCATTAGTTAGGAGACCTGAGCTCTAGTCCCTGTTTAATTAGAATAGCTGTGTAACTGTGGTCAAGCTACTTCTCTGAATCTAAGTGACATTAGGAGAAAATGAGAGGGTTTAATTTCTGTGGCTCTTACTTTTCTGGAGTCAGAGAGAGACCCCTTTAGGAATTCAACGAAGCTTTCTGCATCCTCTTTCTAAGAAAATGCACAAGTGCACTTATAGACAGCATATTCATACACCCTCAGTGAGTTCAAAGTATTTGACCCACATCCTGAAACCCAGTTTAAGAAATTCTAGGATTTGGTGATTTCCAAAGTATCTTTCAGGTTTAAAATCTGAAATTGTCTTATAACATGTTACCTCAGAATCATAAATAAAATTTGGATTTTTAAGTCAAATGGATACATACAGCATAAAATATTCAGTTGTTCTCAGACCCACCCAGCAGTACGGATCCAGAAACACTGGGATGGGATCCAGAAATCTGAGTTTTAACGAACTCTCTAGATGATGCTGTTATGTACTCAAGTTTGGGAGCCACCGGCTATAAGAATAAAGTGAGTAAGATTGAAAATAAAATATATGAATGGCTAGATAGACTTGATGGCCCTAAATCTAGGGCAATAATGCCTTAATAGGGGGTACCAGGAATGTAAGGTTACCATCACATATGTTAACTAACTTTAGATAATTTCTTAGCATAATAATAGTTTATAAATCTGTAGTACATTGAAGTAACCAAATTGCTTTCAGATATCTTACCATATTGGCTTCTCATAATAACCCTCTGAGTTAGATAATAAAAATTTTGTTCGCAATATATAAGTAGGAAAACTCAAGATTTTGTCAAAGATCACCCAATTGGAGATGGTATTAGAACTTATTTTCTTTCTCTGGGACTTCTTATGACATGCCATGGTATGAAAAGACCCTTAAAAAAGAGACATTAAAATGTGGCACATTTTTATCATTCTACATCAACAATATTTCTAACTTTGATTATTAGTCTTAATATTAAGTGACATATTAAAGTGTATCAGAGGAAAAGACCTTGTTAGAACTTTATGATTTGCATCATGTGATTTAAGAAAATTAATCTCTAAACCCACCACATTTAAAGTTTATTTATTGTATTGTTGAGGTATTGTTCTAGTGTAAAACTTATATTGAAGTATAGATATTTCAAGAAAAAAAAGTATGGATATTTCAATTATTTTATAGTGTCTAATGAAAATTAGATGTTCTCTCATTTCCTCTATATTACTCAGTTTTACTAAAGATGATTATTTTCATCTCCTTTAGCTATTTCTCCTGATATTTATTTTGCCCATGGCAAAATAAGATGTTTATAGTGCTTTTTAAAAATAAATGATCAGTTTTAGATGTCGTAGAGAAAAACTCGGTTGTTTTCACTTACGTATATTAAACACAATATTTTCTGAATACTACTTCACTTCCGACACCAGATATGTGGGTTTTCTATACATCAAACAATCCTCTGATACCAGCTAGATGTCCTACAATTTAACTCAATTCTGACACTATCTACCTGGAGACAGCATGAGATCCCACAGGTTAAGCGTTCAGTCCCACAAGACTTCCCTCCTCCCCCTGCTCTACCCAATGCCAATTGAGAATTCAGATTGTCACCAGTGCCTCTAACTGACTGGCTATAAATTGGAGCTTCTCACATACCCCTTCTCTTCAATTAATTTGCTAGGATGTTTCACAGAACTCAGGAAAGCATTTTACTTACTAGATTACCGATTAATTATTATGAAAGAATAGAACTTAGGAACAGCAAGATGGAAGAGGTGGGAAAGGCAAGGTATATGGAAGGATGTGGAGCTTTCATGACCTCTCTGGGTGAGCCTCTACCTGTTCACCAACCCGGAAGCTGTCTGGAGCCTGTCCTTTTGGGGTTTTTGGAGGCTTCATTACATAGGCATGACTGATGAAATCATCGGACATTGGTGATTGATTCAGCCTCTAGCCCCTCACCCATCCTGAGCATGAGGGTGGGGCTTAAACTTCCAACCTAATTTGGTTGGTTCTCCTGGTAACCCACCCTCATCCTTAACTTATCTAGGGGCTTTCCAAAAATCACAACATTAACATAAACTCAGGAATAATGTAAAGGGACTTGTTAAGAATAAGAAAAGACAACTTTGGGCTTCCCTGGTGGCGCAGTGGTTGAGAGTCTGCCTGCTAATGCAGGGGACACGGGTTCGTGCCCTGGTCTGGGAAGATCCCACATGCCACGGAGCAGCTGGGCCCGTGAGCCACAATTGCTGAGCCTGCGCGTCTGGAGCCTGTGCCCCGCAACGGGAGGGGCCGCGATAGAGAAAGGCCTGCGCACCGCGATGAAGAGCGGTCCCCGCACCGCGATGAAGAGTGGCCCCCGCTTGCCGCAACTGGAGAAAGCCCTCGCACGAACCGAAGACCCAACACAGCCAAAAATAAATAAATAAATAAATAAATAAAACATTTAAAAAAAAAAAAAAAAAAAAGAAAAGACAACTTTATGGTTCTCATTACTTAGGAAATCCAAGGATTTTAGGAGCTCTGTGCCAGAAACAAGGACAAAGACCAAATATATACACACTTCTTATTATAAATCACAATATGACAGGGGTTATTTATTAATTTCCTAGAACGGCATACAAGGATTTAGCTTTCTTATATTACCCACTCCCACTTTGTATTTTCCCTTCCTCCATTCTCTCCAAGATATATATTTGGAGTTAAATAAATTTTTAGTTAAGTCAGTATTCAGAATTTATTTGTTTATGCCTATGTGTATATTATTTACTCTTTCACTCAAAAAATATTTATTGCATGCTTATAATGTGCCATACTACTTTTTTAGATAACAGAGGTAGTCCATGAACAAACCAGACAAAAATCTGTGCCTTTATTGAGGTTACATTTTAGTGGAAACAGACAATAAAAATGAACATGATTAACGAGTAAATTATATGGTAAGTTTACAGAAGGCAAGTGCTAAGAGAAAAAAAATAGAGCCAGTTAATAGGTATGGGGGTTGAGGATGCTTTGTGATTTTAAATGGGGCCTTATTGAGAAGGTGACATATGGCAAATACTTGCAGGAAGTGAGGAGTGAGTCACTCAGAGATCTAGGGGATGGATGTTCCAGACCAAGAAAATCAGGCCAAGGCTCTAATGTGGAAGTGTGCCTGGTGTGTTCAGGGAAAACAAAGGGACAGTGTTGGTGGAACAGGAAGAGTGAGGGAAGGTAGCAGGAGTTGAGGTTAGAGATTCAGCAGAGGGCCATGTTGTGCTGGGCCTTGTAGGCCATTGTAAGGACTTTGGCATTTACTCTGAGAGAGATGGAGAACCTAGTATTTTGAGGTATGGATTGATATGTTCTGCTTTATGTATTAATCAGGATCACTTTAGCTGCTCCGGTGAGAGCAGATCATAGGGGGAGATTGTTTGAAAGCAGGGAGACCAATTAGGAAGTAATTGTAAGAATCTATGCAGGAGAAGACGATAGCTTAGACCAAGGTGGTTAGGATTTTGAGAAATGGTGATACTATGGGTATATTTTGAGGGAGAGTTAAAACCTACTACACTGATCCATGTAATACATTCACACCTATTTTCTTGAACAATTTTGTTTTAATACTTTCTCCTTTTGTGTTAGGTCCTTGGTTTTCTATGTGTCTATGAAAAATTCATAAGAAACTTTCTGACTTAAGTATAGATTCCCCCTCCATAATAGAAACACATCAAATATTCTATTTGACGTATTTTTAGTGGGTAAGATGAAAGTATCCCTCCTGTACCTCTCTCTCCTCTTATTCCAATTTAGGTTCGGTGATCTCTAGGCCTGATACACTACTATTATCCGTCACTACCAGCTTTTGCTTCTTTAACAGGTTGAGATGTTTGTTTTCTTGGTATCATGGCTTTATCTTTCTTTATTTCTATCTTTGTCTAGTTGTGTATCTCTTCCAAGAAAAACAATGCATTGGAGATAAATTTTTGGGACGTTGCATGTCTGAAAATGTTTTCATTATACCCTCATGAATCTTTTACATTTTTGACTGGTTAATCTAGATAGGTGTGATGGTTAATTTTGTGTCAACATGGGTAGGCTATGGCACCCAGTTGTTTGGCCAAACACCAGTCTAGATGTTGTTGTGAGTTATTTTTTTAGATGTGATTAATATTTAAATCAGTGGCCTTTGAGTAAAGCAGATTTTCCTCCATAATATGGGTGGGCCTTGGAGAAAACTGGTGCTTTCTCCAGCTCTTGGATGTAGGGTTCTAAATATGTACACTATTTCAAACTTGTTAATTGTGATTTTTGGATCTTTTCTATTTTTTCCTGTTGAATATAAAAGTAACGAGAAGAGATATGTTAAAATCTCTCAATATGTCACTGGTTTAATCTGTTTCTCGTTATAGTTCTGTCAAGCTTTGTCCTCATTTATTTTGTGGCTATGTTATCTGGTATATTTTGCTTTACACTGGTAGATTAAAATTTTTAACATGATGGAGTTTTCCTTTATATCCATAACAATGCTTTTTGCTTTGAAGTTTATTTGTTTAATAGTAATAGAGCTGGATGCGCTTCACTTTTATGAACCTGGTCTATATTTTCAAATTTTCTATGACTTTATGTTTTAGATGTAGCTTTCCCAAGCAGCCTATATCTAGATTTAGTTGTTCAATACACTGATAAATTTTGACTTAACTGTAACATTCTGTCCATTTTACATTTGCTATAATCATTAATATTTTTATTTCTATCATTTGTTTTTTCCTTTTTATTTTTCCCAACTTTCCTTTCCTTTACTGTCCTTCCTTGCTTTCTTTGAATTGATTTATTTTTTTATCTTTCCACATGCTTGGTTTCTTGAATAAATGACCATCCGTTCTCTTTGGGAATGGGCGAGCGGAAGCATTAGAATACACTTGCATAGTATTAATGGGTCCTTCCTCATGGGTACCTGTCCTCTCCTACATTCATTGGATTCTGGGTCTGAGAAATGGTTCATATTCAGAAATTGGGCAAGGATGATAATTTTACTGAGGAAATGTCCACAGGCTCATTCATCCTTTTTTTTTTTTTTGGTTGTATAAACTAAGCAATACTCTTTTTGGCTCCTCATCTATCTTGTCTCTAGGAACATCTGGTTTCCAATCAGACATTACTGCTATTCATGATAAATATGCTCATCCTGCTTCTGACTGTTAGTCAATATCACCTGGACTCTATTATTTCAAAATCCTATCAGCTCTGTTGATACTAGGATTCTAGATCTATAACAAGCCTGGCTATAGATACAACTACCACTCTCAACGAGGGTGATACCTTCTCACTTTTATCATTTCAATAAATGGAGCTCTTTCATGGAGCATAGCTGGTTCATGAATTTCTGGTCTCATGCATCTTCTTATCCACTCTAGCATGCCCAATTTTCTTGAGCCTTTTGATCCCTTCTTCCACCATCTGCTATGGTAGTTCTAATATTTCTACATCACTTAGGGTGTGCTATCACTTTTTCCAAGTTTCAAAGAGCCATCTAAGCAATGTGTTAGCATAGTCTCCTAGAGTTCTTGCCCAAGTGTTTTGTCCTGCATCTCAGGAAATTGCTCCCATTTTGAAAAGCTATGCTTTATTCAATTTTGTATTGTGTCCTTGATCTAGCATACTCAGTATCCATTACATATATTAGCTTATTGTTCTCTTCCTTCCTTAGCAGGCCTAGTACTTCCCCACCTGGGTGACTTGTCCAAAATCATTGATCTAATGGGTAAATGAAGAGAGATGGAGAACAGATGCTCCTGTAGGTATGTGTTGTTTTGCAAGACAAAGTTTTCTGTATCATCTTTAATATAGAAGATACTAGCCTTTAATAGGGAGGAGTGGGTTACTTCTGCAGGATGTTTCAGGGGAATCTGGAGATTCAGTATATTCACAGCATCAGTCCAGAGAGTTCAGTCCAAATCTCAGTGTCCTACATCTCTCTAATTAAGGACCTGACCTTGGCATAACAGACTAGCTGGCCTTGACAATGCAAACTTCTCTTGAACTCTGCTAACCTTACAATTAAGTTCTAGGCCTCATCCACAGCATTTCTCTGCATTCCCATGACAGGAAATTAGAGACTCTTTATATAAAGCCCAAATGGCCCTCAATCCACACTTTGCCTTCAACTGGTATTTAATAACCCTTAGACTTTTATTGTTTTTCACTAGTGCATCAATATTGCCCAGCAATACTCATCTGATTCTATAGTCCTTGTACTTATTACTCCCACTGCCCCTCTCAAAAACCTACAGTACTGAAGTTGCTGGTGCACCCTTTCATTTGATATTCCATCCCAGATCATCACTAGTAAAAATGTTAAAAATGGCACTGATATGGCATAACATGAGCCATCAGTCATCCACTTACCACTAGTGATGGTTCCTGATTGCCAGCCAGCCAATGATGATCTAGCTACAAACTTCTACTAGGGTCTGCTTCTTAGGATCATACCTCATATCAATTGCCTTATTTTTCTTTCTCAGGATACAGGCTGAGACATGGATACTGAGCATGAGATATTTATTTTGGAGTGTGGTTTGAGTTATCTACTTCTACATAATAAAAAACCTTAATGGCACAAGAAATACAACATTTTATTATTTCTTACAGTCATATGGGTCAGAAATATGGGCAGAACTTAGCTAAGTGATTCTTGTGCTTCATGTGGAGTTGACAAAAGTCACTTGGGTATGTATTCACCTGGCAGCTGAACTGGTCTGCAGATCACTCACATGCCCGATGTCTTGGCAGAGAGGGCTGGAAGGCTGTTTAGTTGAGCTCTTCTCTCCTTCCATATAATCTCAGGACCTCTTAAGTTTCGTAGTTCTCTTAAAGACTGGGCCTAAACTGGCAGTGTCCCTTCCACTGTAGTTTTTTGGTCAAAGTAGTCATAGGTAACTTAGGTTCAAGTGGGAGAAACATAGACCTTACATCTTGGTGGTAAGAATGTCAAAGGATTTGTGGCCATCTTTAATCTGCCACAAATACTCTCAGGAACATGGCATATTAGGGAACCAGGGGAAGCAGGAATGGGCAGCGGGAGAAGTTAAACTGAAATGCATTTGCAACAGCGGCCTCAACTTATCCCATTGCGAGTTCTGAAGCTAGAATGACCATTTGAAGTTGTCCTGAATTATGGCAGGCAGGTCAAGTTTGTATATGGCTACCATGGGCCAGTCATTTGATATGGACTGTTCCTGAGGAAGGAAGGCATGTAACTTTTGTTGAGGAAGCTCTCTTTGGCCTAGGGCAATTCTCAGAGAGAAATTCAGTTGTGAGCCATTATCAGCCAACACTCCTGCCAACTAAGCAACACTGTCATGAAGGGGCCATCTGGGTGGTGCATTACAGATTCCATTACATATGTCAGGAAATAAATTGAAGATGCAAACAATATTGTTATGGTCTAAATACATGAATTAAAAATAGCAAGTATCAATAACACTGAAAATTAAAATACTGATGAAGAAAAGGTTTGAGATAATTGCAAGACATGCATTTTATAAAAAAGATAAAGATGTTAAAGAAGAGATGATTCAGTAAAGTATAATTAGTATCGCTGAAGGCAGAACCCAATCAATGGAACAGAAAGTTATTTCTAAAATATATATCAAGATAAAATTAGGAAAGAAATGGTTCTGATGAAAAAATGAAAAGAGCACATGGTATGCAAGGAAATTTTGTCATAAGCTGCTGAACATAAAGACATATTCTTTTTAAACTTCTGCATTTCAAAAGTAAAAATAAAATTCTTTACTTCTAGTAAATGGAAGATTGAACTGTTTCCCATTTTCTTCTTATAAAAACAACAAGGCAAGTAAAACCCCCCTGCAATTTCTTTTTATATTGAAACTAGAAAACAGAAATGCCCCATGGATTTTAAGTGTAAAGGCTGCTAAGGATTGCAAGGCATCACCAGTCACTTGGGGGATGGAAAGTAGCAAAGTCCTCCAGGAGCAACAGGTTTCTGGAAAGGCCAACATGAAACAAGGGCTGTGGGGTCTGGAGAGGACAACACAGAAACTGAAAAAACAAATGAGTCAAAGAGCATAAAAGAAATGTATAGAGGGAATTCCCTGGAGGTCCAGTGGTTAGGACTTGGTGTTTTCATTGCCAGGGCCCGGTTCAATCCCTGATCTGGGAACTAAGGTCCCATAAGCCGCACAGCACAGCCAAAAAAAGAAATGTATAGAATAGAATAATGGATAAGTGGTGATATGTCTTAGAAAATCCAGTAAAAACACACTCTCTAGAGGAAACTTCTGCAGTGACTGGACAAATAAAATCTAGTTTATTCCATAGTAAGAAGTAAAATTGGAGCTGGCCCAGCATTGACACAAAACTACCAGAAGAAATAAAGTGGGAAAGACTTTCCCAAAGTATACCTCACGAAATAAGAAAGAATAGATGAAAGTTCTGACCAAATATTTTATCATGAACTTAAAAGTAAAAAAAAAAAAAAAATGAAATACTCACTCCTACGAAGGGAAACCCCAAAGTGAAAACTCAACGTTTTGGGGAAAATGTAGTGAGAAAACAGGAAATGATGAAATGTACATTGGCAAACTAAGGGAAAAAGTAGGAAGAACAACAACAACAACAACAAAAAATAAAACACAGAAATGAAGTCAAAATTGACAGTAGCACAAAGTAACGTAGTCATTGAGGATAATATAGAAAGAGGTCTAGAGTATAGAATGAGAAAAATGACCAAAATAAAATAAAAATACAGTGGAGTTAAAAAAGATTAAAGGGGAATGGTTAGATATGCAAGAAAGGCAAAGGAGATCAAATGCACATAATTGGAGTTCCCTAAGAAGAAAGCCAAAATAATGGAACAGAATATAGAAACATATAATTCAAGAAAACATTGCTTAAATAAAAGAAGGCTTGGATGTACGTTTTTGAAAAGACCTGTTGTATGCCAGGGAAATGTGAACCAGAATGGTCAATAATGAGACACAGTTTGAAAGCATTGTTTCTTGAAGACAAAGAAAGAATCTTTTGCAAAGATAAGGCAAAATATCAATTCCTTTAGAAGAGAAAAAACAAATCAACCAGATTTCGTGTTTTCCTTAGCAGTGTTCAGCGTCAGAAGGCAGTGGAGCGATATTTATGTGATAGGCAAGGTAAAATGTATAAGCCAAGGATTATATGTCCAGCCAAGTTGTGCTTCAAGTGAAAATTCAACAGACAAATTGTTTTGAACACACCAAGCACTCAGGGATTATTGCTCCCAAAAGTCCTTGCTGAGGAAACTGTAAAACTGCTTGCAGGTAAACCTCAATCAAACAGGGGGTAACTGGAAAGCAATGGCAAAGTCACGAATTTTGAATGTAAATATTTTGTTTAGAACCAAGACTAAAGGAAATGTGGAGCTGAGGGTGACAAACCAAATATAAACTTTATATGTTCTCACAATGGAAAATGCTAACTACTCACAAAATGAGACAGGAAAAGAGAAAGAAGGTGAAAAGGAGAGCAAGTCTCTTACCACTTCAGAAATATCTGGTAGTCAAAGAATATCATTTCAAATTTATAAAATTAAGTAATAGGTAAATAAGCATACTGAATCACACAAATGTATACTGGATTACCTATTGTCAAACTGGCATTACTGCTACTGTCTAAATCTAAAAATTGTTTCCCAGCTTCATCTTCATTCTATGGTATCTGAATGAAGACTTAGTACAGTTGTTCAAAGACGGGACCTCCTAGAGGGTGTAGAGTACAAGTAGGAAGGAGAAGCCATTTATTTTGGAAGGTCATGGTGGTCAGACATGATCATATGCAGACATACATCATGGATCTTAGTTTATTCTTATCCTCTTTCTGCTCTGAGTCAAAGTGTTTCCTAAATCCCTGGCATCTTGACCACTCCTGGTTCAGTGCTCACTACCAGAGCCATGGCTGTGCACATTCAGAGGTAGCAGTACCACAGAGGCAGCAGTTTCCTTTGACTTCCATGAACATCCCCATTGCAGACCATATTGTAGACAGATATGCATGGCTGCTTGGATTTTTCTCACAAGTTCAGAATTTTTCCTGTATGCCAGTGCTTCAGGCAGCTGTGATTGGAGACTGTTTCTCTGATCCTCCAATTCTCCCTTTCCAGACCTTTACTTCCCTGGATCCTCTCACACTGGCATAAATTCTAATTCCTAAATTAAACCTCTTCCTGATATAATTCTTATAATGCCTTTGGCTTAAGACTGGTACAAAAAGTAAATGATAAGCAAGGTAACTTTATTGACAAACAAAAATAAACTAGGCAAATACAAATTTAAAAGAACAAGTAAGAATTATGATTTTAATATCAAATAAATGGAATTCAGACCCAAAAGTATCAAACTAGATGAGGAAGGAAAACTTTTTATGCTAAAGGTTTTTATTTGAAATAAATTTTTGAATATATATGCAAAAAATAGCACAATAGCACATCTTAAATTATTTTCTATTTCAGCGGCAGTTCTTCCAGTATTTTCCCATTAAGCATGACAGTGGATTTGAAAGAGAGATAGACAGTTTTTTTTTTTTTAAACATCTTTATTGAAGTATAATTGCCTTACAATGGTGTGTTAGTTTCTGCTTTATAACAAAGTGAATCAGCTATACATATACATATATCCCCATATCTCCTCCCTCCCGCATCTCCCTCCCTCCCACCCTACCCATCCCACCCCCCCAGGCAGTCACAAAGCACCGAGCTGATCTCCCTGTGCTATGCGGCTGCTTCCCACTAGCTATCTATTTTACATTTGGTAGTGTATATATGTCCATGACACTCTCTCACCCTGTCACATCTCAACTCTCCCCCTCCCCATATCCTCAAGTCCATTCTTTAGTAGGTCTGTGTCTTTATTCTCATCTTGCCACTAGGTTCTTCATGACCTTTTTTTTTTCCCTTAGATTCCATATATATGTGTTAGCATACTGTATTTGCTTTTATCTTTCTGACTTACTTCACTCTGTATGACAGACTCTAACTCCATCCACCTCATTACAAATACCTCCATTTCATTTCTTTTTATGGCTGAGTAATATTCCATTGTATATATGTGCCACATCTTCTTTATCCATTCATCTGTCATTGGACACTTAGGTTGCTTCCATATCCTGGCTATTGTAAATAGAGCTGCAGTGAACATTGTGGTACATGACTCTTTTTGAATTATGGTTTTCTCAGGGTATATCCCCAGTAGTGGGATTGCTGGGTCGTATGGTAGTTCTATTTTTAGTTTTTTAAGGAACCTCCATACTGTTCTCCATAGTGGCTGTATCAATTTACATTCCCACCAACAGTGCAAGAGTGTTCCCTTTTCTCCACACCCTCTCCAGCATTTATTGTTTGTAGATTTTTTGATGATGGCCATCCTGACCGGTGTGAGATGATACCTCATTGTAGTTTTGATTTGCATTTCTCTAATGATTAATGATGTTGAGCATTCTTTCATGTGTCTGTTGGCCATCTGTATATCTTCTTTGGAGAGAATATACCCCAAAGAGCTGAAAATTTACGTCCATACAAAAGCCTGCACATGAATGATTGTGGCAGCTTTGTTCATAATTGCCAAAAATTAGAGGCAACCATGGTGCCCTTCCATAGATGGATGGATTAAAAACAAACAAACAAACAAACAAAAACCTGTTCCACATTCATACAATGGAATATTATTCAGCAATAAAAGGAAATAAACTACCCATGAAAAAAAAAAAGAAGAATCACTTCTCCCTTCCATAAGAATGTCATTTCTCCCCTCTGTAGATTTTTGATTTCTCCTTTAATTGGTTTAGTAGACCATGATTCTCTCTTATAGTCCCACAAACTCTGGTTTTATTCTTCAACAATATTTCAGATGTGGACACATTGTTGTAATAATTGTCTTGGTAAATATGGTACCATGAACCAAGATAAGGTTGTAGGACTGATAATATTGTTTCTTGCAGTTTTTTTCCTTTACCCTTCTAAATCTCAAGGTTGCATATACATCCAGTTTCACTTTCACTAACCATCCTGACCAAAATTTCATATTTTGTAAGTTTTCCAGAATTATAGGTTTTGAATGGGAGTCATCCTCTCCATTTTTTCATTGCCTCATCAAGTGATAGCTTTTGTTTGGGTATATAGATGGATTGAAATTTTGGTAGAAAATAATCCAAAAAAAGTTTAACTTTTGTAATTCTGTCTGCACGAAGTGGAGTTTCCAAGTTATCAAGAAGAAATGTCATTATTTGTTCGAACCTTCTTCTCGTCATAATCTTTGTAAAGATTGGTGTTTCAAGTAAGGGATCAGTTGGCCAGTATTCTTTCCAGTGTGACTTTCTTATTTGTCCCATCAAAATTATTACTCCAAGAAACTTCTTCATGTCACTATTGGTTACATCAGTCCATTTTAAAGCCTTGTCATACTTTTTATATGATTTTTCATTCTGTTGCCAATACAAGATTTTTGAGAAGTGACCAACTAAAAAAAAAAAAAAAAAAAAAAAAAAAAGAAATGTCTGTTTAGGTCTTCTGCCCATTTTTGGATTGGGTTGTTTGTTTTTTTGTTATTGAGCTGCATGAGCTGCTTGTAAATCTTGGAGATTAATCCTTTGTCAGTTGCTTCATTTGCAAATATTTTCTCCCATTCTGAAGGTTGTCTTTTGGTCTTGTTTATGGTTTCCTTTGCTGTGCAAAAGCTTTTAAGTTTCAATAGGTCCCATTTGTTTATTTGTGTTTTTATTTCCATTTCTCTCGGAGCTGGGTCGAAAAGGATCTTGCTGTGATGTATGTCATAGAGTGTTCTGCCTATGTTTTCCTCTAAGAGTTTGATAGTGTCTGGCTTTACACTTAGGTCTTTAATCCATTTTGAGTTTATTTTTGTGTATGGTGTCAGGGAGTGTTCTAATTTCATACTTTTACATGTACCTGTCCAATTTTCCCAGCACCACTTATTGAAGAGGCTGTCTTTTCTCCACTGTATATGCTTGCCTCCTTTATCAAAGATAAGGTGACCATATGTGTGTGGGTTTATCTCTGGGCTTTCTATCCTGTTCCATTGATCTATATTTCTGTTTTTGTGCCAGTACCAAACTGTCTTGATTACTGAAGCTTTGTAATATAGTCTGAAGTCAGGGAGCCTGATTCCTCCAGCTCCATTTTTCGTTCTCAAGATTGCTTTGGCTATTCGGGGTCTTTTGTGTCTCCATACAAATTGTGAAATTTTTTGTTCTAGTTCTGTGAAAAATGCCAGTGGTAGTTTGATAGGGATTGCATTGAATCTGTAGATTGCTTTGGGTAGTAGAGTCATTTTCACAATGTTGATTCTTCCAATCCAAGAACATGGTATATCTCTCCATCTATTTGTATCATCTTTAATTTCTTTCATCAGTGTCCTATAATTTTCTGCATACAGGTCTTTTGTCTCCTTAGGTAGGTTTATTCCTAGATATTTTATTCTTTTTGTTGCAATGGTAAATGGGAGTGTTTTCTTAATTTCACTTTCAGATTTTTCATCATTAGTATATAGGAATGCAAGAGATTTCTGTGCATTAATTTTGTATCCTGCTACTTTACCAAATTCATTGATTAGCTCTAGGAGTTTTCTGGTAGCATCTTTAGTATTCTCTATGTAGAGTATCATGTCGCCTGCAAAGAGTGACAGCTTTACTTCTTCTTTTCCGATTTGGATTCCTTTTATTTCTTTGTCTTCTCTGATTGCTGTGGCTAACACTTCCAAAACTATGTTGAATAATAGTGGTGAGAGTGGGCAACCTTGTCTTGTTCCTGATCTTAGTGGAAATGGTTTCAGTTTTTCACCATTGAGGACAATGTTGGCTGTGGGTTTGTCATATATGGCCTTTATTATGTTGAGGAAAGTTCCCTCTATGCCTACTTTCTGCAGGGCTTTTATCATAAATGGGTGTTGAATTTTGTCGAAAGCTTTCTCTGCATCTATTGAGATGATCATATGGTTTTTCTCCTTCAATTTGTTAATATGGTGTATCACATTGATTGATTTGCATATATTGAAGAATCCTTGCATTCCTGGGATAAACCCCACTTGATCATGGTGTATGATCCTTTTAATGTGCTGTTGGATTCTGTTTGCTAGTATTTTGTTGAGGATTTTTGCATCTATGTTCATCAGTGATATTGGCCTGTAGTTTTCTTTCTTTGTGACATCTTTGTCTGGTTTTGGTATCAGGGTGATGGTGGCCTCGTAGAATGAGTTTGGGAGTGTTCCTCCCTCTGCAATATTTTGGAAGAGTTTGAGAAGGATAGGTGTTAGCTCTTCTCTAAATGTTTGATAGAATTCACCTGTGAAGCCATCTGGTCCTGGGCTTTTGTTTGTTGGAAGGTTTTTAATCACAGTTTCAATTTCAGTGCTTGTGATTGGTCTGTTCATATTTTCTATTTCTTCCTGGTTCAGTCTCAGCAGTTTGTGCATTTCTAAGACTCTGTCCATTTCTTCCAGGTTGTCCATTTTATTGGCATAGAGTTGCTTGTAGTAATCTCTCATGATCTTTTGTATTTCTGCAGTGTCAGTGGTTACTTCTCCTTTTTCATTTCTAATTCTATTGATCTGAGTCTTCTCCCTTTTTCTCTTGATGAGTCTGGCTAATGGTTTATCAATTTTGTTTATCTTCTCAAAGAACCACCTTTTAGTTTCATTGATTTTTGCTATTGTTTCCTTCATTTCTTTTTCATTTATTTCTGATCTGATCTTTATGATTTCTTTCCTTCTGCTAGCTTTGGGTTTTTTTTGCTCTTCTTTCTCTAATTGCTTTAGGTGCAAGGTTAGGTTGTTTATTCGAGAAGACAGTTTTCATTTTAAGGAAATATTAATCTATTACTAACTTTGATTTTACTTTAAAAATCACAAATGATTGCTGAATTTTGTCAAATGCTTCATTAGCATCTATGGAGGTGATTATATGAATTTTCTCCTTGGAGTTATCACATGATTAATATTGATCCATCTGTGTATTCCTGGAATAATGCCACAGGGTCATAATTCTTTTAATGTGGTGCTGGCTTCTTATTGTATTTTAGTATGGAAATTTGCATCAATATTCATGACTATGTTTAGTCTGTATTTTTTGTTGGTTAAATTTCTGTTAAGTGTTGGGATCAATTATATACTTCTTTCTTATAAATATTTTAGAATTATGGAAATATTTTAAAATTTAAAATATTATATGATCTAGTCTTTAAATTTTGAAACTGATTGGATCTTTAGCTTTTTGGAGGAATAAGGAAAGTGTTTTCATTTATGGAAATTAATCATTTTGTGTTACTTTCTCTTGGAATTTATTTTGTAAAATTTAATTTTTCTAGAAAATTACCAGTTTTATCCATACTTTCAAATTTATAATGGAAATATAAAATATCGGGTCAGGTTGAAGACCCTAAACTTTGAAGAGGTACAATGTTATGGATGTGTGATTTTTACGTAGTTATGTTGACTCACATAGGTAGAAGTTTAGAGAAAGAGAAATTTACATTGATGTAAAGTTAGGAGTTTTTAATTGAGACCCTTGTCTGTGGAGGTAAAGGGAAATTAATGCATTTCATTGAATACTTCCTTCTCACTAAGAAAGGCAATAGAAAAAAGAGAAGATGTAAAACGTTCATACTGTAACCTTTACAGCATTTCAGAGGCTGAAGAGATCACTTGGGGCTGGGGTAGTCAGAAGGCTTAATGGGGGAGGCAAATCCTACATGAAAGGCAGGATTAAAATTGACAGGCTCTGGGTCTGGAGACAAGAATGAAAGCGCCTTTTGTGACAGTATGGAGGTAGTGTATAGTAATGCTTCCATTGACATTTGTTGAATGAATAAGTGTATGCAGAAATATGTGATACTACATAAATCAGGAGAAAAAGAGAATTGCAAGGGAGGAATGGTTAAAAAGTCGAATACCACACACAAATCATATAAGATGGCCACAAAGCACCCACTGGATTCCCCAGTTAGGAACTGTTGACCATGGAGACAGACATTTTAATGAATCAGGTTTTAGTGAGTCGAAAATGAGTGTGCTGAGAAGGAAAGTAGAGAGTAAAGAGATTAGAAATAAAGAGCAGCCTTTTGTTTGTTTCTTTGTGTTTGATTGTTAATATGGGAGAGATTGAGCACATTTCTGGCCTGTAAGGAGAGAATTAGCTGAGGGAACAGATTTAATGACATGAAGAGAGTAGTTCATGATGGAGCCCACAGGAGGAAAGATAGACCTTGGGCAGAAGCAGGGAAACCTCCTCTGAGAATGGAGTTAACAGTAGGGATGACTGAAGTTAAATCTGATGGTGAGATCTTATAAAAATTGAGGACATTCTGCTAGAGTAGTCTTATTTACAAAATGGAAAATGGGGACATTTGCCGAAGGAGGGGAGAAAGTGGTGGTATTTGAGAATAATGAAATTTGGACTAGATTAAAGTGAAAGTAGGACTGAGGAAGCTGACTCAGTTCTAACTCAGTTTGAAGACCTTGTGTGTGGGCTTTTGTTTTTTTTTTTTTGGAGGCACGGATACGGATGTGCAGTTTTTCTAAAGTGATATTTTTACACTAAGGTAACGTGTATACTGAGGGAATGTTTGGAGTTTTTAAATGAGTGTATAGATGTAGATTGAAAGACTGGTTGAAGCAGTGATATTGGAGGAAAATAAGAGAAAAGAGGTATGGTAAGAAGTTAGCCTATTAATTTCAAGATTTCAGAGGTGGAGTCTTATAGAAGGTAACAAGGTTTTTGGAGTAGGTGATTGAAATGTCGTGGAAGTGAAGGTCACTGAAACTAAGGTCAGTAAACTGAAGGTAAAGGTCACGTGTTATAGAGGAAAAGTCCACAGATACTAACATATGTCTCTTAATATGCATGACTTTGGGAAAATTACTTAACTCTTGTGGCCCTCAGTTTCCTACTAAGTACAATAGAATTAAAGTGCTATTATGAGCTTTTTTTTTTTTAAAAAAGCACATATAAAGAGCCTAGCAAAAAGCCTAGCATGAGAGTTGTGTGATTACATTATTTTATTGTTGCTGTTGTTATCATTTTTACTATTATTGTTGTTAAATAGTTCATGGACGTTGGCGTTATCAGACTTTGAGTACAGAGGAGTCAAGTCTGAAAGTTGTCAGTGAATATAAGAGATCAATAACAAGAAGAATGATAGAAAATGGTAATGAAGATTGCTAGAGGTCATGCCGTTGGATAGCTTGGATCAAAAGAAACCTGATTTTTATGCTCTGGTGAAATCAGAAATAAAATTTTAAATAGTAATTTGTAACAAGAGAACTGTGACCTCTCTCTGCATTTGTGCCTGGAAAAGAATAAGATGAAGTAACATTCTTTGAAGGAATTGGAAATCTAGTGGAAAATAGAGTAGAATGAAATTCCAGGAAAAAAAAAAATGTAAAGGACTAAGGGGGCAGTGGGAGGATGGGTAAGGAGAAAGGAAAGATAGAGCAGTATAAACATGCAAATATGGAAAATGAGAAAATCAGAGGGGCGAACAACCTGGATAATAGCAAGGGTGATAGGAATAAGATGAGAGCATGGTCCAATGTACTGAGTGGCCAGATAGCAAATGGACACAAAAGTAAAATTATTTACATGTTGGTGCTGGCTGAGTCTTCTCTCAGTGGGGAAAAGTTGGGGATGCTAGAGACATGATCACACCACATATGAATGATTAAGACTGAGGATATAGAATATGTTAGATATTTTTAAATTGTTTTAGGAATATAAGGATGGCTAAACTGAAATAACTAAAATCACATTTTAAATGTAAATATGAGTTTTTCAAACCTAAGTTTTATTTAACTGCAGTGATTTCAAAAGAAAAGGTAATTAAAATAGTGTTAGAAACTTGCATTTTTGGTAGAGTAAAATATTTGAGATTTCCATTTGGTTGGCTAAATTTTCTTATAAACTTTAATTTACTTTTTAAAAATACTGGTCATTTCAAAATCTTGGGTATATAAAAGTTGCATTTTAATTCTAGAATAATATTTGAAAGAGAATGAAAATAATGCATGCATTGAAATATGAGCTTTTTAGATAGTACTTAAAACTTTAATTAGGAATGTAACCCAGAGCTGACAGATTTTCTATGTCAGCCTTGGAACAACATGTAGGCAGCAAGCTGCATGTGACTCATAAACACATCTGGTTTGCCCTTCACCTGCCTGCTGCAGGGGGTCTTGATGACTGGCAGCTCCACAGGCATCAGAATGAAAACAATAGGCCATTATCTGAATGTGATAGTCATTTATTAAAACCTCAGCCATTTGCATTTTTTTAAAAAACGCCATATTTAAGATATTCATTAAAAATTGGAACATAAATTTTAAGACTTCTGGAATGATATAAATAAACCATAGTGATTAAATTGTTCATTTGGAACTTATTTTTTAACTAAGAAGTTAGAGGCATAAATAAAATAGATTACTAGTGTCATTTAAGGTAACATACATTATGAATTTAGTATATTAACTAAAAATTTAAATGCAATAATTACTTAATGCTACTGAGAAATGTATGCCTTCAAATTTGACAAATTAGTGTTTATACCTTTCAACATTGAGAAGTGATTTTATTTTGTTTTGTTTAAGGCGGCCAGCAATTGGTTTAGGTTTCATGCAAATTGTCATTTTCTGGGCTTTCAGGAGCCACCTCATCTTGTAGACATTACTATTCTTTACTGGCACATTGGAGAACAAAGAGAACTGGCACCAAGCACAAAGTGACTTGGTATTTGGCTCAAAAACAGCAACTCCCAATCACTTACAAAACTTTCCCTAGGCCTTTTCAAAAGGTGTGACTGTTTGGTCAGTACACTGTGATTCTGGCCAACAAAGGATTGTTTTCTCAGTTTTATAGAGATCTTAGGAATTTTTCCCAGTAACATAACCCATCTCATAAAAGTCCACAAACAGTGTTGATTATCTTGTCAGAAACAAACAAATACATCCAAAAGAAGAAAAAAAGATCACACTATGGGAAGAAAGAATCGGTTCAGCATTTCATAATTTTTTTCATTTCATAGCACATCTATGCAACTATCCAGAATTCTCTGAAAATATTTTGGATTAAGAAAGAAAAAGAACAATGTTCCCTGTTCTTTATCTACCCTTTTTCTAGTCAAACCACTCATATACCTATATATACTACACCACACTACAAGTGCCAGCCATCACATATCTTTTCCTTACTGTGGCTCACTCTAACTTCATATTCCATATGTTGGTTCAAAAAATAACAGAGTCCATAATGCCAAGGACTTCAAAAAGTCCTTGGGATTTTTTTCAAGCATTTCAAATGCTAATTTCATCAGCACTATAGAGTACCATCATCTCTCACTGGACTATGGCAATAGCTTCTTAACTTGTCTCCCTGCTCCCATTCTTCCTCTCCTATGATTTGAAGCAGCCAGAGTGAGCTTTCAAAAATATGTCAGATCATGTCTCAAAATTCTCAAAAGAACTCTCATCTAACTCAGAGTAAAAGCTCAAATTCTTACATGGCCTGTGGATTCTACAGAGGACTTGCCCTTACCTCCAATCTCTCCCCTTTCACGTGCCCTGCTCCAGGCACACTGGCATCCTTGATGTTTTTTGTGAGCATTTAAGACACAGTCTCAACATCACTAATTATTAGAGAACTGCAAATCAAAACTATAATGAGGTATCACCTCACACTAGTCAGAACGGCCATCATCAAAAAATCTACCAACAATAAATGCTGGAGAGGGTGTGGGGAAAAGGGAACCCTCCTGCACTGTTGGTGGGAATGCAAACTGGTACAGCCACTATGGAGAACAGTATGGAGGTTCCTTAAAAAACTGAAAATAGACCAATCCCACTCCTGGGCATATATCTGGAGAAAACCGTAATTCGAAAAGATACATGCACCCCAATGTTCATTGCAGCACTATTCATAATAGCCAGGACATAGAAGCAACCTAAATGTCCATCAACAGAGGAATGGATAAAGAAGATGTGGTACATATATACAATGGAATATTACTCAGCCATAAAAAAGAACAAAATAATGCCATTTGCAGCAACATGGATGGACCTAGAGATTGTCATACTGAGTGAAGTAAGTCAGACAGAGAAAGACAAATATCATATGATACGGCTTATATGTGGGAAAAAAAGGCTACAAATGAAGTTATCTACAAGACAGAAATAGAGTTACAGATGTAGAAAATAAACTTATGGTTACCGGGGGTAAGGAGAGGGGGAGGGATAAATTGGAAGATTGGTATTGACACATACACACTACTATATATAAAATAGATAACTAATACGGACCCACTGTATAGCCCAGGGAACTCTACTCAGTACTCTGTAATGACTTATATGGGAAAAGAATCTAAAAAAGAGTGGATATATGCATTTATATAACAGATTTACTTTGTATATGGGGATATACATATACATATAGCTGATTCACTTTGTTATACAGCAGAAACTAACACAACATTGTAAATCAATTATACCCCAATAAAAATTAAAAAAAAAAAAAGACACACTTCCGTCTGAGAATATTTGCATTGGCTGCTTCTCTCAGGGACATGCTTCCCCCAGATGTAGGCATGGCATGCTTCCTCATCTCCTTCAGATCTTTACTCTAATAACATCTTTTTAATGAGCAATTATTTGATTGCATTATTTAAAACTGCAACTTCTTACTCTGGAATTCCTTATCCTACTTAACTTTTCTCCACAGCAAGTATTATCTTCTAACAGACTTCCAGTTTACTTATTTTCTTTATTGTCTGCCTCTCTGCACTATCATGAAGGCTTCACCAGGAAAAGTGCTTCTTGTCTGTTCACTGCTGTATCTTCAACACCTAGAACAGTGTCTGGCATATGGATTCTGTCTAATAAATATTTGTAAAAAGTTAGAACTCAGAGGCCCATTTTCAGGATGAGAGTTATGGAGGAATTATTCATATGTCAAAAAATTTTTAGAGATGTAGTAAGCAATTACTACTTGTTTACATTTTTATACTTTTTATTAAAGCAAGATCATTTTAATAAGAATCAAGATTTAGGTTAGTCATGAAGGATGGTTTTTATGTTTGCTTTAATGTTAAAAATTAGCATGACACACCAATTTTACAGAATGGGACAAAAATATAATAAATGCTTGGAGCCTCAACATTAAATCAGATCCTGAAAATTTTTGCCATATTTGCTCCTCACAATTTGTTTAAAAAATTACAGGTACAATTGAAACATCTCGAAATATCTACTGATCCCATTTTTCTCTACCACATTCCTAAATTGACTACTATCCTGAATTTGGTGTTTGAAATTCCCATGAATTTATATATACATAAGAACATATGGATGTTTCCGCATATTTCTTTAATATTGTTTTATATTATTTCACATTTTATATATGTGATGCCATAATTCAAGTCATGTTCAACTTGCTTTCCCCCTCACCATAATTCTGTTGATAGGATATCTATCTGATAATACAGATAGCTCAAGTTAATTAATTTTAATTTCTATGTATATTTAATGATATGACTATGCCAAAATGTATTTATTCATTCTCCTATTGATAAACATTTAGGTGGTCTCTAATTTTTTTATTGTTATATACTGCTATAATTAATTTTTTGTACACCCATTATTGTGAACGTGTGTGAGAATTTCTCTGATGTACTTAAAAATGTAAATTTTAAATCAAACCTTACACACATTTTCAGCTTCATTAGATACTACTAAATTATACTCCAAAGTCATTATATTGTTGACTACATAAAAGTAAGGATGAACTTTTTTCTCTAGATCCTTTCAGTAGCTGTTGTTGTCAGACTTAAAATTTTCTAAGTTGACATGTGTGAAATGGTGTCTAACAGTTGCTTTATTTGCATGTCCCTGATTAGTCATGTGGTTGAGAATCTTTTCATTGTTGATTGACTATATAAATTGTCTCTTCAAGGAATTATTTGTTCAAAAGCCTTTAATCATTGACCTCTAGAGTAGTTAGTCTTTTTCTTGCAGATTTGTAAGTGTTCTTCATAAATTTTGTATATAAAATTTTTGAAAGTTTTAGGTAAGGTGACCAACCAAACCAAACCATTTTTAAGAATGCAAGGGTGTACCTTTAATAATTATGTCCAGCTAATAGAAGAAAATCAGGATTATCCTGGGCACTCTGTGTTATATGGTTACCTAGTTATAAGCATTGGCAACTATAGCTTCTCTTTTAACTTTGTTGATAGTATATTTCACTGAACAGATGATTTTAATTAGAAGGTAATCAAATTCATCAATTTTTAAGCTAGTCACAAAAAGATAAATGCTGTATGATTACACTTACATGAGATACCTAGAATAGTCAAATTCATAAAGACAGAAAGTAGAATGGTGGCTTCCAAGGGATGGGAGGAGAGGGGAATAAGGAGGTATTGTTTAATGGGTAAAGAGTTTCAGATTCACTTTGTGATACAGCAGAAACTAATACACCATTGTAAACCAATTATACTCCAATAAATATGTTAAAAAAAAAAAGTTTCAGATTTGCAAGATTAAAAGTGTCCTGGAGATGGACAGTAGTGATGCTTGCATAACAATGTGAATGTACACAGAACTGTACACTTAAAAATGATTAAAATGGTAAATTTAATTTTATGTATACTTAACTATAATGAAAGTATAAAATTAAAATCAGTAAATTAGTATAAAGAAAAAATCACCAGTTTTTTATTAGTTGATTACATTTATAGCATCTCATACATCTTTTTTTTTAGGGGGTATCTGAGAGGTTTAAAAGATTGTATTCTTTGTTTGTTTGTTTGTTTGTTTAGTGGCCCATTTGTTACTTGAAGCCAAATCTTATTTCACTTCTGACACCATAATACAGAATAAAATAATGCTCCAGAATTTATACTTCAATGAAAATCCCAAGATGGTACTCTTTTTTTTTTTTTTCACACACACACATGTTTATTTGTTTTAATGACTGAGAATCTTCGTTTTGCTCTCACACTTGATGGTAATTTAGCTGGATATAAAATATCTAGTGGATGATATTTTTTTCTGAGTACTTTCCTTGTGTTCAGCCTAGTGACCCGTTCTTTGTGGGAAATGTCATGTCTCTTTGATAACTTTGCATTTTCTCTTTTACTGCAATGTTATGCAGTTTTATTACATTTGTTAGTTTAGATTTAGATTCATTTAATGGGTTAGTAATTAAATTTTACTTTAATCTGAGGATTTGGGTCTTTTTGTATGTCTTGTAAAATATTCTGCCATTATTTCTTTAAAATAAAATTGTTTCTTCATCAGTTTTTTTTATGGAATTCCTATTAGATAATTTGAATCTTCTTAACTGACCCCACACTTCTCATAGTTGCTCTTTGTATGTTAAAAATTTGGATAAATATTTTAATTTTTCAACTAAATTTGCTCTTGATTAGACATTGTAAATTTTGAGTATTTTTTCAGAAAATAATTTTTCATTTCTAATATGTCCAGTTTGTTCTTTTACATATTCATATTTTGTTTTATATCTATTGGGTTTTTAAATTTTGTTTTTAATAGATGTTATTCTTTTATTTATGTCTCTGATCAACCTAGGCATTCTTTTGAAACCTTCTTCAGAGTGTTCCATAAGATTATTTTCATCTGGAATGAGTTCATATTTTTAGTTTTATTTTCATTTTGATTTAACTTTCCTTCCAATAGAAGATTTTTGGGTTTTGTGTTTGTCTATATTGACCCTTGGGACTTTACTTATGTAATGTTGCTTTGGGTTTTCTGCTTTATTATAATATGGTAGAATCTCAAGATCTGGTCATATAGTGGGTAGTTGATTCAATTCCTGGGTTATGAGGCTAAGTCTTTTTCTTCTCACTATCCTAGATAGAGAGATTCCCTTGAAAATCTAGCCCAAGACAGTGTATCAGCAGCTTTTTTTCCCAAGCCCCCTTGTATGAATAAGGCATCCCATACTGGTCCTAGCCTCAGGCAGTGAGTTTGGCTCTTGTCTTCTCTTCTGTATGGAAAATTTTAATCTTCAACACCACCTGGTTACAAAGCTATTGAGCAACACTGCTTGCTTCCAGTCTTGAAACCCACTGGGCCTATGATTTTCTCCCAGGTCATTACTTTGTATTTCTATAGTAGCCCCATGTTCCATTGGATTTATCCCTTTGTGTTTTATTGCTACTGCTGTGTGTTTTGAGTAAAAGCAATATGTCTAACCATGCATTTAATGTCTTGACCAGAATCATTCATTAAATATAATAATTCAAAATGGGCATAATACATTATAGAAGGGAATAGAAATAAAAATTGTGATCTTATTTCCCAAGGGTGAAAACTATTATGAAATAGTTTAAGGGCTAAATAAACTTTCAAGTAAAGGGATCCACTGGCACCTTTTCTTGAATATGCATTCCATCGTTCTAATCATTATGAGTTTTTTTGACTGTTCCATCTTCCTCTCTGAAGCCTTTAGTTAAAGTGGATATTGGGAGTACTGGGAGATGAGCAGTAAAGTGAGGCAGACCTGTCAGTGGACATATTTTAAGAAATATTTTTTCCAGTTAATTTACTGGAGATGCCTTTTAGTATTGGGCACCAGACCTTATGTAAATCCTCACGCTATGTTGTGTCCCATTTGTAACAAGGGGAATGAAATATAAATTGATTTTGAACAAAAGATATGAGCATTTCTCAGAGACATCCCAAAATTCCCACGAAGTTTAGCTCTTAGGAAATCAAGCCACTGTGACAATGACCCAATCTATTATTGCTCTAACTGACCCAGTTTTCCTGTGGAGACATTCGTCAAATGGTGAGAATAGATTATGGTGCTTGTTAATTAATATGAAGTTTAGTGAAATAATATGGAATATACTATGGAAAACTGTGTAGTTAAAAGTTAAATGATCATTTGTAAGTCTCTAGTGATCCAAACTGGTTTTTGGTTTTTTTGTTTGTTTGTTTGTTTTTTAGTGAATAAAAAAAACTCTTTGCTACAGAATGACTGTGAAAAGTATGGTATAAAAGATAAATGACATCAGTTCATAAAGGAGATAGAGGACATCTAATTTGCAATTTTCTACTGACCATGCCATAACTTGCAATGTTATATAATTCTAGAATAGCTAACATTTATTGAGTATTTAATATCAGGTGATGTGCTAGTGCAGTTCATATATTATCTTACTTAACCTTCCAAACAATCCAATGATATATATCTCAATTTTAGAAATGAGATTACTGAGACTTAAGGAGGATGAGTAACTTACACATGAATGTACACAGCTTGTAGATGATAGATTCAGCATTTAATTCAGGTTTGCTTGAGCTTAACCATTATTCTAAATTGTGTCTCAGTAACAACATAATCAGATTAGATAAAAGAACAAATGTGGTTATATGAATTTTTTATTATTCAAGGATTAGGACCATATTAAAAAATAAAACTTGAGAATAGAAAGTTCTTCAAAACTGATGGAAACATGTCAGAAGAACAGAGGAGTCAGTTTGAAGGAGCTCCCACTAACCAAATATGGGATCATTTGAGCATCAAGAATTATAATTACAGCTAAAAAATAGGAAAAGGGGAGGGATGGAAGGAAGGAGGGAAGGAAGGAAGGAAGGAAGGGAGGGAGGAAGGAAAGTTCTTCCTCATTGAAGGATGCCAGCTAATAAATGTTGAAGGAATGATAGAAATAGAATCATGATTTGCAAGCAACTTAGTAATAATCGATTCGGGTAAAGGTTATCAATGAACACTAAAATAAATGGGTAAAAGATATTGGGAACAGGATATTCATACAGGGTCAGAGTATTACTCCAAAGGTTACTTGTTAATTATAAAGAGAAAAGAATCATTTGCAATGGAGAAATTTGATGCATATTACCTTAGCCAAATGATTGAAAGGAATATCACCAATAGTGAAAAAATATGACAATATTATATCATGATATGATATGGGGAAGTACACAATATCAATTAAGAAATTTTTTTGCAAAAAATATTTAATGTGTATATAGTCAAGAAGAAATGATTAGACAACTCTAGCTTGCAAGATGATCTGCTAAATAACTTGGCCAGATTTTAAAATGTCAATGTCTTGAATGACAAAAAGAAAGAGGAAGAGGAGAAGGAGGAAGAGGAGGAGGAGAAAAAAGAGGATAAAGAGAAAGAAGTAAAGGAAAAAGAGTTGAAAAACAGTTCTAGGACACAAGAGACGTAACTTAAATTCAAAATGATATTTGATTGGATCCCAGAATCAAGTTAAAATGACCATTAAGACATTATTGGGACAATGGGGAAGTTTAAATGTAAACCATATATTAGATAATACTTCTGAATCAATGCTAAATATCTGGGTGTGATAATAGCATTATTAATATGTAGAAAAATATTCTCATTATTAACAGATACATGCTGAAATATTTAAGGGTGAAGTATCATGATATTTATATCTTACCTTTAAGTGGATCAAAAAAGGTGCATCTAGGTAAGGTATACGTGTGTTCCTTGTACTATATTTTCAATTTTTTATGGGCTTGAAATTTTGCAAAATGAAAAAGTTGGGAAAAAATAACTTCATTTATTTGCAATTGATTCCATCAATTTATTTGACTACATTAATGATCAAATATAATAATGACTGAAGGTATGTGGGGGAATTACTTAATTACTCTACTTAATTACCAATTACTCTACTTAATTAGTAAAAAGTCACCTTCACTCAGTGACTCTTTTCCAACAATTTTTTCTTTTTCTTTTCTTTCTTCTTTATTTTATTTATTTATTTTTTTTTTGGAAGAAATGTAGACATAACCACTGGTTCAAAGCAACATAATACCAGGCTACGTATGGTCTTTTCTCTGGTCATTGAAGAAAGTTTCTCTCTACCTCCCTAGTCAAACTTGGCTAATGTAAGACAATCTTAAAATTTTGACATTTAGACTTGGCAAATGCAGAATTCTCTTAAATATATACTTACAACTACCAGATGGAAACTTTATGGTTTCCTAGGTTATTCAAAAAAGCAGTCCATTTATCACTTAAGGTTTAAAAGACCCTGACTAGCCAAAGCAATCTTGAGAAAGAAAAACGGAGCTGGAGAAATCAATCTCCCTGACTTCGGACTATACTACAAAGCTACAGTCACCAAGACAGTATGGTACTGGCACAAAAAACAGAAATATAGATCAATGGAACAGGACAGAAAGCCCAGAGATAAACCCATGCACATATGGTCAACTTATCTTTGATGTAGGAGGCAAGAGTATATAGTGGAGAAAAGACAGCCTCTTCAATAAGTAGTGCAGGGAAAACTGGACAGCTACATATAAAACAATGAAATTAGAACACTTCCTAACACCATACACAAATATAAACTCCAAATGGATGAAAGACCTAATGTAAGGCCAGACACTATAAAACTCTTAGTGGAAAACATAGGCAGAACACTCTATGACATAAATCACAGCAAGATCCTTTTTGACCCACCTCCTAGATAAATGGAAATAAAAACAAAAATAAACAAATAGGACCTAATGAAACTTAAAAGCTTTTTGTACAGCAAAGGAAACCATGAAAAAGACGAAAAGACAACCCTCAGAATGGGAGAAAATATTTGCAAATGAAGCAACTGACAAAGGATTAATCTCCAAAATGTACAAGCAGCTCATGCAGCTCAATATCGAAAAAACAAAAATGGGCAGAAGACCTAAATAGACATTTCTCCAAAGAAGATATACAGATTGCCAACAAACACATGAAAGGATGCTCAACATCACTAATCATTAGAGAAATGCAAATCAAAACTACAATGAGGTATCACCTCACACCAGTCAGAATGGCCATCATCAAAAAATCTATAAACAATAAATGCTGGAGAGGGTGTGGAGAAAAGGGAACCCTCTTTCACTGTTGGTGGGAATGTAAATTGATACAGCCACTGTGGAGAACAGTATGGAGTTTCCTTAAAAAACTAAAAATAGAACTCTACCATACAACCCATCAATCCCACTACTGGGCATATACCCTGAGAAAAGCATAATTCAAAAAGAGACATGTACCACAATATTCATTGCAGCACTATTTACAATAGCCAGGACATGGAAGCAACCTAAGTGTCCATCAACAGATGAATGGATAAAGAAGATGTGGCACATATATACAATGGAATATTACTCAGCCATAAAGCAAAACGAAATTGAGTTATTTGTAGTGAGGTGGATGGACCTAGAGTCTGTCATACAGAGTGAAGTAAGTCAGAAAGAGAAAAACAAATACCATATGCTAACACATGTATATGGAATCTAAAAAAGAAAAAGTGATTCTGATGAACCTAGGGGCAGGACAAGAATAAAGATGCAGATGTAGAGAATGAACTTGAGGACATGGGGAGGGGGAAGGGTAAGCTGGGACAAAGTGAGAGAGTAACATTGACATATATACACTACCAAATGTAAAATAGATAGCTAGTGGGAAGCAGCTGCATAACACAGGGGGATCAGTTTGGTGCTTTGTGACCACCTAGAGGGGTGGGATAGGGAGGATGGGAGGGAGACACAAGAGGGAGGGGATATGGGGATATACATATACATATAGCTGATTCACTTTGTTATACAGCAGAAACTAACACAACATTGTAAAGCAATTATACTCCAATAAAGATGTTAATGTTGATTAAAAAAAAAAAAAGCTGCACTAAGCTATAGAAACAGTTCCACTTAGGTAAGCACAAATTTTAATTAGAAAATATTTGTGCTTCTTTCTAGTCTAATTTTCCCATGTTTCCGGTTTAAATCTTACGCAAAAACAATAATTGCTATCACTTAAGTAATGTGTATTATGTGTCAAACACTTTTAGGAATCTTATATATTATCTCCAATCAAAAAATTACTACCCAATATATGTAGGTATTATTCCCCCACTTTAAAAATGAAGGAACAGACTCAGAGATGTTAAGTGTCTTTCCCAGGGCCCTACAACGTGCTTAGTGTTCAAGTTAGACTTCAAACCAAGTCTGTTTTGCTCCAAAGACATTTCCCTATCTACTGTCACAGACTGTCTCCTTGATGGAATGTGTCACTTCATATAATATAAAATGTATAGTTGCCAAGATAAAAAATTATGTACTCATGTAGGTATACAGGCCTATTCATGGCCTATACAGGTATTCTGGTGACATCAAGTAAATTAAAAAGTGACTATAGTGCTTATTTAAAACGTCCACTATTGCTTTACTCAAGATAAATAACTAGAGGGTAATGAAAAGACAAATAAGACATAGCCCCCTCCTTTAATGAAACGTCCAGGTAAATAACTTAATTTTTAAGAAGTACAAAGACACCCATAGCTTCCTGACCAACACAATTTATTGTTCTCTCCCTCTCTCTCTCTTTTTTTTTTTTTTATAGAATTGTCACTGGGAAATGGTGTCCGGCCAAAGACTACATTTCCCAGTCCCTTTTACATCAGGTGTGGTTGAGTTCTCAGCAATGGAAAGCTAACAAAATTGATGTGTTTTATTTTCAGGGCATAGTTTTTAAAAAATCAGTGTTTTTTTCCCATACTCTTTTTCTTCTACCGAAACCTTGGTGGTAGAGCCACAAAATGGAAGGTGCCTAAGTTCGTGAACCACTATGTGGAGGAAAGCCACCACAGATCAGGAACAGTTGTCTCAGTCTATTACATGAGAAACATAAACTTCTATTGGATTAAGATATTAAACTTTTAGCATTTATTTGCTACTGTAATTCTTATTGCCCTAACACTAATAATAATGCAGAAATTAGTAAGTTGAGTCAGACTGTTGTAACACAAGACATAAAACAGGCAACACTGGATTTACTTTTTGTGTTAAGCAGGGAGAAAACAGATGGTGGAGAATGAAAATATGAAGACACTATTATATGGAATAAAAAGTTAGACTGAATATTTCCTATTCTATCAAGACAAACTACCCACAGAACCTGTAGCTCTAAAGGAAGAAGTTAGAAAAAGCTGTAGTTATTGTGTATTGATTATTTGTTGCATGTAACAAGGTACTAGAAAAAGAGATGAGCTCAGGCAGATAGTAACTGGTTTAAAAGAAGGCTAGTCAAGGGTCTAGGTCAAGCAATAGATAAAGGAATTCATCCCATAAAGCATATTTCTGAGGACTTTGTGGAAGTCCCAAGAAAAGGGTACTTAAAATGCCTGATCAGCAAGATCCCATAATTCTTATGAATCAATCAAAGCTGGATGTTTCCCTTTTTTTTTTGCTAAAGATGGCTTTTACAAATGGGACCTAATCAAACTTACAAGCCTTTGTATAGCAAAGGAAACCATAAACAAAATAAAAAGACAGCCTACAGACTGGGAGAAAATATTTGCAAATGATGCAACCAACAAGGGCTTAATTTACAAAATATACAAACAGCTCATACAACTCAATAAAAAAAAAAATCCAATCGAAAAATGGGAAGAAGACCTAAATAGACATTTCTCCAAAGAAGACATAGAGATGGCCAACAGGCACATGAAAAGATGCTCAACATCACTAATTATTAGAGAAATACAAGTCAAAACCACAACGAGGTACCACCTCACACAGGTCAGAATGGTCATCATCAAACAGTCTACAAAGTAACGAATGCTGGAGAGGGTATGGAGAAAAGGGAACCCTCCTACACTGTTGGTGGGAATGTAAATTGGTGCAGCCACTATGGAGAATAATATGGAGGTTCCTTAAAAAACTAAAAATAGAGCTATCATATGATCCAGCAATCCCTCTCCTGGGCATATATCTGGAGAAAACTCTGATTTGAAAAGATACATGCACCCCAATATTCATTGCAGCACTAAGTACAATAGCCAAGACATGGAAACAATCTAAATGTCCATTAACAGAGGAATGGATAAAGAAGATGTGGTACATCTATACAATGGAATACTCCTCAGCCATAAAAAAGAATGAAATAATGCCATTTGCATCAACACGAATGTACCTAAAGATTATCATACTAAGTGAAGTAAGTCAGAAAGAGAAAGACAAATACCATATGATATCACTTATATGTGGAATCTAACATATGACACAAATGAACTTATCTACAAAACAAAAACAGACTCACAGACGTAGAGAAGAGACTTGTGGTTGCTAAGGGGGAGGAAGAGTGGGGGAGGGTTGGATTGGGAGTTTGGGGTTAGCATATGCAAACTATTATATACAGAATGGATAAACAGCAAAGTTCTACAAGAGGAACTATATTCAATGTCCTATGATAAACCATAATGGAAAAGAATATGAAAAAGAATATATATATGTGTATATATATATGCATACATACATGTATATGTATAACTGAATCACTTTGCTGTACAGCAGAAATTAACATAACATTGTAAATCAACTACACTTCAATAAAATAAATTTTTTTAAAAGATGTCTTTTAATGCAGATATTTTACCTTTGCTTCACCACTGTATTTGGGTCAAAGATCAGGAGACAGATAACTTGTCTTTTTAATTTATAATTTAGGGTATCATAAGGAATAATATTTGAACCAGATGGATAGGAGGATAGACCTGTGCATGAGATCTTGGAGTTTGAGGTAGATAAGATAATTGGACTTAAGGTTGTCTCCCTTGAGGAGAAGTGAGTTTGTCCTATGAGTGAGAGAAAGGTGCAGAGAGGTATAACATTGTAAATTATGCCAGCTATTCTCTAAATTTTGTGCTCTCCTTTCCATAGGATAGAGTTGTCATTAGGAAAGATCATTTTTATACACCCATATCAATGTTAAAAATTATTATTCTTTTTAATGCTTGCCAATGTGATTGATTACAACTGATATCTCATTATTCTTTTATAATATGCTATTCTGTTGATTACTAGTGAGCTTGTATATATAACAAGATATGTTCATTGGCCATTTCAAGTTACTTTCTGTGAATTGCCTGGATGTATACCAGATACCATTTATGTGCTATTTCTGAGCCATATCTCCTGAGACCTTGGACACTTGTTCTGTTCCAGCTACTAGTGAAGCAACCAACTCTGTAGGGGCTCTCACTGCTTCATGTGGGCACAACATGACAGTTACTTACCTCATGAAATCTGTTTGGAACTCATGCCTGTGGTCTGGGGAGCTTAAAGCCCCCTGGGGTAAACTTTCAGTAATGTGAGACACAACCATAAATAAGTACTAGGAGTGGCTCTAGAACACAGAGCCTCAGAATGGGATTTTGGAGATGGATTACTCACCATTCTGAAGGCAATAGGAACCCCGCTGCAGGTGGCAAGTGGAGTGGCCATGCCTGGGATGCACTGGCTTCACAATTATTAAGGATTTTATCTATGGTTAATTGGTGAAAGGTAACATTGGGATAGAGAACATCTAGTGGACTAAATAGTAGAGAGGCAATGAAAATTATAAAGATTGTAGCTTCTGTTACAAAAACTATGGGGGGGAGGTGTGGTGAGGGAGAGAGATAGAGTAAGGGTGTCAGAATTGCAAACAGATTTAATGTGCAGCTTCAAAAAGCTTTTATGTAAAAGTCAGACATTGGTAAGATCAGAGAAAGACCTTAGGTCTGGAATGGGGATATATGAATGAACAAGCCAGAGAATATATTGAACGTATAAATTTCTCTGAAACTTCTAGGCCCACAGAAGGATCTGCCTCCTGCTTACCAGAAGAGAACTGCCTTTTCTTTGCCTGGAGGGCATGTAACGACCTTACCTGAAAGCAAGTACTTGGTAGATGATGCTTATACCTCACAACCCTTATTACTTCCGGGCCGATAACAAGGATCAGGTCTCAGTATAGTCTGAGTAGGAAAGTACAGTCCCTGCTCCAGGAGAAATATTTCCTACGCACCAACAAGTTGAAGGGCCTGGTTAATATATGCCAGCAAGGACCGGGGAAAAACGTGTCGGGAAGGACATTGAGAAGTTTAAACCAAGGGGGAAGGTTTTTAGGCTGGACAAAGCAGGATTTATGGATTGGGGGCTACTTACCTATGATTCAGAAATTCAGTGTTTTGGCAAGAATATCTGGAGTTAGTTGTAATACTGTATTGAGATGCTTCCTTGAAGCTTGGACATATGTTAGCCGCATACTTCTTACCCCCAATTCCCTGGGCTACCTAATAAAGTGGAGGCACATAATTTTTTTTTTTTTTTTGCATCAGGTTTGCTTTCTGGGGAAACCCGGCTAAGATAAGTTGTTTGATGCTTTGTCATTGCTTTGTAAAAACTCTTTATATTATGGATTTATATTTTGTATTTATATTACATGTATGGATTATAATGTATGTAACATATATATACTATGTATTTTTGTATGTTTTAATATATGATATATTTATTTAATATATTTGTTTCCACTTTTTGCTATATATGATGCAGATACTTCTTTCTTTTTGAAAATTTTTAAACTTTATTTTTGGTGTCATTCACCATATAGACATTCTTAACTTACTGTATGGATGAATCATGCCAATTTTTCTTGAATAAATTTTGAGATGTTATATTACTTAAGAAGTCCTTTCCACACATAGGAAGGTTAGGAGAGCTCAAACTTTAGTTACTTGTTCTTTCTCCTATTCGCTTGATGGCTGGTGATTTTCATATAATGTGGTTTGAGATACTGTTTTTCTCCTCTGCCTTATTGATGATCACATCAACCTATTTACTACTACTAGTAGTAATTTAAAACTCTTTATCTTTAGGGGGAAACATCTTGTTTATAAAGTGGAGGATAACTATATTAATACTGTACTGGATAGAAATTATTTCCATAGTTTGGATTTTGTGTACATTAATATGATTGATCAGGGGGCACGGAAGGGGAGGTCTGCCTTAAGAGTGTGTATGTCTGTGTGTATGTGTGTGTTTATTGAAATATTTATGCAGTAATGTTTAAGAAACAAGAAGCAGGAAGGTCTGGAGCCAGGCTACCGGTGTTCAAAATTTGAGTTCACTACTAAGGTTTAGATGATTTTACAAAAGTGACTTCTGTCTCCATTTTGTCATCTGTAAAATCAAGATAAAAGTAACAGCTAACTCAAAATATTATTATTATCATATTTATCATTCAATATATTAAAATGCTTAAATATGTGTTTTATATAGTAAGTTCTCAATAAATGTTATTGCTCTTCCTCCTTATTATCATTATTATTTTCATTATTATTTTTACACAGGGCTTACACGTTCTAGTTTGTTCACAGGCTCCAATGCAATCTGCATGACCTGTTTGTGTATCTTTCTGGTCTTTATTAGGTATTTGTGTTTGAGGCCCCTGGTCTCTTTTTTCTACCATAATTTTATAGTTGTTTATATGTATTACTAACTTCATAAACTAAGCTGTGCAGTTTTCAAACACCTTTTTGTGTATACTAACAAATTATGTATCTCCCAAAATACTAATAAAATAAACTGAAATACTGGCCCTGGAGGTTTTGGGGGTTGGATGGGTAATTATTTAGTAACTTTATTAGTTTTCTGTTCTTATGTGAATCAACTTATTTATCCACATATTGCCTGACAATCAGTATTTTTATATGTATTAGCATAAAGTGGTAACTATTATGCTCCTTTACTTAAAAAACTCATGCAAATTTGTTATGAATCCTGGGTTTTCTGGAAGATAAAGTTTAGTGTTTCAGAATGTTTATTAGGGAGCATCTTTTATAAAAGTTTTTATTGGAGTATAGTTGATTTACAATGTTGTGTTAGTTTCAGGTGTACAGCAAAGTGAATCAGTTTTACATATACATATATCCACTCTTTTTTAGATTCTTTTCTCATATAGGCCATTACTAGGGAGCATCTTTGAGATCAGTAGCTGTGGAAGAGAAGGGGCAGAAGGAGATGTCAAGCTATGATACCAGCCTAAGAGCCTCAGCTCACCTAATGAGGTGCTCGGGCAATGAAATGGTCCTTTAGATTATCCCATATTGTATAGTGGGACTTTATACTTCATCTTGATCAGCCATTGGATGTGAGGGAAGGTCATGACCTTGAAGGAGCAGTCTGAAGATGCTGACAGCTGAAGGCCATCCACTGATAGCACTTCCAACAGTTAGCTGGCCAGAGTCCTTCCTCCAAGGGGAATATGGATGGTGCATCTCCAAGGCCACCACAGATCCTATTTATAATCATTCCTTTCTCTTTCTTGTTACCTAAAGCAAAATACCAAGAGTTTTTCAAAGTGTTTTTGTCTATACCATTTTAAAAACTGCTCTTAACCGGGCTTTGCTTTTTATTTACTAATTTATATAATTTTTTTGTTTTAATTTTTACATATTCATGCTTTTCTTGGGGTTTATACTGTATTTTTCTTATTTGAATATTTAGTTAAATTATATGAATTCTATTTCCTTGCATCTGAGTATAGCTTTGCTCGCAGCACATAGATTTTGATAGTGTAACATTTTTCTTCTCATAGATATTGGAATAATCTGTCATATGTTGTTTTCATTTAGTTTTTAGGTGTGATTCTTAATCTCTAGACCCTTCTTAATTTTTCTCTTAGCTGCTTAATTTTTCCATATATGGTATAAGATAGAGGCATACATAATGTCATCCTTGCACTTTTGGAAGATTTTTCAGTGGCATGTTATACAATACATTTTTAATATATTCTATGAATACTTGAAAACAAGTTTCTTGTTTTTTTCTTTAATAAAACTCTTTTATGAGTTTTATTTAAATTATTGACCTGAGACTGATAATGGAATTAGAAAAGTGTCTACTAGTAGCAAAAGTTAGTTTTTCCTTGTATATTTTGTATTTTTACAATATGAAGATTCAAGATCTTTATAGCTTTGATATGGAGCTAACTTTTATTAATATACAAAAGTCTCTTTTCCCTATTTAGTGCTTTTGGTTTGATTTCTGTTGAATCAGCTGTTAATATGTTTAGTCCTGATTTTTTTTTGCTTAAATTTGCTTAAATCGGCGTCATATAGTTATCTATGGATGAGGATAGAGGTATATATGATAAAGATGAAATTAGGTATAATACCTTTAATATCTCATTTGCAGAATTGAAATTAAAATTACCAAATAGTATAGACAGAGTTATTTCATAATAATAACTGCTAATGAAGTAAATCTATTTGAATATAAACTGGTCTGAAAAGTTTTAAAACACAGGATAAGTGTTTTTTAAACTGTATCTTAGGTGCATTTTCCAATAATATGCTTAGAATATTTACATTTATTTTCTGAATACATTTTCAGGTAAAGCACCTTTAAATTTAAAGCAACAGTTTTAATTGTTAACCTGAAAAAGTACAATAAATACAACACAGAGTCCAAAAAGCTTGGTAACTCAGGGAAAAGAGTTAACTTTAGTTCAGATACTTTTATGTAAGGATACTTTTTTTTTTTTTTTGGCTTTGTTGGGTCTTCATTGCTGCGCGCAGGCTTCGTTACAGTGTGTGGGCTTCTCATTGTGGTAGCTTCTCTTAAGAGGTTGCAGAGCACAGGCTCTTGGCAGCGGGCTTCAGTAGTTGCAGCACGTGGGCTCAGTAGTTGTGGCTTATGGGCTTATTTGCTCCGTGGCATGTGGAATCTTCCTAGATCAGGGCTCGAACCTGTGTTCCCTGCATTGGCAGGCAGATTCTTAACCACTGGGCCACCAGGGAAGCCCTGTAGGGAGACTTTAATAATGATAATTAAGAGTTCAAGCAGGTAAGATGGCTAAACTCTTATTATAAGTTGGCTGTAGCTCAATCTCAGTGTTGATCATGCCCACTATATGTATAATTGTGTTTTCGCTAGTTTTATAATTTAGTTTTCTTCTTTAGGCAGATGATCTGTCTCTTATTCAGTGGTTTTAGAATTCTTGTCTTTATTTTTTGGGTCATCAGTAAAGGCTTGAATTTGGATTTCACAACAGTTTTAAATGAACTTTTTGTGCCTACTTGCTGCCAAGACAAATCACCTAAAATGAAAAGCAGATGTCCTCATTGGTTCTGTTACCTCAAAACCCCAAACTCTCAATTTAGTAATGAAGAAGTTGATGTTATTTTTGGTTTCAAACTTCTCATTAATACATAGAAGTGGAAGGTATTGTTGTTAACCTCAATTTACTATTTCCCAACATTAGGGGCTCCCATTGGTTATTATGCCCTTGACTTGCTTTTCAATGATTATATTGTCATTCTTTTCAATTCTACATTCATGTACTCTATCTACTTAAGGAACTACTTGTCGCATCATGGCAGATAAATGGGTACTGAGTTTTTGCTTTTGAAAAATCATGACAAATTTAAAATCTCCAAAATATATCAAAGGAGACCTTTCAGCATTTCTTTCAGGACCTTAAAATATATGAACTTATGGTAAAAAATACACATGAAGTGGGCCTGAATTCAATTGAATGTCATTTAAATATATCCAAAAATTTTGGACTTTACAGATAGAAAGAATTTGAAAAGAAGTCAGGAGAAAACCAAGCAGTAAGTAGTAAACCCAATCAAGCAGTGAAACACCCTGAGGAGGGGCTTGGGGCTTGAAGGTTTAAATTAGATGGAAATGATGAATTTATAACTTGAATCTATGGGATGTGAGCTGTGAGATCTGTCTTTTTCTCAGTAAGGTATGAAGTTCTTTTAATATGTACTGGCTATAAAAAAAGGTCAGAGGAAGAATTAAAATCCTATTTCCTGGTCAAATTTCCTTGGCCAAAATTTTGTTTACCCAGCTAAGACTATAACCCCATATCTCTTAGAATGAACTGATTGGCTCTTTAATGTATAAGTACTCGTAGCCCATGGAAATTAGAAACATATATGGAGGGTATGAAGTAATTAACACCTTTAGGATGGCTGTTTTCTTGTGTTTGTAATGCTTTAGAAAACATGGCAATTATAATATCTAATTATTGGCCAAATGACTCTAATACTCTAATTGAATATTTCATTTTAAACTTGTGATTATAAATTTAGAATTGTAAAATAATTTGGCAAAGTTTTTAACAGTATTCTAATATTTGAGAAAGTATAATATTCAACATACTTTTGTTGGCCATAATTTGTTATGGCCATGAATGATCTTCATTGGCAAGAATGTATTTGTTTGTTAAATAATTTAAGTAGTTAAAAATATAATATTTGGGATTTATAAATGTGATTGTACTTGTTTATGATGGTTTTATTAACTACATTTGAAAATGGATGACTTCAAAGTTTCTATTGGATTAGTCAAATGTTCTCTTGACAATTATACTTAAAATTGTTCAGATTAATAAGATTTTTAAGTTAGCCTTTGCATTAGTTTTCTGTTGTTAGTGTAACAAATTACCACAATTTAGTGGCTTAAAAGAATACAACGTTATTATCTTTCAGTTCTCGAGGCCAGAAGTCCAAAATATGTTTTAGAGACTAAAAGCATGGTGTTGGCAAGGCTGTGTTCTTTCTGGAGGTTCTAGAGAGAATCTATTTCCTTGAGATTTCCAGCTTCTAGAAGCTACCTGCATTCCTTGACTCATGGCCCCTATCTCCATCTTCAGGCCAGCAGCACAGCATCTTCAAATCTCAGTCGAACTACAGTCCCTGTTTCTGTTTTCACATCTCATTCTCTGCCTCTGACCCTCTTGCCTCCCTCTTATTAGGATCTTGTGATTATACTGGACCCACCAGATAATACAGGATAATCTTTTCATTTTAAGATTTTTAATTTAATCACATTGGCAAAGTCTTTTTTGCCATGTAATGTAACATACTCATATGTTCTGGGGATTAGGATGTGGATATCTTTGGGGTTATCTAACCTATCACAACCTTAAACATATGAGGAGGAAAAGCTTTTTGAATTTATAACTTCAATAAATTTAACATTAATTTTAATAACTCAGTTAACTGCAGCTTTTATTTATGTGCACAAAAGCCATTCTCAAAATCACCAAAAAACTCACCTTAATAGTAGCCCTTAGTTCAACAGACACTTGCCTTTCATTTGACAAATTATCTATAATTATTTTCTTTTGCTGGTGCTAGTTGCTTATAATATTCTTTATATCCCTTTTCTCTGAGTTCTTTGGATACTGATGTATAAGATCGTCTCATCCAGTCGTTCATCAGAGTAGACAATTACTTTTGATGTTCACTGACCTTGATGAAAATATATATTGGGTTGGCCAAAAAGTTCACTTGGGTTTTTCCATAAGATCTTTTGAGAAACCCAAACAAACTTTTTAGCCAACCCAGTATCTTATAGTAGGATTCCAAGCCTCTGTCAGCACTGAATTTAACTTTATCCATATATTCTTTTGACCTTTTGGCTTGGTTTTTGGTGAATCTAATAGCAGTAAAATAATTGAATTCAGTTACCTCATTTTTTAAAAATGAGTGAGGTATAAATAAATAAAAATGAAAAAAATTAACTCAGAGTGTGAGTTCTTTTAAGAATAGAAAATTTAATCCTTTGTATATGTTAAAAGTAGAAGAGTATGTTAAGTAGGAGTTAAGACTTAGTTCTATAACTTTATATGATGATCTGATTTTTGTGCTTCTTTGAAGTCCTTGGTGTTTTCTATTTTTCGTTATCTAGAGCTGATTTTGCCAACTGACAACCAGCAAGTAAAATCTATTCCATTTTAAAATTTATTAATTAGTAGATCCTCAGCAAATTTTTGTTGAGGTTGTATTCAATTATGTTAATCTAATGTCTTTAAGTAGTCTCAGTGTTCATCACTAGTACTTTCATTTTGATTTATATTTTTATCACTTGAATTGTATCATTGATTTGTTTTCTTTTCCAAGAAGAGTGCTTGGCTGCAATATTTTCCAAGTCCTTATAACATAGGAATGTCTTCAGTTGCTTTCATGTTAGAATAATAATTTGGTTGATGTGGAATTCTCAATTCACAAAACTTTTTCATTAAAATTCTTTTTTGTCCTCTCGCATTCAGTTATGCAGAAGAGAAATTTGAGGACAACCCAACTTTTGTTCTTTCATAGGTAACTTTTTTTTCTGCCTGAGTGCTAATACTTTATTTTGAGTCATTTTTTTCATTGCCTTTCTTGAGTTCATAAGGTTATTCCTTTTCACTTATACACTTGAGTAATTTCAGTTCAGAAGAGGTTTTCTTTTTTTTTTACCTTTTTTATGGTGAAAACTCTTAAGATCTACTCTCTTAGCAGATCTCATGTATACAATACAGAATTTTTAATTATAGTCACCATGCTGTACATTTGATCCTCAGAACCTATTCATCTCATAGCTGAAAGTTCATACCTTTTGACCAATATCTCCCCATCTCTATTCCTGCCACCCCCAACCCCTTCTACTCACTGCTTCTTTGAATTTGACCTTTTTTTTTAAGATTCACATATAAGCAGTTCCATACAGTATTTGTCTTTATCTGGTTTATTTCACTTAACATACAGCCCTCCAAGTTCATCCATGTTGTTGCAAATGACGAGATTTTCTTCTTTTTAGTGACTGAATAATATTTCATTGTATATATGCCACATTTTCTTGATTCATTCATACGCCAATAAGCAATTTTTTTCCATACCTTGGCTATTGTGAATAATGTTGCACTGGACATAAGGATGAAGATACTTCTTCCTGATAGTGACTTCATTTCCTTTGGATGTATACGAAAAGGGAGATTGTTGGATCATATGGTAGTTCTATCATTACTTTGTTGAGGAATCTCCATTACTGTTTTCCATTATGGCTGTAACAGGTTACATCTCCACCAGCAGTGTACAAGGATTCCCTTTGCATCACATCCTTGCCAACATTTATTCTGTTTTGTCTTTCTAATAGACATCCTAAAAGATGTGAGGTAATAACAGATTATGCTTTTTATTTGCATTTCTCTGATGATTAGTGATGATGAGCATTTTTTATATACATGTTGGCCATTTGTATGTCTTCTTTGTGAAAATATTTATTCAGGTTCTCTGTCCATTTTTAAATCAGGTTGTTTTTTGCTGTTGAGTTATAAGAACTCCGTATTTATTTTGTATATTAACCTCTTATCAGATATATGTTTTGCAAATATTTTCTCCCATTTCATTAGTTGCCTTTTCATTTTGTTGATTGTTTCATTTACAGTGTAGAAATCTTTTAGTTTGATGAACTCTTTTTATTTGTTTATTTTTGTTTTTGTTGCCTGTGCTTTTGGTGTTATAGATAAAAAAACCAATATCAAGGAGCTTTTTGTCTATGTTTTCTTTTAGGAGTTTTATGGCTTCAGGTCTAATGTTTAAGTCTTTAATCTATTTTTAGTTGATTTTTGTGTATGGTGTAAGATAAGGGTTCAATTTTATTCTTTTGCATGTGGATATCTAGTTTTCCCAGCATCATTTATTAAAGAGACAGTCTTTTCCCCATTATGTATAAGGTGCCTGGTCAATAGTTGATTGTATATGCATGAGTTTACTTTTGGGCTCTCTGTTCTGTTGATCTATGTGTCTGTTTTTATGCCAATACCATACTGTTTTGATTACTGAAACTTTGCAATCAAGATGTATGATGCCTCTAGCTTTGCTATTCTTGCTCAAGATTAGGCGTTTTTTGTGGTTCCAAACAAATTTTAGGGTTTTTTTTTTCTACTTCTGTGGAAAATGTTATTGGAATTTTCATAAAGATTATACTGAATCTCTTTGGGTATATGGACATTTTAACAATATTAATTCATCTATTCCATGTACATGAGATATCTTTCCATTTATTTCTGTATTCTTCTAGGTCTTTCATCAATGTCTAATAGTTTTCAGTGTATAGATTTACCTCCTTGGTTAAAATTATTTTATTCTTTTTGATGCTATTGTAAATGGAATTGTTTTCTTTATTTCTTTCACAGATAGTTCATTATTAGTATATAGAAACACAACTGATTTTTGTATGTTAATTTTTGTATACTACCACTTTATGAATTTATTAGTTCTAACAACTTTTTGGTAGAGTGTTCAAGGTTTTCTACATATAAGGTCTTGTTATCTGCAAGCAGTTTTACTTCTTCCTTTCTGATTAGATAACTTTTGTTTCTTTTCTTGCCTTACTGCTCTAGCTAGGTTTCCAGTACTGTGCTAAATAGAAGTGGCTAGAGTGGGCAACCTTGTCTTATTTCTAATCTTAGAGAAAAAGCTTCCAGCATTTCATTGTTGAGTATGATGTTAGCTATGGAGTTGTCATGTATGGTCTTTATTGTGTTGAGGTACATTTCTTCTGTACCTAATTAATTGAGAGTTTCATCATGAAAGGATGTTGAATTTTATTAAATGCTCTTTCTACATCTATTGAGATGATCATATAATTCTTAATCTTCATTTTGTTATGTGGTATATCTCATTTATTGATTTGAGCACGTTGAGCCATCCTTGCATCCCAGGGATAAATCCCACTTGCTTGCAGTATATAATCATTTTAATGTGCTGCTGAATTTGGTTCAGTTTGCTAAGATTTTGTTGAGGATTTTTGCATCTATATTTATCAGGGATATTGGCCTATGATTTTCTTTTCTTGTAGTGTCCTTGTCTGGCTTTGGTATCAGCTTAGGGCTGGCCTCTTCAAATGAGTTTGGAAGTATTCCCTCTTCTGCAAAGTTTTGGAAGATTTTGAGAAGAATTGGTATTAATTCTTTTTTTAATGTTTGGTAAGGTTTACCAGTGAAGCCATCTGGTCCTGGACTTTTCTTTGTTAGGAGATTTTTGATTACTAATTCAATATTTTTATTGTTATTGATCTGTTAGTATTTTCTATTACTTCATAATTCAGTCTTGGTGGATTGTCTGTTTCTAGGAATTTATCCATTTCTTCTAGGTTATCCAATTTGTTGACATATAATTGTTCTTAACAGTTTCTTATGATCCTTTGTATATTTCTGTGGTATCAGTTGAAATCTTTAGTTAGACTAACTAGTTAAAGAAGAGAGAAGACTCAAAAAAGTCAGAAAAAATTTATTTCCTGTTTAGTTTTTGCTTACTCTTAGTTTTTCAGATTTCTCACCAGGGTATACTCATAATTCTCAGGCTTAGTAACTAATCTGCTGTCCTCTATAGTAATTTTTCTTTTATAATTTCCTTTAGAGGAAACCACTAATTCATTTTTCTACAGTGTCAATTCTGCTTCTCTTTTCTCCATATGGATGCTAATTTAGCTATGCAATTAAGATATAATTTTTAATTAGCTATTTAGTTTAACTTGCCATTAATTTTGTTAATTCCACTTTCTCTCTTTGTCTGAATTAATTTTTCTCTATGAATCCCAGTATTTCTTTCACAGAGGCATATTCCTTGCATATTTTTCAATGGACTGAATAAATATTTTCTAGAATAATTTTTATTTTCTATAGGTTATAGTTTTCAGAAATATGCATTTATTTAGAATGTTTAGGATAATATTCCTTTTCCATTATGCTACAAAAACTTGCACAAGGACTTGTTTTTTTCTTTATTTTAATTCAGATTTTTATAAAAAAAGAGATATGTCCAGAAAAATAAGCCTATTTGTTCAATGTAATATAACCTTAGTATCTCCTAGCATGACTTTGTGTTAGGTGTTTTTTGTTTTTATTGTCTTTTTTTTTTGTTTGTTTTCTTTTAGAACTGCAGCTGGAAGACAAGTTGACAGTCATATGTCCCACTTCAATAACTAATCCATATCATGGATTTTTCTAGGTGACTCTTCTACATTGAGGTGAAATGGTTTCCTTTGCTAAATATAGAGTTCATTGCTTATAACTTCACATAGAATAGCAGTTCTTAATATAAGTGTTGTATATAAAGACTATAACTAATATAGATTTTTTTTGACACTAATACATTTCCCCCTACCTTTACTCATTTGAGTAAATGGCAGTTGCCTGAGCCAACAATCTGGGAGCTGTCAATGATTCTTTCCTTTACCTCAAACTCAATCTACTTTCCTCTGCATTCATTCTGCCAGAGCTTCCTTGGCATTCTTTCTGTATCTTGACTTGGCTAAGGCTATTCCTTAGAACCTTAGGGATGGAATGCTAATGTCTTGCCAGAAAAGAAGATTTTAAGAAATGTAGTTATATCACAAACACAGAACAATCTGAAAGACAAGATTTGAGAAAAAAAGGTCACATCTTTATTATTTAACGTCCATTAAATTACATAGTCATACACAAGGGAAAATAATTAGCAGGCCGATTTACTATTATCACATACAGTAATTTCCAAACCAGTGAAGGGATAAACTATAAAACCATATGGTATGTATATTATAAGATAACCTGTTCCATTCTTCTGAGTTGCTATTACTGCTTTTGAAACAGCTACAGGAAATAAAAAAGCTACTGGAATGCAGACCAGGAAAAAGTATTCCCAAAAGGCTTTGCAAAATGAAAGTTGGAATCCCTGAGTGGAAACATATTTCTAAAAAATAAGCTTTCTGTTCTAGCTAGTTCTGTTAAAAATGAAATACATTTTATACATTTGATCACATTTTTGTGTTATTTAAAAAATATGCTAGAGAAAAAGAACATTGGCACAGAAATTATAATGCATTACGTGAAGTTCAATGTGAAAAACAATACTATTATAACAACATAGTGTAGTTGGCACTTGAGATTGAACTGTTCAATTATATTGCACTTGAGGTACACCATACTAGCTTCCTTCTCATTATAAAGGGGAAAAAATTCTGGTTATCTATTGCTATGTTACACACTACCCCAAAATGTAACGGCTTAAAACAAAAACTGTTTTATTTGTGCAGGGTTCTGTGAGTTAGGAATTCAAACATGGTGTAGCAGGGAAAGTGTGTTTTTTGCCCCATGTGTTATCTACAGGAGTTAGAAGATCAAAGAAGGCTTCTCCAGTTACACATCTTAACTTCACCTAGGAAAGCTTAAAAAGCTTGGGCTGACTGGAACTGGTCTGCTAAGAGTTAAATGTCTAGGGTCTCTGTACTGGCTGTCATCTGGGTTTCTTGGTTCATCTCCATGTAATTTCCAGGCCTCTTCCTTTCCACATGACCTCTCTATGATCCCCATTATCTCTCCAACAGGGTGACTAAACTTATTCCATGGTAGCTCAAGGTGAGTGCAAAAGCAAAAGCTACAGCACCTAAGGTTAGGCATGAAACTGGCACACTATCACTTTTACTGAATTATATTGGTTAAAGCAATAGAAAAATCATAGGGTCCAGATTTAAAGGTAGGTGATTACACAAAGGTATGAATCCCAAGAAGTATGATATTTTTGGAGGACCATCAAAGGAATAGTCTTCCACAATTCACTCCCTTACTCCTAATAGCTCACAGTCAACACAAAACCAAAATATACTCATGCCCAGGGACTTATCCAATTATGACATCAGGCCCTGTCTTATAGTCCAAGATCTTGATCTTGTCTTCTAAACCAGATCCAGGTGTGAATGAAAGGCCTTTGTCATGGCTTTTCTCACTCTGAAGATCTGTGAATTGAATAGACAAGTTATCTCTCCTCCTCACTCCAGTAGGCAATGAGGAGTTTGGGACAGTAAATTGCAATATTCACTCCAATTTGAAAAGCTGGTTAAATAGAGTTAAAATTATAAGTAGAATTAAGACTGTAGTGGATGATAAAGATGCTCCTTTGAGATCCTTTTTACTGGGCTAGTGCCTCCATCTTTAACCTGCTTGCGAGTGTTGACCTACAGCTATCCAACAACATTGGACTGGTATCTCCAGATGGTACAATATGTATCAGAACCAGTAGACCTACAGTCATGTTTTTTCTTTTTTTTGGAATTTGTGCTTCCTGTTCCTGAAGCTATAGGCCTTATGATTTTAGGCTCAGTTCCTATAAGAGGGACAGTTTTGCCAAGGGACACAGTATGAGTGCCACTGTACTTAAAACTGTGACTTTCACCAGTGACTTTGGGTTCCTGATGCCAGTAGAATAAAAGAAACAGAAAGCAATTATTACTGTCAGGAGTAATTGAAATTGATCATTATAACGGGGAAGAGTAGGACTTCTACAAAATAGTGGGGGCAGTGAGGAATGCATTTGACACTCGATAATCCATTTGGCAACTATTTCCAGTTTAAATTATTAATAGATGAATATAGCAACCAAGGCAAGATCTAATAAGGGCAAGATATAATAAGGGCATATATTGATAGATAAGTATAGAAAACAAGGTCTAAGATCCCTCAGAAAGGAGGAAGGGTCTGTGTCACTGTAGTAGATGCTATTATTGTCTTTCCCAGATCCCACTATCCTCATTTCCCCTTCTCCTATGAGTATCCCATTCTCAGGCTCTATTTTTAAGGTAAATAGACCAAGAGGCAGGCAAGTCTTAATTGAAGCCCAGTTTTACCCATTATCAATTGGATAATTTTGTATAATTCACTAGATTTCCCTAAGCCTGTTTTCTCCTCATTTCAGAATTAATTTTCTCATAGCGTTTTTGTGAAGATTTTATAGTTGATTTTGTATAGTTGGAAAAATGGCAGACAGAATAGTTATTCAAAAATTTTACCTAATGTTATCATTTCTTTTTTCTTCTCCCCTGGCACGTTGGGCCATGCCTCTTTTTGGGGTTACACATCAAACATTGATTTCACATAGAATTGTTTCTATAAGGACGTATGCTGAAGTTGATTCTCTTTCTATACCCAACCAAAATACTAATCGACAAATGAAAGCTATATGAGTATATTTATTCTTGAGAAATATAATTATATTGTTGTTACTGACATATGCATCTGTCTCTTTCATCAGGCTATAAGCTTCCTTTGTGAAATACCATATGTTATAGACCATTTTAGCTCTAATTTGTTTATTGAAGATAAAATGCTTCACATATGTCATATTTAGTATTTGTATTTTGATTTTCATGTATGTCTCTCCAGGTATATATTTCTACATGGTTGGGGATTCTATAGATTAGCTTGCTTATTGACTTATATGATTACTTTTACATTATTTTATCAGAAATTTAGCTATCTGAGCTTGAATCAGTCTATCTGTTTGATATCTATGTCAAAGAACGCTCATACTTTTAAATCTCAACAGTCTCATTATTCCTGAAAAACTTGACAGTAAAGATTTGACATGTGTCCCATATGAAACATTACTACTTAGTGGGTAACTTCTGGGCATAAATAGTTTTGTAGCTCACTCTGAAATCAAGTGAAATACTAAAAACAGAAATCTTTAGCTAAATAATGGAAACATGACATAACTATATTCTCTCATACCCACCACAAGGCAGAATTTGGACAAAGTTTTATAGTAATTAATTTAGCCTCTACTCCCACATTCCAGTTTAACCAAAATATTTTTTTAAAGAAATAGGTAAATCTTGCACTTAACCCTATCCAAAAATGGGCAGAAGACCTAAACAGACATTTCTCCTAAGAAGATATGCTCAACATCACTAATCATTAAAGAAATGCAAATCAAAACTACCACGAGGTATCACCTCACACCAGTCAGAACGGCCATCATCAAAAACTCTACAAACAATAAATGCTGGAGAGGGTGTGGAGAAAAGGGAACTCTCTTACACTGTTGGTGGGAATGTAAATTGATACAGCCACTATGGAGAACAGTATGGAGGTTCCTTAAAAAACTAAAAATCGAACTACCATACCACCCAGCAATCCCACTACTGGGGATATACCCTGAGAAAACCATAATTCAAAAAGAGTCATGTACCACAATGTTCACTGCAGCTGTATTTACAATAGCCAGGATATGGAAGCAACCTAAGTGTCCAATGACAGATGACTGGATAAAGAAGATGTGGCACATATATACAATGGAATATGACTCAGCCATAAAAAGAAACAAAACTGAGTTATTTGTAGTGAGGTGGATGGACCTAGAATCTGTCATACAGAGTGAAGTAAGTCAAGAAAGAGAAAAACAAATACCATATGCTAACACATATATATGGAATCTAAAAAAAAAAAAAAGTTTCTGAAGAACCTAGCAGCAGAACAGGAATAAAGACGCAGACATAGAGAATGGACTTGAGGACACGGGGAGGGGGAAGGGTAAGCTGGGACTAAGAGAGAGAGTGGCATGGACATATATACACTACCAAATGTAAAATAGATAGCTAGTGGGAAGCAGCCGCATAGCACAGGGAGATCAGCTCAGTGCTTTATGACCACCTAGAGGAGTGAGATAGGGAGGGTGGGAGGGAGACACAAGAGGGAGGAGATATGGAGATATATGTATATGTATAGCTGATTCACTATGTAATAAAGCAGAAACTAACACACCATTGTAAAACAATTATACACCAATAATGATGTTTAAAAAAAAACAACTATCTACTAAAGATATAATAGTTTATATTAGTTTATATATAATGGTCAGTGTTTCCCAGTGTCTAAGCCAGTTCTTGGAAGTGTCATTAGATTGTTTTGGAAGCTATAGTAGACTTATTATTAAATCATCACTTTACTGTAGCAAATGGTGTTTACTGTGGTAATTTTTAAAAATTACATCAAAAGGATCTCATTTATTTGTAAAGAAGTAGCACATGAACCAGAAGAAATTGCTCAATAATTAATATTTATTGATTAAATATAATGTAGTGTTACATATGATATTTGCTCATAATTCATTTTGCAAATAAATACACATAATACAATTAAATAAAATTTTATATATTATAAACTAAATATATATTTTGACAATTTGAAGATAATGGAATATTCAAAATAAGATTGGATGGATGGTTATAAAGCAATTGGAATCCTGAAAATGGATAATAAAAAGATAAACAATAGAAAATGGGCAAAGTATATAAACAGGTAATAGAGAGCATCATAAAAGAGTAAGAAACAAAAAGATATTTCAGTTGTTACAGAAATGCAAATTAGAATAATATAACACAACATTTGACATATCGATCTTGTAAAAATTAAAGGGACAAATTGTCTTTATGACCAGAGACTTTTTAGAAAAATAAGTACTTTCATACATTGCTGATGAGAATATGAATTGTTTTATTTTGGACTAAAGTAAACATATCATCCATTAAAATTAAAATTGCTGGCCTTTCACCCCCAACTGATAGAGTAATTAGTACAGGACTAGAACTGCACCATAAACTATAAAGTGGACAATATATATTAAGCAACAATTTACAGGCATTGTGAAACAGCCAACCTAATACTTCGACCTCTGAAGAAGAGAAACACACAAGCTATGCAGATATGATTTCTGTCTAGAAGTAGTTTTTTAGACCATGATACACAAAAGTGGAGCCCATGTAAAACACAAAGGTCTTCCTGGAGCAGTGATTGTATTTCAGAGCTTCTGAGCAGTTGGAATTTGTGGGGTAGAAAGAAGAAATCTTTGAAGAGAAGAACCTCCTAAAATCTGCTACATAAGTGTTTGGCTGAATACTAAAACAGATATTATGATGACAGAGATGTTGAAATTAACAGACATAGAGTTTAAAACATCTATTAAAAATATGCTTAAGGGAGGATCTTCAAGATGGCGGAGGAGGAAGACGTGGAGATCACCTTCCTCCCCACAAATACATCTACATGTGGAACAACTCCTACAGAACACCTACTGAACTCTGGCAGAAGACCTCAGACTTCCCAAAAGGCAAGAAACTCCCCACATACCTGGGTAGGGCAAAAGAAAAAAGAAAAAGCAGAGACAAAAGAATAGGGATAGGACCTGCACCTCTGGGAGGGAGCTGTGAAGGAGGAAAAGTTTCCACACACTAGGAAGCCCCTTCACTGGTGGAAATGGGGGGTGAGCGGGGGGGAATCTTCGGAGCCACTGAGGATAGTGCAGCAACAGGGGTGCAGAGGGCAACACAGAGAGATTCCCACACAAAGAATTGATGCCGACCAGCACTCACCAGCCTGAGAGGCTCATCTGCTCACCCGCCGGGGGTTGGGGGGTGCTGGGAGCTAAGGCTCGGGCTTCAGAGGTCAGATCCCAGGGAGAGGACTGGAGTTGACTGTGTGAACACAGCCTGAAGGGGGCTAGTGCACCACAGCTAACTGGGAGGGAGTCTGGGAAAAAGCCTGGAACTGCCTAAGAGGCAAGACGCCACTGTTTCGGGGTGCACGAGGAGAGGGGATTCAGAGCACCACCTAAACGAGCTCCAGAGATGGGCCCAAGCCACGGCTATCAGTGCAGACACCAGAGACGGGCATGAAACTCTAAGGCTGCTAGCCTGTGTGCAAGCACGGGTCACTATCCACACCTCCCCTCCCGGGAGCCTGTGCAGCCCACCACTGCAAGGGTCCCGTAATCCAGGGACAGCTTCCCTGGGAGAACACACAGCGTGCCTCAGGCTGTTGCAACATCATGCTGGCCTCTGCTGCCACAGGCTTGCCCCGCATTCCATACCCCTCCTTCCCTCTGGCCTGAGTGATCCAGAGCCCCCTAATCAGCCTCTCCTTTAACCCCCTCCTGTCTGGGCAAAGAACAGACGCCAGAGGGCGACCTACATGCACAGGTGGGGCCAAATCCAAAGCTGAACCCCAGGAGCTGTGCAAACAAAGGGAAAGGGAAATTTCTCTGTTCAGCCTCAGGAGCAGCGGATTAAATCTCCACAGTCAACTTGATGTACCCTGCATCTGTGGAATACCTGAATAGACAACAAATCATTCCAAAATTGAGGTGGTGGACTTTGGGAGCAACTGTACACTTTGGGTTTGCTGTATGCAACAGACTATTTACTGATTTTTATGTTTCTCTTAGTACAGTTTTTAGTGCGTGTTATCTTTGGTGGATTTGTTTATTGGTTTGGTTGCTCTCTTCTTTTTTATTACTTAAAAAATTTTATTTTATTTTAATTTTAATAACTTTGTTTTATTTTACTTTATTTTTTTTCTTTCTTTTTTCTCCCTTCTCTTCTGAGCCATGTGGCTGAAAGGGTCTTGGTGCTGTGGCTGGTGTCAGACCTGAGGCTCTGAGGTGGGAGAGCCGAGTTCAGGACATTGGACGACCAGAGACCTCCCGGCCCCACATAATATCAATTGGCGAGAGCTCTCCCAGAGATTTCCATCTCATCGCTAAGGCCCAGCTCACTCAATGACCAGCAAGCTCCAGTGCTAGATACCCCATGCCAAACAACCAGCAAGACAAGAACACAACCCCACCCATTAGCAGAGAGGCTGCCTAAAATCATAATAAGTTCAGACACCCCAAAACACACCACCAGATTTGGTCTTGCCCACCAGAAAGACAAGATCCAGTGTCATCCACCAGAAAACAGGCACCAGTCCCCTCCACCAGGAAGACTACACAACCCACTGAACCAAACTTACCCACTGGGGCAGACACCAAAAACAACAGGAACTACGAACCTGCAGCCTGTGAAAAGGAGACCCCAAACACAGTAAGTTAACCAAATGAGAAGACAGAAATTTACACAGCAGATGAAGGAGCAAAGTAAAAACCCACCAGACCAAGCAAATGAAGAGGAAATAGGCAGTCTACCTGAAAAGGAATTCAGAGGAATGATAGTAAAGATGATCCGAAATCTTAAAAACAGAATGGAGGAAATACAAGAAACGTTTAACACTGACCTAGAAGAACTAAAGAGAAAAAAAAAAAAAAAAACAATGATGCAAAACACAATAAATGAAATTAAAAATTTCCTAGAAGGAATCAATAGCAGAATAAATGAGGCAGAACAATGGATAAGTGACCTGGAAGACAAAATACTGGAAATAACTACCACGGAACAGAATAAAGAAAACAAAATGGAAAGAATCTCAGAGACCTCTGGGACAACATTAAAGGCACCGACATTCGAATTATAAGGGTCCCAGAAGAAGAAGAGAAAAAGAAAGGGTCTGAGAAAATATTTGAAGACATTATAGTTGAAAACTTCCCTAACATGGGAAAAGAAATAGTCAATCATTCCAGGAAGTGCAGAGAGTCCCATACAGGATAAATACAAGGAGAAACACGCCAATACACATATTAATCAAACTATCAAAAATTAAATACAAAGAAAAAATATTAAAAGCAGCAAGGGAAAAGCAACAAATTACATACAAGGTAATCCCCATAAGGTTAACAGCAGATCGTTCAGCAGAAATTCTGCAAGCTAGAAGGGAATGGCAGTACCTATTTAAAATGATGAAAGAGAAAAAACTACAACTAAGATTACTCTACCCAACAAGGATCTCATTCAGATTCGAGGGTGAAATTAAAAGCTTTACAGACAGGCAAAAGCTAAGAGAATTCAGCACCACCAAACCAGCTTTACAACAAACGCTAAAGGAACTTCTCTAGGCAGGAAGGACAAGAAAAGGAAAAGACTTACAATAACAAACCCAAAACAATTAAGAACATGGTAATAGGAACATACATATCGATAATTACCTTAAATGTAAATGGATTAAATGCTCCAACCAAAAAACATATACTGGATGAATGGATACAAAAACAAGACCCGTGTATATGTTGTCTACAAGAGACCCACTTCAGACCTAGGGACACATACAGACTGAAAGTGAGGGGATGGAAAAAGATATTCCATGCAAATGGAAATCAAAAGAAAGCTGGAGTAGCAAATCTCATATCAGAAAAAATAGACTTTAACATAAAGACTATTACATGAGACAAAGGAGGACACTATATAATGATCAAGGAATCAATCCAAGAAGAAGACATAACAATTGTAAATATTTATGCACCCAACATAAGGGCACCTCAATACATAAGGCAAATGCTAACAACCATAAAAGGGGAAATCGACAGTAATACAATCATACTAGGGGACTTTAACACCCCACTTTCACCAATGGACAGATCATCCAAAATGAAAATAAAAAAGAAAACACAATCTTTAAATGACACATTAAACAAGATGGACTTAATTAATATTTATAGGACATTCCATCCAAAAACAACAGAATACACTTTCTTCTCAAGTGCTCTTGGAACATTCTCCAGCATAGATCATATTTGGGGTCTCAAATCAAGCCTTGGTAAATTTAAGAAAATTGAAATCATATCAAGTATCTTTTCCGACCACAATGCTATGAGACTAGGTATCAATTACAGGAGAAAAACTGTAAAAAATACAAACACATGGAAGCTAAACAGTACACCACTAAATAACCAAGAGATCACTGAAGAAATCAAAGAGGTAATCAAAAAATACCTAGAAACAACTGACAGTGAAAACATGATGACCCAAAACCTATGGGATGCAACAGAAGCAGTTCTAAGAGGGAAGTTTATAGCAATACAATCCTACCTCAAGAGACAAGAAAAATCTCAAATAAACAACCTAACCTTACACCTAAAGAAATTAGAGAAAGAAGAACAAAAAACCCCCAAAGTTAGCAGAAGGAAAAAATTCATAAAGATCAGATCAGAAATAAATGAAAAAGAAACGAAGGACACAATAGCAAAGATCAATAAAACTAAAAGCTGATTCTTTGAGAAGTTGAACAAAATTGATAAACCATTAGCCAGACTCATCAAGAAAAAAAGGGAAAAGTCTCAATCATCAGAATTAGAAATGTTAAATGAGAATTAATAACTGACACTGCAGAAATACATAGGATCATGAGAGATAACTACAAGCACCTATACGCCAATAAAATGAGCAGCCTGGAAGAAATGGACAGATTCTTAGAAAAGCACAACCTTCCGAGACTGAACCAGGAAGGAATAGAAAATATAAACCGACCAATCACAAGCACTGAAATTGAGACTGTGATTAAAAGTTTTCCAACAAACAAAAGCCCAGGACCACATAGCTTCACAGGCTAATTCTATCAAACATTTAGAAAAGAGCTAACACCTATCCTTCTCAAACTCTTCCAAAATATAGCAGAGGGAGGAACACTCCCAAACTCATTCTACGAGGCCACCAACACCCTGATACCAAAACCAGACAAAGAAGTCACAAAGAAAGAAAACTACAGGCCAATATCACTGATGAACATAGATGCAAAAATCCTCAACAAAATACTAGCAAACAGAATCCAACAGCACATTAAAAGGATCATACATCATGATCAAGTGGGATTTTTCCCAAGAATGCAAGGATTCTTCAATATACACAAACCAATCAATGTGATAAACCATATTAACAAATTGAAGGATATAAACCATGTGATCATCTCAAAAGATGCAGAAAAAGCTTTCGAAAAAATTCAACACCCATTTATGATAAAAACCCTCCAGAAAGTAAGCATAGAGGGAACTTACCTCAACATAATAAAGGCCATATATGACAAACCCACAGTCAACATTGTTCTCAATGGTGAAAAACTGAAACCATTTCCACTAAGATCAGGAACAAGACAAGGTTGTCCACTCTCACCACTATTAGTCACCATAGTCTTGGAAGTTTTAGCCACAGCAATCAGAGAAGAAAAGGAAATAAATGGAATCCGAATTGGAAAAGAAGAAGTAAAACTGTCACTGTTTACAGATGACATGATACTCTACATAGAGAATACTAAAAATGCTATCAGAAAACTGCTAGAGCTAATCAATGAATTTGGTAAAGTAGCAGGATACAAAATGAATGCACAGAAATCTCTTTCATTCCTATACACCGATGATGAAAAATCTGAAAGTGAAATTAAGGAAACACTCCCATTTACCATTACAACAAAAAGAATAAAATACCTAGGAATAAACCTACCTAAGGAGACAAAAGACCACTTTGCAGAAGACTATAAGACACTGATGAAAGAAATTAAAGATGATACAAACAAATGGAGAGATGTACCATGTCCTTGTATTGGAAGAATCAACATTGTGAAAATGACTATACTACCAAAAGCAATCTACGGATTCAATGCAATCCCTATCAAACTACCAATGGCATTTTGCACAGAACTAGAACAAAAAAAATTTTAATTTGTATGGAAACACAAAGGACCCTGAATAGCCAAAGCAATCTTGAGAAAAAAACCCAGCTGGAGGAATCAGGCTCCCTGGCTTCAAACTATACTAAAAAGCTACAGTTATCAAGACAGTATGGTACTGGCACAAAAACAGAAATATAGATCAATGGAACAGCGTAGAAAGCCCAGAGATATACCCACACACATATGGTCACCTTATGTTTGATAAAGGAGGCAAGAATAGACAATGGAGAAAAGACAGCCTCTTCAATAAGTAGTGCTGGGAAAACTGGACAGCTACATGTAAAAGAATGAAAGTAGAATACTCCCTGATACCATATAAAAAATAAACTAAAATGGATTAAAGACCTGAATGTAAGGCCAGACACTCTAAAACTCTTAGAGGAAAACATAGGCAGAACACTCTTTGTCATAAATCACAGCAAGATCCTTTTTGACCCACCTCCTAGAGAAATGGAAAGAAAAACAAAAATAAACAAATGGGACCTAATGAAACTTAAAAGCTTTTGCACAGCAAAGAAACCATAAACAAGACAAAAAGACAACCCTCAGGATGGGAGAAAATATTTGCAAATGAAGCAACTGACAAAGGATTAATCTCCAAAATATACAAGCAGCTTATGCAGCTCAATATAAAAAGACAAACAACCCAATCCAAAAATGGGCAGAAGACCTAAACAGACATTTCTCCAAAGAAGATATACAGATTGCCAACAAACACATGAAAGGATGCTCAACATCAGTAATCATTAGAGAAATGCAAATCAAAACTACAATGAGGTATCACCTCACACCATCAGAATGGCCATCATCCAAAAACCTACAAATAATAAATGCTGGAGAGGGTGTTGAGAAAAGGGAGCCCTCTTTCACTGTTGGTGGGAATGTAAATTGATACAGCCACTGTGGAGAACAGTATGGAGTTTCCTTAAAAAACTAAAACTAGGGCTTCCCTGGTGGCGCAGTGGTTGAGAATCTGCCTGCCAGTGCAGGGCACACGGGTTCGAGCCCTGGTCTGGGAAGATCCCACATGCCGTGGAGCAACTAGGCCCTTGAGCCACAATTACTGAGCCTGCACGTCTGGAGCCTGTGCTCCACAACAAGAGAGGCCGCAATAGTGAGAGGCCCGTGCATCGCTATGAAGAGTGGCTCCCACTTGCCACAACTAGAGAAAGCCCTCGCACAGAAATGAAGACCCAACACAGCCATAAATAAATAAATTAATTTAAAAAAAAAATAGAACTTCCATACGATCCAGCAATGCCATTACTGGACATATACCCTGTGAAAACCATAATTCAAAAAGAGTCATGTACCACAATATTCATTGCAGCTCTATTTACAACAGCCAGGACACGGAAGCAACCTAAGTGTCCATTGAGAGGTGATACAATGGAATATGACTCAGCCATAAGATGAAACGAAACTGAATTATTTGTAGTGAGGTGGATGGACCTAGAGTCTGTCATACAGAGTGAAGTAAGTCAAGAAAGAGAGAAACAAATACCGTATGCTAAAACACATACATGGAATCTAAAAAAAAAAAAAAATGGTTCTCACGAACCTAGGGGCAGGTCAGGAATAAAGATGCCGACGTAGAGAATGGACTTGAGGACACATGGAGGTGGAATGGTAAGCTGCTGCGAAGTAAGAGAGTGGCATTGACATATATATACTACCAAATTTAAAATAGATAGCTAGTGGGAAGCAGCCACATAGCACAAGGAGATCAGCTCGTTGCTTTGTGACCACTTAAAGGAGTGGGATAGGGAGGGTGGGAGGTAGACGCAAGAGGGAGGGGATATGGGGATATATGTATATGTATAGCTGATTCACTTTGTTATACAGCAGAAACTAGCACAACATTTTAAAGCAATTATACTCCAATAATGATGTTTTAAAAAGTATGCTTAAGGATTTAAAGGAAAGATGGACACAATGAGTGAAATGATGAGAAATGTCAGTAAAGAAATGGAATCTACAAAAGAAAAAGAGAATGATATTCTGGAACTGAATATAACAATATCTGAAATGAAAAAACCACTAGAGGGTTAAAAACATGTTGGAGTTTGCAAAATCCGAAACCAAAACTGTGACTTTAAAATAAGTTAAGCCTCAATGACCTAGGACAATATCAAGTGGTCTAAGGTATGTGTAGTTGGAGTTCCAGAAGAAGAGATAGAAATGATCTAGAGTAGGTATCTATTACTTACAACAAGAAATCTTATATGAAAAACTAATTGTATTGTATTTACATTCTAGAAAACAGGAGGATAAAATGTCTCTTAGTTGTGTGGAAAATAAAATAGTTTGTGAAACTGAATTCCAGTTTTACACATGCCAGGGACTCTAATTATACAAAATAGTTGTGGCTTTAAAATACCCTGTCCATTTTTATTTCTTTTACCATTTCACATCTTTCCCTTGTCTTCTCAGAGAAACTTACTTATTTTCAAGACACAGTTCTAAATATTAAGCACAAGTAATGTTTGGCAAATAAATATGTTTCAATCAGTTGCATTATTGAGATGAAATTTTTAAAAATATTATCATAACTATCCATAAAGATCAATAATTGGCAGTTTTGTAGATGAAATGTGCAGGTGGTCATTAACACAGGATCTTTGGAAGGTTAAAAAAAAGTGGCTGTAGTGGGATTCGGAAAGCCCCCATTGGAAGTAATTAACTCTAAATTTTTAAACCCAGCATACCTGGATTATTTGTTTGCTTTGCTAAGCGTTAGTTACTCACTTGGTCAAAATGGCTAAAGAAAAACAGAATATGATAAATAAAACAAAGTTAACTGTTGGGAAAAGAATCCAGCCTAAAGCTTTCATTTCCTTTTAAAAAATAATTATAAACCCACTCAAGAAATACCTACATGTATTTAAGTAAAAGCCTCTTTAAAAAATGTTACTTCAGGTCTTACAATCATTTGACAACACATACTGAATTTATCCAGCCTTTTAGAAAAAAAATTGCTAGAATTATTGTGCTATTGCATATGAAATTCCTCCCCATTCTGCAGAAATTCCAAAATATTGACAACAAATGAATTTTCACAAGAAAGATAACCTGGCCCAGTTTTAAGAGTCTCAAAACCATATATTCAAATGAATGAATTATGAATTCAACTGTCAGTTCAGCTCTCTCAATTGCTGCTTTTAGTTTGTCTGGGAGTGTGCTAACCATGGAGTTTATTTTCATATGAAGGACAAGCTAAATATTCAAACTACTATCATTTCCCAGAAAAAAATGAATATGAAATGGTGAATAATGAATAAGAGTCTAAATGCAGTAAACCTTAGGACAGAAACATTTGGTCTCCACAAATAAAGATGGTAAATGTGGTAAAGTATGTATATATGGAACAACAGCTCTTTCAAAGTTTGCACAGGTCCTTCTCTCTACTTCCATGAATAGTTCCATTCATGTCAGTGTGACCTGTTTGTATGTGTGCATGTGTGTGTGTGAGTTCTGGAAAGCTAGACTGTTCTACCTGAGTCCAGCTGCATGTAGCAAATGTTTGGAGATGTCTAAATTTGTATAATTCCATTCAGTACTTTGTAATGAAATAATTCAGCCCAATGTGTGAAAACAGGAATAGAGGGGAAAAAAGAGCAAATAAATCATTATAGGATTTCTATTCAAAGTAAAATATAAAATATAAATGGCAAGTTAGAGACACACTGATTAGTGTTTTATTCTCATTTTAATGAAAAACTTAAAATATCACACCTTAACAATTTAGACAAGAAAGGTCTGTTGGGAAATGAACAGATAAACCAGGTTTTTCTCAGCTCAGATAGTCTATCATGAAACTAAAGCTCATGTTTGAACAACCTGATGTGTTTCTTTTTATACTGGATGCCATTAGTCATCATATTAAGCTTTGAAATTACATTTTAATTTTATTATATTAAAAAGAGCAAACTATATAAAAATTAACAGAAAATATGGATTAGATAAATTGTGTGGTTTAGTGTAAATAATATTTTAGCTACTTATAATTTTATTATTTTATTAGATTTACATGACAATAATAATATTAAAAACTAAAATCTATAAGCAAGAATTCTTTTTTTAATTAAGTATCAGAATTTTGAAGCTGAAATGGATAGAACTAGGAGTCAGGTCCCCAATGTTCTAGTCATAACAGCTACTTATTAACGTGGTGGTCTTTGGTGAGGCACTTCTCATGGTTAGAACTAAGGTTCTTGTTTGTAAATTAAAGTTACTGGCCCATATTATTTAAAAATCTTTTCTTCTTTGATATTTTATGTACCATGGTTTATTTCTGATCATTTAAAGGGAAATATACAAAAAATAATTAGAAAATAGACTTCCAAAAGAAAAGGTCAAAGTTCTGAACACTTAGTTCATTTAAATTATGTGTATGGTATTTTAACCATATTTTTTCCCACAAAATCTGAGAGATAATTCTGTTCTCCCAGATGTTCCAAATTATTTGATAAGGTTTCTGTCCCATACTTAACTTGGATGCTAATTTGAGAAAACAAAAACACAAAGTTGAGTGGATAAGGCAAATTAGGAAATGCATATAGCTTTAAGGTTTGATGCCCTAAAAGATATTCTCTTTGAAATTTATATACATCATATATGTGTAGGTATGGTTAGATACGTGGGTGCCAAACTTAATGGGAAATAGCTAGTATAAAACTGTTAGAACTTATTGTAAGGGAAGTGAAATTGGGTCAGAAGAGATGCTTTCAATTTTTTTACTTGGACCCACAGTAGGAAATATGTTTTACATTATGATATAGCTTATATATGTTGTATGTGTATTTAATGTTTGTGTGTGTCTCTCTCCCTATCTATATATGAAGTATCTTTTTGCACTCATTCTAATATGCACTTTTTAAAAACATATTTTAACAGCTCTGAAATCAGGATATCCTTTATAGCATAGACCATATGGCAATTGTGACACTTTTGTCATTGCCAAATAATGAGTTTCAAATCTTGCCGATTGTATCTATACACATATATACATGTATAACCACATCACTTTGCTGTACACCTGAAACTAACACAATATTGTAAATCAACTATATTTCAATTAAAAAAAAAAAAGCTTGCCGATTGTATATCAGTGGTGTGGAGGAGCATCCTAGAGATAATAGTGGAGGGTCCTTTACATAATGTTTCATAAACAATTGTCTTGAAGGTGGAGAAGACAATGTGTGTGTGGGAAAATAGAGACATCCATTACTCTCAGCTGAGAACTAATTCAAAATATTAGGAGTTTGCAATCATATGCAGTAATCCTTAGAACGTAAAGACAATACAATCAATAGGGTAGCTAGTAGCCACATGTGACTATTGAGCTCTTGAAATGTGGTCAATGTGAATTAAGATGTGCTCTAAATGTAAACTATAAACTGGATTTCAAAACTAAGTGTTATTTTAAAAACTAGTATCTTAACACAGTATTATATTAAAAATGTAAAATATTTCCTTAACTTTAAAATATGATTTCATATTAAAATGATAATATATTTTCATTACCCAAAATATATTATTAAAATTAATTCCAGTTCCATTTAATTGCTACAAAGTAGCTACTATAATTTTTTAGATTACACATATGACTTGCATTACATTTGTTTGTATGGTGCTGGCTTAGATGTTTAGATTACAACAGTCAGAGGGGCTCAGAGACTATATATGCTTTTCAATATGTCTGGTCCTTCCCTGAGATAACAACTATAGGTGAAAACCTACTTTTTGTGGGGAAAAGAACAGGAAAAAAAATTGAGATTAATTATCTCAAAGTCACTATTGCCTCCTACTGTTCACGTATTGGTGGATATCCAATGTTAATGTGACACTTGCTACACCAAAGCAGGCCTATGCAGAGAGGTTGCATGAAGAAAGAATGAACCTGGAATCTTGATGGGCAGTGCTCACGTATACTTGAAAGCTGATATTGGAAATGAATAGTAAACTTGGGCAAGCAAATCAAAAGATAGTAGAGAAATAAATAAATTAAATTGGATAGGCTGGTGGGTGTTGAGATGCAGGTGTACAGAAATAGTTTTCAAAATTAGTACTTTATGAAATAGTTCTTATCCTAAAGAAATATTGATAAATGAGTAACTCCTACAAAATAATTTTTCCTTATGATTCTAAAGTATTAAATTTTAGAACATATTTCAGAACATAGAAGGAAATAGACTCCAGAAAAAAGTGATATAGATAATTCCTTCAGAGGAAAAAGTATACTTTATGTTTTAAGAAAATGGAAACTTCTAAACTGATACCCTACAGTTATTCCTGGGGGGTTGTGTATCTTGATATATGTCTAGCCGATGGCAAGAAACCCAAATTGTACAGTACAGACCCACAGTTAAGATAAATGGACTTAAAGTGACTTAGTTGCTAATTTTTTTGTCAAATCATGGAATATAATGAAACTATGTAGAAAACACCAACAGAGCATAAGAGAAACATCTCCACCAATTTCCCATTCTCTTCTGCAAAAATCAATAGCTTGTTCCATGAAAATGTAATTTTAAAAATTATTTTAATTATTGTGACGCCATTTTTTTTCTAGTGTACATGGAAGTTCTTGAAAACAAATTAACTTAGTGGAGTTGTTGCATTCATGAGTAGAATCACTTACACTACACTGTAGTTCTTTATTTTACACCTACTCCATAAAACTCTCTTTCACAGAAAGTGCAAGGCCTTCTCTTTTCCTTACCATTGAAATAGCAAAGTCTTCTTTTCTCCTTAGAAATGTCAACTTCCTTGAATCAGATAAATATGTAACATATCCAGAGGAGAAGAGACTATTTGGACAAAATTAAAAACTGTTCTAATATTATTTTTATATCTAATGAGCACTGGCATACCTTTTGATATCTTTAATTTCCTTGGCAAGTTATTTAAATATTTCTTCTAAAAAGAAAGCATTCAGTTTTATGACTCTACTGAAAGTAAAATTATATTCACACTCCAGAGAAAGAAATGTACTTTAAAAGTTCAGCAAGTCTAAAAAGTAATAGAAAAACTTTGATAATTTCTACAGTATGCATACATTTCATTTTAATGAAATGGTGATAAACCAAAGAACAGTAATTATTTGCTGAAATAATGCATAATTTTTAAAATATGAAAAGCTATATAACATGATAGAATCTAGAATTTACATATCACCTATAATTTTTATCATTTAATAAAATAGTTATTCCTCATATTTGCCTTTTGCAAGACAGAATTCTCATTTTATACATAAAAAGCTGAAACCTAGATAAGAGTTCATCCCAAGTTATACAGAAGTTTATGGAAAAATCAGGAATATAATGTACTACTCTACTTTCAGTGAGATTTTACACTGTACACCTCAAAATGTTGCTTTATGTATCTTTATACTGTATGACTATCAAAATAACACTCAATGAAATAAAAACTAAATAATCAGCTTTAATTAAATAATCATTTTATGGAATATGATAGGCTATTTAGCTTACCGCCTGGGATTAACACTGAGCACAAAAATATCCATAACTATTAAAAAATATAGAATTGCTGAATCTGCAGAAGATATCTTCTTAACAGTGACATAGTCTGTCACAATAAAATTGTAGTTTATCAGAATTAGACTGTAAATGGACATCTAAACTACTGAAATTGAAATGAGCCATTATTTGATTTTATGAACTGTTTAAAAATCTGAGGCAATTTCCAGAAAATTGGACTATTAAACTGTGGAAAGAAAGTTTAATTTCAAGCAAGATAAGCAATAGAAAATTATTTTCACAGCTAATAACTATGAATCCCTTTTTAAAAATTCACTAAGGCCATTTATATAACTGTTGGTAAAGGCAATGCCAAGGCTTTCCTCAAAGATCTTAGTTCCTCAAAAATGTACAGTGATGGAAGTAATCTCTTCAACTCCCATTTCATTTTTCCCAATGTATTATGGGCCAGTTTTTCCACAAAAGAAAAAAAAGTAATTCTAGTTATTCTCTAATCAGAATTAGAATTAAATATGTTAGGAAACCTGCATATGTGTCTCAGTTCATTTCTATCTCATAGCATAGCTGTGCAACTTAAAGGAGAAAAACTAGGTCAAGAAGACCAGCACACTCTCTGGCACATAGTCAAATGTTTAATAAACATATATTTCTTCCCTTGTTACTTCATTCAATATCCTAAAATAATTAATAATAATTTACTATACCAGGTAGTGTGTTAGGCTTTAGGAATAAAAGATGATATGGCATAAATTCCAATATATCAAAGATCTTTTTTTTCTTTAATTACACTATATTGTTAAAGCCTAGCAAAGTACCTAGTATATGGTAGGAGCTCAATAGTAACTTATTAAATGAATAAGGGAAGAAATAAGTAAATGTTTATAAGAGGTATGGAAGAACTTTTTCAATATTAAATGAGGCAATCTACTTAAAATGATTGGAAGAGTGCCTGCAACATAGTATAAATACATTATAATTCTTAACAATTATGATTACTCTTACTTTTATTCTCCTGTGTAAATGACAGGAGAATTCTTCTTCACATTTTCCTCTGAGTACATTCTATTTACTGCTTAGTTTCTGTTTACTCACAACTTTTTTCCTGGCCTGTCATAACCCCACTTGCCTCCTAAACCCTGTGTGCATCCTTGCAGCCCTAGCTCCTGTAGTGATTTATATTTTCCGATTCAGATTCCTGGAAAGAGACTATTACTGGCTGGGCTGCTTGGCCAAACCTGTCCATTCCAGGCCATCTCAAGACTGAGTGTCCTTAAGACAGACGCCCATCCTTATTTAATCAGCAAAATTTGGGAATTGTGTGGGTTGTGTGATATAGAATATTCTGTCTTTATCTATGACACAGATTTCATCTGTGTCAGTTACAGTCTGTGGAATGCATGTGACAGCAGAAATATTCCCAGAAAACTCTGACTTTATATGATCCTTATAGCCCCAAAGAACTCACAGCTAGCAGTATTAGTGAAAGAAAGCCTTTCTTCTCATACTTCCACAGCTGAAATCTCAGGGAGTGTTTGATTGAACAAACTTGAGTCACTGCCTATTCCTGATTCAATGAGTATTTGAGACTTGGGTTGGGGAGGGGATGGAGTACCCTGATTAGAAAGACCTGGATCTTGTACTCAGTGCTTGAGTCAGGAGATTGGATCAGATCTACTCGAACCACATAGACTGGAATGGAACAGGAGCTGTCCTTCAAAGAGCAACTGGCAAGATTAATACTTGACTTAGCAAATTTCACATAGAAAAGCATACTCTTTTTAGAGAAACATTGTCACACTTTAAAACATAATCCTACTGACACTTGATTTACTGGTCTTTGATACAGTTTACAAAATAATTCCTCAATTATTTATCATACCAAACAACCTTCCTGAGGTAAGTTGAATTTAACAAACTTTCAGCAAAAAGCTCCTAAATGACTTAAACTCTACTGCTTATGATGTGAAGGATACAAATAGAGTAGTACATAAGCCGAGACTTCAAGTAGTGTACAGGCTAAGAGAAATATAGAATAAAAAGATAAATTTAATACAGTATGGCAAATTCAATTAAGGAGGTCTGTTTACATCTAGGGAGGGAGGCAGTGCCATGCAGTGCATGGAACAGATACGGAGACAGATCTAGAGATCTGTAGGTGGGGGCATTGAAACGAGGTCAGGGAAGGGTTCAAGACAAAAAAATACCCCGTGATCTAGGGAGACAGACAGGACTCAGTGCTGCATTCTATACAAAAGAAGCTGTGTGTGATTCATATACGTCATTGGAATGATTTTAAAGGGTTTTTCACAGGGCAGTATAACTTCTTTAATGCACTTGAGCTGAAAAACAGTTCAAGTTTGATGAACTTTATCATCAAGTATGATGATCAAGGAAATTAGTTTCTTAGGGCTTGTTAGAAAATCTTGAGAAGAAAATTTTATCATATTAAAATCTAATAGATCAATTATAGACTATTAGACTCTTCAGTGTTATATGAACTTACCATGTGATAAAAAGAGAGATAAAAATACAACATACAGGTAGAGGGTTCTAGATGGTGGTATAGGAAAACTCTGAACTCTGAACTCACCTCCTCCAATGGACACAACAAATTTACAAATATGGAATAATTCCCTTGAAAAGGCACCTGAAAACTGGACGAACAGAGCCCCACAACAAAGGGTAAAAGGACAGCATTAAGACAGATAAGAGAGGAAGAGATATGGTCTTGCCAAGGGAAAAAACACACCTCAGCCACAGTGATCCAAAATTGGGAGAGATCACAAGAGTATAGATCTTTTCCATGAAGAGCAAGGAATTTGAGTTCCACATCAAGCACTTAGATCTCTAGGTCTTACAAAGGAGAGACAAGACTCCAAAACACCTGTTTTTGAAAACCAATGAGTAATATGTCCAGGAAAACCATAAAATTGCAGGGAATGGAAAACTCATTCTTAAAGAGGCCATGTGCAAACTCATTGGATCTCCAAACCAGTACAAAAACCAGATCTAAAAGCACATGGACCATAGGTGAAGAAACCCCCCCTTACTAATCTTGAAGCATCTACTGGGGAGCAGAAACCAGTTGGGTTGCTCCCCAGGGACTGAGGCACTAGTGGGAGACATTTTTGTGATCTCAGGCTACCTTGCTAATGCCAGCGCTGGCGGGTGCCATTTTGGAATTTTCCTCCTAACCTGCTAGCGCCAGTGTGCACACCCACTGAGATCCTACTCAACCTTGTGCCTGAGCTGGGCCTCACAGCCAGCCAAGTGATAACCCTGCCTACCAGTGTGCTTTAGCAGTAGACATGGCCCTACCACAACAGGAGGGTGCAGGCAGCTGACATAGGGAACACCTCTTGAGTGCCTAGCTCTGGTGCCAAAGTGAGATTGCACTCCTGAGCCCCACAGGACATCTAAGTAAGGTCACTCCTTCGTGACTGGGACATATAGCTGATTTACCTAATACATATACATAAACACACACACACAGAATTAGGCAAAATGAGGAGACAAAGGAGTATGTTCCAATTGAAAGAACAAGACAAAATCCCAGAAAAGAACTAAACAAAACCAACATGAGCAATCTACCTGATAAAAGGTTCAAAGTAATGGTTATAAAAATGCTCACTAAACTTGGGTGAACACAGTGATAACTTCAAAAAAGAAATAGAAAATGTAAGAAAGTACCAAACGGAAGTTATAGATGAACTGAAAACACACTAGAGGGGTTCAACAGCAGATTAGATGAGGTATAAAAATGCATTAGTGAGCTGGAAGACAAAGTGATGGAGCTCACCCAGAGACAAAATGAAAAAGGAATTTTAAAAAGTGAAGAGATGGGATCAAGATAGCAGAGTTGAAGGATCCTGAGCCCACCTCCTCCTAAGGACACACCAAAACTACAACTACATATTGAACAACTCTCTCTGAGAATGACATGAAGACTAGTAGAACAGCTCTTCTACAATTAAGGATATAAAGAAAAAAACACACTGTGAAGGGTAGGAGGGGAAGAGAGCAATCTAGTCAGCCCACAAATCCAGCAGGCGACCCAAAATGGGAAGGGTATATCACAAACTCAGAGATCCTCTCCAAGGAGCAAGGGATTCGAGCCCCATATTGGGCACCCCAGCCCAGAAGACTAGACCTGGGAAGATGAGCCTCCTTAACTGGTTATGATTGGTAGAGCTAGAGGACTATAAGAAACTGTAAGAAACTCACTTAAAAAGTGAGCACACAAACTTATTCACTCTGAGTCCCAGTGCAGAGGCAGCAGATTGAAAAGCATCTGGTGCTCTAACTGGCCTCCCAAGGCTACCCCAGCACACCCTCCAGCCCGCACCCAGCTCCAGCTCCAACCCTCAACCCCCACAATGTGGTGCACCTTGGTGCACCCCAGAAGAAGCCCCAGCCTGCACTGAGCTCCGGCTCTAGCTTCTCCAGCTACAGCCCCAACCCATCAATGCTGTGGCCCCCAGCATGGCCTGGGAGAAGCCTTGTCCTGCACCAGGCTCTAGGTCTAGACCCTACAGCTCTAGCCCCTCCAACCCCCAAGACGGCGGGCGTTGGTGTGCCCCAGGAGAATCCCCAGCCCACACTGAGCTCTGGCTCCAGCCCCAACTATCCTTCCAAGGTGGCAGTTTCCGAAGTGCCACAAGAGAAACCCTGGCCTGCACCAGGTTTCAGCTCCGCCCTGCCTCACCCCCACCAAGACAGCAACTCCTGGCTCACTCCCAGCTCCAACTCCAACCCACACCATCAAGGCGGGAGCCCCAGTGTGCCCTGGAAAAAATTCTGGCCTGTGCTTCAACTCCAGCCCTCCCACCAAAGCCACCAGGCACATGTAGTTTATATAAAGAAAATGCTCCTACACAAGGACACATCTTCAAGACCAAGAGAGGTAACGGTATCACCTGATTCATAGACAAACACAGTCAAACAAAATGAGAAGACAGAGGAGAATGTTCCGAATGAAACAGCAAAATAAAATTCCAGGAAAAATCCCTAATGAAATGGAGATACGTAATTTACTTGATAAAGAGTCCAAAGCAATGGTCATAAAAATGCTCACTGAACTCAAGAGAAGAACAGAGGAACAGAGTAAGAACTTCAGAAAAAAGAATTTTAAAAAAATGAGGATAGTTTAAGGGACCTCTGGGACAACATCAAGCATAATAATATTCACAGTATAGGAGTTCCAGGAGGAGAAGAAAGAGAGGAAGGGGCAGAAAACATATTTGATAAAATAGTGGCTAAAAACTTCTCTAACCGCAAGGAGAAAATAAAATAAAAAATAAAAGAAAGTTCAGGTAAGAACACAATTTCAACGAAGACTCAATGTTCCAGTGAATTCTGACATTGCAAGTAATCTCTAAGACTCCTTTTATCTCTTCCTCATATTAAATACTTAGCATGTGATATTCGTTGTTCTTAATTTAGGTTTTCTGTGTGTGCGTAGTTATTATGTCTCCAATAAGATTATAAATTCCTTGGAGACTTAGACTTAACACTTCTTTCTCTTATGCTAGGTTTACATATAGAAGTGGTTAACTTTTTCTTAAAAACTGAATGTATTGTGTAAAATAAGCTATAAGACAAGTATGAAAGTTAGATTCATCACTTTATCCCTTTTAAGATATTTGGATTTATGGATATTAGACAAAACATGGATGTTAGATGTCATCTAGTCAGTCTCCTATATAATAGTGGGTTCATTCTAAAACCTTCGTAATAGATCTTTTTCACTTTTGGTGTAAATACTTTTGCAAACATAAAAAACAAACAAATTTAATCAATGCCAATAATCATCATTAACATTAACATTATTAAATTATCATTTAGCAACTCCATTTTGGAGTGTTGTGCTGGAGGTATGACAACATATAAGACATAAGCCATACTGTAAAAAAGATTTTTAAGCTATTCAGATATACAAAACATAAACATAAAAATAAAATTAACAATAGAAAGCAACATGTGTTAGCTACTAAGTAAGTGAGAAATAGAGGGAATAACCTTCAGGAAGTCAGAGGATGAAAAAATTCCTGATGCCTGGCACTCTCAGGGAAGACTTCAGGAAGAGCTAACACTTGAAGTAATGGAACTGAAATCAGTGAATAAGTTATCAAGGTTTATGGGGTGTTGTTTTGGAGAGGAGAGAGAAGCTAGTATATTGAGCAGTTTGACTAGAGCGGAGGATTGTTTTAGGTGAGCAGGCAGATGATTCTCTTCTCAGTATATTGTATTTGGATTTATTCTCTGGATATTGGGGAACAATCGAAGCAAGCATGGACTCTGTATAAATTGCAGGTTTCAGAAGATTAATTTACTAGTGCTGTTTAGGATGTACTGAAGAGAAGGAAATCTTGAGGCAGGAAGACTCGTTAAGATACTGAACAAATGCTGAAGTGATATGAAAGAAGGGACCCACTGGGGTCCTTGGTAGTCAGTTGGAAGTTGGGCAAGATGAGTATAAAGTCACAGAAGGAAGACCCCCAAATTCCAGAAACTAGTTCCTTGAGAAATCATGCTACAATTAGTTAAAAATAAAGAACAAAAAGACTTTGAGATGCCGTGCCTTTAACCTCTGTTTGAAAACTTTTTTTTCTAAGCCACACTCTGAGCAGCTTCCGTAGTACGCTTTATATATTTACAGACTACTGCACACTGTTGTGACAATTCACTTTGAAGTTACTCTCAGTGGTATATGGGTTGATGAAAGAAAGTCCTGTAATCTTTCTGAGCAGGGCTGGGATATGGTAAAGCAAAAAGGAATCATGGGGACTAGGCCTGACCAGGTCTTCAAAAGATCTTTTCTCTCCCTGTAAAAAAGTGTTCATTCTTAGTTACCACCATCTTAGAAAAAACTGTGACCCTCAGGGGTTTTATTTGGAACAACATGAATAGTTTTGCTTTCAATAGTCACAGGGCAAATGACAGGTTATATTTAATTTTTTATATATCTTTATTTACATAGACTTTAGTGATATCCCTGCTTGCTGTATAATTTGATTTATTTTGGGACATCAGAAAGAATCCATTGAAGTTGCACATGGCAACTGCCTACTTGGACAGCAAAACATGTAGCAGAACAGAATAGTAAATAAAATTCAGTTAAAAAAAAAATCACAGAGTACTTTAAAAGTGAATTGTGAGTATTTTTATAAAAACATACTTTATCCCAAAACAAAAATATTAGCTGAAGAATAAATAAGTCAGTGTTTGAGAATATGTTACCCTTAATTTACATAAAAGTCCTACAAAACGTGCAATGGATTTAAATTCCTCAGGTCTTTTGATGATGGATACGGAAATGTATGAACATAAGGTGAATCATACAAATTATTTTAAAATGTAACCATAGAATTTAGAAATATAATATGGCCCTTTTTTGCTAACTTTCTTAATTCAATATTTTAAATAATAATGTTTTGCCTATTTAACATAGCAGTTAAAGTTTGGATTCTGAATCCTGATATTACACTCTAGCTGTGAGACCGCAGAGAAGTTACTTAACCTGTCTGTGCTATAGTTTCCTCAACTGTAGAATGAAAGTAATAATACTAGTACCTGCTTTATAGAGTTGTAAAGCTTAATGCCTTAATATGTGTAAAAAGCTCCTAGATGAGGATTTAGCAAATACTAAGTGTTATGTGTCTTACTATTATTTTCTATCTGCAGTTATTTCTGTGAGAATAATGTGATAAATGTAAATGCCATAGACAGTGCCTGGAATATTCTAAGTGCCTAAAAATCAGCAGTCAGTTTAAAAAATAGAAGTAAATGTATCTAATATTTTATTAAGGAGAAACTGTTGTCATTACTAATTAAAACAAATCATCAATTATTTTGCTTTAAATGACTTATTATTTCCACAGACAATTTTAATAACAACTAAAGACTGCTCTTTATTGTTTTCCCAAAGAGGTTCTAACAAAAAAATAAAACTGTAACTAATGATATATGACCAAACTCATGACTTATTATATGCCATCTCCATGACTATTTTGTACTTATACATGCAGCTTTAAGAGTATTTTATTCCATAGCTTTGATTGAAAAGAACTTTCAGATAAAATATCCAAATGAAAACAATTAAATCCTCAATTTCATTTCATCTTTCTTAATCAAGTTACATGTAGTAGTATTATAAGTAATTGAAACCAATGATAATAGTTAAATTGATAGCAATGTAATAATATTTCTTTTCAAAACAGAGAATTGCCTGTCAAATTTCATTTTAATTCAACACAGCCCTGAAGTGACTAATACTTATTTAAATGCTTTGTTAGTTAATACAAGAGATGCAAAATAAGTTACACAGCCTCAAGATTTAATGAGCTTAGAGTGAAATGAATATACAAAAGAATATGAGATAAGATAAAGTAAATGCAGTAAGAGAGTTCAATGAGCATCACAAGAGGAAGAGGTTCCATATGGTTGAGGATGGGAGGAAAAAATGAAAAGCATTGAGACAGGATTTGAAGGATTGCTAGAATTTTGACAGATGGAGAGGAATTATTTTATGGTAGTGATTGAGGGCATCTTTTGGTAGAGCAAATAATGTAATGTGCTTGCATAGGGTGGATTTTTTGAAGCTGTGGTACATATGGCTGGAAATGTAGAGACAGTTTTTAAGGTCTGATATCAAGGTAAAGCATTTTCTCTCAATTATACAGGTATTTTCTTTTTCCTTCTATCCTTTAAACTCTTTAGAACCCTAACTGTGATCCCCAAAAGCTGTGAAATTGTTCCTTCACTCTTTTTAATTACATTTTTATTTTAATTAAGTAATGTGCTTGAATAGTTAAATAAGTCAGATTGCAGCTAACGGTTTATAATGAAAATAGTAGTTCCTGCTCTATACAGCCTAACCCCAAGTCCCACTTGACAAAAACTTTTAAATTATTGAGACTAGATGTCTTGATTTTAAATACATATATGTTTACTGCTATTTAAAATTTTTTTTAATTGCTTACAGATTTCCTATTGTGAAGACGAATATTTAGCTGTCTAACACAGGCTGATAAACTGCCCCAAACACTGTATCTCTTTTATTTTTCCCACCTCACCCTTTCTTTCCTTATCTCTCTCTCTGTCTCTTACATCTACACACATGCAGTACACATACTTCCTCTCCACTATGCTCTCAATATAATTTATTAAAATTTTTGTTTAAATAAATATACAGTGTTTACATGCCTATGAATATGTAAATATTATTTAAGCTGAACCACTTAGTGAACCGTAGTGATATTTGTTTCTCTGAATAGCTTTTATTTTTCCTAGAATTTGTAATTACTTCATTTTGCATTTGCTTAGGTTTCAGTGTACTAACTAGTCACTTTCCTCCAACTCTGAGAGAATTATAAAACATCAACAAATGGTCAAACACATTAAATAATCAGTGCATCTATCTATCTTTCTATCTACCTATATTTCTTTCTTTCTATCTATTTATTTTTCTTTAATCTACAATGTCAATGCTCCTAGACACCCTAAACCTCCAATTCTACCCAGATTGATTGCTCTCTAAAACAATGTGCTAATGTCCTGGGATTTCCCTTCATCATCATTCTGAGAATCCTATCTACTGTTCTCCTATGATAAAGTTATTTCCTTGATTCCTTTACTGCTTTTTCATTCTATTTGCTCTTTCATTAAAAATAGCCTTTTATTCCTATAAAGGTATTTTAGTGTGCTTTTGTAAGGAAGAAAAAAGAAACTCCTGGGTTCTATTCACCATGTTTAACTGAAAGTCCCTCTTAATTATAACAGGAGATCTTCTAGTTCACAGAGAAAAGAGATGATATTTGGCTTAAACATTACCAACTAATTGCTTCCATGCCTTACCACTCATTTGTATTGGCACCAAATCTTCTCTTTTTCCTTCAAATTTGAAAAATGACTAATTCCTATCTTGATTCCCTGCCTTCCCAGATCTAGTTCTACTTCCTTCACAGTGATGCTTACTAAAAATTTGCTACCTTTGCTAGCTCTGTTTCTACAACTCACTCCACAATTCCTGGCAACCAGATTTTCAGGCCTACCACCTCTCTGAAATGGTTTGTATTTGGGTTGCTCATGACCCAAAATGACATTTTAAAACATTTTGTCTACTTTTTTTCCATCCATAATATTTTTGATGCATTTAACACTTTTAGTCTCTCCCTTTTATGAGTCTGGCTAATGGCTTATCAATTTTGTTTATCTTCTCAAAGAACCAACTTTTAGTTTTATTGATCTTTGCTATTGTTTTCTTTGTTTCTATTTCATTTATTTCTGCTCTGATCTTTATGATTTCTTTCCTTCTGCTAACTTTGGGTTTTGTTTGTTCTTCTTTCTCTAGTTTCTTTAGGTGTAAGGTTAGATTGTTTACTTGAGATTTTTCTTGTTTCTTTAGGTAGGCTTGTATAGCTATAAACTTCCCTCTTAGAACCGCTTTTGCTGCATCCCATAGGTTTTGGGTCGTCGTGTTTTCATTGTCATTTGTCTCTAGGTATTTTTTTATTTCCTGTTTGATTTCTTCAGTGATCTCTTGGTTATTTAGTAACGTATTGTTTAGCCTCCATGTGTTTGTCTTTTTTACGTTTTTTTCCCTGTAATTCATTTCTAATCTCATAGCGTTGTGGTCAGAAAAGATGCTTGATATGATTTCAATTTTCTTAAATTTACTGAGGCTTGATTTGTGACCCAAGATGTGATCTATCCTGGAGAATGTTCCGTGCGCACTTGAGAAGAACGTGTAATCTGCCGTTTTTGGATGGAATGTCCTATATATATCAATTAAATCTATCTGGTCTATTGTGTCATTTAAAGCTTGTGTTTCCTTATTTATTTTCATTTTGGATGATCTGTCCATTGGTGTAAGTGAGGTGTTAAAGTCCCCCACTATTATTGTGTTACTGTCGATTTCCTCTTTTATAGCTGTTAGCAGTTGCCTTATGTATTGAGGTGCTCCTATGTTGGGTGCATATATATTTATAATTGTTATATCTTCTTCTTGGATTGATCCCTGGATCATTATGTAGTGTCCTTCCTTGTCTCTTGTAACATTCTTTATTTTAAAGTCTATTTTATCTGATATGAGTATAGCTACTCCAGCTTTCTTTTGATTTCCATTTGCATGGAATATCTTTTTCCATCCCCTCACTTTCAGTCTGTATGTGTCCCTAGGTCTGAAGTGGGTCTCTTGTAGACAGCATATATATGGGTCTTGTTTTTGTATCCATTCAGCCAGTCTATGTCTTTTGGTTGGGGCATTTAATCCATTCACATTTAAGGTAATTATCGATATGTATGTTCCTATGACCATTTTCTTAATTGTTTTGGGTTTGTTTTTGTAGGTCCTTTTCTTCTCTTGTGTTTCCCACTTAGAGAAGTTCCTTTAGCATTTGTTGTAGAGCTGGTTTGGTGGTGCTGAATTCTCTTAGCTTTTGCTTGTCTGTAAAGCTTTTGATTTCTCCATCGAATCTGAATGAGATCCTTGCCGGGTAGAGTAATCTTGGTTGTAGGTTCTTCCCTTTCATCACTTTAAGTATATCATGCCACTCCCTTCTGGCTTGCAGAGTTTCTGCTGAGAAATCAGCTGTTAACCTTATGGGAGTTCCCTTGTATGTTATTTGTCGTTTTTCCCTTGCTGCTTTCAGTAATTTTTCTTTGTCTTTAATTTTTGCCACTTTGATTACTATGTGTCTCGGCGTGTTTCTCCTTGGGTTTATTCTGTATGGGACTCTCTGCGCTTCCTGGACTTGGGTGGCTATTTCCTTTCCCATGTTAGGGAAGTTTTCGACTATAATCTCTTCAAATATTTTCTCTGGTCCTTTCTCTCTCTCTTCTCCTTCTGGGACCCCTATAATGCGAATGTTGTTGCGTTTAATGTTGTCCCAGAGGTCTCTTAGGCTGTCTTCATTTCTTTTCATTCTTTTTTCTTTAGTCTGTTCTGCAGCAGTGAATTCCACCATTCTGTCTTCCAGGTCACTTATCCGTTCTTCTGCCTCAGTTATTCTGCTATTGATTCCTTCTAGTGTAGTTTTCATTTCAGTTATTGTATTGGTCATCTCTGTTTGTTTGTTCTTTAATTCTTCTAGGTCTTTGTTAATCATTTCTTGCATCTTCTCAATCTTTGCCTCCATTCTTATTCCGAGGTCCTGGATCATCTTCACTATCATTATTCTGAATTCTTTTTCTGGAAGGTTGCCTATCTCCACTTCATTTAGTTGTTTTTCTGGGGTTTTTTCTTGTTCCTTCATCTGGTACATAGCCCTCTGCCTTTTCATCTTCTCTGTCTTTCTGTAACTGTGGTTTTTGGACCACAGGCTGCAGGATTGTAGTTTTTCTTGCTTCTGTTGTCTGCCCTCTGGTGGTTGAGGCTATCTAAGAGGCTTGATGGGAGGCTCTGGTGGTGGGTAGAGCTGACTGTTGCTGTGGCGGTCAGAGCTCAGTAAAACCTTAATCCTCTTGACTGTTGATGGGTGGGGCTGGGTTCCCTCCCTGTTGCTGTGGCGGTCAGAGCTCAGTAAAACCTTAATCCACTTGACTGTTGATGGGTGGGGCTGGGTTCCCTCCCTGTTGGTTGTTTTGCCTGAGGCAACCCAACACTGGAGCCTACCCGTGCTCTTTGGTGGGGTTAATGGCAGACTCTGGGAGGGCTCACGCCAAGGAGAACTTCCCAGGACCTCTGCTGCCAGTGTCCTTATCCCCACGGTGAAACAGAGCCACCACTTGCCTCGGCAGGAGACCCCCCAACACCAGCAGGTACGTCTGGTTCAGTCTCCCCCAGGGTCACTGCTCCTTCCCCTGGGTCCCGATGCACACATTACTTTGTGTGTGCCCTCCAAGAGTGGGGTCTCTGTTTCCCCCAGTCCTGTCACAGTCCTGCAATCAATTCCCACTAGACTTCAAAGTCTGATTCTCTAGGAATTTCTCCTCCCGTTGCCAGACCCCCAGGTTGGGAAGCCTGACGTGGGGCTCAGAACCTTCACTCCAGTGGGTGGACTTCTGTGGTATAAGTGTTCGCCAGTCTGTGAGTCACCCACCCAGCAGTTATGGGATTTGATTTTACTCTGATTGCGCCCCTCCTACCGTCTCACTGTGGCTTCTCCTCTGTCCTTGGACATGGGGTATCCTCCTTGGTGAAGTCCAGGGTCTTCCTGTCAATGATTGTCCAGCAGCCAGTTGTGATTCTGGAGCTCTCGCAAGAGGGAGTGAGTGCACGTCCTTCTATTCCGCCATCTTGGTTAATCTCTAGTCTCTCCCTTTTAAAGACCCTCTCCTTGTGTTGCTTTAACAGCACTCTCAAGTTTTGGGGTTGTACATTTTAATCAGAAGTTGATTTCATGTCATTAAATTAAAGCAAAAAAGGATTGTTTATTTATTTAGTTTTTGTTGTTGTTAATATTTTTGTTTTGTTATTGTTGTTGTTTAATGAGAGATTTTGGACGGTGAGAAAACAGAAGGGCAGTTGCCCCAAGGCTCACTTTTCTCCAAAGTGTAAGTCAGAAAAGATTGATCATATTCTGTCATCACATTCACTTGTGGTGGATGAAATTTGTGATGGATTTGACTGCACTTTTTTACAATGACAAGTTGTAATTCTATTTCTAGGGGATGGGGACATGGTGCATCAAATTAGTTATCTCAATGGCTTTTACTTTCATAAGAGAAGTCTCTTGTCATTTATGATCCATTATTACCCTTCTGTATATCTGCTCTGATTTTACTGTATGTTTTATAAAGTTTATCTGAAAACTGCCCCTCATTTTTCATACCTAAAAATCACTTCTCTCTTCTATATAACTTTCAGACACTTTGCATGATTCACCATATTTTTTTCATGTAAAAAGCGGGACTTGCCTTTTCTAATTATTCTACTTCTTAGGCTGGAGATTTGTACATTAAATTGTTAGTTACTAAGTATTAAGTCTGGAACAAGATATGACACTTCAGATATAGCAAAGGTAAATTATGGCATACAGCACTATTATAAGGTGTGCTACTATTTTTGTAGTAACTTTACCCACTCTATAACCACAAATAACTATTTGTCTAGTATGTGTGTCGTTTTAAGGGTATTATGTTGCAGCTTGTAATTACTTGCACTGACATCCATCTGCTCAAACTTAGACCTTGCACTGCCTCAAATGCACTTGAGGCGGGGAGAGGAGGAGAGTGCCTGGTATGTTTTCTTAGAGCTGATTAAAACCATGGTATTTACTTTGGTCCTTTAAGAATAAATTTGCTTTACTGTGGGATCAATGAGTCTAGTTGTGTTTCCTTGAAAAGTGAAATACTTATGATGTGGCAATTTAGAGAGAGAAGAGAGAGAAAATGTGAGCAAGCTCTTGGGTTTTTCTCAGGGATGATTCCATGTCTATGATGACTATTAAGTCTGTATATCACACACACACACACACACACACACACACACACACACACACACACAGCATTTATAAAATAGTATTAATTGCCTGAACTGTTAGGAAGGCTTTCCTCATCATTTATTTTTCTCATTAAACAAATTTCTAAGCAAATTAACAGGACTTACAATAACCCTATTAAAAGGCTTTCTTTTCGTACATATTCCTCATTTTTGCCCTGTGTACTCTGCATGCATTTCTGCTTTTGAGCCATTTGCTCTTTCACAGACCATGCCCTCAGATTATTTCTCTGCTTGGAATGCCTGTAAATTTGTCCCTATTACTCAAAATCCTGATTGTCTCTCATATTCATTTATTATCTACTTTGTAAAATACTATCTCATATCCCACTAAAAAGTGAATCTTTCCTTTCTGTTTGCTTCCAAACATGTTTTTGAGTTTGTTTTATGATATTTGTCACAGCTAGTTATACATAATGATTAAATGTCTTCTTGTCTTTCTTTCCATCTAGGCTGTAAAATCTGTAAACTCCTTTCCATGAAGAATCATACCTTACGTATATATTTGGAATGCACATAGCTGCAGGTGCCCACCAGCAAGTACTCAATGCATGTTTATTAACTCACAGAGTCAATACTATTATTCCTCTGGTAATGCTTTCATCTTGTTTCTCTGCTTATGGAAATTTTCTGTCCTTCAGAAATCAATTCTTTCTTGTCATCGGTGACCCCAACCCTCAGTAAAGTCTCTTTTTCCTAATTGGAAAGTTGTTTGGAGGATCCAAGGAGCTAACGTACAAGGAGGGTGTCTGGCACAGCATTAGCACTATGTGAGCTTTAGCTCTGTGGGTTTCATTTATAGAAACTCACAATGTCTGTAATGCACAGAAAGGTTATGTACTCAAGGGTACCTGGTGGGTAAGTGGCAAAGTGGAATGGAGACTTGGACCTTTAACTCTTCATCAGAATTTGTAACAGAGCTCTCTAAATGATTGCATCTGTCCCAAGGTCCCTGTGACCCTGGCTGTCTGGCTAATGAAATATGCATAAAGGACACTCTGGAAAAATAGACCATTTATTATTAGCTAGAGCTTAGTTCTGCTCTTTGAGAAAAAAATTGATTTTCTAGCTTAAGTTCTAAATTAAAATTAGATAAGCAAGTTGCTTGGTCCCTTACTTTGATCCCCCAACCACATTCCCATATGTCTTTTAAAAGGGCAGAGACACATCCTATAAGGATTGGACTTGCTTGAGACATCTCTTACTGTAACTGTCATGTGGGAAGGACTGAAATATTATTTTCATTTAATTTCCTTATTATTTGCCAGGAAAATCTTGTCTATTATTTGTCAGGAAAATATTGCAAATATTTGCAATATTACAATTATTTACCAGGCAAATAATATAAATATTGTCTCTGCTTCTTACCACAATAATGTGTGGGAAGCACTGGTATCCCCTTTAACTGATGAGAGAAAAGAAGCTCATAAAGTGTATATGACTTGCCCAAAAGTACTCAATAAAAGAAGCTAGTAGAGTATTAAAAATCTCTGGCTCTGGCCTTGAATAACACGAGTTCAAATTCTGGGTTTATTAGTTATCAATTATGTGATCTTGCTAAATTTTCTTTTGTTTTGTCATGTGTAAATGGAATGATAATATTATGCAACGTGTATTGTTGCTGTAAAAATGTTAAAAAAAAATCTGATTTAAATAAGAGGTAAGATAATTTGGTTCCAGATCTATGGTTTAGCTTCTACAGGCATTATGCAATATTCATTCAATTCATTCAAAAATATTTATTGAGCATCTGCTCTAGGTTCTTGGAATAGGTCAGTGAAAAAAAACAGTCAAGGGTTCTTGCTCTTGTGGAGCTTGTGTTAGAGCAGGGAGAGAGAGCAATACGCAAAATAAACAAGTAGATCATATAGCATTTTTGTTTAAAGATGACAAGTGCTATGGGAAAATAAAGTGTAGGAAAACATGGGTTGAAAATATCTGGAGGTGCACATTTAAGTGGATGATCAGAGTAGAGTTTACTAAATAGATCACAACTGGAAAAAGATCTGGAGAAGATGAGGGATATTGGGGGCTTTCCAGGAAGAGAGAAGCTTTGCACAAAGTTCCTAAGATTGGTTGTTACCTGATATGTTTGAGCAACAGCAAAATGGCCACTGTGGTCAGGGAGAGGGTAGAGAGCAGATGAGGTCAGAGTACAGCATTGTAAGTCCTCATGAGGACTTGGATTTTTGCTGTGCAGAGAAGTGAAATTATCTAATGTGTTTGAGAACAGATCATAAGGGAATGATGGCAGAAGCAAAATGGCCAGTTAGGAGGTGACTTCAGTAACCTCCTATGAAGGATGTGGCAGCTCAGACCACAGTGGGAGCAAGAGTGGTGAGGAATGATCAAAGTCTGGAGATAATCTGAGAAATTTTCTTCAGATGAGTTGTAGATGTGAGAGAAAGAATGAATTGAAAAATCAAATAAATGTATTTGACTGCAAGTAAATGCTTAAGCAAGAAAAATTAACTAATTAATTAAAAGAATACCAACAGTTTATAAAAAAATGAAAGAACAGATCAGTTTTTGGAAAGGACAAGAACCAGTCATTTTAGTAAAAAAATGTAGAGTTTGGTTTTACCTTTTAAAGAAAGCATCAAATGAAGCGTACCATATGTGGTGAGGATATTAGTTACTCAAGCACTCATCTTCTTACTCTTGATTCCAAGGTTTCATTCTCTGGAATTCTAATGGAAAAGGCAGGGTACGAATGAAGACATGGCAGTCTTTGGAAATGCCGAAACTCCAAAGACAGAATATACTATTACCTTTCCAGTAGTAATTTGTGGGTTTATGAAAGAACACATGTCAAAGAAGGACTTGCTTATGGATTCAGAGGGAGATTACAATATAAAATAAATGTAATGATATAGTTTAGCACATGCACATGCCCACAGAACTATGACATGTACTTAAAGACATGAGAAAAATTGAAAAAAAAAAATAACTCAACAGTAGTTCACCTTTAAAGAATGGGCAAATATGTATTTTTCTTCCCATAAAAGATAAGATTTTAGAGTTCCAAGATGCTCTTATTTTCTTTCTTCCTTTCTTTCTTTCTTTCTTTCTTTCTTGTCTTTCTTTCTGTCTTTCTTTCTCTCTTTCTTCCTCTCTTTCTCTCTCCCTGATTTGTTTTATTTTATTTATTTATTTATTTATTAAAATTTTTTCCCTGGTCATTTTAATTTTATGGGATTTTTTAAAAATTAATTAATTAATTAATTTTTTGGGGGGGGGTGTGCTGGATCTTCGTTTCTGTGCGAGGGCTTTCTCCAGTTGCGGCAAGCGGGGGCCACTCCTCATCGCGGTGCGCGGGCCTCTCACTGTCGCGGCCTCTCTTGTTGCGGAGCACAGGCTTCAGACGCGCAGGCTCAGTAGTTGTGGCTCACGGGCCCAGTTGCTCAGCGGCATGTGGGATCCTCCCAGACCAGGGCCCGAACCCGTGTCCCCTGCATTGGCAGGCAGACTCTCAACCACTGCGCCACCAGGAAAGCCCCCTGATTTGTTTTTAAGGTAAGGAGTTCCACTTTGGTATATTGCTTTTATAGAGCAATTGTCATGGCTTTTTTAATTGCCAGACAAGAAGAGTCTCTACCCAACTTGTTTAAGGCTAAAGGGTATTTGTTGTCTCATATACTGAAAATGTAGGAGATTTGAATTAGGGTTAAAAGGATGTCATCAGGAGCCAGGCTCACTCCATTTATGGCTTACCTTCATTCTCACCAACCACACCATTCTAACTTGGGAAAACAAGTGGAAAAAACACTTGCTTCTCTCCCAACTATTATAGCAAAGTCTCATTTTGTAATATTGCCTCCAGCTGGGTCATGTGTGCCTCTGAATTAATCACTGGATCCAGGGAAGTGCAGGGCTTTCATTTCTAAGACTGGGGCCCATCCTTCATTCTCAGCTGGAGGAGGAGTCAGCTGAGAATGAAGGAGCAGTAGTCTGCCAAAGAAAAATGTATATGCTGTTACCAGGTAAATGGCAAATGATAGCAGAACGACAGATTCCTAGTTCAGGAATAGTTAATGTGTTGAAGATGGAACACACATAACTCCTTCTCAGGAAAATTCAACAAATTTACTTTTTTATTTTCTCATTCTGGTTGTAGTATGTATCACTATTCTCCCAGAGCCATAACCTCAAAACAGTTTTTACATATTCCCTTTCCTTTGGCTCAGTCATCAAGTTCTGTGAATTTATCATTCATAATGTCTTTTGCATTTGCACTTTTCTTTCCATTTTCACTGCCATCATTCAAATTTGGGTTATTATTAATTCTCGTCTAGATAGTTGCTTTAGCCTCCTAATTGATCTTCCAGGCTTTAATTTCCCAGTGTTTTACTTATATACACCAATTTTATTTCATTTTATTTTTCACATGTTTCTATGATTGCTAATTTTAAAAATTTTGTTTCTCATTGCTATAACATAAAAATCACTGACCTTCCCACAATTTCTATCTAGCATCCAGGAATATTATTTTTAAACTATTTTCTGCTTATTAATTGTTAGACTTATTTGTGAGTAAAATTTATTCAAAATTGAGTTGAATTCAGTGCAAACTCTTTAAGCTTCTCCACAGCTCTAAAATTCTATCAGTAAATAAACATCATTCTATTGAAATTTTGGAGCCATAGAGTATTTTTTATTAGGAAAGCCAATATGGCACAAAAATTGTTTTAGAAAAATGAGTCTGACTGGGTGTTAGTTGAAGGAAACGCTGGAGGCAGAAAAACAAATTAGAAGGCTATGACCGTAATATCAATATAAGCATGATGTGATAAGGTCTGGAGCAAAGGGAGTGGGGCATGGAAATAAAAAGGAAGGCAGTTTGAAAGGGAGAACTTTATATTTACTTCTCAATTTAACTATAAAACTTTTAAGGGTTAGAATTGTGTCTTCCTCTTTCTCCCTGAATTGACTAACAACCAGTAGCCTTCAGTAAATCCTATGAATGTTATTGAACAGACTTTTGTGACTGATGATATGTGGGAGAAGTTTCAATCTGAGTACTTAGGAGAAGTATAAAAATTATGTCCAAAACATTTTTCTTTTCTCTCCTTTTTTTCTTTTCTCTTCCCTTTTTTCCTCCTCCCTCCCTCCTTCTTCCTCTTTCTCTTTTTCTTCTTTCACTTGTTTATTTTTCAGAAGAAAGGAATTATTTATATGGCTTGCTGGAGGTTTTTTTTTAAAGAAAGATACTATGCCCCTTTATGAGTTGATGCTCTGATGATTTTTCTAACTGTTAGGATAATATGCCTAACACTTTTTATAAAAATAATGGCAAGGAGAATAGTTGCTCTTCCTCTTCTCACATTAAAGATTCACCTGTCTTAAAAAGAAGGCTGGAGGCTACCGAGATTTATGCTTCTCAATTTGTCAGAGAAAGTAAACCTGGGTCTTACATACAAAATCTATGATGGAAGACTCTAGGGTCTTGCTTACTTCTTAGTTCACCTTCTTGTACTTACTGGTAATATAAAAACTTGTTTATTCTATATGAACAAGTATCAGAGAAGATTCAACATTCTATGTGACTGGCTTGCAATGCTCACTAACAGAACTTTATAGTTTGTAAAGCACTTTTGATGATATTATCATATTTAATACTTGAAATAACTTCCTGAAACAAATGTAACAAATGTTTTGAACTGCATTTTATTAATGAGGAAACTAAAACCCAGGTGACATAAACATGTATTTTTGCTTTGTTCAGTTTAGCTTATTTTTTCTGGGACTTGACCTTTTACTTCTGGGAAATTATTCTTTGCTCCAACATATTGTCCAAATCAGAACTGCCATAATGTTACACGATCTCATCTAGCTGGCCACAAATACCTCTCTAAGATGGTTGTATATGCCGTGCTGGACAAATAGAAAACCTAATCCTCCAGCTACAGTAATTCTAGAACCAGTAGATATCAAACCTGACCAATTAGAGTCCTTCCTTCCCTGCAGTTTAAAGTTAGAACCATGGGAAAAGGAGGGTGAAATTGTGAGGGGTGAAGTCAAGAGTCAACAGATGTGTGCCACCTACTGTATGGAAGAAAGTGAATCTGGCACACAAAGAAAAGGAGAGCCAAAAGGGGAAGGAGTACTGATTAATATCTGAGCTCTGGTTCTTCTGATTCATAAGACAAAATTCTATCCTCAGCTAATACAGTGGTTTAACTATATGAACTGATAAATTAACGTTTCTTTGGCTAATCTGCTTCATGTCGGCTTTCTGTCTTAATCAAAAGAGTTCTAATACAACTGAGAATATAAATACAATGTCCGATATTACTTAGTTAATTAGTGACAAATGCTGGAAGAGATCCTGATTTTCTGATAGTCCAAAACATATTTTTGAATACTTGACAGTGATTACTTGTATGAGGTAAACACTGTCAATACTCCACCTATGTCCCCTTGAATCCCTTTGTTACTTTCATGTGCACAGGCTCCCAGTGGGCTTTCCCTCCCACCAGCCAGCATCAGTGTCTCTTTTTTGGAGGACTCTCCTCACATTGTTAGAACCAACTCAGCCTGTGCTGCATGAAAACCACAAATACCTGGGAATTACTGTCCCCTGGGAGCAGTCCTTAAAAGGACTGGCAAGTAGTAGGTCTTAATTCTCCATCTCTGGTAAGGATAGCTCTGAGATGTGATTGATTTATGCTGTTTCTGGAGTTTCCCTGAAATACTGAGTCAAATATACCTTCCACAGGACTTGCTTGATTTTATACCTTTACATGGCCTTCCATTTTTATTCCTCTAGAGGGTTTTTGTTTTTGTTTTTCTTTTTTTTTGACCCTCTGCCCATGGAATCCTCTCAGGGTATCATTCTAGGGGACCCAACCTAAGACAACAGACTACCTAAGCTAAACAGGCAATCCAGGAGTTTAACGATTAAGAATGAGAGGCCTCAGGCCAGGAACCTGGGTGTAAGATATCAAAGGTAGGTAGAAGAGAATCGTTTGGGAGAGGGACATGAAAAAGCAGGTACTAATATAAACCATGATAGTTGTGTTATTCCTTGCCTGGAAATGGGAATTAATCAGAAAATGACCTAATTGTGGTTCAGCTATATTTCCAGTGAAATGAAAGGGTACACCTTCTTTACATGAGCCAAACATTACAGAGCAGTATTTTACACTGGTGTGTATTTTGGCTTACAATTAAGGTTATAATTTATTCTTCTTGGTTTATTTCCCAGTATTCACAGCAAATGTCCAGCATACCTGACTGAAGAGTATTGTTGGACAGAATTTTAGGAAGAAATCTTTACTAAAAGAGTTATAAAAGTTATGATCTTTCCAAAAGTTCAGGATTAGAATTACCAAACAGCTGATTTGTTGATTATCTGAGAAGTGTTCAATCTCTTCTCCCCAAAGCAAATACAGAGACAAAAACCTTTTCTGCATTGACCAGGGTACACCTACCCCAGTTGTCTGTTGAAGCCTTATTCAAATGAATGGAGAATAAAAATATGAATAATTCACTGATGTAAAAGTCACCACAATTCTGAGATCTAAGCTAGAAATATGGGGTTAAGGAAAGTAGCCTTTGATTCAATTATTTAAACATTTCAGTCATCTATTTTGTTTTCAAAATATTTCTGAAACCCTGGCCCCAAAATTTTCTAATCCGTCTTCAAAATATATTAGAAAGAGAAGGCTCAAGAGGGAGGGGATATGGGGATATATGTATGCATATGACTGATTCACTTTGTTGTACAACAGAAACTAACACAGTACTGTGAAGCAATTATACTCCAATAAAGATCTATTAAAAAAAAAGTTTCATGAACATAAGCTTCTGCCTCCTCAGTGTGTTTTTTGTTTCCTGCATTTGCTGTCGTACTGAATGTAGGCTTAGGTGTGTTGTGCCTTTGTGTGTGTGTGTCTGTTTGTGTAGTACTAATTCTTACTGTTCTCTTCGTAGCATTTCCATGCCCCTGGTTCTAATAGCTGTGCCTCTCTGTCTTGACCATTCCTAGAGCAGTGCTCTATTCAAAGGAGTATTCTAGACAGTAATCAAAGAAACAACTCAAAAACAATAGTTTTATAAACTTTTTTTTTCTGTTAGACTGTGAGCTACTTAATGGCAGGAACCGTGACTTGTTCGTCTTTGTATTCCCTGGCTAGAATGTGGGCATACAGAAGACGCTCAACAAATATTTGTGGAATGAACGAATAAATGGCTTATGTGTAGAAAGTTCCAAATAGCTAATCTTTCCCCCCACAACCCATAACACTCCCAGGAAAAAAGAAAGTTTGGTTAGGACAGTGGGTTCTAAGACGTCAACTTCTCAATGTTGGACTTGTCTCCTCGCTGAGGATATTAGGATATCTTAGAAGGAAGCACACAGAAAAAAATACGTGGCTTTTTTTTTCTTTTTCTGTCTATGGAGCAGACTGTATCCAGTAAAAGATGTGGCACAGTAACTTTTCAAGATGTGACCTACTCCGTTTTTATTCCTTTTCATAACTTCTTGATAATTAAAAATTATTGCTATTATTTATGTTTCATGTTTTGAAAGGTTAGTTTATTTCTGATAGAAAGACACTATATAAGGATGATAAACAACTAAACATAGTTATAAAGTTAATGTAAAACTGCAATGAAGTGACTGTGCAAGGTTAAAGAAAGCGGCCTGGTAAGTCTTAAACACAGAATTTCTCACTTCCATTCCAGTGCTCTTTTCAGTAAACTATGGTCATATTTGCTTCAAGTTTCTTGGATTAGCTGTAGCAACATATAAAACAATATTCTGCTCTATGCCATTTTCCATATTAATTTGTAAGAACTTATAAGGTATAAATTGGAGAGTTTTATCCAGGTCTCAGAAAAGTCATGTAGGTCTCCTAAAGTAACAACAGCAGTACTAAAAGATGTACAGGAAAAGTAACTTTAATGAATACAATACTAATATCCATTAGTTAAATGAAAGAGTGATTATTATGATCATGCAACCTATTCTTCTGGTTAAACAATACCACAAGTATTATTATTATAATGAATATATGGAAATTTTTTTAGATTAGGAAAATTATTCTATGCATAAGATAACTAATTCAGACAAGTTGAAATCTATTCTAAATTGAGCCACTGAGGAAAACAACAGAAATCTATATTGGGTTTCTCTTCTTCTTCAAAAACCCAAATTCTACAAGAAATTATACAAACATTTTTTAAAGTCAAGCATCTAACACCTATATTAAGAGATTGCTCATCTCTTATCCCATCACATCCTTAGTGCACAGTCTTTGCTTTGCTTGCTAATATATTCCCAGCTCTCTGCACATTATGCATTAAAATTACCAAACAGCTGATTTGTTGATTCTCTGAGAAGTGTTCAATCTCTTCTCCCCAAAGCAAATACACAGACAGAAACCTTTTCTGCATTGACCAGGGTACACCTACCCCAGCTGTCTATTGAAGCCTTATTCAAATGAATGGAGAATAATATATGTAGCCATACAATATAACTATATTATCTGTATTACATACCATGGCCTAGGTTATGACTTCAACCAATAAAGGCAAAATCTGGAGGCACGTAATATACTGTTTTTCCATTTGTGTTGTTCACCAAATCATCTAACAAAAATTAACTTAGCACTCACTATGTGTCCAGCTCTGTTCTAGGTGTTAGATAGGCAATCTAGAGGGTGATACAAAACCAGAGAATGATACAACCTGTTTTAAGGCAACTTATCATTGTCCTTATAAAATGTTGTTTACTAAAGATAATTTTATATTATTTAACTACATTAAAGAGAAATATCTGAAGTTTCTCAGATGCTCAGAGCAAATTATGAAGTCAATCCTAAAATTAATCTTAGAGAATTCTATTTCTTTCATACAAGTTATATATCAATGCTTAGAATATAAATACAAAGTAATTTGATTATAAATTAGAAAATTTCAACACAATAAAATATTTTATTTGCCATTTTGAGGATCTTGAAGATGTCATGAAAACTGCACATTCTTATACAAATACTAGTTCTTCTCCTTAGGGATTTAGAGAATGTCCCTCTGGGTGGGAATATAACTTATTTAGTTAATTCTTATGCCCCATGAATCAAGGTGATTTTGACAGAGCTGAAACAGATTTCAGAACATTTTACCAATTTTTAGAGCTTCGGACTCTTCTCAGACTCTCAATATTAGCAATAAATGTGGCAAAAATCATTTCAGGTTTAGTTTAATTTTAAGATATTTTCTCTTCCTAATAGAAAAATGATGCCAATTAAAGGCTTTTTTTTCTTCTAAAGGGATTTTTAGGTGTGCTGATGAAAGTGCATATAGTGCATATACTTTTTAAATCATAATAATGCCCAGCACCCCTCCCCCAAGCTTCTCATATGCCACCAGCCCTACCTTTGATAATTACTGAAATAATTGAACTTAAGCGTGCATTAAATTTTCACTTTCTTCTTCTTCATTTCTATTTCTACTTGGAAAAAATTCCTCATTATTACTGTACCACTAAATTTAAGTTTTCCAGAACATATACAGTGTACATTTGGACAATTTTCCTGTCTGTGATCATTCTGTGGTATAAAAGTCATATTGCTTCCACTCTTTTTTTCAGACTATTACCATTAGTTCACTGCTTCCTTTTTATTACACCTCTCTTTGGCTCAAGTAAGGGAACTTAATGCCAAGATCAAGATAGTTTTCTACTTTGATAAGTGTTATTACTTTAGAATTATGTGAGCATGATATTCACTTGCACTCTCTCTCAATTGTCCCCTTTAGATGAAGGTATGGTAACAGATAAGAGGCCCCTATTTCTTGAAGTTGGCAAGCACAGGATGAACTGAAAATACACTTTGTTTTATTGTCGTTATTTATCACACAAAATGCCAGTGATAAAAATTACATGCAAAATAACAATGCATTTAAAACAGGTTTTAAGACATTTATCTGGAAAAGAAAAAGTCTATAAAATATTAATAATAAAGAAACTAGAAATTGATTTAGTTATGGAAGCCCTTAATACTGGATTTAGGGTACAGGATGGTGTATACTTAGAAATTTAGACGGGTTCAAATTCTGTTCCTGTCACATGCTAGCTATTTGGTGTAGTGTAGTGGCCCTCTGTTAATTGGACATCTACCTCATCTCCTCCCTTTTTCTGTCAAAGGCCATAACTTTATTTTGGTCTTTTATCTCTCATCCACTCTCTTCCCACATGTTTGGATTGGGCCCCATCCTTGACTCCAAGTTAGAGAAGTGAACTTGTCCAAAGTTAATTGGTGCATCACATTGCTTCAGATCCCAAAGCTTGGCTCAGGCATGGGCATGAGACATCATCAGGGCAAGTAAAAGCAGTGAGGCTTCTCTGGGAATTGCTAGAGCAGAGGTAGTTGGTATTCTGTCACCAGGCTTTACTTGAGAGATCTCAGGCTAGGTGCTGCCGCAGCTACCTCATTATTACCTATAGCCTGAAACTGAAGTCCACTCAGAGAAAACATTGCTGAGAAAAGGTGTGAAAGTAAGTCCTGATGACTTTGTGCCCTGTGTTTACCTATGCCAGTGATAGGCACTATTTCTAGAATTCTCAGTTATATAAATATATACTTTCCTTTTTGGCTTAGGCCATTTGAGATTGATTTTTATGCAGTACTAAGCACTTGTACTAAATAATTTTCACTGACTCAGATTTTGATATCAGAATATGATAATGTTAGAAGTGCTAGTTTCTCAAAGTTTGAAACTGGATGAGAAGAAATAGTATGTACAGTGGTGAGGTGCCCTGTATCCTAAACTGGGAGACTGGCAATTCTTATTCTCGGTAATGAAATAGCTAATTAGAATGTTGCCCATTGGATCATAGAATTTAGACAATGGGCCTATTAAGGCTGCAGAATAAGAGATTTGGTAGAAAAAATTCAGAATACTGGAGTATGTTGGTTACATTTTGCACTTGATGAGGACCTATAAGAAACTGAAAAGCTTAGCTAAAACGGGCCTATCTGAAACCAAAGAAAAAAGAAAATAAAATTTTTCTACAAAAGCCAGTTTTGCTTAGGGCTTGCTATCTACATGCTTGAGAAACTATAAATCTGAGGACTGGCATGACGGAAATACTACCCAAACTAACAATCAGAGGCAAGGTGGCAGGTAATAATCAAGAACCTCATGTCATGTACTTCCTGCATCACAAGGGGACAATTGCTTCTGCAGAGCTGTGGCAGAAAAGAGAAAATTATACAGGGTTTTGTCTACCCAGGCTTTCAAATTACCCATTGAGCTTGAAAAGAGAAGATGTAAATTCCAGAGCTAAGGCAGGACCATGCTTCTCAATAAAGCCAAAGACTGACAGTGACAGGGGGAAGCTTTTAGTTTTATTCATTTTCATTGGGGTCTTCTGATACTTGTAATTTAAAGTGTCCTTAGCTGTTAAGGATATACATAGATCCTTGGTTTCTTACATGTAAAATAGGAATAACAATAATTTTCTTCCAGATGATTTTAAGGATTAAATTAGACTGTACAAGTTGAAGTATTAAGCATAGTGCCTAGTACATAGTTGAGAATTGATATGGCAACAAATATTATTAGTATAGGTAGTTCAAAGCTCCAAATAAGAAAGTTTAGAAAATTTAGGTAATTTAAAGTATAAAAATTTATATAGCGAATATTAAACTTGTAGCATTCATTATTCCAAGAGATAGTTCTGTTTTTTTTTTAAACATCTTTATTGAAGTATAATTGCCTTACAATGGTGTGTTAGCTTCTGCTTTATAACAAAGTGAATCAGTTATACATATACAATATGTTCCCATTTCTCTTCCCTCTTGCATCTCCCTCCCTCCCACCCTCCCCATCCCACCCCTCTAGGTGGTCACAAAGCACCGAGCTGATCTCCCTGTGCTATGCGGCTGCTTCCCACTAGTTATCTATTTTACATTTGGTAGTGTATATATGTCCATGTCACTCTCTTACCCTGTCACATCTCACCCCACCCCCTCCCCATATCCTCAAGTCCATTCTCTAGTAGGTCTGTGTCTTTATTCCCGTCTTGCCACTAGGTTCTTCATGGCCTTTTTTTTTTTTTTCCTTAGATTCCGTATATATGTGTTAGCATACTGTATTTGTTTTTCTCTTTCTGACTTACTTCACTCTGTATGACAGACTCTAACTCCATCCACCTCATTACAAATACCTCCATTTCATTTCTTTTTATGGCTGAGTAATATTCCATTGTATATATGTGCCACATCTTCTTTATCCATTCATCTGTCGATGGACATTTAGGTTGCTTCCATGTCCTGGCTATTGTAAATAGAGCTGCAATGAACATTTTGGTACATGACTCTTTTTGAATGATGGTTTTCTCAGGGTATATGCCCAGTAGTGGGATTGCTGGGTCGTATGGTAGTTCTATTTGTAGTTTTTTAAGGAACCTCCATACTGTTCTCCATAGTGGCTGTATCAATTTACATTCCCACCAACAGTGCAAGAGTGTTCCCTTTCCTCCACACCCTCTCCAGCATTTATTGTTTCTAGATTTTTTGATGATGGCCATTCTGACCGGTGTGAGATGATATCTCATTGTAGTTTTGATTTGCATTTCTCTAATGATTAATGATGTTGAGCATTCTTTCATGTGTCTGTAGGCCATCTGTATATCTTCTTTGGAGAAATGTCTATTTAGATCTTCTGCCCATTTTTGGATTGGGTTGTTCGTTTTTTTGTTATTGAGCTGCATGAGCTGCTTGTAAATCTTGGAGATTAATCCTTTGTCAGTTGCTTCATTTGCAAATATTTTCTCCCATTCTGAAGGTTGTCTTTTGGTCTTGTTTATGGTTTCCTTTGCTGTGCAAAAGCTTTTAAGTTTCATTAGGTCCCATTTGTTTATTTGTGTTCTTATTTCCATTTCTCTGGGAGCTGGGTCAAAAAGAATCTTGCTGTGATGTATGTCATAGAGTGTTCTGCCTATGTTTTCCTCTAAGAGTTTGATAGTGTCTGCCCTTACACTTAGGTCTTTAATCCATTTTGAGTTTATTTTTGTGCATGGCGTCAGGGAGTGTTCTAATTTCATACTTTTACATGTACCTGTCCAATTTTCCCAGCACCACTTATTGAAGAGGCTGTCTTTTCTCCACTGTATATGCTTGCCTCCTTTATCAAAGATAAGTTGACCATATGTGTGTGGGTTTATCTCTGGGCTTTCTATCCTGTTCCATTGATCTATATTTCTGTTTTTGTGCCAGTACCAAACTGTCTTGATTACTGTAGCTTTGTAATATAGTCTGAAGTCAGGGAGCCTGATTCCCCCAGCTCCATTTTTCGTTCTCAAGATTGCTTTGGCTATTCGGGGTCTTTTGTGTTTCCATACAAATTGTGAAATTTTTTGTTCTACTTCTGTGAAAAATGCCAGTGGTAGTTTGATAGGGATTGCATTGAATCTGTAGATTGCTTTGGGTAGTAGAGTCATTTTCACAATGTTGATTCTTCCAATCCAGGAACATGGTATATCTCTCCATCTATTTGTATCATGTTTAATTTCTTTCATCAGTGTCTTATAATTTTCTGCATACAGGTCTTTTGTCTCCTTAGGTAGGTTTATTCCTAGATATTTTATTCTTTTTGTTGCAATGGTAAATGGGAGTGTTTTCTTAATTTCACTTTCAGATTTTTCGTCATTAGTGTATAGAAATGCAAGAGATTTCTGTGCATTAATTTTGTATCCTGCTACTTTACCAAATTCATTGATTAGCTCTAGGAGTTTTCTGGTAGCATCTTTAGGATTCTCTATGTATAGTATCATGTCATCTGCAAATAGTGACAGCTTTACTTCTTCTTTTCCGATTTGGATTCCTTTTATTTCTTTGTCTTCTCTGATTGCTGTGGCTAACACTTCCAAAACTATGTTGAATAATAGTGGTGAGAGTGGGCAACCTTGTCTTGTTCCTGATCTTAGTGGAAATGGTTTCAGTTTTTCACCATTGAGGACAATGTTGGCTGTGGGTTTGTCATATATGGCCTTTATTATGTTGAGGAAAGTTCCCTCTATGCCTACTTTCTGCAGGGCTTTTATCATAAATGGGTGTTGAATTTTGTCGAAAGCTTTCTCTGCATCTATTGAGATGATCATATGGTTTTTCTCTTTCAATTTGTTAATATGGTGTATCACATTGATTGATTTGCATATATTGAAGAATCCTTGCATTCCTGGGATAAACCCCACTTGATCATGGTGTATGATCCTTTTAATGGGCTGTTGGATTCTGTTTGCTAGTATTTTGTTGAGGATTTTTGCATCTATGTTCATCAGTGATATTGGCCTGTAGTTTTCTTTCTTTGTGACATCTTTGTCTGGTTTTGGTATCAGGGTGATGGTGGCCTCGTAGAATGAGTTTGGGAGTGTTCCTCCCTCTGCAATATTTTGGAAGAGTTTGAGAAGGATAGGTGTTAGCTCTTCTCTAAATGTTTGATAGAATTCACCTGTGAAGCCATCTGGTCCTGGGCTTTTGTTTGTTGGAAGGTTTTTAATCACAGTTTCAATTTCAGTGCTTGTGATTGGTCTGTTCATATTTTCTATTTCTTCCTGGTTCAGTCTCGGCAGTTTGTGCATTTCTAAGACTCTGTCCATTTCTTCCAGGTTGTCCATTTTATTGGCATAGAGTTGCTTGTAGTAATCTCTCATGATCTTTTGTATTTCTGCAGTGTCAGTGGTTACTTCTCCTTTTTCATTTCTAATTCTATTGATCTGAGTCTTCTCCCTTTTTCTCTTGATGAGTCTGGCTAATGGTTTATCAATTTTGTTTATCTTCTCAAAGAACCAGCTTTTAGTTTCATTGATTTTTGCTATTGTTTCCTTCATTTCTTTTTCATTTATTTCTGACCTGATCTTTATAATTTCTTTCCTTCTGCTGGCTTTGGGGTTTTTTTGTTCTTCTTTCTCTAATTGCTTTAGGTGCAAGGTTAGGTTGTTTATTCGAGATGTTTCCTGTTTCTTGAGGTAGGCTTGTATTGCTATAAACTTCCCTCTTAGTACTGCTTTTGCTGCGTCCCATAGGTTTTGGGTCGTCGTATCTCCATTGTCATTTGTTTCTAGGTATTTTTTGATTTCCCCTTTGATTTCTTCAGTAATCACTTTGCTATTAAGTAATGTATTGTGTAGCCTCCATGTGTTTGTATTTTTTACAGATCTTTTCCTGTAATTGATATCTAGTCTCATAGCGTTGTGGTCGGAAAAGATACTTGATACGATTTCAATTTTCTTAAATTTACCAAGGCTTGATTTGTGACCCAAGATATGATCTATCCTGGAGAATGTTCCATGAGCACTTGAGAAAAATGTGTATTCTGTTGTTTTTGGGTGGAATGTCCTATAAATATCAATTAAGTCCATCTTGTTTAATGTATCATTTAAAGCTGTGTTTCCTTATTTATTTTCATTTTGGATGATCTGTCCATTGGTGAAAGTGGGGTGTTAAAGTCCCCTACTATGTGTTGCTGTCGATTTCCCCTTTTATGGCTGTTAGTATTTGCCTTATGTATTGAGGTGCTCCTATGTTGGCTGCATAAATATTTACAATTGTTATACCTTCCTATTGGATCGATCCCTTGATCATTATATAGTGTCCTTCTTTGTCTCTTGTAATAGTCTTTATTTTAAAGTCTATTTTGTCTGATATGAGAATTGCTACTCCAGCTTTCTTTTGATTTCCATTTGCATGGAATATCTTTTTCCACCCCCTCACTTTCAGTCTGTATGTGTCTCTAGGTCTGAAGTGGGTCTCTTGTAGACAGCATATATATGGGTCTTGTTTTTGTATCCATTCAGCCAGCCTGTGTCTTTTGGTGGGAGCATTTAATCCATTTACATTCAAGGTAATTATCGATATGTATGTTCCTATTCTCATTTTCTTAAATGTTTTGGGTTTGTTATTGTAGGTGTTTTCCTTCTCTTGTGTTTCTTGCCTAGAGAAGCTCCTTTAGCATTTGTTGTAAAGCTGGTTTGGTGGTGCTGAACTCTCTCAGCTTTTGCTTGTCTGTAAAGGTTTTAATTTCTCCATCGAATCTGAATGAGATCCTTGCTGGGTAGAGTAATCTTGGTTGTAGGTTTTTCTCCTTCATCACTTTAAGTATATCCTGCCACTCCCTTCTGGCTTGCAGAGTTTCTGCTGATAGATCAGCTGTTAACCTGATGGGGATTCCCTTGTGTGTTATTTGTTTTTTTTCCCTTGCTGCCTTTAATATGTTTTCCTTATATTTAATTTTTGACAGTTTGATTAATATGTGTCTTGGCGTGTTTCTCCTTGGGTTTATCCTGTATGGGACTCTCTGTGCTTCCAGGACTTGATTAACTATTTCCTTTCCCATATTAGGGAAGTTTTCAACTATAATCTCTTCAAATATTTTCTCAGTCCCTTTCTTTTTCTCTTCTTCTTCTGGGACCCCTATAATTCGAATGTTGGTGCGTTTAATGGTGTCCCAGAGGTCCCTGAGACTGTCCTCAGTTCTTTTCATTCTTTTTTCTTTATCCTGCTCTGTAGTAGTTATTTCCACCATTTTATCTTCCAGGTCACTTATCCTTTCTTCTTCCTCAGTTATTCTACTATTGATCCCATCTAGAGTATTTTTAATTTCATTTATTGTGTTTTTCATCATTGCTTGGTTCCTCTTTAGTTCTTCTACATCCTTGTTAAATGTTTCTTGCATTTTGTCTATTCTATTTCCAAGATTTTGGATCATCCTTACTATCATTATTCTGAATTCTTTTTCAGGTAGACTACCTATTTCCTCTTCATTTGTTAAGTCCGGCGTGTTTTGACCCTGCTCCTTCATCTGCTGTGTGTTTTTCTGTCGTCTCATTTTGCTTATCTTACTGTGTTTGGGGTCTCCTTTTCACAGGCTGCAGGTTCGTAGTTCCCGTTGTTTTTGGTATCTGTCCCCAGTGGCTAAGGTTGGTTCAGTGGGTTGTGTAGGCTTCCTGGTGGAGGGAACTAGTGCCTGAGTTCTGGTGGATGAGGCTGGATCTTGTCTTTCTGGTGGGCACGTCCACGTCTGGTGGTGTATTTTGGGGTGTCTGTGGCCTTATTATGATTTTAGGCAGCCTCTCTGCTAATGGATGGGGTTGTGTTCCTGTCTAGCTAGTTGTTTGGCATAGGGTGTCCAGCACTGTAGCTTGCTGGTCATTGAGTGAAGCTGGGTCTTGATATTGAGATGGAGATCTCTGGGAGATTTTTGCCGTTTGGTATTACGTGGAGCTGGGAGGTCTCTTGTGGACCAGTGTTCTGAAGTTGGCTCTCCCACCTCAGAGGCACGGCCCTGATGCCTGGCTGGAGCACCAAGAGCCTTTCGTCCACACGGCTCAGAGTAAAAGGGAGAAAAAATAGAAAGAAAGAAAGAAAGAAAGAGGCTATAATATAGTGAAGTAAAATAAAGCTATTGTAAAGCAAAGCTATACAGACAAAATCTCACCCAGAAGCATATACATATACACTCACAAAAAAAAGGAAAAGGGGAAAAATTAATATCTCCTGCTCCCAGAGTCCACCTCCTGAGTTTGGGATGATTCGTTGTCTATTCAGGTATTCAACAGATGCAGGCACGTCAAGTTGTTTGTGCAGGTTTAATCCGCTGCTTCTGAGGCTGCTGGGAGAGATTTCCCCTTCTCTTCCCTGTTCGCACAGCTCCTGGGGTTCAGCTTTGGATTTGGACCCGCCTCTGCGTGTAGGTCGCCTGAGGGCGTCTGTTCCCCGCCCAGACAGGACGGGGTTAAAGGAGCAGCTGCTTCGGGGGCTCTGGCTCACTCAGGCCGCGGGGAGGGAGTGGTACAGAGGAGGCGGGGCGAGCCTGCGGCGGCCGAGGCCGGCGTGACGTTGCACCAGCCTGAGGCGCGCAGTGCGTTCTCCCGGGGATGTTGTCGCCGGATCCCGGGACCCTGGCAGTGGCGGGCTGCACAGGCTACCAGGTGGGGCGGTGTGGAGAGTGACCTGTGCTCACACACAGGCTTTTTGGAGGCGGCAGCAGCAGCCCCAGCGTCTCACGCCCGTCTCTGGGGTCCGCGCTGATCGCCGCGGCTCGCGCCCTTCTCTGGAGTTTGTTTAGGTGGCGCTCTGAATCCCCTCTCCTTGCGCGCAGCGAAACAAAGAGGCAAGAAAAAGTCTCTTGCCTCTTCGGCAGCTGCAGACCTTTTCCCGGTCTCCCTCCCAGCCAGCTGTGGTGCGCCAACCCCTTCAGGCTGTGTTCAAGCCGCCAGCCCCAGTCCTCTCCCTGCGATCCGACCGAAGCCGAGCCTCAGCTCCCAGCCCCGCCCGCCCCGGCGGGTGAGCAGACAAGCCTCTCGGGCTGGTGAGCGCTGCTCAGCGCCGAGCCTCTGTGCGGGAGTCTCTCTGTTTTTCCCTCTGCGCCCCTGTTGCTGTGGGATCCGCGCTGATAGCCGCGGCTTGCGCCCTTCTCTGGAGTTCGTTTAGGCGGCGCTCTGAATCCCCTCTCCTTGCGCGCAGTGAAACAAAGAGGCAAGAAAAAGTCTCTTGCCTCTTCGGCAGCTGCAGACTTTTTCCCGGACTCCCTCCCGGCTAGCTGTGGTGCGCCAACCCCTTCAGGCTGTGTTCACGCCGCCAGCCCCAGTCCTCTCCCTGCGATCCGACTGAAGCCGAGCCTCAGCTCCCAGCCCCGCCCGCCCCGGCGGGTGAGCAGACAAGCCTCTCGGGCTGGTGAGTGCTGGTCGGCACTGCTCCTCCGTGCGGGAACCTCTCTGCTTTGCCCTCCGCACCTCTGTGGCTGCGCTTTCCTCCGTGGCTCCAAAGCTTCCCCCCTCTGCCACCCGCAGTCTCTGTCCGCGAAGGGGCTTCCTAGAGCGTGGAAACCTTTCCTCCTTCACAGCTCCCTCCCACTGGTGCAGGTGCCGTCCCTATTCTTTTGTCTCTGTTATTTCTTTTTTCTTTTGCCCTACCCAAGTACGGGGGGAGTTTCTTGCCTTTTTGGAGGTCGGACGTTTTCTGCCAGCGTTCAGTGGGTGTTCTGTAGGAGCAGTTCCACGTGTAGATGTATTTCTACTGTATCTGTGGGAAGGAAGGTGATCTCCGCGTCTTACTCTTCCGCCATCTTCTCTCTTCCCCCCAAGAGATAGTTCTGATGGTAAATACATTTAAAAAACATAACAGCCCCATAATTATGTAATTAATGAAGTTAAAATTTTCTTACATACATTGGTAGCAACATATGATTCTGAGCTAGTATCACTATTTTATTGCATTGTAAATATTTGTTTAAATTTATTTGTCTCCCAGCTAGACCATCTTTGCATCATTTATGTTTAACCTACTGCTTGGATCACAGTAGGCTACTAATTTATGTTTGTTGATTTTATTTATGTGTGAGTTATTTAATTAATGAAAATCCTCATCTCCTGCAACCATCAAAACAGAATCATATTTGGATCATAAATCGAATCAAAGTATTTTTTTGTTCAATGCCCACTTAAAAATACTCAATAAATTTGTGTACAAAACATGGCCTTAATTCCTGATTTATGCTGGAAAATTTTTACCATGATGTAGAGTTTTACCTGTTTGTCTTTCTAGGGCTCTTTTATACTGACTCTCCTTGTACTACTTCTCCAGTCTATTGAATTATTTATAGTGTCCCCAGCCTTGGACCCAGGCCTAACTAATTATACTAAGCAGAATTACAAATTTTTGCTGAAGATACTTGATAAATAAGAGCAGGGCTGAACCATAGAATCAAAAAGTGAAAGTAATTGTAAAAGGAATAAAAAATTAAAGTGAAATAAAGCCAGAAATGTTAAGCTTAGTAGGTTGAATTTAATTTCAGAATGGAGAAGTCAGGAATATATAGAAAATAGTCCAATATAACTTATTATAGTATAGCTATGTTGTTTACATATTCCATAGTTTCCTGAAAGAACCAATTTTTTTTATTTTCAATATAATATACAAAAATACAATTTAATTTTTCTTTTTTTGTGAGATGTCATAAAACTCAATATACTTAGAAAAACATTTTTATTGGACTTTAAATTTCAATTTTGCATTAAAGAATTGGCATATACCCATAATGTATTCAAAACTTTTATTGAGTACCCTTTGTGCTCTGGGCACTGTCTTGGTTCAGAGGATTCAAAGCCCTTGCCTTAAGAAACTTACAGCCAATAAGCAAAAGTAAGAAAGTAGCTAATGACAATACAAAATGTGAAGTGTTATGATGGTGAAGACACAGAGAATAGGCACCTAAACCAAGGGGAAAATTTGGAAGGGCTTAGAGAGTCTTCTAATCTGAATCTTGAAGGAGGAGTTAGCGAGGTCTATTGGGGCTGGGGTTGGGGTTGAGATCTGGGAAATCATTCTCTACAAAGAAGCTGCAGTTCATGAAGAACCATAGTTGAGAGGAAAGTATGGGCATTGGCGAACTGCAAATAGTTTAGCTTGATTGGAGTCATATTAGAAGAGTGATAAAGCGGGAGATTCTGGCAGTGGCCAAATTATGAAGAGCCTCATATACCTGCTAAGGTTTGCACTTAATTATAAGGCAGCCAGTATCCATTGAATGACTCTTGCAGGTGGATATGACATGATCTACTTTGGCTTTTAAAAGAATTCCTCTGGGGGGTGAGGAGAATGTCTAAGAAGGGGCAAGATGATAATCAAGAGATCAATTAAGCAAGGGGTAGTATCCAACCAAGATATAATACTTGCCCAAACAAAATTAATGGCATTAGGATGGAAAGAAGTGGATGAACTGAAATATTAAGAACATAGAATCTTCACAGTTTTGTGACCAATTGAATGTTGGTGGTGAAGTACAAATTTTTAATCTCTGGAAATGAATATATGCAGGTGTCATTCACTGAGACAGGGAACATATTGAGAGATCTAAGTATAAGATGAGTTTTATTTTTACATATGTTAAATTTTAAGAGCATTTGGGACATTAAAGTGAAAATGTCAGGTAAGCAACTAGTTTTACTAGAAAGATTGAGATTATCTTATTTTCCTTTTAGGTGATTGGTTTAGGGTAGAATATGTAACCAAGTTCTTACCAATTATATGTAATAATAAATATGCTGAGACCTTCCGGGAAAGATTCCCTTCTTTGATAAAAATATATTTCTGTGGATAAGTCTTACACCTTATTTTCTGTCTGAACATTGATTTATGGGGACCTGATGCTTGGAACTGCAGAAAGATTCTTTTGACCATGAGGCAAAAGCAAAGAAAATCACTAAGAGGTAGAACCAGAGCCCTGATATTCCTAAACTACTGAATTTACCAATTCTAGAACCATCCAACTATGGATTTATTTTAGATGAGATAATGAAAACAGTTATTGTTTGAGCAACTTTTCTTTTTCTGTTGTTTACACCTGGAAGATCTCTGACGTGAGGATTAAGAAGTAATTTGAAGATTATTCAGTGGAGTCTGTATAGGCAACTCTTTAAAAAGCTGAATGGTGATTAAGAGGGGAGAGATGTATTATTTAGATGGAGGTGTGGTATCAAGGAAAAGTTTTCTTTTTCTTTTTAATAGGAGACACTTAAGAATATGTAAATACTAATATTACCAGGGAAATTATAACTGAGAGAGAAATTGAAGACAAGAGAGTACAATGTATAGTGCTGATCGAGTAAAAAATCCTTTGGAGGAAGGAGACTTCTTTCTTTCTGATAGCAGGCGAGGTGGCACAGGTGGATGAACATAAAGTTTAAATGGCAGGGAACATTCATTTCTTTTATTCTGTTTCCCTCACAACTCTTTGTATATTGCTTTTGTTTTTTTCAACAACCAGAACAGACTTTTATGTTTTGGATGATCACTGATTGAGACTACTAGAGATTTTTCTCTTTAACTCATCAGAAGAGAATGTCCTCCAGAAGAAAAATAGAGTATCATCAATATGTAAATACCCAGGTGAAGGAGAGCCTGTATGTTTGGAATGAGACAGACAGCAGCTGGCTGTGTCAGTAAATTGTCAAAATCAGATTTCTTGTGACCAGCTGGCTTACTGAAGCACATACTGTTCTGGAGAATCCAGAAGTTAAATTGGTACCAGCTGAGGAGACATATATTAAGCTGAAGGCCAAACTAAATAAAAAGATATAAGAAAAGGACAACTTGTAGAAGAGAAAAAATGTAGCATCCCAAAGAGTTATGTGATAGTTGTTTTTAAAGATACAGCTGTAGAGGTTTGCATTTGCAGCCTCAAAGTCCAAAAAGCATTCTCTCATTACACTCAGAGGAGGAATGGAAGCATTTCAACTGGCTACAGTAGGAACATTCCGAGAAACCTCAGTCTGTTATGTACACGATTTCCATAAACTGACATTCTGCATTTAGTTCTTTCTTAACTGGATGGTACCAAGAAATGAAATCCAAGATCCATCACTGCAATTAACTTGAGTATACAATGGCATTATTTGCCTCCCCAAAAGTTATGACTGATGTTAAATTATTACTGAACATTGGAGTTAGAATTGATTCTTAAATGGAACAACAGTAGACTGAAGGTATGCTTTTTTATTTAGAAATATACCTCTCCTATAAGATGCTGTACATAGATATCCATGCCTTCAACATTGTTTCCAGATGTACTTTTGGCAAACTTTTAATTTTTTATTTAGCTAAACCTGTTTCTTAAACCATGTGAATGATTATATATCACAGAATAGAACCATTTTGAGGCTGAAGATTGAAATAGAAGATCCTAGTTGATTACATATTTAAGTGATTTCTGGTTCCCAAATGATATGGAGTGCAAGAATAATAATGACCCCATCCATAGCTTAATTTCTTTACATACATGCCAAAAAAATTCAAAAATCAAATCAATCATCCCCTGATTTATGTGTTCTGAAAGCAATGAGAAACCATTAATGAAGTTGTGCATCTTTCGAAAAGTGATTAAGCAGGTAGAGAGGAACTGGCAAGTGTTCAAAAAAAAAACTTATTTAGTGTTTGGGCCAAAACTGTAAATTATTTTCAAGTTATTTTCAGTGTACATTTCAATGTTCCAGTGAACTCAGAAGAATTCTATTTGTTCAGCTGGAAGATGTTCTTCTTGGCATAATACCAACTTTACAAGAGCAATGAGAGAAAGTGAAAACATTTTGAACATGTTGAGTGTAAGGAAGTAATACCATAAAACGTAATACAGAGTATATTTTACAAGGAATTAAATATTTCTTTATTTTTATGATTCTGAGAACACTATTCAAATTTACCAATTAGCTGAATATTTGAAAAGTATTTTACTTTGTTGTAAGTGAGGCATTAGTACTTATACTAGTAATTATAATGTATAATTGTAATTGTTAATGTCTTTCCTGCCACTTCTTTTTTCCCTTCCCCTTGTATTTCTATTTTTTTGACCTGTTAGTGTAATGTTAAATAAATTGTCATTAATATATCAGTGACACGAGGCTACAAAATAAATAAATGAATAAAAACTTGTGGGATACATGTTGGCATTAAAAAGAAGTTTTTAAAAAGTTTTAAAATTATTTCTTTATATTTTCATTCTATAAAAGTCATAGATATTAAGAAAAATTGCAAAATGCAGGATGAGATAATGAAAAAGTAAAACAATATCTCCCATCGTCTTACTACCTAAAGATAACCAATAATAATATAAATTTTTCCAGCCTTTAACTTTATGACTAGGCTTTAAAAAATTAAAATGTTTAGTGTAATACTTTATGTGTAATTTGTATCATGGTATTTCAGTAAAAATTATATGAAAGTATTATATATTATATATATATATATACCTCTTTATAATGACTGTGTAATAGTCTGCTTAGTGAACATTTAGAATGATTATAATCTTTCACCATCATAAGTATTATTGATTATGTTTTATAATAGTAGTACATTATTTATAGTAGTTTCCTCAAATTTGTTAAACAAATATCTATTGAACAGCTATTTTTTACTAAGCACAAGCGGTGTTATGATACAATTCTTACCTTGAGAAGAGCATAACAAAGTAAAAAAAAAAAAAAAAAAAGACTGCAAAATAAACAGAAAATGCATCTAAGATTTTGAAAGACTGATATGATAGTGGGCTAAGGCATTAATGGTGCCAGAAAACTGAGACCCCTGTACCACAAGAGCCACCTTTATAGAGAAGCTTGCACCAGGGCTGAGGTCCACATCTTGGAGTTCACTTGTTACAGGCCAAATTTTACCCTTCTGCCAAACCCTACTTTTTCTTTGATATGAGAATAAGCTGGGTCATTGTAAAGTAGTAAGAAGCTCTTGTATTCTTGGAAGTTTACCACAATGGGCAATATTCAGTCAAACCTTTTGAGGAGGTCCTTCAAAAAGAAAGCAATATTGGAGAAGTGACGTGGAACTACTACACATTTGCTCCATAACTCTAGGTGCCATTGATGATCCCGTTAGACTATCTACTTTGGGGAATTTTCCTAATTTTAACATCTACTCTTAAATTATAAGCTCCATGAGAGCAAGAATATCTGTACAGAACCTTGAACAATTCCTTGCACAAAGGTGTTTAATAAATACGTATTGATTCTCTATGGAAAAAATCAGTACCTATTCCAATAAGCTCTTCCACACTTTCAACCTCTGGGCTTTTGACTTATACCTCTCTTAGTATTGCCTATAGGGCATATGCTGCAATGGCCTAAATATAACAATACTGTAAATTTAGGGCCTTCTATAGGTAAAGGAACATAAAATAAGTAAAAGTGTCATTTAAATAGACTATTCTCTTTCTCCATCACCCCAAACTTAAGAAATTATGTAGGATTCTATCAATGGGTCTTTTCAATAGCAGGGCATCTGTGTTCCAGGTGTTCTGCCTGTTCACTTGGAAGGCTGCTACTTTTGCCCAGAGGCTGTCCTTTTCTTTCCTGAGTGCTTTTCGTGCTGCTGTGAAAAGGACTACAAATCCTGATAAGAATTTAGGCTAAGGAAGTAGATTATCAGTTAAAAGGGATGGTACGTAAATAGAACATTTACCTGAAAGTTAATTCTGAGGTTCACTAACAGAATTCTGTCATGTAGTTAAAGGAGTATACTTAGGGTCTAGATTTACTGGAGACTTGAAGTTTTTGGCTCTAGTTTTTTGATGCTTGGGGTTGGTTCATTCCAAAGGTGAACATACACAAGGACATATTTTTTATATTATTATTCAGTCCTTGTGTTGGGGTGTAAATATCTTATTCTTGTCACATGAGTCAGTTAAATTGAAAAACTAGTTTACTTAGTGGATATGTATCAATGATGCTATTGAAAAGATGCTGGCAAGTCCTGTCAGCTTTACAATAATCAAAAACCTCCATTTTTGTTATCCAGGGTATAATAAAGTTAAAAAGAATAAAATGGTCTTCTCCAATGCAACTTATACTCCAGTGATTACCTGAAGAGGGCACATTTCTCACACTTCTGTATTTTATTAATGCTATAGCTATACTCTCACCCACCTTTTCAAGGCTGATAAATATTTTCTTATCTTTGAGACTCAGCTAAATGACATACATACCTTTGGAAAATGCATGTGCTAAACGATATCTCTATCAAAACATTTATGTCATTTTGGCATAATTAGTGTCTATTGCCCTAACTAGAACATGGGTTCCTCAAAAATTAATTCCAATAGAAGGTTGCTGAATAAGAACATTTAGTCTGCAAGTCTAAAACCTGATGTTTTGAATATGTATTGATATATTAACTAGACAAGCCTTCAATTTGATCAAGTGTTTAAAAAGTACATTTCAACTTTAATATCTCATGTATATATGATGGATCATTGGTCAATACATGTCAACCATTAATCTGAAGTAGCAGAAGTTATGCCACTAGTTAATCTCTGCTAAACATTTACTTTACATTATATTTGAAAAAGGAAAAGAAATTATTTTTCTTTTCTTTGAAGTTGATAATACTTGTAAAGGATTGTTTCTTGTTTTATTCTCTTTAGCTTTACTTTTTGGATTTGTTACTTTTTTACCCAAATTTCTTTTTTTCTTGTTTTTTTTTTTTTTGGTAAAAATACATAGTGCACATAGAGCACTTTGCTTTTATTCTTTTATTTATTTATTTATTAACATCTTTATTGGAGTATAATTGCTTTACAATGGTGTGTTAGTTTCTGCTGTATAACAAAGTGAATCAGCTATATGTATACATATATCCCCATATCTCCTCCCTCTTGTGTCTCCATCCCACCCTCCCTATCCCACCCCTCCAGGTGGTCACAAAGAACCAAGCTGATCTCCCTGTGCTATGAGGCTACTTCCCACTAGCTATCTATTTTACAATTGGTAGCATATATATGTCAATGCCACTCTCTCACTTCATCCCAGCTTACCCTTCCCCCTCCCCATGTCCTCAAGTCCATTCCCTACATCTGCGTCTTTATTCCTGTCCTGCCCCTAGGTTCGTCAGAACGATTTTTCTTTTTTTTTAGATTCCATATATATGTGTAAGCATACGGTATTTGTTTTACTCTTTCTGACTTATTTCACTCTGTATGACAGACTCTAGATCTATCCACCTCACTACAAATAACTCAATTTCGTTTCTCTTTATGGCTGAGTAATAGTCCATTGTACATATGTGCCACATCTTCTTTATCCATTCATCTGTCAATGGACACATAGGTTGCTTCCATATCCTGGCTATTGTAAATAGAGCTGCAATGAACATTATGGTACATGACTCATTTTGAATTATGGTTTTCTTAGGGTATATGCCCAGTAGTGGGATTTCCAGGACACATGGTAGTTCTATTTTTAAGGAAACCCATACTGTTCTCGATAATGGCTGTATCAATTTACATTCCCACCAGCAGTGAAAGAGAGTTTCCTTTTCTCCACACACTTTCCAGCATTTATTGTTTGTAGATTTTCTGATGATGGCCATTCTGACTGGTGTGAGGTGATACCTCATTGTAGTTTTCATTTGCATTTCTCTAATGATTAGTGATGTTGAACATCCTTTCATGTGTTTGTTGGCAATCTGTATATCTTATTTGGGGATATGTCTATTTAGGTCTTCTGCCCATTTTTGGATTGGGTTGTTTGTTTTTTTCATATTGAGCTGCATGAGCTGCTTGTATATTTTGGAGATTAATCTTTTGTCAGTTGCTTTGTTTGCAAATATTTTCTCCCATTCTGAGGGTTCTCATTTCGTCTTGTTTATGGTTTCCTTTGCTGTGCAAAAGCTTTTAAGTTTCATTAGGTCCCATTTGTCTTTTTTAAAATTTTGTTTCCATTTCTCTAGGTGGTGGGTCAAGAAGGATCTTGCTGTGATTTATGTCATAGAGTGTCCTGCCTGTGTTTTCCTCTAAGAGTTTTAGAGTGTCTGGCCTTACATTTAGGTCTTTAATCTGTTTTGAGTTTATTTTTGCATATAGTGTTAGGGAGTTTTCTAATTTCATTCTTTTACATGTAGCTGTCCAGTTTTCCCAGCACCACTTATTGAACAGACTGTCTTTTCTCCATTATATATTCTTGCCTCCTTTATCAAAGATAAAGTGACCATATGTGCGTAGGTTTATCTCTGGGCTTTCTATCCTGTTCCATTGATCTGTATTTCTGTTTTTGTGCCAGCACCATACTGTCTTGATGACCGTAGCTTTGGAGTATAGTCTGAAGTCAGGGAGCCTGATTCCTCCAGCTCCGTTTTTCTTTGTCAAGATTGCTTTGGCTCTTTGGGGTCTTTTGTGTTTCCATACAAATTGTGAAATTTTTTGTTCTAGTTCTGTGAAAAATGCCATTGGTAGTTTGACAGGGATTGCACTGAATCTGTAGATTGCTTTGGATAGTATACTCATTTTCACAATGTTGATTCATCCAATCCAAAAACATGGTATATCTCCCCATCTGTTTGTTTCATCTTTCTTTCATCGGTGTCTTATAGTTTTCTGCATACTGTTCTTTTGTCTTCTTAGGTAGGTTTATTCCTAGGTATTTTATTCTTTTTGTTGCAATGGTAAATGGGATGATTTCCTTAATTTCTCTTTCAGATTGTTCATCATTAGTGTATAGGAATGCAAGAGATTTCTGTGCATTAATTTTTTATCCTGCTACTTTACCAAATTCATTGATTAGCTCTAGTAGTCTTCTGGTAGCATCTTTAAGATTCTCCATGTAGAGTGTCATGTCATCTGCAAACAGTGACAGTTTTACTCCTTCTTTTCCAATTTGGATTCCTTTTATTTCTTTTTCTTCTCTGATTGTTGTGGCTAAAAGTTCCAAAACTATGTTGAATAATACTGGTGAGAGTGGGCAACCTTGCCTTGTTCCTGATCTTAGTGGAAATGGTTTCAGTTTTTCACCATTGAGAACGATGTTGGCTGTGGGTTTGTCATATATGGTCTTTATTATGCTGAGGTAAGTTCCCTCTATGCCTACTTTCTGGAAGGGTTTTATCATAAACAGGTGTCGAATTTTGTCACAAGCTTTTTCTTCATCTATTGAGATAATCATATGGTTTTTCTCCTTCAGTTTGTTAATATGGTTTATCACATTGATTGATTTGTATATATTGAAGAATCTTTGCATTCCTGGGATAAACCCCACTTGATCATGGTGTATGATCCTTTTAATGGGCTGTTGGATTCTGTTTGCCAGTATTTTGTTGAGGATTTTTGTATCTATGTTCATCAGTGATATTGGTCTGTAGTTTTCTTTCTTTGGGACATCTTTGTCTGGTTTTGGTATCAGGGTGATGGTGGCCTCGTAGAATGAGTTTGGGAGTGTTCCTCCCTCTGCTATATTTTGGAAGGGTCTGAGAAGGATAGGTGTTAGCTCTTCTCTAAATGTTTGATACAATTCGCCTGTGAAGCCATCTGGTCCTGGGCTTTTGTTTGTTGGAAGATTTTTAATCACAGTCTCAATTTCAGTGCTTGTGATTGGTCTGTTTATATTTTCTATTCCTTCCTGGTTCAGTCTCGGAAGGTTGTGCTTTTCTAAGAATTTGTCCATTTCTTCCAGGTTGTCCATTTTATTGGCATATAGTTGCTTGTAGTAATTTCTCAAGATCCTTTGTATTTCTACAGCATCAGTTGTTACTTGTCCTTTTTCATTTCTAATTCTGTTGATTTGAATCTTCTCCCTTTTTTTCTTGATGAGTCTGGCTAATGGTTTATCAATTTTGTTCATTTTCTCACAGAACCAGATTTTAGTTTTATTGATTTTTGCTATCATTTCCTTCATTACTTTTTCATTTACTTCTGACTGATCTTTATGATTTCTTTCCTTCTGCTAATTTTGGAGTTTTGTTGTTGTTCTTCTTCTTCTTTCTCTAAATGCTTTAGGTGTAAGTTTAGGTTGTTTATTTGAGATTTTTCTTGTTTCTTGAGATAGGATTGTAATGCTTATAAACTTCCCTCTTAGAACTGCTTTTGCTGCATCCCGTAGTTTTTGGGTCGTCGTGTTTGCAGTGTCATTTGTTTCTAGGTATTTTTTGATTTCCTCTTTTATTTTTTCAGTGACCTCTTGGTTATTTAGTAGTGTATTATTTAGTCTCCATGTGTTTTTACTTTTTACTGTAATTGATATCTATTTTTTTTCCTGTAATTGATATCTAGTCTCATAGCGTTGTGGTCAGAAAAGATACTTGATGCAATTTCAATTTTCTTAAATTTACCAAGCCTTGATTTGTGACCCAAGATATGAACTATCCTGGAGAATGTTTCATGAGCACTTGAGAAGAAAGTATATTCTGTTGTTTTTGGATGGAATGTCCTATAAATATCAATTAAGTCCATCTTATTTAATATATCATTTAAAGCTTGTGTTTCCTTATTTATTTTCATTTTGGATGATCTGTCCATAGGTGAAAGGGGGATGTTAAAGTCCCCTACTATGATTGTGGTACTGTCAATTTCCCCTTTTATGGCTGTTAGTATTTGCCTTATGTATTGAGGTGCTACTATGTTGGGTGCATAAATATTTACAATTGTTATATCTTCTTCTTGGTTTTATCCCTTGATCATTATGTAGTGTCCTTCTTTGTCTCTTGCAATATTCTTTATTTTAAGGTCCATTTTCTCTGAAATGAGAATTGCTACTCCAGCTTTCTTTTGATTTCCATTTACATGGAATATCTTTTTCCATCCCCTCACTTTCAGTCTGTATGTGTCTCTAGGTCTGAAGTGGGTCCCTTGAAGACAGCACATATGCAGGTCTTGTTTTTGTATCCATTTGCCAGTCTGTGTCTTTTGGTTGGAGCATTTAATCCATTTACATTTAAGGTAATTATCGATATGTATGTTCCTATTACCAATTTTTTAATTGTTTTGGGTTTGTTATTGTAGGTCTTTTCCTTCTCTTATGTTTCCTGCCTAGAGAAGTTCCTTTAGCGTTTGTTGTAAAGCTGGTTTGGTGGTGCTGAATTCTCTTAACTTTTGCTTGTCTGTAAAGGTTTTAATTTCTCCATTGAATCTGAATGAGATCCTTGCTGGGTAGAGTAATCTTGGTGATAGGTTTTTCCGATTCATCACTTTAAATATGTCCTGCCACACCCTCTGTCTTGCAGAGTTTCTGCTGAAAGAGCAGCAGTTAACCTTATGAGGATTCCCTTTTATGTTATTTGTTGTTTTTCCCTTGTGGCTTTTCATATTTTTTCTTTGTATTTAATTTTTGACAGTTTGATTAATATGTATTTTGGCATGTTTCTCCTTGGATTTATCCTGCATGGGACTCTCTGTGCTCCCTGGACTTGATTGAGTATTTCCTTTCCCATATTAAGGAAGTTTTCAACTATAATCTCTTCAAATATTTTCTCAGTCCCTTTCTTTTTCTCTTCCTCTTCTGGGACCCCTATAATTCGAATGTTGGTGCATTTAATGTTGTCCCAGAGGTCTCTGAAACTATCCTCAATTCTTTTCCTTCTTTTTTCTTTATTCTGATCTGTGGTAGTTGTTTCCACTATTTTATATTCCAGGTTACTTATCCCTTCTTCTGCCTCAGTTATTCTGCTATTGATTCCTTCTAGAGAATTTTTTATTTCATTTATTGTGTTGTTCATCATTATTTGTTTGCTTTTTAGTTCTTCTAGGTCCTTGTTAAATGTTTCTTGTATTTTCTCCATTCTATTTCCAAGATTTTGGATCATCTTTACTATCATTACTCTGAATTCTTTTTCAGGTAGACTGCCTATTTCTTCTTCATTTGTTAGGTCTGGTGGGTTTTTACCTTGCTCCTTCATCTGCTGTGTGTTTCTCTGTCTTCCCATTTTGCTTAACTTACTGTGTTTGGGGTCTCCTTTTTGAAGCCTGCATGTTTGTACTTACCATTGTTTTTGGTGTCTGCCCCCAGTGGGTAAGGTTGGTTCAGTGGGTTGTGTAGGCTTCCTGGTGGAGGGGACTGGTGCCTGTGTTCCGGTGGATGAGGCTGGATCTTCCAGGTGGGCAGGAATGTGTCCGGTGGTGTGTTTCGGGGTGTCTGTGAATTTATTATGATTTTAGGCAGCCTCTCTGCTAATGGGTTGGGTTTTGTTCCTTTCTTGCTAGTTGTTTGTCATGGGGTGTCCAGGACTGGAGCTTGCTGGTCGTTGAGTGGAGCTGGGTCTTGGCATTGAGACAGAGATCTCTGGGAGAGCTCCCCCAGATTGATATTGCCTGGGGCCAGGAGGTCTCTGGTGGTCCAATGTCCTGAGCTTGGCTCTCCCACCTCAGAGGCTCAGGCCTGACACCCAGCCAGAGCACCAAGACCCTGTCAGCCACACAGCTCCATTCTACTCTTGCCCCTTAAATTCCACCCCAAATTTCTTAATTTGTATCCAAACATGATCAGATATTTCCATTTACCATCATTTGTTAGCCCACATCCCCTACTCATCTTTAAATAAATATCTAATTACATAATTTAATACTTGGAAAATGTGAATGTTGTTATTGTTCTCAGAGTTCTATTTTCCTTCCTTGAATCCAAACAAATCTTTTACAATTTCTCAAAGACCATTCTGTAGCCATAAGAGCTTATCTTTAGGGGTTTCTCTTTGGCCTGTTGCTTTACTCTAAATATTTCTGAAAACTCACCTTCCTGACTTGACCTGAAGTTCTACAAGTCTAAACCATAAGGAAAGCGAATTCAGCAAAAAGCAACTCTGTTTGCACAAGAACATTGAGCTATTTAACATGCTAACCTATTAGGGCATGTGTAAATGACACAGCAGTTGGCAATGCTTAATTAAAGCATTAATAGTAAATGGAAGCATTAAGATTTATTTATCATTTGAGGAAATTAGTAATTCAGTAATCCTTGAATAAAATTCATGAAGAACAGATTAATTATCTTTTCTTCAGCAACAAAACCGAATAGCTTATTTAAATTTTAAAATACCCCTGAGATTTCATCAGGGAGTCTATGAAGCTGATGAATTTGTATTACCCTTCATACAAGAGGAATTCATTCAAAGCAATTTTGCCAAGACATGTTGATAGCATAGCTAATGGATAAAATTAATTTGAAAGATAAAAGTTAGAATATAAGTAATATTGAATAAATTACTGTAAAAAAAAAATCACATCCTCCTTTTCTTTAAAGAACAAAAAAGAGGGGCTTCCCTGGTGGCGCAGTGGTTGGGAGTCTGCCTGCCAGTGCAGGGGACGCGGGTTCGAGCCCTGGTCTGGGGGGATCCCACATGCCGCGGAGCAACTGGGCCCGTGAGCCACAACTGCTGAGCCTGCGCGTCTGGAGCCTGTGCTCCGCAACAAGAGAGGCTGCGATGGTGAGAGGCCCGCGCACCGCGATGAAGAGTGGCCCCCGCTTGCCGCAACTAGAGAGGGCCCTCGCATACAAACGAGGACCCAACACAGTCAAAAATAAATATAAATAAATAAATAAATAAAAATTAAAAAAAAAAATCAAAACAAGAATATTTAAAAAAAAAAAAAAGAACAAAAAAGAGAGACAACTTTGAAAATATTAAATACACTTAAATTATTTTTCTAGGCTTTTATCTGCAATATTGTGTATTCGTCATACTAAGGAAAAGTTTTAAATTAATTTTTAATTAAATTATACTTGTCCATGGGACTTTAAACAGCACAACATTTTCCTGCTTCCTAGAATGTTTTTTTTTTTCTTGTGTATGCCTTAAACACTTATTCTTTAAGGGTTATCTTGAAAATACTGCCTCTGATAATGCATTTTTGACTTCTTCAAAATAATTAAATATGCTCTTAATTTTTAAATTTAATTAGGCCCAAAATGTCATAAGGTTGGGATTGATTTATATTAACAGTCTCATCTGAAAGGTAGAGCAAAGGAGGAAATGAAATAAGAACATTCATTATTATTTTTTAATAAGCTAGAATCTTTTAACACTTATTTGCTGTATAATTATAGCCAAGTTAACAAATATCTCTGAAATTCTCTTTCTTCATCTTGATTTAGAAAAAGATAATTGTAATTAGTCCCTAGAGTTCTTGTGATGATTAAATGAGTTAATCCCATCTCTTGACCAGGAAAAAGTGATAGGTTTAACTCAATCATCTGATCTGATCTGAGGCTGGTGAAATTTATGGTCTGTACTAGTGGATGGAGTCCCATAAATCCCTCCCTCTTACCAATTAACTAGGCCTTACTATGGGGATACTCTGAACTCAGCTGCATTCTCAATTTAGTACTTAGAAGTTTCTATTACAAAGTCATCTCATCCCTCCCTATAGAGGGTCCATGGTGGGCCAACTTCTTGTCAACTCTTAGATATCTCTGTGTTTCACAGTGTGGTTCATGGGGAATTCTGGATTGCTCCTATGTCATACACAATCAGTGGGGAACTAGGTTTTGGAAAGTTTCTTTTCTCACCCCTACAAAAAATTTCTAATTTTCCATTTGAAACACAATTTTTTAAATAGTTAAAATTGACTGGATATGTAGACAAAATAGATTAAGATAAAAATTATGGGACTTAGCCTATTGAATCTACATTTAGCATAGCATCCCTTTTGGGATTTGTTACTTCAGTAGTTATTGTATTCTCCAAAATATTATTAAAACACTAATAATTTTGAGAAATGTAACAATAAAATATTATTCTTGTCACTTTTCTCTATAACTGAGATACTAAGAGCCTTGGTGACAATAAACATCTGTTAAATACTAATACTTTTAATAAAACTATTAATCTTATCAATATTTCTTGTTAATTGAACAACAAGATGAATTGTTCAATACTTTGGTTCAATACTTATTATTCAATGAGCATTAGATATCCCTGAGTCTTGTCCAACACTTATAAAGTGTTATGAACTGAATGTTTTTGTCCCTCCAAAATTCATATTTTGAAATCCTAACCTGCAGTGTGACAATATTTGGATATAGGGCCTTTATGGAAGTAACTAAAGTTAAATGAGGTCATAAGGATGGGGCCCTGATCCAGTAGCAGTACTGCCTTTTAAGAAAATAATTACTGTCCTTTTAAGTGTACAGCAAATACCAGAGAGGAAGTTCTCTCTCTCTCTCTCTCTCTCTCTCTCTCTCATACACACACACACACACACACACACACACACACACACACACACTTACACAGAAAAGGGCATGTGAGGAAGCAGCAAGAAGGCTCTGTCTGCAAGCCAGAAAACGAGTTCTTATCAGGAACTGGATTGCTCAGGACCATGATCTGGGATTTCTAGCCTCCAGAACTGTGAGAAGTAAATTTCTGTTGGCACCCAGTCTGTAGTATGTTATTATGGCAGCCCAGGTAGACTAAGACACATACTAATGACAATTATTTTTATAAAATTTGTAGCATTACTGACTATGTTATTATGTACCCCATTACTTACAATATTTTATTAGTCATATTGTAGAAAACTGAAAACAAACAAAAGAGTTTTCAAAATAATAAGCACATATTCTGGATTCCTATATGCCTATATACTATAAGATAAACAATATTTGGCTCACAGTAGTTTTTCCCTTAAAGAAAGTTGCAGCTGTGTTAGGCACAAAAGACATACAGAAGATAAAATTACAGACCAGTGTAAAAAACTAAAATTAACACTAGGAAAATTTTGATGTACGTCATCTGCCATAGGTATATGTAAATCCATTTCTGTGTTTTTATCCACTAGTTCAAAGTTTTTCCTCTCTATTCTTTATAGCTAAATATTTCCAGGCTAACAAATACCTTAAAATTGTGTGGTTCCTTAATTGCTCTTACTGTTATTGAGGAAAGTAATCTGATTAAACAGTGGCAGAAGGTTGTGAAAGATTTAACCTTGTGGATATTTGCATTTTAATTGAACTGACTGGAAGAAATAATATTTATTCCAATGGAGAACATTTATATTGGCAAAATTTCATCACTGTGGCCAATCATTTGTGACCAGTAAGTAGCTCTTGCCTACCCCTTATATGTGTAAGTGCTAACCTGATGGGATATTTACAAATGGACAAATTCATCACCTTAATCACAAACCTTGACATGTTTAAGAAACAAAAATCCAAGTGGTCTAGGAGAGCTTCATGTAAGACATAAAATTTGCCCTAGTTTTTGAAGGTGAGGTAAAATATAGCTAATCAAAGAAAAAGTAAAGAAAGACAAAGGCACCAAAGGATGAATGATCAAGACAAGTCTGGGGATAGTCTTCAAGGATAATTTTAATAAGAAGTATTCATTTTAACAATATCTTTTATTTGCCCTAGCTGCTTCCCCCGCGTCTCCACCCCCAGCCCCCAGTGGCCATTCGTTTTCAGATACAAAGGAGAATGTTTCTGGCAACTTTGTCAAGATCTACTCAATGCTCAAAGTGAGTCTGAATAGTTAAGTTTGAGAACTGTCACTTTTGTTTCCAAATACAATTATTTGATTCATTGAAATAAAATTAAGAACTTGACTTGGCTTTTAAATATGGAAAACTCATTCCTAATCATGGTCCTAACTGAGTGAGTGTGTTATTGATGTGTGCCTGAAAACCTGTCAGCTCAACAGGAAGAAAAAAACTGCCTGATGCTCTGAACATCTTCCTTTGAAACCCATTCCCTATGTTTATGTCTCAGATCAGTCCATTTTGCTTAGCTTCTGGGAATCCTTCGCTAGTTCTACTTCGTTATAAACAATATTTATAATTTCATAAGTAGAGTTATAGGTATAAAAGGTAAAAGCAGTATTTTAACATTTTCACTTCTAAGATTTCCATCTTGGTCCTATTTTTTTAATAGTTGCCTATTAGTATTTTATGGTTATCTTAGCATCTCAATTTAAATTAAAAATTTTAAGAATTCATTTTCCCCTCTATTCTTTATACAACCCCTTTATCCATCAGGGTTTAGGTGTTCATTCATCCTGGTCTTTTTATTTCATGATTTTGCTTTTGTAAATGGTCTCTTGATCCTTAGCTGATTATTCAAATTTATATATAAGGAATGATGTTGATCAGAATAGGAAGTTTTTGTGAGTTTCCAGTGCAGCTGTGCATGTCTCTCACTGCTTGCACACTGGCCTTCTTGCTGATCCTTGTACACATCGATTCCATTCTTGCTTCAGAGCTTTTGCACTAATAGTTTTCCTTTGACTAGAATGTTCTTCCTCTGCATGGCTCTCCCCTTCTATTCTTTTAGGTTTCTGTTCAAAATCACCTCCTCAGGAGACAATTCCTGGCCACACTCCCTATCATCACAGCACCATTTCATTGTTAGGCTCCCTCTTCTGCTTTAATTTTCTTTCTCTCCCTTAGTAGTATGCAATTAGAGTATATCAATTGAATTTATTTGCTTCACGCATGTTTCCCTGCTAAGAATGTAAAATGTAAGTTTCATAGGGGCAAGAACTTTGCATTATTCACTGTCATATTCCCATGTCTAGAACACTCTCTGATGCATACTAAGCATTTAGTAAACATTTATTTATTGAATAAGTTATGAATACATGCCCTTCTCCGCCCCCACCCCCAACACACACACTGAATGAGAAATCTGAACTCTGGGTTCTATAAGTACATGAGTCTTGTGAAGAGACAAGCTTTTCTTTCCAGGCCTTGGTTGGGGAGAGGACAGACCGGCCCAAACTCTCATTTATTGTGAAAATCAGTAGGGCATGGTTAGAGCTCTCCTATCCATTTCTTCCTTTCTGCTCCTTTTGTGGTAGTTCATAAATACCTCAAATCCCTATTGTCCTTAAATCTGCCCCTCTCCCACAAGTCAGGAAAATCTCTCCCTTTGTTTAGAGACCAATTCTCAAGGCTATACTGGGAGCAGATGCTGCAACGAGCTTCCTAATACACATGAATAGGGAAAGAGGTTGTCCCATTTGCTTTATAAACAGTCCTTCATTTAATTACTGTAAATATGTGATCCAACCTTCCTTTCTTTTATCCATACCATCTAGCTCTGTTCAAGGCTCTCTGAGTCTCCACCAAGGAGATGCTCCCAGATAGCCTTCTGGCAATGCTTTGAGAAATAATAAATAAAATGAACGATCCCATGATAATCGTTGTTTCAAAGTAGATTTCTTAGCATTTTAAAGAGCTTTGGTGGGGAGGGGGAAATAGATAGGCCCAGTCTACCATCTGGGTCTTGAAATAATATTTCAATCAGGAGACTTTTAAGAGCTTATGCTTTTACATAATTTCTCCCATGGCTACTCGGAAACTATCTCAGAGTACTAAATTAATAGAATTATTGAGGTTTCTCTACTTCCTGTATTAGCTTTCCAAATTCTTCTTGTATTTGATTAACAAGACACAGACTGCAAGAAAAATTCAGGTTAACCTCTAAAAAGAAATTGCAACTTCTATAAACAAACAAAAAAGGAAAAATTAAGGCAGAAGAAAAATGAAAGAAAACAGTACTCAAACTCTTAAACATCCTCCTAGTTCCGCCTTTCCCTCAAAATCCAAAAACCCAACACCTACATTTCAGAGGCACAAAGACCTCCTAAAGCTCTTTATAGGCCCTATCCACAAAGCCTAGGAAACTTCTTTGTAGACATAAATACAATCAAATTTATGAGCCATCCTAGCTAACAAGGAGAGGGAAAAAATGCATTTTGTTTCATCCGCCCCAGGTTGAAATATGTTGTTTTTCTTTCTTTAATGATCGAATTAATCCTGTAAATTTAACAGTTCAACAATAAGTTCAGTGGGCTTAATTATTCAGTTTGCCTTTCTTCTTCTTCTTCTTCTTCTTCTTTTTTTTTTTTTTTTTTGGTAAAGCTTTCCTAGCTCTATTGTACTGCTGTAGTCATTGAAGAAGTCAGGGTAGCGAGTCTGGTAGATATGGTGCCACCAACACTCTTTAAATTCCAGTAATTGCCCTGGACAAAGAAATACCCACATGCTAGGGACAGTAGAAATTGTGCCACTTTTCAGGTCCACTCCCACACTGATCCACTCTCCTAGCGCTGGGCTCTAAAGGGCCTGACCCTTGTAGGTGGGAGATGAGGAATGTGGCATTTACCTAATTTGCGGGCTTCTGCTCAAATGTAGGTATTGTTTAGTTGGTATGTTCTAAGAGAGCCTCTCTTTTTAAAAGTCTCTTTTCTGCCTCATACTTTTTCCCCCTGGGGAGAAAATAAAGCTGAAAAAACATCAAAATTTAAGAGGTCAGGAGCTAACAGCTGTGAAGACAGCCACACAATTCTTACAGCAATGAGCAACAAAATGTTTGCTTTCCGGTTTATTTTATTAGTTCAATACTATTTTCATAATTAAAAAGAAAAAAAGATTTAAAATGCCATAGAGAATTAAAGGTCCTAAAAATTAACATATTTATCTTTATCATATTTCTAGAACTTAAGAGCCCTCACCCCAAAGTCAAGTCAGTCATAGGCTAGACCTGATAGATTAGTAATAAACATTGGGTAATATAATATGATTAATCAATGTAGTAAAATATAAGGTAAATAGGATAGTTGGCTCCGATAACAAGATTTTTTTAACCTTAGAACCAAATGACCAAATCATTCAGACACATCCCAAATTGTAGTTTTTGGAGTTCAAAGGAGCTGGTGTGATTCCCAAGTTGATCACTTGCTGAGTTGTGTCATCTCTGGGTATTAATTATCTCATTAGAAAATGTAATTATAAAACTTACATCAAAGAGTATTATCAGAATTAATGAGATAATATATGTACACCACACAACAGTAGCTAACGTGCCTATTTTATAGTGACAAAGGTCACAAATTAGTTTCAGAAGACCTGGGTTTGAGTATCAACTGAGCCACTTACGAACTTTGAGTCTTTTAAAGTTTATTGACCCTGACCTTTTAATACCTTCATGAGGATTAAATTAATGAAGTTAATTCATTTATTTAAACAATTTTTATTTGGGATAAAACAGTGGACCCAAAACACACCCGTCCACATTAAACTGAGTCTAGTAGTTTTACCAAAATTTTACGTACAACAGTAATTTAACATAAATGAAGATCAGTTCTATCTAAAGATAGAGTTATAGCTCTTCTACTCTCTGAGTGTTATTAAAGAGCAGGGAAGGAATCACCAAAAGGATCCCCTTTCTAGTTCCAAGTCTTGTCTTTAGCTAAAAAACAGGTTGACACATTTTAAGGAAGATTTTTTTAAAGAGGCAGTGGAAAGAGACAAAATAAATTATATAATTAAGAAAAAAGACATAGAGGAAATTTAACTCATTGGCACTAATTTTGGTAGCTGTAGTGTGCCCACTGCTTTCAAAAGAGATTACTTCTGGAAAATATGACTCCAAGTTCCAAAAGGATTAATTATTTTTATTTATTTTAGTGTTTTGCAGCAGGTTGGGGAAGTTTGTTTAAGATAGTGTTTCCTTATTTTTCTCTTCTCTCAAAGCCTGGTTGCAGAGTCTGAGATTACTATAGAAAAAAGTACATAATTAGTCATATTTTAACACTTCTTTTTGTTCACTGATACAATATTAAAATGTTTTCAGTTATTATCTTCTTACAATCAAATGAACATATCTTGACAGTAGATATAATTATTCAAGTATGCATACTAATTAACAAACCAAATAAAAACTCCAAGGATTACATTTGATTGAAGTTTGTTTTTCATATTTACAATCACAGTTTTAGAAATAACTGGCTTGCCAAGTTACTTTTATTTCTCACCTCATACTAAAATTCCATACACACAATTTTTACATTAAGAAGAAATCCAAATTATTTTGAATTGGCTGTTGTGTTGTAGGTTGGTGAATGCACTATTTATTAGCAAAACCACAGTATAAACAAGCCTAAAGGAAAGTATGAAAAATTCTGTGGGACTTCAGCCAAAGAAATTTTATCAGGAGAAGAGGAATGAAGTGAGGTTAAGGATGCATATTTTACTTTAAGATTACACATAGTTAAAATGAGTAGCAAGAAAGTTGGGAAAAGGGACCTTAAAACTTGTAGGAATTATTATACCATCTTCACACTTTCCCTAAATAAATCATTGATCTGGAAATAAAGTGTATTACCTGTCAATGGATGGCTGAGCATTTTTAGGAGACAGATTTATTTTCATTTTTGTTCCCTAAATTAGTCATGTACTTACCTCCTCCTATCTTTTCAGGGCTGCTGTGATAGATACAACTAGTATTTCATACATATTAACTCTGACAGCAAGATTGTTTTTCTCTCTTTGAATGTATAAAAACTGTCACTCTGAATTTAGCCTCATGTTATATATTTGGTAAAAAGAATTTACTTTCCCTAAGCTTAATTTCAATCATTGGGTTTCAACATTTCAGGCAAATAGTGTCTAATTTAGCTAGTCTTTCTCATTTCTATATTTTTAATTCTGCCTTTATGCTTAGGTTCATTTCCTAGGCGTTCAAACAGCTGAAGGAGATCTATTCTAAAAAATATCAGACACATACACACTTTGATGCCTTATAGTTCTCTTATTCACAACCGAACTTTTTAAGTGTAATTTACACTCTTTCCACTTCCTTACTTTTCACTCTTTCCTTGACCCAGGACAATCGGCTTCCCTTTCTATCATGTGAGTAAAATTGATCTTGTTATGGGAATGACTTTGTTACTAAAACCAGTGGATCCTTTACTTCCTTATTCTTATTCACTTTATAGCAGTATTTAATCTTTCTTAAGATTTTTTTTCTGCTTCAGTAAGCTTGTCTAATGTATTTCCTACCTCTATGGTTGCTCAGTTTCCCTTACATTTCCTTTGAGCTTGTTTTGGGGATCTCAGATTGTATCTTCAGCCCCCTTCTCCATCTCCTCTACGTCAGGGGTCCCCAACCCATGGGCCACAGACTGGTACTGGTCCATGGCCTGTTAGGAACCAGGCCACAAAGCAGGAGGTGAGCGGCGGGCAAGCGAGTGAAGCTTCATCTGTATTTACAGCCGCTTCCCATTGCTCACATTACCACCTGAGCTCTGCCTCCTGTCAGATCAGAGGAGGCATTAGATTCTCTAGGAATGATTCTCATAAGAGCGTGAACCCTACTGTGAACTGCGCATGCAAGGGATCTAGGTCACGTGCTCCTTAATGAGAATCTAATGCCTGATGATCTGAGGGAGAGCTGAGGTGGTGATCTCAGGTGATGATCTGAGGGAGAGCGGCTCCTCTCCTGGGGAGCAGCTGCAAATACAGATTATCATTAGCAGAGAGGTTTGACTGCACAGAGACCATAATAAATCAACTGCTTGCAGACTCATATCAAAACCCTATCAGTGAGTGGTAAATGACAATTAAGCTGAATCTGGTGGCAGGTTTTATAGTGGCAAGTGAGTTGATGTACTTCAATTGTACAGCTGCATCTGGTGGCAGGCTTTAAGTCAGAATCTGACACTTACTTTAGTCTGCACGTGGCCCACCCATTATTTTATTTACTACTGCTGTCCGTACCTCTTTCCTGCACTGTGCACTTGCTCAGTCACAGTTTTGGTAAGCCCACAGGCTAACCCTAGCCAAAATTAGTAAAGAACAAATGTCACTGGAGAGCTTCTTTGAAAAGGGGGAAAGACCCAATGATGAGAAAGCAGAAGACTCTAAGACTGCCAACAAAAAGAAAGCTGCGTTTAAAGGAAAATACCAAGAATCCTACTTAAATTGTGGGTTCATTGCACCATGTGTTTCATATTCTCCAAGCTCGCTTTGTATAACAAGTGGTGACCAGCTAACCAATGAAGCCATGAAACCTTCAAAACTGCTTCGCCACATGGAGACCAAGCACCCTACATTAAAAGACAAGCCTTTGGAGTTTTTCAAAAGAAAAAAAAACGTGAACACGAAGAACAGAAGCAATTATTGAAGGCCACCACTTCATCAAATGTGTCTGCACTGAGAGCATGATTCTTAGTGGCTAACTGCATTGCTAAAGCTAAGAAGCCCTTTACCACTGGTGAAGAGTTGATCCTGCCTGCTGCTAAGGACATTTGTCTTGAACTTTTAGGAGAAGCTGCAGTTCAAAAGGTGGCACATGTTCCTCTTTCAGCTAGCACCATAACTAGACAAATTGATGAAATAGCAGAGGCTACTGAGGCACAATTTTTAGAGAGTATTAATGAATCACCGTGGTATGCAATCCAGGTTGGTGAGTCTACCAATGTTAAGGCAACAATGCTTGTTTTTGTGTGATATATTTTTCAGCAGGATGTGCATGAAGATATGTTATGTGCACTTTTGTTGCCAACCAACACCACAGCTGCAGAACTATTCAAGTCTTTGAATGATTACATATCAGGAAAACTGAACTGGTCATTTTGTGTCGGTATATGCACGGACAGAGCGGCTGCCACGACTGGACGGCTTTCTGGTTTCACTACTCAGGTCAAAGAGGTCGCTTCTGAATGTGAGTCTACGCACTGTGTCATCCATAGAGAAATGCTGGCTAGCTGAAAAATGTCACCTGAATTTAACAACGTTTTGCAGTATGTGATTAAAATTATCAACCACGTTAAAGTACATGCCCTTAATTCACGTCTGTTCACGCAGCTCTGTGAGGAGATGGACGCAGAGCACACACGTCTTCTCTTATACACGGAAATGAGATGGCTTTCTAAAGATGGATCACTGGCAAGAGTTTTTGAGCTATGAGAGCCGCTGCAGAGATTTCTTTTAGAAAAACAGTCACCACTGGCAGCACATTTCAGTGACGCACATTTCAGTGACACACATTGGGTCGCAAAACTTGCTTACTTGTGAGACATATTCAACCTGCTCAATGAACTCAATCTGTCACTTCAGGAGAGAATGACAACTGTGTTCAAGTCGGGGGATAAAGTGGCTGCATTCAAAGCCAAACTGGAATTATGGGGGCGACGAGTGAACATTGGGATTTTTGACATGCTTCAAACATTAACAGAGATTTTGAAAGAGACTGAGCCAGGGCCTTCCTTCTCCCAACTGGTTCATGATCACCTATCTCAGCTTTCAAAAGAGTTTGAGTGTTAGTTCCCAACCACAAAAGACCCCCGAACTGGGAAGGAATGGATCTGCGACCCATTTGTGAATAAGCCAGGTGAATCGACTTTGTCCATGCTAGAAGAGGATCAACTGCTTGAGATCACAAATGACGGTGGCCTTAAAAGTGTGTTTGAGACAACTTCAAATCCCCATACGTTCTGGATTAAAGTCAAGGCAGAATGTCCTGAGATTTCCACAAAAGCACTGAAAAGCCTGCTTCCATTTCCAACATCCTATCTTTGTGAAACAGGGTTTTCTGCAGTGACAGCAACCAAAACGAGATTACGGAGTAGACTGAACATAAGCAACACACTTCAGGTGTCACTGTCTCCCATCACCCCCAGATGGGACCATCTAGTTGCAGCAAGCTCAGGACTCCCACTGATTCTGCATTATGGTGAGTTGTATAATTATTTCATTATATATTGCAATGTAATAGTAATAGAAATAATGTGCACAATAAATGTAATGCGCTTGAATCATCCCTAAACCATCTCCCACCCCCATCCATGGAAAAATTGTCTTCCACGAAACTGGTCCCTGGTGCCAAAAAGGTTGGGGCTGCTGCTCTACATAATTCCCTGGAGGACTGAATCAATCTACACAGTTTAAAAAACCATCTGATCTCATGGTGCCTCCATATCCATGCTCTAGCCCAGATGCATATATCAAAATACCTTCTTGACATTTCTGCTTGAATGTCTTACAGGCATCTCCGCTTAACATGTTCCAAACTGAACTTTTCACCTTCTCTTCACTCTTCCACCTACCAAATGACTCTTCTATTTTCTTGATCTCTGCAAATAACATTAACATCTGGCATTTCCAAAGCCAGAAATAAAGATATAATTTTGATTGCTCATTTTCTTTCATTCTCAAATCCAAATAATTAACAAGTCTTGCCATTCTCATTCTTCATTTTCATTGCTACTAGTTAGTCTCAACCACCATCACCTCTCCCCTGGACATTCGAACAATTTCCTAACTAGTCTCATTAACTCCTGTCTTGTTTTCACCAGCTAATTTTTACAGCACAGTTGCACCTCTCCTTAAAAACAAAAATCTGATTATGTCATTTTTCTAAAAAACTTAAAACCTGTTCATCAATTCTTATTGTACTTATAGCCAAATCCAAACATAAGAGCATGATTTGCAAGGTCCTTCATTATCTAGGCCCTGATGACATTACTGGCCTCACATCTTGCCCCTTCCTATTCACACATATATGGTCAGGCCCTCTTACACATAAACAGACATATACATTCAGTACTAGCTATATTAAATCGATTTTAGGTTCCTAAAGCACCTTCCTGATATCTTCATTTCCATTTTCACCTGGCTATTATCTGCTAATTGTTAGACTTTCAATTAAGTGGCTTTTACTTCCTAGAAATATTCCCTAATTCCTTCTGTTTGAGTAGAGTTTTGTTTTATGTTTCTGGACATCCTACTTTATGTCACCTTTCAGACTAAATTATAGTTGCTTGCTTTAATTGCCCATATTTTCCCACTAGAATGTAAGCTCTATAACTGTGACTGTCTTATTCACTACTCCATCCATGAACCAAGCATAAAACCCGGAATTCAGCACTTCCCAATAAATATTGATTGAGTGGATACATAATATATACTTAATCAAGCAAATGGACTTTGATTACTAATGCACACAAATGAACTGTAAATGATCTTCTTAAAATATCATTTTATTTTATTTTAAAGGCATTAAGTGTTCATTGTGGAAAATGTGATAAATCTAAATATAATGCTTATATTTATCCCTAATTACATCACATAGTAGCCATAGTGGTTTTTGAAATTCCATCATCTACTTTATTTTTACACAATTCAGAAAATTATATATTGTCTTCTGAATTGTTTTTTTAATATTTATATTATTGAGTTCAAAGTTATTTATAATATGCATAAATATGATTTAGTTTGTTTTAGTATCAACAATACTCATGTTTACTTTTTCTGATATAGGCTTACAAGTAATAAACAAATTCAGTGAGACACTTTTAAAATGTGTATAATATGTTCAAAATATATTTTAGATATTCTTAAAAAGAGAAAGAAGTTGGCTTTTCTAAAAATAGTTTCTACAAAAATAGCTATTAATAAATGCTAAGAAATGTCCAGTTGGTAGCAATAGGGTATCATTGTTGTATACTTAAAACACATTGGTCAGGACAGTTAGGAGTGATTTCTGCGGTAATATGTAAGTACAGTGTTCAAGTAACATTGTAAGAATCTCTCTAGTCTCATTGATCTTCTCTTTCAAATAGCCTGCCCTAGCACAGAAAATGTGTTCAAATAAGCATGTGGGACAGATAAAGCAGGAGTCTCTAAGGTCAGTAAGTCTCAAATTTAGAGTCTATAAGAATCACCTGTATCAACTGTTAAAAATAACAGATCTCTGCACCCCATTCTCAGATTCTAAACTGATAGGTTTGTGGTCGGGCCAGTAATATTCATTATAGCAAGGACTTTGGTCTTGTGATTCTGGTGTAAGAGGCATCTGGGCCACACTTTAAGAAACACTACCTTGGAATTTAGGCCTAAGCCACCTAGACTTTTCATGAGCTTTTTGCAATTTTTAACCTTGGAACAATAATATATCATCCACTTTTTAAAAAATAACATAAGTATGAGATTTAAAAATGCAAACAAACATTTAATTTGTATTGAAAATGCATTTTTTTAATTGAAAATGAATTTTACCTTTAGAAATATTCTTATATGATAAAATTTTTCTTCAATTCATTTATTTATTTATTTTTGGCTGCGTTGGGTCTTTGTTGCTGCGCAGTTGTGGCGAGCAGGGGCTACTCTTCGTTGCGGTGATCTGGTTTCTCATTGCGGTGGCTTCTCTTGTTGTGGAGCATGGGCTCTAGGTGCATGGGCTTCAGTAGTTGTGGCTTGCGGGCTCTAGCGTGCAGGCTCAGTAGTTGTGGCCCACAGGCTTAGCTGCTCAGCGGCATGTGGGATCTTCTGGGACCAAGGCTCGAACCCGTGTCCCCTGCATTGGCAGATGGATTCTTAACCACTGCACCACCAGGGAAACCCTTTTCTTTTTCTTGAAAGAAATGTTTCTTTTACTTGAAAAAAGGTTAGTTTTTGAACCCACACTGCTTTTGTACCCTGAGGCCTTCCTATAATGAATCCTTTTTTTTTTTTTTTTTTCTGTTGTAGAACTTCTGTTGGGATTAGAGAGCCATGTAAAGTGGAATGAGATTTTGGCATACTAAAAAATTGTAGCTAGTATCTGTATCTGTCATTTTATTTCCATGTGTTATTTTACTACTTATAGGGAGTTGCAGCTGAACTATGTCATTTAGGTAAATTCAGATATCTTATTCATAAAGAGATTTATGTAGAACAACTCTGATTTTCTAGTACTATAATATAAAACTTGCTTAAACTTTGCCTTAATATTGCACTTTAATCCATTATGGATTGTAATTATAGATTATTATTAGTCTTCAAAATAGGGAAAAGTGGTAAAGTAGAAAGCACACGTTTGAAAACATAAGCTTAATTTCTGGCTTCACCCCTCATGTGACTTTGCTAAGTTCTCCTTCTCCCAGACTCCTTTACTTATCATCAGTATACCAAAAATTTATTGAGCACTTTCTTACTGCCAAGAACAGTGGATTTAAAGATGAAAACACAGACTCCTTACTTTGCCTTGCCTTCCTCTCAGTGTTTACATGAAGATCAAATGAAGGGGCTGTATAAACTCTAGTCCCACATGAATATGAAATTTTATTTTTATTTACATTGATTAAGTGCACAAAATGGTTTTCTTAAAGTTGGTTTTATAAAATTCCTAAAGAAGATCACATAATGAACAAATATGCTGTAGGTCAATTATTTTCTAAGCTTCTTAAATTTCCCTGTAATAAAAACCCTCTCTTTCACTGGTCTACCTACTGTTGTTCATCTTTGTTAAAAGTGGTGCTCAAAACTAAACTTTCCTCAAGTTCAAACTAGAATCTTTTATCTTGCCAATGTATCTAGCTCTCTTCTGAGAATATGTCATTGTTAATAATGGCTTTATTCTCATTAAAATATCCTGTAATTTCCATTCCATAATGCACAGATTATTTTCCTTCAGTACTCACTCCCTATTGGTTTCTTATCATTATATCAAAACTCCTGAAAGTGGTGAATAAATTTTAAAGCCTATTCACACTATTCAGGCATGTGTGCATGTGTGTATGTGTATTTGAGCAGATTTATGCATTTAAGCAGTGGCTAATGTACAGAAATCTCATTTTCAAATGTATAAATGTAATTAAGTGTTCCTCTACTCACATAACACTAGGTATCTGCTATCTCTTGCCCCTGAAATTACCCTTACCATATGCCTCTGCTGATGGAATGTCTACAGATTGTTCTGTTGGCATATGTGGCCACACTCTGAACCATGCTATGATAAGCCTGATCTTAGCTGTTTAGAACAGGAAAGCCGCATGACATAATAGAATCTAATTTGCATTAGTACATCTGGATTCATGATTCTAAGTCAGCAGTCAAGCAAAAACTATGGTGATCACTCAATTTAGGGAATTCAAAATGGAGACCCAGGGTTGGGTGGGGGAAGACTCATCAAATTGATCATGAGAGCAGAATGGAAACATACATTTTAAAAAATCAGAAAGAGGGAGGGAGAATTGTGTCAGCAAAATGACAGAATATCACAACAGTGATAAAAACCAACTCCTATTTTGAAGGTTTCAATAGGTTGTGCTCACTAAGACTGTAATGAATCTTGAACATGAACCACTTCCTATTTTCCTTTTTGGTGGGCCTGACTACCTAGTTACTATACATGGTTACTATACTATAGTTACTTTACTCAAGAGGCATAATTGTTGGGCTTTTCCTGGGTTCTGCAAAGCCTCAACTCATAGCTGAAATACTTGTTTTCTTATTTCAACGTATACCTTTATAATAAAACTCCCATTAATTGGGTCACCCAAGGTGCTCCAATTTTCCGTGGAACCAGAAGAACCTCGCTGACACAGATTCCTAGCTCTAATGAGAAAAGAAGTGGGGTCAAATCTTTTCTCCGTTGAAAACTATTTCTCTTGCTTTTCAGATTCAGGAAAAAAAGAATCTCAAAACAAAAATGTCATGTAAAATAAAAGATTTATTATAGTGTGAATTCTACTTACTCCTACTCAGCAGTAATGTCCCATTAGCATTACTCATGGCTCTGGAAATTTGGTTTTGAATAAGAATACATGGTTCTCTAAATACAAACTGGCTTGGATGACCTGCCTATATTAAGAAGGATATTTTAGTAGATGGATTATAACCCACTTTTACACACATGCACATACTCACTCATTATTATATTTGTGGCCAAATAGTAGCTTTTTTTTCAGCACAATCTAACTTTATTGGCTAAAGACCAAAATAAACCTTGGTTTATGATTTATCATTCTGCAGTTGATTATTGGATACTATGGATGCTATGATACTTTTCCTAGACTCCTTCCTCAAGACCATCCCCCAGCTACAGGTAATAGCTCTTGACCACATACAGCTCAGTGCCTCAATAAGAATTGTCCTCAGCTATAAGGAACTGCCTTGCCAAATGTGACTAGGATCAGCCCATGACCAATATCTGGCTGATGAAAGGATGAAAAGGCACAGCTACCTTGCCTCAAGTTGGGACAACTTTAAAGGCCCATCTCAACTTTAGAGCTCCCCATTGGATTGGCTGAAGCCTGAGATGCAACTGGACTACATTTCAGCTTCTCCTTCTGCCCAGTCCTCAGTCATCACTAATTTATATGTGTATATCCTAATAGAGCACCAGGAAGCTTTCTACATGAAATGCTCTTTTACATCATAGGGAACTCAAGTAATACAGAGAAAAGTGAGGTCCTGCAGTTTGCAACAATATAAACTAAAGAGATTTTTCTCCTTTTTTTTTTTTTTAATTTTTAAACAATTTATTGGGTTGGCCAAAAAGTTCGTTTGGGTTTTTCCTTAACATCCTACAAAAAGACCCGAATGAACTTTTTGGCCAACCCAATATTTCATTGACGTATAGGTGACTTACAGTGTGTTGATTTCTGCTGTACAGCCAAGTGATTCAGATATATATATGTATATACATTTTTTTCATATTCTTTTCCAATATGGTTTATCACAGGATATTGAATATAGTTCCCTGTGCTATACAGTAGGACCTTGTTGTTTATCCATTCTATATATAATAGTTTGCAGCTGCTAATCCCAAACACCCAATCAATCCTCCCCAACCCCCCTTGGCAACTACAAGTCTGTCCTCTATGTCTGTGAGTCTGTTTTGTAGATAAGTTCATTTGTGTCATATTTTAGATTCCACAAATAAATGATATCATATGGTATTTGTCTTTCTCTATCTGACTTACTTGACTTAGAATGATAATTTCTAGGTCCATCCATGTTGCTGCAAATGGCATTATTTCATTCTTTTTTATGCCTGAATAATATTCCATTGTGTATATATACCATGTCTTTATCCATTCATCTTTTGTTGGACATTTGTTTCCATGTCTTGGCTATTGTGAATAGTGCTGCTATGAACACAGGGGTGCATATATCTTTTTGAATTATAGTTTTCTCTTGGTATATGCCTGGGAGAGGGATTGCTGGATCATATGGCAATTCTATTTTTAGTTTTTTGAGGAACTTCCATACTGTTTTCCATAGTGGCTGCACCAATTTACATTCCCACCAACAGTGTAGGAGAATTTCTTTTTCTCCACACCCTCTCCAGCATTTGTTATTTATAGACTTTTTAATGATGTCCATTCTGACCAGTGTGAGGTGGTACCTTATTTTAGTTTTGATTTGCATTTCTCTAATAATTAGCAATGTTGAGAATCTTTTCATGTGCCTGTTGGCCATCTGTATGTCTTTTCTGGAGAAATGTCTATTAGGTCTTCTGCCCATTTTTCAAGTGGTTTATTTATTTTTTTTATTGAGTTGTATGAGCTGTTTGTATATTTTGGAAATTAAGCCCTTGTCAGTCGTATCATTTGCAAATATTTTCTCCCACTCTGTAGGTTGTCTTTTTGTTTTGTTTATGGTTTCCTTTGCTGTACAAAAGCTTGTAAGTTTCATTAGGTCCCAATTATTTATTTTTGCTTTTATTACTATTGCCTTGGGAGACTGACCTAAGAAAACATTGGTACGATTTATGTCAGAAAATGTTTTCCTATGTTCTCTTCTCCACAGCCAATATAATACTCAAAGGTGAAAAGCTGAAAGCGTTCCCACTAAAATCTGGAACAAGACAAGGATGCCCACTCTCACCACTTCTATTCAACATGGTATTGGAAGTCCTAGCCACAGCAATCAGACCAAAAATAAATAAATTAATTAATTAAAGGTATACAAATTGGAACGGAAGAGGTAAAATTGTCATTCTATACAGATGACATGATACTATATATAGAAAACCCTAAAGACTCCACACAAAAACTACTAGAACTGATAAACAAATTCAGCAAGGTAGCAGCATACAAGAATAACACACAGAAACAGGCTACATTTCTTTACACTAACAATGAAATATCAGAAAGAGAATGTAAAAAAAAAAAAAAACTCTTTTAAAATCACATTAAAAAAAAATACTTAGGAATAAACCTGAGCAAGGAGGTGAATGACTTATATGCTGATAACTATAAAACATTAATAAAGGAAGTTGAAGATGATTAAAGAAATGGAAAGGTATTCCATGCTCTTGGATTGGAAAAATTATTATTGTTAAAATGGCCCTACTACCTAAATCAATCTGCAGATTTAATGTGATCCCTATCAAATTGCCCATGACACTGTTTACCAAACTAGAACAAATAATCCTAAAATCTATATGGAACCATAAAAGACCCAGAATTGCCAAAGAAATCCTGAGGAAAAAGAACAAAGCAGGAGGCATAACTCTCGCAGACTTCAGACAATACTACAACGCTATATTAATCAAAACAGTGTGGTATTGGCACAAAAACAGACATATGGATCAATGCCACAGAATAGAGACCCCAGAAATAAACCCACACACCTAACGTCAATTAATCTTTGACCAAGGAGGCAAGAATATACAATGGAGAAAAGACAGTCTCTTCAGCAAGGGGTGTTTCGAAAGTTGGACAGCCACATGTAAATCAATGAAGTTAGAACACACTCTCACAACATATGCAAAAATAAACTCAAAATGGCTTAAAGACTTACATATAAGACATGACACCATAAAACTCCTTGAGTTTTGGAAGAGATGGTCTGAAAGAGCTCAAGAACACAACCAAGAACAATTTCATCAGGTTTATGAAAACTCATCATTCCAATAAAATAATAATTGCAAGATGGAAGTGGCATTATCCTCACAATATCCAAGACAGAGATTTACTTCGGACTTTTCCAGATGGAGTTGGCTGGGATTGCAAGTAATTGATAAATACCAAATCTGGGGAGAAGTTTAATCTTTAAGCCTTTTAAAGTCAGAACTGTATATAATTCTTATATAAAACAGGAGGTATATATTTTGTATTTTTTGTATTGTAGAAGTAGAAACACACATCATGGAGAGATGTCCATGATGTATTGGTAAGTGAGAACAAGTGGCATATATATGTATAATGTAATTATTTTATGAGCTGTTTATATATTTTATTTTATTATTTTTAAAATAAATTTTTATTGGAGTATAGTTGCTTTACAATATTGTGTTAGTTTCTATTGTGCAGCAAAATGAATCAGCTATACATATACATATATCCCCCTTTTTTAGATTTCCTTCCCATTTAGGTCACCACAGTGCAAGTAGAGTTACTGTGCAATATAGTACGTTCTCATTTGTTATTGTATAATATAATTTTTGTAAATGGAAATGGTATCAAAATCCTTTACGTGTGTGTGTATTTGTATATATTTGAGGGTGAAGAAGGATATACAACAGGTATTAACATTAATTATTATAGGGTGAGACTAGTAGAAAGGAAAATTTAGCAGGAGTTTGAATATAGTGGGTTTAAAAGAACCATTATTCTTCTTTATTATTCTAGTGGGTTTTGTTTGTTTGTTTTTCCAGGTTGAGGTTAAGAGATATAAAGTTTGTAATTTTGGATGAGGCACTTAAGATTTAAAATGAAATAGAAAAATGTCTCTAACCTAAAAATCAGGCTACAGGAAACTATTCTAAATAAAAATTTTGTTTGTTGTAATGTGATACTAGTTAATGTTTATATTACTGAAAGGATGACTTCAAGATTGCAATGGAATCTACTGTAAACCAATACAATGTTTTCAAAGAACTACAGTAAGAATAAACAAGACCAAATTACAATTGGTGAAAGAATTTTTTGAATTTTCTTTTCTCAAAAATGCCTATATTACCAACGACTAGAAAGCTGTTTTTCTTATTTCTCTACTCAAAACTGTTTTAAAGAAGTAGCATAAATAGAGCATATGTCATGTTTAAAAACCCTCAAAATTCCCCATAAACTTTCAAGAGAAATTTCAAGCTTGTTTAAATGGAGTGTAGGTCTCATATACCCTTTCTAATTCCGTCTTTAACTTCATCTTCCCCATCTCTCCCCTTATGTGCTTTACTTCAGTCTTCATGTTGTGGCAGACCTTCAAAGTCATCTGCCTCTGTGTCTTTGTACATTTTGCTTCCTTATGCTAGTAACTTCTCCCCACCAAGTTCCACTTTCCCAGATAAGTTTTATTCCTCCTTCACTGTTAAATCAAGATGTCTTCTTTAGGTAGTATTTTTGTGCCCCCAAGCATCAACCTGGATTAGACATTTTCCCAGCACATCCCCACATATCTCAGGGTTTTCTTTCTCATGGCATTCATCCCTGTTGAATTCATTTTTTTAACTTTATTGAAGTTTAATTGATATACAATAAATGGCACATTTTAAAGTGTATAATTTAATGAGCTTTGACATATGTATACAGCCATGAAACCATCACTTCAAATCAAGATAATGAACTTTTTCCATTACCCACAAAAATTTCTTCATGTCTCTTTGTATTTCCTCCTATCCTTTTCTACCCTCCCTGTGTATCCCTAGGCTACCACTGATGTGTTTTCTATCATGATAGATTAGTTTGGATTGTCTAGAATTTTATATAAATGGAAACTTACAAAATGTACTCTTTTATTTTTGGCTTTTTTCACTCAGCATAATTATTTTTAAGATTTGTCAATGTTGCATGTATTAATAGTTCATTCATTTTTACTTTTGAGTAGTATTCCATTGTATGGTTATACCATGATTTGTTTATCCATTCACCTGTTGATAGACATTTGTGTTGTTTCCAGTTTGGGGCTATTACAAATAACGCTGCTGTGCACATTTGTATACGAGTCTTTGTGTGAACATATGCTTTAATTTCTCCTATGTAAATACCTAGGAGTAATGTATTAGTTTCTAGGGCTGCTATAACAAAGAACCACAAACTGGGTGGCTTAAAACAACCGAAATTGATTCTCCTAGTTTTGGAGGCTAGAAGTTCAAAATCAAGGTGTTGGCAGAGTCATGCTCTCTCCAAAGGCTGTAAGGAAAACTCCTTCTTTTCCTCTTCTACATTCTGTCATTTCTTGGCATTCTGGCATTTCTTGGCATTCCTTGACATTTCTGATATTCCTTGGCTTGTAGGTGGATGACTCCATTCTCTGCCTGTGTCTTTACATGGCCTTCTGTCCTGTTTGTTTGTGTCTCTGTGTCCAAATTTCCCTCTTCTTATATGAACACCAGTAATATTAGATTTAGGCCAACTTTAATCAAGTATGATCTCCTCTTAGCTAGATTATATCTGCAAAAACCCTATTTCCAAACATGGTAACATTTACAGGTTTTGAGTGGATGTCAGTTTGGTGCAGGGGACACTACTAACCCAGTACAGGGCCTAACATTTTTGGGAGACAAGATTAATCTTTTATTGCACAGACATATTTTGCAAATATATTCTCCTAGGAAGGGCTTGCCTTTTCATTTTCACGCCAGTGTCTTTTGAAGAGCAAAATTTTCAGTTTTAATAAATCCAAATTAGTGATTTATTTCTTTTATAGTTTGTCCTTTTTGCATTGTGTTTAAGAAATATATGTCAAACTTAACATCATAGAGATTTTTGCCCTATGATTTCTTCTAGAAGTTTTCCAGACTTAGGTCCTCAAACCATTTCAAGTTAGTTTTTATATATAGTGTGAGGTAAGAATAGAGGCTCGGTTTTGTTTATTTTGTATATGGTTATTCAATTGTTCTAGCACCATTTGTTGAAAATATTTTGCTATTCCCACTAAATTGTCTTGGCGATGTAATCAAAAATAAATTGAATATATGTATCAGTCTAATTCTAAACTCTATTCTGTTCTGTATGCCAAAATCACACTGCCTTGATTATTCTAATTTTATAATGAATCTTAAAATTAGATAGTAAATCTTCTAACTTTGTTCTTTATAAAAATTGTTTTGTTAATTCTAAGCCTCTTGCAACTCTATATAAATGTTAGAATTTACTTGTCAATTGCTACAAAAATATTTTCTGGGACTTTTCAGTGCACTTTATTTTTAAAAGAGCTTTAAAGTGCACTGAGAAATGTTAAGAGGGTAAATCTCATGTTAAGGTGTTACATGTTTTATCACAATAAAAATTGAAATTAATTCATTAATTAATTAAAATAAAATATAGGGATCATGTTTAATAGCCAACATATATTTATATACTCAGTAGACACTTACACTATTGGAATGTTCAGTAAATGCCAGCTGGTTGACTAAGTGTACTTCTTTACAACTGTGTTTGTTAAAGTTCATGGAAAAGACCCTCCCAGATTACCTTCAGTGACTGAAATTTATTGCAATACACATGTAACTTTGGTTTCCAGTGTGTACCATGTTGAATAATGTCCCCTCCAAATTCATGTCCACCTGGAATCCAGAATGTGACCTTATTTGGAAATAGGGTCTTTGCAGATGTTCTCAGGTTAATTAGGTATGCCTTAATCCAATGACTGTTGTCTTTTTAAGAAGAAGGAAGGCAGAATGCCATATGAAGATGGAGACAGAGGTTGGAGTGATAAGTCTAAAAGCCAAGGAATAGCAAGAAACTCCCTGGAATGCCAGCAAACATGAGAAACAAAGAGAGAGGAATGGAACAGATTCTTCCTCAAAGCCTCCAGAGTTAATTTCAGACTTCTAGCTTCCAGAACTATGAGAAAATACATTTCTGGTGTTTCAAGCCATCTAGTTTGTGGTACTATGTTACCATAGGCCTAGGAAACTAATGCAGGATGTTACAGTTTCAAGTTGTTAGCTTTATTTCCTGCCTTCGGGTTTTTGTATTAAGTAACTCTCACTCTCTCACCCACAAACTTTGTGAATTAAGCTAATAGGAGTGAGTTTCTGTTATTTGGCCAAAAGAGCTTTAATCAAAGAAAGCTGATGTACAAACTAGAAAAATCCATTTGCAGCTGCTTTTGACAGAATGTAACAATGGCCTTGAGTTAAATGGATACCTCATCAGTACATGAACATATTAGTCCAGAAACACTGAACACACTGCATATGTGTGTCAGGGTCCATTCAGGAAACAGAAAAACAAAGACATCATTCAACGTTTTAAAAATAGAGGGAATTTAATGCAGGGTATTGGTTACATGGCTAATGGAAGAGGCTGAGAAGCCAACCAGGGAAAAGTGAGGGAACCTAGAGATTAGGAGCAGCAGGAAGTTGCTTTTACCTATAGTCTGAGGGGACAAAAGGAGAAGGTAGGGTTGTTACAGCCAGGACTAAGTCCCCAGGCAGAAGCTGGCATCTTCGCGGCCTGTCCAAGGATGCTGGAACCACAGAAGATAAGCAGCTCCAGTTGGTGATACCAGTGAAAAAGTGAAGATTTTCAGCCTTCTGTTGGATTACCCCAATTAGAAGTCCAGTGAACAAAGGAGCCTGGGAAATGGAGCCTCTAAGTGTCAGTCCCCTGCTTTATAGAGCTGAGCGGGGGAGCTAAAAGGAATGGAGGTGGAGGCAAGTAGATATTTCACATCCATTACTTTCTATTTATCTCTTCCATTATCACCCAGGTCAGTCCCTAATCATCATTCGTCTTGCGTGTTGTAAACTTCTAACAATTTTTTCTGACTCTAGTTGGAGCCTCCTTTTCTTAGCCATTGTGGACATAGTAAGGACATTTGTTTAACTCAACTGAAGAAGTTTCCTTATTTGCTAGAGGATAAAGGCTAAATGTATTAAACTGATGATTTAGGTCCCAAACCAGGTTCAAAATATCTTTTAAATTGTCTTTCATTATTTACCTACTTAATTGTTTTTCTCTTGCTAGATAGTGCTAGAATGGTGTTGTTGGAGAGGAAAAAAAGAACACATGGAAAATCGCTGAATGAGTATGATTAGTTTTAAAGCTGCATGATAAACTAAGTCCTTTAGGACATTTAGATCAATGAGGACTGGAGCAGTCTCTGAATCTCACTACCTGCCTGTCTTTTATTCAATATTGTATCTCACTTAGATCAGTGCATGGCCATAGTTGATACTCAATAAATACTTACTGAAGGATGAGTTCATGAATGATGGGCCAGTTATCTGAGGTCTAAAGTCTTTGGTGAAAGGTATTATTAGCCAGATATCAAATTTATTTTTTTCATATATATAACTATCAAAAATATGTAAATATTTTGAGGTTTTAACAGAAATTTTTCATTCAAGGGTACACATTGCATTCTCTAGTTTATTACACAGGGTCAATAGACACTGTTTTCCTAAATTGTATAAAGATAATAATGAGAATTTAAAATATGCAGTACACCTTAAAGATATAGTTATAAATAGTTACATGTATACACATAGATAAGTTGAAACAAAGAAGAAAATGTGTTTTCCATTATAGAAAATGTGTTTTCTATTGTTCAAATTTAGTTATTTTCAGTGTTCTAAAGAACTATTTATAGCTATATCATTGTCTGTATCTACCTCAAGTGGGCATGGGGCATTAAATTATTCTTTTCAGATTTGGGGCTGATGTGTAAAAGTTAGTAATAATGTGCTTTGTTCAAATGTACATGTTATCACCTTTGAAACAGATTTCCCCTTCCCCTTTAGTTATGTAGAAAGATGTGAGGAAACTATATATCTATACTTTTCTGAAAGGAGTATATTGTAATATTTCAGCATGTCAAGAGCCATTTTGGTGCTATGTTGATTTTTGAGTATTCCTATGGAAGCCAAAATTTTACATAAGAGCCAAAGAGACTTCCAATTATAAGGGAAGTGGAGCTGGACTCTTTCTCTATGAGACTGAGAATTATTAAAATATCTTAAATTTCAGGGTGGTATCCATTGAGGTTTGCTGTAAAGGAAGTTCTCATGTGCAAAAGACAATCTCTGGTATGGAAGAAACATTCTGGACCGATGACTTGCACTTGACATTGACTTAGGGAGGGTTGGATTTGAGCACAGTTTATAGTTTATGCTGGAATCTACTCATACGTACAATTGGGTATGTACTTAAAAAAAAAAAAAAAAAGGCAAGCAAACTGAAAAATGCGTTCTTAAGAGATGTCATAGTAAACTGATCTCTGACAAAGGATCAAAGGCAATGCAATGGAGCAAAGATGGTCTCTTCCACAAATGGTGCTGGAACAACTGGACACCAACATACAAAAAAGTGCATCTAGACATAGACCTTACACCCTTCAAAAAATTAACTCAAAATAGATCATAGACCTGTAACTGAGCAGGACCCTATGGGACGTTTCTGAGGCAGACCCTTCCCCCATATCCTCTGCTATAGCTCCTCTCTGAAGTAGCCAGATAATATTGCCTTGGCCAAAAATTTCGCTCAGGTTTCTCTGTAACCTCTTATGAACGAACGTATCTCATGAATTTAACCTGAGTTTTTCAGCTGCTAAAAACCACCTCCAAATGGAAGAAATTATTTACTTGATGATCAAGAGTGCATAGCCCCCAGACCTTCTGGTGCCTAAGGATTGATAATGTTGACCTCCCTGTTACCTCACCAAAAACCAATCGGAGAATTGTGCAGGAGCTGATCACATACCCTGTGACTGCACCTCCCTCTCCTTGCTTTTTAAAAATGCTTTGCTGAAACCCTTTGGGGAATTTGGGGTTTTTGGGGGCAAGAGCCACCTGTTCTCCTTGTATGGTCCTGCAGTAAACCTTTCTCTACTCCAAACTCTGACGTTTCGGTACTGTTTGGCCTCACTGTGTGTCGGGCACAAAAACTTGTGTTCGGTAACAGACCTAAATGTAAAATGCAAAACTATAAAACTCTTGGAAGATAATCCAAAAGCAAACCTAGATGACCTTGGATATGGCAATGACTTTTTAGACAAAACATCAAAGGCATGATCTATGGAAAAATAATTAATAAGCTGGATTTCTGCAAAAACAATATCAAGAGTATGAGAAGACAAACCACATGCTGGGAGAAAATATTTGCAAAAGACACATCTGATAAAGGACTGTTGTCCCAAATATACAAAGAACACTTAGAAATCAACAATAGGAAAGGAAACAACCCCATTAAAAAATGGGCCAAAACCTTACCAGACACCTTGCCAGAGAAGATATACAGATGGCAAATAAATGTATGAAAAAATGTTCCACATCATGTGTCATCAGAGAAATACAAATTAAAACAACAGTGAGCTACTACTCCATATCTATTAGAATGGTCAAAATCCAGAACATGGACCACACCAAATACTGGTGAAGCTATGAAGCAACCGGGACTTATTGCTGGAGGAACTGCAAGTGGTACAGCCTCTTTGGAAGACAATTTGGCAGTTTCTTACAAAACTAAACACACTCTTACCATATGAGCCAGCAATCACATTCCTTGGTATTTACCCAAAGGAGGTGAAAATTTATGTCCACACAAAAACCTACACATGGCTGTTTATTGCAGCTTTATTCATAGTTACCAAAACTTGGAAGCAACCAAGATGTGCTTCAGTAGGTGAATGGATAAATAAACTGTGATACATCCAGACAATGGAATATTATTCAGCACTAAAAAGAAATGCACTATCAAGTCATGTAAAGACAAAGAAGCCAATCTGAAAAGTCCACATGTTATATAATTCCAACTATTCGACACTCTAGAAAAGGTAAAACTATAAAGACAGTAAAAAGAATCACTGGTTGCCAGGGGTTGGGGGTGAGGGAAATAAATGGACAGAGCACAGAGGATTTGTAGGACAGTGAAAATACTCTGTATAATACCATAATGATGGATACATGACATTACACATTTATCCAAACCCAAAGAATATGCAATATCAAGAATGAACCCTAAGGTAAACTATGGAGTTTGGGTGATAATGATGTATCAATGTAGGTTCATCAAATATAGCAATTGTACTACTGTGGTGAGTGGTATTGATAATGGGAGAGGCTATGATTGCTGGGTGGTGGACGGGATATATGGTAAATCTGTGTAATTTCCACTTAATTTTACTGCAAATCTTAAATTGCTCTAAAAAAGAAATGCTATAAAATGAATATGCTGTCATAGTTAAGGCTCAAGGTAATTAATTTTACTGTAGGACCTCCTTACTAAACCTAACCCTGGGAGGAATCCTTCCCCAAAGGATGAGCAACTGCACTGGAAAAAGCCCTTACCTCAGAGCCAAAGTGACTTCTGGGCTTCTTTCATTTCTGCCTAACACGGAGCCTCAGCTCTGTGACAAATTTCTATTGCTTATGGCCTTGCACCAGATAGCTGAACTGTTCTGAACTTTAGCCAGGAGAGCCATTTGGTACTGGAGAACTTTTAACCACAAAGGGAGGCTGTTGAGAAGGCCAACCATTACAGAAATTTGGCTTAATGAAGTACACCTGAGTTCTCGGTCTCTGGCCATGTTAGCCAGGCCAGCAGAAAGGAGGAAGAATTCAACAAACCAGGGCAAGCAAGTGTGGGGTCCTTAGAAACGGTTTAGGTTATTGGGGAAACCTAGATTTCCTGCTTATGAGGGGGAGATGAGAATCCAGAGTTGTCATAATATGAAAAATATTTTAATTATGACATTATTTTGTACTCAGAACAAGAAAAGTAATATCCATATTTCAAATATGTGTATAGAATTTCTGATTTTGTTATTCAATTTAAACCCCATACCCTCAAATTTTGAAGATAAGTTTCTTCCAACAAATACAACAGTCCTTATTTGATAACTTGCCTTTAAAATTGTTTCTTTTACAGCCAGTGTATATGTTAGCAAATACTTACGTAATTTGAACAGAAACAACAAAAAATTGACCAAATAAATAATTCTCGGGTGGACCACTTGTACACTGCACACATTTATCATTATCATCATTATTATTATTTTCTGAGCTTTTGAAAAGCTGAACTCAGATAAACAAGCCAAATATTCAGACTATTATGAAAAACAAAACAAAACAAAACCTCTTAAGCATCAAGAGCTTTGGGTTAGTTCTGCCACTAACTAGCTGTGTGGGATCTTGGATAAATCACGTAGGTTCATTTCAGTGGACCTTTGATTTTTCCTTTTTAAAATAAAGGAATTGTACTCGATGATTCCCAAAGGCTTTTGCAGCTCTAAAAGCTCTAAAATTTCTTGCATGTGCATTTGTTACAAATATTTCATATACATAGCAATATTCTCAAAAGGTTGCCCAAGCAGGATATGCCATATCTACTAGGAATTAAGTCAATCAGGTGGTAAAAACAACTATTTCATTCAGAATAAAGAAATGTCAAAAACAATTGCACATTCTTAATGTATTAAGATACAGATTTCAAAAATTTTGACAACTTAATAATGTAAAACATCCTGATTTTACCGTTTTTCCCTTATGAAAAAGAATAGGCTGTTTGTACACCATTAAAAATAAGTGCTTCTTTGCAAACTCTTCAAGAAATCATAATTTTTTTTTTTTTTTTTTTTTTTTTTACTCATCAGGAGGATGTGACTATCAAGCGAAAAGTTGAATTAAATCATGGCTTCAACATGATATGGGCCGTTTTTCAGTGAATACATACATTTCCCTTTTCAATACTAGTCTGATAAAATTCTTCTGACTTCTTTCCATGGTAATTTTCGTGCCTCAGAAAACTTTACGTGCTATTTAATTCTTTTCTATCATAAGTCTTTACCTCTAAATTTTATCTCATAAATGTGTATTCAATAAATATTTTCTATTTCCAAATTATTTCATCAATATACATATTGAAGGTTGTACCATCATAAAATATCATCACGGGTAGGCTGTTAAAGTACATCATTCACAGTAGTTACCCTTGACTTTTTAGAATCTTTGCTAGTCAAAATGTGGACCATGGACCATCAGCCTTAGTATCACCTAGGACCTTATGCAGAATCTTAGCCATCCCAGGCCAAGGTTGAATAATAAACACATTCAAGTTTGAGAAGCATTGCTCGAAAGGAGATACTGATGCTTCTGGTCCGAGGACCATGCTTTAAGTAGCAAGCATACTTTAAGTAGATAGCCTGGGGAGTCCCTAGTGTTTTTTTCCCCCCACTTACATTTTTCCTGGAATACTATTGAGATGGTGGTTAATGCTCATAGCTTTCTTCGAAGACAGTGCCCAAAGCTGGCACTTATGAGAGGACTTAGTTATAGAGAAGATTTTCATGTTGACTTTGGAGAAAAATGTTCTCAGAGTTAGTGTAAATCACCTAGATATACATTGCGTATATTTTCATTCCATTTTGAAAGTAAAATTATAATTGGCTGTTCACATCTGAAGTAAAAATTGTTTATTTCCATGGAATTGCAAAAGGTTTTAATTGTAAATCAATTGTTTCAAAGTATTTTATGCTTGGATACCAATCATTAAGCATTTATAGAGATTGAATGACTACATCTAAGGGACAGATGTTGGCTCAAATTGTGCTGAATAAAAACCTTACCGAGTATAATATATAATTTTCCTACATCTATTTTCACTTCTGGTTGCCTCCCTCTTCCAAAGATATTTATGCTTTGGATAGAAAATCCTGTGATGTCATTTAAGGGAAAATTACGGTGTGAGTTTTGTATATAACAATGTAGTGGTCAGAAGAACCCACTCTACCTTGGCACTTGATTACAGTTCAGAAAATGTTCATTTCCATTTGTAATGTGTCCAAAGGACAGTGAAAGAGAGAGATTTGAAGTTGGAAAGAGTTCATACAAATCCAAGTGAATGTTTCTTAAAATAAAATATAATATGATATGATGATATGATATGACTTAATACAATATAATAAAGCTCTTACAGAAAAAGTCTGAATCTAAAAGATAAAATTAAGAAAATAATGAAGGTAGTAAATAGAAGTTTACTGTTCCTCACCTTGCTATTATTACTCTTCTGAATAAGGGATGTGAAGTTAACAAAATGGTAATAGACAAGGCTCATTCATCTTATGGAGAAACGGTCAGTGCCTGCCTGTCTGCACAACACTCTGTTAGACGCTGCACTGATGCCTCAAAAAAGGGAAGAAAGGAACATTATAAAATTCTAATTGAACAGCAGGAGTTGTAGAGTAGGGTCAATGTAAGGAAAATTATGTAAAAGTTGTAATGTAAATTATAAATCAATTTTAAAAGTTCAAAATGGAGAAACAAGAAGAGTGAAAATATAGAGATTAAAGAATATAACAAGAGAAAGATAAGAATGGAAGATTAAAGCATGTAGAGAAGCCATTGAAATGAAGAAGGAGAAAGAGATATGTAGATAAGTGACCAATATTTACTGGTACCATAGGAAACATAGGGATAGGGGAACCTGAAATTTGCAGGGAGAGGTAGAAGGATTGTTAAGAGTCCTTTAAAATGAGCTGCCAACTTCAGGTCTATTCTGACCAGTCCAGAGAATAAAGATTAATAACAACAAAATAGCTAATATTTATTTATTGCTTATATAACTAGGTACTGTTTCCTAGCACTTCACATACATTAACTCATTCAATGTTCATACAAACTTCATAGATGAGAAAACTAAGGCAGAGAATGGTTAAATATTGAATTTAAAATGTTTTAAATAGTATATGGTCAAATATTGAACTGGTCCAGAGATTCACAGTTAGTTAGTGGCAGATTTAGAGTTTAACTTCAAATGTCTGACTCCAGAATTTTTGTTATTAACCACTATGCTATTAAGAATCCTAAGGTATAACAGTCATCCCCCTTCTAAATATACTCCTATAATGAAACATAATGTTTTTGTTTTTTATGAAAGGGTTTGATTCTCACTGCAAAGTGTTAGCTAGTTTTGAAAGGCAGTGTAAGACGGCTAAAAGGCCAGGATTTTATACTAAAACAGACCAAGATTCAAATCCTGCTCTACCACTTACTACTTTTCACATCCTTGGCAAATAATTAAATCTTTATTGACCTCATTGTCTCATTTGTAAATATCTGTCTCCAATGTTTGATGTGAGATCAATAGTATTAAAATTATGGTACCGTGTTTGACAGAGTAGACACTCAAAAATGGTAATTATTATTATTCTTTCTGAAATTGCTGTTATTTGTACTGTTATTCTCAAGTACTGTTGACTAATTGTTGTTAGTCAGTCTCCTACGTTTTCCCACTAAAATACAAACTCTATAAGGGTATGAAATCTGAGGTGTCTCTAGACTAATGCGGTGTCTGGCACAGAATAGCTATTCAATAAGTATATTAAATAAATAAATAAATAAATAGACAAATAAGAACACCACTGCTATTGACAATTAGTTAACTTAGTATTTTCAAAGAAATGAATTTTATATTTGTACTTACTTAAAATGACTTCAGAACATGGACTTAAAAATGAAGGATAATTTGGGGGATTAAAAATTTCTAACTTTTAATGCAAAGAAATTTTTTTCCTATGATTTATTTTTAAAGTAGGAAAGTGCTAAAGCAGTGATTTCACAGTAATGAAAATTCCATTTATTGTAGCACTTGTACCTTGGCTCTATATTTACAATTGACTCTTCCCACCACACACCAAATATAGTACATAATAAAATGGAGTTTCCAGACAGAACTTAGTTTTTTTACTGTTGATGTATATCAGAGAAACTTTCTCCTCTTTGCATTCATTGGTAATTATGTAATATTGCTGCAAAATATATCTGCATTTGAGTTTTTATTTTTATATTTCCCTTTAAGCTGTTTGTAGATAAAGTTGCTCGATAGCATAGTGCTTTATTTCTTTCTTTTTCCTGTGGCACAGTCAGCATAAAAACTTTACAATATGGTAAAAAGGAAAAGTATGCAATGAATGGATCTAATAAGCTTCTGAAAAATAGGAGTTGGAATATATTATACAATTTAGAGTTTCTTAGGAGTTCGAATATGTTATAAAATCAGAGCTTTCATGTAATGAAAGAATAGAATAATATGGTCATGAAGATCAAATCTAAGAAAGTCTATACCCCTTTTCCCAATTTATCTAAATTTCTCTTTTATTTGTGGCCCATTAATGAGCTCAGTGGAGATTCTATGATTTAATACTTACTATGTTCAGGGCGCTGCACTGGTGGCCATGAACTCCTAGGCATATATTTTTCCTTTGGGGCCTCTCCTGATAGTTTAGGGTCCAACTGCCATGAGATGGGCTCATGACAGGGCCTTGTAGGAAACAAGTAGTAACGGATTTCATCCTGTTTCTATCATAAGTAATTGTGTTGCTTTGGACAAGGTCACTTATTCTCATTCATTTATTCAATACATATTTAATAAAGGTTTTCTATTTTCCTGTCACTGTTCTAGGTTCTAGGAATACAATAGTGAGCACAGTAGATGAAGAATGTGCCTTTACTCAGTAACTTACATTTCAGTGGTATTGCCTTATAGTCACTGGGTCTATTTCTGCCTCTCTGAATGTGTTAAACTATGGATCTCTTAGGGTGTGTGAAGAGTAAACTGGGGCTTCCCTGGTGGCGCAGTGGTTGAGAATCTGCCTGCTAATGCAGGGGACACGGGTTCGAGCCCTGGTCTGGGAAGATCCCACATGCCACGGAGCAACTAGGCCTGTGAGCCACAACTGCTGAGCCTGCGCGTCTGGAGCCTGTGCCCCGCAACGGGAGAGGCCGCGATAGTGAAAGGCCCGCGCACCGCGATGAAGAGCGGTCCCCGCACCGCGATGAAGAGTGGCCCCCACTTGCCGTAACCAGAGAAAGCCCTCGCACGAACCGAAGACCCAACACAGCCAAAAATAAATAAATAAATAAATAAAGTAGCTATAAAAAAATTAAAAAAAAATAGTTTAAAAAAAAAAAAAAAAAAAAGAGTAAACTGGATAACAGATATGAGGCACTAAAGTAGTAAAAGCATGATGGAACATAAATGCTCAAGAAATGTTAGTTTGCATCCCACCAAGTTCTATTCCTAAGGAACACATAAAATATTTAGGTAAGATAAGTTAAAAACCAATGAAAAGCTTTTAGTGTCATAGAATCTTATGTATTTGTTGCATCATAATAAATATTTTGAGACTTTGTTGTAGATAATATGAAAAATAATACCAAAGTATTGTTGAAAAGACTAATAACTTCACTCTTATGAAAAATCTTTTTAATGTTCATGCTAAAAATATTTTATCTTTAAATTCTTTGGGTGTATACCATAATATTAAGATTCCATTAGAAGCTTCAAAGTGGATTTCCTCCAGTAATAATCAGAATGATATTTAAGATAGCCTACTGTGGATTAGGCATTTTCTTGAATTTAAAAATCCGTGAACAGTATAATTATAAGGCTGAATTTCTAAATTTAATTTTTTTTTTTTAATAATCAAGGATGGTATAGGCCTTTTATTGTGAATTTAATTTTTATTTATTTATTTATTTATTTATGGCTGTGTTGGGTCTTTGTTTCTGTGTGAGGGCTTTCTCTAGATGTGGCAAGTGGGGGCCACTCTTCATCACGATGCGCGGGCCTCTCACTATCGCGGCCTCTCTTGTTGCGGAGCACAGGCTCCAGACACGCAGGCTCAGTAGTTGTGGCTCACGGGCCTAGTTGCTCCGCGGCATGTGGGATCTTCCCAGACCAGGACTCGAACCTGTGTCCCCTGCACTGGCAGGCAGATTCTCAACCACTGCGCCACCAGGGAAGCCCTCTAAATTTAGTTTTAAAAATTTTAAATAAACTTTTAAATTTTAGATTTGTATAAAAGTGGCAAAGATAGTATAGAGAGTTCCCATATACCCCATAAGTAGTTTCCTCTGTAATTAACATTTTACTTTAGTAGGATACATGTCACAATTAATCAATATTTATACGTTATTATTAACTAAAGTCCATACTTACTGATATTTCCCTAAGTTTTACCTAACATCTTTCTTCTTTTCCAGGATCCCATTAGGATAGCACATAACATTTAGTTGTTATGTCTTCTTAAGCTCCTCTTGGCTATGGAAGCTTCTCAGACTTTCCTCCTATTTCCTTTGACAGTTTTGAGGAGTCAGATATTTTGTAGAATGTTAATCAGGATTTATTTGATTGTTTTCTCCTGAGACTGGAATTATGGGCTTTGGGGGACAAAGACTACGGAAATTACGTTTTATTCTCATCATATCATATCAAGCTGACAATCAGCTGACAACACTGCTGATGTTAACTTTGTCATCTGGCTGAGATAGTGTTTGCCAGGTTGCTTCACTATAACCTTATTTTATACTCTTTTTCCATACAGTGCTCTTTGGAAAGAAGACAGTATGAGTAGCTCTCACTTAAAGGTGAGAGCTATACTTTGCCTCCTTGAGGACAGGGTATCTACATAAAATATTTGAAATTTTTCTGCAGGAGAGATTTGTCTATTCTCTCTTATTTGTTTATTTTATTCTTTTTGTCAGTACAGATTCATAGATATTTATTTTATACTTTGGGTTATAATCCAAAACTATTTCATTTATTTTGTTGTTCAAATTATTCCAACCTTGGCCATTTGGTACTTTTTTATTTGGCTCATATGCTGCTTTCACATACCTCATTATTGTTTTTGTTGTTTTACTTTTTGCACTACAAAATGCTCCAGGCTCACCTTGTCCTCAGTCCTGGAATTAGCCATTTCCTCATGAAGTCCAGATTTTTTTTATTGGAGAATGATATTAGAAACTAAGATCTGGGGACCAGGTGTGCTTGTTGCTACTGAGGTGTCATTGCTTCTGTTATCTCTTAGGTAACAGAACCAGGAAATAAATGTGTGTATACTAACCAGAGAATATACACGTATCCATAGATATTTTTGTATATATATATCTGTGTCTATATTACTGAATTTGATTTTAAGCATGCTATTCATTTAGCAAAATCATTTAATGGGAGATGAGTTTGCACATCGCTAAGTACAAGGTATTTCATAAATTGCATATGATAATTTAGTAAAATTTTGATGCTGCCACATTCTAGCCGAGGCTTGTCAGTAGTTGGAAGGTGTCCTACTTTGTACTCTAAAAGTGAGATACCTAAAAACGACTCTTACATAATGCTATGGTTTTGAGTTTGTTAAGGACTGGTTTTGGTGGACCTGTTTAGTGGGGATTGGGTAAGAGTTGATGGGTTTACTACAGTAGGAACTTTATTCTAGAAGCAGAACCAGAGGTGAAGATCCAGGTGTACATGATTTGCTGAGGAGGTATTCATAGGGAAAAATGCAAAGGGAAGGAGTGAAGCAGGGTTGAAAGGAAAAAGGGATGAACAAGGATGTGGTCTTAGGAAAAGTCTTACCCTGTTTACCCTGGCCTGAGCCACAGGGGCAAGGCTCTGGAGCATAAACTGCACCTTAGAATGATTTCCTCTTGAGGAAAAAGAAATAACCTTTTATACTTATTCCTTATTAGTCATTAGTTATACACTATGGGCCATTTCCTGGGGTATGGCTTCCTTACCAAAGTGGTTCCCATCAGGTGAAGGCAGTTTTCTGGAGACATCGGGCAGCTGTGAGCTCCTAGCAGCTAACACAACAGACCCAGTAATGGCAGCTGGCCAGGGCACCATAGTGCCCTCTACAAGCCATGAGAAATAGAAAGATTAGGCAAGGATTACCTAGCTTCAGAATTATAACATTGTATCAATGAGTAGAATTATACTGAATACAGATCAGCCAGATTAAAGACCACCATTAGCAGAGAGGAGATTTGTGGAACAATCATGTTTCAGAACAATATATAAATATTAGAGATTAAACAAACTCTCAAATGATGAGAATTCACAGATTGGCACTAGCCCCCAATCACATAGAACCTCAAAGTGATAGGTGAGATGAAAACCAGAAGAAAGAGGAATTTTGGCAATTATAAATAACAATAATCCATTCATGGAAGAATACTCATTGAAGTACATATTTTGTGCCAAGCACTATTCTGGATGAAACAGTGAAGGAAACCGAGTCTCTTCTCTCTTGAAGCTTACATTCTAGTGAGAAGAGACAAAAAATAAACAAGTAAAACATACTATAGTTCAGTGGGTAATAAGTATTAAAATGAAAAATAAAGCACTGCATGTAATAGTATAAAAAAGGATGTTTTGGATTGGATGATTAGAGAATAATTAGTCTTCAAAGGTGAAGGAAAGGAGCTATTCAAAGATTGGGAGAAAGTGTGTTCTAGGCAAAGGACACAGTTTGTGCAAAGGCACTGAGGTGAGAATGTGCTTGTTGTTTGCAAGTAAGTGCAAGGATGTCAGAGTACAGAGAGGTCCATGAGTAGAGGGAGTGTGGTAGAGTGAATGAAATCTGTGAGGGAGAATGTAGATCTTACAGAGCAGGTGTTGCAGCCCAAGTTTGACCCACTAGCTATTTCTATATGGCTTATGAACGATTATAAATGGTTATTACATTTTAAAATGTTTGGAATAAAATATGAAAAGTAAAACAATATTTTATGACACTTATAATTTGTATGAGATTCAAATTTTATTGTCCATAAAGTTTCATTGGAATGAAGCCATGCTCTTTTGTTTCTGCATTATTTATGACTGTTTTCATGCTACAATGGCCAAGTTTGGTAGCTGCTACAGAAAATATTTAATGTCTACGCTTTTACAGGAAAAGTTTGCCCACTCCTAATATAGAACCTTATAGGCAATGGTAAGAATTTTAGATTTTATACTGAGGGGGGATAGGAAGCTTATGAAATTATTGATTTCATAAACTTATCTAATAAGTTTATGAAATCAATAATTTTCGGGTGTGATATTGGTATTTATAATAAGTAATATATGTTTGCTCTTTGCCCCATTTCTGGGATGGAGCTCCTAAAACCCTTGGAATTTCCTAAGTGAAGAGAATAACAAAGGTATCTTTTGTCATGTTAATGTTAAAAAACAAATAATAAGCCCCAAATGGAGTCATTTGCCCCCAGTGCAGCAAACCAAGACAATAGCAGTTTCAACCTCTCCCAGGAATTGACCTTTAAAACAGTCGATCTGAAATGTCCTGATCTACACTAGTGAGGTAATCTGCATGATAAAGACCCTTTCTGTTTCCTTCCCCACATCCCGCCCCCCCCAAAGAAGATGGCCTGGCCTGAATCAATCCTTTCTTTCATTTTTCTTTTTCTTTTGCTTTGTTGCTGTTGTTGTTTTTAGCTAGTACCTTCATCCCCACCCTCCTTCTGCCTATTAAAACCTTCCATTTTGTACAACCCCTCAGAGAGCCGTTCTATTTACTAGATGGGATGCTGCCTGATTCATGAATCACCTAATAATTAGATCTCCAAATTTACTTGGTTGAATTTTGCTTTTCAACATTAGTGAGGTGACTTTTGGACTGCACCTAAGGATGGGGGCTTTTTGCCAGGTGAACCAACCATGAATAAAGGGTTGGAACTTTCAGTCCCACCCCCTGATTTCCTGGGAGTGGAAAGGGGCTGGAGGTTGAATCAATAGCCAGTGGCCAATGATTTAATCAATCATGCCTATGTAACAAAGCCTCCAAATGAATGGGATTTGGAGAGCTTCTGGGTTGGTGATCATGTGGAGGTTCAGGAAGAGTCACATTTTAGGCAGAGCATGGAAGCTCTGCACCCTTTCCCCATACTTTGTCCTATGCCTCTCTTGTATCTAGCTGTTCCTGAGTTATACCCTTTTATAATAGACCAATAATCCAGTAGGTAAAATGTTTCTGTGGGTTCTGTGAGCCTCTCTAGCAAATTATTGAATCTCTGGAGGGAGTCATTGGAACCTCCAATTTGTAGCCTATTGGTGAGGAGCACAGGGGACAATCTGGACTTGCTATCCTCTGAAGTGGAGAGGAGGACAGCCATATAAGACTGAGCCATTAACCTATGGAATCTGATGCTATCTCTGGGTAGATAGGTCAGAATTGATTTGAATTGTAGGACAGCTGGGGTCTAAGAATTTCTTAGTGGCATAGGGAAACCCCCTCCCGCTCTGCAACACATCAGAATTGGTAACCAGAAAAATAGCAGGTGAGACTTTTGTCCACAGATGGCCTTGTATCATTTAGGATCTGGTGTTTCAGAATTGTCCCTCCAGGTTACATATTTTCTACTTCTATATATTTCTATAAATATGTTCCTATATATACGCTATAAAATTTAAGATGTGTAAAATATTAATACAAAAATTCCTTAAAGAAACCTAAATAAAATAATGTAATTGCTGTGCTGTAATTGAAAAAAGAAAACAAAAGAACCATGAGAATCCAATCCATTTATTTATAAAATTATAACCTCTAGTTTTGAGGTTACAGAACATACAGGGACTTTGTGAGAGCTTCTAAAGGGGCTGCGGAAGGCCTCAGGTTTGGGAACAATGGAGAGAGAATAATTAGAACATTGCTGAACTGAGAAAGGAAGGTAGGGCCCAAGTATTCACTTTGCACACCTAGAGACAATAGGGAGGGGACCTTCCAGGCGTGCAGAAAAGATGACTTTAGAATCCAGGCAAACAATACTCAATTCATTCTCAGCTCACCAATCAAAATAGGTTTTATTGTTATGTGCTGCTTTTTGCTGGACTCAACATGAAAAGGTTAGTGTTGTAAAATAACATTTTCTATGAATCACACCCCTTCCAAGCTTTCAGCACGAGGCAGCTCAGTTGGCCTAGGCACCTCAGTTCCTTCTTCATTACGCCTTAGGGCTGAGATTTGTACAAAAACTTGAGGCCTTGATAGAAAGGCTAGAGAAAAAGTAGAGCTGAGGTCTCGGGATATGGAGAAATCTTGCTGCAATTAAGAGACAGCTCTTTCAAAATGTGCATTCAGGTGTCCTTCTGAGACATTTTTCTCAGGTCTCTCACTGAGATAATATTTTACTGTTACTTCTCTCAGCCTGCATCACATTTTCTTGTTCTTAACATATACCTTAAGGACTGATAAAAAGAGATCTTAGAAAAAAAAAAAAAAAAGAGATCTTAGGATATAAATTAGAATTTAAGAGTATATTAAATATAGAAAAATAACCAACTTGGATAATAGCTACAGTTGATTTCTTATATAGGTAAGAGATTCCTGTAGTATTACATTTATCGAATAGAACCAAATGTTTAGATGGAATTCATGTGACTTTTCAAGTTCTACCTTCAGTAGTAAAATAGGAAGTCATTTAAAACGAGTGCTACAAAATAATTCTGAGTACCTGTTTATGTAGTCACTTATCAGTATTCTGTAGAAATAGGTATAATTTTGAAATACAAATTCTGAGCATGATACCTGCACTAAATTACAGTAATCAGAGGTAGGAAAATCTAAATGTAAGACATAATAATCTAAGGATTCTAATGGTTGTTGTTGGGGAAAGAAGGGAGGGTTTCAGTTGGAAGAAATCAAATGGCAGTAAAATGCTGCAATACCAGAAGCCATACAGGAAATAAAATATAAAATAAATATGAGAAACATCAGAAAACTTCAGGATAAGAATAAATGGAGTTCAGAAAATTTTGAAGGTATTTCTGTAGAAACTTCTGAGAAATTTGATATGTAGTTGTTCAAATAGATCTTTTACTTTGGAATGCAGGCTTAAGTGGAGGCTAAATACTTTTAAAAAGGCTGAGGTAGGTGCTGGTTAGAATACATGTACTCTGCTATATTCATTTCATCTAGAAGCTAATGAGCTTAAGTGTGGATTCTGAAAAGACTGAAAAGTTTTAATCTTGTTTGCCAACATCATAATATCAAGTACTGTTCATTATGAGTTTTTCAAAGATGTATTCTGAATGATTTTATGCAGTTTAGAAAAATAGATGAATAGATAGATATAGATGATAAAGAGATTTCACTGGTTGTGTCCTGTAAAAAATTTATACAATGGGAAGTCAATTAAACTGAGGGTTAGAGAAAGTGCTGTGAAAATTATAGGCTGTACAATTTGATGAGTAATTTTTGCAATACTTTTTTGTAAGACTAACATAAAATGGGTCTCTAGGTTGTAATCAAGGAAAATCTTATTTGCTTGATTTATATAGTTTCTTTATTCATATTGTAGAACAAAACCCAAAAAACTCTAGTTTTATAGGAAAATCCAGTAGTCTCTAAACTGAAGTAATCAAAATTATTTTCTCCAATAAAGAGGTTGCAGAATCCTACAGATAAATACAGAACTATCAAAGTCCATACCAAGTAAGCCCTGTGATAAAGAGTTAAGAGGAGTGGGGAGAGATAGATTCCAGTCCTATCTTGCTATGATGCCTTCAGCAAACCACTTCTTTTTTGTAGTTCTCTATCTACTCATCTACAAATTGACTGGATACTTATCTACAAGTTGACTGGATACTTTCCAAATGTTTTCTAGTTCTAAAATTAAAGCATCCCTTTTAAAGCTTTATTTTCAATTGGAAATGAAAATGTTCTGTGGAGTATGGGAAAGTCTGGAAAGGGCATAAACTAAGACAAGTCTTATTTTAAATTAATAACTATCAAAGTAGATAGATTCAAAAAAGGAATGAAGTACTGATACATGCTACAATATGTATGAACCTTGAAAACATTAAATCAAAGAAGCCACATATTGTATTATTTCATTTATAGGAAATATCCAGAATTGGCAAATGTATCTAGATGTAAACTGTATTATCAATTGCCTTAAGCTAAGGGGATGGGGAGGAGAGGGGAGTGTCTTCTAATGGGTATTATGTTTCTTTGGAGGGGGGGTGATGAAAATGTTCTAAAATTAGATTGTGCTGATGGTTGCACAAGTCTGTAAATATACTGAAAACTATTGAATTGCCCATTTTATATGGGTGAATTGTATACATATGAAATATATCAAAATAAAGCTTAAAAAAACCCCACAACACAGATAGCTTTAGCCTTGTATAAAACAGACCTAAAATAAGACAAGTTCAACAGAATGTAAGCACCATGAATGCAGGGATTTGTGTCTCTTTTGTTTACTGAATTCTCACATCTAAAAATTGTGCCTAGCACAAGTTATACACTCAACAAAAATTTGTTGACTGAAGTCTTGCATTAAATTAAGAACAGAAAAACAGATACCTTCATGCTTGAAGTCATTTTCAGACTTTTATATTTTTACTAATCTCTTTCTTCTCCATCTGTTGGCAATGCAAAAGAAATTATCTTTATTCCCAGTCTTGTTATACCAGAGCTTTTGGTTTCCTGTAGAAAGCAATCAAAATCTGTGGCTGTAATTGGCATCCAAGGTAGAGAGGTGCTATTTGAAAGAAGGCAGGGCCCTAAGGCACCAGAAGCAATTCTGTACTAGTTGGTTTATGAGAATGTGCACAGCCCCTGGTCTGAGGAGCCTAACTGGAGTAGTGTCTTAGAGGTTTATACTAAGTCTGGAGAGCAAGCTGTGCATGTCTATTTCCTCTTTTTAGTTCTGTTTTTTTTTTTTTGTTTGTTTTACCAGATATGAACACTATACTTCTTTCCTGTCTGAGGCGTATGCCTCTAGTTCCACCATGAGGGCTTTCTCTCATTGGTTTACCAGGTGTGAGAGGTGAACCTTGTCTCAAAAGAGCTTAATGCTATAGAGAGTGTTTTAAGAAATTCATTCATCAAAATATTCCATTCCTATTATTGCAGATGCTAATTTGCTAGTAGGTTTTGATTATTTTAGTTGGACACGGGGTCTTTATTTTGTTTTTTGTTTTCTTGATTCTCCTTTGGTTTGTCTTATTTTTTTGCTTTTCTCATATGTTTACTTTTATAGACTATGTTACCTGGGATTTCCAAATACAGGTTCCTATTTGGCTCAGCAGTGGATCTTCATGTTCTTCCTGTCTCAGAAGGCTTTCCAATTCCAATAAAATGGATTATTTGCTAATTTATTTCCCCTACACAAAATTAGCATGGCTATCCAAAGTTGACTCAGACATATAGCTGACCAATTATTATTTTTTATCAATAATCAAGATCTGGCTTTGTTCAGCAATTAGGTATAGGTAATTTACGGACCAAGTCTGATATTTAGCAAAATTTTGAAAATAGATTCAGAAAATAAAAACTTATGTTAGTAGAAGAGCAATGATGAATTAATCCATTAACACTTCAACAATCCAAAGTTGTACACTGCTAGCATTATGGAACACTATAGATTAATTGAAATTTAAAGGTATTAAAGTAATTAAGTAGGTAAATGTTGGATATTGCTTTTGAAAAGGAAGGGAGATATTATGGTTTGACAATATATTTTTGCAATAAAGAATCTACTCTGTTTTTAACTGAATAAAATATTAGTAATTTTGCTTCTATAAATGGATGTTAAATTATATGTGAATAAAGAAATATATAAGATAGTTTAGAGAAAAAATAAAATGTATAGGACTTAACCTATTAACAAATGATAAATATAGACCCATGCATCATGTAGTACATATTTTTTTTTTAGGACAGTTTCTTCAAATCAATTCTGGTCAATAAGTTATTTGTTTTATGGGACCATTTAAAATATCTCAAAGCATTCAGTGCATTAGAATATTTTTTTCTTTATTTTAGTCTTTTACCCTAAATAGTATACTCTTTTAAAAGGGAAGCACATTTTTCTGATTTGTATTAAATACAATGAAAACTTTTCCAAATATAGATTTTTTCTTTCCTTGTAAACCCAAGTGAATGAGAAATCTGCTAGTGAGATTTACTATTCCAACTATGGAATACAATTTCAATGGCTAACTTGATGACGACAGAACCTTATAAAGAAATTTCTGGTATGTTCCTTCTATGATTACTTTTCATGAATTTTTTAAAGTCTGGTTGAAGGCATTTCATGTGTATATGAATCATATCCTGTGTTCTATTGCCCCAATTGCAGTTTTGTGGCAGAATTTGCACTGTCATCAGAGTATTGAGCCGTCAATGACTAGGTCTCATGGTTTTGGTTAACTGCATCACAATGATCACATTGATTGAAAATTTAAAACATAACCCTGCTTGTTTAAATATTCTGGTAGGGGTTGAATATGTTATAGCAGACAAGAAAATCAGCATGTTCACGCAGTGACTAATGACAATGAATTAATAGGGAAATACTAGTTTTACATATCGAAAGTGGAGAAATATTTTAAGAAACTCATGTTCTAAGGTCCCTTTTAAACATCAGAATTTGAATGCCTGAGTTGAGAATCTAATCTTCATTGTATGGGGATGTGGTAAAGTGAAAAATGTATCAATTTTAGGTTAAGAGAAACCTGGGTTTGAACTCTGACACTGCTACATTTTGGATTAGTTTTCTGACTATAAGATAAAAATCTAAATATCCACCTAATTTTATTGATAGAGCTCAACAAAACAATATACATAAGAAAATGTAATATATGTTCTCAACACACAATGTCAAGCATCATTATATGGATGTTTATTATGGTTATTTGATATGACAAGATCTATAAACCACTGTTATTAAGATCAAAATAAGCCCTGTAGGTTATTGATTCCAAAACCTATTTTCCTAAATCCTAAATGCCTCCATACCTCCTGTTGTGTTTTAAAATGCGTAGTATAAATGACTCTACATTTCTAAATTTGAGAATTCCCTTATATTTTTGTAATACTGAAATGTTTATTAAATACTTGGATACCTGCTGAAATTGCCATTCGTTTTGTAACAAATTCTCCACTAAGACTATTACCATTCAGAAGCACAGAAAATTTTAGCCCATTTTCAATTATCTCTGTATGTTGACTAGGATCTCAGGTGAAATATGAATGTTCACAAACTCATCAACAGAAAATGTACTTCCTGAACCAAAGTGAGAGTGAAATGCAAGTTTTAGTTTATCCCATTCACAAATCACTGAAATTTGAAATCCTTCAGAAAACTGCATATAACTAAAGCACACCTCCCAGTTTATAACTTTTCCACCTGATCGAAGAGATACAACATAAACTAGAAAGGGCTTCAGTGTCTTTGGGCCTTAGCTTTAAGGGGGAGTGGGAGGGAAGTGGGGGCAGGGACAGAGAGATTTTGTATTGAAGAAGTTTCCATAAAAAAGGCTTGCCCTCTCATTTCACAAGTTTATGGAGAAAAAAAATGTGCTGTAGAAATAAATTATTAATAAAATTGATCTTTTATATGCCAAAATAAATCTATGACGTGGTCCACTTTGGTTCCCCCGAACAATTGTTTTAAGCTAGTTCTGTTTAACATCCTGGGTGGGGACTGGGGAGAGGGGAAAAGAGGCAGAATTATCACCTCTCCTAGGAGTACTGGAAAAATACTCCATCTACCATTGTTCATAAACAACACATGGGTGACATGTCTGTGAATGTCAATGCTGCCTTTGATGTATAGCCATATAACCTAATATGCCAAATATCTAGAAGAAAATAATACATCACTATTAGTCAAAATAAATTTAAGTTAAAAAATCAATCACACCATTTAGTAGGTAGGAAAAGCACTTATTTAACAAACTGTATTATTTTTCACCCAATATTCTTGTGTATCATATAGGATTATAAGCAGTGTGGCCCACAGACTAGCAGCAGTATCTCGGAGTCTTAGAAATGCAGAATCTTGAGTTCCACCTCAGAGCAACTGAATTGGAGTCTATGACTTAGCATGATCCCCAGTGTACTGCTTGTTCCTTAAAATTCAAGAAGTACTAAGATAAAGAATCTCAAAGCTACTGTGAGTGTAAGAATCTAGTCAAAAGCATCCACCCAATCCAGACTGTAATGAACCTGAAATGGTCCACTCACTATTTTATTTTTTTAATACCCTTCTATGTTGAGGTGCTACATATAAACTACAAAGTGGACAAATTCTAGTTGCACAACGTAATAAATATCTACACATACATAATTATGGTTCTTTCTCCTCCACATTTATTTTATTTAACTTCTACTCTTACATCCTCTATGGCTGGGGGAAGGTACATAGTCTTGAAGACTGCTACTTTCTTTAGAATTCTGGATTTCAACCTCACTTGGACCTTCAGTATTGCATGGAAATTCTTGCCTTCATCTTTATTCAGTTTAATCCTCTGTTTTCTCAACAGGTATTTCAAACTTTAGTAACCATCCTCAGGGCCTTTTCATGTCTATTTTCTTTTTTCCTTTTAGTGGATGACCATTTTCCTTCCTGAACCAAGAAGAGTGGGGCAATCTGATGGGAACTTTCTTATCTCCTGCTTGGCCCATTACTAGCCCCCCAAATTTAGAAACAATATCCATATCTACCCTTCTTTACTCACTTCTCTCCTGGTGTCTTCTCAGTGATAAGTGATTTGGCTTCATCAGTTTATTCCCTTTCCCCCCTTTAACTACTATATTGATTTATTCTCCTATATATACATATACATATATATATATATATACATATATATGTATATGTGTGTGTGTGTATATATATATATATATATATATATATATATATATAAAATTGGGCCCCCCAATTAGAGAGAAAATGCAAAATTTTCCCTTAACTCTGTGTCACCCTCTAGTTTCTACACTACCTTTCTCCTTCATTTCATTCTCAAGTTTCTTGAGCCTCTTGACTCATCTCATGGTTTCCATTTCTGCATCTGTTATTTGCACTTCAGCTGTGAGTGTACTTTTCCCCCACTCCTCCACTGAAATAATTCTTGCCAATATCATCAGTGACCTTTGTCAAATCCAGTGGATACTTTTTTTGGCTTCGTCACTCAATTTCTAATTGAAGTATTCTAAACAATTTCTTCTCTTGTCAAGAGTTATAATTTGCTTCTCATACCTCAAAATTAAGTTATGCTTTTACCATCTGTAAAAAATAAGGTGATAAATGCTAGTGCATATCACATTGGTGTTATTGCATTTGCATATAGTTCTTTTTGTTTTTAGTGTATAGCAATCACACAAAATGATATTTTTCAAACATAGTAGTTCCTTTCTGCCTTAACCCCATAAACCTGGTTTGGGTCATTAATTTTTAACTTATGAAGGTAGTGAAATGATTATTTGTAAATGACTACACTAACAAACACTATGGAATAGAATCTATATGTAGCCTGCTATGCCGAAAACAGTTGCATAATTATGGATGTTCTATACATAGTAAGGTTCTGATACAGACCTCCCATTTTCCATCTCCCCATCTAAGAAATTGCTCAAAATCCTTTACCATATATTGCAATGAAATTGCCTCTCTTCTTGTATTGCTTGAATTTTTCTTCAGATTCTCTTCTATGTTTCCATACGTCCTTATGACGATTCAAAATGATGAAAAGAACAATCTAGATATATATGTACCTAATTATAGCTTTACCATATATAAAAAATAGAAAAGGAGAAATAGAGGTTAGAAATTTTAAAACATCTTTATGTGAGTTAGAAATTTTAATTAAGGTTAGAAATTTTAAAACATCTTTATGTGAGTCACGTAGGCACAAAATCAATAAAGATATTGAATATTAAAATTGTTTCCATATATTGAAGATTACACATTCTTTTTGAGTATAAATGGGATATATGCATATATTAAATTTGATGATATTCTGTACCATAAAGTAAGTAGCAATAAATATCAAAGCACTAAAATCACACAGAGTATATTCTTTATCAGTTAAGCTCAAATTAATACATTTTGTAAACCCAGACAAAAGCCTACATAATCAATATAATGAATAAAAAAGTGGTATCATTGCAAATTTTATTGGCATTACATAGATAATAATAGAATGTTATAAATGTCTTTAAGCCAAAGATTTTGAAAATTTGTGTGAACTTGACAAGTATCTAGAAAATATAAGATTTACCATAACTGACATGAAAAAAATAGAGTATCAACTCCATTGAAGCACTCAAATCCTTAATTTAAAAACTTCCCAACAAAAACTCCAAGCCACTGGTGAAATATTTCAAACACTAAATAATGTATAAATACAATTTACCCAAAATATCCTAGAAAGTAAGATGAAGAAGAAGAAAATAAACACTTCCCAACTTATTTTACTAAATCAGATTACCTTGACATCAAAATTTGAAAGATTATAAATATGGATAATTTATCTCTCTCACAAACATAGATATAAAAATTCTAAGCAAAATGTTAGCAAACCAAATCCAGCACTATATAAAAGGATAATACATTACAGAAATGTAAAATTTATTCTAATAAAGCAACATTGGTTTAACATTGTAAAAAATCAATTAATTTACCACATTAGTGAATAAGCAAAAGTATATGATTATCCTAATAGAAGCAGAAAAATAACGAGGTAATTCAATACTTTTTCATAATAAAAGCGTTTAGCAATCTAGGAACTAGAAGGGAATGTTCTTAGTCTGAAAAAGGGCATAGTCAGGGAGGAAGAAAATTTTCTCTGCCCTTCTATGTTCTTCTGGCCAACATAAAACAGATTAAAAGAAGAAAAATCAAACAGTTTAATAACATGTATACTTGAGAGACACAGAAAAACTGAGTAACATGTCAAAATGGCCAAAGCACTCACCTGAAATGTCATCTTCAACTAAAGACAAAAGAAGATGTCAGGAGTAGTGGTTTGTGACTTCAAAATGGAGGAAGACAATTGACATGGAGAGGGAAAAGCAAATGTTTGGTAAACAAATGTTTGCTGGACCATGCAGAGACAATGGGACACAGAGAGGAACTTTAACAAACAGACTTTGCTAGATTCCTCCCTGTCTACACACCCAGTTCATACTACATACTATTGTTATCTGTGATGATAGCTCCCTTCCTGACACAGGTCCTCTATTTACATTCTTTTAGATGTTAGGGGGAAGGTCAAAGTTTCTTTCTGAGTCTTCCTTGATTGATTTCAGCTTGCAGTACTCCACATGCCAAAGAGGCATTTTTTGGTTGGCAAGTTTTGCTCCCCTATTGTATCTACAAAAATGCTACACAAATATTATATTTCATGTTTAGATATTGTATCATATCTCTGAAATCAGAAACTATATAGAAATACTGGTCACCACCATTTTTATTCAGCTTTGCATTGAAGATCCTAACTAGTACAATTAGACAAGAAAAATAAATGTGTAAGAGTAGGAAAAATAATTAAGCTTCTAATTTTTGTTTTTAGAAGATGATCTGATTGTATTTATAGAAAAGTCCAAAAAAAAATCTAAGGATAAACTATTAGAGTTAATATCTGAGTCTTAGAATATCACTGGCTTGCATAACTCTACCAGAAAAATCAATTGTTTTCCTCTACATTGAGAGCAACCATTTAGAAAACATTTAAAAAATATGTTTAATTCACAATGGCCTGAGAAAATAAACAAATACCCTGTAATAACTCTAACAAAAGATGTGAGATTTTTACTTAGAAAATTTTATAATACTACTGAGATAAATTAAAAAGACTCAAATCAATCAAAATTTAACGTGCTAATTATTGGAAGAATCAATATTATGAAGATGTGTATTCTACCAAAATTGATCTACAGATTCAAAACAATCCCCATTAAAATTCATAAGGTGGTTTTGTCAATAATTGAGAAGGTGATTCTAAAATGTATATACAAATGCAAAGACAATCTTATAGAAAAAATTGGAGTACTTACAGTAACAGATAAAAGGTTTATTACAACACTCCAAAAATTAGGACATTGTGGTATTGGTACAAATATAGTAATAGAACAGAACAAAAAGGGCATTAAACAATACTTTATTTAACATAAAAACAGCACTGAAGAGCAGTATAGATATGTCAGTTTTATTCAAATAATGGTCCTGGGTCAATGGGATATATGTGTGAAATAAAATGAATCTTTACTTCTCCATTATGGCCTACCCAAAATCAGTTGGCAGATTGTGAGAGAATATATTCAAGATTTCAGGGGTAGACAAAGATTTCTTAAATACTAACATAAAAACTTCTGAGCTTAAAATCTGTGTCAAACAATTTACTAAAATAAAATTAAAAATTTTGTTGATCACAATCAAGTCATAAAACAGTGGAAATTTTACGTAGTACATATAATCAACAGAAAACGTGTATCCAATATACATAAAGAGCTCCCACCAAATCAATAAAAGATACTGATAGCCCAGTGAAAAATAGGCAAAAGAAATGAATAAGCACTTTACAAGTGAAGTTATCCAAAAGACCATAAACATATTAAGGGTTCTCAAGCTCATCAGGGAAATGCAAATTATAATCACAGTGAGACACTATTACTTATCAGAATGGCTAAAATTAAAAAGATTGACAAGTTGATAAAGATGTGGTATGCCTGGGTTATCATAGACTGCCTGGGATGTAAATTAGTACAACTATTTTGGAAAGCTTTTGTATAAAGATACAGTATGACTCAGCAATTCCATTCATAAGCAAATATCCACAATACATTCTTATATATTTTCACCAAAAGATAAGAACCAAAAATGTGTTTCTCAAAAAAGGATGAAACTTGAATTTATGGTTTCTGAATCACAATCTATATCCAAATACCTTCAATTAGAGATTACATTTGCTTCAATCTGAAAAGTCACACTGAAGGAAAAAAGTACTATTAAAAGTAGCAAAAGGGGCTTCCCTGGTGGTGCAGTGGTTGAGAATCTGCCTGCTAATGCAGGTGACACGGGTTCAAGCCCTGGTCTGGGAAGATCCCACATGCCGCGGAGCAACTAGGCCCGTGAGCCACAATTACTGAGCCTGCGCGTCTGAAGCCTGTGCTCCGCAAGAAGAGAGGCCATGATAGTGAGAGGCCCGCGCACCGCGATGAAGAGTGGCCCCCGCTCGCTGCAACTAGAGAAAGCCCTGGCACAGAAACGAAGACCCATCACAGCCAAAAATAAATAAATTAAAAAAAAACAAAACAAAACACACAGTTCAAGTACTTTCTAAAAAAAAAAAAAGAGTAGCAAAAGACTTCAGCTAGACATCAAATGTCATTAAAAATCAGAAAGTACATACTGGCAACTATAGTTCCCCTTTGCCCAATATTTTTCATTCTCACCTCTGAATACTATTAAACAAGCCTAATTCTATACCTTTAATAATGTTCACCAGCTAGCACCACACGTGCCAAAAAGACATGCTAATGGCTCTTTAAATACAAGCCTATTTAAGGCACTATTTAATGGACTTGTCAAATTGATTTCTCGGCAGTTCTCAGAGTGTTATTACCAAGGTTTTGCCTGTGAAAACAGTCTGTGTTGTATCCTCTCAGAGGAACACATCCTTTACCCAGGCCTCAAATTATTCCCACAAAGATTCAAGGAATGTGAGCTCCTAGCTAAAAAATAAATCACAAAACCTTCTGCACAGGGAGCTTGGCCTTGTAGAAATTGCCACCACAGTCATGAGAGAGAGAGAGACACATAGTCCAAATTCAAGTCTAGATCGTGTGGTTTGTGGAGCTGGGTCACAGGACCATACCCTAGCTGGGAAAGCCAGAATGTTCAGCTTTTCTGAGGAGAGATGATCTTGACTCCCACCAAGGCTTTCAAGGTAAATGATTACCAAAATATTGCAAATGTCTAATAAAAAATGTGATATCCCTCCTGAATCTCAATTCTGCCTCTGGTTTACTGCTTTACTACATACATGGGCCCTGACAAATTATTGCCAAAACTCTTTTCAATACATGGATTAATTTAACTTGTCCATAAAGATCTTGGAACTGTGGCACACTCTTATTTCTCTTTTTATCTCTCTCTGTTTCTTTGTTAAAAAAATCTTCTCTAATCCACCATTTACCCAGTGGGTATGAGAATGAGGCATAATATTTTAGCCTATTGATTAGTAGCTATGTAACTTTGAAAACTTCAATGGCATGAATCATACATTTGATTGACTGCTATGTAATTGGTGAAAATAAATCTGAAGAAAATAAGCTGGCTAAATTAAACACACAAAAAAATGAAACCAACCAGGAGAAGTTTTTAAGCAGTGTGCATCAGGAAATTTTCATCCCTTATAACCCAAAATTGAAAATTGTTTTAAGTACTGATTTAAAACACTTAGAATGTGTTTATTCAGTTTGGCTACAGCTAATGTGCTGTATCTGTATGAGTAAGTTTGAAATTTCAAAAGCTATGAAGAGCGTGGACTAAAATTGCAAATGTGTTCAATGCAAGTGTCCTTCTCAACTGACCATTCATGGACAACTTGAAGTTCATGTCACATTAGCCGTACACATTTCTGGTGAAATTCAGGCTGATTGGAGTTTTTTGTTTGTTTTTGGTTTAGTTTTGTTTTCTAGTAAATAACTTGTGTTTTGCTAGGCTTGGTTTAAAGAATCAGATTGCAAGAGTCTGTAATATTGTTGAGGTGACCTTTGGCACGTTTGTCTTCTATATTTGGTTTAATGTGTCAAAAATGTAAAATCATTCCCTTCATAACTTCTTTATTGTTTCAAAACACCACGAACAATCATAGTTTCTATATAATTTCTCCCTTCATATGGAAGAAAAATGCATAGAAAGTTCTTGAAAATATCAGACGGCATAAATTGTACTGCTCCAAAATGAGATGTCATGTCCATATCAACAGCCAGCTTTTATCTGATATTTCTGACCTCCTCTCTCTGTACCCAGTTAGCTGCCATAGGTGCTACAAACAGCATAATTTGACAACAGGCTTTTGTATTGAATAAGGAAAATAAGTACAATTATACACAATGAATGTGTGAGTTAATTTCTTCTACAGTCATTAACTACATGGAAAATATTCAATCAGTTTTGATAAACACAGGCAAATCCAAACACTGTCTTATGTTTTTCTTTAAATGAGGCTATCATTACCTATCTTAACTAGCTTTTCATGAGACATTTATTAAGATGTTTGCATGGAATCTGCTTGTATGTAATGCAAAATTGACAACATTTCCAAAAGTATAGAAGAAATTTTCATTCGTATATTATTGTTTCAAGAGTAGCAGATGTTACAAAATTTCAGAGCTTGCAATTCAGCTGATCACTTACTACTTCCTCATTCAAAAATTCATTAATTAGTAGTTTTAATATTTTAGACCAGCAAATATTGCTGTAGTCTGAAAAGACTTTACATGATGTCACCTGTAAAAAATCTGATTGCTGTTATCTGATTATACCAGGCAAAAATTGGGGAACCTTTGAATTTTCTCCCTCTCTGAGAACAGAATTAATCTTTTTATTATGATAAAGTAGAGATAAGGAAACAAGGTTCATGAGTTTTCAAGGCTCGTCTTTTATTTAATCTGTCAAGACACCTCTTAGTTGGAACAGAAATCAAGTAGTAACTATTGAAAAAAGCATTGCATCAGGATCTGGAGAAACAGTGGTGTTTTGCTGCTCCTTTGGCTAAGGATTATTTTTTGATCCAGTTGGAGGCTCTGGAGAGTGAGCTATGGTAGACTCATTAAGGAATATTATAGCAGTCCAACTTGGAAAGTGGAGTAGAGCTTTATTGCCAGCTGGAGAGGAAAGATATTTCTAGTTCTTACAGCAATCAAAATTCAGAAACAGTAAAACAAACAAAAAATGTAGAACTGGTAGACCATTTTACCACTGGAAACTAGTAGAAAAATTTCCTTTTACTGGAGAGGCTGCATTTTCTCGATAGTTTAGCAAATGATTTTCCCCTAACAATTGTTAACACATCACTGTAGCCCAGGAAAATCTTGATCCAGCTGAAGTCCATCCATATTTCTACACCCTCTTGGCCTGTGTCATAGTAAGGACTTCCATCACTAAAATGGCACATATTCAGCTTAAATGCTCCCATCTCTAGTTTTACACAGTCCACCCTGGGCATTGTTTTTATGTTTATTATAGAACTTTTTTTTCAAGCTTACATGTATTCTATGTACATATTTACTTTCTTGTCTTATCTGTATTCTTTGCCCCAACATACTGCCCCCAGTATATAAACTTCTTGAACATGAAGTGATCCTATTCATAACTCTTTTTTTTTTAAATCACTGAACATGTTGCTTTTACACAGCAATACTCAGTAAAAGTGTATTGAATAAAAGGAGATATGCATACATACATGAATAAATGAATAGGTGAATCTACTCATATGTGTCCTTTTTGTGTTAAGAGAGATCAAATAGACTGCAAATATAGATATCAATATGTTCGTCATGGTAGCATTTGATTACTACTTAAATGTATTTATTCTTAGTATGTTTGGTTTATTAAATAAATTTATTAACAGGAATGTTCCAGGAGAGTCACTGTTTAGGATTCTCACATAAGTTACCAGGAAAAGTAAATTTACATGAAGTCACAAGATTTCATAAGTTAACATTGGTAAAGCGCTTAAAAAAGTGCCTGACACATAGCAAGTACTAGACAAGAGCTTATTAAATGAAGTAGATCACTGAGGGATCTCTGTGCTCACTGAAGAAATAGTCTGCATATACTCTTGTGCACATAATCAAGAATGATAAAAGAAAGACACAAATAACACAGAGTAGATTCCCTATCATGCAAAAATAACAAACATAATTTTACTTTATGTTCAATAAATATGTTGAACCGAACTAATTTTGCAAAATTTGTTTGTTTTTTTGGCCACACCACGAGGCATGTGGGATCTCAGTTCCCAACCAGAGATCGAACCCATGCCCCCTGCAGTGGAAGCGTGGAGTGTTAACCACTGGACTGCCAGGGAAGTCCCCGAAATTTGTTTTTTTAATTGAGGTATAGTTGATGTACAATATTATGTAAGTTTCAGGTGTACAACATAGTGATTCACAATTTTTAAAGGTTATACTTCATTTATAGTTATTATAAAATATTGGTTATAGTCACTATATTGTACAATAGATCCTTGTAGCTTATTTATTTTATATGTAGTATTTTGTATCTCTTAATCCCCTATCCCTATCTTGCCCCTTCTCCCATCCTTTTCCCCACTGGTAACCACTAATTTGTTCTCTATATCTGTGAGTCTGATTCTTTTTTGTTATATTCATTAGTTTGTTTTCTTTCTTTCTTTTTTTTTGTTTGAAGACGTCCTTTGTATTAACTTAAAAGTCTAAAAAGCACAGGATACATTTTCAGACCAATTTTACTTTTACCCGCTTATGGTAATATGTGCAATGTTAGAAGGTACTTAGGTAATGTGTAAATCAAATGAAAAATCCAGAAGCAGCTGGTCCTGAATTACAGCACACACTGGAAATTTTGAGGAGAACACATATTAACAAAAAGAACACCAGCAAGCTCAAACTCAAGTTTTAATGCTGAGTATTTTTAAAGGGTTTAAAAAGCATGCTCAATCAGCATACAGCCTTTTCTCACTTAACAGATGCATTTCTATTTGCTTGTGTACAGCAAAGTGTAAAAACTCGAATCGACTTACTTATGATTTCAGAAATGTATTCCATGGAATTTACTTCACTGCTCCTACCACTGATTCTTCAAATAAGCAAAGTACAGAGGCTCTCATCCCTTGAAACTGCTTTTAAACTAGCACTTTACATTGAAAGATAATAAGTAGAAACCTAGCAATTTCTGGTACAGTGCCTGGACTTAGCCTCATTTAATATAAGAATTGGATGTACAACAGAAAATTTATCATTTTCTTTATCCTTGGAGGAGAGGGAAGGAATAAGGAGAGGTGGGGACGTGGCTGCAGTATTTAAGTGCTGAATAGAACAATGCATCTTTCACAATGCTGACAACTCCACAATGAAGAAACACCATGAATCTCATCTCATCAAATTTTTTAGTTCATGCTGGATTAGGAATTTAGGTTCCCCTCTTTGTGTATCAATTAATTCAAACTTCTCCACAAATTAATACTACAAGATAAACTCTAACTGCAGTAGGTATTTCCTAAGTAGGAGACCAAATACCAAAGGGAATCCCTTCTTCCAACATCTTTTGGTATGTTAAGATTTCACCAAAGAGGAAATCTAACACTTAAATATGAAATCTCTTGGCCAAGTAAGAAACTACAGCTATTATGGGGATTACCCTACATAGCCACTATTTGTATTACATATTAAATTAAACCCAGCATTAAATATGCTTGCATAATTATGCTGTGAATGATGATAGCAGTGATGATCCTAGTGAAGAAACATCATCTTTAGCCCAAGAAGAGTAAGAGGAAAAAAATGTGAAAACAAGTAGAAAGCAGACAAAGAGTTGGGCATCTTCTGATCTGAAAAGAACATTTTAAACATAGAAATACAAAAAGAAAAGTTTTCCCTTATTTCCCATATGTGGGAATATGAAACATTTATTTTAGATATCAGACAAGAACAGAGCTAAGTAATCCGATTTTACTGCAGCAGTGTAAAAATCATCCCTTCACCACAGTGTAAGATCTAAATGCATCTGCACAAGGGTACACATTATATAAAATGCAGTAAGATTACTGCTGCCCTGCCAAGTTCTTCCAGTCCCTACCCAGGTCCTACTGCAATACTGGTGGTCCCAATAGTTTCATGGAAGCAAATCATTAAACATAATAATAATAAAGCAATGAGAAAGATAAATCAAAATGCCTCAGTGACCATATATCCAACTCAAACTTTATCTATTTAAATGTTACATTTGCCTCCCACTAATAAATCTTTATTTCACTCAAACTTGAACAATAAATCTTCCATACTGAAGCATCTTCCTTGCCTAATTAATTCAAAGGAAAAAACCAAAATGATTAGTAAAGAAAAATGTAGGGATTAACACACCCTTTTAATTTGTTTTAAATATTTTTAAGGTTTAAAAGTTGTTTAAAGTTTGTAATTTCTAGTAAGAAAACATTATCTGAATGAATACCCCAATGGCAAACCACTGTAAAATGGTTCAGCTGCATTTGGGGCAGAGGGGTAGAGATTATCTTCAAAGCACCCCAGCTTTCTTCATGAGAAGGTCAGAGGTACACTGGTTTGTATTATTATGACATCCATTAGGTGATCTAAGTTGCTTTTCCTTCAGCAGGGGCTTTATTTGTCAGAAGGGCATTATGCTTGACTTCCAAATTTGGCCAACAATTTACTGATGAGATTCATAATCTTTGGGTTGCTCTGATATTTTGACATATTTGCCAGGTTTTGAGCCACATCCTGGAAGGCCACCATAACTGCTGGATCCTGCATGCCTGCAAGAACCTCTGGAACACTAAGATTTTCATTGAGCCCAGGCATTCCTGCCATTCCAGGCATGCCCCCTCCCATTCTAGGCATTCCTCCAGGAAAATTACCAGGCATTCCGCCAGGAAAGCCACCTGGAAAAGAGCCATACCGAGCTCCTGATTGTCGTCTGGCTTCTTCCTCCCTCTGGGCTCTCTCATGTTCTTCCCAAGCATTCTTGACCCTTTCTGTTCTTTCTTGGATCTCTCTCTCTCTTCACGTTTTTGCTCATACTTTCTCTGACGTTCAGCAATTTTCTGGGCCCTTGGTTGAATTTCTTTCAGCATTGCACTAGCGTCTTCATCATAATCCAGCTTACAGGCAAGGGCAAGATCATGGGCAGCTTCTTCCCAATGGCCCAAAAGTCTGTGTGCTTTCCCTCGCCACTTGTATGGCTGAACAGAATCAGGATTTATTTCAATAGCTCTGTCACAGTCTCGGATGGCAGCATTTGACTTCTGTACTTTGATGAAGGCACTTGCTCTCTTGGCATACAGGATGACCAAACGAGGATTTCGCTTGATGGCATCTGTGAACGAGTCAATGGCTTTCTGTAGTTCACCAACATTTAGGGCATCAGTGGCAGCCACGTTTTTATCATTTGCCTGATCCATCATCTCCTCAGTTATCTCTACATTTTCATCTCCCATTTCTTGAGGGGCATCAGTGCCTGGTTCAAGCACACCTTCATTGTCAATTTCTAGATCACTTTCCTCACTTGATGGTTCGTCTGTCTTTATGTTTTCCTCCGCCTTCTTACTATCTGTTTTTTCTTCCTTGGTATTTTCTTCCAATTTAGTTTTATGAGTAGCAGGTGGTATTTTACCCCCATGCGCTCCACCCACTCCCTCAGGAAGCTCATTTCCTCGGTGTGCAGAACGCTTGGGTCCTGCTTGCACATTTTCACGAAGGCTCAAAGCTTGCTCACTTTGCCGGTGACCACGGTCCGGAAGCGGCAGGAGGCGGCGGGTGCGCGGAGGCTGCGGCCCCATCCCAGGCCCAGGCGCTAGCTCAGCGTGACCGCGTAAAGGGCAGTTTGTTTTCTTTTTTAGATTCCACATATAAGTGATATCATACTGAACTAATTCTGTAAAATTAGTTTTAAAAGATCCAAAACCAGACCTGAAAAAGTCTAGACTAGAAGCTTCTGCTTTGATCTGTAATTTTACTTCCTTATTAAACTTTCTTTTCTTCATGGCAGCTATGCATTACAGTGGTTGTTCAGTAAATGTTCAAAGGAAGTAACAATTAGATCCTCCACTTACATATATTCTTATAGAAGACCACTTATCTTTTGACATCTCTCAACTTCCTGTCCAACTTTACGTACCGCTTGAATCCTTCACCTTCTAGACGTTTTCCTGCATCGGAGCAGGTAATTCCTGACCCTTAATAAACCACGTGATTTATGTTTTCTTCCCTGTTCATTTTTTATCTTTTTTATCTTTTGTTGCCAGACCCAGTGTTCATGCATTAGAAGAGCTAGCTAAGCAGATTGCCTTACCCTGGGCTGAGCTCCTGAGAACACTTAGAATCACATGGGGTGGGAAAGGAAACAGAACGAGATGCCCATCAAGAACAGAACTGCACTCAAGGGTAATTGCAAAGGGTCAGTAAAGAAGAAGTCCTGTAATGGTCAAGCTGGAGAGATAATTGTAAGCCACAAACAAGAAACAAATGAGATGTAAAGAGCAGGATAGTTAATGGAGGACCATGTGAGGAAAATGTAAGACTGAATGAGGGAAGAAGTTTCATTAATTTGCTTTTAACAGAATTGGTATTGCTAGAGTTGAAATAGATGCTTCAAATTCGTCAAAGCTACTCGGTTAGTGTAGACTCTTCTAAAATACACAGTAAGTCCAGAAAATAAAAGACATTTATTTATTTATTTTTAATTTAGGTTCCTCATTTTCTTTTTTTAAATTCAATTTAATTTAATTTTTTTATACAGCAGGTTCTTATTTGTTATCTATTTTATAAATATTAATGTATGTAAGTCAATCCCAATCTCTGAATTCATCCCCCACCCCCGCTTTTCCCCCCTTCCCATACGTTTCTTCTCTACATCTGTGTCTCTATTTCTGCCTTGCAAGCTGGTTCATCTGTACCATTTTTCTAGATTCCACATATATGTGTTAATATATGATATATTTTTTTCTCTTTCTGACTTACTTCACTCTGTGTGACAGTCTCTACATCCATTCACATCTCTACAAATGACCCAATTTCGTTCCTTTTTATGGCTGAGTAATACTCCATTGTATATATGTACCACATCTTCTTCATCCATTCATCTGTTGATGGGCATTTAGGTTGCTTCCATGACCTGGCTATTGTAAATAGTGCTGCAATGAACATTGGGGTGCATGTGTCTTTTTGAATTATGGTTTTCTCCAGGTATATGCCCAGTACTGGGATTGCTGGGTCATACGGTAATTCCATTTTTAGTTTTTTAAGGAACCTCCATACTGTTCTCCATAGTGGCTGTATCAATTTACATTCCCACCAACAGTGCAAGAGGGTTCCCTTTTCTCCACAACCTCTCCAGCATTTATTATTTGTAGAGTTTTTGATGATGGCCATTCTGACTGGTGTGAGGTGATACCTTATTGTAGTTTTGATTTGCATTTCTCTAATGATTAGTGATGTTGAGCATCCTTTCATGTGTTTGTGGGCAATCTGTATATCTTCTTTGGAGACATGTCTGTTTAGGTCTTCTGCCCATTTTTGGATTGGGTTGTTTTGTTTTGTTTTTTTTGATATTGAGCTGCTTGTAAATTTTGGAGATTAATCCTTTGCCAGTTGCTTCATTTGCAAATAATTTCTCCCATCCTGAGGGCTGTCTTTTCATCTTATTTATGGTTTCCTTTGCTGTGCAAAAGCTTTTAAGTTTCATTAGGTCCCATTTGTTTATTTTTGTTTTTATTTCCATTAATCTAGGAGGTGGGTCAAAAAGGATCTTGCTGTGATTTATGTCAAAGAGTGTTCTTCCTATATTTCCCTTAAGAGCTTTATAGTGTCCAGTCTTACATTTAGGTCTTTAGTCCATTTTGAGTTTATTTTTGTGTATGGTGTTAGGGAGTGTTCTGATTTCATTCTTTTACATGTAGCTGTCCAGTTTTCCCGGCACCACTTATTGACGAGACTGTCTTTTCTCCATTGTATATCCTTGCCTCCTTTGTCATAGATTAGTTGACCATAGGTGCGTGGGTTTAATCTCTGGGCTTTCTATCCTGTTCCATTGATCTTTATTTCTGTTTTTGTGCCAGTACCAAATTGTCTTGATTACTGTAGCTTTCTAGTATAGTCTGAAGTTGGGGATTCTGATTCCTCCAGCTCCGTTTTCTTTCTCAGAATTGCTTTGGCTATTCAGGGTCTTTTGTGTTTCCATATGAATTGTAAAATTTTTTGTTCTAATTCTGTGAAGAATGCCATTGGTAATTTCATAGGAATTACATTGAATCTGTAGATTGCTTTGGGTAGTATAGACATTTTCACAATGTTGACTCTTCCAATCCAAGAACGTGGTATATCTCTCCATCTGTTTGTTTCATCTTTGATTTCTTTCACCAGTGTCTTACAGTTTTCTGAGTACAGGTCTTTTACCTCCTTAGGTAGGTTTATTCCTAAGTATTTTATTCTTTCTGCTGCAATGGTGAATGGAATTATTTCCTTAAATTCTCTTTCTGATCTTTCATTGTTAGTGTATAGGACTGCAAGAGATATCTGTGCATTAATTTTGTACCTAAAACTTTATCAAATTCATTGATTAGCTCTAGCAGCTTTCTGGTGGCATCTTTAGGATTATCTATGTATAGTGTCATGTTATCTGCAAAAAGTGACAGCTTTAGTTCTCCTTTTCCAGTTTGTCTTCCTTTTATTTCTTTGTCTTCTCTGATTTCCATGGCTAGGACTTCCAAAACTATGTTGAATAATATCGGTGAGAGTGGACATCCTTGTCTTGTTCCTGATCTTAGAGGAAATGCTTTCAGTTTTTTACCATTGAGAATGATGTTTGCCATGGGTTTGTTGTATATGGCCTTTATTTTGTTGAGGTAGGTTCCCTCTATGCCCACTTTCTGGAGAGTTTTTATCATAAATGGATGTTGAATTTTGTCAAAAGCTTTTTCTGCATCTATTGAGATGATCATATGGTTTTTATCCTTCAATTTGTTAATATGGTATATCACATTGATTGATTTGCATATATTGAAGAATCTTTGCATCCCTGGAATAAATCCCACTTGATCATGGTGTATGATCCTTTTAATGTGCTGTTGGATTCTGTTTGCTAGTATTTTATTGAGGATTTTTGCATCTATATTCATCAGTGATGTTGGTCTGTAATTTTCTTTTATTGTAGTATCTTTGTCTGGTTTTCGTATCAGGGTGATGGTGGCCTCACAGAATGAGTTTGGGAGTGTTCCTTCCTCTGCAATTTTTTGCAAGAGTTTGAGAAGGATGGTTGTTAGCTCTTCTCTAAATGTTTGATAGAATTCACCTGTGAAGACATCTGGTCCTGGACTTTTATTCATTGGAAAATTTTTAATCACAATTTCAATTTCATTACTTGTGATTGGTCTGTTCATATTTTCTGTTTCTCTCTGGTTCAGTCTTGGAAGGTTATACCTGTCTAAGAATTTGTCCATTTCTTCCAGATTGTCCATTTTATTGACATAGAGTTGCTTGTAGTAGTCTCTTATGGTGCTTTGTATTTCTGCAGTGTCCGTTGTAACTTCTCCTTTTTCATTTCTAATTTTATTGATTTGAGTCCTCTCCCCCTTTTTCTTGATGAGTCTGGATAAAGATTTATCAATTTTGTTTATCTTCTCAACGAACCAGCTTTTAGTTTTATTGATCTTTGCTGTTGTTTTCTTTGTTTCTATTTCATTTATTTCTGCTCTGATCTTTATGATTTCTTTCCTTCTGCTAACTTTGAGTTTTGTTTGTTCTTCTTTCTATAATTACTTTAGGTGTAAGGTTAGATTGTTTACTTGAGATTTTTCTTGTTTCTTGAGGTAGGATTGTATTGCTATAAACTTCCCTCTTAGAACTGCTTTTGCTGCATCCCATAAGTTTTGGATCATCGTGTTTTTGTTGTCATTTGTCTCTAGGTATTTTTTGATTTCCTCTTTGATTTCTTCAGTGATATCTTGGTTATTTACTAACATATTATTTAGCCTCCATGTGTTTGCTTGTTTTACGTTTTTTTCCCTGTAATTCATTTCTAATATCATAGCGTTGTGGTCAGAAAAGATGCTTGATATGATTTCAAGTTTCTTAAATTTACCGAGTCTTGATTTGTGACCCAAGATGTGATCTATCCTGGAGAATGTTCCATGTGCACTTGAGAAGAAAGTGTAATCTGCTGGTTTTGGATGGAATTTAATCAATTAAATCTCTCTGGTCTATTGTGTCATTTAAAGCTTGTGTTTCCTTATTAATTTTCTGTCTGGATGATCTGTCCATTGGTGTAAGTGAGGTGTTAAAGTCCCCCACTATTATTGTGGTACTGTTGATTTCCTCTTTTATAGCTGTTAGCATTTGCCTTATGTGTTGAGCTGATTTTATATATTTATAATTGTTATATCTTCTTGGATTGATCCCTTGATCATTATGCAGTGTCCTTCCTTTTCTCTTGTAACATTCTTTATTTTAAAGTCTATTTTATCTGATATGAGTATTGCTACTCCAGCTTTCTTTTGATTTCCATTTGCATGGAATATCTTTTTCCATCCTCTCACTTTCAGTCTGTGTGTGTCCCTAGGTCTGAAGTGGGTCTCTTTTAGACAACATATATATGGGTCTTGATGTTGTATCCATTTAGTGAGCCTATGTCCTTTGGTTGGGTCATTTAATACATTCACATTGAAGATAATTATCGATATATATATTCCTATCACCATTTTCTTAATTGTTTTGGGTTTGATTTTGTAGGTCCTTTTCTCCTCTTGTGTTTTCCACTTAGAGATATTCTGTTAGCATTTTTTGTAGAGCTGGTTTGGTGTGTTAAATTCTTTTAGCTTTTGCTTGTCTGTAAAGCTTTTGATTTCTCTGCCAAATCTGAATGAGATCCTTGCAGGGTAGAGTAATCTTGGTTGTAGGTTCTTCCCTTTCATCACTTTAAATATATCATGCCACTCACTTCTGGCTTGTAGAGTTTCTGCTGAGAAATCAGCTGTTAACCTTATGGGAGTTCCCTTGTATGTTATTTGGCATTTTTCCCTTGTGGCTTTTAATAATTTTTCTTTGTCTTTAATTTTTGTCAATTTGATTACTATGTGTCTTGGCATGTTTCTCCTTGGGTTTATCCTACCTGGGACTCTCTGCGCTTCCTGGACTTGGGTGGCTATTTCCTTTCCCATGTTAAGGAAGTTTTCAACTATAATCTCTTCAAATATTTTCTCAGGTCCTTTCTCTCTCTCTTCCCCTTCTGGGACACCTATAATGCGAATGCTGGTGCATTTAATGTTGTCCCAGAGGTCTCTTAGTCTGCATTTCTTTTCATTCTTTTTTCTTTATCCTGTTCTGCGGCAGTGAATTCCACTATTCTGTCTTCCAGGTCACTTATCTGTTCTTCTGCCTCAGTTATTCTGCTATTGATTCCTTCTAGTATATTTTTCATTTCAGTTATTGTATTGTTCATCTCTGTTTGTTCACCTCTGTTTGTTTGTTCTTTAATTCTTCTAGGTGTTTGTTAAACATTTCTTGCATCTTCTCAATCTTTGCCTCCATTCTTTTTCCGAGGTCCTGGATCATCTTCATTATCATTATTCTGAATTCTTTTTCTAGAAGGTTGCCTATCTCCACTTCATTTAGTTGTTTTTCTGGGGTCTTATCTTGTTCTTTCATCTGGTACATAGTCCTCTGCCTTTTTATTTTGTCTGTCTTTCTGTAAATGTGGTTTTTGTTCCAGAGGCTGCAGGATTGTAGTTCTTCTTGCTTCTGCTGTCTGCCCTCTGGTGGATGAGGCTATCTAAGAGGCTTGTGCAAGCTTCCTGATGGGAGGGACTGATGGTGGGTAGAGCTGGGTGTTGCTATCTTGGGCAGAGCTCAGTAAAACTTTAATCCACTTGTCTGCTGATGGGTGAGGCTGAATTCCCTCCCTATTGGTTGTTTGGCCTGAGGCAACCCAGCACTGGAGGTTACAGGCTCTTTGGTGGGGCTAATGGCGGACTCCATGAAGGCTCATACCAAGGAGTACTTCCCAGAACTCCTGCTCCTGCTGTCCTGTCCCCACGGTGAGCCACAACCACCCTCCACCTCTGCAGGAGACCCTCCAACACTAGCAGGTAGGTCTGGTTCAGTCTGCTACAGGGTCACTGCTCCTTCCCCTGGGTACTGAGGAGCACACTACTTTGTGTGTGCCCTCCAAGAGTGAAGTCTCTGTTTCCCCCAGTCCTGTCGAAGTCCTGCAATCAAATCCCACTAGCCTTCAAAGTCTGATTCTCCGGGAATTCCTCCTCCCATTGCCAGAACCCCAGGTTGGGAAGCCTGATGTGGGGCTCATAACGTTCACTCCAGTGGGTGGACTTCTGTGGTATAATCATTCTCCAGTTTGTGAGTCACCCACCCAGCACTTATGTGATTTGATTTCATTGTGATTGCTCCCCTCCTACCATCTCATTGTGGCTTCTCCTTTGTCTTTGGATGTGGGGTATCTTTTTTGGTGAGTTCCAGTGTCTTCCTGTCGATGATTGTTCAGCAGTTAGCTGTGATTCCAGTGCTCTTGCAAGATGGAGTGAGCGCACGTCCTTCTACTCTGCCATCTTGGACCCATCTCCCAAAAGGCATTTATTAAAAGCAAAAAATTGTTCAATATCCTTTATGTGCCATGTTTTGAATATGCGTATATGAATGAACAAAATGGAGCCCTTAAAAAGTTTACAGTCTAGCCATACAACAAAAAATAATTATATAAGTGCAGGGCACAATGAAAGCACACAGCAGGGATAATTAAACATATGCTGGGAGTTTAATCAATGCGGATTTACCTAGGGAAGTGATATTTAGGATGAAATCTATCTATCCTCTTTAGCCCAACTAAGTCCCCATAGCTACTTGACAATATTTATATTAATCTCTAATTAGCTGCTTGTTGCATTTCCTGTAGTAATCAATCAAAAATGTTTCTCACTCACCCTAAGGGGGTTTCCATCTTTCTCCGCACTCTCTATTCTTGTGAATATCTCTTCCACAACAGTTATGGGTGAAGGATCCTCCAGCATAGAGGCCTCCTAGGTGTTCTTTTTAATTTGATCACAACACTTGGCTATCTTCATCTGTTTCTCCTTATAGCCCCCAGCTTCAAAAGGATTTGACCTCTTTTTTTAGTCCAAGGTGAAACTTTCTACATAAGTCTCATTCTTTCCTACATTAATCAGGACCTGGTTCTAGCAATTGTTTGCTTCTTCTCTTTCTCCATCAATTACAATCTTTCCCTTCATTGAGTACTTCCCCTGTACCATCTAGGTCATTTCTGTTAAATCTGATAAATCTTCAATCTCCTTTCTTTCATGAACTGACTTTTGAGCAAAGTAATCCAATTCACTGGCTTTGTTTGTTCCTATCAACCTATTCAATAAATGGCTTGATGTCTGGCGTCTGCTTCTGTCCATATATTGGATCCTCTCCAGAAGACTACCAATGACCTAATTACTGATTACCAATACCCATCCAGATATCTGTTCTCAGGCTTAGTCCTTGACCTCCAAGTAGCATCTGTTCTTCTGAGCTATCTCCCTTAAAAACTCATTTCCTCCTGACTTGCATGCTCCTAGTTTTGTTTTGTTTTTTCCTATCTCTCTGTCTTCTCAATTGTTGTCTATTTCACTGGCTCAGAAGACCTTTAAGATAGAGGCAACCTGTAACTAATTGCATGGCTCAGTCAGCTTGAGGATTAACCTGAGCATATTTATTTATTTGATAAATACTTTTTATATAGTGCTTAACATGCACCAGACCATACTGCAAACACTAATACATTTAATCCTCACATTAACCCTTTGAGGATTAAAAAATAGACAGGCTGAGGCACAGAGGGTTTAAGTAGTGTTTAAACTGGCATTCTCGCCTGGAGTCTATGATCTTAAAAATAATGCTGTCTTTGGCATTACTGCACATTAACACAAACATGCCCTTGCTGGGAAGTTTCCCCAACCAAATGTATTCTACTATGTCCCAAACCAGCTCTAGGAGTCTATGTCTTCCCACATGCACCTGCTCTAAAGAAGCTCTGAATCATGGACCACCAAGGAGTCACTGCATACAATTCAGGGAGTCCGTGAATTTGCATGATAAGAAAGGGCATCTAACTAACTTCAAACATAAGTTTAGTATTTCCATGAAATATTAATGTAGTTACAAAGCATAGTGGTATTAGCAGTACCGTGACTTTGGCACCACTGGAAAACATAGACAGTTTATATCACATTAAAGTTTTTCAGATCTCCTTAAATGTTGTTTAGAGTCATCATTGTATTTGAATTATGGCAGTTATTAGACCCCATTAAATTGAATATATTAATATATTATCTAATATATTAATAAGTACAATTCATATTAATATATCACGTTTTAAATTATTTTTTAAAAAATATTTTGATAGCTCTATTTCAAGCTAATTGTTATCTATATTAATTCATAAAATATTTTATGTTTTTAAAGCCATTATTCTGAGAAGGGGTCCACAGTCTTCACTAGAAAAGCCAGAGGGCTCTAAGTCACAAAATAACTTGGAAACCTCTGTTCCAACCCTCTCTATGCTTACATCTTCTCTGTCCTTTCTACCCTGCAGAATTGCACCTATAATGATGCAACTCAGATACATATCTGGAATTCTGCCCTTTCCTAAACCTAGAATCTTATTTTCAACATTCTGCCAGACTTTGCCTGATGATGCTACCAACAATCTCAAATAAGAGAATCCTTCATCTACCCTCACTAATTTTCTTCTCTTTGTACTGCCCACATCTCTAGAATTTCCATACTTCCTGCTGCTTAGACTAAAAACCTTGCAAGTACTCTTGATTCTTTACTGTTCATTTTTAGTTTCAATTAAGTATTTTTGTTGTTTTTTCTTCCATTGTCTCCCCAGCATTTTATGTGTTTGTCTGCTTGATTTCATTCCAGGTATTGCTACCCTCATTTTGTCTCACTTGGACAAGCACAATAGTCTCTCCCTGGTTTCTATTTTCCCCTCCAATTCTGGTTCACACCAGTTCCACGACTGCACATAGAGTTTCACAGAAATAAATGCTGTCTACACATCTCTTTATAGACGTATATTTTTTCTTTTAAAAAATTACAAGGTACAACTTAAAGATGCATTCATGTGTTAAAAAGAAATAAAATTCTGTACAATCCTACATTCCAATGTTTTTTAATCAAGTCTTTTTAAAGGAATTAATGTGTATGTTTTATATATATAATATTCATAGTTACCTACAAACTTTAGTAAACACATTATATCTTTGAGTGATTTCTTGGGTCATTAAGTTAGTGTTTAATTACAATAGAATATACAATAATGTATAATCATTACTCTTTTTTTTCATTTAGATTGTTTCCAGTTAGTGCCGTCAGAAGTAATCATGTTGTGGACATTATTTAAAATTGTCTTCGCATGGTCCCCACCTGGGGATATCCAACAATTTTTGAAATCCAGCTCAAATGTCACTATCTCTCTTCTCTTGACCCCCTCCACGTACCCCAACCATATATTAAACTTTTTAAGAATATGTCATACCTTATTTGGTTTTGTCTCTCCATGAATAGTGGGAGGCACAAGGAACATTAAGTTTCTGGAGCAAAGGTTAGAAATCTGTCAGGGTCCACTGGACATCTTATTTTTCAAATTCTCACACACAGTAAATGTGGTTAGTAAGAAATGCCTGAGAGGACTTCCCTGGTGGTGCAGTGGTTAAGAATCTGCCTGCCAATGCAGGGGCCACGGATTCGATCCCTGGTCCGGGAAGATCCCACATGCCTTGGAGCAACTAAGCCTGTGCACCACAACTACTGAACCTGTGCTCTAGAGCCTGCAAGCCACAACTACTGAGCGAGCCCACATGCCACAACTACCGAAGCCTGCATGCATAGAGCCGGTGCTTTGCAACAATAGAAGCCACCGCAATGGGAAGTCCACGCACTGCAACGAAGAGTAGCCCCCCTCACTGCAACTAGAAAAAGCCTGCACGCAGCAACGAAGACCCAACACAGGCAAAAATAAATTAATTAATCAAAAAGAAAAAAAAGAAATGCCTGAGAGAAAGTTAAAAGGCAAAGCTAGTGTTCGCAGTTGAAATAATTACATGATAAACTCAAAGTTAATGTACTTATGATGCCATAGAAGAAAAAATAAGCTTCAAAGTAATCTCAACATACTGAAATAACAAGGTTAAACAAGAAAAAAGATAAAATATGGGTTTGTGCCATCATCCAAGATGTCTGATATTGTAACACACACACACACTCACTCACACGTGCACAAATCAATGAACGATTTCACATAAACAGGAAGTTTCTTGCAAAGGTATTTATCTGGTAGTAATTCTTTTCCTTCTAAACAATAAAGAACATTAAATTCCTCCCTAAAGCTTCAGAAAGAGAGAGAGAAAGAGAGACAAATGCTGGGGAGATGTAAAAACAAGAGATGTTCAGGAAGAACAGAGAACAATAATGTCAGCTTTTTGCAGAGAGTGCAAATGAGAAGTAAGAGAATCTCTTCCGTTTTTTTTTATATTTCCTACATCAGTATACAAGTTACAGGTTCATAGATCATAGAATTTATAAATAAATCTGGAAAAGACTTGTTGAAATACCTTTCAATTGCATTAAAAAAAAACAACCAAGAATTATATTTAACTGTTCAATTGCATAGTTTATTTCATAATTCATTTTTAATCATTTTCTTTCTAGAGAAATCTAAAACAAAGAATCCTTTTAGATGTTTTTATAGATAGGAGCATTAGAAACCACTTAACACTCTGGTATTCAGTGTAGGTGGAAGAGATAAGCAATACCAAATGCTGCTTTATTTAGGTTTATTCCTGTTTGGGTGTATTACACATTTACAGATGTGTTAGGAAATATATTCCACTATGTATTTAATGCTAATTTCTGCTGACACTCCTCTGCATAAATATGGATGAGAGTAATGCCACTAAAATATATCTTGATATCTTCACTCCCTATAATAAATGATCACATTTAATTTTTAAAACTTCTAAAATTATTTCATTATAATTTAATAAAACATTACTGGATTGAAAAGAGATAAATAGTTGAATGTGGCCAAATATTTTCTTGAAAGTGCCAAAGCCTGAACGAGAAAAGCTCAACTTCAAAGTCAATTAGTAGATGCTAGATTAAAGAAGGAATGTAGGCCCAGATTAAAATCTTTGAGATGGAATAAAAGGTTCTGAGGAGGGAGAATTCAGAAGTATGAAGTATGTGGTGTGTAAGGCTAATGGGGGAAGGGAAAAATGATAGCACTGCATTGTAGGTGGAGTGTAATTGAGACAAAACATCAGACAGAAATGCTCAGCAAGTCCACTTCCTAAAAGACACCCATGGCTTTACTAAAAATCTGGTAAAACATTTAGCTTGGACCAACTAAGAGAGATTTCACTATACAGGTTCTAGTATGTGTCTTGGTTTTTTGGTGATTTGTTGTTGTTTGTTTTGTTTGTTTTTTGGTCATAGCATTGCTGTGCCAACAGATTGGCCTCTTTTAACAGTGTATACCAATTCACTTCACTGACTCACACTGATTACTATTTGTATCCAGGATGTATTAATTTTAATTATTCTCGATCTTTCAGTAAAGACAGTTATTATACAAGCAGTGCAGAATATTCTATGCTAAATAAACTTACATATAAAGCAGGACTTCCCTTGGGCCTATGAAGTGCAAGAGAAACAAAAAATCATAGTCACTCTAGGTGTACTTAGTGGAGACACAGAGCCTATCAGTCACATCACTTCCTCCCTCTCATACCTTCAACCTCAGGAGACTCCTGCCAATGCCACCTTCCTGATGAAGGTGAGGGGAAGAACAGCTGTTAACATTTCTTGAGAACCCCAGAGGACCATCTTCATTTTTTTCTCCATATGAAATGATGCTTTCCTACAAGGTTTAGCTGGCTGAGAATGATTTTTTAAATGATTGCTATAGTCAATAAACTATGCTAACAACCAGTAAATACATGAAGGCTGAATTCTAATATTGGTAGATAATCAGTTTATTTATAAATCTAATTTATAAGATTTGGATGAATTTCTGAGCATATATTAATCTGTTTCACAGATGTTAAAATCTGTTTCATCAAATCTGTTAAAAATTATATTAAAAAATTCTTAGAATTCTTACCATGAGAAATGTCAGCATGTGTCACCTATTTTGTGTTTATCTAACACAAAGTCTAGTATCTCTAAAATAATTTTGTTTGCTTTGAATCTGTTACAGGGACAGACTTGGACAAAATCTGCTTCAATAAAACTTGCATTTAAACCTTGATAAACAACACAGTGATTTCTCAAGAGTTTGGTATTTGAGAAGAAGCAATTGCTAATTGTATGTATAATGAAATAAGATAACAAATGAAAAAATTAATGTTTGAACAATATCTATTCAGAATTCCCAGAGTAGCAAACTACTATCATACTGGGCACAACTAGTTAGAGCTGATTACCTTTAGTTTATTCTTCATGGGTCCTTTTGTTTAAAAAAAATGTATAAATATATAAACTGTAGAAGGAAAAGGAGACATAGTGAGACAAATATTGCCAGTTTCTGATTAGATGCAATGTCTCCTTGACCTGAGGAATACAGACAGGAAAGAACTCATGTAGAGAAGGTGAAAAGGGAAAATTGAGATCATGAAAGAAAAACTTTCAATTCACTATTTTGCTTGGATCTAGACCTAAAGAACCTTCATGCTGAAATCCTTCAGTGGAGGAAAGTATAGCTTTTGCTATATCTTTTCTAGTGATAGAAATTCAAAAATTTCTGAACTGCCAATCTAATGTTCTCCCCAATTCAAACTAACATTAGGAACCAGAAGAACATGACAATAGATATTATAGCATTTTGTTATTCTTATGGATGATTTTCCAAATACCTGATTCATCAATTAACTAAGCAAAACCAATGATTCCAGTCTGATTCTCTGTTTAGTCTACAGCTCATCTTTGGGGCAAGCATTTCAAGAACATATGTCAGTTATTAGCTGGAAATCTATTGTATGCCAGAGAGTTTAGAAACTTTAAAAATATGATCGAACTTATCTCTAGTTACTGTAACTAATATAACAATAACACACACAAAAAAACATTTTACTCTAATACTTCCAAAAATAAAATTAATGGTTAAAAATCACCTATTTTCTACTTTCTGTATTTGCTATTTTCCTTTCAAAGAATCATATAAAATAAGCTCAACTATGCCATCATCATCTTGACACACTTGGCCTTCAGTATAATTACCACAGTGAATTTGTGCCAAAACTAGACTACTCTGATACTATAATATTTGAAGTGGGGCACAGAGGATTTGTCCACACTGGTGGCAAGTTCAGCACCCTAAATATGTAGTAAGATCACTTCTTGGTCTTCACCAGCATTCCGGCCAAAGTGGCAATGTGAGGGAAGTTTTTTCCAGGTGCTTTCCACTTTCTCCCCTCTCAGGTAATGTTTATGAGAACCCATCTGTTCTCATCCCTCCTTTCAAGCCTACCCACATAAGTACAAATTCTCTACAATGGCCTCTTGATTTCCAAAGCCATCTCTATCCCTCAGTGATCTATCCAGGTCCACCTTTTCTAATGTAACTATACTACAAAAACCATTGATTCCCACACCACAGAACACCCATTTTTGCTTTTTTATATATAACAGGTTTATTTAAATAAATGTAGATTTCACTTTCTAATATGGATCTTAATACAATTCCTTTAACCTTCTAATATGAACTTTGTTCTTTACCTGTCTCCTTATCATTAATGGACAATCATGGATATTATCAATGGTATTTTAATTGTTAATAATAATTTAGATTTGTTATACTTGGGCTATCAAAAAGTATAGCTGACATTAATAAATTAATAGCTAACTTATTTTGAGCATTTACTATATTTCAGGTCATATAGGTAGTAAATGTTATAAACCCATACCATGTGGCTCTAGAGTCTTTGCTTGAATTCTACCAAGTTTGAAAATCACTCACTGTAAGCTCTGTTATAGTTCCAAGTTCTCATCCTGCTATTGTAAATGATGAGGTGCTTCAAGAATCTCACAATTTAGTCTCTCCCCTGAAATCAGCTCTTCTTGCTGCTCCGCTTCCAGTAATGACAACGTCATTCATTCATCCACTCAGCCAAGGGAAGCAAAATGTGTTTCAGTTCAACACTGTCTGTGTTCAGCCTAAACCAGTCACTGACAACTTCACAGTCATCTTTAACTTCTTCTTCCACCCTCCCACATGCAAGATTTATCAGTTCTTTGTAAGTCATGAAAGTCAAGAATTTATCAGATGGCTATAATCTAACTATGGAAAGTGACAAGTGTTGACAAGGATATGGAGAAATGGAACCCTCTTGGGGTTGTTGGTCAGTATGTAACATGGTGCAGTGCCTTTAGAAAAAAAATTGGCAGTTTCTCGGAAGGTTACGTGTAGTTTCCCTATGACCCAGGACCTCTGATCCTAGGTATATAGCCAAGACAATTGAAACATATGTCCAAACAAAAATTTATACATGGGTATTCATAGGAGCATTATTTATAATATTCAAAAAGTGGGAAAAACCCCATTACTTTTGCTAAGTAATCCAATATAATTTGAACTAAGTATCATTATCTATGAACTAAGTTAGCTTTTAAAAATAGTTTTATAAATTATTTCTATTTAGTCTATTGACTGATAATAGCCATTAATGTAAAAAGCAGCCATTAAAAATGTACGAGTTAAAATTTCAGCAACATCATAGTAAAGTCAACATATTATAATATGTATTGCTACATTTAAATAAAGTGTATTAATTTCTAAATTAGTTAACATTTTCATGTAGTAACTTGAAAAGATAACTTCTTTTTATTATACTGTAATTATATCAACTTTGGAGAAAATTCACACTGTCATTAATATCTCTGCCATTATCTCATCTTACTTGAAGTAGGAAAATAAAATCATTTTACAAAATGATGTTGATTTCTGTAATGGTCTTGGAAAACCATAGTTTTCGTTTCCAAAAATTTAGCTAAAATGTCTAAGGAAACAGGAGTATAAGCTTGCTGCTGAGTAATCATTTAAAAAAAAAAAAAATCAGCTGTTGAAAATTAAAGATTCACTTGATTTAGAGAGGACCTTTTAAATTTTTTTTGGTGTTTATTATTTCATTATTTGTTTAAATAATTACAAAACTCAGTGTGATCCCTAATAGATTTAATGGGTGATTATTTAAAGTGAACATTTTATTGTAATATAAATGTCCTATTAAGAACAATCTAAAGAACAGTATTAAGTTTTTGCTTTAGTTTTTACGTGTAGGCTTTTTCTCAGGTCTAACAGTTAACTTTTGTGGTTCCAGAAGTGTCCTGCCAAGTCCCATGGTATAGGCACAGACAAAGGTTTGTCAGAGCAGAAAGCTTTCTTTTGAGTTTTCATATGGTGCTTACCTCACGCTCAGCCAAGGTAAGCAAAAACGTGTTTCAGTTCAACTTTGTGTGTTCAGCTTAAACTGGCTGTGCCACTATGGCTCCCCGTGTTTGTGGTCAGCCAGCTCCCTAGCTGCAGCTGGGCCTACTACTCCTAGCTAACAATAGGAGTCAGGTCAACTCTAAATTTTGCTACTTGTAAAAGAATCAGCCTTCGCTTACTCAGGGAATTATTTTTAAATAATTTCCCTTTCAAACCAGCTGTAATGAGGCCTTAGTGTCAACTAACATTAAAGGTGTACGCCCTGGAGACATCGGCACTCAGGGTTCTTCCTCAGACCGCAGTGAAAGCGTTGAAAAGAAGGGCACTTCAGAGCTGCTTGGTCTTCTCATAGGGAAAGGCGGGAAAATTCAAGGATGCCAGATATATATATAAACAAACAGATCTCTTGAAGCTAAATCCATGCTTCCTTCTTCCTAAAAAACATATGCTCCCCTTTCTAAAAAAAAAATATATATATATATACACACACACACGCACATATATTGTTTTTAAATATATGCGTGTATATGTATGTGTATGTTGTACTTCACTCACTTACATGTATAGCAAACCACTTACCCAGTTCCTAGACCAACAAGATAATCTTTAAGGGACATCAGTAGAATGTCCTTAGTAGAAAGTGTTATCTAGCAGTCCTGAATGACGGTTCTGTCCTCTATTTTCTGTGAGGCTACAACAGCTTTTTTTTAGAATAAGTAATGGGGAATACAAGTGACCATATCAAAGACAAAATCTCAGGCATGAGAGCCTCTTTCCAGAGCAATTCAGTCTTTCCAGACATTGAAGTGTTTCAAGGTTGGGAAGAAATTGTGGTTGTCTCTTCTGGTAACTCTGCAGGGAGGGACCAGGAAGATTTTACCAGCTGCCTAGTGCCTTGACCCCTGTAAATGATCCTTGCTTGAGGCTACATCCAATCGTTCTAAGACAAGAGAGTCACTTTTTGTGTCTGTTCTAAGCATAAGTAAAATGTTTATGGAAATAAAATCTCAGTAGACAGTAAATAAGTTTTGTCTGTTTTAAACAATATTTATTTGAAACAATGATATCAGACCCTATCTGGTAGAGAAAAGAGAACCGAGCTTGAAGTTTAAAAATAATTTTGTTTTTCAGTCTCAGTCATGCTGCTTACAATTGAGTGATGTTGTAGTCATTTAACTTCTCTGAGCCTCAGTGTCCTCATATAAAATAGAAACAATAATATGTAATTTGGTATGAATTATAAATAGGATAATGTGGGTTAAAATAATTTTAAATTTTATCTAAATATAAATGTATCATTATCCTTTGATCCTCTTCCCTGCCTTAAATCATCCAGACTCATTTCCTTCCACATGTTTATCTTTTATACTTTTCCCATAAATAGTAAAAGATGAAACCCAAATCTCATGCTCAGTTATAGTAACTACATAACTATGAATTTTGGCCTTTCTTGGTCTCTTTTGAAAAATGATCTTTTAATGTTTTTAGTGAATCTTATTGTATGTTACCTCTTACTCTTTATGTAAATCACTGAGGTCTGAATTAAAACAATGCCATTCAGAGTAATTTAGTTAATGTCAGAAGGATGATGATACATGGTACCAATTTTATGATTCCTGATGGTTTAGAATTATTTCAGGTAGATTTATAAGGTAATTACTTATTTATTTTACGATTTTTGTTGAAATTTCTAAAACTAGCCCAGGGTCTTGCACTGAGCAAGTGCTAAACAAAATTTATTAAATGAATATTGATTTTTTCATACTCAGTTTGTTCCAAAATATTTAAAGCAATTTACAGAAAGACATAAAATACATAAGAAACATTTAAACTGGAATGGTCGAGAAAAAAGAAGAAACTTGTTGAAAAAATAAATGAATAAACAAATTACAGTGAATTTATAATTGTCTTGAAATCTTTAGGGATTGTTCAACATGAGAAATACATTTCAATCTATTAAGACATTTTAAAAACACAACATAAGGCACTCCAACCACATAAATGGCACTTGACTGCTATGCAATCCTCCTTAACACTTTAAGTAACTGATTGATAGTAAAGCAGAGGCCAAATCCAAATCAAATTTGAAGAAATTCCTGACTCTTTCCTAAAGCAATTGAAAATGATTTTATTAGCTGTCTGTGACTACATCTACAGAAGCAAACAAATGAAAGTGGAGCAAGTCTCTCTTCAATTTAAACTGTATAGATCAACAATTTGATTCTCAGAGCTTCCTTGCCTGCTTTTTGTGTGGAAATTTGCTGTCTTATTTACAGAGTTGATTACCAAGAAAATAAAATCATTTTAATTTCTGTAATATCTCATATTTCTCTATCTGGAAAGACTTGCAGATGCTATCTCTGGAAACTGAGTAAATCATTAGTATAAAATTATGTATAGACCTATGTTTATATATTTATTACATATATAGAATCAGTCAGTCCAAAATTATTTATTGATCACCCCCAATATGCCAGGACTAGGTGTTCAGGGTACAGCAGTGAATGAATATTGCCCTCCTCTGAAAAAAATTATTCGCAAAGAGAAAATAAAATACTACATAGTAGAATGCTTTTGTTTGTACACCATCTTTTTCATAACTAATTTAATTTCTCACCATAGTCAGTTATAGACCACTAAAGTCATTTACTACTTGATTGTTTTCTCTCAAACTGTTGAGACTTTGTTAGTATGTCTCATATTGTTTTCTCTCAAACTGTTGAGACTTTGTTAGTATGTCTCATATTTTTAACAACCTAGGAGTCTAGCTCCCTCATTTCAAGTTCAGTCTCTTTTAAGGTCAGTCTCCATTTCCTCAGCTACTACTGGGCTGACCTGTCTGAATCTTTTCTAGACTGTTTCGTGGCTATAAAAATATAGTGACCACACAATGTGCTTGGCACAACAAAGGGCCATTTCGTGTGTGTGTGTGTGTGTGTGTGTGTGTGTGTGTGTGTGTGGTGGTCCATTTCAGTTTAGAAAAACAAACTTTCTATGTCATTACATTATTTTGAGGTGTCATACAATCATTCCATTTTTTTATTCCATGACAACATAATTATAGGATTTCTAAATATAACCTATTTAATTTAAATAAATGGCATTATTATCATAATGAAAAAGTGGAAACAGATCAGATCATTAAGAAATAATTTAAAATATGTTCATTTATTAGATTTGATAATTTGAAGCCATTAAAAAGATTTACAATATTCAAATATTTATTAAATATTTATTAAATATTTTCAATATTCAATTATTTATTTTTAGAATGTGGGAATCACCCATAATGTAAATATTAGTGTAAAAAGCAGGACACATAACTATGTGTAAAGTAGTTGTATAACATTAGAATAAAATACACTAAAATATGAATGACACATATTGTAAGTAATACAATTTTGCCCTCACACTTCCTGATATTTTCCATATTCTCTACAATCATATATTAATATTAATGTATTAAACAAGATTATTTGGATAGTAAATAATAATCCAAAGATCAAATTATTAAAAATAGATATTTTTATAATTAATATCACTTTCAAATAGGAAAGGGTCCCATTTAGGAGCCAATCTATAACTCCTACTACAATTTTGACTTTAAATATCAGTTGATCCCATATGAATACTCATTCATTCAACAGATATTTATTAAGTTCCTACAATGTGACAGGCACTATTCTAGGTACTAAAAATACATCAGTAAGCAAAACAAATTAAAATATCTGCTCTCCTGCCCTCATAGAACCTATTTTTAGTAAGAAAAAAGAAACAAAATCAACTTTAAAATATACAGTACTATGGAGAAAAGGGTGATAGAGAAGACTACTGTGAGGGGAAACTTTGAAAATGTAACTATGGTCATCAGGGAGAGGATCAACCAAAAGGTAATATATGATCTAAGACTTGAAGTCGGTGAGGGTGCAAGCTGCAAGCTGTACAGATATATGGAGGAAGTATTCCAGGAGGGAACAATAACACAAGTCCTGTGGCTGGACCATTTCTAGTGTGTTGGCCAGCATGTTGGTCAACTGTGGCTGGAGCAGAATGAGGGAAGGTGACAGGAGCAGATGAAGTAAAAGACCTAACAAGAATCAGAAAAATTAGGGCAATATAGCCATTATATGGACTTTGATTTTCATGTTAATTAGAAGTGAGTCCATTGGAAGGTTTAGAGAAGTGATATAATCTGGCTGACTTGTAAAATAATCACTCTGGCTGCCCCATTGAGAATAGACTGAACTTTAACAACGTTCACAAAAAATAAAGGAAACTGAGAATATATTGACTGAATGCCCACGGTGCTCAGCAACATGTCTCCATTCTGTCAGGACAAGATATCAACATCTCCTAGCACTGAACGATCTCTTGAATCACCTCTTACTTCGTAGCCCCATATCAGGTCTCTGCTAAGTACATGTCTTCCCCCTGTGCATAGGCAATCCTGTTCTGGATCACACATCCATGGTGAATCCCAGTGTAGACTTCTGGGGCCGTTGTTCCACTGACTTCTTTTTTTCTCTGATACTTTGCTCTGCAAATTAGTGACATATCTAATTGGTAACAGAGTTTTCCTAAAGTCAGGGTTAATTGTTCTTCTACCATATCACTTCCGTACTAATTCTGCTTCTGGCATCTGTGAGACTGGTACAGAATTCAGTGCATAAATAGAAAATGATCCATACTTCCAAATTTATAAGAGAATTTTAGTAATGAATTCATAAAAGATGCTATCACAGTTATTTTTGGTTATCAAGAAGAAACCTAGTACAGGCTCACCTACTATTCCTTCTATAGAATCTTTACTAATATCATTGTTATGAGGGTGGTTTTAGTCTTTTATTTACTACTTTTGTTACTAAAATAGTCACAAGATTTTTACTTTCTATACAACTTTTGTTATTATAAAAACTACAATCCAATGAAATCCATTCCCTACAATTGGCTTTATGTAGATTGATCCTATAATAACTTTGAAAACTTGGTTAATTTTACAGACATTTTTATTCATTGAAATGACAACATTTAAAAAATGAAATTAAGGTAGTAATTTGAAAAATAGCAATTTGTTGAGACTAAAGTCAATTTTTGTTTTTTATTAATAGTTTCTACCATCACAAACAACCGTATAGTAAAATTGTTAACACAGTACAATTCAATTGGAGTCACATAGCTGATCAGTTATATCAAATCATGAAAGACTGAATCTAGGCTGAAAGTCTGAATCTAGGTTAATTTTGGCAAATAACGGTTATGCATTTAAGAACCATCAAAATAAACAGAAAATGTTTTATTATACATTTTTATCTTCTGGATACTGCTCTATAATCATATCTGGGGATAGTTAAGAGTTATGATACACACATACTATAAAAATAGTATATCAAACTAGTGTATATGGGTCATATATTAAAATATGAAATTGTTATATAACATTTAATTGCATTTTTCTCTTTACTATGATTCTAAATTTCTGTAAGATATTTTGATGGTAACATTTTATTAATATGTGGGAAATTAATATTTGAAAACATTAGTAGATTCCTATTCATATACGAATTTAAAATCGTTTAAAATGTAATCTAATTTGTTTTCTACAGCAAACCTGCTACAATAAATGGGTTGAAGTTTGAGAGTGTTATCACCCACAACTGAATTTGTCTCAATTTGGTTCTGTTTACTATCCATAGATCACACATTAATCCATCCTTAACTCTATTAAATAATCTTGAAGTTTAAATCTTGAAGATACTTTTTTTTTTTTAAATGCATCTATACCTTAAGCACCTTCTCTGTGTTAAGCACTGTTCCAGCTACTGATGATGCATGAGTGAAAAGACCCAAATCTCTGCCCTCATGGAGGCTCTGTTTTATCTGGAAGTAAAGACAACAAAACATTTTTCGTTATATATGGGTTATTTTTACTCACACAGAAACGTTCTACGTAACTCAATTTAAATTCTATTTTTCCAGTTTTGTTTTTTATTGTCTCAAAATGTAATATTTCAGTTTCCTTGAAAATTTTTCCTACAAAATTAATGTTCTCAATGTCACAGTTTCCTCTTTTAATATTTGAACTAATAGACTAATTTTTTTTCTTTTTCTTTTCTCAATCTAAGGAAAATAATGATTTTTTTCCTCCATGTTTACTACTCTTTTAAAACTCTAGGAGATTAATTATAGCCATTCCCCCACAGCCTTTGCTGGAGCCCATTCTGGTTTTTAATCTTTCCTCATAAATCCATCAACCTTAAGTTGTTAATCATTTTTATTACTTTTCTTTGAACTCTATCCAGTTTTTCTACACACTTCTAATAAAGATGACCTTAGAAATGAGTCCCATAATCCAGATGTGAGCTCAACATAGTTCTGCAGACCGAACCTGTCATTTCCATACTTGATGACGTTAAGTTTTCTGCCAAAGGAAGAAGGTTCCTTTGCTTCTAGTCAATCTTTAAATTTTGGAGCTCTGCATGGCTTTGAACTGGGGCCTCTTTCTCTTCTCATTCACCATTATCTCTCTGCAATATTGTCTTCTATGACTTCAGACATATGATGACCACTTTCAAATTTGCATCTTCATCACAGACCTCATCCTGTATTTTAACAACAATAAGAAAAAATAAAAGTAAAAGAAGAAAAGCAGAAGGTGAAAAGTTTCTTAAAATGTTTTGACTTCTTACTATGATCTTCCCACCTTGATAGACAATTTATCTGTATTAAATTTATCTCCAAACAACCATGACAAAGGTACTATTATTTTTATTTTATATAATAAAGAATTGACACATGAGTGAGTAATATTGTCTGAATTGGTTTCTCCACACACATTCATGTGCTTTTTAAAATGAATTTATCCAAAGAACAGTTATCTTTAAAAAATACAAACTGTTATTTTCTTGCCAATAATAATTCAACAACTTCCTTTTGCTTTAGGCCAAACTCTAAAATTCTTAGCGTAAAGGTCCCTGTGAGCACCATGAGATAGAGATTATGTGTCTCCGGTTTATTCTCATAACCCCAGAGCCTAGAATAATGTCTGGCAGTCTGAACAGTCTGATCCCTTCCTGATTCTTTATTCTCCCCTTTTGAATTTCTGTCTCCTTAGCCTTTAAGCTGCAGCCACACTCTTCTTTCAGTTCTTCAGACAAAGAAACTCTTCCAGGTTCAAAACCTCTGACAAGCTGACTGCTCTTCTAGATAGTTCTTTATTCCCCTCGTTGTTTGTTAAGTCAGACTCATTCTTCAGCACTCGGTTTAACTCAGTTTAGGGAACCCCACTGGTGTATGGAGGCATGCCTGTACCAGGTTGCAGAAGTTGATTATGTCTATTTCTTCTCAACTCCATGTTCACTGATATCATATTAGTATCTTAAAATTGACCATGGTGGGGATACTTATAGCATAGAAATAGGCAAATTCTGCACTTCATGACTCCTTCCCATACCATTGCCAAGAGCCTGTTGTGAACTGTCTACTAGCACACCACGGAAAGGGTTTTGCCTAATTCTCATGACCACATTTGATCATTTGTTATTCACTTAACACAACTGTAATTATAAAATTATTCTATAACTTTTAAATATCATTAAAACATCCTCCATTAGAGCATATGAATTGTGTCTTTCTGTTTATCGCCATGTCCCTAGTAACTAGAAGAGTAGCTGGCACTAAGTAATGTTTATTGAACACAAAAATGAATTCCTTATTTATAGAAATTACTATACTTCCTTAGACTTCAAGAATTGCAGAATTGTTGGTGTATTCATTATTTATCACTGCATATCAAATTACCACACACTTAGCTGCTTAAAACAACACACAATTTATTAACTCAAAATTTCTGTGAGTCGGTAGTTCAGGCATAGCTTCACTGGGTCCTCTTCTCAGGCGTTTCACAGAGTTTCATTTGGAAGCTTCATGGGAAGAACCCACTTCCAAGGTCATTTGGGTGGCTTTTATAATTCATTTCCCATGGCTGTATATCCGACCCCAGCTTCTTCCTGGCTGTCAGCTGGAAACACTTCCTCAGCAACTGGTGGCCTCCTGCAGTTTCTAGAGACCACCTATAGTTCCTTGCCACATGAGCACTGCCATCATGGTCCCTTCATCAAGGAAGCAAGGAGAGTCTCCAGTGTCTGCTATCAAGACAGTCTTATATATTGTGATGTAATCACAGGAGTGGCATCCCATCAGCCTTGCTGGTTCAGTTGGTTAGAAGCAGCCCAAGGTTCTGCCCGCATTAAAGGGAACAGAATCACACAGAAGTGTGAACACCAGATCATGGGGTGACGGAATGGGAGACACTTATCATCTGCTCTACCTGCCACAGTGGGGGAGAAGAATAAAGAGCTCCTTAATTTAAGAAATATAAAAAAGCTCACTATGGTTTGCATCTAATTACATAATCAATGGCTGTAAAATTAAAAGTGAACATGTAAAAATGCCATAAATACCAATTATAGCAGAGCTACATTCAGGACTGCTTGATTACCAGTTCTTTTAAAAACAATAATGTACATCTGTATGTCTTCTTTGGAGAAATGTCTATTTAGGTCTTCCGCCCATTTTTGGATTGGGTTGTTTGTTTTTTGATATTGAGCTGCATGAGCTTCTTGTATATTTTGGAGATTAATCCTTTGTCAGTTGCTTAGTTTGCAAATATTTTCTCCCATTCTGAGGGTTGTCTTTTCATCTTGTTTATGGTTTCCTTTTCTGTGCAAAAGCTTTTAAGTTTAATTAGGTCCCATTTGTTTATTTTTGTTTTTATTTTCATTACTATAGGAGGTGGGTCAGAAAAGATCTTGCTGTGATTTATGTGAAAGAGTGTTCTGCCTATGTTTTCCTCTAAGAGTTTTATAGTGTCTGGCCTAGGTTCATCTGTACCATTTTTCTAGATTCCACAATGATATTTGTTTTTCTATTTTGGACTTACTTCAATCTGTATGACAGTCTCTCAGTCCATCCATGTCTCTGCAAAAGGCACAATTTCATTCCTTCTTATGGCTGAGTAATATTCTATCATATACATGTATCACATCTTCTTTATCCATTCCTTTGTTGATAGACATTTAGGTTGCTTCCATGTCCTGGCTATTGTAAACAGTGCAGTAATGAACACTGAGGTGCATGTATCTTTTGGAATTATGGTTTTCTCTGGGTATACGCCCAGGAGTGGGATTGCTGGGTGACATGGTAGTTCTATTTTTAGTTTTTTTAAGGAACCTCCATACTGTTCTCCATAGTGGCTGTATCAATTTATATGCCCACCAACAGTGTAGGAGGGTTCCCTTTTCTCTACACACTCTCCAGCATTTACTGTTTGTAGATTTTTTTAATGATGGCCATTCTGACTGGTGTGAGGTGATACCTCATTGTAGTTTTGATTTGCATTTCTCTAATAATTAGTGATGTTGAGCATGTTTTCACGTGCCTCTTGGTCATCTGTATAAATAGAGACACAGAAGTAGAGAACAAATGTATGAACACCAAGGGGGGGTAAGGGGGGGGTGGGATGAATTGAGAGACTGGGATTGACGTATATACACTACGATGTATAAAATAGATAACTAATGAAAACCTACTGTATAGCACAGGGAACTCGACTCAATGCTCTGTGGTGACCTAAATGGGAAGGAAATCCAAAAAGGAGGGGATATATGTATACGTATAGCTGATTCACTTTGCTGTACAGTAGAAAGTAACACTACATTGTAAAGCAACTATACTCCAATTAAAAAAAAAAGGAATAATGTACATTATTAGTACATCAATGGTTTGGTTTCTGTTCAATGAATGGAAACATATACTTTTAGAAATTTAACTTAAATCTTTTTTTTTTTTTTTTAGTAAAATACAGTATTTTCTTTCTTTAATAGAATTACTATTAGATTTAAGGACCCAATATTACAACCTTAGTTTTATTTTGTGAGGCCCTTCTTTGTATAGGATTGGTAGTCACTAAAAGCTATCACTTGTAGAAATGTTCTATCCATATGAAGACACATTAGTTCCTTGATCTTAATTGCATTGGTCTAAGAGAGATAATATGAGAATCTGGATGTAAGAATTTTGACAGGAGATGTTTGTCTTATTAATTTTAAACCATAAATGATGAGGTTAATTAAAGCTATGTCTGCTGTGCTTGACCCACATTAGGTGCTCAGAGTGTTTATTACAAGACTGTTGAATGTATTCAAACCCTGGTTCCTTTGCACCATCCTCAACCCTTCAACCTTGTCTGTCTCAAACAAAGATTGTTCAAATACTTTAAAAAATCAAAAGAAAGAAAAAGCAAAATAATGTAGAAAACAATACACTTTCTTGTCTTGATTAGACTTGACTAAACATTTCTTTTATGTGTTTACTTTAAAATGACAAAAATAATATCCACTCTTCCTTACAGCAGAGATCTCAATAAACAGGTTTTCTATTAAAAATTTAGTATAGGACACCTTTATGATATTATTCTAAATTCACTTTTGACCTGTTTTAGTAATTTCATTTCTAGACAGAAATAGTATAAAAATGTTCATTTCGCTCCACTTCACCTAGGCCAAAAAAATATTTGCACCTTATCAAAATTGGCAAGGACTGAATGCAAAGAATTGTTTTGCAGTGAATACTGATCTAAACAACAAAAGGAGAAAAGCATGACAATTCCTGAAGTTCATATCAGTAAAGTGAAAACAATTTGTAATAAGAAATGAGAAACTTGTACATAATATGTTTTAAATCTCTCTGCCAGCCTCTGTTAACATCTGCCACCACAGCTAGGTATTCATGAAATTTTCATTTGCTTGAGTAAGTTGATAACCATGTGGTAATGAGTCTGTCAACTGATAATGCTATGTCAGTCAGGTGGATGAAAGAGCCTCTGCTTTCCAAAACTCAATTGCCGTGTTTGAATTTCCATGGTTGAATTAGCAGGGAAGATGTTTCATTTGTGATTTTTTTCCAGCTGAACTTTGTAACTTGTGATACGACTGTGAAGAAAAACATTGCTCAGAAAGTGCCCCAAAAGGGCTATATTTAAGCTATAATCTTCTGCATATCAGACAAGGAGTTGAGTCCCATGTCTGTGACTGGTCACTGTTGAATGGAGGTAGTTTCTGCTCCACTATGGACATTTCAATTCCATTCATCCAACTTAATGAGTTCTTACTATGTACTAGATATTGTGGTAAGCGTCAGAGTGTCAAAAGTATATAACATAAGGAAGGGTCTTCTCTAAAGGAACTTCCCTTGTGGTGGGTGAGATACATAAATCATTTCTGTTAGGTAGGCAGAACTTATTTCTGCATGAGTGCCTGTTGCTTCTCAAAGAATCAGTATTTCTGCAAGAAAGTTTTTTCAATCCAAACTTCCACTGAAAACAATTAAATTCTTACCAAATTTGCACACAAGACTATTTGCCAATCTATGAAAAAGAAGTATTATTGAGGGCTAATTAATAGAACAGCTTTTCCAGGGACCGTTGTGTTATCCAAATGTTCACCTGTACCATTTTGTTAAATGTGGCGCCCTGTTCCGGTTTCATAGGTGAAATTCAATATTTGGATTAATGACATAGTTTTCTTTCTCTGTCTTAGAAAACCCACTATATTCATGTGGTGCTTTTTGGATTTTTGTGTAAACATCAAATGAGACACTTTGATTAAAAAAATGCCATTTGCATTTTTGTCCACTAGTCAATGCCTTTCTTTTCTTTCTGTCTACTTTTCCCCTCTTTCCTTCTCATTCTTGACTCCAACCACCAAAATGCAGTTTTCCACCATGTTAATAGCAACTTCCCCACCTCTGAATCTTGCTCTGTTACTACTGAAACCCCCTTTCAAAAACTGTAATAGAAGAGTTCTGTTTAGAAAGTCATCTGAAAAATGTCAGGAACAACCCTTTGCCCTGTCTCCTCGGCATTCTGAAAGTTGCCAGTCCGCCTCCCTGTGGTTCTCTACCTAGACCACAGTTTCAAGAACTGAACTGTGGACCCTTGTTCAGTGTCCCCTGCTGAAAATCAGAGTAAACAGTTTGGATCAAAATGGGCTTTCTGAACTTACATTTTAGCATGTTGAGCCACCACTATGGAATGTTTGGGATTCTATTAATACAGCTTCATGGCTTTAAAAGAAAGTATTCTTTCAGTTCTGAAAAGGTAGCTGCTTTATTTTCAAGTGGCAAAAATGGCAGAAAATTTGATCTAGGATATAGCTAGTTGGAGTATCATAATTTTGTCTTAAATAAGTAAAGGGTTATTTTACAAGCTAATTTGAAAGTATATATACTTAGGTCAAAAATTATAGGCTGATGAATGTGAAATACTAAGGTATATTGGAGAGTACATATTTGAATGCGTATGAAATCTACACTATCTAATGATTTCTGACATTCATTATTCAGTGCTTTCTATAAGCTCAAAGAACAATAACACATTTTATGGTAATCCTTACAACTTCATAGTTATTGTAGTTAAAAATAACAATTGTATTCTACTTTCTGTAACACTACCTAAAATTCTATTACTAAAAATATTTCAGTATTGTGTTTCAGCAATGAAGAGAGGCGTTCCTGCTTTGTACTCTAACATGCCTTTCCTGGTAACCATGGCTGGAAACCATAGTACCCCTAAAAAGCTCTCATGGCATTTTACTTCTGTAGCTTTTATAACACTTAATATATATTTTTGTTATTTTATGCTAACTTTATCTCTCCTGCATACTGTCAAATTCTTAAATGACAATACCACAGCTCATTAGCCCAACTCTTATAGTGCCTATCATAGCACCTTACTTCCAGCTCTCATTTATTGAATGAATGTTGGGTTGGAATCCAAGGATTACCCAAGATTTTAGGCAAGTTATCGACAGAGATGAGACTAGAGTCTAAGTCTCCATTATCTCCCGCTTTCATTGCAGCGAGCCACTGGCCCACACTCTTGAGCTGTTATATATCCACAAATGTGTAAAACTAGAAGTATTGGAAAGACAAATGAGGAGAATGCCAGATAATATTATTATAGGATAAACATCTCAGTAATATGCACAATATTCACGTTTCTGCCACACTAAGAAGGAGAATACAAAAATACGGAACAAAAATCCTTGAAAATTCATTTTTAGAATCCTTAACAGTGGTCTTCTTAAGAATAAATACAGATAACTATTGAGGGAGAGTCTTGGCTATAGATTACATATGCACATATACTATTTTTAGAATAATATATTGATAGGTTGTTTTATTTGCTAACATATAATTCAATTAAAATGGTACAAATATCTAAACATTATTGCAAATTTTCCAGTTATACAAATCATGTGGACATTATTTCATAGAGTAATAATAATGTAAATAAAATACAGTATGGATCACTTTGTAAAGAACCGGATATATATTAACACATTGATGAGACATACCCACTGAATTTTCATACTCTCCTTTTTTGTAGATGGAGAAAGGGACACAGAAGGTGTCCCAGGGTGCTTACTGGCCCAGCCTTCATCTCTGCACTTTATTCTGTGCTTTGCAGTGACTATCATTAGCTACTCTTTTTCTGCCAGCCATTAAATATTAGTTTTATTAGTCTTATTTAGAGTTTTATTTTTGCCTTTTCTTTAAAAAAAGAAGTTTCTATATTAGTGTGGTGAATTGTAATTGTCCATTTTATTGTCTGTCTCTGCACTGGTCTCTGAATTTTTTGAGGGAAGACACATGGCTTGTTCTCTTTGGTTTTATGGTCCACAGTAGATTTAATGAGCTTTAATTATAGGAATAAGTAAATTCATAGAATTTAAAACCAGATTTCAGCCTGCTGCTGTGTCAACATAAGGCTTTGAGACCAATCATAAGAAAGATCAATATTCTGACCTACGCTTGGTCTAGTGAGAACTGGGAGATTAGTGGGAGAGTCCTAAAGCCTATGTGATTTATTTCGGTATGGTCAGTGGCTTGAATTGGGATTGAACCATAACTTTAGGGATATGTGAGATGGGAGAAAGGACATAGAGTTTGGAGTAAAAATCCTAGACTCTCATGCTAGATCTTCACATTTCTGACTGTGTAATCCTGGGCATGGTACCTAATCTCCCTGAACCCCAAGAACAGAGAAGATCTGAGATAGGACAGTCTACTTTTCCTTACCTCAGGAACCTAATTTTAGTCAAACCATCCTCTGTGGCTGAACAAATGAGGAAGCACATAATTTGAAATGTAGACAGATTCATTAGGCTAAACATTTTACATTAAACTATCTTGTTTCTCTCGCCTGGACTAACATAGGCCTCAGTGTCCCAAATTTGCTGCATATCGCTGTATGTTATTATCTGGTGTATATTTGATTTGAAACACATCACTTAAGTGTATATTTGTCCCTATGGTAAAGAGCATGTAACTATAGAAATGTCATTTATTTTATGCTTCCTAGGAGCTAGTTGTTCTTTTCAACGGTAGAAAAAGTGGCTTTAGATGAAGACTTCATTTTTACACTGTAGCCCATTTGTTTGTTTCAATCATATATTCTTGCCTTTACTATTGTTTGGAATTTTTCACATATGCTACTGAATATGCTTCGTTGATTTATTATTACCACAGCATTTCAGTTTTGTTATTTAACCTTATTTTCCCTAAAAAACAGACGTGGATCTGTGAAAAGTATCTCTTTTGGTGCTCCACCCAAATCATGAGGGTGGCCAATCAAATTAGACCTTCACCTGAAACTTCCACCATATTGAAAGCATGTGGAAGCCATTCTTCTGTCAGTGCCCATCACTTCTGCCTTCAGGCTTATGGGTAAAAGACATTCCAACTAGGCTGTACAGATAGGAATGTGAGTTAGTCTGGGCAGGAGTTGTAAACCTACGGGTGCTTTGCTCTTATTAGTCACAGCATGTACATCCTGTTTCACTCTCCTTATTTGTTCACTCACTCTAATATCCTATTTCCTTCCCACCTAAACTAAAGTGGCTGCCACCAGAGACTGACAGCTGGACAAGGACAGAGGAAGTTGAACCACATTTCCTTCTGCATCACTTACTTTTGGTGTGTCTGGTCTTAACATCACACACCAAACTTGTTTGTGCTTGGGTACATTTCATACAAGACCCTCCAAGTCCAGTCTTCTAACACAACCTTTCATATAAATTAAATAGATAAACTTCTAAATTCAGAATTCACACCCATTGCCTATTACTTTAAAATAACCCAAGTTTATCATTCCTTGCCCAGACTAACTCACATTCCTGGCTGCAAAGGCCTATTTGGAATGTCTAGCATTAGAAATTCACATTTTCTACAGTTACTTTATCTCATATATTTAACCTACAAACTGAATATAGTTGAAAACAGCAGCAAGTATGTTTCAAATTAGGTGATGCACTTCGGGTATTAACAAAGACCATAAGGAAATGCAGAGGCAGAGTATAAAGACTCAGATATACAAAATCGGAATCAGTAAAAAGAAAAACACCTTAAACATCCAACTAACATAAATACAAATTTTGCAGACATTAGTAAATCTTCAGGGTTTTTTTTTAAGCTCACTCAAAAGTGAGTTTAAACTCAAAGTAACATTTAATTTATGAGACATATTCTGAAATAGTAAACATCAAGAAGCTTTTCTTAGGATTTCTAAGGAGCCAATTTATAACATGCTTAATGGAGCATGTAAACTGTATTTGTATGAGTAGGTACAGGCATTACTGTAAAAGGCATAACTATTTTATTCTACAGAGTGCAAGGTTAAAGTAAAATAGTCTGAAGAAAAGACAGAGAAATAGGAAGTTCAGGAATCCAATAATATAATTGCCTGTGACATAGCATGCCAGTGAATTTAGCAACAAATTAAATGGCTAAAATTGATATGGATTGCTATTATTTCTTGGGAAAAATACCAGGGAGTTTTCCATGAATAAGAACCAATGAATCAAGACCAAAGGAATCTGACCACACCTGTCTTGGTTAATAGAGGAATGGGAGCTGGACTCAGAGACAGAACTACCAAAGGCATACTGATTGAAATACCACCAGAGACTTCCCATAACCTTGCAACCAATCTGCAGGTGGTTCCCTCTACCAATGAAAATAGGGCTGGCAAACAGCAAGCCTCCTTCTGTGTGACCCACATTGCTCTAGGAACCGAGCCAAGGGGACATGAATTTGTGTAATGGAATGTGGCTTTTCTCTCTCCTTGTCCGTGGCTTCTTTGTGTATGTGTTAGCTACCACTGCTCATAAGTGGCTTATGAGAAATGCAACACCATTAAAGATATACAAATAAGCCACATTTTTGTCTGAGCCAATGCAATAAATTTCTAGTCAGAAGAATCCCTTTGGCTATTTAGAAATAATCCAGAGGCCTCTGCTATTCATGCAGGACTTCCTACATTTAGAAAGTAGAAACTTTTTTACTTTTTGTTTTAACCTTTGGAATCTTTCATCTTACCATTTAGTTTCTTCGTCATAGATCAGGATCATTCTTCTGTTGAGTTCCATATGTTGCTTATAGTTGACTCAGTGAGTAGTTAAATGAAGTTGACAGATAAAATCAACAGAGGTTTATTGCCTTCTATATGTAAAGCTCTATTGTGGGAATTCTTCAGGTTAAAAACAGATAAGTCTGTTTTTTCACTTAAAAGCAGATGACCAGTAATTCAAAGAAATGGTAACATGCTTTATGAAGTCATAATTCATGTATTTTTGAAAACAACATATGCACACATTGTCTTAAAGGATAAAGTGCATTTTTAAGAACACATACAATAGAGTTAATTATCGATTTCTCAAAACAAATCCTGTATTTTATTTTTTTAAGTCTAAACTTGAACAGAATTATTTTTATGAACACAGCACAGTTGGCTACAGTCACTGATTGAATACATTCTATTCTAAAAATAATTTTTAAATTGAGAAGTTAACAATAGGATATTAAACTGCATGTCTGCTGACTAGAAAAAAGAAAATCATACTTGTATATTGTTTTGGGTAACTATGTGGAAATTATAATGCCAAAATAGACCCCACAATAATAAACATTTGATTTCAATACACATAGCAGTTGTCTCTTTTGCTAAGAATCTTCACGAAATTTCAACTAATGTTCAGTTTTAGATTTTCTCTTCATTTGTACTAAGAGGTATTCTGTAAATATTTATATAAGACAATGAAAACAATCAAACCAAAAATTAAAATTTTGAAAAATACTGGGCCCATATTTTCAGTCCACATGAGATCCTTAAGAAACTATTACAGTAAATATATTGAAGTCATCTTTCCTGTATCTCATATAAAAATCTGCCTACGCAAACGTTTCATAGAAATGTTTCTCTCTTATAAATCCTAAAAGTATACTTAAGCTATTAGCTCAGGAGGAATGTGGTAAATGCATGACAGTGTGAGAAAGCATTGATTCTCCTGCTGTCTTAAAGTCCAGGAAAGATTTGATCAAGAAGAAAAGTCTAGAAGAGAAATGTGACATAGTGAGTGGTGGTAGTCATAAACTTAGGAATAGATTTTTCTAATATTACATGTGAAGATTACTTTACATTAACATATGCCCTAGTAATGAGTTAAATATAAAGAACAAAATTGATATAAAGAACAAAATTGTAATTTGACTATACCATTAATTCTGATTATTTTGTGCTGATTGATCCATAATTATTCTATTATAGAAGGCTTGATGATATCATACCATTCATTCATGGAGTCTTTCATGAATTTATTTATTCATATGCATTCAACATGTAAAGTATGTGTTCAGTGCCCTCAAGTTACTCAGAAACTAGAGAAAGGAAATAGAGGAAGGAAATAAATTGCATTGTTAAAATAATACAATGTGACTAGATACATGTTATAATGCTGGAAGTAGGGCTGAGTAGGAGAGCTCAGGGAAGTCTTCATGGAGAAAGTTGCTTTGAGCTTCATCTTGAAGGATGTCCAGGAATTTTCCTGGTTGGGAAGATAATTTTGTGTAGAGAGAATAACACAAGCCAGCATTTCTGAGAACTAGATGTCAGATAAAAAAAAGATGTCCATACCTAAACATGCTTGGCAAACACTGGGTAAACAAAGGTAATAAAGGTCTCTTTATTGCAGCATTCTCAGAAATTTTAGCAAGTGTTTCTTAAATTTTCTGGGTTATAAATGTACTTTAGGTCACTTAATAAAAATACAGATTTCACAAACTCACTGTCTTAGTCCTTTCCATTTTGTTATAATAAAATACCACAGGCTGCGTAGCTTATAAACAGAAATTTACTCTCCACAGTTCTGGTGGCTGCAAGTGCGAGATCAGGGTGATAGCATGGTTGAGTTCTGGTGAAAGCTACTGTCAACTACGAATGGGCATTTTCCATTGGCACTTGCCGTCTACCTCTACAAGGATTAAATCATGTGCTGCTGCAGCTGCTGACTTTCGACACCCCCTGAAAGGAGTTCAGGTGGAGAGCAGAAATGAGGCACTCTGTGCTCTGGGAAAAACTAGCAGAACAGGTCTTCAGACAGTTAGATATTTTCAGGAGCCAATTTTATGAGCCTAATTCTTGTATCTTCTCATATCCAGAAAAGCACTAAAATCCTTCATGGTGATGTCTGCTCCTCGTGACTAGCAGTAACCTGCACAAGACTAGCAGAAATATTCTGTAAAAAATATATGCTCGATTGCATGCATTCCCCCTTCACCAAAATCACATATATACTGACCTTCCCCCCTGCCTCTTTGGAGCAGTTTCTCAGAGCTATCTGGGATGCTGTCTCCCAGGCTGCAGTCCTCATTTTGCCCCAAATAAAACTTAACTCGCAACTCTCACGTTGTGCATTTTTTTTAAGTCCACACTGTCTTTGGGGTTGCAGACTTCTCATCGTGTCTTCACATGGTGGAAGAGGCTTCAGATCTCAGTCCTCTTTCACACAGGCATTAATTTCATTCATGAAGAGAATGAGATTCTCTTCATGATTTGGGAGGGTCATGAGCCAAGATCCTCCCAAAGGCCGTACTTCCTAATACTATCACAATAGGCATTAGGATTTCAACATGTGAATTGGGAAGGGGGTAACATTCAGACCTCAGTGCCTACCTCAGATACATGATTCAGAATCTTCCTTTAAATAGGCCCGATAATCCATGACTTAAAAAAAAAATGTCTCAGGTGAGTCTTAAAATCTTTAGGTTTGAAAAGTACTACTTTAGATTTAAGCAATTGTGCAGTCAGGGTCTTCATAAGAAGAATGTGTTATATGCCACTTTTCAAACTTACTTGCTACTATAACTTTTATATTAGGAAATTCTTATTTTCATGTTATGAAATACTTGTGCTCCTCAGAGCATGTTTGATAATATCATCAAAATACAAAACATGGTAAGTTGAAAAGCTTACTCTATGACTCCTTAGAAGATCTGTGGTCTAGAACACCGGACTCTGGGACATGATACTGAAGAATTGTAGGGACCAGACAATGCAGCAGTGCTAAGCTTTGTGTATTTTATCTAATGAGTAATAAGGACTCCAGAATGATTTTTTGAAGTCAGTAAGATTAGGTTTGGAAATGTGAATGGATGACTATATATATGCTTCATCTTGTGGCACAACTTAATTATAAAGTTATACACAACACAAGACAACGATAAAACCAAATAGAAAAAGTAAATAAGAGGGAATTATATAAAATGGAGTGAGCAATGAAGCTGGTACACCAATGACTTCACTAATGAATTTACACATCTGTGGGGGGTGAGCTATAAAAGTGGCTCAAACTTTATAATGGGCAACCTAAAAAGGAACACAAAATCAAATTTGGGCTCAAAAATGATGTTGCTTGAGTATTTCTTGAATAAAAGAATTAAAAAGTGACCAAATGACTGAATAATTGACTGGAGATTTACTTTATAAGGAGATAAATCTAGTAGCTATATGAAAGATGGAAGGTCAAAGAAAGTTCTGGTGGCTGAAGCATGTCTGAGTGAGGCATGGTTATGTTTAGAGTAGGTGGCAGCAGTACAGATTCATAGGAAAAGCCAGATTTAAGAAATACTTTTGAGATTGAATTGACAGTTTTTATTTATTTATTTTTTTATTTATTTTATGGCTGTGTTGGGTCTTCGTTTCTGTGCGAGGGCTTTCTCTAGTTGCGGCGAGCGGGGGCCACTCTTCATCGCGGTGCGCAGGCCTCTCACTATCGCGGCCTCTGTTGTTGCGGAGCACAGGCTCCAGACGCGCAGGCTCAGTGATTGTGGCTCACGGGCCCAGTTGCTCCGCGGCATGTGGGATCTTCCCAGACTAGGGCTCGAACCCGTGTCCCCTGCATTGGCAGGCAGATTCTCAACTACTGCGCCACCAGGGAAGCCCAACAGTTTTTGTTAATTGATTTGATGTTGGAGAATAAAAAAAAAAAAACCCAAACAATGTGATGGGAGTTAAAGGTGACTCAGGGCTTCTAATTGACGGTGTACACTATTTTAAAAGATAAGGATTATAGAATGAAGACTAACCTGAGGAAGAGGTTGCTTGTAGGTGAAAGACAAGTTCAGTGTGGGATGAAGTCTGACATTTCAATAGGCTGTTGGAAATATACTTTGTGGAACTCAGGGAAAAGGGTATAGGCCAGTGATTTTCAACGAACAGTCCATGTATTTTTTTCTAAGAGATCAATAATATTAATTAGAATTTTTCTTCTTTCCCCAATAATACTGTAAAAGTGTAATAAAAGGATATCAGAAAATGAAGATAAGTATTTCAACATACCAGAATATGAGTGTGTGAAAAGCTGTCAATAAATATAATCATGACTACTTTAAAAACTTTGTGCTTTTTGGATCATAAAAAGAATGGAAAATTTTATTTGATTAATTTTAGTACCAGAAGAAAATATCTAACCCCAAAATTCAGATTAATGCTATCCATATTGTTTTGTAATAAAGAAAACAAATCAGGAGTAGGTTTTTAATAGATTTTCTGCTTTACTAAGTTCTATTGTCAGAAACCAAGAGGCAGGCAAAGCTGTGTTCATAAATAACACAGAAAACAAGCAAGCAAGGAACCAAGCAATATTTTGTTGTTAGATAATGCAGAGGTGAAAACAAAACCTTGGTTAGTCAATATTAGTTCTTTAACCAGCTTCAAGATCCCAGGAAAGTATATCAGAAAGTTTATTTAAATTATTCTGAGTTTGTTAAATTAATAAATAACAAGGAAAGAACCATTTACAAGTCTTTTACAGAGATTATTTTTACATATATAAAACCTCATCGGGACATGCTGCAACATGACAATTTAGGAACACCTTAGGGACTACGTATAATTGTTAGATCTTAGGAAAATGAGGAAGTAATATTTTTTTGTCCACTCAGGCATGATGGGGCACTCCCAGGGGAATCCCAGTCCTGGAAAAAACCTGTCAGTTTCTTTAATTCCAGACAATCTGGAGACCTGAGCTGTCCTTCCCTGGGCTATGGATGGAGTGGGGCTGAGGAGGTGCTGAGCTGGCTTAGCTTGGCTGTCACGAAAATGGGCTATTCAAGGGGCAATATTCACAAGTAAAACCAAAATCACAACTAAAATCTGAGTAGCGTATTCAAGTTGTTTATCAATTTCAAGACAAAGAGAAAAATTCATGTATAAGGACCCTGGATAGAAACAAGAAAACCGAGTAGGAAGAGGGGTTTTGAACCAGATGAAGCATGAAGAATCTCTTGGGCTGTAAAAATGTGGCTACTTCTGCTTTTCACAGAGCACATGTGACCTTGAAGAATAGAGGAGAGGAACTATAGGAGCAATTCTCAACTCAGTTATTGAAAATGAACATCAGTGATTGCTCAAAAAAACTCAGCAAATCAGCCATTGCTAGCATAGGTTCTAAAGCACCCCAAGGTTAATTCATTCCATATCACCCCAAGATTAGTTTATTTAGTGCTCATAAAGTGCCAGGAGCTGAACATAAAAGCAATGCCTGGCTCAACTCTTTATTTACTCTCATAGAATATTTTAGGGGTGTTAGAGTCCAAAAAACAATCACAACAAAATTAATTTGAATTCATGTAATAAGCATATGACTTAAAATCATTTGGGAAAGTATATAAAGAATGTGGTAAACCTACTAAATTATTGCAGCAATTTGTAGCTCAGAAGAGCATGAGGTTATTGAGCTGGGCTCAAATGCTACTCTTCCTCCAAGACTTTTCTAAATTAAGCAAGCTTAGTCTCCTTTGGAAAGTTCTTCAGATGCAAGTACTCATTCAGACAATGAGTGTGGTCTCATTTAATGGACTCATTATCTCTGTTTTTGCCCCATCCGGTTTCCCTGCCTTTATTACAGAGTTCATTTTGGAAACCTAACTATCTTCAAAGCAGTTGACAGATTTGATTCCTGGCCAACATACCAAACCCTCTTCATAGGAGCTCATAATGTTTAAAACAAAAATCTTTGGAAATGTAGTAGATGATGTAGGTACTCTCTGCTCTTAACTCCTACTTTCCTCATCTGGACCACACAGTTGAGCAATTGGTAAGCTACTTATTAGCCACTCTATAAATACTTTTTGACTCATCAAATATGTATGAGGTTTCATGGTTTGCTAATTGTTTGCCCTCTATAGGTCATATTTCCCCAAATGGAATGTAAACAATGGGATACTCAAATAGTGTTCTTTCTGTTCACATATCATCCCTTAGTTTTTTCTTCTAAAATATTCAGAAAAGGAGGAAAAAAAGTATTCTTTATCTTTCACCATGATTTTTCTACACAAACTGCAGAGAGATTTTGAGGTACTCTCAGTGGCCTTCATGAGAGCCAAGTTGTAATTTCAGGACATGAAGCTAATTCCAGCTTACATTTGTAATATATTTTTATGTCTCTTTAAAAGAAGAAAGAAGGTTTGAAAAAAGAAAGGATGGTGGTGATATAATAAACACAGGGAAGATTTAGAGGAGTTCAATGAGGACCATATAAATCAGAAAAAAAAAATGCTATATCCTGGAGGTAGAGAAAGAGAGAGGAAAAACTTTGCAATAATTCTGGTTGAAATGACAGATGAATGCAAAACACCTTTGTATGCGTGAGATGGGATTTGATTTGCATTATAAGCAAAAGCCTTTTATACTTGCTTGCTATTAGTCATTGCCCAAACTGGTAGCAGAACCAGCAGAATCGGTGGTAGAACTCAAGTCTTTTATCATTCAGCCCAGTGCATACTTATGATTTGCTTTTGGTACACAAGAATTGCTTTTCATCATGTTGAACTTTACTAAGATAAAGTAGATTGTTGTGCTTAACAATAAAACTGGATGTGTGGCTCTCTGACATATTTCAACTTTTTGAAGCATAACCTCCCAAAAAGCAGTAGACCAAAAACCACCCAAATGTTTTTCTATATTTTACTGTGACAGGAACACTATCAAGAGATTTTTTTGAGAGTAACAAAAACATTATTATTATAACATTAGAATGTTATTAGAACATTAGAACATTAGAATGTTATTAGAACATTCACCCATATTTATAAAATTAAAATCTTCCCCCCCAAATATAATAGATACTTTTGAATACTTGAATTTATTAAAAACAAAGAAATGAGGGAGTAAGTGTAGAATGGAGGATGGACCCCACTTTTTGATGCTCTCTAAAGCAAAATACATCTCAAAACATTCAAAAAATTAAAAATACAAGTATGAAGATTTAAAAATATTTGCATGAATCCAATTTAATATTTCTTAATCCTTAAAATGGTGATGACCACTTGAGGTAACTCTTCCTACTTCTTCTTATTCTCTGCCTACTTGCAGACTTTGACTTTCCTTCTACCTCTATTTTCTGGAGAATTTATTCTAATTATATGGTAGCAATATTAATCATAAGTTAAAAAAAAAAGAGAGACAATAAAACCCATTCCTCCTCTTGAAATAGAAAATCACTATAAAATAGCAGTCAAAGCTTTTCTTTTTCTGCCAATATTCACCCCATCAGGTTTTTTTCCCCTTATTGGCTTAATAGAGCTAATACTAACTAACATTTGTATAGTGCATTCTAGCTTACCATCCCAGCATTTTCACAAGCACTGCCTCATTAGTCCCCACAGTAAGCCTTTGGGGTGGCTATTATCATCACCATGCTGCAGACAGGGAAACTAAGATTCAAAGAGACTAAGCAACTTGTAAATAGTTTTCAGAATTCATTGGACTCATTATACAGCCATTAAAAATGAGGATTTTGTTGACAATTTAATGACATGAGAAAGTGCTCATGAAAAAAGTGTAAAAACAAAACCCAGCAGGCCATAAACTATAGTAAATTCATCCAATTTTCTCCTTTCTGCACTTCAAGTTTTCCATAAAAAGCAGGTACTAATTTTGATAATATGATTAGGTCCATAATAATTTTTATTGTCTAGCAAAAACAACATTAACCCCATACTATGTTCAGTTCCACTACCAATTTGCTTATAGAAAAACCATTAATGTCATAGCTGTATAACTGTAAACGAATATTTTTGAACAAATGAACTCAGGTCAGCACATAAACAGGTTAACTTCTTAATAAAATCATCAGTGTTTTGTTCTCCTTAATTATTTTTTCCCAGAAGCCATCGAATTAGGTGTCTATAGAAGTGGACTAACTAGAGGGTATTCACTGTCTTTAAGGAATCCACATTTTTCTAAACTCCTGGGGAGTATGCAGGACTCAAAATAGCTAAGATTTATTGAATAATTATTTTGTGCTAGGTATTTTATAAAACACTATAATAGATTAAGCCACTTAAGATCTGACAACATCTCTATGAAATTGGTCTTATTTATCATGCACTTTTACAGCTCGGGAAACTGAGACTTGGAGATGTAAGATGAATTATCCATGTTCACGGCAAGTGAATGGCAGAGATACAACTCAAACCCAGATATTTCTTTTTCCAAAGCCTCTGTTCTCAAGCTACTAATCCTACTCTCCTTAAATTGAAGAATGTATGAGTGACCTTAACCCCTGTGACCTGAACCTCAGCTAGTAACCTTAATTTATTAGCTCTACTTACTAACCTCCTTCATTATTTATTTTAAATTTTAGAGTCATATTTAATTCTTTGTTCTGTTGTGCATTAACCAGCTATTTGTTATTATAGAGATAAATATAAGCTCTCTTTTGCTGGCTTCCATTAACTAGTCATTTGAAGAGCAGTAGAAAGAACTGGGGAGTAAACAAACAAACAAAAAATTTGCCCAGTGATGAATTCACAATTCTCTGGGTTTTAATAAGTTTTGAAATATTAAGAGTCATTGGATTTTTACAGCCCAATTAAATTCACTCTGTGGAATTTATAAATAGAAAAAATATTTCAGGCAAAAAGATTCTTTTACTCATCAAATACTGATCACAGATGGTCTTACTTTTTATATCATGGGAATGGAACTTTCTGAAGATGCTCTCCATTTGAGATTTTGGGTTGGTGATAGGTTGCCTCGACATTCATCCAAACTGTATTTGAAAAACTAAATTATCCTCTTATCTTTGTGGCAATAAATTCTGACTGCACTAAACTCTCTGGAAGGTCATAGGTTTAAGACTGTAATGTGTCAAGATACAAAATGCCACATGTCACATGGGAACTGAAATGCAACCAAGGGGAAGTAACCAGTCTGAGGAGGAGCATTTTCTTGGTCACTGTAAATTTTTTTGGTTGTTTTCTATATGAAAAACACATCTCATGACTTTATTTAATTCTGTCTTTTAGTGAACCATTACCTTCACATAATAATATATTCTGTTCTCCACATTCAATTTGGTAGAATACGTGATAAGAATCATTTTAGAACTGACAAAGTTTTTCTAAATATTTCATTTATTTCTTTTATTTGTCTTGGAGAGGCTGGCCATCACCACTCCTGTTGCTCCTTCATGATGCTCTCACTTAAGTAGAATAACATAAGTTGCCCATCTTTATGTTTTATATGAATTGTTTTACTTATTGTATAAAATAAAATGTTATGCTATATTCTGTGACTCTGGGATCCCAAACTGCAAACGCAGATGTATAAGGCTTTAAAGGTCCTCAAATATGAGCATTCTTTGGTTACAAAGTAATTTACCCCAAGTTCCGTTAAAGATTATGCTTTTTAATGCACTTATATTTTTGAAAATTAAAGCTTACAAATCCCAAAGAATGTGTGAATTTAGAAATACTTGTAAATATATTACTGGAATTTTGATAGGTTTGCGTTAAATCTATAGATTAATCTGGCGATCATCAACATCCTTACTATGTTCAGTTTTCCGGATTATTAAAATGATTATTTCTCTTCAGTGCTTTGAAATTTTTAGTATACAAATACTGTACATGTTTTGTTAAATTTATACTTATGTATTTTGATTTTTGAGTGATTATAAATGGTACTGGTTTTAATTTTGGTTTCCATGTTATTATTGCTACTGTATAGAATAGATTGGTAGATTGACTAGTAGATTCCTGGAATTTTCTATGTAGATTACAATGTCACCTGCAAATAGAGAAAGTTTATATCTTCCTTTCCTATTTATATGCCTTTTATTTCCTTTTCTTTCCTCATTAACTGCCATGTTGAATGAGTGGTGAGAACTGACATCCTTGCCTTACCCTCATTTAATGAGGAATGCAGTCAGTCTTCCATTATGAAGCATGATGTTAGCTATAGATTATTGTTTTTCTTTTTTTAACTTAGTTTTGAATTATTGATTATTACATTACAGTAAGCAAATTTACATCTGTTTTATAATAAGTAAATGATAAGAATTTCTGTTCCCAGATTTCAGATGTCAGGATAATAAACACTCACCTGCCTCCTGACATAATTTGTAGTTTCATTCCCTTCCTGATACTTGGTAGTGCCTTAGCTTCAAGTGAGATGCAATAAAGTAGAGTGGCTAAGAGTACTGATAACAGAGTTGATCTGTCTCTATTTATCTTGCAAATCATATCACCCAGCTTTGTCCCTCAAGAGGGATTAAGAATCAGTTTCTGATCCTGGTAAAGTTTGTGCCAGTTAACCTTGCCAGAGTAATATTGTATGACAAAGGTTGGAATGTAATATATTTGATGCAGGTTGGGTCAGTTATCCAAGACAAGAGAATGAAAAAAATTACTCTTCCCCATGAAAAGGAAACTCTTCTGAATTTATTCTAGAAGCGTGAATGAAAATAACCGTGACTTAAAAAAATCTCCCAAGTACTATATGTATATATATTTATTGCTTATATATTTATTATTTGAAGTTTCTTAAAATTCATTGGATTATAATTTTATTGAAGAATCAGTAGATATGTTTTTTTGTATTTTTAAACTTATATATATATTCACCCTAAGTTTACAGAGATATGTACGTTTAAGTTAAGTGGTAAGCAAACCTTCACATTTAGATAAGTATCAGATATGGTTAAGGTTGTTAAATCCCTTCTTTTCAGCAAGAAGTTAATATAATTCCTTGTCTCTAAATAAAATGCCTCAAAAAGATATATTCACTTCCCTTTTGGGGGGTGGTTTTAGGGTATAATTTTAAAAGTCTAAGGTACAAACTTCCAGTCATAAGATAAATAAGTGTTGAGGATGTAATGTACAGCACGGGGACTATAGTTAATAAACAAATAAATAAATAAACAGAAATCAATCAGTTACTTGTGTGATGAAGTTTGATAACTTAGAATTGGGTTATAATGTCTGATTTATAGTAATACGAACCTGTATTCTAAATAACTTATAGATGACATGCAATATCTTTTTTTGCATTATGAGTCACTCATCTATCTGGAGGTCAAGATTGTAACACATAATGTTTTTTCAAGACTCGTTTTTTTCAGACATAGTTACAATTTTTTTTTCTTGTCTTGATCTCTTTCGAGACTCTTTCTGATATAAATCTACAATTTTTTAATGATAAATATGATAAATATTCACGGAATACAAATGGAATTAAACTGTGCTTTTCATAGTCGTGCAGAGGTTTGGAGATGTAGCAGTAAATTTTCTTCACTCATTATAGGAATTTAAATGCTATACATACTATTCTGTGAGGAATGATCTAGAAAACACCAAACTTTTAGAAATCAGAACATGTTTGTCTAGCTGTTCCACCAACAACATGGTGAGAAGATATGAAGGAGACAATTTCCCAACCCCTGCCAGCAAATAATTTCATGGCCTTGGGGAAAAGAAAATTAATTTTCTGGGTCTAGTTACCTCAAAAAATTTAAAGGATTGAACCATAAAATTTATTGTTTGATTCTCTTCATTTGAATTATTCATTAAAATGTTGCTTTATGAAAAAATTTTTGTGCCATGTTTATTACATTTAGAAAAGATCCAAAGAGTATCTGAAAACATAAGTCCTCTGATTTTCAGACTAAACTTCTAGTTTTCATTATTAGCTGGATAATTGTGATGATGATAATGCCATTTTAAATATTTTCAAATGAAAAAAACTCTGTATATTTTAAAAATATTTTCACCAAAGAAACTTAACATAAGATGGGCTATAAAGTATAGACAAACTCTATTCCTAGATGATGTCATTTTATCTTTTCTCCCTAATGCCAATATTGCGTGCTGGGTAATAACCTAATGAAGAATGCTTCCAGATATCTACCATTGCATTTAATAAACACTATGTGAGAAATTTTATGCAGATTATTAGTGAATTCCTGACAACACTGTGGTGATCTTTCATGCTGCATCTAGTATTTCTGGGTCTTTGCTTTGCAGGTAGATGATAAGACTGCTCTTTCAGACTCTACCATGACTGGGTGGGACCACATAGTGAGTGCTGGTTACTTCTGGACTGAATTATTTATTTGTGGGAGCTCTTTCCCTCTGCTTCAGCTAATAACAACTTTTCAGATAGTGGTTTCTTTCTCAGGCTGTGTCACAGAGTGAGCAGATATGATGAAGTCTGTCAATTCATGACAGACACATGGCCTGAGTCATTTTTTTATAAACTACTCAGGTTTTCAGGGTTTTTGTTACTGTAGCCTAAACTAGACTAGTGAAATGTCCTATTTTACAGGTTAAAATAAACTACGCAGCTAGTAAGAGGGAAAATTAAGATACAAACTCAAGTCAATTTCCAAAATGCATGCTTTTCCATACAGCCTACAGTGATAAGAGGCATCCCGTATCCCTTTGCACCAACATTTGCACTTTCAGACACTCAGTTTTATAGCTTTTGTCAGTGCCTCAGGTGTTTTGGTATTGTTGTAGAACACTAAGGTCATTTCTCTCAGAATGCATTAAAATATATTATTTATCTAAGGCTCAAATTCGTAACTCTGCTACTGTTAGGATTTTGCATAAGGAAGGCACTGGGAATTACGTAGAACATTTCACGGTCTTGATGTTGCATAACTCCCAGCTGCTGACCATATGAAGAAGCCACATAAACAATTGTAAACACACAACAGAGGGTTTTATTAAAAATATGTGAGCTCTGAGGTTGACCAAACACTGGTACAAATTCTTAAACTTTTTGGTTTGATTCAAAATATATAATAAACTTCAGCATAAAGAGCTTAGTTATAATGTACAGTTCCATCTCTTTTTGTTTAAAATAATATTTTCATTAATAGAAAAATGTTTCATTGGTCTTTTAATCTATTTTCTATTAAAATGAAAAAGTTTGGGGTAAAAGTAGATATTCTTTGTGCTACATGAGTCAACTTAGTTTATACACAGTCTTTATTCATTTTGCACAGAAATACTACACTAAATAATGGATTATTGGATAGTACCTGGAATGAATGATTATCCAATTTTCATGGTATTTACAACATTCTAAAAAATTAAAATTGGATTTTACCTCCATATCTCCGACACAAATCAAATGACCATTAAAATTATATGATATTTTAGTTTTGTATTACACCTAACTACAGAGTTTACTGGTCTAATGTGTTTTGGCTGTAAGCAAAGTTAATGATTTTACTTGCTTGAGTGCCATAAGAAGTAACTAAGGACACCCTAATCCAAAATCTAGAGTTGACTCAATTAATATGTCATATATTCCAAGAAGTTAAAAAAAAAAAAAACCAGTTGGATCCAACCTTCATAAAGAAAACATATTTATTCTAAAAGGAAGTGCTCTAAAAATGACATGTTCTGAAGCATGACAAAAAGCATGACCTAGGACATAATTTGGATTTCAAAACAATTCTGACTGACTTTGGAAGTCTCTTTTATCCTCTAAGTGGATTTCTTCTTCCTTAAAAAGTCAAAATAATATCCTTCCAGTATTATTATATCTAATCTAAATATCCTTGGGGAACAGAAAAGAGCTATCATTATACATGTTACATTTTTTAAAACATTACGAGAAAAATGCAAGACATAACCTAGGAGGTGTCAACTACAGACTACATAACCAACAATGGATTAATATTCAGAACATACAAAGAAACAAATTGAGGGAAAAATCAATATGATAATATACAAGCAACTCCTAAAAGTAAAATATTTACATGCAAGAAGAAACACATGCCTAATAAGCATAATCATGGAATTTCTAATTAAACCACAATTGACATCATCTTATACATACTTGTATGGGGGAAAATGGAAAGACCAGCTAATATTATGTATTCATAAGCATGTGAATAACAGGAGTGTAACCAGTGCCCCCACTTTGAAAAACAATTTGGCATGATTTTGTAAAGTTGAAGATGTAGATGTCTTACATTCAAACAATTTCAGTTCTAGAAAAATACCATGACATCCTCCAGCATTATGTTCCAGGAGACACATACAGGAGTATTTACAGACTAGTTGATAATGCCAAAACATTGGAAACAACTCAAACTATCTGTCAACCTGAGACTGGAAAAATATACATTGTGATACAAAACAACAGTAAAAATAAATGAACCTCATCTATAATACATAATAGATCAACAGGCCGCAGCTTACAAACATAAAATGTAGTATAAGAAAAAAGTTGGGAGATTGGGATTGACATATATACACTAATATGTATAAAATAGATAACTAATAAGAACCTGCTGAATAGCACAAGGAACTCCAGTACACTGTACAGTAGAAACTAACACAACGTTGTAAAACAACTATACCTAAATTTAAAAAAAAAAAGGAAAAAGAAGAAAGTTATAGCAGAATACATACTTTCTGATATGATTAAAATAAAGTTAATAAACTAAGTTCTATATTGTTATTGAACACCTATATATGCTAAATGTATAAGGAAAATAATCTATTACTATAGTTAAATCTGTACAAAGTATCCAAAAATATAGCATTATAACACTGACATTTCTTTCACACCTTTCACTGAGAGACCTCTTGCTAATGTGCATTTTCAATGGCCTTTTTAGTTGTGTAAGGCAGGGCCATAAACTAAACTTCTAAGAATATTGTTAATTTAAGAAACTTTGTCAGTATGTATTTTCTGTGTCTAAACCAAGCAAAGTTTCTTACTTAGTTTGAACGAATGGTTTATCCTATGTTTCTATTATGGGCCCTTAAACCCTCTAGTGGAGATTTTATTTGTTTCAATTTTGTGTTTGTTTTATAGCAAATGGTTTTACAGCAAATCTCTCATCTATCCCACTCGCCTATCTCTGAAATGACAATTACATGTCCACAAAGAGAAAGTATAAAATATGACCACTTTCAAGTAATAGTATGTCATGGATTCTGATGCCTTCCTGGACCAGGCCAGGAAGGCATCTCTCACCACTATTCAGCTCCCCCTAACTGGTCTCTGCTTCTTCTGCCTTCCTGCCCTTCAGTGTTTCCTCGACACAGAGATCAAAGTAACTAAGTTAAAAAGAAGTCAGATGATGCCACTTCCCTATTTAAAATCCTCCAGCGGCCTCTGGTTGTAGCCAAATGCTTATAAGGGCCTTTGAGACCCAATGTGATTTAGCCCCTTGTTCTCTCTCTAAGTCATCTGCCCTTTCCCTTGCTCATTCCTTTCTATTTCTATTCTGCCAGACGTGCTCCCACAGCAGGGCCTCTCTCTATACATGCCATTTCCTCTGCTCAAAATTCATTTCCTCTAGAATTCTGCAAGGCTTGCTGCCTCACAGCCTTTGGGCATTTACTCATTTATCACTTTCTCAGCAAAGCCTTTGCCAACAAATCAATTAAAAACTTCAACTTATTATTATCTATATGTGTGTGTGCATAGAATTTTAAAAACTTATTTATTCATCTTTTCCCTTGACTTCTAGAATGTAAGCAGTGTAAAAGCAAGAACCCTTCTTACCTTCTCCCTCCCCCCACCTCTTCTTTTTTTATGTATCAGGCATGCTGATGTCAGTGCCACACACATGGTAATACTCATTTTGAATGAATTATTCCTGAAATTTCTGGTATTAGGATTGAGGCATTAACTTCATAAAACCCGTTGTAAAAAAGAGGAAATATATGTTAAGAAGGAAACATAAAACATTTAAACCTCCTTGATACTTGTGATTCCAGGAGGAGAAAGGCCCTATAGGAATGGTGGCAGTACATCAAAAATTGTGAATTGTGAATTGAATGAAGGGATTTTGGCACACAGGAGAAGTAAATGTCCACGGGAAGAGGGAAAATTCTGGAATAAGGTTTAAACAACCTCACTCTCTAAGAGACGACATTGCATAGGACATTATAAAAATTTTCATTCAGCCTAATGATTTCATTCACAATTTAGGTTTACATAAGGGTTTTATGCACAATTCAAGCTTCTTTCTCCAAATAGATTCTTTTCTTCATTGCAAGATGAATTAATTCATTTAACGGCAACATATTTCATTTGCTATTATTGCTTCAAGTGGAATTAGGATCAGTACAAGGAAATCAAAAGTGTAAATTTTGTCATAAGTGCCTTACGCATGTATTGCTTTTGTTTCCCACAACTTTGAAAAACACCAATCAAAGGAAGTTTTTTTTAAAAAAAACACAAACTAAAAAGAATAGGAATAAATACTTAAGTTGTCATATTTGACCACATCCTGGTCAAATATTATTTTCTTTTATACACTAAGCATATGTAGACTGTAACCTCCCTGAGAGTAGGAATATTGTTTATTTTGTTCATTGGCTCTCTTAGTAAATTTCTGTTGCAATAAATGTTGCGTAGCTAACAACTCTCAGTGCCATCTACAAAAACATTTATTTTTTTATTCAAGGCTGTGAGTCATCCAAGGCTCTGCCGGATCCTGCTGGGTTCTGCTGAGCTGTCTGTAGCGTCTCAGGCCAGGTTGAGGAGATATAGGGAAGGTGTAACCATTCTCTGGGATGTGCTTATTGTAGAACCAGAGCACATGGCCAAGACATTTAGCAAAGCTTTTAAAGCTTCTCCTTGGATGAGGCACATAATGAGCTCACTCACTATGCTTTGCCAGAATGCATCATATGACAATGGAATGAGGAACTTACAGGAATTCATGGTAAGTCTGAGCGTGGACAATTCTCTTACACAGGAGGAGTGGATACCTGGAAATAACAGTATAGTCTACCACAATGATATAACCCAAGCAACTAGAACAATGTCTGTTACATCAATGTATATTGAATGTGTATTTTTAAGATTTAACAATTGATTTTTTTTGATTTCACACCTGAAACTTAGATAATAATAGTAAATAAATAATTTTACAATTGATCAAGATTAGGAAATATACCTGTTATATATGTATAGATATATGTTTTTGGGGGTTTTTTTTGTTTATTTATTTATTTATTTATTTTATTTATGGCTGTGTTGGGTCTTCGTTTCTGTGCGAGGGCTTTCTCTAGTTGCAACAATTGGGGGCCACTCTTCATCGCGGTGCGTGGGCCTCTCACTATCGCGGCCTCTCTTGTTGCAGAGCACAGGCTCCAGACGCACAGGCTCAGTAGTTGTGGCTCACGGGCCTAGTTGCTCCACGGCATGTGGGATCTTCCCAGACCAGGACTTGAACCCGTATCCCCTGCATTAGCAGGCAGATTCTCAACCACTGTGCCACCAGGGAAGCCCCGATACATGTTTTTTGAACTAGGAAAATCAAAGACCATTGATCTACTATAGTGGTCTACAAACTTGGGTATAAACACACCCAAGGATATGTGAAAGCTTCTCAGTGAGTATGGTGGGCATCAGGATCATTAAAGGAATTAATATTCAAATCCTCAACTTCCATGTTATTCTTTCCTATTATTGTTCCTCCTAAGAAAGTATTTCTAGTCTGCCAACTCTCCTATCTCAGCTCCCTTTTTACAATTGCCATTCTACGACATTAAAAAGAAGGCATATTCCCTCCCATGGAGAATCTTTTCAGCCCAGGGTCCAAAAATCTCCAGGGCATCAAACAAAGGAATGTGTTTCTCAGTAAAAGCCAGGCAAAGAGAGCTTCATGGGGTATATGTCCAATTTTATCCCTGTGACCCACTCCAGGCAAGGTTCCACGCCATTACGCACTTTCTCCCTTAACTGTCTTAGGACTGAAATTCAAAAGTGAAGAGGTTTACATATGAGTATATATATTATAATGTTAAAAATAAAGTCTGGTTCTTTCTGACAAAAAAACAAAATTGATTTGACAATGAGGACTGACTTTGTCAACTGGATTATATGGTAACATTTCCTATAAATTGAATGAGTTAAGTTTGTTACTCTGAGGTTATAATAAAATACAATTAAAGCACTAAAGTTTATAATATATAATATTCAGGAAAATATATCCTTCCCTACTATTTAAAATCATAGTCATTTTTTATCAAATTTAAAATGAACAAGAGAGTACATAGTATTTCAAAAGTTTTTTACATGGTATGCAAGCAAAAGTGTTTCATCTGGACTGTGGAGACAGGAGCAAAATGAGCTGCTAGTGTAGTATGAAGACACTGAAGACATTTTATCTAATTAACAATTATACATGAGGCTAACTCTATGTGTTACTTGCATAAAGCTAAGGATTTCTAATAAACGTCTAAAATCTCCACACACGAAACCAAATATGGGGTTTTATCATTGATACTTTGAAGGTTTTATTTTGTTGAGCTGTTAGAAGAGCAGGTCTACCAACTACTGTGAAATAAGCACAGGAAATGCAACATAATGATAAGGATCTGAATGTCATTATGGTTATTCTTTTGCAACTAAATTATGTAGTCACTAGTCATTCATAGAGGCTGCATTCACACATGGTAAACCACAGTTGAGGAGCTGGAAGAGTTTGTTTTAAGGGTGTAAAATAAATCATTTCAGGGCTGTAATGAGTGAGTTGCTGGGCTCGGTACCACCTACTTCAGTTATCAGAGCTGAGATGAAGGTGCAGTCAAACAATCAACCTCTTGAAATTTAAATATATATGAAAGAATTGCTGGCTATAAAGCAGTCTGAACTGTATATAAAAAAGTTATAATAGACAGTCTGAACTGTATATTATAAAGTTGATTGGCTTAGACTACTAGAACTCCTTTTTTAGCCACACAACAGTTCTTTTGTTGCAAAAGTTGTATTTTACATCAATCACCTGCCAGTGAAATATTGAGCTTCTGAACTAAATTCTTAAATGCATTTTCAGAAATTATGTTATTACTTCTTTATATGCTAGTTAAAACTCTGATTCTGATGGCGTTCTAGACACACAACGACCTTATACATGATTCTAAATATCTACAAATGAAGGAAAGCTCTTGATCAATGAAGTATGTTGCCCTATATCTAGATGTATTCCAAATATTTGATGTAAAAAAAGTGACGATAATTAATATTTCATTTTATTTTAGTATCACTTGGACACAACATAGAAAAATAAAATTTAAAGAAACCTCATAACAAAGACCATCATATAATTTTGATTTAAGTAGTTGGGAGGAAAGGACTTGAGAATTACATTTGTAATAAAAGACAGAAAGTAAAGGCTCTCTTCCAGTACTGTTATAAGCCATTTTGATTTGGTTTGGAAACATGACTTCATCTTTCTATATGTTTTTCCCTCTATATTTAAGCAAGTATGCTATTTGAAGGGAAAATATCAGGTACACAGTTATTCCTCGATGTAAAATTAAATTCAATAATTAAATATATTAAATGTATTTTCTAAGTTGGAACAATTCAGTAAGCTATTGATTGACCCATTTCCTTAAGTATATTTTATAGTTTTTTCCACTTTTTTTTTGTCCTGACTACAGGGTTAAGGCTTTTGAAGCTTAAATATAAATCAATTAATTATCTTTTAAAATTAATTCTCTTTTAAAACTGACATGTTAAATTACAAGATGTTGCAACAAATGGCCTGTTACATCATATAGCAAAACTTTTAAACATGTTATCATATTTTTATCAAGCTACCTGAGTATTTTGAAAGCAAATACATAGAAAAATAATTGAATTTATTTGCTCATTGTGCTCTGTTTGACAGCTCTCCACCCACATATTCTTTCTCTGCCCTTCTCTATACTACTCTGTGTCCCAAAAGGCTGATGCCAATGGGATGTATCAATCAGCCTCTTTACCCTTTGGCTTCCAACTACATTTGGTTATTTCAACAGAGTTTCTCAACCTGGACACTGCTGACACTTGGAGCTGGATAATTTTTTTGTTGTGGGGGTCTGTCCTGCCTATTGTAAGATATTTAGCAGTACCATTGGCCTCTACCCACTAGATGTCATAACATGTCCTCCAGTAATGGCAATCACAAATGTCTCCAGACATTGCCAAACATCCTGGGGCAGGGGGGCAAAATTGCCTCTGTTGAGAACCACTGGTTTAACAAGAGGAAACAATAGAAGATGGAAGAGGGAGAGAAAGAGAAGTGATCTGGGCACTTAAAGCTACCCCAGCCCTGGCCAGGTAGTGGCTTTGACAGTAGCTTCATTCTTCTATTTGTGACTTCCATCTGGAGGTCCTCTTCTAAGGCTACATTTCTCACTGGGTTTTCATAACAGTAACAGCATTCTCTCCCCTTGCCATATTAGGTTTAGGGGTGGTAATGGCTTCCCACCGTTGCTAGTACCTGGGTAGTTCACCAACCTTTGTTTGTTCCTTAAACTCTCACACTCCTGTAGACAATTCCTTTATTAAACTCTTTTCAATCTATTTCCTGCTTAATTCTTGGCTAATAAAATACACCTTTTTGGAAGATGCATTATGTGTCTAGTAAGCACCTTGTTTTTGCTAATCAATCTCCACCTCCACCTCCTCTCTCTTAAGATGCACTTTCAATAGAGACAACACAGCAACATTGACATCATTTGAACTGCACTACTATCTGTATTGACTCATTTTCAGAAAATATCCAACTTTCCATTCCTTGTGTATGTGCTAGTGTTCCTGCTCCCCATGATTAAATAATCTCCCCAACTCTATTTATATTCACCTCAAAAGGCTTAGGGTTAATTCCTATGTTCACAGGAAGAATCTTCTCCAGTCTATACTGAACTCTTATTTATCTGAAACTTTAATTGGTGTACTGCTATGGACTGAAAGTTTGTGTCCCTCAAAATCATGTTTTGAAACCCTAATCCCTACTGTGATGGAGATGCAGTCTTTGGGGGGTGATTAGGTCATGAGAGTGGAGCTCTCATAATGGGATTAGTGCTCTTAGAAAAAGAGACACAAGAGAACTTGCTTCCTTTCTCTCTCTCTGCCATATGAGGATACACTGAGAAGAGAGCCATCTACAAACCAGGAAGAAGGCTCTCACCAAAAATCAAATGGGCTGGCACCTTAATCTTGAACTTCTCAGCCTCCAGAACTGTGAGAAATAAATGTTTGTTATTTAAGCCACTCAGTCTATGGTTATTTGTTATTGCAGTATGAGCTGACTAAAGTAGGTACAAATATTGTTATCTTAAAGTTAGATATATATACTACGCAAACGGTGCCTAAGCACTACAGAGGTAGAAATCATTTCTTTTTAACTTTTATCTCCTTCACAGGAGTTAATGCTGTATTAGGCACTTCAAAGATGTTTAATAAGTATTTGTTGAGTTGTCCTTAAAAAGTAGCTGTTGAGTTAATAGCTTTCTAAATTTTACATATCAGAGAAGTCCTTTTGAAATTTTATTTTTTCTTCCTTTTTTTCTGAGCACATTTTATGAGGATTAAGGAATTGATCATATGAATTGCTTTATTCAGAACTGTATTAAGGCTACTTATGTAAACTAAATTGCCTACTGAGTAGTTCTCAAATGGATGTCTTTGATGAGAAATCTAAGAAAATAGTGTTATGAGCAGTGGGTATTAAGTTAAATAAAATTATGATATTGTTTTTTTAAACACATAGGTTGAAATCAGAAATACCAATGTCAAATTTAGTATGGTTATTTTGAATTACTATACTGAAATATTAAATTCTCAGTTTTATCATATTGTATAACAGAGGAAAATTGCTAGCGCAATCAGTGTTTAGTCCATGAACAAGCATTTGTTGGATGTATATTATAGTGATAGCACAGCACTTAATACATGGATTAAAAATGCAAAAGTCATTGCTTTTGAAGAATGTACAATTTAAGAAGAAGTTTAAATACATTAAATAATATAAATCCTTGCATGTTATCTGATAGGTTCCAGAAGATGAGTAAGGTGTAGTAGTTGGTGTCTCTAGCAAGGTAGCAAACCAGTCAGTTGCTGGAACACAGGATCAGTCCAGCCTTTGTGGAAAGAAGATAAAGATAGACTGGAGATCAAAGCTTTATGCAATAGGACAGTTTTTGTCAAAACAAACAACTTTTAATCGAAATATAGTTGATTTATAAGGTTATATTAGTTCCAGGTATACAGCAAAGTGATTCAGTTATATATGTGTGTTCTTTTTCAGATTCTTTTTCTTTATAGGTTATTACAAGATATTGAATATAGTTCCCTGTGCTATACAGTAGGATCTTGTTGTTTATTTTATATATAGCAGTGTGTATCTGTTAATCCTAGTTTATTCCTTCTGCCCCTTTCCCTTTTGGTAACCATAAGTTTGTTTTCTATGCAATAGGATAGATTTCTGATCCCAGAAGGTTGGATTCATGTAGGTATGACTTACACAGTGGAAGTTAAAGTAGAAACATGCTGCTTAGCTGGCTCAGCGTGGCTTAAACGTAAATCATGAGGTCATGCTGCACCTAAGAAGGCCACAAGATTAATTCTAGACTTTACCCACTAGTAAAGAAGGATTTTCTAATATACTTCCAGGTGTGATCCTTATTAGTCCACAAATTTGATGGGAATGAGTCCATAGATAGAACTATCTGAAGTTGAACTTGAGTACAAAAAATGATGATTAAAGCACTCTTTCATTTATTCACATATTTAACTTACAGCTATTGATAATTTACTAGATGACGAACACCATGCCAGGAACTGATGACATACCAGTAACTAACATAAATACCTTGATCTCATGATACTTACATACTAACAGACATGGATAGGCATAATTCTTACATTCATCTGCATAGTGCTTTTCCTATGAGAAAAAAATAATTGAAGAAGATCTCAGTGAAAAAATGTCATATTGGAGTTTTTGATTTGGCCCTAATTTGCTCTTAAATAATCTGTGGTTTCTACTTACCTTTCATTATTCTTTTGAGTTTTGGGGACTAAATAGGCTCAACTGAGGAAAACTCCAAAATGAGGAAAATTTGGGTTTTGGTGTTATTTATTGCATTTTAGTATTCTTTGTCCTCATCGCCCCTTAAGGCATTTTCCAATGGGAGAACAGCATAAAGAAATAGAAATATTACACTTTGGAGGTTAGGGTCTGTTGGATTTGAATCTGGAGTCTGCCACTTATTAATTGCATATCTTGATGCTCAGATATCTAGAGCCTCTGTTTCCATAACTATAAAACAGAGTTGGGAGCTGAGACTGGCTGAGGAGAGACCAGCAGGAGAGTGCCTATCTCTGCTCTATTTCTCCCAACCTCCTGCAGCTGCTGGGCTCCCTCAAGTGCTCTGAGAAGCTAGGAGAGATCGGTAGAATTTATGCTTCCAAGGTAGATTTGAATTTTTAATGATATATATATATATATATATATATATATATATATATATATATATATATATTAGATCGCTAAACCTCTTTCTCCAGCACTGTGTTAAGAACTTGAAACAAAAACAACCAAAAAATAATATTCAGATGAATGTACTCTTCTAGATTTTCTAGGAAATATTATATATCTCTCCTCTTTTTCACCCAGTCCACAACCTCACTGAGTTCTACTAAGTAGGTATCGCAAGAAAAGATCAGAATATATTAACAAAAGTGAGTCTCCTTCTGAAAGTGAGGTTTTCCAGACCAGCTCATTTATTTTCTGGCAAAGATTACCGTCACACGTCCAGGGCATTGTTTGCCTGGAGTCAATTCCTGTGGTTCCCATAGTTGGAAGGGAATCAGAAGAAGTAGGAAAGACAGATGTTGGGCAAGGCTAACCATTAGTCGGCAGCAGCAGCTTCACATGTTTGAAATCACGCTGTGGTTTTTTAAGTTTTATTCTTATTGTCTGTTCAGCCTAAACACTTGCCACTCTTGCTGTGAAGCTAAGGATCATAAAGACTGGTGTTGCTTAATCACATTGCTTTAATACCTCACTGTTATAACCAATGCAATCCAGAAATATCTCAAAAAAATGAGCATATTGTAATGGTACATTAGAAAAGTTCACGGTCTGAGGGTTCATTGCTGATTTTAAAGATCATTCTTAGAGTTTCACTTGCTTTAAAGGAAGGTAAAACTTACTCGTCTGGAAAATTCGTGGGTAAAACTGTCACTGTTTGCAGATGACATGATACTATACATAGAGAATCCTAAAGATGCCACCAGAAAACGACTAGAGCTAATCAATGAATTTGGTAAAGTTGCAGGATACAAAATTAATGCACAGAAATCTCTTGCATTCCTATACACTAACAATGAAAGATCAGAAAGAGAAATTAAAGAAACAATCCCATTCACCATTGCAGCAGAAAGAATAAAATACCTAGGAATAAACCTACCTAAGGAGATAAAAGACCTGCACTCAGAAAACTATAAGACACTGTTGAAAGAAATCAAAGATGATACAAACAGATGGAGAGATATACCATGTTCTTGGATTGGAAGAATCAATATTGTGAAAATGACTATACTACCCAAAGCAATCTACAGATTCAATGCAATCCCTATCAAACATACCAATGGCATTTTTTACAGAATTAGAACAAAAAAAAACTTAAAATTTGTATGGAGACACAAAAGACCCCGCATAGCCAAAACAATCTTGAGGGAAAAAAACGAAGCTGGAGGAATCAGACTCCCTAACTTCAGACTATACTACAAAGCTCCAGTAATCAAGACAGTATGGTACTGGCACAAAAACAGAAATATAGATCAATGGAACAGGATAGAAAGCCCAGAGATAAACCCATGCACATATGGTCACCTTATCTTTGATAAAGGAGGCAAGAATATACGATGGAGAAAAGACAGTCTCTTCAACAAGTGGTGCTGGGAAAACTGGACAGCTACATGTAAAAGAATGAAGTTAGAACACTCCCTAACACCATACACAAAAATAAACTCAAAATGGATTAAAGACCTAAATGTAAGACTGGACACTATAAAACTCTTAGAGGAAAACAAAGGAAGAACACTCTTTGACATAAATCACAGCAAGATCCTTTTTGACCCACCTCCTAGATAAATGGAAATAAAAACAAAAATAAACAAATAGGACCTAATGAAACTTAAAAGCTTTTTGTACAGCAAAGGAAACCATAAACAAGATGAAAAGACAACCCTCAGAATGGGAGAAAATATTTGCAAATGAATCAATGGACAAAGGATTAATCTCCAAAATATATAAACAGCTCATGCAGCTCAATATTAAAGAAACAAACAACCCAATCCAAAAATGAGCAGAAGACCTAAATAGACATCTCTCCAAAGAAGACATACAGATGGCCAAGAGGCACATGAAAAGCTGCTGAACATCACTAATTATTAGAGAATGCAAATCAAAACTACAATTAGTTATCACCTCACACCAGTTAGAATGGGCATCATCAGAAAATCTACAAACAACAAATGCTTGAGAGGGTGTGGAGAAAAGGGAACCCTCTTGCACTGTTGGTGGGAATGTAAATGGATACAGCCTCTATGGAGAACAGTATGGAGGTTCCTTAAAAAACTAAAAATAGAATTATCATATGACCCAGCAATCCCACTACTGGGCATATACCCAGATAAAACAATAATTTAAAAAGACAGATGAACCCCAATGTTCATTGCAGCACTATCTACAACAGCCAGGTCATGGAAGCAACTTAAATGCACATTGACAGATGAATGGATAAAGAAGATGTGGTACATATATACAATGGAGCATTACTCAGCCATAAAAAGGAACAAAATTGGGTGATTTGTAGAGATGTGGATGGACCTAGAGACTGTCATACAGAATGAAGTAAGTCAGAAAGAGAAAAATATTGTATATTTATGCATATATGTGCAATCTAGAAAAATGGTACAGATGAACCAGTTTGCAAGGCAGAAATAGAGACACAGATGTAGAGAACAAACGTATGGACACCAAGGGGGGAAAGTGGTGAGGGGGGAATGAATTAGGAGATTGGGATTGACATATATATGCTAATATATATAAAATAGATAACTAATAAACTGCTGTAAACTGTATAAACTAATATAAACTAATATAACTGCTGTATAAAAAAGTAAACTAATTAAATTAAATTTAAAAAAATAAAAAAGAATATTAAAAAAAATGCGTGGGTAATTCTTAACAGTCATACCACAGAAAGCCAGCTATATCTCACTTGAAAGTGATACACAGATAATTCTCTGCCCCTCAATCCCTTTTACCAGGAGGTTTCCCTTCTCAAAAGCAGTAACTCAAATTCTTGAAGTTGCGGTCACACAGGCAGTTCATAAACAAGCTTCGCTCTCTATTTGCTGCGCAGCATTAGCAAATCCCCTCACCTCTCTGAGCCTTGGTTTCTGTTTTGTAATTGATGATTGCTAAGAACTGCGAAGAGGCTGATATTTTACCCCAAATTTAAACAAACACATTAGCATGCCTCATTTTCATGGACTCTGGCAGAAGACACAAAACTACTGGATCAGAGAAAAAAGACAATTTATTACTCACAGCAATAACAGTAACCAGATCATCATTTTCCTGTGCCCTTTCCCCAAGCCTCAATTCCCACAAAGTAATGCAATGAGGGCTTTTGAGAATACAGAGGCAGAAGGGACTTTTATATTAACATTTACTTAATCATCCAGTTTTTTGGTTTTTTTTTTAAGAACAGTGTTTCGTGCTCACTCTCAGTTTTTGCTTTTATCACTGAATATAGAGATTAGGTAAATCTTTTCATATACTTTTGCTGGGTTTAGTTAGGGAATTTACTGTTTCTTCAAACAAGGGCAAGACCCAGAGGGTGTAAATATTTCTTATAAACTTCCAAACTGACCAAAATCTTTTCATTAGTTGTACCTGGTGCCTCTGAGCCCTAAACCTTAGTGGAGTCTGTGACATGAAAATCTTACTTATTGGCTTCTTTCCTGTAGACCTAGATTTTACTTTTCCCCAGTCTTCTAAATCAAGCACCACCTTCCATCCATTTTCTGGCTTTCAGAATTTTATTGACGTGCCGTGTTTGTTGTTATGTCTATTCCCTTTTCCTTTGTCCTTGTAGGTTTAAACCTATTTTGTTGCCTCAGTCTCATTTAAATCAATTATCAGGAGGAAGTACAGCCTAATAAAAAAATCTCTACAAGCATGTTTTTAGAAGTCTATATTCTGAGATGTTGCAAGTGTTTTCATACTCTTTTGAGCCCAAGTTATTAGTTTGTATAAACAATCCTAACATAAATAGTTCTATAGCATTTATTTTTCCTTAACATTTTTTTTCTCCTCTAGATGTAAAAACATATTTATTTTGCTGTGGAGACCTACGACACAAAAACTTTTTCTGAATTCTTAAAAAGATCATAATTATTCAGTCTTCAAGGTGATGTTAATATCATGTGATCTTGTGTAAATTTCTTGTCCTGACTCTTCCCCTAATTGGCTGCATTTGTCTGTTTGATTTCATTTCTCTGATACGTAAAAAATGTCAGTGCTTTTGTAAAGATTCAATGTGACATACACATATTAAATGATTTAAATACAACAAAATATTTTATAATGTAAAAGATTAAAGGAAAATATTCCTCATAATTTAAACTTTTAAAAACAGTGTTATTTTTTCCAAATCATCATTTTGTTTGATTTCTTTGTATACTCTTCCAATTCCCTGTTATTCTCTTGAACTATAAAATTCCATCCTAGACGTAGTACCTTTAAATGAGACTTACCAATGGCAAATATACTGCTCTCTGTTTTTGTTCATTCCATTAACATGTTGCATTCCAGTATTTTGTCAGCTTTTGAAGTGTATGTGGAATTCCATTTTAACAAATATCATTGTAATGCCAATTATCCAAAAGAGAGTATTTCCAGGTTCCAGAACGCATGAAAAGGGAGTATGACAGTTCAAATACTATTGTATTTTACTGACTTGGATACAGCAATCTGTATTACTATGTTTTTTTAAAGTCTTTATTGAATTTGTTACAGTATTGCTTCTGTTTTATGTTTCGGGGTTTTGGTCGCGAGGTATGTGGTATCTTAGCTCCCTGACCAGGGATCGAACCCACACCCCCTGCATTGGAAGGTGAAGTCTTAACCACTGGACGGCCAGGGAAGTCCCAGCAATCTGTATTAAATGAAAACATCTGTTTACAAGACATATTTAGACATCCCTGTCTACCTAGTAATGTTTTAAACATAGACCTTGTTCTTTAAATTATTAGGTATAGCGGATAATTGAAGAGAATAGAAATTGTTATTTAATATTGTAATAGCTAGAATTCATCTAGAATATTTAATATTCTAATGCTAGAAACACCTAGTGTTCTGAAATGTTTTGTGTTGCAAATGCACCATACCTCAAAAGCGGTGAGGAGAGCCTCTCAAGGACTTAGGACTGTGGCAGTTTTAAAACATAAAATGAATTATTTGATGTGATGCTTTATCTCATCATGATGTGTGGTCTATATCACCTCTCCTTGAATCTGGGCAAGCTTGTGACTGCTTCAACCAGTAGAATATAGCATACAAGCTCATGAAAGACTGCACAGTTTCATCTTGTTATCTGGAACACTTCTTCTTGGAGCCCTGAGTCATCATGTAAGAAGTCTTACTACTCTGAGGTTGCCATGCCATTAGGAAGCCCTTGTTACATGGAAAACCCACATTAAGACATTCTGGTTGACAGTTCCAGCTAAACCCAAATTTGAGTCATCCCAGCCCTGGCACAAGATAAATGAGTGAAAATGCATCCAGATGATTCCAGTCCCCAGCCTGTCAAGTTACTTCCAACGATTTCAATCTTCTCATCTCAGACCCCAGACATCATGGAGCAGAGACAAGTCCTCCAACCTGTGCATGTCTGAATGTCTGATCCATAAAGCTGTATGCATAATAAAATGGTAATTGCTTTATGCCACTAAATTTTGGGATTTGTTTTGCAGCAAACAATATCTAACTAACCTTAAATCAGCCATGGCCTTGAAAGAGTTTCATTCTTTGCTACAGAAAATTCAAAAAAAAAAATGATCTTTGGATCCATCACCTTGCAAAAGTCAAGAGAAGCATAACAAATTACCTTTTGAAATCAGAGGATGCCCTCTAATGCTGTCTGTCTTGTTTAGTAATGAATGTATTGGACATGCTTTCATTTTCCTGCTTTATGTAGGCACACTTTGCACTTTTAAAAATTTAGAGCCTCATAAATATATTCACTTTTCTTATGTGTAGAATAAATTATTATTTTAGTAATACGATCTCACAGATAGTAGAATGCAAATGTGTCAGAATTTGTGATGGAGATATCATGTATCACAAAATAAATTTCAAAAAGTACACAAAGTCAGGATTAGAGATGACAAGTTGGAGTTGGGAGATATTCTCAAGAATATATCTTTAAGACTTCCCTGGTGGCACAGTGGTTAAAAATCTGCCTGCCAATGCAGGGGACACGGGTTCGAGCCCTGGTCCGGGAAGATCCCACATGCCGCAGAGCAACTAAGCCCATGCACCACAACTACTGAGCCTGCATCTAGAGCCCGCGAGCCACAACTACTGAGACTGCACGCCACAGCTACTGAAGCCAGTGCGCCTAGAGCCCTGCTCTGCAACAAGAGAAGCCACCACAATGAGAAGCCCACACACTGCAACTAAGAGTAGTCCCCGCTCTCCACAACTAGAGAAAGCCCGCGTGCAGCAACGAAGACCCAATGCAGCCAAAAATAAATAAATGTTTATATTTTAAAAAAAGAATATATCTTTATTGGCATTGTTTGGTCTCTCATGCAATTAGTAATTTACAAAGTATTTCTTGCCTAAAACCTTTTCCCTTTCATTTTTCTTCATGTCCAAGTTACTATTTTCTTGAATACTCAAAAGCGCAATATTCTTTACACCGTGAATGCTTCTCTGAAACTATGCATATCTTTTTCAACACATTTTTAAGAAAACTTTAATAACTGTGTCAAAAATTTATCTAGAAAAAAAAAAAACTAGGTGTCCTGTAATTGCCCTTTGCAGTGGGTTATGGCAATTGAAGATGTATCTAGAGAATTGCACAGAAGTTTATATTAAATAAACTTGGGATAGAAGTGTTCATTCAGAAATAAATGCTTTAGATTTACCTGGGATAGATATGCTCATTCGAAAATAAAAAATGTTCAACTGGGATTATTCAGCTATTTTTGAAATGAGGGAAATTTAGTAAGGGAATTCCCAAGTAACTTTTATGCTTCCAGAGTAAATAAAAGGTGATTAATTCTTAAGAGTCCCCCCTGACTAAAAATAAGCAAACCGTTTATAAAGGGTCAGGATGCATAGTAAGTTACAGGTTGAATATTAGCAATGATACCTGCAGGAATTCTTGCTAACTAGTAAACACATGGCAGGTCACTCTTAATGTGTAGTAATGTGTAGCTCAGGCCATCATCATTCACACCCTTTCTAAGGATATATGTTCTAAGGATGCCTAATTCAGAAGAAACACAGTTACATCCTCACCAAGGAATTTTTGGCCCTTCAGAGATAGTAAACAGATGACATTAGTTAAGCTTTATCATACCTGGGAGTGCGTGTGGAAAACTAGAAGAATAGCAGGTAAGAGTTAATATTTACTGAGTCATAGATAGATAGATAAATATACATACAACCAGTCTTTTAAGTGCTTTATATCTATTATTTAATTCTTACAACAACCAAATGAGGTAGTATTATTTTCTTCATTTATAGATGAGTCAGCTGAGGCCAAGAGAGTTTATTTCCTGCAAAGTCATCTAATCAAGAAGTAGTAAATATGGAATTTAAAACGAATTGTTTCTTAACCTATATTCTTAATATTATGCTCTAAAAATACTGTCTGTATTTATTTATTTATTTTGAACTTCTTTTTATATTGGGGTATAGCTGGTTATCCATGTTGTGATACTTTCAGGTGCACAGCAAAGCGACTCAGCTGTACATATACATGTATCCATTCTCTCCCAAACTCTCCTCCCATCAGGCTGCCACATAACATTGAGCAGATTTCCCTGTGCTATACAGTAGGTCCTTGTTGGTTATCCATCTTAAATATAGCAGTGTATACATGTTGATCCCAAACTCCCTAACTATCCCTCTCCCCCACCCTTCCCCCTTGATAGCCATAGGTTTGTTCTCTAAGTCTATGAGTCTGTTTCCATTTTGTAAATGAGTTTGTTTGTATCATTTTTTTTTTTTTTAGATTCCTCATATAAGGGATATCATATGATATTTCTCTTTCTCTGTCTGAAGACTTCAATCAGCATGACAATCTCTAGGTCCATCCATGTTGCTGCAAATGGCATTATTTCATTCTTTTTAGTGGCTGAGTAATATTCCATTGTATATATGTACCACATCTTCTTTATCCATTCCTCTGTTGATGGACATTTAGGTTGTTTCCATGTCTTGCCTATTGTAAACAGTGCTGCAGTGAACATTGGGGTGCATGTATCCTTTCGGACCATGTTTTTCTCTGCATATATGCCCAATAGTGTGATTGCAGTTTCATATGGTAGCTTTATTTCTGGTTTCTTAAGGAACCTCCATACTGTTCTCCATAGCGGCTGTACCAATTTACATTCCCACCAATGGTGTAGGAGGGTTCCCTTCTCTCCACACCTTCTCCAGCATTTATTGTTTGTGGATTTTTTGATGAAAGCCATTTTGACTGGTGTGAGGTGATATCTCATTGCAGTTTTGATTTACATTTCTCTAATAATTAGCGATTTTGAACATATTTTCATGTGCCTCTTGGCCATCTGTATGTCTTCTTTGGAGAAATGTCTATTTAGGTCTTCTGCCCATTTTTTGATCGGGTTGTTTGTTTTGATAATTATAAGCCTCATGTGCTGTTGGTAAATTTTGGAGACTAATTCCTTGTCAGTCACATCATTTGCAAATATTTTCTCCCAATCTGTGAGTTGCCTTTTCATTTTGTTTATGGATTCCTTTGCTGTGAAAAAGCTTTTGAGTTTAATTAGGTCCCATTTTTAAAATTTTTGTTTTTATATCCATTATTGTGGGAGACGGAATGAAAAACAGATGAGATGAGGATTATGATTGCTCTTATAATTGCTTAGAGTGTGTTTGTAAGCAGTGTTATGGAAAAGTAAAGCCAGGCAGTACAAGGAGGACTAACTATATGGAGGAGAAGAAGCTGAGAGTCTACAGAGATCATGACACTAGAGTTCACAGGACGTTCAGCAAGAAAGTGCTTGTTCCCACTAGCTAGAGTGGAAAACCTATATCTGTGGAGTACTGGGTGGAATACTCAAGTCTATCTTATCTTGGTGATAGTACAGTGACCAACCATCTAGGCTGTAAAAAGAGGGTTCTATCATGTTCTCACAGTGAGGATTTGAGAAATAACCCCTGGTCCCTAGGAGGAGGAGGGGAAAAACAAGCATTGCCAAACACAGTCACTGCCTTCTCCAAAACAAAGGCCTATTTGCTGAAAAGACTTCAGCAGAGCACAATTCTGAAACTTTATATCAGCTGAAGGAAGGGAATTCCTCTTCAGTACAGCCCCTCCAGTCTTTCCTAAGTTAGAAAAATATAATAAACAGAAAATTAGGTTCAAAGGAGATAGAAACACTGCAGAAAGGGAAGAGAGTAGTATCAAGATTTAAAAAATTAAAAAGTTAGTCCATTAGAGGCAGGACAGAAACACATGCAAAGGCACAGCCTAAGTGGAAAGTCCACTAAAAGATTTAACTTAAGTGGGAGATTATTGAACACACCCTCTCAACGTATGGCCATACCAACACGACTCCAGTAGAATAATAGTGGATTAAAGCTGAAAGAGCTACAAGGCAAAGACTCTCTCCAAGGTACTTTACAAAGAAAAGCCCCAAAACAAGAGGGGAGACCAAAACAAAGTCTCTAGGGGAGTTTGAAGCCTCTGGTACCTATAATTACAACAAATAGTAAACACAGACCAACTCCCAGCCTCATTAACATAAATTCTCAGGCTAAAGGCCTATTTACCTTAGTTCCTATTACCCAGTACAACATTTCTGGCTTTCAACAAAAACTTACAAGGCATCCCAAAAGGCAAGAAAAAGCACAGGCTAAAGAAACAAAGCAATCATCAGACTCAAACTCAGATATGATATAGATGTTGGAATTATTATTAGACAGGAAGTGTTAAGGGATGTAGTAAAATGTATCTAACATGCAAGAACAGATGGGCAATATAATCAGAAGGATAGAAACTCTCAAAGAAATGCTAAAAATCAGAAAGAATAACAGAAATGAAGAAATACATTTGATGGCTCCTCAGTTGACCAGCCCTGGCTGAGAAAAGAATCAGTGAGTTTGAAGGTAAGTCAATAAAAGCTTTCCAAATGAATTCACAGAGAAAAAAAGAGTGAAAAAAAGAACTGAGGAATGATGGATATGTGGGACAAATTAAAAGTTGTAACACACACACACAATTTTAATAATTAAAGGAGAAGAAATAGGAAAAGGAACTGGAGAAATATTTGAAGTGATAATGGCTGAGAATTTTCCAAAAATAGTAACAGATATCAAACCACAGACCAGAAAGCTCAGGGAACACCAAGGAGGATAAATACTACAAAAACCCACACCTAGGCATATCAGGTTAGATGTGGGTTGAATTGTGTCCCCCAGAAAGATATGTTCAGGTCCTATCTCCCAGTACCCGTGAATGTGGTCTTATCTGGAAATAGCATCTTTGTAGATGTAACCAAGTTAAGATAAAGTCATACTGAATTAGTGTAGGCTATAATGAAATAAATGGTGTCCTTATAAGACAAGGAAAATTGGGGCACACAGTCAGTCACACACAGAGGGAAGATTACCATATGGAGACAGACAAAACACAAAAGGAGAATGCCATGTGACACCAGAGACAGAGATTGGAGTGATGCAGTTGCAAACCAAGAAACACCAAGGGTTGCAGGCAACTACCAGGTACTGGGAAAAGGTAGGAAGGATTGTTCCCTAGAGCCTTCAGAGGGAGCATGGCCCTGTGTCACATTGATTTTACAATTATGGGCTCTAGAACTGTGATGGGAAAAATTTCTTTTGTTTAAAGCCACCATTGTGGTACTTTGTTATGGCAGATCTAAAAACTGATACATTAGTCAAACTGCTCTAGGACAGCAACTAAGATTTTCTCAAAGAAGTACAAATGTTAAAGTAAAAGAGGAGATAAAATGGAATCATATAAAAGGCTAAGTTAAAACAAGAGAAAGCAAAAATGTGTGGCAGTAGAGAGAAAGAAGAAAAGAGTTAATAGAATGAATAGAAAACAGTTATAAAGTTACAAAGATGGTAGACATTAATTCAACTATACCAATAATCATTTTAAACATGAATGTTTTATACATACTAATTAAAAACAGATTGCCAAAGTGGTTTAAAAAAAATCCAATTGTATATTTTCTACAAGAAACCCACTTTAAATGTAAAGACTCTGATAGGCTTAAGGTAAAGGTGTGGAGAGAGCTATACCATGCAAATTCTAATTAATGAAAGGTGGAGAAGCTGTATTAATATCAGAGAAAGAAGACCTTAGAACAAGAAAAAACATCACAGATAAAGAGGGGAGTTATATAATGGTGGGTTAATTCTCCAAGAAGACACAACAATGCTAAATGTGTATGCACCAAACAACAAATAATAAAAACAAATGAGGAAAAACTGATAGACCTGAAGAAAGAATTGTTATAGTTGGAGACTTCAATACTCCTGTCATAACTGCTGGATCAAGCAGATAGAAAATCAGCAAGAATGATTTTAACAGCATTAATTAGATCAACAATTAACATTTATAAAATAGTCCATCTAACAACAGTAGAATACACATTCTTTTCAAGTTTGCATGGAACGTTTATCAAGATAGACTATGTTCTGGGACATAAAACACATCTTAACAAATTGAAAAGAATGTGAATCATACAAAATATATTCTCAGACTATAATGGAATTAAATTAAAAAATCAATAACATAAAAATATCAGGAAAAATCCCCAAATATTTGGAAAGTAAACAACATTCTAAAAAATACAAGGGTCAAAGAAGTCCCAAGAAGAATTTTTAAAAATATTTTGTATTAAATGAAAATGAAAATACAATTTATGAAAATTTGTGTGGTACAGCAGAATCACAGAATCTTTAAGGATGTGGTGCTTAGAGGAAAGTTTAAAGCATTAAATGTATATTTTAGAAAATAAACTCTTACTTAAGGAATCTACAGAAAGAAGGGAAAATTAAACCTAAAACTAACAGAAGAAATTTTTAAAAAGATCAAAAATCAATGAAATTAAAACCAGAAAAAAAAAGAGAAAATCAACAAAACCAAAAGTCATTTTTTTTTTTTTTTACACTCATCAGGACTTTTTATTCTTTCTGTTCAATTTCTTTTTTTTTTTTTAACATCTTTATTGGAGTATAATAGCTTTACAATGGTTTGTTAGTTTCTGCTTTATAACAAAGTGAATCAGCTATACATATACATATATCCCCATATCTCCTCCCTCTTGTGTCTCCCTCCCACCCTCCCTATCACACCCCTCTAAGTGGTCACACTGTGCTATGCAGCTGCTTTCCACTAGCTATCAATTTTACATTTGGTAGTGTTTATAAGTCAGTGCCACTCTCTCACTTCATCCCAGCTTACCTTCTCAGTCCCCGTGTCCTCAAGTCCATTCTCTACGTCTGCGTCTTTATTCCTGTCCTGCCACTAGTTTCTTCAGAACCAATTTTTTTTTTTTGATTCCATATATATGTGTTAGCATACGGTATTTTTCTCTTTCTTACTTACTACACTCTGTATGACAGACTCCAGGTCCATCCACCTCACTACAAAAAACTCAATTTCGTTTCTTTTTATGGCTAAGTAATATTCCATTGTATATATGTTCCACATCTTCTTTATCCATTCATCTATCGATGGACACTTAGGTTGATTCCATGTCCTGGCTATTGTAAATAGAGCTGCAATGAACATTGTGGTACATAACTCTTTTTGAATTATGGTTTTCTCAGGGTATATGCCCAGTAGTGGGATTGCTAGGTTGTATGGTAATTCTATTTTTAGTTTTTTAAGGAACCTCCATACTGTTCTCCACAGTGGCTGTATCAATTTACATTCCCACCAACAGTGCAAGAGGGTTCCCTTTTCTCCACACCCTCTCCAGCATTTATTGTTTGTAGAGATTTTGATGATGATTCTGACTGGTGTGAGGTGATACTTCATTGTAGTTTTGATTTGCATTTCTCTAATGATTAGTGATGTTGAGCATCCTTTCATGTGTTTGTTGGCAATCTGTATATCTTCTTTGGAGAAATGTCTATTTAGGTCTTCTGCTCATTTTTGGATTGGGTTGTTTGATTTTATGATATTGAGCTGCATGAGCTGCTTGTAAATTTTGGAGATTAATCCTTTGTCAGTTGCTTCATTTGCAAATATTTTCTCCCATTCTGAGGGTTGTCCTTTCGTCTTGTTTATGTTTTCCTTTGCTGTGGAAAAGCTTCATTAGGTTCCATTTGTTTATTATTGTTTTTCTTTCCATTTCTCTAGGAGGTGGGTTAAAAAGTATCTTGCTGTGATTTATGTCATAGAGTGTTATGCCTATATTTTCCTCTAAGAGTTTTAGAGTGTCCAGTCTTACATTTAGGTCTTTAACCCATTTTGAGTTTATTTTTGTGTATGGTGTTAGGGAGTGTTCTAATTTCATTCTTTTACATGTAGCTGTCCAGTCTTCCCAGCACGACTTATTGAAGAGACTGTCTTTTCTCCATTGTATATTCTTGCCTCCTTTATCAAAGGTAAGGTGACCATATGTGCATGGGTTTATCCCTGGGCTTTCTATCCTGGTCCATTGATATATTTTTCTGTTTTTGTGCCAGTACCATACTGTCTTGATTACTATAGCTTTGTGGTATAGTCTGAACTTCAGGAGGCTGATTCCTCCAGCTCCATTTTTCTTTTTCAAAATTGCTTTGGCTATTCAGGATCTTTTGTGTTTCCATACTAATTGTGAAAATTTTTGTTCTAGTTCTGTGAAAAATGCCATTGGTAGTTTGATAGGGATTGCATTGAATCTGTAGATTGCTTTGGGTAGTATAGTCATTTTCACAATGTTGATTCTTCCAATCCAAGAACATGGTATATTTCTCCATCTGTTTGTATCATTAATTTCTTTCATCAGTGTCTTATAGTTATCTGCATACAGGTCTTTTGTCTCCTTAGGTAGGTTTATTCCTAGGTATTTTATTCTTTTTGTTGCAATAGTAAATAGGATTGTTTCCTTAATTTCTCTTTCAGATTTTTCATCATTAATTTAGAGGAATGCAAGAGATTTCTATGTATTAATTTTGTATCCTGCTATTTTAATGAATTCATTGATTAGCACTAGTAGTTTTCTAGTAGCATCTTTAGGATTCTCTGTGTATAGTACCATGTCATCTGCAAACAGTGACAGCTTTACTTCTTTTCCGATTTGGATACCTTTTATTTCTTTTTCTTCTCTGATTGCTGTGACTAAAACTTCCAAAATTGTGTTGAATAATAGTGGTGAGAGTGGGCAACCTTGTCTTGTACCTGATCTTAGTGGAAATGGTTTCAGTTTTTCACCATTGAGAATGATGTTAGCTGTGGGTTTCTCATATATGGCCTTTATTATGTTGAGGTAAGTTCCCTCTATGCCTACTTTCTGGAGGGTTTTTATCATAAATGGGTGTTGAATTTCGTCAAAAGCTTTTTCTACATGTATTGAGATGATCATATGGTTTTTCTCCTTCAGTTTGTTAATATGGTGTAACACATTGATTGATTGGCATATATTGAAGAATCCTTGTATTCTTGGGATAAACCCTACTTAATCATGGTGTATGATCCTTTTAATGTGCTGTTGGATTCTGTTTGCTAGTATTTTGTTGAGGATTTTTACGTCTATGTTTATCAGTGATATTGGCCTGTAGTTTTCTTTTTTTGCGACATCTTTTTCTGGTTTTGGTATCAGGGTGATGGTGGCCTCGTAGAATGAGTTTGAGAGTGTTCCTCCCTCTGCTATATTTTGGAAGAGTTTGAGAAGGATAGGTGTTAGCTCCTCTCTAAATGTTTGATAGAATTCACCTGTGAAGCCATCTGGTCCTGGGCTTTTGTTTGTTGGAAGATTTATAATCACAGTTTCAATTTCAGTGCTTGTGATTGGTCTGTTTATATTTTCTGTTTCTTCCTGGTTCAGTCTCGGAACGTTGCACTTTTCTAAGAATTTGTCCATTTCTTCCAGGTTGTCCATTTTCTTGGCATACAGTTGCTTGTAGTAATCTCTCATGAACTTTTGTATTTCTGCAGTGTCAGTTGTTTCCTCTCCGTTTTCATTTCTAATTTTATTGATTTGAGGGTTCTCCCTTTTTTTCTTGATGAGTCTGGTTAATGGTTTATCAATTTTGTTTATCTTCTTAAAGAACCAGCTTTTACTTTTATTGATCTCTGCTACTGTTTCCTTCATTTACTTCTGATCTGATCTTTATGATTTCTTTCCTTCTGCTAACTTTAGGGATTTTTCGTTCTTCTTTCTCTAACTGCTTTAGTTGTAAGACTAGGTTGTTTATTTGTGTTGTTTCTTGTTTCTTGAGGTAGGATTGTATTGCTATACACTTCCCTCTTAGAACTGCTTTTGCTGCGTCCCATAGGTTTTGGGTTGTCGTGTTTTCATTGTCATTTTTCTCTAGGTATTTTTTGATTTCCTTTTTGATTTCTTCAGTGATCTCTTGGTTATTTAGTAGTGTATTGCTTAGCCTCTATGCGTTTGTATTTTTTACAGATTTTTTCCTGTAATTGATATCTAGTCTCATAGGGTTGTGGTCAGAAAAGATACTTGATACGATTTCAATTTTCTTAAATTTACCAAGGCTTGATTTGTCACCCAAGATATGATCTGTGCTGGAGAATGTTCCATGAGCACTTGAGAAGAAAGTGTATTCTGTTGTTTTTGGATGGAATGTCCTATAAATATCAATTAAATCCATCTTGTGTAATATACCATCTAAAGCTTGTGTTTCCTTATTTATTTTTATTTTGGATGATCTGTCCATTGGTGAAAGTGGGGTGTTAAAATCCCCTACTATGATTGTGTTACTGTCAATTTCCCCTTTTATGGATGTTAGCATTTGCCTTATGTATCGAGGTGCTCCTATGTTGGGTGCATAAATATTTACAATTGTTATATCTTCTTGGATTGATCCCTTGATCATTATGTAGTGTCCTTCTTTGTCTCTTGTAATATTCTTTATTTTAAAGTCTATTTTGTCTGATATGAAAATTGCCACACCAGCTTTCTTTTGATTTCCATTTGCATGGAATATCTCTTTCCATCCCCTCACTTTCAGTCTGTATGTGTCCCTAGGTCTGAAGTGGGTCTCTTTTAGACAGCATATATATGGCTCTTGTTTTTGTATCCATTCAGCCAGTCTATGTCTTTTGGTTGGAGCATTTAATCCATTTACATTTAAGGTTGTTATTGATATGTATGTACCTATTACAATTTTCCTAATTGTTTGGGGTTGTTATTGTAGGTCTTTTCCTTGTCTTGTGTTTCCTGCTAAGTTCCTTTAACATTTGTTGTAAAGCTGGTTTTATGGTGCTGAATTCTCTTAGGTTTTGCTTCTCCATAATTTTTTAAATTTCTCTGTTGAATCTGAATGAGATCCTTGCTGAGTAGAGTGATCTTGGTTGTAGGCTTTTCCCTTTCATCACTTTAAATATGTCCTGCTGCTCCCTTCTGGCTTGCAGAGTTTCTGCTGAAAGATCAGCTGTTTACCTTATGGGGATTCCCTTGTATATTATTTTTGTTTTTTCCTTGCTGCTTTTAATATTTTTTCCTTGTATTTAATTTTTGATAGTTTGATTAATATATGTATTGGCATGTTTCTCCTTGGATTTACCCTTTATGGGACTCTCTGCCCTTCTTGGACTTTATTGACTATTTCCTTTGTCATATTAGGGAAGTTTTCAACTATAATCTCTTCAAATATTTTCTGAGACCCTTCTTTTACTATTCTTCTTCTGGGACCCCTATAATTCGAATGTTGGTGCATTTAATGTTGTCCCAGAGGTCTCTGAGACTCCTCAATTCTTTTCATTCTTTTTTCTTTATTCTGCTCTGTGGTAGGTATTTCCACTATTTTATCCTCCAGGTCACTTATCCTTCTTCTGCCTCAGTTATTCTGCTATTGATTCCTTCTAGAGAATTTTTAATTTCATTTATTGTGTTGTTCATCATTGTTTATTTGCTCTTTAGTTCTTCTAGGTCCTTGTTAAACGGTCCTTGTATTTTCTCCATTCTATTTCCAAGATTTTGGATCACCTTTACTATCATTACTCTGAATTCTTTTTCAGGTAGACTGCCTATTTCCTCTTCATTTGTTTGGTCTGATGGTTTTTTACCTTGCTCCTTCATCTGCTCCGTTTTATTCTGGCTTCTCCTTTTGCTAAACTTACTGTGTTTGGGGTATCCTTTTCACAGGCTGCAGGTCCATAATTCCCGTTGTTTTTGGTGTCTGCCCCCAGTGGGTAAGGTTGCTTCAGTTGGTTGTGTAGGCCTCCTGGTGGAGGGGACTGGTGCCCGTGTTCTGTTGGATGAGGTTGGATCATGTCTTTCTGGTGGGCAGGACTGCATCCAGAGGTGTGTTTTGGGGTGTCTGTGACCTTATTATGATTCTAGGCAGCCTTTATGCTAATGGGTAGGCTTGTGTTCCTGTCTTGCTACTTGTTTGGTATAGGGTATCCAGCACTGGAGCTTGGTGTTCATTGAGTGGAGCTGGGTCTTAGCGTTGAGATGGAGATCTCTGGGAGAGCTTTTGCTGTTTGATATTACGTGGAGCCAGGAGGTCTCTGGTGGACCAATGTCCTGAACTCAGCCCTCCCACCTCAGAGGCACAGGCCTGACACGCAGCCGGAGCACCAAGACCCCGTCAGCCACATGGCTCAGAAGAAAAGGGAGAAGAAAGGAAGAAGGAAAGAAGAAAGAAAGAAAGAAAGAAAGAAAGAAAGGAAGGAAGGAAGAAAGAAAGAAAGAAAGAAAGAAAGATAGAAAGAAAGGAAGAAAGGAAGAAAGAAAGAAAAAGACGGGCTTCCCTGGTGGCGCAGTGGTTGAGAATCTGCCTGCTAATGCAGGGAGCATGGGTTTGAGCCCTGGTCTGGGAATATCCCACATGCCGTGGAGCAACTAGGCCCATGAGCCACAACTACCGAGCCTGTGCATCTGAAGCCTGTGTTCCGCAACAAGAGAGGCCATGATAGTGAGAGGCCCGTGCACCGTGATGAAGAGTGGTTGCTGCAACTAGAGAAAGCCCTCGCACAGAAACGAAGACCCAACATAGCCAAAATTAAATAAATAAATAAATAAATAAATTTTAAAGAAAGAAACAATAAAATAAAAGTTATTAAAATAAAAAATTTTTAAATGATTAAAAGTAAACAAATTAAAAATTAATTTAAAAAAAGAAAGAAGGAAAGAAAGAAAGAAAGAAGAGAGCAGCCAAACCCAAAAACAAATCCACCATTGATAACAAGCGTTAAAAACTATAGAAAAAAAAAAAAAAAAAGGACACACAGAACCCCAGGACAAATGGTAAAAGCAAAGCTATACAGACAAAATACACAAAGAAGCATACACATACACACTCACAAAAAGAGAAAAAGGAAAAATATATATATATCTATGTATAAAAAAAAAGGAAGAGGGGCTTCCCTGGTGGCGCAGTGGTTGAGAATCCGCCTGCCAATGCAGGGGACACGGGTTCGAGCCCTGGTCTCGGAAGATCCCACATGCCGTGGAGCGGCTGGGCCCGTGAGCCATAATTACTGAGCCTGCGCGTCTGGAGCCTGTGCTCCGCAGCAAGAGAGGCCGCGATAGTAAGAGGCCCGCGCACCGCGATGAAGAGTGGCCCTCGCTTGCCACAACTAGAGAAAGCCCTCACGCAGAAACAAAGACCCAACACAGCCATAAATAAAAAATAAAAAATAAAAAAAAAAAAAAAGGTAAAAAAAAAAAAAAAAAGGAAGAGAGCAACCAAGTAAATAAACAAATGTAACAATGATAAAAAAACTCTAAATACTAAACTAAGATAAACATAAGACAAAAACAAATTAGATGCAGAAAGCAAACCCCAAGTCTACAGTTGCTCCCGAAATCCACCGCTTCAATTTTGGGATGATTCGTTGTCTATTCAGGTATTCCAGAGATGCAGGGTACATCAAGTTGATTGTAGAGATTTAATCTGCTGCTCCTGAGGCTGCTGGGAGAGATTTCCCTTTCTCTTCTTTGTTCGCATAGCTCCTGGGGTTTGGCTTTGGATTTGGTCCCACCTGCGTGTAGGTCACCTGAGGGCATCTGTTCTTCGCTCAGACAGGACGGGGTTAAAGGAGCAGCTGATTCGGGGGCTCTGGGTCACTCAGGCTGGGGGGAGGGAGGGGTACGGAATGTAGGGCGAGCCTGTGGCAGCAGAGGCTAGCATGACATTGCAACAGCATGAGGCACATCGTGTGCTCTCCTGGGGAAGGTGTCCCTGGATCATGGGACCCTGGCAGTGGCGGGCTGCACAGCCTCTCAGGAGGGGAGTTGTGGATAGTGACCTGTGCTTGCACACAGGCTTCTTGGTGTCTGCAGCAGCAGCCTTAGCGTTTCATGCCTGTCTCTGGTGTCCTCACTGATAGCCACGGCTCGTGCCCTTCTCTGGAGGTCGTTTAGGCAGTGCTTTGAATCCTCTCTACTCGCGCACCCTGAAACAATGGTCTCTTGATTCTTCTGCATGCCCAGACTTTTTCCTGGACTCCCTTCCGGCTAGCTGTGGCGCACTAGCCCCCTTCAGGCTGTATTCATGCAGCCAACCCCAGTCCTCTCCCTGGGATCTGACCTCCATAGCCAGATCCTCAGGTCCCAGCCTGCACCCACACTGGCAGGTGAGCAGACAAGCCTTTCAGGCTGGTGAGTGCTGGTAGGCACCAATCCTCTGTGCAGGAATCTCTCTGCTTTGCCCTCTGCACCCCTGTTGCTGTGCTCTCCTCCGTGGCTCCAAAGCTTCCCTCCCGCCAACCCCCGTCTCCACCAGTGAAGGGGCTTCCTAGTGTGTGGAAACTTTTCCTCCTTCACAGCTCCCTCCCAGAGGTACAGGTCCCATCCCTATTCTTTTGTCTGTTTTTTCTTGTTTTTTTTTTGCCCTATCCAGGTACTTGGGGAATTTTTTGCCTTTTGGGAAGTCTGAGGTCTTCTGCCAGTGTTCAGTAGGTGTTCTGTAGGAGTTGTTCCACATGTAGATGTATTTCTGATGTATTTGTGGGGAGGAAGGTGATCTCCACGTATTACTCCTCCGCCGTCTTGAAGGTCTCTCCAAAAGTCAATTTTTTGAAAAAATTAATGAAATTGATAAATTTATAGCTAGACTAACCAAGAGATAAATACATAAATTACTAATATCAAAAATTAAAATGGGTCATCCTTACTGATCCCATGATATTAAAAGATGATAGCAGAATACTTTAAAAAATTCAATGCCCACAAATTTGATAACTTAGACAAAATAGACTAATTTTTTATAAGACTAAATATTCACTTAAGGATAAATAGATATGCTGAACAACCTTATGTGTATTTAAAAAATCGAGTCAATAATATAAAATCTTTAAAAAAAAAAAGAAAAGAAAAAGAAAATCACTAGGCTCAGATGGATTTACTGGCAAATTCAACCAAATATTTAAAAGAAAAATAATACTAATTTCCCACAATATTCTCCAGAAAATAGAAGCTATGGGACACTTCCTGACTAATTTTATGTTAATATTACCATAATACCAAAACCAGATAAAGACATAAGAATAAAAGAAAACTACAGACCAATATCCCTCAGGAACATGGGGGAAAATATCCTGAACAAAATATTATAAATTTAATGCAGCAATAAATAAAAAGGATAATAACTCATGACCAATAGGGTCATTTCAGGAATGAAAGGCTGATCCAATATTTTCACATCAATCAGTATAATTTATTATACTAACAAAGTTAATAATAACTAGTAGTTAATAATAGTCAACACACATTTATAAAAAACAAAACTCTCAAAAACCTAGGAATTGAAGGGAGCTTCCTTTCCCTAATAAAAGGTATATTTGAAAAACCTACAGCTAACGTGATACTTATTGGTTAGGACTAAACACTTTTTCCCCTAAGATCAAGCACAAAGTAACATATCTGATCTTACGAATACTATTCAACATCATATTGGTTATTCTAGCTGGTGTGACAAAGAAATAAAAGACAAAAAAATAAGAAAATGAGAAATAAAAGAAGACAAAGAAAAAAATATGCAGCTTGTAAAGAAAGAATGAAAATTTCTGTATATATGCAGATGAGATAATTGCTTTTGTAGAATATCTACAAATATAATCCTGGAATTAGTAGCGAAAAGGCATTCAAGATTGCAGGATACAAGCTTAATATAGAACAGGCAATTGTTTTCGATATACCAGCAATAAAAAATTTTACTTTGAAATTAAAATAAGCAAAACCACTTACTATAGCATCTCCTCCTTCCCCGCAAAAGTACTTTTCTAACAAAATAAACTGTATACTGAAAACTACAAAACTGTCATGAAAAACATCAAAGGAAATCTAAATAAATATAAAGATATTTCAGGTTCATGAATTACAAAATTCAATACTGTTTTGAGGCCAATTCTTCCCAAATTTAGGGTCCTGTTATGCCCTAATAGGACATTCTACAAGAGATTTTGAAAACAAGTTGGTACTAAAAAGTAGAGTTTTATTTTAATTCTATCAAAGCAGCATTTCATGACTTGAGTTGCAGTTATCTTTATTCTGTCTCTTGTTCCTTTTTAGAATATTGGGGATCTTGAGAATGAACCTAGCATTACCTCTTTTATTATTCTCTATTGTCACCTTGCAAACATGGCTAGGCCAGAGGTATCAGTAACAGTAAATGTGTTTTTCAGTTTATGAAGGATTCAGATGAGTTACCCTCATTAGTTTTTCTTTTTCCACGATTAAGTAGGCTGATTTTGTAAATGTCTCTGGATCAATGTTAAAGTCATCTTGAGGTTGGCTCAAAACAATTCCAGCTACCTCCTAACAAAGTCTTCCACTGCTGACCCTGAATCCAAATATGTTAGAAGCCAATATTTCTTTTCAAGGATTTTATTTTCTATAAAATCACCATAATGCTTCTTAAAATACTGATCTGCTTTAAAAGGCCATTAGATTTCATAATTTGTGAGATGTGTGGGGTCATCCCAAATGCATGTTCCAAACAAAGTTTGCCAGGAATGATGACAATCTTTCTTACTTAAGAATATTTTGCCCTTAGGCAGGCTGCCTTCTACTAAAGGATGCCTATTTAATTGATTGATGCCAGGTGATTCTCCAGAAGAAAATGAGTTGTCTTGTTGCTGGGTTAAGCACTCTGGATTTCCTAAAAGGCTCTTGGGATGACTGGTTTTCACTCTTATCAGAAAAGGAAAGTCCTGAAGTTTTGCCCAATCTATCTGTTACTAATGAAGGAATTATGAAAAATACCTCAATATGGAACTCTTTTTGAAAGGAAGCCAGAGTGGAAAAGGTAATAATTTTGTTTCCCTGTACTTTGTTCATCAGTATAAGTGGGCATTTTCACCTGTGGCTATTTCTCTGGGTTACTGCCCAGCACAGAACAGATACATAGAAAATACTCAATATTATACATATATACATGTGTGTATTGTGTGTGTGTGTATATGTGTGTGTGTATATATATACACACACACAACAATGAGAATAAACAAACTACAATTATATGCAATAACAATGGTGAATCTCACAAATACATTGTTGAGTGAAAGAAGTATATACAAATTAATATATACTGTATGATACCATTTCTATAAAATTCAAAACAGTTGAAAAGTGATTTAGTCTCTTGGGAGGGTAATTATCAGAAGGGTCACCAGAGGGCATTCTCACAAGGGAACAATCAGTTTTCCTAATGTTACAATTTTTTATCTGAGTTCTGGTTTCATGGATTAGTTCATTTTGTAAATATTTTTGGAGCTGTATTTTTTTGGTTTGTATTGTACATATGCTATATTTTAATTTAAAAAAATTACAGAAAGTTCCACCACTTTTAAATCTACCAATATCATTTGCTAAGTGTAAAAACTGCAAAATTCTAAATGCTGTTGTTGGCATTGTGCCAATGAGAAAATTAAGACGATTGTCAGATTATTCACATTCCCTATTTTAGCTTTACTCCAGCAATTACTAACATACACAAGAAACTTAATAAGTGGGAAAATTATTTAGAATACTAACTTAGGTTATACATTTATTGATAGTGAAAATTTGGAGGAAAACAACATGAATTAATACAACTGAAGATTTAGTGTGATTTTCTTTTCCTGTTTTGTGAAAACACAGAGACACATGAAAATTTTCTGTAACTATTGTCTCCACATGAAGACTGGGAGCTCATTTGTTTAAAAAATAAATTGGTGGGCTTCCCTGGTGGCGCAGTGGTTGAGAATCTGCCTGCTGATGCAGGGGACACGGGTTCGAGCCCTGGTCTGGGAAGATCCCACGTGCTGCGGAGCAACTACGCCCGTGAGCCACAATTGCTGAGCCTGCGCGTCTGGAGCCTGTGCTCCGCAACAGGAGAGGCCGCTACAGTGAGAGGCCCGCGCACCGTGATGAGGAGTGGCCCCCACTTGCCACAGCTAGAGAAAGCCCTCGCACAGAAACGAAGACCCAACACAGCCATAAATGAATGAATAAATAAATAAATGAATAAATAAAAATTAAAAAAAAATAAAAAAAATAAATTGGTGTTTATTCCTCAAACCTAATGTAAAAAAATCAGTGAATCTGTTAAACTTAAGCATTACAATTATCAAAAAAAATAGTATATTATTGTTTTAGTATCTATATAAAATGGGGTTTCAAATAAACTATTTCAAATCATACTAAAATTAATTACATTAATGTATTAAAGTAATGCCCCCTAGCATCTTATTATAAGAATTTTAGAATCTTTGGTCTTAAGAAACCTGTCTTCAAAACGTTTCTGCAATTTGTCCACTTCTCCCATTTCATTGCTATCAATATAGTCCAAGCTTCCATAATCTTTCACCTAGATTTTTACTATAGCCTCCACATAGTTTTCCCTATTTCTGTCCCTACCCTCCTGGCATTCTATTCCCAACAAAGTAGCCAGAGTGATTTTGTTAAAACATAATGATGTCACTGCCCTGATCAAAATTCTCAATGGCATTCCATCTTGCCCAGATTAAAAATCAAAGTACTTGTTATAGCCCTCAAGATCTCATGGTTCTCTCCACACCAGCCACATGGTTGATTTCCTCGCTGTTTCTCTAACCTGTGATACACATTCTCGCCTCAGAGACTTTGCACTTATTGGCCTCACATTATTTGCATGCTCCCTCACTTACTCCCTATTTTAAATATACTTTCTCAATGAGGCTTTCCCTTACCATGCCATCTGAAATTTCATAAACATACCCCATTTCATAACTGTCTTTCCAGATTTATTTTTCCTCTATAGTTGTTTCATTATTTAATATAATGCACATCTTATTTACCTTGTTAATTTCTGTTTCCTCTTCTAGAAAGAAAACTCCAGATAGGAAGGGGCTTTTGTCAGTTTTCTTTTTAACTGTATCACCAGTGCCTAAGTCCTAGCCCTTAGTAGATATTTGAATGAAATTTAGAGAACATTTGAAAGAACACCTAGGAGTATTTTGTTAAATATAAACACTTTAGGCCCTTTTTAACTTTTGAAAAATTATACCCAGAACTTCCAACTACTCAGTGTAAGAAAAAAATAAAAAGAGAACACTTCAAAAAAATACTAGAACTTGGGCTGTGGAGATAGATTTCTAGCATGAGAAAGACCACCAAAAATTAAAGTTACAGACTTCTAGTTTCCATATGTAAGGGGCTTGGAAGTCCATCCTAACAACAAGTAAGAAGTTTGAAAAACCTAAAAGTCAATAACTCTTCTTACATTCACCAGAGAAGCGAGATCACAGGGCAAACTTCTAAGTCCCAAATTGGAGAGAGAGGCGGACACAGAGAATCACAACTTGAGCAGAAACCAACGTGTAGAAACCCCAGCAGGAACCAATACCAGGATAGGAAAACCTAAACTATAATTGATGAATTGCTGGAGGCTCAGTGTGGAAAATTCTGAGAGTCAAAAACTCCAGGGGGATCCAGTCGTAAAACCCACACTTTGTGATTTTTAGCTCCAGGCGTTCTACCAGGTTCTCACGGTGAATGTCAGAAAGAAATCTACTCATGTTTCTGGGAGAGGGAGGGGAAAAGGAGCCATGCTGAAACACACATGTTTTTCTTAATACGGTCTGCCCCCAGGAGAAACTGTTTTACCAGAGCCTAACCTGTTGGGGTTTTAGCAGGGCCTAACTGGCCACCCACCTGGGGGAAGAGCAATGTGTTAGGTTGGTTATCCACTTGGATTTTATAATCCTTCCAGGACAATGGCAGAGGTTAAAGTGGAGAAGAAAATCCTAAAGTAATGGCAAACTCTTTGATAATCGGGGTACATAACAGCAAAACAACAAGGAAGGGCAGAAGACCAAATAGCTAAAATGTCAAATACCTCAAATGTGCCTGAGTTTTTATACAATGATGGAGAAATAATAATTTCCAAGCAGTGGTTGAGAAACAAAGAGAAAACGAACCTTACCTCCTGGCCCTAAAGTGTGTGGAAAGGTCTGAGACTCAATTTCAGTCAGGCAAAGAGAAATATATATTCTGTGAAGAGCTTGAGAATGAAGGAGGGCTCCTTTATCATGGCAATAGGGTTCATGAGAGCACAGTGTGAAGACTGTGAAGGGGAGGAGCTCTTGGAGGTCATGCAAGGACGTGTTTTATGTTCACAGGTGACCTTGAGTACTGACTGGAAAATGAGGGAATACAGGAATAGGAAGTGCAGACAGTCAAACTGCCTGCAACACTTTATAAGAAACAGTCTTTATGGTCCCTTAGTGTATGGGGGTATCAGTGGCAAGGTCTCTAAAGTCTCAGGAAAGACAAATGCTTACTTTTTTAAAGCCATCTTTATACTTACGGTTGATCTGTTGACCATGAGAAGTAAACATGTGTCAGCTTGGGGTGTTTGGGGAAAGCTTTTTTTTCTTGATAGAGCAGAACTTGCTGAGTTCCAGTGCTTAATTGTGGACATGAGGGAAAGATCTTGACCTCATTCACTGAACTGTTGACCTAATGTCAATAGCCATATACCCTCAAAATTCTTACTATGTGATTAAAAACAAAACAAACAAACAAACAAAACCCTACCTTTCTTTAAGGGGTTGTAGTTTGGTTTTCTGTTACTTGTAATCTGAGGCAATTCTATCTGATGTAACTTCCATGCTCTTTTCAGGAGGAATTAATTGTTCCCCTCTTTATACTTTTTCACTACATTTAATTTCTTTTCACACCTATCTTGTAATAGTTGTACAATGTATTGTTATTTGTCTTCCTCCCACATAGACCAGACATTCTTTGAAGGCAGAGAAGCCATTATATTTACATTTGTGTTCTAAGCCTATCTCACAGTATCTCGTCCATGATAAGAAGTCAATAGATATGTTGAATAATGGATGAATGGTGAATATACTGGAGACCTACAGTTTTATCTGGCCAAGAATCACTTCTGGGAATTGTCTTTGCTCTCATACATACATGGCCACTGTGAAAGTCTTTCTGCTAAATAAAATAATCTTGAGCCCAGGTCACAAAGGACCGATTTAGAAATGGGGTTTTCCATACTACCGTGCCAATCACAGTCTTTTTTTTTTTTTTTTTAATAATGAACATACTGCAGTAACATTCGTTATTTTTTTGTTGTTGTTGAGCAAAGAACTTTTATTTATTTATTTTATTTTATTTTATTTATTTATTTTTGACTGTGTTGGGTCTTTGTTTCTGTGCAAGGGCTTTCTCCAGTTGTGGCAAGCGGGGGCCACTCTTCATCGCGGTGCGCGGGCCTCTCACTATTGTGGCCTCTCTTGTTGCGGAGCACAGGCTCCAGACGCGCAGGCTCAGTAGTTGTGGCGCACAGGCTTTGTTGCTCCGCGGCATGTGGGATCTTCCCAGACCAGGGCTCGAACCCATGTCCCCTGCATTGGCAGGCAGATTCTCAACCACTGCGCCACCAGGGAAGCCCCCAATCACAGTCTTTTTCTGGGCATTTGGAATACAGAATTGAGAGGAAAGAACACGTGGAATCATGGAAGCAGAACCATACTATTGACAGTATCTCAGTGGAAGAACTCATGAATTTTTTTTTGCTAAGTACCGGAATCTACTCTAATTCCCATGTCCCCTAATGCTTGGTTGATCAATTTCTCCTTGGCTTCAGAAGATAATAATGAACACTTTCAAATAATTTCCTTTGTGGCTTAACCTAACCAGAGGAGATTCCTATTTCTCACAACCAAATGAACTTTAGTAATTAGGAAACAATGAGATACAGGCTGAATATGGAGGATTGGCACAATTTCAATATCTGGTGGATATTAGGCATGGTAGGTGTGAGAGAACATTATGAGGACAAACCTGAAATAAAACATTTTAAGGATTATGTCACAAGAGGTGGGGTCAGGTGAAAAGTTTAAAATACAAGCTTAGTTCACATTGTGTAGGGAATTGAATGCAAGTCTCTATTTAACATTACTTCTTAGGAGGGCAGAGCACTCACAACACCCAGTTCTTTGATAGATAAGCAAACCCCTATATGACCATATAAGCAACTATCACAAAACCAGAGGACTTGCCAGGGATTAAGCCAGAAATAGAACTCAAAAAATTGAGCTACAAGTCCCACTCTCTAACCACTAGCACCATTCCCTTCCTTCAGTACACTTAGTGTGAAATAGTTTTTTGGTTCCTTTGCATGCTTGCAGTCAACTGAAGTAGGGTGGAAAAAATTAAAAACAGGTCATGAACTAAAAATGCGTTTTTTTTCTTCCATTTAAGGACCTTGAAATTAAAAAGAATAATTTAAGAAATTTCATGGAAATTAGAAACCCAAAATGTAGTTTTCTACTACCAGCTCTATTTTTTTTCTGTCCTGGAGCTCTTAAAAAATAAGTGTAAAAAATTTTTATCTGTACATGAAATTAGACTATTTTTCATCTCTTTGAGAAATGGCATTTTTTAGAGAGGGACTGTTAATAAGGAGCTATTTTCTTTAGATTCTCTGGTCAGGCAAACTTTGACAAGGCAAGATTATCAAAAAGATGAAACTGACATATTTTAAGTTATATCTGACTATTAATTTATATATTTTTAAAATTTTTCCAGAGTAAAGGTAAATTAGAATTTTTACAAGCAGAGAATTCAAAGGTAAAGGCAGTTTGGTGTCTAGAGGTTTAGTAATTCATGAAAGAGCCTCTTTTTTCCCCTTTCATTTCCTGTTTTTGAACTCTTTCCACTAGCACCATTCAAGCAAAGAGTAATACTGTGCTTCAGCACAAATGGCTAAAAGTGACATTAATTATTTTATTTATTTACTTTTTGTTTGTTTGGGCGGTCTGCCTTCAGACAGTGGGACTTGGCAAGCTGCATTGCCTTGCAGATGTGCTAACTTTAATTTTTTTTCTGACAAGAGATGATAGTTTTAATAACGCTGACTTAAATTAGACAGGAGATTTGACTCCTGGAACGCTAATTGAAAATATTTGTCTGACTCAAGGCTAAGCATTCAAAATAAAATTCTCTGTGGTCATATATTTATCACATTTTGAATACTTAGGTGGGAAACAAGTGATTAAGTACATATTTTAGAATTTTAACAAAATACCACCATACCAAAAAAATTCATTTTGGTGTTCAAAAAGATTGTTCTAGTTTAAAATGCTCTTCATTACATATGGCTGCTTTTATTATTAAAATGTGTATCATGTGTCTGTAAATATGTTTATGCTAATACTAAATAGGATCAAGAGTTTTGTTAATAGGAAACTGTAATGAATTCACTTTTTGGAAAATAATGAAGTCATTTCAAACTAAATATTTTCATCCCAGAAGGACTTAGTATAGAACAAAAAGACTTTTGATTGAAAAATAAAGGGTATAAAATGTAAATTTAACAATCATAAATAGTAATATTCAGCAAGTCCTGAACTTAAAAAGGGTCATTCTAGGGTATGGCCCTTGATTTCCCAGAGTTCATACCTAGAGTAATTTACGTTGGTGTTTCAAACCCCACATTCTTTTCCCCACCTCAGACCAGCTGAGCTTTCAAACCTTTGAATTCCTCTTTCATAATTTCAGCTCTTCATGGTGCTTTGAAATGCATATTTTCCAGAAATAGAGTATTAGTCACAAAGAAAGGAGTCAGTTTTGTTTCACCATCAAATTTTTTCCCCCATATTTAGGTTGTCCCATAATAACTGATCTTTGAAACAATAGAACTGGATTTCTAGACTCACTTCATCCTGGGTGGAATTTTCCATATCCCTTTACCTGCTTAGATTCTATAGTTTTTGGTAACAACTTCTACATTGTTAATTTTAGGTCTTACCCATTCATAAGGATAGATTAAATTTTCAGATTAAATACTTTTTCCATTGAAATGTATAATTTTATAATATTTCTTCAATGACCATTTTTGACAAGCATTTTCTGAAAATAATAAAATTAATTTGCCAAGCAGGATATCAAGAAACTGTGAACTTGTTAATGGCAAACACTTGTTTTTCCACTCTTTTTATCTCTAGGATGTAACTCTATGTGTATGGTAAACCCGCAAGCAAAATTTGTTGAATGCATAAATAAACAACACATTTTCTTAAAGTACCTATAATTTTTTTAAATAAACATTTTAAAGAATGTAGCATTTGACCATCACTGCTCTGGTTGCTACTGAAAACATAAAAGAATACACATTTTCACAGAACATAAAATTTCAACAAGAAAATCCACATACCAATGAAATTAATTGTAGTGCTGAAAGAGACTGATATTTTAAAATGCTCTTCATTGGATATTGTTTCACAGAACATCAGATTTAAAAAGAATATTGAAGATTTTAAAAATCCAATGAACTTATTTTTATAAATGAGGAACTGAGTATAGATTAGTTAATGGTGTTACCTGAATTCGATTATGTAACAACCTACATTTGTGAAGTTGGTTTAAAATCTAAATCTCTTTAAACCATGTTAGTGAACTTTCTAGAATGGGAAAAATTCTTCCCTGTCATAGAATCTAGCAAAGCAAGTATAAAATTATTTCAGATACACACATACACACACACACAAGAAAAATAAATTCCTCTTAATTAAATTGTAATTTCCTAGTGACTGTATGAGAACAAAAACTTTAAAGAAATACAGTTACTTTTAGTTAAATCATATTTTCCTCATGTCTATAAATCAAACTTGCCAAAGCAAATATGAGAGAGCACCTTTATTCCTTAATCCCATTAAGAGATCATGATGATATTGGTGGATCCAGCTATAAATGAATTGTACATGCATGAGTACATATCATGTGTCTCCTACCTGTCTCCAGCACAGTTTACAGCTTGTTTTCCATTTCTCAAACAAATATTAGCAAAAGGGATGGGAGAAATCCATGATGTCACAGTACACAGGTTAACTTAAGATTTCCCTTAAATGTAGTTACGAAGTACTGACATCAGTTATTAACCTGGAGATGTATTCTGACCTAAAGGAAAAAGATGACCTCAAGTTACAGCATTAGAATATAGTAAATCTTTAAAAATATACTCATGTAAATGAGTAGTACTTTTCTGGAAAATATGATTAAAATTCCTCAGATTTGCTCATGGTATTCAAGAAACTGTACCTCTCTTAGCCTGAATCTACAGGCAGAGACTTGACTTTGAATGAGTTCTTTGAATGTCTTATAAACATAGTTTCATTCTGCTTTGTCCCTGAAGGATTAGATGAGATTTAATCATTCCAACTATTAATTTTCTAATAAAATTTTAAGCTTTTTCCCTAAAATTTATTATTTATTTAATATATAATTGTCTATGTGTTTTCAAATCACTGGTAGTATTTTTAAAGGGTGTTTGATACAGTTTATCCAGAGTCAGTATTCTTTCACATGCACTCTCATTGTTAGCTCCTCATTTAAGTTGCAACTAGTATGTTCTGTCACAAAGTAGTTAATAAAAGTTGTTATGAAATAGGGTTTTTTTTGTTTTTTTAGATTATAGAACTTTGGAGGTACATAGTGATCTTGTTTTATTATGTTTGAAGCTTAACATAATCAAGATGATTTCATAACCCAAAGTTCTCAAGTCTTCCAGTAATGACCTTATATTTAAATATTCAAAAACACAGACAAGTACTACAATTTTCCTTGCAAGTACAATGGAAAGGTAAAACCACTCTCCAGTCTCTTTGGAATGGATAGGGGTGGAGTGTGGGTGGGACACTTCCTTAATCTAGTCAGTCCAGTCTTAAGCTCTTTTCTGAAGTTTCTTGTATTCTCAGTCCTGTGACTTTCACCCCGTCTAGCTTATTTTTCCACACTTGATACTATCTGCTTGTTTGTTATGATCAGCAATTTCCTAAGGAATACTGGGTTTTGCAAATGAAAGGTGAGTAATAGATATCCTTGTTGTTTTAAAGTTCTGGAACCAGTCTCTGCCTGCCATCATGTTGCTGAGGCCTCCACAGTTTCCTCTTTCAGATGTCAATCCCAGCCCCAGTTCTGTACCCAACAGACATCCGTGGAAGACCTCCTACCTCATTTCTGTGGATTTATTAAGGAGACCCAATTAACTCTATGTCTAATCTTCTTTGATCTAAATTATGTCCAGGGGGCCTTGCCTTTCAAAGCTAAACTTGATCTTTATTGGTTTTTTTTCCTTAAGAAAGGATATGTAATTTTATCAACAAACCTGTAAACTTATCACCAGAACTTTCCTTATTAGATCATAAATATAGTTAGTTTAATGGGGGGTAGAAAGTTATGGAGAGTTTATAATAGTCAGCAACTACTATTTGAGATAATGGCAAAAATTAAAAGAAAGTAAATGTTAAAAGTAACTAGAATTATAACTTAAGTACATTGAAAGAGATTGTGGTCCATTAATTTGCATTCTTTCCATACTACGTCCAAATATTTTCAGAGATATATTTGTTAAACTAGTGCTTGATGATCCCTAGCAAACCTTTCATAATTTTTGATGTATTCTAATGCTTCAAAACTCTTATGTAAAATTTCCTCTAAATTAAAATCTCTTGTTTTATCTTATAGTTGGTGAAAATGAAGAACAATTGATCACCAACATTGATAAAATGGTTCTATAGACCACTTAATCCTTTAGAAATTTACATTTACTGAGCAGATTAGATTAGAAGTGGGTTTCTGTTAATATTTTTTTCACATACAGACTGAAAACTTATCATTTAACTAATTACTTTCTTGTCTGTGTTTATAGAATATTCACCTGGTTTATGAATCCTGATGAATTGTGTTCAGAATGATCTGTTAATATATATATATATTTGCTTATATTATTACCTGTAGGTAGAAAATTAGAATGCTACTGTATAAGTTATCAACATTATTAAGAGTTAAACACTAACAAATATTCCACTATGTTATAAACTAAAATGGAAATTCCCCAAGGACTAGAAAATTTTGCTTTTTTTTGCTCACTTATGTATCTCAAGCTCCTGGAACAGTGCCTGTTACAAGTATAAAGTTACTGTTATAAAGTTTCATAAATTTTAATTTATAAAAACTGCTTACAAATGAAGAGAAAGATCCAATGTCTCAGAGAAACTTGGCGATAGATACAAGTGGGAACAATTTCCAAATTCAAAATATAGATGATAAATATGTCAACGCCAGTGTTTATCAAATTTACTTCTAACCGAAGATTTTTAAATGAAAACAATAATGAGTTACTTTTTTTTGCCACCGATATGGTAAAGAATTTTAACAGAAGCCTGGCCATAGGCCATAGCCACTTTTGCTATATAATGAACTGGGCTCTCTCTTAACGCAATTGGTGGTAGTTTCCCTTTTTTTTCACATCTGGAGGACATTTTGGTAATAATATAACAAAAGATTATTAAATGCTCTTGCCCTTTGACCTACGACTTACAGTTTTAAAAGTGCATTTTGATGATATTTTATAAAATTGAAAAAAGAAATAATCATTACTCAATAAAATATGGGTTAAATAAATCTTGACACACTGGAATAATGGAATAATATGCAGTAATTAAAATGTTATTGAAGAAAAATATGCCATGTCTTGAGAAAACATTATTTTGATAAGTTAAAAAATAAGTTAGAACAGTATGTACAACATGTTTCAAAATTTATCTAAAAATAAGTTATAGCTTGAAGTATACACATGAGTAGAAACAGAATTCTAAGGAATACACTAAAAAGTTAATAGTATATAGAGTGTGGAATCATAGGTGATTTTTATTTTATTGTGTGTTTTTTCTATGATAAATAAGTATTGCTTTTGTAATCAGTAAACTTGTTATTTTGAGTTTTAGGATAGATGCGGTTCAACTAAATGAAAATACTATCAAAATTGGGTAAAATCTAACGCAGTGCAAAGTATAAAAGAAAGATCATGAGCAGTCAAATTATTTTCCTTGACTATAAAGTAATAAGGACTCTTGAATGTCCTACAAAAGAGAAAAGTGAGTTATTTTGTGGCATGAGTTTCGTCACAAGGAGAAAAATAATTGTTGTTTCCAAAGAAACTAAACATTAGTGGTTGTTAGTGAAAAAAGCCTAAGATCCTCAGGTTATTGGAGCACATTATTGGAGTTTATGGAGATGATAAACGTTTTCATTTTAAATCGGCATTTAAAATATTTTCATTTGTTTGAGTAAGTGGTAGAATAAAACAAAACCTTTATTCAGATTCCTATCTGTTGAAAAGACGTATTTTGCTAAATTCAAGTTTGTTCATCGTGTTACATTATCCTGACCAAATTTTGTTCTTGTTTCTTTGGAATCCTCCAGTTCCCTTTCTAGGGAAAATAGTTCACCTGAAATATTATAGCTGAGTTACACAGAGGGTGTTCCTCCTACACCATTTTCACAGTGACAAGCTAATCACAGCTGCTTCTTAAGTAACAGTCATCTGAAAATCTTAAGTTAGTTTTATAATTCTGAAGAATTATTATTGCATCTACAGAGAGTTAATGATCACTTCCATGGTGCATAGCACTTAGTAATTTTATATTGTTTGACTTCTGTGAGTTCTTGCAATTAGGGAGCATTTATTCTAGTGGGGTGATGTGAACATAGCTATAGATATACAGATTACATACACATATTAAGTAAATTATTTTAGATATATTCTGAGCTATACATTTGAATGCTAATATGAATGCATGGAAAACATATGTAGATATTGGAGTACAATTCAGCAGAAAGGTCTCCTGAGTACCATGGATTCTGTTCTATTATAAAGTTTCTGAAGAAGCTTGTAAAAAATTTGGAATGACAGTACCTTGCTATTCCAGAGGAAAGGTCATTTTCATTTCCAGGAAATGCAGCACAAATTGTCTTTTTTCCATATGCTACAATATTTAGTATTATCACACCTAAGGACATTCTGTGGACAGATTTAAAAAAACACAATCACTTTTGCTGAAACTATCCAAAATGTAGAATTTGTCTTTTAGAAAACAATCACCTGTGTAATCTCTAAATATTAATCTGCTGTGAAACAACCTGGTCTTTATTTATTTTTATAAATTTATTTATTTATTTAGTTTTAAATTTTTGGCTGTGTTGGGTCTTCGTTGCTGTGCGCGGGCTTTCTCTAGTTCTCTATACTCTATACTCAGTTCCTCTAGTTGCGGTGAGCGGGGGTACTCTTCGTTGCGGTTCGCGGGCTTCTCATTGTCGTGGCTTCTCTTGTTGCAGAGCATGGACTCTAGGCGCGCGGGCTTCAGTGGTTGTGGCTTAGCGGGCTCTAGAGCTCAGGCTCAGTAGTTGTGGCGCACGGGCTTAGTTGCTCCGCAGCATGTGGGATCTTCCTGGGCCAGGGTTTGAACCCATGTCCCTTGCATTGGCAGGCAGATTCTTAATCACTGCGCCACCAGGGAAGCCCCCAACCTGGTCTTTTAAATCTGTACTTTTCAGGATGAGAAACCTATATGCTTGCTATTTCTGTGTGTGTATGTGTGTCTAAGAGAAAGAGAAGAGAGTTGATTTTGTTGATGTATTTCTAATATATAGATAGGTATAATAACATTTTTTTTTTTTTGCTTTACCAAAGGTGAATTATTTTATGTACAGTTAATCACTCTTTTTTTTTAATACAGCAGGTTCTTATTAGTTATCTATTTTATACATGTTAATGTATATATGTCAATCCCAATCTCCCATTTCATCCCTCCCCCCCACACACACTTTCCTCCCTTAGTGTCCATATGTTTGCTCTCTACTATATGTGGAATCTAGAAACATGGTACAGATGAACCGATTTGCAAGGCAGAAATAACATTTTTACCCTGAAAGTGTAAGCTAAATATATCCTTTCTGCATGAGAAGTTTTTTTAAAGATTAAATATTACTTTTTTTTAAATTAAGCAGAATTTCATTATGGAAATATATACAGATGAAGTAGGTGTGAAATAATGAAATATAATATTCTGAAAAATGGAGCTTATAAATACAAAATTATAAACTAAATGTCTAAGACCTTGCTTATGCACACTTTCAGCTCTTTTTCAGATTCATTCTTTTTTATTTTTATTATCTTTACAACATACTATCAGTTACACTGATATTATGCATTTAAATAAAATTTTCATTCTCCCTAACTTCAGTGTGCATTTAAGCATACAATTTGAATGATCTTACTATTTTCCAGAAGCCCTTTCTCTAGCTATTCAAAGTTCTCTCAACTCTCCCTATATATTCCTTATAAATACCTAAAGTGGTTTTTTAATATTTGTGGATTGATTGTACCAAAAATCTGTCTGTTTTCTCTATAGTGTGAAACTTTCTCCAGGTTTGCAATATCTGCATTTCACAATTGCAACTCTAGGAAATCACTCTGACAATTGTGAAAGTTGTCTCTGCTCTAGGGGATAAACTTGGGATCAAATATTATTCTGCACACCAGAAACATCCTCAAATTTGTGAGAAAATATAACTGACAATCTAATTATAACATATTTATTTAGTATATAAAACCCTAAGAGAAAGGTATTATTTTCCTTGTGTTTTTAAAATTTATCTTCATTTACTTCATTATTATATTTCACTTGCTTTTTTGTTGTCTAAGTTTTGTTTCTAATTGGAAAATCTAGGCTTATTTTTGCATGAGAGGTACACAAATTCTGTGCATTTTTTTTTCCCAAGATGTATCTCATGTTGTCTTTCCTGCCTGCATCGCAAACCTGTCTACATTTGTTATCACTATTATTTGTCTAAACTTGCTGGTGGTTTTACTATCCTCCAGATATGAATAAGCTGTGGATTTCATATCCTCAGAAAACCTAAGATATTAGATGAAAAAACATTAGAATTCATAAAGCAGTTCTGTATTGACAAAAGTTCTGTATAGAATTGAAAGAAAATCCCATTCACATGGCAACAATTCCTACCACTGCTACACTAATTCAAACTCTTAGGACTCTTGTTCCTGTTCTGTTCCTACTCCTACTTCTCTTAACACCACCACCAAGAGGCTACTACTAGTACAACCCTTACTATTGGATCATGACAATAATAAACCCCAAGGGGTGGACATGTTGATAAATAGGAGAAGGCTCTATGAAGAAAACAAAACAACATCTGAAAGGCAGGAAAAATAAAGCTTGAGTTAAAGACGTACTATATTATTATTTAGATTAAAAAAATGAATTTTGCAAAAGAAATCTATACATGCTAAATTAATTTAAGATTTATTGAATACTACAATTTCAATCAAACTTGAACAATATGATCCTGAAGTTTATCTGGAAGAAGAGAAAAGTTGTTTTGCTTGAGGAAGTATGATGGAGACTTACTTCACATGCTATTACAATGGAGTGTTTATTCATGCATTCGTGAAATATTTAATGAGCTCCCTACTCAGTGATGGACATTCATGACACAGCAGCAGACGGGGAAAGTTTCTCCCTTCATGAAACTTGCAATCTCATTGAAAATATCAAAAACAGACTAGTAAACACAAGTGGACGATAACTCCTGATTATGATAATTTCTGTGAAGTATCAATATACTGTAGAACCCAAAATAGACAGCATGACCAGGAAATGTCTTTTTGAGGAAGTGACATTTGAGCAGAGACTCCAAGATGAGAATCAGTCAGCGCTTTGCACAGATGAAATAACAATATTCCTAGTTCAAGGTGCACGACTCAGGCAAGTCCTTTAATTTCTCTGTCCTGTTCTTCACCTGAAAAATGGGGATACTGTAGTATCTACCTTATAGAAGAATTAGGAAAATGAGTTATTCTGTGTCAAGTACATAAAACAGTGCTAGAAATACAGTAAATATTCAATGAATGTTGACAAGCTTTTGATAATACCTGAAACTTCAGTAAAAATGAATAGAGATGAACAGAACATCTAGCCAAAAAGAAATGAGGATAATAATCATATTTTATATAAAATTTATTCTCATTAACAACCCAAAAATAAATGGGAGTCATTTAATTTTCTTCATTACACGCATTTAAAATCATTCTATTTAAACAATATAAAAGAGTAGACTTACAGAACTAACAACCAATAACTTTAATTTCAAATATTGTCAGAATGACTGAATGTGTTTATCTTAAAATCTTGGGGTAATTTGTATTTTTTAAATGAATTTAATGCTTATAAAGATATAGTGGAAACCAAGGAAATCCAGTTATTGGAACATGTAGGCAGGAAGTGGGAAATCTGGGTTCCATTATGAAGTTTCCCACTCAGTTTCTCTGCCTACCACCTTGACAATCATTGAGGCTTTCATTTTCTTATACGTAGAAAAAAGCAACAGAAAAAAGAACATTTAAAAACTGGTAACATTTCTCAGTATGAAATATTTTTGAATACCTCAAATCTGCATTTGTGTCTGAGTTATCAGTAAATGGTTTTTATGATTCTCTAAAAAGAATTATGATATGTACATTTAGGGAAACTATAATAGGCTAATGTTTTCATGGGAGTTGAACAAATAAATGCCAACATGTTACAAGGAATGCTGATATCATTGGAGACTGATTTTGATATTTTGCCTTTGAAATTCCTAAAATAATGATAATAATAAGGATATAATAATAATGATAATACTAATGATACATTTCCTCTTCTGTTACACCTGAGAAATCAAAAACACCAAAAGGAAGATACATACAACTTCTATATCATTTGGGATTTCCAAGACCCTAAGGATCCAGAATGAGGCCTTATTGGATCCCCTATGAAAAATCACATGCCCTTTGCAAGATTTCTGCCAGTCTAACCCAGAAAAGAGCTCCTTCTTCCCAGTGACAACCTGTATCCAATGATGCAGCCGAAGTGTAAATAACACACTCTCCCAATTCCAAGCAATTCTTAAGGTCCAGCCAGCTCCAAAGCTCCCTGGATTGCAGTTTAACAACTCTGTTAGCCCGTCTTGCTTTCTTCACTCTTCTATAGGTGTTTATCTTGAAGGCAGCCTTCAATGAACATTTTACAAGCAAATCTCTATTTAAATCTGTTTCCTGGAAACCTTACCTAAGAGGCCCAATGTCAGAAGTGGTTCAAGGAAGCAGGAACTACAATGGGATATTGGAGTTGAATCATCAATTGGTCATTTGGCAGGAAGACCCCATTACTGGTGGAAGATAAAGCATGATTAACCCCTGGTGTCATGTAAATGTGCAATTGTTAAAACTTTCATTTGTGATAAACTGGGATGGGATACTGATGGAAGCAAATACACTAGCAGATGCAATATCTCAGACACATCGGAAGTTCAAGGGAAATAAGAATTATGAAATTGGATGGCTGCTAATGAAGGTAATTGTTATGTGAGAGAAATAAAAGGAAATTTGAAGTATGAGATGATTAGTCACCAAATAAAGTCTATGTACAAAAGCCAGAAGGCCACTTTGGTAGTCAATAAAGTTCTTTCATTTTTTGCAAGTGTATTGCAGAAAAAACTGAGCATCAGGTCCAGCACATAATTATAACTGAGTTCTAGAGGAGGTTGAATATTCAACCTGGGAGAGTCTGGTATACCAACCAGAGCCCTGACTGGAGAAATGTGAGGTCTTGTGACACAGGATGAGTATCTCTGACTCAATGTTTCAGAAAATCTTGAATCCTCAGGTTCCTCTGAACCTTTGGGTGTATAGAATTTTCTCAGTCTGTTATGTTCTACTCTAGCGTACCTCTTTTCTTGAAGATGATGCAGAGATCTCCTCTTTCAAGAAAACACGCACACTGCTTTGCACCACAACATAACTCTTTTGACCAAGTCAGGAAGTGCTAGCCCTGCTAAAAGAGGAAAGAGATGATACCCTGTTGAAGTGACTGCAAGACCTTGTACAGTCAGGAGCTCCCATAGTGGAAGGGGTACAATGTAATCAACTTGTCACCAAATGGCTGGTTAGTTTCCTTGAAAGATAATTTTATATTGGAAGTTCAGCATTGACCATGCTTTTGACTGGATACCGTCAGTGTTGGTAATTTTGTCTGTATCTTTTTCTTTTTGATTTTTTTGTATGGAGTAAGGGGAAGGTTAGGTTTTAGCGTTTGGGTCGTCAGGCTCCAGGACTGTCCAGTTCTTGGCCATTCCCTGAAGCCCTGCTGCTCACTCTGGCGGTGGCCAGTTGGCTTCATCCAGATCTTCTGCAGAAGCTGCCTTGTCGTCCTCAGGCACCGGTTCCGTGTCAGCTTCAGCTGGCCCATGTTAGTGGGAGCCCATACTATTAGACCTATGCATGGCCTCCATTTCTGTTATTGTAGTGCTTCTGTTATTGTGTTCCTTGTGCCAACACTGGGGTAGCCAATCATAGATGTTAGCTTTTGCCAACTGGACAAGTCATTTGTCTAATTAATTTGATGTTCCTTTCACTGATATTCTAAAACCACAAGGACTTCTGGGTACTTGTGCTGCTTGCTCTGCAGCCTAGATTTACCGAAGATAATGTTCCTACTCTAAGCCCTATCCAAAACTAGCAGTCTTTTGAATCACCCAGTAAATAGACCAGAACAGCATTCATAAGTGTGAAATATGCTACCTCTAAAACTTTAAGAGGTCTACCAAATGTTATCCTTCCTTTTTAGTGGTGGAAGATGTAAGATGCAATATATATATTTTTTACTTTGGAGGACATGTCTAGACATGAAACAGACAACTGGATCCCTAAAATCTTCACTGAAAGGGCAGGTCCTGAATCTTCATATGTTTTATCTCCTATCTTCTGTAGCACATTGTGGTCATTTCGTTCAACATGATGTCATCAATATAGGGGACCAGTGTGATATTCAGCAGAATGGTCAGATGGTACAAGATCTTCTGGCTATATTATGACAGAAGGCAGGAGAGTTAACATATCCCTGGAGCTATTAATATATACTACTTTCTGTCCCAAATGAATTTGAAATGTTTCTAATCCTCTTTCCTGATAGGGATGGAAAGAATGGATTCACCAGATCAATGACTGCATACCATGTATCTAAGACCATGTTAATCTGCTGTCATAAAAATGTCACATCTTAAACAGGAGCTGCGAGAGTGGGTGAATTTGTATTCTCCTCCAGGATCTGATTACGTCCTTTATGTCTTTAAGGGTGGCTCAAATAGCTGCCACCACTTCACCCCCACTGCTGTGATGTAGTGTTTTTGTTTTACAATCTTGACTGGGAGAGTGTTAGTTTTGGAGTCTTTGACTTAGCTTTTCCTACTATAATAGCTCTTATGCCACAAATACAGATAAAATTACTGTCACTGATGATATCCAATCAAAAGCATGGTCAATGCTGAGCCTCCGATATAAAATTTTCTTTCAAGGAAACCAACCAGCCACTTGGTGATAAGTTGATAATACTGTACCCCTTCCACTGTGGGAGTGGCAGTGATTCATCTTGACTGTGTTAAGTCATATCCATAGGTATGAGTTTGTCTTTCCTGCCTACATGGCCTCAGCTAGATTATGGAGTGTTTGATCTGCCAACAAAATATATGTAACATTACAACAGAAATGTAAAAGGAATTTATTTTATAGCAGCAAAGGAAGTATAGCAATGAATGCATAGTAATGGAATCCACTAGTTCTATCATGTTGCATTACTCAGAGGTCGCTGGCTTGAGAGAGTGATGGAGTATAGTCTTTTGAAGGTAACAACTGAGGAACCAACTTGGAGATGCTACTCTGCATGGATTGAGCACCATCTTTAAAAACACATTATATACACTAAGTCAACAACTAGTATATAATTCTGTGTCACCTGTAGGTAGAATACTTGGGTATGGAATGGAAACTAAGGGCAAAAGTAGAAATGGTTCCACTTACCATTACCACTCCAATTACCACTTACCATACAGGAACCTACCTGGGAATTTGTGCTTCCTGGCCTGATAACCCTGAGGGTTAGGATTAGATACCCTAGTTTCCAGAGAGACACTGCTTCCAACAAGGTTCACAGCAAAAGTCCCATAAACTAAACTACAGCTCCTGCCATGTCACTTCTGTCTCCTCCTCCTAAGAGACCAGAAGGTAAGAAAAGGGTTACCATTTTGTCAGGGATAAATTGATTCTGCTTATTAAGAGAAGGTAGGGCTGCTGCTATGCAGTGGGGAAGGAAGAATATATTTGACATCAGGCGATTCACTAGACTGTCTCTTGGCACCCCTTTGCTCTATCTCCGTTACGAATAGACAAGCATATCAACCATGGCCTAAGAAGGGCATGATGCTAAGGGGATCAGAACCCACAGGGATGAGTGTCTGGATTATGACACCAGGTAAGCCACCTAGTTCAGCAAAATGGGTAATAAAGAAAGAAGAAAATGAATTCCAACCTGAGACAAGGTGCAGCAAAGTAGTTTTCCCTAATAAAACATACTTAAAATGTTAAAAGTCCTGGAGGAGCTCTTTCTAGAACTTACTTATATAAAGAAAATACATTTAAGCTGCTCAAGAGATGGGTTGTAGAAGATGCTATAGTGCATCACATAGGTAACCCCTTTAGGACTGAGACACACTCGTTCTCCAAGTTGTGGGGAGTGCACTCAGCCGAGTGACTGCTTAGAAATTGAACTTTGCTGAGCCATACTAGTGTATATACATGTGTATAAACATTATGCGTATATAAGTCTTAGTATATACTTATGTATTCCGTATTAAATATATTAAAATATGTAAAAATTAAATTAGGAAAAAATAGATTGAAATAGGCTAAATGTAGAGTAAATCTTATTTATTATTATTTCTTAATGATAAATTTCCTTCTTATATTTTTTTCAACTTTATTGGAGGTATACTTAATATTAAAAAAATTGCACATGTTTAATATAACCATAACCTCCAAAATAGTTCTTGCATCCTTTTGTTTTGGTGTGTGTATGTGTGTGTGTGTGGCTAGAACGCAACATGAGATCTACCCTCTCAACAAGTTAGATGCACAAAACCATGATGGTAACTAAAGGCACTATGTTATCCAGGAGATCTCTAGAACTTATCTCATATAGTTGTAATGTTATACCCATTGAACAACAACTCCCCCTTGCCCTGTTTCCCCAGTTCCTGTCAATCACCATTCTATTCTCTGCTTCTATAAGTTTGATCATTTCAGATACCTCACATAAGTGGAATCATGCAGTATTTTTCCTTCTATGACTGATTTATTTCACTTACCATAATGTCTTTTAGGTTCACCCATGTTGTCCAAATAGTAGGAAATCTTTCTTTTGTTAATGCTGAATTATATTCCATTGTATGTATATATCACATTTTCTTTATCTATTCATCTGTCAATGGACTTCTGTGTTGTTTTTACATCTTGGCTATTGTGAGTAATGCAGCAATGAACATAAGAGGCATCTCTTTGAAATTCTAATTTGAAGTCCTTTGGATATATTCTAAGAAGAGAAATTGCTAGATCATATGATAGTTCTATTTTTAATCTTTTGAGGAACCTCCATACTATTTTCCATAGTGGCTGAACAATTTTACATTTTCACCAATAGTGTACAAGTGTTTAAATTTCTCCACATCCTTGCCAACACTTCTTATCATTTTTTTTTTTCTTTCTGATAATAGCCATCCTAACAAGCGTGAGGTGACGTCTCATTGTGGTTTTGATTTGCACTTCTCTAATGATTAGTGATGTTGAGCACCATTTCTATACCTGATGGCCATTGTATATCTTCTTTGAAGAAATGTCCATTCAAGTCCTTTGTCAAATTTTAGATCAGGATATTTGTTTTTTTGCCATTGAGTTGTAGGAAGAGTTCCATATATGTGTTGGGAATTAATTCCTTGTCAGATATACAGTTTGAAAATATTTCCTCCTATTCTGTAGGCCCTTGTGGTTCTTAGTATGATTGCAAACACTCTCAGCAATAACCATTTATTTGGTTATTGGAAATTTGAGGAAAAAAATGTTTATTACTTACAAATTCTGGAAATTACATGCCACACCTTGTGCCACTTAGGGAGGTCACAGGTAGAGAGAAAGAGTGTGTAAGCCTGGGGTTTGCTTCTATTTGGGGTCGAGGGTGGGAGCCTAGTTCTCTATTGATAAACTTAAAATATAAGAATGCGAATTTAATGTGCAGGAAGAGAAAAAAAAAAAAAAAAAAGCAGCCCAAATGTTTAGTTATCTAAACCCACCAGTATCTATTTTTAAAAAAAAAGAGAGAGACCTCGGGGGTGTGGTGTTCAGCCTGGCTTTTTACTTAGTTTTGTGGCATAAAGGGGCTGGCATCAAGTGAACAGGCAAGAAGAGTTACTGACTGGAGGAGGGAGGGGAGGTGGGAGATGGTAGAGCTGAAGGATCCTCAGCAATAGGAGACGGAGGACAAGCTGCAATTTCACTCACGTCTGACATTGATGGCACAGGTTCTGGTTTCTTGCTGGATTCAGTTCTATCAACCCTTTTGAAAAAATGATCAAGTGATGTCTGGGGAGTAGCTCTTTTTTTCTCGTGATAGATGACACGGTAGCACTGGATTGCATTCTGAACGGCTGCTGTAACCTTCATATACCATTGTACGTTTGGGTCCTGTGCCTCAAAAACTAACAGTGCCTTCTCAAATAAAGAAAATCTCCTTGCCATTTCCTGCATTGTGAATCGCTTCAGTTTTCAGTTACTGTAATTTCTCAAAGCATTTCAGGAAGATCCTGGGCAACTATGTATCTGCACTCACTGCCTCGTCACTTACTTTTATGTTGTGCAGGTTGGCTCTAGCCTTGAACCGATGAAATTAGCCATGACTGGCATTAAAAGATGCGCCCTCTGATTCTTCACCGAGTTTCTTCTTCAAGTCTTCATAAAGGCTTTTAACTTTCTCTTGAATCAACATTAAGCTGAGCAGGACTTGACGATGATACTGATCCTGCCTCCACACACTGAGAAGCTTCTCCATCTCCTCCATCACTTTTCCACTCTTCTTCAATATTATTGTCGACATCATTGGCACAGCAGATTTCAAATGTTCCATGATCTTGTGCTTGTTCTTTAGAATTGTGCCAATGGTTGAACGATTCACGTTATAAGAATGAGTGACGTCTACCATATTTTCGCCTCGCTCCACTTTCTCAGTTATTTTCACTTTTGTTTCCATCGTTATCGCTTGGTGCTTCTTAGCAGTATCAGCGACATCACCATTGCTTTTATGCTTGCTTCTGGACATCCTGGGCTTCAAACAAAGACACTGTACTACTGTTCTCTATACAGTACTGTACAGTAAAGTACACAAAAGCACAACCACTTGTAGAGAATGCAGGCACGTGACAATGTATGCCAGACACGTGAAATAACTTAATGTGATTGGACATGTGAACACATGTTCACATCATTGAAAGTTTGCAACTTGAAGGTTCATATGTGGGGGACTTACTGTACTGATTCAATCTCCTTACTTTTTATTGATCTGTTCATATTTCCTATGTCAAGATTCAGTCATAGTAGGTTGTATGTTTCTAGGAATTTATCAATTCCTTCTAGGTTATCCAGTTTGTTGGCATATAATTATTCACAGTGTTCTTTTATTATTCCATATATATTTGTGGCATCAGTTGTAATTTCTCCTCTTTTATTTATAATTTTACTTATTTGAGTTTTTTCTTAGTTTCATTTATTTTTTCTAATGTCTTTCTAGTCTGTATTTCATTTATTTCTGCTCTAATCTTTATTATTTCTTTCCTTTTACTAACTTTGGGCTTAATTTGTTCTTTTTCTAGTTCATTGAAGTGTAAAGTTAAATTGTTTACTTAAGATCTTTTTTCTTTCTTAATGTAAGCATTTAGCATTATAAACTTCTCTCAGTTACTTTTGCTGTTGTGTTTTCATCTTAATTTGTCTCAAAATATTTTTAGTTTCCTTTTTGATATTTTCTTTGACCCATTGATTTTTCAGGAATGTGTTAATTTCCACATATTTGTGATTTTTCCAATTTTCCTTCTGTTACTGATTTCTAGTTTCATGCCATTGTGGTTGGAAAAAATACTTGATATGATTTCCATCTTCTTAAACTTTTTAAGACTTATTTTGTGAACTAACATGTGATCTTTCCTGGAAAATGTTCTGTGTGCACTTGAGGAAAATGTGTATTATGCTCTTGTTGGGTGGAATGATCTGCAAATGTGTTAGGTTCATTTGATCTATCATGTTGCTGAAGTCTGCAATTTCCTTGTTGATTTTTTTTCTGTATGATCTATACATTGTTGAGTGTGAAATATTGAAGTCTTGTTCAATAATATATATAATTCTATTACAATACAATAATACATTAATAATAATGCATTGAAAATAATACAATAATAATACTATTATTATATTACTGTTTATTTCTTCCTTCAGTTCCTTTAACATTTGCTTTATATATTTAGTTGCTCTGATATTGGGTGCATATATACTTATAATTGTTATATTTTCCCAATGAATTGACTCTGTTATCATTATATAATGATCTTCTTTGTTTCTTGTGACAGTTTTTGACTTAAAATCTACTTTGTTTGATATAAGTACAGCCACCCCTGTTCTCTTTTTTTTTTTAATTAATTAATTAATTAATTTATTTATTTATTTTTGGCTATGTTGGGTGTTCGTTTCTGTGCGAGGGCTTTCTCTAGTTGTGGCAAGCGGGGGCCACTCTTCATCGCAGTGCGCGGGCCTCTCACTATCGTGGCCTCTCTTGTTGCAGAGCACAGGCTCCAGACGTGGAGGCTCAGTAGTTGTGGCTCACAGGCCGAGTTGCTCTGTGGCATGTGGGATCTTCCCAGACCAGGGCTTGAACCCGTATCCCCTGCATTAGCAGGCAGATTCTCAACCACTGTACCACCAGGGAAGCTCAACCCCTGTTCTCTTTAGATTACCATTTGCATGGAATATCTTTTTCCATACCTTACCTTTAGCCTATGTGTGTCCTTAAATCTAAAGTGAGTCTTTTGTATACAGCATTTGGTTGAATCTTGTTTTTTATCCATGCTACTACTTTATGTCTTTTGATTAGGGCATCTAATTCATTTATATTTAAAGTAATTATTGATAGCTAAGGACTAACTATTGACATTTTGTTTATTGCTTTATGTCTGTTTTGTAGTTCTTTTGTTCCTTTCTTCCACTCCTTACTGTCTTCATTTGTGATTTGGTAATGTTTTTGTAGTGATATGCTTTGATTTTTTCTCTCAATCTTTTGTTTATTTACTGTAAGTTTTTTCTTTGTGATTACCATGTAAAGAGGTTCTAGACTCAACTCCAGTGTGTCTGTGTGTGTCGCAATTCTCTGACACCAGCTAAAAGTTCTAAAATTCAACTTAATTTTGGCACTATTTACCCAGAGATTGCATCAAATTCCACAGGTTAAGAGCTGAGTCCTACAAGACTGCCCCCTCCCTTATGCCAGTTGAGATGCTAGTCATAACTCCAGGTTATCACCTATGCTTCTGATATCAGGCTATAGATTGAGGGTTCCAGTGACCCCCCTCCTTGGGTTTAATTAATTTGCTAGAGAGGCTCACAGAACTTACAGAAACATATTGTTTACTGGATCACTGGCTTATTATAAAATGATAATACTCAGGAACAGCAATGGAGGAGGTGCACAAGGTATGGGGAAAGAGTGTGAAGCTTTCATGCCCTATCTGGATGTACCACTTTCCCAGGTTCTCCACATGTTCACCAACCTGGAAGCTCTGAACACCTTGTCCTTTTGGGTTTTTATGGAGCTTCATTACATAGACATGGTTGATTAAATCATTGGCCACTGGTGATTGAACTCAACCTTCAGTCTCTCCCCATCTCTGCAGGTTAGGGGTGGGACTAAAAGTTCCAACCCTTAAATCACTTGATTGTCTCCACTGGCAACCAGCCCCATCCTTAAGTGAGTTCCAAAAGTCGCCTCATGAACATAGCAAAAGACACCTTTATGGTGCTCATCCCTTAGGAAATTCCAAGATATTTAGGAGCCCTGTGCCAGAAATGGGGATGAAGATGAAATATATGGTTTTTTGTTATAAATCACAATATTACACATGGGAGTTACATAAATCATCTTATATTTAGAACAGTCTTTTTTAAAATCAATAGCAACTTAATTTTACTCACATACAAAACTCCAAATTTTTATTCCCCAAACATACTTTATGTTATTGATGTCACTATTTGCATATTTTTATATTGTGCATCCATTAACTAGTTCTTGTTGTTATAGTTTTTCTTTTTTAAAAAATATTTATTTATTTATTTGGCTGCATTGGGTCTTAGTTGCGGCACACGGGATCTTTAGTTGCGGCATGTGAACTCTTAGTTGCAGCATGTGAACTCTTAGTTGCAGCATGTGAGATCTAGTTCCTTGACCAGGGTTTGAACCCAGACCCCCTGCATTGGAAACATAGAGTCTTAGTCACTGGACCACCAGGGAAGTCCCTATAGTTATTCTTAATCATTTTTCTTTTAACTTATACTAAGGTTAAAAGTGATTTAAGTGGCACCATTAAAATATTAGAGCATTATGAATTAATTATACACTTTACCAGTGAGTTTATTCTTTCATATGTTTTCATGTTAATAAGTAATGTTATTTGTTTCAACTTGGAGAACTCCCTAGTATTTCATGTTAGGCAGGTCCAGTGGTAATGAATTCCCTCAGCTTTTGTTCATCTGGGAAAGTCTTTATCTATTTTGCATTTCTGAAAAACAGCTTTTTTGGGTATAGTAACTTTGGTTGGCAGTTTTTCTTTCAGCACTTTGAATATATCATTCCATTTTCTCCTGGCCTGCAAAGTTTGTGCTGAGAAATCTGCTGATAAGCTTGGGCTCTCTTGTATACAATGTCTTGTATACAATGTCTTGTATACAATGTCTTGTATACAAGCTTGGGCTCTCTTGTATACAATGTCACTTTTCTCTTGCTGCTTAAAAAATTTCCTTCTCTTTGGTTTTTGACAATTTGATTTAATGTGTTTTCAAGGACACCTCTTTAAATTTAGTCTATTTGAGCTTCATGAATCTGGATGTTTATTTCCCTTCCCAGATTTGAAAAGTGTCCATCTATTATTTCTTTAAATAGACTTTCCCTTTCTCTTTTTCTCTTTTCCTTCTAGGAGTCCTATAATGTGTATATTAGTTCTCTTGATTAATCCCATAAACCCTTTAGGCTTTGTTAAAATTTTTTTTATTATATTTTTTCTTTTTCCTCCTCTGACTAGGTAATTTCAAATGACCTGTCTTCATGCTTGCTGATTCATTCTTCTGCTTGTTCCAGTCTGTTATTGAACTCCTGAAGTAAAATTTTCAGTTCAATTATTGAATTTTTTGGCTCTAATATTTCTGTTTGGTTCTTTATAATAATTTACATCTCTTTGTTGGTATTCTCATTTTGTTCATGTATCATTTTCCTGATTTCATTTAATTGTCTATCAGTGTTCTCTTATAACTCACTGGGCTACTGTTAGGTGACTAATTTGAATTGTTTATAATGTAATTCATAAATCTCCATTTATTTGGAGTCAGTTATTGGAGATTTTGGGGGAGGTCAGTCACTGGAGATATATATTTTTTTCTTTTGATTGTGGCATATTTTCTTGATTCTTCATGTTCCTCATAGAGTTGCACTGGTGCTTGCTCATTTGAAAAAATAGCACCTTTTCCCAGTCTCAGAAAGCAGTGCCAGTTGTAGGAGAACACCTGTTTCCTTTCCTTTGTTGCTAGCTGTCCCAAGTGCCCAGGCTATGCCAGTCCTTAAGCACTTGCTATGAGGTGAAATCAAAACTGACCCCTCAAGGAACACAATGAAAGCCTGGGACAATGCTCACTTTGCTTTCTCCCTTCCTCTAAAAGGGAGAGCCTCAATTCTGCAGCTTTTCCTAATCGCACAGAGCAGTGTTTGCTGTATGGGTAAATCTACCCCTTTCCTTTGTTCCTAGCTGTTTCAGGCATCTAGGCTGTGTTAATCTTTCAGTGCTTAGTATGAGATGAGATAGATAGAAATCAACTCTTCAGAGGAGCACACCACAAGGCCAGGAGGTCAGGCAGCCAGGCTCTCACTTCACCCTCCTTTCTCCCTGAGGGGGAAGTCATAGGCCAAAACAATCTTTTTGGCACTGAGCTAACTGGTTTGGGGGAGAGGTTAATTCAGCCTTATGTTCTTCTGAGATTGCTGCAACTTCATAACTCTATTCTGGATTTCACCTGAAGGTTTTTTGGTCCAAATATGATTGTTATATCAGTGTTTCTGAGGAGGAATGAGGGCTAGGTCTTCTTATTCTGCCACCTTGCTGGTGTCACCTCCTTCCTATTGTATTGGTATTTGGTCTCTCTAAAATATAAAAATATTAACAATATTGTCAGTGAGAGACATATGATAGAAATATATTCATAATTTCAAAATTTTTGACTTTACTAGTTGTTATAAAAATATGGTTCTACATTTAATTTATCTTGATACTTCATGTCAGTTGCTGTAAGTGGAAAGAGTCTACTCTTAGTAATAAATACTGATATTCGCCATTCAGTCCTATCCATGACTTAGGTAAATGTTTTTCTTCAACTCAGTAATATTCATGCAAATTTCAGGAAGTGTTCTGTGTCAATATTTTTTTTAAATGGCTTTAAATTCACTGAAAATCTTTATTTGAAAGGTATTTTTTCATTTCCAATGAGTGCAGATATGAAAGTCTTGTAGGTAAGACAGGTGGTTTTTGGCATTGATCACATAATGACAGTAACATTTCCATATGCATGTTTTCAAAACACTCTCCATAGCATAATTTTCCACTCTAACGCAATTTCTTTCTTAGTCATTGCTAAAATGTCATCTTTACTTTGAAGTGATATTTCAGTGTGAAAAATTGATTAAATTATTTACTAGTATGAACAATAGTGATAGCTGCTCTTATCAAGAAAAAAGTTCAGTAAATTTTGAAGATGTTTTGGGAGGGTGAGAAATAACAAAAAGATGTATAATTGTAATTGTGTTCAGTACTGTATTAAATACTTTGTCACCAGATGTTTTTGTGGTAACAAGAAACAATATTGTGAAAATGACTATAGTACACAAAGCAATCTGCAGATTCAATGAAATCCCTATCAAACTACCAATGGCATTCTTCACAGAATTAGAACAAAAAATTTTGCAATTCGTGTGGAAACACAAAAGACCCTGAATAGCCAAAGCAATCTTGAGAAAGTAAAACAGAGTTGGAGGAATCAGGCTCCCTGACTTCAAACTATACCACAAAGCTACAGTAATCAAGACAGTATGGTACTGGCACAAAAACAGAAATACAGATCAATGGTACCGGATAGAATGCCCAGAGATAAACTCATGCACATATGGTCACCTAATTTATGACAAAGGAGGCAAGAATATACAATGGAGAAAAGACAGCATCTTCAATAAGTGGTGCTTGGAAAACTGGACAGCTACATGTAAAAGAATGAAATTAGAACACTACCTAACACCATATGGAAAATAAACTCCAACTGGATTAAAGACCTAAATGTAAGACCAGACACTATAAAACTCTTTGAGGACAACATAGGAAAAACACACTTTGACATAAACCACAGCAAGATCTTTTTTACCCACCTCCTAGAGTAACAGAAATAAAAACAAAAATAAGCAAATGGGACTTAATTAAATTTAAAAGCTTTTGCATGGCAAAGGAAACCATAAACAAGACAAAAAGACAACCCTCAGAATGGGAGAAAATATTTGCAAACAAAACAACAGACAAAGGATTAATCTCCAAAATATGGTGGTATAGTTTGAAACAGCTCATTGAGCTGAATGTCAAAAACACAAACAATCCAATTAAAAACTGGGCAGAAGACCTAAATAGACATTTCACCAAGGAAGACATACAGATGGCCAAGAGGCACATGAAAAGATGCTCAGCATCACTAATTATTAGAGAAATGCAAATCAAAACTACAGTGAGGTATCACCTCACACCAGTCACAATGGCCATCATCAAAAAAAAAAAAAGAAAAAAAAATCTACAAACAATAAATGCTGGAAAGGGTGTGGTGAAAAAGGAACCTTCCTGCACGGTTGGTGTGAATGTAAATTGATACAACCATTATGGAAAACAGTATGAAGATTCCTTAAAAAGCTAAAAATAGAACTACCATATAACCCAGCAATCCCACTACTGGACATATACCCTGAGAAAACCATAATTCAAAAAGAGTCATGTACCACAATGTTCATTGCAGCTCTATTTACAGTAGCCAGGACATGGAAGCAACCTAAGTGTCCATCGACAGATGAATGGATAAAGAAGATGTGGCACATATATACAATGGAATGTTACTCAGCCATAAAAAGAAACGAAATTGAGTTATTTGTAGTGAGGTGGATGGACCTAGAGACTGTCATACAGAGTGAAGTTAGAAAGAGAAAAACAAATACCATATGTTAACACATATATATGGAATCTAAAAAAGAAAAAAAAATGGTACTGATGAACCTAGTTGCAGGGCAGGAATAAAGAAGTAGACATAGAGAATGGACTTGAGGACATGGGGTGGGAGGCGGAAGCTGGGGTGAAGTGAGAGTAGTATTGACATATGTACACTACCGAATGTAAAATAGTTAGCTAGTGGAAAGCAGCAGCATAGCACAGGGAGATCAACTTGGTGCTTTGCATTGACCTAGAGGGGTGAGATAGGGAGGATGGGAGGGAGGCTCAAGAGGGAGGGGATATGGGGACATATGTATGCATATGGCTGATTCACTTTAGTGTACAACAGAAACTAAGAGTATTGTAAAGCAATTATACTCCAATAAAGATCTATTAAAAAAAAAAAGAAACTTGGATGGGAATGTTCATTGAAGATTTTTTTTTTAAAGGGTCAACGGATTTTTAAATTTATTTATTTATTTATTTTATTATTTATTTTTGGCTGTGTTGGGTCTTCGTTTCTGTGAGAGGGCTTTCCCCAGCTGTGGCAAGCGGGGGCCACTCTTCATCGCGGTGCGCGGGCCTCTCACTATCGTGGCCTCTCGTTGCGGAGCACAGGCTCCAGATGCGCAAGCTCAGTAGTTGTGGCTCACAGGCCGAGTTGCTCCGTGGCATGTGGGATCTTCCCACACTAGGGCTCAAACCCGTGTCCCTTGCATTAGCAGGCAGATTCTCAACCACTGTGTCACCAGGGAAGCCCTGAAGATTTATTAATAGCCACAAACTGGAAACTACATAAATGTCCTTCAATGGGTGAATGGTTAAACAAACTGTGGTAACATCTATACCACAGAATGGTACTCAGCAATGAAAAGGAATGAACTACTGACATATACAACTTGGATAAACCTCAAGGAAATTATGCTGAATTTTTTTAAAAAACCAATTCCAAAAGGATACATACAATATTATTCCATTTATAAAACACTTGTGAAATAATAATTATAGAAATGGAGTGGTTGCCAGAAGTTGGGGGTGTTCATGTGGGGGGACTGGGCGTGAATGTGGCTAAGGAGGGGTAACACAAGGGAGTCTTATGGTGATGGGACACTTCTGTATCTTGACTGTGGTGGTGGTTACCTGAAGCTGCACGTGTGATAAAATTGCATAGAGCAACATATATACACACGAATGTATAACTGGTGAAATCTGAATAAGCTCTATGGTTTGTATTATGAGTTTCCTGATTTTGGTATTTCACTATAGAACAATAGTTTTGTAAGGTGTTAACATATGGGAAGGCTGGGCGAAGGGTGCACAGGACCTGCTTGTGTATTTCTTTGTGACTTCCTTTGAATCTATAGTTATCTCAAAATAAAAAGTTTTAAAAATGCCAATACAAAAAGTTAAAAAAATCACAATATATAAAAAAAAATAGAGTCTTTTTAGACAGCATATTGTTGAATCTTTTTTAAAAAATTCATTCTGTCAATTTCTGTGTTTTGGTAGGAGAGTTTAATCATTTACATTTAATTACTGATAAAGAGTTTACCACAATGTAGTTTGAAATGATACCAAGTTAGCTTCAATAGCATGCAAAATTCTGTTCCTATACAGCTTTGTTCCACACTCCCTTATGTTGTTGTTGTCACGAATTGCATCTTTATACACTGTGCACCCATTAACATTGCATAAGTTTGGTAAGGCCATCATAAAAAAGTACCCCAGATCAGCTGGTTTAAACAATAGAAATTTATTTGCTAACAACTTTAGAAACTGGAAGTCTAAGATCAAGGTAGCAGCAGGTTTGCTTTTCTGAGGCGACTCTTTTTGCTTTACAGATGGCTGCCTTCTCACTGTATCCTCATGTGGACTTTCTCTGCGTGAGTGCAGGACAAGTATCTCTTCTTCTTATAAGGACACCATTCCCATTGGATTAGGACCCCATTCTTATAACCTTATTTAACCTTAATTACTTTTTTAAAGACCCTATCTCCAAATACAGTCACATTGGAGGTTAAAGCTTGTACATATAAATTTGGGGGGAACAAAATTCAGTCCATAACAAACATAGATTTACAATTATTTTATGCCTTTTATTTTAAATTATGTAAAAAAACAAAAAGAGTGGTTGCAAACCAAAACTAAAGCCATGTTGGATTTTATATTTGCCTATGTAGTGACCACTATCAAAGTTCTTTATTTCTTCATATGGCTCTGAGTTACTGTCTAGTGTTTTCTTATTTGAGTTTGATGGATTCCCTTTAATATTTCATAAATAAAATAAAAAATAAAACAACAACAACAACAAAAAACAGGTCTATTAGCAACAAATTCTCTCAATGTTTGTTTATTTGGAAATGGTCTTAATTTCTCCTTCATCTTTGAAAAATAATTTTGCTGTTGGATATAGAATTCTTGGTTGAAAGTTTTTTCTTTCAGCACTTTAAAAAATTTAATCCCATTCCCATCCGACCTCCATGGTTTCAGATGATAAGTGTGCTGTTTACATTGCATTTTTTTTAATTCGGTGGGTTTTTTTTTAAATTACAGTAAGTATTTTTTTCTAGAGTTTTAACAGAGTTGATTCTGACTACTTTTGCTTGGTTTTTCAGTATTTCTGTAGAAAGACAGTTGCTTGGATCTGCTTACTCTGTCATTTTTGCTGACAACCTCTGATCCTTCTATGAATTTTTGACTTTGATTATTAAATTTAAAATGTCAAAAGTAGTGTCTAAACATAAGATCTGTTGAACTTTTGATAATTACATAAATCATATGAAGTTAAACATCACTGACAAAACTCAAGATTTGTCTTCCAGTTATAGAGGAGTTAATTTACCATTTCTTGATAACTGAAATAACTTAAGCTTATCATTAGTGAGGGTCACCATTTAAAAGCAGCAAATACAGATTTCAATTGATTTGCTTAACACATATCTTACAGGATATTTTGCATAAGAACCCAGAGATGACTAATTTACATTGTTATCTGATAAGTACAATGAATGACATTTGTTGCAGACAGATGTTTTATTCCCACCAGAATTCATATATTAAAATCTCATCCCCAATGTGATGGTATTTGGAGGTGGGGCCATTGTGAGGTGATTATGTTATGAGGGTGGAGTCTTCATGAATGCAATTAGTGCCCTTATAAAAGAGGTCTCAAAGAGCTACATTGCCTCTTCTGCCATGTAAGTTTACAGTTAAAAGACATTCACCATCTATGAACCAGAAAGTAGGTTCTCATCAGGTACTGAATCTGCTGGTACTTTGATCTTAGACTTCCCAGCCTCCTGAGTTGTGAGAAATAAATTTCTATTGTTTATAAGCCACCCAGTGTATGGTGTTTTAGTTATAACAGCCAAAACAGACTAAAACAACATTTTTCTTTTGAAATTATCTTAATTCCTTATCAATAAAACTAAAGCAGATTATTGCTGTCCTACTTGAAATTATGTACAAATCCTTGTCTCTTATATTTGTAAGCTTGTTCCTAAGCTTGACTTATTGTTACATCTTTTTTATTTCTTTTGTTAGTGATGGAAAGACATACTTTAGGTTATATATATGTGTGTGTGTGTATATATACACACACACATATATATATAAAATACAGCTGGGTATAATTCCTAAAATGTTGTTTAGAGAATAGATCAGTTTGTACCAAATTTGCCAATGTAGTAAATTTTTTTCTGGATTCTACTGTCGTTATGGTTTAATTATATATGGAGGAATAATAATTTAATGATTCTAATGCTTCTTGTATAAGTATTGATTTCTCTACATGTGCTCTTTAATTCAGTTTTTACATCATTTAACAAATATTGTTTATATTTAGCAGTCTTTTTAAAAGCAAATATTTTGGAGAGTATGGAGAAAGGAATACTATCAAATATTTCTGAAAGAGCTTCCAAAGCAGTTGAGTACTCCATTTTAAAATGAAATCAAAAGTACTTTTAAAAAAAATGGTGTTATTAGTCAGGTTTTCCCAGAGAAATAGAACCAATAAAACCTATATATATATAAGGTGATTATTATGAGGAACTGGCTCATGCGGTTATAGAGGCTAAGTCCCATGATATGCCTTATGCAAGATGGGGATCCAAATGGTATAATTCAGTTGTAATCCAAAGGTCTGATAGTCAGGGAAGCCAATAGGTAAATCCTAGTCCAAGGGCAAGAGAAGATGATAGATAAGATGAGATGTCCCATCTAAATAGAATATGTAAGAAAATGTATCATAGAGCAGCACTTCTTAAAACATTTTCTGAGACAACTCTCTTTCTTCAACACTTCTCATTTATAAAGTCTGTTAAGAGTCTCTTTTTTTCCCTCTGTTTCCATGTGCTCTCCACATCTCTTTCTCCTACTATTGCCCTGGCCTTCTCCCTTAGGATAAATAATTTTCTCCCATGCTGATTGCTTTTCTTGCAAAAATACTCAAACTTTTATCCTTATCCTAGCCCCTGAGATTCTGAGGCATAAACTTTTCTGGCAATCTAAATTTAGGAAAATGTCTTAGTAATAGATTTGAAAATGTCTCAAAGATGTCCATAAGTTATGAGAATATAAGGTTGGATAGGCATTCCCTGTGAATTTCCTCCAGGCATATTTCTAAAAACTAGGGTGAAGCAAAGACAGACCCAGGTTTTTAATAAATAGCAATGAGTATATTTTCTGTTCTGTCATGAGACTAAATAAGCCACGGTACATTTGTCAGAATACTATACTATTCATCACCAAATATCTGGATGATGTTTACATTTCATTAAGTTATTCATCTGAGCTAGCAAGTGGTGCGTGTATATGTGTGTGTGTTGTGCATTTATATGTGTATTTAAAACATTTCTGATTATTATGTTATTATGTTTTATTTGTTATAATCTCAAATAAAGATCTATTTAAGACAGTACTAAAGAAAGTAGATTTTAAAAAATCACTTTCTGTAAGAAATAACATTTACTTCCAAAGTAGGGTGCCTGATTTCCTAGGCAATTAATTACTTCATTAATAGATTTTTCTTTCTTTAATATGATGAGCAAGGTTATAGGATTTAGGCCAATGCCCCATTCAAATATTATGGAATCACTCTCCATATTTATGACATATTTTTGAGGATAACTCATGGCACTACTTTTGCTGTTATATATTTGCTGTATGATATGAATGTGTTTACATATAAAATAAAAAATGTATTTGTAACCCAATGATTTGAAATCCTTATATGAATTCCTTGACATCTTCATCTTCCATTCTTACCCATTCATCAAAATTTACTCAGTTACCCTGCTTCAGAATCACTGGGTAGAATCAACAAGAGAAGACAGTAGAGACTACAGGAAGAAGTGCTGGTTAGTTGTCAGTATCAATGTTCATGGGAGCTTAGACACAAACCATGCAGGATTCTTATTAACATGAGATGGTGGAGATGAGAAGAATATCTGAACTTGGTGGGACCTCTATCAGCAGAACTGATCCTTCTGAAGTTTTGAACCCTGTTTTAGTTAAATATTCCAATAAACTGTGCCTTATGGAGTATGTCAAAGTTTGTCTTGATTTTCCAGACCTCAAAACCTAGTTTCATAGGTAGTGCTGTGTTTAATCTTCCTTCCAGATTGGTCAGAGCTCCATGGTACTGTCAGTAGCTTCCAAGGGGTCCAATCTCAGCTTGGGTCTCAGGAATATAGTGACTCATGTCTAAAGTTCCAGTGCTTTAAAATAATGGACAAAATTACATAAACAGACTCGTTTGTGTTTTAAAGAAGAATTAAAGTGCACAATTAATGTAAGTGTCAACAAAAGCATTCAAAGCTCAATAAGAAGGGAGAAGTAAGATATTGAAGATACAGTATAGAATGAGGGTTTCTGCCCTCAAGGAATTTAGACGCTAGAAGAAAATACTTATCTAAGGCTTGATATATATTCTACTTCAAAGTTTAAAGCTTGAATTATCAGTTCTTGTATAGTATTTGACAACTTTTAAGATGTTCCATGCATTTACAAAATATTGATGTAGTTATGATTATATTTCTTCTCTTTAACATATTGAATGTCTTCTTCTTCGGAAGTGTGAAATGACTTGAGGTTCACTTCAGTAGTGTTTTCTGTTTGCAAATGCATATAAAGTTATAAAAATAGTTTAGTAATCCCAGAAGAGAGTGAAACCTAAGGGTCGGTATTGGAATAAAAATAACTCATCTTCATTTATCTTTAAAAAGAGGCTTTTTAAATGTATTCAAAGGTGTAACTCTTTTTATTTATAGATTAATAAGGCTATGGTCACTGACATTACCTTTCCTTATTTTAAGATTTGTATTACTGGGGATCTCATTCATTTTAATAATTAATCTATAAGGAAACAATATGCTTATTATAAGATACAAAAATATGCTCTAAAAATGTGTTATTTATAAGGAAAGAATTGATAATGAGAGCAGAAATGTGAAAATAAAAATGTTTTTCACATATTCTGTTTCTGTATCCCTAGTTTGAACTTTGAGTGTCCCTAACCTCATCCTTAAAATGAAACTTTTGAAATTGCCACATTCCTACCTCATGAAGATATTATGAAGACTAACAACAACAACAACAACAAAACCATTAAGTATTTTAAATTAAAAAGTTTGTATTTTAGTGACAAAGGTATTTTGCTTTCAAAACTATACCTTCATGGTAAATATTGCTTCTTTTGCAACAATTTGAATCCATATGTGATTTTCCAGCCTTATAGAGTAGATTGGGGAAACTTTTGAAATAAGATCTATTGTTTGTCCAGCATTTGAATGTGCAATAATTTGACCATACCAGTACTGGCAGAACATATAGTATTGGGAGGGATATTAAACACTGAGAATCTGCAAAACAAATTAAGTTGGAGTAATTCATAACAGATGTTTTAAAAATCAGATCTATTTCAGCATTTAACCATACTCACCAACCTTAAATCTTATATTTGGCATTCGTTTTGGCATCAAGAGAATGTATGACTGTCATATAAAAATAACAGAAATATTTTTTTATAATTCAGAAATCTGTTTTGTGTGAGTCTTCAGATTTCTGAAGCATATGCATTTGATTTCAGAATTAAATGAATTGGTACAAACGGTAGAGGCACAAAACAGATTACAAATGGTTTTCTGGAAATAATATTCATTTTAAGTCAAAAATACTGACAAATGTCATTGGGATGGGTGAATCTATGAAGACATGATTGAGGTGAAAAAGAGGATTCACTTATTTTGGAAAGTGCACTGATATATTTGGTCATTTTTATTATTTATATTAGGAAATAATGTGTCAGAGGAAAACTATTTGCATATTCTCGTTTTACTACCAAAATTAAATTTAAAAACTCATGAAATTGTTATGAGTAGATTTTTAAGAGTAAATAATCCCTATAAAGAATGTAAAATCCTTATCCCCAGAAACCTTATTTTATTAGGAACAGCCAATGTGAATGAAGACAATTGCTACTCAAATGATATTTGGGAAGCCATATACAGTGAAATATCATTGGCATATGTTATTGGTGTGGTAACTTCCTTTGGCCATGGTATGTAGTTCACTAAAATGTTTAAAATCCCATCTTTAGGAGCTTCAAGATGGCAGAAGAGTAAGACGTGGAGATCAGCTTCCTCTGCACAAATACATCATAAATACATCTACATGTGGCACAACTCCTACAGAACACCTACTGAACGCTGGCAGAAGACCTCAGACCTCCCAAAAGGCAAGAAACTCCCCACATACCTGGGTAGGGCAAAAGAAAAAAGAAAAAACAGAGACAAAAGAATAGGGACGGGACCTGCACCAGTGGGAGGGAGTCGTGAAGGAGGAAAGGTTTCCACGCACTAGGAAGCCCCTTCGCAGGCAGAGACTGCAGGGAGCAGAAGGGGGAGCTTCCGAGCCACGGAGGAGAGCGCAGCCACAGGGGTGCGGAGGGCAAAGCGGGGAGATTCCTGCACAGAGGATCGGTGCCGACCAGCACCCACCAGCCCGAGAGGCTTGTCTGCTCACCCGCCGGGGCGGGCGGGGGTTGGGAGCTGAGGCTCGGGCTTCGGAGGTCGGATCCCAGGGAGAGGACTGGGGTTGGCTGCGTGAACACAGCCTGAAGGGGGCTAGCGTGCCACGGCTGGCTGGGAGGGAGTCCGGGAAAAAGTCTGGAGCTGCCGAAGAGGCAAGAGACTTTTTCTTGCCTCTTTGTTTCCTGGTGCGTGAGGAGAGGGGATTAAGACCTCTGCCTAAAGGAGCTCCAGAGATGGACGTGATCCGCGGCTATCAGCCCGGACCCCAGAGACGGGCATGAGACGCTAAGGCTGCTGCTGAAGCCACCAAGAAGCCTGTGTGCAAGCGCAGGTCACTATCCACACATCCCCACCTGGGACCCTGTGCAGCCTGCCACTGCCAGGCTCCCGTGATCCGGGAACAACTTGCCCAGGAGAACACATGGCGCACCTCAGGCTGGTGCAATGACACACTGGCCTCTGCTGCCGGAGACTCGCCCCGAACTCTGTACCCCTCCCTCCCCCCGGCCTGAGTGAGCCAGAGCCCCCAAATCAGCTGCTCCTTTAACCCCATCCTGTCTGAGCAAGGAACAGACGCCTTCAGGTGACCTACATGCAGAGGCGGGGCCAAATCCAAAGCTGAACCCCAGGAGCTGTGCGAACAAAGAAGAGAAAGGGAAATTTCTCCCAGCAGCCTCAGGAGCAGCGGATTAAATCTCCACAATCAACTTGATGTACCCTGCATCTGTGGAAAACCTGACTAGACAACAAATCATCCCAAACTGAGGAGGTGGACTTTGGGAGCAATGATATATGTATATATTTTTCCCTTTTTCTTTTTTTGTGAGTGTGTATGTGTATGCTTCTGTGTGTGATTTTGTCTGTATAGTTTGCTTTTACCATTTGTCCTAGGATTCTGTCTGTCCGTTTTTTTGTTTCTTTGTTTTTTTTCTAGTATAGTTTTTAGTGCTTGTTATCATTGGTAGATTTGGTTTTTGGTTTGGTTGCTCTCTTGTTTCTTTCTTTTTTTTTAATGACAAAAATTTCTTTTTAATAATTATTTTTTATTTTAATAACTTTTATATTTAAATGAATTTAATTTTATCTTCTTCTTTCTTTCTTTCTTCTTTTTTCTCACTTTTATTCTGAGCTGTGTGGATGACAGGCTCTTGGTGTTCCAGCCAGGCATCAGGGCTGTGCCTCTGAGGTGGGAGAGCCAAGTTCAGGACATTGGTTCACAAGAGACCTCCCAGCTCCACATAATATCAAACAGTGAAAATCTCTCAGAGATCTCCATCTCAACGCCAAGACCCAGCTCCACTCAACGACCAGCAAGCTCCAGTGCTGGAAACCCTATGCCAAACAACCAGCAAGACAGGAACACAACCCCACCCATTAGCAGAGAGGCTGCCTAAAATCATAATAAGGCCACAGACACCCCAAAACACACCACCAGACGTGGACCTGCCCACCAGAAAGACAAGATCCAATCTCATCCACTAAAACACAGGCACTAGTCCCCTCCATCAGGAAGCCTACACAACCCACTGAACCAATCTTAGCCACTGGGGGCCGACACCAAAAACGACGGGAACTATGAACCTGCAGCCTGTGAAAAGGAGACCCCAAACACAGTAAGTTAAGCAAAATGAGAAGACAGAGAAACACACAGCAGATGAAGGAGCAGGGTCAAAACACACCAGACCTAACAAATGAAGAGGAAATAGGCAGTCTACCTGAAAAACTATTCAGAATAATGATAGCAAAGATGATCCAAAATCTTTGAAATAGAATGGAGAAAATACAAGAAACGTTTAACAAGGACCTAGAAAACTAAAGAGCAAACAAACAGTGATGAACAAGACAATAAATGAAATTAAAATTTCTCTAGAAGGGATCAATAGCAGAATAACTGAAGTAGAAGAATGGATAAGTGACCTGGAAGATAAAATAGGGGAAATAACTACTGCAGAGCAGAATAAAGAAAAAAAAAAAAATGAAAAGAATTGAGGACAGTCTCAGAGACCTCTTGGACAACATTAAATGCACCAAGATTCGAACTATAGGGTTCCCAGAAGAAGAAGAGAAAAAGAAAGGGACTGAGAAAATATTTGAAGAGATTATAGTTGGAAACTTCCCTAATATGGGAAAGGAAATAGTTAATCAAGTCCAGGAAGCACAGAGAGTCCCTTACAGGATAACTCCAAGGAGAAACATGGCAAGACACATATTAATCAAACTATCAAAAATTAAATACAAAGAAAAAATATTAAAAGCAGCAAGGGAAAAACAACAAATAACATACAAGGGAATCCCCTTAAAGTTAACAGCTGATCTTTCAGCAGAAACTCTCCAAACCAGAAGGGAGTGGCAGGACATATTTAAAGTGATGAAGGGCAAAAACCTACAACCAGGTTTACTCTACCCAGCAAGTATCTCATTCAGATTTGACAGAGAAATGAAAACCTTTACAGACAAGCAAAAGCTAAGAGAATTCAGCACCACCAAACCAGCTTTACAACAAATGCTAAAGGAACTTCTCTAGGCAGGAAGGACAAGAAACAGAAAAGACCTACAATAACAAACCCAAAACAATTAAGAAAATGATAATAGGAACATACATATCGATAACTACCTTAAATGTAAATGGATTAAATGCTCCAACCAAAAGACATAGACTGGCTGAATGGATACAAAAACAAGACCTGTGTATATGCTGTCTACAGGAGACCCACTTCAGAACTAGGGACACATACAGACTGAAAGTGAGGGGATGGAAAAAGATATTCCATGCAAATGGAAATCAAAAGAAAGCTGGAGTAGCAATTCTCATATCAGACAAAATAGACTTTAAAACAAAGACTATTACAAGAGACAAAGAAGGATACTACACAATGATCAAGGGATTACACCAAGAATAAGATATAACAATTGTTAATATTTATTCACCCAACATAGGAGCACCTCAATACATAAGACAAACACTAATAGCCATAAAAGGGGAAATTGACAGTAACACAATCATAGTGGGGGACTTTAACACCCCACTTTCACCAATGGACAGATCATCCAAAATGAAAATAAATAAGGAAAAACAAGCTTTAAATGATACATTAAATAAGATGGACTTAATTGATATTTATAGGACATTCCATCCAAAAACAACAGAACACACTTTCTTCTCAAGTGCTCATGGAACATTCTCCAGCATAGATCATATCTTGGGTGACAAATCAAGCCTTGGTAAATTTAAGAAAATTGAAATTGTATCAAGTATCTTTTCCGAACACAATGCTATGAGACTAGATATCAATTACAGGAAAAAAACGGTAAGAAATACAAACACATGGAGGCTAAACAACACACTACTTAATAACCAAGAGATTACTGAAGAAATCAAAGAGGAAATCAAAAAGTACCTAGAAACAAATTACAATGAAAACACGACAACCCAAAACCTATGGGATGCAGCAAAAGCAGTTCTAAGAGGGAAGTTTATAGCAATACAATCCTACCTTAGGAAACAAGAAACATCTCAAATAAACAACCTAACCTTACACCTAAAGCAATTAGAGAAAGAAGAACAAAAAACCTCCAAAGTTAGCAGAAGGAAAGAAATCATAAAGATCAGATCAGAAATAAATGAAAAAGAAATGAAGGAAACTATAGCAAAGATCAATAAAACTAAAAGCTGGTTCTTTGAAAAGATAAACAAAATTGATAAACCATTAGCCAGACTCATCAAGAAAAAAAGGGAAAAGACTCAAATCAATAAAATTAGAAATGAAAAAGAAGTAAAAACTGACACTGCAGAAATACAAAGGATCATGAGAGATTACTATTAGCAACTATATGCCAATAAAATGGACAACCTGGAAGAAATGGACAAATTTTTAGAAATGCACAACCTTCTGAGACTGAACCAGGAGGAAATAGAGAATATGAACAGACCAATCACAAGCACTGAAATTGACACTGTGATTAAATATCTTCCAACAAACAAAAGCCCAGGACCAGATGGTTTCACAGGCGAATTCTATCAAACATTTGGAGAAGAGCTAACACCTATCCTTCTCAAACTCTTCCAAAATATAGCAGAGGGAGGAACACTCACAAACTCAGTCAACGAGGCCACCATCACCATTATACCAAAACCAGACAAAGATGTCCCAAAGAAAGAAAACTACAGGCCAATATCACTAATGAACTTAGATGCAAAAATCTTCAACAAAATACTGGCAAACAGAATCCAACAGCCCATTAAAAGGATCATACACCATGATCAAGTGGGTTTTATCCCAGGAATGCAAGGATTCTTCAATATACGCAAATCAATCAACGTGATACACCATATTAACAAATTGAAGGAGAAAAACCATATGATCATCTCAATAGATGCAGAAAAAGCTTTCCACAAAATGAAACATCCATTTACTATAAAAACCCTCCAGAAAGTAGGCATAGAGGGAACCTACCTCAACATAATAAAGGCCATATATGACAAACCCACAGCCAACATCGTCCTCAATGGTGAAAAACTGAAACAATTTCCACTAAGATCAGGAACAAGGCAAGGTTGCCCACTCTCAGCAGTATTATTCAACATAGTTTTGGAAGTTTTAGCCACAGCAATCAGAGAAGAAAAAGAAATAAAAAGAATCCAAATCAGAAAAGAAGAAGTAAAGCTGTCACTGTTTGCAGATGACGTGATACTATAAATACAGAATCCTAAAGATGCTACCAGAAAACTACTAGAGCTAATCAATGAATTTGGTAAAGTAGCATGTTACAAAATTAAAGCACAGAAATCTCTTGCATTCCTATACACTAATGATGAAAAATCTGAAAGTGAAATTAAGAAAACACTCCCATTTACCATTGCAACAAAAAGAATAAAATATCTAGGAATAAACCTACCTAAGGAGACAAAAGACCTGTATGCAGAAAATTATAAGACACTGATGAAAGAAATTAAAGTTGATACAAATAGATGGAGAGATATACCATGTTCTTGGATTGGAAGAATCAATATTGTGAAAATGACTCTACTACCCAAAGCAATCTACAGAGTCAATGCAATCCCTATCAAACTACCACTGGCATTTTTCACAGAACTAGAACAAAAAAATTTCACAATTTGTATGGAAACACAAAAGATCCTGAATAGCCAAAGCAATTTTGAAAAAGAAAAACGGACCTGGAGGAATCAGCCTCCTGAACTTCAGACTATACCACAAAGCTATAGTAATCAAGACAGTATGGTACTGGCACAAAAACAGAAAAATATATCAATGGACCAAGATAGAAAGCCCAGGGATAAACCCATGCACATATGGTCACCTTATCTTTGATAAAGGAGGCAAGAATATACAGTGGAGAAAAGACAGCCTCTTCAATAAGTGTTGCTGGGAAAACTGGAAAGCTACATGTAAAAGAATGAAATTAGAACACTCCCTAACACCATACACAAAAATAAACTCAAAATGGATTAAAGACCTAAATGTAAGATTGGACACTATAAAACTCTTAGAGGAAAACATAGGCAGAACACTCTATGACATAAATCACAGCAAGATCCTTTTGACCCACCTCCTAGAGAAATGGAAAGAAAATAAAAAATAAACAAATGGGACCTAATGAAGCTTAAAAGCTTTTGCACAGCAAAGGAAAACATAAACAAGATGAAAGGACAACCCTCAGAATGGGAGAAAATATTTGCAAATGAAGCAACTGACAAAGGATTAACCTCCAAAATTTACAAGCAGCTCATGCAGCTCAATATCATAAAAACAAACAACCCAATCCAAAAATGGGCAGAAGACCTAAATAGACATTTCTCCAAAGAAGATATATAGATTGCCAACAAACACATGAAAGGATGCTCAACATCACTAATCATTAGAGAAATGCAAATCAAAACTACAATGAGGTATCACCTCACACCAGTCAGAATCATCATCAAAATCTCTACAAACAGTAAATGCTGGAGAGGGTGTTGAGAAAAGGGAACCCTCTTGCACTGTTGGTGGGAATGTAAATTGATACAGCCACTATGGAGAACAGTATGGAGGTTCCTTAAAAAACTAAAAATAGAACTACCATACGACCTAGCAATCCCACTACTGGGCATACACTCTGAGAAAACCATAATTCAAAGAGTCATGTACCAAAATGTTAATTGCAGCTCTATTTACAATAACCAGGACATGGAAGCAATGTGTAAGTGTCCACTGACAGATGAATGGATAAAGAATATGTGGCACATATATACAATGGAATATTACTCAGCCATAAAAAGAAACGAAATTGAGTTATTTGTAGTGAGGTGGATGGACCTAGAGTCTGTTATACAGAGTGAAGTAAGTCAGAAAGAGAAAAACAAATATCGTATGCTAACACATATATATGGAATCTAAGAAAGAAAAAAAAAGTTCATGAAGAACCTAGGTGCAAGATGGGAATAAAGACCCAGACCTACTAGAGAATGGACTTGAGGATACAGGGAGGGGGTAGGGTAAGCTGGGACAAAGTGAGAGAGTGGCATGGACTTATATACACTGCCAAATGTAAAATAGATAGCTAGTGAGAAGCAGCCACATAACAGAGGGAGATCAGCTCTGTGCTTTGTGACCACCTAGAGGGGTGGGATAGGGAGGGTGTGAGGGAGGGAGACGCAAGAGGGAAGAGCTATGGGGATATACGTATATGTATAACTGATTCACTTTGTTATAAATCAGAAACTAACACACCATTGTAAAGCAATTATACTACAATAAAGATGTTTAAAAAAAATCCCATCTTCTACTTCTATTGATAGAGATGTTGATGTTTTCCTATAACACTTTGTAGAAAGTCTTGTTTAATATTTGCTGACACACAGGAGCTTCATAAATGCCAAATCCATTCAATTAGGAAGAAAAAAGATAACAGAGAGTAAAAATATCTTGACAAAGGTCCAAAAAATATTTAAGGTTTTGCCCTGAGTCATTCTGTTCTCTGTTCCTCTCTTCTATCTTTGGATAATTATGAAAAAGAACTATGATAGCTTCCTGTGAGTATAGCTAACTAAAGGATATTTTTAAGAGAGACGTACATGAATGTATAAGGCAATAGGTCTTGCTTGTTTGGGGTTCATTTAGATTTGATTTTACTTTAAGTTCTTTTAAACAGCATGGGTCTGTCATCTCTGAGTTGACTCCTTCAACACCCTAACAGACCAAACTTTTCATCTGAAGATTGTTTTATCATAAAAATTGTGCTAAATTTAGATTCCTCTCAAGTTCTGTATGTTATTTCACAGTAAAGGTGCAGATAAATACCTAATCATCACTGTGGGGTAATTGTGAGCTAGACTGACTATGAAAATAAACTTCTCTACCCCTTCCCCACCCCCCCACTTTCTATAATACAATGGTCCATCTGTGAGGTAAGAGGGACTAACTCCACTTTAAAACAGAAAATAATTTTTAGCCACTCATGTATTAGAAAAAAAAAAAAAAGCTGTAAAATAAATGTCAAACTGCTTAGTCATTTCTTTCTTAAAATAATTGACCTAAAGTTCAGAAAAGGGCAAGAAAGACAAACTATTAGGCACAGTAAGAGAGGGATTACATTCAACAGCAATTTTCTTTTAAACATTTTAAGTATTTCTGATACGTGCAAGAGTTTCCCACCCCCATAATAATTTCTCATTCAATAAGTCAAATTTGATTGTTTTAGTTATTGCACAGTATTTGGAGAAAATGTTCACATATATATCTTCTCTCTCTCTCTCTTTCTCCCTCTCTCTCTGTTGTGAATACCAAATCATTTCAAAGATGATGCATCTTTTCAAAAATCTACTTCTTTCATCTAATTCTACCTGTAGTAATTTAAGTCTTAGTGTAGAGTTCCCTCTACCTCAAGTACTCTATTACTGTTTGCATTAGGGACATTCAGCTATGGACAAGGTTTCTTTAGTTCCAGTTTGGTTATTGAGGTCTCAATATTTAAAACATTGCTTCTGAATCTGCATCCCCTCATTCCTAGGGATTTTTGACAATATTAAGGGAGAGTTATGAGCATTACACAATGTTTAATAAAGCTCTGTGAACTCTGAAGATTGTCTAGAACATTTAAGTTCCCCTAATATGACCTCTAATCAATTATCAAATTACACTCTAAGTTTCCCAGATAAGCCAATATGAACAAGTGGTCAATCTAAAATACTGCTACAAAGGATGTGACTATTTTTTCTCTAAACTGTTTTCATCTTGTTTTTGAAAGACTTGCGATGAAAGCAAATTCTACAAAGCTGAATAAATATAACAAGATAGGAAATGTCCTACAGCTAATTGTGCTCCAAATAAAAGACATATGTCAAGAAAATTCTCACATTCTATTACATTTTTGAAGCTCTATATAACAGTTAGCGAAGACTGGCTGAAAGATGGCCTAGGAAACAACATCCCTGGAAGTCATTCCCTGTGAAGTTGAAGGTAGTGAGGTTGGTCTCTTCTAGCTTCCCTCTACGCACTATACTATTTAGCATTATACTTCCTCCTGTTGACTCCACCTCCTGCAAATCCATGGGCAAGTTCCTAGGAGGTTCTTAACCTGGCAGCTAGCTATAGGCTAGAAGGGTTAGGCATAATTAACTATTCCTTACTATGAATCCACTATATTTCTTTCCAGAGCATTAATTCAGACCCAGGTTATGCCTCTCTGGGCAGTGGCCAGAAGAATTCAGACCACAGAATACAGAGAGCATAAGGTAGTAATAACTCTATTCACCCAAGCCACTTTGCCTGAAAGGACCCATTCACCACACTGAGAAGGCCTGAGATGTGACCAGAAGGTGGGGCTTGCTAGACTGACTGCAACATTTCTCACCTCCTAGAACAGTATCAGGCCATGGAATTCTCTATAAATCAGGAGAGTTATTGAGAAACAGTTTGGAACACCATTTCTACATGTTGCTGCAAGCACTGTAACTCTCTCTAGCTCTTGAGTTGATTTAGGATTCTGGCAGCTTCATAAATAATGTGTTTCTAAACTTTGTTTTCATTTCACTGTTTTACATTAAAGAGAAGACCTAGAAAATAAGTTTAAAAATATACCAAGAATTGGACAAAAAAATTCAGATTTCAGAAAAATGTGTTAACTGAAAATTCACACAAATATTTCACTTTGAGAAGATGAAGGATAATGAAGGTGATAAATTTAGGTATATTTTTACCTTAAGGTTCTTAATTTTTAATTATACATTTCACATTCAAACACAGTATGATATTTAATTATTTTATTAAATTATATTAACAATTTGAGGTTATAATCAGAAAAACTAGTTGGTGATATTTCTCTGCAGCTGATATAAGGCATCTCAAACATTCCGCCAGCAACATTATTAATACAAAGTATTTTTTTACCTATTATCTAAGAGGTAAATTTCTTGATGTGGGAATGGTGCTTTGTTGCAGAGAGTGACAGTCTTGTTGAAAGTATTTTTTTAGTTGCTTTCCTCATTTTACATGCCTCTTATACATGTCCTTATACAGTTCCATCTTGGGCCTCAGTATAGTCTCTGAACACCTTCCTTCCAACTCTTAAACCACATAGCTAGAAAATCTGATTAATCTCACGGGTCATGAGGTATATTTTGGTAACTAATAGAAAATTAGATTTCTAAAAATTAGTGGACATATGCGCCTCATAAACTTAGTTGAGGATCCTTAAGCCTTGAAATATCTTAAATACTCAGCATAGGTCCTGGCCAAAGCTTCCAGTCTTTACCAACAGGAAAATGTAATCATTCACTCAACACATCTCTATTGAATGCCTAATGTATGCTGGTGCCTTGTTTGGCTCTGTCCCAGAAAATTTTTGAGAGACATCTTAAGAAATATTAAGGAACAAAAAGGAGCCAATAAGAGGTAATAATTTAAACGTGGAAAAAATGACCAGAGAATCGATACTCCAGGTTTAAGTGGATTACTTTGAGGAGCGGTAAGTAGAAGGAATTTAGAAACCTGCCCCCTTCTTATTATTTTCACTGTGGAGTGACCATATTTTCAGCTCCTGAGGCCCTTTATGAGGAGCTGTGGGCCTAGACGCTTGGAGATCTCTGTGAGTTGCTTTCCCTGTCTTTTCTCCTCCCCCTCTGCCCCCTCATCCGGGTTCAGGACGGAATCAGCTGGAAAATTCAATTACTCACCCCCTTAATGTCAGCTCCCATACATTTCTTTCTCCGCCCGCCTCAGAGTGCAGTTCAGCTCTTTAAGAGACAAGCCTCTGAATGAAGCTAGCGTAGAATTTAAACATTCAGGAGAGAAACCTGTCAGTTTCAGACCTCGAAGGAAAGCTTCCCTATAAGATCATGGGTTTTGACCTCTTGGGTCCCTCCATCTCACCTTCATCCCTTTCTTTTAATTCTCGGTTTAAAAAAAATATTAAAAATTCTTTTCGGAGCAGGCAAAGCAATGAGTCCGCTGGTTCCACGTCTGCTATAAGAAGCAGATTTTTGCACAAGGATAAGGTTACGGCTGGCAGCCCAGAACTCCAGCGGTGTGGCGGATCAGACGCTGGGCTCCTCCCCTCCCCCGCCGACGAACGAGAGGCTAACAGACGGGTGCAAGTAGACAAGTAGCTGTTTTTATTGAATACAGAAGCTCCTTGAAAACTCTGTGGACTCCGGGGCTCTCCTGCAATTCCTTTCATTCCCAAAGTGCTGGAGCCAAGCACGCGTCCCCCGTAACTCCCTCCCATTTCTTCTCGGGGATTTGGGCAGGAGAAGAGGGAGGAGAGGAGTGGGGAGATGGGGAGGGGGGTGGTTGGTGGGCTGGGCTTGCAGGGAGACCTGATTCTTGGGCAAAGGAGAGGGGGGCGGGCTCGGGGCTGCCCGCGAGGCGTGTGATTGGGTCTGACCTTCAGCGGGCTTGTCAGTTTCGCCCTGGGTAAGGGGGGCGCGGGAGGGGAGTGGGCGGAGGAGGGGGCTGCCCAGAGCCTCTCGTCCGGCCCACAGACGGCATGAAGCCTTTAGGGGCACGCAGTCCTCACAGATTTTTGGTTGAAGCCCCTCATCTGCCTTCAGTCTGAAGGCAGGGCCCCGCAGAGGACGGATCGGAGGGTCCCGACCAGCGGGGCCGACCGAGAGGGAGAGGAGGGGGCGAGAGACAGGAAGGAAGCAAACCATCAAATTTAAAGAAAAAGCCCTTTGACTTTTTCCCCCTCTCCCTCTCCAATGGCTGTGTAGCAAACACCCCCGACGATACCTTGGAAGGGAGTTGGTCTGCAGTCGCGTTTTCGTGGGTTGAGTTCACAGTTGTGAGTGCGGGGCTCGGAGATGGAGCGGTGGTCCTCTAGGTGGAAAACGAAACGGTGGCTCTGGGATTTCACCATAACAACTCTCGCACTGACTTTCCTCTTCCAGGCTAGAGAGGTCAGAGGAGGTAAGAAAAAATGGTTTTGGGGAGGTGGGAGATTGCTGTCTTTCTCATTCTGTGCCCCTCCCCCCTTCCTTCTTCCAACACCCCCCCCCCCCAAAAGAAACAATTCTCTTAAATCCAGATTGTAGCTGCCATCAGGTTGGAAGTGAAGACTGGAGAGAGAGATGGATGTAGGCGGGACAGTAATGGGAGAAGAGGTAGCAGGAAAAAAAGATCTGTCAGGCACAGAGCCTGCTGAAATGCCCTTCACCACTTTCCAGGGGCTTTGAAAAGAGGAAAAGTATTACCTTGAACACAAGGGCAGTTGTACAAAGCTTTTGTTTGAGGAACAGTCCTTACACTGCCCTTTGAACACATCTTCTGGTTTCTTCAGATTCTAACTAATGGAGATGCTTTTTTAAAGGTGAGCTGAGGAGAAAATATAGGGAAAGTGTATAAAATGAACCTTGATGAAGTTCTCAAGCTGTTTTAGGGATATGAGAGAAAGCAGGGGGCCTGAATCTTGAAGACTGAGAGCACTGTGTGTGTGTGTGTGTGTGTGTGTGTGGCATTTTGAGGAGATGTTAAGAGGAAAAAGTGCGAGATTATAAGAAATGGATAAAGATGGGAAGAACATTTTTCCCGGGAATTCAGCCCCTTCCTCCTCCTGTGACCCCTCCCACCCCCAACTTCTTCTTGCAGGTTGGACGTGCAGTTCTCTTGGAGAATGATGAAACTCGCCAAGCAAATGGGGTGGGGGTGGAGGACTAGGGATTGGAGGGAAGGGGAGGGGGCGTGGGGTGGGATGGGAGGAGAGAGGTAAGGAAAAGTTCCTACGTGGCACCACCAAATATTCAATGACCAGACCTGCTCGGGAGACTGCAGCCCTGTCAGTACCCAAGGAGGGAGAGCGACTTCACTCCTCCCCCCCCGCCCCCCACCGCCTCCTCCCTCCCCTTCCCCCGCCCTTTCCCGCAAAGGCATCTGGCTGGAGCGGTCCGTTAGGTGCTGTAGACACGGCTGGCGGGAGGACTCCTTTGGAGTTAAGGGAGCCCAAACAGCTTAGAGTAAAAAAGCAAGCTTTGTCAGGAGTGCACAGAGAAGTGGGGGGTTAAGAAGGAGGGTGGCGATGATTGGCTGAGGGAGAAAGAAACTGTCAACCCCAAATGCGCAGGCTTTAGCGGAAACCTGAGTCTGACCCTGTGGGTGTCAAGATCTGAGTTCTCCCTAATGGGAGTTAGCGCTCCCGGAGGCCGAACTCTGCGAAACCAGGTCTGTATTTCTTCCCCACACTTTGTGATGTTCACCTTCCTGAGTAGCGGGCAGTGGTGGATTATTCCTCTGTGACTTTTCCTGGAGAATACAGTCAGAGCCTCATTAGGACTATATTTGAATTTTGAAGTAAGTTATGCTAATTACGTGGATTCATTCATTTCTACATTTTAAAAGATAAATAGTAGAGTCTTGAAAGTGGAATCCATCAAAAATTTGTATTTTACCTTTGGTACCTGGTCACCAGCTGGATTGGTCAGTTCTGTCAGCAGGTCTGCCCTCTACTGGTTTTATTTATTATTTGGAATTCAAGCAACTGTGTTAGTAAATCAGGCCTCTTAAAATCCTTCTAAGTATATACAGTGATGCTGAAAAAGGACACTCGATTAAGGAAGAACAGATATGCTGTTTCTTTCTGAGCTTTTTCAGCTATTTCTTTTGTTCAAACATAGGAAAAACTATCATAGTGGCAGCTTTTTTTTTTTTTTAATGTGGAAACTAAACTTTCTTCAATGAAGACAGATGCACTATAAACTCAAGAGACGTTATCATAGGCATTCAGGGGTTATTTCACTGAAGATGTTTCATTTTCACACTGGGACTTCCTTAAAGCTCTAAGGAGATCAGAAAGATCAAATTTCTACACGTGTGATGCATAATTTTTTCATTTAAATGTAGCTGCATACCTAAAACCCTTTTAAACAAACATCTCAGTACCACATCAAATAAATGGTGGAAAAAGAACCTTCTCTATTATTATAAAGCCATCTAATGTGAGAAATAGCAAACTTTAAGGATAATATGTTGTTTCTGTTTGTCATTTTTGATGAAATGTCTTGAAAGTTATATGGTTATTTGGATCTTCATATTGTAAGATTTGGTATTTGTTTCACCAAGTTACTAGGTGCTTATTGCTTAGTGGGAAGCTACACATTTTAAACCTATTCTTGTAGTCATTCTTCGGCCCTTAATGAACTTCAAAAAGGAAATAGTATATTATATATTAGTGCTTAAAAAGGAAACACTAGCCTGAATCGTCTCACAAGGGGAAAATAAACTCAATGTCTAGCTCTCATAGTAGCCTTCAGATTTGCAATTGATGTAACAATGAATAAGTTCCTAAATAAGGTATTATGTACTTGCATTATACTATAATTTATTGATTTCACTAAGGCGCACTGGTGTGATTTGGTTGCTAAACCAAAAAATAATTTAAAACAGCCTATTTTCATCTAAAATTTGTATTTGTTGGATTAAAAACACTAAAGCCTTAAAAAGTTCTGAGTCATAAAAAATTGTACTCTAAAAATGTGTAGTTAGGATCCTGAAGCATCTAATCTTACAGAGAAAAGTTCTTGGAGTGAATGAATTAAAAGAAAATTTATGAACAAACACAGTTATATTATTTTACTTTGCAAATCCAAACTCTGTAACTTGGTAATCTTTAACTTACTTATTTAAAATTTTAGTATTTATTATGATTTAGCATAAAAGAGTAAGCATTATTTTTTATAATATATTCATTTGCATTAACTTCAATTTCATGATTCATATATTTGCTTATGGTTAATATAAATGTTTTATCTCATGAATTTATGAATTTCATTTTCAATTAATTCATTACTTATTATAGGTAGAACCTGAGATTTACCTGGAATTTATAGTGACTATAGCCTGTGACTGTGTTAAGATAGACAGTTTTAAGATAGATGGTTTTAAGCGATTTTTCAAGGAGTTAGGCTAAATTGAGTACGAAGGAAAAAAAATATCTAATTGAATCATTTTCCACTAATTAAGATGGTATTCAACCTTTGGTGGTTGAGCCAGTACTGTGCCTTGCAAAAAGTTGATTAATTTTATGAAGAACTTTCAAAGCTTGTCAGCAATTGGTAGGGAGTCCTGCTGGAGTGTTTTGAGTGCCTGGGATCAGCAGGTGAAATGGTGCTGGCTTCCAGAGTATGTGCTAATCCAACTTTGCAAAGAGATCAAGTTTGTCCCTGTGGTTACTCAATCAGAAATCAGTTAAAAGGTCAGATATGCTTCTGATGACAAATGCAATGTCTTCTATGATTATTAATATTGCCTTTCTATTTGTTTTTTAAATCAAAATGGACAAAGTCTGTAATAAACAATAAAGAAAAATAGGTATCTTATGAGAAGCATCTTCCTGAATCTTTTATACAGGTAACCTTAGTTTAAGTGGCACATATATATTCAGTTAATTATAGACACTTTCACAAAATTGTCTATTAGTTTTGAAATTAAGTTTATCAATATCTTAATGTGACAATTCACTTTATAATTAATACTTAACTAGAATCGACTTTATAAAAATCACTCTCTAAGAGGTACTCTCAGAGTTTTAAATAAAGTTATGAAGTTGCAAAACAAATGTATATACCTAGATAAGATGATTGCTTATGATTTATTTAATTAATTTTTAGCTTCTGTGTTTGCCTCAATTTGTGACTAAAATTGAAGGAGCACATTATTCAAGTTATCACTAAAATATAGCAAGGCAAATATGAGCCTCTTTTCAGATTTGTGGATAGGATTTCTTACAAAAAACCTAAGTAGTCGCCTTTCTTTTCTAAAATTTTGCTTCTTTTCTGAGACAAATTTCTCTTCACTCTGGTTAATTTATAGAAGCACTACCTATTAATGATAATGAATGGACTTGAATCAAGCTTGGGTGAGAGTGTGTAATAAAAAGCTGAAATTTTTCAAAGGAAGAAAAGGTGTTTAGATTTTTTAAAGAGAATGCTTGAGACGGAAATTCTTATAAAAATTGCATCTTTATACTACCTTCTCACTTTATTAACGAGGAAACTAAGGCACAGAAAATTTATTAGCTGAGTCCTCTTTCTCAAAAAAAATATTCTTATAATAGTCAAGGTTTTTCTAATGAGTAAGGTGAAGATTTGCAAGAGTGATAAAAATATCTTTAAATAACATCAGTCTGAGACAACGGAATAAACAATTATTACTTAACGTATATGTATTTATAGAATATGGAATGACCAAATATTACTTAAATGTACATGCTGGAGTTTAAATTAGTGAGAAGATAGATTAAGTGAAAATGACTGATTTAAAGAAAAACAGGAAATTATAGAAAGCATTTAAAAATTCCTCAAAGTCCCAAGTTTAGAGAGAGGTAATTTGTATTGTTAATATACCTAATTATGTGATTCTATAAGATTATCTGTATCAAAGTAGAAAGCACAACAGTTTGTAAAATATTTTTTGTATACATATCTTGCTGGATTAAGAACATAGTTTTTTATCCTCTTTAAAGTTACTAATGGAGGACCCAGTACAGCTTCGAATTTTCAAGAAGCTAAGAAAATTACATATTTATTTCAAATAAGGCAAGTAGTGTCAAATTTCTATGCTTTCCATGTTAATTTTAGATTGATTGGGTGATATATATTATATATAATTGTCTGGCTTTTATTAATAAGTCAGATAATAAATTGATTTTTACTTGATATGGGTTATTTGTTTAATAGATAATTTTTTCCAAACAAGTGGTCAACTTTGAAAAAAAATAAGAGAACACTTAGTAGTGCAAATTCTAATTCAAGTTTTTCTTTTAGATTGTCAAAGTGTCTGAAATCACATAAGTACCTTTTACTTCAGGAGTAAATGGACAGTTAATTTGTAGGGAAGTACTCCCTCTTAATGGGCTACCATGATATGTTGTGCTGGCAACCACTACGGTAGAGCTAGTATTTCAACCAAATGAAGTTTTTTCCTCTCTTTTGGGAAATGCATTATATGTCCTTAGGGTCCTGAAGAAGAAACTATGGAAGTTAATATTTATACTCATGGCTAACTCTAACAATTTATATAAATATAGGGTTTTATAAATATTGAGCCAGTCCTATCATTTTATATAATTTTTAGTGATGATATTTAAGTATTTGAAAGCCAGAATCATATTGTATCCTAAATACACTTTTCTTTCCCATTTACCTTTGGAGAAATAATTAAGTGCAGTTGGTCTGTGATCATTAGGAATTCAGGGCAATTGCAGAGTGGGAGCTGAGGGCTGATTTGCGTTTCTGCTTTTACTACTCCACTTCCTTCATTTAATAGTGGGGAAATATGACCTGAGCTGGGTGTGGTGAGAGGAAACCAAACTTTCTTTTGTCCGTTGAAGTTTTGTTCCTTAGCAAAGAAGAAAGAGAGGTATGCACAGGTGCTATAAAAAGTTGCAGCGCTCCCTAAGTTGTCTCACTGAAGAGTCCATTTTAAATTCAGTTTTCAGGTATACTAAAAGTATACTATAACAAATTTCCTAAATTTGGACTTTTTCTACTCATTTCTTTGCAATTTAATTCAGAAACTAAGGGGTTTTGTTTTTCATTTAACTGTCTTCTATATTCTAATACATCTAATATATTTATTTCTCCTTTCAAAACCCTAATATGATTTTATTTTTATAGATAATCTTGGGTTTTGTTTTGTTTTTTTTCTACTTTCAGTAGTGTCAGAACTCAACATGAATAATACTATCTGGTAGAGAAGATGAAAGTCAATTTTAAAGTGATTTAGTGAGTAGTATCTATCAGTTGCAGTCTTTGGCTTACTACTGACTTGGCTAGTGGTTCTTTAGACATTGGCTGATCACCAGACCTACTGTTATCTGGTAAAATAAACTCTTTGCTTGCTGCGCATGGAATTAGAGACAGTGCTATTAATTTAGGAGAAAGAACTCAGAGAAAAGAAAGGTTATCATATTTCAGAGTAAGAGACCAGCTTAAATACGACTTGACAATTGAGAACTAAAACAAACCTGTGTAAAAGTGCTTTAGCACAATCAACTTTTGCAATTCCCTCAAACCTTCTTTTTTTTCCTTAAAAAGCATTTCTTTCTTATTTTAACCAAATTTAATTGCTCTTGAATGGCCCTGTACTGTACAGGCAAATGAAGGTCCCTATTCATAGAACTTGAGCGCATAGGGTGTCAGTGGAAGCTTCCTTCCTCTGTCTGACTGGTAAACTCACATCCGGGCTTAAACGAGCGAACCTTAGATGGTATGAGGTGGTTGGTTTTCCTTCCTCACTCAGATTTTCACAAACAACTTCCCGAAAGGATGCCTGCCAGAAAGAGCAGTAGCTGCAATTCCTGACAAAACTAATGAGAAGCTCTAGCGCACTTTCCTACTTTGTGATCTTGGATAGCTCTGCTGAGAAAGAGCCATAAATATTAGAGTGGTGTTTGCCCTTAATTCTCTTTTTAGACTAACTGTGGAGGACAACCTACTACTTGCTGTCACTCTTTGAATGCTGATGAATCTTCAAAATACTTCACTGGTTTTGAAGACAAAAATTATTGTCCAAATGGCCTAGCGTGGTGTAGAGTGCCCTTCAGGATGTGGCCCTTCTCTACGTCCAGGCTCAGGATCAGCCTTTTCCCACCTGCTGCCACCCCACTCCCATTCACCCTGCACTTCAGGCATGTTGAACCTCTTGCCCATATTCTCCCCTATGTTTGAACACACTATTCTTTTTGCCTGGAATGTATGTTTCCTTCTCATCCATCTCGCAGATGCCTTCTCATACTTAAAGATTTAGCTCAAGCTTCGTACTCCAGGCAGATATAATAACAAGCTCTCACACTGAATGCATGCCCATTATGTACCAGGTCCTGTTGTAAGCACTTTTTTGTATAAAATATCATTTCATTCTGACAATTGTCCTGGAAGTAAGCTAATACTAAAATCTCCATTTTACCCATAAGGAAATTGAAAAACAGAGAAGTTAATTATCTTGCTTAAGACCATACAACTACTATGTGATAGACCTGGGATCTGAACCCAGGCAATCATGCTCCAGGACCTTGCTTTTGATCACTTGCCCATGTTTACTGTGTATTCTTAATGCTTTTACACAGCCTTCGTGACTTTGCTTATGATTATGGTGCCCTGGGGCCTAACATTAATGCACAAATCATGCAGCTGCACCACAGTGAATATCATGTAAATTGTGTGAATAACTTGAATGCCACCAAGGAAAAATATAAAGAGACTCTCATTAAAGATGATGTTATAATTCAGGTAGCTCTTCAGCTTGCACTAAAGTTCAGTGTTGGAGGACCTGTCACCCTTCCCATTTTAGGGACAAACTTAAGCCCTAATGATGGTGGAGAACCCAAAGGGGAGTGGATGGAAGCTAGTAAATGTTACTTTATTTCCTTTGACTGATTGAAGGAGAAGTTGACAGCTGTATCTCTTGGCATTCAAGGTTCAGATTGAGGTTGGCCTGGTTTCATTAAATTACAAGGACACTTACAAATTGCTGCCTGTTCTAATCAGGATCCATTACAAGGAACAACAGGTCTTTTCCACTTTGGGAGATTGGTATGGTAGTATGCTTACTACCTTCAGTGTAAAAGTGTCAGATCTGATTATCTAAAAGCTGTTTGGAATGTAATCAACTGGGAGAATGTAACTGAAAGATACATGGTTTGCAAACAAACAAACAAACATGCACACACACATTATAATTATTTTAAAAATTTCTCATTTATATGTTAGCCTTTCTCTAGGAGTTGCTGGAGGGTAATGACTGTGATTTAGTTTTATTTCTTCCCCTGGTGTCTACCAACATGCCAGAATGCACAGGATATGATATAGTCACTATTTAGATTACTAATTATCTTCTGACTTTGCTCAGCAGACTGGAACAAGGTTAAAATCTAGTTAACTTGGAGTGGTGTGAAGTGACCTCCTCATGTCATGTTGTTAGCAGTAATTAGATCTCGCCTCCCCCCTGTTTTTTACTCATTCTCTGAAAGTGAATGAGTTGCGACTTCTTTCTGGCTTTCTTCATCTGGAAAATAGTTTTGCACATTCTCTCCAAAGATATCTTTAAATATTTGAAGCTCTTGATTGACCATATTACCTCTAAAACTGTAGTTTACTTTAACATAGGAATCTGATCGAGAAAAATACCATATGAAGTTGTGTTTTTGCTTTGACAGCAACATAAATCATCATTTCATTTGTCTACATGATTTCAATTTGTAAAAGTAATAATTGGGAAATTTCCTCTCATATATTCATTTTTGAAACCTTTATTTCAGTTTTGCATCCTATTAAGGATTGTCTGATTTTGCTTAATGACTATTAGGAAGAGTAGCCTATCTATATTTATTGCTTTATGATTATTTTACTAAACTAGTTCTTTTAGAGAGCAGTTTGCATATTACACATGTAATTATTATATTAGGAAGTACCATCTTTAAGCAAGGAGTATGTAAAATTTCAAGTGCTTAATAAGGTTAATAGTCTGTAGGTGTAGAATTGTTTTTGATGAAAATTATATGTTTTTAATATTCTATTCCTATCCATTGTATGTTTTAGTTCCACTAAAATCATTAGGATGGATGTCTTTATCTGCTTTATTTAGTGTGTCTTAAGCAAATAGATCAGAACTTATCACATAGTAAACATTTGGAAAATTTTTGTTGAAAGAGGTAAAGGTGTTGATTGCAGCTCTAATGAATTGCTCTTCAATAACCTAATTGATGATCTGAGATGGGATATAGGGTTATGTAGATCAGTTATTGCCAGTGTCTACAGAAGTATATTGAACAGATTTTTGCTGATACTATTGTGATTTCCTGAAAGTAGCACTCTGTTTTGCCTCCAAGCAAGCTATGATCTTCACCCTGAACACTCTCTCAATCTGCTTAGCATTGCTTTTTTACACAGAATTTAGATATTATCTCCTCTAGGAATAGCTCTCCTTAACCATGAAGACTAGGATAATTGACCTTGTATAACATCCAAAAGCACACTGTACTAACTCCAACTTGAATACTCATCATAGAATATTTTCGATGCTAAAATGAAAGCAGGGACTGCATCTTTTTCATCTATGTAAGGATTTCTGGCATCTAGGTCTAGCACCATACCTAGAGCATAATAGATGGCCAGTAAATATTCATTGAATGAATTAACGAACTCATAAGCAAGACATTTTCACTAAAGTCAAGAAGACAGGGATACTCAGTCCTGGCTTGATATCACAATCATTTTCAGTTACATCCCTATAGATATTAATTGAGTAGATTTTGTGCAGAATCCAAGCACAGCTGCTTCATAAGGCTCTACATATAATTTTGATGCACAACCAAGGGTTCATGAACCTTCTGTAATAGGAAATAAATGTATACAAAGATGAGGATGTGCCTAGCTTGTTTAACAGGGTACTGGAAGTCAAGTGAAAGGTTATCTGCTATGTGGAAATCATTTGATACATACCTTATTGCCAGACAGAAGTGGCTCTGCAAAAAACAGATTTAAGTAGATCAACTGATTATGACACTGATAATGCTTTTTAAAAAAATCCTCCTCTCCATAGCATGTGATAAACTAAATGCCAATAAATATTGCTCTTCTCCACATTAAAGTCAAGTCGTTGTAATGAAAATATAATTTTAGTTTTATAATAAACGTATTTTAATAGCTGTGACCACTTATAAATCAGAAATGCCATACTTTTCAAATAGCACACTCTCAACTGGTGTTTGTTCTTCCCTCGCCGTTCTCAAAGTTGTGATACTGTTTCTGCTTTCGACTTTCAGTTCATATATGCTTTTGATGATATGAGAAAGTTCAGGATTGAGGTTGTTTAATAACTAAGAAAATTAAATGACTCTCTTCTATGTGCGGTCACTATGTTAGATGCCAGGACTACAAAGATGGTTTGCCAGCCTCCATTCTCATGGAGTATGTGTGTTACTAGGAGAGTGCTGGAGTTGGGGATGTGGGCAGGGGCCACGTAACACAAGACCATATGGGTATAGTTTTCTGGATAGAATAGATTCATGTACTAATTTAAAAGTACAGGGAGGCTGCTAAGGTGGCATGGTCAGTGCATACTTTGATATCTATACTTACTAAGTGGTTCCAATTGGTTGCAACTATTAGATCCTCTGACAAATAACCAGGGAAGTAGAGAGCCACGCAGCTTTTTCTGGAATAGCCAACCCACTGTAAAGTCACCTGGGGTTCTCAATGATAATTAGTACAGTTAAGTCACACTTGATAAGGAGTTATGGCCATTATAAAGTTGAAAAATATATGAATGAATAATCTTCTTATTTTATAAAGGAGTATGTTAAGCAAACATGTACACATTTATAAAGTCTATTATGAGACAAAGTTGCCTAACATTTTTAAACCTTAAAATGTGATTTTTTTTGTTATTAAACAAATTATAGCATGTTTTAGAACATAAAGTGTAAATAGTGATTTTTGTTTCTGAAGATTAATATGTTGGACCAAGGTCTCTATTTTGATTATATGAGAGAATAAAATATTTATTATAAGCATTTTTAAGTCATAATGATTTCTTTCAGGGAAAGTTATATCAAATGGTGTTTAAAAAACATATCATTAATTGAGTTAGTTATAGTTTAAAATAATATTGATAGGCTGTCAACTCCCAAAGTTTTATTTTTATCCCAGACCTTGCCCCTGAACTTCAGACTCATAGACTCACTCAGCTGCTTATTCAGCTACTTCCAATGTCATTATTAAGTCATCTCAAAATTAGCATGCCCATAACTGGATTGCGGAACTCTCCTCCGGAAATCCATTCCTCTCAGTCTTCCCCGTCTCAGTTAATGGCAACACAATCAGTCATGATGTTTGAGCTAAAAAACTTAGAGTCATCTTTGGCTCATTTTCTCTCATACTCCACTCTGATCTGCTCTGTCTCCAGAATATATCCATAATCTCACAAAGTTCTTCATCTCTCAGTCCAAGAAAACAATATCAACAAAATTTTACCTCTAGAAGACTGCAGTTGTTTCTCTGCTCTCTGATTCCACTCCAGTGCCCCTAGAGTCTGTTCTCAACACAACAACCACAGTCTTCTGAAAAATTAGTTGGTTGATGTTCTTCCCCTCCCCTTAACTGCCAATGGTTTTCCATCTCATTTGGAACAAAATCCAAGCTTGTTGAAGATCCCACAGGACCTATACAAGCTGCCTTCAACATGCCCTCACTCTTACTTCTCTGACCTCATCTCTTATACCCCTTTTATTTCCTTTGCAGGAGATATATTTGTCTCCTTGCATTTCCACCAATGTCTTGGGTCAACTCCTATCTCAGGTTCTTTGTACTTACTGTACAAAGAACTGCTTACAATGCCATTCTGTAAAAATATCAGGATAGAGGAACAGCTTATGCCTTTCTAGAATTTACTCAAGCATCATCTTCTTATTGAGGCTTTTCGTGTCTTTCTTATTTCATATTAAAATCCATATCTCCTTAACCCTCCCTATACTCATTCACTGATTTATTTTTCTCCTTGGTACAACTCAAATATTTGTCATTTATAAAAAGTAATGACATTTAAATTAAATGTTGAGATTTTATTTTAAGGCTTAATATAAAATGTAGAATTAGATAATTTTGGAGTACAAATATTGCCTTAAATTGTTTGGGCAGCTTCTAAGCCATATTTACCCAAATAATTCCCATGGCTTTTCATTTCATTTTACCTATTTAGATATAGTCAATAAGACAGTAAAGCACTTTACTTATTTGATAGACACCATACACATTGATCCAGTTGTCTTAAGAGGTTATAGTTGTCTAGAAATGGTAATGGGGGTTTGCACTTTATTTTACTGGTTTAACAGAACAATGAGGCAAGACTTGTAGTTACCTAGAAAGTAGAGGGGAGATGTTCCCAACTGAAGACCTAGACAGCAATTACAGATTAGATATTATCAAGAAAATGTAAACACATGTTGCTATTCAAAGCAAATTCATTTATTATTCCTAATCAACATTAAATCTGGGATTCTGTGTTTTATGGATTTCTTTTAACCACTAGATAGGTCAGAATTAGAATAAATCATGAACATTTGGACGTGAATACAATTGATTTTGATGGGAGTCATGTTTTTCCATTAGTTACACTTCAGAGTATTTTACTATGTATTTTTTTCCCTGATCTTTCCAATTTTGAATTTCACTGTGTAACTGATTTAAAAAAAAAACAACAACTGGTATTTTCACGGAGCTGTAAGGAAGTACATTTACATTTGATCATTGGTTTTTATTTTCTAAAATGGTAGTACCAATAGGTTTGTAGGTATTTGGATTGGTAAAATTAACTGTAAAATTCCTAAAACTCTAGGCTCCTGTTTTATATCATCTTCATCCATGGCTTTCTCAATTTGATGTTTTTCTTTGTTTGAATATCAAATACTCATTTTTTCCAAGAAGCATAAGAGACTGCTTCTCAAAAACCTGAGCCTTGAGATGCTTATATTTATTTTATTCTTTTTTTTTTCTGTAGGGAAATATATACTCTAAACATAGGTTTAAAATGGCAAAACATTTAAGTTTATTATAGAACCCCTTGGGGAAAATGTAGTCTAAAACCTTCCCATACCCAGGAATATTTAATGTAAACTATACATCTATAATCTTATATACTTACAATTTACTGATGTAGTCAAGCAGTTCATTTCTCCCCTTTTGCACTTGTTTTGACTACAATGGTTAGATCGCAAAATACAGACAAAAAAGTTTGGTAATTTAAGCCAAAAATAGTTATGTAGAGACTTAGGACACTTAGGTGATTTATATCGACATTATTTGTGCCATATAAGCATTTAAAGATGAGCTTTCACACCTTTTTAAATATGGGAGAATTTAGGTCGATATGTTTTATTTTCTAATACTTCATGTTAGTTTATAATACAAGATTTGTATGTGGCATATGTGGGTTTGAAATAAATGAAGGAATAGTATCAGAGGAAAGACAATAAAATATTAGTTTTTAAAAAAACCTTTTAATAAATAACATGTCAGGGTTAATCTATAGTTATATCAATGTCTATGAGATGCAAAGAAAAAATTATTGAAAAGGAAAAAGTTGCAATGATATCAGTGTATTAATGTCAAGTTATGCTACAGGGTGGTAATGGAACAGTGAACATGATAGCTTAAGCTGTCGAAGTTCCAGGAAGCCTCCTGGGGTTGTATGTCCCTAGAATAACATAAAATCATGCTGGAGAGATTGCTAAGCATTGCATAATCTTCATGGATGATATCTAATGGACCTTTAGAGATAGAAAACTGTTCAGTCTTCTACTCGACTGTAAAGAGATTTCCCAAGGTAGTCAGAGGAAATGGATAACAGGAATCTAGTGAATTATAGCTCTGGGAAAACACTGGTGGCACTCACTGGGACTGTTAGAGATGTTCAGAAAGGTTAAAATTTTGATGAAATAGTGCTTTCAGGTATTATTTTTATTGAGTGCTTAGACACTATCCTCAGAGATTAAAATGCCTTATCTCATTTAATTCTCAAAATTTGGTTAAGTTGAAGAAACTAACTCTTAGAGGAGTAAGTAGCTTACCCAAAGTTATACAAATAATAAATACCAAACTTGGGTTAGAAGTTGTGCTGTTCCAACTGCAGAAACTGAGTTGTTAATTGTTTTTTATACACTTGTCATATCCTACATTTTAGATTCTTTATTAAGGGCTCTTATGATTTTGAAATATAGCAGGGTGTTGATAGTAGTTAAATTATAACAGTCACTTCTCTCTCATTTTTTCTTTTGCCAGACCTGCATCCCACTACTACATAAACACAGTAGCACTCCTGGTTATTTGATACTTATCTAGAGCAGCAAAGCATTTCATAACTGGGTGGGAGATGATTTATAACTCTGTGCTTTATTTTGTTTTTATTTCTGTCTATAATGATATGCTTCATGTATGACCTGTGATGTGAGGTACAAGGTGAGGATAAGTGACTCCCTAGTAGTGGGGAAAACATCTAGCATACTTTTTAGGAAGGTCACTTCAGACCTGTGTTCTTGCCATACCTGAATGAAATGGAAACAACCAGACTTGTCAAGGTCTTCAGGGTGATGTTTGTAAAGGTCACTTTCAACCCTTTTTTTCTGAGACTAATAAGAAAGAAGCTTCAACTCTGAGGCAGTATGTGGCTGCCCATTTACTCACTTATTCATTCATTCATTAAACATATTTCTCTTGATTTTTTATTGTGTGTCAGCCGCTATGTTATTTATGAATACTGCAGTGAACGTCAATAGTGCTGATGTTTGCTGTCAGAGGGTTTACAATCTATCAGGGGAGGCAGGCATTAACCAATATATTACAAGCTTAGCAAAAAGAGAGAGAGAGAAAGAAATTAGTGGCATAAGTATGTAACAGGGAAATCAAGACCATAATTTAGACATACACCGTGGCTGAGAGCACACAGCCTAGAGTGAAAATGAGATAATTAAGCAAACAAACAAAATAGAGCATGGAGTTAACCAAGGGGGTATATGGGGCACTTGGGATCATATGAAAGGGTCACATAACCCAGCCTGGGAGGGATAAGAAATGATTTCCTGAAGAAAGTCATGGCTAGGTTGATATCAAAAGATTGATTAGGTCTGAGTTCACCAGGTTTCAACCCCAGCTACCCATTAGGCTCATCTGGGAAATGTTTAAAACATGTGAATGCCTGGGCCCCATGCCAACCCAGACATCTATATGTTTTAAAAGCTTGCCAGGAGATTCTACTGACAGTTAGGGTTGAAAAAAACAGTCAACTATCCTTAGTCAATTGATGAAGGATTGAAAAAAATCTCCAACAAAGGGAATACAGTAAATTTTAGAAACTGAAAGAAGTTTATTTCAGCTGGACCATAAAATTTGGGGTTGAGGGAGCACATAGGAGTTAGTGTAGATATCTCACTTGGAGTTTGTGGCTGTGAGTGTTCATGGCGGAGATGTGATTTTTCTCAAGAAGTCCTCAGCAGCCATGATGCCCCCAGGGAGACTTTGAACATCTAAATTTATTCCGTATTGATGTCTTGTCAGGACATGACTAGTTCCATTTTCTTGAACTCTGTACTGTCTTGTATCTGTGCTGTCATATTTGATATTTCTATCACCTTCCTCTTCATTGATGAATCTATCATTCAAGACTCAGCTTAAAAGAACCACATGGTAGATATTTTAGCCTTTGTGGGCCACATGGTCTCTGTCAGCTACAGAGCTCTGTCCTTGTAGTGCAAAAGCAGCTATGGACAATATATAAATGAATGGCTGTAGCTGTATTTGCAATATAAACCTTATTTGTGGAGACTGAAATTTAAATTTCATGTAATTTTCATGTGTCATAAAATATTATGCTTCTTTTAATTTTTTTTCAACCGTGCAAAAATGTAGAAACATTCTTATTTTGTGTACCATACAAAAATAGACAGCAGGAGGTCTTAAACCATAAGCATAGTTTTCCCAGCCACTGTTCTAAGGCATTGTTACAAATACCAACTTAGTTCTCACAAAAACTCTAATAGGTAGATATTTTTTATTATTCTCATTATACAGATGTGGAAATTGAGGCACAAAACAGTAAAGTAGTGTGCCCGAATCACACAGATGCTAAGTGCCAGAGGTGGGATTCAAACCAGTCTGGCTTTCCAACACTGTGCATTGCTGCTTTATCCTACTTACTGGTCATGGGAGTACGTGAAGAAGTTTAAAGGAGGAATTAATTAGAGACTAAACAGTCAAAGCATTGGGTGACCTTAGAACAATAATTTAAGTAGACGCTGGAGGCATGAAGGAGAAAGGATTAAAGACCTGGGATAGACTAATCAATGAATGAATGGAGGTGTTTAAGAGATCAACAGAACACAATAGGAAAGACATATTAGGCCCTCACAAATTTTCATTTCAAGACCAGAGAGCCCCATGGACTTCAGAGGAAGTTGCTTTTATATGTTTCACATGATTGTGTTTCACGTTTAAATGATATTTTATATAGTCCGTGTGTGCGTGTGTGTGTGTGTATACCTGTTCTCTTCTAGTTTTGTAAAAAAGTCAAGTGTAGGCAAATAATTAAAAACCAAGTGTGAAAAGCACTATCATAGAGGTGAGTATTTCTAACCCAGCTTTGGGAGATAGGGAATGCTTTCAGGAAGAGATTGCACATTAATTATATCCTACTTATTCCTCAGAACAGGATTTATAAAAGCTCAGAAACAGGAGGAGGAACATGGTGGGTAGTCTGTGAAGTCTGAGTCCAGTATGGCTAGAGCACTGAGTGAGGAAAGAATTAAGGGGTAATGAGATACAAGGATGGAGATGCAGTAGCATGGAACTGGAAGAATAAGTGAGTGTGTCCAGATCATTAAGATTTTATATGCAAGGTATGTGCGTACCATCTGGAAGTTAGTTGGGTTCTCGGAAGGAATTTAAGCAAAATGACTTGAGGCGTGGAGTTTTGGAAGCTCAACCAAGCTGTGGTATGCAGATTGATGAGAAAAGGCATTGAAGAACAGAAGCAAGAAAAACTACAATCCTGCAGCCTGTGGTCCAAAAACCACAGTTACAGAAAGACAGAGAAGATGAAAAGGCAGAGGGCTATGTACCAGATGAAGGAACAAGAAAAAACCCCAGAAAAACAACTAAATGAAGTGGAGATAGGCAACCTTCCAGAAAAAGAATTCAGAATAATGATAGTGAAGATGATCCAGGACCTCGGAATAAGAATGGAGGCAAAGATTGAGAAGATGCAAGAAATGATTAACAAAGACCTAGAAGAATTAAAGAACAAACAAACAGAGATGACCAATACAATAACTGAAATGAAAACTACACTAGAAGGAATCAATAGCAGAATAACTGAGGCAGAAGAACGGATAAGTGACCTGGAAGACAGAATGGTGGAATTCACTGCTGCAGAACAGACTAAAGAAAAAAGAATGAAAAGAAATGAAGACAGCCTAAGAGACCTCTGGGACAACATTAAACGCAACAACATTCGCATTATAGGGGTCCCAGAAGGAGAAGAGAGAGAGAAAGGACCAGAGAAAATATTTGAAGAGATTATAGTCGAAAACTTCCCTAACATGGGAAAGGAAATAGCCACCCAAGTCCAGGAAGCGCAGAGAGTCCCATACAGAATAAACCCAAGGAGAAACACGCCGAGACACATAGTAATCAAAGTGGCAAAAATTAAAGACAAAGAAAAATTACTGAAAGCAGCAAGGGAAAAACGACAAATAACATACAAGGGAACTCCCATAAGGTTAACAGCTGATTTCTCAGCAGAAACTCTGCAAGCCAGAAGGGAGTGGCATGATATACTTAAAGTGATGAAAGGGAAGAACCTACAACCAAGATTACTCTACCCGGCAAGGATCTCATTCAGATTCGATGGAGAAATCAAAAGCTTTACAGACAAGCAAAAGCTAAGAGAATTCAGCACCACCAAACCAGCTCTACAACAAATGCTAAAGGAACTTCTCTAAGTGGGAAACACAAGAGAAGAAAAGGACCTACAAAAACAAACCCAAAACAATTAAGAAAATGGTCATAGGAACATACATATCGATAATTACCTTAAATGTGAATGGATTAAATGCCCCAACCAAAAGACATAGACTGGCTGAATGGATACAAAAACAAGACCCATATATATGCTGTCTACAAGAGACCCACTTCAGACCTAGGGACACATACAGACTGAAAGTGAGGGGATGGAAAAAGATATTCCATGCAAATGGAAATCAAAAGAAAGCTGGAGTAGCTATACTCATATCAGATAAAATAGACTTTAAAATAAAGAATGTTACAAGAGACAAGGAAGAACACTACATAATGATCCAGGGATCAATCCAAGAAGAAGATATAACAATTATAAATATATATGCACCCAACATAGGAGCACCTCAATACATAAGGCAACTGCTAACAGCTATAAAAGAGGAAATCGACAGTAACACAATAATAGTGGGGGACTTTAACACCTCACTTACGCCAATGGACAGATCATCCAAAATGAAAATAAATAAGGAAACGGAAGCTTTAAATGACACAATAGACCAGATAGATTTAATTGATATATATAGGACATTCCATCCAAAAACGGCAGATTACACGTTCTTCTCAAGTGCACACGGAACATTCTCCAGGATAGATCACATCTTGGGTCACAAATCAAGCCTCAGTAAATTTAAGAAAATTGAAATCATATCAAGCATCTTTTCTGACCACAACGCTATGAGATTAGAAATGAATTACAGGGAAAAAAACGTAAAAAAGACAAACACATGGAGGCTAAACAATACGTTACTAAATAACCAAGAGATCACTGAAGAAATCAAACAGGAAATAAAAAAATACCTAGAGACAAATGACAATGAAAACACGACGACCCAAAACCTATGGGATGCAGCAAAAGCGGTTCTAAGAGGGAAGTTTATAGCTATACAAGCCTACCTAAAGAAACAAGAAAAATCTCAAGTAAACAATCTAACCTTACACCTAAAGAAACTAGAGAAAGAAGAACAAACAAAACCCAAAGTTAGCAGAAGGAAAGAAATCATAAAGATCAGAGCAGAAATAAATGAAATAGAAACAAAGAAAACAATAGCAAAGATCAATAAAACTAAAAGTTGGTTCTTTGAGAAGATAAACAAAATTGATAAGCCATTAGCCAGACTCATCAAGAAAAAGAGGGAGAGGACTCAAATCAATAAAATCAGAAACGAAAAAGGAGAAGTTACAACAGACACCGCAGAAATACAAAACATCCTAAGAGACTACTACAAGCAACTTTATGCCAATAAAATGGACAACCTGGAAGAAATGGACAAATTCTTAGAAAGGTATAAACTTCCAAGACTGAATAAGGAAGAAACAGAAAATATCAACAGACCAATCACAAGTAATGAAATTGAAACTGTGATTAAAAATCTTCCAACAAACAAAAGTCCAGGACCAGATGGCTTCACAGGTGAATTCTATCAAACATTTAGAGAAGAGCTAACACCCATCCTTCTCAAACTCTTCCAAAAAATTGCAGAAGAAGGAACACTCCCAAACTCATTCTATGAGGCCACCATCACCCTGATACCAAAACCAGACAAAGACACTACAAAAAAAGAAAATTACAGACCAATATCACTGATGAATATAGATGCAAAAATCCTCAACAAAATACTAGCAAACAGAATCCAACAACACATTAAAAGGATCATACACCACGATCAAGTGGGATTTATCCCAGGGATGCAAGGATTCTTCAATATACGCAAATCAATCAATGTGATACACCATATTAACAAATTGAAGAAGAAAAACCATATGATCATCTCAATAGATGCAGAAAAAGCTTTTGACAAAATTCAACACCCATTTCTGATAAAAACTCTCCAGAAAGTGGGCATAGAGGGAACCTACCTCAACATAATAAAGGCCATATATGACAAACCCACAGCAAACATCATTCTCAATGGTGAAAAACTGAAAGCATTTCCTCTAAGATCAGGAACGAGACAAGGATGTCCACTCTCACCACTATTATTCAACATAGTTCTGGAAGTCCTAGCCACGGCAATCAGAGAAGAAAAAGAAATAAAAGGAATACAAATTGGAAAAGAAGAAGTAAAACTGTCACTGTTTGCGGATGACATGATACTATACATAGAGAATCCTAAAACTGCCACCAGAAAACTGCTAGAGCTAATTAATGAATATGGTAAAGTTGCAGGTTACAAAATTAATGCACAGAAATCTCTTGCATTCCTATACACTAATGATGAAAAATCTGAAAGAGAAATTATGGAAACACTCCCATTTACCATTGCAACAAAAAGAATAAAATATCTAGGAATAAACCTACCTAGGGAGACAAAAGACCTGTATGCAGAAAACTATAAGACACTGATGAAAGAAATTAAAGATGATACCAACAGATGGAGAGATATACCATGTTCTTGGATTGGAAGAATCAACATTGTGAAAATGAGTATACTACCCAAAGCAATCTACAGATTCAATGCAATCCCTATCAAATTACCAATGGCATTTTTTACGGAGCTAGAACAAATCATCTTAAAATTTGTATGGAGACACAAAAGACCCCGAATAGCCAAAGCAGTCTTGAGGCAAAAAAATGGAGCTGGAGGAATCAGACTCCCTGACTTCAGACTATACTACAAAGCTACAGTAATCAAGACAATATGGTACTGGCACAAAAACAGAAACATAGATCAATGGAACAAGATAGAAAGCCCAGAGATTAACCCACGCACCTATGGTCAACTAATCTATGACAAAGGAGGCAAAGATATACAATGGAGAAAAGACAGTCTCTTCAATAAGTGGTGCTGGGAAAACTGGACAGCCACATGTAAAAGAATGAAATTAGAATACTCCCTAACACCATACACAAAAATAAACTCAAAATGGATTAGAGACCTAAATGTAAGACTGGACACTATAAAACTCTTAGAGGAAAACATAGGAAGAACACTCTTTGACATAAATCACAGCAAGATCTTTTTCGATCCACCTCCTAGAGTAATGGAAATAAAAACAGAAATAAACAAGTGGGACCTAATGAAACTTCAAAGCTTTTGCACAGCAAAGGAAACCATAAACAAGACGAAAAGACAACCCTCAGAATGGGAGAAAATATTTGCAAATGAATCAACGGACAAAGGATTAATCTCCAAAATATATAAACAGCTCATTCAGCTCAATATCAAAGAAACAAACACCCCAATCCAAAAATGGGCAGAAGACCTAAATAGACATTTCTCCAAAGAAGACATACAGACGGCCACGAAGCACATGAAAAGATGCTCAACATCACTAATTATTAGAGAAATGCAAATCAAAACTACAATGAGGTATCACCTCACTCCTGTTAGAATGGGCATCATCAGAAAATCTACAAACAACAAATGCTGGAGAGGGTGTGGAGAAAAGGGAACCCTCTTGCACTGTTGGTGGGAATGTAAATTGATACAGCCACTATGGAGAACAATATGGAGGTTCCTTAAAAAACTAAAAATAGAATTACCATATGACCCAGCAATCCCACTACTGGGCATATACCCAGAGAAAACCGTAATTCAAAAAGACACGTGCACCCGAATGTTCATTGCAGCACTATTTACAATAGCCAGGTCATGGAAGCAACCTAAATGCCCATCAACAGACGAATGGATAAAGAAGTTGTGGTACATATATACAATGGAATATTACTCAGCCATAAAAAGGAACGAAATTGAGCCATTTGTTGAGAAGTGGATGGATCTAGAGACTGTCATACAGAGTGAAGTAAGTCAGAAAGAGAAAAACAAATATCGTATATTAATGCATGTATGTGGAACCTAGAAAAATGGTACAGATGAGCCAGATTGCAGGGCAGAAGTTGAGACACAGATGTAGAGAATGGACATATGGACACCAAGGGGGGAAAACTGCGATGAGGTGGGGATGGTGGTGTGCTGAATTGGGCGATTGGGATTGACATGTATACACTGATGTGTATAAAACTGATGCCTAATAAGAACCTGCAGTATAAAAAAACAAACAAAACAACTAATACTAAACTTTCATTGGGTTATTTGTATGGAAATATGTTAATATAAATGTTTCAGACATTACATGAAATTTCTAAAAATCTTATATTTGTATTTGTATGGAAATGTGTATGGAAATATGTTAATATAAATGTTTCAGACATTACATGAAATTTCTAAAAATCTTATATTTGTATTTGTATGGAAATATGTATGGAAATATGTTAATATAAATGTTTCAGACATTACATGAAATTTCTAAAAATCTTATATTTGTAGTTGTATGGAAATATGTATGGAAATATGTTAATATAAATGTTTCAGACATTACATGAAATTTCTAAAAATCTTATATTTGTAGTTGTATGGAAATATGTATGGAAATATGTTAATATAAATGTTTCAGACATTACATGAAATTTCTAAAAATCTTATATTTGTATTTGTATGGAAATATGTATGGAAATATGTTAATATAAATGTTTCAGACATTACAGGAAACGTCTAAAAATCTTATATGTTCTGGTATAATGTTATAAGTAATAATCCTAGTTATTACTTTAAAATGTATATCTCAGAAATAACTAATTTTCTTGTCAACTGCATTATTATGAACTTTCATCAAATCTTTAACCATGGTCATTTTTAAGTCTTTTGTCATTTACAGACAGTTCTGGGTGTACTCTGATGATTTTGCAAATATGTTCCTATAAAAGGGTTTCATCTTCAAGAAATTCATGGAAAAGACTCTGACAAGTACAGGTTTCTGGTAACTGACTGTACTGCTGAACTGAATGAATAAGCATTTTCAGAACTCTAATGAAAAACTGATGAACTCATAAAAGTGCTAACAAAAGATCAAGATGAAAAAAAAAAGAAATTAATTACATGGGACTGAGTGAACTGATGAGGATGAGTATAATTTTTGTGACTTTCTGTCTGAATTAAAAAAAAAAAAATCCCACAAGGACTCAGAGGAAAAGAATATACAAATCAATTTTCACTGCAAAGTAAAGGAGCTGTTACAGTGGAGGATTACTGGACTGAATGTCAATATTATGACATAGTATAACTGTGTTTCATGTTTGGTAATTGCAATCATTGTTGCTTTTAAAAAAAAATAAAAAATAAAAAAAAAAAAAAAAAAAAAAAAGGCATTGAAACCAATTAAATGGCTATTGTCGTAATGCACTGAGTCTGCTATCCTATTTTCCCATTTAATAAACAAAAAAATATGCAATAAAAGGCAGGAAAAATATTATTGAACAAATATTGTGCTGACTGGATACTTCTGAAATGAGAATCATAATCTGTGCCATAAGGATTGGCGACATAGAAACAATTAAAATATTAGGGACATTTAGGAATTGCTTTGAATATCAAAATTACAGTTTTTTAGATATATCGAGTTAAGCTATAATAAATTACTGCTTTTAATCTTTAAACTGTTGAAGTTCAGTTAATAAAATATGAAGAATAGTTCCCCCCCGTGTGTGTGTGTGTGTGTGTGTGTGTGTGTGTGTGTATAAAACCATCGAACCCATGTTATGAGAATTTGTTAAATGCTATAATTATGATATCAAATAAGAGGCAGATTTCAAAGTGACTTAATTTATTACTTAGTTTACTTGAAAGGAAAAATCTTTAAGACTTGATTAACTGAGTTTTACATTTTTGTAACTTTATATGACTTTTTAGAAAAAAAACTATTTGCAATCTTTATTATATATCCCTATTTCTTGATTGTTTTTCGTAGAGTGAATTTTTATTTCGTATCATATGTCTCTACATAGAACTTTGTTTAGTCTTTAAAAATAGAGCCCTTATTTTGAATCCTGTAGAGGGAGTGTGTTTTTATCACATTGCTTTCAAGGTAGGAACTAACAAATGTGACAAAACCTGTGCTCCTGGAAAAGGTCATCCTGTTAAAAGAGTTTGGAGAGAAGGAAAGGTGTGGTCCATTTTATGTATTATTTACTGATATGCAGTTGGGGCTGTGACCATGGGGCTGCAACCTTTTCTTTACAGAAGGATTACAGCCTTCATAGCTGTGTTCTTGTGGATCCTGGAGTCTTTACCCTATTCAGATGTACTTTTGCTAATGGCTTCAGAGCAAGAAGATAAGATAAAATAAGCAGATAAGATGCTGTGCTTTTAGAAACAGTCTCCTTCAGAGTAATTTATCCCTAAAGTGTGAATTGAGTTTAATTTAAAGCAAATATAAACATCAGGAATCAATGAACTGGCTCAAGATAATCTTATATATTATATTTATGTTTTAAGTTACTTTTCACAGTGTTTTTATTTATGGGCTATAGCAATGAAGGTGATGAAGTGGAATGAACCTAGATTTGATTTTGCACAGACTTTAGGAGTTTCCATAGTTTGCTTTCTGGTTCTCAATTCCTTCATCTGCACAATGGGGATAAGAACACATGGCCCGCAAAGTTTTTGATGGTTAATGCTAGGAAGAACTTAGCCCAAGGGCTGTCACATGTTAGGCTCTCTGGGCCTGGCAGTTAATATAGTTATTATTTTCTTAGCTTTATGATAAGAGAAAAAAAGAATGTAAAAATAGTCAGGTATCCTATTGGCCTAAAAAAATTGGCCATTGAAAGCAGGAGTCCTGCAAAAAATGTTCTTGAAAGTTGTTATTATTCTTTTAAATATTCCAAGGCTGAATTAAAGGGGATCATATTTGATAGGGTTAATGATCCCTTCAATATGTCTGATTTCCATAGAAAAAGTTTTTTTTCTTTTTAATAATTTGGAACGATGTGTAGTCTACTGGATAATATGTTGATTTTCATTCAGAAAGTTGATGAAATAGGTAGACAGTCGTTATTATTAAAGTACATTTGTTATAAGGTAAAAGGCAAATTATATAAAGCTTCATTCACATATGTTTGTGCATATAGAAGTTAATATGCCTAAAATTTAATTAACTAAGGAAGTGACCAGATGCACATTTCTCACGTACTCATTCGATCATCCATTCATACATTCTATAACTAACTCTAGTTATTATAAAAAGAGTATTAATTGACATTGTAATGTTCAAAGAACACCACTCTATTGCAGGTCACTGTCTATTTTGTGGAGTGTGATAAACTGTACTGATGGTATTTCCTGATTTTACACTCAGTCCCTTTTTCATTCTGTCCTCCCAGAAATAGTGTACTTATAAAACCCAACATATTTTGAAATTTGGTGGCAATTCTATTTTTTTTTAACTAAGAACTGAAACTTTTCAAATCAATAATATTGGTCTCACTTTCAGCCAGAAGTGATCTCTTTTCCTTCTAAACAAAAGAGTACTGTGTGCATCTGTATAAAACTATAGATACTGCCTCCTGCGTAATTATTGGGGCCTCCTTAATTAGAATGTAAATACTTGCAGTCAGGACTATGTTTCAGACATGCTCAGTGATGCATTAGCTAACACATGGCCTTCTCTGAATATTTTTATTTTTGAATAAAATAGAAATTCAATAGAATATAAGTATATTGAGTAATATGGAGTCCTAAGTCTGTTTTTATAACAATACTTACACCACATCATTCATGTTTTGACTTGCTTAGTGAATTAGGCAGATATTTAGTTGTGGACCAGGGAATTCGAGGGTCTAAAAAATCGTTTGTCCTTTTATGTCTGGTTTATTTCATGTAGCATAATGTTTCAAAGGTTCCATGTGGTAGCATGTATCAGAACTTCATTCCTTTTTTGGTTGAATCATATTCTATTGTATGTATATTATCACATTTTGTTAATCTGTTCACATACTGATCGAAAGTTTGGTTGTTTTCACCTTTTGGCTATTGTGAATAATGTTGCAATGAACATTCGCATACAGGTGCCTGTTTTAAGCCCCGACTTTCCATTTGCTTAAGTATATACCTAGGAGTGGCATTGCTTGGGCATATGGTACTTCTGTGTTTAGCACTTTGACAGATATTATCTGATTCCACTTATATGAAATTTCTAGAATAGGAAACTTCATAGAGATGGAGAGTAGATTATCCGTCATCAGAGCCAGGGCAGAGGAAGGGAATAGGGAGCTATCACCTAATGGTTAAACAGTTTCTATTTGGGGTAATGAAAAAAGTTTTGGAAATAGATTTTGGTAATGGTTACATAGCATTGTGAATGTAATTATGCTACTAAATTGTATACTTTAAAATGGTTAAAATGGCAAAATTTATGTTGTGTATATTTTACCACAATTAGAAAATGAATAGTTTAAGAAGTGTAATATACCAGAACTAATAAATTGCATACTTGAAATGGGTGAATTGCATGGTATGTGAGTTATATTCCAATAAAGCTGTTTGAAACATCAAGTTTATCCAAAAGGATTACACTTGCAAAGGGAAAGTTTAAGGTTCCAAACTTATTTTATGTTGACCGCTTCATGGTAGCAGGAGGTAGCTGGAATGGATTGGAATGGGAAATTTATGCTTCTGCCAATAAACGGCCCTGTGTTAGACACCCTAGGGCTACACAACAGGGGGAAAAAAATTACTTATCTCCAGGGACTTTAAATCTAAATCATAAGGCATGAAACAGTGTACATGAAGTTACTCTGGCAAATGTAGAGGATTAAGAACAACAAATTATGCATAGACACATACATGTATGCACACTTACAAAGGCACACACAAATACACAGATATATACATATACTTTGTAAATAACTAACATAGGAAAGCACTCAAAACTAGAGCATTATATTTGTTACCTATTCTTTTAAACATCTTTTAACTTATCTTTGGGTATACAATATGTCTTAGTAACTGCACATTTTACCATATTTATATATAACATTTATTGTGAATTTGAATCTTCAGAATCACCTTTGTTTAGATTATGAATAGTTGAATAGTAAATCTGTTAGAAATTAATGGAATATATACAGATGCTGGCTTTTTCAACATCTCTTTGCTTCTCTGTAATTTGATTTCTGATTTGAGATATTTTGACTTTGAGAATGTTACAGTTTATATTTTACTTGCTGCTCCACTCCTTAGCCCCCCACCTAAATGTTAGAGAAGTATGGCAAAAGATAAATAGTTTTGAGACGTAGGACTATAAACTATTTCCTCTGTTTAAAAAACACTCATTTTTATATTAGATTATTTGTTCAATTACGTTTTCCTATTTTTAACTTATTTTTCAGCTGCTCCAGTTGATGTACTAAAAGCTCTAGATTTTCACAGTTCTCCAGAGGGAATATCAAAAACAATGGGCTTTTGCACAAACAGAAAGAATTCAAAAGGTTCAGATACTGCTTACAGAGTTTCAAAGCAAGCACAACTCAGTGCCCCAACAAAACAGTTATTTTCAGGTATGTTCTCTTTATTACTATGACTACTGCTGCTTTGCTAATTATTATTATCCCTTTTTATTATGCTATATAATGCACAATTATGGGGGGATTTTTCATAATAGTTTGAAAAATACTCAGTGAATATTTTCTTTCTGTCCATGAAAACACTAAATGACCTAATAGTACTAATTATCTAGAAATCATGATAATGTAGGGAAAGGGAGTTGAGTAGTGAAATGACAATTTCTGAGTGTCACATTTTCTAAGCAGGTAACTTGTTATGAGTACTTGCCTGCTATTGGATACATGTTGATTATTTTTTGTTACAACTTCACTAAGTTTAGTGGCCTTGTTCCTATTTAACAGAAGAAATTGAGTTTCACTGAGACTCTCTGATTTGTCCAAATTACAGGAGGCCAATATTTAATGCAGGGTTTGTCTGTTGCCAAGGCCAATATTGTCTGTATTATCAAGTATCCCTTTTTGGTATTTTGGGATCTTTTCAGAAACAATTTATCATTTAAATTCTTCATATTATCCTCTACTGTCTTCACCTGAAGGAATTTGAGTTCCCTATTTTCACATAAAACTGTTTTCTAATAATAGAAAAATTATAAATCAAGGGACTAAAAATTAACAAAACAAGAAAGCATATTTTTTGGGAAAGAACATTTTAAAATATTTTTGAAAATACATTTATTTTGATAAATCATTGGTTCTTCCAAAATATTTCCTGTTTTGCAATAATTTGTGGTGGACAAAAGTAACAAGCTGCAAATATGAAGACTATTAATGCACAATTTTTCTGACAAACTAAAATTAAAATGGTTATTAAATCCATGAAATATTTTTCAAATCAAATGTGAAAGTTTTTTTTTTGTTTGTTTTTTAATTAATTAATTAATTTATTTATTTATTTTTGGCTGCGTTGGGTCTTCGTTTCTGTGCAAGGGCTCTCTCCAGTTGTGGCAAGCGGGGGCCACTCTTCATTGCGGCGCGCGGGCCTCCCACTATCACGGCCCCTCTTGTTGCGGAGCACAGGCTCCAGACGCGCAGGCTCAGTAGTTGTGGCTCACGGGCCTAGTTGCTCCGTGGCACGTGGGATCCTCCCAGACCAGGGCTCGAACCCGTGTCCCCTGCATTAGCAGGGGGATTCTCAACCACTGCGCCACCAGGGAAGCCCAAATGTGAAAGTTTTAAACAGTAAAAACTAAGCTGCTTTTCTATTTATTTGCACTCTAATGCAGAAATAGGAAAAGGATGGGAATTTTCAAGAGAGAAAAAAATAGATTACTGGAAATGCTGTAGAAATACTGAAGAACTTAGTTTATAATATTTTATATTTGGCTTATCATCTCAGGGCAGTTTTTCTGCCCTCCAGTGTGGTATTTATTTTGATTATTTCTGTTGTTTTATCTTGGAAAAAGAATACAACCTATGTCTCTAGGATCTCCTTCCATGTCAGTTAACAGAATATATCAACATTTTTCCCTCTTCTCAAAACATTGTGTCTTAGGTATGTGATTCTAATAATGAGTAGTTCAGATAGGAAGAGATATCTATGGTAAAGACCTCATTTTTCCCCGTGCAAATGATTATAGGCTTATCTTCCTTGAGGATAGAGCTTCTTGTCAAATAATACTAAAGGGCATTTAATAAAAATTACCAATGACACATTCACCATTAAAAAAATCTGAACAGTGAAAATGTGAATAATATTCTCTATAAAAAATAATAAAAAAGATCTTTGAAAATTTATTTGGAATATTTTTTCTTCCATTGCTAAAACACAAAATAGCAGCTTCTTTCCAATGAATAAAGTAAGCAGTATTATTGGAAACTTCAATATTGGGGTGGGGATAAGGGTTTTCAGATTGTCATAATACTCTGTAGAATTAAGGTATATGTCCTCCAAAGTCCCAATCTGAGACCTTGAATTTAAATATCTGAGAGCTCTGTGCCTGCGAACTGAATAGAAGCTGTAATTTGCAAATTCTATCTGGCCTCTTTAGAACACCTGCTGTAGGACGGATGCTATGCAAGAAACTGTGTATATTGATCTTTATGTTCATAACCACCTGGAAAGGGGAATATTTAAACCCAAATTATAGATTAGGAGTTAGAAAAGTGAAGTATTTGAATATAATCACAGAACCTGTGGATGATATGAAGCTGAGAGACAGTTTGGGGTTTTTTTAGACTAAAGTGGGCTTTTCCCACTATGCCAAATGACCTTCACTCCTCATTTTAAAAACCCTACCAACCACTAAGCTACATCAGAAAGAGATTTTATTTAAACGGAGACATACTCTGCATGGAAATATATTGACCACAAGTTAAAAATTAAAATCATATAATAAAGTTATTGTGCTTTTTTCATATTGAATGCATTCATGGATGCAGTATCTGTTGATGTTAAAAGCCCATTTTAAGAATCACTATTGAGGGCTCCCCTGGTGGTGCAGTGGTTGAGAATCTGCCTGCCAATGCAGGGGACACGGGCTCGATCCCTGGTCTGGGAAGATCCCACATGCCACGGAGCAACTGGGCCCGTGAGCCACAATTACTGAGCCTGCCCGTCTGGAGCCTGTGCTCCGCAACAAGAGAGGCCGTGATAGTGAGAGGCCCGCGCACCGTGATGAAGAGGGGCCCCCGCCTGCCACAACTAGAGAAAGCCCTCGCACAGAAACGAAGAGCCAACACAGCCATAAATAAATAAAATCCCAATGCTCAGTCTAAAAAAAAAAAATCACTATTGAATCTGATATACTCAGAGGGAATTATGATTATTATCACATGTATAGGATTTATGTATACACACTTATTAAAGGTAGTAATAACATTTTTTCTTTAACAGCAGTCATTTAACAGAGAGGATGCTTTATTGTTAGTTTGTATTTATAGATTTCAAAACATATTATTTAAGTTGCAAAATTCCACATTTTATCTGTATCATATATACTGATCACTACTATTTTAGATAAAGTTTCACATCTTAAGTGGTTGACTTTGTGCTGTTGAGCTTATCTCATAGTAAATTCTCTCTGATAGATTTAGTTGGTTATGAACAACTTTGATTCGTATCTAATAGGGAGGAATCTAAGGTAGGTGTCTAGGTTATACTGTGAACATTTTGACATCAAGTCATGATTTTTTAGACAACGAAATTTTCTTTTTTAAAGGTCATAGTGTAAAGATTATAATTAAAACCTTATTGCTTAATTTTAAATTGGGAAATACTTCCATAATTGAAAGATTTTACTCAGTGTAGTTTGAAATTGACAATTTTCAAAAGTTGTGTTATATAAATTGGATGATTAATTAAAATTTGTTACAACTTATTTAGCCTTATATGAATATACTATTTTCTGAAATTCCTCTTTTTCTAAATGTCTCTATGTAGATCTTATTTCATAATATTTTTGCAAAAATGAAAAAGATATTGTTTTCTCCACCTCATAATATTTTAGCATCATTTTTCAATGTATGAGATATTTGAAAATTGAGGTATTTAGGGAAAGAAGTCCTATAATTCTCAACATTTTGAGCTATTCATTTGAAGAAAAAACTTATCTGCTGTGGAGCTTCCTCAATAATAAGCTGAATTACCTAGATTTTTATTTGTAGTATAAGCAGCTAAAAGGTGTTTTTGTTAATTGATGTGTTTTATTACCTTTCAATTTTATATACATGATTATTTTTCTTTATTGATTTTCATGAATATAAAATTGGATATATCTGTGACACAAATCTAATCAAACAAAACTTTCTCTCTCCCTCTCTCTCTCTCTCTATATATATATCTTTTTTTTTTGCCATGAAAGCAAGGCTTTTATGATATATTTGTGATATAGTGAAGTTGTATTATTGGTAAGTTATTTTAAAAATTAAAATTGAGAATTTTAAATAAACGCTTTTTAGTTTGGAAATATCTATCTAGATTCTAGATAGATAGATTAGAACCAAATAGTTAACATCAATTGGCTGTTTTCTTTGTGACCTATTCTTATTTACTTTCCACAACATTTTAAATAATTTCCATTTCATAAGACATCTTTCCACTACATTAAGTGGCTGCATAGATTTCCACTATATAAATGTTTTGTATTTTATTTAACCAGTCCCAACCATTACAGGTGATTTTAACATTATATGATTATAAATAGTGTTCTGATGAATTGATTTAACATAATATCTTTACATATAAGCATCCCTATCACCTCTGTAAATTCTTAGAAGTAAAATTGCTAGCCTCCTACAGTTTTTTAAATTTGAATCCAAGGCAGTCATATTCATATATTTTTATTATTTTATACTACTATACATGATAGAATATGGAATGAATGGACTGAATATGGAATCTCTTGGTGTTGGCCCAGATATCATTGATTACATATGCACATATACACCAGTTTTGCATATGGAAAACTTTTTAATTTAAATAATCTCATCCTTCAAATAACAATGCCTGCTTTACTTTTGTCCCAGGGTAGTAAAAGGATTAAATAAGATATATATGTAAAACTGTTTTTGAAAAATAGAACCCACGATTTTATATGCAGTGTTTTTATAAAAAAATGTACAATAGTCATTGCTTAACTTTCTTGCATTTAGAATCAAATTAACCAAGTATCTAAAAGTTCTGACTTATAATGACATAAGCTTTTTCTTAGTGAAACTTCATTGTGTGATAGGAAAAACTGCTCAGAAACTCTTTAGCTTTTGAAGAGATGACTAAAAGTGTACCTTCATATGTTGTGTCCTTACAATGCCACTTTAAAGAGAGGATAGATGGCCACAGATTAGATAAGGGCAGAAAATACAAATCTTACACCAGAATTTCTACTTAAGTGTTTTAAAAGTGCTTATTGTGTGTTTGATATTGAACTGGCACGATCTTGGCACTGGCATGATCTTGTTTCCTAACCATGAATTAAATTTTACATAATACTTGTGCTTTAAATGAGTGGTGGTAAAGTTTGAATACAGCTTCAACAATTGTTGCAGACAAAGATTAATAGAATCCCTTCTCCGTTGGTTTTTAAATCTGTATTGTTATTACTGTTTGAACTTTGGTTACTTGTTAAGGCCACTTAGTAAGCTCAAAAATAATAAGGTGATCAAGGAATAATTTGGAAATTTAGAATTTTTGACTCTTTGGCATTTTCTTCCCAGGAGGAACTTTTCCAGAGGATTTTTCAATATTATTTACAGTAAAACCCAAAAAAGGAATTCAGTCTTTCCTTTTATCTATATATAATGAGCATGGTATTCAGCAAATCGGTGTGGAGGTTGGGAGATCACCTGTTTTCCTGTATGAAGACCACACTGGAAAACCTGCCCCAGAAGACTACCCCCTCTTTAGAACTGTTAACATCGCGGATGGAAAGTAAGTAACACAATAATCCAATGTTTTAGCTGTGTTGAAAACAATTCTTTCATTTGATCATTCAACAAATATTTATAAAGTGTGATGCAGGTTTTCTAGGGAGTGGTGATATAGAAATGAACAAAACAATAAAATACCTAATCATACATAGTTTACAGTCTGGGTAGACACATAATGAACGACAAAAAATTACTAATAAATAGTTTATCAGATGGTGATAAGTGAGAGAGAGAGAGAAATATAGCAGTGAAGAGAATAGGGGATGATGGTGGGGAGTGCAGTTTTAAGGAGTGAGGTCAGGGATAGTCTCACTAAGAAGGTGACATGTGAAGGAGGCGGGGTGCATGCCATGCTGATAATTAAAAGCATACTATTCCAGATGGAGGAAAAGCAAATACACAACCTTTGATTCTGGGTGTGGCTGATTTGGTCTAAGCAACATCAAGGATGCCAGTGTGGCAGAAACAGTGTGGGATGATGAGGATGTAGAATCAGTGGGAGGCCAAATGGTATAACACATTGTAGGTGGTTGTAAACACTTTGGATTTTATTCTAAGTGAAATAGGAAGTCACTGTAGACTTTTTGAGCAGAAGAATGACCTGTTTTGACTTCCTTTACCAATCATGTTAATATTGACAATATAGGAAGCTTTATATAGCACTCGATATGTGCTACGTTCTGTTCTGAACACTTTATACATAGTCAACTCATTTAATTTTTCACGACTCTTGGAAGAAAATAACATGAATAAACCCATTTTACAGATAAGGGAAGTGAGGCACTGGGAGTTTAAGTAACATATATTTGAAAAGTGGCAGAGATAGGGTTTGAACTCAGGTAGTCGCACTTTCCAGTAACAACCACACTCTTCTCAAAATCATGCTGAATTCTGAATTCTGTGTTGTGAATATTGCCTATCACTTAGGGAGCAGCTAAAGACAAATAAATTTTTATTAAATTTACTCGGTATTTTATTGCTGAATTCAGGCTACTGAAAAAAAGATTATCGGAAATATGACATTTGGTTGTAGACATGAGAAAGAAATAGCTGTTCAGGTGGAAAAAAAATTCACACTCAGATTATCATTGTCAGGACCATGGAAAAACCTTCATCTCTGTGCCGGGAAAACTGGGCTTTCATGAGTAATTTACATCATTATCCTTAATAATTCATATGAAAAGTGATGATAGTTCTATGAATGAAATACATCAGGGGCAAGAATGTAGAGTGTACTGTTTTAGACAGAGCAGTCCTCTTTGGCATAGTTGCATTAAGCAAAGACATATTGGAAGTGAGAGAGTGGGCATGTGGGGATATGGAGGAGAGCATTCCCGGCAGAGTGAAGAATATGTGAAAGGAACAAGAAAGAGGCAGCGGTGGCTGGGTTACTGGGAATCAGAAAGCAAAAATTTGGACATGAGATCAGAGACGGCCAGGGCGAGGCAAAGTAAGGACTTCAGTTTTTATTGAGAGTATTATATTAGTTTATAGCAAGATAGAAACTTCATCTGACTTATTTTTTAAAATGGTCACTCTGGTTGCATCAGAGTGGAAGCAGGGACCAGTTAGGAGTCTAGGTGAGAGGCATGGGTACTTGGACAAAGTTGTGAGCCTTTGAATTCTGCGTATACTGTGAATATAGGATTGACAGATTTTCTGATGATATGAATGTGTAGTATGAGAGAAAGAGAATAATTAAGAATGACTCCAAAACTTAGGGTTAATTTAATATCTTGAATATTATATGTGATAACATGATTATCACATTATTATCAGAGCTTAAATTAATTCAACAAAAATATCAAGTTTAGAGTCCTAATCAGCTTTCGACAATTGAAATAAATCATTTTTATTTTCTGTTGATGAAAAGCACGTACCCACAAGAGTAGAGATGGTTTAATTTAAGACACAGGCTTCTTGGCAGAAACATGTGTAAATTTTACTCTCACAGTATTAAGTGCCTCCTAATATAAATCTTTGCTCAATTCAAACCAAGCAGATGCCTATGCTAGTTGAAAGTGCTACGGAAAGACGAAAGATTAAGTGTACATGGAAATATACTTGGTCCTCATCAGTAGCCATGCCAAGTCACATGAAACAGACATTTTAGAAAGGCTCCTGCAACTTTCTGGGTACTTTATTTTATGGATCTAGTCCTAGAAACTTCTGGAATATTAATTTAGCACTTTTCGTTTGGAAAAAGAAAAAGAGTGGCTTGCAAAATCCAAGTGCATTTCACTTAGTTGTTTATGTTAGCACCAGATACTGTTAATAAAACCCACCATTTTACAGTATGATTAGGGTATTTATGTTTCCAAAGGGCTGGCCACGTCTCCCCCCAGGTCTGTCATCACTGCCCTGAATTAGCTGGAGCAGTAGCTTCAGAGTGAATTGAGACTCACTCCACACATGCGTTGACTATGCTTTCTTTCAACGTTCCCACTTCCTGCCAACCCTGGAAAGAAGGAGAGATATTGTGTCTCAGTCTTGGATCCTGCCCACAGTAGTGATCTATAACTGTCTTGAAACTGAAGTGGAAAAAGAAAACGAAAGCACTTGAAATAAATGTGCCTAAAGACAGAGAAGCACATTGTGTCTTGCAATTAGAACGTTCAGTTGTTCCAGATGGAGCGTTCATTCAATTAGCAGACATACCCTTTTACAGTCTATCTCAGGGGATCTCTCAAGCAGAATTTTTTTAAGTGGAATTCCATTTTGGAAGACAGCATTTACGTACATAGAAACTATTAATTACTCCATATCCCGCCCCTAATCTCTATCAAATACCGTCATCAGGACATGGTGAGATTAAGCTTTTGTTACAACACAAAGTGAAGCAAAGGATGGTCTCTTCCTTATCAGCATAGACAGCCAATCCTGCTGTGCATCCTACAGTGCTTGTGTGTCTTTTTCAGTACCTAGCACTGTTCTGGGTTAATAGTAAATAGTCACCTGTTAACTGGTTAATAAATGAGCCTACATTGTGTATACTTTCAGATTACGTGTATAATTTAAAATACATTGTATTTTAATGTGAATAATGGTTTGGCAACATCTTTGGAACTTACAAAAGAATTACTTGGCTTTTTAAGGTGGCACCGGGTAGCAATCAGCGTGGAGAAGAAAACTGTGACCATGATTGTTGATTGTAAGATGAAAACCACAAAACCACTTGACAGAAGTGAGAGAGCAATCGTTGACACCAGTGGAATTACAGTTTTTGGAACAAGAATTTTGGATGAAGAAGTTTTTGAGGTAAATCAAACTTTATTTTAAGCTGAATATTATTAAATCAGATGAAGTGAGTTAACAGTAACAATCAATATATGCTATAAAGCAAAGTTGTAAACTCTAAAGGGTGACCTACTTTCTTCCCCCGTGGGTGTAGCAGTGATGTTTTCTATTGTTCAGTAAGAGAATGAGTAGACAATGGTGACTGTAACGCCTGGGAAACTTTAACAGAGATTGGTTGATTTAAACACAGGCATGCTATTCTCCTGGGAAGAGCAAATGACTTTCCTCTTAGTACTTTGTATTATTTTCTTTGGAGAAAAGAACATTTTCTTCACTTCCTCCTCTCAGAGATTAATTTAATGAAATGTACAAGTCTGATATTTTGCCTTTCTCTGTTCTTTGTGAATGTTTCCAAGGTAAAATAGAGATACTGCAAAAGATGAACTGTAGTTTTTAAAAATCACTATTTTAATAATGTGAAGGTCATGGTAAAAAGCTCCTTTCCAATTATAATTTTCCAGTTATGATAATCACATTCTTTCTTTTAATTCTTCAATCATTGGACCTGGTAACTCTTGCTTTAATTTTCATTTAGTCAATCATTAACAGAACAAACAGACCAGACCCCATAAAGGGATGCACTCCTGAGATATTAGTCATTACTGTGATGATTGTTTTTATACAGTTTCTGAGTAATTTATTTTTCAAAGTGTAACAAAGTAAAGCTGTGTAATATATTATGGATTAATAGACAAGTTTTACATGGAAGATTTGCTGTATTCTGTTGAAATGTGTGTATATATATATATTTATATATATACACACACAGATATGTACACATAGAGATGTACACACACACACACACAGTATGTATTTTCAAAAAAAGCACAATGTAAATTCAGAGGGTCAGTAGAATATTGTATCCCTGTACTTAGTTATATAATCTATGGCATAATTTTAAATATAATTAATATTTGTGACATTTTCAGATTATTTGGGATTCTATTTGTTTTTGAGTTTCTGCATTAGTATGTACCTAAGCCTTTGACTCTAAACAAAATGTTTTAACACATCATATCATGCTAAATTAATGACGAACTGATTCAGTCAATGTATAATAATATAGTCTCAGATCTCTGATATCAGGCATTGATTGCACACAAATGATAAATCAGTATTTATTTATTAGATGAATGAATATTATAAACAAATTAAATTTTAGGCTTACAAATTTCTATTTTAAAATTAAACTCTTCATGAACATCAGTTTCACAAACTAAACTTATTTTTGTAATATCCAAATCTTTATTTTCCTGGAACATAAATGAGTAATATGGAAGAAATATATCAGTGGATGGTTTCATTTCATACATTAGTTTAATCTATTGCTGTTCGTATTCACAGAGCCCATGGAAGTTAAACAACAGAAATTAAAAGTAGAATTTTTTTGTCATAAATGAGTAGAACATATAAAGAGGAAATATAGAAGAGAAAATATACAAATTAATATTAATTAATTAATCCTCAAAATTTACTGGCCCTGAAATATAATATTTGATGTATGTACATGTTGATTAAATTTTTTTCATACAGTTTCGTAGCATTGAGACTTCTATTTTTACCTGAACTTACTTCTAGGTGAATATCATTTAATTTTTATTTTTTACTCCACTCCAACACACATACCAAACCAGATTATACTCCACCTTCTTTCCCATATACTACACTCGGGCTCACTGGGGTCCGGTTTAGAGTTTTCAAGTATAGTTACAGACTATCACAGTAAGTTCTTTTTTCAAAATCAATAATTGAACTTGATGTTGCATATTAAAAAATACATAATAAATTCCTCTGTGTTTCAGAGGCTGATTATGGTATCAGCAACTAAAACACATAAAAATGATTTCCTTAAAATATTTCCATATGCTTTCTTTCTTTTTTTTTTTTTTTTTCACATCTTCACTGGAGCACAACTGCCCTACAATGGTGTGTTAGCTTCTGCCTTACAACAAAGTGAATCAGCCATACATACACACACATCCCATATCTCTTCCCTCCTACATCTCCCTCCCTCCCACCCTCCCCATCCCACCCCTCGAGCTGGTCACAAAGCACAGAGCTGATCTCCCTGTGCCATGCGGCTGCCCCCCACCAGCTATCGATTCTACACCTGGTAGGTTATATATGTCCATGCCACTCTCTCACTTTGTCCCAGCTTACCCTTCCCCCTCCCCATGTCCTCAAGTCCATTCTCTAGTAGGTCTGCGTCCTTATTCCTGTCCTGCCCCTAGGTTCTTCATAACCACTTTTTTTTTTTTTTTTTTAGATTCCATATATATGTGTTAGCATACTGTATTTGTTTTTCTCTTTCTGACTTACTTCAGTCTGTGTGACAGACTCTAGGTCCATCCCCCTCACTACAAATAATTCAATGTCATTTCTTTTTATGGCTGAGTAATATTCCATTGTATACATGTGCCACATCTTCTTTATCCATTCATCTGTTGATTCCATATGTTTTCAACCACTGCTAACCCAAATACCTCTAGCCAAGAGGCATCTAGTAAATAACCAAAGATAGAGGTACTGGAAGCAAAGATTATTGTTATTCTCTTTGATTAATTCTTAACTTTCTAATATATAAACCATATTTTAAATCTTGAAGTAACTTCAGCTGTTTATTTCGAAAAAATCTATTAAGCCACTAGAAAAATAATCTTTAAAAGACTCATTAATGAAACCTTTAGTGAGTATGACAGTGGGTAGTGAAAATAAGTTTATTAAGCTGCTTCGCATCTTGGAGTTTCATGAAAACCTCTGGAACTTTAAACATAACATTTATTTTATATGAAGTGCAGTTAGTTTTGGAAAAGCAAATGCAGATCCTTCACTTTTAGGTTTATCTTGTACTATCTTTGATCAATTAAATAGGGAAACTATTTTTACTTAATAAAATATTGGGAAGGCTTTAGAATAAGAATGTTTGAATTGGATGAAATTTTGTAGTTATCTAATCCACATATCAGAACAGTCATCATACATAAATTCAGGTCTTACTTCCTAAAGTGTATTATTGTATGGCTATATAAAATTTTAAAAACAATGTAGTCTTCTCCACTTGATAAAATGCTATGAAGAAAGTAAATGATTCAGACACACAGATTTTTAAATCGGAATAAAATTTTCTGACTCCTTTTGTGAAATTAGTTCATCTTATCTGAATATGTTTTAAATGTATCTTTCCCTAAAATTTACTCAAATATTTTTCCTTTCATTTTGGTTTATGTTATGGTACCTATCTCGATTTTTGAATCTTTGCAACTAAATGTTTAAAAATCAAACTAAAAATGGCAGGAGATAGGAATGGTACCATGTTTGCATTATTTTAGTGTTTGATAAACAGTTGTAATGATGAAGATGATATAAAAACACCAGTGATTTATTAATCTGAAAACTGGAAATATTACTTCTTTGGAAATAGTATCATTCCACTTTAGATGCAAATTTGTTTAGTGTATATAATTTTGTCTATATACGACCCTACATTTATGCAATGGTACTGTTAATGGCAATAAATGCTAAAAATGTCCATATTTGAATTGAAATCTGAAGAGTTTAAAAAATTCACCAATAAACAGATGAAAGCAAAACTGGAAATATTTTTTAAAGTATGATGAAGTTAGTTTATATGAAAACGCCAAAATGAATATATAGGCCCATAATTCAGATTATATAATTTCAGCATAGCAGAGTGAATCTAAGAATTGATTCTGGAATGAGAAAAATCTGATTTTGAATGCCAGTACCTAGCTTAATTATGTTTCTCTGTGCAATAAGTTTTGCTGGTTTTAATTTCTCAGTCTTCAGATGGGAATAGTAATATAATCTCTCTCTTAGGTATTTATAAAAAATTGAATTTATGTATATAAAATGCTTAAAATACTAGTATTAATTTTATTTATATATATGGTTATATGTTATGTGTTAATTTACTTATGCACTAATATGTAGTTTTCTTCATTATTATAACTTCTTTTTTATCTTACAACTCTGACTTTTTAAATATTCTTATACATTTTGATACGAGTGAGTAACAACGACCCATATATCACAAGTCCTTAGTGGTCTGACTTGTAAACGAAGTGCTTCTTTCTGGGCTACTGCTTGTTTACAAGGTACCTTGTGGGAATTAGATAAATTTGCCCTCTCTAGGCAGAGGTAGCACCTGGATATGGACCTTAGTGAGTGGAACATGGTCTGAGGGGATGAATATTTTCATGCAGGCACAAAATATCCAACCAATCCTAGTCAACAGCCTTGGTTTGTTCTAGTTTAATAATACACTTCAAAAATGTGAAGAAAAGCTAAATTAGAAGAAGAGCCACACTGCCTATATTGATTATTAATAAAATTACTTTTGGAGTCTTATGAAGAGGAAATTTTTTTACTAAATATCAAGTTGTAGCCATTATAACTCCATTTTTCAAAGCATTGCTATTTCCAACTTATTTTTCTTTTGTAACGAATCAAAGTGGGTTACTCCAAGTCTTTTATTATATTTTTAACAATTATCTATCTTTGGGCAGATTGTTTCTTTCTTTTGAAGCAATAAGAGAAATATGATGGCAATTTGAGTGAAAAAGCTTGTTGATGAAATTTTTCATTTTTTCAAACTTCTCAGAAGATATTTTTGTATTCAATTTTCTTTGGAGAAATGAATGAATAATAATTTATAAAAGCTATACTATTTCAGTAGTTCTTCAAGGCCTGAAAACTTACCTTAAAGTAATAATAGCCATCTCAAATATTTTGTTAAGAATTTGATGACTAACTTGTGATGTCCATGTGTCTTTTTACTGCATATATTTTCCAAGGTACATACTTAAAAAATAAAAATTGTATGCTAGTAGATGTAGTTTTTGTATAGAACAGTATGATAAGATGCAGGTAGCTTTCCCATTTATCTACCTTTCCCAGTCTAGATGCATTTAGGTCATAGTCCTTGAGATTTGTTTCTCTATTTATCAAGGTATAATTGAAGTACAATAAGTTGCAAATATAAAAAGTGTACCATTTAATCAGTTGTGGCATATGTATATACCTCTGAAATCAACATCATAATCAAGAAAATAAACATTGCCATCACACCCAGAGGAAGTGTCCTGCATTTTTATGATCCATCTCTTTTTCCACCCTAACCCCAGGCAATCACTAATTTGTTTTTTATCACTATAGCTTATTTGTTCTAGAATTTTTATAAATGGAATTGTATTGAATGCACTCTCTTTAGCTTGGCTTTTTTTCTGTCAGCATACCATTTTTGAGATTTATCCATGTCTTCATATGTATCTTTATTTTGCTTATTTTTCTGAGCAATATTCCAATGTATGAATAAACCACAATTTCTTCATCCACCTATTCTGTTAGAAGGCATTTGGATTATTTCCAGATTTTGGCTACTGCATATAAGGCTCTTGTGAACAATCACGTAAAAATTTTGTGTGGGCATTTATTTTTATACCTAGAAATGGAATGCTTGAGTTATTTGGCAGATGCATGTTTAACTTAATTAAAAAAAAAAAAAACAAAACTGAACTGTCAAATTGTGTTCCAAAGTGACATTAATCCTTTTACACTCCCTCCAGCAGTGAATGAGAGTTCCACTTGTTCTGCATCCTTGTCAGCCCTTTATCTGGTCAGTCCTTTAAATTTTAGCCATTCTAAGTGGTTATGTACTAGTGTTGCATTGTGGTTTTAACTGGCATTTCCCTGATGACAGATGATGATAAGCATATTTTCAGGTTCTTATTGGCCATTGATGCATCTTCTTTTGTGAGGTGTCTTGCCCATTAAAAAAAATGGCTGCTATATTCTGATTATGACATTTTAAGAGTTCTTTATGTATCATGCATACACTTTTTAAAAAACTTAATTAATTAATTAATATATTTAGTTTTGGCTGCATTGGGTCTTTGTTGCTCTCTAGTTGCAGTGCACGGGCATCTCATTGCCGTGGCTTCTCTTGTTGCGACACGGGCTCTAGGTGCGCGGGCTTCAGTAGTTGTGGCACATGGGCTCAGTAGTTGTGGCTCGCAGGCTCTAGAGCGCAGGCTAAGTAGCTGTGGCACACAGGTTTAGTTGCTCCACAGCATGTGAGATCTTCCCGGACCAGGGCTCGAACACGTGTCCCCTGCATTGGCAGGCGGATTCTTAACCACTGCACCCCCAGGGAAGTCCCATGCATGCACTTTGATAGATATGTGCAAATAATTTTTCCAGCATGTGGCTTGCCTTTTTATTTTCTTAATGATGTCTTTCAAAGTGTGAATGCTTTTCATTTTGATAAGTTCAGTTTATCAATTTTGTTGTTCATGTTTTATACTTTTTGTGTTCTAAGAAACCTTTACCTACACCAAAATCACAAGATCTCCTGCTATTAGACATGTTGAAGTTTTATGTTTTACACATAGGTCATGCCTCATTTTGAGTTAATATTTGTGTATGGCATGAGGTAAATGTCAACACTGGTTGATTTTACATAAGGATATCCAGTTCATCAAGCATCCTTTATTAAAAATAAGTTTCCTTTTATTCATTGGATTATCTTGGCTTCTGTGTTAGAAATCAGTTGACTACATATGAGTAAATCTCTTACTGAACTCTCTACTATCCCATTCCATTGATGTATTTGTCTCTCTTTTCACTGATACCAAATCATCTTGATTACAGTAATTTTATAGGATGTTGGAAATCAGGTGAGGTAACTGCTCCAACTTTTATTCTTTGTAAACATTGCTTTATTTAATTTAGGTTATCTGCACTCTGCATAAGTTTTGGAATAGCTTGTCAGTTTCTAAAATAAAATTAAGGTTTTAATTAGGATTGCATTTAAGCGATAGAGCAAAATGAAGAGAATCGATATTTTAACAAACATTGAGTTTTCCGTTTTCTGAGCGTGGTGTGACTTTTCATTAATTTTGGTCTTCTTTAATTCCTATCACAATGTTTCCTAGTTTTCAGTGTAGACATTGTGGACATCTTTTATTCATTTTGTTCTTAGGTGGTTTTTATTTTTATTTTTTTGATGCTATAGTAAATAAAATCATTTTTAATTCTATCTTTCAATATCTTGTTGCTATTATATAAAAACACAATAGGTTTTAAAAATATTAACATTGTATCCTCCAAACTTGTTAAATTCATTTTAATAAATGAGTTATATCAGGTATTTTTTAAATGCAAATAATCATGCAATCTGCAAACAGGGACCTTTCACTACTTTCTATTTTTATACCTTTTATTTATTTTTCTTATGACAATGGATAGGACCTCCACCAAAATATTGAATAGAAGTGATGAAACAGGCATTCATATTTTTTTGTTTTTCTGTTCTCATGTAAATAAATATTCAGTCTTCAGCTATTAAGTATGATGTTGGTTGTAAGTGTTCAATGTAAACTTATCAGTTTGAAAAAGTTAACTACTTGTCTTAGTTCCCTAAAAGTTTTTTATCATGAATGTATATTGAATTTTGTTAAATGCTGTTTGTTTTTATTGCAATGATAATTTTCTTTTCTGTTAGCATACTGAATTCTATTGATTGATTTTCAAATGTTTAAAACCAACTTTTCATTCCTTAGGAAGACCCCACTTGGACATGATATATTATTCTTTTTTTGTTTGTTTGTTTGTTTGTTTTTGTTTTGTTTTTTTTTAAACATCTTTATTGGACTATAATTGCTTTACAATGGTGTGTTAGTTTCTGCTTTATAACAAAGTGAACCAGTTATACATATACATATGTTCCCATATCTCTTCCCTCTTGCGTCTCCCTCCCTCCCACCCTCCCTATCCCACCCCTCTAGGTGGTCACAAAGCACTGAGCTGATCTCCCTGTGCTATGCGGCTACTTCCCACTAGCTATCTATTTTACATTTGGTAGTTTATATATGTCCATGCCACTCTCTCACCCTGTCACATCTTACCCCTCCCCCTCCCCATATCCTCAAGTCCATTCTCTAGTAGGTCCGTGTCTTTATTCCCTTCTTGCCACTAGGTTCTTCAGGACCTTTTTTTCCCCCTTAGATTCCATATATATGTGTTAGCATACGATATTTGTTTTTCTCTTTCTGACTTACTTCACTCTGTATGGCAGACTCTAACTCCATCCACCTCACTACAAATACCTCCCTTTCATTTCTTTTTATGGCTGAGTAATATTCCAGTATATATATGTGCCACATCTTCTTTATCCATTCATCCGATGATGGACACTTAGGTTGCTTCCATGTCCTGGCTATTGTAAATAGAGCTGCAATGAACATTTTGGTGCATGACTCTTTTTGAATTATGGTTTTCTCAGGGTATATGCCCAGTAGTGGGATTGCTGGGTCGTATGGTAGTTCTATTTTTAGTTTTTTAAGGAACCTCCATACTGTTCTCCATAGTGGCTCTATCAATTTACATTCCCACCAACAGTGCAAGAGGGTTCCCTTTTCTCCACACCCTCTCCAGCATTTATTGTTTCTAGATTTTTTGATGATGGCCATTCTGACCAGTGTTAGATGATATCTCATTGTAGTTTTGATTTGCATTTCTCTAATGATTAATGATGTTGAGCATTCTTTCATGTGTCTGTAGGCCATCTGTATATCTTCTTTGGAGAAATGTCTATTTAGGTCTTTCTGCCCATTTTTGGATTGGGTTGTTTGTTTTTTTGTTATTGAGCTGCATGAGCTGCTTGTAAATCTTGGAGATTAATCCTTTGTCAGTTGCTTCATTTGCAAATATTTTCTGCCATTCTGAGGGTTGTCTTTTGGTCTTGTTTATGGTTTCCTTTGCTGTGCAAAAGCTTTTAAGTTTCATTAGGTCCCATTTATTTATTTGTGTTCTTATTTCCATTTCTCTAGGAGCTGGGTCAAAAAGGACCTTGCTGTGATATATGTCATAGAGTGTTCTGCCTATGTTTTCCTCTAAGAGTTTGATAGTGTCTGCCCTTACACTTAGGTCTTTAATCCATTTTGAGTTTATTTTTGTGTATGGTGTCAGGGAGTGTTCTAATTTCATACTTTTACATGTACCTGTCCAATTTTCCCAGCACCACTTATTGAAGAGGCTGTCTTTTCTCCACTGTATATGCTTGCCTCCTTTATCAAAGATAAGGTGACCATATGTGCGTGGGTTTATCTCTGGGCTTTCTATCCTGTTCCATTGATCTATATTTCTGTTTTTGTGCCAGTACCAAACTGTCTTGATTACTGAAGCTTTGTAATATAGTCTGAAGTCAGGGAGCCTGATTCCTCCAGCTCCATTTTTCGTTCTCAAGATTTCTTTAGCTATTCAGGGTCTTTTGTGTTTCCATACAAATTGTGAAATTTTTTGTTCTAGTTTTGTGAAAAATGCCAGTGGTAGTTTGATAGGGATTGCATTGAATCTGTAGATTGCTTTGGGTAGTAGAGTCATTTTCACAATGTTGATTCTTCCAATCCAAGAACATGGTATATCTCTCCATCTAGTTGTATCATCTTTAATTTCTTTCAACAGTGTCTTATAATTTTCTGCATACAGGTCTTTTGTCTCCTTAGGTAGGTTTATTCCTAGATATTTTATTCTTTTTGTTGCAATGGTAAACGGGAGTGTTTTCTTAATTTCACTTTCAGAGTTTTCATCATTAGTGTATAGGAATGCAAGAGATTTCTGTGCATTCATTTTGTAACTTGCTACTTTATCAAATTCATTGATTAGCTCTAGCAGTTTTCTCGTAGCATCTTTAGGATTCTCTATGTATAGTATCATGTCATCTGCAAACAGTGACAGCTTTACTTCTTCTTTTCCGATTTGGATTCCTTTTATTTCTTTTTCTTCTCTGACTGCTGTGGCTAACACTTCCAAAACTATGTTGAATAATAGTGGTGAGAGTGGGCAACCTTGTCTTCTTCCTGATCTTAGTGGAAATGGTTTCAGTTTTTCACCATTGAGGACAATGTTGGCTGTGGGTTTGTCATATATGGCCTTTATTATGTTGAGGAAAGTTCCCTCTATGCCTACTTTCTGCAGAGCTTTTACCATAAATGGGTGTTGAATTTTGTCGAAAGCTTTCTCTGCATCTATTGAGATGATCATATGGTTTTTCTCCTTCAGTTTGTTAATATGATGTATCACGTTGATTGATTTTCGTATATTGAAGAATCCTTGCATTCCTGGAATAAACCCCACTTGATCATGGTGTATGATCCTTTTAATGTGCTGTTGGATTCAGTTTGCTAGTATTTTGTTGAGGATTTTTGCATCTATGTTCATCAGTGATATTGGCCTGTAGTTTTCTTTCTTTGTGACATCTTTGTCTGGTTTTGGTATCAAGGTGATGGTGGCCTCGTAGAATGAGTTTGGGAGTGTTCCTCCCTCTGCAATATTTTGGAAGAGTTTGAGAAAGATAGGTTTTAGCTCTTCTCTAAATGTTTGATAGAATTCGCCTGTGAAGCCATCTGGTCCTGGGCTTTTGTTTGTTAGAAGATTTTTAATCACAGTTTCAATTTCAGTGCTTGTGATTGGTCTGTTCATATTTTCTATTTCTTCCTGGTTCAATCTCAGCAGGTTGTGCATTTCTAAGAATCTGTCCATTTCTTCCAGGTTGTCCATTTTATTGGCATAGAGTTGCTTGTAGTAATCTCTCATGATCGTTTGTATTTCTGCAGTGTCAGTGGTTACTTCTCCTTTTTCATTTCTAATTCTATTGATTTGAGTCTTCTCCCTTTTTCTCTTGATGAGTCTGGCTAATGGTTTATCAATTTTGTTTATCTTCTCAAAGAACCAGCTTTTAGTTTTATTGATCTTTGCTATTGTCTCCTTCATTTCTTTTTCATTTATTTCTGATCTGATCTTTATGATTTCTTTCCGTCTGCTAACTTTGGGGTTTTTTTGTTCTTCTTTCTCTAATTGCTTTAGGTGCAAGGTTAGGTTGTTTATTCGAGATGTTTCCTGTTTCTTGATGTAGGCTTTTATTGCTATAAACTTCCCTCTTAGAACTGCTTTTGCTGCATCCCATAGGTTTTGGGTCATCGTGTCTCCATTGTCATTTGTTTCTAGGAATGTTTTGATTTCCCCTTTGATTTCTTCAGTGATCACTTCGTTATTAAGTAGTGTATTGTGTAGCCTTCATGTGTTTGTATTTTTTACAGATCTTTTCCTGTAATTGATATCTAGTCTCATAGCGTTGTGGTCAGAAAAGATACTTGATATGATTTCAATTTTCTTAAATTTACCAAGGCTTGGTTTGTGACCCAAGATATGATCTATCCTGGAGAATGTTCCATGAGCACTTGAGAAAAATGTGTATTCTGTTGTTTTTGGGTGGAATGTCCTATAAATATCAATTAAGTCCATCTTGTTTAATGTATCATTTAAAGCTTGTGTTTCCTTATTTATTTTCATTTTGGATGATCTGTCCATTGGTAAAAGTGGGGTGTTAAAGTCCCCTACTATGATTGTGTTGCTGTCGATTTCCCCTTTTATGGCTGTTAGTATTTGCCTTATGTATTGAGGTGCTCCTATGTTGGGTGCATAAATATTTACAATTGTTATACCTTCCTCTTGGATCGATCCCTTGATCATGATATAGTGTCCTTCTTTGTCTCTTGTAATAGTCTTTATTTTAAAGTCTATTTTGTCTGATATGAGAATTGGTACTCCAGCTTTCTTTTGATTTCCATTTGCATGGAATATCTTTTTCCATCCCCTCACTTTCAGTCTGTATGTGTCTCTAGGTCTGAAGTGGGTCTCTTGTAGACAGCATATATATGGGTCTTGTTTTTGTATCCATTCAGCCAGTGTGGTTTTTTTTGGTGGGAGCATTTAATCCATTTACATTTAAGGTAATTATCGATATGTATGTTCCTATTCTCATTTTCTTAAATGTTTTGGGTTTGTTATTGTAGATGTTTTCCTTCTCTTGTGTTTCTTGCCTAGAGAAGCTCCTTTAGCATTTGTTGTAAAGCTGGTTTGGTGGTGCTGAACTCTCTCAGCTTTTGCTTGTCTGTAAAGGTTTTAATTTCTCCATCAAATCTGAATGAGATCCTTACTGGGTAGAGTAATCTTGGTTGTAGGTTTTTCTCCTTCATCACTTTAGGTATATCCTGTCACTCCCTTCTGGCTTGGAGAGTTTCTGCTGAAAGATCAGCTGTTAACCTTATGGGGATTCCCTTGTGTGTTATTTGTTGTTTTTCCCTTGCTGCTTTTAATATGTTTTCTTTATATTTAATTTTTGATAGTTTGATTAATATGTGTCTTGGCATGTTTCTCCTTGGATTTATCCTGTATGGGACTCTCTGTGCTTCCAGGACTTGATTAACTATTTCCTTTCCCATATTAGGGAAGTTTTCAACTATAATCTCTTCAAATATTTTCTCAGTCCCTTTCTTTTTCTCTTCTTCTTCTGGGACCCCTATAATTCGAATGTTGGTGCGTTTCATGTTGTCCCAGAGGTCTTTGAGACTGTCCTCAGTTCTTTTCATTCTTTTTTCTGTATTCTGCTCTGCAGTAGTTATTTCCACCATTTTATCTTCCAGGTCACTTATCCGTTCTTCTGCCTCAGTTATTCTGCTATTGTTTCCATCTAGAGTATTCTTAATTTCATTTATGGTGTTTTTCATCGTTGCTTGGTTCCTCTTTAGTTCTACGTCCTTGTTAAATGTTTCTTGCATTTTGTCTATTCTATTTCCAAGAATTTGGATCATCTTTACTATCATTATTCTGAATTGTTTTTCAGGTAAACTACCTATTTCCTCTTCATTTGTTAGGTCTGGTGTGTTTTGACCCTGCTCCTTCATCTGCTGTGTGTTTTTCTGTCTTCTCATGTTGCTTATCTTACTGTGTTTGGAGTCTCCTTTTCACAGGCTGCAGGTTCGTAGTTCCCGTTGTTTTTGGTATCTATCCCCAGTGGCTAAGGTTGGTTCAGTGGGTTGTGTAGGCTTCCTGGTGGAGGGGACTAGTGCCTGTGTTCTGGTGGATGAGGCTGGATCTTGTCTTTCTGGTGGGCAGGTCCACGTCTGGTGGTGTGTTTTAGGGTGTCTGTGGCCTTATTATGATTTTAGGCAGCCTCTCTGCTAATGGATGGGGCTGTGTTCCTGTCTTGCTAGTTGTTTGGCATAGCGTGTCCAGCACTGTAGCTTGCTGGTTGTTGAGTGAAGCTGGGTCTTGATGTTGAGATGGAGATCTCTGAGACATTTTCGCTATTTGGTATTATGTGGAGCTGGGAGGTCTCTTGTGGACCAGTGTCCTGAACTTGGCTCTGCCACCTCAGAGGCACAGCCCTGATGCCTGGCTGGAGCATCAAGAGCCTTTCATCCACACGGCTCAGAATAAAAGGGAGAAAAAATAGAAAGAAAGAACGAAAGAGGATAAAATATAATAAAATAAAGCTATTATAATAAAAATAAGGAAAAAATTATTATGAAAAAATATTAGGAAGAAATTTTTTTTTAATTTTTAAAAATATATTTATTAATTTTTTATAATAAAAAATAAGAAAAAATTATTAAGAAAAAAATTTATTCAGAAAAATTTTTTTAATTTTTTTAAAATAAAAAATATGAAAAACCTTATTAAGAAAAAAAATTTTAAATAGAAAATAAGGAAAAAAATTATTAAGAAAACATTTATTAAGAAAAAAATTCTTTTAAGTAAAGAAAAAAAAAAAAAAAAAGGACGGACCGAACCCTAGGACAAATGGTGAAAGCAAAGCTATACAGACAAAATCTCTCCCAGAAGCATACACATATACACTCACAAAAAAAGGAAGAGGGGAAAAATTAATATCTCCTGCTCCCAAAGTCCACCTCCTGAATTTGGGATGATTCATTGTCTATTCAGGTGTTCAACAGATGCAGGCACATCAAGTTGTTTGTGGAGTTTTAATCCGCTGCTTCTGAGGCCGCTGGGAGAGATTTCCCTTTCTCTTCTTTGTTTGCACAGCTCCCGGGGTTCAGCTTTGGATTTGGACCTGCCTCTGCGTGTAGGTCGCCTGAGAGCGTCTGTTCCCCGCCCAGACAGGACGGGGTTAAAGGAGCAGCTGCTTCGGGGGCTCTGGCTCACTCAGGCTGGGGGGAGGGAGCGGTATGGAGGAGGCGGGGCGAGCCTGTGGCGGCAGAGGCCGGCGTGACGTTGCAGCAGCCTGAGGCACGCCGTGCGTTCTCCTGGGGAAGTTGTCCCCGGATCACGGGAGCCTGGCTGTGGCAGGCTGCACGGGCTCCCGGGAGGGGCGGTGTGGAGAGTGACCTGTGCTCGCACACAGACTTCTTGGTGGCGGCAGCAGCAGCCTTAGCATCTCATGCCCGTCTCTGGGGTCCACGCTGATAGCTGTGGCTTGCGCTGGTCTCTGGAGTTCGTTTAGGCAGCGCTCTGAATCCCCTCTCCTTGCGCTCCGTGAAATAGAGGCAAGAAAAAGTCTCTTGCCTCTTCGGCAGCTCCAGACTTTTTCCCAGACTCCCTCCCGGCTAGCTGTGGTGCGCTAACCCCTTCAGGCTGTGTTCACGCAGCCAACCCCAGTCCTCTCCCTGCGATCCGACCAAAGCCGGAGCCTCAGCTCCCAGCCCCGCCCGCCCCAGCGGGTGAACAGACAAGCCTCTCGGGCTGGTGAGTGCTGCTCGGCGCCGAGCCTCCATGCGGGAACCTCTCCGCTTTGCCCTCCGCACCCCTGTGGCTGCGCTCTCCTCCGTGGCTCCGAAGCTTCCCCCCTCTGCCACCCGCAGTCTCCGCCTGTGAAGGGGCTTCCTAGTGTGTGGAAACCTTTCCTCCTTCACGACTCCCTCCCACTGGTGCAGGTCCCGTTCCTATTCTTTTGTCTCTGTTATTTCTTTTTTCTTTTGCCCTACCCAGGTACGTGGGGAGTTTCTTGCCTTTTGGGAGGTCTGACGTCTTCTGCCAGCGTTCAGTGGGTGTTCTGTAGGAGCAGTTCCACGTGTAGATGTATTTCTAATGTATCTGTGGGAAGGAAGGTGATCTCCGCGTCTTACTCTTCCGCCATCTTGCCCCCCCCATTCTTTTTTTTTTTTTTTTAATTTTATAGGTACTTTATTTATTTATTTATTTATTTTATTTTTGGCTGTGTTGGGTCTTCGGTTCGTGCGAGGGCTTTCTCTTGTTGCGGCAAGTGGGGGCCACTCTTCATCGCGGTGCGCAGGCCTTTCACTATTGTGGCCCCTCCCGTTGCGGGGCACAGGCTCCAGACGCGCAGGCTCAGTAGTTGTGGCTCACGGGCCCAGCTGCTCCATGGCATGTGGGATCTTCCCAGACCAGGGCTCGAACCCGTGTCCCCTGCATTAGCAGGCAGATTCTCAACTGCTGCGCCACCAGGGAAGCCCCCTATTCTTTTTATATAGTGTTGGATTTGATTTGCTAAAAAATCTTTAGGATTTTGAGCCTTTATTAATGAGAGATATTATTGGTATATGATTCTCTATATTTGTAATGTCTTTGTCAAGTTTTGGTGTTAGGATAATACTGGCCTCAAAAAATGATTTAGAAAGTGATCTCATCTGTTTTCCGAAAATTTTTTTGTATGATTGATGTTGTTTCTTCCTTGAATGTTGCATAGAATTCACCAGTGAAAATGTCAGGTGTCAGTTTCCTTTTTAGAAACTTTTAAAAAATATTTAATTTGATTCCTAGATATAGGTTAATTAATTTTTTCTGATTTTTAAAACATCAATCTTGATAAATTTTACACTTAAAGAAATTTTTCTAGGTCAGTAAGTTGTTGAATTTGTTGGCATAAAGTTGTTTGTAGTATTTTCTTGTGTACATTTAATGTCTGTAAGATTACTGGTGGTAACTACTTTTCACTCCGGATAATAATGATCTGTATTCTCTCTCTTTTTTTCCTAGATCAATCAGTTTAAGTAAGCCCTTCAAAATTGTGTTGATATTTAAAAAAAATTATATTTGGCTCTTTTTATTATCTCTCTTAACTGACCTCTTTTCTATTCCATTATTGTTGTTCTCTCTATCCTAAATTTGGAAGAGGAAAATCTTTTTTCTGGTCTTGCAAAGCAGAAAGTCATTATTTTCAGATCCATTATTTGCCAGTATAAACATTTAAAGCTATACATTTCTCTTTAAACCCTGTTTAGCTGCATCCCATAAATGTGTTATATACATTTTTTTATGGTCATTCAGTTAAAATAATTCCTAATTTCCTTTTCTATTTCATCTATGACCCATGAATTATGGAGAGGTAATGTCTAGATACCTGTTTTTCTTAGATTACTTATTATTACTGATGTCTAATTTAATTCTATTTCTGTCTGACAGTAAACGTGCTGTGATCTCATTCCATTCAGATTTATTTACAGGCGTTTGATGGCACAGCTTGTAGTCAGTCTATCTTGGTGAATGTAGCACATGTCTTTAACAAAAAATGTGTTGTGAAATTTTTGGACTGAGTGCTTTATGGTTTTAATTAGCTGTTTTGAAGTCTCTTTTTTAGAGTTTTAACAACTGGGTTATCTCAGAGTTGGCATTTGTTTATTATCTTTTAAAAATTATTTATTAATATATTTTATTTCTTTAGAGCTGTTTTAGGTTCACAGAAAAATTGAGTGAAAAGTATAAGGAGTTTCTATAGGCTTGTGCGCACACACATGCAGCTTCCCCCACTAGCAACATCCCTACCAGAGTGGCACATTGTGGCAGTGGATGAACGTATATCAACACATCATTATCAGCCAAAATCCATAGTTTATATTAGGGTTTTGTACATTCTGCAGGTTTTGGCAAATGTATAATGACATGTATTCACCAATACATGTATACAGTAGTATCTTAGGAAATGGTTTCATGCCCTAAAAATTCTCTGTGCTCCACCTATTCATTGCCCCCTCTCCCCTAAGCTCTTCCGTTTAGGGAAGTTTTTACTGGCTGCTTAGTTTTGGTTTTTCCAGGATGTCATATAGTTGGAATCATACTGTTTTTAGTCTTTTCATGTCAGCTCCTTTCACTTAGTAACATGCATTTACATTCCCTCCCTGTCCTTCATGGCTTGACAGCTGATCTGTTTTTAGTAGTGAATAATATTCCACTGTTTGAATGTATCACAGTTTATTTATCCATTCATCTACTGAAGGACCTACTGATTGCTTCCAAATTTTGGTAACTATGAATAAATCTGCTATAAACCACTGTGTGCAGGTTTTTGTGTGGATATGTTTTCAACCTCTTAGGGTAAATACCATGGAGCATAATTGCTGGATCATATGGTATGAATATGTTTCGTTGTATAAGAAACTGGCAAACCGCCTTCCAAAGGGACTGTACTATCTTGCATTATCACCACAATGAATGAAAGTTATTGCTTCACAGTTTTGGCACTATTTGGATGTTGTCCATTCTGATAGGTGTATAGTAGTATCTCATTTTAGTTTGCATTTCCTTGATGACATGTTGAACGCCTTTTCATATATGCTTACTTGCCATCTGTATATCTTCTTTGGTGATGTGTCTGTGAATGTCTTTTGCCCATTTTTTAAGCAGGTTATAGTTGAATTTTAAATGTTCTTTGTATATTTTGGAGAAGAGTTCTTTATCAGTTGTGTCTTTTGCAGATACTTTCTCGCAGTTTGGCTTGTCTTCTCATCCCCTTGACATTGTATTTCATGGAGTAAAAGTTTTTAATTTTAATGAAGTGCAGCTTATCAATTATTTCTTTCATGCATCATGCCTTTGATGTGATAGCTAAAAAGTCATTGCCATACCCAAGGTCATTTAACCTTTCTTATATGTTATCTTCTAGGAGTTTTATAGTTTTGCATTTTACATTTAGATCAATGATATATTTTGAGTTAATTTTTGTGAAGGGTGTAAGGTTTGTGTTTAGATTCACTTTTTTGCATGTGGATTTCCAGTTGTTCTAGTAACATTTGTTGAAATGACTGTCTTTACTCCATTGTATTGTCTTTGTTTGCTCCTTTGTCAAAGATAAGTTGACTGTACTTATATGGGTCTACTTCAGGGCTCTCTATACTGTTCCATTGATCTCTATTTGTCTGTTCTCTCACGAATACCACATTATCTTGAATACTGTAGCTTTATAGTAAGTCTTGAAGTCCGGTAGTGTCAGTTCTCCACCTTTGTTTTACTCGTTCAATATTGAGTTGGCTATTCTGGGCCTTTTGCCTCTTATTATAAATTTTAGAATCAGTTTGACAATATTCACAAAATAATTTCCTGGGATTTCTTTTAATTTATTTTTTTGGCTGCATTGGGTTTTCATTGCTGCGAGCAGGCTTTCTCTGGTTGAGGCGAGCAGGGGCTACTCTTTGTTGTGGTGCGTGGGCTTCTCATTGCCGTAGCTTCTCTTGTTGCAGAGCATGGGCTCTAGGCACGCAGGCTTCAGTAGTTGTGGCACGCAGGCTCAGTAGTTGTGGCTCGTGGGCTCTAGAGCACAGGCTCAGTAGTTGTGGCACACAGGCATAGTTGCCCCGTGGCATGTGGGATCTTCCTGACCAGGGCTCAAACTCATGTCCCCTGCATTGGCAGGCGGATTCTTAACCACTGCGCCACCAGGGAAGTCCATTTCCTGGGATTTTAACTGGGAGAGTTGACTCTATAGATCAAGTTGGGACAGCCTTACATCTTGGCAATACTGAGTCTTTCTATCTGTGAAAATGGAATATTTCTCAATTATTTAGTACTTCTTTGATATTTCATCAACATTTTGTAGTTTTCCTCATGTAGATCTTGTTCATATTTTGTTATTGTTTTAAATTTCACTCATTTCAGCTCTAATTTTTATTATTTTTTTCTTCTGCTTATTTTGGAATTAACTTGCTCTTCCTTTTCTAGTTTTCAAAGGTGGAAACTTAGATGATTGATTTTCAATTTTTCTTCTTTTCTAGTATTTGCATTCGATGTTAGAAATTTCTCTGTGAGAACTGCTTTTGCTGCATCCTTCACATTTTGATAAGTTGTGTTTTTATTTTCATTTAGTTCAAAAATATTTTAAAATTTTCTTTGAGATAGCACCATTGACCCATGTGTTACTTGGAAGTTGTAGTTTATTCTCCAAGTTTTTTAAAACTTTACAGACATCTTTCTGTTATTGATGTCTAGTTTAATTTCACTGTGTTCTAAGGGCTGATATCATATGATTCTATTCTTTTAAACTGATTAAAGTGTGTTTTATGGCCCAGAATGTGGTCTGTTTTTGTGAATGTTCCATGTGAGCTTGAGAAAAATGTGTAATCTGCTGTTGTGGATAAAGAAGTGTATACATGTCAATTATATCCACTTGACTGATAGTTCTGTTGAGTTCAACTATGTCCTTACTAGTTTTCTGTAGCTGGATCTATTGAATTCTGGTAGAAGGGTGTTAAACTTTCCAACTATGACATTAGATTACTCTATTTCTTCTTGCAGTTATATCAGTTTTTGCCTCATGTATTATACTATGATATTCTGTTGTTAGGCACATACACATTAAGGACTATTATTCTTGGACTATTGACTCAGTATGTAATATCTCTATCTCTGATAACTTTTCTTGTTCTGAACTCTACTGTGCCTAAATTAATATAGCTATTCTTACTTTCTTTTGATTAGTGATAATATGGTATATCTTTTCCATCCCTATACTTTCTTCTTCTTTTTTTTGGAGTATAGTTGCTTTACTGTATTGTGTTAGTTTCTGCTGGACAGCAAAGTGAATCAGCCACACATATACATATATCCTCTCTTCCTTGGGTTTCTTTCCCATTTAGGTCACCACAGAGCATTGAGTAGAGTTCCCTGTGCTATACAGTCTGTTCTCATTTGTTATCTATTTTATACATAGTAGTATATATATGTCAATCTCAATTTCCCAATCCATCTCACCCCCCTTCCCCTCTTGGTATCCATATGTTTGTTCTCTACATTGTGTCTCTATTTCTGCTTTGCATATAAGTTCATCTATACCATTTTTCTAGATTCCACATATATGCATTAATATACAGTATTTGTTTTTCTCTTTCTGACTTACTTAACTCTGTATGACAGTCTCTAGGTCCACCCACGTCTCTGCAAATGACCCAATTTCATTCCTTTTTATGGCTGAGTAAATAGTCCATTGTATATATATACCACATCTTCTTTATGCATTTCTCTGTTGATGGTCATTTAGGTTGCTTCCATGTCCTGGCTATTGTAAACAGTGCTGCAATGAACATTGGGGTGCATGTATCTTTTTGAATTATGGTGTCTCCATCCCTATACTTTTAATCTATATGTGTCTTTATATTGAAAGTAGGTTCCTTGTAAACAAAATATAGTTGGGCCTTGTTTTTTGATCCACTCTGACAGTCTCTGTCTTTTAGTGGGTATATTTGGACCACTGATGTTTAAAATGATTATTGATATAGATGAATTTACATCTACTGTATTTGCTACTGTTTTCTATTTGCTGCCCTTTATTTTTGTTCATATTTGTCTTCTATTACTTTTCTGTCTTCTTTTTTGGTTTAAATTGAGCATTTTTTATGATTCCATTTTCACTATTGTCTTGGCATATCAATTATACTTCTTTTATTACTTATTTTAGTGGTTACCCTATCATCTGCAATATACATTTACAACTAATCCAAGTCCACTTCCAAATAATACTATACTATTTCACAGGTAGTACAAGTACCTTATAATAATAATGTAATCCTTATTCCTCCCTGCTGTCTTCCTGTACACTTTAAATCTTCTATAAGTTACTTATAATACAAAGTTATGTAAATAGTTGTAAATACAATGAAAATGTTATGTAAGTAGTTGCAGGCATGCAGCAAATTCAAGTTTTGCTTTTTGGAACTTTCTGGAATTTTTTTTCTAAATGTTCTTGATCCACAATTGGTTGAATTCATGGATGAGGAACCTCTGGATGCAGAGGGCCAACTGTGTGTGTGTTTGTGTTATATATATATATATTATTTTGAACAAACTGAAACAGATCAATTAAGGATAAGAAAAATAAAAATTTCTGTTTTACCTTTATTCTTTCTCCAATTCTTTTTTTCATTATCTGGTTTCTCTGAATTATATCATCTTTCTTTTCTCTGAAGAACTTCTTTTTAAATTGCTTGAGAGACAAGTCTACTGCCAGCAAATTCCCTCAGTGTTTGGCTGAGAAAGTATTGTGCTTTCACTTTTGAAGGATAATTTTTCAGGGTACAGAATTGTAGGTTTTTTTTTTTTCTCTCAATACTTTAAATATTTCACTTGACTCTCTTTTTGCTTGTATAGTTTCTAAAGAGAAGTCAGATGTAATTACTATTGATACCTTTGTATCTCTGTAGGTAAGGTGTTTTTTCATCTGATTTTTTGAAAATTTTTTTATTATTGATTTTCTGCTGTTTGGATATGATGTGCCTAGTTGTCAGAGGTTTTTTTGGCATTTATGCAGCTCCTGGTTCTCTGTTCTTCCTGGATCTTTGAAGGGTGTCTGACGTTAATTTGAGCAAATTTTCAGTCATTATTGCTTCAAATGTTGCTCTGTTTCTTTCTCTCTTTCTTTTTCTGGTATTCCCATTATGTGTACGTTATATCACTTGTAGTTGTCCCACAGCTCTTGGATATTCTGTTTGATTTTTTAAAAATCTTTTTCTTTTTTGCTTTTCAGTGTTGGAAGTTTCTATTGTCATATCCTCAATCTCAGAGATTTTTTCTGAGCCACGTCTGGTCAACTAATAAACCCATCAAAGACATTCTTGTTCCTATTACCATTTTCTTAATTGTTATGGGTTTGTTTTTGCAGGTTCTTTTCTTGTCTTGTATTTCCCACTTAAAGAAGTTCCTTTAGCATTTGTTGTAGAGCTGGTTTGGTGGTGCTGAATTCTCTTAGCTTTTGCTTGTCTGTAAAGCTTTTGATTTCTCCATCGAATCTGAATGAGCTCCTTGCTGGCTAGAGTAATCTTGGCTGTAGGTTCTTCCCTTTCATCACTTTAAATATATCTTGCCACTTCCTTCTGGCTTGTAGAGTTTCTGCTGAGAAATCAGTTATTAACCTTATGGGAGTTCCCTTGTATGTTATTTGTCATTTTTCCCTTGCTGCTTTCAGTAATTTTTCTTTGTCTTTAATTTTTGTCAGTTTGATTACTATGTGTCTCGGCTTTTTTTCCTTGGGTTTATCCTGCCTGGGACTCTCTGCACTTCCTGGACTTGGATGGCTATTTCATTTCCCACGTTAGGGAAGTTTTCGATTATAATCTCTTCAAATATTTTTCTCAGGTCCTTTCTCTCTCTCTTCTCGTTCTGGGACCCTATAATGCGAATGTTGTTGCGTTTAGTGTTGTCCCAGAGGTCTCTTAGGCTGTCTTCATTTCTTTTCATTCTTTTTTCTTTATTCTATTCCATGGCAGTGAATTCCACCATTCTGTCTTCCAGGCCACTTATCCGTTCTTCTGCCTCAGTTATTCTGCTACTGATTCCTTCTAGTGTATTTTTCATTTCAGTTATTGTATTGTTCACCTCTGTTTGTTTGTTCTTTAATTCTTCCAGGTGTTTGTTAAACATTTCTTGCATCTTCTCGATCTTTGCCTCCATTCTTTTTCCGAGGTCCTGGATCATCTTTACTATCATTATTCTGAATTCTTTTTCTGGAAGGTTGACTATCTCCACTTCATTTAGTTGTTTTTCTGGGGTTTTATCTTTTTCTTCATCTGGCATGTAGTCCTCTGCCTTTTCATTTTGTCTATCTTTCTGTGAATGTGGTTTTCATTCCACAGGCTGCAGAATTGTAGTTCTTCTTGCTTCTGCTGTCTGCCCTCTGCTGGATGAGGCTATCTAAGAGACTTGTGCAAGCTTCCTGATGGGAGGGACTGACGGTGGGCAGAGCTCAGTAGAACTTTAATCCAATTGTCTGCTGATGGGTGGGGCTGGCTTCCCTCCCTGTTGGTTGTTTGGCCTGAGGTGACCCAGCATTGGAGCCTACCCAGCTCTTTGGTGGGGCTAATGGCGGACTCTGGGAGGGCTCACGCCAAGGAGTACTTCCCAGAACTTCTGCTGCCAGTGTCCTTGTCCACATGGTGAGCCACAGCCACCCCCTGCCTCTGCAGGAGACCCTCCAACACTAGCAGGTAGATCTGGTTCAGTCTGCTACGGGGTCACTGCTACTTCCCCTGGGTCCTGATGCACACACTACTTTGTGTGTGCCCCCAAGAGTGGAGTCTCTGTTTTCCCCAGTCCTGTTGAAGTCCTGCAGTCAAATCCTGCTAGCCTTCAAAGTCTGATTCTCTAGGAATTCCTCCTCCCGTTGCCGGACCCCCAGGTTGGGAAGCCTGACGTGGGGTTCAGAACCTTCACTCCAATGGGTGGACTTCTGTGGTATAAGTGTTCTCCAGTTTGTGAGTCACCCAACCAGCGGTTATGGGATTTGATTTTATTGTGATTGTGCCCCTCCTACCGTCTCATTGTGGCTTCTCTTTTGTCTTTGGATGTGAGGTATCTTTTTTGGTGAGTTCCAGTGTCTTCCTGTCAATGATTGTTCAGCAGTTAGTTGTGATTCTGGTGCTCTCACATGAGGGAGTGAGTGCACGTCCTTCTACTCCACCATCTTGAACCAATCTCCAAAGACTTTCTTAATTTCTGTGATCTCTAGCATTTCTTTTTGATCTTTGAAATTCCATTTCTCCACTTACATTATCCATCTATTCTTTTAGGTTGTCTATTTTTTCTATTAACATTCTTAGAATATTAAGAATAGTTTCAAGAAACATTCCTAGTCTGACGATTCCAACATCCTGCCATATCTGGTTCTGATTCTGATGCTTCTTCTGTCTCTTCAAACTTTGTTTTTAGCCTTTTCATATGCCTTGTAACTTTTTCTTGGAAGACAGACATTATATACTGGGTAAAAGATGCAGGGGGAGGGGAAACATTCTATAGTCCTATGATTAGGTCCCAGTATTTTGGTTAGCCTATGCCCCTGCATTGTGAAGTTCACCAGTGTTTTTCAGTTGTTTTTTCTCCTGTCAGTGGGACAGGAAGTAGATGAAGATGTATTTTTCTTCTCCCACATGGAAGGCTAAAGGGGCTGGATTGGGGTATTTTCCTTTCTCTGGTTAGGTTAGGTTCTAATAAAACCCCCACAGGTTAGAATCTGGGTAAATTGTTTCTGCCTGAGGGCAGGTCTTGTTAAGAAGAACAGAATGCCCTGGTATATTTCAATATGGTTTCTTTTCCCCTTCTGGAAGCATGAGGGGATTTTTCTCCAGTATTCACTGTGAAGCCTGGTAGAGCTCCTGGTGGTAAAACTCAGAAGGTGAGTGTCTCCTTTATGACTGGTTCCACTGGAGCTTTGAACTCTCAGAGTTTTGTTTTGTTTGTGTGTGTTCAGGAGCTATTGTGAGACTGGTATTGATAGTTTTAATCTCAGTTCTGTTCTCTCAGTTTTAACTAAATTGGTTTGAGTTCATTACACATGTATAGTTCTGGAGATAATTTTATATTTTTGTGGTTTATACACAAAGCTAGGTGATTTCCTATTTCCGTGTATTCACTTCAGATTCCCTCCATGTCTTCATGCATTTTTTATTTTTTTATTTTTTTAGCTTGTTCCTTTGTCCAGAAACAGGGTTTCTGTCAAAGTTCTAGCCACAGCACTGTTGCAGTGCTCAGCTACTGGCTTCCACTGTAGGGACAAAACCTCAAGGGAAACACCCCCCGCCTCCCCCCAACACACACACAGATAACATCATATGCGGGTTTACTTCTTCAAGGTCAAACCCTCCTTCATAACCTACCTGCTTTTCAGAGTTCTCAGGGAATTGCTCATTGCATTTTGTTCAGTGTTTGTAGTCATCATCAGCATGAGCATTGGGCTGTAATGGGTTTACACTGTTATAGGAGTACTGCAACTTCCAAAATATAAACATTTAAAAGTGTTAATTCCTTATTATGAAAAAATGTATATTGCTATGAAGGCTTATGCCTGGTACTTGGCTGTAGTCTCACCTTCAAAATCTCTAAAATTGGTAAAATTCTAGTATCACAAAATTTATCTCTAAAACCTTCTTGCCCTGGCTCCTCTGGATCTTCTTTAATTAAGGGAAAAAAGCAAGCTATCACTATATTTAAAAATTATCATTATGCGATTTCAATCTAGATTCTAAACTGAAAAACATAATCACTAGTTATTTCTTTAATTATTTTTTTCTTTATAAATATTTAAGATCTTTCATAAAATATAAACTTTAGGAGCAAAAAAGTAGAAGTGAGTGAACACGGATGATAAAGTCATTTCCATTGTTTCACTTGGGAAATGAAACATGAAGACAAAGGTATCATTCAGTCTAATAAGTAAAGAAATGGTTAGATGAAAAAATGTTATGATAATGATTATTAAGCTTTTTTAAATTAAGCTTTTGCCTTTTTCAACCATATGCATGGTAGTTAGCAGCATTGACTCGAGTCAGACAGCCAGGGTTTGATTTGGAACTTAATCAGCTTGAAGATCATGGGCAAGATACTCAACCTCTCTATGTCTTTTTCCTCATCTGTAAGATGGGATAGCTGCAGTAGTTAACTCATAGAGTTACTTGAAGATTAAATGAGTTAACATTTATAAAATATTCATATGTGTGTCTTGCAGTACTGAATGTTTTATAAGTGCGTGTTTGAAAAAAAGCTTTCTTCTGTTGATTATTTCTGAAACTAGGGTAAAACAACAGATATGGCTAACATAGGAGCCACATTTAGCTTTGTAAAAGACACTATAGTTTATTTTAAAGAAGGCTTCAGTAGCTAAAAGAAAAAATAAAATGTCATTCTGGAATGGGATTTTATTACTTGCTCTGTCAAAGTAACATAGAGTCTGCAAAACAGAAAAACAAGAAAGCTTTGAGTTTACCATGGCTACTCAGTTTTGTTCTTGTCCTGTAAATCTTTGGTTAAGATGTACATTTGGGAATGTAGCTGTGGTTCTTTTTGTAATTTTTGAAACACTGTCTGGAATCAGTTTTGTGATTCATGTTTTATGGAATATAGTAAGACATCAAAATTATTTATTTATAAATTTCAGGAAATAATGTACAATTTTAAGAGAAGTAACAAATGTGGATACCAAACATGAGGTACAAATTTGATAGAGTTGATGTTCAAACACAGTCCAAGTACACATTGATTGTAACAAACACAACTTCAATGCAAATTAGAGTTGAAATCCCAAGGCACACCACACACGCATGTAATATTAGGGTTCAGCAACAACACTGCTTTACAGACTCACTGGATTCATGGACATGTTGAATTTCTCTAATATACAGAACAATGATGCATATGTGTAGTTATTTCTAAAAGAGGATCTTATGGCTTTTATGCAGAAATAGTCCAACGTATCTACATGACAGTATCTTGTAGTAGTAGTTTTATAGAACATATTTTTTCTTCCTGACAGTAACAAATTTAGAAATTGTCAGATTTCATTTAGACTCAGTGTTAATAATCAATTATTTACAAAGTTGTGATGGCAAATATGATTTTTCCCTTTGGATTTTTCTGCTTTGGGGAGATATTTAAGTTTTCCTACAGATCACATGCATGAGTAGATCAAGATACAGCATTAGTTTAATCCTTTTTTGAGAGTTATTCTTAGACAAGTCTGAAAGGAGCTTCTGCTTTTGCCTTCTGGATGTGTAATTACGTTCCTTATTATTGCACACCAAGTTGGTATGACAAGCGTGGTGAGGGACAACACACAAGAATGTGCTGCGTTATTTATAATCAAGCTTCAGCGATGCTGTAGGACTTTTCCTCAGTTCTCCATTCTAGACACCACTGTACTTTATTGTATAACAGCCACATGCTATCCTGTTGTCATTCAGACTATGATTAAATCTGTGCCACTGTAGTGTGATATGCAGATAACAGCTTTTATTTTGTGACTCTACTGATAATTTACTGTAATTTCATATTTAGTAGGATTTATGGTTGAAATTGTTTCAAGAAACTCAATATAGCATTTGAGGTGGATTCAGATTTCAGAAATCTATAGAAGATCCAAAGTACCACTTATACATGATATTACTTGTCCTCTAATAGGATCATTGCCTTGTTTGGTTTGTTGTCTCTTTTTTGATTAGTGCATGATTAGGTTATCTGCTGCCAGCAGTGCACAATAAAGTGTCACACATTTTGTTTTGTCCCTCCCTTTTATAAGTTTTATCTCTGATTACTTGTCTTCTTTTTTCCCGTTTAAGGTTTATTATTAGTTTGTGGCATTTTATTAACTTCCCCCCAAAATAAGCCATCTTGCAATGCATTCTTGTTGTCACTGTCTGTTACCATGTTGTTTTATAATTATCTATTAATATATAGCTTTCTCATTAGACTATAAATTTATTGAGAGCAGGATTTATATCCCCTTAATTTAGGTACTCCAACAGTGGCATCAAACACAAAGTTTGCACAGTGTTTATAGCCAATGAAGATTAGTAAATATATGAATGAGTGCTGTATCTGCAAGTGGTTAAGGCTTTGTTAGATGTGTCTGGGGGGAGAAGGGGCAGAGAGAGGTATAGGATAGCATATGTCATTTGAAAGTTAGGTGTTTATTAAGTAGCTGACTATTCTCTGTTGAAGCAGAATAAATATTATATGGCAAACATTGTGCTTAAATAATTGATGTAGCGACACAAATAAATAGTTGTAATAAGATATGATTCTGCTCCTAATGAAGATATAGATATGTTCAAGGCAGAAAATAACTGTATCCAAAATGATGAAAAATAAAAGGGTATTTAAAGATGAGGGAACCTGTGCAAAAGATGAAAGTTTGGAATGAGCTCAGCACATCTGAGAATGCAATTTGCTTTGGGGGTATTTGGGAGATGATCTGGTAGGATGAGTTAGGGCCTGTCTGTGGACTGCATTTTATACCATGCTGAGGGGGTTGAACTTTAAACCATAGGTCATAAGAAGTTTCTTTAAGTAGAGGAATTAAACATTGAGATTTGTTTTTTAAAAATTCTTTTTGTGGCAGTGAAGGAGTTAGTCTAGAATCAGAAGAACCTGGTGGAAGAAAACACCAAAACTGATATGTTGAAACATTAGTTCAAATAAAAGGTTACGTACAGTAGAGATAAGGCCATGACAGAAGAAATGGAGAGAAGGGTCTTGCTTCAGGATGCTAATGTGGGATAGAATTGACAGGTCTTAGGGGCTGACTGGGTATGTGGGGTTAAGGGAGAGAGGAATTTAATACTTTGCGCTTTACATAAGGTATTAAATAGTCAATGTTTCCTTCTTAAAAACATGAACTGTTTGGAATTTTAGCTAAATTCAAAAGTCTTTAGTTCTCTTTTTTACGATTGATGAACTATGTGCTTTTAATGAAGCTTTAAAAGGCCATAGGATTATCCTGGACCAAATAATCTTATTTGAACATCTTTCTATATACTTCTGAGCTTTATAGTAAAAACATAGGTAGTGTGAAATTATTATTAGCTCAAAGAAGTAGAATAAGAATGTGATAAATTATTTAAATTATTTTATATTTTTTTAGGAAGTAATTTTTTTAAGGCATGACCTAGTTCATTTTGGTTTACAATATGACTATATAAAGTTCTTAGAAGAGTGGCAGGTATACAATAAGTGCCAGTTAAGTATTATTTATTATTATAACTATTAGCATTATCTATTTCTTGGTAAATTGCAGGAGGCTTTTAATGGATCTCCCTGTGTCTGTCTGCCCATCTGCTAGTCTGTTCTCTAAGCAGCAAGCCTAGACTAGTAGGCATATTCCTGTCAAATAGCACCTGGCTGAAAGAATGAATGAATCAGTAAAGAATGTCACTTCCTTGTTTATAATTGTCTGGTGGCTTTTCATATCATTTAGAGTACGCTAAAGTTCTTTCAATATTCCGTAGTCTCCTGGGTGATTCATCCACACCCTCTGCCCCTTTTTTCTGACTTCATCACTGATTCCTTAGCCCCCTGCTCCCTCTGACCCGCAAGGCATCCCATTTTGAACACATCAATCATGCTCCAGACTTGGGGTCTGAGCATCCACTCGTCTTTCTGCCTGGAAGGCTTTTCCTTAGATATTTCTATGAATTTTTTACTTCCTTAGTTCCTCAGTTGTCTCGGTCTCAGCGTCCCTTTATCAGCAAAATCTTTCATGAACACAGTTTGTAATATAGTATCTTACTTTCTACAATCTCTCCTATCCTGCTTTATATTCTTTACAGCACCTATTACCCTGATACTGTATTTTGCTTATTTTCTCTTTCCTTCTCTGGAATGTAAGCTCCAAGAGAGCAGAAGCTTTGTATTGTATCCGTAGTGTCTACAACACTGCCTGAAAATAGTTTTTAAATGGATGAAATAAATATGCTTTCTAGCACTTATTAATTCAAGGAGTATAGATCATCTTGGCCAACAAGGAAGCAGGAAGAAAGATTTGTTACCTTTTTTCTAATCATTTTTTCTTTCCTCGTTTTCTTTTATTATTTTTTTTTGTGGAATAGAGCCACATTGATAGTTCTCTTTCAGTAGGAATGTTTGTTAGAAAGTATAAGATAAATGTGCCCTTTTTGTGGTAGTGTTTTATACAACTTTAAAGTTTTAAAGAATTGCATTTTTTGTAATACTTGGTAAATAGTTGTTGAATTAGTAGTACATTCAAGTAACATAGGATCACTACTTATTTTCTTAAAACTGATTTCTTAAGCTGATTTTGGGACACAGTGAAATATAAGGACTGTGTGGGTAGCAGTTCTGTCTGTGATTATGTGGTTTTTCTCATTTTTTCCTTTGAATTATAGTTCAGATGCAATCTCTGATGCATTTTTCAATTAAACTAAAATTTGAAGCATTTTGGCAGCTTTCCTTTTCCACACAAAATAGTTGAGAAAGAATCATAAACAGTATAGAATGTCTGAAAAAAAAACTATGATGTGAGTTAATGCCTTGGCAAATTCAGAAGTCTTAGTAGGCAAGAAGCATATTTTTTCAATTAATCTTCTGATAATGTCTACTTTTTTGAGCATTTTATGCCATGTTTAAGATTTAATGTCAGTCTTGTTCCTGGATATACAATCACAAACCTCTTCCAAGACCCACCATACTTTTCAACAAAGCTCTTATATCTAATGTGAGCAGAAGTTTTAGTGTCCAGGGAATATCTTTTGGAAACATTGTAGAATTCTGTTAAGCTATTGCTTTTACAGTGGTACATGCTGGAAACTGTTTAGCTGAATGTATTTTTCTTTCTCTTCTATTATACTTTTTCCTTATGGGCTTTACTTACAGAATAATGACTTTAAGTCTTCTGAAACTCAACTGTTTTGGAATTTATTTATGGAACGAATAAAAATGTATTCTCCATCAGCATTTCTTAAATTTTACAGTCTATAAACACATCTAGAAGTTTAAGCTCAAACGTGTGTTCTCCTTTAATTGGCTTCAAGTACTATAATAATTATACCTTACATTTGTGTACACTTACACTTTAAAAATTGCTTAAGTAGGTATTAATTTTTAAAGAATCTGTAGGAAATACAAGACAAATAATAGTATTCTTAATTTACAGTTGTTGAAATTGAGTCTTATAATGGTGAATAAATTAATTGCCTGGATATCTATTTACCCAACAAACATTTAGTACATACTCACTATGTGCTGGCCTATTCCAGGAATTGTGGAAACCTGGGAGAACAAAACAGACAGGTCCTTACTCTCATAAAGTTTATATTCCAGTGAGTTTAGCTGAATAATGTAGATTGGCTTATTAAGAAGAGGAGCCCCTGGGAGTTCCCTGATAGCCTAGTGGTTAGGATTCCAGACTTTCACTGCCATGGCCCGGGTTCAGTTCCAGGTCAGGGAACTGAGATCCTGCAAACCGCGCAGCATGGCCAAAAAGAAAGAAGAGCCCCGACCATAAACTGTGTGTATTCTAGTAGATACAGCGCACTTTCCTGGAAAGTGATACATACTGATTATTTGAATTCTTAAACTTAATATATATATAAAAGGAAGATGCCAATTACTATTCTAGGGCCTTCAACTATGGGGTCTTTCTCTAACTTCTCATACTCTCTGTGAGTGAGTTCACTGTGGGTTCCAGCAGGAAACTGAATTTCTACTCAGGTGATTTCAGAGGTTTGAACAAGGAGGCAGAGTTACCTGGCAAGGAGTATTACCTTTCCAAGGGTTAAATGGGCAAGGGGCAGAAATAGCAGTACAGTGAAAGCTGGAGCCCTGCACTAGTGCTTTCTGACAGTGGCACTAGTGGTCAGGGTACCAGACTGCTGTGACAGACAGGAAAGTGTCTGGCGAAACTACCCAACCTCCTTCTCTTCCCACCTTCCTAACTCCTAACTCTTGGTGGTCACTTCCATTGTCTGTACTGGAAACCAACCTGCAAGCCAGTCTGATGATGTGGGCTATGGGGTCATATTCTTTAAGTACAGGGTAAGAGAGATCAATGATTAGGATTCTGGGAGCCAACAAAGAATACCAAGTATCTTTATATTTAAAAGAAAAACTAGACACTTTCTCATTAATTATCTCATTTATGCCAGGTCCTTCTAGATTATTCCTTTGATTTTCCCAGATGAAAATTGTGTCATCCCCCCACCCCTGCCACCCCAATTTATTTTTTTTCCTAATTGGAATATAGTAAGTACTAAAGAAATATGCTTCTTATATTTCATGTCTGTGTATAATTAATCTCCCTTACCAGGTTATATGCTATCTGAGAGTAGGATCTGGGTCTGATTTCCATCTTTATTTTTCTTTTGCCTATCTATAGTGTCAGCATGTTACTTTGCCTCAATAAATATGTGTTGACTAAATGGATAGATGACTGATTGATAGACAACCAGGGGAAAGGATTCTGAAAGTTATCTGGCTGTCAAATTTCTGTGTAAGTTACCACTAAAAGTTATAGAAGAAATACATTTATTATCTGACTTATAATGTATCTGTGCCTATTAATAAAATTATGTGTTACTTCTGCTGTTTTCTTTTTTAAGAAAGTATTTTGTTTTGGGGAAAAATGTAGCTTGTCTTAAAATTGTAAGGCATGAAGTGCCTCCTGAAATTAGGAATGCTGTGCAACAGGTTTGCTTTTTTTTTTTCCTTCAAATTATAGTTCTTTGCAAGTACTCCTATTTCAATAGGGAATTCTGGCTTTCAAATTTGAGATCATGACCCCCATCTTTCACTGTTCAGTAGACATATATACAGTTTGACTACATTCTGTAGTGAGCAAAGAAGTTTTCACATTGGTACTAAAAAACCATTTTTTTCAAAATTAAAAAGAGTAAAAGGTATATCAATTACTTTATAATGTATATGCATACTTTTAAAATCCTCTTAGGCTTATATATTTCATAAAATGGCCAAATTTTGATTTAATAAAACTTCAATTCACTAAAGAAATGTATCATTTATTATAGTAGAGGAGTGCAACAGAGTAGAAATAAGGAAGTATTTTAAAATATTATTTCTAGGACCTATTACTTCTGGAACAGTATCATTGCATGTAGAACTAGAATAATAAATGTGTAAAAATGCTACTACCAATGACTTCTTTTCATCCACTGATATTTTCTCTAGACTTAAAAATAGGCAATAAAAATGATGATGCTAAACAGATATGTGAAAAAAAATGATACAGTTTATTTGCTTGGGTTAAAAAAGTAAATGTGCCAGTTCAACTGTTAAACTCTTTATGAAATGATGAAGAGTCTATCATTTCTTTTCATATTCAAAAGATGATAATTACTTTAAAATAAATTCAAAATTTACTGTCAAGTTAAGGCTATGAAATATAAAGTAAATGTCAAATTCTGCAGTTAACTTTGTGTGACAGGCAGCGAAAGTCATACCTGCTTGCAAAGGTCATATTTGACCTTTATGCTGATATTACTTATAGGAATTTGTTCTTTGAGTCTGTGTTAAAGTACAAGTTTAAAATATTAAATGATACATAATATTTTCTTTCATACAAATAATATTTTTTTCTCAAGTTAATTTTTAAAGATAAGGTCTCAAATGATTTCCATTTTGTTTTAAAATCCTCTTTTTAGATTTTAAATGTTATCTTCAGTTATATTATTTTGAACAACAGATGTTTGTAAAAAGTATCAGATGACTTTATTTTGGGAGGAAGATCAAATTTTGATTATTCATATTTTAAATATTCATTATTTAATGAACATTTGAAATGAAGAGTCTTTTTGAAATCTGAGGACCATCTCAGTATTTTTTATGATTTGTAATTTAATTTTGCATGTGTTTTCTTAAATCAAGAAAGAACCAAGTATGTTGTTTTACTTTTGATTTATATTACTATGAATAGATAAAATGAAGTATAGAATACAAAAAATGTATTATTCTGATTATATATATATTTTTTATATTATATATAAAAATGAGAAAACACTTTTCTATTCCTATTTTCTTTTCATTGTTGACATGAAGTAGAATTAGGATATAATTTCATTAATATGGAGTTAATGAGACAACCAGGAATTGTTTTAACTTTTTTACTAGTGTAATGAAATTACATTTAAAAAAAAATCATATAAATAGTTTAAACTCACTATGACCTCTAGCATAATTTAATTTGATAAAGATCTTTAAAACTCTGGTAAGTTTACTTAAAAACTTGTTCCCTTCAAATTCTTTATTTATACTTGGAGACAAATATTTATTTATCATTCTTACTTTCTATTACCTCTAATGCCTGAGGGATATTTACACATGATGATACTGTCGGGTGTATGATAACCTGTGATTACCCTGAGTTCTAGCTGCTTGCCAAATTAAATCAGTCAATATTTCCACAGCATCTACTTAATACCAGTCCCTGGACATAGTTAGAGATTACCCATGTTACAAACAAACAAAAATACTTGTTTTGAAGTGCTCTTCTTTATTCTGCTATAAAGATAATACTTGCAAGATATAAATAAAAACAAACTAGTATTTATCAGTCTGTATTTGTTTTCTAGGGCTGCCATAACAAAATACCACACACTGTGTCTTAAACAACAGAAATTAATATTTTCACAGTTCCAGGTGCTTGAAGTCTGAGAGCAAGATGTTAGCAAGATTGATTTCTTTTGAGGCCTTTCACCTTGGCTTGTAGATAGTCATCTTCTCCTTGTGTCTTCACATGACCTTCGCATTGTGGTGTCTGTGTCCTAATCTCCTCTTCTTATAAAAAGACCAGTCATATTGGATTAGGGCCCACCATAAAGATTTCATTTAATCTTAATTCTGTCTTTATAGGTCCCATCTCCAAATATAGTCAGATTCTGAGGCTAAGAACTTAAACATATGAATTTGGGGGACACAGGTCATCCCATAACACTAAGTCTAGACAAGTTCATTTTGTCTTTGATTATCAGTGAAAAAATGGGTATAAATTGCTACAGAAAGAGGTATGGGCTGTCCAGCTAAAGGGAAAATTTCTGCTGATTCTTATTGATGCTTATAACTTGGTTTGACCTCAGTGATATAATCTGACAGTTGGCACATAGAGGAGTACAATTCAAAAGTAAATAAAGGCAAGTTTCTTAAAAAAAAAAAAAAAGACTAAACTTTTTCTAGAAACAATCATTAATTATCATTTCACTTCATAGACTTAAAAGGTTAATCCCCAATTTTTCCTTTTTATTGTTTCTCAACTGAGTAAATGGCTTTTCCGTCTTACCCTTGCTCATACCAGAAACTACAGGACTACCTTCCACTCTTCTCTAATGCACTTCTTCCCTCTCTCCTTGCCATTCCCATCCCACTCCATCATCATTACTTAGTCAGTTCCCAAATCTCACACGTTTTTCTCTAATAAACTCTATGTATCCTCTACTCCATTCCTGCTATTGCTGAGTTAGATTAATTTCCCAATGCTTAACTGCTATGGATTCCTAAGCAAGGTTCTCATGCTTCCAAAGTAGCTGCTTTCGAATCATCCTTCCCTATGTAGTCATAGCGATTTTGTTAAAATATGTCATTGATCAATTTGCTCCATGGTTCAAAGTCCTTGAATGACATTCTGTAACTTTTAGAATTCAGTTCACATACAAAGCTTTTCTCAGTCTGGTTCCTTGCTTGGTTCTTTTTTTTCTTCTACTTTATCTCTTTCATCCCTCAACCCTCACTGCTCATTATCACCATATAGGGCCTTCCCTCCAACTATACAGCACTATATGTACTTTTCCAGCTTTGTCAGTTTCATGCATCCAGAGTCCTGTTTAAGATGTTTTTCTGTTTAATACTATTTCCCTCTCCATCTTTTTCATCAACCTAACTCCTATTTGCTTATAACATACAGTCAAGATTTTAACAAGAAGCATTTTATAAAAGCATTCATTCCCGTTGAGACATCTGCATGTTAAAGTTAATGGAGGTAAGAATGTGCTTCGGGAAATTTGGAGGCTAGCTGATTTTATAGAATGCAATTGCAGCATGTGATTTACAACAGGTTTAGGGGAGATGAAATTTCTAACTCTAGAAAGCTTTGAAATTCAGTGAGACACATAGTCTATAAATACTTGGAGTCTTCTTTTCCAGATATTACCAGAAGTAAGTTATTCTCCTAGAATATAACTAACACCCAAGTTTTAATATTAAAAGTTTAAATCTTCCAAGATTCATAATGGAATTAAAAGCCTTATAGGATTGTAGAGTTACTAGTTGTCAGGTTGATATTAGAGACACTGTTTATAAATAAGCTGTTTAAAAACAAACTGTTTATTTGAACAATTATAGTTGTATATTGATCCAGCCTCTGCTTTAACTCTTTTGGTTATGTCTGAATTTCCTCTGCCATTCTTGGGATCTTATTATGCTTCAAGCACATAATTCATTCACAGGTTACCTTATTCAATCACATGGAATTGAACATGACAGCTGATCAAAACCTGGTTTTTCATTGCTCATTCTCAGGAATCAGCTGCTGTTGCTGTACAGTTCAGTGGATGCTCAGGCTAGGAACTGACTTCAACCAAGCATTGGTTGACTTCATAGGATGAGGAATTGAATCTGAAAATTCAGACACTTAACATTGACACATTGACATGTGACCTTAGACATTATACCAATTTCTTGTACAACACTTTTTCAATAAATGTGACTTCTTGTACATGCAAAAAAGCTAAATGTGTATTAACTTGTGTATTTCCTGAATTATAATGTAATTACATTCATAGCACAGAAAATGGAAATAGCTAGGCCTTATAGAGAGTTACTATATATATGCATATACAAACAAAAATAACAAACAAAAATTGTTAGAATATGTGCATTATATTTTAGTTTTGAGAGGAGGATATGCTATTACTTATATAATTGGTCTTGATAAAAATGTGGCTGGATCCTTTTGCAATGCATGTGACATTCAGAAGAACCTCATCTTTATATATAGTTTCTGTTCAGTTTTCTTGCATTTGTTTTGCTTCCCTCCTCTAGACTCATTCTGTCTATAGAAAAATACTATAGTATAGACCTAGTTGACACAGCTGTAGATAGCAAGGTAATTGTTTCAGCTCTACTTTAATTTTGGCTTTGTAGAGCGTTAGAGGAGGAGGATGTCTTTTTCATACGTTGTGTGCAGCAGATGCCAATTTTACTTGGTAACGTCACCCTTTTCCAGCTGTAAAGATTTTTATGACTGTTGAATCTAAGTATTTATAGTTCATTCAACCCGTCAGGATGCTTTTGTTTGTCTACAGACTGTCTCATAACATGTCATATGATTAACATAAAACACTATAAAATGACTTCTAGGGAAAATAGTACTGTAGGTTTTTAACACAATTTTCCAGTTTCTTTCCAGTAGTACTATATTTAATGGCTGAATATCAAACACCTGAAAAAAGAATTTATTGTGGAAAGGTTGGCAGGATTCCATTTAATGAAGTGAAGGGCCTTGACTAGAACAGTTAAGTACTCAGGAAACCAGTATTCTTCTAAAAAATATACTATTAAAAATACTATATGTAATAAGATAGATAGGCAATTTTTTGTGTTTCAGCAAAAGCTTCATTTGGTTTATTATATTATCTATAAGTTAAGTGTGGAACTCTATACTTTTTAGTTCTGAAGAGGACCTTAGATATGATCTCTAAATGCATTCATTTTACAAATGATGGATTAGGGTAAGTGACTTGCATAATTCCAAGTAATTAATGGCAAGGCTGGGATTCAAGAATCAGAATTTCTGATTGAAACCCTCAGTGATGACAGTACACAAGAGGTACTGAATGATGCCTTTTTTTAACAGCAGAATGAAGAATGTTCAAATTTCTCTGTTACTAGCTATTACTCATTTATAATAATTCAATTGTGGCTACTCAGTGTTCTAAACTCATTAGTTAGTGTTTGAGAAATGTTATCAATAAATTTTAAGAATTTATATTCATTTGCTGTGAGAATGTTTAAAATCAGTAGGCATAAGCTAAATATTAGAGTCTATTCCAGCTATTTACAAAAAAGAATCAAAAAAAATCTCAGAAACAATCTAATTTGTTTGATTGTACTGCCTCATAACATATAAAAATAAATAATTTTGATGTTGGAAACACTAATAATAGTCTGACCATTATAAGCCATATATTTTGTGGATGGATATTTCATGATTCTGCTTTATTTCATGTTTTACTGGGAAATAAAGTAGGTGTTTCCTTATTTGGGTGTTATCTGAACATATTAACATGTTACATGCACTTTTAAAGCACTTTTTGAATGAATGATTGAATGAAATGACTAAATAACTGAAGAAATATAGCTAAATCTGATTGCAGAGAAATTTCTGAATTCAACAAAATTTATCTCAAGGATTACTAAACATTGTAATATATCATGTCAATGAAATTTTTATTGGCAGATGTGTGTTTTTGACATTTTAATTTTAGTCATTTTTCTGTTACTAATGAGACATTCTAGATGCAGATCTTTAGCAAGTAGTTGGTGGCGTTCATTTAACTGTTAGTATATTGAGCAAACAAGGATTAGACAAAGACACTAAAAAGAAAAAGTTTGGAAATGAGATGTCTATAAAGGTCACTGAGGAGCTTCAGTATACTCTTGGAGATCTAAGAGGCCTGTGTGCCTGTCCAGGAAAGACCTGAAGAGACTCTAATATCGCAAATATTACTGACCTTGAGGATCTGCATAGCAAGAAATGAGATCTAAGGCAGAGTTGTAAACTGTTGGAATATTATAGGCATGCTCACACACAAATACACACTCAGAGTCTCCTGGCAAATAGTGAGAGATTTTTAAGGAATTATCTGTCCAATCATTTGCTCATCACTAACCTAACTGAGCAGAGACCTCAGTTGACACAGGAAAAAAAGAAAATTGACTTATATAATTACTCCATAAGGTCACAAGACAAGCAGCAAAAACAACCACAAACAAAATAACAACAAGCATCGAGGGGAGGGGGCAATGGAATCCAATCGCCACAGGTGACATTTAAAATGTGCAGCTGTCAACAAAAAATTATGAGACAGGCAAAGAATCAGGAAATTATGTCCCGGGCTTCCCTGGTGGCGCAGTGGTTGAGAATCTGCCTGCCAATGCAGGGGACACGGGTTCAAGCCCTGGTCTGGGAAGATCCCACATGCCACGGAGCGACTAGGCCCGTGAGCCACAACTACTGAGCCTGCGCGTCTGGAGCCTGTGCTCCGCGACGAGAGAGGCCGCGATAGTGAGAGGCCTGCGCACTGCGATGAAGAGTGGCCCCCACTTGCCGCAACTAGAGAAAGCCCTCACATAGAAACGAAGACCCAACACAGCTATAAATAAATAAATAAATAAATAAAATTTAAAAAATAAATAAAGCAAATAATTAAAAAAAAGAAAAGAAAAGAAATTATGTCCCATACAAAGGAAAAACAAATCTATAGGAACTGTCCTTGAAGACGTGCAGACATTGGACTTACCAGACAAAGACTTTAATTCAGCAGTTATGAGTATGTTAAAAAAAAAACAAAACAACTAAAGGAAACCTCAGCTTAACAACTACATGAAAGTATGAGAATGAAGCCTTATCAAACAGAGATAAATAAAGGTATAATTTCTTAAAAAAGAACAAAATAGATCAGGAGTTGAAAATCAATTGAGATTACTCAGTATGAAGAAAAGAAAGAATAAACTTGCAAAAAGTTTACAAAGCATCAAAGACCCGTGGAGCACCATCAAGCATAACAACATAGACATAATAATGAGTCCCAAAAAGAGTGGAGAGGAAGGAGGTACAAAGCATATTCCAAAAAATAATTACCAAAACCTTCCCAATTTTGATGAAACACATTAATCTATATAGATGAGAATCTCAAGAAACTGCAAGATAAACTTGTAGAAATCCACACACAAAGGATTATAATCAGTCAAAAGACAAAGAAAGAATCTTCAAAGCATCAATAATAAAGTGACTCATAACATAAAAGAGATTCCCATTAAGATTAACAGCTAATTTTTTGTCAGATTTCATAGAGGCCAGAAAACAGTGGGTGACACATTCCAAGTTCTGGAAGAAAAAGATTGTCAACCAAAAATGCTATATCCTGCAAAACTATCTTTCAAAAAACAAAGAAGAAATTGACATTCCCAGATTTATGAAAAATAAATAATGTATCAAAAGTAGAGCTGCCTTACCAGAAATAAAAAGGAGTCCTTTAGATTGAAATGAAAAGACATTGGACAGTAACTCAAATTCACACAGAGAAATAAAAAAATACTGGTAAAATTACCAACATAAGTATATATAAAAAGAGTACAAATTTTTGTTGTTGTTATTTATAGCACTTCCCTTCTCTTAGCTGTTTTAAAATACAATTGCATAAAGCAAAATTTATAAAACTATGTTGATGGCTTATATTGTATAAAGATGTAATTTGTATAACTATAATATTACAAAGCAGGGGAAAAGGGAATAGAGTTAGACAGAAACACATTTTTTCTAGCAAACAGAATCCAACAACACATTAAAAGGATCATACACCATGATCAAGTGGGATTTATCCCAGGGATGCAAGGATTCTTCAGTATATGCAAATCAATCAATGTGATACACCATATTAACAAATTGAAGAATAAAAAACATATGATCATCTCAATAGATGCAGAAAAAGCTTCTGACAAAATTCAACACCCATTTATGAAAAAAACTCTCCAGAAAGTGGGTATAGAGGGAACCTACCTCAACATAATACAGGCCATATATGACAAACCCACAGCAAACATCATTCTCAATGGTGAAAAGCTGAAAGCATTTCCTCCAAGATCAGGGACAAGACAAGGATGTCCACTCTCACCACTATTATTCAACATAGTTTTGGAAGTCCTAGCCACAGCAATCAGAGAAGAAAAAGAAATAAAAGGAATACAAATTGGAAAAGAAGAAGTAAAACTGTCACTGTTTGCAGATGGCATGATACTATACATAGAGAATCCTAAAGATGCCACCAGAAAACTACTAGAGCTAATCAATGAATTTGGTAAAGTTGCAGGATACAAAATTAATGCACAGAAATCTCTTGTATTCCTATACACTAATGACGAAAAATCTGAAAGTGAAATTAAGAAAACACTCCCCTTTACCACTGCAACATAAAGAATAAAATACCTAGGAATAAACCTATCTAGGGAGACAAAAGACCTGTATGCAGAAAACTATAAGACACTGATGAAAGGAATTAAAGATGATACAAACAGATGGAGAGATATACCATGTTCTTGGATTGGAAGAATCAACATTGTGGAAATGACTATATTCCCAAAGTAATCTACAGATTCAATGCAATCCCTATCAAATTACCAATGGCATTTTTAACAGAACTAGAACAAAAAATCTTAAAATTTGTATGGAGACACAAAACACCCCAAATAGCCAAAGCATTCTCGAGGGGAAAAAACGGAGCTGGAGGAATCAGACTCCCGGACTTCCGACTATACTACAAAGCTACAGTAATCAAGACAATATGGTACTGGCACAAAAACAGAAATATAGATCAATGGAACAGGATAGAAAGCCCAGAGATAAACCCACGCACCTATGGTCAACTAATCTATGACAAGGGAGGCAAGGATATACAATGGAGAAAAGACAGTCTCTTCAGTAAGTGGTGCTGGGAAAACTGGACAGCTACATGTAAAAGAATGAAATTAGAACACACCCTAACACCATACACAAAAATAAGCTCAAAATGGATCAAAGACCTAAATGTAAGGTCAGATACTATAAAACTCTTAGAGGAAAACATAGGCAGAACACTCTATGACATAAATCACTGCAAGATCCTTTTTGACCCACCTCCTAGAGTAATGGAAATAAAAACAAAAATAAACAAATGGGACCTAATGACACTTAAAAGCTTTTGCACAGCAAAGGAAACTACAAACAAGACGAAAAGACAACCCTCAGAATGGGAGAAAATATTTGCAAATGAAACAACTGACAATGGATTAATCTTCAAAATATACAAGCAGCTCATGCAGCTCAATATCAAAAAAAAAAACAAGCCGATCCAAAAATGGGCAGAAGACCTAAATAGATATTTCTCCAAAGAAGATATACAGATTGCCAACAAACACATGAAAGGATGCTCAACATCACTAATCATTAGAGAAATGCAAATCAAAACTACGATGAGGTATCACCTCGCACTGGTCAGAATGGCCATCCTCAAAAAATCTACAAACAATAAATGCTGGAGAAGGTGTGGAGAAAAGGGAACCCTATTGCACTGTTGGTGGGAATGTAAATTGATACAGCCACTATGGAGAACAGTATGGAGGTTCCTTAAAAAACTGAAAATAGAATTACCATATGACCCAGCAATCCCACTACTGGGCATATACCCAGAGAAAACCATAATTCAAAAAGACACATGCACCCCAATGTTCATTGCAGCACTATTTATAATAGCCAGGACATGGATGCAACCTAGATGCCCATCGACAGACGAATGGATAAAGAAGATGTGGTGCATATATACAATGGAATATTACTCAGCCATAAAAAAGAACGAAATTGGGTCATTTGTAGAGACGTGGATGGATCTAGAGACTGTCATACAGAGTAAAGTAAATCAGAAAGAGAAAAACAAATATCATATATTAACATATATGTGGAACGTAGAAAAATGGTACAGATGAACCAGTTTGCAGGGCAGAAATAGAGACACAGATGTAGAGAACAAACGTATGGACACCAAGGGGGGAAAGTGGCAGGAGGGTGGGGTGGTGGTGGGATGAATTGGGAGATTGGGATTGACATGTATACACTAATATGTATAAAATAGGTAACTAATAAGAACCTGCTGTATAAAGAAATAAAATTAGAAAAAAAAGAAACAAATTTTTGTGTAGTGCTGATATTAAGTTGATATTAATCTGAAAAATGTTATAAATTAAGATAATTATAATCCCCAGGGTAATCACTAAAAGGAAAACTCTCTAAAATATAGTAAAAGAAACAAAATCATTAAAATTTTTCACTAGTAAATATCTATTTAGCACAAAAGAAGATAGCACAAAATAAGAGAGTAAGAGAGTAACAAAAAAGGAATGACATATAAAAAACAAGTAGCAAAATATCTACTAAGTTGAGACAACTCAAATAGCTAGTAACAGCTGACTAGATAAAATGTATTCAATAGTAGGTTCATACAGCAAGTTGTTATTTCAAAAAAGGAATGCAGTACTGATACATGTTAAAACATGGGTGAACTTTGAAAAAATGATAAATGAAAGAAGCTAGTCACAAAAGGCCTCATGATGTATGATTTCATTTATATGAAATGTCCAGTGGTTACTAGGGGCTAGGAAAGGAAGAGATAAGGAGTGACTGCCATTGGTTATGGTGTTTCTTTTAGGGGTGATGACAATTCCTGAAATTAGATATTGGTGGTGGATGGAAAACTCTGTGAATGAACTAAGAAACACTGAATTGTACACTTTAAAGGAATAAATTCTATATGTAAATTATATCTCAGTATAGTGATATGAATGAAAATATAGATTTCTGATCCATTAGCATAAATGCTAATTTTAAGAGTAAGAATATACAGTGCTTTTTAGACAGAAGAAAGAGCAATGCAAATAGAAATAACTATCACACCAAAGATAGTAACCACAGTATTCAATAAAGGATTGCCAGCTAGAACTAAATAATTTATACTCTTTTCTTGGCACTTTTCACAAGAGTCTGCTTATATCTTTTCAAGTTATAAATTTTATTCTCCATTTTATTACAGTTTTAAATCTTAACCACTATATTGCACTCTCCAAGGGCAAGGATTAGATCAAATTTATGTTTCCATCTCCAGTGATACTATGTTCAATGTCTTGTGTATAGTACTTTCTCAATCCACATTTGTTGATGAATAAATGAATAATTGAATATTGTGGTATAAAAGTGCTATGAATTCTTTCCTGCTCTCTAACTCAGTGTTAGAGACTTCTAAAATTTTCATCAGGCTCTAAATAGCTTATGTTCATCAGACGTAGAGAAAGCTGAAATAACTTTTACATTATTCAAAATGATATCAGGAGTTCTGTGAATCAGACTCATGAGCTCAGACTTACAGGGACTTGAATCACCAAGTCAAATGAATATTAATCCAGACATTCTTCTAGGCCTGAATATAATTCTGAATTAATATGGTCATGACCCATAGATTTATATCAAACTAGTTTCATGTCAAATTAGACCCATGTGGAAATATTCAGATGGGTTTGAGAGCAAAATATTTGATCTTCCTCCTGTTTTCACAGTTTCCAGAACCTCCTGGAACTAAAACTCTTTAGATAACCCTATTAATTATTTCTAATGTTTTTTTTTTATTAAAATTATTCAGATTTCTAAATAAGTGAGTTTGATGTACGCTTAGATGCTCCATTTTTAACAAAAATATGCCAAACTCATGCTTTTTAATTTGTAATTTGGATTTTTCTGGTCTCTGCAGTTCTCATTCATATTTGTAAGTAGAAATTTCTTTTGATATTGAGTCCTCTAACAGAACTCAATAGTTGGATCTATATTTTCATTTAAAAATTCTTGTATAAACTTGCTTAAAAAACAATTCAATCGAACTCTTCCATTATTTAATATTGGAAATACAGTTTTATATATTTATAGTTTTAAAATCTTATTTACTTTTTTATCAGCTTATTATTCACATTTCATTTGTCTTATTCCACACAGAGTAAACTGTGAATGCAGTAAAATCAAGTTTTAGCAAACAAATGAATATACTCTACATTCTCTGAACCACAATATAACGGAATAACAGCTTAATATTAAGATCTGATTTGTTAAACAGGTGTGAATTTCTCTCTCCATCCTATAGGACTGTTTTTAACATTGAAATGTAAGCGATTTCTTCTCATATTTGAAGATGAACTACACTGTGTTTTGGATAAATCTTGCTCTGGATATATGTGTATTCAAATATGCTGACTACATAACCATGTTTGTTTCTTGGCAGGGGGACATCCAGCAGTTCTTGATCATAGGTGACCCCAAAGCAGCGTATGACTACTGTGAGCATTACAGTCCAGACTGTGATTCCTCAGCACCCAAGGCTGCTCAGGCTCAGGAACCCCAGATCGATGAGGTGAGGACCGTAAGATCAAGGGCAGGTTTTCTCATTCCAATGGTCAGGACATAGGTTTGCAGTTTTGAGGCTCACCTCCATTTATTCACTTTTAATTAAACTTTACCTTGTATTTATAGTGTTTTACTATTTCTAAGAATATGTGATTTGAAGAAGATTTTTGGTGTTTGTTTCCGTCTTAAGTATTTTGTTACATAATTTCTTAAAAATACAGATACTTCACATATACTGTGTAGAGGAGCATATTTTATTTGGGGGGAGATGAGAAAAAATATAATTTCTCAAAGATATATTTTGTCCTTAGCATTTTGGTAATTAAAACAGCCTCAAGACAAGGGTGACTGTTTTCTGGTGTACTTGCCATATCCCCAGGCCTTTGGCAATTCATACAGATGAGAAAGGGACTTTAGTGCTATCTTAAAGTTGTCAGGCTGTGTTGAATATTTAGAGGGATTTTTTTTTTCCATTTCTGTAAGGCTATGCTACATTGATATGTAATTTTTCTTTTTCTTGCATAAGATTTGATACAGAGAGCAATGAAATGAAAAACATTATGAACTGATTGCCATAACTAAATATTCATATTCTTTGATTAATATTATGTCACTTTATTTGAAACTCGGGTGTGAAACCATTCTTCCAGGCTATTTTTGCAAGAAAATTCACCATAATGAAATTTGACTCTATTCTCTCTCAGACCAAAAATAAGTACATTTAAGTTAGCCATAGCAATTTTGTCAGACTTGAATATCCCAAAAAACAAAAAAATATAGTACAGTGTATGCTTTATGCAGATTTTTAGGTAAAATTCTTTAATGTGAATTTTCTGGAAATTAAAAAGCAAATACTGGAAGGAATTGAGTCTTTAGTTGGCAGCAAAACTATATTTTTATTTTTTTCTCAAGGTGAAGAGTTCTAAATTTTAGAAGGTGAGGGTGGAAGTTTAAAAGCATCAAGACTGTCCTTATGTTTGAACATAACTCAAATAGCTTTCTTCTTGACTATTAAAATACTATTAGATACCATCTTTTGAGTTCTACTATTTAGAATAGGTTAGGATCTTAATCTCTTAATTTTAATTTACTGTTATTTCTGCATGCGAATTCAATTTGGATTTTACCATTTAAGTGCTTGAAATATATTTTTTGACATTACTTTCCTTTTTAAGGTATGATAGTGAATTCTGTTGCACTGATCTTTTCCATGACTTAATATTAATGTTTTTTTAAAACAGGATAAAGTCTTAAGAAGCTAACAGGAAAGCAAATATGAGAGAAAAAAGAGAAATTACTTGGATATTTGTGTTTGCTTCTTTCACAGTTCTCAAGTGCTTCATTCTTTTTATTACCTCATGATTTATTAAAACAGTCTGTGAATTCCCTCATGATTTATTAAAACAGTCTGTGAATTCCAAGAGGATAGGTAAAATATCCATCAGGTTTTAGTGGTTTTGTATCTTAGAGATTATGTGGTGATTCAATATTAAAATTTATAACATTTAGTATGCGTGCTGAAGATGGATGAGATTTATTTTGCTCTTGTTTTAAGAAAGATAAGTCTTGTTCTTTTTAGTAACAGATATAGCTCTGATTTTTGGAAGAATGAAAGTATGCATTCTTATTATATCACCTTGTGGTGTTTTATTCCCATGTTTTAATGCTACTGCATCAAGTAAGTGGAGTTATTTTAAAGCAAAATAATATTTTTAACCATTTTTATCTTAAATTCATTTAAAAGTAGACTTTCCCTTTTTGACCTTAGTTGTTGATTCATAAATTTAACATTCTGTTGATAAATCAAACTTGTTTTTGCTAGAGGCAACTGACGAGGAAAAGAGCATGCTGCTATAATAAAAGCTACATGAAAATCTGGTTGGGTGATGCAATAATAGCATTTCTTACAATTTCTATGTTGAATATGTCACAATGAAAAGTTTTTTTGAAGAATCAGCTCTCACTTTTTCCCCCAGTACTAAATTACATTGATACTTCAATAATAAGATAACTATTATATACTAATATGAAAAACACCTGGTTAACAGAATTAGTAAGCCATCCTTATATTACTTTTGAACTATAGCCATTAATACATCATCATATTACAAATATGCATTTTAATAATTGTACTACAGATGTTTTACCTATACAAAATAGGAATGCAATGTTACCAGTGAATAAAGAACATAAAGTACAAAATAGAGCATCAAACATACATGTTGTACTTTATATTGCTTAATTTACAATTAATACATTTGTAAAATTGCATATTTATTATTCTGATTTGGATTAATAAATATGTCAATTTATTTTATAAATTAACTCAAATGTGTTTTCTTCAACTTCTGATTTTGTATAATTCATATCCTCTAAATAACAAATTTTAATTCATTGTTAAGATTACATTTTTTATGTGTTTGCCACAGTATCGCATCATCATCATAGAGTGAAATGTAAAATGAAGATAGATTTAAACATGGTGATAATATCAAACTGTTATTCTATGTGAACTTCCACAATACCATTTATATAGCAAAGTAACTAATATTAAAATTATGATGGTCTTGTATTAAACCATCGTGTTAAATTATTCTTTTATCTTAATAAGAAATTAGATGTTAAATCTACATATGGTTCTTTCTTAATGTGCTACACAGACTACAATGCCCTTTATACAGTAGGCAATTGATGTTCTTCTTTTTAAATATATATATAAAGGATGGAAAAGGAAGAAGAAGCAAGGGAAAAACAATATTTTATAAAGAAATTTCTTACCTTAATATTTTTTGCACTCAATATTTATCATATATTCTAGTTCTCAAAGACGTTCAGATATTTACTTATGCCACTATTTTTCTAACAAACTGAATAAGAACAGACTTGACATTTCAGGAAGAAGACCCCTTCTCCTCACATACTATAACTTATGCTAGGCAACTCACAGATCATAGGTGAAATCTTTCCATCACTGCACGTCTTTTTGCATATATTCATCTGATTGATTACAAGTAGTTCTCTCTTCTTTACCTGTCTTTGAGACACCCCCAAATTCCATAGTAAGAAGGGAGAATCATCTCCAAAAATCGGTTGTAAAGCTTCATGTAGACCAGCAAAGTGCTAAGTATATCAATACCCACCAGAAGGGGCATGTTGTTTAGATAAAGAAATAAGGAGAAGAGAAACAGTGATTCTTTTCACTGACTCCTGAATGGCTCTAAGAAAAAGATGTGCTTTAGTGCCTAAGCAGGTAAGCTTGTTACTGCCTTCATTATTCTACGACCACAGCTAGTCTAGTTGATCTCCATGTGGAAAAAATTTAAATAGAGGAGAGAATTATGGAGGTTGGAAAAGGTTTCCTCCTATAAGGAAAAAAAAAAAACATGATATAAAGATATAAAGGTAATTGGCTGCTTTGAATACCAGGCTTCATTTAAGATGCATTTAAATTGTCCATTTTTACAGTCCTTCATGCCTTTATATATTGTCTTATGTTTTTACAATTCACTGTAGATGCATATGATTCTGAAAAGTCTGCTTAATTTTAAAACTCTAAAGCATAAATTAGCCTGGCTAATCTTTTTTCATGTTTTAACTTCAAGCTGCCAGCTAGTAATTATATAAATCCACTGTTTCTTATTCCAACATGTGTGACTATAACTACGGAAAAAATTATTCATTAGACAATATTCAGTTTCCATTAATTCTTTTAATATGTATCTAAATTCAGTATTTAATTGTTTTATTTATTTAATGGTGCTATTAATACTCACTTTACCTTTTCCTAGAAATAGTCGGCATTATATCTTGCTTGCAGAGTCATGAAGAAACACAAGTGTTCAAAAAATTATATATGCATTCTTCTATTTTAACAAATTCTACTCAAATTCTAATTAGAATAAAGATTTGTTGAAGTCTTTCAATTGTATATTCAATGATAAACTATTACTGGATAGATAAAATTATGAATCAATTTCAATTAATTTAATCAAATTGAAGTTTTGACAATCATAAACACTGAAAGTATGTCTATATATTTCAATATGACCTTCAGCTGAACCATCTAGAATAGTTTCCTCTAGTGAGGGTATTTCATTAAGGGCCAGATATACCATATTGCCAGGGGGTCAGTTTTGAACATGTCTCATTATATGTCTTTGTGAAATTTGCACTCATTTGCATTGCTACATCTAATAGAGCTTTAAAATTAGAAGGCACAGTGATCACAGTTCTCTAAAAGACATGTGGTGAAGAGTTATTTTTCTGGCGCATTAAAAGGGATTTTTTGGCAATTTAAAAATACCAAGAGAGGTCCAGTTGGGATATAATTAAAACGTTACCAAATATAATACTTAGGGAATTTCAAATAGGTTGCTTTTAGCATGTATATATATATATATATATATATATATATATATATATATATATATATATATATATATACACACACACACACACACATATATATATACACACATATGCATATATATAGATATATATACACATACATATATATGTATATATACACACATAAATATGTATTATACATAATAAAGATATGTATACCTATATACATAAATGTATATTATACATAATAAATATATATGTATGTATATACATAAATATATATATACCTATACATAAATATATATTATAAATAATATATAAATATATATGAGTTTTAGCTTGTTGAGTTTGCTGCTTAATATCTTTTGTTATATATGATCTTAATGGATTTACAGTTATTTTAATTAAAACCAACAATTAATATATGTTTCACAATACCTATGTTGGTGTTTAAAAATTAAAATTTTGATAGAGATGTTTGGCTCTGAAGGTGAGCAAGCATGTTATTTTCCTCATCATTCAATATTAAGGATTGTATTGCATATCCCTCTACTGAGAAACATACCTCTTTCTCCCAAATTTTTTTTTAATACAGAATAATCTAGTATTCCATTTTTCAGTTTGAGCTACATTTACATGGTTTAAGGTATCTAAGTGTTATGCTCTTTCTTCAATAGAAAAAATGCAGTATTTGTAAAACTGAAATGTATTAATTATAAACAGATCTAATTTTGAATCTTTTACTGGTTCACAAGTATTCTGTGCTCATTTTGATCTTAAATAAGTCTATAGCAAATTAGTTATTTCTGAATAAACATTAGACTGTATTTTTCCATCGGTTCCAGTATTCCAAATAAAATATAGACTCATTTCATGTTACTCTGTTCCCTTTCGTTCCTCTCCCCTTTCCATATCATAATAGATATGAAAATTCTTTCATACTTGGGAAGACTATTCTCCATACTTTTATTTTTAAACATGTAGTTTAATGGAAAAAAAAGTACCCATTGAAATTGTTGTAAGATAAAGGAGCCTTATGTAGCAATTTTTACAAATCAAAATTAACATGACTATTTAACAACTATGTCCAAGTATGTAATTGCTATGTTTGAATTAATGTTCAACAATTAAAAGTTTGAATTAATATTCTAAACTTTTAATTTCCTCACAATCCTAACCACTATTCTGCTCTTAGAAAACCTGCTTTGTCACTATGTTATTATACTCTGTATAAGACAGTATTACTTCTTGTAACACGAAGTAATATTTAAATAACAGTATTTCCTTGTCTCTTAACTCTTACTGGTAAAAGTTAAGAACATGATTACCATTTTGTTAATAGTATTGCCTGCAACTAACAAAATTGCCTGATATTTTTTCCTTTGCGATGTAGTATGCACCTGAGGATATAATGGAATATGACTATGAGTATGGGGAAGCAGAATATAAAGAGGCTGAAAGTGTAACAGAGATTCCCACTGTAACTGAGGAGACAATAGCGCAAACCGAGGTAAAAGCAAAGTAGCGCCTTTGTGTGTGGTGTCCTGCTGTTTGTCATCCTGTGGTTCCTTATGTCCACTTTTCCTCAAACTTATCATAAACCTTTTATTCATCTGATTTCTATGACCTGATAACTGTGATTTTTATTTGACAGTAGCTGTCCTGAAGGAATGATGCCCGGTTTGCTTTGCTCCTTCCTTTCATCCATGCTCTTTATTTCCCTTTTCATTTTATTTATGTTTTCCATTCCATCTTTCACCACATTTTACAGAAAAAGAAATTCAATTTCAAAATGAAGACGAAGACAGTGGCCACTAACTCAAAGGAAAAGTCCAAAAAGTTTACACCCCCTAAATCTGAAAAATTTGCAACCAAGAAGAAGAAAAGTTATCAAGCGGCAGCAAAAGCCAAGCTAGGGGTAAAGGTAGCAAAGAAAAAGCAATCAAGATCTCTCCTAGATAAGCTGGAAGATCTATGATGATGAGTCATTGTTCTAACCCAACTAGATAAATACTCATTTGGCTAATAAGATACCCCAGTTAAATCATGATTCCCATAGATTTTGGATTACCTTACATTTTTACTAATTGCTTTTCTTTTGAATTTACTATTAGGCAAATATTGTTGATGATTTTCAAGAATACAACTATGGAACAGAAAGTTACCAGACAGAAGCTCCTAGGCGTGTATCTGGACAAAATGAGGTAATGCTCATAGACAGCATTAAATTTTTAAAATGTGTAATATTTCTTGATATATTTCACTCTGGAAGAATCTATAACCTCTGAAAAGTTTGACATTTTTATTCTTTTACTGAGGTAAGAGAAACAATAGAATTGGCTCACTATTACTAAAAACAGTTCATTTAAAATTAATGTCAATTCAGGTTTTGCATGACTCTTTGCTTCATGCAAATGCTAAATTGATCAAACTGAATTGGCTGCTATCATTTTCTTGATTCCTCCTGGGATTGAGCAAGCTTCTCAAAATGTTGTGATTAAGGGTATTCACAACATGACCCCTCTGTGAGGAGGAGAATCCTCTAAAGTAACAACTGTATCATCAAATGATACAATTAGAATTTACTCCATCTGACTAAGAATCATGCATTTTTATGACACAAATATTTTGAGAAAATATAGTCTTAGTTGGTTTTAATGGCTATTTACATTTTCAAACTTAATTATGGTTAAAATATTATATCTTAACCTTTCCCAGTCCTTTCTATGAAAATGTGTAAGTACATACAGGTACAAATAGAACAATCTTCCTGAATTTCATACTATGCATATATTCTGATTATGAAAAAATAAGTATACAATTCAATTTAACTGTTAAATTCCTGTCACACCTGGTATGAGGAATAACTGAATCATTTTAGTTATTAAAAATTTATATAACATGTGTCCCAGTGAGGCAAATTAACTCAGTGAGACTTTACATGCAAACACATAATTTAGAATAATAACATTTTAGGGTAAGAACCGATTTCAAGTTTCATCTAGTCCAAAATAATCATTTTCCAAAAATGGTTATCTTGATTCAAGATGTTTATTTATATACCCAAATTCATTCATCTTTTGCTCAGATCTATGAACATAGTAATATTCTGATTCCAGATGATATGCACCCCCTAATGGTAGTATATACTCATTGTTTAAGAATATAAAAATATTATGGTTATTGGACATTTTATTTTAGTTAACAATCACTAAATTAATCATTTAGCCACATTTTTCATTCACATGACTTTATGTAACACTACTTATTATTCAATATTGTTCTATCATCTAGATTCACTATGCTATAGCAAACAAGTTATTTATGAAATTCAAAAGTAGCAAGATAAATTATTTAATTTGAACCTCATCAAAATCATATGGCCCCTAATTACCTAATAAATATCATTCAGATTTATGCTATTAATGAGGAATTATTTATGAAAAAAGGAAATTATACTAGTTTTATTTTTCTATATCTCTGAGATAGTATTTTTGATGTAATTTTTACTATTAAGTGAATAGTCTCATACTCTTTATGAGACTATACAGTGATATATTCTATTGTATTAAATTCTGAGGACTCTAATTTATATTTTATTTGCTGTAAAGAACTCTTTGGTGATATAATACTTCCCTACATTCTAGATACTCTGCATAAATATTGCAATGATAAATCTCAATATTGGCATTAATATTTTATTTTTTGGATTGAGAGTCAAACTTACATGGCTTTTCTGGTAGCAATTATATTTCATTATGAGGTTCTGTGAGATTTGAAAATTAAGCAAAGCTTTAACTATATATTTTCTATATATACATATATATATTATTCAAGTCAAACTATAAAGTAAATATCAAATTGCATAACAAGTTTTTTCCAATGGAACAAGCAAATACACATGTTGAATCTATGTGAATATTTGCAGTTTATTGGCAAAAGTTCTTTGAAAGCAATATTTCCTTGTACATACCAATGTACAAAAATATTTCTTTCAATAATGCTGAAAGGCTGTCTTTCCCAGCTTTCAGACTTGCTTGAGTAGTATTCAGACTACTTCCTGTCACATTCCATCAAACTGTAATTGCAAATGCTTACCTTGCTTTACTAACAGTAAACTTCATGTTCTCCAATTCCTTGCGACTTAAATTAATAGCCAAATCCGGTTGAAGAAGTATTTACTGAAGAATATCTAACTGGAGAGGATTATGATTCCCAGAGGAAAAATTCTGAGGATATGCTATATGAAAACAAAGAAATAGACGGCAGGGACTCTGATCTTCTAGTAGATGGAGATTTAGGCGAATATGATTTTTATGACTATAAAGAATATGAAGATAAACCAACAAGCCCCACTAATGAAGAATTTGGTCCAGGTGTTCCAGCAGAAACAGATATCACAGAAACAAGTGTAAGTCAGTATTCTGCTCTGTGTCCATGTATGTCTTATTTCTGGAGTATTTTCGTGTTCATCTTGATGTCTTCTCAGGTTTAAAATGTAGGTTATGTTCTTATATAAATTATGAATATTTATTACTACTAGGATACCTTGATAGATTCTTCCTCATGGGGATCTTCAGCAGTTGTATCTCAGGCCACACTACTGGAGTCTTCATTTGAAAGAATAATCTTTCATAGAGTTGCATCCAAGTTTTCTTGACATTGTCATTCTGGGTACTAAGACTATTTTCTAATTTTTAGACTGTTTTATTTATTTTTCTTTTCTGGTGATACTCAGGAATGCACCATATTAATTATCATTTTATCATTATAATTATTATTATTTAACCTTTTGAACCCCTTCACCCATTTCTTCCCTCCACCTCTATTTTGTTGAATTTAATTTGATGACACTTTTTGCTTAGTGCCTTGGAATAATAATGAGGTCGACAGATATCTTTATCTTTTTATAATATGTCCCTAAGAAACAATTGTTCAATCTCATTCAAGATTTAGCATTAATGTTCATTGTGTTTCCCTTTGTATATTTTCAGTATTTAAAACTTTAATAGGTTTCTATGTTAAAAACCACATTTTAGTAGATTGTTTTAAATGCACTTAGATGATTAAATGATCTTTTAAAAATACTTAAATGGCCTTATTTACTTAAAGACAGGCTGCTTGAATTTTTCACTCAACAGATAAATGGCCATGGTGCATACGGAGAAAAAGGACAGAAAGGAGAGCCAGCAGTAGTTGAACCTGTAAGTACTGGTATGAATACATTGTAATAGTACCATTGAAAATTCTAATGTCCAAATGTTTATAATGCCACAAGTAATGAGTTAGTAAGGCCAGTTCTGGCAAGTAGAATTTCAATAAACCAAAAAAATATAGAGATACAGAATTTTGGAATTTGAAACTAACCGACAATGTTTTAGTCTAATTCTCTCATTTTAAAACTAAGAAACCTAAGACCCAAAGGGTTCAAATGTTTGGTGGTTGAGATATGACCAGACTTTACCTCTTCTATTTTCCAGTCCAGTGATTTTCTCCTCTAATTGCTATAACTTAACATTATTAGAAATATATTATTTGACATAGTACTTATTTGTTTCATATTCAAATCACATCATGTAATAATATGAAAACGTTGTTTTTAAAATTTGTTTCCTTTTCTTCCATTGGAAAAAATCTTCAAATCACTTCAAAAGTGATTTGAAGATTTATATTAATGTTACTACCACTCAAGATATTGGTAAGAAGCAAATTCTTACTGGAAGTCAATTTTACTGTTGTTCTCCCTAATCAGCAATTTGGGAAAAGTATTGCATTAGAACTAAAGGAAGTATGTTTAACTATTTGCCTCATGCTAATGAAAATCATTTCAGGAACTGCAAGGACATAAAATTTTTATAAAAGATGGAGGAGATAAAGATAAAAAAGATGCATCTCTAAGAACATTGTTGTCTGTTTATTACTCCAAAATCTGAGAAAGCACATCATATGCTCACCAAAGTCTTTAAAAATATTTTTTCAGAATAAATTTGTCCTTGTTATGAAAATTTACAACCAACTTTTTAAATGACAAGACAGTTTTCAGCAGTAGAATCATAAACTTTCTAGAATTGGGTTCTTATCCTGAAATAGTATTCTATTCTCTTGTCTTTTTAAGAACTTATATTTATGTCCAGTTCTTTAACATGGACTTTTCTCCCCTTTCCCTGAGTTAAAGCGCTTAGGTGCCACTTTCTTCCATCCTTTCATTCACACAGCAAATATTTATCAGGTTCTTGCTTTGTGCCCAGCATTATTCTGGGTGCTAGGGAAAACTTGGTTAAATGTCTTTGCCCTTTTGGGGAGCACTTAGCATATTCTCTTTGTAATATTACTTATCTGAATATTTATTTCCTTGCTAATTAGTTCACAGATTTTCTCAGGACAGGGATTATGTCTTCTATCATTTTTAATTTCCTCCCTTCCCTGTGCAAAAATGCTTGTAATTGTTTTATATGTAGGAACAGATAATTTACCTTTTAAAATGCAATGATGTGGTGCTTTCTAAGAGCCAATTAGATAAGAGGTTAGGGGTTACTGCCCTAGTAATGACTCTATCTTTTTTAACTGTAGGGCATGCTTGTTGAAGGACCACCAGGGCCAGCAGGACCTGCGGTATGTAAATGTTTTAAGATTATTTTTGTCTTGATTTTTTTAATAATCAGATATAAGATTTCTATTACACTGTTGAATTTATACATTTTAGACTAATTTGAGTATTGAATTATAGAGGCAAATACTTGGTCAGAGGACCCGGTGGCCTTGAATCACTTTCTGATTTGGCTATCCAAATGACATTCTTTTGAGAGCTATGAAATTAAATTTTGTTTTAAATATTTTTGTTGCTTAAATATCTCTGATTTTTCTAATCTCATCTTCAGCTTTGTGCCTGAAAGTTATAAAAGTAAAAAATAGCCCTCTTTTTTTTTTTTAAGAGGTATAGATATATCTCAAAGAATAGAGCTGAGAATTCTAAGTGGACTGTAGCTGCCTTATTTGTACTTCTGAGTGGAGTGACTATCAGCTTCCACTGTCATTTCCTAATAAGGCTAATGTTACTCATCAGGGTGTCTTTATTGTCAGGTAGTTGTACTGATCTGACTTTGTAAGAAATCTTCTTTCTTTTGTGGAATTAATTAAATTCTTGTCATGTGAAATAACTATATTATACTGATGCCTTTAAATACTTTTACCCATAAAGAATATAAATGATTTCTACATTTCAACTTCACTGTCACATTTTTGCAGTCTAATTGAATGAGTGTAACATTTCTTCAGTAAGAACTGGGAACCAACTTCCACTTCAGGGACTGTACATTGGCAGGATTTCCTTTCCTGTTCTTCCTTGGAATGTCTGTCTCTACCCTGAGAGCAGCCTCGTAGAGGAAGAGTTGAGCTAGCTACAAAGTGGTCCCTATATGTTCTCTTTTTATGGGAAGATAAATAGGGCAATTGTTTGGGAGAAGAGTGTTTATTTATGAATACGAGTTCTTCTTTGATTTTAGTAGGATGAATTTGCCTGAATACTAATGAAATCAGGAATCTAACTCAAATCATGGTTTATTTCTCTGTAGGGTCTTATGGGTCCTCCAGGTCTACAAGGCCCCACTGGACCCCCTGGTGACCCTGGCGAGAGGGTAAGTGAAGGGACTCATAACAAAAGAATGCAAAATAAATGAAAAGAATTAAAATATATTCTACAGGTTTAACATATTATTCTTACTTGGATAACATATGAATTCAGTGTTGTGCAAAATTTTGTTTAACTTTTCTAACTATAAGTTTAAAAGTGAGGTGAAAGAATGTGCATTTATCTATGTTATAATTAGTAAGAAAATTTTTTATTTTTAATCAATTTCCATTTTGATATGAACCCAATACATTAGATTAAGTTCTTCCTTTTGAGTTCAGACATATTTACCAGGAACTCTCATGACTATTTAGTTGAATATTGATAGAATGAATTAATAAGGTTGCATCCTAATTTGAAGATCACATCCTGGGTCACATGGTGAAATAGACCATTTGCGTTAAGTCTATTGAAACTCTTCTTGTAAAATCCCTTTTTTTCTCCTTCCTTGAGTAGCCAATAAACTTGTGCATTATTTAAATTATATAAAACTACTGCGATGAAATACAATCCTCTCTAGGTATACTTACTAAAAGGAGATTAACCAAGGAGTAGAGGACAAACACAAAGTAGATAATGTAGACTTATGGTATTCAAAGTCATTCTGTTTCTAATTATTTTGTTTATTGATTAATTTTGATGATTTTATTTACTTCCCTAGGGTCCCCCAGGACGTCCTGGTCTACCAGGGGCTGATGGTTTACCTGGTCCTCCTGGTACCATGTTAGTGTTACCGGTATGTTTTTTATAGTTATAAAGATGACCCAATGTTTTGTCAACCTACTGCTGACAAATATTGCGGAACCATATTATAGATCAATCAAAAAACCATTGTATGAGGTAGAGATACTTGAAATGAAGCAGTCTTCAGAAATTGTGATAAATTTTGCTAAAACAAAATTCTGGTAAATATTTATTTCTGCAGTAGAACTAAGGCTTTATTATTTTATTATATTTTTTGACAACAAATCTTAGAGGATTTTCTTAATATTTTTAATCATGTGCTTTATCCTGAGTCATATGAGTAACATGCATTTCATGTATTAACATAAAGTTAATATGCTATTTACCACCATGTAGACACTAGCTAATACTTTTTAAATACGATATATCTATAGTGTTATTATTCATTGTCCAAAAATTATTTGCTTTACCTTAAGATTGCTTTTTAAAGTTGCCCAAAAGAATTAATATTGTTAAAATGACCATACGACCCAAAGCAATCTAGATTTAATGCAACCTCTATCAAATTAACCTTGACATTTTTCACAGAACTAGAACAAAAAATCCTAAAATGTATATGGAACCATAAAAGACCCAGAATTGCCAAAGCAATCCTTAGGAAAAAGAACAAAGCTGGAGGCATAACCCTCCCAGAATTCAGACAATATTACAAAGCCACGGTAATCAAAGCAGCATGGTATTGGCACAAAAACAGACATATGGATCAATGGAACAGAGTAGAGAGCCCAGAAATAAACCCACACACCTATGGTCAATTAATCTTTGACAAAGGAGGCAAGAATATACAATGGGGAAAAGACAATTTTTTAGCAAGGGGTGTTGGGAAAGTTGGAGAGCCCCATGTAAATCAATGAAGTTAGAACACACCCTCACACCATACACAAAAATAAACTCAAAATGGCTTAAAGACTTAAATATAAGACATGACACCATAAAACTTCTAGAAGAGAACATAGGCAAAACATTCTTTGACATAAATCATAGCAATGTTTTCTTGGGTCAGTCTTCCAAGGTACTAGAAATAAAAGCAAAACTAAACAAATGGGACCTAATCAAGTTTATAAGCTTTTGCACAGCAAAGGAAACCATAAACAAAACAAAAAGACAACCAACAGACTGGGAGAAAATACTTGCAAAAGATGCGACCATCAAGGACTTAATTTCCAAAATATACAAACTTCTCATCCAGCTCAGTAACAACAAAAACAAAAAAGAACAGTCAAAAAATGGGCAGGAGACCTAAATAAACATTTCTCCAAAGAAGACATACAGATGGTCAATAGGCACAAGAAGAGATGCTAAACATTGCTAATTATTAGAGAAGTGTAAATCCAATCTACAATGAGGTATCAACTCACGCCAGTCAGAATGGCCATCATTAAAAAGACTACAAATAATAAATGCTGCAGAGGGTGTGGAGAAAAGGGAAACCTCCTACACTGTTAGTGGGAATGTAAATTGATGCAACTACTATGGAAAACAGTATGGAGGTTCCTCAAAAAACTAAAAATAAAGTTAACATATGATCCAGCAGTCCCACTCCTGGGCATGTATCCACAGAATACTCAAATTTGAAAAGATACATGCACCCAATGTTCATAGCAGCTCTATTTACAATAGCCAAGACATGGAAGCAACCTAAAGGTCCAGTGACAGATGAAAGGATAAAGAAGATGTGGCATATATATATATATATATATATATATATATATATATATATATATAATGGGATACTATTCAGCCATTAAAAAGAATGAAATTATGTCATTTGCAGCAACATGGATGAAACTAGAGATTATCATACTGGATGAAGTAAGTCAGACAGAGAAAGACAAATATCATATGATATCACTTATATGTGGAATATAAAATATGATACAAATGAACGTATTTACAAAATAGAAACAGACTCACAGACTTAGGAAATAAATCTATGCTTACCAAAAGGGAAGGGAGGGGGGAGGGATAAATTAGGAGTTTGGGATTAGCAGATACAAACTACTAAATATAAAATAGATAAACAACAAGGTCCCTCTGTATAGCACAAAGAACTATATTCAATATCTTATAATAAACCATAATGGAAAAGAATATGAAAAAGAATATAATACACATATATTCAGTATATATATATATATATATATATATATATATATATATATATATATATACTGAATCACTTTGCTGTACACCAGAAACTAACACAACTTTGTAAATCAACTATACTTCAATAAAAAAAAATTTAAAAATAAAGTTGCCCAAGTTCTTGTGGAAAAAATTTGTGTATTTGTTTAAATGTTATAAAGATTCAAGTAATAATAACATAGAAATTTATTCATGCTGCATTTTGAGTTAAAATTAAAAAGGAGCTTTAGCATTTTATAGAGGGATACAGAAAGGATCAGCTTCCTAGTATAATTACTTAAGAAAAGGTAAACAAACTGAATCTATCTCAAGGAAGATTTCCTCTGTGTTCACAGAGATTCCAGAAGTTTTGCTCAACAAAATAGCAGTTGATCTATAACACTACCGAACTTAGTGCATTTAGAATTTTTACAAATGAGTGAGTAGAACGGGTAGCGTTTGTGCAGGTAAAGAAATGGATGATAGCTTATTCCAGAGTTTTCAAAAATTATGGAATTTAAAATTGTAAAGGAGTCTGTAGTCTCTTCTACAAGTGGTAAATCATGGTCTAGAAAACTTCCATAATGGACAGAAAGAAAATTTTTTTAAAAATCTAGGTATCATGATTCATGATGGAGTTACCTTGGACTTTTGTAAAATCCCACCATTTTAAGTAAGTAATTCTTAATCTAGTAATTAAGGCACCTATTTGAGAAATTCTGATTTTGAGCTTCTGTATGTTATCTTTTCTTAGTTTCGTTATGGTGGCGATGGTTCCAAAGGACCAATCATCTCTGCTCAGGAAGCTCAGGCCCAGGCCATTCTTCAGCAGGCTCGGGTAAGAAAGGATCAACATGTAGCTCCATAACCTGATTCTGTGCCAAATTATGCAAGAGAGAGAAAGTGTGTGTGTGTGTGTGTGTGTGTGTGTGTATCTGGAGGGTGCTACTATTATGAACAAAATACTTCTGAATAGTATGTTGAATTTAGATGGAGAAGATACTAAGATGATATCTATTTTTCCAATAGGAATATTTTCTTTAATTTAATATTTAATTTAAATGACTGATCCTTGCAGTATTGCCATACATAATTCTGGCAAAAACATGCAGACCATAATACACAAATTTTCTAATTTTTTTTCAAAGAGTACTGATGGATTTATATGTATCACCCTTTATCTTTCACATCCAGTTTTCCCTGCTAAGGCATATGTCAATGATTAATGAATAAAGTAAGAGGATAAAGTTTAAAATAATTTTTCCACCCAATCTTATAGATTATACAGGATATCCCAAATAATCCAGAAAATTAAATTTCTTAGGCATTCTTGTGGAGGAAAGAAACCTTCAAATATGTATTCTAAGCTCGAATCATTGTAATCTATATTTTAAACCAAATCCATTTAGTTCATATTTGTTTGTCAGCTAAAAGCTTTCCACTATCTGTATATTTATATAATATAAAATTGTTTGTTTTTTAAGTTAGCTCCAGTGCAGTTAAAATATAGTAAGGAAATCAAAAGAATGGATCAGGAAAGTGTTGAAAGTCATATAATACTTTTATTCATAGTATAGTCTTTTTTTCTTTTCAAGGAAAACGGAAATAAAGGGCTTATAGTTGGCATGGATACGGGTACCTGCTTCCTAAGTGATATAAATCATTTTGGTGATAACTATTTATCACCATAAATTTATGAGTGCATAAATTATCTGAGAGTGTAAGTCTATCAATCTGAAAAGATACCATTGTTTGGTTACATCATTTATAAAGACAATGAAAAACTTAAATATTTGTTTATTAGACCTTGGCATAATACAAATCTAAAAATATTTAAATTGATTTACTAATGATGCCTACAACTTATAAATTTTATTACTTTGAACAGATTTTAGGTAATTATTTGAGCTTAAATAGTTTATTAGGCGATTGAATTCCTAATTTTATTAGTCCTTTTAACCTACTTGGAAATAGGTAGCAAGCATTATAATTCCAATTTTTCAGATATTTAATCTCAAGGATTAAGAAGTGTATTGTCAAAAATCTCATGGTGAGTCAGTAGTGAAATTTTGGAGATATTACTGTTTTCATCTCATGCACTTTTCTAATATGATTTTACATTATTTCTATTACAATATTATTTTTTATATCTGTTTTGGTAATCTAAATATTCATCTTTTGGAATCACTAATATTAAAAAATAGCGCACCATACTAATTTAACATCTGTCAAATATTTATCTTTTTACTCTACTTGTTCCAGCTTTCCAAGTGCTAATTTCACATTTCTAATATTCAGTGTCAGTAGTGCATGTAATCAGTCTACCATGCCTATGATTCTACCAAATAAATGTATTTTTCTATAAAGCATTAAATTTGAGAATTGTTAAAATAACTATATTATCTAAGCACTTTCTGATCAATTTTGCTTTTTACTATCTGGCTTGAATTGTCATAGTTTTTCCTAAAATACTGCTAGAAAACTTTTACTTAAAGCACTTCAAATTGTTCACATCTAAAAGTATTGTCAATGAGAATTGCACCTACATATTTAAGAGAAGCCTACACAATATTCTGAATGCACTTTTGAGGAGGAAAATCATCAGGTATTAAATTTCTTATTAGATGTTAAAATCTATTTTAACTTTTATCATTGAATAAATCATAATATATATGGTACAAGATTGTATATAAGTCACAACAGCTTAAAAAATGTCTGATACTTATTAGGTCAATTTGTCATTCTAAAAACTTGTGATTCTTCAGTAATCAGGTGCTCTTTCTACTATGTAGCTATTATACCTCTGTTGATGAGCTGCTACTTAAGGGTAACTTGTGCAAATGAATATTGTGGTTTAATATGCTCATCCAGGGAGGCATTCCTGAATTTGCTATATTTTATTTTCTAGATTGCTCTGAGAGGTCCACCTGGCCCAATGGGTCTAACTGGAAGACCGGGTCCTGTGGTAGGTTACCCCAAAAGATAATATATGTTTAAATTCCTGTATTAGTAGTTCCTTGTGCAACGTTGGTCAGGCATTTTTCATATCTTTGGCTGGTGAAAGTAGGGTAAATATACCGACTTATACTTGGATTTTGTTTCCATTTAAGAAATCTCTCTGAATTCAGTCCTCAGTAAATTTTAATGAAAAGGTTACAATGGAAAATTCTCAAATCAAATAAATACAATGAAAAATATAATTGAATCACATATCCAATTATTAACTTTTCAAACTATAATTTATTTGAATAATAGTTTGAGTTATTGAAGTTCAAGTGTACAGTAAGTTCTTGAGATTTAATTTTATGTAAAACAGAATTTATTAAAAAAGAAAAAAATATTTGAGGCCAATGAAAATTTTTCCATAATCTTAGGAGAAAGCAGGAGACTTGGCTTAACTTTAAGTTGCCTCTAGTATTCCATGAACTGCTTCAGATATTAGAGAAATTATTCTGTCTTTTAGAGACTCTTGGAAAATAAGTGTTTTATTTTCCTTACAAGCTTACTGACAAGCTAATATTCTATATATTTTTAAAAATATTTTGAAACTTACCAAATGCTAAGCAGTGTAGCAATTCACACACACACAAAACAAAGATTCTTTTTAAATCATACTTTTTTCTTAAGAGAAAAGAACATTGTAGAATTCCAACCTGAGTTCACATTGATTTTAAAATTAATGGAATAATTTCTATTTTAAGTATTTTTTTATATAAAAAGCTGTAGTATACTTTCAATATGATCTTATATGCTCACAATGTTTTATCGAAATAATGGTATTTATAGAAATTATTACTCTGAACATTAAAAGTTTATCTTTGGTTTATTTAGTAGACACAGTAAAACTGTTTTATTCAAATTTGAATCAATTAAATAGTTTTCTAATTATTTAATCTGTTTTACTGATCTTATTAGGAGGAAAAATAGTTTTCTTCATTCAGTTTATTCAAGAGTTTGTTATCTACTTTTTCATAAATTTATGGTTCTCTTCAGTCTTGAAATTTTATAACATTTTATATATCTTGAAGGGCTTTACACTCAATCATATGAGCTCATGTGGAACATGTGTTCTGGCAATATGTTCCACAGAATTTAAATTATACACGATTCTAAATGCATTATTATGTATTTATCATGTAGTTTTACTGTTCTGCCTTTCAAAATATAGTAGGGAAGATGATTGATTCCATGTCGTTTAATAAAGGCAGAAATAGAGTTAATATTTAATTGCTTGTTAATAATAACACATTTACATGACTGAGGAAAATCAGCAGTATACTAGTGTTTTACAAATTTGGGGGCAGAAGAATTACCCATATATTTTATCAAAAGTGAAAGTTCCTGGGTCCTTGAACTTGAGACTCTAATGATGCATATTCAGGGTCAGAACTGGCAAACTATATTTTCAATGAGTGCAGCAGGCTGATTCTTACGGTCAAGCATGTTTGGGAAACACTGCCTTTTGCTTAAATTAAAAATATCAGCCTAGCATCTGTAAAATCCTATCATCCAAAGGAATTTTCCTGCTTATCATCCTGACAAACACAAGTCTAGCGGATCTGTAGAGGGTAAGGACAGCGATGAGCAGAGCCAATGAAAGCTTGTTACATTAAGCTGTCCCTGTTTTCACCAGTCCTTAAGGGTCAGACATTCACAGCATGTTGGCAAAGAGAAATCATTGACAGCCATGTTATTACATTACCATTCTCAACGTAATATCCAAGATTAATTGATTTTACTACTTAAGTCTTTGTTATAGAAAGTTTTAGCTTCCTAAAATATTAAAGGTTGGTACTGAGAGAAAAAATCACATTGTTTGTTTTCACCATTTTCTCTTCTATTATTCTTTGCTCCAAAACCTCAAATTATAACAGACTTTCAAAAATCTTAATTCTAGAGTCTAAACGTATTTTATATATTAAGATTTTAAAAAGAACAATATTTTAATACATAAATATGTTCATTCTTTCAGTGAAATATTCCTTTATTCAATTATTTGTTTCCAATTGATTTTATAGACTAAAAGAGATCTATATTTTAAAATACACAGGAAACATAGAAAATGTTCTTTACCCTATTCTGTTACTGTCAATTATTACATGGCGATTTTTAGAATAAGTGTTTGGGCAAAGTAATTATAATCTGTTGAGTAGGTTGTGCTTATATACAGAAGATATAATACAGTAAAGTAATTAAAAATAAATTGGCTGTCCTTTAATTGCATTCAATTCTATGAATAATCTGATTTAATGTAGAACCCCAGTTTCTCTCTTGAAGAAATTTAGTTGCAAGAATTCTTAATTAGACACTTGAAAGTCATCATTCTTGTAATTTTCAGGATTGGAATATTCATGTTACTTGACTTGCCATATTTTTTGGCAGTCATATTAATAGTTATTTTACTTTGGAGCCACCAGGAGGCTCTAGATACCTAGCATTTTCAGGCTTAGCATAATTTTAACCTTTTTGCACTTTGATTCAATGCAGTATTTAATTGAATCTCTATTGATTTAAATAAATCAGAAACTTCTTAAACACACAAAGTATACTTCTTCAGCATGAAGTAACTATTATCACTATGTTCAATTTTAGTATTCTAAAGCTTTTTAGGGAGATGGATGGCCTAGTATTTATTTTTTAAAACTCACAACACTTTTATAAAGTGGTTTTATATTTTTTTCCAGTTACTCTGCCAGGCTTTTGTTGCACTTTGTGGATTGTGTAAACATTTGGAAGAGGCGTTTATCATAAGGACTTATTCTCCTAAGGAAAAATAGACAAATCTAGGAAAAAATGCTTTGACATTATTTCAGGACAATTATAATGACAACAATAGCATCTGTTCTTGACATTTTATTGCTATAGAATTCAGTGTCTGAGAAGTTTCTGAGTATAACAGCATTAATATTTGCCAAGTTTCGTAAATGAATTCAATGTGTACCCGATTCTGTGAAAATGTGTCTCCTCTAGTACTCCACCACAGTGTAATGATGAATAACGCCCGTGTATCATCGTCAGTGCTCTCATGGCACACACATTAAAGAACACTTCAATGTGGTTTCATGAAATTTGCTTCTGTGTAGTTATCAGTAAAATATAGACTTTTAAATATAGTTCACACACTGGAATACAGTCAAAACGTGAGAAGAGATGTATTTCAATCAGAGGGCTTGAAAATTTTGTTGTATTAACTAATAAAATCATACTATTTGAAGAAATGTATTTTGAATAATGTTTAATTATTTCAAGTGAAAATGGTAGGGCAAAACTGGTTAGGGAATTACAAAATTAAATGATTATGTCTTCACCTTTTCTCTACAGGGGGGGCCTGGTTCCTCTGGGGCCAAAGGTGAGAGGGGTGATCCAGGTCCTCAGGTAAAAATTAACCTAGTTCACTTATTTTATTTTTGACTTTATCTTATCTGTTAGGGTAATTGAAGTGTCTGCCATCTGTTTTATGAGTAAAGAAATTACTTACATTACCTTTAAGCTCACATCACCTTCTCTAATTGAAACATCTCTAATGGTCGGTTGACTGCCAATAACTTTATTAATTTAAACAATATTAAAAGAAGATAATAAGCTAGAATGGGAAAGTCTTGACAGTACTAGGTCTTCAGAACGTTAAATTGGCTTGAGATCGTACTGAACAGAGAAGCACTATTACAATTGTATTTATAGTGGCCCTGCCACAAGCCTAACATGTTTCCCATGGAGAATAAAATCTAGTAAGTTCTCTCAGAAAGAATATTTAATATACCTAAAAGAAGCTAATTTTAAGCCCTTTGTAGAGCTGAGGAAATTAAGAGAAATTGAGAACATCTGACCTGAAATTCTTAAAAAGATCTTACATTATATTTACATGGTGCCAAATTAAAAGTATTATTTTTCCTTGAATGATAATAAGTAGATAGAGACATTCACTATAAGCACATTCTGAATTATACTTATTCTAGAAAACTGAAAAAGCAAAATGTGATGTATTTTTAAAATTCATTTTTAATAAAAATGCTTTCTGATATACTCAATACATATAAACTCAGATTGGGCTACAGGAGCTCTCAAGTGGCCATCCAACTAATTTTTTTCTTTTTTTAAAATTAGTTTTATTTTAACAATATTATAATGTAAACTTGAATGTGAACACCTATATGTATTCTTCGTCACCACCACCACAGTCGTTAGGATAGAGAACAGTTCTGTAACCCCAAGCAATTTCTTGGTGCCACTTTACAGTCACAACTTCCTCGTACCCCTAATACCTGACAAGCACTGATCTGTTCTTCATCACTACAGTTTCATGTTTCCAAGAATACTACATAAATGAAATCACACATTATGTAACCTTTGAGATTGGTTTCTTTCACTCAGCATAATGCCTTTGGGATTTGTTGCAGTTGATGAGTGCATCAATAGTTTATTCCTTTTTGTTGCTGAATAATATTCCCCTGTTTGGATGCACCACAGTTTATTCTGAAATGAGAAAAAATCCCCCCCAAATTTAGAAAGATATTTGGGTGACACAGAATGTGGCAACCTTCTTTTTCGTGCTTGTTAAATGTTGCCATAAAGAGATGGAAAACATTTTTACCTTAACTGAGAATTGCATAAAAATATTGATATGTCTTTTGCAAAGTTTATGAACTTTTGGGTCAGACTCACCTCTTGACAAAATAGATGAATCTGAAAACATTCTGCAGTAGTTTTCATGGCCTTTGCAGTTTTTCTTAACTCCAATGAGATGCAATATCAAATGAAGGATCATTTTCATTAAAAACTAACAAGATTTGTCCTGTTATTATTGCTCCTTGCCTTCCAGATGGGGTATAGGATAGAGTTTTCTTGCTGCAATATTTTTTTTTAAAGCTATATTCTTTTAACCTCTAATTATTAGGCAACCTTAATTTCATATTTCTATAATCAACATTTCACAGCAATCATAAGAATTATTTGTAATTTCAAATATGTGTTATATTTTCTACCTCACTCATTATATGCATATTGTTTAAACTTAAAAAGGGGTATAGTTAATTAAATACAAAGGCCTATATACTATTTTTACTGGATCTATATTTGATCTATTATTAGCTGTGTAATTTTATTTTAAAAAACACATATATTAATTCACAAATAAGACATTGTATATTGATATAACATTGTATTATACTGCTTCAAGAAAGATACTGAGAATCTTTAATCTGACATGGCATGGTGCCAGTCAATAATTTGAATTAAGGTTTGCCAAGTGATCCTCCAGGATTTTGTAGATGGTTGAAAGAAATATGTACCAGGCACTATGCTAAATTATGGGAGTATAACGGAGAAAAAGACTTAGTCCAAAATCACAGTGGTTAACAATTTAATGGGAGATTCAACTATGAAAAAAAGACAATTATAATCCAATGTGATACCTACAATAAAAGAATAAATATCTAGAATAGGATCTCCAAAAAATGAAGAGAAAGGTGAAGGCAAAGAGAAGAGGAATAAAATGGAAGTGTTTTCAGTCAAGTGAACTGTAAAACTGCAAGGTTTTGAGAACATATTTAGCAACTGAGGATTTTTTTTAGCTTAAAATAGCACTTCACATGCCTTTTGTTTAAATGTAATCGCATGTCTATATAAACTTAAGAAAATAGCATGACTCTTTTTTGGCAAGAAACCATTTAGAAAAATCGATTCTCTTGTCTTTTTGCTTTATCTAGACTTTTACATAAGAAATAATTTTCTTGTGTTAAAATGATTACGGTAAAGCTAAGAAGATATAAATTTCTAAAGCCATTTCTCTTGATGTGATTAAGTTTATTGATCAGGAATTCTATAAAATTAATTAATTATGATGTTTTGTATAGGGCCCTCGTGGTGTCCAAGGTCCTCCTGGTCCAATAGGAAAATCTGGAAAAAGGGTATGGTTAGTTTTCATTGTACATTTTGAGGGCATCTGAAATCATCAGTTATTTTGTTTTTTTTTTTAATCTGTGCTATTTGGAATCCCTTTTGCTTAGTCATGTTCTTGGTATTATCAGGGTCGTCCGGGTGCTGATGGAGGAAGAGGAATGCCAGGAGAACCTGGGGCCAAGGTCGGGAGCTCATCTCATACATTTGTATTTTCAGATCTCGTATCTCAGTTCACCCCTGAAATTTTTATATTTTAAAATAGAGTTTCTTGATATGAAAGAATATTTCACACTCAAATTACAGTACAGAAATAGGCTGGGAATTTGATGATGATGGTGATGGTGGTGATGATGATTGATGATGATGATGATGGTGATTTTACAGGGGGATCGAGGATTTGATGGACTTCCAGGTCTGCCAGGTGACAAGGGTCACAGGGTAAGATATACCATTCTGTACATTTTATACTTTTTTATATTGGGATAATACAGGAATACTACGAAATATTGATACACTAAGATATAAGAAGAAAATTAATTTAAGTATTTGTGAACTCATGTAAATTAGTACATCTACTAGATATTTGAAGAAAGATAAGTAGAATTATATGTGTGATACTCATATAAGTTCTTTAATTTCTTTTAGACATTAAAATACTCATTTTACACAAACATAAGTTGAAGTGGAATCTTTATGTACATGTATATGGAAAATACATTTATAGAACAAGTGTGGAGGTTTAATTTTTGCCTCTAATTTTTTGATAATTGCCTCAATTTCCTTCTTACATTTTGTCTGTGGAAATATACTCAAAAGAGGACATCTATAGGCAGTTTGTCATTAATATAACAATATACTGGGCACTGTATTTTATTATACTAATTAGATGGCTCCAGTAGATTGAGACACCACAGGCTACTTCTTTGTGATAATATTAGTTTGCAATCCAGTGCAAGAGCTTATAATTCACTAAGGCTAAACAAAATACAATGTTGAACGGCAATCCAGTCAATATTTTTAGTGGGAAATTAAGCAAAGATGTGGTCTTTCGAAAAAAGATCAGCTTTGGATCTTCACATTTTTCTTCTCCAAAAGTTAAGAAGGAAGATGGGACAACCATTAGGAAATTGGAGAATATAAAAGAAATAGAAAGATAAAGAAAAGAAAGCACTATGAATGTCTAACAAGATATTTAGTGTGTGCCTATCACATGTTGAGAAAAATATATAATTTTGTTTTCTAAAAAATCCAAAAACTTCTTTAGTCTTCTAGAACTGTGCTGTTTTAATAAGAATTATTTTAGAAGCAGAAAAAATGTGAATTAAATAAAAATCAGCAAAGTGTATCCATGTTTAAGACAGTCTTCAGCAGAATACTTTTCTATTAGTTTGTAATAATTAAATGTCTGAAAATTATTTGGGAATTTCATTTAAACCTTTTTGTTTTCAAAATTGAGGGAACATTTTTCCTAGCATACTAATATATAACACCAGTTAATGTAAAATTATGATTTATCTTTGAAGTGTTTTGAGGAGGGAAAATAGAGCATAAGTTTTTTCTGCAAATGTTCCGTTATATTTGGTAGGATAGCTGTAGGATAGACAAACATTCTAGTTTATTTCGTGTTCTACTTATACTTGGATTTATTTAATAGGGTGAACGAGGTCCCCAAGGTCCTCCTGGTCCTCCTGGCGAAGATGGAATGCGGGTATATTAAACTTCACTTCTTTTAAGAAATATTTAAAATTAAAACATAGAACAAAATCATGCTGAAATGTTACATTGTCTGATTGCATCACTCTCCCATTCATTTTGTCCATGACAGGGAGAAGATGGAGAAATAGGACCAAGGGGTCTTCCAGGTGAAGCTGTAAGCAACTTTCTTTTTTTTCTTTTTAAATAATACCCCGTTTTGAAGGAATAGTGATTGGTGTTAACATATATAAAGTCAATAATAAACTCAGATGACTATTGCCATCTTGCCTAAGCTAACCAGGTAATTGTTATGTGAAAAAACATTTAAAAATGATACTCAGAGCTCTTCTTTTGTTAAAGAAAAAGTCTTAGAAAATCAAGAGAAAAAATTGTGGGATATAACATCTTGTCAGGCAAAAACCTCCTGGTTTTTGTTGCTGTTTTTTTGTTTTGTTTCAGTTTTTATATCATCAATAGCTCTAGAATCTATTTATGTGTTTAGGATAAATTAATCTTATTATCAGAAGAAACACAAAAATGAGGTGCTTAGTATATACCAGATAGAACTATAAAATTTACTAGATTATATCCTTTTTTCCACTGATTTTTATAAATGAGGAAACTGAATTGGAAAGGTTTACCCAAAGCTAGCTAATCAAAGAACCAGACTAGAAGCAGGCCTCCTAGTTTTAGTCCTAGTTTGCCACATTATAGAGCCTGTCAACTAAAAGTCATAGTAGCTCAAGTGAATATGACAGTAAGTCATTGTATTCACTTTTCTAAAGAAGGAAAAGAAGGAGGAACAAATGGAGGAGGGGGAAGAAGAAGAAATTAATTGTCATAATAATTTTAAAAATCAAGCAAATGGTTTCTCTAATCTTGCTAATATAGTTATCCAGCTGTTTGTTTCTTTCTCTCAGTAGAATATTCTTTCAAGATGGAATTTACTTAAATGTAAAATAAATGAGAATCAGGACTCTTCTATTTGTGTAGTCTATCTTATTGAATAACAAGATTTAATAAGATTCAGTGTTGCTATTCAAATTGGAAAAAAATGACACAAAAGTGACTTATTTAAAGCATTAAAATATTTCCTATTTTTAAAATTTCCCAAGTGATTCATATATACATTTATAAAATCAAAGATATGGCTGTATTAAAGACTTTCTTATCCATCTTGGCTTTGGGATCAATATAAACACTAGATATTTGTGTCACATAAAAATGGCATTTTAAACACCATTAAAAGAAGATGAACCAAAAAAAAAAAGATGAACAAATATTTTAATCTAAACATTACATTAAAATTTATTCAAAGGAAGAGGCATGTTTTGAAGACATTTCTTATGAGAATGTGTTTTTCTTTTCCTCCTAGGGTCCACGAGGTTTGCTAGGACCAAGGGGAACTCCAGGACCTACAGGACAGCCTGTATGTATTGTTGAAAACATTCAAGATTTCTTAGGGAAAGCTTGTTGCCAGACTTTTTAAAGCCAGGAGGCTGTGAAAGCTTTCAGTAGACAGCCAAGGGTTTACTGCTCTGTTATATTCTAAGGCCTAATGATGCTGCCTATCAGTTTAACTGAGCATACCCCACTCCACTGGCTTCCTTTCTCTTCCTTTTAGTTTACCTATTTTATTGTTTCATGTCAAATTCTGAACACGCAGTGGAAAATGCTGTTAGGTTGTCTCCATGGGCATGGAGAGGAGAGTATAGACCTTGCTTTTTCCCTCATTTCCATTAAGTTCTAAAATGATTTTTTAGTCAACCTAGGCTACTGGGTGTCATGCTCTTAGGTTAGTCTTCTAAATTTTCCGTTGTAGCATCTGAACTTGTAAACACTCATGCATATTTTTTTCGTCATTGAAGGGTATCGCAGGTGTAGATGGCCCCCCAGGACCAAAAGGGAACATGGTATGTAGAAAATATCCATAAGATAACTTGTTTCTGTAATCTAAGTACTAACAAACCACTTTTCTTGCTAAATCTAAAATTAAAATTTCTTACAATGTGTTGCCAAGTGCTTTTGCCAGCATTAATATTTTGCAAGATTTTCCAGATTCTCTATAGGGAAACATGATTTGGGGACTGTTTTTCAATTGAGAAGAAAAAACCTATTATGTGAAATAGTTTTATTTAAGACTCTTTATATTTTCCTATGACAGGGTCCCCAAGGGGAGCCTGGACCTCCAGGTCAGCAAGGGAATCCAGGACCTCAAGTAAGTCTAAACTGTCACAGCTTTTTTGAGATAATGGGGTAAGATGGTATCTTTATACAAGAAAATTGACAGCCTCAGAATTTTCTATGTAGGGCTAAGAGTTTTTATTGTGAATATAGGAAGATCATTCTTTTTTTTTTTTTTTTCCTTGTTAAAAAAATTTGAGCAAATTTGCAGAGGCCTCTTTCTTCCAAGAGAAAAATGAGTCATTCGGTGTTCATGGAATGCCAGGACACCTGCAGGAGGGTTCTGAATAGGATCACATTACATATCCATCGCCAGAAGAGTAGCTTATGTAAAACTCCTCATAGTGTTGCAAAACTTTCTGGGGAATGTGGGGGGATATATATATATAGATTCTCATAAATCATTTCATGTAAAATAGAGGGCTAATCGTTTACTATTTTAAAACTGTATTCTTGTGATGTGATTCTTGACATACGAAATGAATTCTTTTAAAATAGGGTCTTCCTGGTCCACAAGGTCCAATTGGTCCTCCTGGTGAAAAAGTAAGTTATTCTGTTGTTCTAGTAATGTCTGGTAAACAAGCTTGTGTTGTCAACTTTAGGGAGGTATAAGGCCTGCCTTCTGTTTTTGATAAGATATTTAAATGTCTCAGCATATAAAGAATTAATCTGGAATTAACTTATGAAAGTACAGGGTGAGCAGCAGTCATTCATATGTCTCTGAACTGTAAATGATAAAATTTCACAGAGTTTCCATTTGGATAACTTCCAAATGTGACATTCTCAGCTATATTAATTTCAGAAACGTACTGATATGAGTGAGTGTTTTCTCTTTATTTTGGTTCTCCTTTTATTTCTCATTATTTAAAAAATGTAATTAGGTTTGCTTGTGACAAAAGGCTTTTAGCAAGGTCTAATTAAGGGAAAATTGTGACGTTATTATTGCCACCATTTCTCATGTATAAATGGCAAATGATGTTCTTGTTAATAACTCAATGTCTGGATCAAAACAAGAATAAGTTTTTAATTAAAGAGATGTCTTTTGTCCCTATCTCCTCTGACAGATTCCCTAAGTAATATTTCCTGTCCCTTATAGTTACAGCACAGTGTTACCTAATTCTTTCTAATATGATTTTTTTTCTTATTTTTGTTGATTTCTATGAATATGCAATTTTTTTAAAATTAACAACTTTCTTGGGGTTAATTTCATACCCTAAAAATTTACTCATTTTAAGTGTACAAGTCAATGATTTTTAGTAAATTTATAGAGTTGTGCCACAATCACATTTTTAGAATACTTATATCACCCCAGAAAGAAACCTTGTGTCAATTTGCACTCCCCATTCCACCCACAAACCTAGACAACCATTGATCTACTTTCTATCTTTATAGATTTACCTTATCTGAACATCTCATGTGAACAAGATATAGGAATGAAATTAATATTTTAATTTAATCATATGAATGAATATAATATGTGACATTTGTGTCTGGCTTCATTTGGCATAATGTTTTTGAGGTTTATCCATATTGCAGCATATATCAGCACTTTGCTCCTTTTTGTTGCCAAATAGTATTCCATTGATTGAATAGACCACATTTTGTTTACTTATTCAGCAGTTGAGGGACATATGAGTTATGTACACTCTTCAGCTATTATGAATAGTGCTGCTATGAATATTTGTAAAAAGGTATTTGTGTAGACATGTTTTCATTTATTTTTGGTAGGTACTTAGAAGTGGAATTGCTGGGTTATATGGTAAATTTATATTTAACATTTTAAGAAGTTTCCAATTGTTTTTCAAAGTGGTTATACCATATTTCCTTCCTATCAACAATTTATGAGGATTCTAGTTTCTCTAGATTCTCAATAATACTTATATTGCTTCTCTTTTTGATTATGGTCATTTTTGTTGGTGTGAAATAGTATCTTATTGTGGTTTTAACTGGCATTTCCCTAATCACTAGTGATGCTGAGCATATTTTTAATGTGCTTATTGACCTTTTCTGTATATTCTTTGGTAAAATATATATTCAAATCCTTTGGTAACATTCTTACCAAGTTACTTATTATTAATGTTAAGAATTAGCATATCAAACTTAAATGATCTTTAAAGTACTTTTTCTCTGTGCATATTTTCCATATGCTTTCAGTATTAGAGTGCTATTTGAAAATGGTTTATTTATTTAAGATGTTAGGTACCAAAGGTGATTTAAAATCTTTGCTTTAGATCAGAGATTTTAATCTGGACCATTCTTAACATATTTCAGATTAGCTCATCATAATCATAAATTGCACTTGAGGCATGTGCCTATTGAATTTTCTACAATAATTTTATCATCTCTGAACTGGATTCCTAGGAAGAATTTGCTTTTAAGGAAAGCTGGTATGTCTGAATTCCCTTTGTTGAGCCACAAGTAAAATATAGAATCTGATTCACTGCACTTCTTGTGGTAGGAAGAGAGCTGTCTTTAAGCACAAGCTGCTTCTTTCTCTGCTTTGAACATATCCAGCTCTTGAGTCCAAAGACAGCCTCTTTCCATCAAAAGGAGAAAGAAACTCAAGAACATGAAGAAAATGCATTTTATTTATATTGCATTTATGGTATATAGTTTATTTTGGATCTATATTACTTTTATTTTCTTTATGATATACTGTCTGTTTATTCTGGCTCAAGAGCCTTGTCTTTCAAAACTTGGTGAATAATGTTTTCAATTGGATCATGCTATAATCTCACAATTAAATATAATTTAAGTAATGTCATATATTTTTAATTCCCAATAACTTTTATATTTTTGTCCTAAGTTATCATAGCCTATGCTGTTATTATATTTGTGATAAAAGATTTTATAAAGTTCAAGTTAATTAACTAAAATGGATGACAACTATATTGCTTTCCTGACACATTGATAACTTAAATATACTGTTAAGTCCTATGATTTAATTTATGGTTTCAGAATTTACATCACTTATATGTTAATGGCTTTACAGAAAACAAATGGTATTGTATAACTATATGAGCTAAAGAAGAAATAGCAAGACACAAAATATATATTAGTTAAAGGCAAGGACTTTGACGATATGGCTACAGATCTGGATTCATTTATATTTCAACTCTGTGATGTATTAACATTAGTTAATTACTCAAGCTCTTTGATGCTGATATTTCATGGAATTTCTTGAGACTTAAAATGGATACTATACATATAAATATATATAATATATATATTATATATTGCTTAACATAGTGCATAGAGACACAATGAATTTTAACTATTTTATTAACATCTAAAATATGGCATTCATTCATTTAACTTTGTTCCCATTCCTGTAGGGAGACACCAAGCAGTTAAGAAAGCAGACAAAATATTGTACTGTCATGGAGCTTCCATTTTAAAAAAGATGGACTGATTTTAACTTGATTAAAAAAATCATCCTATAGTACAAGAGTTTTAGTATTTCTCATCTACCCTTAAATATATAGCAACAACATAAAATCCATGTAGTATTGCACACAGGTCATTGTCTTAGAAATATCACATCTGCTGATAATAATAATTACTGGAATAGTTTTGTCTTTGTAATCAGAAATATCACATCTGCTGATAATAATAATTACTGGAATAGTTTTGCCTTTGTAATCTACATTTTGTTCTGAAGAAATAAGACTATTTCCTGAGAGCGAAAAAATAATTTGAGTGAAAGGCAAAATACTGCCATAAAAAAAAACAAGTTTTATAACAGTTGTTTCATAATGTTAGATTACTTAACTGTATATGACTTTGCAGAGTGGTGAAGGGAATTGAATCTTTTAAATCCTGTAAATGAGATGCAATTAAATTCAGTTATAAAGTCCAGATTGTTCAATTTAAATGTTATCTTTATTTTTGTGTGTTGTTCCGTAGTGATTTAAGTGAGACTTTCTTCTTAAGTGATTTAAGTGAGGCTTTCTAGTTAAACTCTGTACTATCCATGTATATGAATACAATGCTTTTTCTAAATACTTTCTAAGAATGGAAAAATCCTCCTACATCCAGCATCTAGGCTTGCTGATATATCGTTGCCCTTTTAATTGTTGCTAAATTCTGGCTAATGACTTGACCAGTAAGCAATAATGGCTTAGGCTCTGAAGACTTGATAAAGTTAATTATTCTAAGCAGAAAGCCAATTTTTCTCCTGATGAAGGGTCTACTTCTTGTAATAGTCATTCTTAGCATGTTTCAACCTTACCAATGATCAAATTAAATGATATTTTAAATCCCCTGTGATTAAACACAGATTAATCTGTTGAATAAATAGTTACTGAAGAACAGTTGATTTACAATGTTGTATTAATTTCTACTGTACAGCAAAGTGATTTAGTTCATTCTTTTTCGTATTCTTTTCCATTATGGTTTATCACAAGGTATTGAATATAGTTCCCTGTGAATTGGCACTTATTAACATCATTGATGGAAATAGCCAATATTTGCTTTTTCAATGGTATAAATCAATGTATATTGATTGTATATTGACCTATATTGTTTTCCTTTTTATTCTATAAGTTCCAGTTTGTTGTGGTATGCAAAAACTAACTTGTTAATTAAAAAAGACACATTTAGGACTACTAAGCAGGATGAAAACTAGCATGTCTTTGACAGATGGTAAATTTGGTTTTCATCTATCTTTATATACCATTTCTTCTACATAATATGTTAAAAAGTATTCAGATGTTTGTTGCTTATAGATGAAAGCCAGTGACTCAAGTTAAGAATTTTATTGGCTGTATATTCCTATGTACAAAGTCAGACTTTTCATTATTTTCAATTTTTAAATGAAAATATTCTTTTTCTCTATTTGATTAGGGACCACAAGGAAAACCAGGGCTCGGAGGACTTCCTGGTGCTGATGGGCCTCCTGTAAGTAATAGTTACCTGGTCATTAAAATTTCTATATGTTATTTTCAAAAGTAGATTTTACATGTGCTTTAGAAGTGATTGTAAGAATTCAGTAATAAAAGCAATCGAGCCAGTAATTAAACATTGATCTCTCTAAAATGCTATTTCATCATGTCACTTCCATATTGCAAACTCTTTAAGGAGCTCCCAGTGGGCTTTGGACCACTCTAGGCCAGAATCTCATATTTTCCTACCATGCTTTACATTTTCTATTGCTATACCTTTTGTTATGTCCTTTTCTTTTCATAGAAAACACTTTTCCATTCTCTCTTCCTTTTCAAAGAACATGTTTCTTGAGAGTCCAGGTGAAATTCCTCACCTTTTGTAAGTTTCCTCAGACATCTTACATGAAAATTCCTCTGCCTTCAGGGATTCCCTACTTTTCTAGTAATATAGCAAAGTTTATTATATCTTATCACATAGTAATAAATAATGTAATTATGTAATTCCCACAGTTGTTATTTTTTTCTCTTCAAACTACTTACTCAGAGCTAGGGTACAAAATTTTCATTCTGCAACTACTTGTTTTCATTGAGTATAGTTGTTGTGGAGCTGTTTGTTTTTACGCAATATTTAGTGACTCTCGATAACTTGATTACAAATACCATTAGTGTTTATGATGTTGCTATATTGTAAAATATCCCATCCACATGTTTTAGTTGCTTTTTAAAGATGTGTGTATGATTATTTGATCAATATGTAAAATAGAAGTTAGATTGAAACACCTTTATGTAAGACTCTAAATGAGACTGGGGTTGAATTGTTGATGAATAATATGTATGTTTTATGTGCTTTTCCCAAGCTCTCGCTCAAGTATATTATGTAGTTGATGAAACTTATACCTATGCAATATAAACTTATTATGTTTCTTTCCAAATGCCACAGTTTCCAGTGTTATTTAAAGCCATATACACTGATGCAAAATGTGCAATATATTTTGAAACATAAAGAGTAAAACCTCAAACAGATGGGAAAAAAGGGAACAATTTCATAGTATAAATTACTATTAATATTGCATCTCACCAGTCTATATTTTTGATAAATGTAGGGTCATCCTGGAAAAGAAGGCCAGTCTGGAGAAAAGGGTTCTCTGGTATGTTACAAAGTATCCATTTAAATATTGTCACCTTATCCTCTAGAGAAAATGCCTTACTTTGATCATTTCTACAATATATATATATATGTGTATGTGTGTGTATATATCTATATATATATACATCATATACTTCGATGATCATTTAGGGATATGAATATTGGAAACTAAGTACCAGAAAATAGTTATTCTCTACCTGTAATATGTCTTTACTTTCGAAAGAATTTTTGCTAACATTTAGATATAAATCATGTTTCTATAGTTACTTTTTATTTAGGGTATAAAAAAGATGTGTCTTAGATAACATTTAATTTTGCATTGGCAATTTGATCAATTAGACTAGCATTCTCTGTTTTTTAAAAAATATTCTCATGATCAGAAATAAATCCACATTCTGCCTATGTTATATCTGTGGAATAAATGACCATAAGTAATAATAATGAAATTGGACAAGAACTACTGAATATCATTAAAGTGTTTATGTCACTTGAATTTTATCTATACTTATTACTTTCTGATAACCTTTACATAAGAGGAGACTAAATTGTAAGAGCAATGATTATCAAAATATCTAAATAAAATATCAAAATAAAAGCTTTCAATGTTAATACTATTTTGGATTACAGTAGCAGGGTAAGATCATTTTTATCTAGAGTTGTTAATTTTGGATTCTTATTAAAATAATCAACATTAGTATTGTATATTATATACTATTGTATATTATACGTTATTTCCTTTAGGTAGACTAGTGAAATGAAGCCAGCCATGGAAAATATATAATTTTGATCATATTCTTGATGATGTGAATGCAATAAATTTTTTTAAACATCTTTATTGGAGTATAATTGCTTTACAATGGTGTGTTAGTTTCTGCTGTATAACAAAGTGAATCAGCTATACATATACATATATCCCCATATCTCCTCCCTCTTGCGTCACCCTCCCCTCCTCCCTATCCCACCCCTCTAGGTGGTCACAAAGCACGGAGCTGATCTCCCTGTGCTATGCAGCTGCTTCCCACTAGCAATCTATTTTACATTTGGTAGTGTATATATGTCCATGCCACTCTGTCACTTCATCCCAGCTTACCCTTCCCCCTCCCCATGTCCTCAAGTCCATTCTCTACCTCTGTGTCTTTATTCCTGTCCTACCCCTAGGTTCTTCAGAACCATTTTTTTTTTTTTTTTTAGATTCCATATATATGTGTTAGCATACGGTATTTGTTTTTCTGTGTCTGACTTACTTCACTCTGTATGACAGTCTCTAGGTCCATCCACCTCACTACAAATAACTCAATTTCATTTCTTTTTATGGCTGAGTAATATTCCATTGTATATATGTGCCACATCTTCTTTATCCATTCATCTGTCAATGGACACTTAGGTTGCTTCCATGTCCTGGCTATTGTAAATAGAGCTGCAATGAACATTGTGGTGCATGACTCTTTTTGAATTATGGTTTTCTCAGAGTGTATGCCCAGTAGTGGGATTGCTGGGTCGTATGGTAGTTCTATTTTTAGTTTTTTAAGGAACCTCCATACTGTTCTCCATAGTGGCTGTATCAATTTACATTCCCACCAACAGTGCAAGAGGGTTCCCTTTTCTCCACACCCTCTCCAGCATTTATTGTTTGTAGATTTTTTGATGATAGCCATTCTGACTGATGTGAGGTGATACCTCATTGTAGTTTTGATTTGGTATGCAATAAATTTAATGCTAGTTTTTGGTTAGAAGTTATTTATCCTTTTGGCTAATCTATAATTGTTTATTGTAGACATTGAGGGCATCAGATTTTTTCAGGCTTAGAAAAGCAGTTATTAATTATATAATTACTTATATTATTTCACATATTCATAATATTTATCTTTCTTTTTGCATGAATATATAAGTTTGGAGTAGGTAGTGCTCATCACATGATTTGTCATGATATCTGACTTTAGACACAAACGATAAAGTACCAAAGAAATCTTTACCAGAAGTAGAAAAATACCATGTTCTTATAGATTATTTGGTAAAATTATAGTATGTTGTGAGTGAGGGGCACTTTCAGTGCATAATGTATTTAAATTGCAATGGTCTTTTTCAGGGTCCTCCGGGTCCACAGGGTCCCATTGGCTACCCTGGTCCCCGAGGAGTAAAGGTAAATATTATTTTTTCCTACATTATTTAATTTCAATGTAAAATATTGTAGTTATTTAATCCTTCTAATTTATTCCATAGGGAGCAGATGGTGTCAGAGGTCTCAAGGGCTCTAAAGGTGAAAAGGTAAAACATAATTTATTTAGGTGATTTTAATTGCTATATACCTATTGTATAAAAAATTTAAATTTATTGAACAGATATTCCATTTCTCAAATATATTGAGTGATTACTTATGTACCAAACAATGCAAGTCTAATTTTGTACTCTATATCCTGGATACTTTAGAAGTCTTATATCCTCGGGTGAGGACTAAATTATTTAAAAAAAAAAAAAAAAAAAGTATGTCATAAATAGAATCAACCCTGCATCCCTTTTTTTCTTACATGTGTTTAACTTTTCTAAATTATAAGGTTGGCCTTATGATTGGTTTGTTATGCTTGGATTGGATCCAGTTATATGCATAACAGAGGAATGTTTATTCCATTTTTTTCTCTACTAAAATCCCCAAATTTTATAAATTGAAATGAAGTGCAAAATATGAAAGTTAGAAGTAACATGAATCAACTGGGGGAAGAGGAAGTCTTCATATGTGATACTGCATGCACAGCAAAAGCTTTAATTAGAAGGAAATTAAGATTAAAGCCAAGTAAAGGTGGCTGAAAGAATGTGCACTCTTTTAAAGAGTGCTTATAGTTTAATTTGATGAAGAAAACAAAATTGAGATTTTTTTTCATGTAAATGTTTAACATTAAATGTAGAGCTCCCAAATCCTTCGATGATTGTGTTGAAATGGAATAACATTACTCAGAATCAGTATTGCATTAATTCTTACTATATTTCATGTTATAAAACAAGGTTAAGTATAAAATGTTGGTAGATTTGGTGAGAAATATATGCAATACTCATTTTGATTTCAAGGATAACTGTTTATTCCCACAGTCATAATATTATCAAAAACACCTTGAATAGATTTGATATCAGTCAGGAATAGATAACAAGAAGGGATGGACTTATTATATACATTATATTTTATTTTTCTGAAAAGAATAAATAGGTTACATACTGAGGCATTGTCAAGGTATGCAACTATATTGACAATTCTACTGCGTGAAAAAATGTCATGCATTTTAAATTAACTCAGCTACTTTGATTTGAATCCCAATTCATCTTGGTCATCACGGATGAACTTCAGGGTATCGTGTCTTACTGAGCTAGCACAGTGGTAGTTTGGACAGTGTTGAACTTGTAATTACTTACAAGTTGCCCATGCAAAAAAATATATTGTCTCAGTTTGGAATTTGGAATCTCAGTTTTTATTGGTAATACATTTAAATATCAATTCAAATTGTTTCTCTGGAATTAGTGCCCACGAAGGATTTTTAGGGAAGGCAGTGTTTAAAGGAAAGGCATTTAATTGGGGTGGGAAAGTTATGAACTTTTTGGAAAAGGGGGTAGTAGCAAATGACAAAGGAAAATAAAATTATAGATGATGAGATATATGTGAGGAAAAACCTACTCAGGAAAAAAATAAATGTATATTGCTTATATGTAGGAAAACAATTTGAGATTATTGGTTATTTTGTTTTTCTGAGTATATATTATAATTGACCATTTATCTCGTAAGAGATGAAGAAGGAAGTTGAAATTATTTTCTTTTATGAATAACAATATTAATTAACCAAAGGTGAAATACCAAGTTAGTACCCTAACTAGAATAAAATTCTCCATTGTTTAGACTCAGATTTGTTCCTTAGAACTTAAGCAACATAATCCAGTTAACCAAGTGGCACAGGTGAATTCCTCTTTTACATGTTTTCTAAAAATCTGTCTACTTTTTAAAAATGTTAATTCAGACTTGATAATTTAAGGACTGGAAAGCTTAGTAGCTTGAAAGTGTTATTTGTTTAAAAAATGTCCCTTATTGTAAGGATATTCTTAATAACTTGAGTCATCTAATTTATTTTTAAATTGCAAATGTATTGAAAACAAAGTTTGGACAGAAATATCATCTAGTCCACTATATGCTCTCTTAAAAAACAAATCTCTCCCAGAAAAAATATCCTAAAAACTGTTACTGATTTTAGACATAGAGTGCAGTATTTTTTTTAAACTAAACTTGGCAACTGTGTAATTACCTTTCTCTCTAGGGAGAAAGTAATGAAGACACCAGTCAATAGGAAGTTAAGTGGTCATTTTCAGCTTTTAAGCCTCTGCTATTGCCCAATCGCATTCAGTGCAGAGAGAATCCTAATTCCACAAGCCTACTTTGTGGCCAGAAAGTTGAAAACATTATGCTTGTGTCAAAACTTTTAGACCTGTCAGAATTCTTATGTTTAGATAGGATATCAGATTGGATTCCTTTTCCAAGTCTAAGTCTCATATATCCATCATAACCTGATATTTTCTGGACCTTAGCATACCTTACCAAACTAGCACTGAGGCAAGGATGATTCCAAATGGACATTTAATAAATGTTTATTAAATATCATGATTTTTGAGGGTCAAAATGTACTAGGCACTAGAGATTCAGAGGTCAATTAGCCATGATTCTTGGTTTTGACCATTTAGTAGAAAGAAAGAGACCTATGATCTATTAAGTGCAGGATGTTATCTTATAATGCTAAATGTTCAGTGGGGCACACAGGACAAAGAGGTTAATTTTAAGGGGGAAAGATTGAGGTCATGGAAAACTTCATAGCAGAATCATGAACTAAATCCTAAAAGAAGAGGAAAGTATCACCAGGTAGACAGAGAAGGTAAAGGATTTGCAGATGTGTGTGTATGTGTAAGTAGTTAACCAATGCAAGAATTACAAATGGAAATACAGGTAATTCAGTATTTCTAAAATCAGTCCCAGGGTGTTGGATGGAAGTAGAGAGGGGATTTAAGACCAAAGATAAGACTATAGAGATGAGCAAAGCCTAGATCATGGTAGGAAGGAGAGGTGGGATGGCAGCTTATATTCATCATTAGCACTTTGGAACCATTGAAGTATTTTAAAGCAAAAATAGATGTGATCAGTTTTGTGTTTTGTAGAGGTCATTTGGCAGCAGGATGTGGAAGCTTAGGAACTAATCTTCTCAGCTCTGTTCTCAGACTTGGCCTGACATGTCTTTTTCTCAAACTCTGCAAGTCAATTAATGCTATTGAATACATGAATGATTATTCTCCAACTACTAATTAAGGTACCAACTGCCCCCTCAAATCTCCAAATTCACTTCTTGCCTCACCAGAACCAGCACCAGCACAACACATCATCATCATTATCATCATCCTCATGTCTTTCTTCTCTAAACACCCATTCTATTCCATCTGTACCAAAATTTATACAAATTATTGATAAAACAAAAACTTCAAACTGCTCCACAATACTCTGAACAGAGTTATTGCTCAATTAATGCTATTGAATACATGAATGATTATTCCTTAGGAATTTAAATTTTTTTCTTGAAATTAAGAGACAGGAAGGTTATTGATGAAGCTTATTTCTTAAAAGTCTGCATATAGTAAAAATGACAGGAAATATTTTCATAGTCAAAATTTCTCCTCTCTTTGCTAAAGGATGCCCAGTTTTCAGCATCATTGGTTTGTGCATATGATGTGACGATAAGCAATCTCTATTTACACGTTAAGGATAATATTAATTTGCTTATTCTTCACCTGACGAGAGATTGTAATTAGAGAACAAGTTGAGTCAGAAGACATTTATTTAAAGCACAGGAGACAAAATGAATGATATAAAATTCTTAGTTATATATCAGTAAATTAAAGACATTTTATTTGGTTGTCCAGAGTTCTTGTAATCTAAAGTTAATATAATTAATTAAATTTTTACTTTTTCTTTGTTCAAATAACATAGGATACATGTTGTTATAATAAAATGGTTATTCGCCCCCCCCCCATAAGATAGAGAAGATTCAATGGACACATTTGTGAAAACTTTTCTGGTAACTTAGAGACATTAATTATGGGAAAATTGGAGGATACTGGGGATAAAGGGTTAAAATAGGGAAGAGGAGGTTTCACAACTAAGGTACATGTTTCTCAGAACAATTTTTCCTAATTATCAGTACTCATAATTTGTATAGCCGTATTTTAGATCCATAGAAACAATTGATTAAACACTTGTTTTATTCCTTATACTTTTTAGGGTGAAGATGGTTTTCCAGGATTCAAAGGGGACATGGGTCTTAAAGGAGACAGAGTAAGTAAAAAGACATTTGCACTAGTACATACATTTGTGTGTTTATTCTTATAATTAAATATTGCAAACACAGGATAAATAAAAATGTACTACCCGTGATATTTTTCACTTCCATTTTTATATGAAGATTAGGTGTTTTAATTTTTGTAGAAATAATATAGTATCAGTTGTTTTTTAGATGTTATGTTAAATCTCTATATGTCCCAGAACATCCATAGTTTTATATATATAAAATATATATACATAATATATAGTATATTATATATATGGTATTATTGTTTACAGATATTTTCTAAAATGATGATCAAATTGTTTTATATAATTAATTCAATAGATTTGTTTTAAATTTTGTTCACATATAGTGAGCTATGCTGCCTGGAAACTGTATCTGCAACTTTTATGAATGTTCACTATATAGTTGTCTTGAATTTTTGAATGTAGAAATAGTACACTGTTTTTCTGTTAATGAGTATCTTGAAAACAAAATTGTGTCACCTAAAGTAAATTAAATTTTATTGGGAAGATTTATTTTATAACTAGCATAATAATAGTATCTAATAAATTTAAGCAAAAAAGGATACTATAGAATATTGATTTTCCTAAAATGCATAGAAAGCCTGTGTCCAGGATAGGGGCAATAACTTACACATTCCAGTTCCTAATACCTTAAATGCGAAAGCCAAGTTTAAAATAGAGACATTTTTCTTGTGTTCCAAACGGTGATTTCTAAAGTTGCTGTCATCGGGGAGGAACAATTATTTTCCCTATTACCCTGATAGGTTCTCAGGCCGGTGCCCTGTAAAATTAGACTGACGCAAGACAGATGAACAAGAGAAAAGTAAACAGAAGTTTGCTAGCATATGTATCATGATTATACATGGGAACACTCAGTGACGAGTAACTAAAAAGAATGGTTAGAACTGGGGCTTGTATAGCATTTTAGTAAAGGAACAATAAATTTTGAGCAGGAAAAGGACGAGTTTCTAGTACTGTAAATTGTGGGAAGGCAGATATATGGGAAACTAATGATATAATAAAGGCTAGTTGTAAAGTTTGTTGCATAGATAGATTCCACTGGTACCTGCTTCTGGCTCTGGACTGGTAAGGGTCTAGTTGTCACTAGTGATTCATTTTTGTCCGCTCTAGTAGAGAGGGGAGGAAAGACACCTTTGCAAATTTGTGCCCTGCTTTTAAGCAAGTATGGGGTGGGTAGAGAACTTCTTTTGTATCTGCTTCTTTTCAATTGCCTTCATTTCAAAATAATCCTTATGCCAAAGTGGCATATTTTGGTGTAGCATATTCAGCCAACCAACAGTATCTAATTTTGATTCTTATTTATTTTTTCTCTCTCTCTCTCTTTCTGCAACACAATGTATTAAAATTAATTTAATGTGATACATGGTAGCATAGGGCTTCTGTAGTTTTTCAATTTTCAGACTGCATTGAGTAGTTTATTTATTAATTGAAAGATTGATGAAATCAAATACTTTCAAGCCTCTTTGTCATATGTAATATGTTAGTAAACAAACCAAGAGTTGAAGAATATAACTTTTTGATAGACTATAACTTCTGCCATTCAGTCTCCAAGATATTTTAAATTATAAGAACGTTGTTACTTTGTGTTTCAGGGAGAAGTTGGTCAATTAGGTCCAAGAGGAGAAGATGGCCCTGAAGGCCCCAAAGGTCGAGCAGGTCCGACCGGAGACCCCGGTCCTTCTGGTCAAGCAGGAGAGAAGGTTAGGGAGCAACTTTAAATTCACAGGTCCTCTTGTAGATGATGCTTCACTGTCATTTTAGGGTGTTTTTAATCATCTGTGATGTAAATCTAGGGGGTTTTATTGAGTTTCAATTTTTTGAATTTCAGTTTCATATCCATATTACTACTTAGATGTATAATCATGAGACGGGCACATTTATCCTCTTTCACTCTTCCTTATTTTCTAGTCCCTTCTGCTTCCATTGGCCATGTAGAATCAACCACTCTTAATGCTCTTCTATATTAAAAGTGCAGAATTTGAGCGTGATTAATGAAGGCTGAAAGAACCAATCAAAGATGGTCTACTTATTATTTTAGAACAACTTGAATCATCTTTGGCCCTCAAACCAAAATGTCCTTTTTTCACTCTTTCCACATAAACATATATTTTTACAGGATAAATGTTTTAAAAAATACTGATGTTCAGGCCAAACTTGAAAAGGTTTTAATTTTAATCTGGGGTTAGCTCAAGCATCACTATGTTTTAAAATATCCCCAGATAATATTAATATTCATTGCTTTAAGAGCCACTGGGCTATATGCATTATGTCAAAAAATATTTGCAATCATTATACTTACATTTAGATAGAACATTAGGCAACATTAAAATTATACCTTCGCAGAATATTTAGTGATATTGTAAACGTCTTATAATGAACCTGAAGTTAAATTAAGACAAAACTAGAAATATCTATGACAAGTGCTTTCCGATTATGTACACTGAAGGAAAATATAAATAATAATTATCTCTAGGTGATATAAATCAAATGATTTCCTTTTTTTTGTAAAGATGACTATTCTCCAGTTTTTATATTGAGCATGCCATTATTCTATAAATATGGAAATTCCATGCTATGTAAGAAAATTGTCATCTCTGCCCCTTACCCTCCTGTCCCAGAAGGAAAATATATAAGGATTATATAATAATTGTGACTAGACAAATAAAAAATCATTTCCTCATGTCATTATGAGTCATCTGATATAGTAGTTCTTCTACAGTTTCATACTCTCAGTTGCGGTTTGTAAACTGATGAATAATGTCATCGTGTTTAGGCAACAGAGGGAAAAGATAGGGTTGGGGGAACAAGCGCTTACAAGGCCTATGACCCTTCTACTTAAAGTGTTCACTTGCCAATAGTTAAGGATATTCCAGGACCTTCCTCTTTTCTCAACCCCACTGTATTTTGTGTAAACGGTCCCACAAACTATTCTGAGGCATCAGGACTTTACCCCGCAGTGCTTCATCTTTCACCTTTCATTAGTATTTTCCCTTTTATTGAAGTTGCTTATCACCACACTGAAAATACAAAGAAATTTTCTGTCTGGATTTATTTTTAAATGACTCTAAAATGAATGAATTTACATTCTAATGTAGTAATTAACATAGACTACAAAAGTTTTCTGATAATAATTAGAGCATTTCATTAACCTTGAAATCAGTAGCATAAAACAAGCTGTGATAACTTACTCTATCCAAGGGGACATCATTATAAGTATGCTTCTTAAGGCTTGTTTGAATGTCTTCCATCTGAAGACTGCTTACCTATGCAATGTTGATCATGAATCAGACAACTGTTTACTTCAACCTATAATAACAAGGTCATAAAGTATATTCCTAATTTCTTGCCTTGCTTCATCCAGTAAAATATTTATTTTTTCATAAAATCCTGCTCATCTATTAATGTTTTATATATAGTAATTTGAACTTGTTTGTTTTTATTCTTATTTCACTTAAAATGCACATGGGAAATAATGATACTATGTGTCTGTTAATGTTTAAGACTTTGATAAATAATATTTTATATATGAAATGTGCTTTCATAAGGTCTTAAGGAAAATGTCACAGTAAAATTCCACAAACATATTTTATTCAATTCATTTATTTTAATTTTATTTTCTCTCTACTCATGTTTTTAAATTAATGCTTTGTTCAGGGGGCCAACTTCATTAGTTTAGCATTTTAAACCTCTTAGTATTTGTTGTATATCTTTGGGCTTCACTGTAATTTATCATTTGTTTCAGCACTTTCAGATTGAGAGGTAATCTCATTGCACTGGAATAAAATAGCTGCGTATGCAAGTTCCCACCTGTAAGAATTAACACTCCACAAAAATCATTATTTAGCTGTATCTCTCACCATTTGGTATTTATTAACCCAATTTACTCAGACATTTGAATAAAAGAAGAAACTTTGCTCAAAAATCAGGTTCAAATTTCTTAGTATAGTTATTTAAACTTTCCTTATTCAGCAAAAAAAAAGTTAACTTATGATTGCTTGCTTTATATTTACAGTGAGAAATGAAATAATTTTATCAAATAGATTACCTTTAGTTGGAATGATAAGATCTACATGCAGTTCTAACTACATCCATTAATTTTAAATAGTATTTAATGTTCATAAAACTTAGGTGATTTCTTAGTATATTCTTTAGTTCACAAACAGTCCTAGAATTCTTTTTACTCAGTGTTCGATGTCACTAAAGAAGGCACTGCCACTTAGACAACAGAGGTTAAGTTAGTGAACATTATAACATTAGCAACATTTTTTTCCCTATTCAAATTAAGAAATATAATGAAAGTAAAGAATGGCAAAAACTTGCAAATCTTCCTTTCAAATGTGCAAATATGTGGTTCTAACTTCTAGAAAAATGACTAAAAGCATCATTTAAACTTAATTCATCTTAGAATTGATTATTATTATTATTATTATTATTTTAACTTTAGGGGAAACTTGGTGTTCCAGGATTACCAGGATATCCAGGAAGACAAGGTCCAAAGGTAAAATATTTAGCTTGATTTTTACAGTTTATCAGCATTTTGTAGATACACTTAAAATTAATCATCTATGGTTACCTTTCAGTCTGTAATATAGAGATGATGAATCCTTAAAATATAATCTTATAAGGGAAAGTCAGAGGCGGTGTGGGCACCTGGAGTGCAGAGAGTTCAGAGATCCTAGGTGAGTTTGGATTGGAGTATTTTGGAGACAAACTCATGAAAGGAAGGCACAGTCAGACACTTCCTTGTAAGTGGAATAAGGACTATTCCAGGGCAGTATATTAATATATATAGAAGTTTTAAGTAGATGACAGGTGATGGATAATAGCTTTTGATTTCCTTTCTGGTACCCTGAAGGTTTGAATTACCACTTATATTTTTTTTAAAGAAAGAATAACTCTTCTTTCATCCTCTTTATTTTCCCTCATTTCCACAGAACTTGTTTCCTAGGGCTACTGTAACAAATCACCACAAACTTGGTGACTTAAAACAATGGAAACTGACTTTGTTACAGTTCTGGAGTCCAGAAGTCTAAAATCAAGGTGTCAGCAGGCCCATGCTCCCTCCAAAAGCCCTGTGGGAGAATCTGTCCTTGCCTCTTCCATCTTCTGGTGGCCCCAGGCACTTTTTGGCTTGTGTGCAATCTCTGACCCCTTCTCCACATGGATTTTTTTCTGTGTCTGTATCTTCTCTTCTTATAAAGACACTTGTCATTGGATTTAAAGACCACTTGGATAATTCAGGATATTCTCATTTCAAGATCCTTAACTTAATCACATCTACAAAGACCCCTTTTTCCAAATAAAGTAATAGTTGCAGATTCTAGAACATTTGGATATTAGATATATCTTTTGCAGGGGCACCATTCAACCCGTGCACTCAATGCACTCAAATTCTATGTTTGACTATTTGAAATATACATATTTTAAGCAAAAAGAAGATGTTTTAAAAATACATGTTTACCTTGGTGTACTAATTTTCCTCGAGCTAATTATAAAACTTTGCTAAGGCTGCATTTGATGTATTGCCTAGTTACATTAAGCGGTTAAATGATTTAATATGTAAATTTTGGTTTTTAATATTAAGGTAATTATATGCACATGAGATTATCTATCTATTTATCTATTATTTATCTACCTATATCTTTGTCATCTATCTATCCCTGTTTGATCCATTCAGGCTAGACAGGTTTAGTATATAAGAATACATCCTGGTTGGGTATAATAATCCCCAAATATATATTTATTAATAAGTTTCACAGATAAACAATGAGAGACAAAAATATCCTCCCTCCTGACTAATGTGAACTGCATGCACTTGTGACTCATCATCATGTGGCAACAGTATTTTAGGCTTGCTATGTGGTTTTGTCCTATAATATTTCACTGAATTTCTAGAATATATATTTCCTTGTATGCTAGGAGGTAATTGAGCCTTTCTGAAATAAGATTCATTTAATCTATGATTTTAAAATAATGCAAGCATCATTTATATGTTTCTGGCTACATTTAGAACACTGATTAATAATTTTTACCTTTTAAATACTGTGTCTAATACATTGTCCTGTCACCTAGTTACCTGCCTTTCAAATGTCAAGCATTTTAACAAGTGCTTTGAGTAAAAGAAGATATTTATTTAACCCACAACTTTAAACTATTCCTAGATTATTTGGTAAATTTTTTATCTAATTACTAAATTGAGTTGCGATGTGGTGGTGTTTAGATTTAAAAATGGTAAACTTTTTACACGTTACATGAATGAGTACAATTTTCTATTAAGTGTTTATTTGACATTTTTATCTTTTTCTGTTTTTCCTAAGTCAATCCTCAATTCAGTATTCATTGACTTATTTTTATTTACAAAATGGACCAGAATGACTAGAGAGAAATATTTCTTCCTAAAGGAATCAAACATTTTATTTTTACCCTTTAACCTAAATGTCTGAAATTTTGGTCTTTATTTTTTTCTATTACTTTTCTTCATAACTTTTTTCTATAGTCAAAAACATTTATGTTTCTCAGTTCTAAAACAAAAAATGATGGATACATCAAAGATCAAAGATAGCTTCATATTTTTTCCTATGTGGAAGCCAATGAATTTTGGATAGATTTAAGTCTTTATTGTACTAAAAATGAAATTCAGCTGCTAATCCCTTTCAAGCAATTTAAGGACTATAATTAGGCAATATAATTTATCCAATATCTTACTAGTAATATAAACCATACTGAGTATTTAAAAGATGCACTGCCATATGCACTATAAAATGATAGCTATTTCAAAAAGTAAAATCTATTTTAAGGTAGGATTCATTTATATTTAAAACAGAATTTAAAATAATTTTGAAATTTTCAGTTCACCGAAAGAGCCAATTTCACTATTAACCTTTGACTTTTTGGCCTTTTGTTGGCTGTTTAATTTTTCCATTTAAAAGCAGACAATGTCTTTTCATGGAAACTGTATATTTTCGTGATAATTTTTACATGAGAAAAGAAGAAGAATATGCCCATATATTACAAACTGTTTAGTTGGTGGATTGGACATTTTTGTCTATTTCCCGTAAATTTCTATGAGCAGAAACCATGTAAGAAAATAAATTTATTAAACATGAAATTGATGCTTAAGAGCAATTTAGTTGAATGGAGTCTCTATAAATGTGTTTGTGTTCTACTCAGGACAGATGAATATTTGTCCTCAAATTGAATTTGATAGAAGTGAATTACTTTCATATTGGATTATACTCACTTGTCAAATTCCTAGAGTAGTCACATAGTAATATTCTACCAGGTATAACTATCTGATTCTCTCTAGAGAAAGAGAGAAGGCTTTGAAAACCCTTCAAAAAATATCATTTGCAGACATTTTCCCCAATTGTGTATTACATGTCCTAACAATTGTCCTCAGGTTGATCACATAGTGGTCTCTGTAAGCATGAATTAGAATATATTGCTTAACAAGTCCTAAAAAGAAGTTTAGCAGCTCATACTAAGTTTTGTCCATCAAATCCCATAAGGCTTCATATACAATTTTCCTTACTTGTGGAGGAAATATAAATTATAACATCCATTCTGTATGTATCACCTGGGGAAATTGCAGGGTCCAGGAATGCAATGCCAGAGAGTCTGTCTCAGTATGTCTGCAGTGGGATTTGACAGTACACACTTTTAGCAGTCACCCCAGATTATTCTGATACAGAGGAGGCATTTACCACTTGGAGAAAGATTACTTTAGGTTAGTTCAATCCAAATGAGTGTAAACTGAAATAGACTCACAGGCATAGAAAACAAACTTATGGTTACCAAAGGTGAAACGGAGAGGGAGGGATAAATCAGGAGTTTGGGATTAAGAGATACACACTACTACATGTAAAATAGATAAACAAGGACCTACTGTATAGCTCAGGGAACTATATTCAATATCTTGTAAAAACCTGTAATGAAAAGAATCTGAATAAAGAATACAGATATATATGTGTAACTGATTCACTTTATACCTGAAACTGATACAACATTGTAAATCAAAAACAAACAAGCAAACAAAACAAAACACAAAGATGTATTCAAGTCAAAGAAGGCTTTGTTACATCTTCCTCAGTGCATGGGGAAGTGTGTAAAATCTTCATGTCTACTACTCTTTGCTAGACATTTTACACATTATTGCATTTAATCCATGCACGGGTCTGAATAGGAAAATAGTGAGTATTTGGAAGCCCCCCAGCCCACCCCTCCCAGGGTCTCATAGTTATTGGTAAATTGAGGAGCAAGGATTGAACCCTAATCTGCTCTATTTCATGATACAATGACGAGGCAAAGCAATCACAAAGTCATGTTCAAAGGAATCTCTCAGCAGATGAAAATCTGGATATATGTACAAGGTAAAATAGGGGAATCGTATTCCATTTGTAAAATGTAGCTGTTTGTGGATTAAATTACATAATGCTTTTACAGTGCTTATTACATCTTTAAATAATCATTATTTATTGTTAGCTATTGTTATCATTTTTATACCTTACTTTCCTTTATTCTGATTTCCTATAAGTTTCAAAGTACCTGTAAGATGCAGATGATTGCTCTCATTTTGTAGAAGAAAAAACTGTACTCATAATTATACTATAGTAATGTACCCAATTACTTAGGTGAATGCATGACAAACATAAGTCTTGAATTTATGTCTTTGGAATCCCACAAACAGATTTTAATGCTGAACTGTCTGACTTAGACTCTCAGTTAGATCTAACCACATTCAAACATCAAACAGAAAAGATGGAAGAAGATTTTTAGTCTTTATGATTTGACTCAGTTCTAAAGGTGTAAAATACTCAACTAGAAAGTGATAAGTATAAGAATACAATAATGTTAATTCAGGAAAAATATTTTATAAAATTCCTATTTTAATATTTGATTATTCATGCTTGTGAAAAATAAAATTTTTTTCAGAGTTGAAGCAAGTATGTAGAATTATAAGTCAAAAATTTATTTTATATGAAATGCCCTTTAATTGCTGTTTACTAATATGAGAAATGATATATTTGATTAATTAATTTCCTTAAAGTTAAAAACTAAAATGTTTTATCAATTCATGTTTTCAATGCTTCCAGGATTTCAGGTGTCACTGTAAGTTCATTTTTAAGTACATGAATGGAGGTTGTATGGTATCTTAAATTATATTTTTGATTTGAATGCTACCAGCTTGCGAGAATCATTGTGTTCCAAAAGACTTTCAGCTTGTGGCTAAAAATGTTAGTTACTGTACTCATTGTTTATTATTTTTATTTTTGTAGGGTTCCACTGGATTTCCTGGGTTTCCAGGTGCCAATGGAGAGAAAGGTGCCCGGGTATGATATACAAGTATATTGTTCTGGACTATCTAATGTAAATGTTCTTACATGAGTACCTATCTCTCAGCACCAGACTCACAATTTACTGTGATACACTGCGTATTGAAACTGTTTGAACTGTCTTTGGCAGGGTGTAGCTGGCAAACCAGGCCCTCGGGGTCAGCGTGGTCCAACGGTAAGTACCTTGATTTAAAATAATGATTTTCATTTTTCATTTAACTCTCCTATTTTCTTCAAAAATAAAAACTGATCCCGTGCCTTTAGATCTGCTTGGAACTAGATCAATTTCATCTTTGCTCTTATGTGCAGGGTCCTCGAGGTTCAAGAGGTGCGAGAGGTCCCACTGGGAAACCTGGTCCAAAGGTATCATCAGCACTTGTTCCATTTGGGCTTTCCTGTAAGTTCCTCTTCCAGGGGATGGATGTTAACAGAAGGAATCAAAACTGATTTTTTCCGGTTTTTGTGTTGTTGTTGCCAGGGCACTTCAGGCGGTGATGGTCCTCCTGGCCCTCCTGGTGAAAGAGTAAGTACGATACAGTCATAGCATATAAAGTAAATATTAATATGTTGCAAATGTTTAAATTTCTGGGAAAAGTTACAGTTACATGTGTCTGCAAATACACGTACACAGTCATCCACAAAATCTAGTCAGAGTTTAAAAATTCCTATTCTTATTTACTTTCATAAAAAAGCTTAATCAATTATGTGCTACTAATTTTGTTATAGAAATGAGAGAAATTATATGTCTAATTGGCCTATGATATCAACTTTTAAACAAAAAGAATTGTTTTCTTTTAAATACACATGTAACACCTATGCCTTCTTCTCCACTCCTCTTGCTTTCCATACTGATATTCACTTTGTTCCTGGAGCTGGCAGCAGCATTATGCTGGTAAAATGCAAGCTACCAGTAGCCATTAAGTCACAATCAATATACATTCAAGTCAAAATAAAACATCTATTCCAGTAAATAGGAAAAATATTTAGTAATTTGATTTTCAAATGATATAAAATAAAGCTAAATATACATAAGTAAGCATGCCCTTTATTTGGTTTTGGGTTTTTTTTTTGGCAAAATATAGCATTTTTTGTAGCCAGATTTTTAAAAAGCTATCCTCTTGAAAGAATTTTAAATATTCTGTATTACTGACAAAGAAATTAGATCATGACTTAATATTCTATAATTTTAATATTATACATTCTTATATTATTGAAATTTATAATAGATGTTTCACAAAAAGTAAAACAGAAATACCCTCTGACGTATAACTTAAAGCTGAGAATAAGTAATTTTTTAAAAAATAAACTTTCTATTTGTGAAGAAAAGTCACTAGATTGGACTCAAGAATAAACATTTAATTCCAGTTTTTTCAAATCTTTGGTTCAAATTTAATTAACTTTCTATTAAATGTTTCTCACTCTTGATGAGCTATTCCTAAATTAAGTTCATCCTGTACATTTTGACTTCATAAATAAAAGAATACATTTGAAATATTTTATGTCAAAGTCATTTTAATAAGAATATACAGCTAAATTAATTAAAATGGCTAAATCATTAAATGGAGTAGAACCATTTAACAAATTGTAGCATAACTAAGAGTTTTGCCTTTAAAGCGCAAACTATTCTCTTTACATATTTTGTTTATACATTCCAAAATTTCATGATCAACTATAAATCTTTATGATTTTATTTTGGAACACAACAGTGTAACCCAAGAACACGATCGCTTGTAATTGTAAAGACACTTTCAGAATAAGAAAAGTATATTCTGAGGATCAAAGTAAGGTTGATTTCAAAAAAATTTTTTAAGTAAGCTTGAAACCATTCCCAAGAAACATTTATACAGGTTTCAAGTATACAGAATATATTTCTTGTGTTCTGTGTAGTTGATCAGACATTTTCTACCTAATATATCCTCATTTTCTGCAAAGAATTTTAAGTATCATGAACTATTTGTTATGTCTTAGGCACACAGTTGAAGAACAATGAAAGTAATATCACAAAAATGTTTTCTTCAAACTATATGACTTGGGAGGTTCAAGGAGAGAATTTTGCAGTACAATTGGATTAGAAATGAAAAATACCCATTTTTGCCCATTTCAATGACCTTCTTTAAAAATATATTTATGTGTGTATATGTATATATATAGTATTATATGTAAAAATAATATATATTATATATATAAACACCCATTAGGATATTCTACAAGTTAAATATGATCCCTCATACTCATGATTTGCAGAGCATGGATGCCTGCTATTAAAGACTTAGTTAATACAGCTTTTACTTGGGTCTAAGATGATAAGATTTAGCAAAAACAAAACAAAACAAAATAAAAACAAAACAACTAAAGCACCCAAATAAACTGAATTTTAAGTAAACAATGAATAATTTGTGGCGTAAGTATGTCCCTTGCAATATTTGGGACATATTAAAATTATTCATTATTTATCTAAAATTTAAATTTTATTAAACATTTGGTATTTTATCTGACAACACTAATTGGGTTCCAACACTATCTTTACGCACTGAGTCTTTACGTAATTTCTACCTCACCTGGAAACTATTTTGATTAATACAAAGAGAATGTTTCAACATGTTTTTGTGTAATTGTATGTAGAAAGACCCACTTTTTCTTCTTTATTTTCTCTGGAGAAGTGATTTTTGAAATTTTTCTTTAAGAATTTAAATTCAAAATAAAGTTTTATTTTGAAAAGGAGCAAAAAATTAAAAGTAAAGAAATGACAATTTATGAAATTAGGATAGTAGAGCTTACTATATAACCTAAAGGAATACTATATTTTAAATTTTGAATTTAAAATGGTTTTTGGTTTATAATTTTCTTGCTCTTATGATAGATATTTAAGAATGATAGTTTTATATTTTAATGAGAGTACCAAAATTTCTAAGTTCCAAATATTTTCCCAGTGTTTTTGGTAATTACATGAGATATCTATTTTTTAAATGACATATCTAACTTTGAAGTTTCTTTTTGATTTTAAGATAAGATGTTGGTAACAGCAATAATTTGTGCTGATTTCTGAACTGTCATTGGCTTGAGAATGGTAATGAAATTTCCTGTGGGAAGGCTAAATTGATAAATTGAAGAGAGTAAATTATATTAAAGATCAACTTTAGTAAACTTTATTTTTTATTTAAGTATAAATAAATTCTAACAATTTTATTACTTAAGAAATTTTATTTATATTATGTTCCATTTTATATATATTCCTTTTAGGAATATAATTATCATGTTCTGGTCATATAACGGATTATCTTTCACCATCCTTTTGCTGCGACCAATGTAGTCCTTGTAATAGGGTCTACTTTATGCCTTTTAAAGATATGTGAATCTAAGTGTTGAATAATATAGTTAATTAAGCATCAAGTCAAGAGCAATATTATAAATGTATCTTTGGATTTAATATTAATGAGAATAATTATATAATAATGTTCTTTTCGTCTTATCTACAAAAGAAGTTTATACATGAGTAAAATGAGATAGTGACATCCTCAAAAATAAATACATTTTAAATATAGAGATTAGTTAAAGGTATCCTCTATGGTCTTTTTTTTTTCTTTTAATTTTGTATGACTGTAGAGTCAGAACATTTATAGAATCAATTTTAAAAATAATTGTTCTTATTGGGGGCTATGGACTTGAAATATCCTCCATTTATGGATGTTTGTAGCCAGTGTTGAAAGTAGATTATCTACAGGGTTCCTGATACATCCATGTTCTATTCACTTTTAATATGAATTCTAAATATTTACAGTGTTCTCCAGCTAAGACCATTGATGTGATGTGCAGTTTTGAGTACTGAATAGTATGGAAGATCATCCATTTTGCTTTTAAATTACCATAGACTCTCTTGTTGTAATGCAATTATCCTGCCATTATGGTAAAGAAGCTGTATTTTATATTGTTCTTTATCTGTAGAAATAAACTGCAACCTGTAAAGATGTGCCTTATAAGGTATATTCTTAAATTTCCCCACTGCTTTTTCTCTTCAGGGTCCTCAAGGACCTCAAGGTCCAGTTGGATTCCCTGGACCAAAAGGCCCTCCTGTAAGTGTCATGGTTTTTCTTTCTCTTTCTTCATTTGACAATGTTTTCAAATTTTGAAAGTCATAGCTTTTATATTAAATAATATCTGGATACAAATATGGATAAAAATTCCTATAAAAACAAAATTGTGCTTAATAATGCCAAAGAGTATGTATTTTCAGCTTATGAAGTTTATCAAATGTTTCTGAATCTAATTTAAATATATCTTATTAAATATTCCTTCAAAATATATCAAAACTAGAACAACATGAATATTATTCTCTCAACTACTCTTCTACTGCAATGAATATTATTGACAGCATTAAAAATCATTACTGAATCTTAAATATTTGGTACATCAATTTCTTTTTTAGTTTCCATTATCCAATGTATCCTTCAAAATGTCACTTCCTAAATATCCTCCAACATTCTGACATTAGTTATATCACATTAAGATCTATTTATTTGTATTTACTATTTTTGCCTCTATAATGTATTTTTCTTAGAAAATGTAAGGATAACCCTTCCTGAATCATTTCCTTTTTATAAAATTTGTTTAGAACCACGGTCTGTAGAATATCTTCATCAAATATTTTCACAAAGTTAATTGAACTCTTTTACTTTCGCACAAATATTCGTGGGAATATAGGACATGCTCAGTGCTCACCTGCTTTTTTCTCTCTCTCTTTTTTTTTTTGGCAACCTATTCAGTTTATTTATGAGTTAGAATCAACTTACTGTCTTAGTCCGTACCGGCTGCTATAACAAAAAAACACAGATTGTGTAGTGTATAAACAGTAGAATCTATTTGTTAGAGTTCTGAAGGCTGGAAGTCCAAGATCAGCATCCCAGAATGGTGAGGTGAAAACCCTCTTTCGGGTAGCAGACTTTTCACTGTCTACTCTCTGGAACCTCTTTTATAAGTCACTAGTTCCATTCATGAAGGTTCCATGAAGGTGACATAAGCGCTGCCCAAAAGTTCCATCTACTAATAACATCACCTTTGAGGGTTAGGATTTCAACATCTGAATTTCAAGGGGACACAGACTTTCAAACCATAGCACCCACCTGTCTAAGGAAATTGTTCTCACAGTGTGGTCCCTGGACCAGAAGATCAGCAGCACTTACAATTCGTTAGAAATGCAACGTCTTGTCTCCACCTCACTCACCTAATCAGAACTGTAGGAGAGGGGCCCTGTCTGTGTCTTAACGAACTCTCTAGATAGTTCTGATGCATGCTAGTGTTTGTGAACCACTGTTCTAGTCCAGAGTAGACAATGCTATTCAAACTTTAATGTGCATGTAAATCATGTTGGTATTTTGTTAAAAATGTATATTTTAAATCAGTAGGTCTGGGATGGGTCTTGAGACTTGACATTACTGGCAAATGTCTAGATGATGCCAATGCCAGTGGTCAATGGGCTGTACTTTGAATAGCAAAGTTCAAAAATGTTTTGGCTGAGAATAAGACCAACATAGTTTGAATATTATCTATGCTGTAGGGAACTAAGTATAGTTAAAATTTTCAGTCAGTGATTTGAGAACCAAATGTTTTCTCAATGTAATAATACCAATAACTAATTCCTAGTGACAGTTTTACTCACATCCTGGTTATTTTCACTTTGCGGCACATTGATATAGATTTTTGGCTGAATATTTTAAACTGATTTTTGAACTGAATCTTTTTTTAAATTTTTATTGGAGAATAGTTGATTTACAATGTTGTGTTAGTTTCAGGTGTACAGCAAAGTGAATCAGTTATACATATACATATATCCAATCTTTCTTAGATTCTTTTCCCGTATAAACCATTACAGAGTATTGAGTAGAGTTCCCTGTGCTATATAGTAAGTGCTTATTAGTTATCTATTTTATGTATAGTAGTGTGGATATGTCAATGCCACTCTTCCAGTTTAATCCTCCCCCCTCCTTCTCCCTTGGTAACCATAAGTTTGTTTTCTACATCTGTTGAACTGAATCTTTTTGGCAAAACCACAACAACATGCACCTTGTGAGAGGAAGTTATGTGAGGATTTTTATATATGCCAATATTTCAAACATTGTACATCCCAATGTTCTCATTTCTAATAATTATATATAATTTAAATAATTATAGTTAGTCAAATATAGTCCAGTAACAATCTTGCATAAATGAACGATTCAGAAAATTATAAATTAAGATGTTAGAAATTTAAATAAATGTTACAAATGATATTTTTAAACATGTTGAAAATCATTTATAAGTAAATAAATATATTCTCCAATTTTTAAAAAATTAATTAATTTTTTTGCTGCGTTGGGTCTTCGTTGCTGCATGCAGGCTTTCTCTAGTCGTGGCGAGCGGGGGCTACTCTTCATTGCGGTGCGCGGGCTTCTCATTGCGGTGGCTTCTCTTGCTGCAGAGCATGGGCTCCAGGCGCGAGGGCTTCAGTAGTTGTGGCTCACGGGCACTAGAGTGCAGGCTCAGTAGTTGTGGCACACGGGCTTAGTTGCTCCACGGCATGTGGGATCTTCCCGGACCAGGATGGAACCCGTGTGCCCTGCACTGGCAGGCAGATTCTTAATCACTGTGCCAGCAGGGAACTCTTGTTCGCCAATATTTTTATATTGAGTTTGAATAACCCCCTCTTTCTCTGATTACTTTCAAATGTGATTTTAGCTCACATATTCGAAAAATGAATTATTTATTGTGAAATACTGACTTAAATGCTGAAACTCTCTTACTTTTTAAAATAATTTTAGACACTGTGTTTAAAATATTATTTTTATCTCTAAGTCTTGCTCTATTACAGCAAACATATCAAGAAAAGTTGTTATCTATATTATTGTGTTATGAAAGGATTAATACAAATAGCTAGTATTAAACAAAGGATAATATAGATACTGTCTGCATATAATATTGTTTACTCACTATTTCAGTTTTGTTCCAAATGTAATATTGTCATGCAAAGTTGCACATACAGAGAAGTAAAAATATTGTTGCAAAAATGATTTTGCACATAAGATTCTTTCATAAGTATTTTGAAGCCATGTGCATAGATCATTGTTTAGCAACATAAAATCCAGTGATATGTGTAACTTCAACATTATCATACCATTTATATTTGTACAAATTGTTAAGAAGTTTCCCTCATGTAATATAATTTTATTGTCAAGAAAGCCATTTTTTCCTCAAACTTTTTCAGTCCATTCTCTCATGTATCTTTCAACAAGTTTTGAGCCATTGATCATGCATGCATTTTGTCTCTAAGGAGTATTAGAAGTATAATAAATGCCTACACTTGAGAAACATGTAGTTGGCTTGGAAAGACATGACACTGTTAAGGAACATTGCTTTCACTGCTAAACAAAATGAGTTTTATACTCTATTTCTCTGACAAATGAAACATTAGTGCGTGAAATAAGAGTACCTATCATGTAGTTTTATATATAGTTTTATAACATATAGAAAAGAACTGTCTTCATTTCTTTGATATTTAGAAGGAAGGATTCAGGTAGAGGGATAGAACCAAGCTCCTCTTCCTTCAAATTAATTGATTCATTTTCATTGTAATCAGGAAATATATATATATATATATATATATATATACATACACATATATATGTTAGATATATACATAAAAAATAAATGAAAAAATATATATATTCACATAGACACATGTGGAGTATGGATTAAGCACTTGGAATGTTCATGTTTAGAGTCTGTTAAACTCATGCCAGTGTCAGCATATAGTTATCCCGATTAAAAAATTAGGTGATTAGGATTTATAACATGACTACTATAAGATACATTCTATTTAGAGAAAAGTCAAAACTCAGTGCCAGTGTGAAGTGAAAAACATCTTAACATTTGTTTATAAGTGTCGCTTCACGGATTGTTTTGCTGTATATGCACCCCCCCACCCATTTAGATGAACTTGTTGTCACTACTCTTCACCAACAATATTAAAGGGGCAGTCCATTTTGATCAATAAAATTATTATATTTAAATTAATGCCATGAAATTATTTGGTAATTAGTATGTTTATTTTATTGGATAGTAGTGTGAAGCCATTAAAATTACTTAGGATTAATCAATTAATATTAGGAATAAATACTTAAGAAAAGTGATGATGATATGAATTCTTGTTTTTTTTTTTTTTTTTTTTGGCTGTGTTGGGTCTTCATTTCTGTGCGAGGGCTTTCTCTAGTTGCGGCGAGCGAGGGCCACTCTTCATCGCGGTGCGCGGGCCTCTCACTATCGCGGCCTCTCTTGTTGCGGAGCACAGGCTCCAGACGCGCAGGCTCAGTAATTGAGGCTCACGGACCTAGTTGCTCTGCGGCATGTGGGATCTTCCCAGACCAGGGCTCGAACCCGTGTCCCTTGCATTGGCAGGCGGATTCTCAACCGCTGCGCCACCAGGGAAGCCCTGAATTCTTTATATAGTCTATTTACACTGCTCCCACAGGATATGTAGGAAAGCCATTAAAAATCATGTTGCATTCATCCCACGTGACATTTTTTAGATGTAAGATCACTGTTTTAAAGAGTTATAATATTTTACAGTAAAAGTGTAATCTATACTTTTCACATCAGCAAATATAACGAGATATTTAATTTTTATACTTACAGATTTGCTAAAAAACATGTAAATGACTTATACTGATTGCAAAACTCATCATTTGAGATGCATTTTAGCGTGGTGGGAAAAAAGCACCTGACTCATGTTTATTATCCTTTAGCTGTCGCCCTCTATAATTTTAGTTAAAACTTTTACTACTGCCCTCAATCAAGGGCGTATTTATTCCCATATGTATCAAAATAGTGATAGAGCACAGGATTTGTTTTTATTTACTATTTTGAAATACTGAACCTAGATGAGGTCCACTAGCAATCAATTACTTATTTATGTGTCTCACCTCTAAACCGAGAACGATACACCTAATGCCTAATACATAGATATGTAATATATGTTTTTGAAAGAAGGGATGGGTAGATGATATCCAAGAACATTTTGGGGACTTGGTTAAAAACATTCCAGTTTTGGTCCTTTGGGTGAATGGGAATAGAATCACTGAGATGGTCCTGGAAAATATGAACAGATCACTGAGCAAGCTATGAGCTTGTGAAATATCATAACAGGCTTTAATTAGAGCTGATAATTTAACCAGTGTGTCAATAAAGATGCAATCAGGAAGCAGAGCTGGTACTAGTCACTGTCGGGAAGGCTTTCCACTGAAATGTTATAACCAAGCTAGAAAAAGTCTTATTCCAGTGGGAAAAAAGCTATCTGTGAAAATGATCTTCTTTTGAAATACTTTTTTTCAAACTCAATTTACAAAGAATTGATATTTGAAAATAGATTTACATAAATAATGTATTTTTAAATAAATAAGTAGGTTGATTCAAATAATTAACATACTGTGAGATGTATACCTGTTATCATTAAAAATGTTATTACAATGATCATTTCTCTTTGTTTATCCATTCTCACCTAAGAATATCTCTGCCTATGCTTATTATACATGTTTTGAAAATTGAACTTGGTGCTTAATGGTTTCTGAGTAGGATGAATAATCCATAATGCAGTCTAAAGAAGCAATCTATTTCTACTAAGTATCTAAAACATAAGAACCTCACAGAGTTGTTTACTTTAAGTACTTAGTTAATGGCTTCATTTATTTTTTCAGTCATGACAAAGACAGCATCCTTTACTGAAAGTGATAACATAGTAGATGTGCTCTCTAGTGTTTAATAAACATTATGCTTCCAAGAGGGTATTTAAGAAAACCTAATGGGAAAAATTTGTCCGGATGACTTCTAAAATTGAGCATTGCACCTTGTTTCCTTTACTTGAAGCAACTGGGAAGTAAAATGCCATTGTTTATAAGTTTGTATTTCTTTCACATTCTTGTCAGTTAGAAGCTCAGACCACCACTAGAGGATACTATCTATCTCTGGTATCCAACTCTCAGTGCCCAAGAAATTGTATTAGGAACACATCACCAAAAAGAGGGAAAAATATTCATTTGTCAAGTACTGAGGAACTAACATTTTTACAAAAATAAAAATGCAAACCAATATGAATATGCTTTTTGAGAAGAAAGATGCTAATGAAATATAAATGTAAAATATTCAGATTACAGTTGCACAATTTTCTCCTGGTCTCATTTATAGCTATAGATATGCTAAAAAAGATATATACACATTCTACCATATATGAAGTCAACAGAACATCAAAATAAGATATCTAATGAAGATATAAGAAAATTGCCTAACATGTATTTAGACTGTAAATAATTCAAGAAATATTTATGATGTTCGATGTTTAATATTTGTGATTTCAGGGACCACCTGGAAAGGATGGCCTGCCAGGACACCCTGGGCAACGTGGAGAGACTGTAAGTGACCCCAGTCTTCTGATTCAAATTTTCTATCTCAAGCACTTCATCATTTCACAGAAAGATACTTTATTATTAACAAGTCAATTACCAGGTTAAGGACAATGGTGAAATTAATTCCATTTAATCTTTCAAAAATATATTTGAAATACATAAATAGACCTATGTTTGTATCTAAACATTTAAATAAATATACTTGAGGACGTGGATGTTACTTGATTTTCCTTATTTTCAATAACAGCACTTTAGGGATAAGTTGATGGAAAAGAACTCGTTGTCTTTTGGATACCTCCACAAGGTTGTCAGCCTTGACCCTTTCACATAAGTCTTTGTTACAGATATGTTCCATGCTACCCTTTCACCCTTCCACTCTCTAAAAGAGACACATTACAATAAACTGTGCAGATAATATATTCTTCTATCCAAAATTAAGGGATGAAATATTTCCTGCTGTTGGAACTGTAAGGCTGTAATTGGTCTAGAACTATGTCAAATGCATTCTCTCCTCTCAAGTAGGAAAATGGAAATGGAAAAAAAATGTAACTTAAAATATGGGGAACATAACATTAAATACATTCTCTGAACAACTTATGTGCATAACAGAGATGGACAGCGGGGAAACTGGCAGCTCAACTATGGTTTAAGAATCCTGGCGGTTTTGTTTATTTATTCTGCCACTGTTAACAAAACTTTGTATCTGGCTGTTACAGTGGGATGGTAGTCTAATAAGAAATCACCATGGATTAGCATGTTTCCTTGGAATCAATTCTTGGTTCCTAACATTGATTAATTTTATCCAGATTTCTTAAGGAAACCACAACACAGACTACCTTTGACTGTGTGGCTCAAAATTATCTTAGGGTATTCTGCCAGCATGAACACATATTTGGGGTTCAATAGAAATACTGGATAACAGATCTGAAAACATGATGATTTTCTACATAGGATAAACAATCTGGCAGCAACAGCCAATTCCTGTTTTGCTCACCAAGTGACAATTCTTAGTGTAATGACTTCTTAGTTTTAGTCAGATTGTAAGCTTCAAAGTCTTGGATTACAAAAGCAAAATCAAGAATGATTTTAGTGAGACCAAAGAGTAAAATTGTTTGGGTTTCCTCTTGAGAAAGACATCTCCATGATGAGCAAGAAATAAACTCTCTAAAGGATAATCCACATTCAAATTTGCAAATGCATTCTCATTCAAATATTGCAGTCAATCATTTTTAACTAAGTCATGGTATAGCTTCTTGGGACTACCTCTCAAATATTTCCAAAATGTCTTTTGAGGAAGGGGTACCTAGAGAATTATCATTATAAAATCCCTTTTGACTTTAATTTAATCAAGAGCTTCTGCTTCTATCCAAAGTAACCATATTATATATAACATTTAAAGTTAAAGGGGAAAACTAGCACATTAACTAATGTTTCTAGGATGGATGTTCTCATCTAGTAGTTTCTTGTAAACAACAACTAGAATTATGTCTGGAAAATTGTATTCCTGATTTCAAATCCACTTTAAGAACAATAATGAGTCACCCTATCACCAGGAACCTTTCTTTCTCACCTTGTTCTGTGTTGACTGTGATTCAAAAGATTGTCTTGTCCAAGACTCAGAATCTAGGGCATCTATATTTTGATATATATGTTTCCTTTTTTTAAAGAAGAAAGTATTTTATTATATTTGAGATTTGTCCCCATTCAGAAATCCTTGAATTGAAGGTTCATTCTGACATCTTACAATTTAAAGCTTTTTAAGACCACTAGGAATAATTAGAGATAGTCTTTATTATATTGAAACAGCGCACGTTTGTCTCAGAAACACAGTGCCAAATCATGCTTTCACTGTAGAGGTGATCAGAATAGGAATTCCATTTTTATTACTCATGTATCAAATTAACTTCTGTTTTTTGGGATTTTGAAAAACATAATTTAACTTATTATCCTAAAATTAAATGACAAGGAAAGTCTTATTACATGACAGTATTAGAATAATCACACTCCATTCTGATTTATAAAAGTTTTCTTAATAAACTTGTTTATTATTGAAACTTAGTTTTTTTAATCAGTTAATTTTCATAATTAATTATTATTGTGATCAATTTCGTGTGCTATTCTTGCTCTCACAGTTACTAAGGAAAAAACTTTATAAGACTAATTTTTTAAAGTCCTGATTGCACTTACATCTTTATGTCAAACTCTGTGATTAGAAATTGGGCCAAAGGCGATCCAGACAGAGGGAACAGATTATACAAACATGTGGTGCATGGCTGTTTAGGGAAAGTTGAGATTGTGTAGACTTGGTAATGGATATTTCATGACATATGCTTAGCAATGAGTTGAATAGATTTGCTTTTGTGGCGTGATAACAAGTGGACAGGTGAGTGAACCTGACTTGAAAAACTGTAGTGGTCAAGGAAAGTGGCAAGTATAGTTCAAATAAGACAGGTCTACTCGACAAGAGAGAGGAAGCTGGATTTGCGAGTTTCTGAGATGACATGGTAGGATTAAATGACTGAGCTTGAGGACCTGAGGAAAGTCTGGGATCTGAAGTCACTTTGTTAATAAAGGGAGAGAACAGAGGTGGAAAATCAAAGGAGAGGATTCACTTAGTGTGAACAATTTTGAGAATGTTAAACTGAGGAAAAAGCATAAGAAGGCATTGATAACAATTGTGACCATGGAAGTTATTGAGATCATCTAAGGAGTAGCTAGCATGTGGGACTAAATGCTGTAAACAAATGATAAGAGTAACAGCACTAAGAGCTGTTAGCTCTCAGTGAAAAAGAAAAACAAAATATTATGTACATATATGCTTACATATGTGGGTACAAATTTCCACACCACTTAGTTCCTGAAAAGTTAAAATTAAGCAGTCAAGCTAAGTAAATGCTATAATATATTTCCCTTGAATTGATTCACTTTGCTGTTGCTGTTGATAACTCAAGTGGAAACTTGATGGTCTTAAGAATTAATGTATTTTTTTAATAGATCTTTATTGGAGTATAATTGCTTCACAATACTGTGTTAATTTCTGTTGTACACCAAAGTGAATCACCCATATGCATACATATGTCCCCATATCTCCTCCCTCTTGAGCCTCCCTCCCACCCTCCCTATCCCACCCCTCTAGGTCATCACAAAGCACTGAGCTGATCTCCCTGTGCTATGCTGCTGCTTCCCACATGTCGATGCTACTCTCACTTCGCCCCAGCTTCCCCCTCTCACCCCATGTCCTCAAGTCCAAAAAAAAAAAAAAAAAAGAATTAATGTATTTTAAAAATAGGAGAAATTTGTTTTCTTTCCCCATGGCATCAATTAAAATAATTACAAATACAGATTCTTTTCCTTTTTCCTGCTTTTAAGTTTTGTTTTTATAAAAAATGTAATCACAATTATCTGGAAGTTCATGATACAAGTGTGGGGCTAGTTTCTGCTCTTTGCTTTCTAACTTTCTTATTTCCAATCAGATGTTATAATGAATAAAACTTTTGCAAATACTATTTGCTTTAATTCAGTTCTTTGGCAGGTTTTTCTGTCAGTGTTTTGAATCTTTATCCAACTGTTAAGTCTCAATTAACTCACATGAGAAGGAAATTTGCTAATCATAATACAGTCATGCAGAATGAATAACCCAGGAGTCTAGAGAAATATAGATACCAGAATATAAGCCCAAAGGCTTTGTTTAGTGAGTGCATGTGCTCACATATACTGGATTTTATTCTAATGACTGCATTATATGCAAGGTACATTTGTAAGTATATTCTTTTGGGTTTTAAGAAGGAGCACTGATAAAATGTTGAAATAATGACAAAGCATGTAAAGCTTTCTTTTTATACATTTATTTTTATATCTTTTTAATTTTATGAGATTGTTGGAATGCAGGAAAGAGAAATGTATTAATATCACAGACTGTAGATTTATCTCTGTATAAAGAACCAGTGGACTGTTTCAAAGAATGTCTAAATCCTCATTTATTTCATCCATAAACGTTTCTCGATTAAAATTTCTATGTTGTCTGACACAGTGAAAGAGGGCTAAGAACACATTTTTGCTCCAGCTTCATTCCATTTTCTTGTTTTCTTTTTTAAGCTTATTGAAAGTAATCATAGGACTATAGTGTACAATAGTAAAGATGTTAAATTTTAAATATAAAAAGAACTGGAATGTAATAATTCATAGGCATTTAAAAATAAGTATTTCTAGCCAAAAGATGACTTTCTTTTAATGTGAATTATTCAACTATCTCAGAGAATTTTAATTTATGCTTCGTGTCCTGGATAGCTTTTATAGATTTTTTTTTTTTACCTTAGGGGTTTCAAGGCAAGACCGGCCCTCCTGGGCCAGGGGGTGTTGTTGGACCACAGGTACGTTCCATTTACTTTATTTTCCTAACAAGATTTATTTTCTTGTTTATATTTTCACCTTTGCTAAGTTGTGTAAAATTTGCTCATTTTATTGTGAAAAGTTTTTAATTGAAATTTATGTATTTTTGTACTTTGGATGGCATTTAAATATATAATTTGCCTACATCAAATGAACTTCAGCAAACCATCAGTTAGCTAAAGCGATTTTTCAATTGCCTGAATGAATAAAAGATAAAAATAAAATAAATGACAATAAGTCAGAAAGTTCACAATGAAGGTGACATGAAAGCCTGGTCATGGCATCATCTGCTAAAAACACCACATAATTTTTAAATAGATTGGCCATCATCTTTTTCGGGGATTTCAAATTATAAAATGACTTTAGTTTTCTGAGTAAAAATTAGATTTAGAGGTATAATATATTAGAAATATAAAGCTTCTAACACAATTCTTCTAAAATGTTAATATTTGCATTATATTACATGTTTCTTAAATTTTTTGTCTTCATAACAATGATTTCCATCAGTGATAAAATATTAGTGTGTAATCTTTGAGTATATAGAAATAATGGCAAAGACAAGTAGCTTTTCCAAGGGAGGTGGCAGAAAGAATCTCAAAAATTGATGCAGTATCCTGAATTATAGTATTAACTACTTATAGAAAATAATTCACGGGGATAGAAAACAATGTTTTTATTCTGGTGTAGCGTATTGAATGGACAAGACACATCTAGTTTACTCAGCTGGAATTTTACCCCTGCTAATAACAAATTATAGCAAAAGAGCAGTTGATTGAGTGTTTTAATTATTTAATTGCTTTAAGTAGTCTTTTCTCAGCCTACAATTAGTTCTTAATACTTTGTAACTCAAACACACATCACACACACAGAGAAATACAAAACTGCGTCTTCTTTCTAGGAATACGTGTGATAGAAGCAAAAACGAAGAATTCTTGGATTGGTTGATCCCTTTTATTTCAGAGATCACTTTGAAGCCAAGGGAATTTCTGTTTGCTACTTTATAAAGAAGAAAACAGTGTGCATGATGCTCTTTTGCAGACTTCTGTGTGTGTGCTGAGCCTTCCTTTTAACTGCTTATCAGTTTTAATTTTTTAAAAACCCTCTAAATAATTGTTTTCTTCTTTATTCCAAACAACTTCACAACAATTTTCTGTGGAAAAATCTAACTGAAAGAATGATTCCTATTATGTTATTCATCTATGAACAGAAATAGAATTAAGGCCCCAACTAGAATGTAAACATATTGGGGCTTAACTGAACATTTCAGGTTCTCACGATTTTGAAAATTCATCTCTGCCTAATGCAGACATCTGGTTTCTGAGCCCCGTGTTCTTTTTTGTCTCCCTACTTTAAGGCATAAAAATAACAGGTGTGTTATTGAATATGCATCTTCATTGGATTATTTTTCTTTATTAGTCCTTTTAAGAAAGAAAATTCTATAGCCTATTTCACATGTAACCGTATTTTCATGTTAGGACAAAGGAAGTGATTTAATAGGAGCAATATTGATTGCAATGCTTGATACTCCTTTTTTTGTGAGGTCATGTGAATCACCGCTCATTTTTGTCTCAGTGGTGATAGCCATTAAATTAGGATCAGTTCTACATTCCTTACTATTGAAATTCTGATCAGATGTTTAAGGAAAAATTCCTTTGGGGAGAAATGTTTATGCATTAATGATAAGTTGGGGACCTTCAGCAATACATAGTTAAAGGAATTTAAACCTAGAAATGTACACTCAAATTCGGGATAGATGTTTTTTTTTTATCCAAGACCAAAAAAGTAAGAATCTGTTGCATTTTTAGAAAAGTAACAGAGAATGATATTCCATAAGCAACTTCAGTAACACATTCCACTGTTTAACAATCTTAGCATTTGGAAACTTTCCCTTTATATATCTTTAACTTAAATCCTTCATTTTGCTTTTTTCTAAGTGGTGATAGAGAGCAACTGGTCACCATTCTCTATTTACACTTGAAATAGCACCACAAACCAGCACCACTCAGGGGACACATAAGTGACCTACCATTTTTCACTTTGGCATTTGCAGCAGTTTAAGGCAGTGGGCTATTTGTTATAGTCTTTGGCCGAAAGGAACTGCCAACCCAAACTCATGATCTTCAGGGTCCCCCTGCCACATTGTCTAGACTTTGTCAAATGAACGTAGATTAACAATTGGAAGGTCTGCAATCATGGAAATTCCAAGGAGAACCACTTTGGTTGTTTGGGTTCCAGGGGATATGAGCTTATTATCAAGCAGTGATTCATTGAGTAGTTACCAATGTGGTACCAGTGCCTCTTTTACTCCTAAACTCATTTGACACCTAATATAAAAAGAGGGGAGGGTATGAAATTATAGTGAAAAAACAGTTTTTAACAATACTTGGCCTCACTCTGAAACAATCTGGTATTAAATAAAGAAAACAGCTCTTTGAATTTCTCTATATATTTCCCTTATACACTCAGATTTTAATAAAGATTACACATAATCTTTCAGACTTCTACCAGGTAGTTTACTTTCAGTGCTTTATATGCAGTTTTGTAGGACATCATGAAAATAATTGAAAATGATAAACCTTTGTGAAAGGGAGTGATATTTGTTTTGGGTTTGTGTTATCTTTGCCAAAAATAAAAGAGCAATCTAATGAAGATTGTTTATCCAATTTAGGGACCAACTGGTGAGACTGGTCCCATAGGTGAACGTGGACATCCTGGTCCTCCTGGCCCTCCTGGGGAGCAAGGTCTTCCCGGTGCTGCAGGAAAAGAAGGTGCCAAGGTACACCATGCTCAAGGAATTTTCTTGGCTGAAAACATCCATTTACTTTTTACTGTAACTTCTCATTACTTGTCCATAGATTCTCTAAATGTTGGTGTAGTATTTAAATGAATGTCAGAAAGATATGTCAGTAACATATTCAGTTTATTGTATCTCAAAGCATGACTGAACAATATATAAGAACAGTTAGTTCTATTGACCATAAAACCATCCATTTATATACACTCAACTGTGGATAGTAGTTCATTTTAATGTATAGGACATTCCACTCAATACTCTCATCATTAAATGGTATTCAGGCTCTACTCACAGTAGTTTAGAGGTAATTACAATTTTGTTTCTGGAAACATGTAGAGTTTACTCTCTATGATGGATGTATATTATATTCTTTAGGGTGACCCAGGTCCTCAAGGTGTCTCAGGGAAAGACGGACCAGCAGGACTACGTGGTTTCCCAGGTGAAAGAGGACTTTCTGGAGCTCAGGTATAATTAACATATTAATAAAATATGTGAATAAAATTGCTTATTAGAAGCATTGTTTTAGGTCTCAACTAAATAAAGATTCATGAGTAATTAAAGGGAAATATGTAAGCATATGCATTGGTTGTCATAATACGTATAGCAATATACATTAGTGTCTGGAAACACTTCCTAATATTCTCATTTTATCAGTCATACATCTCCTCCTATTTATATTCAATTCACATCAATTCATTTTCTTTGCTTTTCACTTTTCCCAGGGTGCACCTGGACTGAAAGGAGGAGAAGGTCCCCAGGGCCCACCAGGTCCAGTTGTAAGTATGATTATAATAAATAGCCATGCTATCCATGATTGCAAATTACAGCTCTTCTTTCATTACTCTCATGCTGTGATCCCACAGTGTGTGGAAGAGAAAATAAACACATGTCAATCAAATCAGTCAATGCCTGGTTTCTACCAGTTGCATGCTCTAATGAGTGCAGAAACAAAAGAGTTTAGATGACTGAAAATATTTATTTTACCACTGTTGTCAAGAGGTAAAAGGAGCTATCTTGCTTCTTACAATACCTGAGGAAATAAATCGTGATTTGTCTGATTCTGAGTACTTGATGAGACTTGAATTTTATAAATGCTCATTAAAAAAATCCCGTAAGTGTGAAAGGCATATATCCATTTTGTATATTATCTAGATTGCTTTATTTAGTCAATGTAACCTTATGAAATAATCGGCGAATGAGTAAATATCAGATTTTTATTTTCTTGTGATACATATAACCCTCCAGAAAGCATTAGAATACAGCCTTCATTTTTTTCCATTAATTTACCTTCATTCTTAGCTGTACTGTGTGAAGTTACCAATAACAGCCAAACTACCAATTTTAGCGGTTTCTTCTCATTCTCCATTTTATTTCACCAATCTAAAAAGCTGAAAGTTGCCTTAACTTGCATCTCAACTTCTTTATATAACATATTGAAGTCATACTAGTTGTACCTCCAAAATATTTCTTTAATTTGTCCCCTTTTCTTCATTTCCACTACCACCATATTTGTTCAGACTCTTTCCTTTCTCTCTTTGCTTAATAGTGTCTTATCTCCTTGACTCTCTTTCTTACCCTCTTCTGTTAGTTTTGCCCACTGATTGTAGAATTATAGCTTAATACACAACCTTAACTCTTCCATTCCTCTGCTTATACATATCTCATGGCTCCACACTGTCTTTGGAAACCAAACTCCTTATAAGTTTCTTCAAAATTTGATCCCAATCACTATAGTCTATTTTATTTTTCTTAAGGCCTACATTCTAATTCTAGCCAATTTAATGCACTGAATTTCTTGCTTATCATACTGCCACAATCTTTATACTTTGCAGAGAATATACTTTATACTTTTCTTCTTCTTCCAGGAAACCCCATTTTTCCTTTCTCTATTTGAAAAAAATCCTACTCATCCATAGAGATCAAGCTTAAATGTTAAAATCTCTATAAGGTCATCTTTGGACAATTTGCTTCCATTTCATGTATTAGTGAAATTTCTCCGCTCTTTGTGCTCTTTGTTATGATTTGCATTTTAGAAATTGCATTGGAATATATTTGGTTGTCTCTTTCATTAGACTGTGAGTTCCTTATGTTACTTTGGTTACATTCACAGCACAGTGCTGTCAATATAATCATTCCATATCTACCTATTTAAATTTATCATACATCCTGATATTGGAGTAAAGTGTATATAGCATAAATAATACTGAGAACATAGCAATATAATCTTTGGCAGATTGATTAACATTATATTTAACCTGTAGATCATACAAATGTCATTGCAATGATTATGGTGGGTATGGATATCTGATAAGGATTTTTTTAAAAAGAAAAATAAGACTTTTCAATAACTATATTTGATATTCATAAAATTATATAGAACATTTTAAGATATCCAGATAAGTTAGTGGTGGTAGCACGAGTAGGAAAAATAGTTGAATAAGACAGAAGTGCTTATTTGAGCATAGATAGAATCTTCAAAATTTTCAGTGCAATGCAATCTATTTATCCAGAACTTCAGGTTCTAAAGTGAATTTTAGTTTGGAATATGGATGCATTTTTTAAGATCAATGGTTATTGCATCTGTGAAACCTGAATCATGAGCACAACATTTAAATTGTTTAAAGTTATTTTTTAGGAGCCAAGCAAACAATGTTATCTGAGGTCTTTGGACAGTTGAAATCAATATATCTGTAGGGTACATAATATGCCCAGGAGATATATACTTTAATAGAATATTAGTCAACAATTATCCGGTTACATGTGAAAGAACATAGTAAATTTGATCAAAAAGATCTAATATTTATTCATTTAGCATCAAGAACTGTTTATTTGGCAATTACTACTTACTTCCCTGTATACAATTAAGCTCCACAGAAGATATACCTCTAAAAGACTTAAAATAAGGGAAACAATTTTGAAAAGAAACACGCCAAAGACGAAATAGCACTATAAGACAGTCAGTGATTAAATGCCTAATGATATACAAACAACAAATATTAATTATTCAAGGGCAGGGGAAGAGAAGAGAAATCAGTAAAAGGGTCATGCAGGAGGTGGCCCTTGAACTTGGCTTCAAAGAGTATAGAGGATTACAAAATCATTAAGATCTAGAGAATGATACTAGGAAAGAGATAAGGTGTTTAGGGAACATCTGGTCTTACCAAAGTGTGGCACCTTGGGAGAGGGACTAAAGTGTGATGAATTCTTGCTAGGATCCAGGTACTCTGCTATGTATTTACATAATATAATGCTAAAGCAGAAATATAATATGCCATATGATTATTGAAGCTCTAAAATGCCAAGTTGAAGTAATTTGCAGATTTGAAGTTTTTGGAGTAAATGGAGTAAAAAAAAATTAAAGTTTTTGGAACAAACAAATTTAATAAAGTTTTAGGGAAAAAGTTATCATTAGTGTGTAATATATAGCAGAGATGGGAGAGACTCACTGAGCATAAAAGTTCAGTGATCAATGTCATAATATGAGTGAGCCAATGATAGTTCAGTGGGAAGTCAAAGGCCAGTGCAGATGGAGCAAACACTAGGAAGGCAGGATAGTAGGATTTATTACTAAGATTGGATATGGGCAGTGAGGAAAGATGAAAACTGAATGATGACTTCAAGCTTGTGTCCTTGGGGGAATGACAATTTAGTGATGCCTGGTCAGTTTTACCTGGTCAGGAACAACGACAAACACAAAACACTCTCACACGAAAGCTCAAAGCCTCTTAGTAGTCACAAAAGATTTTAAAAGGCTTTTATACTTTGCTAATAGAAATGCTCCACAAATGCTGACTGTGAGTTTATTTATTTGGAATTAGAATCTATTCTTACAATAAATTAACATACCCAATTCAGTAGGCATCAACCAATTAAAATTCTTCCTCAAAGTTGTTGGAAAAGGAACCACTAAAAGGAAAGACATCATCCACATTTATTAGTTCTTTATGCTATTACTGTAATTGCTGTAAAATATAATAAAGAGGTTCATGATGATGACTCCTACTCCATAACAAGTGCTAAACAAGCCTCAGTTTACTCCAGTTAAAGCAATTACATGCATGTGAAATTTGATTTTGAAATTTTTTAATTCCAAATTACCAAGATTAAAACAAAAGTTGTTGATTTTCTAGATGTAAACTTTAATTTATTCAGAAAATTTGTTCATGTTAATTCTCATTTTTTGAGGTTAAAGACTTAGGGGGATTATCTTGCAATTGATAGTAAAAACAAAGGATAAGGAGTGCTGACTTCTTTGGCAAGAAAGATAACATGTTCTATTTTGCAATGTTGATCAAAGACGTGACATCGAAATATCAGAGGAAAATATCTGGTCAGTTGGTGAGAGACAATGAAATTGTAATGCATAGGGATAAAGGTGTAAGAGTATCCTGTAGAACTCCTGAGTTTGTATCAGTCTCATATTAACTTTACCTTAGGGATATTGACCAAGTATTGATAAGTGCAGGACTAAAATTTACAGGAACAGAGAGGGATAGAGATTCAGCACTTATGCATACTAAGGAAAAAATATTAAAGTGATGAGTTCTCTAAGGAAAAAATGTAAAGAGAGATGTGGATGGTAAAGGAAGTAGAAAAGGGAAAGGAAATTATTGCGTATTTATTCTTTCAACTCATGCTAAGAACTTTATAATTGTTATCTTATTTGATTCCTGCAACCTGGCCCAGTAGATATTATCTTTCCATTTTTAAAGGCAAGGGATCTGAGACTTAGAGAAGGTAAACAACTTGCCCAAGTTCATAGTCCTTTGAAAACGAAACGCCACAGCACATTACATAGACCCGTTTCCAGATATGTGTATCTCTTACTCCGTAAATATTGGCCTAACATTCTTTCTCTCTCCCTCTCTCTCTGTCTCTCTCAGTTGCAGTTTTCCAAGTCCTCTTCATCATTCTCTATTTTGGTGAAAAATTTGTCAAAAGGAAAAGAGTTAGAGGAGCTAATATTACAGCTAACTAGGCTTTAATATTCCTATATGTGCTCTTTATAATCATTCTTAACTTGAATGAATCAAAGATTAAACTGCTTAAATGGATGTACAAGTTGAATCCTTAATGACCATAAATATTTTCCAGTATACTATTGAATCCTTAACTTTTTTCCTTAGAATACAATTCTTAAGGAGAGTAGTTGTGCTGTCTTTCTGGAATATGAGAGAAATAATAAGTTCCCTCATTGCATAGGACGTAAATGAACTAAAACTAAAAGCAGGTTTTTTTATCAACAGTTCTTGCTCACAGTGAGATTTGTAAAGTGTGTACATGTCACAGTTATGCACGTCAAACACTATACCTTTTCAATATATTCTGCCCCATGCAAAGCAAAATATATTTAATAGTCATCCATCTATACCTGTGTGCATGTATTCATTTATAAATATATTTAACACCTATTCTTTTTATTCATAATCTATTCAGTTGGAAACATAGGCCAGACTGTTTGTATCACGTTGTTATGACAGCCTATAGAAGTGGGTTTATTGGACTCTGATAAGTCTAGCTATGATGCCATTGGCTTGTATTTAGAAAAACTATAATGTGCAGAGTTGTATCAACCAAAAGTATCTATTTGAGGATATAGGAGATTTGTATGCAAGGCTCCTATTATGAGTATCCTCAGAAGAAATCTCTTACTAATAATAGCATTAGAAATGTTTGTGGTTTCTTGAGCAGTCAGCTGGGTTTCTTTTTTCTTTTAACTGTTATGAAAATTAAATTTCTCTTTTTATTATGGCTTACGGAAATAATGGAGTCAAATTTGGGACACAGTAGAGAAGATAACTCCTTGCTTTATGACTGTTTTTGTAACTTTTTGCGTTCAACTCTATACAAAAAGTACATATAATGTACTTTAATATTATCTGCTTTATTTTATTAGAGTTACTTTTTAAAAATGCTGTACAAGACCCATTGCATTGACTTCATAAACCATCAATGGATCATGACCTGCATTTGGGAAAAGCCTTGGTCTCTAGTATGCATTTTTAGATTACTAATATTGTTAGTCCTATTTTTTTGCCAATAAAAATGTTACTTGCTTATTTATATTTCTTACCTAACATTTCTTATTTATATTATCTTGTATTTATGTCTTCCCTGTAAGCTGCTGTAAGTCTTCTCTTATGGAAAACTATAATTAAATAAATATCTGAATACGCCAGACAATCTATTAAGCTGGAGTTCTATAGATTCATTAAATGGACATTTCCTGCATAGAGCTTATGGTTTACTGAGGATGATGGATGTGGAATAGATAAAATAACATAGTAAATAATGAGTAATATATTAAAAGATAGAACAAAGAACTCGAAGTGAAAACAATGTTTTTTCCCTAAAGGAATTATGTTGGAGTTAAAAGATATAAGTAAAAATCAATTTGATCTATGAAAAGCAAGTTTTTTATGGGCTAGACTTAGTCTTGAAGTGTTCATCAATGTTTAAGTCCTCTTAGCAAAGAATTGGTATCTCAATGTCATAGTTCTCTGAAGGTCGAGCTACTCGGAGTGAATGTATATTGAGAAACAGTTTTTAGTGCTCCTGCTGAAGACAAACAAAGTTATCCCGACAGGATCCTGTGACTTTGGGCTTCTAAAATCTGGCAGAAACCAAGCGCTCTCTGTATGCATGATGATGTACACAAAAGCTGGTAATAGATGCCCATCAAAGCAGGTCATGTTTTCTCATCTCAGGGGGTTTACTCGCTAAGTAGGTGTCTTGATGCACACACGCAACGCAGGAAGAAGCAAGGGGCTGAACAGCAGGAGAGGAGGGCAGCGCAGCGTTTTTCTCATATGTTGAACACAAACTGAGTAAACATTTTATATTTATGTTAACACACAGTATATACAAATATATTATGCAAACGAGTTCTCAGATTGCATTTACCACCTATATTTTCATAAAACAAAATCAAGGAAAATGTATTCCCTAAATAATCTCTCCCTCTTATGCTTTTTCTGATAAAAAAAAAAAAAGTCCCCTCAGGGACTTCCCTGGCAGTCCAGTGGTTAAGACTCCGCGCTGCCAATGCAGGGGGCATGGATTCGATCCCTGGTCGGGGAACTAAGATCCCACATGCCGCGCGGTGTGGCCAAAAGATAAAGTAATAATAATAATAATTTTTTAAAATCCCCTCATTGCCAACAGTTATTTCTCTAAAAATGAGGAGATTTAAAAAAATAAAATAGTGTGCTGGTAAAGGCCCTCTATCCCTACAACCACATTTCTTCCCCCTCCCCAGGAGTAGGAGTTAATATGGAGAACGTATATGGGGAGGGGGCAGACACATAGCTGCTAAAAGGTAAAAGTCCAAGATTTCACAGCTGTGCAACGTATCAGTCTTTATTCCTTTCCTATGACTCCTATTTCATGATTATCCCCTGATGATTCTCTCTTTTCCTCTTTATGTGCTATTATTCTTCCTGTTGTTGTCTCTCCTTTAGGATTTTATATGCCCGTCTTATCATAATTCCTACTTCTTCTAATTTTTTTTCCACATCCCATTCCAGAGAACCTTCTTTTCACTGGCTTTTTACTTATTTCTCAAACAAGGAACTGGACAAGTTTTTAGAAGGATTACACTTACTAACTGGGTCATATGCTATTCTTTTTAAAGTTAAAGCACACTTTCTCTATTGGAATCCGGTTAGACCTCAGGGGGCTATTATGACATCCAATCAGGATGAATCATGTAGAGAGATGGTGGTGGGATCAGTGACCAAAGACTGAGATATTGTAGGACTTTAACTTACTCATTCAGAATTTATGTTTTAAACTCTGGTCATGCTTGATATTTTATCTGAATTTTCAGCTTACCTGATCTCAAATACATGTAATCTGCAGAGTGAGAATTACCTCAAACTAGTTTTGCCATTAGGTCAACTTGGCTTTACAAAGAGAGGGGCAGACTTTTTTCTTTTTTTGCTTTCTACTTGTATAGCTCTGTTTATAAGAACTTGTGTTTATGTTTCTTTTCCTCTCTCTAGTGGGCTGCCTTCTAATTGAAAGCTGATGAAATGATTTCTCTGTTTACCCCTTTCCTTTACTTTACAAATGCTTCTCAGAATATGAAACACCCAGTGAACATAACAGAAAATATTTATCTGGGGTTCTCCTGTGTGTGAAGAGTTGGAGAAATAACCACTATTCTCATTGCTTCAAGGAAATAAACTGATGCTATTGACTTGTGTTTTACTACCATTGCAAGGTTTAGGGAAAAGGGCTGCAGAAGAGGATAAAGCTAACATAAACTTAAAGAGAAGTCACTAATTATAAAAATGTAAATTCCTCTCTTATAAAAATAAGTAAATGTCCAACATTCAGTTGAAAATAAGTGACCTATAGTGGTTGCTGTTTAGTATTAAAATAACAGAATACTTCATGATATTACGGTTGTTACAATTCCTGTAATTCCATACATACCTTCAGAAAACTTTTAATTTACCATGTGTCCATTGCTATTTAAATCACAAATTGGGGAAATATTTTTATAGTTTTTAGCCTCTTTTTCTCTGAGTTCTTTCCAGTTAAGCACTTTTGATGGGTAAAATATTTATCATTGCTATAGAGATGAGTATGTAAACAGTTTAAATTAGGATTAAAAATACTGTTTTGTGGGAAAAGCTCTACTCTTAACAGTATGGCCTTAGATATACCATACACATTCTAGATCTTAATTTTCTCTCCTATAAAATTTCACTTCTGCAATCATTTGAGATTGCATCTCTACTTTTAAAGTATGTAGCTGTTCATGTACAGTACTCCAACATCTGTTGCAATCATACTTTAGGACAGACTTTAGATGTATCAACACATTAATATCAGAAAAAAACAGAGGGCAAATTATTTCTGTCTCTATTATTGTTGGCGAGAAAATAGAGTCAAATAGAAGTTAATCAGTTTGTTCAAGATGGGGAAGCTAGTGGTTTCAGTGCTGAGAAGGAAAAGATCACACATACAGTTGACACATTTTCGTAGGGCTTGCTATGTGCCAGTAAGTACTCGGAGGGCTGAAGATCAATTTAAAAAACAAGCAAAAATTTTACCTTTGTGAGCCTATTATTATCCATTTAACCTATGTTTAAACCCAAACATGTTCATCTTAGATGTAATTGTTCACTTATCTGACAAATATAAAGCCCTCTGTTCTTCACTATAGCCAGTTATAGGACAATGCAATACATTCTATAACTATAACTGTCTAGCCTTTATGGAAAAAAAATGCATTTGCAGTGTGAGCTTCTTAAGGGCTGATACCTGCCATAATACATTTTGTATTCCCAGTCAATGTCACAAGAGAGTAGAGTCTCACTATATTTTTGTTAAATGTGTAAATGGGTTCTCTTTTTAATATTGGGTTTAAATTTTCATTTTTAATGGAATTTCCTCAATGATTCAATTGGGATTAAAGGATTCATAAGGCTTACTCTTAAAAGTTGACCTGGGAATATTTAAATAAGATCTGTATGTTGATAACAGCATGTGCTTAATCAGTAGGTATCATCAGAGATTTTCACTTTTCATTTATCGATGTATAAAATAAAATCACTGCAAAGCATGCTGTTATCAAAAGTATTTAGACTGTATGAATGTCAGAGAACGACTGTTTGGACAAAGGAGATAAGCATTGCCATTAATTCTTTTAAGTTTTCTCATTTTAGAAAGTGTTCAACCAATATGAGCTTGTTCTGGTAGAAGTGGTCTTAAATGGCTTCTGTTTCTTCTACTTATTAAAATTTAGCATAATATGTGTGAATTATAGTGGTACAAACAATCAGGGAATTTTTTCTTCACCATTTATGAAGTACTCTGTATTGCAGGAGGAAACTTTGTGTGAATCAGGGCACATGAGCTAGACACTGGGCCTTATGGCCGCCTTTACCTGAAAAGTAAATAAGTCGTACAGGAATTAAATTATATTGCATTTGTAAAGTACTTAGCACAATAGTTGTTTAGTAGTCTCAATAGTTGGAAAATAATAAATTTTCTAAATATACACATCTGCTTTCTAGTGAATTTCCTCTTTTATCATTCTGGTCTCATAGCTGTCAAGCTCAACACAGTCTAAAGTGATATCTTCCTCAGGTAGTCTTTGAAAAGTTGGGGTTTAAATTTAAAACAGGTTCAAAGAGAAAGGTTTCATGGCCTGACATATCAAAATTGCATCTCTTTTTGTATCACCAATTACAAATAAAATATTTCAGCACTTAAATTGGATGCTTAGTTTAGATTTGATAACACTAATGGGTAGTAATGCTTTTGTGAGATTTTACAAGTAAAATGTTAAAACGAAAATGTAATAGACCCACCCTTGTATGCACACTGATCCTCAAGAAATCAGATTTTCAGGTAAGTAGAGATTTATCTTTAGGGATGATAGAGTTTTCCTGAATAAAACAGAATCACCCTAGTCACACTGTATATTGTTTTCTGTTTATACTTATACAAAAAAAGAGTGCTTTCATTACTGAACTTTTTCTTTCTCTCTTTTCTGTTATTCAGAATTCTTTGCATTCCTCTCAATTTCAGGGTCCTTGCTCTCCTTCTCCTCCTCCTTTTAATCCTAGTCTTCCTCCTCCATTCTGTCTCTCTCTTTCTCTCTCACATTTTCCATCTTCCTCCCTCCCCTGCCCTCCTTCTCAGCTTCCAGGCTTCCTTTGTTTCTTTGCTGTCTCTGATAAGTAGAGACAAATCTTTGCATTCCTTCAACTTTTAGGGCTGCATTTCTTGAATACACTCAGAGGACTCTATTCTCATTTTTAATTTCTGCATTGGCCTCTGGAATCATTCATCCAAAGTCTGCCATCTGGTTAACAGTCACACCACTTGTGGTTGACTCTTTTGCATAAAATATTTTAATATTATTAAATTAAAAATAACATTTTGACAGAGGACAGATGTTTATTATTTAAAAAATACTAACTGAAGTTTTTCCTTTGTAATCTCTTCTTCTTTAGTATTTGAATTATGATTGGTAAAAATTTATTTTTCACAAAACTCTTAATTAATTATTATCCATCTGAACAATTCCTGAGTTTGTTTTTAAAATATATACTCATTATAGCTCAAAAACACCACTTTTTGTTTATATCAAGTTCAAGTGTCGTGATTTCTTTAACCATATTTTCGGTAAAGTTTCTTCAGATTATTTCCGTCTCCTATCTCCTAAATTAAAGATACCCTATAATTAAAACAAACATAACCGTGGTTCAATTAGTCCTAAAACAAAGAAAATGAGAAACAAAATCACTTTTCTAATGTTACTCTTAAGTTGTTCACAATAATCTCAAATCTATAGCCTATGCATTCATATTAATTGCTTTAATATTCAGACACCTCACAAAATAAAAAAGCACTCTATGTAGCTTGTGAATTTAGCCAGAAAAATAATGTCAAGAAATTACATAGTAAATATTCTTGTAATCCTTTGTAATCAAGGAATAGTTCAATAAAATTGAATAGGTACTACATTTAAAGGAATTCCAACTCAATAGCCCCTGGGAGTCATTGATGTCTTCATTAAAGAGAAGCAATGGTTGGCTTTGTGGAGAAAACACAGGGAGGAGTCCAAGGTCAGGGTTGCTCTTGACTAGTTCCCTGATTATGGGAAAGATAGTTAACTTCTTTGAGCCACAGGTTCCTCATCTTTAAGACTGTCATGCTACAGCTGCACCCAAAACGCAACGGAATCTTTCTGAGAATAAAATGACAAAATGAATGTGAAATTGATTTTTAAATTGTAAAGCACTACATCAATACAAATTGTTGTCATTATCATTGTTCTTATGTTCATATGTAGTTAGTTCTCTAGCTAATAAAAATAGAAATTAGAACAAAGTCAATAATTCATATTTGTATAATAAAATGACTTCTAATTACATAGGGAGAGTAATATTAGAAAATAAATGTGACAGTACTGTATTTTCCAGCTTTTATAAATCATTTCTTTGAGTTTTAAAATGATGATGTTATTATTTAGACTTCTTAATTATTAAGGAAAGCTGCTAATAATCATATTTTCTAATATTTCACATTAGTTCAATCCTGAAAGAAAATGATAAATTATAACTTAGCCACCCATCTAGGAATCTAATGCAAAGACAATATTCTTGTTACCTTTCAATAAATAAAATTGGAAATGGTAAATAGGTTATCTTTGACCTTTACATGACTTAGAAATCTACATTTGCATTTCTTTTATTCTTGCTTTAGAAAATGTTTTCTTAAATTGTTGATAGAGGTAATTAATATGAAGGCAGTATCCACACTTTTTAAAATTTTACATATTAGGTATTTTTAAAGCAAACTAATTGAAAATACATAGCCTCTATTTTGAAACTCAATTGGATGTACCTAGTCAAATGTGTATTATCTAGTTAGTGTTCATAATAAAACCCAATGGTCCCTACAGGATTCTAAGATGAATTTAAGGACTTATTTTCAGGAAAAAGTCCAAGCTCTGGGAGAGTGATTACTGAACTTTATTATGTAAAAAATTATATTTGTACCTCAAGGCAATGACAATTTCTGAACTCATTTTTAGGACTTTGAAATTGTGATTCAGCAAGTTTGAGGTGAAGTCCAGAAATGACTTTGAAAAATGCTAGTCTAGACAGTGTATCCTGCCAATCCAGAATAATACAGGGAGAAAATTGTATAGGAAGGTACTGTTGGATTTATGTCTTATAAAGCATTGTGAACAATTGTGAACACTTCAATGAAAAAAGAAAACATCTGTAAAATATTAAAGATATATAATTTTGAAATATTTTTCTTCTTATCAGGATGTCTTAACTTTAATATCTGTGCTTAATATTGGGGCTAGAATTTAATCTTTTAAATTGTGAGTACTGTTCCCGTCTGAGATCTTAAAATTGTCTAAAAGTGACTTTTATGTTATGTAAACTGTAAGATTTCACAGCTAAATAAGTGATTCTTAAGTGTAACTTTTTCCATCATTAATAACAAAATACCTTTTCTCCCCTGTGCTAGGGCTCACCAGGAGAACGTGGCTCAGCAGGAACAGCTGGCCCAATTGGTTTGCCAGGGCGACCAGGACCGCAGGGTCCTCCTGGTCCAGCTGGAGAGAAAGGTGCTCCTGTAAGTCATTTCACGGAGGAATATATTATACTGTCATCCTGCACAAGTTATTACTTTGTATTCAAGGATATTAGCTCTTCATAGTCCACTGCATTCTTTCTGCCTATGTGCCTGGCATATAAACCCACTTCTTTTTATATTTGTAATACAGAAAATTCATTAAATGAGATGACATTTTTCCACATTTTATGAAACCCTAATATCTGTGAGGGAGTTGGATATTATTAATGTGAAAGGCTTCTGATTTTGTTCCTTTTAAAAGATAAAATTGGACTTTTGATTAAAACCATACTTTGCTGCTTTATATTAGAAAAGGGTTCACTTTTCACTCCTCTTGTAGTACAACTTAATTTCCAATCACTTTCATGGTCTGTAAGTGAAACGCATAGAAAGAGGCTGCACTTCTCATGTGATTTGAGTTTTGATCTACAGCGAAAGAGGTGGAAAACATCTGGTCAATTATTTTATCTTATATTTATTTAATAATTATGGATATATTCTGTCCATTAGGTTTGTTTCATCATCAAGATTTCTCCCCTAATTTTGTTCCTGTTTTTGACTTAATCATATTCATTTTCTAAAACGACTAAAGCATTCTCTCATCCTCCAAGGCTAAAACACAAACTTGTTCAGTAAATATATATAAAAATTGCTGACCGTTGTATGCAAAAAATACGAGTTCAGTACTTTTGTGTATATGTAAGTTTTGACATATATTATCTAGTTTAAACCTATAATTTTCAAAATACCTTTTAATCACTAAGGCCTTAGTTTTAGCAAGATGAGTCAGATTTAGGAAGTTGCTTTCATTGTCCATTGACATTACTGTTTGTGATCTTGTTTAAGTATTTCCAAATTAAAGTGACTGTTTTTCTGTAATCCACTACCTTTTAGACACATTTAGAATATTAGAATAGGACCATATCGCCTGTGGTTAGAATTTTTTGGTGACAGAGAAAGCATTTTTAATTGCTGAGAAGTTTTTAAAGCAATATATTTCCAGCTTAGTAAATTTGTTGAAAAATTAGACATTATTTTCTGACATGTTAAAAGACAACTATAAAAAATTGTTCTTTGGCTCCTTCTTACAATTTCTATAATTTCCAACCAATCTCAGGCACTAAAGATTTGTCCATAAAACTTTTATAGTGTACTGTGCACTGGGAGGGCCCTTTCATACAAGTTCATTCAAAAATCCAGGGCACCCGTATATTGGCACAACACAATGAAGAATGTATACAGAGAAAACAGATATGCATTGCTTTGTATACCAATTGAGAATATACTTATTAGAGAAGCCAAGAATCCTCTGAAGATAATAAGTTGAAGGCTGGGTTTTAAATACCTTGACTTTATGAAGAAAAAGTAAAATATTGAAACAAAGACAAGAATATGGAAAAGTATTGAAAATGATAATAAATTACTTTATGATATAGAGGAGAAATTATTGACAGAAGCTCTTTTCAGAGATAAGATTTGGCCCGGGTTTTGTTGGTGATTGGTGGTATTATGAGGAGGGAGGGAAAGGAGAATGTTCTGCCCACCCGTTCTCTCTGTTATTCCCACCACCAACAAAAACTCCAAGGTGTTCGTTCCACTGTTCTTTTATTCAACAAATAATTATTGAGAGCAACTAAGTGCTGGACACAGTATTAGGTAGTACTTTTGAAGAAGTTATCTATCTAGGGATGGTAGCATCAAATGGTTATAGAAGTGTTGGGTGAAAATACCCATAGTCCTCCATGCAGAGGTTTAGTAAAAACTGATGGAGACGTTGGCTAAGATGTTAAGCAAAGTCTTTTACCTCTTCCTAAACCCAAATATAAATCTGATATAGTGGTATAGATTCCACACAGACCAGGATCAAAAGAAATAAACAGCAGGTGATTCCTGGCTAGAGATTATGTGTACTGTAATGAAGGCACAGAAGAATTAATCTGTCTTATTTACAGATACTCTCATATTAAAGGATTGATTTTTGGAGTTCAGTCTCTCAAGGAAATCCAAATTAAGGAGAAATATCTGAATCAGCTCATGTGTTCAAAATAGTGACACTGTGAATAGCACAGCACATTTTATGAGTGGAGATAGGTTTGAGACATTGCAATATTTAATTTGAAGGAAATAAAAGGTCTCCAGTGTGACATCAGAGGTATGTGTTAAATGATAATTATGGCATAGTTTTGAAAAATACAGTAAGATCGTATGGAACCCAATAAAGTAATAAACTTGTTAACTTTGTTTTATAGACATTTTGTTATGTTTGTTGTCATTAAGCAATTAACTAACTAGCCTTAAATGGCTACTCTGGGCCACAGGCCAGCGAGGTACAATGGAAAACAAAATCAGACAGCTTCTGCCCTCACACAATTTATGTCTGATGGGGCATTAGATCATAAGCAAAGAATCACTAAGTACCTGTATAATTACAAACTCTGGCTAACGATGTAAGGAAATGTACTGGTGTATGTCAGCTTATAACAGAGGGACCTAAGCTGGAATCAGAGCCTTTCCTTGGGTAGGGCATTGATGATGGAATGTAAAAGATGAGGAGAAATTAACTAAGTGGAGGGTCCTCCTAGGGGCATTCCAGGCTAAGTGAACAACATGTGCTCAGGCCAAGGGACAGGAAGGGTATGGCATCAAGTTTGACTAAAAAAGATCTACAGGGGTTGAAATATAGAGCGCAAGGGCAAGGGAGGCTAGATGCTGGTCCATAGGTAGAAGGAGCCCGGTAATGGTAGACCACAGTAGCAGCTTGGTCTTTACCTTAGGAATGGTAAACAAGTAAATTGACTACAGAGAATGTTGGTAAGATGATTGTCTCTCTGATTGCAGCACAGGGGATAGTTTGGAAGTAAGAATAGATGTGAGATAAGAAGGAAATATTTCAATAGTTGAGAGGAAGTCTACTAGTATTTTGGGGTAAGATGTTAATGGTGGAGATAAAGAGAAGTAAATATATTCAAGAGATAAAACTTAGTCATCGTAAAGGGACACGAGGTGGTGAGGGCCAGAGGGGTGGGGAGCAGGATAATGTAAATGCAGGAACTAATGACATGGATTCCCAGCTTGTGTAATGAGAGAAAAGATAGAACCACCAACTGCAATCAGGAATAACTTTGTGCAGAACTGATGAAGTCTTGCCTTTTAGGAAATCATTTATTTAAGCTCTGAAAGAATTTTTTGCCATCTTTATTAACAAGCCTATACTTTTTAAACTACACAATATAGTTAAATTTTAAAAGAGGAAAATAATGTCATTGTCAAAAAGTAAACAAAAAATTTTTAAAAGCTAACAGCCTTGTCATTTTGAATCAGTAAAAGCAGCATGGAAACAAAATATCAAAATCTAGAAAAATTCATGAAACATTGTTAAAAAATAGAAAAAGTCTACACAGAAAGCATATTATAAAGTTGGGTATACGAGCAAATGCATTTTATGGTTTTTGAGGCCTGATAGGCACTGCCCAGCTATTTCAGTAGCAGCACAGAAAAAGAGTAAAGGGTCAGTGAGTTTTCACAAACATCAAGCATCTGATTTATCAATATATAATGCTTGATTTGAAAATGTGTGATTGAAAGAAAACTTCCAAATTGAGTCTTAATTGTTTTTGTGACCCATAACTTGAGATTCATAAATTGTTAACAGTATTAGTATTCTTAGTCACGAAAGAATGTAGAGATCTTTTGTGTTATCATTTGCTACTAGGAAATAGCAATATATTGGGAAAATATATTTTGGGGGAAAATCAAAGCAATTTCCTTGTCAAATATGGAAGCCAGAGTATGACTGTTGTAGCTGTACTTAAAAATTGTAACAATAGCTAATTTACAGGTTTCTTACAGCAAAGTAATGACCTGCTGGATTTTCAATGCAGGGAGAAAAAGGTCCCCAAGGCCCTGCAGGCAGAGATGGAGTACAAGGCCCTGTGGGTCTCCCAGGGCCTGCTGGGCCTGCTGGCTCCCCTGGAGAAGATGGAGACAAGGTGAGTGCGCTTTATTCATGTTAGCGCGTCCTGTGAGAAATAAATTTTTTCTTAAGAATCCTGGATATAATCTCTTTTAAGATTAGATGTCAAATCTAAAGATATCTTTTCCAAAGTTTCAATACAGCTTCCTTGTGCTCAAAAGTTTTATTTTAGAGGTTGGGAATTATCGTTATCCCATGAAATAGTATGTAGGATTAAAAACAAGACAAGAACAATGGGAGTGAGAAAAAATAACAGATGCCAAAGTTGCTTATCTATTTTTAAATATATATGTTTCTGAAATAAACGTGAAGTTAATTTAATTAATTACTTGTATACATTTAGCTGTGGTGTCTTGGATATTGCAGAATTAAAATTTAAGAATGAGCTGCATACATATTTGATAATCCTATACTTCCCTATTTTTTACTAACGTGTAAGTAACGATTCTAAGCTCTTGATTTTGAATGTATAGCTGTGTTGTTGTGTTTGAACTGAATATTTTCTAATATTATTGTGAAATTATATAACAAAATTTGTTAACCAGTGCTCTGATAATGTGCAACATTTTAGCAGTTGGAAAACTAGGAGAAAAAATAACTGATTTTTGATTAATGTGCAATTATATTTTTATATAAATTAATGTATTTTCATTATTAGTTTATACTGGTAATATTTCAGACAAAATTGATTTTGTGAATTAAAAGTCCAGCTGCAGTATTCCTCAAAGTTCAGTTGACTTTTGTTTGTCTATATACTAATCAATATTAGAAATCAATATTAGTCAATACTAGAAAGTGAGAAGCAGGCTTTTCCAATTTAAACTGTGACATTAAATGTTAGCACATAATTACGTTAAAGTAAAATTTAATCATACAATGATAGTAATGACAATGCAATGGCAGGTATGGCATATTAGAGATAAACTTTAACTCAAATCCTTCAAATACAGGGTGAAATCGGTGAACCAGGACAAAAAGGCAGCAAGGGTGACAAAGGAGAAAATGTGAGTTTCCTACTTCCTATTGAGGGAGCATTATTCATTTAACTCCTTTTGGTGTTAACCATGGACATTTTTTCATATTACTATTCCCTTACCTCTCCGAAGATTATAATATCACTACTATATTACCTCTGTGGGAACTATTCAGTTTGAGATTCAGTCAATTTTAATAAAACCTCTTTTCAAATTATGTGTTAAGAAATGCAATAATTCCAACCCTAAGAGCCACAGAATGAGACTAAAGCATCAGCAATTTTACCCTTCATTGTTTTTGCATCGTTAGTTCAAATACCATATGGTTTGAAGACAAATAATATCTTAAAGTTGTTATGAAAAGGATTTTTGACCTAGTGGAAACCTGACAGGGCCTCAGGTACCCCAGTGGTCCCTGAACCACACCTCCAGAACCTATGCTTTAAGCACTCTTCCCACTGTGTGGCAGTTTTAAGAAAAAGAACAATCCAATCCAATGACTCTTTAGTGTCTTGATCTTTTATAGTGCCTGATCAGTTATTTATGTTGAAAAAAAGGACAGTTAAGAAGTAATATTTATGTATGTAAGACTCATAAAGCTATTGAAATCTACTGCTCAAAATAAGGAGTTCCAGTATACTTAATATATAATACTGAGTTTGCATGTGTTTGCATATAAAGAAAATTCTGAGGTTTCATATATCACTACTTTCTGTCATATAGAATTCCCCACATCCTATTTTTCATTTAGAAGATAGCATATGGATGCTTTTTTCATGTGCTCTTTCTGACACATACATATCTCATTAAAGAAATCTGGTATTTTGAAAATTTTCAAGTGTGAAACTTCAACATGATTTATATTAGCATAGAAATCCATTTTTAAATATCCACAACATTATAGTTGAGAATGCTTTCAATAACTGCCAATTTAAAATTGATTGCAAGTAGGCAAGTCTGAGTCTCAAGGAGTAAAATAAATAATGGTTGACTGCACTGAATGCAAAAACCTTTTATTTTTTTCCCCCAAGAAATGTAGAGATGCTTAATAGATTTTGATCAACCAAATGTTCTGCACATCATAGCTCAGGCTCCTCTGGCTTCAGTTTCAAAATTACAGATTTTTATCTCACCGCAGGGTCCTCCTGGTCCCCCAGGTCTTCAGGGTCCAGTTGGTGCCCCTGGAATTGCTGTAAGTATTCCTCTTTGTTCAGCAAATCTAAATCCTTACCGTTCTCTGATCAGATTTATGACCTGTCACATAACCAGTCGATTTCATGTGGTAGTAAGTTTGTATGCTTAACATTAAATCAAGTTTAAATTATCTAATGTAGCTAACCAAGCTGATCTTTATAAACAAAAAACACTGTGACTTCATTTGAAGATAGATAATAACCAGTTGAGAAGTACTTACTTCGTAGACAATTCTGAACATTATTTTCCTTTTTTAAATAACTTTTACTTCACTTGATATACGTGAGAAAATCAAAATCAGTCATATTCCAGAATCAAATAATGTAAGCAAAACAAACAATGGTATATTTGCAGCAGATAATGGAAATGTAACTTACTTTTTACTTGGTTACTTATAAATAGACTGATTAAATTAGAAATGGCTATATTTTTATGATGACTTGTAGCAGAATCATGATTCTTCCAGTTTGTGATCATTTTTATCGGTCTTTTCTAGGGAGGTGATGGTGAGCCAGGTCCCAGAGGTCAGCAGGGGATGTTTGGACAAAAAGGTGATGAAGGTGCCAGAGGTTTCCCAGGACCTCCGGGTCCCATAGGTCTTCAGGTAAGATGTTCTCTGAGTTGCACACCCTTGTCATTCCCACTTACTTTTCACACCAGGTTTTCTGGAAGTTGTAAAACAAAACAGCTTTCCTTCTTTCTATCTGGGAACTAGGGTACAAAGTTTAAGTATAATGACTGTTTTACTTAAATGTGTATCTGAACTTTAACTGCTTTTAATCAATTATTATTAATTTTTCTGAAGCTGCATCTGCCCTGGTTTCTGTTTCTGCAGTTTATTTAGCCCCACCATAGGTATAACACCCCTTTTCTTCATCCTCATTGTATTTGGAAAATGAATGACAACCTTCTTTAAGTGTGACAGTTAGAAGCAAGATGTTAGAAGCGTTCTTTCACACATCTCACAGCAAGAAAATTAGTACTCCAGATGGCTAGCAAAAACTAAAAGCCTTTTGAGAAATAGCAAACTGTCCATCGCAACTATTAACAGAAACTGCCAACAAGAAATGTTAAACAATAATAGGTAAAATAAACAAATTAACAGTAAATTGGTCATTTAAAATAACTTCTTAAATTTAGATTTATAATTTGTATTTTATGAAACACTCAGGGGAGGAAATATTAAATTGTAAAACATTGTAGGCTAAAAAATTTTCATTCAAATATGGCTTACAACTGGGTTCTTAGGCAAAACATTGCATAGTAGACATCTGTTCTGAGTTGTTTTTCCACTCTTCCATGTGATGTTAACTGCTTCCTACAAACTTTGGAAACGTCTGATTTTCTTCTCCCACTTGCTTATTCAATACCTACCTAGTGATCCTCTAAAAGATTATAAAATTTTGTTTTAAATGCTATTTGGGTGCCATGTGAATATTAGTTATGCCACATTAGCAATTTTAGAAATGATTAAATTAAATCATCTAGTTCATTGTACTCAAAATTTTGTGAAGTTGTGGAAAAGTAAGTAAAAGTTGAATTTGTATAAATTTAATTTTTATCTCTATTTTCATAAGTAAAGTCATAGAATATTGGTTTTTAATATTAACTAGCTTATTGTATATATACAAATTATACTGTAAAAATATAATTATATTATCATAACAATTATTGTTATAACACTCAATGGATGTCTACCAGTGAACAGGATGTTACAATTTTCTACTTTTTTTAATGCCAAAATAATTATTTTTCAACTTGGAAAATGTAAAAACTTCATTTCATATTTGTGTTTAGCCCTTTTATACTTGTTAGACAATAATAAATAAGCAATCCTGAGTAGTATATATCAGTATGTATGAGAAGTACACATATTTGAAAACAACAAGGTATTAAAAATTAGATTGCCAATGGATATATTACCACTCATTTTCTGCTTTTTCAGTTAACTGATTATTCTGAATTCTATAAGGTTGTAATTTAGAAATTTAGTTATCATGATTAAAAAAGATGCCTTGTAGCTTATATTTACAAGATATTATATTAAAAAAGTCTTCATTTCCACAGAGTGAGAAATGTCCTCTTTGATGAGGATGACTCAGTAAATCAGTTCCCTGAAAAATTGATTATATTTTTCCCACAGCTACCTCTTTAAATCAGGAATCTGAAAAGATGCTAATGTAATTAACATGTTCACAATCACATCTGCATCCTTTAATTGAGTCTTCATGGCAGAATAGATATTAGCAATTATAATAGACAAAAATAATAATAATCTAATATTCTGTTTAAATGACTTGATTTTTCATTTCTATGTTTATTATTTGTCTGCATATGAAGGAGACATATAGAATGAGAGTTCTTGGTCTGAATTCATTTTTTTATTTCATCACTTATGTAGTAAATGATTTTAAATTGACAGACCTTAAAAGAGTCTCTCCATGCATAAATTACTCCCTAGGAAAGAGGTAGGACATGTGAAAACTGATTAACACTGGAGTGCAATTTTGCACGTTTAGTTCCTGCAACAAGAGAATTTGACTCATTATGTTTCTATTAATTTTAATAATAAGAACATTCTGTCTTAACTCGAACTATAATCAAACTTCATAAAAAATAAATATTTAAATATTTTTCTATTGAACTAATATTAGGAATAATCATATGCGCAAATAAAAGATGGAAATGTAGACTGGGCTTGTTATAGAAATAAAAGACAACTATGAGCAATATTTATATACCATTCAATTTGGGGATGCACTCTGTACTAAATCAGATGCACTCTGTACTAAAAGTGGTGGAAACCTGTACAGAAGATAAGAAATGTGATTGTTAATTTATACAGTGTTTATAAGAACTTAATTATGTTTAAGCTGTAATGCTTACTACTTAAGGAAATGGACAAACTGAAATGTTTATTTCATCTGTGTTAAAAATCTACTTGTCTGTTAAGAATTTGAGTTCATGTGTATCAATGAATTAGAATCTCTTAGGTTGTGGATCTTGGAAACTAAAATTTTAGGGATCTCTTTCAAATAATTTTTAAGCAGGCTAAAATCAGAAACACTACCTGGCTCTTTCCTCCCAGGAAACTTACTAGGAACTTCTCTAGTAATTCTAGAAGCTAGCATCAGATGACGATAACTATTTGGGAAGTACATATGATAGGCTATTTTCCTAGACATCTGACTGATATATGAGAAAAAATAAATGACATTCTGGTATATGTTGTTCATTATAAATCAGTAATTAAGATTTCCTCATAAAAATGAATATATGGAACATTAAAAAAAGTTTACAAATATACTCGGTAAAGTACCCTCTCTCCAAAATGAGAGTCATATGGAATTAGTAGGTCACAAAAACAATTTAGTGGGTTATTACCAGCATTAAAAAATGAAATATAACAGGATAAGGTAAAATAGAATAAAAATATCAAAGATCATCATCTATCCATTCAAGGTAAGTATTACTTTTTGAAATCCGTGTTTCAGCTATTTTACATGTGCATGTTTACTAGGTAATAAGTAAAATATATTTATTACTGTGGGTTTTAGTCAAATACTTTGTAGCCACTGTGTGTAGGACCAAATCAATAACTTTACTAAAATATCAGTAGAAATGTAGAGCTTATGTAGTGTGTATTTTTTATTTCTTAAATAGATTATATCTGACATACTATTGTAAAAACGTTTAAATATGTATAAAATGTATGATTTATATACATAATGGTAACCCCAAAAACATTTTAAAAATTAAAACAATCCATAATTCTACCATATTAAAACCTATTACCACTTTTACTATTTCTGTCCAATAGTCATCATACCTATTTTAATACATATTTCACAGTTAAATTTATAGTATACATTTATTTATATTTGTATTTAATACTTATCATAAGCATTATTCATATTTAGAATATTAGTATCATAATTAGAGTCTTATAATATTCCATTAGTTTATATAACCAAATTTATTTAACTATGTTTTCTTATGATTTAACATCTGGAATAATTGAGAATTTTAGCTTTCATAGCTAGTGTTACAAGAAACATCTTATTGCATGTAGCATTTCCTGTTGATTTATTTTCTTAGAATTCATTCATTCATCATTAATTCAACATTTTATTAAAATCTCAGTTTTTCCCTGGTCCTCTGCTTATTGTTAGAGATAAATAATTGACACCTGAAATAGCACTGCCCAGTGAGGATAAGTATGTAAACAACTGGTATAATTGTGTTTTTAAGTGTACATTTGAATATGTACAAAGTATCATTGTGATATGAAAGAGGAAATATAAACAGCTCTGCATGGGGGAACTAGTCAGGAAGAGCAAGAGGAAGTAAAATAATTTTTCCATAAAAACGGGGCCAGGTGAAATTTGTGTGCAGCTGCTCTGAGTTTATTCAGTAGCACAAAACCTCTCCTAAAGCACTTACACTGCAAATGAATGTAAAGGAAATGGATTGAGAGAATAAAGGAAGTGTAATATATCAGATCTCATGGCCTATGAGTTTTTAAAATTCAGAAGTGGAATTAACAGATCAAAAGTTCAGAAGAGGGCTTCCCTGGTGGCGCAGTGGTTGAGAATCTGCCTGCCAATGCAGGGGACACGGGTTCGAGCCCTGGTCTGGGAAGATCCCACAGGCCACAGAGCAACTAGGCCCGTGAGCCACAACTACTGAGCCTGAGCGTCTGGAGTCTGTGCTCCGCAACAAGAGAGGCCGCAATAGTGAGAGGCCCGCGCACTGCGATGAAGAGTGGCCCCCACTTGCCACAACTAGAGAAAGCCCTCGCACAGAAACGAAGACCCAACACAGCTATAAATAAATAAATAAACAAATACTTTAAAAGCAAAAAGTCTATTAATTAAAAAAAAAAAGTTCAGAAGATATTTGTAACCCTGGATATATATTGGATGGAATATTTATTTTTGAAAGAGTTTTGACTATACCTAGCTATAAAATCCTTTCTGGATAAGGTGTTTTAAAATAATTTGGGACCAGATTTTTCCAAAAAATTTTTACAATGGTAGTTCCATATACTACTCATAAAAGATGGAGAAAATGATTTAGTATTCATAAATTCCCAGACCAAATAATGTGCTTAGTTCTTGTAACTGAAATCAAACAGTATATTATGCAAAGCATAAATTTTATTAGTGAATGTAGATATAAGATTCCATCATATGCAGTCAATATTTGCATTATAAGTATTTTGACAAATGATAGTTTGACTCAATTTCCATGTTCTTATTTAACTTATATTTAATTTTTAATTCTATATTAGAAATTAGCCAAATATATGTTTTTAAAATACATGAATGACTTTTATTGTTTTCTACTATATTTTCTTAGGGTCTGCCAGGCCCACCTGGTGAAAAAGGTGAAAATGGGGATGTTGGTCCCATGGTAAGTTTTTATGTTTTAGAATTGATGTATGCTGTGAATTTCCACATTACTAACATCTTTCTTAAGGTTTATTAGTATGAACAAAGTAGCCCTAAAGACTGTGACTTTTCAGATTGATGCCTCCCTGATTCTCACCCAAACTAGCATCTGCCACTATTGAAGTCTCCCCCCCCAGTCTTGACTAATTCTCTATCTTTTCTCTTTCTCACTTTGGAGTAGTGTTTTATACATATATGGTATTCTTTGGTTGATGTATTGTTATATATTTTTTATTTCAATGTGTATTTATTGTTGAAGTGTATATAAACTGCCACGCTTCAGCTATTTATTAGTCTTTAGCTCTGGACTTTGATGTGAAACAGGTAAATAATAGATAATAGTTACACAGGATTTAGATAATTAGCAAATGTTAACACAGTATTAAAAATTAATTGTACTTTGAAACAAATTCTTAATTTAATAAGGAATTCTGTCTTAATCAGAATTCTATAACATAAAAATTTGCATTTATTGATTCTGGCTTTCTCTTCTAAGTTTAAGTCTAATAATTCAACTAAAAACTTGAAATACATATATTTGTTGATTGAGCACTACCTTGGTTAAGGAAACAATTAGCCAAGGTCATTGAAATCTATAATGAAATGTAATGAATACATTTCCTAATTGCTCTTTCCCTTCAATAAACATTGCTCCCAATTTTTGCTTCCTTCAGAATACGTATTTTGATATTTTTATATTTGAATGTTAGATTTCATTTTCTTCAAATAAGAAATTATTCTTATTACAATAAACTTAAAAACTGAGAACATAAATATTGCTGATTCAAATAACTAATTAATACCTCAAACAGCATCACTTACATAGCAAACTCCTCTCTAAATATGCTTGCTATGGTTCCCTGAATCATTAATACATTCTTGAAGTAAGGGGTTCTGGCCACCAGTATTTTATAAAAAGTGCCCCAAGGTAATCTTAAAGCACAACCAAGAGAGAGACCCTTTGTTTGAGGAAGACAGCTAAATAGTTAATCTTATTCCAATTCTAGCATATGTAACATGAGAGCTGACATAAAAAACAAAACAAAAATATACAAATAAAAATATGGAATTAATGAATTCTAAATCTACTCAAGCACCATTTCCTCTTCAAAGTTTATGTTCCTTTTATACTCTAGCATTCTAACATATTCTAGCCTAAAATATTTCTAGCTGTATGACTTCATTGTACCAGATAGTAACAACAGACATTTCTAATTTTTAATTAAATTGTTCTTCCTGCAGTTCTAATTTCCCCATAGCTATGTGTAAATAATCACTTGCTAACACGATGTTGTATCCATCACAAATGACTTATAACCCTGATATGCTTCACTGACTATTATTTTGCAGGCTGAAACTTCCTTTAGTTTTCTTAATCACAAAATGAAATATCAGAAATGCATTTGAGTTTAGTCTTCATAGACCTTAATATTCATCTCTTACAGGGTCCACCTGGTCCTCCAGGCCCCAGAGGTCCTCAAGGTCCCAATGGAGCTGATGTAAGACTGTGAAATATGTTAATTATTTTGAAGTTATATAGATATTATTTAATAGCAGGTAGTGTCAAGATATAATGGAGACAATTACACTCCTGTTAAATGTTTAAGTGAACAAGAGCTCAAGGATCATTTACTCACTCCATTTTATTTTACAGGAAAAGAAAGGCTTTGTAGGGAGCTAAGCCTCACAAATATAATATAGGTACAAAATTTACAGTCAATATATATTAATATTTATTGGTGAGTGAGAAATACTAGCTCTAAGAACTGCATTGTTCAGTTCAGCTCACTGTCTTGCACATAATAACTGTACAACGTTGCTGAATTTTTTCCAATTTAACCTTTATCTTTTACAATTGCTTGAGGAGATGGTTGTAATTGGCTTGATTGTACTAGCCTAGATCTGTACTCCAAACAGCCTTTATTTATGCATCTACTATCTAAAAGTTTTGTATTTTGTATTTTCTTTCTATAAAATATGTCAGAGTAATATGTGCATGATAATATGTGCACCTCTTACCATGTAAAAAATGTTTCCTCTCAACTGTATAAAGCTTTCCTCCCCCAAGCTTAATTGTTGACTGACTGTTCCAATATTACAGGAATGTAATGCTGTATTTATCTTACTGTTACCATTAACAAATTTATAGGCTTTGATGTTCTGTTTCCATTTGACTTTCCCTTTTCACAAAGAACAAGTCATTTATTCTTGTCTTTATTGCTCTTCTATTATTCCTGCTTTTAATTTTGGCAGACCAGAACTGGGTAAAATAGATTAGACACAGATGTACTAGAAATGCTTTTAGGTTTTAATTCTCCCTATGTAATTTAAAGGTTAAGAGATGATTTATATTGTTTTTTGCATGGATTACATAATTCGTAACCAGAGTCATATTTTGATCCACTAAAAAAATCTACAAAATCATCCTCTAAATCTGATCTCTTCAATAGGCAGAGAGATTGAAATTATGTTCCAAGTATCAACTGACATGACTAGAGTTGGAAAGTCTCCTACCTTATCTTCAAAATTCTGGTGAATTTGAAAATCAATTTAGTATAATTAAATTATTTGCTATCCAGTAAATTTGACAGCTCAGTAAAGTTCATCATTTTGTCTCATCTTTCAAATGACTTGGAATATTCTTGCATAATATTTCTCTCCCTTTGAGAACAACTGGACATATATTTTTGATTATGTATTTTATTATAAGAGCAAGGATAACTGTATTCCTTTTCCTATACTACAGGGACCACAAGGACCCCCGGGATCCATTGGTTCAGTTGGTGGTGTTGGAGAAAAGGTAAGGAATGCAGTGATAGACAGTTTGAAACAGCGAGAATTGAGGAATTTGACAATATTAGCTAGTATTAGACGTGCTTTTAATAGTTCTGTCTTTCTAAGTATTTTACACATAGTTATATGAACTACAGCTCATCTACTCTAACAGTTAAATAATTAAAGAAAAAGTGATTTAGAGATATCACGTTTTTGATTGACAGGTATTGTGCTGAGCAGTGGATTATTTACTTTAATCAACACAGCCACTCCATGATGATGGCATTATTATTATTACCCACAGTTTTAGGCTGAGTGAGCTGAATCGTAGAGAATTTCAGTAATTCCATTAAGGTTTTGTTATTAGAAAGGGACTAAATCAGGATCCACTCTAACCCACGTAAGTTTCACTGGACTGTGTCTCTAGTAACCATTCATTATTGAAAATAGAAGAGATTGGTAACTGACTTAAAAGCGAAAAAAGATGTAACTGACTTAAAAGCAAAAAAAAGAATCCTTCATATTACAAAAGAATTAATCATTCAGTTCGTCATATTTGGAGTTATATTTTCATTACTAATACTATGACCTGTCTTTGGCACTTTTCAAAATAGTTGGCATGTGCCATAATATCTGGGCTCAGAATAGCTTCTTTTTTTCATGAACATGATTTTATTTAAAAATATCTGCTCTTCCTTTTTATGAAAGTGTCAAAATGATCCTCTAATTTGTTATTTATGCATTCATTCTCATTTCTTGACAGAATTTTCAAGAAAATTAACATTGTTATTTGCTTTATTTAAAAAATAATTCACCAGTTTTGAGGGATGAAAATTAAATGTCATACGATAAAATATTACGCAGTGAAAAAAAACTTAGAAATTTCCTGAGTTTGCTTCAGTTTTGTTAATAAATATCAAAAGTATAGACTTATCCTAATCATAAAAATGATTCTGTTGTTTAGTCTCAAAAATTTCGACATATCATATCTTATACTCATTCATTTATCTTAATCAAAGTATTTGGCCCTCAGAAAAAGAAATGTAATAGGTTGAGAACCTAGGATTTTGGTGTTTATTTCTTCTCAATACCCACATTCTAGTATTTTGATTATAATTAATTTTATATGATCAACTATTATATAGTTTCTTAATTACTAAATTAGAAATATTTGAAAGTTATTATCTAATTCTTACTGCATAAACGGTCTAGTTTTTTTGATTGACCAACTCTTGGTTTATGTTCTTAAATTTAAAGTTTTGTGTTGAAAAATGCAGATAAGTTGAGAGTGTAATTGAAAGAACATTTTTGTCGAATTCAGTTGTCATAGAAAGAATAGCAGAAGAGAGGACTGGTGTCTAATGGTATCATAGTAGTAGACTGATGAAGATGGCCCACACCTTTCCTCTTTCTTCCCTTTGTGTCATCCTCTTTCAGCTCTAATACTGACCAGATAGTTGTGAGAACTAACCTCTAATTTTAGTTTTTTGCCGATATAGCAAATTCTAAAACCATTTAATAGTCTTTTCAGCTTATTATACTTGTTTCCTACAGCTTTTGTGTGCAGTGGGAAAAGTTTTAAGTGCTTTAGTTGCTTCTTTTATGGTTTTATCCTCTGTGCTACCCTTGAAGATAAACATGGATGCCAGATGTTTGGAGTTTTGGGGAACTTCTTTTCCATACTGTTTCCATTTGTTTAAAGCCTATCTGGTAATACTTGGCCAATTTTGAATCTTCACAGAATGATTCAGTCAATCAGGATGGCGTTCGACTTCTTACAGTTCAAACATACCTGAATCTAAATTTGTTATACTAAAAAAACAGAGTTTTATTTTTTCTCTGTTTAAAAAAGTTTCTATGTGACAGCAGGATAGAAATGAAACCCTAATTTTATTTTTTTCTTCAGAATCTAGGGTAATATACTTTGATGTGGATTACAGATTTTTGACATCAACTCTGATTTGGTTTGAATTCTTCCCCGTTTCTATTTTGGAAAATTTATTCCCAGTCACTAATTCAATGAAAAAAAGAAAAGAGAAACTAAGATACTTTAGTCATGCTGCACTTTGCTTAAATAAGTTTAACTTGTTTTCCATATAATATATATTTGCTATTGATAGATTTTGTACTTTAGTGTTTTCTTCAAAACAAGGAGACAGATCAGGATATTACCTTAAGAATGAGTACATCTGTTATGACTTTAGGCATACGGAGTAATTTGCTGTCCCTTCTGAAGGGGGCTTTAATCTTAAAAAGTGCACTATAGAATGGGATAAAATAGTTACATGATAAGTAATAATAAATGTATAAACTAGCACCTCCTTTATATGCCAATACTCTTCATAGAATTTATATTATTGTATTTAAATCAATTATTATTACTTAGAATAAACATGGTATAGCCTCATTGATACTAGAGATATTTAATTTGTATAATGTAGTCTTGTTACAGTGTTTTATTTCTTTCCTTGTGATTTTGTCCCATCCCCTTTCCAAAGATTTTAAATGAGACCTTTATAGATTTAATATTAATTTCATCTTAAGTAGTTGCTATTTATATTGTGCACACTTATCTCTAATACTCAAAAAAGGTAATTTTCATATATATATTAGAGAAATTAATATTAATGCATTGCTCTCAAAATGAAGAGACTTTGTAGTAAAAATTTTTCTTTAAATTTTTTTTAATGTTTTTTATTGTGGTAAAAGTCACATAATATAAAACATACTATTTTAACCATATTTAACTGTACAGTTCAGTGGCACTAAGTGCGTTCACATTGTTGTGCAGCTCTCACCATCATCCATCTCCCGAATTTTTCACCTTCCTAAACGGAAACTCTGTCCCCTTTAAACACTGACTCCCCATTCTCCCGCCCTACTCCCCTTACCCCCTGACCCTTGGCATCTACCAATGTACTTTCTGATTCTATGAATTTGACTATTCTAGGTACCTCGTATAAGTGGAATCAGACAGTATTTGTCTGCACCTACTGTATATTGGAATGCATTTTTAAGATTAATTTAATATATATCCTACAAATAGATTGTACCTTCTTTTTTTCCCCCCGTGCTATACAGTAGATTCTCATTAGTTATTTGTTTTATACATAGTAGTTTATATATGTCAATCCCAATCTCCCAATTTATCCCACCACCCCCCCTTCCCCCCTTGGTGTCCATACATTTGTTCTCCATGTCTGTGTCTCTATTACTGCTTGGCAAATAGGTTAATCTGTACTATTTTTTGACAATTATTTAATCCTGTCTCTTCACCACCTATTATTTCCCTCATAAAAAAAAATAAACAAATGGAATCATTTCAGAATCTAGTTTAACTTTATAGTGGACAGGGATTAAAGGGGAACAACAAAATACACAGATTAATAAACACAAAATATGCAGTTATTTCCCTTCTAGTTCTAACTCTTATGATAGCACTATGAGTTAATGTGGTACATATGAAAACATTTTGTACATAGTTGACAAATAAAAATTGTGTACTTTTAAGGCATATAATTGATATTTTGATACATGTCACATTGTGAAATAATGCCCACACTCAAGCTAATTAACATATTCATCAACTCACAGAGTTACCATTTTTTGGTTGTGTGATGAGAAAACCTAAGATCTACCCTGTTAGCAAATTTCAAGCACACAATACAATATTGTTAATTATAGTCATATTGCTATATATTAGATCTCCAGAACTTATTCATCTTGAGTATCTGAAATTTTGTACACTTTAACCAACATTTCCCCATGGCCCCCACTCTCCAACCCCTGGTGACCACCATTCTACTCTCTGCTTGTGTGAGTTTGGCTATTTTAAATTTCACATCTAACTGAGGTTATGCAGTATACTATATATATTCCATATATAAAGAATTTAATATGGACATTTTACAGTTGATTTGAATGTCAAACTGCTTAAGTTTTTTTCAAAGATGTGAATAATGACTAATAAAAATATCACTTGCATATTTTTCCATCATACTGGGATAGATGAATGATTCATTGCTTTGAAAATAATGAAAATGCAATACTTTACTTGTAAAGTTTATTCAAGATAATTGGAAATATTTGCTACTTACTTGAGAGAGAAAATAATTTACACATAATAATACTAATGAATACTTAGAAAGTACTTGATATCTTCCCTCATTATGCAGATAATTCAAGAAGTTAAGATATGTGCATATTCCCAAATAATAAGAAATTATGTACACAAAATAGTCTCTCCCCTAGAATTATGTTTATATTTAATATAATACACTTCAAACAAATTTATGAGCAGTGGGTCTGTGCCAGGAATATTGGAAATAGCTGAGCTAAAAATTAAAGAAAATTCAGGCCTCACATTTTTTAAAAATTTAGAACAATTTTCACTTCAGAGTTTCTAGTACTACTGATTTTGTATAGAAACATGGTACATGAATGTATTGTATTACTTCACTTGGATGATTACTTGAACCGAATATTATGTTTGTATGCATTTCTAAGTGCGAAGAGTTAGTAACAGACTTTCATAAGGGAAGCCTACTAGGCTAGGAGGTTTATTTATTATTGCACTGAGCCATAAAATAGCCATCCACATTTATACATGGAGATCATAAAGACTACCAATATATATCCTCAAATGGAGCAGTTTTAATTAGTATCTAAGTATCTATGTGTATCTTATAAATAGTGTTTTTGTATTTATTTATAGCTCTACTTTAGACCTCTTTAGACCTCTACTAACTAAATTTTATAGGATTATCAAAATACTATGAAATTGTTTGATTATTAAAGTAAATTCATATTTTAGTACAAAACATTTTAAATTGTTTAATCCATAAACTTAATTATAATATGAATATTGATGCAACACAAATACACGATTTTTAGGAAACATGCAAATGTCTGTTTTGTGTGGTTTGGTGGTAACTTGGGTTAATGCTCTGGGTATTAACTAACTGATGAGAATTGTAGCATCCAGCTTATCCAGTTCTATCTCCCCACTTGAGAAATAAAAGTATTAAGGTCAGTAATAGGAAAAGTTTATTCTTTTTATCAAAGTTGTCCGCTGCCTAAGTTGTCCGCTGCCTTTTAAATAATATAATGAGTCAAGGGCTAGTTTAAAGTGTCATGGTCATCATTGAAGGAAGTTTTACAAATGTGAAACATTGTTTCTGTGCTATGATACTCTTTTGATCTCTTCTTTATAGGGTGAGCCTGGAGAAGCAGGGAACCCAGGGCCTCCTGGGGAAGCAGGCACAGGCGTAAGTGCTGGCTTATTTTCAATGTAGTGTGTTATGGATCAGATATTTCTTTCAGAGTATTTTAAACATGTAACTTAACTCCTAGCTGTGATTCAGTTCCTTTCACTTTCCAACCCGTTAAGAATCATCACCAATGCAGAGCCTTTTTGTTCAATAATTTTGCCTATCCTCTGCATATTTTGATTCACACAGAAACTGAAAAAAAAAAAATTACATTAGCATAAGTTAGAACATTAGAACTATAAGCTGTTTATTGCATATATCTTTGGTGGACTGTCCACAAAAGAAACCAGCAAACCCTGCTACATCGAGTAAACATTTATGAACTGTATTAGCATTATATTATTTTAATTTAGATTGGTTTAAACTGAGAGTGAATTTCACTCCCAGGAAACATTTGGCAATGTCTGGAGACATTTTTGGTTATCACACCTGGAGGAATGGTAGCTGCTGGCATCCAAGTAAAAGAGACCTGAATGCTGTTAAACATCTTGCAACGCATGAGACAAGCTCCCACAGCAGAGTATTGTCTGACCTCGTATGCTAAGGTTAAGAAACTGATTTAAAGCTTGTAAGATAATCATTCTTTTTCTTACGTTGTGTAGGGTCCCAAAGGAGAAAGAGGAGAGAAAGGAGAAGCTGGTCCACCGGGTGCTGCTGGACCTCCTGGTGCTAAAGGACCATCAGGTGACGATGGCCCTAAGGGTAACCCGGTAAGTGACCTTGGCCCTCTTTAAAGTGGCATCTATGTCAAAGCCACTTGAAGCTTTTCGTAGAAAGACTAGAAATCATGAGACTTTGGCCCATAGCTGGTGAAGCTGACTTTTCATCGTTTGATGTATTCATAAGCATTCTCAATTCATTTCATTTTTTAAAAATTTTCTAGCAGGAGAAGAGAGATATTCTCATATGGTTTTACCATGACTTTTACCTCTTAAATTTCAGAATATCATGACTTTATAAAAATTTTTCATTTATTTCCTTTCCTTTAAAAACGGTATTTTAGGGTCCTGTTGGTTTTCCTGGAGATCCTGGTCCCCCTGGGGAACCTGGCCCTGCAGTAAGTATCACAGAAAAACAAAGGAATTATTTTGCTGGGGATTGTTCCCAGATAATAATTAAAGAAAAGTCTTAATTACTTCAGTGGATCCCCAAAAATAGGAATAAAAGGAAGATGTAAACTGTAATCACAACTACCAGAATAAAAATTCATATATTTGGAGACTATCAGACTTGTGCTGCATGATTATTATTATCTCTTCATTGGGTTAGTTTTCCAGACTTTGTTGAGTTGTACATACTAATTATCTGAGTAGCTGCATTACTATCATTTCAAAGTTACAAGATTTTTGCTTTTACCTCAGTCCATTCTAAAATGAAAATTCTGTCTCAAACTGCACCATATTTGTTCATGGTTAAAGGATGCACTGTCTTTCTATACTAATTACATCCTCCCCTTTCCTTATATTAACAGCATACTATATTTTAAATTTGATATCATAGCAATTTCATACATTTTATGGAAAGAGAGATACCATAATCCTTAAAAAAACCAACTGAAAGAATATAATAATACTTTTGTTTATCTGGTAATAATTTTTCTTAAGGACTAAGATGGTACATCATATCATTTTTTTCTGATAAAAGTTAATTAATAGTGAGAAATACCTGGGTTCATTTTCTATTGCCCATTATAGGGTCAGGATGGTGTTGGTGGTGACAAGGGTGAAGATGGAGATCCTGGACAACCGGTAAGTAAGCACACAATTTTTATTCAATCTTTGCATAGTCTCAAGATATTTTAAAGAAATAATCAGAAATAATTACACTTCCAAAAGCATAGCTATGCATGTACATATTCAGGTATATTTGAATTCCAGTTTAAAGTCAGTGTTACATGGAACATTTCTTACTTGATGTGATTTAAGAAATATCATCAAAGCCTTCATAATAAAAACTGTAGTCATATCATACTAGTGATTTTGTCATATTATATTACATTGAACTATCTCTCCAACTGTGTTAAGTGGAGAGTCATTTTAAAAACACAAGTAAGAATTAAATGAAGAAAACTAGGTTATCAGCCTATTATTAGCATGAATTACTTCAATTACTAACCGGAATGAACTCAGCATTTTTGGACTCTTTTTTATTTTTAATTTGGGAAATGCAGTAGGGGGCTTTGACCACATAAGTTTATTTAGGGAGGAAGTAAAGGAGGGCACTGACTTAAGTAGGAGTCAAAGACAAACTGCACTCTTAACATAACTTTGTCTCTAGAGCCATACCCACTGGATACTTGCAGTCAAAGAGATATAGACTTATTCTGTGTAGATAAGACTTGTGGGTCATATCCCAGCATGTTGCGTACTCCTTGGAATAAAATGCTAGTGTTGCACAAGATGAAATTAGAGGTAATAGATTTATGGTTCACAGATGTATGTGATATGCATAGAATTATTAACCATATAATTCTATTAATTAGTACATCTATTGGATGCTTGTCAGATATAAACTAGCACTTTAAAAAAACAGTTTAAACTAGAAGGAATTCGATTCACTTTTTTCCAGCTGTGAAGAAGTTTTCCATATGAATTTACCAGCTCGAATTATAGATGTCTGGAAGAAGTTTAGGTATCTGAAATAGGGCTAAGATTTTCCAGGAAAGATAGATGTGGAGAAATGAAGAAACAGGTTGGCTTCAGTCCAGATTTTGAACAGTGCTGGGAGCCATAAAATAATACCCAATTGCTTAAAAGGTATTTTTCACATTTTTTAGGGTCCTCCTGGCCCATCTGGTGAGGCTGGCCCACCAGGTCCTCCTGGAAAGAGAGTAAGTTTTTTAAATTCTTTATTTGAAACATCTACTCATTATCCATTGTGTGTATAAATTTATATCATATTTGTAAGCTGTAGGCAGCGCATTATAATGGTGCTGAAAAACATATGTCCTAGAGAGTGATTTCTTAAATTTGTCAAAATACTTATTAAAGTAGAACACAATTTAATTGACAGGTTTAATCTGTCACAATGAAAAATAGTTTCCCACTTCTCTGTGCTTAGGTCTCCGCTGTACAAATGCCATAGGCTCTTATAAAAGACTCTGCTGATACCCTGAATTTCAGCTCATGGTATCCTACAAGGAGATGAATTGTCCAAACTCCAGTGCTTGTTGAAAATGTTATAGAAACCTGAATGCAGTATCAGTAGAATGAGCTCAGGAATCAGCATATAATGTTAGATTGCTTTACACTGTCAAACTACTCTGATAGGATTTTAAGAAAGAGCTATAGTAAAATATAAAGGTCTTGTTCAAAATATTGGCTACAGTGGACCCTAGGAGATTTGCTTTACTGCCTTTTTCCCACTATTATACTGTCTTTATAATAAAACAATCCTGTTGACCTGCCTCTTGCAGCACTTCTATTAATACACAGTGTTCTCCTGAACCTCCTTTAGTCTATTTTCCAACCTATCCATGAACAAAATATTTGGTCAACATTGAAATATATTTCTTAGGCTCATTTCCCCTTCAGTAATCCAAAGACACAGAGCAATTGGGGCCACTCTGGTTTTCTAATGGTAGCTTTATCTTAGGAGAATTTTCACAGTGCACATCTTCCTAAGCACAGAGTGTGACAGGTTTTAATTCTGTCTCTCAGGACATAAATTGAGTCAACATTTACAAGCAAACACTTCTCTTTGCTGGAAATGAACTTAGTTTATAGTAAATATTTTCTCTGAATACAATTTTCTTCTCACTGACCCAAGTGCCTTTTTTACTTTTCTCCTCCTCTTCCTCTTTCTCATTATTATTATTAATATTATTATTTTGTTTGTTTGTTTTCTTTTTGTCAGCAGCCCAAAAGCATAATCTTGATAGAAAAAGAAACATATCCCAAAACAACCATTGGGCTGTTATTCTTAGAAAGTAATTACAAAGTGTAACATGATGTTGAGATCTGTTGCCTGTTTTTGCCTACAGTCTGAATGTTCTTAAAACTTTCCAAATGGATGAATATCTGTTCTATTATTTCAGACCTTTCAGAAGAATACTTATATAAAATGTCTTTGAAAATTGGTGGAAATCTTTCCTGAGAAAACATGAAATCATTTTTGTCTTTCTCCCAGTCAAATGATGGAAGGCTATTTAATGCAGTGGTTAATAAGTCAGTGAAGTCATACTACCTGACTTTTAACCCAGCTCTACCATTTATTACCTGTATTTCCTTAGGCAAATTACTTATATTGCTTCTCAGGGAGGGCCTACTATACCTAGGATTTATAAGATAATTCATATAAAACAAAAATAATATGTATTCACATAATAATGTTAGAATGTTAGTCTTTAGTTATGAAATAGTTATTGAATAGTTATTATAAGCACAAAATTATCATCTTATATAGGTATAAGTTATTATGCTTTTGATGCAGAGGGAATTAAACCTTCCTTCAAATTGTAACTACTGGAAAAGGAGGAGCTATATAAAAATATATTTTGAATATTTTATTAACATCTACTGGCAGCTTCTCAGCTCATTCCATTATCCAAAGCAAATTCTCAGCAAGTGCTATATAGTTCAGTTTTATTTTAAAATATGTCAAAACAGATTGTTCACTTACAATCTTTGATAAGTTCAACTAAGTACCATTTGCTATTTGGGATGTATTCTTTTAATATGTGACAGAGTTAGGGAATGAATTAATTTCTTTAGCGAGACAGTGGTGGATCATGTGGCTTACTCACTTTGAAAACTGAATGATTTTGAAATTTAAAAAAAGTAAATAAATATAAACAATTTACTAGGGAGTATGAATAGAAACATGCAAGAAAAGGGGGGGCACTTAGGTGTGAACCAGTATATCAGATACCTCCTTTAGATTAATATGTGACTCCAAATTTACATACAAATGTATAACAAAACTATTAAAAAAATCTTAAATCTATTAAGCTATATATGAAAGTATTTCAGCACAATAGTTAATGTTGACCCTGTTGACACTATTACGAACTTTCAAAATATTTCCATCCACATTTACTAATTTTTAAACCTTGCTAATATAATGTAACACGCTTTTCATCTTTATAATAGCAGAGAGTTTCTAAAATATTTGTGCTGAATACTTTAGAATGTGTAATTATCAACAATTATACTTCTAATGAATAACTGAAACAAACTTCTAGAAAGACCTCCACTCGATTCTAGAATTGAAAAAATGTCATAGGACCGTCAGCACAGATATATAGATATTTAGATTATATTCTGTTCTGTAACAATGAGACAGTGTTGGGTAGCGGAAAGTCCATGTATTTGCATTTCTATCCATTCACACCTTAATTGGACTTCTGCATTTGCTGCTCAAATGTGGTATAATGTAAAAACGTTAATCCCTGATTTTTAATTCTTTTCTCTTTATAATAGAATAAGGTTATATTTTTCATAGATTAGAAATAATTATAATATACTATCTAGTACACTGTATAATATATAACATATTAATAGTATATTAACAAGAACATAAGTATACGATCAACAAATTTTAGTAGTTTGTTGCTTTAAGAACATAAATAATAACCAATGATTTTTTTCAATCAAATTTAAGATTACATGGTATTAGTAAATTGCAAGTTTAATTGGTAAATTTATTCTTTAAATTTAAATAGAAAATTAGAGAGTAGAAAAATCACATTACTCTTTCCTGTCAGTATTTCTAACCAGACAGACTCTCTTGATAAACTCTCTTGATTAAAAGGAATAAAATATCTTGAAAAAATCAAAATATGTTTATATGCATCAATGAGATGGATATAAAATAAGAAATTAAGATAATGTGTTAGTAAATTAATAATTGAACTTCTCTATAGATATATAGACAAATGGTCTCAGTGAAGAGAGAGCCTAGAAAAGGCTTAAAAATATACAGTAACTTCATTTGTGTCAAATTAGACACTGCAGATCAATGGATAAAAGATAGATTATTGAATATATTTTGCTGGGCCAGTTGAATATCTATATGAAAAAAATAAAGTTGGACTTTACATTTCTCCATTCACAAAAAATAATTCTAGTTGAATTACAATCTTAAATATGAAAAGGAAACTTTGGAATATTTTAGCAAAGATTAGTGGAGAATAAATTTATGACCTCTGGTTATAAATTCTGGTCACCTAGGTATGATCAGAATGGAAAAGTTGGTGTATAAAATAAATTACAGTGAAAAGTTTCTGATTATCTAAAAATACTGAAAAGACATTGAAAAGATCGAATCAGGATAAAATACTTTTAACATACAGAAAGCTTGTAACGAAAAATTTTCCAGAGTATCTAAGTGTATCTCACAAAGTAAGAAGAAAAGCATCAAACAGTAGACAAAAATTAGCAAAAGGCATGGAAATGTATTTTACACAAATGTTCCACAAACACGTAAAAAGATGTGTAGAAGTTAGGGAAACGTGTGTTAAAAATGACGTAGAGATACCACTTACATCTATAAATTGATGAAAATTTAAGTCTGACAAACCAAATGTTGGAAACGATGTTTTTCAAAAAGAAAATAATGGGGATTATCATAAACAGCTATTGTGAGCTAACTGGTACAACTGCTTTAGGAATTGTTCATTATTACCTAGCAGAATTTAACAATGAACTTTCCCTACTATCTTGTAATTCCATTCCTAGGTACATGCTCTGGATGATATCTTATACAACTTTACCAAGATACACACGTAGAAAAAATAAGTGTACTGAGATAGGAATAAACTGAAATTTTGTATGGCAATGAAAATATTGTATTGCAGATGTGTGAATCAACAAAGATGAATCTCAAACACCTGATGTTAAGAAGAAAATATATGTAGTGTTGACCTGGAGAAGATATATAATTTCATTTATATAATATGCAAAAAAATAAAAACATGTTGTTTAGCATTCAAACATAAGTGGTAAAAGTGATTAAATAAATGAAGGCAATGATTCATTAAATTCAGAATGGTAGTTATTTCTCTGGGAGAAAGAGGGTTACAGTAGTTGCAAGTGACATGTAGGAAGTTATACGTTTGTATGCTGAGACTCTTAGATATTAAAGTAATTAACTGATTCATTCCCTGGATCATCCTTTTCATTATTAGCAAATTCTATAGTGGAGTGCTGCCTTTCTGATTTTTGATGAGATTATTTTAAAATAATCTCATCAAAAATTTTAGAGATGTTCTAGCCTCCCATTTTAAAAAACAACTTTTATGAATATAATAAGCTATTTTTATTCCACTCTAGTCATTTTGTAAACAAAATTAGAAGACTTTGTATCTATGAATTTTTAATAATATGAGAATTGTGATGACTATGCATTGCTTACAAAGCTATTTACATCCATTTTGATTTAGTAGAAGAATCAACCTTAGGTCAGCCCAACTGAGCAGTATTATGCAAGTTTTCTTCTTTTAAAATGTGGCATCATTAAATCTAACCTGAACGATATTTAACATAATGTGTTAAATTGTGTTCTGTATTAGGATTGGATAGATTGGCAGGTTTAATTAGCTTTCTCTGTTTTACACAGTAATCTTTTTTCTTTAGAAGAGTAAAATATATTTTAATGGTGTAAAGATTAGTGTCAACAATCTTATTACTAAAGCTATAATTTGCTCTGATTTAACAGTAGCAATTAATGCTTGCATTCTTTTGAATTACAAACAACCAAACTAGTCAAGAGCTCTACCTTTACCTAAAAAAAAAAAAAAAAAAAAAAGATGGCTTAGGTGAAAAAATAGAAATACAAATTATTTACTTAGGTCTTTCTCAGCCTGTAAACTGACACTCTTCATAGCTAACTATCAGCACAAACTAGTCCCGAATGCTGTTGCATTAGAATCAAATAGACCTGGTTTCAAATTCTTGCTTTGCTACTTATAAATACAACTTAGAATAAGTTAATTTCTTTGAGTCTCAGTTTTCTCATTTATAGAGTAGGCAAAATAACTAATATTCCATGCTGGAGTGAAGACTAAATTAATAAAATGTATATTTAAACCACTACATCTAATATCTGGATTTATCAAGAGTTCAAAGAGTGGATGCTCTTCTTAAGGAGTTAAATACAGGTTTTGAATTATGCCATCATTTACAAACAAAACAAACATATTAAATAAAATATACAGAGAAGATAAAGACATTTTCTTCTAATTTCTGAGTTATATAAATTGAGATGAAAGTTTATTAGCAATAAATTCATAGTAACTTCATAATTAATTGCATTTTTGAAGTATAGAATACTGTGATTCTGTTGAGATGGATACAAATTTGTATTATTTATTTATTTGGTGTAAGCTGATGTAAAATCATGTAGCGTAAACTGTAAAGGAATTTCCTATGAGAACTATTGCCAAAAAAACAGAGCATTAAATTCATGATGACTGCATATAATTTTAATAAAATGGATTTGCCAAGAAACAGGGATTTAGAACTAGTTTGAGAGATAATAATGTGATTAAAATGAGTTCGAAGGAAGTACTTGGGAACTTTATTGTATGTCTGTGAGGTCACTTTGTTTATGCACTGGGTGAACACAAAGCTCCTGAGCCTAAAGGGATATGGTGCAGAGTGAATTTTGTGAATTGTAGCTGATGAGGAGAATTCTGTCTTCACCAACCTTTGCATTCAGCCAACAGGCAACAATGTCTTTGATGCAGGAATCAATTTAATATCACCCTTGTGGAAACAGCAAAAAACATTCCTATACAATAATTATAATATCTGATCTACACACTTACGACTTAACTGAATACAGAATTGCCTTACCATTTATTTCCCTTTAGTTCATCTAGAAAGCATAATTTTAAGTAAGCTTTGTATGTATTTTGTGGAAATTAACATTTCTCTTATCCTTTGTTTTGCTACATTGGAACAACAGAAAAGGACCAATAACAATTTTTCTATAGCATCTCATAGCAGAAGTAGCAATGAATAGAAATGTATTGAAAAGTATTATCACTTTTTTCCTTGAGTGACTCTTACAAATAAATGAATAAATAAATAGAATATTGGTCAGAATGTTGCGAGTGGCAGTGATACTGAGAAACAACATTCTAACAGTTATTGAACAAGTAGGGGAATTAAGTTGACATTTGTAGTACATGTACATTCTGTCATGCATTTTAATACTTGAGAATAAATGTATATTTCCTTGAGGCACTAGAAGATTGTACAGTTTACATCAGTAAGCCATGGAATTTTAATACTCAGGTTATCATAGCAGTTTGAAACCAAGAACTAGTTCAAAGCCCTTTTACTGAAAAAAAATCTAGAGATGACTAAAAAGATTTAAACCTAACCTGAAAATGCATATATTAAATGGAATTTTAAGGAGTCCCATCTCATTTGCCAAAAGAAAATTTACAATAAAAAATTAAAACAATAACTGATATTATTAATTAATCAAAATACAAAGGAAGCTTTAACCTACTATATATGCCCATATATACCATATATGTATTCTTTCCATCCCTATGCCTTTATGCATGAATGTAGATGGTCAGATTAGAAGGAAACATCCCTCCCATATCTACCCACACTAAGATTAAGATCAGATATTAGGTTCTTAGGAAAGCTTTCCCTACTGCCTAACTAGATCAGTGTACCTATTTTGTACACCTACTTCATCTTTGTGTGTTTTACAATGTACTGTATTTGTTAATTTTGTTGTCTGTCTTCATAACTAAACTTTGTGAACTCCTTAGGGTTTCACTTTTTTGTTTTTTGTTTTTTTTTTTTTTGTATTCTCCATGCACAGCACATTTCTGACATATAAGGAAGACAACTATTTATTTGCAACATGTATGGAAGAATGGGCAAATTGTAGAATAATATTATAAAATGTGAATAGTGGAGAGAGGATTATACTGTGTATTTTATATAAAGTATATTTCTCATAGCAAGGAAAATCTCATGTAACGGTGATTACGGGTGGAAAATTAACCAAAGCTTATTTTATTTTCATGTTTTACAAGGCATTTTCCAATCAGAACACTCATTACTTCGTGATAATACAGGAAGTAATTCACTATATTAAGTCCTTGCCTCTCTGCTTATGCAGATATATGAGAAAGAAATGACTAAAACAAGAATTTGTCCATAGGCATTGTTTAGTTTTTTTTAAAGGGAACTTCCTATTCTCTTTAAAAAAAGTGTGTTATCTGTTTTCATCCTAGTTTTTCTTAAAAAAATCTGTGCCATCTGGAAAAAATATAAGAAATAAATGAAAATGGGAAAAATGAGATAAAGAACAGAGTAAAACCATTTAATGTGGATTTCCAATGATAAACATCAGGCATTCATTCAAAGAGGAAAGAAATCCTTTTGGGATGAAGAAATGTTTTATTGAATCACAATTTTGTGGCCATGTTGTAGTTTACTTGTGTTTAATTCTCTAAGCTTTTCAAACTCAGATTTTCTTTTCTACCTTGCAGTAAAAGCAATATTTTTGTTACATTTTAGACAGTTGATGACTTGCTTTTCCTAAAGCTAGATATTTATAAATCTTCTATACTATAAAGTTCATATGTGTAATTGAAATCTTGAAGTTAATACCCCATACCTTTATGTCATTAGTTTACGGAAAAATCTTCATAGAATAAAGAAAAGCCCATTATTCAGTTGAATCTCATAATTTCTATTCCCCAAATTATAGTCATTATGGCTGTTTTACCCAATTTGAATAGGAATACTTTAACCATCACACCAAAAATGTATTTTTTATACATTACAAAATAATCACCACAATAAGTATAGTTGCCATCTGCACACCAAAATGACTCAACTCTTTAACACTAAGAAATATTTGAAGCTTATGCTTCTTTACAGAAATCCTCTTGCATAAATAGTATGAAATTCAAAAGATACACTTAAGTTTTAATGCCTATATTATTGTTAACAAATTGTTGCTGCCTCAAGAGACTGCTTACAGGATTTATGTATGCACTTCTTATCTTTGGGTCGAGGCGCAATGAATGCCTAATAATATCTGAAGTTATAGTGATGATATTGAGAAGATAATTACTAATGATATATTCATTGACTCTCTCAGAGATAAATGAGTTCACAGAACTCTGAGTTTGATGAAGTGCCTGATACCCATTTTAAATATGGATTTAAAAGACCATATGAAAGACTAACGTATATCCACCATTAGAATATTAATATAGCATCTGAAAGAGAGAAAGTCATCCTGCCTCACCTTATTTTCACCAATTAACACTGTTTCTGCTACTCTCCCCAAATTCCAACCTCAATCTCAGTTGATGATTTTGAGCACAATTCATAACAAAAATTGAAGTAAACAAACGGAAAACAAGAGAGTCTGGGGAAAAATGAAATACAATTTCCTAGAGATCATTAAGTTTCTTTTTTAAAGTTTCTATCCTTATGTCTGAACTTGTGTAGAAATTTTCAGCACAGTTAAGATTCAGATTGAATCTTAATGTTTGTTAAGTAATAATAACAATCAATTAAGTAGTGGAATGAAATAAATATTTTATAATACAATTATAAATTTTTTATGTCTTAGAATGAATTTATTATGAGTATATATATTGTGTAGCCCACCACAGTAAGAGGACAAAAGCACTCTTATTGTATTGGACTATCAAACCAAGTGCCCTGCTTGTGTTGATTTGAGACGCCATAAGTGAAAATACCAATGACCTAGTATAATGAGTAGGAACAAAATTTAGACACAGTGGGAATTATAACATATTTCTAGCTTGAAAAATAGTTGTTTTCTTTGATACCTTGAATATTATATGTTATGTAATGTAACTGGTTCCTTTCTACATGTTTATTACAAAGATTAGAAATGTCAAGTTTTATATTTCACAAATGGCTAAGAGAATGTAAGAAGGAAATTTGAATGTCAGATTTCAAGATCTGACTATATATTACAGGATCGTTTAGCTGACTTTCAATTTTCTAGTTAAAACAAGTAGTTTCATACATGGAGTTCATATTTTTCAGGTGTTATAGACAGGATGTATGGAAAAAAGTAAGTTGTTGACATGGTGTCTCTAAATATATTTTGAAAGTCAGTTTTGTTTGACCTGACTCTTAGGTTGCCAACATGGTGAAAAGTATTAGTAAAATAATAGAATTTATATAGAATAACAATATCTAATAATTTTAGTAATAATAATAAAATAACTAATATTTGTAGTGTTCTTTATGTCTCAGGTACTTTTATACACCATTTACATTTACCAACTCATTGAATTCTCATGATGATGCTGGGAGATAGCTACTGTTATAATCCACATTTTGCAGAGAAGTAAACTGAATCACTCACAGGGTGTGTAACTTGCCAAAGATCACAAAGCTTGTTGATGGCAGAGCCAGGATTTGAATCCAGGAAGTCTGAATCCTGGCTTTAGGCTCTTAAGCTTCAGATTCCATTCCTGTATTTGATACTGCTCTACTGGAAGTTCACAAAATATTTTTTCATGTGTTACATCATTTAAATTTAACAACAATTCTATAGCAAGAGAATTCGTATTAATAACATTTTATGGATGAAAGAACTGAAGTTCAAAAATACTAATAATTGATTAATTATTTATTAATCATTAATTATTTATTTAGCTAAATTAATCATTATTATTTAGCTAAATTAATCATTAATTATTTAGCTAAATTATTTATTTAGCTAAATTAATCATTATTTATTTAGCTAAAACTAAAGAGAAATAGGGAGACAGATACCTCACAAAGATAGGGGAAAATATATATATATATATGTATATATATATATATACATATATATATATATATATATATATACACAAGGAGCAGTATTATGAAAAGCTTTAAATATATATAAATTATATATAATTTACATATAATAATTAGCATTTTTCCATAGCAATCCATGCAGATATACAAAAGTTATGCAAATACCAGAATATCTTCTTAAGTTTTTGAATGACATATGGAGTATGAAGATTTTTTTCCTGCTTTTTCTCTAATACTAGGTTTTAAAAAGTCACACTATTTTTTATGCCACTTAATTATGTGAATTACGTAGTTCCAGAGAATGAAAATATAATATCTGTTGACCAACAAGATTTTAAATTTTGTACTTTTCCAGTTTGAACATGATCTTATGAAAATGTATAATGTATGGATCCTCTAAGGTTAAGAAAGGAGCCAATCTTAAAAACACATATAATGATGGAAGTGAAATCTGAAACCTTCAATTACTTCCTAATTATACAACAAAATAAATGATATCTGAGTATTTAACACACTAAGGGTGACTAAGTCATCAGCATTTCTTTAAAATTTTTATCTTTGTTTCCTTACATTGATATGATGTGATTATCTGTATTCTACTCAATCTGTGCTTCATTTGTTTTTAATATTCTAACTAAAATTTGTACATAAAAAGGGTTTTGAGTTTTCTCAGTGTTTTAAACTAAATTGATATAGAAATTCACAATTTATTAGACTCTGTTACAAATTAAACTGGGGTATTTGTAAATAAGTCTTCAGTTGCATTACTTTTATATGTTATATATATTTTAAATGCAATTTTATGTTTATAGGGTCCTCCTGGAGCTGCAGGTGCAGAGGGAAGACAAGGTGAAAAAGGTGCTAAGGTAAAATATACATTACAGGTATTATGTTTGAAAAACTCACGTGTACGCTGGACAACATCTATTTCAGTACTGTTAATAAAATAATACAATGTCTTTTTTCATTATTAATGCATTCACATATTTTATTTTCTAACAGGGAGAAGCAGGAGCTGAAGGTCCTCCAGGAAAAACTGGCCCAGTTGGTCCTCAGGGACCTGCCGGAAAGCCTGGTCCAGAGGGTCTTCGGGGCATCCCTGGCCCTGTGGTGAGCATCTGTGCTGAAAGATGTCATTTTGAAAATAATGTCTTATTTCTAAGAAAAATTATGAATGAAAATATTTATGTCAGCATTATTTTATAAATTGTGTGCAGTAAATATTATGTAATAAAGTCAGAGACCCTTAGAATATTTAAGTATGTCATTTATTTAGTAAGTTCATGGTGAAATTCTAACTTCTAAAGGTAGAATAGAAAACTAAACCCTGAGATCTCAAAGATGTATAATTTTTATACACACATCCATCCATCCATGTGTGTGTATGTATGTGCATGTAGACACATACACAGAAAGTAAAAAGACTCAAAAATTGCTTACAATATTTGTAGATGTCCTCCACGTGATGGAATTCATAGGTGATGTTTGCTTTCTTTCTTTTTCGTATTACCAAAATTAAAATAAAGAAAAAAATATGTCTGCTGTTGTTAATTAAAAAAATCAATCATGTTTCTTCTTCCACAGGGAGAACAAGGTCTCCCTGGAGCTGCAGGCCAAGATGGGCCACCTGGTCCTATGGTGAGTAGCACCTTTTTCTGTTGTTTAGAATTCCAGAAATGAAATTATTTATAAGCTAGAATTCCTGAAATTTTGTCTTATAAACTGGTTTATATTCTGTACAGTATTCAAGGAAGCATATTACTCAGACCTAAAAAGAGAAAAGTAATCCTAACTGATAAGTTATTTGGAAAATATGCCCTTGATCAGAAGATCTTTCCTTTCTTATGTCCAATGGATGAAAAAAAATTTCCATTCTGAATAAAATGCCACTAATGGCCCGGACAGTTCTTTTCCAAATGTGGACAGCTCCCCCAAATGCGTGCAATTACACTTAGTTTCCTGGCACTTCATTTAAAAGAATAACATTGGCACAGGCATACAGTGATTCTTTCACCAAATAAATTGTTCTCTTCATGAGTCATATGGGCTGAAAGATAAAGCATTTACCCCCATGAGTGAAGAGAGGTATAATTGTTACAACACCAAAGCTTGGCTACTCTCATAAACTGTGTATGCAAACAACACACTTGAGCAATGCAATAAAGCATTTAGTTGACCAGCATATGGTTCATAGATAGAGTTTATTATAGGAGCCAAGGCTATTCTTGCTACAAAATTTGGGCAGAAAGTGAGAATCCAAGTCTTGCCTTTAAAATTATTGCTTACTAGGTAACAGATTCTATTTCATGGTGGAGATATTTGAACTTCTTTTTCCAAAATAGTAATAGGTAAAGGGATTCATTGAAACAGGAAGCAATACATATAGCACTATTCAAGTGTAATATATATCGGTTTAAATAGTCAGATTTGTCCATACAGAAATTTAAATTTTACAAAACTGCCTCTTTTCATGAGTATATCAACTACCTCAGAGGTATGTATGTGCTCAAAAGCCATGGAAACTAGGATTTGCAATCTTAATCATTCAGGAGAACTTGGCCATTTCTGTTAGGAAAAATGTCACAAAAATTTCCTCTAAAATTCCAGATATTTTATAAGTGTTACAGAGGTTATTTTTTTAACTTGCACTGAAAAGTTAAAGATCACTTAGTTTAATAAATGGTTAAAAGTTATCAAATTTTGAGGAGATTATCAAATCCGCACATTACCCCATTGACATAAGAACAGGGACTTGACAAAAGTAGGATCATCGGTTCCATGTCTGCATCACTATTTAGGGAATATTCTTCTTAGATATGTTAAATTCCTAACTGCACACAGTCATAGCCTAGGGAAAAAAAAAATACTTCACCTTAATATCACCCTAAAATTTGCCAAAGATTTTTTTTCTTGCTATTTCAGATTTTTCCAATAAGTATTCTGACCTTTCTCCAGATGAAATAAAAAGCATCAAGCTGGAGACTTCCTTCAGCTGATATTAAAAATAAAACCATCAGACATACCACCTGATTCTGGCTTGCAAAAGTCTATATTTCTGAATCTTAGGTAAATGTGGGTTTACAGAGCAAGGAGCTAAATAAACAACTCACATCCTTTTCCGCAGTGAAATGAAAAGCATCAGAATTGAGCAACGTGGGTGCCATTTCTGTCTCTGGCTGCTTGTTTTATCAGGGAGTACTTAGAATGCAAATCTATTGTAGCTTTTTCATACCATCAAATAGTTTGATTGTGCTGTCTAATTTTAATGAAACTGCTACTTGGTCTACAGGAGATGAGGATTGGTGGAGAAATCATCTTCAGGATGCATTTTATGGCAATTTAATGAACTTTTCAGCTCAGCTAAGAAATACTGGTACTTATTTTAGTAGGCAGTTTTGTATTAGAGTGAGAAGTAGCATATCGTGATTACTGGTTAAGGTCATCACCTCTCAACCCAAGAGCCCTCATTTCAAAAATGAGCACTACCACCTGCTTGCTGAATAAGTTTTAAGTAAGTTATTCAATTTTTTTAAGCCTTAGGTTTCTCATCTGTAAAATGAGAATTTGAATAGCATAGATCTTATGGGATATTATGAAGTTAAAATGAATTAAATGGGGATATTAATATCTTTTTCCCCATGGTGTTCTTATGTTAATTAGATGAGCTATTTCTAAAAAACAAAACAAACAAACAAAAAAAGCAACTTAGACCATTTTCTATATAAGTAACAGTTTAACAACTTTATATTAACCTTTGGATTAGAAATTCTTTGGGCTAGAGTGAAACAAACACCGGTTAAAACTCTTAAGATGATATTTGGTGTCTGACCACTCTATATGATCAGCTCTACTAGAGTTTAGATATGGTACAATATTTACTTTTCACTTCAATATTTCTCATGGCAAAAATTAAACTTCTACATATGCATGAATTTTATATACAGATAAATATTCAGAATCATCATATGGAACTGAGAATAAAACAGTACGTGTGAAATCTAAAAGAAAGCTAAGGACAATGATGAGATTGTATAAAGAATTTTATTTGAGGATTTTTAAAGTTGAACTGCTGGGGTGTTTTTTTTTTAGGAAATAGCAAAAAGCAGATGGGAATAAAATTGAGTATTTTAAAGAGAACAGTAATGGTTGCTACATTCTCTCCTCTGCTGCATAGTCAAAATAAGCATGATTTAATCATTTTAAATTAATTTTTATTTTACTTTTTGAAGGCACAATTAGCATCTATTTTAGTTTTAAGCTTTTATTTTGTTTTGTTTCATAATCTTTCATTTTAAGAACCTATTTGTTCCAATGTAGCTGAAAAATTGTTCAGTATTTATCTTCAGACAAGTTTACCTTACTATTATCATACATTAATTCTTTTCACATACTGATAAGTAAAATATCTGATAACATTATTTGTTAAACCATAAGTGCATGAATAAATGGTAGGATGGGTTACTGAATTATATTTTGATTTTTTAAATGCTACATTTAACTTATCTGTAAACAGGTTTGCGATGTGTAGCATTCCATAATGATTAAGCAGGTTTAAACTACAAAGCATTTGTCTTTCACCAAATTAAATGTTATTTTACAATACTACATTCTAAATAAACAGTAGGATCTGCATTTTCTTTAAACTTCAACGCATTAGAATTTTGAGATGCATTTCAAAGCAAATATTCTGTACAGCATAATACAGCAGGGGAACATATTTGTGTATTCTAGACACTTAAGAATGTATCATCCCTGTTTTCCTTTACACTTTATTACTTATGAATTATGTATTTCCCTAGGGTTTTTCAGTTTACAATATCCTAAGAGGAAGTAGAAAATATGTATACCTGAAATAATATTTTTATATGCAGAGTTGATATTTTTGATATGGTCCAGGTTCAGAGGGTTATTTATAACTGCTATCAACATCATAGCTTTACCAATTTCTATTTCTAACTGATGAAAATGATAATAAACTGATTTCGCTTGGCTAATGCCTCCTTAGATATAGTCCACAATTTCATGAGATTATTAGCTTAGAGGAATTAACACTATTTTCCTTTAACTCCTTCCTGAATAATATTTATAGAAATGATTTTAAATGCATTACAAACACAAAAAATGTCTAGTATGTTTCCCATTACCCCAGAGCAATTGCAATCTGCAGTATTTCTTCCTTTTTGCCATTTTAGCTTTTACTATTAGAATGTGATGAGAAAGCTGATTGATAACTATCTGTGGCATATCAGAAACAAATAACAATCATTTACATTACACTTCACTATATGCAGTACTTTTGTAAGCCTGGTTTTTCTTTCATTATCACGATTCTCTGACACAGTTATTATTAGAACACTTTTATAAATAAAGCTCTGAGATAAAAAGGAACAGACCTAAGATTACCCAGCTAATGAGTGGTAGACCTGAGACGCTGAATGAAGCAGTGTTTGGAATATTGATGCCCAGCAAACGACATTCCTATTAGTTCTCCCACTTAACAGCAAAATTTCTGTAAAGTGTATCGCATACCAGAAAGAGTTTGTATGTAAAATAAGAAGTAAAGAAAGAAAAAAAATCTGGCCTTTTTAATAGTTTTGTGTTTTCAATCTAAAGAATGTATTTACTTTTAACTGACATATGTCAATTTTAACCAATATTTTTAAATGGTTTCTGCTACTGATACAGGTATATGGTTCTTTCATGCAATTACATATTTATTAGAACAATTTTTTCATGCTTTTTTATGCCCCCTTGTTCTAACATGTAGAACGTTTGGCATCTATCCTGATGGTCACATGACCTCAAGGAATTATTTTATTATTTCTATTACTCATTTATATTATTCCTTTAAAATTGTGCTATCAGGCAACATTATTTTCCTAACCAATAATTCACCAAACCTTTCTGATGAGATGAGAAAAAAGTAGATGCAAAATATACTTACTTAATTTTAAAATTATTAAACTAGTAATACTAAATAGGTAACGTTTTTATTTTAAAATAAATGACATCCTTTATGCTGTTCTGATTTTCATATTGATTTAACAGATTTGGGTCTTAATGCCACAGAGCCATGTTTCTCAGACCTTAATGAGTAACAAACCTGTGAAACAGATTTCTGGTCTCTAACTCTAGAATTTCAGATTCAGTTAGTCTGGATGATGCCTGTGAATTTGCTTTGCTAATATGTTCACAAATGACGCTAAGCCTGCTGGTCTGAGGATCACACTTTGAGATCATCCACTCTGATATAGTGTTAGCAAATGAGATGAAAGTCCAGAGTTAAAACCTAGCCTTAGAATATTCCTGAAAGTAAATTTGGTAATTTCTTTGTAGTCTCCGTTTTGTCTACAAGAGATTTAACAAAGTGACATGATTGTTTATATTTATACAAAAGAGAATCTAAACTGAATTGATATAAACTTACATCTGAGGATTAATAATTTTCTTCTTACTAGAATATTATTAGGCACATTTACATTTAAATTGCACGTAATTTCTACAAAAATAATTTATCTATTGTCAATAGAATGATGTAGGGAAATTGTTCACTTTTGTATCAATACTTATAGAATTTCAAATTCATTCATGAATTAAAACAAATATAAATATTTCGGATAACAGTCCAAAATACTATTGATACACAGGACTAACTTATACTAACATTATTCTTACCTTCCTCTGATACTAAGGACTTCAGTTTGAGGAGTAGACTTGAGAAACTAAGGAATGGAAAGCGCTTATCTATGCAATCTCACAGTAGCCCCTTGAGACAGGAATTATAATCCTTGGTTTACAGATGAGAGAACTGAAGTTCTCTTTGGTTAGCTAATTTAAATTGCTGATAAGAGAAGCTGGCTTCTACCCCAAGTCTATAGTATTCTGAACCCATACTTTTTAAATTACATCATGCTTCTTGGATTAGATCCATGGCTTTTAATATATTAAATTCACAGAAATGAGGGACTCAATGTGCTCTTTCACACTGAAGACTCAAAAGTGTCTAGGTAGAGGGGAAAAAATTACTTGTGGTAGCCTTGCGGAACATACTATAGTAAAGACTAATCATATAGCTTGGTAAAAATTAAAACAATTTGGCTACTAAGTGCCATGTTAAAATCATTATTAAAATTATAATTCAAATAGTTCAATTCAGTCTATATAATTCAAACTCATAGAGAAAACTCATATTTTGTCTTTGTTTCTTGATGCGGTACTTGCTGTAGGCAGTAGTGACTCGTGTGGTGGTATTATCTGGGCCCTGGTTTCATCAGTCACATACTTACAAACCAACTGTCAGTTACATTTTTTCTGACAGAATCTATTGCCTGCATAGCAACTTTTTGTAATTTCAGAATAAGGATCTTATTTTGTGTTGCCTTCAATTTGGAGTACACTAGTTTTTATGTTTAAAAATCTGTTTAAAAGTCATCATTATGAATATTTTCATGAGTAGGGACCAAGACTAAGAGTTAGTTGCTAAAATCATGCCATAATTTTCATTAAAATATAATTTAGCCTAAATGGATAAAGGCCTTATCCTTGGATTATAAAAAGGGTTAAATAATTAAAATACAGGTCCGATAATATGAGAAAAGTAAATTATCTTATCATTACATTTACAAATCATTTAGTTAAGAGATTCAATTCAGAAATTACAGCTAAAAATAGTATCTTGGGAGTTTATTTAGGAAAAATGATTAACAATGGTCAGTTGACTGTCAAAAGTTTATTGAGGTTTTTTGTTTAAATTTTACTGGAAATATTGTAACCATTGAATGTGAGTTTAACAGAGAAATATTCGATTAAATGAATGTATAACTTGGAAACTTCTTCTTCTAAAATTAGTGTAATTAAAAATGCATCTTTTCTTTCAACTGAAAAACCATATAAATCATGCCCTATTTCTAACTTCATATTTATTTAATCAAACTTATCAATATTATGTTCTATTATTATGGTTAACTGTCAAACTGTGGAGTTATAGACACATAAAATTATTTAGAATCCTGAAAAATAAACAGTGGTCATTATTAGTTATTTTGAACCCTATCATATTATCAAAACCAACTTGCCCAGTGGATAGCAATATGAATCTCTAATTTGTAACTACTCTATGTATGTTTATTATTTAGGGACCTCCTGGCTTACCTGGTCTCAAAGGTGACCCTGGCTCCAAGGGTGAGAAGGTGAGAGTAAAAGAATGTGTTATTACAATGTTGATTTCTTAATAGCAGAGACAATAATGTTGCAGACTAATATCACTCAAAAGGAAATTTCAAGGAATACCTTTGTCATCCTAACCAAGGAAAAAGTTATCAGTCCTTAGCTTCCAAGATGAATTCAGAAAAGAGAAAATATACAAAGTAATAGTGAAAAATGTACCAGAATTCAGTGTTAAAATTCTCAATGTTCCTTTGTAGGAACCATATGGAGAAAGCACATGGTTATACTAAAATAACTATTCAGAAAATAAATAGATAGAATAACAAAATGGTCATTTTTTATGTTTTTAAACATGAAAATAAAAAATTTAAACTAGACTATCTTTCAGATGGTGATTTGAAAGATATGAATGCTCTGTTGCATCAAATAAAGAAAATAAAACATTTTTAGAATGGCATTAATATTTTTTAAACTACTTTTAAATCTTTAAATGTTTCTTAGATGCTGCAAAATTTGTGAAGGATAGAAATCATTTTATATAAAATAAGATGCTTTTTAAAATAATGAATTTTCAGTTGTTTGTTTCACCAATATTATATGTAGTCATTATTAGTCTTTTAGTTGAAGGAATTCCCTTTAAGTAAATGTAACACTGAAGGGGATATTTTTAGAAAAAATTTTCTCAATAATATTCCCAACCCTTAATAAAGGTCTCACTTAATGTAATCAGTAAATGATCCTGTTAGGTGAGGGGAAAGAGCTTCTTAATCCTATATTTCATTCAGAAAGGGTTAAAGTTTTTATCTAAATTTTTACTCTTATGTTTCATAAATTTAATGTGCAATTATTTTATGACTATAATTTAATATATGTTTGTAATTTATATATTGCTAAAATTTCTTTACCTTTCAAAGGGACATCCTGGTTTAATTGGCCTGATTGGTCCTCCAGGAGAACAAGGTGAAAAGGGTGACAGAGGACTCCCTGGAACTCAAGGCTCTACAGGAGCAAAAGGGGATGGAGTGAGTAAAGATATGAATTATTTTCCTACTCCTTTCCAATCATACACTCACACACCTGCAGACATTCCTTTAAACATGACCTAGGAAGTGATTTAGAGCATCTTAATCTCCTTAAGTCAATGGTGTTTTCAAAAAGAAATTTATTTAACCTTAGAGTAAATAAATAAAAATATGACTTAAGTTAGAAACCGTAAAAATTATAGTTCAATATTTAATTACACAAACATTTATTGAATCCCCAACACATACAAATCATTATTCTGAAGGCTGCAGGAATGTAAAGACATATGTGTAGAGAGGGAGACATTGCAGCAAAATGGACAAAAATACAGCTCATCTTGCAAAAGTTATTTCTCAGGTTCACAATGGAAAATTTTAGGCCATTCTTATGTACTTTTGCATTGTCTAAATTTTGCAATGTGTGTTGTTATGCAACATATGAAAATGGAATCGCTGAGAAAAACTCTTTAATTTGGATGATTCTCTCTGTAGGGTATTCCAGGCCCTGCTGGTCCCATAGGTCCACCTGGTCCTCCAGGCTTACCAGTAAGTACAAAACAAAAGAATTTTATAAAGTAAACTTATAAATATACCAAAGAGATGCACATGCTCCAGATTTTTATGTGTACTTTTGCCTTTGCATTTTCCAGGGTCCTCAAGGTCCAAAGGGTACCAAAGGCTCTACTGTAAGTACCTTTCTCTTTGGCATCTAAATTTTTCAGTGACACCTACTCAAATGCCTTGTTCTCTATTTATGTTGTTCCTTATTCTTTCTAACAGGGACCTGCTGGCCAGAAGGGTGACAGTGGTCTTCCAGGGCCTCCTGGGCCTCCGGTAAGTGCATGGTAAAAAGCGTGATATTCTGACAGTAAGCACCCTGAGACTGCCAGTGATTTCTCTGAATTTATAAGAAGGATGAAAAAGCATATTCTGTCAAAGTGCTGATTTTCTAGGAAATAGCAACTACTTTAATTAAGTACTCCGGTCTACATGCCAACACTTGTCTTTTAATTGGCTTTGCTCTTTGAATGTAAAGATACCTTAACTATTATAATAATCTTGCTTTTATTAGTTTTTCAAGAAAATCATGTATTTTTCACGTCACATTTTCATGAAAGCAACTGGTTGTATGCCGCAAAGATACATTAATACCTGACTAGGAATAAAAACAAAAGTTCAGATGCTTGACATTTTTTTCCTACTGCATATAATGATAATAATAAAAGCAATGATAATAGCTACCACTTTTTAGCACTGACATTTTCCAGGCTTCACACAAGCCTGTTAGATCCATGTGAAAAAATTTGAGGCTTCCTTCTTGAACTTTTTTCCAAGTTATATGTGTATTAGTTTGCTAGGATGGCAATAACAAAGTACCACAAACTACATGGCTCAAATAATAGAAATGTATTATCTAATAGTTCTAGAAGCCAGAAGTCTTAGATCTAAGTGTCAGCTGCATTGGTCTCTTCTGAGGGGTGTGGGGTAAACATCTGTTTTAGACCTCTCTCCTTGGCTTGTAGATGGCTCTCTTCTCCTTGTGTCTCCTCACATGGTCTTCTGTCTATGTGTATCTCTGTACCCAGATTTTTTTATTTTAGAAGGATACCGGTCGTATTGGAGGAGGACCCACCCTTATGCCCTCATTTCACTGTATTAATTATATCTACAGCCACCTCATTTCTAAATAAGGTCTTCCTCTGAGTTACTGCGGCTTAGGACTTCCATGTATGAATTTTTGTGGGGCACAGTTCAATCCATAACAATACGGATTAACTATTTGGTGTAGTTATACTCTTACACATATGGAAATTCAAGTCTGATTGCACTTCTTTTAATTTTGTTTATTTATAAAGTTATAGATGTTTGGAACCAGCTAATGTGTATTTTTAAACTTGATATGAATTATTTTCAAGCACAATAGACAACTCATTATATAGCACATGAACTTTAAATTGTTGTTTTAAGCCTCAGAGATTAAAATCTATTTGCAGAGATAGGACATGTAAATGAGGACTAATTAATAAATAAGAAAGTAATGGATATAACATATGTACACACAAATCTGTGCTATGTTACATGTATATAAAAAGGTCCAGAAATCATCTGAATTTTGTGCCTACCTCAATATCTCCACTAGATTATTTTTAAAAGAATTCACAAAGTTTATATATAGAGAGATATATGTACATAATACATGTATTTTAGCAATTAGAGAAAACATTGAAAATAGGGAAAACAGTGAAAAGTTAAACAAACTATAAGTTCTTATAACAATAATATAAACAGTAATAACTAATATCTGCAGAATATTTTACCTTAGGAAACAGTTACATGCACATCCATCTCTTTTACAGGGTCCACCGGGTGAAGTCATACAGCCTTTACCAATCTTGTCACCCAAAAAAACAAGAAGGCATACAGAAAGCATGCAATCAGATGCAGGTGATAATATTCTGGATTACACTGATGGAATGGAGGAAATATTTGGTTCCCTCAATTCCTTGAAACAAGACATTGAGCATATGAAGTTTCCAGTGGGTACACAGACCAACCCAGCCCGAACTTGCAAAGATCTGCAACTCAGCCATCCTGACTTCCCAGATGGTATGTTAATAATACACGACCAAGCAAATGTACTGAGCCTCTAAGTTACCAAGGTGCATTGTCAGCTCATTAATTCTAGTTAAATGTTTAATATAGTCTCTAAATAAAACGAGAGTGAACGATTATTAATTCCAATCTTGTAGACAGAAAAAGTCATTTACACTGTAAAACAAGGTCTGCTCTGGAAAATCTTTCTCTTGTTAAGCAAGGTTTCATTAAATTATGACAAGTTCATTTTGGATGATTATAGATAACACAAATGTAATTTGCCTTGTAATAACCATCACAGAATGGGTTTGATGTGTGTACACATATGTGCATGTTACTATATTTATATCCTATATCCTAACTTACTTTTCATTACTGATTAAATAGCATAACTGAATCATATGTGACCTATCAGTTTAGCAATGATTTGATGAACAGAATATTTACAAATGAGGATAGTTTGAGGCAAAAATTTATTTCACTGATCCATGAATAACCAGAACAACTGTGAACAATTTATTTGTAATAATAATCAGGATAAATTTTTATACCTATTATTTGACAAAACTTTTACATACCCATTCTGAGAAGGAAACAGTTCCAAGTATCCTAAGTTAAGTGACTAACTCACACAATACTAAACTAACAAGGGGCAGATCTATATCTGATTTTAAATCTCCCACTTTATGTGGAAATAGTTTGCCACTCTGTTTACTTGTGGGACTACATTATTTCCCACTATCGATCATATAATGAATGTTGTAACTGAGATCTAAATAACTCAGTATAGATAGAAAAGTTTCACGCAATTCAGGAAGAGACATTTTTTATGACAAAGAATGTCTTAAAATCTCCTATCTTAATCAAGCACAGCCTGTTAAAAGGAAAACACAGGTAATTATTAAGGGTGCTTTACAAACTGCTATCAAATGTATTCAAATTTATAATATATTTATTTGAAAAAGATACATTTAGTTTCATGTTAATTCAGTGATTTATAAGGAGAATGGCCCAAACTTCTGATCTAGCTAATATAATCATACATATGCGACTGAAAATCAAATGTAAAAGATGACAACGTGTACTGACAACATAAAACAACATGTGATTAATTAGAACCTGAGCAGTCAAGAAAAAAATTTTGTAAATTTTGGGGATGGAAAGCTCACTATGGACTATAGTTCCCTATGATTTCCATACATTAACTAGCTTTATTAATTCTTTAATTACTTAAATTTTAATTAATTACAATTAAATATTTATTTATTAACTTATTGGTGCCAGGCACTGTTATTCATGCAGAGATTCACAGATAAATAGAAAGAATCATGCCCTCGGGCTACTATTGTGTAATGATGGAGACAGGTAAACCATAAGTATTTATAATAGCAAATTATGACAGACACAGATTTCCTCTACTATCCAAAATTAGAGGGTTCCTATGAAATCTTTTGCAAGCTGAAATGGCATGAAGCCATAAAGGTATATTAGTAATTAAGTATATGTTATTTGTAAGAATATTTAGTAACAATGTTGACTGAATAAGACAAGATAAAAATAATGCTTACCATATAATTCAAAATTATATATTCTTTAAAACCCTAAGAAATATCAAAGATTAAGAGTGGCTATTCCAGTTGGTAAAATCTTTGATGATTTTTATTTTCTTTTATAAATTTTTCCTGTGAATTTCAATTTGTTCCAGATGTGAATTTATTAGTGGCATGATCAGAAAAAGTGTAAATTTTTTTGTTAAAGAATTTATTTCAAAAAGCAAACTGGCATTGGATTTTCAGGAGTTCCAGTACTAAGCTAAGCAGTTGGAGCTTTTAAGTTGTTCATAGTTCACAATCAGTGGATTGACATAATTCAAATTAATATTTGAAATGAAGTGGCAGCATGAAAAATGGTAGGAAGAAAGCAAAGTAATCATCACATGTATATCAACTCTGTCTCCCAATAATTCTTGCTTAATAAAAGCCCCATTGTCTATTACTTAAGGGATAACTTTTTGTCAACCCCACTACTTACCATCTTTACTCACCTAACACCAAATTAATCGTCATGATAAAATTTGTTCTGTACCATTTAGATGATAGAATTAATAGCAAACTGCATTTAAATATATAAAATAGACTTTCTTCTTAGGAGCCCATTCAAAGGGGGAGTACACTTACTGCATGAAGTTTTTCCTGTAAAGTAATGCAAAAGTATGATACTTGAGGCTAAGTGGATACTCTCACCTCCATCATTACAGATAAATAAATCAAGGAAAAATATATTGATTATTATGCTCAGATTACTTAAGTAGTAAATAATACATATGGCATTTAGAGTCAGGTATATCTCATCCCAATGTACTTGCAATTTATTACACATGGATAAGAGAATGTTAATATTTGAGGAGGTGGCATTTAAGCCGAAACCTAAAAGTAATAGGCATGCTAAGATTTAAAAAAAAGGATGTTCCAGGCAGAGAGTATGGGAGCATTTGTCAAAGACAAAGCGTTGCTCTTTAAGTATTCAAACATGTACCTCAATATGACCAAAAACATAAAAGGGATTCATGCGAAAAAAGATGAATGAATATTCATTTTTCCTTATTTCTCTAATAAAATTTGGTATATAATGTATTCAGTTTTTGGTATAAATGTATTTGTATATGACATATTTTTTCCTACTTCCAGGTGAATATTGGATTGATCCTAACCAAGGTTGCTCAGGAGATTCCTTCAAAGTTTACTGTAATTTCACGTCTGGTGGTGAGACTTGCATTTATCCAGACAGAAAGTCAGAGGGCGTAAGTACCAATCTGTTTTGGTGGTGACTGTTGACAGTTCCTGCCATGTTTTTGCAATATTTAACTAAACAGGAAAATTATACTGTCATATTTTCATTTATCTGCTTTTCTTACAGGGTAATTAGAGCATTTCATTTGCATAAATATGAATAAGACACCAAAGTGACACACAGAGTTGACAAATACTTCTTTTCTTATTTTTTACCCAGATGTATTCTTTATGTACCTGTTTGCTCTCTAAAATTCTATGGCTTTCCATGACACAGCACATCTGATTCTCAGATTTTAGTGCATGTGTAGTATTCTTTCCAATTACCACGTGGTAGAACTCACAGCTGTATATTATGCTCAAAATACACAATTTTATAAAGAATGATTCTTTCACATAAAATAAGAGTATTCTCTGCACTTTTGTACGTTTTAAATGTTTAGTCTCTTCAAACACATTCCTTGATTTTCACCTAGCAGTATTAATACATGTGAGTTCTATCTTTAAAGCTACAGACAAATTATTAATGTAAGGAAAGATTTTTCACTAGCATAATTACATTCTCCAAACATTTTATAGGTGGGAAATTTTGACTTTATTTGTATTGTTTTAGTAAATCACATTCTTCTTAGGAAGTGGAGTAGGCATGCAGAGGCACGGAAACTCCTTAAGATCAAACAAGGAGCTTTAAGTGTGACTGATCTCTTTAGGAGAGACATTTAGTTTGTAAGTGAAGGATGGGTAGTAGGGACAGGAGACAAAGCAACTTCTGTTTCCCAACCACACTTTGCATTTGGGGAAGCAGAATAAAGCTCCTCTAGCCCACAAAGAAATGTGGGAAAATGGAAATAACTCCCCTTACAGGATTACTCAAATTCCCTATAGTGAGGCCTATATACCTAGTGAAGGTTATATATCTTTATTTTTGCTGATCTTTGTAAAGCAAAACAATAAATTCAGATCTATAAAAGATTCTGAACATTTTCCCCAGCAGGGAATAATGGGCTTGCTTCCTGCCAGTGACTTTTCCATGGCATCCCGCCCTGAGTTACTAGCTGGATGCTTCAGGATGCCTCCCTTGGCTGTGAAATACTCACGGTATCTGCCTTGATGGCAGATGCCAGCTGGCATTGTGAGGGTTTCCTTTGCAAGGGGTTACCTAAGAGTTCCACCCATGTCCCCTACAGCCAACCCTTAGTATGCCTTTACCAAGTTATTTCCCACCCCCTTTTTCTTGAGCAATTAAAGAAAACAGGAAAAAAAAAATGACTCAGTCTTCACTAAATTGGAATTCACAAGCTCTATCTCAAATTTTGCTTTTTATCTCATTTTGTATAATCCAAGGTAGACCATTTTAAAAACTCTTTAGCATCCTAGTCTTACTGAAAATTACTGATATATACATAAACAATACTGTTCATAATTTTAACCTACTTTCTAATTCTCCTGTTCCTTTGCAACAGGTAAGAATTTCATCATGGCCAAAGGAGAAACCAAGAAGCTGGTTTAGTGAATTTAAGAGAGGAAAACTGGTATGTTATTACCTCAGCATGAAGTGGTTTATTTTGAACCTCGTACATAATACAAGTTCAAATTATATAATCTCTAGACCCTTACTGTGAAAGTCTAAATTATACAAAGCAGGATTCCATGTATTCCCTAGTTTGCTCTATCTAAATCTTAGACCACTTTGTGTTTTTCTTGTTTTTTTAAAATTTTTATTGAAGTATAGCTGCTTTACAATATTGTGTCAGTTTCTACTGCACAGCAAAGTGAATCAGCTATACGTATACATATATCCCCTCTTTTTTGGATTTCCTTCCCATTTAGGTCACCACAGAACATTGAGTAGAGTTCCCTGTGCTATACAGTAGGTTCTCATAGTTATCTATTGTATACATAGTATCATTAGTGTATATATGTCAGTTCCAATCTCCCAATTCCTCCCACCTCCCTCTTAGACCACTTTGGTATTTTAGAGCGAAGTCTAAAATTTTTGTATCAAAATAAATGGAAATATATTAAATTTACTAAAATATTAAGATCAAATAAAGTATGCATTTCCCTAAGTACCTGAGATAGATACCATAAAAATGGATTATGTTAGAAATATCAGATGTAGAAAATATAATGTCTATTTAGTATCTCTGACCCTATTTCATTTTCGCTATACTTGAAAACTAATTTATTCTTTGTTTGCAATTTCAGTAAGAACTTTTGGAATGTGAAATGTTTTTTCCGATAGTTACATCTGGAAATAAAGTTAACTGACTGACCTGACCTTTTATGTATTGTAGCACAAGTTTACTTAAAGATTTCCATACAATTACCAGTTCGTGATCAATCATTTTATAGAGATTTTAAGATTGGATGCCAAAACTAAATTTGCATTTAAAAGCTGTTTAAAAATATATTTGTGTTTAAAATGTTAATTATAATGTATTTAAATGAACGTTTTTTAGTTATTCAGATAATTATTCAATAGTTTAACGTTCTTTAAAAAAGGTATTATTTTCCATTGATGACTATTTACACAGTTATTATCCTATAAGAACCTACACATATTAGTGAAGTTCTCCACTTGACATAACTGTCTAGTTCAGTCTTCCAGTCACATATTAAATATCCATGTTACATTTGTATCTTTGTATGAGATAAAGATACATGCACAGATAGAACTCTGTGTGTGGTTTTATTTTTTGCTGTTTTGTTTTGTTTTCCTTAGAGTGGATTTCCCAGTTGTTTTTTTTTTCTCCAACCTCTCAAGGATCCTCATCATCTGAACTGTTTATCAGTAAGAATTAAGTAAAATCAACAAAAAGGAGGAAAGTCACAGATAACTGCCTTTATATTGAGTGAATCTATAATCTGGGTGAATTTCTTAATTTTTTTAAAAATATAGGTTTATGTTTCAGCTGATCCCAGATACTTTATTTATATCCAATAAAACAAATTATGAGCTTGACAAATGAGTTCTTAATAATTTGCAATTAAGACTGTTTTCCTGCTCTAAATACAAAATAAGTATTTCCTGACAACAAATATTCACTTGCGTGTCTTGGGCAATATGCTTGGTGCTGGTGATACAATGATGAATTTAAGTACATCATCTACGAACAGACAAACAAGCAGGTCTGTGCTGAAAATTAGAAGACCAAAAACCTCTTTGAAGACTGTGCCGCCAAAATGAAAAATTCAGGAACATGTTGAAAAATTTGTCAAGCAGATACATTAGGAAAGTAGGTGAAATCAAACAACATAAAAATAGTTAACCTTTGCATTGCACTGAGATTCCTCAGTTTTCATTTTTACTGTATTACCACTCTATTATTTAAAAAGATACACAAATATAATGAAAGATTTCTTGGAAACAAAGGCATTTTTTGTAATACTTACTGACTGATTAGGAAAATGAAGTATATATAGAAGTAAAGTGATTGTTTTCCAAAATAAGTATTGCTGACAGTACCTAAGGTGGGAATACATCCTGATTTCATAAAGTCCTCTATCTGGGTCTTCTGACTCTCAATGCATACTTTCTTTCATTAAGTGAAAATGGGCCCGTTGATGCATCCACATGCTTCTGGGATCACAGTTCACTGTTGACAGTGATTTTATTCTTTTATAACAGAAAAGAGGAAAAGAGTCTTTATATGTCTCTTTATTCTCTTATTCCCAGCTTTCATATTTAGATGTGGAAGGCAATTCCATTAATATGGTGCAAATGACATTCCTGAAACTGCTGACTGCTTCTGCTCGGCAAAATTTCACCTACAGCTGTCATCAGTCAGCAGCCTGGTACGATGTGTCATCAGGAAGCTATGACAAAGCACTTCGGTTCCTGGGATCGAATGATGAGGAGATGTCCTATGACAACAACCCTTACATCAAAGCCTTATATGATGGCTGTGCGGTGAGTATAATCTCTGCTTGCCTTCTTTCACAGAGGTGAGAAGCAGTGTGTAACCATTCCACTTTGGCCCTAAGTCAGATTTCTCTCATGAAGTGGATGTCAATTGTTATTAAGGTTTGATGCTTAACACTGACATATTAAAGTACAGTATATTAGAGACCACTAATATTCACACACAAACACACACAGAGACACAGAAACTCTGAAACATACGTATAGACACATGTTTAAAGTCATAACAGAAGGTAGTCTTGGATCATATGTTATTTTTATGGAATTATTCCTGATATTTGAATACTATTACAGCTAGATACTCCTGAAATGAAAAAAGAAAAAATCAAGAGCCTTATTTCATTTGCCTCCTTAATTCATCACTCTAAAATGACAGATAAAGGAATCATCATTATACTGTTTATACCATGGATAATTCTTACCCCTGTATTTTGCTTATAGGGGCATGCTTATTGGTACTATGTTACAACAATTTAGACAGTTATTATCATTTTGTTATTTTTATCCTCTGGAACTGTCTTTCTCACACATATGGTAATTTCGTAAGAGCAAATGACCAATAGAGCATCCTAAAAAGCTTGTTGTCTTAGCTGATGAGTGAAGAGAAGCCACAATTACAAATAAACAAAGTGAGTAGGTTACACATAGATCAAAGAAGAGTCCATGATGCATGTAAAAGGAGAAAGGGTTTAGGATTTCCCAATATAATGTATTGATAATTATTCATAAAATTAATACATAGCAATAGAAATGCTTCAACTTTAGACTTCTTGCATTATAATTCCTATACTGCGTTCAAATTTTTCTTAGCAAATTTGTCTATGTGTGTGTGTATATACATATATATTTATGTGTGTGTATATATACATATAAGAATTATTATAAAAATGGTAAGGATATATTATTTATGTAAGGGTATGACCCGGTACCAATATCAGTTTTCATGTTAAAATGTATTTTTCAGTTCAGTAAGATTCTCTCCAACTGTGCAGTATATTAGAGCATTATCTTGAGTAATTATGGCTAAGTATTAAATATGGTCAACTTTCAAAATTTAAAACTACATATGACATCAGTGATAACAAGAAGAGTTAATTACTACAAAGATAATGGCAAATTTGTTCTCCACTCTCTTCTTTCTTACCTTCTTACGTCCACTCAGAAGCTTAAGAAAAAATAACATATCTTAAAAATATAAAATGATTGTATAACTTTTTATTTCTGCTTAACTTTACAGTCCAGAAAAGGCTATGAAAAGACTGTGATTGAAATCAATACACCGAAAATTGACCAAGTGCCTATCGTTGATGTAATGATCAATGACTTTGGTGATCAGAATCAGAAGTTTGGATTTGAAGTTGGTCCTGTTTGTTTTCTTGGCTAAGATTAGGACAAAGAACATATGAAATCAACAGAAAATATACCTTGGTGCCACCGACCCATTTTATGCCACATGCAAGTTTTGAATAAGGATGGTGTAGAAAATAACTTGCTACATATATATGTACCAATTAGGAAATATCGATGCTCTTGTGGGAGCAGAATCACATGACAAAAGCTTTGAAAATCATAAAAATATAAGATAGTGTGGCTAAGATGGAAACAGGCCTTATTCTTGATTCCCAATTTTCATCTCTTCTTTCCCTATTTGGATTTCTTTGGTGCTGTAGAAAAAAAAAAAGAGAAAAATATATATTCATAAAAGACATGGTGCTCATTCCCATCCATCAAGGATGTGCTAAAACAGTGTGTTTAATAAATTGTAAGTATTTTATGTACAGTTCTATACTGTTATCTATGTGTCCATTTCCAAAACTTGCATGTGTCTCTGAATTCCATCTGACTCTAATTTTATGACAACTGCAGAACTATGATGGCAATAAATACATGTATCAAGAAAAAATAAAGTTGCAATTTCTGATGACTCTAATTCCCTTCCTTTGATGAATAATAAAATGCCTTTGTATATATTGATGTTGAAGAGTTCAATTATTTGATGTCGCCAACAAATTTCTCAGAGGGCAAAACCTGGAAGACTTTTGGAAGCACACTCCGATCAACGCTTCTCTACTGATCGTAATTTTGCTGAATTTCAGCCAAAAACATCATGCATTTTAATGCTTTATTCAACGCTATACCTCAATCTTTTTCTTTTCAGAATCCAGGATTTCACAGGATACTTGTATACGAGGAAAATAAGCAAGTTTATATTTTTGGACAGGAAAATATGTATGAGAAGCTGTTTTAACAAATTGATGCCTCCATCAAGCAGTCAATCAGATGTACAGTTTTTTTTACTACCTTATCTTATTGTTTTCAGTGTGCTTCAACCACTGAGGTTAATATTAAAAGATGGAAACTAAACAATTATTTATGAATTTGTTCAATGTTATATTTTTAATCAATTTCTTGAATTTGATTCTAAGTTGCATATTATAATAGTCTCCAAATATTATTTTACCTGCACCTGCCCAACAACTATTATTTCTTTTCTTTCAAGATAATATCATACATTATTTGACCTACCTAATCGCTAAATAACATATGGGTGGACTAACAGTGCTTGTTTTAAAAGTCATGCTTAGTAAAAACAATCAAAACGTTTTTTTCCACTAAGGCATTTTCTTTCAGGTAGCTTGAAATAGCAGTAAAATTTAAAAATTACACTCTGAACTTTGTATCTATTTTAAGTAATATATGTAAGACTTGAAAATAAATGTTTTATTATTTCTTATATGAAGTGTTAATTGATAGCAGATTTCACTGGAACATTTTCAACTGATAATTTATCACAAAAGAACATACCTGTAATATTGAAATTAAAACGTGAACATTTGTCATTCAGAAGTTCTTTTATTTTTGAAATCAAGTTTGTAAATGTCCTTTCAAGAAGGGAGATATGAATCGTATAAATAAACTCAAGTCTTGTCTACCTGGATTGGTCATTCTCTTTCTTAAACAGGTTTTAAATTACTCTCTATTGCAGAAAAGGCTTTCAGTTTTGTTTATTGACCATCCAGGTTAGAATAGTTTTACACTTTTGGAAAAGAATATTATTCTTCAGAGATTAGTTGTTTAAATTCTCCACATTTCTAAAATAAAAACACCACATGTTAATACTCTATTAACAAAATAAAGATAGGGTATATTTAAAATTTCAAAGGAATGTTTTTCATAATTAAATGTTTTACAAAGTCTCAAACATATGTTCATGATTTCAGCATTAAAAGAATTTCCAGAACTTTTATTTGAAATATAGTCTCTAAATCATACATAAAATAATATTGTCTATCAAGAGGAGACCCATACAACAGAGTATTTACTTTAACGAATGCATAACAATGAGAGAATATTTTGCATATTGACCTGCATTGGGGAAGCTGCATTTGTCCATTTTAAAAAAAGGGTTCAAATTTGGCACTCAGTAGAATTAATGCATAAATAACTAAATCACCTATCCTTTTCTATACCTTTCATGTATGGATATGATCTTCTGCATAGTATCAAATTTTTTTCTCTCTCTTACAATTGATTTAATCTGGACAAAAGGAAGCTAAGTGGAAAGGAAAAAGCATATTATACAACATTCTAGTCTTGGCCCAGCATGTATAAGTTATTCATGTGTAAATTATGGATAATATTATTGACCTTGCAGGCATGGGTAAGTCCTGGGCCTGATACACGTAAAGTTTTGTACAATTCTGTTTAAAAAAATAATACAAAATTACAAATAAAAAATATAAAAGTTACTATTTAGAAGAAGTAAAGATATTATAACAAATCATTAAATTAAAAAATGGACCTATACCAAAAGTATCAGAACATCCAGGAAAATATTGTTTTTATTAATTAATTCTCTGAAGTACGTCTGTAACACCTTTATCCATGTGTTTATTTGTTTACTTATTTATTTATATTTTTTGGCTACAATCTCTGAGTGCCTCTTCAAATGAGAATTTTATAATTTAAATTTCTTATAGGAATAATAAGTTTCTCTAACATGTTAGGTTAAAATTTTTTATTATCAATAGCTTAGGGATGTTTCAGTGTCACATTCTGTTATTGGTGAGTATTTTTTAATTTTAGATTATTTTAAATTCAGGAAAAGCTCTATTATATTTCCTTCATACTATACTTCACACTCTAAATCTGTGAGACTTTTCCACAGAATAGCCTCTGATTCTGTACATTTTTTACCTTGTTTCTCCTCCACTATCACTAGATTTCAGATTCTGGGCACCATAAGACACATGCATACTACGGTATAAATTCTGTTTCATTATCATAACACAGTGGGTGATAGGGTTATTCCAGAAAGCCATTTCTATACTGGGAATACTGGCATTAATTATAAGTAAATAATAACTGAAAGCCACATAATTATATTCCACCATGTAAGCGTATTCCACAACCCCCAAATAAAAGAATCCCTAATTAAATGTCCTCCTTACAGGTTCCTTCCACACCACCCAATACAAGAAAGAATGCCAAGGAGAAGTTAGAGTGGAAAGACTATGTTCTTAGCTGATCATGGTTAAAGAATCTTTGGCAAATTTTACCAATCATATGACCACATGAACATATTTCTAGGAGCTCTCTAAGGTCTTAGATGGTGCCTGTGAAAGAGGATTATGAAGCTTAAGCTTTATTAGTTTCAAGTACATAGTCCTCTGCATGCTGGATAACTGCAAAATAAATGAGTTAATTAAGGGCCTAGCACACTGATATATACTAAGAGCTAAATAAATAGTTGCTACTGCTCTACATTTCCTACCTCTACTATCATCACCTTAGCATAAGTTCCTTTATAAAACGTGGCTAATGATATATGCTACCTACCCCACAAGACTTTTATAAAGATTTAATTTTCAAAAAGTAAAACACTGTACAAATTGCATCACAGATGTCCAAATCAGAAAACAGACTCACATAAAATACAAGCCTTGCAGAGATTCACAAAGGATACAAAAAAAAAAGCAGTAGCATATACCATATCCAAGAATCCAGAATTCATCAGACAGAGCTTCTCAAGTCCCCAGGTTGTATTTTGCTCTCGAGAAGGATGAGTTTAGCTGATTTTAGGGTCTCTCAAATTTTATATTTTGCTGGTCTCATATCTCTGTAGTGGTCATACAACTAATGATTCCTCAATGCAGCTGCAGCCCAGAGATCCAGAGACTGCAGAACTATTCACAATTTAAAATCTTTCAGAATATATCCTGCTAAAACATTCCAAGTTCAGTTATCAGTACATAGGCAACCCCTGCAGTATCCTCATTTCTTTTCTTTTTTTTCTTTTTTTCTTTTCGCCGTGCTGCGCAGTTTGGGGGAATCTTAGTTCCCCGACCAGGGATTGAACCCCGGGCCCCCTGCAGTGAAAGAGCGGAAGGGGTGCAGCTGCAGAATTTTGAAGTTAATATTTTCTAAAGATGGAGGCAAGTGGTTTTGAATCACTGAATCACAGAACATCAATGCCAGAAAACTTGATGCTCACTTATCAGTTAATCAATGACCGAGGATATGATTTAGCACCATCACTATTAAAAACTCAACTTTGCAAAATAATTAGGTCAGAAAGTGTCTTTGCTATATCCTTAATCACAGATTAATAGAAGAGATAAAACCATCACACCTAAATGAACAGTTTGGACTTCCCAGGTGGCGCAGTAGTTAAGAATCCGCCTGCCAGTGCAGGGGACACAGGTTCAAGCCCTGGTCCTGGAAGATCCCACGTGCCGCAGAGCAACGAAGTCCGTGCACCACAACTGCTGAGCCTGGGCTCTGGAGTCTGCATGCCACAATTACTGAAGCCCGCACGCCTAGAGCCCGTGCTCCGCAACAAGAGAAGCCACCGCAATGAGAAGCCTGTGCACCGCAGTGACGAGTAGCTCCCTCTTGCTGCAACTAGAGAAAGCCCGCGTGCAGCAACAAAGGCCCAATGCAGCCAAAAATAAATAAATCAATTAATTTTAATAAACAAATAAATAAAATCTATTAAAAAAATAAAATAAAAACAATTTATTATCAAGGTTCTGACTGTACAGATGTTTGGAGAACTGAAAGAGAAATTAATACTGGTTTGTGAGTGTGTTTCGTGAAGAAGATGGCATGTCTTCTTCAAATATCTGTAGAGTTTGGACGGGTGTGTATGGAGGTGAGAAGGAAGACCACTTTAAGGAGGAAACCCAGGAAAGAATTCCAGTGGTACAGGTGGGTGCGGCACCTGAAGAAGAGGAGGAGTCTGATAAAGCCCCAGTCATGAGAGGGCGTGGCCTGGTGTGAGGCCAAGGCCTGTGTTTAGGGTTGGGTTGTAATAGCTTGAAAATCATGCAAAAGAGCATGGATATCATGCAGTAAATAATTTTAAATGAATGTTGGTTCTTGAGTAAGACAGTCACAATGAAAGTTGTGTTTAGAATGACTATTTTTGGCAGTTTTTACAGAACGGACCTAGTAGGCATTCTATGCTGGATGGAGCTGTAAGATGAGTCAGATAATGGGGACCAAGTATCATGAAACTGTTGTGGAAATTTAAGTGAGTGATAATACAGATTTCGATTACAGTAATTACACCTCCATGATTTAAGAGGAAGGGACACGTATAAAACAATTTGAAAGAAGAAATGACTACATCTTAACAATATTTAAAATATTCCAGAGGCTTTCACTGGGTATATCCACAAATAAGTTATAGTTGCCTAGCCTTTAAGAACATATATCATAAAAGAGTAGAAAAGAAACCTTGAATCTACTAAAAATCTGAAAAGCCAACAGGTCTCAGTAAAAAAAGTGACATCTGGCACAATCTTATCAATTGGCTTTGTATCTCCCATTGTATCTCATATATTATTGTAAAGATTACATATGAAAATAATTTGTGATTGCTTAAACAATACATGCTTACAACATTATGGGCAAGTGCCTATCTCCTATATAAATAAAAGTTCATGTACATTATCAATCACAGAAGACATACATTTATAGAAAGAAAAATTAACTGCTAAAACTTAATTATTATAGTTTTGTCTGTTGATACTGAAACTTTCATAAGTAAAAATTGGAACATAAATAATAAGTAAATAGATGGGAGGTCTTGGAAATAATTCTATATTACTAATATGAAAAAATATGATCTGTGTGTGTGTGTGTGTGTGTGTGTGTGTGTGTGTGTGTTAATCATCACATATTATTGGGAACAAGCTTTACAAATATATCAGTCCTTTCATCAGCAAAAGTCATGGCAATTAGTCATTTCCATATAAAGTTCTCATCTGTAACAAAAAAGAAATGGTGGATCATAAAATAAACACCACAAGTCAAAAACAGAAGATCTTCAAGCTAATTCTAGTAACTTAATTCAAATAAAGCATACAAAGGCAGACCCAGTGATAGGTTAGTTTTGTATACTGGTATCAGCTATTAGTTATGTAAGGTTTCTCAGCAAGAATCCTTCACAGTGATGCAGATCTGTGTGAAAGTTATATGCATTATCATCTGACTCATTAGGACTCCTGATGTCTCCACATTGTCATCTTTAAACAGCACATCTGTTGAACAAAATAAAAGCTGATGTATAGATGTAGATCTTTGGAGAATCACAAGAACTAAAGAACCAAAGGGAGGCAAAGATGACATCATTTCTACTTTATCTGTTCCTCTTCACTCGTTAATTTTTACCTAAATTTAATGATTTTTGTTTTATTTTTATTTTTTCTTCCAGTTTTATTGAAATACAATTGACATACAGTACTGCATAAATTTAAGATGTACAGCATGATGATTTGACTTACATACATCATGAGATGATGACCACAATCAGTTTAGTGAATATCCATCCTCTCATATAGATACGAAACAAAGGAAAAAGAAAAAGATATTTGTCCTTGTAATAAGAACTCTTAGGATTTACTCTCCTACAACTTTCACATATAAGCTAGTGCAGTGTTAATGATATTTATTGTATTGTACATTACATCCCTAGCACTTATGTATCTTATAAATAGAAGTCTGTACCTTTTGACCACCTTCATCCAATTCCCCTTCTCCCCATTACCACGTCACAAATCTGATCTCCTTTTCTATGAGTTTCTTCATTTGCTTGTCTGCTTTTTAAGTTAATTGACCTACAACACTATGATAGCTCCTGGTGCACAACATAGTGATTCAACATTTCTATACAGTAAAAAAGGATCACCGCGATACATTTTTTAGTTATCATCTGTCACCATTCAAAGACGTTACAAATTATTGACTATATTCCCCATGCTATATGTTTCATCCCCACGACATTTATTTTGTAACTGGGAGTTTGTACCTCCTAATCTCCCTCACCTATTTCACTTGTCACCTCACCCTCTCCCCTCTGGCAACCACTTGTTTGTTCTGTTTTAATGGATGCTTTGCCTGAGAGGAGTTTTTATGAACAAGACATAATTTTTCTAAGATTTGGTGAAAGAAAGTTACATTATATATATTAACATAGACTTAAATAATGTAAAATTACCTAATTACCTGATGAGATATGTTTTAAAATAACGTTTTAAAAAAGATTGCCCTTTTATCCTTGACATGTATGTTCATGAACATTAAACTATCCAAATATTCAAAATTTTATCTCTACTTCTTGTTACCCTTGACCATTAAAGAAAAAAAAACAATACATGTTTTCATTGTTGTTATGTATGTGGCTGTGCTTCCTATGCTTGTTTTATAAAATCCTTCCCTCTTAGGATAGCACATTCTTTAAAACAGTTGTAGGAAGGATTTAGCTTAGGTTAGAAGACAGGTATGAGGAAGCACTATGATTTTGGCAGAAAGCCAAGGAGCTGGACAGAAAATGGTTTAATCTTGCTTTATCCTTGACATAATCTGGAACTGGAGCGTGTGGAAATTCTACTAACTGAAAGACCAAAGTTTTCTTATGTAACCTCTTAGCTTCTACGGTAACAAAAATCCACCTGCTTTCCCTGACAGTGGAGTACCTTTGGTGTGTATATTTTAAACCAATCATCCCAAGCAAAGACTTTATTTTTGTAAAATATTTTACTGTGGCCACATATTTTGTCGAATGTGGTTTAATTTTTATCCTTGGAACCCCCAAACCACTAGGTATATTTTGACTAACTGATGAAAGAAACGGCCTAAGGAAAGTTCTCATTTGAGCCATTAAAAAATCACTTTAGAAATATCTCTAAAGGAAATAGCAAAAGTTTATCTATAACACTTGGCAAAAAGAAAAACAAAATTCCTTAATTCATACTTACCGTTTTTTTTTAATTCACAAGCTTTGTCAGTCTTCTCAAAATGCTTTTCACGACTGCCTTACTATGTACCTCAATTACTAGTGTCCTAGTTGCAGCTCCTTCTTAGGTCAGTTTCTTAACTATTACTCTTTACTGTAATTGTCCACCTCTCCTTCTTACCTATGCACACAAACACTCCAATCCACACTATATTTGCTGCCTGATTCATCCTTCTTTAATTAATCAAATGTTACCATTTGAGTTTTCTATTACAATAATACTGCCTAATGAACAACTGCAAAACTTAATGTTTTAAATATTAAGTTTTTGTTATTGCTCATGATTCTGTGCATAGATGGGAGGCCTTTCTAGCCTGCATCTGACTAGGCTGATCTTGCTTGGGCTCACTCATGTGTCTGCTGGGGAAATGAATAGCCTGCTGGGGACTAGTCATCAAGAATGACCCTGCCTGTGGTGGATTTCTTTCACGTGGTTCCTCATCCTCTTGCAAGTTATACCAGGCTTGTTCAAATGGTGATAAAACTCAAGAGAGAGAGAGACATAGATAGAGACAGAGAGGCAGAGAGAGACAGAGGGAGAGAAAGTATACATAACCATTAATTTTAGGCCAGGGTCAAAACTGCTGTGGTGTTAATTAGGCCACATCCGATTGGCCAAAGTAAGTCACTGGACTACCAGAGTCCAGTGAAAAAGAAAATAGTCTCCACCCCCTAATGGGGGTGGGGGGTGGCTGCAAAGTCACATTACAAAGTATATGGATGTGGGGAGAAGTAAAAGATTGTGAAGATTTCTGCATTCTACCACACTCACTGTCAATCTCCTGCTCAAAAACTTTCAAGAACTACCTATTTCATATTCTCATAAAATGTAAACTCTGCTCCCAAGATTTCAAATCCCAAAACAGCTTCCATCTAGCCTAACCTTCATTTTTTATCTAATTTAACCTCTTTTCCTATTTTTCCTCAACATACTTCCTCTACCTGAGCCAGATCATCTACTCACTCTGACGTGAATATGTCTTACATTTTTAATCATTCATACATCTATGCTCTCACCCATATCTCCTACATTATATGCCTTTTTCCATCTTTTATACTTAACTAAACTCTATTAAAATCCAGCTTTATTTTTACTAAGCTTTTATTTTTATTGGAGTCTCAGATGCTTCCTGATTACTCCAGTGCACACAGCTATTTTTATTTTTAATTTCTGATCTCCTCTAGTATAAACATATGTTCTACACAATTTCAGCTCTTGGATGTATAGTTCTTTGTATCATATACTTCTCTTTAATGAGTGTTAGTTTGGTCTACCCAACGAGAGTGTAAAATATGAATTCCCTAGAGTCTAAACATTAGTTGTAATGATATAATATGTATGTTATGGCTTAAAATGTGTCCTCTAAAAATTCATATGTTGGACTCCTAACCCCAGTCCATCACAATATGATCTTATTTGGAGGTAATATCTTTACAGAGGTAATCAAGTTAATATGAAGCTCTTAGAGTGGACCTTAATCTAATATACTGATGTCCTTATAAAAAAGAGAAATTTGAACACAGAGACAAACAAACATAGAAGGAAGACAATGTGAGGAGACATAGGGAAAAGACAGCCATCTACAAGCCAAGGAGAGAGGCCTGGAACAGATCTTTTCCTCAGAGCTATCAAAAGGAACCACTACCTCGACTTTGGACTTCTCTCCTCCAGAATTGTGAGATAAGTTTCTGTTATTTCAACCACTCAGTTTGTAGAACTCTGTTAGAATAGCCTTAGCAAACTAATATTAAGTATTAAATAAATATTTTTTTTGTTTGATTAATTGAATAGATGAAAGATTCATAAGTATAAATTAATAATCCTATGTTCTTAGATGAGAGAAATTTTGGCTGAATTGCTAGAAACTTAAAACTTCTGGATCACACATTCATAATATATAAAACAAGCTTTTAGTGTTTACCAATATTAAACTATTGACCAGTAGAATAATTAAATTCTCTACCTTATATTTTAGATATGAGAGGAAGAAACATATGTGGATGGAAACAGAAAAGATGACCAACAAGTACTGCACATAGGGAGTAAAGTGGGCTGTTTTGCTCTGTGCAGCTGTAAAACAGTGGTTGGCAAACAGGGGCTAAATGTTAATGAACTGTATGAAATTACAAATCAAATTTGAAGAGTGGTGTATAAAAGCGTAATCAGCTCAGCTGAGACATACATTACTTATTTGTTCTCTTGGGGATCCAATGTGAATAAGACAGACATAGCCTCCTCACCTTTGAGACTTTAAAGGTAGACATATTAAAAAAGTGAATAATTGATAATAACAGTAATAATAAGTAAGTAATTTTACATCAGGTAAAATATAAGAAGCTGAAGTAATCTATGACAGGGGTTCTAATCTTAACGAGGAACCCAGTTAGGTATCTGTGAGTGAATGACCTTTAGCATGAGACCCAAAGCATGTTTAGAAATTTTCTTCCTCAACAACAGTGAAAGAGACAAAGTATGTTAAGTAAAGGAAAGATAATGATTGTTTGATGAATCTGGGCCAAAAAAAATCTTGGAAGACAAAAACACTGGGTATTATTCTCTTTCTTTTAGAGGGTGGTTGAAAAGGTTTTTTACTTTTCTTCTTTCTTTGACTACATCAACCCGTTCTCTTGTGTAGTTCTGAAACTTTCCGTGAAACAAGCTGTAGCCCCCGCAGGCTGCTGCCTAACCTGGCCTGACACATTAGAAACAAGGAATAAAATAGCAAGACATGCCTCAGAGACTCGCTTAAATTTCCGCAGTGAAGAGCAACACAGGTCTGACCAGCAAAATGGAAAACCCAAAGCAGTACTTCAGAGATAAAATGATACCAGAAATAGAAACAAGCAATCATCAAGAGAACGATTTAAAACACCTGCTGATGATTCCATCGCACAGCCCAAGTCAGGCAGAAGAAAATTCAATATTGTTCAATGACGTAAATAAAGTATTGAGGAGAATAAAATCCTAGTGCCTAAGATAACAATAGTATTGATGTCTGCAGATTCTGCGTGACAGATGGTCTCAGCCGCCACTGCAGAGGTGGCTGCAGAGCTTTATACCAGCTTGTGGCATCATAAACTATTCAATTTAGGCAGACTCATCCCCAGGACAGAGTGATTTCGGCAATTAGCCTGTGTTCTGTTCTTTGTGGGAGTCCTGCTCTGCTGCTAGCAGTCAGCTGGGCAATGATTCTTTGAGCCAGGGGGAGCTGTTTGCCAAGACAGAGCTGAAAAAAGACATGAGACATGATTCTACCATAAGCAGGCTTTAAATTGGCCTGATCTCCAAAGCCATCTAGGGGATATCAATAAGAGCCACCTGCAGAACTGCTTGCATAATAACTCCTAGCACTCCTGGGAGAAATCATTAAAGAGATTATAGTAGAGGTCCTAAACTGGGGACCAAAGAGCCACATCTGGCCCTCATACCTATGTTTTTTGGTCTGAATAATGCTGGCTTGCATACATTCTTTGTGAATCTTTTAAATTAGTTGCTAACCTTTAAAAATTAGAATTTCTGGCTTCTCTTGAAAATTTGGAGGATCTAACACAATGTGAATATGTACCCTTTGCACATTTTTGAGGGAGTATGTGTTCTCTAATTTGCTATACCCCCCAGCACTCCCCATTGTTTTGCTTTTATCTCATTTGCTTCATTCTTTTTTTTTCATGTGGGTTGGTCCTTCTAGGCATTTAAGTCCAGGCCTAAGGAGGCAAAGGAGGATGGAGATTAGGAAATATTGATCAGACAGGGAATTCATTGTCTAGAAAAAAAACAAAGGCCTAAAAGAGTTATATTAATAAATTCAGAGGTAATTGGGAAGATCACCCACATATCAGGGAAATGAATTCAGATTTCATGAGAGGTAATAGACAAAGCAAAGAAATAAAACAGGCTATATTATGAGATGGTTTACACTCTTTCAATTAGAATAGTGAAGGCAGCCAAGAACCCAGAAAGATTTGATCAAAGTAAAAGTCTCTGTATTAGTTTGCTCTGGCTGCCAAAACAAAATACCATAGACTTTGTGGCTTGAACAACTGAAATTTATTTTCTACAGTTCTGGAGGCAGGATGCCACCAGGGTTGGTTTCTTGTGAGGGACCTCTTTCTGCCTTGCTACCTTCTAACTGTGTCCTCACATGGTGGAGAAAGAGCAAACTCTCTGGTGTGTCTTCTTATAACGACACTAGTCCCATCACGAGGGCCCCACTAACATAACATCAACTCTTGTTATTTACCTCCAAAAGGCCCCATCTCCAAATGCACATTGGGGGTTAAGATGTCAACATATGAATTTAGAGCAGGGGAACATTCCGTCCATGACAGTCTCCATTAAAGCTACCCTGTACAAAGCTACCCTGTCCCGCTTGACCCCACGATAATGGCATCATAAGGAAAATTGAAGTAGTCAGGATTCTCTAGAAAAATAGAACCAATAGGAAAGAACCAGGAGAACCAATGGTGTAAGTTCTTGTCTAAGTCCAAAAGTTTGAGAAGAAGGAACTTAGATGGTGAAGGTCCTAGTCCTAGGCCAGGAGAAGATTGATGCTTCAGCTCATGCAAAGCAAAAGTCAGGCAAAAAAAAAAAAAAAAAAAAAAGAGAATTTCTTTTCCTCTGCTTTTGTGTTCTACTCAGGACCTCAACAGATTAAATGATGCCCACCCATGTTGGGGTGGACAATCTGCTTTACTCAGTCTACCACCAGTTCAAATACTAATCTCTTCCAGAAACATCCTCACAGACACACCCAGAGAAATAATGCTTAACCATATATCTGCATACTTGTAATCTGATCAAGATAGACACGATATTAACCATCACAAAAACACATCTTGCAAATGAAGTGACTGGTAAATTGAGACTGGACCATCCCTGGTTTAGTTAGCTCTACATTAAATGTTTAAGAAAGACTTTGGGAAGAGTTTATACCAGAGACAAAGAACAACATATGAAGGAGAAAATATTACTTGTGCATAAGTGGTAGCCTGAGTCTCTGTACTTCAGATACTGCTAAATGGTTGTTACTCCTTCAGATTCAGATAAAGTCAGTATACATTTTTTTAAAAATCACTGCTCTTTATAAAGCAACCTTAGAAATCTGAAACTCTGGACTGAAAGAAAGCAGAGAGATACACTTATGGGTTCCTGTGTAAGAATTTGGAGCAATACAGATACAACTGCTTGGACTACTCTCTCCATCCTGGAGGGCTGGACAGCTTAAGAAGAAAAGAGCACAGACAACAGCCTGGTATATAAACTGACCTTCCCTGTAATCTGAGAAAGCAAGCTCCATTGACTGGCACTGGACACTACGCACCTAGATTGGAACTGTGCTCTACATGACCACCTGTGCTTAGGGTCTGTCTATATTTTTATTTTATTTTACTTTTTTCTATGACTTTCATTAAAATATACTGAGGAAGTTAAACAGCAAAATTATCTAAAACTTCTCTTAAAATGTGGAGTGATTTGTGCGGCTGGGAAGATGGAGTAGATTTACTTTCTTCTACTCCTCCCACTAAGTACAACTGTAAAACCCTGTACATTTTTATATAAAACAAATATAAGGAGATTCTGAAAGGTCAAAAAAAGACAGCAGATCATATAGGGGGTCACAGTTTGTTACAGAGAGTTCAGGGTCCCTTCCCCTGAGTCTCCACTGATACCACAAAGCAGTGGTCTCATTACTGCTGGGCAATGGTGAAAGGCTTCACTTTCAGCTAGGCTGCCTCTGACACCACCTCAGTGGAGAGAGATGGGTGACTCTTTATTGTCAATTGGAAATAGAAATTTAGGCTTCCCATGGGTTTCCACTGACAACATAGAGGAAGCAAGGGGTTGGTGAAGGGAAGGGTTCATTACCAACCAGTAGAGACAAAAGTTTCAGCTTCCTACTTGCCTTCTCAGACACCACTCCAGTAGGAATACTGGGGAGCCTTGTTACAGCCTAATAAGGGTAAAAGATTATGTTCCTTACTTGAATTTTCCTGGTATCAATGGATACAGCACCACAAGGTTTGGGTTGGAGAAAAGCAGTTACTATCTCAAAGTTTTCTAACTTACTGGACTTCCCCTTTCATAGTTTTTTCGGTAGAGCAGGCAGGGGGGTTTAAGTCTATGTCTGTTGAATTCCAACTTTAGCTTCAAGTCTGGTATACATGAGGCTAAAAGAAAACACAGGTGTACTGGGTTGAATAGTATCCCATATAAATCCAGTTCAATGCAGAACCTCGGAATATGCCCTTGTTTGGTTAACAGGGTCTTTGTAGATGTAATCAAGTTAAGATGAGTTCATACTGGATTAAGGTGGACTTTAATCCAATATGACTGGTGTCCTATAAGAAGAGGAGAACACACATGGTTACAGGGAGACATGGATTAGAAAGGAAGAAGTACAACTGTCCTTCTTGACAGATAAGATTACTGTCTATATAGAAATTCCAAAAGAATCTACAAAATCAGAACTAATAAATGAGTTCAGTGAAGTTGAAGGACACAGATTCCTGTATACTAGCAAGGAACACATGGACACTGAAATTAAAAATACAATACCACTTAACATGCTTTAAAAAATGATATACTTAGGTGTGTAATTCTAACAAAACATGTACAGGATTTGTAAGCCCAAACTATACAACACTGATGAAAGAAATCAAATAAAATCTAAACAAATGGAGAGACATACCGTGTTTATGGATTGAAGCAGCAATACAGTGAAGTTGCCAAACTTCCCCAAGTTGATATATAGGTTTAATTCAATTCCTATCATAATGCAAGCAAGACATGTTGCAGTTATGCACAAGATAATTCTGAAATTCATACTGAAAATCAAGGCAACTAGAATAGTTAAAACAATTTTGAAAAAGAAGAATAAAGTGGGAGAATTGATCTACCTGGTTGTAAGGCTTATTATGTAGCTACAGTAATCAACACTCTATGGTACAGGCAGAAGAATAGACAAATAGATCAATGGAAAAGAATAGAGAGCCCAGAAATAGACACAAATATGTCCAACTAATCTTGACAAAAGTGCAAAAGTAATTCAATGGAGGAAAGATAGCCTTTTCAACACATAATGACAAAGCAATTGGACATTCATAGGCAAAAAAAATGAATGTCACACCTTATACAAAAATAACTCACCATGGATCATGGACTAAAATATAAAATAAAAATCTTTTAGGAAAAAAGATAGGAGGAATTCTTTGAGACTCAAGGCTAATGAGTTCTTAGACATGACACCAAAAGAAGCACGATCCATAAAAGAGGAAAAATTGAACTATTTAACTTCATAAAAATTACATACATTTGTTCTGTGAAAGGTATTGTTAGGGGATGAAAAGACAAGTCACTGAGTGGGAGAAAAAAAATTTCAAGTCGTATGTTTGACAAAGGACTAGTATTTAGAATATATAAAGTACTCTGAAATCTCAACAAAAATAAACAGTCCAATTAGATAAAATGAACAATCCAATTAGAAAGTGGGCAAAAGAAAGGAAGAGACAACTCACCAGAGAGGATATACAGCTGAAAATATGCACTTGAATATATGTTCAAACATCAATAGCCGTTGGTGAAATGCAAATTAAAACCATATGAGATAGCCCTACACACCTATTAGAATGGCGGAAAAAAAAAAAAAAGTGACAACATCAAATGCTGTCAAGGATTCAGATAAACTGGATGATTCATATATTGCTGATGTTAATGCAAAATGTTACATTCTGGAGAACAGTTTGAGAGTTTCTTAAAAACAAAAATAAGCATTGGACTACCATAGAACCCAGCAATTGCACCCTTAGGCATTTATACCAGAGAAATTAAGACTTATGCTCACAAAAAACCTGTAAATAAATGTTTATAGCAGCTTTTTCCATAATAGGCAAAAACTGGAAACAACCCAGATTTCCAGTGGGTGAAGGTTCAAACAAACTTTAATCCATCCACACCATGAAATACTATTTAGCTATAAAACAAACTATTGATATACACAATACTCTGGATGAATCTTCAGCACATTATGCTGAGTGAAGAAAAGCTAATCCAAAAGTCACATACTGTATGGTTGTATTTATATAATGGCCTTGAAATGACAAAATTACGTTTTGTCAATGTAGAGAACAAATTAGTCATTGCCGGGAGTCAAGGAGGGAGTGGGTATGTATGGGAGGAAAGTGGATGTGACTATAAAAGGACAACCTGAGGGGTCCTTGTAGTGATGGAAATGTTCTGGTTCTAGTTTGTTTTAATGTCAATATCCTGGTTGTGATATTGTAGTATATTTTCACACATTACTATTGATGAAAACGATGTAAAGGGTTTCACTGTATTGTTTCTTACAATGGCATGTGAATTTACAATTATATCAGAATAAGCAGTTAAATTCAAATTTGAAATATGTCCTATAAAATAGAATAATATAGAAAATAGGATACATATATACCCACTTCAGATTAAATACATGTGGTCCCTTCATAAAATAGAGAAATAAAAAGCTATGGATAACTGCAAAGGGCATGTCCCCTCCTCCCATTCTTAACTCTTCCTAAGTTGGTAATATGTTTCCCATACTTGTAAGGATACATTTATCTATAAATAAAGGTAACTACAAGCCATATATAATATTATTCATGTGATCAATTTTGAGGAAGTATAACATACACACAGTAAAATACACTGTTTTTAAATATGAAGTTGGATGAGCAAGTAAGCTTAAGTAACCACCAACGCAATCAAGATATGAAACACATCTAATTCCTCCAAAGTTCATTCACCCCCTCTACAATCCATCCCCTCCAACACTGGACCCACAGAAACATGTGTAATATTGTTTTAAGTATTATAAATATCTACATAAATTTACCATACAATATACTAGTATATCTTTTGGCAACTCGGTTTGCTCTAAGCACTCCCCTGCTCATATCAGCTGTTTCTCAACCTCTCTCTCTCTCTCGCCTTCTCATTTTCTGATTCAAAATGTCTGTGTACTTTTAAATTCCTACAGAGCTCACTGATATCGGAGGGAGAAACTTTTCTTTTCCTGAAGAGACTTTAATGTAAGGGTTTTCATTAGAGGTACAGAAAATACTTATCTCTAGGAAAGAGGAAATAGCTCACAAACTGGGGTATCAGGACAGAGGGTCCTTCTGCAAGATTTTGTTTAAAGGACGGGAGCTTGATGCCTGACAAAGTTTTTAGACAGCATTTTACCAAGTTTATGGTCAAAATATTGTAATAATTAGAATAGAACAAAGAGCACCACTTTAGCCATCCATCGCTGAGGCATCTTTGCCCAGGCAATTCTGGCAGTGAGAATGAAAGTGAAGCAGCTAATATAGTTAGAGTGAAATGTTCGATAAGTCCACGAGGAACTCTATGAAGATACGAAGAAATGAGGCCTCATCTTGCTCTGTCATTAACAGACAAAGGAACTGTGAATCTTATGGGGTTTTACAAATTGGGGGCAGATCCCTTATATTACCACAACCAATTCCACAATTTGGATATCAGAAAATGATGAGACATACATTAGCAAGGAATGTACAAGCCTTAAAGTAAAAATATCTAGCACATGACCTGGGTCTTGTTTACAGTCCTCAGTTGAGAAATTCATTGTGGTTAGACAGACTAAGGGGATGGAAGGGAAATTAGGAAAACAAAATAGCACTTCTACTAGCAGTTCTACCTTCCAAGATAGAAGAAATCACTGGAAAAGATTAGATCTCTAGGGCTTCCAAACCAAGGTGAAGTAGATAAATAACAAACATTTCCAGTGTAAGAGGGGATGCCATTGCAAAAGTTTGGCCTTCACTGTATGCCCATGAAAAATTGGCCAAGGGGAAAGACTGGCCCTAAGTTAAATTTTAAAAGTGAAAACTCTTCTAAAATACCCTTGCTAGATCAATTTCTTTGTAGGCAAAGCCTTTGGGCTTCATTGCTTGTGAAAATACAGCCTGATCAAATGGGTCAAAATTTGTATTTAGAAATTTCAGAGTTGCCTTAAGTTGGAATACAACCTTTCTACTGGTACAATTATAAGCAAATATATATTTTTAATTCATCCTTGATATGACCTATCCAAGAGGAATTGATGGACTATTAGAAAAGTATGGTAGAGGGAATTCTAGGGTGACTTCATGAGCTCCACCTCCTGCTGCCAAGCCTGTATAATCTCATCCCCTTGAGTGTGGACAGGATTTCTCTTTTGCTTGTAGAAGGTAAAATACAGGCAAAAGTGATGGGATATCACACCCTTGACTAGGTTACTTTATATGGCAAAGGTGATGTCTTATCATGATTACATCATGTTATATGAAAATCCATCTTAGCAGATTGGTGAACAAGAAATTCTCCTGCTGAGCTTAAGATGCAGACAGCCATTTGTGAACTGCCTATGAATAGGGCCACATGGCAGTAAACTGCAGTGGCCTCTAGGACCTGAGGCTAGACCCCTGCCGACAGCCAGTAAAAAGCCGGGGCCATCAGTCATAGAGTCACATAGAAATAGAGTCTTCCAACAACTGAATGAGTTTGGAAGTGGATTCTTCTCCAGGCAGGTCTCCAGATGATAATGCAGTCTACTTGCCACCTTGATTGCAGCATGTGAGACCCAGAGCAGAAGACCCAGTTGAGCTGTGCCTGGACTTGAACCACTGAAATTGTGAGATAATAAATGTGTGTTGTTTTAACCTGTTAAGTTTGTATCTGTTAGTTGTGCATCACTATTTCTAGGATGAGCCATAATTTCTGAGAATTCAGAATGGTATCAGTCTAGATAAAATTGAATTAAAGTATTATTATAAGATGGGCTGTTTTAAGCATTGTTTTCTTTTTTTGGCATAAAATTGATTAATGAGAGATGTTTCTTCTATAGACTGTGGAGATCTGTTAGAATGGAGTAGGACCCTGTATTCACACATCAATATAATCTGAAAAATAATTATCAAGTAGCTCTTTCCCAGTGCTAAAAGTTTTCAAATTTTTTCATTAGAATTTTTATCATGATACCACATGATAGGTCTTGACATACTGCCTTCCATTTTTTCTAACAGAGGGTATTTTTGCAGAGTTACAATTGAAATTGGCTATATTTTCTGTTTGAGAAATCATATATATATTTAAATGTTCTAGGAAAAGATGATGGAGATATATCACATAACTGAGAAAATAATAGGATATAAAATGCTGCAAAATGAGTGGAGAAAAACAATTTTAGTGAACTAGGTTGTTTTCTGATAACTCTAATCTCTTGAGTAAGTATAGGTTTTTATCTATATGGCGATCATTCCATTACAACCAATGCAAAATTGAAGGAGCCCGCCATATTTTACTTTATTTGAATATTTAACAATTTACACTAAATCCTGCTTTGGCTATAATTTTATGAATTTTCTGTGTTTGTTTTATGTGAAAATGTGAAAATTTGATTTACAAGAAAAATATATATTTGGTTATTCACATGACCAAAATATGTTTTTCATATATATTTGAAATGTGTCCAAATATTTGATCTTTGTCCTGACTCACAGTTCCCCCAACACTTAGAATTTCCTAAGTGTTGAGAGTGTAAAGGTGTCTCTTTTTATGTTAATGAGGTGACTTTTGGAAATCACCTAAGGATGGCGAACCAACCTTGCCAGTGGAACCAACCAGGTGATTAGAGGATTGGAACTTTCAGTCCCACCTCTGACTTCCAGGGAGGGAAGAGGGGCTGGAGGTTGAAAAATTGCCAATGACCAATGATTTAATCAGCCATGCCTATGTACTAAAGTCTCTGTAAAAACCCAGGACTGGGTTCAGAGAGCTTCCAGGTTGGTGAAGGCAAGCAGGTGTTGGAAGAGTAGCAGGCCTGGAAAAGGCATGGAAGCTCTGCACTCTTTCCTGTACCTTGCCATATGCATCTCTTCCATTGGACTGTTCCTGAGCTACATCCTTTTCTAATAAACCTGTAATCTAGTGAGTAAACAGATTTTCCTGAGTTCTGTGAGCCATTCTAGAAAATTAATTGAACTCAAGGCGGCAGTGGTAGGAATCTCTGATTTACAGCCATTTGGTCAGAAACAACCAGTAACAACCTGGACTTACTATTGGCATCCTGAGTTGAAGCGGGTTGTTGGAATCTCCAATTTGTAGCCGGGCTGTCAGAACACAGGTAATAGCCTGGGTGTGTGTGGGGGTGGGAGGTGGGATCTGTCTTGTGGGACTGAGCCCTCACCCTGTGGAATCTGATGCTATTTCCAGGTAAATAGTGTCAAAATTGAGTTGAATTAAAAGACACCCAGCTGGTGTCAAAGCATTGCTTGTTGGAGGGGTGCAGAACCTCCCTCTGTCCCCCTCCCCTCACACTTTGGAATTGGGTCCAGGAACCTAAGTGAGAAATCTCTAAGACCTGCTAAAAATATGAGGAGAATATCTGAAAGTTAAGTGCTTACAGAATTGTAACATATATGTGCTAAATTTGATAGGGTTTTTATAATATACCTGTCTGTTCTTAAGGAGCAGGGCCATATGTAGTGTAAGTCACATAGAGGTTGTTTTATATATAAACATTCTGAGTGAACTTAAAGTCACAGTACATGATATTTTTGATGGTTCTGAATATGATTTTTTCTGCTTTCTGATACTTTTGATAGACTAGGAGGAATTAGCTTGGGAAAACCTGAAGTAATATATATATATATATACATACATATATATATATATATATATATATATATATATATACACACATACATACATACATAAGAATATTATAGCTAACAATAAAATTGCTAGTGACAAAGCAGTAAACAATGGTCCTAGTTAAGGATAACAAAGAATGTAATGCGGAAAATAAGAATAAATTAAATGAGTGCAGTTCAAATGGAGGAAGGCAGAGGAGAAGTTTAAATAAAATTTAAGAGTTTACTAAGTATTTGGGGGCTCTGTGACACTGGATTCTCTGGTTAGTAGGGAAGAACAATTTTGATGGTAGGAAAGGTAGAGCTTCTCTTTCTTTCACTTTCAAGTGATTAGGGTGTCTTCTTGTTCTTCAGACTCTAAAGCCAATTGAAGGACGGGTGGGATAGTTTTCAAAAAGAGGAAAGGGGAATAGTAGTTTTCAAAATCTTGAAGAACAAAATTCAAAAATGCTCTTTGATTTGACAGTATATAGTCACCTGGGAATGTTAAAAGTACCGACTAAACTGTGGTTTGTAAATGTTCATATGAAAGCCGAATAAAATGGGGCCTAATAACCAAGGCGATTAGTTAGATTTATCATTAATTCATGGCTTAAAAAAAGTTAAAAGTTGCCTTTGTCCCTACTGAGATGACATAATTAGAGAAGGAAAATTCTTCCACTTGAGTTTGAAAAACAGTAGGTTGAATTCAGTATCGTAGGGGGTAATGGAAAAGGATGGGCAACAGGATAGAGAGGGGAAGGATTTGAAAATAGCAAGAGTAACCACTGTGGCCCAAAACATGAGTCTAGGGGCTTCCCTGGCGGTCCAGTGGTTGGAGCTTTGCCTTCCAATGTGTGTGTGGGTAGGTGCGGGTTTGATCCCTGGTCAGGGAGATAAGATCCCACATGCCTCCGGGGCCAAAAAAAAACAAAACATAAAACCGAGGCAGTATTGTAACAAATTCAATGGGGACTTTGTGCTTTGTGACCACCTAGAGGGGTGGGATAGGCAGGGTGGGAGGGAGGGAGATGCAAGAGGGAAGAGATATGGGAACATATGTATATGTATAACTGATTCACTTTGTTATAAAGCAGAAACTAACACACCATTGTAAAGCAATTATACTCCAATAAAGATGTTAAAAAAAAAAAGAAAATGGTTCACATAAAAAAAAAATCTTAAAACGAACAAACAAACAAAAAACACGTGTCCGCAGCAAATCCGAAGAGCAAGGCTTCAGCAGCACTAAAGGAGACAATATCCAGATGGGACCAGAAGCAGTGGTGTGTCCACTTGGGATCCATGAAGCAGTCCTACTGGGGTATTCCATCCAGTCATTCACATCTTCAAGTAAGGCAGATTAGGGAAGGTTTGCTGCCTGTTAGTAAGTGGCAGGCTGGTGGCGATGTATCAATAGTTCCAATGACAAGCCTGAAGACGGAAATGGCCCAAACCAAAAAATCCAAATGGGAATGATAAAATAGGAAGAGAAGAGAGAGACGCATACTTGTGCATATGGTTTACCTATGCTAAGCTATATATTATTAATATATTATTTCAGAAATAAATGCATTACAAATTATTTTAAGAAGTCTTGCTTACTTAATTATACAGTCTCCATCCTGCCTCACATTGGTACTTCCACCCTTACTTTGCACTCTTTAGTTTGAAACTCTGCTGCAATGCAAAGTCTTTGTTTCTTTTTTGGGCATAATATATGCCATCTATTTTTTTTGAAGCCCTGCATTCACAATAACTAGCACTTGTTCTGTGCCCATTATATGCTCATTGATAACTTGAATAAACAAATGGCTAGACTGTTCAATCTATCAAGAAATTAACATTTGAAAACTAGAAAATTGACATGTAATGAATGCTCACTTGTAAAGCAGCATTTATAAATTTGCTATGGTATCAAATATAATGTATTTTTCATTTATGCTTTATTTGAACCATAAAGGAAATTATATATTGTCAAAATAACCACTTTTGATCTATCAACTTGTTCATCTTCATCACCTTAAAATAAGGTTTTATATGGACTATGATTCCAACTAATATATTTTCCTGACAGACTATTTTGTTCAAATGGGGGTGGCAAGAAAGCTAAATTTTCTTTGTCTTAGTAGTTCTTTCATTTATTTGTAAACGCAATTCTTATCTAGTTTTACAATATTAACATACATTATTACTAACATAGGCTTAACAACGTTGCATTTACTCTTCAGAATGCAACAGTATCCCATTCACATACATTATGATTTAGTGATTTAAGTCACATTTTCCCAAATATAATATGATTCTGTCACTGCTCAGCTTGCAATCTACTATGATCTCATTACATATAGAAGAAATCAATACAGGCTTCTTAGAACGGACTGCATGGTCTCTCATAATCTCATTCTAACTCATTTCCAGCCTAATCTCCTAAAACTCCTATCATCAACCTGTGCAATTGACACCCTGAACTTCCCACTGTTCTCTCTACCTGTGTCAGACTCTTCAAAAAAGGAATCTTCTTTCCACATCCACTCCTCTTTCCCTAGTTCAAGAATTCATCCTGTTCTACCTGGACTTCTTCAGTAGTTTCCAATAGGTCTACCCACATGATTTTAAATTAGTTTTCCAGAGTGTATCCAAGGTAAATATTTCAAAACAAAATTCTGAAAATAGCTTGCAATACATCAAGGAATTCTTATCACTCATAGGATAAGAACTAAACAAGGTGTAGGCATGATGTGATCTGCCCTATCTCTCCAGTCTTTCCCAGTTTCACCTTTATATTCATTATCAATGCTCAGCCATACTGTTTCCATTGCTCCATTTTTATTTGTTTGAAAATATCTTGCTTCCTCATAACACTACCATGATGTTTCCTTTACCTGGGAATTCTCTTCTGGCATACTCCATTTCACTTAGTGAACTCTGATTCACTTTTCAAACATCAATTTAAAAATTATGGCTTTGGGCTTTCAGTTTCTTCTTGGGATAAAGAGAGATGGAAAGAGTGCCACTGTCACCCTCAAAAACAAACCAAAAAAAGCATCAAATTACAAATTCATGACTTTTCTTGAACCAAAGAACTGAGCTTGTGGCCCAACCAACTAATCCAAAACCTAAGAAGAGACTAGAGCCTTGAGGAAAAAAAAGAAAGGGGGGGACATGAGCACTTCTTCACCTGGGATGATGGAGCCAGGCACTGACAAGAAGAATGCAGCTATAGTGGCTAACAAATTGGCAGCTGATTATGTGTTGGTGTGAGAGTTTTGAGACCTCAGGTGGTGCATGTATTCAGGAGGAGTTCACACCCACTTGTAGGTTTTTAAACATGGACCTCATAAGATAGTCACAAAAAGATCAGTGAAAGTTCAGAGGAAAGCTCCTTCACAGTGCAGGGTTGGGGGAGGGAAATGGCAATGGCTGCAAGAGGAGCAAAAGGTCCCTAAATGGGAAATATCTAAATGATATTTCTTCCCTACCCACCCTACAAAACTTACTGTGGTAGAAAAGCAATAAACACCATAGCCTTTAGGGCATTAGTAAAGACTGCTGAAGGAACTCTAGGGGCAGGATCAGAATACATGCTTGTCCAGGGTTACAGCTGGAGTAGGGGTAATTATATTTTACCACCAGACTAAAAAATAAAGAGTGACAGGTGAACAATTCTGACAGAGGTTCAAAATAATACAAGACTGGAGAGGAATAATCTCTGGGGCACACTGTAAAGAGAAACCCTAAAACTGAGGTTGAAGCAGAAACGATAATGCCATTTAAAATATTAGCCCCCAAACTAAACACAAATTATTACCAAAGGAATTAAGAGACCAAGGTGTACTGAGGGTGACAATAGCAAGAAAACAACCCAAACCTAGGCCACTCCTGTTTGGATAGCCTCAAACCCACACAGTAAAGATCTAGCAGAAGAAAAAGCATGCCAATTTCCAGACCAAAAAAAAAAGTTATTTACCTCAGTAACTACTGTCTTATTTAGGATGTCTGATTTCTTTCAACAAAACATTAAATGGTTTATAAAAAGGCCAGAAATAAACAGTGAACTCCAAGAGACAAAAATAATCAATAGAGTTGACACACATGTCAGAAATCTCTGAGTAGAATGTTAAAATCAGTGTAATTAATATAATAAAGTCTCTAATGGAAAAGGTGGACATCATGCAAGATCATATGGGTAATTTTAGCAGAGAAATAAAGTATACAAGAGAGAAAAAAAATTAAAATGCTAGAAGCAAGCAAATTAAACAACAGTAAGAAAGATAAGGAATGCCTTCAACATACTTATGCCCAATACAGCCAATTTAACATGTTCCATATGATCAACACATCCAAAAAAGAAAAAAGAAAAAAAAACAAAAATCAGTTTTTTGATTTCTCTGACAAATTTCTCTGTCTCCAATGCCCTCGGTCCACTTCACTGCCTAGAAGAGTGTCTAGTCTTTCGAGACATGATTCACTACCTCCTCTTGTTTCCTTAATTCCCCATTTGTGCAATACTCTTATTTAATACTTAATTTCTGTCAGCACTTAACAAGTCAGTGGGGTGGGGGGTGTCCAATTATGAGCTAAATTTGATCCCTACCTAACAGAGTACAGCATAGTTTATTGACATGATAATTAGGCAACCAATATTTGCAGTGCAATGAAAATAGTATAAATATAGTTAAGGGCTTTTGAGGACATCCAGAATGTGAGAGGATACAGAAAACAATTACTGTATATCACTTTACTAATTATTAAGCAGTCACAAGTAGAGATTCCACTTGTTGCAAGTATATCATTTGATATTTTTATTTCCCTAATTTTTTTTAGAAACAGAAATTACCTAGTTTTTTTTAAAAAAACATTAAATGGCGTTTGTATAATCAAGTACACACTAAGTTTTTCATGTGCTCATTTGGTGTGTTTAGTATAATTTATAATTACAGGGTACACAAGTGTACCCTGCAGAAGCAGCTGAGATCTGGTGTAGTTACACATTAACTCTAATTATTATGTTAAAATTAGCTACAAAAAGAGTAATGCAGGTGTTAGACTCTTCCTTGAAATCATAAGCTAAAAGATTTAAGCATATGTATGGAAAACTAGTGTTAGTATGCAATTTATGATAGTTTATAATTTGATATCCCTTTTAATGTTGGGAAGAGTAACACTATACCCACTATTGGACTATTGTAGGGCAGGGTTTCTTCCTTTGACCTCTCTTCTCAGTTTCTAAAGTATGTGAACAATTATATATGGAACTTTTAGCTTGCCAGTGCCTCTTAGGTTCCAGGTGTAGACATGACTGGAAATGCCCTTTAAGTGAAGAAGTCTAAGATGTAAAGGTGACTCTTATGGAAATGCAAAACAAAATGTGCTCCTTACTCCTGATCTTTAGTATTTTTCCTGCATAACATGGAGATTTCAACTGCTCCCCAATATACTCCAAAATTTCAACTCTACTAGCTTGTCACCTACCACTTTTTCTGAATTCACTCCTATTTAACAAGTAGATATCTATATTTACATATATGGATTCATTTTATGAAAGAAATAATGCAAATTATAAAGGATTCTAACAAATATAAAATTATTATTGCCCTCGTGAGTTTAAATTTTTGTCATTTTCAAGTAATTCACTTTATCTCTAGAATGTTCTCAGTCCAAATCAAAAAATATCTTGAGACAAATTAAAATGGAAATATAATATGACAAAACTTATGAGATGCAGCAAAAGCGGTTCCAAAAGGGAAATTTATAGTGATAAACATGGACCCTAAGAAAATAGAAACCTCTCAAATAAACAACCTAATTTTACACTTCAAGGAACTAGAAAAAGAAGAAATTAAGCCCAAAGTTAGTAGAAGAAAGGAAATAACCAAAATCAGAGTAGAAATAAATGAAATAGAGACTAGAAAGCCAATAGAAAAGATCAATAAAACTAAGAGCTGGTTTTTTGAAAAGCCAACCAAAATAGACAAAACTTTAGCTAGATTGACTAGCAAAAAAGGAGAGAAGGGTAAAAAAAATTAGAAGTGAAAGAGAAGACATTACAACTGATACCACACAAATACAAATGATTATAAAAGACTACTATGAAAAATTATATGCCTCAAATTGGACAAACTAGAAGAAATGGATAAATTCCAAGACACATACAACCTACCAGAACTGAGTCATAAAGAAATAGAAAGTCTGAACAGACCAATTACTAGTAAAGAGATTGAATCAGTAATCAAAAGCCTCCCAACAAACAAAAGTTCAGGAACAGATGATTTCACTGGTAAATTCTACTAAACATTTAGAAAGAATTAATGCCAATCTTTCTCAAACTCTTCCAAAAATTAGAAGAAAAGGAGCATTTCCAAATTCATTTTACAAGATCAGCATTTGGTCTTACCCTGATACCAAATCAGACAAGGACATGACAAGAAAAGGAAATTACAGGCCAATATCTCTGATGAACATAGATGCAAAAAACCTCAACAATATATTAGCAAAGCAAAATCAACAATACACTACTGTATAACTGAAATTTGCTAAGAGAGTAGAACTTAAATGTTCAATCCCCTCCTTGGATTCAATAATATTCTAGAACGGCTCACAGAACTCAAGGAAACACTTACAGTCACTGGCTTATTATAAGAGCTATAATAAAGGATACTGATGAACAGCCAGATGAAAAAATACATAGGGTGAGGTTCAGAAGGGTCCGGAGCTTGGGAGCTTCTGTCCTTGTGGAGTTGGGGTGCTCTACCCTCCTGGCATGTGGATGTGTTCACCAGTGTGGAAGTTGTCAGAACCCCATACTTTGCGGAATTTATGGAGGCTTCATCACATAGGAATGATGGTTAATTAACTTGGTTTCCATCTCTTTGCCCCTCTCCAGAAAACTGAGGTGGGCTGAAAGTTTCAAGCTTCTATTCATGGTTTGGTCTTTCTGGTGACCAGTCCCTATTCAGGATCCCACCAAGTGTTGCCTCATTAAAGCAAAAGGCATCCTATCACTCAGGATTCCAAGGGATTTAGTAGCTCTGTGTCAGATGCTATCACTCAGGAAATTATCAATACAAAGGTCTTAGGAACTCTGTGTCAGGAATTGGGGGCATATATATATATTTGATTTTTTCTCACTCAAAGCAAATTCAGTTTTTTTTTTTTTTTTTTTTTAAGGATTTTCTTTTTAATTAATTAATTTATTTATTTTTGTCTGTATTGGGTCTTCGGTTCGTGCGAGGGCTTTCTCCAGTTGCGGCAAGCGGGGGCCACTCTTCATCGCGGTGCGGGGACCGCTCTTCATCGCGGTGCGCGGGCCTTTCTCCATCGCGGCCCCTCCCGTTGCGGGGCACAGGCTCCAGACGCGCAGGCTCAGCAATTGTGGCTCACGGGCCCAGCTGCTCCGTGGCATGTGGGATCCTCCCAGACCAGGGCTCGAACCCGTGTCCCCTGCATTAGCAGGCAGATTCTCAACCACTGCGCCACCAGGGAAGCCCCAAATTCAGTTTTTTTAAAATGATTGAACAGTTGCTAAGAATGGAATGAATGTTGCATAACCTATCAAAGAATATATACAATACAATTTATTCTTGTACTGGAATTCCTCAGCTGAGCAGCAAGGACAAATTAAAGAAATAATTGGTTGAATGAACAAATGGACTAACAAGCTATAAATTTTATTCTCTTGAGTGATATAATTTTATACTTAGATAATCAAATGAATCCACAGTTTAATTATTATAATAGGTTACTCATCATACAAAAATAATATATTTCATATAGTGGCAACAATTAAAAATAAAATACAAAGTATTCTGTTTAAAAATAATGTAACAACAATAAATGTAACAACAGAAGTGGACGATATCTGTGGAAAATATACAATTTTGTTGAGAATTAAATTAATCTTAAACAAATTGGAAACTATAACATGTTAATTGATGAGTCATGCTATAAATTTTAAAGAATTTTAAAGAACTATTCAATGTTTTAAAATTTCTCAACTCTCAGTAAACTAATCTATAATTTAACAAATTCGCATTTAAAATCCCAAGTTATCTTGCATGTGGAAATTAGCAATATCTATCTAAATTTACACAGCAATTTATTTAAGAATAGCCAGAATCTGATTCAGTAGAACAAGGTAGGAAAATTTGTCCTAGTAGATATCAAGGCTTACAATAAAGAGTTTAATAAATAGGATTATGTGATTTTGGCATCTTCTTTCAATATAAAGCTTTGTTTTGTGTCTACATTGAAAATCTGTTGTTTAGTGTAAACACCTTCATTAATGATCTTAGCTAGATCTTCTGGATACCCTGCTGCAGCTTCAAAATCAGTACTTGCTGTTTTACCTCACACTTTCATGTTACAGAGATGGCTTCTTTCCTTAAACCTCGTGAACTTTCAAACTTTCCTTCTGTGTTTTCACTTCTTTCAGCATTCATAGAATTGAAGAAAGTTAGGCTCTTGGTCTGGATTAGGCTTTGACTTAAGGAAATGTGGCTGATTTGATCTTCTATCCATACCACTAAAACTTTCTCCATATCAACAATAAGGCTATTTCACTTTGTTATTATTCATGTGTTCTCTGGAGTAGCACTTTTAATTTCCTTCAAGGACAATTCCTTTGCATTCACAACTTGGCTAACTGGTGCAAGAGGTCTCATTTTCAGCCTGTCTTGGCTTTTGACATGCCTTCTTCGCTAAGCTTGATCATTTCTAACTTTTGGTTTACAGTGAGAGATGTGCAACTCTTCTTTTCATATGAACAGTTAGAGGCCATTGTAGGGTTATTAATTGGCCTGATTTCAATATTGCTGTATCTCAGGGAATAGAAAAGCCCAGGGAGAGGGAGAGAAATAGGGAGTGGCTGGTCGGTGGAGCAGTCAGAATCACAACATTTATTAATTAACTTCACTGCCTTATATGGTCAAGTTTCATGGCATCCCAAAACAATTACAATAGTAACATCAAAGATCACTGATAGTAAGTCACCATAACAAATAAAATCACAATTTTAAAAAGTTTGAAATATTGTGATAATTACCAAAATGTGACACAGACACAGACTGAGCAAACGCTGTTGGAAAAATATCACCTATTGACTTGCTCAAGGCATGATTGCCACAAACCTTCAATTTGTAAAAAACACAATATCTATGAGGCACAATAAAGCGAAGCGCAATGAAATGAGGTGTGCCTGTAACTTAATAAAAAAATAGGCAAAGCATAAATATTTCTCCAAAGAAGACATATAGATGGCCAACAGGTACATTAAAAGATGCTCAATATTACTCAGTAATCATCAGGGAAATGCAAATCAAAACCCCAATGAGATATCACCTCACAATTACTAGGTTAACTATTAAAAAACAAAAGCTAATGAGCATTAGTGAGAATGAAGAGAAATTTGAACTCTTGTATGGGGCTTCCTCAAAAAACTAAAAAATAGAGCTACCAATGATCCAGCAATCCCGCTTTGAGTAGCTATCCAAAAGAATTGAAATCAGGATCTCAGAGAGACACCTGCACTCCCATGTTCATTGGAGCATTATCCACAATAGCCAAGATACGGAAATAACCCAAGTGTTCATCAACAGATGAATGGATAAATAAAACGTATTGTGCATTTTCCCCTGTCGGTGTCAAATTTGATGTGTCTTTAAAATAGTAACACTGTTTTAATGTTCACTTGGGATCAGGAGATGGAGCCCTGGGCCTGCATGAGTTTGGGATTTAGAACTGAGATCGCCACATAAAGTTAGAACTCTTGAAATGCTACAGTTTCTGTAAAAATCAGGCTGTTAAAAAATTTCCCACTGGCAAAGGAATACCACAAGAAAGTTTTCTGTCTTGGCTTGGGCTCTGGTTGAATTAAAAAAAAGTCTTATGAGCCTTTTTAAGCATGGACCTTCCCTACTACAAATTTATTTACATCACGTTTCTCCATGCCAATAATTCACCTGTCCTGGCAGAAGCAAAAGCAAAAACAAATACAGTAGGGACTTTCCTGGTGGCGCAGTGGTTAAGAATCCACCTGCCAATGCAGGGGACACAGGTTCGAGCCCTGGTCCGGGAAGATCCCACATGCTGCGAAGCAACTAAGCCTGTGCGCCACAATTACTGAGTCTGCACTCTAGAGCCCGCAAGCCACAACTACTGAGGCCTGCATGCCTAGAGCCCGTGGTCTGCAACAAGAGAAGCCACCACAATGAGAAGCCCACACACTGCAACAAAGAGCAGCCCCCACTCGCTGTAACTAGAGAAAGCCCTTGCGCAGCAACGAAGATCCAACACAGCCAAAATTAAATAAATTTTAAAAAATTAAAAAAAAAACAAATACAGTAGTTGGCTTAAGGGACACATTCTCAATTCGACATACAGGATTCTACAAGCAAGACCTGCTGCAGATGACTTGTCAGTTCAAAGTTAGAAAAATGCCCTGAAGAAATCAAGATGAATGAGATAGAACTGAAAGTAAACAGCAGAATTAGTGTCACAGAATTAAAGATGATGTGACTATTTTAAAAAGTAAAATAAAGTCAAAAAAGAAAGGTAGAAGAAAGAACAAGATATAACAAAGATGATTTGGGAAAAAATTTATAAAACTTCTATAAAACTTCCACACAGTTAGTAGAATTAAATATATCACTTAAAATAATTATATAATTACATATATTTACACAGAGATAGATATGGAATCAGATAGATACAGCTTAAAAAAAGAATTGATGAACCAAAAAGTGGGTTGATAATATTACACTGAATAAAGAATAGAGAAGTAAAATGATGAGAAAAAAGAAAAGAATAAGATCTCATATATGTCTTAGAGGAAATTTAGGAGAGGAGGCTGGAAAAGCAGGCAAAACAACAATGTACAGAGAAATAGTGACCAAATGGTGATAGGACAATTTATTATTTCTATGCAAAGAAAAATTAGAAAGGCATCTTACATCATGCATAATATCAACTCTCAGTGTATGAAAAATTGTAATGAGCAAAAACAAACGTAGAAACATTTAGAAGAAAATATACAAGACTAGATGGAAGGTCTCTGATCTGGAAAATAATTTAAAAACACAACCCACAAAGAAAAAGCCTAATAAAATTTACAATGTCAAAAGTTTAAAATATCTATCCAGAAAGGACTGCTGTTAAATAGTTGTAAAACAAATCATAGCCTGTCAGGAGGTATTTGCAGCAACAAACGATTAGTATCCAAACTGCATAAAGAATGTCTACAAATCAATTCTTAATAAAGCAATGGAAAAATGGGCAAGACGTAGAAAAAGATCATAGAATAGGAAACATGAATAAACAAGAAATATGTAAGTAAATGGATCACTGACAATTTTAAGAAGTCACTTTACAATCTCTGAACTATTTAACTCTAGACTTCTTTTAACCTGTTAATATAATTTATTGTTATTTTGTGTTTTTTAAAATGTATACAGGAAATTTTTACTTCAAATTGATAACATACAAAACTTTGCAACAAAAATTTAAAGGATGTATGGAATTGATCAGACTGTAGTTACCCCTCCCATTTATTCCGGGGAAGATTCAATGGAATCTGTAATGCTCCAGTTCTTAAAAAAAAAAGTTCTATTAAACAGAACACAATACAAGATTTGTCAAAGTAAGTGTGGTAGGTACACTTTTGTTTGGTTTATCACACTATAGTTTTCTGTATTCTTGAAACTAATCATAATAAATTAATGACATTTTAAAATTAAGATATTGAAAAAATAAGTCTAGAGGAAGATAAATGTGCTGTTGCAATTTTACCATTGGCAAATTCTGATTAAAGTAACTATGTAAGTTCAAATGTGTCAAAAAGTAAAGTTATAATTAGTATTCATATCTGTTCTTCACAACTCTTTAGCAGAGCCTGCTATTTTAACAGTTGTATTTGTAATGCAGTCTGTGCCTTGACAAAAGTAAATCAGCAAAATGATTCTCCCTCTTCTTCCACCCTCAGGTTCCGGGCAATCACAGAAACTATGAACATCTGCTTGAATTCTGATTACCATGTTCACTGATTCAGTGCACCCAAATAAGCAACAATTAGTCTGTTCAGAACGTGTCAAAAGATCTGTCAAGTTAATTCAAATTAAGACAGGATAAATTGTATCCAGTTGGCATCATGCATATTTGTATGCAAAATTTAAACAAGCATCAACTGTGCTATGTTATCTTTTTTTTTACAAGCAAAACAAGAATATATTGTTACATAATTTCAGAAATAACTATTCCTCATAATTTTACTTAAGTCATTGCCTGGATATATTTGCTCAGGTTGGAAAAATTTTCTGATATATTTGAGTGGACTTCTGTATTGCATTAGATTAAAATAGTGTCATTTTTCCTGGGACTCATTTATCTTACTGCCATTAATTATCTCCTAGGTACACAAATGGATTTCAAAGCTTGCAATGTATGAATTTCTATAAATTATACTTCCAAAGGTGAGCACTTTTTAGATATAAACCTGACATTTATTTCTTAAATTTTAAGCATTCCACAAAATGTTAATGTCTTTAAGAGGTCAGGTGATAGATTTCCATCTCATTTATTGGATAGCAGTCTGTGGTATCAAATACCTCTTTACTTGAAAGGAGAGAGAATCTGAACATTCCGAGAATTAGTGACAGCTCTTGGGAATCTGACAGGCTCTTAGCAGAAGACAGAATGATTGCAGTGGCATTAATTATAATCTATCCCATTTTCCAATTGTCACAACTAGACAATGCTCCACGTTCCATCTCTATTGATGTTTCATTGGAGTCAGGTGGACAGTCACCAAATAGCTGTACACTGCTGATCTTCAAAGGAGGAGCTCCATCTTGCTGCTGTATCTCTAATACACCCAGATGAAACAGAACTTTTGGGAAAAAATAGACAATTGTTCTACCAAGCTCTTAACTGTTTACTTTTAATGAGTCGTTTCTCCCACCTTTGACACTTCACCATTAGAGAGGAAGAAGAAGGCTGTCAGAATTTGTGATTCTAATTGAAGTTAGAAATAGGAGAACTAAGAAAAGAACAGTAAGAAGCATATCACATTTTTAGGAAATACAAAACAATATGCCCTAGGATTTAGCAGAGAAGAAGTTCACAATGACAATTAGCAAACACTTACCACAATGCCTGCTGATCTAGGCATTGGTGAATATTGCCAGGGTATTAGAGAAAGACAGACTCTAATAGGTCTCCATTTGGATAAATTGGAAATAATTTAGTCCTATATGGGTTAGGGAGTTAGAGACACTTCTTCCCTTCTAATATGGACGTCAAATAAGCACTAGGTTGGCAAATAGCATTGCCTGATATGATGATATATATAAATTTTAATACAAGTTTCAGCTGCTAGAATTGGCATTGCAGAAGGAAGAAAAGAATAAGAAGTAATAAATATTTCCCAAATAGTTAAAGTATGTTGACAGTGACTTGCTGCTAAAAGCTGATAATTGTGGGAGCCTTGGGACTATTTACAGTAGCTATACCCTGGAACAGGTTTTTTGCCTTTAAAAAGACCTGGTGCAGCAGGTAAGATGTGTGGTCTTAGTGAGATAGAGCAAAGGTTTCCTTTGCATAGAGTTGTCCAGTGCTAACTCTATGGGGTGTGTGTGTGTGTGTGTGTGTCCTCGTGCATACATAAATTCATCAGGTGTATACGTGAAAGCTTAAACAGAAATATTGAAATCCAGTTAGATTGAGCTGTATTGAATATCCAGTTTCAGAACAAAAGTTTTGCAATTATTATCTATTTTCAAGCTTCCTGGTCCTTTATTTACCCCATCTTTGATATTTAAAAAATTGTAGGGAGTCATGTTTGGCTTGAACTCTCCCATGAAGGTGCTATTATGTCTTTTAAATGGGAAATATATAATCCAATTGTTTGCATTACAATTATGTGAATTTGAGCAACATGAGTGTTTGATAGTTATTAGGATGGGCATACGAGACCAAATCAATTTGTGGTCAGGTTTACTTAGATACTACATAGACATGACAGAGTTGAGAGAAGTTACAAATTATCCTGTCTTGAATTGTTTGCTCCAGTTCTGAGATCAAGAACTCAGTATCCACAACATAAAGTCCCCATGTCAAACCAACCACCAACCCGATCTGATGGGAGAGACGGCTGCATTCCTTGATATTCCCAGCATTCCTGCTGTGAGCTGAGCAACCTAGTGTTTATTTGATATCTGTTCGTCAAGAATTACTTCAAAAAATTATCTGGAGGGTACTTATTCTGACATTTACTTTGCATTCACCCTTTTTGCCTTGGAAATATTTATGAGCTTTGGAGATACCTGGGGTAAGGCCAAGAAATGAAATGGGAAGTGGAAAAATTATATAACCTAATTCCTATTTTGTATGTTGTGTCCCAATATATAGACTCCTGCTTTGACAACCAGAGTGACAGAAGCTCTTAAATGAGCTGTCCCACGGAAGGCTAAAGAAAACAGGACTGCCTTAAAAGTTTGTGCCATCTCAACTCTGATGCAAACAGAATCATTGAAAAATAGCTTGTTTCCATAAACTTAGCAGAAATGCTAAGATTAATAAAGTCTTCTCATATTTATAAACCAGGTTAGCCTTTGTCTCTACTTGAGCTCTTCCAGGAATCTAGGAGGGCATGAGTATACATAAGAGAAATTAAGAGAAAAGTATTTTTATTTTAGTTGGCCATTCTAAAGCGAGCCATGTGGATATTCAACCTCTTCCAAACCTCTTCCCCCTCCTTGAGTCATCTTTGTATCAGGTCTGTGTGTATCCCTATTTCTGTATTTAGTCAATTCTTATGTTAAATCTAGAAACAATTATATTTCTCTCTATTATCATAGTCCTTTATAATTTGTCCAACCTTTCATTCTTCTGATCCTTTCAAATGTGTTACGTCATCAAAGATATTAGCTACCTCAACCAAACTTTGTCAGAAGCTCCTGTGATAGCCACACTTTTATTCTTGATATCAAAAAAATTTTTAATTTTAACAGTTCTGTCTTAAACTCAGAGTTTTCTGTCACAGCACAGGAATCTTCCTCTAAATTTAGACTGAATTTAGATAGAAACTGCTCTAAGAAACAACACGCTTTACAACTCTATTTTTAATAAGCTATAGATATGTATTTGTGGTCTGTAAACATATTTCTTTATCTTTTCCACAAGTTTACCTTGAGAATGATCATCAAATAAGTGAAATGAGATTTTTCTCTATGGAAACATCTGCCATGTGGCCCAAGAAACATCACTAGCTCCACTCACTGACAATAGCTTTTTTTTTTTTTAACATATTTATTGGAGTATAATTGCTTTACAATGTTGTGTTAGATTATTCTGTATAACAAAGTGAATCAGCTATATGTATAAACATATCCCCATATCCCCTCCCTTTTGAGTCTCCCTCCCACCCTCCCTATCCCACCCCTCTAGGTGGTCACCAAGCATAGAGCCGATCTCCCTGTGCTATGCGGCTGCTTCCCACTAGCTATATATTTTACATTTGGTAGTGTATATATGTTAGTGCTACTCTCTCATTTCGTCCCAGCTTACCCTTCCCCCTCCCGTGTCCTCAAGTCCATTCTCTACGTCTGCGTCAACAATAACTCTTATATGTACCATCGGGAACTACTCTTTCCTCATTCCATGTGGCAGTGGGGACTCCATCATTTCAAGTTTTTCCCCAACCATGTCCTAATCCTCTCAAGGAAACATGGTCCCAGGTACACCAGTTCCACTCTCCCAGGATTATGTATTTAAAATATTTTTTGAACAAATCTCAACTTACAAAAATAACATTAAAAATGTGTGGATTTTCTTTACTCAGATTTGCCAAGGAAATTACACTTGTTTTATCATTCATTCTCTCTTATTAGATATTGGTTTTTTTCCTAAAACATTTTAGTGTAAGCTTCAAACACATTTATCTCTAAATACTTTAGTGTATTTTCTAAAAAATAAAGACATTGTCTTACATAACCACAGCAAAATTATAAAAATTAGGCAATTAACAATGATAAATTGCTATTATATAATAATCTACAGGCCTTATTAAACTGTCACCAATTATTCCAGGACCACATTAGTTGTCTTCCCTCTTTAGTTTCCTTTAACCTGGAATAATTCCTCTACATTACTTTGTGTTTCAAAACCTTACACTTTGGAGGAATTCAGAGTAGTTATTTTATAGACTGCTCCATAATTTGGGTTTATCTAATGTTTCTTTATAATTACATGCAAGTTAGACATATTCTCCAGGAATACTGCAGGAGTGATGTAGTGTTCTTTTTAGTACATGATGTCAGGAGGCACAATGTGGTGATATGTTGCATCACTGGTAAGGTTAAATTGACCACTTTGTTAACTTGGTGTCTGCCCTGTCTTGAATGTAAAATTATTAGTACAATGTTTTCCCCTTATCAATAGGTATCTGTGGGAAGATGCTTTGAAACTATGCATATATTCCATTTTCATTATACCTTTTCCTACTAATTTTAGCATCCATTGGTGATTCTTGTCTGAACAACTCATTACTGCCTTAGTGGTTTCCAAATTACAATTTCTATTTTCATCATGCTTTCTACATGAGCTTCCTCTATTCCCCATTTATTTTTCATATCAATATCAACTCATACATACTTTATTCTATGGATTATAGTATATCACTATAATTATTTATTTTTGTTGCCCAAATTCCCCAGATTTGACCAGTGAGATCCTCTACAAGCTGACTTATGTGTCTTTTTTTTCCTTTTTCCTTTGATTGGAAAGGGATTTTATATATATATATATATATATATATATATATATATATATATATATATACACACACACACACACGTGGTTATAACCATAAGTTTATACTGTTACCTCTAATTCATATTCAACTGGACGATATATGTTCTAGCTGTTTTTCCCTTCTATACTTGTAACTCTGTTTTCTAACAGAGTTTTCTAACATTGAGAATACTGGCTCATTTCCACAAAGTGTTTGTTTATTTTCCTAATCCTAAATAAATATAAGGTAGCATTAGAATTAGAATTTTTAGCCTATTCCCAAAAGAGCTGTGCATAATGCACAGAACGCATAGAAGAAAAATGGTTTCAAAAAATTGTGAAATATTTTGTTACATTCATCCTCCTCAACAAGATCCTCTTAATTCAGAATTTTTTAAACAGGTTTAATTGACATACAACATTATATGATTAGTTTCAGGCATACAACATAATCCAATATTTATATATATTGCAAAATGATCAACACAATAAGTATAGTTAAAATCTGTCATCATACATAGTTACAGAGGGTTTTTTTAAAAGAACTTTTAAGTAGTATTATCTGACTTCCCGATATTTAAAAAACTTTTTATAACATCTTCCATGTCTTAGCTGTATGGACTGCACCTTTTCTACCTTTACAGAAATCTGGTTAATTTCCTAAACTTTTTCTTCCCCAAGAAACTGACTGTTGACTAGTTTCTTCATGGTTTGAAGAACCATCATATCCGACAAATGAAATGAGATAAACAATAGTATCTACTGGTAACCAAGTCATTTTTAAAATAAACTTTGAAAAATAAGTTTGCAAAATTGAATCTCCATATCTTCCCAGGATATAATGATATCTCTCCAGCAAAATACCTTAAATTAAAAAGTTACTACCATTAGCCATTATAATAGTTTATAATATTACATACTTCCAAAACACTTAATTACATGATCAATTGTTCTACCTTTGAGTTGGAGGTTTTAGTCATAGCAAAGGTCACTACCAAAGAAAGTAGTGTGTCAATATTTTTACTGCTAAAAGAATCGACTTGAGGACACTGGGGTGGGGGGAAAGGTAAGCTGGGAAGAAGTGAGAGAGTGGCATGGACATATATACACTACCAAAGGTAAAATAGATAGCTAGTGGGAAGCAGCCTCATAGCACAGGGAGATCAGCTTGGTGCTTTGCAAGGATCTAGAGGGGTGGGATAGGGAGGATGGAAGGGAGGCTCAAGAGGGAGGGAATATGGGGACATATGTATGCATATGGCTGATTCACTTTGGTGTACAACAGAAACTAACACAGTATTGTGAAGCAATTATACTCCAATAAAGATGTTTAAAAATATATACATATATTTTTTTTACTGCTAACCTTTTCCTTTCTCTTCAGAGTAACGTTATATTTCAGATCTTTAAGGTGGTCATCTCCACAGCAAACTCTTCTTACCCCTGTCTCCAGATGCCAGCTAATAAGTAGCCAAATACTTTACTCAATTTCCTATCCTGTAGATTGACAGTGCCATTGCCTCCAGCTATTGCTTTTTGCTATAGATCTATGAAATGAATTTTTGGAAAAAACCAATATAAACCAAGGTTATGTTTTTTATCTTTTGTGCTTTTTTATTGGAGCGTTAAATTACTGTTGTTTTAACTAGTAAAACTGTTGAATGTGATCATTAAAATTCTATTTTGATTTAATGAAGTTATTGAAATATTAGATCATACTGAAAATAATTGTATGGACTATTCACCATCTGACTGATATGTTTTTAGAGTAATTTTGAGAAATCTAATTTATTCAAAAGTACTTATAAACCAAATGTGTATTACATGTATTGTCTTTATTGACCATATGCTACAGGATATAAATTAAACTAAATTAAGACCAAGAGATAAAATTATGTTTTATGGGCCATGAGTGCCATTTAGAGATATTTGATGCAGTCAGCCTTTAAGTATGTCATCTTACCCAAAATGATAATAATATGGTACCTTAAGCAAACTCTAAGATGAGTCAGTCAGTTCTATTTAAGGTGGATTGCAGAGAAATTATCTGAGCTTTCTCTCATTTCAGTTTAAAACATTAAGACAGTCTTTTGCTTTGCAGATTATATAGACACTGCATTTGCTGCAGGTGATCCGTCTTCATTTAAAGCTGTACTCAAATGCCTTTAGCACTTATTGCTGTTAACAAGAATGTGGACTACCTTAATCCACTGTCAAAAGAGATCAGGGAGAGCTGGCACAGAAGACAAGGAGAGAAAATACATAAACATGAAAGACGTTATCGTGGAAATAAAAATAAAGGATAAAATTTAATCTAAAAGAACTTTCAAATGAAAACAAAATGTGCTATTTTATATAGACCATTTCAGGAATCCAGCTATACAAGATTTATCATGGAAAGAGCCATAATTTAAAAATGTTTCTATTTCCTTTTCTATAATACTGGTTATTGACTAGAAGGTCTGACTTATTAAACATCAAGAAAATTGAGTATAATCTTGGTCTAAATAGTTGGGCTCACTTGAACTGGTGTTTTCTACTGAGGATGATGTTTATATTGTATGACAGGTTGGATTTATTAGCAGATCATTTTTAAAAACTGAGATAGAAAAATTTGGCAAACATAATACTTTTGGTCACTTCAGAGCTCATTTTAACACTTTTAGTCTTACTCATTTATACTGTCTTTGACCATCAATCTAAAATTCTATGAGTATATGAGTCTTCCTTTTCAAAATATAATACAAAACTGACCCTGTGCTTTATCCTCTATGGAATATATTACTGTGCTCTGTGAAATAAAATTATTTTCACCTTATGATTATGGTGATAATATTCCTGATTCTAGTAAATTGCAAATTTCAGAGCACAGATATACAGGATGCGGTGGGGTTGTGATGAGCAACTCTATTGATAGTTTAAGAAATTAGTGGGAACTTCCCTGGTGACACAGTGGTTAAGGGTCTGCCTGCCAATTCAGGGGACACGGGTTTGAGCCCTGGTTCAGGAAGATCCCACATGCCACAGAGTAAAGAAACTCGTGTGCCACAACTACTGAGCCTGCACTCTAGAGCCCGCAAGCCACAACTACTGAGCCCATGCACCACAACTACTGAAGCCTGCGTGCCTAAGAGCCTGTGCTCCACAACAAGAGAAGCCACCACAATGGGAAGCCCACATACCATAACAAAGAGTAGCCCCGCTCGCTGCAACTAGAGAAAGCCCGTGCGTAGCAACGAAGACCCAACACAGCCAAAAATAATAAATTAATTTATTTGAAAAAAAAAGAAATTAGTGGAAATACTTGAGATTAAGAAAAAGCATGAATTTCTCTCTACCACATCATCCCAAAAGAATATTTTGTTTGTGAAAATTCTTTCATTCACTTCATTACGCTTCCATCATCTATTGTTCCTAAGCATAACACTACTCCTTACGATCCATTTCACAATTTGAGTTTGATGGTCGGGAAAAGCAATTAGTGGACAATTTTTCTCTTATTGTCTGTATGCATTTTAAAATAAACAATTTACTAATTTATTCTTCTCTAATTTTATGTATGCATTTTTAAATAATTTCCTACTTAAACAGGAAGGATAAATTAATTGGAGACAATGAATGCCATGTTGAAAGCATTACCCTACCCCCACTTTTTATTGCTGTTATAGTGTCAAACAAGTCCTGAAAATGTTTTATGCCTCAGAGTCCAAAGCAGTAAGTTTCTGAGTTGGAGAACTTTCTTGCCAGACTTTCATGTTTGGTGAGTATTTCCCAGTTGTTTCTGAAATGACTCCCTCTGAGGATATTGTTGAAATGTTGTGTACACGGCTGCTTGTCAAAGCCAAGAAATGATGCAGAGCTGCTCACATGAGCTATTCTAATTGTTCTTGTACTAGCGACTGAGGAATTCTCACAGATGGGCTTATCATAACACTTTGTTAGCATTTTTGTATAACAAATGCCTTTTCATCTGAAGGAAACCCTAGAGGAAAATACAACATTCAGGAACAGGGTTGGAATATTAATTAGTTGAGGCTTCAAGTAGGAAATTTTCTTTTTTAATACGCTAAATGTACATAGTTAAATGTGTTTATAAAATTCATTTTAAATTTCTTCAAGTTATAGACAGAAGCCATAGTTTCTAGATTTATAATGAATTATTTCTTTTCTATTTAGCTCTTTTATTTTAGAATCTTTCACTTTGATATCTGTTATTCTATAGATGATTAATTTAGGATTTGTTGCATGTTTGCTGTTGTCATCAATATTTCTAATCAATGTCATTGGGTGAGTATTCATTAACTGTAGCTATTTCAAAAAAAGGCTTACAAGTTACCATAGGGTACATTTTAAATTAGAACATGGTCCATTGACTAGGATTTTGGTTTGCTTTGTTGTCTGTTTGTAGGCTGGAAGTGTGGTGAATTTTTTAGCAATGAATATTCTTATTTAATTAGTTATAGAAATTAATATTAAAGTTACTAAGGTCTTAAAAAATGGTGTTGAATATGGGGCTGTTTTCATACTTTAATAACCTTGGCACATTCATTATTAAATATCAAATCAGAAAGGAAATATAGAGATAATATTATTTTGGTTGAGTATACATTTTCAGAAAGGAACATTTCAAATTTCAAGTTGATCTCCCTGAGGCAGTTATCTGCCGTCCACTTTTGCCTGTTATTTATTGAATTCTGTCTTTTAAGCTTATTCTGGGGTGTGTGTGTGAGAGAGAGAGATACTAGTAAGAATAGTCTAAAGTTAACATTGCATGAATCCTTAATACTTTCTTTGTTTTCCTAAGGTCTACTAAAATTATTTCTCCTGTCCTTCATATTGAGATGTTAATAAATGAGCAGTATTTAACTTAATGTAAAAAATGAACAAAATAATCTGATATCGTTCTTCTCTATTCTATTATTCTCTCTTAATGAAAAATATGATTAATTCACTAACATTTTCAAATAATCTTTATCGTTAACCCTATTAATTTAAAATTCTGTCAATTAACATTTATTCATGGTCTGCTTTTTATTTGTTTGATTTATGGAAGGCATTATTTTATTATTTTTGCTTGGCTATACAACTACTTAATGTACAACTTTTAAAAGTGATAAATTTTCTCATATCATTAGTCCTTATTTGTGATATTTATCTTTATTGTGTTCTAGGAATACAGAAAGGTGTTTGAAGTAAAATATGAAATGAATTATTTTGAAAAGTATCAGTGCTTTAATTGTGTCCAAAATCTACAATAATTCATATTGATCAATGTGGAAATGAGAAGGAATTAAAGCCAGCTATCTCCAATACAATAAATACAAAATGGGTGACAGTAGAAATGCAATGAACCAGCCAGTGATTGCCAGCTATAATGTTACAATGATTAGACTACTGTCAAATTTTAAAACATAATCCACATGGGTTCATTCCAAAGCAACATGCTTGATTTAAGGAGTTTCTCTGATGTGCAGGAATAAGAGCATTTCATAGAATGATATCAGACAGAGACTCAAAATTTCCTTCAAAGGCTGGCCCAAAGTGGTGGATGAAATAGCAAGCAGGGGGCACTGCAGCTTTATGAAACTATCTCAAAGACGATGATGAGAATCTGGTCTGAGATTTCTTAAGAGTATAAATATGATTTTCAACTTCTTGTGATATAAATTGAATGACCTTGAAAGAAAGGTTCTGTTAGGAGTTTATTCTTAAAAATTAAGTCAGACTTTTCTCACTTGTCCCATTTTAAAACATGATTTTTATTTTAAAGACTTACATATATTTTTTAAAGGATGATTCTTCTCCTTATTATTAAAGAGCTGATTCTCAAGAACCTTGGAGAGTTGGCAAATGAGGTTAGAATTGTAATGTTCTATTCCATTTAATCTGTTTTTAGAAACACATTTCTATTAGAGAAAATCCTGAGGTTTAAAGTTAAACTTTTCTTTCGGATTGTATTTTGGACATTTGATATTTCCAACTCTTAATTTAAATGATATTATTATGTTCAATTTTACAGAAGAAAATTTAATACATTTTACTTCATTAGTACCTATTGAAAGACATTGCATATGGACCAAAACAGTCTTCTTTCTCAATATAAAGTCAATAAGGAAGGGTTTTCTTTAAAATATTTTCCTAGAACAAGTATAAATCACAAGTTCCAGGGAATAATTTGTTCAAGGCTCTTTGTTAATTTTAAACTTTATTAAATTATCAAGTTTATCTGTGTGTATGTAGTAATAATCACATTAATTTAATATCCTGCATAAAGAAAAAGTATTCTGAGCCAGCACAAATTGCTGTTGTTTTCTTTAGGTGATAAGAAATCAAAGATCTGATTCTTTAAATTTAATCACCTGGACAGATAGTTATGGATCTTCAACTACCTCAGTAGAAATACCAAGGTAACTATTGACCTGTACTTTTGAACTCTGAGCAAAGCCTGCAGATCACTGATCAGCCAGAGATCAATTAACCTACCGTTTTCTCTCTGATATCCACCTTCACTTTACTAAAAACCTGAAAAGCAGTCTAAGCCACTATAGTGTTCATCCTATCCTCCTTAGGCACTATTTACATACAAGATCTGTGGTTTGTATACATATATTACTATAGGAATCTTATTCCTATAATGTTCCGTATTCCATCTTACTTCCATCTTTTAGGAGAGACAAGGGATCATATTTAGAGAGCATATCAATGTTGTTATATCTCACCACTGCAGTTTTGCGATTTGTATTATAGAGATAAGAACACCCAATTTCTCCCTTTTGTCAGCTTAAGACCTCTAAAAGTCTGTTTAGTTAGAAAACGTGAGTTCCATTTTGATATATGTGAAAATGAAGCTCGTATTTCTTAACTATTTTATGTATATATAATTTTGGTATACATATATACCAAAATTATATATACATATAACAGAAATATATTATATTATTGATATAATAGAAATATATCTATATATAGCATATTGGTATAACATATTTATCAGACATTTTTGCTCCTAGATCCACGCAGATCCCCTTACTGCTTCTATAAGCAATTCTCCCTGCTTCTCTGTGTTTTCTTTCTGGGCTTGCATCTGTACCTTTCTTCAGAGGAATACCTTGTACTATAGGGAGCAGAAAAATGCTTGTGAGTTTGGGAGTTTATGTCAGTTCTCCCCGTAGATCAAAGAAGTGGAAATGAAGAATAAGTAATTAACAAATGACCAGATCTCTTCCCTAGCTTTCCCTTCAGTAATCTCCGGAGCAAACTGTGTGACCAAACTGTGTGACCAAAATAACCTCTAGAGGAAGATCACAAGGAATCAGTTAGTCTGCACACAAGCCTGCACACAGTGGGGGTGGCAATGACTCTGATCCCTCATCTCAATGATTAACTGAGATTACTTCTCTTTTTCCCTTTAATGACTTTCATGGCTAAGCAGAATCTCCAGAGATGGTTTTTGGAGGACAATGAATCTACCGTCTTCCCAGATTGCCGGCATTCTGATTAAAGGCACCTTTTTTCCTACCATTGGTGAGTATTGATTTTGTAAGTGGTGAGCAGGACCCCCGATTCATTCGGTAACAGTAACTATTAACGCTATAAAACACATTTATTTTTGCTAATAAATATCTCAAATATTAAGTATTACTGGAGGGGATCAGTGCAGTTCTCCTGACTGGCAATCTCAGAACTGTATCAGCAGTAGCTTCCATACCCAATGTATTAACAGTGACTTATACATACACAGTTTTACCGCCTTACTTAAAAGAATTCTGAATGTAAGCATCCTCTGGCTGATGTGGCTACTCAAGGAAGTCATCAAATGCCTAGAGCTAGGAAGTCATTAGATAACCTCAGGATAAACTCACAGCCCAAGATGGCTATAAGAACTTTAGGATTCCATTAACCAGTTTTCATGGAGGCCTATACAACACTCACATACATGAGTTAGTGGAAACCCCTAATCCCAAGAAATTCTGAAAAATGTAGTTTCTAAGTTGAGTGTATTGCTTCCCCAAATGAACTATTTTTCTGAGGCAAAAAGAGAAAAAGGATATTGAATGACAACTAGTATTCTAATACTTGACTGAACAATTACATTATTTATATTTGTTTGAATTGAACCATGCATTGCAATTTCCTCTGTAGCAAAGTGTTCAATATCACCTTTGAATTTTGTCAGACCATTAAATTTATCCAGGAGTAGTATGTGGGGAAGGAAATAATCGGACAGTCTTAAAAGGCCTCAAAATTTAATTTATGCACTTTCTAGTAGATAATTTACAGAAAAAGTAATATGTAGCAATTCATCTAGAAGTCATGTTACTCAGAAGAAATTTTAAAAAATTAAAAGTAGTTTACTACAAATCTTCAAAAACATTTCAAAGCTACAAAAAATTCCAACAATGCCAGATTATGAATGGCATATCTTCACATCAAGAGAAATAAAGTAGGTACTCAGACTAGAATTCTCATTTTTGTTCATTTTATTTTTGTGTGTTTTTGCAAGATTTAACCAAAACCATATGATCCAACAACTCTACTTTGGGGTATTTATTCATAGGAAAAGAAAACACTAACTCAAAAAGATATCTGCACCCCCCAATGTTCATTGAAGCATTATCTACAACAGCCAAAATATGGAAATTAAGTGTCCATTGATGGATGAATGGATAAAGAAATTCTTGCCATCTGTGACAACATCAATGGACCACGAGGTCATTATGCTAAGTGAAATAAGTCAGACAGGGAAAGCCAAATACTGAATGATCTCTCTTATATGTGGAACCTTGAAAAAAATTAAAAAAAAAAAAAAACTTATAGATACAGACTGGTGGTTGTCAAAGGTTGGGGGTGGAGGGTGGGAAAAATGAGTAAAGGGTGTCAAAATGTAAAAAGAAGAAAAAATTTAAATAAAAATTTGAAAAGAGTATGGGGCAAGAATTAGTTACTATAGCATGATTTTTTAAATTACAATGGGGAAAACACCAGCAGACTTACAAAGTGTGACAAGATCAGAGTTTACTCACAAATAATCTTTAGGTTTATGGATCGAAGTTATCCATACAGAAAACATCACTTGGTATGAATTAAAATACTAGGCTAGAAAACAAATCTGAGCTTTAGTTACAAGCCTACCATGGACCCTATAGCCCTAAGTAAATTAATTGCTTTTTTTGTTTTTTGTTTTTTAAGTCTTTGAATCCTTAAAAAATAAATAAATAAAAACAGGATAGAAAATGGTTCCCAAGGGAAGTAATAATTATGGTAAAAACAAACATTAGGATCACTTCTAGTTTTAACTCCATTTATCCTCATTGTACATTCAAAGATGATTTTTTAAAAAAGAAAAAATATTCATGTTGGAGGTATAATCATGTATTATTGTGCAAATAAAAACAATCAGTCAAAATTTCTACCTAATACAAGCAGTTAGTGAGTCTGCTAGTTTATATAGTGGTTATTTCTTGTGTAATACTTAACAATGTCAACTATAAACTAGCCTGTGCAAGAATCGGTTGCATGAAGATTCCATACTGGGATGGATCATTTAATGTCATTGGTACATCTGAGTGTATAAGCACTTCTTTCTTGTTTCTGCTTCTATCTCCCTGCTTCTTTCTCTGCCACTCTTTGACCTCTTCCTAATTTCCTGAACTAGGATTCTTTTATTTGTAGCCTTGATCCCTATTTTTCAAAGAAAATGCTATTCTGATGAATGTCCAACCAGAAATAATTCAGGAACAACCACAAGTCCAGTCTCCTGCCCCTCAAATACATATTCTCTCTCACATGTAAAGAATAAACAATTCTGGGTCATTAAATAATGGCTCATATTCTTCTCTCATCATTATTCTGCCTAAGAATCTGTAAGAAAAATAAATGTCTATTAGTAAGACATCTAAACCCCTTCCCCATCAAAAAGGTAGAAAAGTCCAGGGAAAGTTGATTACATTTATTTATTTATTGCCAAATAAGTTAAATACGTAGACTATTTAGATTTCTTTTTTTTTTGGCAAAGTAATTTTATTCCATGTTTATTTTCAGTTGACTCTGTTCATGACTGTTTTTAACTGGATAAATTTGATTAAGCGGCTCAAGGCAAGAATTACTTTAAGTTGTTTTTCTTACCACCTGCTCCATAAGCTAATGTTCATCTATAGATTTACAATGATGGGAGAAATAAGGCCAAAATAGTCTTGTAATTATCTTTACAAAAGGATAATGTGATTTTTAAGGAGATGTCTATTAAAAAATGATCTGATCTATTAGTTTCTGATATGGAGTTATTACTGAGCTGATTCTACAATTTATAGAAATGGTTTATAAATATCATGTACTGAAAGAACCTGTAAGAAATAACAAATTTCAGTTTTAAAGTTCAGAAAGACCTTATGAAATCATTGAACATAATTCTTTTGTATGATATAAACTACACACATGCCACACATATTACAGAAGCCCATTCTCAAAGTAGCAAAACTATAAAACCAAATAAAGTTTCTATACAGACAGAAAATATATTTAAGTTTTATTCCTTTTTATCTGTTCCTAACTTGCTGTGTGAACTCAGTTTTTCCACGGGTAAATAACGGTGAGTTGAGACTGTATAATTTTAATGATCATTTCTAATTCTAAAAACTTATAATATTTAATTTTTATATTATACAGCTACCAATTTCTATGCTATTCAAACATATAATACAGTTTTAGGAATGTGGCCAGAAGGTGGAACTTTATTGCAAACTTAGATGAGATTTAAATTGCAATCATCACTGAAATGTTAACAGCAACAACAGAAACAATAAAGAGCTAAGTCTTTTTTGACATATAACTTAAATTGTGTGCTGAAAAGGTGGCAAATATATCCAGATCCTTAATGTCACACTGAAACTTTTCATCCTATGGAAATGGAAAAGATTATTAGTTTTACTTTGATTACTGTTTTAAAAAGAGTCTTTTAATAAATATTTATTTGTTAAATATATGTTTTCTACTTAGTGCCAGAAGGGTTCCTAAGTACTCCAGATACGTTAGTTACCAAACACACACACACACACACACACACACATCACTGCCTTCAAGTAATCTACATTCTAATAGGAAGACACAAACGGTAAACAATAAAAATAAAATAAGTAAATTGCGTTAAATGTTAAGGAGTAACACATGTGATATGAAAAAGAAATATTGGAGCAGGATGGGGGACATCTTGGTTGCTTCCACGATTTGGCAAGGATGAATAAAGTTGCTATAAACATCTGTGTGCAGGTTTTTGTGTGGGCATAAGTATTCAACTATTTTGGTTAAATACGTAAGAGCATGATTGCTGGATTTTGAGTTAAGAGGATGTTTAGTTTTGTAAGAAACTGCCGAACTGTTTTCCAGAGGAGCTATAACATTTTGCATTTCCATCAGCAATGTATGAGAATTCCTGTTGTTCCATGTCCTTGCCAGCATTTGTTGTCAGTGTTCCAGATTTTGGTCATTCTAATAAATGTGTAGTGGTATCTCATTGTCTTAATTTGCATTTCCCTGATGACGTATGATTTAGAGCATCTTTCAATATGCTTGTCTGTCATCTGTATATCTTTTTTGGTGAGGTGTCAGTTAAGGTCTTTGGCCCACTTTTTAATTAGGTTGTTTTCTGATTGTTGAGTTTCAAGAGCTTCCTTGTAAATTTTGGGTACTGTTCTTTACTAGATGTGTCTTTTGCAAATATTTTCTCCTGGTCTGTGGCTTGTCTTCTAATTCTCCTGATATTGTCTTTCACAGAGCAGAATTTTTAAATTTTAATGAAATCCAGTTTATTAATTATTTCATGGATTGTGCCTTTGGTGTTTTATCTAAAAAAGCATCACTACACCCAAGGTGATCTAGGCTTTTCTTATGCTATCTTCTAGGAGTTTCATAGTTCAGAGTTTTACATTTAGATCTATAATCCATTTTGAATTAATTTTTGTGAAGGGTGTAAGGTCTGTATATAGATTCATTTTTTTCTATATGCGGATGTCCAGTTGTTCCAGTACCATTTGTTGAAGAGACTATCTTTGCTCCATTGTATTGCCTTTGCTCCTTTATCAAAGATCAGTTAAGTATATTTCTGTGGGTCTATTTCTGGGTTGTGTATTCTGTTCTACTAATCGGTTTATCTATTTTTTTGCCAGTATCACACTGTCCTGGTTACTGTAGCTTTAGAGTAAGCTGTGACGTCGGGTGGTGTCAGTCTTCCAACTTTGTTGTTCTCCAATATTTCATTGGCTATTCTGGGTCTTCTGCCTCTCCATATAAACTTTAGAATCACTTTGTTGATATCAATAAGATAACTTGCTAAGATTCTGATTGGAATTGCATTGGATCTAGACCAAGTTGGGAATAACTGACATTTGGGCAATATTGAGTCTTCTTATCCATGAATATGGAGTATCTCTCCATTTATTTAGTTCTTCTTTGATTTTGTCCATCAGAGTTCTGTAGTTTTCCTCATATAGATTTTGTTAGATTTATACCTAAGTATTTTATTTTTGAAGGTGTTAATGTAAATGATATTTTAATTTCAAATCCCAATTGTTCACTGTTGATATATAGGGAAACAACTGAATTTTGTATATTCACCTTGTATTTTGGAACCTTGCTATAATCACTTATTTGTTCCAGGTGAGGTGGGTTTTTTGGCAATTCTTTTGGATTTTCTGCATAGATGATCATGTTATCTGCAAACAAAGACAGTTTTATGTCTTTCTTCCCAAACTGTGTTCCTTATATTTCTTTTTCTTTCCTTATTGCATTAGCAAAGACTTCCAGTATGATATTAAAAAAGAGTGATGAGAGAGGTCTGGTCACATTTTCAAGAGGTGACTCAATTTCCCTAAGTAATCAACCAAACACTTACAAAATTAGATAAGGGCAGTCAAAAGTATACTATGGAAAAAGAAATAAAATGATGTGAATATTGAATTAAAATAAAATAAAAGATTGTAAGTTATTTTCTGTAATAAATGAGGTTAAGCAAATAAAAGTCATTAAACATTTAAACAAGAGGAAGTAAAAATAGTAAATAAATAATAATTGTCAGTAATAACTATAAGCACATAATAATTAACAATGTAGAGCTGAGGGATACACTGGGGACAAACCTCAAGGCCAAGACTATTAAGTCATTCACACATATAATTTTTAGCATCTATGACATGGCAAGTAATATTTTAGGTTCTAAGGATGATCAGGGCAGAGGGAGAACCTTTCCATTCACCAGAGGCTGAGTGACTCCATCCAGTTCAGCCTCCTTTCCCTTTTTTAGACTTCTGGAATCCTTTGACTGTGAATTTTTAGCAGCAAACAACCTTACTGGCTGCCCTTGGATAACACCTGAGACTAAGCACAGTCAGTGGATCTTGGGAATGAGGCAGACATCATCCCACATCCATCTGGAACATTCAGAGATAACTATCTTCAGGCCAGCATCTTTGAATGATAGTCTGAAAAGCATTTGAATTCAGTGTCTGGATCAACAGAAGGCTGAAATTTGCTGCCAAATGTATCTCAGCTTCTTAAAAACCATTGCTTCTTGCTCTTTTTATTGAATTTTATACCTAGCACCTACTCCTGCCTCCACCTGCTCCATGGAAACTATGAGTGAAATGGTCTTCACATATAACACTGAATCCTTTCCTCTTAAGTCTACTTCTGTCTCTCTGGCATGTGTGACTTATATTTCTTGCTACTCATTTCAAAGAAATAATAAATAACGCAATAAAAGCTAAAAAGATAAAATAATACCATCAATGTGTGATTCCCCATAAACCATACAGGTATCTCTGATAAAAAGTGGATATTTTAACTGGAGAAGTGGAATACACCATATTTTTTAAAGTTTACCAAAAAATGTCTTTAGGTGAAGATTTCTTTTGAATAAAAATGTTTGAAATACCTGAATTAACAGATCAGAATCAAATATATAATAAAATTGTGTGTATATGAAGCATAAAATCTTGCTTTAAGAGTTCTGTAGAAGCTCTTTTCTCTCTGAATCAATCTAAAATGTCCTGCCGTTTCTGAGAAACTATGCTAATGTAATTTGCACATTATCAAACTTCAATTCTGAAGTTAGATGAGTATATTTATTTTAAGATAAATAGGTATTGCCAGAATGATTAGTATTGTATTATCACGATGTTTATTAAGACCTACAGAACAGAAATTTAAAAATCAACTTGGCAAGCAGAAAAAATGTGATTCCCAGTCAAAGAACTTTATTGCTTGCAGTCTTTAATCTCCTAAATTATAAGGAAAACTTTTACTCTGATTTCTTTCTTTATAAGATTGCTCCTGATTAAAAATTCACTTCCCTTTCAACAGTCCACCATGCATTGCATCTGTTGATCATATCAGTTGATGATAATTTTGCCTCATATGGTTTTTTATGCAATTCTTATTTTCCAGTACCTCTATCATTTTCTTTGGACTGCTAATTGACAATGCTAATTATGAATATTTTAATCTTTCTTTACTGCTGTGATTGATAATACTCATGTATTTACTTGCTTATTCTAACACTCAATGGGGAATTTTTCTCTGCAAATTATTCTTTTCATATTATCTACTTTTGTTTTTCTAGCTAAACTAATCCATATCTCATTGTTTGCTGTAAATCATTTTTCAGTTATTCACTGAGTCTGTCTTTCATGCTTCTGAGAATTATTATTCAGCTCATGATGTTTTCCTCTATTTAATATGGTATAGTCATATTTAACACTTTTTTGCTCTTTCTAAAACTTTGTAGACTTGAATTTGTTAACTAAAATAAGTGAGGCATTCTGTTTGCTTACTAACTGAGTAGATCTTAGAGAACATTTAACATTTCCATAGTTTCAAAGATCCTGGTTGCCTATTAGGCAGGTTTTCATCACATAAGATGAAAAATCATCCCGTTGTGTGAAAACTTCTTAGGAAAGGAGATCAACAGGATAGAGTAGACTTTCTGCTTTTTCACATCCCCAGGAAAGCATGGTTTTCTAAGTTCACTCTGGGCTCCAGTTAATAAACATACTAAATAATTATGTCCGCTGTCCTATGGCATCATTGCCTTTACAGAAAAAAAAAAAAAAAAAAAAAAAAAAAGCTGTAACTTCACATTTGCCAGCTGGTTCATATCAGTAAGATGTATGAGAAATACCCCACCAATCACAATATCAAAGATAAATATATTTGCTTTTCCAAGCATATCAATTTTGTATTTTATCATTTTATTTGAATTTTCAATTAAACTATTAAAAATTAAATATAAAAATAGAATTTCCAATAATTTTCTACATAAATTTTCAGGTTGAAATTAGATTAGATGGTAAGAAATATCACTATATAAATAATATTTCTAAAAAGAGTTAAAAGTATTATAAACACCTTGTTTCCTCTGAATGTAACTTGTCTAATTTAAAGAAGTTTTAATTTTATTCATACCTATACAAAGAGGTGAATTGTCAAAGCTGAAAAGAAAATTAGTATATAATTGAATATTTTATTCTCCAGTTTCCTGTCAAGGTTATCATCCACATTTAGTACATTTTGAAGCCAAATAGGAATTACAACTCTTAGAATGGATGAAACTAAAATAACAACTTTATTGTCTTGTTTATGACAATGCTTAGAAAAGCAGTATATACTGAAATGCACAATGTATAACTGCTTTAGACCATCATGATGACAAATACTTTGGATGATTTTCATGATGATGGTAATGAAGACAACAACTAAGATAACAAATCTCTCTTGATATGTCCTTTTTGTCAGATATAGCATCGATACTCAATGAAGGCTCATTTTGACAATATGATCTACCTTCTGTACAAAGCCCTTGATCTATTATTTATAAAAAACTTAAAAATATCATTTTGCTAGCTATTGAAAATCACTAGTTCAGACAAGATAATGTTCATTTCTTTATCTTCAGGTATTTTTCCTACAACAAAGAATTGATAAAACGTATATCCCAAGTATTAACCCACAAGTCTTGACATATCAGACTATCTTAAACTCAAGTCAGATTGTAACAGCTACCTATGTCTGAGTTTACTGATAATACTCAAAATTTTTAAAGGAATAGATTCTTTCCTAAAACAGTTTTATATGTCAGATGCACTTCAATTTATAAGGTGACACAATCTTTACTTATTTGAATTGAATGCAAGAAGCTAAATTAATATTTCATCTACAGGCATTATTATTTGGGTATTTAGTTTGTGTAACAGTCAAACTATCACTCTGCTGAATACCATTTTTCAGCTTGTCCATGACTTACAAAGATGTTTATTTCTTGCTGCCCCTCTTGTTCTCCAATTTGAACAAATTCTGCATCCAGAATGAACCAGGCATTTTTCCATGACCATACTGGTCATTTCTTACTACAGTTTTCATTAGTATTTTGAAATTTTAACTGCAGGGCTAAATGCAATTTCTTAATTCCCCTTAAAAACATGAGTTTTTCAAGGAGAGTCTATCATTATTTTAATTAAAAACGCTTTTCTTGAAAGTTAAAACAACTTTAGCCTAACATCATCATTTCTTTAAACATATTAACTCATTGAGCAAAAATGCAATAGTTACCCTGAGCCTGCATTACAAATTTCAAGTTTAACGTGGCTTTAATCATTCACAATGGATTTTCTGATTAACTAACATTGCTAAATACTTGGCATTGCGTATGTGCATCATTAACAAGATGAAAAAATTGAAGCTTAATTCCGTTTTATAAGAACATCAACTATTGCCAAGCATCTTCTGCCAATCAACCTTGACCTAAAGTTCTTGTTAGTTGTCAGGAGAAAAAAAAGGACATTCAAATTTCAAGAAAGCGAATTTAGATAAGTCTAGATTAAAATTACTTTGATCGATGTATACTGTACCCCCAAAATTAATTTTATAGTAGGTGAAGATTTATTTTTTTCCTTAAAATGTTCTGGTTAATCAAGCAACGTGCTGACTGTATTCTCTACCATGTGATATGGTTTTATTTAGCTTTGTGTTTGCCACTGTTACAATATTTGGTTATGATAACATAACCAAATGACTTTCTAAGTTTTAGAGTCAAACAAATATTGAGCAAATTCAATTTAATTTCTTTCCCTTGTCCTTTTGGCTTTGTCCCTGTCCATTCTTTTGGAGTTGATAATGTTATCAGAATAGTGAGTAGTCAGAGCTCATGGCCTCATGGTTCATTTATCTGTGATTTATTTATTCCACAAATATTTATAGAACATTCAGTGTGTTTCAGGCATTAAGATAGATTTGGGATACACAAAATGAAATGACATTCTTTCTTCTCTCTGTAGCTCAAATTCCACTGGAGAATCAGCCTTTTAAATATACAAAATACATTGTGTAACTTCCAACTTCAAGGGTCTTCTATGACCCCAGGAGAAGGATCCTGTTTTTGGTTAGTCAGAAAATAAAAAGCATTTACTATAAGGATAAACCTTAGAATATGAACTCATGACTTTAGCACAGTGAGGGAGACTTCTCCATTTTGTGAAAGCAGAATGAATCTATTAGCTTTTAGGTTCTGGATTCCATAAATGATAAAAAAAAATAATGCCATGAGGTCAATGGTTATTAATATGCAGTTTATGAACCAAGAAATATCAATAAGGACTTTTGTGGTCAATACTAAACAGGTCTAAAAATTAGAAAAAGTAATTGACCAACTTAATATGAATAATTATATATAGTAAAATAGTAGACTAAGTGTGTAAAATAACTGCATAAACTGTAAAATCTGAAAAAGAATTACTATTTTATTACTATATCTTAACTAATTCCTTTTTTTAACTTTTTATTTTATATTGGAGTATAGGTGATTAACAATGTTGTGTTAGTTTCAGATGTACAGCAATTTCTTTCTTATAATAGATTGTCTGCAGTAGTCCTCCACCCCAGTGATGAGGTGATGTTCCTGTACATAATAGGCTTTCCATAAAGATGTCTTGACTGACTGAGAAATTATTCTTGCTCATTTTATTTCTGTATTCCTATTTCTTACTTTTTTACATATAGTCCAAATATAGTCCAAATTTTCAGGATTATATCCTGTAATATTCCTATAATGGCTGTGACTTGAAAATTGGATGCTACTCCTGAGGAAGTACATAATTTTACATAATTTAAAATACAAATTCTAGAGGAAACAGAAACTTAACTTAAAATCAATATCATATAGGTACTAGTGTCTCATACCTATTCATTTATTTAACTTGCCTGAGTGTTTCTCATCTGGGAATTGCTTCATCCCTTTTTGCCTCTCTGACAGTTATCTACTTGTTTTGGTGACAATACCCTCCTACTTCATGACTATTTGTATAATTGAAATCCATTGTATAGTGTATCTCTGGTATCTATATATACTTTGTTTTTAATTGCTTACTCAGAAACTAAAAAGCACTCTTTCCTTATTTTGTGTCTATTCACCTTCCTGTTTCTAGCCTTGACTCATCAATCCTCTACTACCTGATGCTATCCACAGCCACAAGACTCACAGAAATTCTTAGAGTGATTTCACAAACTCCAACCACCATCAAATTTAAATTGTATACTCTCACTGGATACATTGTATAGTTAGTTTAAAGTTTACCATTTTTTCCAAAAATATATATATTTATATATAGTTTAACAAATATCATGAGGAAAGAATAAGCTTGTCTAAAATTCATGGGAAAATAGAAATATTTGTTTTCATGATACATATATGTGTTTTGAACATTATGCAAAATATGGATTATATATTTATTGTTTTTCAAGAATAATTTACATACTCAAATGTGCCTTAAGAGTCCTTGCTAAACATTCATCAACACTATGTGGATTTCAATGAAGTGTTTCTCAGGCTTTCAGGGAGATCTGCGTGAAATAAAAAAATCAAATAATCCCCTATATGTTCCATATCATGTTGCTCTATCTTACCAAGAGCACTATGAATATGTATGTCATGTCTTTGTGTGAAGCTACGGTATAAGTGGTATAAGTTTCTGGTGCTTTACTCAACAATATGGGCGTGGAATTTTATATTGCTTAAGGAAGAGAAACAAATTGCTGATTTTTTGTCTCAAAGATCTAGGTAGAATGTTATAACATATTATCATCCTCTTTGAATATGCTAGATGGCTCGCAAATGTCGGTTATTTTTTCACGGCCATTGTCAATAGTGTACTTTATGTCATAAAATACTTGCTTTGAAGGACACAATGTGCCAGAGTCAATTGGTAAGCTGAAAAATGAGTCACAACCAAAGAACATCAACAAAGAAACCCAGCTGCTAAGAGAGTAAAATCTTTTTGATACATCATCTAGCAACTGACAAGTGTTGATGATGAAAGCACTCAGTTTTATAATATCTGAGTCTGTGATGTTTTTATTAAATAAATAATTGTTTTGTTTAGAGAAACATAAGTAAGATCTTCTTGTGTCTGAGGGGACTTGGACTCAAGAGGCTTAATATCTGCCTATTTTTCCAATAACCAATCCACAAGGTAGTTTCTATTGGTTCACTTTCACTGTGTATAACACCATCCCCAAAACTTTGTAACTTAAAATAACCTTTTATTTACCTCATGATTCTGTGGGTCAGAAATTTGGGCTGGATTCCGATGGTGAATCCTTCTGCTAAACTTTGCTGGACTCATGCGCTGTGGTCAGCTAGCTAACAAGTTGATTGGGGCAGGTAGTTCTGGGGGTCCTGCACTGAATCAGTTCTTTCTGTGGTCTCTCATATCTCAGCAGACTTGACTGAACATTTTCATATGGTGTCCAGAAGGTTCTAAGAGCTTCAAAAGAGGAAAAGCCCTAGTCACAAATGTTTTTCAAACTTCTCATGCTAAATAACATCATATTGCTCAAGGCAAGTCTCATGGCCAATGCAAGCAAGAGACCACATAAAGTTACTCAGTGAGGGGATGTGGACATAGGAGGAGAAAAATTTGGGAGTGTTTTTGGATCTTATCACATACTACATGAAGAATGTTTACTTTGGAAGTAAACTAAAATATTAAGTCAGCTATAGTTTACCAGTTTTTTTCCTGGGTAAGTAATTAATTAAAATCTGGATCTGATAAGTCTTACTTAGCCCAAAAGATTATGACCATATGTACTATCAACTAATTGTGTGACAAGTAAACAACTTGCTCAGTACATCAGTTTCCAGTTTATAAAATAAGAGAGTGGATTTAATGGCCCTTATGGACCCTTAAAGTTCTGATATTTTTGATTCCATAAAATATTTTATAAATACTTTCCATAAGCAAAAACTCTTTTATACAAAATGGGGACACTACAAAGAAGCATAAAAGCTGGATGTTGACATGAAAAAAATTGCAATCTAATCTTAGTCATGAAAGCTACATATTAGAAAGCTCTATTTCGTATGTATGTAAATATATGTTTTATATATATATAAAATATTTGTATATTCTCATTTAATGCTCATGAAAATCCTGCTAACTAATATTTATTTGCATTTTTGATACCGGGAAAGAGAAACATACAAGAACAAGTAATATGCTTGAAATCACCTATGTATTAAGTGATCTTGCTCAGCATGTGGGCCCACGGTTTTTATTCATTATATTTTCTCTGAGCCCATTGAATAAAACAAAACATATCAAAGACAGGGTAAGTCCAAGTGCACAGCATTTCATGAGTTTCAGAGCACAGACAAGGGAGAATGAGTTAGGAAAGTTTTGATATGTAACTTTAATGATTAGATAGGCTTTGAGGAGACTGAGGCTTGGAGAACTTAGGTTACTTGTCCTATGTAGGAGTAATAAGAGAATATATTTGACCTTAGCAAGAATTTTGTTTTCAGAAATAGTGGCATTTTCAGCTAAAAAGATAGCTTCAGGGAATATTGCTCTTGATTTTGAATATTAGCTTGAGTAGTTTGAACTTATTTTTGTTCAGGAGGCAATGGGGATACATGGAATGTTTTTAATAGGGAAGTTATATCATAAAATGTGTTGATTAATTTGGCATGATTACCTTCAAGGCCAGGAACTAGTTCAAAAGTCATTAAAATATTTGGGGAAAGCATTTCTCAAAGTGTGTTTCACAGAACATTAGTTCTTAGAGGTTATAAGAACTATTATTAGAAAATGTTGCTGTGTTGAAATGACTGGGAATTTTGAATTGAGCAAGTCAAAGAAGTTTGTTTATTGGAGGAAGTCTCTGCTAATGAACATTTTATGTCTCTACAGTAGAGTAAAGCATGTGGGATTTCTGAAATATATTTGATCACAGAAAATCCTCTTTCCTTCGAAGAGACTCTAAAAGGACCAGTGTTCTCAGAATGCTCTTGAAAATTAAATGCTGGTTTGATTGTAAATGATGGACAGCAGTAGCTCATGTCAGCACCTGAGAGGCCTAGCCCTCCTTAGAGTTGAGTAATCACCTTGCACAAAGTAGGTATCCAAGGCCCATTAAAAATATTTATATATTTTATCATGGTTTTGAAGGTGGATGATGATGAAGGTAATAATGGAAAAAAACAAAAAAATTCTATGGTATCATGAACAACATTTTATCACTCTGCTGTGATCTGTTAAATAAGGAGACCACAGGAGTCTTATCAAGCATATTTGTTTTATACTAAAACCTGAAAATATGATGTGTGTCTGATATTCTTCCTGCCAGTCAGTATTTCAAAATCCCTTAACCTCTCAAGCTTGAGGTGATAAGGTGAGATAATAGTCTTAGAGAATTTGCATCATGGTTCTAACTTTGAATCATGGAAAAAGAAATGATAAATATGGAATTTTATAAGCTGTCACATCAATTTGTCATTCTCCATCTTTATAAACACTCTTCAGCCTGAAAAAAGCAAATATTATTTAGAAGGAAGAATTCTCTGCCTTATTGCTATAATGTGGGAATCAAAAGATAAAATGACAATTACATTGTCTTATAACTGGGAATAAAGTAACTTTTAAAAAATTAACTAACTGAATAAGTAAGTTGCTACCTAGACATTTACCATGAGTATCATGACTTTAGAGCAAGGTCAGTTCACTTTTGTCCCATGAAAAACACCCCAGGAAAAAATATCGAGGGATTTAATATCAATAGAGGAAAAATGTGATAATTCATGTATCTTTTGTGATAAACCAATCAAAAGTGGCCCAGAAATTGTGTTCTGTTTGGTTTTCCAGCCTTCTAAATCTTGCCTAAAATTGTATTTCAAGTAACTTCCTACAATTTGTGGTGGATCTAACAAACACAGGCATTGACATATCCAAGAGTGATTTCTTTCCTTATCCATGGATTGCATTAATGGCAACAGACAAGTAGTCATAAAAGATTTTCTTGCTGTCTTTTGGTGCATCTAATGTAGAGACATATGTACTAATTAGTGTCATAGTTTGAACTCCTCCAGCCTCAATGTTAATGTCTTAAGCCTGAGGCTGACCATATGGCTCAAAAATAAGTCTTTTCACCATCTAAAAGGTCACAATCTATCTTTAGTTACATTTTAAAAACTGCTTTGAGCCTATGATTTAAGTACCTGGGTGACTTTCAGAAATGATAAATCTTTGCTGAGAAATCATGTGACTTGTTTACTGAGGAACAAAACAAAGCGACCCAATGTATTCAAATACATTTCAATAGGTGGGAAAAATATATCTTAAAAGTGATGGAATCTTATAATTTGTGGATATGATTTTAACTATTTTCACTTGTAATGAGGAAGAATGAAAATTATTAGAGAGCTCACTTTTACCATCAATAATCAATTAGGAAAAACTAATGCAATCTACGTGTTTAAAACTCAATTTCTGGATTGGAACGACTGAAACTGTGTATTGTTTAGAATTTCATTATTATATTCACATTTCAATGTAAAATTCTTGGCATATTAGAAAACAGAAACATCCTTTTTTTTTGTATTCTGAGCAATATTTATTTAGCCAAAGAAGCACTGAAATTAATAAAAAGGATAACGTATTCTCGGTCTCAGATTATTTTTGTTTCAAAAATTTAAGAAAGTGAAATAAAACGTTTTTCTAAAAATCAATGTGTTCAAGGTCTAAAATGCAAAGTCTAGATTAACATGCCCAACTTGTGTTTAGGACCTGAGGGCCTTTCACCTGTTATTTCAGATACTCCCAATCTTTGAGTCACTCTGGACTAAAGAAGGCAGCAATCAGAAGACACACTATCTCAAATCTGTAGACTGGTATAATTGACACAAAAACTTTACCCTGGATGCCTACAAATCTGCAGCTTAACTCCTACTGCCTTTTTTTTTTTTTCATTACTTTCTTGATTCTCTGACTTATACTCAGTCCTCCTTGTAAGAGACTCGCCCTCATGCACATCCAAGGTAGAGAATCTGATCATTTGTCTGGCTCTTGCCACTCTCATTCCAGTGTAAGCTGATTCTCAGACACCTGAGACTGTCCCAGTAAATTCTAAATTTAAGTTACCTACCTGAATGCTAGTTTTTCCTCCCTACCCCATTCACACTTCTTGCTTCTCTTACTTTTCTATTGGTCCATTGCTATACTGTTACCATGCATACTGGCCAAGTCTGAAAACAGATCAAACCCCAATATGAAGATGCCTTTAAGAATACATTTTTGGAGTATTTTTTAATACTCAGAATACATGAATGTATTTTTTTAAATAAATGAGTTTTCAAAGGTAGCTATAAGGATGTTCCTTTTCATGGGAAGCGAATGAGATTAATAGACTGTCTACATTCTCTGTTTACTTAAAGCAAGTCAGGCCAAGATCTATGCGCCCCTTCACAAAAGCAGGCCACTGGAGGGGGTAAAGAGAGTATGTTCTGTCTGTAAAAGCTCTGCTGAAAGATTTCTTTGTTGAAAACTCATCCTTATTTTTTGTTGTTGTTTAATAATAAATTAAAGGAAACAGCTAACTATCAGCATTCCAGATGAGTTAATAGACCTTGGTGACTGGATGGCCTAATTAAATCAACATCCTAAATTTACAGTCATTTATCTTCTCACTCATCCAACACATATACATACACACACACACAAAGCAAAAAAAATAAAATACTTTGTGATTTCAACCAACAAAAAGTAGTCTAGTTTACACATGGAAAATAACTCTGGGTGTTGTTTTATAAATAAATACTTTTATTAAAGTATCATATACTTACAGAAAGTCATACGGATTGTAAGAAAGAAGTTTGATGAATTATTACAAAATAAAAACCTCTGATCATTGCATCCAGAACAATAAATAAAATATTAAAATAATCCCAGAAGCCTTCCCTATGACCTCTCCTAACCACTATCCTCCTTTCCCACAAAGGTAATCCCACCCTACTTCCTACTATAATGGATTGATTTTGCCTGTTTTTGAATATTATATAAATGGAATCATAGGGTATATATTAGTGTGTGTGTGTCTTCTTTGGCTTAATATTATATGCGTAAGATTCATCCACATTGTTTCATGCAGCAGAAGTTTTTACATTTTTATTGTTGTAGAGTATTCTATTATATAAATAAAATAGTTTGTCCATTCTAGTGTTCATAAACTGTTTGATTGTTTGTGGATGTTACTATTTAACTAAGCAGTTATGAAGATTCTATGCATATATTTTGGTCCATGTATTCTTAAATTTCTCTTGAGTCTGTGCTTAGCAATTGCATTTCTAGGCCATAGGACTTGCATTTATTAAACTTTAAAATAATGCCAAATAGTATTTGAAAGTGCTTATGCAATTTGAAATTCATAGCACTAGTGTGTGAGAGTTCCATTTGCTCCATATTTTCCTTAACACTTGGATTTTTCATTCTATTTTGTTTGAACAATTCTGAGGAAAGTGTAGATGATAACATTTTAATTACAATTTGCTTTCGCTTGAAATCTAAAAAGGATCTCTTCATACTTTTTTTATGTGTAGATATTTAGATTTCTTTTTTGTAGAGAGTGTTTGTTAAAGTCTGTTGTACAATTTTCCTGTTGGGATGTCTATTCTGTCTTTGAGTTCTCTTTATGTTCTGGATTTGAGTCCTTGGTACTTATATATATTGCCCATATCTGCTCTTTGTCTTTCATTCTCTTAATTGTGTTTATTATTGGAGGGTTTATCATTTTAATGTAATCTAACAGTTATTTACTTAACAATTCATTATTTTTATAACCTGTTGAGGAAATTTTTTTTCCTTATCATGAAGATATTCTTTCACATCATCTTTTGGAAGCTTTGTTGTTATCATTTAAGGAGATGTGAGGTAGAAGTTGAGATGCATTTTCCCTGTATTACTTAATTGTTTCATCATCTTTTTTAAAACAATATCCTTTCCACTTCCTCTGGAGTTGGGTCTTAGTCATAAACCAAGAACTCATGTATATATATTTGGATATCTCTGGATCCTCTACTCTGTTCCATTTGCCACTCTTTGCAACAATATCCTGCCTATTAATTACTCTGTTGTGATCATCGTGATATCTGGTCAAGCAAATCTTCCTAATCTGCCCTTCTCCAGGATGATTTTGACTATTTTTGGCACTTTTAATGTATTTATAACTAACTTGTCACTTTCTCTGAAAAAAAGTTAGAATTCTGAGTGACACTGGAAAATTTATTGGTCAGTTTAGGGAGAGTTAATGTCTTTAAAATATCAGTCATTTGAATTTATTAATATGGTATCTTTCTCATTTAATTTAGGTTTTCTTTGATTTTCTTCCTTATATTACCCACCCTCTTTGTTTCTCTTCCTGACTTATACTGGCTATAGCAACCAATATAATGATGAATAGAAGTGTGAAAGTGGCCACATTTGTCTTATTTCCTGATGACAGAGGAAAGCTTTCAAAATTTTACCATTAATTATGATATGTTTTGTTGTTATTATTTTTAAATACCCTTTTTCAAATTAAGAAAGATGTTTTCTTTCCTAGATTTCTGAGTTTTTCTTACACTGGTGATGATGATGATACTGTTAAATTTTATCAAATGTTTTTTATGAGAATCTCTTTTAAAAACATTTTTTCTTCTTTATTCAATTGTACCCTCTTAAGTTACCTTTTATTTTCTAAAGTTTCACAATAAATATTCTCTTATGACATAATTTATAGTAATTCCTTTTTATCCTAGTATATAAGCTTTTATCTTTCAGCCAGAAGTATCTAAATCTACCCCTTTTTCTTATGCTAGCTATTACATTCTTTTCAGAATTCTATGTGAAACTGGTATCTCATTTTAATTTTCATTTCACAATAGGCTTTTTAATTGGAATAAAAGATATACAACTATTATTTCCAGATCTATTAATATTAGAACTTGCTTTATGAAAGAGATAAATCTGTAAAATAGGAGATAGAACAGCTTATTGCTTTAACATGAAGGGGGTGATGACCTCCATATAAAGATGTTCTAAACATCAAACTTTTTCAATATGGTTCCAAGTCAAAATTTGCTCTTGTTTCATAAATGGTTATGTAATATGTAAGCTTCATAAGCAAAATTTCTTTTTATTTTCCCTTAACTAATCTGCAAATAGAATCATAAAATTACATTTAATGTCCACTTTTAAATCCCAAAGCACTTGAGGTAAACTACTACTTATAGAGAACTTTTAAGATTTTAAACATTTTATATAAAAGACCTAAAAGACATATGAATGATATATTCTTCTTTACATTTCTGTTAGTAATAAGTTGCTTGTATCATTTGAAATTCTCATTCTTGTCCATGTACCATGAAATGCTTCAATTTAGTCCTTTTTAGATTAGCATTTATTTCTCAATTTTCTGGTCATTTTTTCCATTACTTCATAAATGATTTTACAACACAAATGCTGAATAAGCAAATGCACCTGGCCTCTAGCTGAACTACAAAAAATATTCATGAATTATTTTATATTCTGTGTTAAATATAAATCTCTAAATGCAATTTTCATCTTTCAACCAAGACGTAGAAGGGTAAAGTTGGTAATTTATAACTTGTTCTACTACAGAAGAATATTATAGTTTTCTAAGTTATATAAAATGTTAGAGGTGGTTCCCAGGTGCTAATATCACAGTGATTTATAATATAATGTTGGTTCCTTGCCTTTTATTGCAGGGGGTTAAATAAGAAGAGAATGATTTTGCTACTATTATATTTAATCGAGGTTTTTAAAAAGTGAAAGACAGCTGTCAGTTGCTACTTGGTGCAATGCATAATGACATAATGAATGAAACCATTATTATTTTTAGGTACTCAATTCAAAGAATTTTTCCTTTTGTGAGATGCAGAACTTCGACTATACGATCACATTTTGTAATGGATACACTTTCTAAAAGCAAGGCAATAAAAGCTTAGGAAATCAAATACATATTTTTCCTCACAATGATGAAGTGAAGGTCATGGTGATGAGTGATCATTTACTAGTCGTTATGATTATGGCCATCTAGACTGGAATTCTCTCTAATCATATTTTTGGTTTTCTCCTGAAATCTATCCCTACGGATTAAAGAGCCTGTCTACCAGTCAATGTATAATCTTTTGAACCTCATAAGAGTAAAATACTAACTAGTCTCTAGACATGCTTGAATATTATATTATACAAAAACATACAGAACACTGCACACAGCTTTTGGCCACAGTCTAGTAAATCCTCCATATGATTCACAAACTGTTGAGACAGTTCCTTGTTTTCCTGGATAGATGAATATCATGTAGCCATTTTTAGCTCTCCAGTGTCAGTCAATGTATTTTAAACTATTCCCAGAGGAATCACTGGCAGTATGATATTCTTAGATTTTAGTTTGGTTATATGACTGAAGACTTTAAAGGTAAACTTCTACTAAAGAGTAAGTTTTCCAGAAATGAATTAGCACTATGCCAGTGTTTATTTTTACTGAGTCTCTACATATTATGCTTCAGGTTTTTTGCCAAAGTAGAGTGTACTTTATAACTTCCAGATATACTTTTGATTAGTCTTATTCATATAAGTTGTTTTTTATTTAAAATCAGATAAACGCTTTAGGCACATAAATGAATACATATTAAAGATCATGTGTTTTTTCCCACTATTTGGAATAGAGTTGTCCCACTTGGGGCTTCGCTTAATGTTTAGGATCATCTTATTACCGATCTCAACAAGAGGCACAAATTGAGTGCAGGAGTTTACACTTCCAGCAGCAAGTTATGAGAATTCCATTTGCTTCATATCATTGGTAGCACTTGCTACAGTGTGTAGATATAAAACAGCCAATTATTTTACCAGTAAAACTGGTTTATTTGGGAACGTCAGAGAATTGCAATTTGGGGCATACAATCCATAGTGAACCACAGGCAAGTCCAGAGAACAAAGGTGATGAAAGTTTCTTTTATAGAGGAGAAGGCGGAGTTGGGAAGGCTGTTATAAATAAAGAGTCCATTGGAGTCCTGGGAATTGGAAGTTGTAGTGGCTTTTCATTGGCTGAGTTATGACAGTCTCCCATGAGCAAGGAGAATTTCTTCCTTCCTTCTGCTGGGGTAGTAAAGTAGTTACCCAGGTATGTCTCTCCCTATTGGACCTGCAACTGACTACTAGTGGTAGTGAGAGAGAGCTCCTCCTTCTGGCCTCCCAACTCCTTTTTAAATGATGGTTCTGTTTATTAATTTTTGCAAGTGTTTCTAACTTAATCCAGGTTGGTGAATTTGTTTTGTCACTTCTGGGTTATAATTTGCATTTTGTAAATGATTAATGATGTTGAGCAACATTTTATATTGTTTTTGGTCTTAATTTGTATCCTCCACTGTCATTTCTTTTGTTTGTATTTTTCTTAGTGATTTACAAGTATTCTTGATGCAAGTTTTTTTTAAAACAGGATATATACAGTGAAAATGTCTTCTTGTAGTCTGTGACTTCCATTTTCACTCTCTTAATGGTGTCTTTAATAGATAGACCTTTATAGATTTTGTGCTAATTTATTAATGTATGTTTTATTGTTTGCACTTACTGTGTCATATTGAAGAAATACCTGCATATATATGGAGCTATTTTCCTGTATTTTTCAGGAAGCTCCATATTTTACCTTTCACATTTAGGTCTATGAACTAATGGAAAAGTTTTCTTTGTATGGTGTTAGGTAATGGTCAAAATGGACTTTTTCTCCATATGTATATACCATTGATCCAGTATTATTTGTCAAAAAGACCATCGTTTCTCAAATACATTGCACTTACATCTATTTTGAGGTCAGGTGGCCATAAATAAGAGGGTTTTTTCTTGGTTCCCCATATTGTACAAATAGTCTGTCTACCCTTGAATGAATTCCATACTGTTTTAATTGCTGTAACTTTAGATAATTATTAATGTTTTGAAGTGCAAGTTCTTCGGTGTTGTTCTTCATTGTCTTCAGAATTTTCTAAGCTTTTAAAATTTCCTATTTTCTCATAAATTCTAGAATCATTTGTTATCCTCACCACCTCATTCCCACACACACAGGAAAAACAAAACCAACTGCTTGGTATTTTGATGGATATTGCCTAGAATCTAAAGATCAGTTTGAAAAGAATTAGCACTTTAATAATTTTAAACTACCCAAATGCTAGTTAGAGCTTCCTTAATCTCTTTTTTTTTTTTAATGTCTTTATTGGAGTATAATTGCTTTACAATGGTGTGTTAGTTTCTGCTTTATAACAAAGTGAATCAGCTATACATATACATATATCCCCATATCCGCTCCCTCTTGCGTCTCCCTCCCACTCTCCCTATCCCATCCCTCTATGTGGTCACAAAGCACTGCTTAATTTCTTTACTGGCACATATTTTATTATATACATTCATATATTTGATCTTTTTATAATGACTTTGCAAGTGATGTTTTTTAACTCTTGCTTCTTGAAGTATAATTTGTAGACAGAAAAACTCACCCTTTTTATGTATACACCCTAATGAGTGTAGGCAACTATATACAGTTGTGTAATAACTACCCAAATCCAAGATATAGAATATTTCCATCACACCAAAAACTTTCTTTGTATCATTTTATGGTTAATGCCATTCTTTATGCTCAGTGCCTGATAACCACTGACCTGACTTCTGTCTCTATAGTTTTGCTTTTCTCAGAATGTTATATAAGTGAACTCATACAGTATGAAGTCTTTTGTGTCTGGTTTCTGAGCATGATGCTTGTATCTGAAATCTGTTCCTTTTCCTTGTTGAATAGTATTTTACTGTATGAAAATACAGCAATTTATATACCCATTCACCAGTTAATGAATGTTTGAGTTGCTGTAGTTTTTGGCTATTATGTATGAAGCTTCTATAAACATTCGTATGGACATATGCTTTCTTTTTCTTGTTATAACTAGGACGTATGGTAAGTATAGGTTTAACTTCATAAGAAACTTCCAAGACATTTTTCTGGAGTGGCTGTACCATTTTGCATTGCCATCAGCATGTATTAGTTGAGTGCTTCAGTTGCTCTGCTTCCTTGACAGCATTTTGTAGTCTTTTGATATTGGTGGTGGTGTTTTGAATTTTTAACCATTCGTATAAATGTGTAGTGTATCTGGCTATGATTTTAATTTGCTTTACCCAAAGACTAATAATTTTGAACACCTTTGCTTGTGTTTATTTGCCATCCATATGTCTTTTTTGATAAAATTTTTGTACAGATCTCTTGACCCCTCCTTTTTTATTGGCTTGTTTTTCTCCTTATTTTGACAGTGTAAAAGTTCTTTACATACATAGTTCACAGCTTGGTTTACAGAGTGCAGGGTGGATTTTACCCTTCACACACCCCGTTAACTAGGTGCAACTGTGCAGTGACCAGCTTGCAAAATGTATGCAGCAGCCAATGGATATTTTTAGAAAGATAACCCTAACAAGTTTATGAGACTGTAAAGTAATATCCTCTTTACTCTGCTTTGCTCTGAAATGCATGGAGGAAGAATTTTTTGTTTTTGTTTTCATTTTAATTGCTCTTGAAGGGATGGAGTTTTACAAATGGGAGTGCAGGATTCAGTGATAGGAAAGTACCAGGAGTGAAGAAGGCAGAATAAGAAAGCAAATTTACAGAGATCTTTGGGTTTTCAAAGGTGATGGGTTAGTAGATTTGAGCCAATCAAACCTACAACCCTAAGGGTTGTGGCATTGGGATTGTTCTTGCTCTCATCATAAAAATATTTGCATATCATTATACAAACCCAGTCTATATAAGACATGTGTTAATAATCTGCTGGTAATCAAATGTTCAATTTAATGGCCTTAGTTATTTTAAATATTTATTTATTTATTTATTTATTCTTTTATTTAGCCGCACCAGGTCTTAGTTGTGACATGCAGGATCTAGTTTCCTGACCAGGGTTTGAACCTGGGCCCCCTGCATTGGGAGCACAGACTGTTAACCACTGGACCACCAGGGAAGTCCCACCTTAGTTATTTTAAACTGAAAATATGATGCTTTAAATATATTGTGCAATTTTCACGTAAGTATAAAATTACTTCAAAGTTATGTCCTCTTAATATTAATTATATAAATATATCTCATAAAATCTTTTAAGTTATTACTACAATTTAGCTCAGAAGAAATTTTAAAGTAAATTTTTATTGCTCATTTTCTTTAACTTTATAACTAAGCCAGGTAAGATTTTTTTGCATGTGCAACCTAACTTGGGGTACTTGCTAAAATGTATTTTTTTCCTTAAGACTCATTAGTTATTTCAGAAAAATAAAACTTGGAAGAGCATCTTATAGAAGTATTAAAATAATAATGTATGAGTTATTGAGTTTATATCAAGCTAACAACAAATTGTATTTTTTTATTTCTGTAGGACCTCAGATACTATATGCTGTATTTAATAACATAATATGAAAGATAAAGATAAAATATTTCTTTAAATATAAGGAGGTACTCATATATTCTAGCTAATCTTTTAATCCCACCCTTGTTACCCTTCTGACCTGGTGTTAATAAATATACTGAATTTCAATTAAACTTGAATATCGGATAATCACACTTTTAAAAAAATGTGTATCTATGCAATGTTTGGGACATAAAAGTAATATAAGGTTTACTCTAAGCTCAGCGCAACTCCAGACACTGAGCTGCAGGCTGTTCCTTAAGTATCACATGCACATTTACCTGAAGGCCTTATCACTGTCTATTTCCTATGCATTGAATATTCTTTACCAGAATCCCTTCTTGAATCCTCTTACTTTCTTCCAGTCTCTGCTCCATCATCTTCTGTATGTGAGCTCTGTTCTGACCATACTATTTAAAATTGCAATCCCACCCTTTACCCTGTTCTACTTTTTCTGTTTTTCCATGGTACTTATCAAAAATCTTTATATATGTGTAATTATTTATTTTACTTTTGTTTATTGACTACCTCTCCTTGCTGGAATATAAGACCCATAGAGGTAGGGATTTATCTGCTTCATCCATGTCTATATCCCAAGCACTTAGAACAGTGCCTGGCATATAGTATATACTCATAAGTATTTATTCAATGAGTCAATGAAGGAATGGATGGATGCACAAATAGTGATATAAACATTTAGATAGAAAAATGTCTGCTTTTTGGTGGGAGATACATGGATTTGCACAATGCATAGGAAAATTAATGTTACTAAGCTATTAAAATCAGATGGAGAATATTTCCACGTGCATTTACTTAAGAGTGTCATTCCAATATTTTTATTATTGAGCTTGGATGGTAACTCAGCTTATTTTTCCACAGCTGCTTTTTTGAATTAGTGCAAAAATATAAAGACAAAGCATATTTCCCATTTTAGTGACTACTCATACAAGCATAAACTTTATAATGACTTGGGCATATTCTCTAAAATATGTGTTATTGAATTGCTGTTGACTATTTTATATGGTGCTCTCTCAAACACCAATACCAGAACACCTATTAAGCAATTTACAAATATGCCATTTTGCCTTTATGCATCATCTTACCTCCATTTTATTGAAGCTGTAAGGCTTTTGAGAATCTTCACTACATTTCATAGTGTCTTTCGCATATGAGAAATACATACATAAGTACTAGTGTTAGGAATGTGTTTGCTGCTTCTAATAAAATGGAATTAAAAACCTTATGACAATTTTAAATCATATAAGTAAACATGTTCTCTTTTGCACTGGTTGCAAAAAAACCCACAGACAAATTTATGCCATATTGTGGCTATCGGACTCAACCTCTCTGATCCTGACTTTACAATTCTTTTTTTAATATTCTTATCTTCTCTTGATTTTTCATTTATTTTTAAAATTCAGCAGATGAAATGCATGCTTTTAAGCTATTTTAAGTGCTTTCTGGAAAAAAGAAGGATGTGACTAAACAAACAAATGAAGTAAACAGAATATCATTTCATCTAACATGTTTTCCAGGAGCTACATGCACAGTTGATTGTGTGCAAAATGTCATCACAGGCAGGCCTATTCTGACCCCACTTACTCCCCTGTGTTGCTCCACAGCTTCACTCAGGAACTTGTGCAAACCCATGGGATGTAACAATTACCGTAAATCAGGCTGTGTTATTCTAAATATGGTTAGAAAGTTTGAGAAATCCACAAGTGTGGCTACCAGGTACATAATTTATATAATTTCAAACCTATTGCTGGCTATGTAGCTGCCATTCCAACACAGTAGTTGGGTTAAAGTGACTATTGGTGAGTTTAGTGAAAATTCAAATTATTTAATATTTAATCACATAAAATAATATTAAGAAATGGTATCAAGAGTGATACAAATTGATAATTTTCCAGGAATAAAAGGAATTAATTAGTTTAAAATTTTTAAAATGCAGAGTATATTTTTTTAAACTAGGAAGCACAAATAGAGACGTAAAAGTATGAATATACTACTGTTATGATAGAATACAATATACCCACACTGTGCTTAATGGAATTTAATTTTACCTTTGATATCTGTGAAATAAGAAAGATAATGTGCTTTCTTATTCTCTGTAATCTTCATCCTCTGTGATAAACATATCACTGGGTGAAATTCAGGGTTCATTAAATTCCTTCTGCCTTTGGGTCTAGAAAGATCAAACAGTGATGTGCATGCACCTGTAGTTGTGTGTGTGTGTGCGCGTGTGTGTGTGTGTGTGTGTGATAGAGAGAGAGGGTGAGAGACAGAGTTGTTTGCATTATTTGTCAGAATTTACTCTGCTAATTGGCTCTAAAATAGAATTTTAAAAATCTTTTTATGGCCTATACACCAAAACTATGTTATTTTTCAGATCTGTATACTTTGCCTTGATCGTTACTGTGGATGTTTCCTAAAATCTCAACAAAAACCACCACCCATTTTGAAAGGAAGCTTCCCCTGAGTGAATTTCAGTCCTTCAGGCAGCCACATCTGCATATTTCTGTCCAGCAGCAGCCATCCCCTTCAAGGAAGACAGAAACATCAAAGAGCCCCAAAGCCCCTAGAAAATAGGGAGAAAGGTGATGATTAGGTCTCTGAATAGCACTAACTCCCTTCGCTAACAAAACTCCACTTTTGTTAGGGAAGACTCAAGAGTCTTACCCAACTGGAAAATTATACCTACTTAAGGAAGAAAAAAAAGATAGTGATTGCTGAGTTTACCAGTGTGGTCTTTTTTAAATCTCAGAATTCTTTTTAATATTTTGTCTCATATGTAAAAGGAAAAAAATCTAGAATAAAAGCAAATGGAAATAGCTCCAATATTCTACTTAGTCGTCTTGTTCATAAGTAAGAAAAACTGTAGCATTACGTTCGAAAATGATGGTGGACCAATTCTAATTTGGTATGTTGTGATATATTTTATTAATTTATATTTATAATTAACTATTAAAGTTTCCTCCCAAACTGAAAGTTATTATATGATTGTACTTTTTTCAAATTATTTTCTAATTGTTTGCTCTGTTGATATTTTGCTTTCCAATGTAAATTTTTCTTTCTGATTTTCAACTGTTGTATATTATTAAAGTCTGAATGAAATTCTTGACTATTTTATGGTTCTAAGTGATTGATACAAGTAAGTACAGAAATTATAATTGCTGGTGATGTACATATTAAAATAGAATAGAATTTTAAACTGACCTAGATTGTTTGATGCATGTGAAAATCACTACGTAATGAATGAAAATGTTTATCAATTGGACGACGTACTTCATTACCACAGCACCATTCTTCAACATATCACATGGGAAACCTTGCACAAATCGCCATCTCTCACCAACTCCTGTCCTCAGTCAACTTCCTGCCTCTCCCCTTCCCTGTGGTTTTTTCCTTCAGAGGCAAATGGTTAACACCTTGACTCTGGAGCCTTTCTAACTTGAGTTTGAAGTCAAGTGTTGCCACTTTCCAGCTATGTACCATTTGTTAAATTTTTAACTTCCTTAAGCTGCATTTTTCTCACATAAGTAAGATAAGAATGACAGCCTCCTCATTGCTATGAAGATTAAGTTAGGTATTTGAGACACATACTGTAGCAATGGTCCCTAATATGTGGTCAACAAATCAGCTAGTTGTCCAGTTAATCAAGGAATGTTACATTTCCCTCCTCATTATTTCTTGAATCTGATGCTTTATCTTGATCTCTATTAAACCATAATACTTCAGACCCTTACTAGCTCTCCTATATTACTCTACTAGTCTGCAGACTAGTCTCCTTTTCTCTATCCTTAAGTTTTCCAAAGCATCTTTCCAAAACAAATATCTGATTTTATCACCTTCCTATTTTGCATAATTCTCTACCTTCTACAACATCCTCTTCACCTGCCTTCAAGATATTTATATTTACTTATAAATTATATACATAAACTACTATGTTGCAGAAATTATAATATACCAACAGAAAATAAGGTGAGATAAATATAATTAGAAAACAATATTTTTCTTCAGACATTCTAATGAATTATCTTGCACAGACTCTTTGGAGGACACACTCACACTTAGAGACCCCTGGAAGCTTACTAATGATTCAAAGATTCTAAGCAAGCATTTATATGTTTGTCTTTCAGCACCTTTCCCTATACTTTATGCTCCAGCAACATAGAATAATTCAGTTACACACACTCTGCTGTTTCTAGTTTGGGTGACTTTCCTGTGTACTCTTCTGGAACACCCTCTCTGAACTACAGGAGAGATCTACATTCATCCTTCAATAACCTTCTCTTACTCCTGCCACATGCAGATTTTATTATTCCTTCTTCAATATTTCTTTTTAATACTATGCATAGTCTTGGGTTGTAATTTTTTCAACTCAAGAATTATTGGGACTTCCCTAGTGGCTCAGTGGCTAAGAATCCACCTGCCAATGCAGGGGACACAGGTTCGAGCCCTGGTCCGGGAAGATCCCACATGCCGCGGAGCAACTAAGCTCATGTGCCATAGCTACTGAGCCTGCGCTCTAGAGCCCACAAGCCACAACTGCTGAAGCCCACGTGTCACAACTACTGAAGCCTGGGCGCCTAGAGCCGGAACTCCACAACCAGAGAAGCCACTGCAATAAGAAGCCCGTGCACTGCAGCAAAGAGTAGCCCCCGCTCAATGCAATTAGAGAAAGCCCATGTGCAGCAACAAAGACCCAATGCAGCCATAAATAAATAAATAAATAAATAAATATTTTAAAGGAATTAATTATTTTTTAATTATTTGGTTACTTCTTTGGTTAAACTTTTAGATTGACTTTCTTAAAGGCAAGAACTGTTGTTTTTCTCCTTTGTATTCCCTGATAATAAAAATTTAATACATATTTATTGACTTAAATCATTCAACATATATTTGTTGAGATAAATTGAACAATGTGTAAGATTTCTTGACATTCTTTTTATGCTATATACTAGGCTATATGTTCAACTCCTACTCACATTTTGATTCTCAGATCAAGTATTGCCTCTGTAATATCTTCCTTGATTTTTCAAGGCAGAATTGATTTTCCTTTCTTTGAATTGTTCCTTTACCTCGTACTTCTGTATATTAATAGTTAACTCCCTAGATTGAAATTTCTTTTTAGAAGTCTGATTTTCCCCCAAGAAAACTTGACTTTATTCAGGACAAAAGCAACATATCTAGATTCAGTTTGTTACAATAATTGTTTCTTGATTGAATCAATAAACAGCCAAAGGAATGAATGAGACAGCTATTAAATGATAACTGAATAATTCAAGATTCACTATTTTAAATGGTCTTTATCTATTCTAAATCTTCAGTGTTTGAAATGTTCTACAGAATATACTGAGAGAAAAAAATATTTTGTTCCTCCATCTGGAATCAGGAGGACTCACATTTTTCAACCCTGATATTATAATATCCGAACATACCAAACTTTCAATATGTATTTTAGTCATATATGGACAGAACTCAGAATTATGTATTTAAGCTGAAAAATTGGTCTAAAATAATAAATAAAATTATGCAATTTTTTTCTAACTGTCCTTAGGTTGACTTCAAATAAAATCATTATAATCATTATCATTGTCATCCTGAGTATTATTACTAATATAATATTATTATTCATTTAATCTCAATATGTTTGTTGTGAATGCATGCAACCTATTGCTCACTATACTTTAAAAGCATATGCAAAGACAAAGTTAATCTATTACCAAAGAGATATACTACAACATAATACTTTTGCTCTTTTTTTTTTCTTCAGTAGCTATAAAAATGGGCACAGTGGCTAAATGCTATGTTTCTTTTTTCTTTCTTTTTTTAAAAAAAATATTTATTTATTTATTTATTTTTGGCTGTGTTGGGTCTTTGTTTCTGTGCGAGGGCTTTTCTCTAGTTGCGGCAAGCGGGGGCCACTCCTCATCGCGGTGCGCGGGCCTCTCACTATTGCGGCCTCTCTTGTTGCGGAGCACAGGCTCCAGACGCGCAGGCTCAGCAATTGTGGCTCACGGGCCTAATTGCTCCGCGGGACGCGGGATCCTCCCAGACCAGGGGCCGAACCTGTGTCCCCTGCATTGGCCGGCAGATTCTCAACCACTGCGCCACCAGGGAAACCCCAATGCTATGTTTCTTAATGTGCTGTTGGCCATGTCTCATATAATATTATTTTTCCTGGTGGGCTCTTTAAACTTAATTAAAATGTGCAGTTTTTGTACAATTTAAAAGATAAATCTGACATGCTATAATTCAAATGTAAGTACTCTCTTGGTGGCCATCAATAACTGGTGAAGAAGAAAGGTCATTTTTTTTCAAACTGCACCTAGCGAAAGACTGTTATGCAATAAACACCCATGTTTTACTAAATTCAGCTGCCTCTTGATTTTATCCTCAGCATATAAGTAATCATAACTGATATTCTAATATCAGAGTATTAGCTTATATATTATGCTATTGTCTTAGGATGCATTAAGTTTTAATCCAATTTTGTTCTGAACATTGTGTAATTAATCACATCACAGATTAATAAATCATTAATGAGTGATTTCAAAATAGCATGATTGACTTAATAGGTGGACAACTTTGGGCAAGTTACTGAACTTCTCAACTTGGCTTATCTGTATAAGGGGATAATAAGGAAACCTTTCTCATAGATTGTTGTGAGAATTAAATGATGGATTGATTAAAAAAAGGACATATTTATTCATTGCTACATATTGGCAACATTGGACTTAATTCACCATGTCTTGCATTAACTAGATAGTGAGTAGAAGAGAATGTAATTTTATGTTGCTTACATCAGATAAAGATTTCATTGTATTTGCCCACTGTCGATCAGTCACAGAACTTGAATCCCAGACTCTGATTAATAGCTTTTGAACACTGTAATTAACATAGGTAATACTTTGATGGATGGGTCTACATTTATTTTCCTCTAGATTCATTTATTGTTAAATGCTTGAGGGTATTGGCCTCCCAGGGCTTCATTATCTAAGGTGTCATGTGAGATTTGCTAAGTAGAGCCCTCCTTCTTCAGGGAGGAAGATCAGAGAGGCCCAAGAGGAAAGGCATGATGTTCAGGCTTTTAGTTTCTATAGCAGGAAGGAGCAGAAGTTGAAACAGAAGGCAGGAAGGAAGAAGGAAAAAATAGTGACTGAGTACTGGAGCAGAAAGTTTGACTGGCTATGGATTGAAGCCAAATTTTGTAGATAACTTGCACATTTTTCCTGAAAACCAGTAAAAACAATCACTGAATTTATAGATATGGACCATGAATATGGCTAGGGGAATTTGGTAATTTGACTACCATGCAAAACATAGTCCCATGTCTCTGATGTCAGAGGGAGGGTATACAACCCCATTTAATCTCCTAATGCGGGACAAGTCACTCCTCAAAGGAATGCTGTTGCCAAAGTAATCAGGAAGGATGCTTGGCAGGAAGGAAGCCATTCTGTGATTTATTTTCCCTCTACTAAGTCTCTACTATGCATACATGAGCACCCATTAATTTTATCTGTTATCAATGAAGTAGTGTTATGATCTGAATGTTTGTGTACCTCCAAAACTCATACGTTAAAATCCTAACACTCAAAGGTGATAGTATTAGTAGATGAGGCCTTTGGGCAGTGCTTAAATCTTGAAGATGGAACCCTCATGGATAGGATTAGTGTTTTATGAAAGAAGCTCCAGAGAAATCCCTAGCCCCTTCCACCATGTGAGGATACAGGGAGAACTCTGTGACCCCGAAGAGACCTCACTGATCATGCTTGCTCCCTGACCTTGGATTTCCACCCTCCAGAACTGTGAGAAATAAGTTTGTTTCTGTTAAGCTACCTAGCCTGGTATTTTGTTATAGCATCCCAAAAGGACTAAAGCAGATAATTTCTCATTAAAGCCTCCTGAAGATTAATTCCTCCACTGGTAGGCTTAATTTCATCTTCTCCTACCTTTCCAAGAAAGAAAAAAGAACTGTATCAAAAGTGCTGAGAACTTTGGGAAAATAGGTGATAAAAAGTGCCTCTGTCTGTGAAATCATGCTTTCCTCATTTTCATCATGATTCTTACATTGTTCCTTAAAATCCTTTATTGTTTCTTTCTTATCCAAGATGTACTTACGAGACTTTCTCTGCATTCAGTTCAGAGTCTCGTAACTGTACATCATCAACTTACCAATTCCGGCAGTTCTCCATATATCGGCACACTGACCTCTCCTTAAGGGTCAAGGCTGTGTATTCTACCACCTACTGAATATTTCTGTACTGATTATTTTCCATATATCTTAAATTGTGTCGAAATGTGATTAATCTTCAACAAACTCCCTACTCTAAACTGCTTTTCCTTCTTTGTTCCCAAGTACTGTAATTGGCAAAAACACACACTCACTTGCTCAAGCTAGGGATCTGAGAGTCATTTTTCAACATTTTTCTCTCTTTCCTAACTAATCCATCACAAATGTCAGTGATTCCACCAGAATCTTTATTCCATCCATTTCTCTCCAACACTACTGCCACTAAGTTCTTACATGCTGCCATCATCTTATATGTGCTCAACTCTGTGTTTTTGAATTGGTCTCCTGGCTTTGACTTTTGCTTCCATCCAATTTGTTCTTCACCTAGTAAGAACAATGAATCTACAACATAAATTGGAACATGACACTTTTCTGTTTAAAATCTCTAAATGGATTCTTATATTTAGGAGAAGAATGGAATCTAAAATTTTACATGGCTATCAAGATTTTCACAGACTGACACTACCTGTTTCCCAGCTTCAGTGAATGCCCCTATATACTCCCACTCAATAGTGTTCATCTTTATCTCATCACTCTCAAGGGCATTTTCTGAAGCCCTAATGAAAAATGAGATCCACTGTCATTTCCTCTACCAATACTTGCTACTTTTGTGTGTCATATATTTAGTTTCTACTAGACTGACATTTTCTTAAAGGTAGCACTTGCTTTGGTCCTAAATTGCAACTTGGCACATAATGGACATTAATAAGTATTTATTAAATACATATTTAAATAAAACTGAAATTTCAAAGGCAAGACTACACAACACTGTTCAACCCCTAATACCATAGTTTTCTTTATCTTGAAAATTTTGATATTTCTCCCTGGTTCTAGTAATCCTCTTGTCTGTGTCTTCTTAGTGAATTCTCCCTCTGATGCTTCATTCTTGAATTACAGGACATTTCAATAACTATATTCACATGACACTTAGTTTCTGAGTTTGAGATTTATCTGTATTTGCTTTAAGCAACACACTCTATATATTGCAACAGACCTTTATCAGCTGATTTCTACAGAGATTTGTTACCTCTTATTTATTCTGTAAAATGCTTTCTATGAGTTTACTTACTATTGGCATCCCTCTAATCATAATTTGTTTTGATCAATGCAGGATACTATGGAAATGAATGGATTTGTAAGTCTTTATGGATTGGTGTCTAATCTCAAAATTATTTTCTCCACCATGGAGTAAAATATGGATACCACACAATATCCCTAAATTAAAACAGATTTAGGCTTCAATATGTCTTTGGTCTAAAATTGATATACTAGAGGATATATAAACTGATGAAATCTGGCATAAACCTGGCATTGAAGGTCCAACAGTTACTTCTCTAGGTAGATTTGTCCTCTGATAAATTTCCAAACATTTACTCTTCATGTTATTTCAACATTTTACCTTTATACCCTAATCTGTTTCTACTACCATGAAAGTAAATGTTTATTGATTTTTTTTAAATTCACGCTTACCATTATCACAATTACAAATTCTAAAGGAATTGTATTTTAAAATTATGTAAATGGTTTTTTATCATAAAATATTTTATAACTGTACAATATAAACAGAATTTTTCACAAATAAGGACCAATGATTATGTATTCTTCAATTCCTAGCACCTGGCTTAGTGCCTGTCATAAAGGAGGTGTTCGATAAATGTTGAATATGTGAACAAGCCAATTTCAAACAGTTATACAGAGAAATTTCCTTATTTCTACAGTTACTTTTAGTTTCAAGTACATTTTTGACAATGAAAATTGTCTTACTTTGCTGTCTTGTTGAGTGTAACCCACTCCTAGTCATCACTCATGTATTGTTTCTCATGTATAATTTCTAAGACATCCATTTTAATAACAAATTGCTCAAGAAAAATAACTTCAGTTTAGTTTTCCCAAAGTAAATGCATTTGGCAAATTATTTCCCTTTTTTTTCATTTCAGCTATGTATCCAAAGTGCATCTAGTCCAAACTAGTATTTTGGACTCATAGGTTGAATAAAATCCATGTTTTTTTTATACTTTATGTTTATACTGACAAGCTCTCTTTGGAACTTGGCATACATTAAAAAATATATTTCCCAAGTTAACAATTTTGTTAAAAAATGTTTAGTTTTGCCACTTAGAAAACTTTTGGTGGTGTAAGGGCTATTGAATGCCTGACAGCTGTGTTAAAATATGTGGTTTATATTAAAATGGAAATCTGCCTGTATATACATTATAACGTTGCTCACCCTACATCATAACTATAAGCTCTGCTGAAAGAAGCACTTCTTTTCACTTCCTGTTCTTCCTTCCCTATGGAGAGAACTCAATTAATGTAACATGATTGGCCTTTCTCTTCCCTTTATGTCTCTCTGCTTTAGGCTAAGTTGAATGCCTTATTCCATAGTTGAATTTGAAGAGAATGGGGGAGAAGCTGGCCTCTGTTCCATTCCCTTTTCCCTTGAGAGCAAATGTGTTCATTTATTCCAGAGAGGAGGAAATTACAGAGAAATGAGCCTAAATATGTGTGTCCAATTTCCCTTCATGTCATTGGCTGGCTCCTAACTTATGTGTCAGGACAAGATTCCAATAAATCCAACAGACCACAGAGCTGGGAGGCTAAAAGAGCTGAGTATCCATTTTCAGAAACTTTTTGGACTGGGGAGACAGAAGTGAGAGTTCAGACCCAGCCAAGCTTGATGAATTTTAGTAAATACACTGGACTTAAAGTTGACATCTCATAATGGTTATGCACTCACCTAAAGAGTGGTGACTGGACCTTCGGAAAAAAAAACTACACAAACTTGAAATGGACCAGTCCTATCATAGCCTGAAACCAAGCCTCCTCAGAAAAATGTGATCTGCCAGCACCCCATTTGAGTGCCAGCATTAAAATTAAACCTTTCAGAAGGGTTTATCCCTTCTGCCTTCATTGATCCACAATTTCTGAAACCAATAGAAATTTACAAAGCTGGTTAAAAATGTGAATAAATAACCAAAAAAAAAAAAAGATAAAACAATTGAAACTTGAAACAGAAGTGAGAGAAAAGTAAAATGATTTGAGGTATTAAGGTGGTAAAATTAACAGAGCGTCTGGTGCTTGTGAAGATATAAGGGAGTAGTTGATTTAGAAGCCAGATTGCAGGCTTGGAAGAAAAAAGAAACAGCAGTTTTGGTTAGAAAGGAAATAAAATAATTTCAGACACAAAGTTAGAGATATTTGCAAGGCATCAGGGTAAATATGTTTCAGAGACACTATGAGTCTGAAGTTTAGGGATACATTCTACCATGGGGTATAGGTATCCCCTGCTTTTTGAAAGTTAGCTTTATTCCACTTGACTTTCATGAAAGACCTACATTAGTTCCTGATTTCGTTAACCAAAATAAATCTAAAAAGGATTTATGAAAAAAAGGCAAAAAGCAAAAATAGCATTCAGCATTCATTTTGCAGCGAGCAGTTATAAGCAATGCATCAGACCACCATAGCTTTGAACTGTTTCTGTGAGCATCTGTGCTTTATTTCTATTTATTTTGTGCATCCTTTAGCAAGAGGTGTCCTAAGGTAATTGCTTCTTCACTTTATTCTTTTTTGACTTATGCAAGATTTCTTAGGCACACTCTACTTTCAGATAGAGGGGGAAACCAGGGCATGAAACCTGTGTAGAGCTGTGGAATAATCAACATATAAATAGTAATGAAAATTATGTGACTGAATAAGGATGCCAAGATACAAATTATTGAGTGGTAGGGGCTTTGGGGAGGAGACTTGCAATAGTGTGGCAAGGGCAGAGAAGGAAGAATTAGAAAAGGAAACACAGGACATAGTGGCAGAGGGACAAAGAGGAGTAATGCCATCACAAAATCCACATTATTGCACAAACACAGAAAGCTTGATCAGATGTACTCCAGTCCATCCCAGGCCATTAATTATATAACCCTATAGTAATGCATAGTCACATAGACTTATTTATTCACATCTCCATAGTTTCATTTCTGAATTCAATTCAGAATTTAAAGAGGATGTATTATTTTTAAAACAAGACTTCCTGAAGCTTGGGTAAGAATCTTTTTATCTGTCCTAAATAATACTTGGAAAAAAACTTAAATCATCCAAAGATATTTTCACCTAGCATTTAAAGTCTATTATTTGAAAACAAACTCATAGGGTGAATGACCTACAGGAATCATTTGCTTGAGGTGTGATTTTTTTTCTTGTCACATAATTTTGGAATTTCTTTTCCCATATACTAGAGAGCTTTAAAGACATGTCAGGAGTTTTTGTGTATATAAGTCATTTAAGAGGAAGAATTTAAATGTATCCAAGTTTTATTTCTACCACAGTTAACTATTAAGCAACTCATTTGGATATACAAACAAGAATTCCTAAAATGAGTTGATATTGCACAGTGAACTTTATACTCAGCTTGTTTCTATTTTGCAAATGCTTCATGGAAGTGTTTTCATGACATATTTTCCTCTCAAAATCGAGCTATAATGGTAAAAATGCTAGACTTGGAGTTAAGAAACCTGGAATCAAATTTGCACTGTGTCACTCTGTCACTATCTATATTATCATAGACAAACTAATTTCAGTGGTGAGCTCTCTAAAATGTGTGTAATACAATGATGTATATATTTTATACACCATATCCTTTGGAAAATGAGTATACTTGTTTCAAGAACTATAGTGCATTGAACATGTTATATTGTTAAAATATGTGTTATATTGTTTAAATATGCATAGAGAGGAACACCTTCTCAAGCCATGTAATATTAATGGGAGGAAAGTTCATATATTCTGTTGGTTGATAGTTTTAGGCATTTCAAATGGAGAATTGTGTCCATTATTCACAAAATTAATGCAAAATTTAGACTTGCTGCAATTCTAGAGATGTTTTCATTCCGAACTCTGCATGTTGTATCATGATCTACAAAGGCATATATGGTATATTTTATTATTTTGTAAGCTTGACTTTGCATGTTATTAAATATATATGAATACATATTATTGTTCATAGCTTCAAATAATTTATTTTACAAGTGTACTAGTCTGCTTATGAGGATTTGGGCGTGCCAGAGATCTAAGTGCATCTTGGCCACAAGATGGAATATAGGAAGATGACTATTACTTTTAGATATATTATGATTATGAGAAATACATGCTGCTAATTTGTCAGTTCTAATGAACAGCTTTTTGCACATAGTAAGTGTAGTTGACTTACTGAACAATAAATCTCAAATAAATCTTATGAAAGTAAATTGTCTTTGTTGAACAAGAATGGGCTTTGCTATTTCTTAGGATTTTTGTAAGCATACCTGCTATTCTGATGAAATATAAGGCACTATACACAATTCTTTGGGGTATTAGAATCATGGAAAGAGGCAGAGTGTATGGAAAAGAATATCTCAATTATTAAAGGTACAGTAATAGGTTTTGTTCTTTGCCAAGTTTATTCCTGCTTTTAGTCATAATGATATATTCTTGGTTACCATCCTAAATGTCAATAATCATTGTTATTTGCTTAAAATATTGACTTGAGAATTGAACTAGATTTCCACTTTTCTAAGAGTAAAGATTTATGTCAGTGTCAACATATTTTAAAATGTTCTCTGTATTTGTTTTTGTTTAGCTCTTTTCTGTGGAAATCCTATTTTCTTAGCATAAAAATTGTTTTATACATTAAGAAGGTATGTAACCCAGAATAAAAATTGCCTTATGAAAAATTGGAAAACTTCACACCAAGCACATCAGTACTCATCAGGAGAATGAAAATATGGAGGAGTTTTTCACTATACAATTGATAGTCCTTGAATCTGGTTGCAATGAATCAAGTTTGGCTATTCTAATATATCATATCAATTCTAATCTATAGTGGCAAAACATTGAAGTGAATGATATAGAAATTCTGTGAAACAAATTTTTGTAATAAGTGTAGTATTTGTCAATCTCTTCTTCTTGTCAATATCTTAAAGGATACAAAAAAAATCCTACAAAAATATCAGGTGATATTTGCAAATATCTAAGAAATTCGTTCAACCTAATGATTATATTTATTAATCTATGTCTTGGAAATATATCAAAGAACTGAAACCAATACTTTTGATAGATGTTGACAAAAGATGTACAGTTGATCAGGGAGCACTTTGTGGAGGGAGTATAAAATAGAAGCTTCACAATCAACCTAGAGAAGAATGGGCTCATTCACAACTGGGAAATTATTGAACTTAGCAGATTTTCACAGATAAAACAGATGAAAACTCTTAGTAAGTTTGTTGGGTAGGCAGTTCAATATCTATCAATCTATAGAAAAGAGTTACAAATATAAAACTGCAATAAAAGCAAACAAGTAAATAACAAAGGAGGAAGCACTTCCCACTTATGAGGCCAGCATTACTTTAATATTAAAATCTAATATTATTAAAGGTAAAAGAAACCTCCTACATTGTTGGTGGGAATGTAAATTGGTGCAGTCTGTATGGAGAACAGCATGGAGGTTCCTTAAAAAACCTAAAAATAGAGCTACCATATGATCCTACAATCCCACTCCTGGGCATACATCCGGAGAAAACACTAATTTGCAAAGATACGTGCACCCCAATGTTCACAGCAGCACTATTTACAATAGTCAATACATAGAAATATTCTGAATGTCCATCAACAGATGAATTGATAAAGAAGATGTGAGATCTATTTATCTATCTATAGATAGATAGATAGATACAATGGAATATTACTCAGCCATAAAAAGAATGAAATAATGCCATTTGCAGCAACATGGATGGACCTAGAGATGATCATACTAAGTGAAGTAAGTCAGACAGAGAAAAACAAATAGCATATAATATCACTTACATGTGGAATTAAAAATAATGATACAAATGAACTTAATTACAAAGCAGAAATAGACTCACAGACATAGAAAACAAACATGGTTACCAAAGGGGATAGCAGGGGGTGGAGGGAGAGATAAATTAGAAGTTTGGTATTAATATATACACAGCACTATATATAAAAAAGATAAACAACAAGGACCTACTGTAAAGCACAGGGAATTATATTCAGTATCTTGAATAACCTATAATGGAAAAGAATTTGAGAAAGAATATATATATACATATATATATGACTGAATCACATTGCTGTACACCTGAAACTAACACAACCTTGTAAATTAACCATACTTCAATTTTTAAAATGGTAAAAAAAAAAAAAAACACTTTTTATACCTCAAAACAAAAAGTAATGGAAAGCTGCAGACCAGTAGCTCGTGTGAAAATAGACCAAAACTCTTTAACAAAATAATAGCAAGTTAATTACAAACATATATAAAAAGCGCACTATTTCATAACCATGTGCAATGTATCTGAGGAATTTGAAGTTGGTTCAATATTCAAAAACCAATTAATGTAATTCACCATGTTTACAGACAAAGGGATATCAATATGATTATCTCAATAGAAGCAGAAAAAACATTCAACAAAAGTTAACAACTCTTCCAGATTTTTTTTTTTAATTGTTAAACTAGGAATAGAAGGGAACTTCATTGAACTGACAAAGTGAGTCTTGGCATCTGATATTATTCTTCGTGATTAAAGAAATACCATCTTCCTAAAATCAGGAACTTTTCAAGAATGTACATGCTCAACACTTCTGTTCAACTTTTACTGAACAGGTGTAATATGGCAGTGTAATAGGGCAAAGGCATAATTTATATGACACTATTACCCTAGACATTGTAATATGACAAAAATACAATATATAGCATAGAAAATGAAAAGGAGGAAAATACATGAATTGTCTATAGGAAAACCAAAAGAACTAATCAAATGTCAATAGAACGAATATGTGAGTTTAGCTATGCTGCAGAATAAAAGGTCATTATACTAAAATCAAATGTATTGTTACATGCTAGCAATGGGTAATTAGAAACAAGTTAAAATAGAATACCATTTACAGTAGTATCAAAAACATAAAATCTTAAAGATAAATCTAATGAAATATGTGCAATATGTGCTAAAATTATGATATTTATAAGAGAAATTAAAGACATTCTAAATAAATGGAGAGAGATTGTGTTCAAGGATTGGAAGAGAGTATTGTTAAGATATCAAATCTCTTCAAATGGATCTGTACATACAATAACAATAAAAATCTCAGCAACTTTTTTATGGATTCAAGCTGATTCAAAAATTTATAAAGAGAAGCAAAAGATCCAGACAGCCAAAACAATTTTGGAAAAGAAGAACACATTTGGAGAATTAACACTACTGATCTCAAGGCGTAATATAAAGTTAAATTAATCTAGTGGGGCATCAGTATAAGAATTAACATATAGATCAATGGAACTGCAATGGAGAGTTGATAAGTAGAACCATCCTTTGTGTACATTGTGGTACAATCCACACAATGACATATTCATACAATAAAATATTATTCAGCCATATAAAGGTACTGAAATATTGATTTATGTAATAGCATGACTATTAATGAGATTATGCTAAATTGATAAAAAGCCAGGCAGAAAGGGTCCATAATGTGTGTTTCCATTTATATATGATTGATTGATTTCCAACTAAGTTGTGAAGGTAGTTCAATGGAAAAATAATAGTGCTTTCAACAAACGGTGCAGGAACAATTAGGTGTTTTATGCAAAACAATGAAAAACACCTCAACACATACCTGGCACCATATGCAAACATACAAAGTAACTTGAAAGTCACCCTAAATGTAAAAATCTACAAATATAAATCTCCTTGGAGAAAACAGGAGAAAAATCTTTGTGATTCTGGGTTAGGCAAACATTTTCAGTATAAGAAACAGTATGTGTCAGAAAAGAAAAAAATGATAATTTGGATTTCATCATCATAATAAAATGTATGTTATTCAAAAGATGCTCTAAAGAAAGTTAACAAACAAGCCACAGACTGGGAAAAGATATTTGCAAAACATATATCTGATAAAGTTCTTGCAGCCAGAATATATAAAGAATCTTGAAACTCAATAATAAAAAGACAAAGAAGCCATAATAAAGTGGAAAAATATTTGCACAGACACTTCATCCAAGAATAAATACAAAAGGCAAATATGCACATTAAAAGATATTTAGCATTGTTATTAAGATAATGCACATCGAAACCACAATGGGATACCATCACAGACCTACTAGGATGGCTTAAATTAAAACAACAAACAAAAACAAGCAACTGGAACTGGTATTTACTGCTGGTTGGAATGTAAAAGTGGTAGAGCTACTTTGGAAAACAATTTTGCAGTTTCTTATAAGGTTAAATGTTCACTTGTACACTTGCAAATTCACCTATCCCACTCCAGGTATTTACTAAAGCGAAATGAAAACATGTATCCACATGAATACCTGTTCCTGAATATTTATAGAAGTTTTGTTTATAATAACTCAAAACTGGAAACAACTCAGATGTCTGTCAAGCAGTGAACAGATAAACTGTGGCATATGCATACGGTGGAATACTATTCAGCAATGAAAGTATTGAATTACTGATTCATGCAACAATATAGATGAATATCACTAGCATTATTCTATGTGATTGAAGCCCGACAGAAAAAGGACATACTGCTTAATGCAAAGCTAAGGGAAGGGAAACCAGATCAGTGGTTAACAAGGGCTAAGAGTGGGGAAAAGAAATTCACTACAAAGTAGCAGAAAGAACCTTTTTAATGTGATGGAACTGTTTTATCTTGATTGTATTATGAGTTCTTAACTGTATACATTTGTCAAAACTTAGTTGTACATCTAAATGTGATGCATTTTAAGTTATGTAAATTATTCCTTAATAACATCTGACTTAGGAAAAAAAATTATTTAAAAAAATGATTACAAAAAGGAAAATTGAGCATCTCTGTATATTAATTGGAACAAACTTTGTAAGACATGGTGTAATTAGTATTTTTACTACTACATGGTCCATTCATAGCTTCATCTGTTATAAGTTCTTGTTTTTAGTCTTCCTTTTATAACCTTTTATATGCTCCTAGGCTACAGTTGTGTCTCCCAACTTGAGTTTAGGAAGGATGACATTCAGGGAACCTTCATATTCGTCTTTCTTGGATTCTGCTTTTTCCTAAGAACTATAATGCTTGTTTGTAATCACCAACACATAGACTGTGAATGGAGAACTGAGGAGAGACCTCTTGCTGCGCCTGTTGGTTGGTTATCTGATCCCTGTTCCAGTTGATTGTTAGTGCCCTCTGCTGGCTCTTAGCTGTAATGCCTTTTTTTTTTTTTTTTTTTTTTTTTTGCCTTTTAGTGGTAATTGGCAAGACAACGATCCACCAGAGGTAGGGCAAGAAAGAAATATGAAAATGAGTATACAATTCTCCCCCAAATGATACCAATCTTTCTGTGATTTTACTGTGGGAGAGAACTAGCAGACAATGTTACTTCACCACTTTTTCAAAAAAAGAACTGTGTGAGCACTGGAATGGAAAAAACACAGTTGAAATTGGGTTATTCCTGACTGTAAGAAAGTCAGCTCTTAATATAACAAAATAGTTGAAGCATTGTGTATTGATGTGACAAAGTAGATATTCTCTAATAAATTTACTCACCTATCTTAAATATTTAATATTCCTCATATTCCTTTCTGCCACATCAGAATATTTCAGAAGAATTTAGTTGAAGTGAATAGGATTGAAACAAGAAAATCAAATATATTGCAAAGATAGTGTTAATATAATTTTGTGACTGGTCGTATAAATACATAAAGTCTAGAGTCCTTTATTATACATAAAGTTTAGAGTCCTTTATTATATGAGCTATTAATTAATTAATTAATTGAAATACCTGCCAAAAACCAACTTAATTTCCCTTAGGCTGGGTCTCTTAGCCAAGCAAATGTTGTCATTCCCTAGGTTACTGTCCAGTTTGAAAACATACTTCTGTACTGTCACAACCACATCTTTTTAGTTGCTTTAAGTCAGAATATAAAACACCATTCTCAAGAGCTTAATAAATTCCAACACACTTTTTTTTAAGGATTTCAAATATTACACTGACCTTTGCTAAAATAACTTAACCTTTATCCTCTACGGTGTATCTAAATGAGTTCATACCAACTTTATTATACAAATAAAAGTCTTCTCTGTCTCAATCTTTTAAAATTGAAATTATACCCCAAATAATCTTAATTTTCTTTCTCATTATTATTAATAGAAAAAGGCAGCACATTGAAATGCATTCTTCTTTTACAAGTAAAACATTTTGAGATTTAATCTTTCAAGACAAGAGCATCATTTGGAAACCGGCTTCTTTATATACCTAGTTGTGAATATTATTCCTTCTTTTCCAATTTGTAACATAGCAAAGTGTCTTCACATTCCTATGATTGGAATCACATAACATTTTGATTTCAGGATTACAGGTAGGTCTATGTATGTCCTATAGATTGTAGACCATGATTAAATTAGTTCTACAAGCTTAAATGATCCCTCGGATTAAAAGGTGACTAACTTTTAGAATGAGAGAAATAGACAATGAGGAAACAAAAGTAAGAATTTTAAAAATCTTTATAATAATATTAGCAATTTTTACTTTTTGAAGTTCCAATAAACTCTCTGGTAACATATGATGCCCTCTAGCCTCATGGTTAAAACTTTATTATCAGTGGTCTTAGACATTAAGGGAAATTATAAAATAAATGTAGTTCTAACTAAATTTATTTTTAATACAGTAATGTAACTATACCAGTAAACAATGCATTCATGATTCCTGAGGTAGAGCTATAGTTTAATGTTATATTTTGGTGTTTCCCAAAGATAAGCTTCTGTTTGGACTGGCAAAGTGCAAGACATTTAGGTCAGAGGAAACTAACCTCCTCCTTGCCAGCAGATTCCAAGTTCAAGACTCTATAAACATGTCTCCCCGTCCAGCTCTTGACTCAGCCTCCAGAAGTAAAGGGATGTCCCTTAGATTTAACACATTGAACCACCCTTACAGGATTAACTTGGAGTCAACAAATAAAGACTCTAAAATATTTCCTAAATTTCTTTAACAAAAAAAGTCCTTTTATTTCAGGCTATCATTTATTTGTTCAAGTAAGAAAACAGAGGAGAAATCCTATGACCTTGGGTGGTGTCAAAACAATTGAGATTCAGTATCCTCATTTTAAATATGGATATTATAAAATGTTATATTTATAATATAGAAATCAAAATTAGACTCTGAGTTACTTGTGCATGGGCTGGGAAGAAGTGTTGTCTGAATTTGAAGTCAGGTTTTTACCTTTTAATCATTGTATGAATTTGTGAAAATTACTGAATTTCTGTGTTTCAATTTTTTATGTAGTGATTTTAAGATTATATCTTATAAAAATAAAGCCATAAGAAAAGTTCTACTATATGTTTATAGAATTTTAGAGATTATGTCTGAATCATTTATATAATTATAATGTCTCGTACTGTTTCTTTCACATACTAAAGTTAATAAAATTTCAAATTAAAACTTAAAATGATATCTTCGATAAGTGTTTTCTAAAATTTAAAATAATTCAGTGTAATTCTATGAGTCTTCCTTTAGAGGAATACAATTAAATTTTGTTAATAATTCGAAAGAAGTCAATGGTGTACAATCAACTGACCAAACTGCATACAGCTTATTATTAAAATCCTTCTATTCTTACAGGCTGGACCGAAGTTTAGAATAATATTGAGAGACACGTGCACATATAAATATATATATATATATATATATATATATATACTTGTGTGCATATAAACTATATGTATTAAATATAATTATTTACTTAATCCTCACAAAAATTCCTCAAGTCAATTCTGTTTTACTGATGAGGCCACTCTGATCCCTTCAAATGTTAATAATTTCCCCAATGTTTCACAGCTGGTTAGTGAAAGATCCAGAATTTAAAATCAGCTCACTCTAACTCTAAAATATCTGCTGTAAAATATTTTTAATATTGTACTCCTCTGCCTCCTGGCAAATTTACACAAATGTGGACTTTGATTAAAGAAACTGGCATAGATTTTGACTAAATTAAGTTCTGAAAGGATGGAAAAAAGAAATCTTATTCAAAGAGATCAAGTTTATAATAGGTATATTTAATAGGTTGGTAGTAGAATCAGAATGTAAACTCAAACTCCATGTTCTTTCTTCTCAATCTATCTTCACGCTTTATGTACCTCAACTATAAAATGGAGACATTACTAGTACTTTCTCATAAGGTGATGCTAAAATCTGAAATCTGTAACAGATAATGTATGTATATATATGCACATATACATTTATGTGTGTGTATATATATATAAAACTATGTCTGCTACATGATAAATATTCAATAAATGTTGATACTGAATTGTGTTTATAATTTTTATGATAGCCTGATTTATACATTGACTTTGCTATTAAAATAGCTTTTTAAATCCAGAAAATATTCTGAAAGGTGTCATTTTTATGTTGACATTCAGTTTAATATTGGTTTGAAGTGGTGTAATAACCTAAAATGGAAGATGTTTCTGCAGTGGGTGTTTTGCCAAGGACAAGACAGACACCTTTTAGCCAGCAAACCATGTGGCATTTAACAGCATCAGCAACAACAAATAGAGCTATTTAAAGGAAAGTAGCTGCATTTAAGAGTCCCCAAAGAGGCTCTGAAATGCCCAGGAGAGTCCAGAGAATCATGCTTTTGTGAGGTGTGCTGGAATAGAAAGAACAAGGGTAATTTGAATACTTTTAAAGTACACTACAAGCAAAGTGGTGGGGAAATGAGACCCAGGTGAAAACAGTCATGGAATTGTCAAGCAGATCTAAGAGTTACTGAGGTGGTGGAGATAGTTGGAAATGTAGAGCAGGACCAAATTGTAGGGCCTTGGTGGAATATTGGTATTTGTGAAAGCAGGAGCTGACACAAAAGTAGTTGAATGGAACCAGAGTCTGAAGTGACTCAGTTCTCACTCAAGGGAGGAGTAATACCTATTACAGTGGTACCAGGTTGAAGGGCCTCATATTCACTTTGATCAGGAAGTGATATTTCCCTGAGTCAGAATTGGTAAGGAGTAAGGATGGGTGACAAGACAGTGGTTTAGAAAAGGAAATCAACATCAACTATAAACCATGTGGAAAAAATACAAATTGGAAAAGGAGTCCTACCATCACTAATCAGGAATAAGAAATTAAGTATAATCATGTACAATTTGTGGAATGGCCTCAGACAGATCATCCAGAACCAGGGCTATGAATGGTAAATTTCCAGTTTAAGTGTATTAGGGTGACCAGATATCCCAGTCTGCCTAGAACTTTGATGGTTTTAGCACTGAAAACCACACATCAAGGAAAACCAGGAAGGCTGGTCATTCTAACATTGGTGACTAAAAGCCAGTGCGGAAAAAATATACACTAGCATAAAGGAGAAGGTATGACTTGGCCAAAACCAGAGAACATCTAGCACAGTGGTGGCAGTGACATAAATTTTTCTTCTACAAAAGTAGACATGGCAGAACATTCTCTCATTCACAGGTCTGTTGGTTAATGCTGGCTGTTAGCTGGAATTAGACCACATATTTTAGTAGGAGGAGGGTAAAAAAGATTTTGTAGACACATTTTCACAGTCACAGGACTCTTTTGGTTTGGGTTTCTTTTGCTCAGTACATTTCAGAGATTCATCAGTGCTTTTCTGTGTATAAGTAGTTTGCTCTTTTTTATTGCTGGGTAGTATTCTATTGTGTAGATATGTCACAATCTGTTTTATCCATTCACTTGATGAACATCTTAACTGTTTCCAGTTTGAGGTGTTTATGAATAGCACTGCTGTAAACACTTATGCAAAGGCATTGTGTGACATGTTTTTATTTCTCTTAGGTAAATATAGTAATGTATGTAGTAAATGTCTCTTGGCTCATATAGTAAATTTTAATCTTATAAGGAACTGCTGAATTATTTTCCTAAATAGTTATACCATTTTGCATCCCTATCAGTTTCAGATGCCTCACATCCTCACCAGTACTTGGTATTGCAAATGTGTAACAGTATTTCATTGCAGTTTTAATTTCATTTCCCTACAAACTTATGCTGTTGATCATCTTTTCATGCACTTATCAGCCATCTTCTTTTGTCAAGTGTCTAAGTATTTTGCCCATTTTTTAATGAATGATTTACCTTGTTATTGAGATTTAAGAAGTCTACATAATTGGGATGCAAACTGTCAAATATATACACTGAAAAATGTTTTCTCCCAATCTATGGATTGCTTATTCCTTTTTATTAGTGTCTTTGAATATCAGAAGTTTTTAATAATTGATACATAATTCATCATTTAAGAAAAATCTTATGTTTAGCCCTGGTCTGAGAAATTTTTATTTAAACCAGTATGGTGACTGCTTCCTCTTTCTTTTTTTGAGTTTTTCCTTTAGGTCTACCATCTTTTCTTCTGGGGTCCCCTGGGCTGACTGCATTATTCATCCCAAGGTCTTTTTTCCATTTAGAACCCCACTCTCCACAAGAATTCCTATTTTCAGGTTCTGGTAACCTCAACCTTCCATTTCCACTTTTGGCTTGAGGATAACTGTGGCCCTTTTTCTCTGCTTACTAGAACTCATATTGCACTCTCTTTCTTGGTTTTACTATAACTAGCCCATATAGGGATAATCCTTTCAGTATACTCTCCTCAAATTACCCATTTTGTGTGTATTAATTATTTTCTGCTGTGATATGGATACAGAGAGGGGCAACAACGTTATTGTATGGGAATGCCAACCCATCTCAATTCACTGCAGGTTAAGTAAAGTTTACTGAGAAATAGAGACATTTGGGTTCCCAAGGATGGTCTTGGACTCAAAAGGGGACAAATGAAACTGTCTACAAGAGAAGAACCTGGTAAATGTGAATCCCAGGAGATTTGACTTCCCAATGGCATGCATGATATAGAGATCATTGATCTTAGATTTATGGACTTAATCTATGACATTTTTGCTTAAAATTATTTTACAACTGCAACCGCAATATATCAAATTGTATCATCTCTTCTGGAACAGCACTGGGGATTAGAAGTACTGAGATAAGGAGGTTAAGCTTGTTTAGAATGATGATAATGGTTTATTAAATCACATCTATTTTCTTCTGCACCCTTACATTAATTATATTTCTAAAGATACAGATAAGGCTAATGGTAACTTCAGTAGTAGCAGTGCCCTTGCATTTTCCTTGCTCTAATAATAGCTCATTTCTATTGAAATAGGCAAAATTATACTCCTGTACCAGTACCTTATTACTTCATCTTATTGGTTCAGGTCTCATTTTATTTTCCAACTAATCAGCATTCTAAAAAACAAAGCAAACTAGGAGCTCAGTATCTGTGGTTAGCTTATCAAATATGTTTTTTATTCATTATTTGCTATTTCTTACTCATATCTTTTACCAATGAATAAAAGCTCCTCTTAGTTCTTTTTTCCGACCAAACAATTTGAAATAGCTTTTCTCAAAGTTTGTATTATAGAAAAAATTCACAAATTTCATAATTGACTATATTTTCATTACATAAGGAAAAATGAGGAGACCATGAACACTGAAAACTTTAATACAAATTATAGATGACAAATTGGTTGATAAACATTAGGACATACTAAATTCTTAGAGTGTATGATACAAATAAAATAAACAACATCTTAAAGCAATGGCTATGGCATCTCTGGCCATCTGAGAAGCGTCTATGATCTACTCCAAAATGGTAGATAAGAACAATGCTAGGGAGATGAAACTATCAACAGCTACCAAAATGCAGTAAGTTGAGGGGTGCTAATAAGAACAACCTCACATCCTAAAGGTTCTTCATAGAAATCGATATTCCCACTATTAGAGTTTCTCCTTTGGTTCAACACATTATTTATAAAGGACATCAATACATGTAAACTGGAACAATTAATGTAATCGTGCATTAGTATTAGTAGACTAGAAACTGGAAGTGAGAGTTGTGGTTGAGAATCATCAAAACAACAAGACAAAAAAAAGAAAAAGAAAGCTTAAAGGGGCTATCCCAAAAAAATACAGCCAAACAGTGTCAAATTTAGTATTATTTAGTGCTGGTTTTATTAGTGCTAACGAATTCAAGGACTGTACCACTCATTTCAATCAAAGGTCGTTTTACGTAGGAAGAATGCAATGTCTTATAGTTATACCCATCTGGTCATTTCATCCACATTACTTTTAAAAATGCGTTTGTCCCCCACGCTCCTTTGTTTTCTGGTGTTGTTGATCTCCATCATCATACAGAAAAAAAAAAAAAGAGTCTATAAAATATTGTCTCAAGAATTTCAGAGTCTAGTGTGACAAAAATACTCTTCATTTATAGAAAACTTAATAATTTATTTTTGCAGAGGTTTTTAGATGAATTATAATAAATGAGGTTCTTAGGATAAAGACTGTCTTAATAGGGTATGTATTTCAATGCATTTGTTATTGAGCTACCACCAGCCATAAGTCATCATTCAATTAAAGGCTGTGGTTTAAGTGTTACAGACAGGATCTCTAGTTGAGATCTTTGAAAAACAATTCACTACCTTGTTTATTTGAAGAGCTTTTATTCAGTTTCCTAGTCCACCGCTCTTTCCATTTCCCCATGAGGAATACTAAGTGTGTGAAAAGAAATAAGTAGAAATATCATTGTCAATTATTTTACTGAGGATTATAATGGAAAGTCACATCCTTTATACATGCTCCACTAAGAGTTGTCTTATTGAAAACAAGATGAGGCAGCTAATAATAATAACAATGACAACAATTATAATAACAATAGTTAGTATTTAAAAATATTTAATATGCCAACAAATTTGCACATATTACTTCCTTTAATTCTCACAACAACCCCCTGAGGCATGCCTTGAAAATTAATTAGGTTACCCAGGAAACATAATTCAAACTCTGGTTGTCTTACTTGAGTGATTTTCAGTTGCTAGGCTATACTTCGGGTACAGATGCAGTTGCCCATTTCCTCAAAGAGCAAATCTTACATATTACCTCTGAACTAACTGACATTTCTTCATCTAATTGTCTTTCAGGTTTTGGATTTTTATTTTTTGTCTTCATCCTGTTAGTTAACACCTCACTATGTCTCAGAGTTTCATTTAGTACCCATTTTATGTGCTCAGAATTCTGACTCCTAGATAATCCTTACAGCTGTAAATCTTTCACTGATACCCTGTACTCTATATGATACAGCCTAAACACCTTTACAGTTGAAAATTCAGCTCAATGGGTTCATCTGAAGGAGCTTCTGCTCCAACAGATCCATAACTGTCCTTGTGCCAACCAGCAAGCTGCGTGTCAACAGTCCACTGGACAGTATGATACAGTTTCCATGCTTAAAGCTTCAAAACTAGATTTTATTTCTACTTTTCTCATCATAACACAAGCTCATGTTATGTATTATACTTAGATAAATAGAAAGGCTGATAACTATACATATATACACATAACTGCCTCAAATATAGATATTTTTCAAGAGATGCATTATTTAAAAAGTAACCAACATATAGCTCAACTTAAAAATAAACATTGTTGTCAATGAGTGATATTTGTCACGTTAAAACTACTAAATGACTTTTTTAAAAATGATGATAAAAAAATTTCCAGAATCCTTCCAAGTAATGTGCAAAAGAAAACACAGAGGCTTAGTCAGTTACTGTTAAAACATAGTAGGCAATCTGGTATTCATAAACCCTTAATAAATGCTAGTTCTCCTCTATATAAACTTTGACATACATTCTGTTTCCATCTGATTATCGACATATCAATTTCGTTGGTAAAATAAATGATAATATATAAATTTTATTAGCAATATTGATTACATATTTTTATGGGTGTTCCGGTTCAATGAATATTAAGTATTCCAGCTGGGTTATGGATCCCAAAGGAGAGACCTCTGGATGAATTATTTAAGGTTTCAAAAAATGGCAATAATCTAAAAAGCAAACCTAATCCAGTTGCTACTTATTGTTAGTTTTTTCCAAAATTCACGTATGTAAAATGATTTATAATAATTTCTAATGGCCATTTTAACATTATAAATTTGTAGCTTTGTCACCCAGGCAATGTGTGGTATTGGGCAAATCTCTTCATATTTTATTCTTAGGTAGCTTCAAACATAAATGATTACTAGTTACAGTTCTTTTGGCTGCAAATAGCAAACATCCACTGGCTTTATCAGTCAGTGTTCATAGACATCCTCCTCAAGTACTATCATTAACTTTTTCAGGTCTATAAGTTACTGAATCTTTATGTTCCATCATTAAAGACAAGTTCTCAAGAGGTTGTCCTGCCTTTCTTGAGTCAAGGATCTCTGGCCCTAGATCAATCAGTTATGCCCACTTGGACAGGAAGTTTGCACAGGTTGGCCTCTGAGAAAATCTTATGAGCAGGAGGCCAATTCAATTTGTATGTATGGCAGACTAAGTGATATTTAAGGTAATTTTCAGGTCTGATAAAATATTCTGTTCACCAAAATAGGTTAAAAAGATAGTTTCGTACAGACATTTCTAACTTATATAACTTGATAAATGACGCTATACCGTTAATCTCTTGGCCTCTTACCTCTTTAACCTCAACTTTAGATTCGTCCCAGTTTAGTCAGTTACAGGGCAACAACACATGAGAGCTAGCATTCATCTGAATCTGTTCCACGTCCAACATTTAAAATCAGTATATTATCTCCATTTCCAAAATATTTTCAAAGAAGTACTCCTGCCTCTTAACTCTTTTTCTACTGGTCTACCATTTATTTTGTTGTCATTTGATTACTTATCCACTCATTTCAATAAAGCACACCCAATACTATTAAAAATGCCTCTCTTCCTTTCATATAAATGAAGGAAAAATTCCTTCTACTTATTAAAGCTCATTCTTTTACTCTGCAAATCTCTGTTCCCATCTCCTCTAGGACCTTGTTATTTCATTTGTTCACATTCTTTTTAATTTACATCTTTAGTCTCTTCATAAACTGTAACTTCTTTCACACATTTAGCCATCTGTTTTACAACTCTTGGGATATAAACAAAAGAGATAGTCCCTTCCCCCTTCTGATAGTACTCACATTCTTGCTGAATATACAATTACATAATGTTCAAATTTATCAACAGGACCTAAGTAAATAAAGACCTTATCTCCCTAGTCAACTTCTCAAGAGTATGGGTGATTATTTTTATTTCTTCCTATGGAAAACACTTTTTTTGAATTTTCCAATGTTTTCATAGTTACTATGCATAAGTCAAATGATGAAACATTATTCTAATATTAATTAAAAATATTTTCAACCCTTCAAGATCCCTTGCAAGAAGTTTCTTTAAGCTTACAAATTGATAGCAATTTTTCTTCTTTTAATTCTTTAAAAGTTTATAGTATTTTGTTTAAAGTGCTCTTATGACATATATATGAGATCATAATATAATTTTGTAGCTGTTTTCTGAATGGTCTATCACTTGATAAGATGATACAAGATGATAAGAGTAATTTTTATTATGGTGGTTTCTAAGTTTTCTTCAGTGTCCAACTTACCCCACACTATCACACTATATATATTTTGCTACACTAGCTATTTTTCCCTAAAATACTGTTTTCAATCTATTATTTTCCCCTCAGTAGTTTCTTACTGTGTAGGTTAAAGTTAAAATTCTTCAGGCTTGCATTCAAAACTCTTCCTAATTTCACTTAACGCTGCCCATCATTCCAAGCATATTTCCCATTATTCTCTCAACATAGATTTTCTAATACAATGTCATGGGTTTTGCTTATAATATTATTTATATATTATTCTTTTAACCACTTGTACAATATTTTATATGTTGTGGTCCTCAAATGCATCTCTTTTTTTTCCAGTCATTCTTTACACGTCCATGTTTGTATTAGGCCCATTCTGTCTTTCAACAAGCACACTTTGTTTCACACACTAGGTTTGCTCTATTTCAAATATTAATAAATTAATATAATTACTTCTTCCCTGACATGTCTCACAGTCTACTAGGTAAGCCATAAACCAATAAGTGCTGTAAAAACAAATAATTGCAATACAATTGACATTGCATAAATAAATAAAGCCATGTAAACAAATAATGAAAATACAATTGATATTACATACATGAAAAGCATTGGAAACTCATAGGAAAGAAATGTTAAATCTCCATGGGACTGTTGAAAAGACAGGGAGAATTTGTTGAAACTGAAGAGTCTTGGGCAACCTGAGGTATTCTAATGTAATAGTTCTAGGGTGGAGACATAAAATTCTTGCAAGACACCTTAAAAAAGATTCCTCTTTTATTAAATAGGCAATAGGTAGTGGCATGCCTTGAACACAACATTCACTGTCTTGAGTTCATCCTGTACCGGGGATCATATGAAGAGTTCCATGTAAAGCATAGATGAGATCTGTTTTAGCAACGTAGAATGATACTTTTTCTAGGAATAGGATGATAAATTGGGAGTGGGTTGTAGTAAAAAAGGGACTAAAGAAGACTGTTTTTGACATCAATTTGTTAACTATTCAGAGAAATTTACAAAGTTCTTAAAACCTGAAAAATGTGCTTGAAATCCTGATGTTCACTCTAATATTCTACATTCAGAATGTCACTCTGTATCTTGCAGGGGATCAGAGCATTATGTTTTAGGATGGCTTCCAAGAAGGATAAAGCCTAATGACTAACTGGCAAAACTCCAATAGATTTTAGATAAAATTTTCTAATTAAATCTCTAGTACAAGCATAATTTATTGCAGATTTTCCCTATATTCCCTACAGATTTCTTCTGTCCTTGGAAATATCGTCTGGATTGTAAATTGATTCAATAATTTTCAAGTCAAACCATAACAATCTATCCATTGTTATAGATACTCAACGTTTTCTACTTTTTAATCCTCTATTGAAATTATACTTGCAATCTATTAGCCAAATATTGGTTTCACTCTTCTCTCTCTCTTAAAATATATAATCTATATGTGGCAAAAGGATATCTGGATATATTTTGGTAACGTTAGCAACACTAGTGCATTCAAAGAAATCACTTAACCCTACTTTTACACTACTGTCTCTACTAGAGCAGTCAAATGGCTTCCATTCCATGGTGAGGAAAGAATCACAGGAATATTATTTTTAATTTCTCCATAATATCAAAAACATATAATGCCTTATAGTTCTCTATTTAAGGAGATGGCTAAATAATTTTGTGATAAGAATAATAGCTTGGTCATATGGATAATGCTAACTAGTATCATGTTTTAAAGCATCAAAAAATTTTATATTATGTTATATTGCCATTATATTATTTTACTGGATTTGCACATCAATCTTGCCAATAATTTTTAATCCATTTTTTAAATTAAAGTTGCATACACAGAGATTCAGGGTCACAAACTTAGATGTATATGACTAGTGACAGGTGAAGAAACTCAGCTCATTGCCCAGCTATTAAAAGTAAACATGACGATACCTGACCTCATTTCCTTGCATCTATATACAGCAATGGGGTCATCTCAGGGAGAAGATCCATAGAGAATAAGGTTCCTTTTCCCTACCTATGCAGGAGGCCCATTATCTACGTACGTCTTGGAAATAAAGGCATCATGTAAATTAATGCAGCCACGCAGTCGTTTATTCCTGAGTTTCAGAGTTTGCATTTCTTAATGCTATTCATTGATATGCCCAGTAAGGCAGAAAAATCTGCCTTCTACCCTCCTAGGTTCTGTGCTGGGCCTAAGAATTAAACTGACATAAGACAGATTAACAGAAGGAAAGCATACAAATTTTGTTTAACATTTTTATATGCACAAAGGAGCCTTCTAAAAGAAAATGAAGACTTGAAGAAGCTATTAGGCTCAAGAGCTTATAAACCTTTTTAAACAAAGAGTGAAAAATTGTGGGGATGTGACAATACCTAGGGGCTTGGACTAGGGGCAGTAAAGTTTGGGACAGGGACTAGGAAATATATAGTGGAATCTAATGGAAGATAAGGATTATTTTAGTACAAATCCATTTCAGCATCCACTCCCAGTCTGGTGATAAGAACGTTTCTTCTCTTTCTGCTAAAGGTAGGCCACCTTTTTCATGGGAAATTTTATGACATATTTTTAGGAAGAAAAGAGAGGTCAGAAAGCACCTTTCTGTATCTGCTATTTTTCAAGTGCCTTTAGCTGAAAATAACAAATATGCCAAAGTGGCATATTTTGGAGTGGCATGTTCTGAACTCTTTCCCACCATTTTGTACATCAGATTTGCTTAATTATATTTTTAACACTTTTTTTATACTCTCTGTTCAAAATGGAAATAAAATCAGGTTACATACATAATCTTAACAAGGTTCTATTCTTTCATTTCACTATTTTATTGCCTGTGTGATATACATTCCTAAACAGATATCACCTTCACATTTTTCCTTATATATAAAATTATACTCTAAAATATTTCTTCCATAAAAGATTGTGTAACATTTTCACAACAAGTTCACTATTTCAAATACTTACAGACTTCTTGAAGTTTCGTTTGGTAGAAAATAGCTATTATAATTGTTGTAATTATGTAAAGATGAGGTTTGAGAGATAAGCAGAGGCTAGAATGTAAATCTTTGTCTAGCTTGCTTAGAAGATTGAAGTTTATCCTATAACCACTGGAGATCATTGAATAGCTTTAGTAAAAAGAGCAGAATGTGGCATGATCAGGTTAATGATTAATCCAATTGGATCAGATTTCTGTACCATGATTTGGTTAACAACCCTGATTTGGAGAAGGCAAGAGTGGAAAGCAGAAAATAAAACATACACATTAATTGGTTTTAGAGATAAGGACAATTTGATCTAAGACAATGGACAGTGTGAGTGCAGAGGGAAAGATAGTTTCCTGAGATATTATAAAAGATGTATGGAATATTAGAAATGAGGGTTGAAGAAGACGTACACTCTAGCCTAGCACACAGTTTGAGGTTTGGTTGTGCTGGTTATTGTATGTTGAGTTGGGAATGCCAGTAAAATTCTTAATGGAAATACCCTAAGGAAATGGATAAGGAGCTGGTTTAAGCTCAGAGATCAGGGCTAAAATTATTGAAAGGCCAATCATTACCATATGGATTCTAGCTCTTACTGAGGTCAAGGAATTGCTATTTGCTGACAGAGCAAATTTGAGCAATAAAAATTCTAAATATATTATAAACATACTTACAAATTATCATTTGTTTTAGGCAATTCAATTACTTTAATTATATAGTCTCATAACTCTAAACCCAAAGTACAAAAACAACAAAAGCACCTACTTATAAATAAAATTTGATTAGCCAAGTTATACATTTAATTGACAATTTTGTTTTGCAAAGTAGGTTTGTTTGGTGCTTCTAGAGCTATATAGATATTTCATGCTGTTGTATTTATTTATAGATCCACGTATTTGCTTCATTCATTTAATACTGTAATTATAAATCTCTTTTTAAAGAACCTGGACATGATTTTTAATTTTTTTCAGGCTTGAATGATGTAGGTAAAAGTTTAATCAGTTTGTATCACTCTAAACTCAAACTCATCCTTTCTTTTCAACAATAATTACTTCTCCTTGATGAAGGTTATGCTCCTCATCATCCTCTTAGACTAGAATGCAGTTCCTTCAATGACATTCCTCAGTTACTCCTACTTAATAGGGCACAATCAGTCTTTCCCGAGCAATTCTCAATGCTTCTCTCAGAAGACAAGAGGCGGCTAGCTTTCAATTAATGATTTATTCTCTCCTTCCGTGGAGTAGAGTTGTTGCTTAGCATTGGCTTCCCAGGCTGTGACTACATTTCCCATCCACCTTTGTTTCTTGGTGGGGCCAGTGGTAAATGGGCAGAAGTTATGATTACCACATCCAGGCTTAATAAACTTTCAAATCTGTCATTTACTTACTTTATCTTTCCCATCTGTGAGCGGATATTGATCCCAGGGGTGAACTTAGGAGCCACAGATTGAATATGGCAGAGCTTCCTTTAGCCTGAGTCATGAATGACTGCACAGAGCAGAGCTCCCTATTATTCCCATTGACTTTACCTGGGTGAGAAATACATTTCCATTTCCTTTAACTACTGAGATTTCATTGTTGATTTGTTACAGCAGCTATCTAGTGTTACCTTAAGTTAAATCATGCAACAGGGAATTCCGAAACACAGGCTATAGATAGCTTAGTTCCTTAAATTGAGTCTACTGTTAAAAACATCCTTAGAACCAGACACCAAGAAAACTCCAGTCTAACTTTGTTGGTAAATCATGTTTCTCTAGCATTAGAGTGCATAGATTCCTTTAAAGAAAAATGGAGAGAGAAGGAAAGTAACATTGTTGGGAGCACACCATGTAGTTAGTTCTTAAAAGGTCATCTCATTTATTTCTCATAGAAACTCTGAAATGTCCCTATGTGAATAAAATAAAATGAGTCATTTGAAAGACAAAGAAACTGAAGATCAGAGAGATTAAGTGGTTTGCTGAAGGTCACAGAGCTATTGTTGAATTTGGGAGTTTGTACCCAGAATTACATAACCCATGCATATTCTTTCAACTCTATCACACTATTTTCCAAAAGCTATAACTCTGAACATTTCTGTTTCTCTGGACAATTCTACTACTTCTTAAAGAGACAAGTAAAACTAATTTCAGAAATTCATTCTTCAACAGATATAAGCTCTGAGCAAACATTTCAATGACGACATTCCGGGTAGACTATAACTCACAACAACCATATATAGCGGTGTCATTTATTTGAAAGATGCGTGTTTCAGTAAGATGTAGACATGCACACAATTTTGTTATTATGTGTATTCATTGGCTACAACTTTCAAAGGATTAGGAAAGAGCAATCCCATTTGTAATACTGTACATGTATATATCAATAAAAAGACACCCTGAAGGTAATATAAACGCAGTGAAGATTGAAAAACCCTCTCAGAAATATAGATAGACTCATACGAGGTCACCTGCATTGTCAGGGAGAATTTAAATTTATTTGAATGCACTGCATCTGAGAACACATAAAATAGATGATAAGAATATAAATTCAGGGCCAGATAGCTGTTGTATCACTGAAATAGATAATCCAGACTTGCTTTCTGTTGGAACCCTTTTATGGTTTTATATTTGTTGAGGATAATTGGAAAGTGGCCTTATTTGGTATTGAGGATAATTAATGAAACACATTTTATTCCACAACCAAAATAGACATAAAGCCTCAAATATTCACATATCTTCAACTCAGCTTTTCAACAACCATAATGGTGTGAACCATAAGAGGGAAAAAGAGGATGAGGATGGCATGAGGAGGACAAAGAAGACAAGGAAAGGCCAGAACTACACAGGCATACCTTGGAGATTTTGCCGGTTTGGTTCCATACGTCTGCAATAAAGTGAATGTTGCAATAAAGCAAGTCACACAATTTTTTTTGGTTTCCCAGTGCATATAAAAGTTATGTTTACACTATACTGTAGTCTATTAAGTGCGCAATAGCATTATGTAAAAAAAGCAATGTACATACTTTAATTAAAAATTACTTTATTGTTAGAAAAAAAATTACTTATTGCTAAAAATTGCTAACCATCATCTGAGTCTTCAGTGAGTTATAGTAGTAATATCAAAGATCACTGATCACAGATCACCATAACAATTATAAATAATGAAAAAGTTTGAAATATTACAAGAATTACCAAAATGTGTCAGAGACATGAAACGAGCAAATGCTGTTGGAAAAAAAAAAAAATGGTGCTGATAGACCTGCTCGAAACAGGGTTGCCACAAACCTTGGCTTTATAAAAAATGCAATATCTAAGAAGCACAATAATTTGAAGCACAATAAAATGAGGTATGCCTGTATATTTTTAAAAAGAAGTCTTTAAGACAACTCACTTATGACCCTCAAAATCACACTATTCTATCATCAAATCTCCTGTACTTCATCATATTAGACAGAATTCCTTAAGTCCTAGATCACTCACAGTTTTATTTTCTGGTATCCAAATCTACAGCACATTAGAAGTAAATTAGAGAAATGACTGAAGCTGCAATAAGTAGGTGCACTGATGTCCATGAGACATGCCAATGTGACAGCAAGAAAAAAGGGAAAAAAACTCTAAAAACAACATTTGCATGTCCAAAATTGGAGATATTTGGTACCATTAAAGGAAGGCAGGGACTTCCATGGTAGTGCAGTGGTTAAGAATCCACCTGCCAATGCAGTGAACACGGGTTCGAGCCTGCTCCGGGAAGATCCCACATGCCACGGATCAACTAAGCCCATGTGCCACAACTACTGAGCCTGCACTCTAGTTCCCACAAACCACAACTATTGAGCCCACGTGCCACAACTACTGAAGCCCACACTCCTAGAGCCCGTGCTCCACAACAAGAGAAGCCACCACAATGAGAAGCCCACGCACTGCAACAAAGAATAGCCCCTGCTCCCCACAACTAGAGAAAGCCCGCGCACAGCAACGAAGACCCAACACAGCCTAATTAATTAATTAATTAATTATTTTAAAAGAGGAAGGTATTAGCAGATTTTATATGTCTGAGAACATTATTGTATTATGAAATATAATCATTATTGTTTCTATTGATGAAACTTAGTCTCCAAGGAAAGTTAAAATATTTGTGTTTGTTTGAGAAAAGGTAGGAATATACATACATATATATATACATACATACTTAAAAAGATCTATATTCATTCATTCATTTATCCAACCAATATATATTTAACACCTTGTATTGTAGACACTGTCCTAAATGTTGGGATTCTGATATCAATAAGACACATAGACTCTGCTCTAAAATTTATTAGGATTTGGATACTGGGAAGCAGAAAATTAAAATTCTGTTTTACAAATATTATCATGATGCATATAGAGCAGGGAAATCAGTATCCTGTGGCATTTTCATGCAAATTAGAAAAAGACAGCTCTTCTTCCTCGAAATCAGTGGAACACCATGGAGCATAGCTTGATGAGTGAATTGTAGGCTGCATTTCAGTCCCTCTCTACCATGTGCCTGCCCTTGTGTGGGGATAACCTGCTCCAACCTATGTGATGACAGTATACAGGACATGATGAGAGCATTTAATCCAGAGTGGAAGCTATAGAGGAGGATTTGACAATTGATAACAAGTGAGGGAAAGAAGAATCAAGAATGAGAATGATCATAATACAGGGAATAAAGTGTTATGATCAAAGTATATATATGGAGGGTATGTACATCAAGAAACGTCTATCCCATATTGGGTAGGTTTCACTTTGAGATACCTGTGATGAGCCTAGAAACACAATTAACATATAGTCAAGTAAGTAAGGAATCAAAACATATTTTAAAGAGAAAATAATATTTTCTTTTTAATGCTTTGTGCTTTAAAGAGTAAGATAATCAGTTTAAAAAAAATTCCAGTTTTCCATAACCCTTGTTGTCCTTGTAAATATTATAAATATTACTAAATATATCAAAATATACCAAAAAACTATGCCAAAGGCTGAGTATAATTAATAGAGTAATATTTAACTTTGAATGTAATTGGAAATAAGGAAATCTAGTTTTATATTTGGGTGGCTTGATTTATCTATTACAGCCAAAAGAAGAAGGGCTGATTCTGTATGGTATCTGCTTCAATTTGTCTTTTTATTTTAAAATATTTAAAATTCTTGCTAAGGCTGAAATTATACTGGGTAAAGTCAAACAGGCAAGGAAGACTTTATTCAAGGCTATTGCAATAGAGGAGATAGACTAGAATACAGTCTGAACCCAATGCCATTGAAATAAAAGGTGGTGCGGGGGGCGGTTAAATGCTAGGATGTGGTTGTGAAAAAGTGTGGAGGTACATTGTTGAAGGAGGATAATCAATGGGATGTGTGAAGCCCACTGAGTTATTTCTGATTTTGTATATATTTTTCTCAGTGATTACAGCATCTCTGTTATTTAGCACCTATGGAAGTTAGACTCCTACCCTCCCACAGAGACTAGGAAATAGAGGACCTCTCTTATTTGAGTTTTACATTTCTAAGGGATGACTCCTAGGTTTTTGAAGAAGACATTTCTTGGCTTTATTTCTGGCAAGAGGCTTTTTTTAAAAAAGAATTACATATATATCAAAGGGGCAGAGAAAGAATTTACAACCAAAGATTTCTTTAAAAAATGGTCAGAGAACGCAGATGTAGAGAACGGATGTGTGAACACAGTGGAAGAAAGGGAGGATGGAATGAATTGGGAGATTAGGTTTGACATAAATACACTACCATGTGTAAAATAGATAGCTGGTGAGAACTTGCTGTACAGCACAGGGAGCTCAGCTCGGTCGTCTGTGATGACCTAGATGGGCTGGATGGGGGCAGAGGGAGGTCCAAGAGGGACGGGATATATGTATACATATAACTGATTCACTTCGTTGTGTAGCAGAAACTAATAAAACATTGTAAAACAATTATACTCCAAAAAAAAAAAAAAAAAAAGGTCTGAGAAAAGGGAAGTGAGGGTCTAGAGTCAGGAAGGAGCCTTTCTAAAGTTTAATAAAGCTGACAGATATATTAAGCTTGGCTTGGTGAACCCAATCTATCCTTGATTATAAGTTTATATCAAATTACCTTGTTCACGAAAGGTCCTGTAGGTAGGATTTTCTAAAAAAAAAAAATATTGATTGTTTCTTTGAAATATAAAAGCCATACTTCCTATCTTTATCTATTAAGCATAAAGTTCATTTGTTTTGAATAGCTAGTGAAATGGACAAAAGACGTTATGTTCGGTAAGTAGAAAACAAAGTTGAACTTAAATAAGGAGAGATTTTATTCCAAAAGATGACTGTAAGAGGGGGAGGTGGACTGCTGTATTAGGGAGAATGTCGCTATGGTAGGATCTGTAAGCATCTCTCAAGTCAGGCAGAAAAGGCAGAGTAAATAAAGATGGAAAGGATAGGGTTTGGGGGGATGGGCTGAGCAGATAGTATGACAGGACATTTTGAGCAGAAAATAGGGATTGCTCCATGTTCCAACACTTGCTTAATCTCCCAATACTTGCTTAAAATCGATAGTACCCCAAAATTCAGGGACCTGGGGGAAGGAAAGTTTAGTCAAGTCACAGTCAGTGGGTATTTTGTTCAGACTGGTAAGTAGGGACAAACAATTTGGCTATGAGACAAAAAAATAGGAATTTGAGGGATTTTTATCTGGCCTTGTCATAGGTAAACCAGGGGACCATCTGCAGGTCTTACCTAATCAAGCAGGAAAGAATGATTCTTTGCAATATGCCATTTCTTGGACGCAAAATGATGGCAGGATTTCTCAACCATCACTGTCTCTCAGGAGCACAGACTCAGATAATTTTCAAAATTCTCTTATTAAAGCCTAGCCATAAGAATATAATACATTTTTATCATTTGATATTTTAATCCATAAATTTGAATTAATAATTAAAGAAATTGATAAATAATAAATTAATAAATTAATCAATAAATAATAAATTAATAAATTAATAATAAATTAATCTTATTTGTATACATTTTAAAAGTAAACAAATGAAGAAATGTAAATCTAACTTCTGATATTGCAACTTTGGAGAAGTTGGAACAATGGGAGGTAAGACTCCTTCAATGCCCAGAACCCGTACTAGGCACTTAAAAATGTCTGAGTCCTAGTTGCAACTCACAACATTTGGAAGTGGAATTGCATTCATCCAGTTTCAACGAGGCACTGAGGTCCACACTTAACAGTCAAATTTTCCTCTACCTAAGCAGTAGTCACTGAGGCTGAGGGGGACAGCAAAACTGAATCATGATTCTAGGAGGAGCCATTAAGACCACCTCCAACAAAGCTTACATTCAAATGTTTACATTTTGATACAACATTCGTTCTATTCCTGTCCTTCACACCACCTCTTACTATATTAAACTTTCCTCTTTCTCTTCAGGCCGGGATAAACTGTCTTTATCCAAAATCATAGCACCAGTAACATTTTAGCTTACTATTTAGATAATAACAGACTGCTTGTTACTTGTACTGTGGTTCTTAAATATGTTTAAGTCTCATATCTTTATATCTCTTTTTCTATATTTATGCAATGCATTGCCTATTATATAGGAAATTCCTTGAATATAAGGGTTAACTATTGAACTCTTTCTCAAAGTCCAATAGAGTGATTTGAAGATAATAAATTGGGACTGTATTTATTGTCTAGTCTTAAATACTTTTCATAAATTTTCTTCATTAGTATATCTTTAGATATTTTCTGATATTTGGTCAGTTAATATTATATTACTTATAAACACAATTATCAGAAAGCATGAGACACTAAAGTTTTATTTAATGCAATGCTCTCATTTTATTGAGAAGGAATTTGAGGTTCAGAGAAATTAAGTGTTTACCTAAGTAACTAGTTGGGTGGCATGTATTAAACAATTTTGATGCTTACTTAATTTAAATAATAGTGTTATCATTTCTTCATTTGCTCAAGGGGACTCATCACCTCCCAGATGGTTAAGAAGTATTGACCTAGTTTCTAAGGCCGTTCACACTTCCCAAATGATTTATCTTAAGTACCATTTTGCTCTATGTACTCATGCAAGTGAGTGAGAAGTTGGGATAACTATTTAGGTAATTCAAATTTTAAGTGTCAGATAACTCAGTTCAAAGTGTCAAAGTATCTGGAAAACTTGCCTCAATTCTTTAATTTATAATTATAACCGACCTTTGATGAGCATTGTTGCATAATAAATACTTCTACCCAGACCAAAGTGCTTTACAATTATAAGACATGAATGATCGTTTGCAAGGTTGAGTCCTTCAGGCTGTAGATAACCGGCTGCAATCCCAGTCACAGAAGATGCCAGACAAATGCTTCTGCATTAGTAGGAGTCAGGAATAATTTGAGAACTTGTGCAAGCAAAGTAAGGCATATTTCCTTCCAGAGGAACACAGAGACAAAATTAGATACTTACATGTAACATTTAAGCCTTAAGTGTGCTTTTCAGCTATTTAAAATTATTAAACTGCTATGCCTTCACAGATTAAAAATAAATATAGGTACATATAGTTCATATATTAAAGAAATAATTCTTTGGAATAAGCAGTTAAAAATATGAAAAAATGTGTAATTCACAGACAGGAAAACATCACAAAATTAAATTTAAGACTGCAAAATTTGACATTACTTTGTCTCTATCCAGAGACCTTGCTCGTCAACATGAGTTCATTTGAGAAACAAAATAAACAAGTAAACAACAAAAATGTATGGTTTATCTATAGATTAGAAAATGTTTGGAATAATATGGATCAGCTGTTCTCTAAGTGTTCTGAGGTTTTAGATCAGTATGTGTGGGTGTATGAACCCTCTCCATTAAGAAAAAAATATGTATATATACATAAGACAAAATTTTGCACACATTTTGCAATATTCTTTGTTAATTTCAATTTGGATTGGGTCAATAACCATTGAATTGACCTGGATACAACACTTAAATTCTCCGAGGCTTAGTTCCTTTTTCTATGAAAGTTGTACTAGATTAACAAAGGCTAATTTGGAATGCTGGAAAAAATCCACTTTCTTTTAATGCTGTAATAACAGACTTCCCTGTGATCTTCATTCTTTAAAAATAGCATTCTAATGAGGCTTCAGTACAGCATTAAAAGAAGATTGTTTTCAACTCCACCCTTTCAGTCTGTCTGAGTCATAATTATGATGTTTTTAGCTTTGCTCTGTGAGATATAAAGTTGAAAATGTTCGGTCTTTGTCTTCAAAGAATTTACAATTTAATATCAGAATCAATCATGTGACAATAATTATATTACTGGTTAAAATGAAATTAAGTAAGAAATATAAGTATATGGAATCATGAAAGAATGAGTGAATTAATTTTGCTAGATATTATGTAAATAATTAATAAAGAAGGTGGTAAGAACATTGTTACTGAAATATATTTACCATATATAGTAGAGTTAAAAGGCAGGTTAAGGATGGCATGGAATACAGGACACAAAATGTATAAAGAATTAACATATATCTGAGTATTTAAAAAAAAAAACCTGTGAGAGTTCAGTTATCTGGACAAAACAGTTATCTGCTCAGAACAGTCATCTCTGCATGATATTAAAGAAAGAACTATTTTGACACTGGTTTAAATGGTAAGGAAGATTTTATTCAGGACAATTGTGATAGGTGTAAGTGTCAGGTGTTTACAATAGGGGAAAGAGACGAAGCTCAACTTTAAATACAACAAAAACAGGGGGGACTTACAGCCAAGGAGTAGGTTGGGAAGGTGGGTCAGTGGATGGAAAATTACTAAGAAGAGACATCAAGGGGAAGGAAAAGTCTTGCTAAACTGACCTAACAGGATTCTTGTTGAAGGCAGTCCAGGGTGATCACCTACCAAAGGTGGGAGGATTTTCTCTAAACTGACTTAGGAGAATTTTTGCTAAAACTGGACTGTGCAAGAATGGACACAGAAACCCAAGGATGAGGCCTAGTCAAGAAAAGGACTCAAAGGAGCTTGGGTAAAGTTTGGTCAAGGACAGAGTCTTCTCCATTATCAAGTGCTAGGAGTGGTGGGAATGGCTGACTACAAAGGAACATGAGGAAACATCATGGGTAATAGTACTGTTCTGTATCCTGACTGTGGTAGTGCTTATACAGCTATAAGTATTTGTTAACACTCATAAAATGATACATTAAAATGGGTGTATTTAACAATAAATAAATAAATTAAATTAAATAGGTGTATTTTACTTCATATGACTTATAGACCTCAATAAAAAATACAAAACCAAAAAAATTTTAATGCATAAAATATAGGATAAATAATTTAGTGCCCCACCGGAGTAACACCCAGCTCTACCCACCATCAGTTTCTCCCATCAGGAAACTTGCTCAAGTCTCTTAGATAGCCTCATCCACCAGAGGGCATACAGCAGAGGCAAGAAGAACTACAATCCTGCAGCCTGTGGAAAAAAACCACATTCACAGGAAGATAGACAAGATAAAAGGCAGAGGGCTATGTAACAGATGAAGGAACAGGATAAAAACCCAGAAAAACAACTAAACGAAGTGAAGATAGGCAACCTTCCAGAAAAAGAATTCAGAATAATGATAGTGAAGATGATCCAGGACCTCGGAAAAAGAATGGAGGCAAAGATGGAGAAGATGCAAGAAATGTTTAACAAAGACCTAGAAGAATTAAAGAACAAACAAACAGAGATGAACAATAAAATAACTGAAATGAAAACTACACTAGAAGGAATCAATAGCAGAATAACTGCGGCAGAAGAACGGATAAGTGAACTGGAAGACAGAATGGTGGAATTCACTGCTGCAGAACAGAATAAAGAAAAAAGAATGAAAAGAAATGAAGACAGCCTAAGAGACCTCTGGGACAACATTAAACGCAACAACATTCGCATTATAGGGGTCCCAGAAGGAGAAGAGAGAGAGAAAGGACCCAATAAATATTTGAAGAGATTATAGTCGAAAACTTCCTTAACATGGGAAAGGAAATAGCCACCCAAGCCCAGGAAGCACAGAGAGTCCCATACAGGATAAACCCAAGGAGAAACACGCCGAGCCACATAGTAATCAAACTGGCAAAAATTAAAGACAAAGAAAAATTATTGAAAGCAGCAAGGGAAAAACGACAAATAACATACAAGGGAACTCCCACAAGCTTAACAGCTGATTTCTCAGCAGAAACTCTTCAAGACAGAAAGGAGTCGCATGATATACTTAAAGTGATGAATGGGAAAGACCTACAACCAAGATTACTCTACCCAGCAAGGATCTCATTCAGATTCGACGAAGAAATCAGAAGCTTTACAGACAAGCAAAAGCTAAGAGAATTCAGCACCACCAAACCAGCTCTAAAACAAATGCTAAAGGAACTTCTCTAAGTGGGAAACACAAGAGAAGAAAAGGACCTACAAAAACAAACCCAAAACAATTAAGAAAATGATAATAGGAACATACATATCGATAATTACCTTAAACGTGAATGGATTAAATGCTCCAACCAAAAGACACAGGCTTGCTGAATGGATACAAAAACAAGATCCATATATATGCTGTCTACAAGAAACTCACTTCAGACCTAGGGACACATACAGACTGAAAGTGAGGGGATGGAAAAAGATATTCCATGCAAATGGAAATCAAAAGAAAGCTGGAGTAACAATACTCATATCAGATAAAATAGACTTTAAAATAAAGAATGTTACAAGAGACAAGGAAGGACACTACATAATGATCAAGGGATCAATCCAAGAAGATAAAACAATTATAAATATATATAATGCTCCCAACATAGGAACACCTCAATACATAAGGCAACTGCTAACAGCTATAAAAGAGGAAATCGAAAGTAACACAATAATAGTGGGGGACTTTAACACCTCACTTACACCAATGGAGAGAACATCCAAACAGAAAATTAAAAAGGAAACACAAGATTTAAATGACACAATAGACCAGAGAAATTTAATTGATATTTATAGGATATTCCATCCCAAAACAGCAGATTACACTTTCTTCTCAAGTGAAACGTTCTCAAGGATAGATCACATCTTGGGTCACAAATCAAGCCTCAGTAAATTTAAGAAAATTGAAATCATATCAAGCAGGTTTTCTGACCGCAATGCTATGAGATTAGAAATCAATTACAGGGGGAAAAAATGTAAAAAACACAAATACATGGAGGCTAAAGAATACGATACTAAATAACAAAGAGATCACTGAAGAAATCAAAGAGGAAATCAAAAAATACCTAGAGACAAATGACAATGAAAACACAATGATCTAAAACCCATGGGATGCAGCAAAAGCAGTTCGAAGAGGGAAGTTTATATCTATACAAGCCTACCTCAAGAAACATCTCAAATAAACAATCTAACCTTACACCCAAAGGAACTAGAGAAAGAAGAACAAACGAAACCCAAAGTTACCAGAACGAAAGAAATCATAAAGATCAGAGCATAAATAAATGAAATAGAAACAAAGAAACAATAGCAAAGCTCAATAAAAATAAAAGCTGGTTCTTTGATAAGATAAACGAAATTGATAAACCATTAGCCAGACTCATCAAGAAAAAGAGGGAGAGGACTCAAATCAATAAAATTAGAAATGAAAAAGGAGAAGTTACAACAGACACTGCAGAAATACACAGCATCCTAAGAGACTACTACGAAAAACTGTATGCCAATAAAATGGACAACCTGGAAGAAATGGACAAATTCTTAGAAAGGTATAACCTTCTAAGACTAAACCAGGAAGAAATAGAAAATATGAACAGACTAATCACAAGTAATGAAATTGAAACTGTGATGAAAAATCTTCCAACAAACAAAAGTCCAGGACCAGATGGCTTTACAGGTGAATTCTATCTAACATTTAGAGAAGAGCTAACACCCATCCTTCGCAAACTCTTCGAAAAAAATTGCAGAGGAAGGAACACTCCCAAACTCATTCTATGAGGCCACCATCACCCTGTTACCAAAACCAGACAAAGATACTACAAAAAAAGAAAATTACAGACCAATATCACTGATGAATAGAGATGCAAAAATCTCAACAAAATACTGGCAAACAGAATCCAACAATGCATTAAAAGGATCATACACCATGATCAAGTGGGATTTATTCCAGGGATGCAAGGATTCTTCAATATAAACAAATCAATCAATGTGATACACCATATTAACAAACTGAAAAAAAAATCCATATGATCATCTCAATAGATGCAGAAAAAGCTTTTGACAAAATTCAACACCCATTTATGATAAAAACTCTCCAGAAAGTGGGCATAGAGGGAACCTACCTCAACATAATAAAGGCCATATATGACAAACCCACAGCAAACATCATTCTCAATGGTGAAAAACTGAAAGCATTTCCTCTAAGATCAGCAACAAGACAAGGATGTCCACTCTCGCCACTATTATTCAACATAGTTTTGGAAGTCCTAGCCATAGCAATCAGAGAAGAAAAAGAAATAAAAGGAATACAAATTGGAAAAAAAGAAGTAAAACTGTCACTGTTTGCAGATGACATGATACTATACATAGAGAATCCTAAAGATGCCACCAGAAAACTATTAGAGCTAGTCAATGAATTTGGTAAAGTTGCAGGATACAAAATTAATGAACAAAAATCTCTTGCATTCCTATACACTAATGATGAAAAATATGAAAGAGAAATTAAGGAAACACTCCCATTTACCACTGCAACAAAAAGAATAAAATACCTAGGAATAAACCTACCTAGGGAGACAAAAGACCTGTATGCAGAAAACTATAAGACACTGATGAAAGAAATTAAAGATGATACCAACAAATGGAGGGATATACCATGTTCTTGGTTTGGAAGAATCAATATTGTGAAAATGACTATACTACCCAAAGCAATCTACAGATTCAACGGAATCCTTATCAAATTACCAATGGCATTTTTGTATGGAACTAGAACACGAAAAGAGAACCCTCAGAATGGGAGAAAATATTTGCAAATGAATCAACGGACAAAAGATTAATCTCCAAAATATATAAACAGCTCATGCAGCTCAATATTAAAAAAGCAAACAACCCAATCCAAAAATGTACAGAAGACCTAAATAAACATTTCTCCAAAGAAGACATACAGATGGTCAAGAAGTACATGAAAAGCTGCTCAACATCACTAATTGTTAGAAAAATGCAAATCAAAAGTACAATGAGGTGTCACCTCACACCAGTTAGAATGGGCATCATCAGAAAATCTGCAAACAACAAATGCTGGAGAGGGTGTAGAGAAAAGGGAACCCTCTTGCACCGTTGGTGGAAATGTAAATTGATACAGTCACTGTGGAGAACAGTGTGGAGGTTCCTTAAAAAACTAAAAATAGAATTACCATAGGATCCAGCAATCCCACTACTGGGCATACACCCAGAGAAAACCATAATTCAAAAAGACACATGCACCCCAATGTTCATTGCAGCACTATTTACAATAGCCAGGTCATGGAAGCAACCTTAATGCCCATCGACAGACGAATGGATAAAGAAGATGTGGTACATATATACAATGAAATATTACTCAGCCATAAAAAGGAACGAAATTCGGTCATTTTTAGAGACGTGGATGGATCTAGATACTGTCATACAGAGTGAAGTAAGTCAGAAAGAGAAAAACAAATATTGTATATTAATGCATATATGTGGAACCTAGGAAAATGGTACAGATGAACCAGTTTGCAGGGCAGAAATTGAGACACAGATGTAGAGAACAAACGTATGGACACCAAGGGGGGAAAGGGGTTGGGGGGTGGTGGTGGTGGTGTGATGAATTGGGAGATTGGGATTGACATGTATACACTGATGTGTGTAAAATTGATGACTAATTAGAACCTGCTGTATTAAAAAAAAATTAAAAAAATAATTTAGTGCCCCAAAATATTTCTCTCTTTCTCTCTCTCCACGTGCACACACACACACACACACTCACACACACACACACAAACACACACACACACACACTGAGGACTGCTTTGTTGCTGAGGGGAGATTTGGGACAGCAGGAATATATACAGTAGCTAGACAGAAAACAGAGACTGATTTTGGCTCAATCAAAGAAATACTGGTAATATCACAAAAGGGTACAACTAGTGGTTTGATGACAGTTTATGATAAATACTGTAGGAGGGGATTTGCAAATGCAATTGAGACTTGTACTATATAATCTTAGTCTCTTCCACATACAAGTTTCTGTAATTCTATGATTTTAAAACCTTTCTGTCAAAGTAAAGAAAAAGATACTGCTTGTTTATTAATCCCTCTCCAGTGGAAATCAGAGAGGCAATCATAGAGCACAGGCAGAGAACAAAGAATAAAAATCTTGGAGCACTCCAAAACACCACTCCAGTTCTATTGGATTGAAAATACTATGCAAACTTGGAGGGAAGAAAAGGGAAATATGAGTCAAGCATCTTAGTATCTTATCTCCTAGGAGGAAGGTGCAGGAATAACACCTTTCTTTACCCCAAAGATTTTTGGCTCTTGTTCGTTCGTTTTCCAAGTGTTTTTGTTCTGCTTTTACTGTTTTGTTTTTATGTTATAATGGACAAAGAAGCTATGGATACATGGTAATTACATCACTGAAATGATTCTAGTAACCAAAATAGATTTGACATTTTTATGCTGAACAACCTAATCCATTGTCTGCGTAATAAATATTCAGTAAGTGAATTTGATTTATCAATTGTGAATTCAAAATATTTACCAATCAATTGCAAACATGATAAAATTCAGCAGAGCATTATCAGAAGCTTTACTCTTATGGTTTCTAAACACAATGATGAATAATTGCTTATTATCTAAACTTGTGATCCTTTTTGTGTGTCTTACCAACACTTTTTAATGTAAACGGAGATTGTTATAATCTCCATCCTTAATGACCTTCTAATATTAGAAACATGATACAATTCCTAACAATAATCCTTCTTACCTTTTTTCACATAATTATTGACATAATTGGGAATTTTTCCTTCTGAAAATCTTGTTGATTTTTCCCCTATCCTTTCATTACAGTTTCCTGAATTATATTCTCTGGGTACTTCCTTCTCAATTTTCAATATTACACACACACACACACACACACACATGCATTTTAAGGAAAGAACACAATTGAGCTCTTTATGGACAATCAGAAATGTATGTAATATGTCTAGAATGGCACATAGTATAGAAGAAAATATCAATTTAACAATGATATTTTTATCTTGAATAGTAGTTCCTGGAAAAATATTATTCTCAAAGAGAGTCACAGGAGGTAGCTCTTTTATTCTTACAAGTTTAGAACTCTAGTCTAATCCATACTTCCTCAGAATCATGGTACATCTCTTAAAAATTAGTGGCGTATGAAAGGAATAGAAATTATAAATAACTGAAACATGTTTTCTTTGGATATTGCAAACCAGGTGGGGATATAGTAGAAGCCCATGTTTAAATAGCTTATTTAATATGGATTTAACATCAATTTAGTATTCTTGTATGTAGCTAGATTCTATGCAGATATTAAAGTTCATAGATTGGATGTAAACTTATATCACAATCCTTAATAAATACAACTAATATCATATAATTGTCAAAAATTCTAGTTAAATTCCAAGAGAGTTTTAAATTATTAAACCAACTTAGCCTATGATAGAGAAAACTATCAACTAAAAAGAATAACTACTCAGGTTCAGACAGTTGAAGAACTAGGACTGGATCATCAAATTCTGATTCTCAATCTTATTTTCTTCTTCAGATTTTACTTATCAAGTACTTTCATATTTTCTGAATAATTAAGTGTACCAGGGATATTATTATTAAACTAATTTTACAGGTAAGCAATATGAGACAGAACAATTCTGTGATTTTATTGGGACCACACAGAAGGTTGATGAGATGGTTCTACCTCAGAAAATCTTCCAAGACATTCTTTAATTCTTAAGAAATTAATGTATTCATTATTTTGTGGAGCTTCTTGAATAGTTGTACCTTACCTTTACCTTTGTATCAGTTTGAATTAGGTCCAGCTTTATATTGTCAGGAGAAAAAACTTTTCCTCTGCCATCTTCGATTCAGTGACTGGAGGGCTGGGAATTAAACTAATAAAAGACAGATCAAGAGAAGAAAAGACACACAATTTTTATTAATATTTATATGCATGGGAGTTCACGGAACAGAAGTGATACTCCAAGAAGCAGTTAGACTTGGGGGCTTGTATATCTTTTTAACAAAGGAAAGAGGGTTTGGGCTTTAAGGAATGATAAATTGTGGGAAAATAACTAGAAAACATTTGAAGATAAGCATTATTTTTGTAAAAGCTGTTTATGCAAACTCATGTTGGTATCAACTCCTCAGCTGAGATGATGAGTCACTCTTCTCTCTGGTACAGGATTTCCTTAAAAGGAAATTCATGCCCAGTTTTGGGGCAAATAAGGGAAGGCAGAGAATGCTTCCTGCATCTGTTGATTTTCAGTTGCATTCAGATCAAAATAATACTTATTCCAGAGTGGCATATTATGGGGTGGCAGATACTGAACCCTGTCAATATAATGTCAAACAATATAAAACAAAATAACTGTGGCTTAAATACATAAAAATTTATTATATACTTCAGGAATTTTGAGGTGCTTCACAATTATCAGAGACCCATGTCCCTTCCATATATCTGCTCTTAGCACTGACTTCCAAATGCAAGTTCACTCCATGGTCCAACATGGCTGTCACAGCAACAGTCAGATACATTGAAAATTCAGCAAGAAGGAAGAGAAGGCAAAAGACACATTCCAGCTAGCTGTATGCCTTGAGCGAGCATGCCTTGAAGTTCCACCCTACAATGTCCATTTATATCTAAAAAGGAAGTTAATCATACGGTTATGCACAAATAGGTGCAAGGGACATTAGGAAAATAAGTCTTTTAGCTGGAAGTATCACTACTCTGAACAAAAATTGAGATCAGTTACTAAAAAAGAAAGAAAGATAAGCAACTCTGCTCAATAATTTCTATTTGCTCTTCCAATCTACTTCCCATCATTGTCTACTTTGTTTTTTACTGGGATGTTGACTTACACAAACTGCATCATCAGAAACACTGTTACCTTCCGGTTGTAAATTGGATGTAGTCAATGGGAGGAATAAGAAAATTGAAGAACAGAAGTCATAAGTGCTCTCTGTTCTCCATGCTCTTTTTTCCTGCCAGCCTGCAATTCTTTGGCAGCTGCATTCAGCTTCTTAAGACCATAGCTTCTACAAGGACACCTTTGCAACAGTTACAGCTGCCTTTGGACCTAAATGCAGGAATAGTTCTCTGCTTTGTTAGTCTTGAAATATGCTACCATCCTTATCTCTGTTCACATTCATGAATAAAGTTGCATGACAGTGCTCAGGCTGCCAGAACAAGAACCATAGACTGAGTGGCTCAAACAACAGAAATCTATTTTCTCATGATTCTGAAGCTTAAAAGTCTGACATCAAGTTGTTGGCAGGGTTGCTTTATTCTGATGTCTCTCTCCTTGGTTTGTAGATGTTCATCTTCTCATTGTATCTTCACATCTTCTCTCTCTACCCATTTGTGTCTAAATTTTCTTCTTATAAGGACACCAGCCATATTGAATTAGGACTAACTCTAATGAACTCATTTTAACTTATTACCCCTTTAAAAACTCTATTGCCAAATATAGACACATCCTGAGGTACTAGGGGTTCAGGGCTTCAGCATATAAATTTCAGAGTGAGAGGAGGGACACAATAACAGCCCATAACAAGTCACTTCAATAACATTTCTTCAATTACTCCTGTGACTGTTCCATCTGTCCTTGCTGGAAGGCTAACAATCTCTGTCTTAGTCTCCAAAGCATCTATAGCAGTGTTTCTCAAACTTTAATGTGCATGTAAATTACTTGGGGATCCTGATAAAAATGCATTCTGATTCAGTAGACAGGAGGAATGTTCATGTTTCTCATGCTTCCAGATGATGTCATTAGAATGCACCACAGCTTGAGTTGCAGAGCTCTCTATCACTTTTTTAAATTTCCCAGCTGCTTCCATGAATAATCATTTCACTCAGCTGCTCCTATCTTACCTTGGACTTACTGAGGCTAATTAGCGTGTTTTTATTTTTTTAACTTTTCTGAGTTCCCTCATCTTGACATGAGGATTCAGACATCTTCACATAATAGAACAGTATGGCCTAAGTTACTGGAAGTGTGGGTTCTGGTTATCAATGCAGTTCAATATAGCAAAGATAATACTGAGTTATTAGTGTATCCCCAGAGTAATGTTTTAATGAACTTTCAATTCTTCAAAGCTGTTTGAACTAAAATGCATTCTAAGTGGCAACATTATAAAAAATCTTTATAAATTAAATACATTGGCATTTCCTGGGCTCTTTTTTATCCTATCTCACTAGCATAAAAATAAAATGAATTTAATTTGGACTTTGGGATTACAATCAGCTTGTCCTCTGGAAATTAGGCACTGGTTTCCTCAGGAAGTGAACTTGTTTTATACTAATTAATACTGTAGAAGAGGGATGCTGCTACCAACATTATATTTATATACACAGTGGCAGGTTCTTTATAACCATTTACCTTATACAACTAACAAATATTAAAAGATGTTAATTGAATAAATGGATGAATAAATAAGAGACTGATTGGTGGAGTAAATGAGCATGTGATGATTACAAGGTTGCTAAAAATAAAGGTGAACCAGTTTTGGTGAAAACAACTAGCTGCATTGTCAAGGGTATTAACAATTTTTCTGGAGAGTTTATATTTGATAGTGTAGGAAATCAGGTCATTAAAGGTTATAGGTTTTAGGCACTTACTCCCTGAGGGGGCCTCTTTCCCAGACCACACCAGTGTGTACTAAAACATGAACAGAAAAATAGTGAAAACATGGTAAATCTAGTGTCAGCTACACCAGCAGAATGCAGGAGCAGAATCCCCTCTACTCTTCAGTTGAAGGCAGCTTGGGTGGTTGTGCATGATCATGAGAGTCTCCATCACAGTGTTTGCCAATACTCTCTGCTGTTTACTTGAGACTCCTGGTAGCAATCCCTGCTGTTTATTCTAAGCTTGATACATTCCACATTGACACCATCTCAAAATTTTACTGTCAGTATTTTGAAGTGAAGGAATAGCACTATTACCAGTCAACTTAGAGGTGCCTTAGGCTCTGAGTGAATGAAGGTACTTAGGATGTAAGAAAAACAAGAGTACGTAAATAAATAAATAAAATAAAGCCAGAGGGTAAGATCACTATACAAATATGTACTGTCACATTCTTCATGCTAGCCAGAGGTAAGTTACAAATCACAGCATCGAAAAGAATGAAACAAAATCAGCTATATTAATCAGAAGATATTCAGCCATGAAACTCACCATTTATTCTATATAGGAATTATTTTCAGGCCCTGAAAACTGCTGAGAAAAATCTACTCCCCAGGAGTTCCCCAGAATATAGTATGTGTATGTGATGAATAGCATCATTGTCTGTCCCACAGAAGTTATTCAGTGAATATGTATTGATTTACATAATTGATTTGCTAAAATATTGAGAGTAAATATAACAACATCTTTGTTATAGTTCTTCTGTGTAGGCTAAACAGATGTTGTCACAGTTTTGTAAAACCAATTTAACAAAGGAATAAAACATCTAGATTTTAAATATTTAGTTTAAAACTAACTGAAATTTAAAATTTAGAAGATCTAGAAGAATAAATGTGTTGCATTTCTTTCAGGTTTACTATCTCATTACTGTGAGCTAAAGATATGGTTTCACAATTGCTGATATTTTCCCTGATGAGAGAAGTATCTATTTTGAGTCGCTGGTCTTAGTTGATAACAACAGAAAAAATTACTTCGAAAACAAACTAGAAGAGTTCTCTTATGTGGGAGCAAGGACCAATTCTATTTTTATTCAGTGTTCATTTATTGTGAAAGACAACGTTTTAGGTACTGAGGGGAATATGATGCTACAGGCCGTACCTACAGCTCACAATAAAGTAAAAATTCAGTAGACATGATGAAATATTCATTCCCTTAAATCCAACAATTTATTTCAAATTAGGTTGCTTTAAGTCTATAAAATTATTATATACACAATGAGAATTGTATTTACTCCCCTGACCAAGTAGATTATGTTCAAAGAGAGAAAGTGAGCTCAGCCACTCCAGGAAACAGTATTCTAATAATTGCAGTGACTCTAAAGTGTTCCTTCATGTAACAGACAATAGATGGCCAGTCACTCTACAAAATTAAGTTTAGACAACTTGTGGAAAACACTTGAATTCTTGCACATTTCAATACAATTAGGAAGGGATATATCCTTTAATTCACTTTTACTTATAGTGTACTGATATTTGCCCATATTTTGTTACTTAAAAATTACATGTTTCTATGCTCTGTTAGGAAGTTCAGAGAGCCCTGGAGTAACTATTGAGTGAAAACATCTGGAGTAGTATTGTTGAAATCATTTTAAGAAGATGTAAACATTATTTACTAACATTTTTTCTTAAGAAACATAGACCTTTACAAACTCATATTATTAGTGAGGAGAATGGACAATGTCTTTATGGGACACATGCTCTAAAGCAATCCTATTGATGTCAGTGTTATTAACTTGGGTATTCAAATGCAAAGCTGATTTCCTAACCTCTTTGTATCCTTAAGCAAATCCTGGTGGAAGGTATTACTAAAGATTAGAGCATTATGCACAAAGTTACTCCCAGTACTAAATGGAAAAGGGACTAAATCATATTGAAACAATTATAACAAGAGGAATGCAATCATAAGGCAAATCCAAAAAAAAAATCTGTATACAAATGAAAAAATGAATATGAAATTACTAAAGTCAGTGACATCTTGAGAAAATTTATAAGCAAAATTAGGGTCATTCTTTAAAAAATGATTACATTGAAATAGAATCATGCAAAAATAATTGAAATATAGTTGAGAACTCTTCATTTTAAATGCTTGTCTTCAAGGAGGGACACTGCCTTTACTTAGATACCTGGCCCACTCCAGAGAAAGTAAGAAGATAAGTATACTCCTAGAAACTAATCACAAAATTTTAGTTATTTAGTTACAAAGAATTCTGAAATCTATCCTTTGTGAAGAAAAAAATAAATCAATATTCTTAAGGAAAAAAATAAAAGTAGTTGTTTTTAGGTGGTATATTTTAAAATTTAAGAAGTCATTATTGAGACTTCCCTGGTGGTGCAGTGGTTAAGAATCCACCTGCCAGTGCAGGGGACACGGGTTCGAGCCCTGGTCCAGGAAGATCCCACATGCTGTGGAGCAACCCCGTGTGCCACAACTACTGAGCCTGCGCTCTATGGCCCACGAGCCACAACTACTGAGCTCACATGCCACAACTACTGAAGCCCGGGCACCCAGAGCCTGTGCTCCGCCACAAGAGATGGCATCGCAATGAGAAGTCCGTGCACCACAACGAAGAGAAGCCCCTGCTCACCACAACTAGAGAAAGCCCACGCACGGCAACGAAGACCCAACGCAGCCAAAACTAAATAAATTAAATAAATAAATTTTAAAAAAAAGAAGTAATTATTAAGCAACTCCATATAGCAAGTTAATATGCTTTGTTAGCTTGTATTTTTTAAAAGCTTTAATAAAGTATCATTAACATAAAATGAATCACTCATATTTGAATTTCTTGGAGCCCTTTTTAGATTCTTTGTGATTATCTGTATAGAAAATCAAGTCTTCTGCAAATAGATACAGTTTTACTTCTCTTTTTCTAACTTAAATGCCCTTTATTTCTTCTTTTCCCTTTTTGCAAATCTGTCTTACTCACTAGCACATTTAATATGAAGTTGAATAGAGATTAGCCTTAGGTGGGAAGAAGGTTATTTTACAACTAAATTAGGATTAAGAAAAGAAAGAGAAGTGAAGGAGAGGAAACAGAAGGAAGATTGGTTAGCTATAGATGACAATCCCTCTGAAGGTTATGGCAGAGAGAGAGATGGAATCCTTACCTGATGACCATGATTTTTCCTGTGAAATAGATGCCAAGGTCATCTAATGAGCCAAGGTCATCTAAAGCCAAGGTGTAGAGTGATAGGAAGTTGGCAGATGAGCTTGGTCAAAGAGAATAGCAAGAGAGAGAGAAGACATAAGGAGAAAACGCTGACCTGTCCCATGTAGGAAGGTATATAAGTAGCACTGAAGGACTTGTGGAAAGATTGGCAAATGTCAAATTGTAAGCGTTATGTAATTTTTAAAAATTAAAATGTTCAGTAATCATTGTGCAAAAACCAAGAACTCAGGTTATTGGTTTGAACTGAGTTCGATTCAACTGTCTTGAGTTAGAAGGGAACCATTGGAAGGACAATGGTAATAAAGGTAATGATAGAGTAAAGGCAATAGAATAGTCCCAATTACAAAGCAAAAACTGTGTTGATAATCCAAATATACACTACACAAATAAATAAACTAATATTCTATTTATCTATTGTGGTGTAACAACCCATCTAAAATCTAGTGGTATAAAATAATTTAATTGTGTTTGTGAATTCTGTGAGTCAAGAATTTAGACAGGGCCAGGGGAAGGTATAATCTTTAGTTCGTGGTATCTGGGGCCTCAGCTGGGAGGAACTGAACAGCAGAGGGCTTGTTAAGCATAACTCTCTCTTTGTAGTTAGCGTCAAGGCATCTTTACATGGTCTTTCCATGGGACTTCTCCAGCATGGCATCCTCAGCCTAGACAGAGTTTTCACAGGGCTCCAAGAGTGAGGGTTCTCATAAAGAAAGCAGAGGCTGCATGGCCTCATTTAGGACATCACATAGTGTCACTTCAGCCATAATCTATTGATTGAAGTAGGCATAAGCCCACCTAGATACAAGGGGAGCAGACCTAGACCACACCACTCAATGAGGGGTGTCAGACAATATACAGTCATGTTTTAAAACTGCCACAGCCAGAAAAAAATTGCTAATACTTACACCACTATGTTGCCTTTAAAGCAGATGTGACCGGTAGATTATACCATAAAAACAAATAAATCATTTAAAAATAAGTCCTCATACACTCATGTATTTCAATAGAACATTCTTTGCTCCAAACATCTCTTAATCAAATGATTTTCTCAGAAGTGGTTGCCAGTTCTCCACAATTCTTGTTGACTAAATTACTAGGCAGAAACTACAGCTCCATGATCTACATCATGTTACAGACAAGTAATAAGACAATAGTATTTCGAAATGAAATAAAATATTGATGTAAGCCAATCTATATATTTGTCTAGCTAAAAATTTTATATCACTTCATACTTGCAACTAAATGTGAAAGCTGGGGAGAAAACATCCGAATGGGAAAGCAAACTAAGAACACTGTGGTGGGAAATTTGAACACTGAGAGAAAACCTGAGAGGGTCAAAGCAACAGAGTATAAACTTTGGGATGGGAGAGGTCTGTCTGAGTTTGAATTCTGACTCAGATATCTAACAAATAGTGTAATTTGGGGTTAATTATTTAACCCTTAAGTGCAGTTTGCCTTTCTACAAAAGGAGAGTATACTTATCCAACCATGTATTTTTAAGGATTAACATAGGGTAAATATAAAAATACCCACCAATAAACACTTAACTTCATGGATTAGACATCAAATAAGCTGTAGTAACAAGACTTTCAAAGGCTGACAGGTGGGTTATCCAGAGAGACAGATATTATAATTCCAATCAACAGACAATATCAGATCAACACAATGTGACAAGGCAAATTGATTCAAATTGAGTTAACAAAATACTGCAATGCCTTAGCACAGGTCAAGGAAAAAAGGCTTGGGAAACTGAAGAGTAATCCTGGTTATTTTTTGTTAGGGAGAGATCGGCAATTGAAGACCACAGTTTCATGTGTATAGACACAACTATAGGTTTAAAAAACCTATACAGCTTCACATATTTATTTAGTAATAATAATATTTAATATCTATGTATTGTTTACTGTGTCCCAGGCACTTTTTAAGGATTTTACTTATATTAACTCATTTAAACTCCTGCCTCCTAAATACAAACCAGTGAGGTAAATACAAACACAATTCCCATTTTATGGCCAAATATATTGAGGCACAGAACAGTGACTTGTTCCAGGTCAACTATTCAATACTTATAAATGATGGACCCAGTATTTGGAACCAGGAACTATAACTTTGGGTCCACATTCAAAATCACATCACCACTTCACTTCCTAAGAAAATTTTGGTTTGGGATATCTCTAATCTTGGTTGATATCAAATTTATTCTCATACAATTGCAATTAATACAATTAATGGCCACCTTTTTTTCTTAGCAGTAGTGGAAACAGCCTACTGACTTAATAATGTCCTTCCTTTCTTTTCCAGTCATTCTTAGAAATTAGCAAAAACCTTCATCACATCATCCATCATCATTTCCCCTTAAAATATCCAATCATGCTCACTAACATGCACTAATTAATTTTTAAAATGTAGTCTTCCTAATAACTGTTAACGTGGCATCATAAAATTCTACTTTTATGATAGCATGACTATGAGAACATTTGTAAAGAAGGATTAATTTCATTTATTTGTATGAATTTTTTTTTAATGAGAATGACACTTTCTATACTTTTGTCCAGATTCAGAGTCCATCCCTTTTGTGATTAAATAATCCCATCAATGAGCTGAATATTATTTATTTGACCTTGGATCATATAGTATATTTTGACTTTTCTAGCACTGTCTTATAAATTTATACGGTTATTTAAAATTTTCTTACTTTTCTACAAAGACTCCATATTCTTTAAGGAAAAGGACTGCACATTTTATCAAATTTTATCCACCACTGTGCTATTCATGAATAGGCAATCAAAATGGTTTTAAATATAGTAGTATCAGGGTTTGAAAACACTTGTAGTGACAAGCACAGATTCCTTTATTGCATTACCTGAGTTTTCAACTTACTTATTGCTCATGATATTCCCTTTAAATATTCTCACCTCATATTCATCCTACCATCTCCTTTCTCTGTTGTTTCATGTTAATAACTGCAGCAGAACAGTGAGCTTCCATTAAAATCATCCTTGTGTGGAAATACTCAAGGAATGTTGAATGTCCCATCAGAGTTAAAGTATTTTTATATGGGCGTGTGAGAATGATAAAATTCATATTTTATTTACCCATTCATGCCTTAGATATGTTGTTTAAAAGCAAATTCATTAATTAGAAACATAACACATATTAAATCATTTTCAATTATTAGTGCTTTATTATGAATTGGGATACATAATTAGCAGGCCAGTAACCTAATGAGACTTTGAAAATATAAACATATTAGTAGTGACATTTAGCAATGTGAAATCAGCAGGGCGAGGTACAGAGTATTAGGTCCTTCCAAATGCAGAGGATTTAGTAACAGTAACAGATGGTGGAAAACTGAGGGGGAATATGAGGTTTCTGTTCGCCTTTGATTCAGAGTTCTCTAACTGGTCCTCATTAGAGCCACCTGGGGAACTTTTAAACAATACAGAGGCATGCCGTCTCCTGGACCAGGTGTTGATTGAATCCATCTCTGGTGAGCCAAGCAGCCTTAGGTGTTAAAAGTCTTTACTTGTAGGTTGTAATATGCAGCCAGACCTGGGAATCCCTCCCTTGGCTGGAGATTTACTATAAGGGATCAAAAGAGGTTTAAATAAAACACCTTTGCTTACTTTACAGTTTTCATATCGGACCTGCCCTAGGTGGGGAATGTCACTACAGTTTCTTTCCCTCAAAATGTCTTATGCTATTTCTTTCTTATTTATTTATTTATTTATTTATTTAATTTATTTATTCACTTGGCTAGGACAAACAGTGATTGTGTGATTTAAGACCAGCATATGATATGCTCCAGTAGTTAAAACTGGTTAATTTGGTAAATTCTATATAGGTCAAATAATTATTTTTTAAAAGTCATAATTTATAACTTGTATATAGTCATTCTACTAATAACAATCATATTCTTAATAACTGAATAATAATGAATGCACAGTTTATGATCTTTAATGAGTATTTATACACATTATGTTAGATTAGTTACAGTATTGTGTTCATTCAGATAAAAAATAATAAATGCTTTAAGAAGTAGTTTTAGAATTCTGTATTATGTAGAATTTTATATTTTTTAAAATTTTTAAATAAAAAAGCAAAGTACCTCAGAGGCAGCGTACAAAAAAAGCAATCTAGCATTATCACAATGAATTAATATGACTAACTCCATTCTGCCATAAGTAACACAGGCAATGCAATATGCAATATACGTCTTAAGTGTGGATATAAAAATATATGGGGTGTATATATATGGCTTGAAAATTAGAAACAGAAAGCTCAATCTGTCATAAATTCTCATTACAATCACATATATAATCTGATATTGGAAAATAGGATGGAAATAAGGAATGTGTGAAAACTAAAGATAACAGAGCTCACTGTACATCTGTTCCTCATCTGTACCTTATTTCCTGGCAACCTTTAAAGATAGAATATTAATGAATTTTAGAATCAATTTATCAAGATAATTTGGCCATAAAGAGTGCTTACTAAAAAAAAAAAAAAAAAAAAAAAAAAAAAAGAATGCTTATTCATCTCATAAGCTCAGCTTTCCAAATAAGTTTTGGACTCACGTAAACATTAGCAGTATTTCAGCACAAGGAAGAATTCCATAGCCTGGGAATGAGGCTTTACTTGAACTCTAAACTCACCGGGGAAATGTGCCCATCACTTTTATCACAAATAACAGTATCAGAACAGCTCGCTTAGGTCTAATTTTAAGGAAGATTTCACATAGTGGATGCTGTTTAGAAGATACAGAATTGTTTAATATGTTTTCTACTAATCCTCCTCCATTTTTCTTTGAAATTTACCTGACCTTAGCTACATGAATTTCAAAGTTTCTAACCCAGCGCTTTTCAATATAAATGTAATATGAGCTACATGCAGACTTTTTAATTTTCTAGTACTCAAAACAAGTAAGAAGAAATAAATTACTTTTAATAATATATTTAACTATTTAGCCAAAATATTATCATTTCAATATGTAATCAATATAAAATTATTAATGACATATTTTACACTCTATTTTTCATACTAAGTCTCCAAAATCCAGTGTACATTTATACTTAAAGCACATCATAAATCATAGTGGCCAGTTTCAAATGCTCAATAGCCACATGTAGCTAGTAGCTTCCATATTGTTCGTGCTGTTCTAATGCCTTTAGTAGTCCATAATGTAAATGGAACACAGAACGTCATAAAAATGAGTCTGCATGTAGTGAGGTGGATGGACCTAGAGTCTGTTATACAGAGTGAAGTAAGTCATAAAGAGAAAAACAAATACTGTATGCTAACACATATATATGGAATCTAAAAAAAGAAAAAAAAATGGTTCTGAAGAACCTAGGGGCAGGACAGGAATGAAGACGCAGAAGTAGAGAATGAACTTGAGGACATGGGGAGGGAGAAGGGTAAGCTGGGACGAAGTGAGAGAGTGGCATGGACTTATATACACTACCAAATGTAAAATAGATTGCTAGTGGGAAGCAGCTGCATAGCACAGGGAGATCAGCTCGGTGCTTTGTGTCCACCTAGAAGGGTGAGATAGGGAGGGTGGGAGGGAGATGCAAGAGGAAGGAGATATGGGGATATATGTATATGTATAGCTGATACACTTTGTTAAAAAGCAGAAACTAATACACCATTGTAAAGCAATTATACTCCAATAAAGATGTTAAAAAAATAAAATAAAATTGTATATAGTGAGAAGCAAAAGAAAAAAAAAAGAGTCTGCAAATCTTATAACTTAGACAATAATAATTTCATCCTCTTTTCTTTAGAGCATTTGATTAAATTTTTTTCATGTGTGAGTCCCTTTAGACTGATATAACTCTTGTTATCTTGAAATACCTGGGCATAGATTGCTTAATAAAAAAATCAAAATATAGATAGATGAATATATAGTTAAATAGATAGCCATTGGCTATCTATCAACTAACCGATGATATAAAATGTACATTTGCAAAGAACATATAAGTTGACTTTCAACCTAATTCCTACAATGCCCAGAACATTAACAAGGGATATATGTGCTTCAGTGTTAACTGTGGTGACTATAATTTTGTAAACAGTGAATTAACGTGTCATCAAGTAAGAGGTATGGAATCCTCATAGAATGCAGAGAGGCTATACTAACACTCCTCCCCAACTCTCCAGTGATATATAAGTTATCTCTTGTTGACCTAAACAAATTGCAGAATGGATGAACTGAAATCATGGAATTAAAACTACTTCCTGGCACCATTACATTCTGATTCTCTATATTTCAGAGTACAAAGGGCCAACACATTTCAACATCAAGTCAAATACTGGTGTATATTGTAACCACTTTAAAGTGTAATAGTTATACCATTAAAAAGAACGTCTCTCATTTTCATGTTTTCCCTCACCTATGGAATGTTATTCACACCTAAAGGACTGGGATAATGTCTTTCATGGTGCTGTATCTGTAGGATATTGAACAACTATATACCGAGTATAATTTTTCCCTAAGGGCATTTCATTATATCCTGTTTCCCCCTTAGTTTGCATGGAGAAATGAATCATTGACAAAATGGTGAAATTCTCTCATAGGAGAACAAAGTAATTTACAGTTTGTAGCCGTAAGCCAACAGAATAAAAACATATATCCTAGATAAAAGATGTAACCAAGGGCAGTGCAGTGATAATCATTTAAAAATGTTTTGTTCTAGTATGAAGAAGCTATAAGCATATTTTGTCAAAAGCAGATTTGGTGAGATCTCCAAAGTAACATACTTTTTGTAGGCATACCTAGGAGAAAAATGACTAATTCTTGAGAGATAATTCATCTTATTCAATTCAAAGATGGAAAATCATTCTTTCACTATCTGAATTCTTTCACTCTAAAATATTTTCATTAATATCACTTTATAAAGATATAAAATTCGTATGTTCACTCATGACGGAAAGCTTTCAGAATTTTGTTTCTCCTGTTTGTAATAATAATTATACTATTAAAACACTACACTCAATATTTTCAAATTACTATGAGAAAGTGTTCTTATTGATCTTATTGATAATAAATGTGATTAGCATTTTAACTCTAAATTGTAGTTCGAGCCAATGTAATATTTATTGAATGCAGATTCTTAGTGTCTACTACTGAATGCCAAGTGATGTGCTTGGAATTATGATACAATATATAGCAATATAAATAAATCTTACCAATTTATAAAATAGGGTTTATTTAAGTAGTAATATCTTCTGGACTATCCAAAATAAGTTTTAAGTGACAAAACTCTCAATTGCTTATATGCAAATTTTGAGAAATATCCTTGTTACATAAATAATGCACAGCTTTAATCTGTTCAAGAAACAAAATAGATAGCTAGTTGGAACCTGCTATAAACCACAGGAAGCTCAGCTCTTTGATGACCTAGATGGGGGGGATGGGGGGGTGGGAGGGAGGGGATATATATATACATATAGTTGATTCACTTCATTGCACAGCAGAAACTAACACAATATTGTAAAGCAATTATACTCCAATAAAAAAATAGTTATAAAATAAAAAAGAAACAAAATGCTCTTGTAAAGTATATAATCTTCAAATTATTATATTGCTAAAAAACAAAATTCAACCAAGTAAATTTGAAGACCTAATTGGCTTTATTCAATGATTCATAAATAAGGCAGCATCCCTTCTAGCAACTGAAAGAACCCTCTGAGGGGTTACATAAAATGGATGGGTTTTATAGGAAGAAGGGTAGGGGAAGCTTTCTATTAGCAAAAGAAAAGAAAGGATTATTTTTAGGTCAGGACTTTTTTGGGGGTCCTGACCTAAAAATAATGAGATGGTATGAGTTTTATCATGCAGATTGCCTCCCTTTAAAATTCCCCAAATAATTGATTAATATTATTTTTGGGCAAAGTCAATCTGCAGTTAGGTTAAGTATTAAATCTAGGTTTGATATCATTGAAACAGGAGGGAATGGGGCAGGGCACAACCTTTAAAAGAATGTTTTAGTCATAGGACATTACAAAGACTTGTTAGAACCATCTGGGTCCAAGATGGCAGAAGATTCCACTTCCAGTAGACCTTGAGCCTCATTATACACTCATTGTAATACACTAGCATGCTAAATGTATTAGCATGTGCTAATGACACACCCACCAGCGCCATGACAGTTCTGAGGCCAACCATAAGAGGTCAAAAAGTGAGCGGTTGCTCAATTCCTGGAAATCCCCACCCCTTCCCTGAAATAGTTGGAATAATCCTCCCACTCATTAGCCTATAAAATTACCAGCCCATAAAAACTAACCATACCATATCTTGAGGTCTCTTGCCTTTTGCCTTCTGAGATGGCCCACACTCTGTCTGTGGAGTGTGTTTCTCTCTAAATAAATCCACTTCTTACCTATCACTTTGCCTCTGAATTCTTTCATGATGAAGCAAGAACCTCAAATTCACCAGGAACATCATGGGCTGTAGCACAAGTGATGGCATTTTGGGCCTGTGGTTTTTCTCTTTAACGGTATACTACACAAAACAAAACAATAGCATGTGGCCTTCCAAATATTTTTTCTACAATGACAGACAACTTAGGCCTCTCCCATCCTGCTTTTCCACTAGTAAGTTATAATTGGGCATTTCCTGAAAATGTAATTGTACAACAAAAAATACATACCATAAATCTAAAAATATACATAATCCCATCAGTAACTAGTTTCTACAAAGTCATTTTTTTATGTTTCTATTTTCCCTAAAGTCAACTCTTTTTTTTTTTTCCCCGGAGTTTGTGTAGGAACACAGTTTATCATAAGATCAGGAGAAAGTTTGAAATTAATTATCATATCTACCCACTTCACAATCTATTGTAACTACAGGCATTTTACCAAAGGTCTATTGCTGCACTTTTCTGACTTAATGGAAATATGATTTACAACCCATTATCTAATTATAATGAAAATTTGTAATATTGTGATTTATAAAGAGAAATATATATTTGGTCTTCTATCCCTTTCTTGACTTAAGAGTACCTAAAACCCTTGGAATTTCCTGTTATAAAAGCTATAAAAGTGGGGTTTTTTGTTATGTTAATATGGTGACTTTTAGAAAGTCCTTAGGTAATTTAAGGATGGGGACTTGTTGCCAGGGGAACCAACTTCTTGATTATAGGGTTGAAGCTTTCAGTACCCTACCCACCCAGAGGGGGATGGAGGTTGAATAAATCAACAATGGCCAATGATTTAATTAATAAAGACAAGTAATGAAGTCTCCATAAAAACCCAAAGGGACAGGGTGCTGAGAGCTCCCAGGCTGATGAACACACGGAGGTGCTGGAAGAGTGGTACTCTTGGAGAGGGCCTGGAAGCTCTGTGTCCTTCCCCCCATACCTTACCCTATGCATGTCCTCCGTCTGGCTGTTCCTGAGTTATATCCTTTTATAATAAAGTAGTAATCTAGTAATAAAATGATTCTCTGAGTTCTGTGAGCAGCTCTAGCAAATTAATCAAACTCAAGGTGGGGGTCTTGGGAATCTCTGATTTATAGCCAGTCAGTAAGAAGCTGAGGCAACAGCCTGAGCTTGTAACTGGCATCTGAAGTGGAGGTGGGAGGAAGTGGGCGGGCAGTCTTGTAGGACTGAACCTTTAACTTGTGGAATGTGGTGTTATCTGTAGGCAGATAGTGTTGACCTGAAACAAACAGACTGCCAGATATTGTTTCTGCAAAGATGGGTTTATTGGGGATCAGCAGAGAATTGCAATTCACTGTCTGCAACCATGGCGAGCCACGTGCAAGTCTCCCACGTGACAAGGGAAGGAGAACACTTTTTACCGAGAGGAAAAAGAAGTTGGGAGGGCAATAGTAAACAAGAAGCCCATGGCTTTTCATTGGCTGAATCCTTGCCAGGAAAGAAGAGGAGTCTTTCTTCTTCCTGTTGGGCTCAGCTTTTGTTGAAGGGTTTGAGAGCTCCCTCTTCTGGTCCCCCAACTCTACTTAATTAAGGTTTCTGCTTGTTAATTCTTTTTACATTTCCCTCTTTTAATCAAGATCTTTCTCTGAAAGCATTTTTGCTAATCAAGGATCAAGTTTTCTAGTTTTAGCTGCTTTTTGTTTCTCAATGTCAGGAAAGACCTTTCCTGGGTATAGTGTCTCATGTTGGAGGGAAAGTGCACAGGTTGGAAACCTAGTAAGGTCACATTTGAGTAACAAGGAGGGGCAGAAGGGAGAATTCTTAGGCATTTTTGATTTAAAGTCCATATGTTATCAAGCTCATAAACACTGGAGATCATCTGAAGTGTTATATCATCAACAAATGTGTGGCAACAAATTTCCAACAGGCCTGGTTGGATATCTTGGGAAAGCTGTCTCAACATATGTTGTCTGCTTCAGTTCTGGGAAATCTTTACTTTCAGGTCACCAGATGGTGTGCACGTGTAGTCAGGGTTCAGCACTTTCTTTAGGTGTGTCACATGAATCCAAGAGTCTATTCCTTGGAGCTGGCAGCACAAGTGTTGATTAGCAGTACTTGACAGGGGCCTTCTCAGTGAGAATGAAGGGAGTTCTTCTGGAGGTATCTTTTCCGAAAGATGAAATATACAGTTTGCAAGGTGTGATGCTTAAGCTCTTTGTCTCCTGAGGGCCCACTGTGAAAAGATTGTTCTACCAAAACATTGTTATTTTTAATAGAAGCAATTAGGCTTGCACTTATTAGAATATCTCTCTTTTTTTTTTTATCAGCTGGTGGGTCCAAAGAAGCAGAAGTCAAGTGCATTGGGCATCTTTTAACTATCTCAAAGGGTGAGAGTTTATGAGTTCCAAAAGGGGCACGTCTGATATTTAGAAGGATCAAGGGCAATGCTTTTGCCCAAGCTATTCGGAGGGCCTCTACAAATTTTGCCAGTTGAGTCTTACTAATGCTGTTAGTGCATTCAACTAAACCAGAGGATTGAGGGTGGTAGGCACAGTGAAAGTGTTGTAAAAATGGCCAAACAGCTCAGACTTGTTGAAGCACCTGGCCAGTAAAACGTGTTTCTCAATCACTGTGAAGTTTAAGAGGAGTTGCCCAGGTAGGGATGATCTTTTCCAAAAGGACTTTAGCCAGAGAAGAGGCTATAAGTAGCCTATCTGCAAGGGAAGGCTTCAGGCCAGGTGAAAACATACTGAGCATGACAAAAACATATTTATACCCATTAGTTGAAGGAAGATGTATGAAACCCATTTGCCAGACCTCAAATGGACCATCAGGCAGCTTAAAGTGTCTGGGACAGTACAAACAGGTTTCCCTGGGTTGTACTTTGGACAAGTGAGGTAGGCAATTTTTGAGGCCTTGTTAATGTTTTCCCACCAATATTGACTCATGAAGGCTAACTTTTTGTCAGTAGACCAATGGTTTAATGCATGTACAGTGGTAAGAAATGGGAGTTTTAGAGTCTCTGGTAGGACTGGGATGTTATATGGTCCAAACCAGAGCTTCTCTTTTCTCAAACCAGCAACTGTTAAATTTCCAATCTTATTTTTCCTTTTCTGAGGCCAATTCTTGGGTCTCTCTAGCTAGTTTTTCTAAATTGTCATTTGGGGAATTATTCCTTTAGACAAGAACAGAGGTTTGGCTGCTGTTGGTCCCTTTAAGGGCAGCATTCCTTGCAGAATTATCAGCAAGGTGATTTCCCCTAACTTTCAGAGAGTCAAGTTCAGAATGCCCAGAATCTTAATAATAGCTAAAGTGGCATGTAAAAGTATTGCATTCAATAATTCCTCAGCATAGGGACCATTTTTAACTTTATCTCCACTGAAAATAAGGAAGCCAAGTTGTTTCCACAGCATTCCAAAACCAGAAGCTACTCCAAAATCTTATCTACTATCAATATAAATACTTGTAGTTTTGTTCTTGTCTAAAGTACAAGCCGATGTAAGAGGAGAATCTCTAGGGAACTTTATGTCATCCAGATCAGCCTTCAGGATTTATGAAAAATAAGAAGGACTCTCAGTATAATCTTGAGACATTACAGTCCAGGTGAATTGTCTTTCTTCTCAAGTGATGGTAAAAAGCTATTGACTAGCTTCATCAAGTGGAATACCAAAGAATGCACTGCATAAATCAATGGAGTGCATTGATTAACTTCAATTGTTGGAGTTGAAGATTAAGAATTTTGGTGGTCTTCCTTGGGGGTGGCTCATCTACAATATGAGAGAGCTGGTTTGCCAGATTAACTAAATCTGGTGCGGACATAGTTTCTCATTTCATCCTGATCCTTTTTACTAGAAAGGAAATGTCCCGGTCCAGCCCATTAATAAACATAGAGTTAAAAGCTACTTGGGTGGAATCAACAACTGAAGGAAGAGCAGATTTTTTTTTCTAATATTCTGAAGTAGTATTCATGAGCAGGTTCATCAGATTGTTGTGTGCAAGCCTGAATTTTGTTCCAATCAGCAGGCTTTGGAGAAACCATAGGAATTGCTCAATTAATTTGCCTAACGATTGCCCAAGCCCAATCATATAATAAGTTAGTGGGCTGCTCTCCTAGCTGTAATTCTAGAAAGTTTTCAGGACTTTCCCAATTGACAATTTTCATCCAGTGCTCAGGCTGACCTTCACCGATAAGCATATGAACTATAAGTCAGAGAAACCAGGTTAAGTTTGAATGATTATATTAAATGCCTCAGCAAGTCTGTAAGGGTCTTTTGTTATTTTGGGAAATTTTTTGACTATGGCTCATAGCTCAGCTTTAGTCCAGGGAGTATAAGAAATTGAGGGTTTAGCCTCTGAATCCTCAGAAATCTTAATTTTAAAGAGACAAGTTCTGACAAGTTCAGAGGAAAAGCACATGGGAAGAGTTTGAGAGAAAAGATAAGGTTTGGTGAGAGACTTAGTATGGGGGATTTGAGGGGAGGGTGGAGGTGTAGGCAGCATAGAAGGGAAGGGAGAAGATGGTATTGGAGGTAGAGTCTGGCCTCAAGGAGCCCAGGGACAGAGACAAGGTGGCACCAGAGGTGGAGAGTGAGGCAAAGAAGCCAAGGAAGAACTTAAGGCTTTGATGCCATTTTACCAACCTTTAATCATCTGTTTGCCCTAGCTAATCTTAAAATCTTATTTTGCAGAGGGGCAATTTTAGACTCCTGATAACACTTGTTAGCCTTAAAATACCAATTGAAATAAGCATTCTACTCAGTCCTGGAAAATTTTGAGCTATTATTATCCAATTCAGTTTTAAAGAAATTAAATTTGGAGACTTCAAAAATTCCCCATAATGGCCATTAATGTTCTAAACTGCCTTTGGTGAGGTCAGTCCATTTAGTTAGAAATACACAAGAGGAAGTGCAGTGGTTTTTAAAATTGGCTGGAGTCCCTGTAATGGTGGGGCACCCTCAAAGTACTTAAATAACTGGGATTCCATTCTCTAGAGACTTTTCCTCTAGAGAAAGAACAATTTTTAAGCAGCTTAAATTGTTTATTGCCCTGATGGCTAAATTCAAATAGCTTGCAAGCCAATCCCAACCAGTCTCAAAGAGGGCAGCTTGGTCCCAGAGGAAACAGGCTGATGTTTGTTTCTTTAGCCAGTCTCCAGGAGACAGGTGGCACTGTTTCAAAGAAACAACCCCATTCCTGAAAGAATGGGTCGAAGGCTAGTGAGCTTCAGGAGAAGTAGTCCCTGTCCCAAAGGGAATAGGCCAAAAGCTAGCCAGTTTCAGTGAAACAGTCTGATCCCAAATCCAGCATTAGTGCCAAATGAGTACTTGCATATAGAACAAGGCCTTAATCGGCAAGACAAAACCTTTAAATAGATCTGAAATAAAGCCTGGAGAGCTTCAAATGGAAAGAGGCTGCAAGTTCAGATCCAGGAGAAAGACTTACCTTCAAACTCCAGCTTCCATGAGAAAAGCAGTGGGCAACAAAGGGCTGGATTATGGGTACCTCAGCAGAGCTGGAGTCCTCAGGAGTCTTCTCTGGTCCCTTTACATGCCACCAAAATGTTGTTTTGAAACCAATAGACTGCCAGATATTTCTCCAGCAAAGATGGGTTTATTTGGAATCAGCAGAGAATTGCAATTTTCAAGTTCCTGCAGGGCAAGGGAAGAACACCTTTATGGAGGAGAAAAGGAGGTTGAGAGGGCTACAGTAAACAAAGAATCCATGGCTTTCATTGGCCAAGTCCTCACCAGGAAAGAAGCAGAGTCCTTCTTCTTCCTCTTCCAGGGCCTAAGAACTTCCCCTTTCTGGTCTCCCAATTCTATTTAATTGAGGCTTACAATAGTGTCAGAATTGAGTTGAACTGTAGGACTCCCAGCTGCTATCCCAAGAATTGATCTTTGGTGTGGGGAAACCCCCTGCAGCTCCACACCCCCGGGCACATTGAAATTGATGGCAGACCTATTTAAACGTCCTCTTGCATTTTAATGTATTTTGCAGAAATTCTTAAATGTAATAATTGCACACCTGAATATGTATCTAATGGAAATTGAGCAATCAGAAATCACAATTTCATAAACTACATATAAATAGAAAATTTAAAGCAGATCTAAAGATGTGAGCAGTTTTGGGTGGGAAGTAACATACTGATAATGAGGAGTTCTATGATTTACTCCATTTGTACTTAATTACTTTGACTCATTACAACTGACATTCTAAATATTTTAGCATACATGGAAATTCTGATGCCTATGACTTTTTCTCAATTTTTCTTGACTTCTTTTACACTTTACATGCATGAAATAAAATTTAAGAATAAGTCTGCAAAAACAATGGCAGTATGTTAATAAAAATGTTTCCTACTATATTTTCAACATGAAGAAACAAATACTTCCACTCTTGAAAATATTATTTAAAAACAAACTTTCAATATGAATTTTATGCTAAAATTAATATGATTGAGTGTCACTGAATGTTTTTCATAAAGAAGTTAAAATCAAATAATAAATATGAATTTTTTTGTTGAAGATCACATGGAATACACAAAATTTTGAACAACAAGCTATGCTTTTAGATATTTATTTCTCACTACTTGTATCTATGACTATATTTTGGTCACCAATGACATGATTTAATGTAAATTGCCTTATTGTAAAGAAATGCAGAAAGTTATCACAAAATGTGGGAAATATCCCACTATAGAATGTTTTGCATCATTTTTCTTCCTCTCTATTCTTCTGCCTTGACTGTCTCCTCCAAGAAATTTCAGAGTTATTCTGCAATTGATGTCTACATATATGAGCCTTTTCCAAGAGTCTAAATGTATTAAAAACAAACCAAAACAAAATAAAAATCAAAAAACAAAACAAAATTTAAAAACCTCAAAGTTTCCTAGGGGTCTTCGTTAACCCTATGGGAATGTTGTGACATCACTAATCACTATTTGAATGATGAAGAAATATAAAAAATTCTTATTAAGAACCTTTATTAATGGATCCTTTCAGTAAATTGCTCTCCTTCCCCATGCAACATAAACTATCCCCAAGGATGCCTTCAAAAGTACAATATTATACTGCTATGGCATAGAGCTCAGATCTTCTCAACCAAATCAAGTTGAGTTTATGCTATTTCACAGTTGTGTAAGTCAGGAATTTGGACAGAGCTTAGTTAGGTGGTTTTTCTTTTTCTTTTTCTTTTTTTTAATTAATGAATTAATTAACTTCATTTATTTATTGGCTGTGTTGGGTCTTTGTTGCTGTTCACAGGCTTCTCATTGCGGTGGCTTCTCTTGTTACAGAGCATGGGCCCTAGGCATGCGGGCTTCAGTAGTTGTGGCTCACGGGCTCTAGAGTGGAGGCTCAATAGTTGTGCACACGGGCTTAGTTGCTCTGCAGCATGTGGGATCTTCCTGGACCAGGGCTCGAACCCGTGTCCCCTGCATTGGCAGGTGGATTCTTAACCACAGTGCCACCAGAGAAGTCCCAGTTAGGTGGTTTTTCTACTCCACTGAGCTTGAACTGAGGTCACTTGGTGGAATTCTACATTTAGATGAACTGATATGGAGGGTCCAAAACAGCTTCAGTGACAGGTCTGAAGCCATGATAGTAATATCAGGAAGTCTGGGCTCAGTTGGAACTGTTGATGGTATGCCTTGTCATGACCTATTCGGCATGGTGATCTCAGGGTATTTGGAATTGTTATAAGTCAGTCCATAACTCCCAAAGAGAGGTTCCAAAGGATAGAAAGTGGTCCCAGAAACTGGTACAGCATTGCTTCTGTCATGTTCTATTGGCCAAAAGAGGGCACACTCAAGTTCAAAATGAGTGTCAAATAATTTTATGAACATTTTTAATCAGCCACAACATTCACATAGAAAAGATAGGGTTTCAATAACATATTCAGAAGAATCTTCACTATTGTAAATAGGAAAACTGTGGCTGCAGGTTGTTGAAGATTTGAGAACTGAAAAGATAGATTACCTGGAGAAGGTAATGTTTGATGAGGTTGTTAAGGTTTCCTTTGGAGCTAGACAGGTCTGGGTTATCTCCTGGTGTTGGGAAGGAGAAATTTTCTTCTACCCTGCAAGGTTTTCCTGACCAGTCTAAGAATTAAATTGACATAAAACAGACTAACAGGAGAAAATCCAACAAAACTTAGTAACATGTACACACGGGGGAGACCTAGGAAAACTGAGTAACTCACCAAAATGACTGAAACCCCTCACTTTAAATATCATCTTCCACTAAAGACAAAAGAGGATATTGGGGGTAGTGGTTTGGAAACTCAAAGAGGAGGAAGGCAATTGACATGGAGATGGAAAAACAAATGTTTGATAAACAAATGTTGGTTGGGCCATGTGAGACAATGGAACAGAGAGGAATTTTAATAAAAGATCTTTGCGAGGTTCCTCCCTGTCAATAGCACCTAATTCATACAATAGTTATCTATGGTGATGGCTGCCTTCCTTGAACGGGTTCTCCATCTACATTCTTTAGGCACCTAGGGAGAAGATCAAAGGTTCTTCCTGAGTCTTTTGGGCCTTGATTGTTCAAAATAATCCACATGCCAAAGAGACATTTTGGTGGGGCAAAATTTTCCCCCTACACTGGATCTGCCATTTGCTAGTTCTTTGAGTTAGAAAAGTTACTTAACATTTCACTCAGTTTCTCATCTGCAAAATGATGATGGTAAAACCTACTTACAAGATTAAGTATTAGTTATATTAATCTGTATTTAGACATAGCATAGTACTTTGAACATAGTAAGCATTCAATGTCTTGCACAGTTATTATAGTTGAACTTCTGGTAGGTCGGTAGTAAAATTCCAGGCAATTCAATGCAGAAGTGTAGCTGTTGCAGGAAGGGGGACCCCTTCCAGGGCCCGAAAGTGGGCTGTTGTCTAATACTCGGAAATTAATTGTCCAAGGAGACACACGTGCTGACAAAGCAAGAGACTTTATTGGGAAGGGTGGAGAGCAGGAGGGTAAGGGAACCCAGGAGGACTGCTCTGCCATGTGGCTCACAGTCTAGGGCTTTATGGTGATGGGATTGTCTCTGGCCAGTCACTCTGACTCAGGGTCCTTCCTGGTGGCTTGCTCGTCGCTCAGCCAAGATGGATTCCAGCAAAGAGGATTCTGGGAGGTTGGTAGGACATACGGACTGGCATCTCCTTTTGACCTTTCCTGAAATCGTCTGGTTGGTGGTGGCTTGTTAGTTCTGTGTTCCTTAGTTCTGTGTTCCTTACCAGAACCTCCTGTCATAAAATAACTCATGCAAATAGTTACTGTGGTGCCTGGCCAGGGTATGAGGTTTCAGTCAGTGTTTCCCCTAACATAGTTATGAGAAGAACGCACCATCAAGAACAACAAAATTAGTTTTATCTTTTAATTGATTTGATAATGTCAACAATCAAATCTACCATTCTACTTAATTGTGAACAATATGCTGGATTGTGTCATTCAGTGTAAAATTTTATATGATTAATAAGTTTAAGAACCAGTAATATCTTATAAAATTTTGAGGATGTTAAAAATTAAACTAATTCTAGAAGCTATTGTTTGATGATGAAATAATACTTTAAAATTAGTTTGAAATTAGTTTGAATAGAGACAGACCCTAAAATTTATTTGTAAAGGTGGAACTATTTTGAAGGTATCATTTTCTATGACGCAGATACTGAAGAAAAGTCTAAACCTTCCCTTAATACCAAGATTAAAAATCTTTAGAACTCTTCCTGGATGCATATATAGCATTCTTTAAATAATACACATTAAAAAACAGATCAGTATAATCCTTTTAGGCATTAACACTCTAGTGATAAACTTTTTCAGAATTTTTAGAACTACTTTCCAAACTTAATTTACATAGCAACATTTTAAAATCTCACTTAACCCTAACCTAATGTTAATTCATTCCCTCAAGAGTAAACTTGGTGCAGCCCAAAGTAATTGTTATGAGAAGCCACTTACTCTGATTAAACTCTCTTAGTGTTTTCATAGGAATCTACTTTATTGGAAAACAATATTAGAAGAAATGGCCTAAATGTTCCTTTTGCTAATGCCACTTGAGTGCTGTTGGTCCTAAAGAAAAAACTTAGAGATATAAAAAGTTAATTAGATATGGCACATGCAAATGATTATGATTACTTAATTAGCAGTATTCCTTAAATTGGCACAATATGTAACCGAATATGTAGCTTAATGGCTTTGTTATTAATCAATTCTTAACGTAAATAGTTTGAAGCTCTTGTTTTGTAATGTTCATTATAAATAGTCCCTGTGGGAATCACAACTTTATTTCATTAAAACTCCTGCCTGCTACTAGTTGCTGCTAGGAAAACATGCACAAATTAATTGTGTTTTAGGAGCCAATGATATAAACATACAAGCTTCTGCATTGATTGGGTGACTGCTATATTGTAGGTCATTCTTTTCCACTGTGATAGATGGCATACAGTAGTTGACAACACTGACCTATTTTAAATCAATAACACTTAGTAAGTCTAACTACTACAGAGGTTAAAAAAAATTGTTTGAAAATGCTATGTTTATCATGCCAGCTGGGACAAAATATGAATTTAGGTTATGGGCAGTTAATTTGTAAGTTTTAACTAATTTTCTTGCGCGAAACAATGATTAGTCTCTAGCAAGGATGACTTGTTGCCGAAAAACCCAGCCTCTGTTCACCGGTGCTGAATAGAAATGCGGGACAGAACTTTGGAGTAGAAAGGAGTAGCATTATTACTTTGCCGGGCAAAGGGGGCTACAGCAGGCTAACACTCTCAAGACTATGCCCCCCTTCCTGGGAAATAGGAAGAGTCTTATAGTTTCAGAATGGAAAACAGGGCTATAGATAAGGATCGGGGCTGTGTAGTCTTGCATTCTTCTTTCCTCCTGGAGACATTGAGATCATTAGGGCTGGAGTCAGGTGGTTCCAGAAGAGGTTCTGGTGGTCCTCGAGGTTATTGTTCCATGACCCTTCTGGAATGAAGAATGCTCACGAAGGAAAGGAGTGTTAAGGAGTGTTGTCTTGGAAAAGTAAACATCAGGTGCATAGAACAACTTTAGCTAGAGGGCAATCATTTTCAGAGGGCAAGTAAGCAAGAAAGAGAGGGGGGAAAACATCAGTAGGAGACCGATGGAATGGGTGGAAAGAATAGGGCTGAATAAGGCTAACATAATGGGGGTGTCTCAACTAGTTTCTGCTGCAGCAGCTGGATGAACATTAACTCGGTTAGTACTTTTTAAAGAGATACTGAAATTTTTTTTTTAAAAATTCACAAATAAATATAGTCCTGCTTGTTGATAATTCCTCCCCAATCTTTTACTGTTACGAATGTCCTGTTGTAAATGCACCACAAGAGATGAATTTAAAACCCCAAATATTAAGATGCTGGACTGAAGGGAACAAACCACTCTGGCTTTCAAGTGCAGACTGATACCAATCAGAAGAAAACATTTTATCAGAAACAGACTCACGGACTTAGGAAACAAACTTATGGTTACCAAAGGGGAAAGGTAGCGGGAGGGATAAATTAGGAGGTTGGGATTAACATATACACACTACTACATATAAAATAGATAATCAACAAAGACCTACTATACAGCACAGGGAAATCTACTCAATACTTTGTAATAACATATATGGGAAAAGAATCTGAAAAAGAATAGATATATGTATATGTATAACTAAATCACTTTTCTGTACATCTGAAACTAACACAACATTGTAAGTCAATTATACTCCAATATAAAATAATAATTAAAAAAAAAGAACCCTGCTTATATCATCAGCTGATTGCTGATGTCTTAGCTTGTGGTTTTCACAATACGGTATTTCAGAATACTAAGACCAGCTACCAGCAGGGGAAATGAATAGTAACAACATAGGCAGAAATATCTTCATACTTGGATGAAATAATATTTGTTTAATATGTTTTTATTGGCCTTGGATGGTACTGTGCCTATAACTTTATTTTACTATTGTTTTATTTTTTTTCAGTTGTTCGATAATGAAATAAAATTATACCTTTTTCACAAGTTTTTCCTAATACTAATCCTTACAATGTTTTTGTGAAATTGGCTACATACATTACCTGAAATCTGTGATAAAAATACTCTTGCAATCTCTGAAAAACCAAAGTACACATAAACGTCATATCTCAGTTAAATGGGGGAGATGAGCAAATCTTTAATGACTGTCAAGCACATTATATAAATATTTCACTGGAGTAAGATATGAGATAAAGTACAATTGATTTTGTCTATCTGTAAAAATAATCAATTCAGATAAAAAAATAATCATTTTGACAATTAATTTAAAATTAATATGCTTACTTTTTACAGTGGTTCAACATATCTATGGATCAAAAAATGAAAAGCATGAGAAAGTTATATTGTGAATAGTATTCCTCTGTCTCCCTCTATCTCTCATCTTCCCAGTGTTTTCTTTCCATCTGACTAGGACAAGGATATTAAACATATTGTTAATATAGCTTTCTTTTATTCCTGCCAGTGTATATTTCCATTTCCAACTGAGCATGAGGGTTTCCTGATTTTCTTTGAATATTTTATAGATGTACCAAAACTTACATAAGCAGTGCTCTATTGATTAATCTTAATGTCCTATATTAATGTTCTATGTTATTATGATTAATGTTAATAATAATCTTGTACATATTATTTTGCATGTGTATGAATATATCTCCAAGAAAACGTCCCCAGATTGGGAATTCTGGTTCAAAAGATATTTATATTTTTATTTCTGGTAGATATTTTCAAATTGTTACAAAAATAGCATACCATTTACACTCCCATTGTCAATGTATGAGATTATGTACTTTCTCCACAATTTCCCTAGACAAAGTGTTTTCTTTTTTTTTTTTGTAACATCTTTATGGGAGTATAATTGCTTTACAATGGTGTGTTAGTTTCTGCTTTATAACAAAGTGAGTCAGCTATACATATACATATATCCCCATATCTCCTCCCTCTTGCGTCTCCCTCCCACCCTCCCTATCCCAACCCTCTAGGTGGTCACAAAGCACCGGGCTGATCTCCCTGTGCTATGCAGCTGCTTCCCATTAGCTATCTATTGACAGAGTGTTTTCTAACTTGGATTTGTGACAATTTGATAAATAGTGTTACCTCTGGATACCTTAAACATACATTTTTCTATTTATGAATGATAAAGAACAATTTTTAAATTTTTAAAAGCTAATTCTAATCTCACTCCATTCCCAACCACACATTTTGTGTGTGTGTGTGTGTGTGTGTGTGTGTGTGTGTGTGTGATCCATTCATTTTCTTTGCCCATTTTTTGCTTTCCTTGTTGGATTTTTTTCTTTACAATTCCTAGTGGGACTTCATACATTAAAAAGATTAGTCCTTTTGGGCTTCTCTTGAGGCGCAGTGGTTAAGACTCTGCCTGCCAATGCAGGGGACACGGGTTCGAGCCCTGGTCCAGGAAGATCCCACATGCCGCAGAGCAACTAAGCCTGTGCCCCACAACTACTGAGCCTGCGCTCTAGAGCCTGTGAGCCACAACTACTGAGCCTATGTTCTAGAGCCCGCGAGCCACAACTACTGAGCCCATGCACCACAACTACTGAAGCCTGCATGCCTAGAGCCCATGCTCTGCAACAAGAGAAGCCACTGCAATGAGAAGCCAGTGCACCACAACAAAGAGTAGTCCCTGCTTGCTGCAACTAGAGAAAGCCCGTGCGCAGCAACAAAGACCCAACACAGCAAAAAATAAAAATAAATAAAATAAATAAATTTTAAAAAAATGATTAGTCCTTTTAATATGGGTTGCAAATATTTTTCCCATTTATACATCTATATATTTCATATGTTTGCTTTGCTATTCTGAAGGGTTAGGTTTTTTAAAATCAATTCTCTCAAGATGTAATTGACTTACAATAAGAGGAATCCATTTTTAATGTACAGTGAATAAATTTTTATAAAACATATAATCACCACAAAAGTCCAGTTGTAGAACATTTCATTCACTCCAGGAAGCTCTTTTTTGCCCTTTTGAGAAATATGCCTCTTACTCTGGGCAACCATTTTTCTGTCACTATAGATTGGTTTTGCCTATTCCAGAATATCAAATAAATGGAATTATAATGTGTTTATTTTTGGCTTCCTTTGATTAACATAATGCTTTTTTTTTTTTTTTTTAAAGCCTGCAGTAGGCTTACACTTCTTTTTATTTATTTATTTATTTATTTTGGCTGTGTTGAGTCTTTGGTTCGTGCGAGGGCTTTCTCTAGTTGCGGCAAGTGGGGGCCACTCTTCATCGCGGTGCGGGGGCCGCTCTTCATCGCAGTGCGTGGGCCTTTCACTATCGCGGCCCCTCCCGTTGCGGGGCACAGGCTCCAGATGCACAGGCTCAGTAGTTGTGGCTCACGGGCCCAGCTGCTCCGTGGCATGTGGAATCTTCCCAGACCAGGGCTCGAACCCGTGTCCCCTGCATTAGCAGGCAGATTCTCAACCACTGCGCCACCAGGGAAGCCCAATGCTTTTAAGATTCATTCATCTTGTTGTCTGTATTAGTAGGCTTTTATTTTATTTTTTGCTTTTGTTTTCACTTCTTACTGCTGAGCAGTATTTCATTATATGAATAGGCCAAAATTTCTTTATCCACTCACCTGTTGGACTTTTAGGTTCTTTCCAGGGTGTAAGTATTGGGAGTAAACCTTCTATAAACATTCATGTAGAAGTTTTAATGTGTAAAAATATTTTCATTTATTTCAGGTAAATGTTTAGGAGTGTAATTCTTGTGTCATGTAGTGTTTTTTAACTTTCTAAGAAAATATCAACAGTTTCCAAAGTGACTGAATCACCAGCAATGTGTGAGAATTCCATACATTTGTATTTGTTTGTTTGTTTTTTTAATTTAGCCATTCTCATGGGTAGGTAGTAATATCTTATTTTTTTTTAATTTATATTTACCAGATGACTTTGATGTTGACCATCTTTCATGTACTTATAAGCATATCTTCTTTTGTGACATCTCTATTCATCTTTTGTCAGTTTTTAATAAATTACTTGTTTTCTTATTGAGATGTAATAGCTCTTTTTCTGTATGCTAGTCCCATGTGTATATTTCCAATAAATTAGTTTACTTTTTCAGTTTCTTATCAGTTTTTTTAAAAAGTAGAGATTTCACTTTTTGTGAAGCCTAATTTATTATTTTCATGTGTTTCACATCTAAGATCTCTCTGCTTGAAAAACATTATCCTATGTTTATTTGTCTGTATTGTTATTTTGTTTTAGGTGTTTTTAATTTGTAGAAATGGTATTATTTAATGTTTAATTTTATTTCTTACTATTTTCACGAAATACTCTAATTTTAGTACCTACTAATATTACTCTGCATATGTCTTATCTGTTGCTTTTAACTGTTTAATATTTTATGAGGTGCCTCCACTACATATTACCTACTGATGAGAGGGTGTCTGTGTACTCAGATTGGACCTTCATTTCCCAGACCTTAGACCTCTATCTCTAGTGGACTAGATAGAACCCTACATACTGTAAGTCCCAGCAGTACTCACACAGCTCTTAAATTAGAAGTGAAGGCTCCAGGCACCCCTCTATCTCTATCTCTAACACTCAGAGCTGTGCTGATACTACCTACCTTGAAATTAACATAGATAATTTTGCTATCTCCTTCATTCCTAATTTTGCCACCCCCTAGAAGGAGCCACACATTCCTAGGATTCTCATCCTAGATTATGAATAGTAGAATTCATACCTTGCATTCTAATTTCCTTCTGGCTCTTTTCATCCTTTATTCTGTCCCCATTTTTTATAACATTTCTAGAAGCCCCTCTTGCCTTTCAAGCAAATAGTCTGACAACAGCAGAAAGCCTTATAGCCTCATTCTCTTCTCTGGAAGTTGTTTTTTGTTGTTGTTGTTGGTTTTTGGGGTTTTTTTTCTTTTTTTGTTTAACTTTCTTAAGACCAAGCTCTGATCTCCTTTAAGCATACTGATTCCCCTGTAGCCTTTTAAAATTGTGGTGAATTTTTTTTCTCCTCTAGCCATGAGCCTTGAAGTGAGCTAGGAGTCTTTCTTGCTTCATATTTCCACTTCCAAACTACTCTTCCTCCCTCTTGTACAAATACTCCGAGCTCTGACTCTTTGTTGATAAGATAATACGAGTTTGTTTTTTGTTTTTTTTTAGTCATCTACACACACACACAGGTTATCTCTCTCACTTATTCAAGGTTAACTCCTGTCATACTATCATATTCCTCAACACTACTTTGGTCCTAATTCCTGATGATTTCTGTATCTAGAGTTAGGATCACACCAACACCCTGGCCTGTACTTCCTTGAACTTCTTTCCCTATTCTAGTGTTTACTCTTGTCTTACCACCTACCTCAGCCAGTCACTCACTGAATATGCCCCATTACCAATATGTACCATTACCTCTCCATGCACTCAATTTCAATTATCCTGCTCTCTGACCACCATGTCCTTTCTTATTAAGCTAATCCCTTCTGGCACAAGATTCTAGCAATTGTTTAGTCCCACAGGGACTGCCAATCCATTAATCCTACCAATATTTCATGCTTCTTCAGCCTCCTCAGGTATTTAACTCCTCCTTGTCAAGATAAATTTTGCAGGAAATCACAAACATTGTAATCACTTCCTTGCACATGCTTTCAATTCTTTTGTGCCTCTCTCACTTTCTTGTGGCTCCAACCTGGTAAAATATTATCATTCCTTTATCTTTATTAGCTCCTATGTGGTCTACTTGACACCCTTTGAACTGAATGCACTTTCCCCAGATATCTATATAGGTTGCTCCTTTTCCTTCTGTAAGACTTGACGAAAGTGTTATTTCCTTAAGGCCTGCTCTTTCTCCTTTTGAAATATTGCAGTACTCCTCCCTACCCTTTGGTTTCCTATCTCCCTGTCTTCCTGTTCTGCTGTATTTTCCTCCATAACAGTTATACTTTCTAATATACTATTCTTTTCTTTATTTAATTTATCTACTATTCTCCCTTCCCTATCCTCTCAGATACAGGATAGAATGTGAGCTCTAGTTACCATTGTCTGGGATTTTTGTTTGTTTGTATGTTTTTCATGGAAGTATTCTCAGTTCCTAGAACAATGTTTGGTTCATAGAAGTAATTTAATAAATATGAAACCATATATTCAATAAATGAATGAACAAATGCAAATTGCCTCCAATAACTGGTGCTTGTAGCACAGATAGTCCTGACCTGGGCACAAATGTGCCTTTCCCCTTCTAGATATTTGTGAGAATTTCCAAGTATTTTCCCAAAGCTGAAATAACTCCTAATTGGAGGTATCAGTACTAAAACCTCATACATATATATATATTAGTTCTTCCCATTGCACTATTTTGCCTCAGAGCAAATTTATTTTCATATGATGCTTAACTGAGAAAATATTTGTCCTCCAGAATTTGTGATATGTTGTACTTCTATTAAAATGTTATTACCACATATACATTTATTATAAATATAGTAGAGACACTGAATAGAAAAAACTTGTGACTCCAGATCTCAGATTTCTATAATAGAGAATGGATAATGATACAAAATGATTCAATTCATTCCCAGGCTACTTTCAAAAAGGATAGATAATTTCATAAAATAAAATTTATATATATGTTCTTTCCTAGGTAAGATGATTTGCTATAATTGCCCTATTGGAACTTTAACTAGCTCTTGGAAGCAAAGGGAATTTTTTTTTAATTAAAAAGGGTATTGTCTGTCTATCTTCTATAGCAAGGCACTTTGCTGCAGCAATTTACTTTGTAACAACACCATGTTCAACACAGTACCAACCACTATTACAGTTATAGTATCTAGATTATACAAGGCTCTGTACTCCAGGAAGTTTAAATTCTTGAGCCTATGCATGTAGACGTCTTCTTTATAATATATTTACATGTTATGTAGCATATTTGAGAGTGATTACACAGCTGGTAGCAGTTTGATTTATGTTTAACATAACTTCATATTCATTTTGTAAATTTCTCTCCACATTGCTAATTAAGACGTCAATGGCTATTCTAAAAGGTATTAAATCAGCAAGAAGTGTTCAAATGTCTTATTAGAAACTCAAAATATTCAATTGTGCTAACCTAGGTGATTCATGTAGCACCATATCTACTCTTTCTTATGAGTCTTAAAAAATCTTGATGGAATGTGTAGTAAACCACATATATTTCCTAAAACCTTTGTAGATGTTCATCTTCCTGGCAGCATTTCTCCCTGCACAAACTGAAAATGGTATTCAATTTTAAAGTGCAAAATAAAGACCCCATAATAACATCCTCTTAATGATAAAGGAGGGAAGCTGGTAATATTTTCTCCAGTATTATTTTACCACTTGGTTAATGAATGTAACCATGATGGCTAATTGCTTTCTAGAATGTAGAAAAATTATTAACAAGCTTTTTTTTTGCTTTCCTAAAGATGGATCAGTTCAAGTCACCGGTTTAAGACATGAACTGCAGGATACTTAAGTAAGTGGTAGTTGAAGTAAATAGAACTTTTTCAAAAAATAAATCAGATTTAGGATCATCTTTGAGATTCAGGAAATACATTAATTTTGATCATCTCAGACTACTCGGATTGGCACTATTATGAGAATTGAAGAACTGACTCAAACTTAACTTACTATTGGCTTAAACATTGGCTAATAATTCTAAAAGTGTCTTGAACAGTGTGAGAGTTTGAATAACGCCCCCTCCCCAATATATTGACATCCTAATCCCTACAAACTGTGAATGTTACCTTATATGGAAAAAGAGACTTATCAGATATGATTAAGGATCTTAAGGAGAGATTACCCTGTATTACCTGAGTGTGCACTAAATGAAATCACAGGTCTCCTTGTATGGGGGAGACAGAGACATTTGACACAGAAAAGAAGACCATGTGACCAAAGTAGATGAAAATAGAGGGAGGCAGAGGGCAGCAGAGTCAGATAAAGATAGTTCTCTGCTGGCTTTAATGTTGGAAGAATGGGCCATGATTTATGCTCCCCCATTCTTTGCATGCCTGTGTCACAACATCTAGTTACTGTCATCCAGGAAGTGGTACTTCTGTTTTCTACTGTGGTAGGGAGAGATTTGGAGGTCTATCCTCACTTCTGATTTTACTGCAGAAAACATCTACAATGACTTTAATTCTGGTTTTAAGATTTCTCTGGAATTTTTTTTCAGTTCTGAATATTTGAGAGTGATAAGGTTCAGGACATGCTACCTCAAAATATGGCATATTGGTGTTTTGAATATTTTAGGCTCAAAGAGTTTGAGAAAACAGCAGAAGCAGGAAGGTCACTGACCTTCTCTTTCCTCTCCCTTCTTTCGTGAAACAGGTCATAAAACCTTCACGTGAAAGGTGTCCTATCTATACTCAGAGGAAAGGAGCATCCATATCTCTGAAGACAAAAGGATGCCAAAAAGAATCCTAACAAATAGGCTTGCTTAGCTTCTCCAAGGTTACTACAATTCCTCCATACTACTCAACCTATCTCATTCCTCTACCACTGCCCATGCTCATCAAACCTAGCGTAAAATACACAGGTCTGTTTCTTTGGGTCTTTATTTCCTTATTAATTTTCCTGTGCCACATAAAATTTATATTAAATAAACTTTTATGCTTTTCCATTCATCTGGCTTTGTTTAACTTTCAGACCCAGTCAGAGACACCATGAGGTTCAAGGAAAACTTTTTTCTCTCCTTCAAGAGTAAAAAGCAGGAAGTATATGTAGACTTCTCATGCTGGATAAAGAGCTATGACTCTTGTTATGCACGCTTACTCATAAGAAATAAAAATAATAGAATATACCTAACGTGCCTCAGAATTAAGAACAATTTCATCATTCACCTTCTGTTTCCTAAGAAGATTTTAATAGATCTTTAATGTTGCTAATTATTTTCACTTCCATTCACTATTTCCATAATATCATTGTGGAAGCTTCAGTACTAAGCCTATTTAAATGTCTAAATATGAAAATAATAAGGCATTTATGATCATTTCTCAGCAGAAGCTAAAAATACCCAAAGTACCTGTTCTCAGGATGCTTCCATTTTATTCAGTCTAGACAGACAGGAAGGAAACAAATAGAGGACAGTGTGGAAGGAGCTAGTATTACAAGGAAAAATAAGGCACAGCTTAATAGAGACTTCTCATTTTCACCAAAATTCACAATGTACTCTTTTACCTGAGAAAGTACAGCTACACTGCATCAGCCAGCCTCCAGTTGAGGTCAAGTGTAGTCATATGATGGAGTTTCATTCACTGAAATATGCTCAGAAGTTACATGTACAGCCTTCAGGTCTGGCCCATAAACACACAAATCAAAATAAAAAACTGCTATGCTCCCTTTGTTTTCATGCTTGTCATCTTCTGACTAGCATGGATGGCAATGACCCCAGTAAGCTTGAAAGCTACATGAAAATTGTTGGCTGGCTCCACTCAGCCTGAGACTCTGAGCAAAGATGTGAAGGAGAGTCATATCACTGCCATACCTGCATGCTCCCTGTTAAGTGAGCAAAATATTAACTTTTATTGTGTTCATGTCTGTGGGACATACATATTTACATGATATTTCACATGGGCTGGTTAGAGAAGCCTCCCTAATAAAGAAAGTCTTAGAGTCCTAATGAAGGGAGAGGCTAAGTCATGTGTCCATCAAAAGCAAAATGAAACTGCCAAATCGAGATATAATTGCAAAGAACTGGAGGCAGAAGTATTTTTGTTGTTTTTAAGGAACAGCAAGGAGGCTTGTGCTGGAGCACAAGCCCCAGGTGGGAGGAAGTGAGGTCAGAGATGTATGTATCATGGTGCCATGTGATATAGAGCCTTGAAGACCAGGATAAACTTTTTGAATTTTGCTCTGTGTGAGATGGACAGCCAGCGATGTAACATAATCTAATTACATGTAAAAATCCTATCTTTCATGTTGATAATTGAATATATGAGGCAAATGATTAATTAGAAGATTATTCTAATATAAGCATTTAATGTTTTATTTTTCCTGCGAAACACTGCTTTAGCTGCATCCAATAAACTTTGATGTGTCTTTTTGCTTTTCATTCAGGACAAATATTTTTTAAATTTCCCTGAGACTTCTCTTCTTTGGCCCGTGTCTTCACAGAAATGTGTTGATCAATTGCTAAATATTTGATGCAGTTTCCAGATATCTTACTGTTATTGATTTTAGTTTAATCCATTGTTATCTGAGATAATCTTTTGTATGATTTCTATTTCTAAAAATCCGTTAAGAGTTGTTTTATAGCCCAGAATATGGTCTATCTTGGTGCATGTTTCATATGTACTTGATAAGAATTTTTATTCTGTTGTTGTTAGGTGAACCATTGTATAATATTGGTCAAGTGTGTAGATAGGTTTTTCAGGTCTCCTATATCTTACTGATTTTCCATCTACTCTTTTGATCAATTACTGAAAAAGGAATATTGAAGTCTCCAATTATGATTGTGGATAATGCTTTCATTTTTTCTTTTTATTCTATCAGATTTACTTCATGTATTTTGAAGCTCAGCTTTTACATGCACATGCATTGAGGATTTTCAAATAATCTTAGATAACTACTACTTTTTCATAGTGTAATGTCTCTCTTTATCCTTGATAATGTTCCTTGTTCTGAATTCTGCTTCATCTTATATTAATAGAGGTATTTCAGCTTTCTTTTAATTAACATGCACAGGCATATTTATAAGGGGTTTGAGGGAATTGGGGGCTGATCAAGGAAAAAGATATGACCATGAGGTGGCACTTTATTGGGTGACACTTTGACAGGTTTGTACTGTGTGGGAGCACAGGAAGGCCCTTCCCATAGGAATCTGTCCAGAGGCTCATATAGGCTTGTTCCTCAGAAGTGGAGAAGGGCAGGAGAACTCCCAAGAGAGGGGGCTTATGTGTCCAGGTGACAGCATGTTAGAGAGCTTCAGAAGGGCAGCAGCGGTTTGGGGTCTTTATGGCCAGGTCTTAACCTATCTATTGCTAGAGGTGAGGTTTTATGAGTATGCAAAGAAAGCAGGCTCCAAATGGCTAAAAAAATCTGCTTGTTTGAGCTCTTTTAAAAATAATTGGATGTGTAAATATTTTAGTTTGGACCAGGTGGCTTTTGAGCAAATGGGTTGCAGCCTGCAGTGAAGAAATAAATAACCTAGGAGCCAGTATACAGAAGCCATCTTCTTGTCTCATTTATAAAACAGTTCATCCCTGGTCCCAAGTTGTTTTGTAATCTAAAGTGTATGTTGTTTTATATTGTTTGAATTTGGAGCCAGTGATAAGGCATTCCCAAGACCCAGAATCCTATAAGAGCACAAACTAGGATTTTCAAGCTCTGTCACAGCCAGTCTGCCCTTTTAGTGGGGAAAGCCTGGAGGATGGATCAGAAAAGGAAAAGACTTTGATTTGCTCCATCTGTTCAGTCAGCAGAGTGACACTGTGACCACTTTGGTCCACAACGGACCCCCTCACATGGGGGTCCTGGGTACCTGTAAAACTTGGTGATTGTTTTCTACCCACATGAGGCAAGATGTGTCAAAAGTGCACAGACTGATTTCTTGTCTGGTTCTTGCACTAGATCCTTAAGGACAGACTGGAACTCAGGGTGAGAGGGAAGACACATGTTTTCTCTTCAAGTGAGAATTGGCCTCTCCTTCTTGGCCCTTATGTCTTTTCCATTTTTATTACTTTGTGTGTGGCCACCAGCAAGGAAGGTAAGTGATTCCAGTCCCCTTATGATGACACCATGCTGCTTTTTTTCTCTAGAGGGCACCGGGGCTCTTCTCCAAGGTTCCTCTGTCTCCTCTCACTGGTTCTTCCCTCTATCTCATCTACCCAGGAGTCTGGACTCCATCTTCCTCTGTGGGAGGCACCCTCCTGAGAAGCTTCTGTGAGCAGGGTCCACCACAAGGCTCCTGGTTTGAAGCACTGTTTCAGGACAATAGCTATCTCCTCTGGAGTCTGGGAAGAGGCAGGAATATAAGCATCCCTGCTTTTAATCACTTTAAATAATGCTTTACCTGGCTCAGCCCAAGGATGGGGGTCTTGATATTCCTCTGGAGAGGTGCTAGAATGACTCTGTCCCTAACAATAGATCCAGGATAGACAGCAGCAAAGCCGTGCTAGCTGTTTACAAAGGCTCCTCTCCAAGCTCTGCTTAGTAGAGACCTCTGCTGTGCCGTCTCTGCCTTAGGGGCTCCTTAATCTGCCATTAGGGTACCTAGGGCCATGACATCCTCATCTCAGAGAAGCTCAAACTGCCAAAAGGAGCTCATCCTGCTATAGCCTATTATGAGGTCAGGGACAGCCCACACTTGGTCCAGAAGCATGCTCTCCCTCCCCTTTTCTATTTAGACCCATAGGTCTTACAATGTCCAGTAGCTGCCAAGTGGAGATCCATAAAGCAAAGTCCACTGTGTGCAGTTTGAAATTATTTCAAAAGGCAAAAGTAAAAACTGTCTGGGAAAGCTAAATGTTGATGAAATCTGGATAAATGTATGAAATAATATTCTAATAACAATAGTGATTAAAATATGTGATGTTTTCTTTGTAGGAAGTTTGTCAGGAAGTTGCAGAGAGGTTCATTATTCTGATAGTAGCTTAATCAAAGTTACCTGAAAAAACATTCTTTACAATACCAATTATTATGGAGATGGAAAAGCAAATGTTTGGTAAATAAATATTTGCAGAGCCATGCAGAGACTATGGGACACAAGAGTGGGCTCTGACGTCTAGGCTCTGCCTAGAGTTACCTCCACCACACATAGCCCATATTCTTTGCATATATCTCTGGTAATAGCTCTATTTATCTACAACAAACCCTCTATCTAAATTATTTTGGGCAGTGAGGGGGAAGGTCAAAGTTTCTTCCTAAGTCTTTTGGGTCTTCGTGTTTTTAAGCTCAAAATAATTCACATGTCAAAGAGACATTTTGGGGTGGCAAATTTTGTTCCCCTACACAATATTCTAAATCCTATTCACAAAATTCTGAAGGCCAAAAAGCAATGTCCTCACTTTCCAGATAAGAAGCCTGAGTTTCAGCATGTTTAGGAATCTTTTCCAAAAGCACACAGCTAACTAAGTGGGATTGCTGAGACATGAACTCAATATTCGTGAATCTGGCTTCAGCCTTTCCACTGTATCCCAAAATGATCCAGGTTTTTATCCTTAAAAAAAAAAATACTCAATTGAGATTGTCTTTTGATTATCAGTGCTCTCTGAACTTGCTCAGGGGAAAACATAATTGTTATCATCAAACGTAAATTTCAAGAGTAATCATCTCCTTTTACCATCCTCTCCCTGCCTTCCACCATGACATTGTAGTCCAGAAAATATGATGTAGGTACTGTAAAAAATTTCTTTAATATCTCTACATTTCCTCATTCATTCCAATTTCCCTTTTAAGGTAATGCTCATACACTCTCTAGATATCATATTATGTATTTCTTCTGACATTTAGTATTGAGCACCAATCTCTGCTGCAGGTAAGTCCTTGAGAAGTTGTCAATAATCTGTGTTTTTAAATATTATCATGTTTATGTTGAGTATTTGAATCTTAAACATTATATAATTCACTTTAAACTTGGTACTTCTATTTATTTATTTTTTTAAATTGTATGCCATTCTCATGTGAAGGAATGATTAAACACCAATCTGAGCCAGTTCTAACAAGTGGTTTATTCTCCCATTACAGTGTGTGGCCATGTGTGACTATGACTTTTAGGTTAGAGCTCCCAGAGAACACTTGATAATTGAATTCGTGCTTATCAAATTGAAGTTTGAAAAATTTAGTGCTATTAGATTGATTTTTTTTTAAGGAGTACATATAGATATACTAGAGTCCCAGTTGGAACCAAAATCTTAAAAAAACAGCTCTAGTGTCAAAACTTACTGTTCATGGGTATGAAACTTCTGGTTTTGAAAAATCTAAATTAAATACTTGTCTTGATATAATATGAAATTTTTACAAGTAGAATATGTATATATGTGCTAATTTTCTTAAAAATACAAAAATTCTTGTGTTGTTTCACCTTGCTAACAAGAAAAAGGAAAAAGAAAGGAAAATCACAGCTAGATGTCTACAAAATAAAGTCAAGGAACATCTTTATAATTTGGATCTTTGTAGATAAGTAAGAAATGGATTCTAGATTATCTTCTAATACAGCATAACATAGTTTTAGGAATATGGATTTGAGAGACAAGCTACCCAATTATTATGCTCTGCTCAACCACTTACTAGCTATGTGATTGGGATAATATTCTCTGTGCTATGTGTTTCCTTCTTCTATAACACAGGACTAATAAAATTATCTTCTTGTATTTTTTAATAAGATTAATTTAAAAATATGCAGAATGCTTAGAACCTCTCTTGGCATATAATTAACACTATAAAATTATTTGCTTTCTTAACTCTCTTTTGCTAGGTGGTTTGAAGGCACAAATTCTACCCTAAATTTCCATAAATAATTTGTTCACAATTATATTAGAGACAAAGAAAAACCTGTGTCATTCTTTAAAATCAAGAAAAAGTAAATGATATGTGTTACCATTGCTTCTATTCAACATTGTATAATAATAGGTACTACCCAGTAGAGTAAGTAAAGAACTTTTTCTTTAAATAAAATGTATAAGGATTGTAGGAGTGTACATTCACTTTCTTGCCCTGGGGCTACATCCAGCTCTCACAGGGTTCGGCATGACACTGATACACTCTAGTAATGCCATTACATTGATTGGACTTGGTGAACAGAAAGTGGTAGGTACCTTAAATGCCTGTAAGTGTGCCAAAGAATGGATTGTTTGAAGTTTTTAGGGGTCTGTGGTCTGGGGCATGTGGTAAAAATAAAGTGACAGTGAATTGCACTCCCTATTGTTAAGAAAGCTCTTGGTGAATTTCTTTAGATTTTGGAGGAAGTCTACACCAAACTAGGGGATACTATTTCAACCTACTTATCATGTGACTGAGAAGTCTGACAGTTTCAAGTCACAGAAAAAAAGAGAACTTTGTAGCAGGTTCAGGTTGCAATGCAAGATGCCTTCTGTTTGTGCCATATGTCCCAGGAAACCAATGGTGTTAGAGACATCACAGTTGTATAACGATGATGTGTGGAGTCTCTAGTAGACCCAATAGCAGACTTCTGGGAAGGTTATGGAGAAAGGCAATGCCATTTGTGTCCAAAAACAAAAAAGAAAGAAAGAAAACGAAACAAAACTACTTTCTTTCTGTAGAAAAACTCCTGGCATGCTCTGGGTTTCTGACCATGGGCTCTGCATTTTCCATTTGGAGTTGAGTATTATTAGATCTACTAAACATAAGCCACAAGAACAAATAAGCAAGCAATTGTACAGTGGAAATGGTATAGTGAGAATTGAACTTGATCAAATCCAGAAGGCATGAGTAAAATTACATGATTTTGTGGCCCACATTTTCATAATACTTATCCATATTACACTGATATCTCTCTTTCACCTCACACTTATGGTCTCATGGGGCTTTTCTACACCTGTCTTATTTCCAAGATAGATTAGCATAATAGGCTGGTCTCTAGCTGAAAAGAGACCACTGCCATACACCAAGCAGGAATGGCTCTAAAGGACAGTGGTAAAAAGAATTCCTCCCAGCATGGCTGTGAGTAATAATCTTGTTACTAAATTCACATGGGTTGAGAAGTGGTCTGGAGTATGGCTAATGTTGAATAACTGGAACAGATTTTCAGGGGCCTGGAGAAAAGGTTAGAAGGATGGAGACAAGGAAATCTGAGGAAGAAACATCTGGATTGATCTATAGGTGTTGCACAATTTATCCATCAAATTGCATCCACCACTGAGGAATCACTAACCAAGTAGGTGGAAAGAATGACTTAATCTCTTTCCCAGTCACATCAGTAATGGCACGATGGGTCTATGAAAGGGGTAGTCATGGAGCTGAGTGTATGTCTGAAACTCATTTATCTGATTTCCTGCCTGGTAATAGCAGTGACAAAACAATCACAGCAACCACATTACAAGCCAAAGAACAAAGGCTCAGAATCCCTGGGGAGAAAGGTGTTGGTCACCCTATAGTGTCTGTGGCATGGAATATAGTTTTTATTTTTATTTTTTTCCCACAAACTCTCTTGTGTCTTTGTAAAAAATGTGCTTTGCCACCACCTGTGACAGATTGGGTTTTATGTAAGGCATGAGGAAATCTGAATGGTACAAGAAATGGACTGCATGGGATATTTCTTGTGTGTTGTTTGAGATTCTCTTGCCTTATGTCACCGTGGGGACAAATAGCTTGGGGCAGTCTTCAACCAGTTTTGCTTAGATGCAGTCTGACAGTGCTCTACTAATTGTTGCTTCAGGTACGTTTGTCTTCCTACCATAGGGCTTGTCTGTGGGTGGACCATGGAAACCATTTTGGCATCCTTCATGTATAACTCATGGAGAGTGGTTAATCTCTAGAGGGCAACCCTTGGCCAATAACTATGGAAGCCAGGTGTTAAATGCTTCCTTTTTTCTTCCCATAGCCACAGAGATATTGGGTGTTTTTACTAAAGCTTCTCACAAGAAGATGAAACAACCAGCTATGTATGGGTGGCAAACTCAGTAACGCATCCCTCTATTTTCTCTACCTTTTTTGCTTCATTCTCTCTATCCTTCATTCCTACTCTCTGGCATCATATTCTCAAGTAAACTTTTTGTTCATGAGCCTTGTCCTTAGGTTCTACTATTAAAGGCTAGGCAACAACCTAATAAAATAGCATTTGCAAAGCCACCAGTTGAACACAGAGGAAAAAAAACCTAGCAATTTATTTTTCTAGTTTCTTGAGCTTAACACTTACTTGGTCATTCAAAAATCATTTATTAATCAAATGTATGTATTGTGTAAATATGTATGTTACACATATGTGTGTGTGAATATGAGTGTGTGTATACACACACACACACACATAAACATAGGCTTTGTTTTATCCACTGGTTTAGGGGAACAACTTTGAAAAGGAAAGAGGGAGAGTGTGTGTTCTCAGAAGCTTAATAGAGGTCTGATCCAATATATGAAACTGTAATTCAAGAACAAAAAATGAGAGTTGCAGACATTTTCTTTACATGTTTTGCTTAAGTATACTATGTTTATATTCCTTTAGATGAGTTCACCTGCAGTCTGTAGACTACTTAATAACTAATTTAAAAAATACTAGCATATATTTGTGGTAGATCTAGTACAAATTTTGTCCAACTTAAAATCAGGTATATTCTTAGCATTGCTTTTTTTCTTCTTTATTACGTCTTGGTTATTTGTTCATTAGATTGAGGCACATTTAAGGTCCAGAGATTAATCTTGTAAGCAGGTTACCACTAGAGATGATTGTTAAAGTTTTGTAGTTATTATTGTTTTATTATTTAAAAAACAATTGTATTATTAAGGAAGTTTAATTTTGAGCCTATACATTTTGTATTTGCTAAATGCCTTACTCTTTGTGAGGTCACATAACCAGGAAGCATCTTTGTCCAAAATGACAAAAATAAAACCAAATATAGAAGGAAAGAAACAAACCAAAACACTTAGTAGCCAAAACTAACATTGTAACATGCAAATAGGGCTAATAATATATTTTATCATATGAGAGTTAAAATGATTACATATTCATTCTGAAGTGATAAGTAAATGTAAATACAAGTGTCTATTCATAATTGTACAAGAAAAATAAACACGCTTCTAATGCATAATTTTATAATGTCCAATATGAGAGTCTAATACATGAGAATGAGAAAATGGAAAGGAATCTCACTTATTCAGTAACATGGGAGATTTGTAAATTTTTCCAGATAACATATTTATTTATTTTAAGTGTGAAATAATTTTAATATAAACATTTCAAATATTATTTAAAAATGTATCACTCATATTTCAAACTTTATTGAAGAAAGTATGTTAAACATAGTTTAAGCTTTTGTACTTTTTTTCTTTTGACACATCTGTTTTTTTATCTTCATTCTCATTGCCATCATTTAATTCATACCCTAAATGACTAACTGCAATATCATAATTTTCCTTGTTCATTTCTCTGTGTTCACCTTCATTAATATTTCCCATCTTCATAGCCATATAACATATGCAGCGATTTTTATATTTAACTCAATGATATTTTGTATTGCTTATAGTATTTTATGCATATTAATTTTGACTCTCCAACATACAACTACATCATAAACTCCTTAAAAGCAAAGGTAATAGCCGCTATTTTATCAGTACTCTATTTTTAAATCCTAGAAAAATATTGAACACATGCCTTCTGAAAAAAAATAACTATTTTTGCAATTAAATTCAACTATAGTTATTTGAAAAATAGCATCTTATACTAGTTTCATATGAGTGGTTTCAAACTTTGTAAAGCCACAAAACACTTGTGTAGAATGAAACTTACCTTAAACAAGAAAAATATTGGGGGTAGCAAAACCACACAAATTTTCCTTGCTTTCAATCAGATGACATTTGATGTATGTGAATTTTAAAATGTCTTCTCTATAATATTTCATCTTGTTAAATTCTTGTACTGGCTGATCCATTATTTCATAATATAAAAATGTCAAAAATATAAAAATATTTTCCTATGATTAGTATTTTAATAATTTACCACTTATATAAGCCTTGTGTTTCAACTATATTTAAAGATGTGTTTTGGGTAGTTTAGTGGATCAGAAATAATGCAGGCATCCATTCAGCAAATGTTCACTAAGCACCTTGTATGTGTTCTATAGGCACTGGAAATAAAGTGGTAAAAAGAACAAAACATGCAGAGTCCCTATTTTGAGGAATCTTGAGTTTTGGTGGGAAAACAAATATAAACACACACATAATGTCAAGTGTAGTTAGGACTATGGAAAAAAAAGAAGTGAGGTAAAACTGAGCAAGATGAAGTAGATTGAGTGGCTGCTATATTTAGTAGTGTGGTTAAGTGTAATTCCTTGGTAAAGTTGAATTTGAGCAGAAACTGGAAGGTGATAAGGTGAAATGTTGTCTGCTCATTTCAGAAGCTAGTTTATTTCTTTGTTCTTAAGCAGCGTTGTCTGTTACGTTATAGATTTAGTGGAGGCCATTTTATTATAAGCAGAGCTTTGATGCTGTTAAGATTCTCCTCAATTCCAGTCTGATGTCCAAGTTCAAGTGGAAAAAGGACTCATGAGTATCCACTTATTTAGAAAGACATGAGAAAGCTATTTGTATCTAAAGCACTGTGATTCCCACAGAGAAGTGACTGTGTGAAGCTCCAGGATTGAAATGTAGCACATTTAATTATTTGTTCATAGAACTGCAAAGCTTAATAATAAAATAATATTAACTATGTGTGATGAGTATACATCAAACACTTTTCTTGTGTTATTAAATTAGAGTAAGAACTTAAATGTTTATATGTAGTTTATATCTTCCTCTCAAGGGTGCCGTAATGACTCATTGTCTTCATGGGATGCAGCTTTGAATAAATTGAGCATTTAAGAGTTTGAAGTCTGGCTCAAATATAACAGTAGCTTACATTTATAAATAATCATTATTTAAGCAACTCAAAGCTTCTTATGGATCTTTCTTGTTAGTCCATACAACTTTAAGGAAAATTTAAGAGACCACGTCCACTGCCTCTTTTCAGGGACTAAAAGTAAGGCAGTCAGATTAGCTACCTTGCCCGGGGTCAGTCAACCTCACAGGAGAGCTGAGAATAGAATGAGCCTAGCTTTTCCAAGGAGCTAGTTTCACAATCTTGCTCCACTAGAAGAAGAGTGTGCTTTTTGTCATTCCCCAAGGCAGAAAGGTAAAAATAAAAAATTGCCTATGTCAAAGTCTTGCCACCTTTAGAAAGGTTAGCTTTCTCATCGTTCACAAAGTAGGCTTTGTTTGGTTTTTATAAAGGGATCCAGAAACTATAATAAAACTTTTGGAAACCATTGACTTGATTGATATATCAACGTCAATGTTTTCTATAGAGTAGACATGGCATTACACTGGGTGTTGTTCATAAAAAAATTTTGCTAATCCAGTCTGTAAAGTGGCCATTAGATTAATTTAACAAGGTCATTGAAACCTACTTAGTAGGTGTGGAATATGTATCAGGAGAGGTAATGATATTTATAAAAGGTTTTGCTCCTTGTTCTACTGAAAAGGAGCTTCTAGCATAGTCAGGGTAATAACTACATCTATATAGCATGTTGCTCATGCCATATTAATATTATATACAAAGTATTGTGCTACTTCAGCAGGGGGAAAATCACCCATCTATTGGGTTTACCAAAGGTTTCATGAAATGCTAATCGAAACTTGGATTTTGATAGGCAGATATAAGGAACAGTGGAGACTACAAGAGAAAAAGCATATTGTGTGGTCACCCTCAGATAGGGGCTGAACCCTAGCAATTTGTGCTGCGAGCAGGATGTCTAGGTGATGACCACCACTACAGGAGGTCTTTCTTCTCTAGCTTTGCTCTGTTAACCAGCTCTGCTTGCTGCGTTCTGGAGAACATGCACTTTGAACCGCGGCTTGTTGGCTGCAGTGCGCACTGAGCTGTGTTGCTGCCTGCTGGCAAGCATGCCCTTTCACCTGTGCTCCCTAGTGCCGCTTTGTGCTGTATCTGTCAAACCTACCAAACCTCTGTTACAGATTCAACTGTGACCAAAGTCAGAAATTTCAATAATTGGTATTTAGGAACAGCAATACATGCTTGGAACCCTTCTTGAAGTGGCCCCGGGTTGCTTACCTCTACCTGTGCCCATCTGTGTGTCTCAGATTAAATTGTGTGCCTCAACTCCAACATAAGGAACAACTGACACTAGGCTTAGAGGAATGACTCATCCTGTGACCACTGGTTGTATGTCTTATCCAGGCATTGGGTCCTGCTCTGCAGAGCTCTCAGGAGAAAGAATAGTCACCATGCAATCTATAGGCACATCGGGCATAAGGAAGAGTAAGTAGTTAGTTACCATGTGGTGTGAGAGCCACACTCCTAAAAGCAGATGACTCACCAAGCATTCTACAATATGTCTTGGCGGCTGCTGCTGCCTACGCCTCTGTTGCCAAAACACAACACACAGTATATAAAATTCTTGGGATTTTCCAGAAATACACATATCCAAAGGAGGACTGGTACATAGAAGTGCATATGAACATGGAGTGGGAAATAAGAGTAATAATAATGACAGTGACAGAAGTAGAAATTGCTATCGGTGGTGAACTGTGTGCCAAGGACCAGAAAACTAGTATAAAATCATCAGTGGTCCTTCAAAACTAGACTTAGGGTTTAAGATATTAGTAGGGAACGTTGAACTATTGAAATTTCTGAACAGAGCTGAGTTTTAGAAACATTAATCCGGCTGTGTTGTAATACTATCACAGGCTTTCTAATCAATCAGTTAACCAATCCATTATTTTTAAGTAGATTTGTTAAAAAATAACCGTACACCAAGTTTTAGAGTCACCGTTTTAGGTTACTTGATACAATAGTTATATAGATATTTGATCATTTGTAAGAATTAAAATTCAGGCCCTCCTACTCACTATTGTGTGACCTTGGGAAAGTTATCTCCCTGCACTCAGGTTTTCTAATCTTTAAGACTGGGATAGTAATTGACCCTACCTCATAGGACTATGGTGAGAATTAATTAATTTAGCATATTTAAAGTATTTACAACAGCGTCTTACACATAGTAAACTCTGATATAGAGGTTGTCATTTTAAAAATATTTATTTAGTAATATCCACTCAACAAATATTTATTGAGTGCTTAAATTCCAGGTATTGTTTTAATTTCTAGCAATATGGCAGTGAATAAACTGATGAAGCAAACCAACTGTCCTCGTGTATTGTTAACAAAATAAATAACGTTGTCCTCATGTAACAAAATTGATGTATTTTGGGTGTTTGGGGTTTGAGGAAACAGAGGAGGATTTTGAAATAAAGATTATCATATATTTTGCTGCTATACTGAGCTGTTCAACATCTAGACTCCCTTCCTCTTTGGGAGGAGTGCCCAATAGAGCCCGGGTAGGAGGCAAGATCCTACCTCGCACTAGGAAATTTGAATTTTCTGTAATTTCTTCTTTTTGCCCTCTAGCAGTTGAAGCACTGGAGTGTGACTGAGGTTCTCCCAGTCAGATGCCCTCAACAGGCACTAATAAAGAAGGAACAGGGGAGATTAACCAAAATGGCGGAGTAGAAGGACGTGCTCTCACTCCCTCTTGCGAGAGCACCAGAATCACAACTGGCTGCTGGACAATCATTGACAGGAAGACCCTGGACTTCACCAAGGAGGACACCCCACGTCCAAGGACAGAGGAGAAGCCACAGTGAGACGGTAGGAGGGGCGCAATCAGAGTAAAATCAAATCCCATAACTGCTGGGTGGGTGACTCACAGACTGGCGAACACTTATACCACAGAAGTCCACCCACTGGAGTGAAGGTTCTGAGCCCCACCTCAGGCTTCCCAACCTGGGGGTCCGGCAAAGGGAGGAGGAATTCCTAGAGAATCAGACTTTGAAGTCTAGTGGGAATTGATTGCAGGACTGTGACAGGACTGGGGGAAACAGAGACCCCACTCTTGGAGGGCACACACAAAGTAATGTGTGCATCGGGACCCAGGGGAAGGAGCAGTGACCCTGGGGGAGACTGAACCAGACCTACCTGCTGGTGTTGGGGGGTCTCCTGCAGAGGCGAGTGGTGGCTCTGTTTCACCGTGGGGATAAGGACACTGGCAGCAGAGGTCCTGGGAAGTTCTCCTTGGCGTGAGCCCTCCCAGAGTCTGCCATTAACCCCACCAAAGAGCACGGGTAGGCTCCAGTGTTGGGTTGCCTCAGGCAAAACAACCAACAGGGAGGGAACCCAGCCCCACCCATCAACAGCCAAGTGGATTAAGGTTTTACTGAGCTCTGACCACAACAGCAACAGGGAGGGAACCCAGCCCCACCCATCAACAGTCAAGTGGATTAAGGTTTTACTGAGCTCTGACCGCCACAGCAACAGTCAGCTCTACCCACCACCAGAGACTCCCATCAAGCCTCTTAGATAGCCTCAACCACCAGAGGGCAGACAACAGAAGCAAGAAAAACTACAATCCTGCAGCCTGTGGACCAAAAACCACAGTTACAGAAAGACAGAGAAGATGAAAAGGCAGAGGGCTATGTACCAGATGAAGGAACAAGAAAAAACCCCAGAAAAACAACTAAATGAAGTGGAGATAGGCAACCTTCCAGAAAAAGAATTCAGAATAATGATAGTGAAGATGATCCAGGACCTCGGAATAAGAATGGAGGCAAAGATTGAGAAGATGCAAGAAATGATTAACAAAGACCTAGAAGAATTAAAGAACAAACAAACAGAGATGACCAATACAATAACTGAAATGAAAACTACACTAGAAGGAATCAATAGCAGAATAACTGAGGCAGAAGAACGGATAAGTGACCTGGAAGACAGAATGGTGGAATTCACTGCTGCGGAACAGACTAAAGAAAAAAGAATAAAAAGAAATGAAGACAGCCTAAGAGACCTCTGGGACAACATTAAACGCAACAACATTCGCATTATAGGGGTCCCAGAAGGAGAAGAGAGAGAGAAAGGACCAGAGAAAATATTTGAAGAGATTATAATCGAAAACTTCCCTAACATGGGAAAGGAAATAGACACCCAAGTCCAGGAAGCGCAGAGAGTCCCATACAGAATAAACCCAAGGAGAAACACGCCGAGACACATAGTAATCAAAGTGGCAAAAATTAAAGACAAAGAAAAATTATTGAAAGCAGCAAGGGAAAAATGACAAATAACATACAAGGGAACCCCCATAAGGTTAACAGCTGATTTCTCAGCAGAAACTCTGCAAGCCAGAAGGGAGTGGCATGAAATACTTAAAGTGATGAAAGGGAAGAACCTACAACCAAGATTACTCTACCCAGCAAGGATCTCATTTAGATTTGATGGAGAAATCAAAAGCTTTACAGACAAGCAAAAGCTAAGAGAATTCAGCACCACCAAACCAGCTCTACAACAAATGCTAAAGGAACTTCTCTAAGTGGGAAACACAAGAGAAGAAAAGGACCTACAAAAACAAACCCAAAACAATTAAGAAAATGGTCATAGGAACATACATATCGATAATTACCTTAAACGTGAATGGATTAAATGCCCCAACCAAAAGACATAGACTGGCTGAATGGATACAAAAACAAGACCCATATATATGCTGTCTACAAGAGACCCACTTCAGACCTAGGGACACATACAGACTGAAAGTGAGGGGATGGAAAAAGATATTCCATGCAAATGGAAATCAAAAGAAAGCTGGAGTAGCTATACTCATATCAGATAAAATAGACTTTAAAATAAAGAATGTTACAAGAGACAAGGAAGGACACTACATAATGATCCAGGGATCAATCCAAGAAGAAGATATAACAATTATAAATATATATGCACCCAACATAGGAGCACGTCAATACATAAGGCAACTGCTAACAGCTATAAAAGAGGAAATCGACAGTAACACAATAATAGTGGGGGACTTGAACACCTCACTTACACCAATGGACAGATCATCCAAAATGAAAATAAATAAGGAAACAGAAGCTTTAAATGACACAATAGACCAGAAAGATTTAATTGATATATATAGGACATTCCATCCAAAAACGGCAGATTACACGTTCTTCTCAAGTGCGCACGGAACATTCTCCAGGATAGATCACATCTTGGGTCACAAATCAAGCCTCAGTAAATTTAAGAAAATTGAAATCATATCAAGCATCTTTTCTGACCACAACGCTATGAGATTAGAAATGAATTACAGGGAAAAAAACGTAAAAAAGACAAACACATGGAGGCTAAACAATACGTTACTAAATAACCAAGAGATCACTGAAGAAATCAAACAGGAAATAAAAAAATACCTAGAGACAAATGACAATGAAAACACGATGACCCAAAACCTATGGGATGCAGCAAAAGTGGTTCTAAGAGGGAAGTTTATAGCTATACAAGCCTACCTAAAGAAACAAGAAAAATCTCAAGTAAACAATCTAACTTTACACCTAAAGAAACTAGAGAAAGAAGAACAAACAAAACCCAAAGTTAGCAGAAGGAAAGAAATCATAAAGATCAGAGCAGAAATAAATGAAATAGAAACAAAGAAAACAATAGCAAAGATCAATAAAACTAAAAGTTGGTTCTTTGAGAAGATAAACAAAATTGATAAGCCATTAGCCAGACTCATCAAGAAAAAGAGGGAGAGGACTCAAATCAATAAAATCAGAAATGAAAAAGGAGAAGTTACAACAGACACCGCAGAAATACAAAACATCCTAAGAGACTACTACAAGCAACTTTATGCCAATAAAATGGACAACCTGGAAGAAATGGACAAATTCTTAGAAAGGTATAACTTTCCAAGACTGAATCAGGAAGAAACAGAAAATATCAACACACCAATCACAAGTAATGAAATTGAAACTGTGATTAAAAATCTTCCAACAAACAAAAGTCCAGGACCAGATGGCTTCACAGGTGAATTCTATCAAACATTTAGAGAAGAGCTAACACCCATCCTTCTCAAACTCTTCCAAAAAATTGCAGAGGAAGGAACTCTCCCAAACTCATTCTATGAGGCCACCATCACCCTGATACCAAAACCAGACAAAGACACTACAAAAAAAGAAAATTACAGACCAATATCACTGATGAATATAGATGCAAAAATCCTCAACAAAATACTAGCAAACAGAATCCAACAACACATTAAAAGGATCATACACCACGATCAAGTGGGATTTATCCCAGGGATGCAAGGATTCTTCAATATACGCAAATCAATCAATGTGATACACCATATTAACAAATTGAAGAATAAAAACCATATGATCATCTCAATAGATGCAGAAAAACCTTTTGACAAAATTCAACACCCATTTATGATAAAAACTCTCCAGAAAGTGGGCATAGAGGGAACCTACCTCAACATAATAAAGGCCATATATGACAAACCCACAGCAAACATCATTCTCAATGGTGAAAAACTGAAAGCATTTCCTCTAAGATCAGGAACGAGACAAGGATGTCCACTCTCACCACTATTATTCAACATAGTTCTGGAAGTCCTAGCCACGGCAATCAGAGAAGAAAAAGAAATTAAAGGAATACAAATTGGAAAAGAAGAAGTAAAACTGTCACTGTTTGCGGATGACATGATACTATACATAGAGAATCCTAAAACTGCCACCAGAAAACTGCTAGAGCTAATTAATGAATATGGTAAAGTTGCAGGTTACAAAATTAATGCACAGAAATCTCTTGCATTCCTATACACTAATGATGAAAAATCTGAAAGAGAAATTATGGAAACACTCCCATTTACCATTGCAACAAAAAGAATAAAATACCTAGGAATAAACCTACCTAGGGAGACAAAAGACCTGTATGCAGAAAACTATAAGACACTGATGAAAGAAATTAAAGATGATACCAACAGATGGAGAGATATACCATGTTCTTGGATTGGAAGAATCAACATTGTGAAAATGACTCTACTACCCAAAGCAATCTACAGATTCAATGCAATCCCTATCAAATTACCAATGGCATTTTTTACGGAGCTAGAACAAATCATCTTAAAATTTGTATGGAGACACAAAAGACCCCGAATAGCCAAAGCAGTCTTGAGGCAAAAAAGTGGAGCTGGAGGAATCAGACTCCCTGACTTCAGACTATACTACAAAGCTACAGTAATCAAGACAATATGGTACTGGCACAAAAACAGAAACATAGATCAATGGAACAAGATAGAAAGCCCAGAGATTAACCCACGCACCTATGGTCAACTAATCTATGACAAAGGAGGCAAAGATATACAATGGAGAAAAGACAGTCTCTTCAATAAGTGGTGCTGGGAAAACTGGACAGCCACATGTAAAAGAATGAAATTAGAATACTCCCTAACACCATACACAAAAATAAACTCAAAATGGATTAGAGACCTAAATATAAGACTGGACACTATAAAACTCTTAGAGGAAAACATAGGAAGAACACTCTTTGACATAAATCACAGCAAGATCTTTTTCGATCCACCTCCTAGAGTAATGGAAATAAAAACAAAAATAAACAAGTGGGACCTAATGAAACTTCAAAGCTTTTGCACAGCAAAGGAAACCATAAACAAGACGAAAAGACAACCCTCAGAATGGGAGAAAATATTTGCAAATGAATCAACGGACAAAGGATTAATCTCCAAAATATATAAACAGCTCATTCAGCTCAATATCAAAGAAACAAACACCCCAATCCAAAAATGGGCAGAAGACCTAAATAGACATTTCTCCAAAGAAGACATACAGACGGCCACGAAGCACATGAAAAGATGCTCAACATCACTAATTATTAGAGAAATGCAAATCAAAACTACAATGAGGTATCACCTCACTCCTGTTAGAATGGGCATCATCAGAAAATCTACAAACAACAAATGCTGGAGAGGGTGTGGAGAAAAGGGAACCCTCTTGCACTGTTGGTGGGAATGTAAATTGATACAGCCACTATGGAGAACAATATGGAGGTTCCTTAAAAAACTAAAAATAGAATTACCATATGACCCAGCAATCCCACTACTGGGCATATACCCAGAGAAAACTGTAATTCAAAAAGACACGTGCACCCGAATGTTCATTGCAGCACTATTTACAATAGCCAGGTCATGGAAGCAACCTAAATGCCCATCAACAGACGAATGGATAAAGAAGTTGTGGTACATATATACGATGGAATATTATTCAGCCATAAAAAGGAACGAAATTGAGTCATTTGTTGAGACGTGAATGGATCTAGAGACTGTCATACAGAGTGAAGTAAGTCAGAAAGAGAAAAACAAATATCGTATGTTAATGCATGTATGTGGAACGTAGAAAAATGGTACAGATGAGCCAGTTTGCAGGGCAGAAGTTGAGACACAGATGTAGAGAATGGACATATGGACACCAAGGGGGGAAAACTGCGATGAGGTGGGGATGGTGATGTGCTGAATTGGGCGATTGGGATTGACATGTATACACTGATGTGTATAAAACTGATGCCTAATAAGAACCTGCAGTATAAAAAAACAAACAAAACAACTAATACTAAACTTTCATTGGGTTATTTGTATGGAAATATGTTAATATAAATGTTTCAGACATTACATGAAATTTCTAAAAATCTTATATTTGTATTTGTATGGAAATATGTATGGAAATATGTTAATATAAATGTTTCAGACATTACATGAAATTTCTAAAAATCTTATATTTGTATTTGTATGGAAATATGTATGGAAATATGTTAATATAAATGTTTCAGACATTACATGAAATTTCTAAAAATCTTATATTTGTATTTGTATGGAAATATGTATGGAAATATGTTAATATAAATGTTTCAGACATTACATGAAATTTCTAAAAATCTTATATTTGTATTTGTATGGAAATATGTATGGAAATATGTTAATATAAATGTTTCAGACATTACAGGAAACGTCTAAAAATCTTATATGTTCTGGTATAATGTTATAAGTAATAATCCTAGTTATTACTTTAAAATGTATATCTCAGAAATAACTAATTTTCTTGTCAACTGCATTATTATGAACTTTCAGCAAATCTTTAACCATGGTCATTTTTAAGTCTTTTGTCATTTACAGACAGTTCTGGGTGTACTCTGATGATTTTGCAAATATGTTCCTATAAAAGGGTTTCATCTTCAAGAAATTCATGGAAAAGACTCTGACAAGTACAGGTTTCTGGTAACTGACTGTACTGCTGAACTGAATGAATAAGCATTTTCAGAACTCTAATGAAAAACTGATGAACTCATAAAAGTGCTAACAAAAGATCAAGATGAAAAAAAAGAAATTAATTACATGGGACTGAGTGAACTGATGAGGATGAGTATAATTTTTGTGACTTTCTGTCTGAATTAAAAAAAAAAAAATCCCACAAGGACTCAGAGGAAAAGAATATACAAATCAATTTTCACTGCAAAGTAAAGGAGCTGTTACAGTGGAGGATTACTGGACTGAATGTCAATATTATGACATAGTATAAGTGTGTTTCATGTTTGGTAATTGCAATCATTGTTGCTTTTGTTGTGGTCATCCATGTACAATGCTTGGTGTCAGTCTATCTATCTCTTGTAAAAATAAAATACAGTGAAAAAAATAAAATAAAAAAATAAAAGTAGAAACAAAGCCTCAAAAAAAAAAAAAAAAAAAAAGAAGGAACAGCTGAGGATCATTCACTCTGTACGCAGTGGAGTTAAGCATCCAGTGGTGCCAGCAGCAGTGGGAGTTGAGAGTTGGCGGGGCCAGTGGCAGCATTCTGTGCATGACTAGGACAAGATGTTGGCTGTTTTATTTGCTGGTAGCAGCTTCCTTTCCTGATCTTCAGACTTCCTAGATATCCTTCCATATCTTTGTTAAAGTCAGGGTCAGTTTCACTGTTTCCAACTAAGCCTGTTAACTTGAATAAGTCTTTGATTGTAGTCAAATCACTGTTATTAAAACAGAGCTGCAAAAGTGAAGTTAAAAGGAGACTCTAATTCATTCAACAAAAATGTATAAGCAGCTTCACTGAGCTAATCACCATAACCGAGCAAAAACAGATATTATCTCTGCCCTCTTTAATCAAATATCATACATATTAGTGTAAAATTGCAGCTATAATAGATCTTTTGAAGGAGAGGTGCATTATGCATGATTACTTAAAGCAAGATGATTTGACCTGATCAAGAATGTCATGGCAGGCCTATTTGAGGTTTTGACAACAGATTTGAAATATCTAATGGTTGAATGGTTAATCAAAAAAAAAAGAAAGAAAAAAGAAAATAGAACTCCATGATTAGGGCACTGCTTATTCAAATGCCCTGAAGTGGGAAGAAGGACGGGGTCATTTGAATTTTTTTTTTTTAAAGGTCAATATTGTTAGATTATAGCGAACTACAGAGTGAGTCTAGATGATTTAGTCTAAATGAGGGTGCAGAATAATCAGGAGCCATGGGGTTTCGTGCAGAATTTTTTAGCCAAAGTAAGCATTTTCATTTAATGGTAGGGTAAAGACTAATCTAAAAGCATAAGGAAAGCCAATAAAATATTTTAAATTGTGTGTGTGTGTGGGTGTGTGTGTTGGGGGGGCGGGACTTAGGGTTTATTTAAAATTGTACTTAAAAATCTAACTTTGTGTCCAATGTGACTAATTAATTAGATAAAGAGTAAAACAGATTCACACAGAACATTTTAGATATAGTGAAATCCAACAGAAGTTTCTTCAGTGAGGTAAACGTTCTACATCCATGCTGTTCACTTGAAATGTGGCTAGTTTGAGGTTTTGAATTTTGAATTTTAGTTAATTTAAATGTAAATAGACATGTGTGGCTAGTGGCTACCATACTGAACAGTGCAGAAAAGCTATTGCAATAGTTCAGGCAAGAGGTAATAGCAGCTCAGATTATACTTGTGACTGTGGGGAGAGAAAGAAACAGATCTGAGAGAAATTTATGAGTTAAAATGTTAGAGGATTTGGCTATGACTTAGATATGAAGATGAAGGAGAGGGAAGAATTAGGGTGACTTCGTTTCTGGCATACGTAGTTGGGGTCATAGCGATGTGATGTCATTCACTGAAATGAGGAATACGGAAAATACCACCTTTTTGGTGGGGTTCATGATTTCAATAATGAGCTTTTTGAGTTTCAGGTATCTTGGAGATATCCAAGTAAGGTTACCAAGTAAGCAGTTGTATTCATTAAACTGGTGGTGAGAAGAGAGCTCTGGGTTAAATATATAATTTTATGAATATAATTTTTTTGAATTTTATTTTATTTTTTATACAGCAGGTTCTTATTAGTTATCTATTTTATACATATTAGTGTATATATGTCAATTTTTTGAATTGTATGAGGAGTGACTGTGTGTTAGACAGTCTAGAGGAAGGATTTTAAATGAAAAAATAAAAGAGGGTAAAATGCTCTTTAAGAAGCGTTAACTGTTAATGGTGAGGACAGAAGAGTGAATAATCCCATGATGAAAACTGGGGGAATGTGATATTTTTTTCTATCTGTGACTCAAATAGAAACATTGTTTATAAAATGAATAAAGACACCTGAAGATATCTGATAAGACCCTATCATCAGTTTGTCATTTAGAAAAAATATTATTCTTTTTCATTTCAGATATTGGTGGTTCTATAGAGAATATATTTTTAATGTTTCTCTGTGGTTAGGGCTTTATGAATAAATTTTATTGGAACTTGGGTTAGTAGACAAGCCTTGGAAATTAGAAGATGACTCAATAAGTTTGCAGATTTCTGGAGAGATTTACCTACATTAAGGTATGAGATTTACCTACATTAAGGTACATACCTTGTACCTTAAACCAGGTACAATGGAGATGTGTTTACACGGGATATGTAAACCCAGAGACACTTGTCTAATCTTCCCCTTGTAGACATTCACTTACATTTCAATGGGTGAGAACCCAGGAGTCTTCCCTGCCTCTTGGCAAGAGAATTTGTTTATAATAGGGAGATGTCTCCCTCTTTCAGGAGGGGAAAGGTGCAACATATATAAGCTGCCACATTCATATTTTGAGGTTCCTCTCCTGTGATGCAGATGCTTTTACAGAGCTGCCCATATGGCTTTCCGGATAGACCAGAAGAAGGGAAAATTAGGGCAAGGGGAACTGATGCAGTTATTGTAGGAAATAATCATTTTCTTTGATCAAGAAACGTCATGTTTGCTTTTAGGAAAATATGAAAATACATTTTAAAACTTTTCAATTTCCCTAACATTTGTTTGGCAATACTTCAATATAAGTAGGTGATCCCAGTTTGGAATCAAGTAGAGATGAAATTGATCTTTAGAAAAACATCTTATAAAAAACCTTAAAACTTTCTATCTAGATAAACTTACACTACATTGAACCACCATAATATTATATATTTTTCATATTTAATAGTGCTTAACTTATTCTCCTTAATATTATGCTCATTTGTGTATTCACAGTAGTCCCAATTAAAATCATAAGCTAATTGAAGACAAGGTTATATCACTTTTTTTTTTTTTTACATTTACCCTCATATAGCATATTGTTTTACTGCAGTGAATGTTTACCATACCATCCAAGATATTGCAGGTTCTTTCCAGATATTCACTGCAATAAAGTGAATATCACAATAAAGCAAGTCACACACAGTTTTTGGTTTCCCAGTGCATAAAAAAGTTATGTTTATACTACATTGTGCTCTAGTAGGTGTACAATAGTATTATGTATAAAAAAAACAATATGCGTACTTTAATTAAAAAATACTTTATTGCTAAAAAATGCTAACCATCATCTGAGCTTTTTGCTGATAGAGGGTCTTGCCTTTATGTTGATGGCTGCTAACTGATCAGGTTGGTGGTTGCTGAAGGCTGGGATGGCTGTGACAATTTCTTAAAATAAGACAACAGAGAAGTCTGCCATGATTAATTCTTCCTTTCATGAATAGTTTCTCTGCAGCATGCAATGCTGTTTGATAGCAGTTTACCTATAACAGAACTTCTTTCAAAATTGGGATCAATCCTCTCAAACCCTGCCACTGCTTTATTAACTCAGTTTCTGTAATATTCTAAATCTTGTGTTGTCATTTCAACAGTCTTCACAGCTGTATGATCAGGCCACCCTGTTTGCTCGCTCTCTGTACAACCCCTGTTCGACAATGACTGACGTTCCCCCTTAATCATAGAGCTTAATCAGTAAGTAAGTACAGATTATCTCCCCACCCTAGTGATTGTTCTAATCTTTAGATCAGAATGGCTCCCCTTTGATAGTTTAATAAAGGGAAGACCTCTGCTCCAAGAAGGTACTTAGCCTGAGGGTCTAAGAGGGCTGTGTCCCTCTGTTGGTTTCCCTGGTAACTGATGGGCCAATCTGATGTCAGTTCCCCCTATAATTGGTAGTCTCCCTATTCCCCCAGAAGCAAAGATGGCCACTGCCAGGTCCTGCCCACCATCTGCTGTTCACGGTGGGGTGTCACTTCAGGACCCTTTTGCTTCAGAGGTGTAAGATCTTCCATCTATTAAATTATTGATGTCTCTGTTGCTGACTCCAAGCTCTTTCTTTGGTCTTGAGACTGGACAAGTACCGGGCTTGCAGGTCTCTGGGGTGCAGCCCAACCACAGTATCTTCACCAGGAGTTGATTCCTTCTTAAGAAACCAATTTCTTTACTCATCCATAAGGAGGAACTCCTCATCTGTTAAAGTTTTATCATGAGCTTACAGCAATTCATCACATCTTCAGGTTCCATTTCTAATTCTAGTTCTCCTGCTATTTATTTCCACCACATCTGCAGTTACCTCCTCCACTGAAACTTTGAACCTCTCAAAGTCATCCATGTGGGTTGGAATCAACTTCTTCCAGACTCCTATTTATGTTGATATTTTGACCTTTTCCCATAAATCATGAATGCTCTTAATAGCAGCTAAAATGGTGACTCCTTTCAAGAAGGTTTTCAATTTACTTGCCCAGATGCATCAAAGGAATCTCTATGTATGGCAGCTATAACCTTAAAAATGTATTTTAAGAATACATTTCTTACTGAGCACAGGCTCAGTAGTTGTGGTGCACGGGCTAAGTTGCTCCACAGCATGTGGGATCTTCCCAAACCAGGGCTCAAACCCATGTCCCTTGCTTTGGCAGGCAGATTCTCAACCACTGCGCCACCAGGGAAGCCCACCAGCATTCAAAGATCTCTGCGCATCTGGAGTCTGTGCTCCACAACAAGAGAGGCCGCGATAGTGAGAGGCCCGCGCACCGCGATAAAGAGTGGTCCCCACTTGCCGCAACTAGAGAAAGCCCTCGCACAGAAACGAAGACCCAACACAGCCATAAATAAATAAATAAATAAAATTTAAAAAATACATTAAAAAAAAAAAGATCTCTGATCACAGATCAGCATAACAAGTATAAATAATAATAATAAGCTTGAAATATTGTGAGGATTACCAAAATGTGACACAGGGACACAACGTGAGAAAATGCTTTTAGAAAAATGGCACTAATAGACTGGCTCAATGCAGGGTTGCCACGAACCTCCAATATGTAAAAAATTCAGTAACTGCAAAGCACAGTAAAGCAAAGTGTAATCAAGTGAGGTATGGCTGTAATTTAAATTGAATTGGCCAGTTTAGACATGATTTGAAAACTTATAAATGTAGTTCTACAGTTAGTGAAGGCTCACCTCATCCTTCTCCATCCAACTCTCTCCTATTTCTATATTATTTACATGAATCTATCCAAACTATTCATCTGGGAATATTTAGCAGACAATTTTATTCCATGTTAGATGAATAGAACTTGGATTTGCTAAATTCATTTACTATTTGGAAAAAGATCATCACTAAAGAAAGACTAAAGTGTTAACATTAGTCATATGTATTATTCCATGAATTTTTAGGACGTCTGAGAAGCAGTTTTATTGTGTCTTTCCCAAAAGATAAGTAACTTCATCTTACAAGGAAACAGTTTTCTACAGAATAGAAAAGAGGAAAGGATATCGTGTTGTTGTTGTTTTTTCCTTCTGAGAATCTTATTTTTATGCTTTCCATAACACTTTACTTGAAGACATGTAGGTGTATGCATTGTAAGAAGTTGTTTCTTTTGGTTTATAATTTCCTCAGGTGGCATTTTTTTCACTGATGACTTCCCCCAGAGCAATTCTATCTTTATAAAACTGAATATAGATATTGGCTGCTCCACTGAATTCTTGAGGTATCATCAAAGAAATCTTCTTACTGAGTCCGTCTAAAATTTGCTGGGATTGCATCTCATGTATTATGTGGTTAAATGGAAGTAATTTCAGTTAGAGAACATTTTAGCTTTCTTAAGCCTATGGTTAAATGGCAGAAGCTGTGAAAATGAAGGCGAGTTAATGGCCCAATGTAAATACAAAGAATAGGGATTAGAGCTACTAATTTATTTTCTATTCTTTCAAATTATTTTAGAAACACTACCTCTTTGCTTCTTCGATTGGAAGAGAAAACAATACTCAAATTTCTTTTAGGCCTAACTTGGAATGCAGGTTGCTGATAACATACATTTTGCAAGTCAAGTTAAATATACCTTTACTGCCAATATGAGTTATTTACATACTGAAAAAAATGTTTTAAACTTTGAAACAATCTCAGGATTCCAATGTTTCATCAGAAAAGAATAAATTGACATATAAATCTATCCACACTTTCTCTGCATAGGTTTTCTATCTCTAGAATAGTTTATGATAGGACATACTTTTAGTGAATGGTAAAAATCTATAAAAAAATTTTAAAACATTGTTTGGAAAGAAATGATTTGTAAATTAAATAAATATCATTATCTCCTACATGCCAGACACTAAACTTACCTTTTAAAGGGAAAAAAGATAACAAATAAAGGAATGTATAATAATATGACAGGGGTTAATAAATGTTATGGAGAAAAATTAAGCAAGGAAGGATGGGGGTAGTTTGCTTGTGGAAGGGTGTATCACCTTAGGTAGTATGGACAGGAAAGGCCTAATTGAGAAGGTTCCAGTTTAGAAGCGACTTAAATGGACTAAGGGAATAGAAAATTCTGGGGAACAGCAAATGAAATGGCTCTGATGAGTGAATATGGTTGATTTGTTCAAGAAATAGCAAGGGAGTCAGTGTGGCTACAATGGACCAGGAGAGAGATCAGGTGAGATCAGTTCAGAAATACAGCCAAGAACCTAATTATACAGAACATTTTTCATCATGTTAAACATTGAGGATTTACCTTGTGTGAGACTGGTGCCCACTGGAGGGTTTTTGATCTGAGGGAGAATATATTACTATGTTTTAAAATGCTTCATGGAGAAAAAAAACTGTAAATGAATAAGTATGGAAGAAGAACTCTTCCATGGAAGAGATGATAGTGGTTTGGACAAGACGGTAGCAGTGAGGTGGTGAGAGATGGTTAAACTTGGGATTTATTTTAAAAGAAGATAGTTACACGGCTGAAAGGTTAGATATGGGGTTTGAAAGAAAGAACGGTACTTTAAATTATGTAGATAGAGAAAAATATAGGAGATGAAGATTTGGGGGAAATAAATTGTTCAGTTTGGGGGCATGTTAAATTTGAGGGGATTTAGACTCCCCAAAGGAAATTTATTTATTTTTTAAATTTTATTTATTTATTTTTTAAAGAAAAAAATTACAGAACAGAAATAACTTCCAAAACGATGAAAGGCCTTGTACTCTATACTGGCACGTTTAAGCTTAATCTTTTCTGAAAGGCTCCCCTCCAATGAATATTAAGAATACAGTAAAGGAGCTCATAAATGTCCTTTATTACAACTGTATTAAGCCTAGGAATATTTCCCAAAGGAAATTTAATGTAAGTGGTTGGATAGACAAGTATAGACTTCAGGTGAGAGATTAGAAAAAGATAAAATTTGGTGGTCAGATATAGATAAAATATAAATCTCATGAGTTAAAGTGAGGTCATCTGGGGAGTAAAAATAGAAAAGGACTAAAGACAGAGTCCTGTGTCTCTCCAATATTTTGATACCAGAATATTGGTAAGTAACTAGCAAAGAAGCTTGAAAAGGAGGATCTAGTGACATAGGAGGAGGACCAGGACAAAATAGTGTCCCAGAGTTCAAATAAAGAGTAACTTTCCAGGGAAGAGTCATTACCTCTGTCAAATGATTCTGAAAAACCAAATAAGAAAAAGACTATGCTTGAACATAAGTTTTAACAATGTGTATGACATTGAAGGAGGAATTCTTCCATGTGCATAGGTATGAAGTCAATTGCATATTTTGTAGCTTTGGTAGCTTTGGTACAATTCCATTGTAATGTCTGGAGCATCAGCTCATAGGTAAATTTTAGGTAATTAAATTCTGAAGTGAAAAATAAATAATTCTATGTCTTGCTCATAAGTAGCAGTGTAACCCAGCAAATACTGGATTAGACAAATGTATCAAAGCTGAATTTGAGGAGGACACTGGGTAAAAGTGCATTATTCTACAGAATAAAATGGGAAGAATTTGCTTTAAGAAAAAATGTCTGGCTTTGCCTTTTTTGTTTCATCTACATGTACATAGAAAGACACAGCAAGGTGACACAGAAGTGAAGGGGAAAAGATTATGGAGACATGGAAGATGATAGAAGGAAGCTGCAGAATGAGTGAATAACTTCTTTTATACCAAAGATACTTAACACTCAATTTTATATTTGTTAACTTATAAGCCCTGTCACCATACCAAACTTTCTGTAAAATCTACTACATCCACAAAGAGCTGCTGTGAGTATTTTGGTTTTCTTTGAATTACAGGAAGGGAGCTGAGTTGCAAATTTATATCAATTTCTGGATAGTAGAAACAGGGTGCAGAGCAGAGGGTAAGAATTCAGTGGGAAAAAACTTGTGCCAGATGTAATCATGTGGCCAAAAGCAGCATCACAGGAATTTCATAAATAAAGGGAAAATCATGGTCAGTCTAATGTGACACAGAACTTCAAAGCAAACTTACCTCAATGCTTTAAAGACCTTGTGACCCAAGCTGTCACCTGGATAATATGTTAATAAAAATGGATGCACGTTTTAAAGGGAAAATCAATATACCACTTTCATTAATAGAAATTTCTTGGTTAATTATTAACTTACTCTAAAGAGTCAATTAGTTTTAAAAATGTATGAATAGTGATATGAGACAGAAGAGGGGAAAAATCATTTAGGCACATCTTAAATAGATCGCCATTATTTATGATAGAATTAAGCCTGATAGCCCAGAGACATAGTTAGGGTCAAGATTTAAAAGAGTAAATAATGGTAGTCATTTCTATTAAGTTTAACAGTCCCTGTCTGTGGCATTCCAGTATCTTTTGATTTGCAAATACACTCTAAAAATTTCTAGACTTTTTCACACAGCTCAGGGAATGAAGGCCTTCTAAATGCTAGAGGGTTTAGCAGAATAAGGTTTGGGGATGGTTTGTTTCTTAGAGGTTCGGAATCATGAATTTGTAAGAATTTGCTGTCTATTTAAAACACAAACATTTCTTCCTGCTCCCAAATCCAGTGTTACAGGGATGTGGATAGTTGCCCATGACTAAGTCTTCAATTAGATGCTTATTTTAACCTGTTACTATATACTCAGTTTTCTATATCTAAAAGTTTCCAGTGATATTTCTGGTATCTGTAGATTTGAAAAGTGTTTGTCTCTACCTGACTGTATACACAGTCACCATTTTTCTTTTCTTCCTGACTGGGTTTAGTGGCTCTAAATTTCCCTACAAGGGAATGTCGTGCAGTTCGACAAGCAAAGTGACTCAATAAATATCTGCTTAATTGATAATTGATTGATAATTTGCATGCAGGACATTAATTTTTTTAATAAAACTGTGGAATAGTTTTAGAATTACAGGAAAATTCCAGACGGTACAGAGATTCCACTATACTTGGAACTCTGTTTCCTCTATGGAATATTTGTCACAATTAATGAACAATATTGATATATTATTATTAAAGTCCATACATCATTCAAATTTCCTTAATTTTTTCCTAATGTCCTTTCTCTATTCCAAGACCTCATTCAAGATACCACATTAATTTTAGTCGTAATCCCTTCAGACTCCACTTGGCTGAGGGATGGTTTCTCAGACTTTCCTTGCTTTTGACAACCTTGACAGTTTTAAAGAGGTCTGATCAGCTATCTTTTTGAATGCCTGTCAACTGACATTTGTCTGATGTTTTTCCTCCTGGTAAGACTGGAGTTACATGTTTTGGGCAGGAAGACCCCAGAGGTGAACTGCCATTTTCATCACATCCTATCAAGGTTACATTCTATCAACATGACTTAGCACTACTGATTTTGATTTTGATCACTAGGCTGAGATAGTGTTTCTCAGGTTTCTCTACTGTGAAGTTAGTCTTTTTCCACTTTCCATACTTTACTCTTTGGAAGGAGTCACTATTTGTAGCCCCTACTTAAAGAGTGGCGATTTATGCTTCACTGCTTTGAGGGCAGGGTATCTACATAAATTATTTGGAATTCTTCACAGATTATTTGCCTATTCTCCCATTTATTTGTTTATTCAATAATTTATTTATATCAGTATTGAGTCATTAACATTTATTTTATATTTTGGGTTATATGATTCAATATCACTTATTTTATTGCTCAAGTTGTTGCAGTTTTGGCCATTGGGAGCTCTTTGTGTTGTCTCTTGTGTCCCTTTTACATACCAATCAATGTGCTGTGTTTTTTGTTTGTTTTATCTTGTTTTGTTTTTAAGCACTTCTTTACTTTCTGTTACTAAAAGAAGCTCCAGGCTCATCTTGGGTATTTACTGCACCAGTCTTAGAATCTTCCATTACTCTACAGAACCCTGGTTCCTCTTATTAGAGAATGGTATCAGAAATCAAGTTCTGGGCCTAACTGTGCTTGTTGCTACGGGGGTGTCATTGTTTGTAGGCCATCTCAGCTGACAGAATTAGCAAATATATATATGTGTGTGTGTGCTAACCCATGTACAGACATATATCTATAAATATTTCTATATGCAAACATCTGTATCTATATTAAGCTAAACATGAATTCATACTAATGTCTCCAAATCTAATTCATTATGACATAGATCATTGTAGACTTCTCTCCTTGTTTGTCTGTAACTTTATATGCCAAATGTGAGAAACCTGGTTTCCACCATCTGACATCCCTTTACTTAATTGGTCAGTTTCCAGTATACAAGTATACCAATCTCAGAATTGTTAACCCCAAACCACTGGTGGAAAATAACTTTACCAACTAGTGTTTATAGACAGTTCCTTTTGCCTTTAGTCTTAGAGATCCCAGCAGTTCCCAAACTTAATTAGGTAAACACATTTCCTCCCACCCTCTTTGGTGAAGTTGTTTCAAACACTTGTAACAAAGTTAGACTGTTTTGTCACCTTCTGCATTCCATCCTGAGATCCACTGACCTGAGTTTTTAAAATTGGCATGTTAGGGTTCTCTCTTAGTGCTGTACAGTTCTGTGAGTTTTGGCAAATGCTTAATATCATGTATCAACAAGTACAGTCTACTAATACAGAACAACTTTGCCAGACTAAAAAGTTTTCTGTGCTTCACCTAATCAACTCTCTGCCCATCCTTGAAGTCCTCCCAATCACTGGTCTTTTCACCATTATTATAGATTTACTTTTTCCAGAATGTCATATATTTACAATAATATATCATGTAGCTCCTTCAGACTGGCTTCTTTCACTTAGTAATGTACATTTAAGATTCATCCATGTTTTTTCATGGCTTGATAGCTATTTTCTCTTTATTGCTGATTAATATTGCATTGTACAGATGTACCTTGATTTGTTTATCCATTCAACTTGAAGGACATCTTAGTTGCTCAAAGTTTTTACTGATTATAAATGAGGCTGCTGTGAATATTCAGGGCTTTGTGTAGATATACCTTTTCAAATAAATTGAGTAAATCACTAGGAGCATGATTTTTGGACCCTACAGTAAAGCTATGCTTAGCTTTGTAACAAACTACCATCTATGTTCCAAAATGGTTGTACATTATGCATTCACACCAGCAGTAAATGAGATTTCCTTTTGCTCCCTCTCTTTACCAACAATTAATATTGCCAATTAGAAAAAAAAATATTTTAGTCATTCTAATACGTGCGTGGTGGTATCTCACTGTTGTTTTAATTTATACACAACTTTTAACTGAACCTATTCACAGTCCCCTTTTTTGTTAGTCAGCATTTTATTTAATGTTTTATTACTTTTCCTCATTCTAGCCAGTTTAATCATTGTTAAACTTTACTTCTTAAAAAGAACAAAATTTTTACTCCGTATTAATGGTTAAAGCACAATTGTACATATAAAGCCACACCAACAACACTCAAGTGTATTGAAATATATTATACGTGCAAAGGAAACAGCTGCAGCAAGAACAGTTGGACACTACAGATTTATTGGAAATACAATCTATGAGGTATTGATAGGCTATGTGTTCTATTAAGATTGACTAGCTTAGATTTACTAGATGATTAGATTGACTAGATGGGATGTCATCCAAATCACAAATTAAGTTAGAATTTTTGATGCCTCTTTGTGTTCTTTTTAGTTAATTTATGTCACTGAGGCTGTGTCCAGTGGGGAGAGAACTAATGCAAATTGTGGTTGTCAGTTTTGGCATTATTTTGAAAGAAAATAAATGCGAAAATGAATAAATGATGTAAGTGATATTTGGCATTGCTTTCAACACAGCTTTCAGAAAGGATGTCTTCAGCTGTTGCCAAAATATATCTGTATGATAGGCCTCAAGTGAGGAATTTTGCGTGAAGCTCAGGTGACTTAGCTGTGAACACTTTATAAAGGCATTTTGCACATCTCTTTGCTTAGTTAATAGAATTATACCATGTAGGAGCTTAGAAGTGCTTATTTTACAGATAAGAAAATTGAAGCCCTGAAAAACTTTGCTACTTTTAAAAATCACACACGGAGTGAGAAGCTCAATCTCTTGACTCCACTTAGTGTGTGTGTGTGTGTGTGTGTGTGTGTGTGTGTGTGTGTGTGTTTTCCTCATGGAAACGCAAAGGAGTTGGCAAAGCAAATGCAGAATATATAATTTAAAGTAGAGAGAGGGGTTGACTGGAGAATGGCTCAGGAAATTGGATGTTCAGGGAGATGTATGGTCTAGTCTCAAGTATCTCTGACCTCCATTTGTTTGTTTCAGTAATGGGCATTTCTGATTATTTGAACAAGCAAAATTAGTCATAAACATTGGATTCTGATTTCAGTTCTGACTGAAATACTGACTGTTCTGCATCAGGTATTTTTTCCATCTTGGTTATATATTGAACACCTAGTCACCAGTCACAGCTACCAACAATGATACATCTTTTGTTGGTTGTTATTCTATTCCTGCTTTACTTCACTAACCCTTGTTCTTGTCCCTGGAATCACATTCACAAATAAATTACTCACACATAAGCCCTTGTCTCAGGCCCTACTGTTAGGGGAAGCAAGTGAAGGCAAACAACAAAATAATACATATACATTTTTTTTTAAACGAGCAATTTTCAGTCCTGTTATTCAGCAGTAAGTGATTGAGCTTTTTTTTTTAACCTCCTTTTTTGATGATTATCTCCATATTTCTAATAAAATTCTAGTAATTTTTTTCTTTGATTTGTCCATTTAACAGAAATGAAAATTTGGCTCGCTTGTATAATCAACCCCAATTCCCTTTTCCCATCTTCTTAAAATATCAACTTCACTCCTTTTAGTTAAATTAGAAATCACTATTTTCCTTTTTATGATAATGTAAATACTGTTCACTCCAAAATTGTATTTCATATTTCCTTTTTTGAAAAAGCTGTTTTACCCTCTTGAGTTAATTTACCTCATTTTTCACTTACATACTTTTGTAGATACCTATCCATAATTTTTTCTGCATGTTCTACAATTTCACTTCACAGTATCTTTTCTAAGATGTCATTCTTTTTCTTTTTTTTTAATTTAAATTTATTTATTTATTTATTTTTGGCTGCGTTGGGTCTTTGTTGATGGTCTTCGTTGCTGTGCATGGGCTTTCTCTAGTTGCGGCGAGCAAGGGCTACTCTTTGTTGTGGTGCACGGGCTTCTCATTGCGGTGGCTTCTCTTGTTTCAGAGCTCAGGCTCTAGGAGCATGGGCTTCAGTAGTTGTGGCTTGTGGGCTCTAGAGCGCAGGCTCAGTAGTTGTGGCGCACAGGCTTAGTTGCTCTGAGGCATGTGGGATCTTCCTGGACCAGGGCTCGAACCCGTGTCCCCTGCATTGGCAGGCGGATTCTTAACCACTGCGCCACCAGGGAATTCCCTGTCATTCTTCTTTTGAAGGTCATCATAGGATTCTCTGACCTCCTGCTGCCATTTGGATGGATGCTTATGTGGAGTAGAGGCTCCTCTTCACCTCTCTCTATTTTGGAGACACTCCCCCAGCACCTCATGCTTTTGGAAGCACGGCCTCCAGTGGATTCCTAAGAATGAGTACATGGGAAGTAAAAATTTTAAGACCTTCCATGTCAAAAATGTGTGTTTAAAATGTTTATCATTATTTCCTATTTATTAGTAGTTTGGCTGTGTACAGTATTCTAGGTAAAGATATTTTTTCCTGGAGTCATAGCTAATATGATTTTAATACTTGCTAGAGCATTAATATAATAGTATTTCTCAATATACAGTCTATATTCAAATTTCCCCTAATACTTCAATGTGGGATTTTTTTTGTGGAGGCAGCAGGAGGAGCCCAAGTTTCTTTAGTTTCTTTTAATCTAGAACAGTTTTCAGGTTCTTTTCCTTGTAAGATTATTTTTGAAGCCTAAATGCCAGTTATTTTACAGATCATCTCTCAATTTGTATATATAATGCTTTATCCATAATTAAATTGAGACTAGACAGTTTTGGCAGGTGATATTGAATCACTCTTAATGTATCACAACAGGAAACAAAAGTTGTCAGTTTATCTTATTAGTAAACTTGAGTTTGATTATTTAAAGGATATACAAATATTTCAGATAATCATATGTAATACAAATAAATATATATTTATCAAGTATGTATATATATTTGTATATATATATTTCTATAAAAAGTTTTTTTTATTTTCTGAGTTTCATTTTATTTTTTAATAGCACCCTCCTCTTGTTATATGATTGTTATACCTTCTTATATCTCTGAGTGTGCAAACTTTTCAATCTTTTCTTCTGCTCCCTCTATGATTTCTATTTCCTCTGAAACTATTTATTTTTTCTATTTTTTATTCTGGTGTCTATCTTCCCCTCTGCCCTCTCCTACCTCCTCTCTCCTTTTCCCCTTTTTGTATTGGAGGAGTTTTTCATATGTCTGGGAATCTTGGCTTGTACATTCATATTTAAGAGTGTATCACTTTAAAAAAAACTTATTAGAAAGTTCTTAAGGATATCTTTGTTGGTTTATAGACTTCTTTATAGAATGATTGGGAGAAAATCATTTAGTTAAAGTTTAGGTATGGGAGTAAAGCATTTATTTAAAGGAACTCTCAAAATCAGTTTTGGAGTTCTTTCTGTGGTGCTGTCCATTTTCTTCAGAGATAAAACATTCTATTCTCCTACTTAGCTCCTGATGTTCAGCATCTGAAGCAGAGCAGACAGTTTGCTAATCCGTAGGCATTGTTAAAAGTTTTTGAAATTTAAAAAAATCTCCTTTTCTCCACCCTCCCAAATCATCATATCTGCTATCTTTAGTTTTAAGAGTATCCTGTTCAGTTCTCCTGAGAATAAGCCTCGCATTTCCTGTCTTAGAGGCATACATGTGTCTGATGTCATTTTTTAAAATATTTATTTATTTATTTATTTATGGCTGTGTTGGGTCTTCGTTTCTGTGCGAGGGCTTTCTCTAGTTGTGGCAAGCGGGGGCCACTCTTCATCGCGGTGCGCGGGCCTCTCACTATCGTGGCCTCTCTTGTTGCGGAGCACAGGCTCCAGATGCGCAGGCTCAGTATGATGTCATTTTTGAAAGCAGAGATGTTCTGGTTTGATGGTTACAATATTTCAAATGACTCCCCTGTTTTGAGCCCTGTACTTGACACATGCCTTTATCAACTCATTAAATACTTTTCTCAGCCAAATCAGTTACCAGTTGTCAACCTACTTTGCAAAAAATTTGTTGAAATCTGTAGTCAAGTAATGAACCTTACCCCTTTCTCTTTGTACTTACAACTTTATTACATTTTTATTTCTTATAATAATTTTAGCTGGAGCCTGAGTATGAAAAGAAATAAATATAAAATTTAAGCTGTCATCTTTGGCTAGAAGTTTCTGCTCTCCTTTATTGAACACCTAGCATACTTTATTTGTACGAAAGACGAATATACAAATATTTCAGATAATCATACATATTGCAAATAATAACATAAATATTTATCAAATATGTATATATATATTTGTATACATGGGTGTGTATATATGTGTGTGTGTATATATATGTGTATACATATATATGTGTGTGTGTATATATATATATATATATATATATACACACACACATATATATATTTCTCTGAAAGTTTTTTCCTTATTTTCTGAGTTTGGGTACTTTAGCTATATATAAACATCACAAGTCTGGTAAATAGATACTATATTGCACTTGTTTTATAGACATGATAACTGAGGATCACTGATATTTGTAGAGAGTAAAGAATTGCAAACTGACTGTTATCAGTTTGCTTTGCCCTAATCACACCTGTTCTCTACCTTTTTTACCTTGCTCTGTGCCTCAAGAAGTCGACCCCTGTGGAATGCATCTCTCTTACCAGTTCGCGTTGGTTGGGTTTCATCCATGGAAGCCACTTGTAGATTAGAGTACAAGAGGAAAGAAAGTTTCCAAAAAAAAAAAAAAAAAAAAAAAAAGAAAGTTTCAGGTGTTTCTTTCCTACTCCTTCCTGATTGAGACTTTGGAAGGGGCTGCATTTCTCCGTGACTATAGTTGCTGCCGGTTGGGCTTTCCTCCAACTCCTCCTTCTCCAGTTCCTCTTCTTCCTCCTCTTACCCCTCTGTTCCAGCTCCCCCAAAAATTAATGGTTTACTGCTAATGCCAGTCTAGGATCCCTTGTTGTCCTCCTCAACCTTGCCTGTCCTTCTTAACCTTGCCTGTCCTCTACAAGTAATCGCTTTCTTAACTTCCCTTTATTTGAAACATCTAAGTTGAATTTCGTTTGATTGAAGTTTAACTCTTAAAGAGGTAGAGTATGACACATGCCGTGTTCTTTCTTACTCTAAAATCCAAATACTTATACACAGAGCTATACAGTTTATACCCTATACTATAGGCACACAGAGTTCATTAAAGACTGTTATTGATATGTGAAGGAATTAAAGATGTGTGTTTGGGTGCAGAAAATCATAACACATTCAGTAAAAAAAAAAAATGTAGAATGCATCTTCACTAAACATTCAAGGCTCAAATGGCAAAATGATATCAAATAAAGCAACTATAAATATACAAAGCAACTGCAAAATTTACCTAAACTGTTAAAGAAAAAATATTATGTGCACTGATTAGAGGACCTGAAGTTACAGCATTGATAGATCGTACAACTCCTGTGTAGGGACGCTGAATAATATGAAGGCCCAGAAAGGACATGGTAGAAATGATTTTCCTGCTAATCCAAAATTTCCACCTCACATTCTCCTGTTCCATCTCCAGTCACAGCTATTTGTGAAGGAATAAAATAGAATAGATAGTTTAGCTGAAGAAACTGCTGTCTTAATCATACACAAAATTTGGATTTCCTTCTCCCTGTTCTTCTCTCAAAATCCTATGAGGAGTTTATTTATAGGATAGGCCATTTAAAAACTGTTAATATTTAGAATAGAGTCATTTTCTCCGCATCAATTCCCAACCTCCCTAGTACACTTTATGTGATCATGTTCTCCATCTGTGTAAAGCAGTAAGGCCTGTTTTTTTTTGTTTGTTTTTTAATTAAGATACACTATTAAGCTCGATTAAATTAGCCTCTGTGGAATACTGTATCTTATTCTTCAATAAGACTAAAAAAATGTATCTGTGAGAGGGGTATCTGATATAGGTGCCAGCTTCAGGCCCTGCCTTCTAAGAGCGTCTAGTTCAGTTACAAAATGTCACTGTCAGGTGTTCTTTTATTTCACTGAAATTATTTCAGCCCCAATATGTTTTGTGTTGTTTGCTCAGTCTAGATTATTACAAAAATATATTGTTATTCTCCCAATCTGCAGCTCTTAATATTTCTATTTTATTCTCACACTGAGAGAATTTTCTACTCTAGCAGGCATACTACATAGTTTTCTTTCTTTTTTTCCTTCTTCATAGTTTTCAACTTCCAAGCCAGTTCTGATTTATTGGGAATGGTTTCTAGTGTGCTGACTTAAGCAATCTGAGGCTGAGTGGGAAGGTCTGCCAATACTGATTGCCAAAGCCTGTAAATAGTACCCCTGTGGAGAGTGACAGCATTCTAACTACATGCTTTCCATTCTTACCCAAGGATCTGATCATGCTACAGTCCTGCCTTATGGAGGTGGAATAGCGTAATAGTTAAGAATATAGATTTGGAGCCAGTCTTCCTGTTGGTTCACAACCTCGGGAACTCCTGGGGTGAAATTCAAAACTGGCCCTTGTACATGGAGGGCAAGGAGAGACACAAGACAGAGGCAGACCATTCCTGTTTAGCAGGTGGCAGGTTTAATAAACAAGGGAACTTACACACAAGGCTTATCTTGGGTGGCCACAAGACAAGTAGATCTCCACAATTGCCTACAAGAATGTTAAAAGTTTGTATAGAGGTTTTATGGGGTTTAATCATAAATACTATCCAGATGGTCTCAATAACACCTTACTCTTTCAAAGTTACATCATTGAAAGAGCTCTGGCTATGGGAACCGTGGGCAGAATGTACATTCCAAGGGCAAGGGAGAGAGTGAGGAGCCTCTGATTGCCCAGGTCTGGCTCACATCAATTGGAGGTCATATCCTCTCAAGGACCCCTCCAAAGCGTCCTGAATCCAAAATCTGGCTCCATCACTTACTAGTTCTGTTGAGTTCAGCCCTATTATTCAATATCTCTGCCTCATGTTCCTCATCTTAAAAAGGACAATAATACTGGTATCAATTGGAGACGATTGTTATAAGGATTAAATTAGTTAATATGTATAAAGCATTTAGAATGTAGTAAGTGCTTTGTTAAGTGTTTGCTGTTATTACCATTCAGATGATTTGTCTGCCATTTTCTGTCTTTCTTGTTGAAACTATCAGGAAATCATGAATGATTTTTTTTTTTTTTCAAATTCTCTACTCAGCAGAGCCTTACCTATTTTCTAAGACCTATCTTCAATGCTAACTTCCCAGATCACAATCAAACATCTATTCGTTGGGTATTTGGAAGAGTTTATTTCCAGTTCCATTTCAAGTAGCTATTATATTCTCTTTTGTACTTTTATAGTACTGCTTATTCAGAGCCTTTTCCTCCTCTCACTTTCACTTCAGTTTCAATTATGTTGTAACATTCCATGCTATGATCATGCCTTTTTCTTAATAATTGTATTACTTACTACCTTCTCTGAGGCATGACATTGCTGCTCATTTTTTTGTATCACTAAGTCATAATCCAATCAATGTGTAGGCAATAATCAGGAATATGTTTCAAATACAGTATTAGCCTATTGCAACTGGCTCCTTGCCTCGTGCAGCCTCTGTTCTCAAGTTGGGTTATTATCTGAGGCCCAGTGTAGTTTTCCAAGGATTGTGTCCAGTATAAATTGAACTATCTTGTGGGGTTTTTTCTGATACTACAGACTAAAAAATGTTATTAACTTTGCAACAAGAGGTAACTGTATATTATACAACTGACTTTTTTTTTGTCTATCAATGTTCAGGCAGCGTTTACTGTAACACTTTGAAAGTGTCAGAAAAATTGTTTGTCACTAGAAAAAATTTTCTTAGTCGACCTTGAACTTACTATTAATTTCTAAATCTCTGCGTTGTCATGCAGACTTTGAAATGTTTGCCTTCTAATTACTGTAGCATTTCTTCTATCAAAACTTCTCAGGTGGGATGTGCTTCAAGATGGCGGAGGAGTAAGACATGGAGATCACCTTCCTCCCCACAAATACATCAAAAATATATCTACAAGTGGAACAACTCCTACAGAACACCTGCTGAACGCTTGCAGAAGACCTCAGACTTCCCAAAAGGCAAGAAACTCCCCACGTACCTGGGTAGGGCAAAAGAAAAAAGAAAAAAACAGAGACAGAAGAATAGGGACAGGACCTGCACCTCTGGGAGGGAGCTGTGAAGGAGGAAAAGTTTCCACACACTAGGAAGCCCCATCACTGGTGGAGACGGGGGGGTGGGCGGGGAGGAAGCTTCAGAGCCACGGAGGAGAGTGCAGCAGTAGGGGTGCAGAGGGCAAAGCGGAGAGATTCCCGCACAGAGGATGGGTGCCGTGCAGCACTCACCAGCCCGAGAGGCTTGTCTGCTCACCTGCCGGGACGGGTGGGGGCTGGGACCTGAGGTTCGGGCTTCGGAGGTCAGATCCCAAGGAGAGGACTGAGGTTGGCTGCGTGAACACAGCCTGAAGGGGGCTAGTGCACCACAGCTAGCTGGGAGGGAGTCCGGGAAAAAGTCTTGAACTGCCTAAGAGTCAAGACCCCATTGTTTCAGGGTGCATGAGGAGAGGGGATTCAGAGCACTGCCTAAATGAGCTCCAGAGATGGGCACGAGCTGTGGCTATCAGCACAGACACCAGAGATAGGCAAGAAATGCTAACGCTGCTGCTGCAGCCACCAAGAAGCCTGTGTGTAAGCACAGGTCACTATCCACAACTCCCCTCCCAGGAGCCTATGCAGCCCGCCACTGCCAGGGTCCTGTGATCCATGGACAACTTCCCCGGGAGAACACATGGCATGCCCCAGGCTGTTGCAACGTCACACAGGTCTCTGCCACCGCAGGCTCACCCCACATTCCATACCCCTCCCTCTCCCCCACCTGAGTGAGCCAGAGCCCCTTAATCAGCTGCTACTTTAACCCCCTCCTGTCAGGGCAGTGAACAGATGCCCTCAGGTAACCTACAGGCAGAGATGGGGCCAAAACCAAAGCTGAACCCCAGGAGCTGTGCAAACAAAGAAGAGAAAGGCAAATCTCTCCATGCAGCCTCAGGAGCAGCAGATTCAACCCCCTCAGTCAACTTGATGTACCTGCATCTGTGGAATACCTGAATAGACAACAAATCCTCCCAAAATTGAGGTGGTGGACTTTGGGAACAACTGTAGACTTGGGGTTTGCTGTATGTGACTGACCTGTTTCTGGTTTTATGTTTCTTTTAGTATAGTTTTTAGCACTTGATATCATTGGTGGATTTGTTTATTGGTTTGGTTGCTCTCTTCTTTTGTTCTTATTACTTAAAATATTTTTTTATTTTAATAATTTTTAATTTTAATTATTTTATTTTATTTTATTTATTTATTTATTTATTTTTCTTTCTTTTTTTCTCCCTCTTCTTCTGAGCCATGTGGCTGACAGGGTCGTGGTGTTCTGGCCTGGTGTCAGGCCTGAGCCTCTGAGGTGGGAGAGCCGAGTTCAGGACATTGGATGACCAGAGACCTCCCAGACCCATGTAATATCAATCAGCAAGAGCTCTCCCAGAGATCTCCATCTCAACACTAAGACCCAGCTCCACTCAATGGTCAGCAAGCTCTAATCCTGGACACCCCATGTCAAACAACTAGCAAGACAGGAACACAACTCCACCCATTAGCAGAGAGGCTGCCTAAAATCATACCAAGTTCACAGACACCCCAAAACACACCTCCGGATGTGGCCCTGCCCACCAGAAAGACAAGATCCAGCCCCACCCACCAGAATACAGGCACAAGTACCCTCTACCAGGAAGCTTACACAAGCCCCTGAACCAAACTTACCCACTGGGGGCAGACACCAAAAACAATGGGAACTATGAACCTGTAGCCTGTGAAAAGGAGACCCCAAACACAGTAAGTTAAGCAAAATGGGAAGACAGAGAAATATGCAGCAGATGATGGAGCAAGGTAAAAACCCACCAGACCAAACAAGTGAAAAGGAAATAGGCAGCCTACCTGAAAAAGAATTCAGAGTAATGATAGTAAGATGATTCAAAATCTTGGAAATAGAATGAAGAAAATACAAGAAACGTTTAACAAGGACCTAGAAGAACTAAAGAACAAACAAACAGTGATGAACAACACAATAAATGAAGTTAAAAATTCTCTAGAAGGAATCAATAGCAGAATAACTGAGGCAGAAGAACGGATAAGTGACCTGGAACATAAAATAATGGAAATAACTACCACGGAGCAGAATAAAGAAAAAAGAATGAAAAGAATTGAGGACAGTCTCAAGAGACCTCTGGGACAAAATTAAACACACCAACATTCGAATTATAGGAGTCCCAGAAGAAGAAGAAAAAAAGATAAGGACTGAGAAAATATGCAAAGACATTATAGTTGAAAACTTCCCTAATATGAGAAAGGAAATAGTCAATCAAGTCCAGGAAGTGCAGAGAGCCCCATAAAGGATAAATCCAAGGAGAAACACGCCAAGACACATATTAATCAAACTATCAAAAATTAAATACAAAGGAAAAATATTGAAAGCAGCAAGGGAAAAGCAACAAATAACATACAAAGGAATCCCCATAAGGTTAACAGCTGATCTTTCAGCAGAAACTCTGCAAGCCAGAAGGGAGTAGCAAGACATACTTAAAGTGATGAAAGGGAAAAAACCTACAACCAAGATTACTCTACCCAGCAAGGATCTCAGATTACTCTACCCAGCAAGGAGCTCATTCAGATTTGATGGAGAAATTAAAAGCTTTACAGACAAACAAAAGCTAAGAGAATTCAGCACCACAAAACCAGCTTTATAACAAATGCTAAAGGAACTTCCCTAGGCAGGGACACAAGAGAAGGAAAAGACCTACAATAACAAACCCAAAACAATTAAGACAAAAGACCTGTATGTGGAAAACTATAAGACACTGACGAAAGAAATTAAAGATGATACAAACAGATGGAGAGATATACCATGTTCTTGGATTGAAAGAATCAACATTGTGAAAATGACTATACTATCCAAAGCAATCTACAGATTCAATGCAATCCCTATCAAATTACCAATGGCATTTTTTACAGAACTAGAACAAAAAATCTTAAAATTTGTATGGAGACACAAAAGACCCCGAATAGCCAAAGCAGTCTTGAGGGAAAAAAATGGAGCTGGAGGAATCAGACTCCCTGACTTCAAACAATAGTACAAAGCTGCAGTAATCAAGACAATATGGTACTGGTGCAAAAACAGAAATATAGATCAATGGAACAGGATAGAAAGCCCAGAGATAAACCCATGCACATATGGTCACCTTATCTTTGATAAAGGAAACAAGAATATACAGTGGAGAAAAGACAGTCTCTTTAACAAGTGGTGCTGGGAAAACTGAACAGCTACATGTAAAAGAATGAAATTAGAACTCTCCCTAACACCATACACAAAAATAAACTGAAAATGGATTAAAAGCCTAAATGTAAGGCCAGACACTATCAAACTCTTAGAGGAAAACATAGGCAGAACACTCTTTGACATAAATCACAGCAAGGTCTTTTTTGATCCACCTCCTAGAGTAATGGAAATAAAAACAAAAATAAAAAAATGGGACCTAATGAAACTTAAAACCTTTTGCAAAGCAAAGGAAACTACGAACAACACGAAAAGACAACCCTCAGAATGGGAGAAAATATTTGCAAATGAATCAACGGACAAAGGATTAAAGTCCAAAATATATAAATAGCTCATGCAGCTCAATATTAAAAAAACAAATAACCCAATCAAAAAATGGGCAGAAGACCTAAATAGACATTTCTCCAAAGAAGACATACAGATGGCCACGAAGCACATGAAAAGCTGCTCAACATCACTAATTATTAGAGAAATGCAAGTCAAAACTACAATGTGGTATCACCTCACTCCAGTCAGAATGGCCATCATCAGAAAATCTACAAACAACAAAGGCTGGAGAGGGTGTGGAGAAAAGGGAACCCTCCTACACTGTTGGTGGGAATGTAAATTGATACAGCCACTGTGGAGAACAATATGGAGGTTCCTTAAAAAACTGAAAATAGAATTACCATGTGACCCAGCATCCCACTACTGGGCATATACCCAGAGAAAACCATAATTCAAAAAGACACATGCAGCTCAATGTTCATTGCAGCACTATTTACAATAGCCAGGTCATGGAAGCAACCTAAATGCCCATTGACAGACAAATGGATAAAGAAGATGTGGCACATATATACAATGGAATATGACTCAGCCGTAAAAAGGAACAAAATTGGGTCATTTGTAGAGACGTGGATGAATCTAGAGAGTGTCATACAGAGTGAACTAAGTCAGAAAGAGAAAAACAAATATCGCATATAAACACATATATGTGGAACCTAGAAAAGTGGTACAGATGAACCACTTTGCAGGGCAGAAATTGAGACACAGATGTAGAGAACAAACATATGGACACCAAGGGGGGAAAGCAGCGGTGGGTGGGGGTGGTGGTGTGATGAACTGGGAGAATTGGGTTGACATGTATACACTAATGTGTATAAAATGAATGACTAATAAAAAAACAAACAAAAATTCATTTGTATCATAATTTTTAATGCTGTTACTGTATTCTATTGATCAGGAAGACTACAATTTTTTAACCAATTCTTTTCACTCATTTAGGTTGTTTAAAATTATTTGTTGCCATAAAAATATTCTGCATCCACAGGAATTATAAATATCCCAGCCCCAAAATCAATAACATAAATTTAATCAGGAGGCAACATCAGACAGACCCAAACTAAAGAATCTACAAAATAACTAACCTGAATTCTTCAAAACTGTCAATATTAGCAAAGGTAAAGATAGGTTCAGGAATGATCCCACAATTTAGGATATTAAAAAAAGAGAAATGATGACTAATTCCAATGCAAGATCTTAGATTGCATTGTGGAGTGAAAAGAAATAGCTATAAAAGGCATTACTGGGATGTGTATTAGTTCTCTATTGCTACATAACAAATAACCCCCAAACTAAGCAGCTTAAAAGAGTAAACATTTATTACCTCATCATTTCTCTGGATCAGGAATTTGAGAGAAATTTAGGCTAGGTAGTTCTGGTTCAAGATCCCTCATTACCTTGTAGTTGTTACTTAGTTGTAATTGTTTCTAGATCATCTAAAGACTGAGCTAGAGTATATTTATGTATACTAACCAATGTGATACACATATACCTATAATTATTTCTGTATCTATCCATCTGTATATTTATATTAAGCTACACAAGAGTTCATACTGATGTCTGATTTTAATTCAGTTTCAAAGTTATTAGGTCAATCTACCCCCTTCAGTGCAAATATACTATACACTTGTAATGCTGTTGGATTCATTTGACACAGTTTGCATTCTATCTTGGCTTTCCTCAACATCGTGTTTGGATTTTTTTTTTAATTTTGCATACATTTAAGTTCACTCTGTGTGATATACTTGTTCCATGGATTGACCACCCCAGTATCATACAGAACAAATCTAGCACCCTAAAATTTCCCCAGTACATTTCCACTGTAGTCAATCACTCCACCCTCCATCAACTCCTTGCAAACTCTGATTTATTTTCTAACCCTAGTTTTGCCTTTTCCAGAGTGTCACATTGGAGTCTGGTTTTTTCACTTAGAAAAATCAATTTGAGATTCATACATGATGTTTCATGAATCAGTTACTCGTTCCTTTACATCACAGACTAGTACTCCAATCTGTGGATGGATCACAGTTTGTTTATCCATTCCCCAGTCGAAGAGTATCCGGGTTGTTTCTAGGTTTTACCAATTATGAACAGGTTGCTGTAAACATGGGTTTTTGTGTGAACATAAGTATGCAATTAACTTGAATAGATTTCTAAGAATGCTTTGCTGGACCATAGGGTAAATCTATGTATAATTTACAACAAACTCCCAAACTGTCTTTCAGGGTGGTACCACTGACATTTCCACCAGTAATGAATGAGAGTTTCTGTTGTTCCACATCATTGTCAGCATTTGTCATTGTTAGGTTTTAAAAAATTTTTTTGACATTTTTAATAGTTGTATAGTAGCATCCCATTGCAGTTTTAATTTGCTTTCCCGTACTGACAAATGATGTTAAGCATCATTTCATGAGTTTATTTGCCATCCATGTATCTCCTTTGGTGAAGTGTCTTCAAACCTGTAACTTATTTAAAAATTTTAAATCTGTTTTCTTGCTGCTGAGTTTTATAAGATGATTATATATATTCTATACAAGTTTGTTTTTTTTTTTTATCAGAGATGTGATTTGCAAATATTTTCTCTGAGTCCGTGGCTTTTTCTCTTAAAGAGCAAAACACTTTAATTTTGATAAAGTCCAGTTTATCAATTTTTTTCTTTCATGGATTGTTCTTTTGGTTTGTAGCTAAAAACAGCATCAAACCCAATGTTATATGTATGTTCTTCTATATTTTCTTCTTAAAGTTTTATGGTTTTATGTTTTACATTTAAGTCTATGATCCATTCTGAATTAGTTTTGTCCAAGATGTGAGATATGTTTTTAGGTTCTATTTTTTTTTAACATATGCTTGTCCAATGATACAGCATCATTTGTGAAATGACAGGCCTTTCTTAATTGATTTACTAAAGTTATATTTTTAATAAATTATATAGGATCTTTAGAAGCAGAAAAAAATATCAGATGTTTGATGATATACATATTAGTTTCCTAGGGCTTCCATAGCAAATTACTATAAACTGGGTGGCTTAAAACAACAGAAATTTATTATCACAGTTCTGTAGGTCAGGGTACAAAATCAATACGTAGGCAGTGTTGATTCCTTCTAGAGCCTCTGAGGAAGAAGTTGTTCCATGCCTCTCTCCTAGCTTCTAGTGGCTGCCAGTAATCCTTGGCAATCCTTGTCTTATAGATGCATCACTGCAGTCTCTGCTCTGTCTTCATATTGCCTCCTTCTCAGTGTGATCTCCCCTTTTCTTCTCTTATAGGGACACTTGCTGTTGGAGTTAGGGCTCAACCTAATGCAGGATGATCTCATTTTGAGTTTCTTAACTTAATTACTTCTGTAAAACCCTTCACCCAAATAATGTCACATTAACAGGTTCCCAGTGGACATACCTTTTTTTTTTTTTTTTTTTTTTAAGCAGCGGTGGGGGGAGGCACCATCCAATCTACTATAGTTCATACTGGGAATATTGATGATGGAGTCAAATTTAGTCTTGTATTATTAGAATATTCAGAGAGAGACTGATTATTCTACTTCATAGTAGACTGGAAGTAATTTTTTTATGCTATTTTGCTTATCTATCTCTTCTGCCCAACAACAAATGCCTGCCATTCCAATTATTCAAATACACAAAAAACAAGTGTCTTGCATGTCAAAGGAAAAATTATATATTTTGTGACCACAAGTTAAAATGAATTTGTGTTATAAAGTTATTTATTTAATGAGAAAATGACAAATATGTTGATAAGATGGCAGAACAGAAGATAGGTTTTATGATATCCCAAATTTATACACAGAATCAAACAGAATAAATATAACAGAAACATTTTTTTTAATTACTGACAACACAAAGTAAATAACAAGCAATTTCATGAACTCCAAAATATTAGCAAATAGACAAACCACCCTCCTCTACAAGACCATGAAGAATCAAACCAGTATGAAGCAAAGACAACAGGGCTTCTTGTGGTTTTAAGAATGAGAGAAACCTTCAACTTCCTGATAGGAAGTCACTAGAAAGTGTAGCAAGGCCCATCGACAATAGCAACTAAAATTGAGAATGAATATTAATCCAGTTTGGAGAATTGTGGTATCTTGGATGAGATCCTAGATCAGAAAAAGAACACTGGGTAAAAACTAAGGAAATCCGAATAAAGCATAAACTTAGTTAATAACAGTGTACCAATATTGGTTCATTAGTTGTGAAAAATGTACCATACTACTGTAAGATGCTAATAGGGAAATCTGGGTGTGGAGTATACAAGAAGTCTCTGTACTATCTGCTTAATTTTTCTATAAATCTAAACTGTTCTAAAATAAAAAGTTTATTTAAAAGAAGGCAAACCATGGGTTGCTTCTGCTTTCTCACATTATTTCTGAGTTTTCATTTTTTTTTTTTTTTTTAATATACAGGGAGAAATGCTATATGGTTCCCTGGGGAGGCAGGGCTACTTTTATTTTTATTTTTTTAATTTTTTTGGCTGTGTTGGGTCTTTGTTGTTGCGCTGCACGCGGGCTTTCTCTAGTTGCGGTGAGTAGGGCATACTCTTCATTGTGGTGCACGGGCTTCTCATTGTGGTGGCTTCTCTTGTTGCAGAGCACGGGATCTAGGCCTGTGGCCTCAGTAGTTGTGGCACACGGGCTCATTAGTTGTGGCTTGCGGGCTCTAGAGCACAGGCTCAGTAGTTGTGGTGCATGGGCTTAGCTGCTCTGTGGCATGTGTGATTTTCCTGGACCAGGGATCGAACCTGTGTCCCCTGCCTTGGCAGGTGGATTCTTAACCACTGTGCCACCAGGGAAACCCTCAGTTCTTTATTTAAATAAATTCTGGATGTTTTTTAAGAACAGTTCTGGAGAAGTTCTATGTCTTAGAGCAGTTTTAGGTTCACAACAAAACTGAGTAGAAGGTAGAAAAATTTCCCATGTGCTCTGTGCCCTCACACATGCATAGCCTCCCCCATTATCAATATCCCCACCAAAGTCATAGATTTGTTATAACTGATGAACCTACAACCATACATCATTATCACCTAAAGTCTAAATTTTAGAGTTCACTGTTGGGTTTGGAAAAATTTATGATTACATGTACCCACCATTATAGTATCATACAGGGTAGTTTCACAGCCCCTTATTTCTAATTTTTTAAAAGTAACATTGTATTGAAAGTAATATTCATTTTTTTATCAAAGTGTGTATATATATAATTAAAAGATAAATGACATACAAGATTTTAAAACTTCTTTCAACTTGACTTCCAACATGGACAGACATGTCAAGGAATTTGTCAGTTCCCCACCCCCTTGGAGAATTCTTTCATAGTATCTCTGTTCTCCTCCAGTCTGGACAGGCTTTTCCCAAGGCTGCTGCATGGCTCTCACTCTGGAATCCTTTTTCAATATTATCCTGGGATGCTTTCCAATTTCTTTCTTTTTAAAAAAAAAATTTTAATTTAATTTATTTTTTTATACAGCAGGTTCTTATTAGTTATCTATTTTATACATATTAGTGTATATATGTCAATCCCAATCTCCCAATTCATCCCACCTCCACACCCCCCCCCATCACTTTCCCCCCTTGGTGTCCATACGTTTGTTCTCTACATCTGTGTCTCAATTTCTGCCCTGCAAACCAGTTCATCTGTACCATTTTTCTAGGTTCCTCATATATACGTTAATATACAATATTTGTTTCTCTCTTTCTGACTTACTTCACTCTGTATGACAGTCTCTAGATCCATCCACATCTCTACAAAGGACCCAATTTCATTCCTTTTTATGGCTGAATCATATTCCACTGTATATATGTACCACGTCTTCTTTATCCATTCATCTGTTGATGGACATTTAGGTTGCTTCCATGACCTGGCTATTGTAAATAGTGTTGCAATGAACATTGGGGTGCATGTGTCTTTTTGAATTATGGTTTTCTCTGGGTATATGCCCAGTAGTGGGATCGCTGAGTCATATGGTAATTCTATTTTTAGTTTTTTAAGGAAAATCCATACTGTTCTCCATAGTGGCTGTATCAATTTATATTCCCACCAACAGTGCAAGAGGGTTCCCTTTTCTCCACACCCTCTCCAGCATTTGTTGTTTGTAGATGCTTTCTGATTTCTGTTCTTTGTTGAATTGTATGTTTCCCTAATTCTATGCCCTCCTCTTTGTTGGCCTACTCCAGTCTTTTTTTTCTGGGACCCATGTTCCTGTAAGTTTTAGAGAAAGTATTAAATGGGAGGTAAACATTGAGATATTGCATCTGTGAACATTTCTCTGTTTTATCCTCATACTTGTTTGAAAATTTGACTGAAGAATAAGTTGTTATAAATCATTTTTTCTCAGAAATTTTTATGACATTGTTTAATTTTTTTATAGGTTCTTATATTGCTTTTGTGAAGTTTAGTTCCATTTTTGTGTCTGATCCTGCTATAGTATCTGCTGTTTTTCCCCTTGGAAATCTTTTAACATCTTCTCTTTACCTCTGATATTTAAAAATTTCCCCATGGTGTACCTCAATGGGATTTTTAAACTCATTGATTTGCACTGTTTCATGCTCTTCGACAATATATTTTTTCTTTTATTATGATTATTTTGCAATTTCCTCTATCCCCTTTATTTTCTCTTTCTTGAATTCCTACTGTGCAGATGTAAAACCTCCTCCTAATTTTTGGTTTATTCCTGAATAATTCTGGAAAGTCACTGGGTTTGGAGTGAGAGTGAAGGACAGGGAACAACCAATAGCAGAATTTGTTGAATGTCTGTAAAAATAAATATTTGACCCCTCAGATTCCAACTTCTTTCTGATGCATACTGGTAATTACCCCTCTCTCACAATATTGGGAGATGGAGGTTTTATTCTCTGGAGAAATGGAGCCAGAGAAGTTCTAGATATTTTATATTAGGTTTGTTGAAGAGTGGGGGTAATAAGGGAAATTTTATAGTCTCAAGAATGGGACTTCAAGCACTTGTCCCTTATCAGCTCCTGGAATGCCAGACGGGATTCTGCAACACAACTGGCTTTTTTCTCAGCATCTCCATTTCCATGTGATTAGGTTTTAATTCCCCTATACATTTTGCTTTTGTTGTGCTTTGCATCATGCAATTCTATATCATTTTTAAAAATTCCCTTAATTTCAATGAGATTTCAGGAGACGTGTTCAAAATCTTAAATTTATATCAGACAGTTGTATATTTTAAGCCAACAAAAGTCAAACACAAGGGCTTACATCATAGGTGTAATGTTTATCTTATGCTATAGATAAATTTAAAGGAAAGTGAAAAACTGAGAAATATAGCTTTTAAAAAATTGTGGGGAATACACCTAAAAAGAGCAGGAAGTCCTAAATCAAACATCCTTGTCCTATTTTTCCTACTGTAATCCCTCTTAGAATATTCTTCTCTCTGGCTATTTTTCCCCTCTACTTTCTTTAGTTCTCCTTCATCAAATATTTCTTTAATTTTAACAAACTGATATTTCTGAGCCTACAAGAGAATGTTCCAGATGTACACAGAGCCCCCTCTGATAAACACTGAACAACTTCCAGGTGTATAGATTTTACTGCAATTAACTAGGAAAAGAAGAACACTACTTTATAATAAAACAAACATATATAACAAAATTAAAATTTTACTTATGTTTTCTGATAAAACACAAAACCTTCAAAGGATTTTTATGATTGTCCATGTTCCTAGAATCTCCAGGTATATGAATTCTAACTTCTCTGGCCTCAGGCATGTGAAGAGAGAGTTTTGAGAAACTGCCAGAGGAGCTAAAATAGTTGTTAGAATTGGGCCCTCCCAGGAGTCATAAAATCTTTCATTGTAAATAAAAATCTCTGAAGAAATTCACCTTTCAGGACATTCATTGTTTACATGAAAAAAAGCAGAGTTCAACGCTACCCCAAACACAACGTTTCTCTGAAATGTATTACAAAAGATCTCTAGAAAATCAATGGTTTACATATTAGCAATAGAAGGGTATTTGTATGCCCAACTTTTCATCTGAATCAAATGCTATACTTTACTATCTGTAAAGTGGCATAAAATAAATCTAATACATTAATTATAGGCTGTGTTATTAGGGTATGAGTTGTCATGTACAATAGCCAACAACACAGTAAAAATCATCACATAGTAAGTCAAACTGCCTTATTTTGTAATTTGAATCTTTCTACTGTTTTCTTTGTTTTTATTTCACTGTTTCACTGCCTATTAGTTTTTGTTTAAGTTTAAATGCATGCAGCACAAAGAAATAATAGGACAATTGGAATTTTAAAAAAAGTGTTGATGAGAACAACTGAAAAGTTTGAGTGGATGGGTATAGGAGACATAAAATTAAATTAAAGTGGGTGTTTCGGTAAAACCAGGCAGGGCTCTTGAATTATTACCATGGCTGGATTGAGAATGTAGACTAGAGCTAGTTGGCCAAGAAAAGACAGTATTTCTGAGCAAAGAGTGACAAACAGGTGAAAACTAAGCCATAAGCCATTCAGTAGGGCTCTATGGTGATGTCATCTCTGAGCCTCAGAATAAAAAAAGAGTTGAAAAGTTAGTCAACTCTTGGTACTATTCTTTTAAGACTCTTGACTTCCATAACAGTATATCTTCTCGTTTTCTTCCTACATCTTCAGCAGCTGCTTCTTCTCCAATATTTTTGCTGGTGATTCCATATCTTTTTGACATCTTGAATTCTTAAGCTTTCACCTCATCTCATCTCTTTCTTCATTGTCTTGGTTTTAGGAATTATCTATATATCACAAACTAACAGATTTTTTTATCTCTAGTACAAAACTTACTTCTGAGCTCTTTTTTTTTTTTTTTTTTTTTTTTATTTTTTTTTTATTTTTTTTTTAAAAAAAAACGGAACCCGCAACACCCACGGTGTAAATAAATGGATCAGCAACTCGTCACACTGTATTTTCGAAGCACCGTTGTTTAGCCCACCGCGAAATAAAAACCCAAAAAACAACTAAAGAAGTAAAGTTCCAGAGCGATCAACACCCCTCTATTATTTAAACTTCAAAGAATGTCAGGGGAAAGCGCGAACGCAGTCCCCCACTACCACAAATTATGCAGTCGAGTTTCCCACATTTGGGGAAATCGCAGGGGTCAGCACATCCGGAGTGCAATGGATAAGCCTTGCCCTGGGAAAACCACCTTCGTGATCATGGTATCTCCCCTGCCAGGTAAGTATTACTTCTGAGCTCTTGACCTGATGACTCGGCTTCTTTCTTCATAGCTTCACTTAGATGACTCAAAGGTATCTCAAACTTAATATGTCCAAAACTAAAATGAATTTTCCACATCAAATTTACCCATATCTCAGTCTTCTACTGATGAGTAAATCATACCATCATCAATCCAGTTTCCAAAGCCAGAAAAATGGCTTCTTGAGGAATCCCCATCTCCTTTACTCCATATGTAATCATTTTTAATTATACCTCTAGAAATATTAAATTTTTTTCTATGTCTCTCAATATATACTTTTTCAATTGAAACCCAGAATTTTCACTTGGACTAGTGTAACAATTTTCTAACTTATCTTCCTGTTTCATTCATGACCTCCTGCAATCCACAGTTACCCAGTAGCCATAAAAATTTACTTCCAATACTTAAAATGTATTATGTCACTTTCCTCCTCAAAACTTTTCAATGAGTTTAAAATACTTCTAAAAAATGTTCACTTTGTTTTTATTTTATTTTATTTTATTTATTTTTGGCTGTGTTGGGTCTTCTCTGTTGTGCTCAGGCTTTCTCTAGTTGCAGCGAGCAGGGGCTACTCTTCGTTGTGGTGCATGGGTTTCTCATTGCGGTGGCTTCTCTTGCTGTGGAGCACAGACTCTAGGTGCGCGGGCTTCAGTAGTTGCAGCATGCAGGCTCAGTAGTTGTGGCTCGTGGGCTCTAGAGCACAGGCTCAGTAGTTGTGGTACACGGGCTTTGTTGCTCCATGGCATGTGGGATCTTCCTGGACCAGGGATTGAATCCATGTCCCCTGCATTGGCAGGAGAATTCTTAACCACTGCACCACCAGGGAAGTCCCTAAAAATGTTCACTTTGAAATGTTAAAGTTTGTTTCAATTACTTCATAGCCAATATAAATTCAACAAATACTTATGAATTATCTACAATGAAGCAGGTCAAGTTCTAAACATTGCTGAGTAAATCAACATTAAAAAAAATTTGCTACTATATTCAAGCTTACATTCTAGTGAAAATAGCTACTATATTTTGAGTGATTATTATAGACTTTACAATACTCTGTCATATAACTCATTCAATAACCCAATGAGATAATTAAAACTTTTCACATGTATCTTCAACATCAATGCCTTTATATCAGCAAAGCCATATTTTAAGTAGTCTAATACAATTTTATAAAATAATTAATTCATTTAATAAATATCCATTGAGAAACTACTATGTAATAAACATCTGAACAGCAAAAACAAAAAATCCCTTGTCTTCAATCAGATTACACTCTAGATGTGAAAACTGACAAATAACAAGGTAAATAGATGAAATATATAGTATGTTAGCTGCAAATGCTTCAGAAAAATTTAGAAGGGAGTGAGGAAATTAGAGACAGAGGTTGTTTTCAGCTGGTCATGTAAGACCTCAGTGAGAATAGGATATTTAGTAAAGACCTGGAATGTTGAGGGAATAAGCCATTTATAGATCTGTGGAAAGAATGGTGTGGACAGAGGCTTCTCAAATGCAAATATTCTGAGGCAGGAACATACTTTATGTGTTCTTAGAGTGGCAGTAAGACCAATGCAGTTGTAACAAAGTGAGTTACATAGAGGCTAGTATGAGTTTAAGAAGTCAGTAATATAATATGATGTCTCGGTTTCCTACAGCTACTGTAAGAAGCACCAAAAACTTAATGGCTTAATGCAACAAACACTTATTGTCTCATAGTTCTGGAAGCTGGAAATCTGAAATTAAGGTATTAGCAGGTCCCTGTTCTCTCTGATCCTTCCCTGGGGCTTTTCTTGTCTCTTACTATCTTCTGATGTTTGCCAGCAATCCTTGGCATCCCTTGGTTTATGGCAGCATAACTCCAATCTCTGCCTCCATCTTCACATGTTTTCCCTCTGTGTATGTTTCCGTATCTCTGTTTTACCTTCCTATAGGGACACCAGTCATGGATTAGGGCCCACCATAACCAAGTATGACCTTTTCTTAACTATTTATATCTGCAAAGACCCTATCTCCAAGTAAGGTCACATTCAAGGTCACTCACTTTTAGGGAGATAATATTCAACCCACAACAGTCCACTGTCTGATGTCTAATAATTCACATCCATTATATGTAAAAAATATATTCATCTCATCCCAACGCTTCTAAAAGTCTTAGCCCATTTCAGCATCAAACATCAAGTCCCAGATCTAAAGGTCAACTCAAAAAGGTCTCAAATCTCATCCCAAGTGAGACTTGCCTCTGCTGCAGGACACTCTGCAGACTGCTGGAACCTCTGCAAGGGAGAGGATGGGCAGTGAACACACAGAAAATTCAAAGCCCAAGCCCTGCCATAACGTTTTGGGAGTTGTTTGGTTGATAAAATGCAAGCCTACCCAACCCCTAAGAATGTGAAAGAGGTACAAGCCTTTGTAGGGATTTGGGGGTTTGGGGGTTTTGGAGAACTTTTATTCCCCACCTGGTACAGCACTTCCATTCCTTATACCACCTGGTAAAGAAAGGGCATGTGTGTGACTGGGGATCAGAGCAACAAGCTGTCTTTGAGAAAGCAAAAATACTAGCAAAACAGATGAAAACTCTGGGCATCTCCCAAGTAGGGATGCCATTTGAGTTAGGTTAGACGTGTCTGCAACTCCAGAAGGTATGGGTTGGGCACTATGGCAGAGACAACAGAAGCAGAGAGTACCAGCTAGGTACTCTCTCCTAGGTTTTGGTTCTAGCTCCGGAAGGGGGCAGAAACCTGATATACCCCCACAGAGCAACAGCTCCTAGCAGTGTACAGGTGCTCCTCGAGGTAGGACTTCCCACAAATGAATAGCATATAATGGTAAGAACTTCCCTTCCTATCAAGAGGTCAGTTGAGAATATATTCCATCGACCCACTTCTGTCACGGCTCAAACTCCCTCTTTGACTATGAGGCATGCCTATTTGCAGCAGAGGAGCACCATGTCTGCCAGCCCACTATCTCTAGAAATGCAGGTGCTACTAGGCCCGGTAGAGTATGTAGACCTTCCAAACGCCCCCATCCTTATCTCTGTGGCAACTCCTGTGGCCTGTAAGAAGGGAGTGGGAAAATTTCCACTAATGCCTGGGAACAGGAACAAACTGAAGCAGTCAGCAGGCTAAACTCAGAGTGCTCTGGCTGATGATCACTCAATGAGCCTATGAGCCTTGGCTATTAACCCTTTGCACTGACAGTTGGGCTGTTCTAAAGGGATTAAACTTATGGCTTGGACAATGGGAATCTGAGGGCTGGATGATCACGAATAAGCCCTTGTAGGGTCAAGATATGTGGAAAAACATTTGGGTTTACCCACAAGAGCCCAAGGTAGTCCTCACTGTTTCCCATGTCTTGGCTCACATGGTGCTGGCAATTAGGAGGCTGATGCCCTAGCCCAGATACAAACCCTGACAACTGGTCCTTCAGTAGATACAGCAGATTGGATGCAGCACCTGGGTGGGATGGCATAATGCCAAGGATGCCAGATTGTCTTTGAAACACAGTGACTTTGTTAATGCAGCAGCAGCATGTCCTATGTGTAAACAACATCCAAGGCAACTGCCAGAGGAGTCTGGGGCCATCCACCAGAATTCCCACCAGATTGACAAATTGATTATTTTCACTCCCTGCTTCCAAGTAAGGGTTCTAAATATGCTCTGGTTTGTGTGGACACTGCATTTGGTCTAACCAAATCTATCCCCTGTCATCACATAAACCAGGCTGCCACCATTAGGGGATTAGAGATGTTGAGTACCATGTACAGATACTCTCCTCAACTTGACAGTGATCAGTGGTCAGACTACAAAGGTCTTGATATACTGAATTGGGAAACATGACGTTGAATGGAGGTTCCATTTTCCCTATAACTCACAAGCAGCTCGGTAAATGGAAAGGAAAAATGGACTATTAAAGGAGCAGATTAAATTACTAACAGGTAAAACCACCTTGGCCAGGTGGACTAAAGTACTGTCCTAGGTTTAACACATTTGAATGATCAACGAGTAGGGCCTATTAGCCCATATACTAGGTTGGGGATCCCTGCCAAGACACCCATGATATAAAGCTATGAAAGTCACGGAAAACAGCTATTGCCCAACTCATACTATGGATCATGTGCTATGTTGCTGAGAACACCAAGCACCATCACGCCTGGGGAAGGAGTTATCTATTGGAGTTTGCAATGAGACATCCCACTGGGATGGATGAGTTACTTTGCACCAGTGGGTGAAGTGGAACTACTCAGTCTCCACTGGGATCCTGCTGTCCTGCTACAAGCTGGACCTGTTGAAATGTACTATATCTGGAACGGAACATACACCATCGAGAGAGGAGCAAGTGAAGGTCCTCACCTGGCACATCCTGCCCCCAATCCATCTGCTGATGTCTCACAGTGTTGCCTTCCCTGGCCAACACGTACAGTATGCACAACCAGGTCAAGTTCCTAAAGCTGCCATCCTCCCTCTCCTCAAGGCCAGATGGACATGTTCTGTTTTCCACTGGTATGATCATTTGGCCGCTGTCTTTGTCCCCTCCATTGGACTGGAGGATGTTATAGCACACATAGAAGCCCTTGCTAAATCCAACCAGCAAACCTTAAATGATAGCCAACAAAACCTGTTCTTACTGAACACTGAACTGTCTCTAATGAGAAAAGCTGTTCTCCAAAATAGGATGGTTTTAGACATTGTTACTGCCTCACAGGGATGCAACGGTTCCATTTTTTAAACAAAATGTTGTGTGCTCATACTTGATGAGTCTGCTAACTTGTCATCTTTATTAAATCACATGAGGACACAAGTGAACACCCTGAGTGATCCGACCCCCAGACTAGGGGACTTAATAAATCAGTGGTTCCAATCATGGGGCTCTTGATGGAAACAAATGTTACTTATTTTGGGAATCATTACCTTAATCTGAGTTTTCTCTTGCATGTGTCTGTACTGTTGCTGTGGTATCTGCATCCAATGCAGCCAGATAGCCACCAGAGGAGCCACCTCCATGCTAGTGAAACTTCTTGCTGAGAGCTCAGGGCACACTGAGGAAGAGGGGGGTGTGCGAGATTATAAGAGCTGGTCATGAGGGATGGAGTGTTAGAGGAGGCTATCAAGAGGATGTGACCAGTGGCCGACCCTCAAGCTGAAACCAGGAAATTAGAGGCCCCTTACCGGCTCTCCTGTCCTTGGAATGTCAGTTTGCCCACTGTTCCCATAGCCAGAGCCATTACAAAGATGTAGCCTTGGCAGAGAACTCTATTTCCAAATAAGGTCACATTCTCAGGTCTTACTGATTAGAACTTCCACATATCTTTCGTGGGGAACACAACTGAACCCACAACCAAATGATGTCATATGTATCAGTTTCATCTCTACCATATATTTGTAATGCTATAGTATACAAAACAGTTAAAGTCTCTGATTTATTGCAGTTGGCAGTATAAGAGGGTTTTTAGACACAACATAAATATATCATGTATATCCAAAGGCAAGGTAAGTGTTTTTTCTTATGGAAAGATTATTTAATAAGGTCAGTTAATGATAATATTGTTTAAAGCACTGTGGGCTTTATAGAATGATCTTTTGGGAAGAGGTAGTGAGATTCTGAATATGAGCAATTGGGTGAAGAGTAGGGCCATTTTCCGAATGAGGGAGCATAGGAGAGAGGAAGGTTTGGGAAAAAATATCAGGAGACAGGTTGGGCAAGTTAAATTTGAGATACTTACTAGGCATTGATATTGAGTGGGTAGCTATATATAGGAAAATTGAGTTCAGAGTAAAAGTCCAGGCTGGACATATAAACATGGAGTCATCAACACATAATTAAATATTTATAAACATGAGTGTGGTGTTGTGATATAATAAGAAATATATATATTTAATCTGTATCCCCAGTTCCTGGCACAGAACTCCTAAAACCCTTGGAATTTCCTCAGTGATAGTGGTGAGAGGAGCATTTTTTGTTAATTTAAAATAAGTCCTTTCAACCCCATTTGAGCTTATGCTAATGAGATGACCCAGAGAACAGAGGCTGGTTGCCAGAGGAACAACCAAACATGAGACTAGAGGGCTGGAAATGTTATCCTCATCCAGTGTCCTCTGGGAAGGAGAGAAGGGTTAATATTGAATTAATCACCAATGCCTAATAATTTATTCAACCATGCCTATGTAATGAAGCCTCCATAAAAATCCCTAAACAATGAGTTTTGAAGAGCTTCTGTGTTGGTGAACACATAGAGGTGCTGGGAGGGTGACATACCCAGCAGGGACATGGAAGCTCTGTGCCCCTTCCCACCTTGTGCTATGTACCTCTTGATTTGATTATTTCTCTGTATCTTTTATTAGATCTTTTATAATAAACAAATCTAAGTAACTGTTACTCTAAGTTCTGAAAGCTGTTCCAGAAAATTATCAGATCTGAGGAAGAGATCATGGGAAATCTCGATTTATAGCTAATTCTCAAAAATACAGAAAGCACAGACTTGCAATTGACATCTGAAATGGGGGCTGTCTTGTGGGACTGAGCCTTTAACCTGTGGCCTCTGCACTAATTCTGGATATTTAGTGCCAGAATGAATTAAATTGTAGGACAATAAATTGTTATCCAGGAGAATTGGAGAGAATTGCTTTGTGTGGAAAACCCAAACATTTGGTGTCAGAAGTGTCCTGTGAGCAGAGGGGATCAAGTTCATCTTTCAATGAGCCTGGGAGTGATCTTCAAGGGAGTGAGTGTAGACAGAAAATACTGCGATAAAGAGGGATAAAGAGCAAACCCTGAAACACATTGAAGTCCAGTGGAGGAGGTGATAAAAAACCAAGAAAAGATCCATCATCTTTTGTTCTTCTCAAGGTGATTCAGTTATAGAAGTTTTTGTCTATTTATGATTCGATTATTCAAAAATTTATCTCAAACCACAAATATCAATTTATTTAATACTCAGAATAGTGTTGCATTCCTCAATATGTAGATTTATGTCTATCTGCACTATTATATTGCCTGTCCAGGCAGGCAGAGACTTTAGCTGTTTTCTTTACCATAGCAAAACAAATACGGAGCAGCACCTGGCATGTCCTAGCTATGAGGTCTCAATCATTTTGTAATAAAAATGTAAACAATCTTTATATTGTTAAGTACTATAAATTTCCACTTTATTCACTAGTACTCAATAAACAGAAAAGGCTGGGAAAAAATTAAAGATAAAGTACAGTTGACTCTTGAATAACGTGGTGGTTAGGTGCACAACTGCCCCCCCCCCAATCCCCAAGTTGAAAAATCCCCGTATAATATTTACCTCCCCCAAACTGAACTACTAATAGACTATTGTTGACTGGAAGCCTCACTGATAACATAGGAAGTTGATTAACACATATTTTGTACATCACATGTATTATATACCGTGTTCTTACAATAAAGTAAGGTAGAGAAAAGAAAATGTTATTAAGACAACCATAAGGAAGAGAAAATACATTTATAGTATTCTACTGTAATTATCCATACTGTAAGTTTACATGGTCTGTTTACAAGATGAATGGTCTGTCAATATTGTCTTACATTACACAAAACTCTGTAGATATTCTATGTATAACCAACACAAGTCATCAAAAATGGTAAGACAATGTGAAAAAGAAATTCATATATTCAAGTATAATGATTAATGTACTGATAATGAAGAAGCAGCAATATGATTGCTTTATGGTGGCCTACTATGATCAATATGATTGCTTCACAGTAGCCTAGCTTATATACTAATAAATGAGTTGTTATAAAATGTTTATGGCATACAATATTATAGTCATATTCATAAAACAATATTGGAAACATCGTTACTTTTTTAAAAAGCCGCTTACTTATGTGATAGGCTGATACACAGTTTCTCCAGTTATGAGAGAAAGAGAGGCATACTATATAGTAATGTAATTCCTTGAAAGCAAAGTTACACAGCACATTATTAATTTTATGTTAAATATTACTCACCTTATGCCTATGTAAGGATAGGCTTCCACTTCAATACAAGTCTTCCACACGATGTTCAACACAGTGAGCACTTAGGCAATGATAATGATGAGGACACAAAAATATCTCATACAGCTCTTGTTATACAGCTATTAGATTTTCACATGAAGACTCTGTCACACATGCACAACAGATAAGTTTATTAACTGTATGGCATGATGATTATTTACTATTCATTCAGTAGAAGTTGATCATCTCACCATAAAAGTCATTATCCTCCTTGTCTTCACGTTGAGTAGGCTGAGGACGAGGAAGAGGAAGAGTTGTTCTTGCTGCCTCGGGGGTGGGGGGGTGGGGAGGAGGTGACAGGGGAGACCTGAGAGGAAGGCACATTTGATGTAACTTTACAGAAATACTTCGTAATTTCTGTCTGCTTTTTTGCTGTTTCATTCTCAAAAAAATGTTTCTGTAAGGTAAGGTACCAATCCTTTTTCTCCTGTTTGCTTTAGTTTCAGTGTCCATATCAAAGAAGTATCCAGGCTGTAAAAGCAGTCAAAAGCAATCTTGACTAATCAGAATCCTTTTGCCAGATTGTCTAATGTCAGTTTGTTTTCCGCAATGCTTCTTCTATGTCTTCTTCCTCATTGTCTGGCACTGGTTTGGAAGCACTTCTCCATTGTCCTCTGGTGTAGTGTCTGTTAGCTCTTGAATTTCTTCAAGATAAGTATCTTGAAAACTTTCACCACCCTCCCCCACCCCCACCTTTTCTGCCACATCCACAATCTCTTTCATGATTTCCTTGACTGGCTCTGTCATAAATCCTCTGAAGTCATGCAGGACATCTGAACACAGTTTTCTTGAGCAGATTTTTGTTCTTGCTTGATGGCTTTCACAGCTTTTCTGTAACAATGATGGCATATCTTCAATGGTGTAATCCTTCTGGACTTTCATGATGTTCTATCAGGGCTCTCTTCCATAGCATTGACAATCCTTTCCATAGAGTACCATGTGGAATGAGCCATTTAGGTCGTTATGACCCCCTGATCTAGAGGCTGAATTAGAGACGTTGTGTTTGGGAGCAAGTAGATCACTTCAACACCTTCAGTGTTTAACGTACGAGGTTCTGGGTGGCAGGGGCATTGTCTAATATCAAAAGAACTTTAAAAGACAGTCCCTTACTGGCAAGGTACTTCCTGACTTCAGGGAAAAAGCATTGATGGAACCAATCCAGAAAAACGCTTCTTCTACAATCAAAATACTGCTGGCTGGTGTTTATTTTTTCAGAAGTCTGGGGTGAGCAGCTTTATAGATAAGGGCAGTCTGATCATAAACCTGACTGCATTTGTACAAAAACAGAGTTTGCCTATCCCTTCCTTCCTGAAATCCTGGTGTTCTCTTCTCCTCCTTACTAATAAATGTTTTTTGTGGTATTTTTTTTCCTCCAGAATAGGGCACTTTCATCTGCATTAATAATCTGTTCAGGCAGACAACCTTTCTCCTTAATGATTTTCTTAGTGGTGTCTGGGAACTCGTCTGCTGCCTCTTGGTCAGCAGAAGCTGCTTCTTTTGCTATCTTGACATTTTTTAAGCCAAATCTCTAAAATTAGAAAGAGATACCATCCTTTGCTGGCATTAACTTCTCCAGCTTTAGATCCTTCACCTTCCTTTTGTTTTAAGTTGTCATTTAAACACTTCATTTTTATTGAATTATAATATATTAGGCTCTACAGGTATGCCTTTCTTATCCTGCACCCACACAGCAACTGCATTTTCAACACACGATAAAAAGGTATTTCGCAAAAAGTGCAAGGTTTTTGCACCTGTGACTACTGGTGTAGTGGCAGGGACAGCCTCTCAAATTTTCTTTTCTTTTTTTACCGTGGTTCTTAGGCTGGCCTCATTTGTCTTGAAGTGGTGGGCAATTGCAGCTGCAGACCTGACTCTACAGTACAAATCAAACAATTCAACTTTTCTTGTAACATCATGACTTTTCTCTTCTTCTTGGGAGCACTTCCAGCATCACTAGTGGTACTTTGTATAGGGCCCATGTTATTAGTCAAGGTTTACAGTATTGCACTAAACACAATGAAAAATACACAGGAACTGCAGGAGATCACTTTTTTTTACTGTGATATGCAATTTACTGAAGAGACAAACTGCTCACACGGAGATGATTAGGGTCACACGGCATTTTAAGTAAATCCTTGCAACACTTGAGCTCACCACAATAGCAATAGGAGGTAGCTGCAAAATTATTACAGTAAAACGATGTGAACTGTAGTTAATTTTGTGCTGTTATGTTTAATACTGTGTCTTTATGTTTGTTTATATTTCTCTTGACCTAGAATGGCGCCCTGTATGGTCTATAAGTGTGTGCGTAATTTTGATAAATTTTAACTTTTTATAATAGATTTATGTATGTCTTATAGTAGTAAATAATAAAACATACAGTACCTATGTACAGTTTATGAATTCATGATACATCTAGCTTTGTCTTATTTTTTTTATATTTCTAGACTACATGGTTTTTCTGCAATTTTTTTCAAGTTGTCACAAATCTCCACAAAATTGTCCAACATATTTATTGAAAAAAATTCACATATAAGTGGACCCATGCAGGTTAAACCCATGTTGTTCAAGGGACAACTGTACATTTTTTTTTTTTGTACATTTTTAAAAATAAAATTTTTCATTAAAAATATTATTCTGACTGACAATAGGGATCAGATACTCTAAATCTATTCTTAGCTATAGTCTTTAAAAAAATGAAGCCTATAATATTGTTGAATTATTTTTAGTCTTATCTAAAAGTCCATGGCAAGATATTCTAGATCATTTAAGTGTCCAGGGATACATCATTATAAAAAAAGCTTGCTGAGACATGAAATTTCTTATGTCAAACATCTCATTTGGAGCTCATTCAAGGTAGTACATGATTGAACATTACCAGCAAGGCCTGAAGACAACATGTTTATATTGAACACTGTATGGATGTATATATACACCCCGTGTATAGTAATATAGTAATATTTCAATTCAGTCAATAAAAATTTAAACCTCTTTTACCTGACTTGAAAATGTTACCACAGCTTAAACTTCTGTAATGATACAAAAATATTGACACTGGAAAAAGCAATAGTATATGACCAGATTATTTTTGTTTATATTTTATATTTGGTTCATGTAATCTGTAAACACAGGATTAAGGGTTAATGATGCATATTAGAAACCAAATAGTTCTATTATTTGAATCAAAAAACAATAGGCTTAGCATCTAATGATAGACACATTTCTTAAATGCCTCAATCTATGGCTATAGCACAAGAAGAAAAATAGTTTTATCTACCTTAATAATGGAATTGAATGTTCTAGTAAATAAAATATGCCACCTAGTTGTTAAGGGCAGAATTGTGTTGCCCTCAAATTCATATGCTGAAGCCCTAACCTCCAGTACCTCAGAATGTGATTGTATTTGAAGATAGTGTCTTTAAAGAGGTAATTAAATTACAAAATGAGGTCTTTGGGGGCAGGCCTAATGCAATATGACTGGTGTCCTAATAAGAAGAAGAAATTAGGATATGTGAAAACACACTAGGGATGTGCACGCACAGAGGAAAAAGCATGTGAAGATACAGGTGGCCATCTGCAAGTCAAGGAGAGAGACCTCAGAATGAAATCTTGGACATTTAGCCTCCAGAACTGTGAGAAATAAACTTCTGTTTTTTAAGCCACCAAGTCTGTCATATTTTGTTATGGCAGCCCTAGAAAACTAATACACTGATAAAGATTTTTCGAGTATGTAATCACAAGTTCTCAAGAATTACAAAAGAAGAAAAAGTGCTTAACACTAAAACCATACCAAATATAATTCAATTTGCAATAGTTTAAAAGAAATTTTATACACTGAAAAATCTGAAGTTATAATTATCAGGATGCATTATTACTACATTTCAGAAGTAAATGCTATCTGAGAGCATTCCCCCTGACAGAATATAAAATACAAAAGATTTTAGACTTTTTACTTTATTTTAAAATATTGAGTCTTAAAAAAAGCAATTAAAATAATCACCTCATTGTGAATGATTTAGCACTAAATTCTAATGATAAATTTCATTTACTATTAAATAAGAAAAATGTACTATAAATTGTTGAAAAGTTTGGTAAACTATATAATTAAAATATTTTATTTTTCCTTATTAAATATTTTAGAGATAAATTTACATTTGATTACATCATAGAAGGCATAATAAGCATATGCTTATTATTTTCCTAATTTCACCTGTGGATAATAGCAAAAACAGTATAAATGCAAATTTTAATTTTATATTCTTATTAACTTTGTATAAAACATTGTGCACAATCATTGGAATATTTTAAAGCTATTACAGCTTGCCCTGCTTCTCTTCTTCTCTCTCTCATTTTTTTCTCTTTCTCAGTACTCCTTGGGAAGCGCCTCAAGGAATTCCTTATTTTGTTTTAGGAGTCAATTTAATGTGCTATGTTTTCTAAACATTTTTAAAGTAAAACTGACTTTTTTCAAGGATTTTGTTTGTTTTTTGTATTTGCCCAAGCACAGTTTGTTATTTTATCTTTTCTGTGAATATCTTATATAATATTTTTACAGCACTTATCACACTGAAAAATAAGTATTTACATTGCTGACGTTCCTTTCCAATGTAATTGTCTCAGTTCTTAGTTCTGTGCATGGTTACTATAGTAAGACCTTACTGAATTAAAGACTTGTTCAAAGAGAAAAAAATGGATTTTAATAAGGTAAATACAAATGTTTATGGTACTGTGCTATGTTTTGACTAACTTTTACTGAATATTTATAAAATACACATAGAACACATAGTGTTTCAGATATAACCATATAGATGTATATAGAGAATGGCAAACTAGGATGGGGCAGAAGTGATAGAGGCAAGAGCTCTGGAGAATGCCTTGTATGATCAGACAATAGCCAAAAGTACTATAAGAATGAAATAATATGAGTTATCTCTTCCTATCTAATCATAAGCCAACATTATCATATACATGGAAAATATATCTACATATATAAATATAGTATATTTACACAGACACATACATGTGTGTTTTTGTACAAATTATATACATATATACAATTTCTAGATAAATGCCCAGTTTTCAAACAAGTTTGTTAGAAGGGAATTGGGAAAATGGTTAATATTCCAGAAAAAAAAATCTTGTAAAGGCACAAAAGTTGCATGTGGTTCATACTATGGCTGTTCCTTTCTTTAGCTTCAGAGAGAAAGGTAATGTCAGAGAGAGATGGTGCAAAGTCTTAATTTGCAGTGATTATCAAAATCACAGAGACAATGAGCCAACTTAACAAACCTTCTTTAAAGAGTATTCATGTGTGAATTTGAGAATTCTTTTCTAATTTACTGAAAAGAAAACGTAACGGTTAAACAAATGAAAGAAAGTGCATGAGTGGGTGTACACTGAAACCCAGATGAACATATTATACTGTTAACCTAAGGAGACTTTTTTTTTAATTTACCAAGCTAAGGTGGTTATACCCACCAAGTAAAATCTGTTAAGTTAGATCTGAAGATAAAATTCTTTCTTTCTCTGTCTAGTTGATTTCAACTCACTGGTATGAGCACTGGGGCAAAATAATATTTACAATATGCAGACATTACAGTTAAGGCTGGGAAGAACTGGGCTAAAAAGTGCAGGGGGAATTCATGTCCTCTTTCCTTTTATTGAACCTAGACCTTCACATGTAAGAATATCTCTTGTATATTGGTTTCTATGTAACCTGCAAATGAATTGAATGGAAAATGTGCATTAAGTGACCATTCTGCTCATCTCTTTCCTATTTGTGTTGCTATGATTTATTCTTCTCTGAATAATTTTTCACCATCTCAGATTTAACTTAGTCCAACCAAAAAATTAGATATAACCTAGTAACATAGATCTGAAAAGGAATACTGAAGTTAATGCAAGTCTAAACTCATCATTATACAATCAATGGAGTCAGAGATACTAAATGATCAGCTAGAGTCATTCAGAAGGTACACACACATTTGCTGACTTCTACTCCAGTACTTTCCCATCATAACATGCCATATGGCTAGACACTATATGCCTCATTATATTGATGAAGGAAGTGATCGTACAGAATCATACTTAAGTATGACTAATCAATAAATTTATTCCAAAAATGAAAACTAGGTCTCAAATCCATAACAATATTTCACAAAGACACAGTACAGCTTTTTACCCAATTATTTTTATTATGGCAAAATACACATAATATTTACCATCTTATCCATTTTTAAATGCATAGTTCAATGGTATTAAGTACATTCTTATTGCTCTGTAACCTTCACCACCATCCATCTCCAGAAATCTTTCATCTTGCAGACTGAAAATCTATACCATTAAACAATAACTGCTCATTCTGCCCCTCTCCAGCCCCTGGCAATCACCATTCTATATTCTGTCTCAAATTTGGCTATTCTAGGTTTCTCATATAAGTGGAATCATAGAGAATTTGTCTTTTTATGAGTGGCTTATTTCACTAAGCCTAATGTCCTCAAGGTTCATCTATGTTGTAACATGCATTAGAATTTCCTTCATTTTTAATGCTGAATAATATTCTATTGTATGTATATACCATATTTCGCTTATCCATTCATCTGTCGATGGACACTTGGGTTGTTTCCACATTTTAGCTATTATGAATAATGCTGCTATCAACATGGATGTACAAATTAATCTTCAAGATTCTGCTTTCAATTCTTTTGGGTATGTACCCAGAGTGGAATTGCTGGATCATATGGTAATTCTATTTTTAATTTTTTGAAGAACCACCATACTGTTTTCCACAGTGGCTATACCATTTTACATTCCCACTAAGAGTGTACAAGTGTTCCAATTTCTCCACATCCTTGCCAAGACTTGTTATTTTCTGTGTGTGTGTGTTTTTGTAAATAGTTGTCATCCTAATGGGTGTGAGGTGATACCTCTTTGTGATTTTTGATTTGCATTTTCCTAATGATTAGTGATATTATACATCTGTTCATGTGCTTATTGGCCATTTGCATACCTTTAGAGAAATGTCTATTCAAGTCCATTGCCCATTTTAAAATAAATTGTTTGGTTTTTTTGTTTTTTAATTTTAGGAGTTTCTACACACTCTAGATATTAATCACTTATCAGATATACAATTTGCAAATGTTTTCTCTCATTCTGTGAATTGTCTTTTTATTCCATTAATAGTGTCTTTAGAGGCACAAAAGTTTTAAATTTTCATGAAGCCCAATTTGTCTTTTGTTTCATATGCTCTTGGTGTCATATCTAAGAAATCATTGCCCATTTCAGTGTTGTGAAGTTTTTGTCCTATGTTTCCTTCTAAAATCTTTATAGTTTTAGCTCTTACATTTAGGTCTTGAATCCATTTTCAATTACTTTTTGTATACAGTATTAAGTAAGGGTCTAAATTCATTATTTTGCATGTGGATAGCCAGTTTACTGAGCATCATTTCTTGAAAAGGCTTTTCTCTCTTCACTGAATAGTTTTTGGCACACTTGTTGAAAATCATTTGATTATACTATATTCTCTTTAGATAGCTTAAATTTGATTGTAGAATAAGGTGATCTGTTTCTAGGTCACCTTTATATAAAGAGATTTTCTTTCTTGATAACCCTTAATGGATTTTTAAACTTTTGATAACTAAAAAAATTAATTAAATAATAATTTTTAGTCCCTGGTTACAGCCATTTTATGAGCCAATGTAAACTATTTTTACACTTAATTTGATTTCTGTTCTTTTTCATGTATTTCTATATATTTGCGTATAGGTGGTACAAGAATCAATTTCACCTGACACACACACACAAAATATAAAACTATTCAAATACCATGTATTTACCCATTTATCCATTCTTTATGTATTGATGTACTGAAGTAGCTATTATTAATGACCCAGTAAATGACAAAGCATTGTGAGAGGCTCTGAGATCGCAATGGTAAAGAAATCAGGCCTTGGTTCTTAAAGCCACTCTACATAAAAATAGGTAAAGATCCTGCGAGGTCATAGGGGCTATTATTAAGAGACACAGGAAGAATGTAGGAAACATCCTTAGCTTAGGGAAAGAATATCAAGAAGTATTAGAGGAAAATGGCCTTAGCTGTATACAGTATACTGGACTATACACACGTACATACATATATATGTAGTAATGCAATACATATGATATAATTACACATGCATAATGTATTATATATAATGCCATATATGTGTATACATACTTGAGATATATAATAAATCATTCTCTACATTAAAAGCACTTCTTATATTTATATAAGAACAGGTGAGGCACATATAAACTATCCCACCATAATGAACATCCACTCAGTTGCCTAAAATAATTCCTGAAATTAGTTTTAAAAGTTCTCCAAAATATCTTAGCTATAAATCAGCCTCCTTGTTACAATAAAGTAATATGCTTCAAATTTCAATTCTTTATACTACAGATTATTGTTCTTCTTATAAGAGTAAAAAAAAAAAAAAAGATCTGCACTAAAAGATCTAGCATTCCCATTAAAGATAAATCTTCCTTTGGAATTACATCAAAGGAAACTGATTCCAAACAAGACTGTCCATGTCAGGCAAAACACCTACACTGCACCCTTAGTAGATACCTCTTGCTAAAGCTATCATTTTAGAAACTTTAAAGGTAGTGGCATAAAAAGCATAGCTTTGTGAACTATAGTCCATTAGATGAACTGCTGCAACAGGAACTTTAGTGTCTCAGGGTTTGATGTTGACCAAAATACGGTTGTTGGTTTCTTCCAGCAAATTAAAGCTGCCTACTTTTTTCTCAACCATCTAGATAAATCCATGTTTGGACTTCCTTAGGTGAAGCAGAGCAAACCCCACGTTGTGATCAGAACTGCCCCCTCTAGTGCTCCTCAATCATAAACTGCTATTCTATTTGAATGCCTTTCTTAAGACAGATTAAGTGAATCTTGTCTGTGTGATGTACTGTGTGATGACCTCATTGAGGATACTCTGAAGGTCACTTGGTGAATGTAGATATGCCAACTTACACTGCCACTTTGCCTTTTGGAGGCTTTCAGTTTTAGTATAGAGAAAATTTAAGAGAAATTTCAGTCTGAAGTCAATGAAGGATATGCATTTTCTGAGCAGTGAGAATTAGCCAGAATTGCAAGATCATAATGACAGTATTTAGCTTTGTTTCAATTCCACTTAACCAACTCCCATATGAAAATTAGCCTTATTTTACTATTTAACAAATATATCCTAAGGAAATAATTGAAATAGATTATTAATTTTTTTGCATTTATTATGACAGAAGAATTTAAATTTGAAATGCAGTAGAACAAAACTTTTTAATAAGATTTGCAGACATTAATAAGTGAATGCTTTCAAAATCTACTGAATTAAGCTTGCTCTTCAAAAATTACCAAATTGAAGTAGATGCTCAAATGGAGCTATAGACAAAAGTACAGCTTATAATGACGTATGAGAAAATGAAGCAGATAGAAAGTGTACCCTGTTTAACAATTATTCTTCATTACTAGGGGCTAACATGTCTAAATTATAACCTCCATCTGTCTCTTCTCCCCTAATCAGTTCCTTCTTTCTTTCCTCCTGCCCTCCCTCACTCTTTTCCTTTCTAATTCTCTCCCTCTCTCCCTTTTCTTTTGGGAACATTATTGAAAAGAATCTGGGTGCCCAGCAGGGCACTTAGCTAGAAAATGTAAACAAAGTTTCTCCCATCCCAGGGAGATGGGAAATTTAGAGCTTCTATTAATGAACTGTGACACTTGAAGTACATTCAGCTGTTCTTAAAAAATCAAAGAAAACACTCTTTTTTAAAGACATGAATACTATTCTTTATTCTCCAATAATGCCTAATAGGACTTGATGAGTTCTATTCTTATTTAGCATATGCATACCTGTAACAACAGATTATATTGAAAAACAGAGAGGAATCATTATATTAGTGAATTAAAGCTACAGCTATAGTTTGATGATAAAAATAAAATTATCTTCTTGCTTAAATAGCACATTTTAATCTTCATTATGGAAATCAGTATGCGAAAACCTTGACTAGAGTTCTGACTTTCCCTTCTTTCCATTTTTTTGATCCTAGGTAATGGTATCCGTCTATCATAGCAAAACTCAAAATTGTAGATAATATTAAATTATGAAACCCCCAACATCCCAGCACTGAATCGAATTAGTTCCTAAATTTTCGTTTGTAAAATGCCTCCCTAATCTTTCTTCTCATCAGCCCCTGAGACTATCAACATCTCTCACCTGGGTTATTGTCAACACTTTTTAATTGGCTCCCGTGCTCTCTATTCTCTTCTGTAATCAGTCCATCTTCCATACTGCTAGAGTTTTATTTCTAAAGTGAAGATTAAATTATGTAGTAACTTAGCTTAAAAACATCCAACAGCTTTCAGATGTCTGGATCTAATCTAAATTTCTTAGTGTGATAGGTTAGGCCCTTTATATTCTCATCCCAGCTACATTTACCACCTGGTTGTTTATATTCATTATTTTAAACATAGGCAATATAACAGTGTTCTAAATTGTCATGCTCTTGGATGCCATTGTGCCTTTGGATATTTCTATTTCTTTTTTTTTTTTTTTGGAATAGCCTCGATAATGCCATGTTTTGAAATTCAGTCCAAATGTTTATATACTTCAACCTTATGGTGAAGGCTTCTTCACATCAGCACTCTTCTCACCCACACCCCTAAGAGAGCACTGATGGCTTTATATTTCAAGTACCTGTTTCTACGCATGTGTTCGACAAAAGAAGTTTAGCTATGCCAAATCACTATCCTCACTTTTATTCTCTGCACAAAATTTTTCAACGTCTTGCATTCCTTAACTCAAACTCTACCAATTAAAAAATAAAATACTTTAGTCTCAGGAGGAATATGGTAGCAGTGTATTTTGTTGGAAGCTGTGTTATTTACCATTAATAAATAATTCATTAACTATATAACCAATTAAATTAGGATCCAGCCTCAATGGGCATTGAATTCTTATAGTGGAAATGGAATCACCAGATAATAAAAAAAAGAATAATAGTTTTCCATCTAGTTACAAATGTGTTTTGAAAAAAAGAGTTATTTGGAAAACTATGTTATTTGAGAATAAAAATCTTAAGAATTTGAATCCTTTATTGTATGCTTTTTTTAAATCCCATCTCATTTATTTTAATAATTAGCATTTTATTCTTAGCTTGGTAGTTTAGGTACTCAAGTTATATTGTCTCTGATTTGTTTTCCTTTAAGTCCAGTGAAGGAATAGAAATAAAACAGATCCTGGGAGGGTTGCAGGGACACTGAGAAATGAAGGCTGAGAAGAGGACATAGAGCATGAAAAGGAGATCATGAATTCAGATAAATGATAATATGGCTCCCCAACTAGGCTCCTCTTTGCTGCTCCTGAGACAAGTTGCCCTGGGTCTGGAAGTTAAAGAGAGGGAAACATACTAGAGAACACAGGACGTAAGAAGCCTTTTTACAGAGATAGCCAAAACTTTTTACTTAACAAAAGACTTCATGGTATAAATATTTGATAGAATCTTTCTTTTTTATAAAACTAGGAGGGAAGAGTTAAAATGTTCTCATAGTGTTTGGTTGAAATATGTATCTAATCTAACCCTTAGATATTCACTATCATTATAAATTTGTTCAGATAAGTTAACAAAGAGGACAGTCAATAAATACAAACTTAAAGTGTAGAAAATTTCAAAGATTATGTAGTAAGAACTGATGTTTGTTTCACAGAATCTGATAATATTACTGCTAGAAGGGAGTTTAGACATAAATCAAGTGCCACTTCTTCATTTTACACAGAAGATATTAGGAGACAGTTCTGGAATCAATATATACATACTGAAAGTCACATAGTCAATTAGCTGCAGAGCCAGTACTTGAATTTAGATCTCATTTATTATCTGCTTGCATTTCCCCACATTGGTCTATTTTCATTAGATACGTGATGAATTATTCTCCCTTAAACTCTTGCAAAACATGTTCCCCAACTTCCTTCCCCCTTTCTTCCCAAGATCTGTCTTGGATTTGGTTCCTTGACCAACAGGCTTCCTTTCCAATCTTTCAAGTTAAACTTTTGTAGTATCCTCCTCCAGTGCCTTATAAATAAATTTCCAAGCAAGTTTATGCTCTAGAACATGAAGCCTGATGACTTAAATCACACATACAGACTTTAAAAGCAATTTACGTAGTATTAATATTTTTAGGCTAGTTGCAAATATGTCCTTTCAAGAGGAAATAGCTCCATATTTTCAAACTTACTGGCTATTAGACAGTTGCTTTTATCATTTTTGCTTTTCAATTTGAAAAATACAACCCCTGATCTTTTGTCTGCAATAAGAGAGGGAAGAGATGTAGGGACTTTGGCTGACAAAGATTGTTCATGAATTCTCAATTAGCCTCTCTCCAAAGGATGGTTGCATATTTAGTTAGGCTTTTATAAGTTATAACACCACCTAAAAAGATTTACTTTCAAAACTCATCATCTCTATTTGTACAGATTAATACACTAATGGTCCTGCTGGAACATACTGTGCCCCAACCATATTTGAAAATCTTCCATAAATAACTAAAAGATTATCCTTGATAGAACAAATTTAAACTTACTTTAACTTATTGTTAGAATTAGTGATATTTCATTTCAGAAGACCAAAAATTATATACACATCAATTTAAATATTAATTGAAGTATATAAACAATGCACATTCTCGGTTATAATCTGAGAAATACATACATTTAGATTGTCATTAGATGTGCAATTCACATATTGAATTGTAGGGATAATTCTTTTTCTTTTAATTTTAGAGATGGATAAAATAAGATTCAGTGTGTTACACATTATTAAATTCTCATTGACTGTCCAGGAACAAAATGCTGATGCTTATGTGAAAACACTGCTTGCAGAGACAACACACTTATTTAAACTAAAGCAAACACGAGCATTTAAATGCAAAACATTCAATAACAGCATTTAATTCAAGAGAAGAGACTGTAAATCTTCGAAGATTATACACCAAATAACCCTTGAGAATATATATATTGTTTAAATGGCAGATTAACTTTCGATTTCTTAGGGAAAATATTCTCAAGTTTCATCCCTCAAAGAATATAAGATTTTGCAATTTAGTAGTTGAGTAAAAAATAATATGTGAATTATGGATAAAATAATATTTTGATGGTGAACTTTTATTAAATGTTTATAGAATTGCAACTTATAGTACCATATATTTATAAGATTAGTGTTAATATTGCCCTTCAACCAGTTTAATGTCTTGTCCATAATCTCAGCCCTAGAGAGTAAATTAATTTATTCCTAAAGTAATTGATGCCAATGTATTTATTTGAAATACCTTTTCTAGGGAACTTTACACTTTCAGAATGTATGACAGGCTATATATGATTTTGAAGAATAAATCAATCACTTTTACATTTCAAACCATTTCCTCTATTTTACTAATATTGTTTGTTAGAAATTGATTTTTTAAATGTTTTAACCCTCATGTACCTTGACCATACATAAAATGTGCCTGAAGTAGCCCTAGCATAGAGCTTCTTTTCCCTCAGCATATCATTTAGTTTAGCTTTTATTCCAGCTTTATGATGTATTATTATCATTAGAAGTAGTAGTAATAGCAGAAGTAGTAAAATAAGCCAAAAAGGGCTTTTTGTTTTGTTTCTGTTGTTGTTGTTTCTGCGATCAGAAAAATTTAATAAGGTGGGGTTGAGGCAAGTGTTGGGTCGGGGAGGCAACCACCTGCATGGAAGGACCAGCCTCACAGCACGGATCCAGCATGGCCTCCACCGCCTCCCTCTTCGTAGTCCCACTCCTGGAACCACCAGGCATTTGCTGTCCCCTGGATCGTGGCTGAAAGCCCTTGGCCAGACTGCAGGTGGAACAGGCACAGGATTTGTTTATCGAGGGCCACACTCTGACCCAACTCATAGCCTACACACAAGGATGGTTGCCATGACCATGTCTGCCTGTTGCAGCCAGGCCAGGTCCTGCTCATAAATGAGCCTGTCACCCCCAGCAGCCTCATAGATTTCTAACTGGTGCTTTCTGCTCTTACCATGGTCTCATCTATTGGTGTGTGTGACAAATGTGCAGAAAATATAATTCTCAGTTTAACATGTGGCTGAACGACAATCAATAGATGGTTTGATTTGAACTCCCCGGAACTCCACCAGGGAGTTCCCCAGTGGTCCAGTGGTTAGGATTTGGCACTTTTGCTGCCATGGCCCTGGTTCAATGCCTGGTTGGGGAACTGAGATCCTGCAAGCTGCGGGGCCAAAATTGAAAAAAGAAAAAAAAAAAAAAAGATGGTTTGTCTTTTCTCCATCCTTTCCAAATTCAAGATAACTTCCACCATCCTTTCAAGGATAGCATGTAGGTCCTTGATGAAGTTTGCTGGGACTCAAGTAGCAGAGAGAGCTAAGTCCTACAGGACTCTAGTATGATAGAGAAGGATTCAATGTTTTGCGCTCACCAGCTTCTTGATATGTTAATCAATTATACTTTAACATGCTTTGACCCATGAGATTCATGCTAGGCCACCAGTCAGCAGGGTTGTGGGAAATAATAGTGTACTTGCATGTGAAACGTGTAGGGGGAATAGAAGCTAAGCAGTTCTGCCATATAGCATATAAAGAACTCCTTGAATATTCATCCTACATGTGGTATCATGCTAAATTCTCATGATACTTCCTGGATTGTAGAAGTGGCTCAATAAATATAAATGCATTCCTCCATTTTCATTAAGTCTTCACACCTTAGATTACAGATTACCAAATTCCATAATAGTGTCATTTAAAAAATACTTATCATAATTCATTTTGTGCCAGGCACAGAAATGAATAAACATGGCCCCTGTCCTTAAGGAGCTATAAACTAACTGTTGATTCTAATCCTTAAAAATAATTATAATATAGCGTATTCAGTGTTAACATGGAAATAGACCAATGTGATATGTGAGAACTGATATGGGGCATATCATCTAATTTCGTGTTTCAAGGTAGTCATTCTGGATGAAATAACAAGAAGTCTAAAGAATGTGTAACATTTGGCTACTGAATGTTGGAAGGAAAGTTAGTTTAAAGGAAATAGCATAAGGTATAAATATCTTGCTATATTACAAGCCATGTGCTATTACTAGGAAATCAAGTAAGCATCAAGCAATAACAGGCAATGGAGTTAAAGAAAAACATCAGAAGGCAAATAATAAGTAGTCTTCATTTTATACTAATTTTTAGCACTGTATACGATGTATGTATATTGACACACTGTCACCTATTGGTCAAAACAAGTCTCAGTGATAGACAAGCCATGGCTCTGTGGGTGCAAAGAGGGATCCACTTCTTGAAGAGAGGGCTGCAAAGGTTTGTGGCCATTATTAAAGTCAACCACAAGCAGTGAGTGACATGACCAGAATCATATTTTAGTTTGTCTTCAAGAGCCTCAGGTACAGGTTAGAATAATGGTGTCTCCTTATCTACTAAATCTGAATCTCTAAAGATAGAATCAAGGAATACGTATTTTGAAAAAAGTTACCCAAGCATATTTGAAGCGCAGTCTTGGTTGAGAAATACTCTCCTAAATAGATGACTCTGATGGCAATATTATGGGAATACATTTGAGTCGAGTGTTTTTATTTTAATTTTATTTTTAAAATGAAAATATCAACTCCTCTTAGGCCAACAAAAGGACACATTGGCCAAGTTTTGAGGTATATTATGTAACCCAAGGATGATCTGAAAAACTAAGCCTTGTGAAGTATGTAAATTAAGATATTTGTGAAGAACTCAACTGTGAGAGTTAATGGGTATGACTTTCTAATACACTGTCATTAAAATGATTGAGGTACTAAGTCTCTACATTCAACATTTAAAATGCTTTGGAAAGAGAATCTGATAGGCCAATTTTGTCTTGTGTCCACTGTTGGACCAATCACAGGCAGGGCCATTGAGCAGATACATGGCTCCTCAGCATCCAGTCCTGCCAGTGAGGGAGGTAGTTTTCAGAATAAAATATCTGGTCAAACAACCCTCACGTTGTCCATTGCACCATGGTTCAAAGAATGGGATTAAGTAGATATTTTAGGGAACTACTTCAATAATTCAGTTATAAGATGATAAAGTACTAACCTGTGATATGGTGAGGAGCTAGGCAGTCTGGAAACCAAATGTAACTTTTAATAATATTGAAGGTTTTTTAAACTATTCTGAAGTACAGAATCATAATGTACAAAGTCAGACAATCAATTGACATTCATAAAATTGGCTTTAGGGATTGGAGTCCTTATCAAATATATGATATAATAATGTATTGATGTCATACATTCCAGGAATGTTGCAATTAGAAAATAGAAAAACAAGTCAACAAAACAGAAAGTGTTATCATTTCAAGGTAACTTTATAGTTCATTTTTCAATTCTTTAGCTGATTACATAGTAGGCACATATTTGGAATTAATAAATATCAAATAAGTGAGCAAAATGATATTACACATTTAAATATAAAATGTAACCAAATAAGTACAAACTTTCTTGAAATGTTGAGTTGTATTAAGTAAGTTTCTGAGGAGGGTAGGAAGTCTGAAATGATTCAGATTTAGGAAAAGAATTTGGATAATATACATATATATATATCTTCTATCACATAACAAAAGTATTTTGAATTGTAGTTGATGTTGAAGAAACAAATCAGCATGAGACCTCTAGAACATTGCTAACTGTGAATATATTTTAAAGCAGTGAAATTGCAGTTTAATAATTCCCCATAAGTCCATATGGAGGTACTAAATTATGAAGTGCCTTGGAAAGGTTGCAAAGCTTAAGACAAGAATATTTTACTTTGACAATTTTTGTATTTGCATATTTGATGGCCATATATGAGTCGGGGGGGAAAGCGGTCACTTTTGGTATTTCAGAGCTGTCCAGAACAAAATATATAGAGGTCCATAAAAAGAGAAAGGAGAACTATATCACCTTGATGTACTGACTTTCAGTTTGAAAGATCACATAGCTTTTTACAGATTTAACAACCTGACATATAGAGATCACTTCAACCTCTGCTGAAACACACTCAGCCTAGGGGTAAAACTCACCTGTTATTAAACTGCCTCTGGCAGCACCACAGAACAGAAAATAAAAGAGAAGGTCAAACCTCATTAAAACTTCTAGGAGAAGTTATCACAGGACTAATGAATCTTGGGGAAGAATTGGTTCCAACCAAAGTGAATCTGCATTATTTGAGAGAGGAGATGGTATTGAAAAAAAAAAAAAAATCATTCCATTTTCTCAGTAACAAGAAAGTAGATATACAGGAACCAGGCCAGTAAAATGCAAATGTCCATACCTTGAGTTAATGTGTCTGGACCTCCTTCTTTCCCACGGCAAATGTTAGCTATTTGGAATGGGGGGAAGGTTGATAAAGGGGACTATTCTATCAGAAAAATAGGAAATTACACAAAAAATAATTTTGCTATTATTGCAACATGAATCTGAACGAGTTTATCGTCACCAGATTTAACCACTAGTTAGAAGGCACTGCTCAGATGGCTTTACATGATAAAAATCTTGGGAATTCCGTGGTGGTCCAGTGGTTAGGAATCCGTGCTTCCACTGCAGGGGGCACAGATTGATCCCTGGCCAGGGAACTAAGATCCCGCATGCTGCGCAGCGTGGCAAAAAACAAAAAACAAAAAAAAACCCTCATGTAACACATAAGCTCCATAAGAAATGATCACTAAGAACACTTTTTTGGTTCTTTAAATCCTACTTGTCAGACTGAATAGGACTGCAGCACCACATAGGGGACAAAATAAAGCTAAATACTACTAACTGATTAATAGGAGGTAAGAATTACACCTTACCAATTTCTTAGTTCATATGCCTCATCACAGGATTTTTTTCTAACATCTAAAAATTCAGAAATGATCTGTGAAGAGAATGCTCGAGTGTTTATTTTGCTGATACGAATATTGCATATTCAACTTAGTTGAGAGAAAACTGTCCCTTTTAGGAAATACAAACATATGCACCTCATAATTACAGTAATCCACAAGAAGAGAGGAAATAAAGATACATTAGTTGAGAGTAACCCACGACTAGATTACTTATAAGTGGTCAGACTGAAAATTCAGTTCACCTCACTCTAGGGGAGATTGCGTGAGATGCCCTAATGAGGAGTTGGTAATGGCTGCTTGCCAAGCAACCCATCCACTGGTCTTTTTCAGAGTCTATCACTCACCTCATTAGGCCAGTGACAAATGGAGCCAAGACTCTCAACTTCTTTCCCCACAGCCTTCTGACCCATTGAAGAGCTAATAGTGAAGAACACTAACTGATTTGATGGTAACACATTTCAAACTAGGTACGATCAACTGTGGAAGAGTTTGAAGGCCCAAGTCTCTGGTTTGTCTTTATATCCAAAAAAAGTAAAAATAAAAAGTTAAAAAATAAACATATCAAATTACTGAATCAAATGTTTTCTGGAAAAATTCCCAATAAGATATTTTTAGGTTTTTTGCAGGCTGTTTTCTGATCAGAATTTAGTTACTGATACCCTGATGAACTTAAAAATAGTTTCTTAGATATATACCCAGGAGTAGAATTACTGGTTCATATGGTAGTTCTATTTTTAGTTTTTTGAGAAACTTCCATACTGGTTTCCACAGTGGCTGCACCAATTTACATTTCCACTAATAGTGTATAGAGGGTTCCCTTTTCTCCACATCCTTGCCAACTTTGTTATTTGTGTGTTTTTTTTTTATTGTAGTCATTCTGACAGGTGTGAGGTGCTAATTTGAAAAGATACAGGCACTCCAGTGTTCATAGTAGCACTATTTACAATTGCCAAGATATGGAAGCAACCTAAGTGTCCACCAACGGACAAATGGATAAACGTGTGGTATATATATACAATGGAATATTACTCAGCTGTAAGAAAGAATGAAATTTTGCCTTTTGCAGCAACGTGGATGGACTTGGAGGGCATTATGCTAAGTGAAATGTCAGATAGAAAAAGACAAATACTGTATGATATCACTTAAATGTGGAATCCAAAAAATACAACAAACTAGTGAATATAACAAAAAGAAGCAGACTCACAGATATAGGGATCAAACTAGTGGTTATCAGTGGGGAGATGGAAGGGGGAGGGGCAATATAGGGGTAGTGGATTAAGAGGTACATACTATTATGTATAAAATAAGCTGTAAGGACATATTGTACAAACAGGGAATATAGCCAATACTTTATAACAACTATAAGTGGAGTATAACTTTTAAAAATTGTGAATCTCTATATTATATACCTATAACATATAATATTGTACATCATCTACACTTCAATAAAAAATAAATAAAAGTGGAAAAAAAATTTTTTTTAAAGTAGTTTCTTCTCAATGATTTCACCTTGAACATGATTCCCTCTGTTTAGCTTCACATCCTTCCCTCTCTTGTCCTCCTGGAACACTTGCACTTGTCATTCATTCAAACATACTCTTAGGCAGTTATTTATTATTCTGTCTCAAAACTTTGTTCATCTCTCTATGTATAAATTAGTATATTATTTTAATATACTAATATTGTTAATATTTTTAAATATTTTATTGACATTTAACATGTATACTGAAAAGTATGCAAATCATCAGTGTATCATTATCACATTATGAAAACATGCATATAAATTCTATCCAAATAAAGAAATACAATGTTATCAGCACTGCAAGAGCACCTTTTGTGTCCCTTTCCAGTCATTATTACCTTCCCTCTGAAAGGAAGCATATCCTGATGTCTAACACTACATATTAGTTTTGCCTAGTTGACCTATGAAATGGGATAATAAATTATGTAATCTCTTATGTCTAGCTTCTTTCACTTGACATTATGCTTTTGATAGTCATCCATACTGTTAACTGTAGTTCTAGCTTGGTCCTTCTCTTGCTCTATATTGTGTGATAAAATGGGTAAGTCCCAATGTATTTTCTATTCTGAAGTCAATGGAGTTTTGATTGCTAAAAGCTTTGTGCTATTACAAAAATGCTCCCATAAATATTTTTGTCCATGTCTCATACCATTTCGACTGTGTTCCATATACAGGAGTGGAATTTCTGGGAAATAAGACCTAATTATATTCTGCTTTAGCAGAAACTAACCAAGAGTTTGTAACCAATGGTACAAACTGGTTGTACCATTTTACATTTCTATCAACAGTGCCTGAGAGTTCAATTTTCTATATTTTTGACAATTACCATAATACATTTTGTTAAAATCAAACTAAAAATTACACTGGACACAAAGTGAATAGCAAAAAGCAAAAATAGCAAAATAGATAGCAAAAGTTATATTTTTATAATGAAATAAAAAGCATCCCATTCCAACAATTACACTATCTATGATCTCCATGTTCATGTTCATATTCATATTTATGTTTAAATTCAGTTTTCTGGTGGTTACTTAAATTTTTGCGATCACTAGTAACATTTATATCTTTATTCCTCTATCTCGGTTTACTTATAACTAAAGTGTCACATTATTGTTTAAATCTGTACACTTTTGAGAGTGAAAGAGCATGATAACTGGATGGTACTGTTTTGCACAAATCTATTTATAATATTAATCTTAGCAACTACACTGATTTTCCCAGCAAATTCAAATACCATGCTAGAATTGTTTACTATTCTATCAACTATAGATCATATCTTTTATCTTCTCAGTTTTCGAGATGAGGACACTAGTGTTTCTACATGTCCTCTTCATCCTCCTTAATCAACCATATCTCTCAACCTCTTTGAATTATACCTGCAACTTGTATTTTGCCAATGTTGACTAAATTCATATTTCATGTTTTAACTGTTGTTAGTCCTTATAATTCATATACATAAACTGATTCACTCTACACACTTTTTCAATGAACATTAAGATAGTATACTATTTTTATGTTTCCTTCACTATAGAGAAAATATCAGGAACTCATATAATTCAATGTTACCATAGTCGTAGCTGAATGAATTTTCTTTTATTCATTCCACCACTTCTCTTTACCATATTCTCATATTTTTCAAAGGAATTAATCATCCCATTTATGTGGTACATATATAAGATTTCATTTGTGAACGTCCTTTGTTTCTATCTTATAATCTGAACTGATTGATTGCATTTTAAGCCTCCACAAAAATGCTATCCTGGAATAGGAAGCTATTTTCAACTAAGCAGATTCATAGATGGATCTGGATGTTTTCTGAATGCCATGTCTTTATCTTCCTTGGTTACCTCCTTTCTTTAAAAAAATTGCTGATATGTATGTTCAAATGACTTTAGAAAAGGACATAAATAAGTTAAAATTTTAGAGTTTGGATTACCTAAAATACATTTATTTGGTTCTCATACAAGATTGATTTAATTTTCCTGCTTGCCTGAGAATACAACAATGAAGCAATGTTCCCCATGTCTTTAAGTGGCCTTAATTCCTTGTTTCCTACTAGTTATTCTTATTAAGTCTGATGATGATTTAATTCTTGTTTGTAACTGATCTGTTTCTTTTCCCCTCTGGAAGTTTTTAGGATGTTCTCTCATCTTTGATATTTTGAAAATTTTCTGCAATGCATCAAGAGGTGTGGTCTTCACCAAGTGAAAATTTTGTGAGCATTTTCATTTCTGGAAATTTCTCTTGTAATATATCTCTGTTAATTTCCCCTCCCCATTTCCTCTCTTATCTATATTGCTAAATTCTATTTGGTATTTACTTTGGGAATTGATACTCTCTTCTGTCTTTTTTTTTTTTTTTCTCATCACATTTTCATATCCTTGGGTTTTGTTCAACTTTCTAAAAGATGTCTTTTTTTTCCAAACCGTCGATTGATTTCTCTACTAGACAGTTTTATATATATATATATATATATATATATATATATATATTTATGTAATGATACATTATTTTATATATATAATTTATAAGAGCTCTTTATTATAATTTATTATTCCCCAAAGGTATTTCATTCTTATTTCATAGATGCAATATATTCTTGTTTCTCCAGGATATTAATTACAAAATTATTTATGTATTTACCTGAGTTCCCTACATTATTTTGCTTTTTTCAATTATACTTATACTGTTTTTGTGTTTGGACTAGACCTAAGGAAGCACTGCTCCAAAATAAACTGGGTGGAGGTGGCAGCGGGGCAGTGGGAAGGAGATCTCCATGAAACCTTAAAAGACAATTGTCAAATTTGGTTGGGTATTTGGAGCAACATAAGTTTTTATTGAAAGATTTATTGGAGCAATTAAAATATTAGCAATAAACATATAAAGGTATATAAATCAGATGGATAATATTTCCATAATAGTAACATGTGAATTTTGTCTGTTAAGTTTGTTATAGAATTATATTGCTTTTCTTTTTCTTCCCCTAAGTTGTGTAGACATAGTTCATCCCACGGTGCTTCCTCTTTATTTTCCTCAGATTAGTTTTAAAACATAACACTTTTGCTATCATTTGAATGTGAATTCAGGAGATTGAGTAAATACTTTCACATGGCCAGTCTGCCATCTTGTATCAAATGTCTAACATTGCATTTTAATTATCCATTCGTGTTCCTTTATCTCCTACTAGACTGAGTTCTGTAAGAGAGCAAATCTAATTTATTTTCATATTAACAGTGACTGCTCAATGCCTATGACTTTAACAAATTTTGATTATTTTTTAATGTACTGTGTACTAATCCTGTTTTCAATCCATTCACACATTTGAAATGTGTGGCTTCTTCAACTTCAGTTTTGTATCTTATATAGCCTCCTACCTGCTGTTCATGAAAAACCTATCATTGTCATTGTTTATGTAACCTCATGAACATTAAAAGAAATTCTCTTCAGCCACATTTCCTCCTGAAATAGTTTATTTCTATAATAGTCAATGTATAACAACAAAAAAATCATAAACAAGGGTCTAATATAGAAGCTATAGTGTTAAGGTTACCTTTCAAATATGTTCAACAAATTTGTGAAATAAGTTTATGATGATAAATTGAACTGCTTTACAATGATTTATCACTTCATGCAATTGATATGATTTTAGAGATCTTCCCCCAAATAGTCTTTAGTTCTAAGATTTTATGATCCTGTAAACTTTATTGAACAAAACTTTTTTTTACATACTTAATCTGAAATTATGTGGTTACAGACTGGTATAGATAATTATGGTAGTATTGTAAAGTGATTTCTATATTGATAAAATAGATACATTTTAATTTGAGGGTTTATCATATAAATATAGTTGATTAGCTTGCAGTCATTTGACTCAAATTATAGCAAATAAGAGTCTGCAACAGAAAACAACTAAAATAACTTTGAGTAGTAGACAATCTGACCCAAGATTTACCAGATCTGAATGAAAAATAAGGATTTTTCAGAAGGCACTTCATAGCCCTAATTATCAGTTTGACATGAGACATTAATGTCCAGACCATGAGGTTTTGTTAGTTTGAAAGGCTGAGTTTTCATCTAGGCATGATCAGTAATGGGCCAGATGTAATCCAAAGATCATATTTTAAATTGGCAAGCAAAGCCATCAGATGAGAGTCCTGTGAGTCTTACCAATTTAATGTCAGTGACACAGAGTAAACTCTGTTTCATTCCATGTGCTAGAATCCATTAAGTTCAAGTGGGCAATAAAAATCTACTTTCAAACTCATCTATCCTTGTGAATAATGACTATAAAAGACTCTCTTTTTTCTAAAACAAATGCATCAAAAGGCAATAAGCAAGGTGTTATTCAGAAATAATAAATGTTTTCATTCTTTAGAGAAAAGGAAGTCTATGAACTCTGCCAGATTCATAATACTTCTGCTTTAAGAAAAAGAAAAAGCTACAAATGTATCCCAGGTATTAGCTCAATTATATAACAGCACATTTGAAAGACAGGAATTCTATAAGTAATACAAAATATTTTTAGAAGAATCAGATAATAAGCTTAATTTCTCACTGACTGAATGAAATATAATAAATAGGTATGCATATATAGAAGAATATTTCATGTAATTCAGATTGCAACCAGATTTTTGGTGATGGACCACATTTCTGCAAACATAAAAAAATTAAATGTATAAACAACATGATAGCATTTATCATTTACTAAGTTAGCCACAATTTTTAAAATAAAAATTGGAAAATTATATCAAGGATGTGATGAAATGGTATACCCATTCACTGTGCACAGGAGTGTCTATTTTTTCAGACTTTTGCATTCTTTAATTTCTTTTTTCACTCCTACCTGTTCTATTTGTCATGCAGAGAAAATTCAAATTGACAGGACTTTTGCCAATCAAAGGCTAACATTTTGTTTAGAGAAGTATATAAGAAAAAAGACAGAAAATTATAAGTAAATAAATAATCCTCCCCAATTTTTGATCATTATAAGTGATTCAAATAAAGTAAAACAGAGTGACATGAAAAAAAGTGTGTGTGTGTGTGTGTGTGTGCATGCATACACACATGTGTAAGGAGGGGTATTGAGGGGAGAAGACTTTAAGCTGGATGGTCAGAGAAAACTTCTCTGTGATTTTCTTTAGAGTGAGTCATTTAAAGATTTGGACAGAGGGTGCTCCATGTTGAAGAGAAAGTAAGGTCAAGACCTTATGAGAGAAAAGAATGAGGTGTATTCAGGAAAGAAAAAACAAAAAACACAAATTGGCCAATAGGGCTGAAGCGTAGTAAACAGATGGGAGGAAGAGTGATACATCAGCAGTCCCTAACTTTTTGGCACCAGGGACCGGTTTCCTGGAAGACAATTTTTCCACGGACGGGTGGAGGGATGGTTCAGGCAGTAATGGGAGCGATGGGGAGCGGCAGGTGAAGCTTTGCTCGCCAGCTCACTGCTCACCTCCTGCTGTGTGGCCTGGCTCCTAACAGGCTGCGGACCGGTAGCAGTCCACGGCTCGGGGATTGGGGACCCCTGTGATACATGATGAAGTTGAAATAGTGTGTATACGCAGTTTGGAGGCTCTGACCTACTGCTCAAATAACAAGGGATTGTGCCCTCAACTTTGTAATCTCTGTTTCAAATATCACACTTTCCAACTACATTCCAGTATTCCCAGGTTTTTCTCTCTTAAAGCCTGAATCCAACAATCCTATGATTCAACTGGAATGTAAAATTCATTGATCCTCAACATTTTCACACTCTTTGGCCACTCACGTATTCACTTTCTTCCTTACCCAACTTAAACTCAATGATTAATCTTTCATTACAGCTAGCTCTTTGTATGTAACTTCAAATTCCTTGTCTCTCACTTTTTATCAAAACCCAAATCCTAGTTCATATCTATCTCTCTGTCTATAGTATGCACGATATGTGTAACTAAAGAACACTATGCTATTATACTAACTGGTTTCGCTCTAAACACGTAACAGTGAACCTAATAGGGCTCTAATGATTTCAGACAATCACACTGTTTTCCATTATACTAACTCTCTCAGTATTCAAGATTCCATTTCACACTTTATACCTGGTCCCAAACCTCCAAAACTTCATCTCACATCTCTTTTTTCAGCTGATGGCATTACTCTTGTCTAACTAAAAAAAAAAAAAAAAATAGAAGCAGATGAATGGTTGGGAAAATGGCAGAGTTGGCAGCTCCATGGGCTCATCCCTCCACAGAAATGGCAAAAAATCAAGCATATGTTGAATGAAGAAAAAGCCAACTTTAAAATGGTAGGAAACTTTTGTGACATTTTTATATGCCTTTTCTCCACCCCCTCCCAATATCAGTGGTGGTCTTGAGGAGGGTAGCCTATGTTCTCAGTGTTGGGCTCTTGTCCTTGCTCTGGAGGGGGAAGAGCAGATATTTTTTTATGTCTGTTCTATCCTGTCTGTGGTCTTTGTTTCACCTAAGTCAGAACACATTCATGGAAGAAATGCAAAAGACATTCCTTGAAAATGTTGTAAGGTGGACAAAAAACACCCAGTAACCAGGGACAGAGGATTGTGATTGAGGCATACAACAGAGCACTGAAAGCCTGGGAGGAAAGGCTTGAGAGAGAGTTTCTTTGGGAAATAAGGGCATTCCAAAGTAGCCATGAATAGCATATACTGAGGAATTTAGAAAGCCACACATATACCCAGAACAGAATACTTACACAGAAAAGATCTAAGAATACCCTAAGCTTTCACCTCTGGCTGATCTGTAGGCTCTGTGTAAGTAGAAAGAGAAGGCTAAGGCAAAGATGTAGACAGCAAAGCTTCCTTCTCTTCTTCATAGTCACAAATTGTCATAACCTTGAATTTGGCAGTGAGTTTCTAGAAATGACACCAAAAGCATGAGCAATAAAAGAAAAAAATAAGTAAATTGGCTTTCAACAAGACTAAAAACTTTTGTGTATCAAAGGCCATTAACAAGAAAGTGAAAAGACAACCTACACAATGGGGGAAAATATTTGTGATTCATATATCTGATAAGGATCTAGCATTCATAATATGAAAAGAACTCTTACAACTCAAAAACAGAAAGATAAGCAACTCAATTAAAAAGTGGGCAAAGAACTTGAATACACATTTTTCCTAAGAAGACATATAAATGGCCAACAGGCATATCAAAAGATACTCAATATCATTAGTCATTAGGAAAATGCAAATCAAAACCACAATGAAGCACTACTTCACACCCACGAATATGGCTATAATAAAAAAATAGATAATAACAAATGTTGACAAAGATGTGGAAAAATTAGAACTCTCCCATACATCGCTGGTAAGGATGTAACATGGCTCAGCTCCTGTGGAAAACAATTTTTGGTTCTTTAAAATTTAAATATGAAATTAACGTATGACCCAGCATTTCTATTCCATATATACTAAAAAGAATTAAAAACAAGTATTCAAACAGATGCATGTACACCCATGTTCATAGCAGCACTATTAAAAATAGACAAAATGTAGACATAGTGCAAATATCCACCAATGGATGAATAGATAAACAAATTGAGGCATATATATACAACCAAATATCATTCATCAATAAAAAAGAACAAAGTGCTGATCTATGCTACAACATGGATGACCCTGAAAAACATTATGCTAAGTGAAAGAAGCCAGAAACCGATGGTTACATATTGTATAAATCTGTTTATATGAAGTATACAGAATAGACATACCTAGGGACAGAACACAGATTGTTAGTTTCCAGAGGCTGAGGGGAGTGGGGTATGGGAAGCAACTGCTTAATGAGGTTGGAGTTTCCTTTCAGAGTAATGAAAATGTTTTGGAACTAGATAGGGGTGGTATTTGCACAAAATTGTGAATGCACTAAATGCCACTGGATATCTCATTTTAAAATGGTTAATTATCTGTTATATGAATTTCATCTTAAAAAAAAAAAGCAATCAGAAGAAAATCTCTATAATCCCATTCACCCTATCAACTCACCTACCAGTATTCGTATCCTCCTATATTCACCTCTGTCAGCAAAGATGAACTGTCCTTGTAGTTGTTAAAGGCCAGGCTCTCCCCTTGTGCACCAGATGCCTTCTTGTTTATTCAAAGTCAATCCACCTCGTGATTTTCACCTTATTTTCCTAGATCATCATTTTTCCCTCTTTACTGGATCATTTCCATAAGAATGTAAGAAGGCAATATTTCTCCTACTCAAACGTTTTATAAAAAAGAATACAAACAAACAAACAAACAAAAGTCTTTGACTCACATTTTCGAATAGCATCTACCCCATTCCTTCACAACAAAACCTCTACTAATGAAAAAAAGTATCCCCATCTCCCAACATGGGTGGGCTGCTGGGCTCAATACCTGGACATCTTTTCCCCATCCATCCTACTTCCTTGGAGAATTCTGTTCATCTCATCCATGCTGAAAATGCTTACATTTTAATTTGAAGCCTTGGACTTCCTCCTTATCTTCCAATTAATCTAGTCATCTACATACCTAAATTTATGTGTGAATACTTAATGGGAAACATATTAATTGAAGATCTGATCTTTTCCCCCAAATTTGCTCCTTTTCTAACCTTCCCTAATTTAATTTAGGCAATTCCATCTTCCCAGTTACTTGGGACAAAATCTTAGGCTGATCTTTGATGTTTCTAATTCTCTCATACTCTATTTTTAATGCCAATAAATATGCTGGCTATATTTTCAAAATATATGCAGAATTTAATTAGTACTCCCCACTGTCACTGCTTTCCCTCTGGCTTAAACCAACATAATTTCTCACTTGGATAATTTTGATAGCCTCCTACCTGGCCTCCTTGCTCTCACCCTTGTCTTACTGTATTCTGTTTTCATTAAAATCTACCAAGTCCCCTCTATTTAGCCACACTGACATTTATTCTGTTTCTTCACAATTCTTCTCCTTCTACTTCTATTGTTTCTCTGGGACTCATTCTATCACTTCCTTCAAAGTTATTTTCAAAAGTAGCCTTCTCAGTTGTGCCTTCTCTGATTACCGTATTTAAAATTCAACCCCCTTCCCTAATCTCTTATGCTCTTTCTGCTTTAGTTTTTTTTTTTTTTTTTTTTTTTTTAGGGTATGAAATCATTTATTTTCACTCACTGAGGCTTCTTATGGAGTCAGGGTCCCCACCAGTCCAAAAAATGGCTTGAGAGAAGAGCGAAAAGCCACTAGTTTGGAGGTTTTGGTGTTTGGGGAGAGCTCCTTTACAGGTAGGGCCTTTCTGGGTTAGAACTGCCCTCATAAGACCAGTCAAGGGGCACCCAAACTGTCCTGACAGTTTGTCCAGCTGTAGGGCAGAGGTGAAGACAGAGGGGGAAGATTAAAAAGATTCAGCAGTAAGATCTCAAAGATGGACTCAGACCCTTTATTACAAGGACTTTCCCTGAACACAGGAAGAAAGTAGAACACACAGAATGTCTTCCAAGGGGGCTCAGCACTCATCTTCAACTAGACTTATTGCAAATGATTTGGAAGAAGCTCCAATAGAGAAATAGGGTACAAGTTTTTTCTGTAAAAATTTCACTGTATAAATATAAAGGAGATCTATTATTCAAACTGTAAAAAGAAATTTCCCCCAACTCATAGTCTAGAAAAACACCAATCCGACACGGGTTTCCTGAATCCCCAGCGCCAGGTGTAGTAGGTGAGAGCTGAATTCACCAGCAGCTATTGCTTGGGGATGGTGATATAGAAGCATTTCTGGGGAAAGATTCTTTATACACACCAAAGGACCATTCACGCATTCCTCTTCCTTCTACCTGCCAAAAAGGCCTGCCAGCATCAAATCCCTCAGAACTGGGGATGGGTGAGAAGTCAATGCCTCAGGAGTATGAACACAGTGTGGTGTCACCCTTCGAAAAGTCGCAATTTTCCTGTCTTGTGAAATAATGAGACTGTGGTGAGCAGTTTCAACCTTTTTGTGAAGGGCAAAATATTGTGGGGGGAGAGTGAAAACCTCCTTCTTTAATTTGTCGGAAAAGGCTGCTGGGCTCTCTAACTTTCCATACATGCTGTGGATCCTTGCAATGCCTGTCAGCAAATCGAGGTCACTCTGCAAACACTTCTCGGTTATTTCGTCAAGCAGACTTTTTAATGTGTATCCTTTGTCTGATATTTGAGTTCTTTTTTTCAATCATTTTCTCTTGAACATCATTCTCTTCATTGAGTAACTTAACATGAATTTCATCATGTTCCATCCCCCAGAAACGCTTAAATGTGTTCAACTTCGGAGCGCAATTCGCTCCTTTGATTCTCCACCTTCCACACCAACTCAAATGATTTTGAGACTTGCATTTCTAACACCTTTTCAGCGTCTTCCAGCTGCTTTGTCAGGGGCTGAATGTAGCTTTTGAGCTTCCTCCTGTGAGAGGGGCAGCTGGCTCCACGTGTGCCAGGGGCTGATCGTGGTGTTCAGAGGAGACCCTGCACCGGGGACACGGCAGCTCCAGGTCCTTCTCACAGAACAGGCTCAGAACCTGCTTGTGCTTCTCACGCAGAGCTTTCTCTTTCTGCCATTTCCTCATGTCCTCTGTGCTGGGAAGATTCTTCACAAAATCAATCATGAGACATAACTGGCTGTTCCTCCTGATGCCCCTGTCAGGGCAGGGCTGGAGGCAGACAGGACAAGGGAAGATGTCCTGGAGATCCTCCCAGCACTGCTGGATGCGGGAGTGACAGAAGTTGTGTCCACTCTCAGTGGTCACTGCGTCTCTCAGGTAATCCTGGCAGATGGGGCACTGGCCTCTGCTTGGAGCTGTACCAGGGAGGACACCAGGGCCACTGTTCATGGAGGGTTTCTGCATGAGGAGACTCTCTTCAGAGAAACCTGGCTCTCCAGGGGCGGGGACAAGTGAGAAGCTTCTGACTCTTCAGCCTTCTCTCTGTTCTTGCGAGGCTACCAGTAGGTTTGCCAGGATCTGCAGGGAGCTGTGGCCACTCAGGCCTAATTCTACCCCTTCCCTCCAACTCTACAGCAGCCGCCAGGAGGACTGAGAGCCCCAGTCAGTGTCTGCTTCCTTTGGCACTTTTGTCCCTTTTACTCAATGGCCCCAAATCGTAGCTTACTAGGGAGTCCTCTTCTTCATAGAGAGCCACAGCTCCAGGTAGTGATGAAAATCAACAGCGCAGGGACGACGCAATCAGCAAAACCCAGACGTGGGCAACTCTGTGGCACAGCTCACCGGGTTCCTGAGCACACTTCTCAGTCTTGGCTCTGTGATGAGGGAGCTGCTCTGTGTCCTCAAGTCCTGTGGGTGCCCTCGACTCCCCTCACCAGGACTCTGGGCCCCTCCCTTCCTCGCAGAGCAGTAGGTCTTCCTTGATCCAGGTCAGAGCACACAACACAGCCCACCATCTCTGTTCACTACTGGGGTCAGAATCTGGCCCCTTGGCCCTTTATAAGCCGGTAGGGAGGTTCCTTTCCTTCATCCCATTGGACAGACTCTCTGCTTTAGTTTTTCTATGGCATTTTCTAACTCACTGCATGATTTCCTTATCTGTTTGTATTTATTTTTGTAGTTGCCAGAGGTGTAGCTACATGTGGGTGGTAAAGTTTTCTATTTTGTTTACTGATGTATCTCAAGTGCCCAAATGAGTGTCTGGCACATAGTAAGTGCTAGAAAATATCTGTTGAAGGAATGAATAAACGATTATGAGAAAAATATTTGGCTTCGTATGGATTGTAAAATGTAGGAAACTCTAGGCAACTTAAAATTGTAGTTATTTGTGTTATCAAGTAATATTGAAATAAAAGCATTTAAAAATATTCTAACTTTAAAAACATCCACCTCTGTAATGTATCTAGAATTTTTTGGAGGGGAGGGTGTCATATCCAAATTTTACTTAGATAATACCTCTACTATGCACTAAGTTATCTTACAGAAAATTAAAAAAAAAAAAATTTTTTGGAAATTGACCTGAAAGAAAGAACATAACATTTAGAACAGAAATAAGCAAGCCCTAAAGGAAAAAAAACTATAATAATACTTAATTTTGGAAGTGTAATTATCCCTAATGTAATTAATTTATGTTTATGATTCACAAACTCTTCCATATTTTTCTGCTACATTTTTGTACAATATGTGTAACAGGCAGAAAATTCCCTAGCTATGGCTGTGTGCACATGGGATTTTTCTATACATGTTTCTGGAGTCAGAGGATTTTTTTTTTTTTTTCCTGAAAGCTTTTAGATTTGAAAATTCTAATATTAAAATATTTCAAAACATCTTAAGGTTTCTTTAAAAGGGCCAAATACCTTCCATCTAAAGAAATTGTAGCTCTCATTTTACATAATCAAGTATTTACAAGAAAAAAAAATAGCACCTCTTCAGGTAGTTCAACAGTGTATACTGATCTAGAAATATTATGGAATCATCAAGATACCCATTTGAAGGTTGTTTAAATACCAATTTTTACAGAACTGTCAGTTTATGTATCACTTTGTGATATATGTGATTATTTGTGGTTTTTCATTTGTATATACACCTGAGTGCTGACAGATAAAGAGAGCATTTCAAAAGATTTAGATGACTTCCTCTCAGATATAAGCTCTATGCCTTAAAATAAACACAGATGGAGGACCAGTTGGCTCAGGAAAACAAATCGGAAACTGCCACTGCTGTGAGCCTGGACTTGTCTGAGGATTGCACTGAAATGAGTATCTGTAAAAGAGATTATAATGTCCAATGTGGAGGGAAACTGAACTAGAAAAGGTTATCACTGACATGTTACTGATGTTTGCTTTCTCCTTTGGAATTAGGTGGAACTTGGAATTGATAAAAAAGTAAAAAAAAATAAATAAATTGAAAGACTAGCTTATATACCTATTACTGAAACTTTTGGAAATTAAAGCAAAAATGGCAGCTTCATCGGAAAATATATTTCATGGTAGCTTTTCTTTCTTTAAAAATATAAAATATCTAACTTATACACATGCCAAAAATACTTGCCCATATGCAATCACTTCCTTATTCAAATTTATCCCTATGCTATATATACTACACTGGACTTGACAGGCAGAACAGCAAAAATAAGTAAATACAGATTGTACCCTCAGAAGGCTTGTGATCTGGGAGGGGAGGTATAATCAAGCAAGGTATCACAGCACAAGATGAAAGAGAAGAGAATTACCAACAAGTTTTAGATGAATTTCCTTGTGTGAGATTTACAGCTGCTTGTACGAGCTTCAGGTTAAAAGTCACCTCCTTAGTCTCCTCCCTTACTATATATGAACTACATACTTGTTTAATTACTGAATTTGGCAATGCACTATATATCATTTTAGGCTTGTGTGTTTAGACAAAAATAAATTGTATATTATGCAATGTTAGGAAGTTCCTCACATGCAAAATAATCTCTTTATCACTTCAGCATTCCTAAACATAAATGTTCTTTCTTTTCTGAAGTCTATACCCATGATAAACTCACCCTGCGCACAAACCTAAATCCACATAATACTTCTGGATCTGATTCCAATTACTTTGCAGAACTCAATGTAGATATTGCATCTTCTGAGAGGTCTGTGCTCACCCCTGAAGAGTGGATTAAATTTCCACCTATGTTCACATAACACCCTATATTTGTCCATTTAATAACACTTACCCTTACCATAGTTGCTTATTTGTCTATGAAATACCAGTAGATAGGCAGAGATTGTTTTCTGTTCATTAAAGAATATTTAATGCATAGCACCATTTCTGGCACATAAATGCTCAAAAAATAATTGCCGAATGAACGGACTTTTCCCAACTGTTTGTAAGGACATATGTGCAATATACATGAACACCTGACTATTCAAATATTTGAATAACTATATTATGTGATATGAATTATATGTATATTAAAATAAGGGTAACACTCATGCTCAGAGAGTTAGAGTATAAATGAAAGAGATGTACTCATGATTTTCAAACTAACAAAATCTGTGGTATTGTGAGATGGTTTTAATATAGGGCCTTATCCTTCTTACAAGTTTAGGGAACTAAAAATTCATTTAAAATATCTTATGTGACAGTTTTACTAACAGAAAAATTTATTTTGAAACTACACAATTTCTCTACAGGTTATATACATGTGGTTTTTATCTGAGCCACTTAATGTACATCAGAAAAACAGCAATATAGCAGCAAGTGAGAAAAACACCCGTAACAGAAGGACCTATGACGTGCAGGTGCCAGGCAATCTGGATTTTCTAGACAAATTAGGAGGGGCATAATGGAAGGACACAACTTTAACACAAATAAAAGAAACAGTCTAACAACATTTCACTAATGCCTTAGAGCTCTCACTAATAAGAATTTTCTGAAAAAAAGAAAGTCAAGATTTTGACTGAAGGGGATTTTAAAATCAGAAAGATGTTGAATTATTAATGAGCCAAACTGGTCTTTTTCATTTTCTTTCCTAATCCAAGAAATCTTCAGGGTAGCTGTTTGAAGGATATTTTTTTCCATTTCCAGCTTTAGGCATTTATAAGTACACTTGAAAACACTATCTTAGATACAGCCTAATCAAATGATCAAGGTCACTTAGGAGACTAAATTAAACTTCCTAATACATATTCACTGTTGTCATTTCAGCACATTTTTGATGAGGCTGTGGAAATGCTTGCTTTGAATGTCATTCCTGTTTGCTCTCTAATGGTTTGTTGGCCAGTTTATTGCACATCAGATTTCTGAGACTTATAGAATGAAATGAAGCCATCTTCCTTAGAGTGATTTTTCTTCATACTATATTAATTCTTTAAGATAGTGCACCAAAGATTTATTTTAAACTGTAGTGTAAATAGTTAAGCTCTTGGGTTACACAGTCACTTGAAATAAAACCCCATCCTGATTGTTCCATCTACAGGAGGGAAAGCTCTGGCAGGGATTACACCAGAGTGCAGCTTGTTGACAGCATATGCAAATTAGGAAGATATAGTTTGGTTTAAATGTCTGTAAAAGCAGGAATCAACATCTGTGGGAATAATTTTCAAAACTGCAGCGGCATAGACATCATTCCAAGTGTTACGTAGTTACAAATAGAAGTCTGGCAGTAGTCCAGAAATCAAGTTTTCTTTTTTCTCTTTCCAGATAAGAAAATAGTCTAAATCATTTTCTGGTTTGGAATTAGGCACTAATGATAAATTCATTATTAATTTTAAAATCTGAATTAAAAAATAAATTCTGGATTTTACCTTCCTTGCCTTCTTTACCACATCTTCCTGGGAACAGTTATAGAGAACGATGAAATAAGAAAATAGCAACACTATGGGATATAATGAGAGGCAAAATGACTACGTAATCCATAACCTAGATTAATTGAAGATTGTTGCAATGTATGTTTTCTCAACTGTGAAATGTTATCTTTTCAAAAAAGAGTTTTTCTTTAACTGAACCAGTTTGCCAAATAAATATAAGAAAACTTTTCCTTTGTAATACATTCTAAGTTCAAAACATTAAATGTGCCTAAGTAATAAATATAATATTTCAGAAATGAACAGTCAAGAACTAATGGGATTCTTCATCTGTCCAATTTTTAAAAACAAATTTTTTGGACCTGTTTGAAACTATGCCATTGATGACACAGCCAAATTCTCCATTCTAATTCTTGCTATTTTTTTCTTATTTTAATGGAATATTTATATATTATAAAATAAGCATTTTTATAAGGTAAAAACTGATTAACACTATTGTGTACATTAGTGTACATTACATACCACCCATTTTAAGAGTTTGAACAATGCTCACACTATTGAAAACCCTGTTTTTCTTCCTTGTATCACTCTTTATTCCAACCATATGTAGCCATTATTGAAACCGAGCAGGATCCTGTGGGCTTTCTGGGCTTGGGAGTCTTTCTGTTTAGCCTCCATGACTTTCCCTGAGTTCCAAGGGGCAGGTTCAAACAGTCGCTAATCAGGAAAGGGAGCAGGTGCAGAGACAAGGGAGAAGCAGCCAAGAAACAGTAGCACAGCCTTGGGGGAGGGTCCTGCTTCTGCCTCAAGGGATACACATAACAATATCTTTTGAGCTCTTTATATTATAGAACTAAAACCCCCAATAAATGGAAGATGAAGCAATCCTCATTCCAGAGGGAAGTTCACAGTTTGATAGTCTTGAGAATGAGAGAAGTTTAGCCGGAGACCATCGGAGGCCGGATTAAAGGAGTGCAGGCCCTGCACACACCCTAATCTTATCAGCAACCTCACCCTCGAACCCTTGCTATAAAATTCCTTATCACATCCTCCTGGGTTTGGACACATAGTTTTTCGGGGCAGGAGCCCTCTGTGTCCCCCTTTACTTGACAAAGCAATAAAGCTATTCTTTTCTACTTCACCCAAAACTGTCTCTGAGATTCGATTTGGCTCCGGTGCACAGAAGCCGAGTTTTCAGCATCATTATCGGGAAACTTCACTTATTTCCTCTAAAGGTTTACCACATATGTACTACGCACTCCCAAACAACACGTTGTTTGATTTTCCACAGTCTTGAATATTTTATAAATTGTAACATATTAATATATTCTTCTGCTCTTAGCTTTTTCTCCTCAATATTATGTTTATACCTATATTTACGGTTCATTCATTTTCATTGTTTTATAATATTACAATTGTATAAATGTGCTACAGTTTATTTATTCATCATTCATTTGGATTGTTTGCAATTTTTGCTTTCTTGTAATAACAAATCCCAAATATAGAAAGCATCAAAACTCACCCTAGAAATGTATTCTATGTTCATCTCTCATCATTCCTTTAAACTTTATTCAGAGTGGGTACCTCCCCTCAATCCATACACCCTTCCCTTCCCTGGATTACCCCTACTAGGAAAAATGACTTTTCAACCCACTTTTGGGTGCTTACTTGAATGTACAAATACAGCCTTGCATCAGTAAGTAGAGCATCTAGTCAAAAATTTGAATCAAATTCTGACTTGAGTTAATGTTAAATCATCTTGCATTCCTCAGCATGGAAACAAGAAATTTGTGAGAAAAAAATACTTCCCTCTTTCAATTCTCAACTTGATTGGAAAAGACTATTGTAATGAGGAAGGGGGACTATTATGGTAGAGAGAATGCTTCAACCATAAGTTCTGTAAGTGTTCCAAAGGGTCAGGCAGAAATGACTTTTATAGGAGCACAGGGCTCAGGTGAAGTTCAGATTGTCATGGGAATCACTCAGCAGCCAGTCCCCTAAGGACTTGCCAAAGTCCAAATCCAATGACTAAATGACATGGGAATATAAAGTCTTGGTCCCTTCACCCCAACTGGGACAACTCTGAAGAAGAGTCATCCTAACTTCAGAACCCCTGTAAGGTTAGCTGAGGCCACCATGGAAGCTCTATCATAGTTCAGCTTCACCATGTGTCCTGTCCTGTTTGCTATACTTTCAGTAACACAGATGTCTATCCCTCCCTTCCTTTCCCATAGGCGTTGATTCACTGAGCACTCCCTAATAAATTTTCTACACACTAATCTCTGTCACAGAGTCTGCTTGCTGGGGAATCCAACTTAGGGCAGTGGGAAAAAATGCTGTTCTCAAGTCAAGTAATTATGTATAACAATTTCTCTTAAACCATCTTTAAATTTCTATTTTATAACATAGTTGCATATATTTTAATAGAGAAACAGATTTTCTTACTAAATTTGAGTCTGTAGGAATACAAATTATCATTTTCTTATATATTTTCTTATTCATAATATGCAGAGAACTAAAATAGAGACATTAACAATTCAGAGCAGGAGGTCATAACCAAGTTACCAGTTGTCCCATTGATTCAAATGTGCTCTAATTTAAAGCAAAATCTCTAGAAAAAAAAAAAAACAATCACCTTTTAAGTGTTGGACTTGCATTAAATACATTTTCAACAACATACTTGAGAATTCGGTATTAGAATCTTTATTTTAAGTATAGAGAAAATAAGTTTTCAGTTACAATAACTTTTCCAAAGGAACTGTAGAGGAGAAAGAGATTCTCTCTATCCTTCTAGGTTTTTCTGGGTGGTCTAAGAATTAAATTGACATGAGACAGATTAACAGGAAAAAATCGAAGTTTAATAACATGTACACATGGAAGAGACCCTGGAAAACTGTGTAATTTGCCAAAATGGCTGAAACCCTCACGTTAAATACCAGCTAAATGCAGCTAAAGACAAAAGAGGATGTTGGGGGTAGGGATTTGGGACTTCAAAGGGGAAATTGACATGCAGATGGAAAAGCAAATGTTTGGTAAATAAATGTTTGCTGGATTCTGCAGAGACAATGGGACACAGAGTGGAATTTTAACAAACAGACTTTCCTGGGTTCCTCCCTGTCTACACACCTAGTTCATGTTATAGTTATCTATGGTGATAGCTCGCTTCCTAGAATAGGTCCTCTATCTACATGTCTTAGGAAGTTAGGGGGAAAGTCAAGGTTCTTCATGAGACTTTTGGGCCTTGTTTTCTGCTGGAAAAAAAGCAGCATGCTAAAGAGATATTTTGTTCCCCTACAGACCTCAGTTAATACTTCTGATTTCCATAACATGTTTAAGAGAATCTGTACATTTTTGTTATTTTTGTTTCTGTTAGATTACTTCTGTTCAAAATAGAATTAATTTGTTTCAGGTTGACAGTAAAGCTAATAATTCAGTACTTTAATCAGTTCTTTAAGAATTCTCTGGGTTATCATTCAAAATAATACCTGTTAATTTAATAGCACTTTTTGAACAGGTAGTTCATGTCTGATAGTATCTCTAATTTCCCTTCATCCTAAAATTAGATATAATACTATAAAAATACATGATTATTTTTGTCACTAATCAGGTTAATTTTATAATTTATAGAATACTGTCTCATGATGTGTTTTTAGTAACAGCTCTCAGAGGTGTTCTACCTACCAAATCAGGCAAATAATGATTCATATGTCATTTTTTTGTTTGAATTATTCAGTGTCTTCCTGAAAGAATTCAGAAATATTTTATATAAGAATATATATAACTGAATAAATAAATGGAAATAACAGTAATAGCTGCAATTTACTTAGGGCCTGATTGATGTCTGGTACTGTTCTTTGAAAGCGATTCAGTCCAATGCATTTTACACTCTTCTATATTACAAATGAATCAAGGATAACTAGCTAAGAATCCAGGAATAAAGGCATTTTTGTATCTCTTTTGCAATCCACTGAAAACAACAAAAAGAATGAAAAACAGAAATGAAATGCAGTAGAAGTAAAAATACACAAAAAATTTAGTCTTCAGTGAAACAAGAAAAGGACTTAAAGCTAAAAACAAAAATTAACCAATACTATCTTAAAAAAGCACAAAATCTGAACCAGAAAACTGAATGAATCTATATCTATATATCTACAACTGTATCTAAATGTATATCTATGTCTCTATCTATCTACCTGTCTATCTGTCTACCTATCTACATTCAGTTTTTCCCTTTTTGGGAGGATAGATATAGAGATAGAATTAATAGATTATGGATACAGATAACAATATAGGTATCACCTCAAAAGATATAGACTTCTATACAAGTAGTTTAAGTAACGATTTGTTTAATTTTAGTAGTCCTAAAGGAACTACCTTTTATTTAGAGATGTCTGGGGAGTGGAACTAGGCCTGGAAAGATGTTAAATCACTTTAAAGGTTCACTTGTTGAGGGTAAAAAAAGCAGGAAATGGAGCTGTTTCCGGGATCCCCAAGATCACCCTGAGGCTTGATGATTTGCTAGAAGGACTTGAAGGACTCAAAAAAGCTGTCATATTCACAGTTTATTAGAGCAAGTGGATACAGATCAAAATTAGCAAAGGAAAAGAGCACATGGTGTGAAGTTCAGGAGAAACCTGGCTCAAGGTTCCCCTGCCTTGTTGAGATGCATGAGGACATGCTTAATTCTCCTAACAATGATGTGTAACAGCACTTGCAAAATGTTGCCAACCAGGAAAGCTGGTCACATAAATTATATTGTTAGGATATATTTATCTGGTCAAACTGGTCAAACTTGGCATGGCCCAAGACCTCAGGCATACAAAAACACTCTTTCAGGCAGAATATTCCAAGGGTTCAGAAGCTACCTCCCAAGAGTCCGCCAAGAGCCAGTCCTAAAGGCAGACTTTTTTGGGGGAACATATAGGATTTGAGCAACCCTGGCCTGCTGAGTTAACCCTTTCTTGCTCAGTCCACAGCCCTGACCCTTGGCCTAGGCTCTTACAGAAAAATGATCATGTTTTTCTGAGCATGTAATTTAGATTAGCACTTATATAACAGATATAGCAATAGTATCTGCACAAATATGCCAAAAATTAGGACTAGTCAGTGCAAGGTAGATTTAAAGAAAGAACTAATGCATCCTCAAAAGGTGTTAAATACATTTTCATATTTTCATACTAGTTTGACTACTCATTTCCTCACTCGATCTAGTGTTGTTTTTACTGTGTGATAAATTTCACAGAACCATTTAACATAGAATTTAGCTGACAGCGAGCTAAATCCAGTCTTTCCTCAGGCCAGTCATTTTCCATTGGTAGTATATCCTGAAGAGGCTTTAACTTGATCTCCCAATGCATTTCATCACAGTATCAGTATTATCATTAAACTTATTTATATAAGGTAGTTGAACCTTACCAACAATGCCAGTGTTATACTATAATGCAGTATTGTCATGGCATAATTAGTTTCATTACAGAACAAATCAGTAAGAATCATAGAGGTATTTGCTATGTTTTCCCACAGAATTGGTCCCTGTCCATATACCATAAAGTTTTACAATTGATCATGATTTGGTTATGTCTGGGTTCCAAGTAAGTTGAGGATAAAGCCAGTCACCTTGTCTTAATTCATGGGCTAGTGCTGAGACTGGTTTTCATTGGGTGCTGCTATATAGCAGCTAAATGTCCCTGCTAACTATGCTATAGAATATGTCTTATTCTGATCTATTCTCCAGGCAATGACAATCATAGTTCATCAATTTTAATTACAAGTGTCCCCAGAGAACTTCCATAAGTTTGGAAGTCTATAAGAGTCCCACGGTGTGCCCCTTGATCCTCAGCAGCTAAGATGGAGAGTCACTGCCCCATGGCTTCTTGTATTAAAATAATCGAGTAGTTCTGAAGGACCAATGTAGATGGCCTTTCCCAAAGTTCCATCCTAGCATTACCCATCAGTATTTGTTTAGTTGGCTTGACCCACTTTACTGAAGTCCCATCATCTTTCCAGGACAACTCCCATCTCTTGCCTGGGAATTCTCTTATTAGAGAATTCACTCTAATCCGCTAATTCACTCTAATTCTGCTAGTAAATCTTCTTCCTCTGAATGTCATTCCTCATTAAAAACAACGTCAGCACATCCACAATGCCTACACTAGCACTTGTCTCCCCTAAAACCATTTTTGTCTTGTGGGATAATGTATAATCCTACCACACATGTTGTGGTCATTTTGCACTAGTGGCCTGAGTGCAGTTAAAATATGTATTTTATACCCCAAAATATTGGGTCTCCCATCCCAGAGTTAGATGAATTGCAAACACACCTAAATGTAATTTAGTATGATTGTGCCATAACACCGCCCATAGCTTACCTCATCTCAGGGTAGGTATGTTCCCCAGGGGAATTCAGATCCACTGAATGTGCCTGTGATGCCTACTGCTTTATTCCCATGAGAAACCCATTGTTCTTATTTTTTTCTAATCTTTTAAAAAGCTTTTTATCCACAAAAGCAAGGACAGTGTGTATTTGTACACAGCATATTGTGGTATGTAGGAGATGTCACTACTATATTTCATCCTTTATAACCAGGGATCTTTCTAAGCATTTGGTCATCAAGGTTTATGGATACACAGTAATCAGTCAGCTGGGAGCCAAATACTGCATGGTCAAATAGACCAGTAGAGGGTAGTTCCCAGAAACTCCTTACTAAATGATATCCTTTGCAGTAAATATAACTGAAAAATAAGAAACAAAAGATACTAGCACATTACCAGAGTTTCACTCAGTTATTAATAATTGATCCAGTTCTTCATCACATTGTATGGCAACAATGTCTCCCAGATCATGGCCACTCTGGTTTGCAGGCTTCCATTGGACCTTCTCTGTTTCCAAAAGCAGGGTTGTTCTTGGCAAATATATGTCTTTACCCTTTTGAGCATTCATTCCTTTACTCTTAGCTGTTATTTCTCCTTCTTACCATTTGTTATTGATTTTAACCCCAAATTCTCCACAGGTTCAGATGTTGTGCTGGCCCAGGTTGCTGGTAGCAATACTGGTCTAGCAAGTGCTTCCCACTCAGTCCATTCCCTTTTATAGAGGGAATGGTTATATAGGTTAGAGTTAGAGGGTTATGTCTATCACTAGGTAATACGGCTGCTTTCACTCTTCACTATCAACACAAATTTTGCCAGATGGGCGATAGGTTCTTAGTCATTCTGGTACAAAGGATTGAAGAAATACTTACAGTTAAAGTACTTGCTTCGGGATCATTCCTGCTTCTGGTGCCCTGCTTCTGGTGGCCTGGTCCCAGGACCACTGCATCAAATAGAAAAAAAGAAAATTGATGTGAGGAAGACTTGTACAGTTGTACCAACATCCTTTCTTATTCCCTCTGTATTAGTCAGGGTTCTCCAGAAAAACAGAACCAATATACACACACACACACACACATATGTATATACATATACATACACACACGTATGATATTTGTATGAAAGTAGAGAGACAGCAAGAGAGATTTTTTTCAAGGCATTGGCTCATGTTATTGTGGAGGTTGGCAAGTTCAAAATCTGCAAGGTAGACTGGCAGGGTGGAGACTCAGGGAAGAGATGCAGTTTGAGTCTAAAAGCAGAATTCCTTCTGCTGGCAGAACTCCCTTTTCCTCAGGGGGAGGTCAGTTGTTTTTTAATCAAGGCCTTCAATTGATTTGATTGGGCCCACCCACATTATGGAGGGTAATCTGCTTTACTGGAAGTCTACTGAATTAAATGTTCATCTCAGCTAAAAATGTACCTTCACAAAAACATCTAGAATAGTTTCTGACCAAATATATGGGTATTGTGGCCTAGCCAAGTTGGTACATAAAATTAACCATCACACCTTCTTACCCAGATCCTTCTCCAAAAGCAGAAGAATCTATTTAGTGGACACCCTCCCTTCACCCTTCTGAACTGAGTGTCAGCATATATTCATGGAAGTGTGTAAGTCAGCCCTTCATGCTTTTATCTCCCACCATTTTACATGAAAAAGTGCTTCACTGCTTATTCTAATTTTCTATCAAACCACTACTGTGAGGATGATATGAATCATGATATGTCCATTTGATGTGATAACTCTTTGCCCAGTGTTGGACACTATCATCTGTAAAATGTGTTCCTTTGACTGAAGAAAGGAAACTCAGCAGTCCAAATTGGTATAGTATCTTCCATTCCAAGACTTCAGGCATACAAAAAGACTCTTATTAGGTAGAATATTCCAAGGACTCAGAGATTTTATCCCAGAGGTCTTCCAAGGGCCAATCCTGCAGACAGACATTTCTTTGGAATGTGCAGGGTTTGTGCAACCTAGGCCTGCTGAGTTAAGTCTTTCCTGCCCAGGATCTTAATAAATAATACAAAATGATCCATTTTTTAAAAATATTGGCCAATTCTCCCCTGGTAGGAAATTCTGAAATAAGGCACATGAAGGTAGGAAGAAAAAGAGGTAATCACCAGATTATCAGAATGAGTAATTTTGCCTTAATGGGCTACATTGTACAGTATATTAATCATCTTTTCCCCAGAAAGTAACAATAAAACTTGACATAAAAGTTGCCCCAACTTAGAAAATACAAAAAACTATTTGAGAGAACAATTGTGATTTGATGTCTCTGAAGATCACATTTCATTTGCCTTCACTCTTCCTCAGCAAGAGATACAACCCATTTCCTAATGCAAATAAATGTAAAATTACACAGGTGTACGCTAAGAGAATTTGATCTTATTCTGGTGGTCAAGGCAATGACAGAGAAGCTAAGATCTGAGATTCTGTAAGATGTACTAGACAAAGACAAGGCCAGTGTGCATGTACTTGTAATGCTGGAACAGCATTACTAAACTACAGCCTCAGAGTGCCCCCTGCCCCTGCCCCTGACCTTGGCCCCAGTGTTCTAGTCTACCAGATCCTGGAACTTCCATGGTTAACACCTAGTCCAGGTGGGATCTTAGGAGCATTGTTAGGAGAGGTAGTGATTGTCTGTGCCTTAAAATGATGTCAAATATCTCGAATGCCATGCCTGGGGAAAGATAACATTTTTACTTTTTTGTTTTGTTTGTACTCTTCTTGAGGAACACCATTAATGTTCCTCATCTACTGGATCTTTATTTCCTGCCTTCCATAAATATCACTTCCCTCTAATCACTTTTATATTGTTGAATTATTCCATTTAATGTAGTGTGACTTTTGTCAATCTAGAACTTACATCTCTTGCTGTTTTCAGCCATGTTTATTCGACTTTTATTTTAAATAATGTGGGTTTTATTTGGTGACGTGTCGGTAAAAGTTCAACAAATGACTCTGTAAGTGCAGTTCTGACATGAATGTTGGAAGATATTTTAGTTTTGTTAATAAGAAAAACAAAGTGAAAAACAAAAATGTACTTTGGAACTTCACTTGTTTGTCAATGACACGAGCAGTTCTTTGCTGAATCAGATAATAATTTTCAAATACTGGGAGAATTTTTTGGTGCTATTCATAATATAATGGGTATAGACATGATATACTTATAAGTTTAATTGCATTATTAACATTTTTGCTAGTATTTCTTAAATTTAGACAAGACAATGAACAAGATACTAAATTAAGCTTTGATTTATTATATTTGCCAATTCTGTGATGTAAATACTTGCACCAGGGCCTATTTCAAGCCATTACTTGATGTCATGGGAAATGGAGCTTGGGAGAGACAAGTGGTATCACAATCATTGTATGGTATTTCCATGCAAATGTAATAGACATAAAGAACCTCAAGATCACAGAAATAGTAAAGTGCAGTAAAATAATTAGAAAGTGATAAATTTTAGGTATTCCTCTTTGTTTTTATAGAATTTTAACAGAATTCACCTAATTGTAAGTACATAGTTTAATTTTTAATAATGTCTGTGTTTAAAAACTGGCTTATGTTATTCCTGAAAATCTAAACATCTGCTCTTACTAGCCACCTCCAGAACAGTGCTGCTTTTTGTTTTTGCAATTATTTTATTTTTCTCTTTCACCCCTTTCTTGAGTACTGCAAAGACATTCATACTTCTAATTTTTTTGATAGTTTGCATTTTTTTGTTGGGGTCATTTTTCACCAGGAACTTTGATTTTCAAATTCTTATGGTTTCCTCAGATTAATTCCTTTTTTGTCATATGTTCTTAACCTGCTTTTTGTAGATTTCGATTTTTACATTAAAAAATGTAAAATATGGTAAATTTAGCATATTATTTACAGTACAAGGAGACTTCATGGTATACCTCTTTGTACTTTTAAAATTTTAAACTGTATGAACATACTAACGTATCAAAAATAAACTAAATTTAAATATATATGCATTTCACTGTCTCACTTTTATAACTGTCTGTCTATAACTGTCTCTGAATCTTTTTGTCTCATAAGTATTTATTAAGTGCTTATTATTGCTAAGTCCTATTATAAGGGATCAGGATTAAGCGTGAACAGAAGTTTTAAAACTTTATGTCCTTATGGTGAGACAAGCAATAAACAAAATTAAGGAAAATATATAGCATGCCTGGTCACAATAATTGCTATGGAGAGAAATAAAATAGAGGAATAGGACAGAAAATGATAGTAAATCGATCTTCATTATTTGCAGATTCTGCATTTGCAAATTTGCCTACTTGCTAAAATTTATTTGTAACTCCAGAATCAATACTCACAATGATTTCAAGGTCATTCACAGGCATGTGCAGAGCAGCAAAACACTGGACACACTTGATATGTACATTCCCAGTTGAAGTCAAGTAAGGCAGTGCCATACCTTCTTATTTCAGTTTTCATACTTCTGAATGAGTGTCTTTTCATGGTTTATTTAGTGCCATATTTTTCACAGTTTTGTGCTTTTTTGTGATTTCACTGCTTAAAATGGTGCCCAAGTGTGGTACTGAAGTACTGCGTACTTCCTAAGCGCACGAAGGCTGGGATGTAACTTATGGAGGAAATATGAGTCTTAGATAAGCTTCATTCAGGCATGTGTTATAATGCTATTGACTATTCGTTCAGTGTTAATGCATCAATAATACATCTTAAATTAAGTGTCTTTAAACAGAAGCACACATAAAACAAAATTATGTATTGATCAATTGATGAATACATTGTCACAAGAGGTTCTAAGGGACCTAACCCTGTATTTCCCCTAGGAGAAACGGGTCAGTATTCTTTGATTCAGCGTTCAGTGACTGTATAGAACATAACTACTGTAAATAATAAGAATCAACTATGGTTCAATCGGTGATAAGTAGTCAGATTCTGGATATATTTTAATGGTAGAATCAACATGTGTTTAAAAGCTGGAATCAAAGTGTGAAAGAAAGAGAATAATAAATTCTTTTGATCTGTGAAACTGGAAAGATGGAATTGCCCTTGATTGAGGTGAGAAAGCCTGGGGAAGAAGCAGGCTTCTGAGAATATGATAAGTTACTACTGAGACATTTACATTCAAGCATGTTAACTATCCACGTGTAGATTCTGCATAGCCACTAGCATATATAAAACTAGAGTTCATATTTTGGATGATATTTAAGATCATGGGATTACATAAATTGACCAAGGATGTAAGTTAGAGAAGTCCAGAGACAGAATCCTGACACCCTCTTATATTTAGAAGTCAAGGAAATGAGAGTCAATGAAGGAAAAACAAACAAAAAAAACCAAGCAAATAAATGAAGTCTCTTTTGCTGGCTCTTCTTCAGGACCTTACACGTCCTTGTGCCACCAATTTAATCCTCAGTGTCTTCACTTCTCTAAATACACTGATGATTCCTTAAAGTATATATTCACAACAATCATTTATTTCTGAATTTTAGTCTTATAGATCCAAATATGCCCTTGTTGACCTAAAATAAGTAGACTGCAGGATATTTCTCTGCACAGATGGGTTTATTTGTTTTTAGCAGAGAATTGCAATTCCAGATCTGCAACCATGGTGAGCCACATTCAAGTTCCCTCAAGGCAAGAGAAGGACAACACTTTAATGGAGAGAGAAAGGACATTGGGAGGGCTATAGTAAATAAAGAATCCATAACTTAATCATTGACTGAGTCCTTGCCAGGACAGGAGTCTTTCTTCTTCTTATAGGGCTCTGCTGTCATTACAGGGCATGAGAGTTCCCCGTTCTGGTCTCCCAACTCTATTTAATTGAGGTTTCTGTTTATGAATTTTTCACACCCTTCACATATTCCACTTGAATGCCAAACAGGCACCTCAAAGAATATCTATCCTAAACTGGACTTTTAATTTCTCCCCCCCACTGTGCTCTTACTCTAGTGTTTTTCAACTCAGTAAGTTATATTGCCATTTACAGACTTACTCAGGGCGAGTCTTCAGAATTATCCTTGGCTTTTCTTTCTCTCCTATGCAGTCAATTCAACAGCAAATGCTGTAGATTCTACTTTCAAAATAAACACAGAATCTGACTACTTTTCACTACCACCACTTAATCAGCCTAGTTTAAACCACCATCTTTCTTCTGGACCATTGCAGTAGTCCACTAAAAGGTTCCTTTGTTTCCAAACTTGCCCTTCCTCACAACATTAAATTTTTACAAAGTAAAAAAATAAAAAATTAAAATTAAAAAAATATAAACCAGGTTGTGTTACTCCCTGCTTAAATGTTAACTGTCCCATGCTTAAATGGCTTTTAAGAATATAATCTAGAGTTTTTAACTAAAGCTTACCAGGCCCTATGTGATCTGCTTCTGCCAGCATTGTTTTCCTTGCTCACCATGCTCCCGTCACACCAGCCTCCTTCCAAATACTGGGAAATGCCAGTCTTGAAACTGACTCGAATAATTTGCTGTTATGTTTCCTCTGCCTAAAATGCTCTTTCTCCAAGTATTTGTAAGACTTACTCCTTTATTTTATTCAAGATTCAGGTCAAAGGTCACTACTCAGAGACTTTTTCTCCATTCTACATATATAGTTTTATATTGTCTATCTCATGCAATTGAATGTAAGCTCTAAAAGGACAGAGATTTCTTGTTTACCACTGTATCTTCTGTGTTTAGAATAGTGCTTGACATAAATAAATGTTAGGTTAATGCTTTTTAAGCCACTTCATTATCCAGTTTTTCTACGTTGTATACTGTTTGCTTTATATTTTCATATTTTAACATCAAACTTCATTTGCCTTTCTTATATATCTGGCTTACAGAATAATGTATATTTTTTATTATTGTTTCACCACTTCTCTTATTGACTATATTCCAATTTCTTATCAATGATAATATCTACCTCATATTTTCATTTATTCAGCAAAGCTCATTACCTTTTATAGATTCTTTAATATATATGACTTGAGAGAAGACAGTCCAGGAGGTCATAGCATGTTGGCTACTTCTGGCCAAAATAAAATATTTTTATCACATTTTTAAAGAAAGCATGGAAGTTATAAGAAATTTTCAGTTATCTCCAGATCATGCCTTCTCCAGCACTAACACCAGTCCCAACCATGTGTGGGTTATAAGGAGAGGAGAAATAAGAAACAGGGGCACATATTATGATAGCATAATCCTCTTTTATTTTCTTTATGGTTGTAAGTCTTCCATCAGGAGAATTATCAAAAAATGAGAAAGTATTTGGGTCTGTGACTTCTGAGTGGCTCAGAAGAGTGAGTCAGGTTTTCTTTAGCATGCTGGTTAATATACTTTGATGCTTTGCTGAACCATTTGGGTCAACTATACACAGTAAAATAGCATATTGGTCATTGAATCGTTGTTCGGTCTTGGGAGGTTACAGAGTGGGAGTATCTTAACTCTCTTGGTACACACAAATTATAGTCTAATTTAATATAGTATGATTTATGCATGCATTTGATTTTGAGGTCTTATTTGGCACTATTTTGTGTCTGTTAATTTGAAGATACTATTCAATGACTTTATTTGTTTTCATCTAGAGTTAAATTAGAAGCTAACTTTGCAGACAACTTCTTTATGTCATTGTTTTGTACAAGTTGCTTTCTATACACTATCCAAATAATTTAATCAACTCAAATAGAATAAAATAAATAGTTTGGTCTATTCTTATGAAGAGTTAACTAATTCATAGTACAGACCATTTATTCTTCCATATCATATATTTTAATGAAAAGCATTTCCTCTGAGAACATAAAATTCCTCATACACACAAAAAAGGAAGCCAATGCTTGTGCAATTTGTACTGCCCACTACTTTTGGTCATTTTGCACAATTAGTTAGTTAATGGAAATATTATTGATCATTAGAGTCTCTTCACTCTGACAACTTTAGCCTTTTCAAACTGCTATTGAAAATTGTAGGTATAAAGTGAAAATATAAATATATATATATTTATTTCAAAGCAGCCTCATGGTTGTTTTATACACAGAAAGCTCTGTATGGAATCAGTAGTTTCACAATTGATTAGATAATAAATACATTTCAGAATTTTTTTGGTGTATTTTCATAGTCTTTTTTTCTGTTTTGTGGACTTCATTCAGCTGTAGTCTAGTAAAATGGAAGACATATACGTCCCTTCTAAAAATCCCATCAGATCCTGAAGGAAGAACTACCCACATCTTCACTGAGAATTATAATTATTGAAACCATTATTAAATATGACAAAGTCACCAGCTGTGGGGGACTTAAAAATATCTGAGTTGTGTGATTTAATATGGTATGCTAAATAAAACATATAATCCATAGTAGATAGTTCTATGGATATTTCATTTTTACTTTTTACCTGGGAAAGTCTTTTCTGGGTGTTTCCCAATCTCAAGAGTGCTTCATTTCAAAATCAACTCAATAGCCACAACAAAGCCATTTCATGGTGATCATTAACACTTACTATGTCAGCTAAACTTTCAAACATAAATACTCTTTTTACTTAGTTTCAGGTTTATACTACCATATCTAAAATTACCTAATTATAAAAAAATAGATGCTTGAGAAGGAAGTTTTTTAAATTGGCTTTCTCAGTGCTCCTAGTTGTTGAATATCTATCAATATCATGTTTTCTAGCTTTGTGGTACCGTTTGAAACATTTTCTCTTGGTGGCTTATCTAGAAATCTATTGAAATAACTTCATAATAACCTCCAAGTATTTTATGGCTTCAATAATATCTACCACCTAATGTTACTGTGCTTAGTACAATGCTAGTTTATTGTCCAAAAACTAGTTTATTTGAATTGCCCCATTTTTTTCTTATTCATTTATTGGCTCAAGTTTAGAACTAATGATATAAAACTGAAAACACTTTTCAAAAAATTGTTCTCCTCACTCATTGTATTTTGTCTCATTTATGTTCTTTTCCTAGCTAATTTCCCTTGCCTGTACAGAGGTTAAAAATAAATATTTATTATATTCTTACTATTTATCATGAACTTGTCTCATGTTGTTTTGTTTAGTTTTAAGTCCGTCCCAATCAAAATCCCTTTCCTTTCCTATACGTATCATCTTGTCTTTTCAAATATGAACTTAATTGTAATTTTTATGGTTTTATTATCCCAATGTGCATCACTAGATACTATCGCTTATTCTTGGCCATTAAGAAGTATATGTCTCTTATGCCTTTTGTAATCTAGTTTATTCCTCCTTTCTTTCTTTTCCTTACACTTTACCTGTGAAAAATTAATCTGAGTTTGGCTGATAGCATACTCAACTGTGCAAGTAAACATGTTGAAACCTCCTTTGTGTCCCCTGCAAATGGGCAGCTGTACTTAACAATGTTTTTATATTAACATATTATATTATTTTGAAGATTTGCTATTTTGAAGATTTCCTTTTCTCTGGCCCAACATATGCTACCACATTGCTTCTCTTATCCCCCCATATAGAGAATGATATCATGTAATTTTGTGGCTGTTGGAAGTCTGTTTCTACCTGCTCATATTTATGGGGTTATGGGGATACCTTGTCACTTAGTTTTATTTTAAATATGTTCCATGGAATTTTATTTTTGCTTTCTAGTTGTTCTATCCACTTTTATGTGGAGATCTGGAGAGACAGGTAAACAATGCTATCCCCACAGCCATCCCTCCAGAATTCTTTTATTTATTTTTTAAATATCTGTATAATAGAAGTACTTTTATCCTCCTTCTTTGGAATGGAAAATTTCATGAGTCCAATACATATAACTATTATGTTGTGTCATTATAAAATTATTGCTCTTTAAGATGCAATATTGACTCCCTCTTCTATTCTTCCAAACTGCGTCTAGAAAACCCCAAATTCGGAGGTGATACTAAGTGCAGGGTGCCTCGATTACCATGAATCATACATTCTTGCAAAAGACATTTGGAGAATGAACTTTATTCCCCTCCCAAATTGGATATCTTAGTATATGGTGTTTCCTTCCAAAGATCAATGAGAGTTTAAGACCAGGCAATTTAGTATACCTATACTAATACACACTTTAGTATTTATTACTGAATTTAAGCAAATATTTGGGAGAATACACATACCAGAAGTACCCAAAACTTCAAGTTCATCCTTTTATACATATCATATTCCTCTTTGTTACCTCATTCTCTGTCTATGACATAAGCCTGTCTTAAATACTTCGATAGACACTTCCACAAGTAGACCTAATTAGACTATATAAAGTTTTATTTACATATAGAATTTTTATTATAATGTCCTTATCTCCATAAGAAAGTACTATTGCTAAATCAATAGGAGTGGAATATTTAGCATATGGTTTTGACATTCTGTGCTCTTGACTACCATCACTCTTGAGGTTTATATAATTCAAACAAATCCACAGTTATGTTTACTATTTTTGTGTTGTTTCTTTCCATCCAAAGGAGCTCTCTCTTACTCCTTCACAGTTGCTTTTAAATTTATTAATTGGATTCTCCTATTTCTATTATATATTATTCATTTATCATTTCCCTGAACGATGTATTCTCTCTTTGAGCAATAAAATCTACTCAATCTATACTATGCCTAAATCATAATAACATCAGTTTGGAGTACTAGGTCTTGCATTAGTGTGGATTTGTTTCTGGCTTCCTCAGATTAGTAGAGTTCTTCTCTGGAGGAAGGAGGTCAATCCTTCAGAAGAAGGGCAAAGACATTTTAAATAATTTCGTAGTCTTACAGCAATTTCTGGCCTCTATAGTTTTACCTAAATTCCATTGATTGTAGAATAAAGAGTTTCCAAATTAGAAAAAAGATTTTCTCCCTTCCCAAAAGGACAATAATATTAAGTTTTAGGAATTGGTCACAGCAGATTTACCTTGTGATATGAAAACATCACACTGTGGCCTCACATACAAAACATGTGGCCCACAAATGGTATGAGGGTGTAATACGCAGTATTCCTAGAAATATGGTGTTTTTTCGTATGCTCAGTGCACATTCATTCATTTTCTATATTTCATTCAAAAATGAAATCAAAGCACATTTCTAAGGCTTTAAAATATGTAGAAATGTATACTATACATTTAAAAATACTATCATATTTATTTTGGATTTTACAAAATATAAGTTTATGTCTTCAAAGTCCAAAAAATGTAATTTTCTTTCTGAAATAGAAAATAACTTTCAACCCACTTAAGTCAATAAGTGCATTTAATCCATGCATTAACTTTCAATTTCTTTAGATCTATAGTCTGTTTATTCCTTTAAGAATTTTATGAGGCTTTAGTAAGTTTAACATCTCTAAAAACCTGAATTTCACTTGCATCTCTGTGGGAAGTTACATAAGGATTGTTTAAAATTGCCTTAAGAGTCTCATCACACTGCTGGTTTACTCTTTCCTGCTAGAGCCACACGCTTTAAAAAAAATTAACTATGGAACCCTTGCAGGACTTCTCATTTCTAAACAAGTCTCCAAGGAGCAATAAATCATTATATGTTAGATACAAAATCCATTACTAGGTATGCTAAATGAATCCTGTAGACGAACACACTTCTGCGTCTTCCACTGAACAAGTTCGGGCAAGACAAGGCCCTAAAATAAGCACATGCAAAATTTCACTATGAAAAACCTGTTTTCATATGTGTATTTCAGTTATCTGTTGCTGGGTAACTATGCACTCCATAACTTAGTGGCTTAAAACAGGGCTGATTTCTTAATTCTTACAATGCTGGTGGTTGACTAGGCTCAGCGGAGAAGTTCTTCTACTCCACGTGTCCCAGCTGAGATTACTGATGCAGCTGCATTCAGATGGGAGCTCCGTGAGGGCTGGGACATCCAAGATGACCACTCTTCCTTCAAGATCTCCCTCCACATAGTCTCTCACACTTAATAATTCAATCTGTATTTCTTCATAGCATGGTGACTGGCTTCCAGAGAGAGCTTTTCAAGAGGGTAAACCTCCATGTGTGTTTATATCAGTTGCTGCTTTCATTATGCTTGCTAACGTCACACCAGCCAAACAAATGTCTTGGTCAAGCTCAGGATCAGTGTGATAGAGGACTAACAGATGAGTGAATGCCAGGGGGTATTGTTCTTTCTGAGCTACGATATAAGTCTACACTGTGTATATATGTGTATGTGTACTTCTGTGTGTGTTATAAAATTCCCAAATATATATTAAGATCATTAATTAAATAAAACATATGTACCTGTCACTTAATTAATTTTTCTGAAACTTATATCCACTAAAAATTATACTGTTGTTTTTTTCCTGTCTCAGTTTGATAGCTAAGGCTCTAAATTTTTTTTTTTTTTTTTTTTTTTTTTTTGATTAAAAGACCTTTAAACTTGTTTCTTATTAATTCTAAGTTGGGGGAAATATCTACCCTTCTGTGCCTCTATTTCATAACTATTTAAATGGATTTTTGTAATGATTAAATAATATATGTAAAGATACTACAGATGATCAGCCTGTGTACTGCAAGGAGTGCTGTATCAAAAAGGGCATAGCTCTCATTGTATAGATTTGTATTGATAAAATAGTCTTATGTCTTAATGTAAAATTATCTCTAGACATGAGCAATTTGTAAATTTATAACAAGAACTTTTCAGCAGGTGGGAATAAACTGTTTTGTGTTAATAATATTAATATATTAAAATAGTTTCCTGAAACAGAAAGGTGTTATTGTTATTTTAGAGTCATTGGAAAAATGAATTTAATAGTCAAAATTCCTATATTGATTAATCAAAATCTAAAATAAAATAAGCAAGGAGCTACTTTTCTAAGTGTGCACATCACTGAGTCTATTAGTGTACTGAATTATTTTGTCATATCATATTTGCCATTTATTTTGTTTTGTTTGTTTACCAAAATAATATGGTTTACTTCCTATTTTAAATGTGCCAGAAGTTTAGAGCACACACACACACAAAATACAGTAGCTGATAGTCATTTACTATGGATAATTTAAAAAATAGAAACTGAGATTTTCATGTTACTGTTAATTATACCACATCAACCGTTTAATTTTTGCTGGATTTTTGTAATTGAATGCACTCATTTTTTATAATTTAAAGGCTTATTATGTACTAAGTTAAAATGTTACAAATTGTAATATAATATGCTGTTTTATATATTGCTCCCAAATGTTAGAAAAGCTTTGTTTAAAAAAGTATCAGGGGCTTCCCTGGTGGCACAGTGGTTGAGAATCTGCTCGCCAATGCGGGGGACACGGGTTCGAGCCCTGGTCTGGGAAGATCCCACATGCCGCGGAGCAATTAGGCCCGTGAGCCACAACTACTGAGCCTGCGTGTCTGGAGCTTGTGCTCCGCAACAAGAGAGGCCAAAATAGTGAGAGGCACGCGCACCGCGATGAAGAGTGGCCCCCACTTGCCACAACCATAGAAAGCACTCGCACAGAAATGAAGACCCAACACAGCCATAAATAAATAAATAAATTTTAAAAAATGTATCAGAAAATAGAAAATGGAAAAATATTAGAGAAAAAAAAAGAGAAAATATTTGGTTGTTGCATAATGCTTTTAAGAAAATGAAAGAAGCCCCAAAACAGAAATAAAGGGAAAAAATTGTTTCAGTTCTATTCGTTTCAGAAGGCAAAAAACACTGTTGGAGCAGAATATTAATTTCATATCACAGGGTTTCCCAAGCAGTGGTCGTTTTGCCCTAAATTATTGCAGAGTTCTCCATTGAACTAGCTTCTTAAATTTTTTCTGTTTAAATTTTAGTCATATAGCTCCCAACTGAACTCTAAAATTAAAGCTAGATAAAAACACTAGTCGAGGGGATGAGTCATATATTACTCAGAATTATTCATACCTTTTGATGATTTCTTATGTGTTTTCAAACTCAATACAGCTTGTTATCTTAATATTATCATATAGAAGGGACTTCACACTATCCTCCCTGCCCATTTCCCCGTAAATAAAAATAGGTTTCTGTGTGATCCACCCTATTGGTTTTCCAGATGTGCTCAGACATGAATACCATAAATAGACATAATCTATAATTTCTACTCCTTAGATAAGTCAAAAATCACACTGTCTTTTACATGGAAGACAATGTAGTTTCTCTATGTCTTTCTCATATTTATGAGGAGAAAAATAGAGAGAAAAACTTTCTCATAGTTTCTAAAATAAAACATCACATTTATTCAAATAATTATTGGCCAAAAATTCAGTTTGAGAAAATAGAAGAAGCAAGCCTCCTTACTTTAAGTAAAAGTGCAAGAATCATATATTTCACTGCTCTTGAGGTCATTATGAAGCCTAAGGTTATACTGAAAACACCAGATTCAATGAATATTTGTAGACTAACATCAAAAATGTTCCATTCTAGTAGATAAACCTATCAATGTTTTACAATCTTAGGCATATAGAACACTATGAAACAGTACGGCATACACAAAGCATAAATATTTAGTTTCTGTAAATAATATTTATCAGAGTAAAAAAGTGCCATAAAATTTTTGAAAAATATAAATTACATTGTTTACCAAATATTTTGCTATCTAGTGACTAGTAATTTTTCAGTTACAATACCCTCAATTTTTAGTTAGAAAAATTTTTGGAATAAAATTAATTTGTGCATATCCCTATTTCTAAAAACCTTGATGTATACTCTATAGTAACTCAATCAAATCACATGCTATTTTTTTTGTATGTATTTATTTATATGACTTCTTCATTACTGGACCGTAAGACCTCAGAAATGAGGCACTGTCTGATGCATCTTTGCAACTTTGGTGCTTAGCATATAGTAGGTGTGCATAAGTTCATGTAAGTATCTTCCAAGCTTGGAGGTTATTCTAGTGCAGAAGAAAATGATTCCTGGCTTCTTATTTACTGTGAGCCATGAAAGGGCTGAAGAAAATGAGATTTATCTAAAAACTAAGCTCCAGTCACTAGAGTATATATAGAATTTGCACCAAACAATTCAGCTATCTGTCCAGGACCCAGGTTCTTGCACGATGGCAAGAAAAGTGAGCTATAAGTACATATTTAACAGTCTATATGCAATTCATACACCAGGATACACACTGGGATATAACACAAGGATGGAGTACATGGATTGTCCCCACGTGATCAGAGAGGTCTGTAGAACAACTCATTGTCAGCACTACCAATGTTAGTAGCTGAGCTAGTAAAACTATATAAATGCAGAGGATCTGGTGCTAGAGCCTATGCCATTATCTGTAGCAACAAAAAAGCGACTTTACAGTGGGTTTTGGCATCCATGGGAATCAGCAACAAACCTCACTGTGGGAATCCAGAATTGTAACAGGAGAAAAAGGATAATAAAGTCACGTTGTGGTAACCTAGAGCTGTATGTGAGAGATGTATTAAAGAGTTGTGCTAATGAGCACAAACCTCATATATTTATATTTATGTTCATATTATATTTGTATCTCTCCTCTGTCAGTTGATCCAATGTTAGGTGCTGTCCATAACAGGTGATAGAAGGACACTGTAAGGCCATACCAAGAAGAGGGACTTAATTTCCTAGTTTTGCCATGCTTTTGCGCTTTTATTTCTTTGGCACAACTGCCAGTGAATTGGCCTGCTTGCAACCTCTTTTTGAGCTTTGGTTACCCAGTGAGGCACTCCTGCCTTCTGCATATGGCCCTGGCCCTGGTCAAGTTTCTTTGCTAATAGTACACAGCCTGTTTCTGTGCAGCCATACCCTCTTTAATGGAGTCTAAATATCAGCCTTTGTAGAAATTCCTCTTCTAAGTTCTTACTTCTGTTTTTATCCACTTCTCCATGGCCTGATTTCTGCATTCACGATTTCTGTATATCTTAGAGTTCTCTTTTACCCCTTTTAGTAGTTAACCACATGTACTAGCTTATAATTCTTTATAATAAATTATTTTCAGTTCAGATTACTGGTGCGATTTCTTTTTCCTGCCTGAACCCTGACTGATTCATACATAGAGAGACTATTTTTTTTTTTTAATTTTAGTACTTGTAAAGTTTATAAAGTACAAAATATATATACATACATCAAAACCAATTCTTGATATCATGGACATTATCATTTAGGCTGAATCTAAGTCAAACTTACTTCAATTAAAGTTGATATAAAGAAAATATAAGGCATATTAATAGAGGAAGTATGTAAATGTAACAAATTCATAAACATTGTTTTGAAATAAGTGAACTTTAGAACACCCTGGACTCTATCCATATTTTACAAGAATGTCATGAAAACTTCTATTTACTTAAAATTAATTCTCAGTTTGCCAATAAATCAATTTCTACAAAAAGCTCCCTATATGCCAACTATATTATTGATGGAAAATTACATTGCAAATATCATGGCTACTGCTATTAACTGACATTTGTAAACTGTTGTTATGGACTAAATGTAGTTATGGAGTGAGTGTGAGAAAACAAATTTCTGTATTTAAGCTACCCCAGTCTATGATATTTTGTTATGGCAGCCCCCAAAGTTTAGACAACTGTTTACAATATGCTTCCTCATAAATAATTTTTATAACTTTTTTACTATAATTTTGAGAAATCATCAAGTTCACATGTTATGTGGGAGGAAACTGAGGCTCCCATACAAATACAAATCTACTTGTATAATGGTATAAACTTTACCTTCTTGTCCTACTGGGAAGAGAAACACAGGAGATTTCCCAAAGCAAAAAGAATTGGTAGTAGTGGCAAGTTTGTGGAGGGCAAGGTTTGAACAAAACTGGCTCTCAATAAGAGCAAGATGTCAATTCATTCTTGCATGTTTAAAAGTGGATTTTCAAGCTCATCTGCAGCTTAGCAATGGTTATGAGTTAATCTGGGGAATTTAGGGTCAGGGCAGTAGGTTACCTCACTGCTCCAGAACCATGGGAGCTGAGACAGTGCATTCGGGCTTTTGGTTTGAGGAACATATTAAAAAATAAAAACAAAAAGATATCAGAAAAGAGAAAATGTAGGTATTAACAATACTATTAATTTTTAAAAATACTTTTAAAACCATATTTAAATCTGTTTACTTAATGGTTTTGGTAGCATATCCTTGGATTGCACCTAACTTTTAAAAAATTATTATTATTTACTAAATCTGTATTTTTGTGAATTTGTTAAATTAACATTTGTTAAGTAGAGCCCTAGGGTGTTAGATGGTGAGACCTGATTCAACAAAAGACTAAAAACAATTGAAATAGAGAAATTTATGACTCAGAGACCCAAGAGGAGTTACAGCAGGCCTTGGCAGCCCTTGAGGGACAAAGCAGGTAGGTCAAGGCAGGGTGTGGGCACAGACAGCGTGGCAGGACCTGGGGCACTTGCCTTTATTGAGGTCCGCAGGTGGAGTGCTTTGAGGTTCTCAGGCAAAGGCCAGATTAATCAATTCAAACCAAAAGGTGGGGTTTTGCTTTGAGCTTCATGGGGGTCTCATCTAAGGGGCACACAAGGGGAAGGCCCTGGGAGGCAGGGGAGACTGCTTATCCCAAGGCCCACTGGGGAGTCGTATCAGGAACATACACTTACTTGTGACTCTACGGCTGTTATCTACTAGAGTGAAGGGCTAGTGTCAGTTCAAGTCCCCTACGGGCCACTTGGCCACACAAAATGCATGACGAGGCAGCAATATTATGGAGCAGTTCAGCTAAACTCTCAACATGTGTGTATGAATATTATCCCAGACATTGTACTGGACAGTAATATTTAAAAAGAATTAAACTTAGAATTCAAAAATAATAAAAAGAGGCAGAAACTAATACAACATTGTAAAGCAACTATACCCCAATAAAAACAAACAAAAAAATAATGAAAAGAGGACTTAAATATTATCCTAATAGAAATTAATGATAGAATAAAACAGCAGCTAAAACCAGTTTTGAAATTTAACAATAGGAAAGAAGATGAAAAAAAGTGGTAATTTCATAAGATTAAACTTTAGTTTGTGAATTGAGTCCCAGACTCATACTTTAAAAATCATTACGGGGGCTTCCCTGGTGGCGCAGTGGTTGAGAATCTGCCTGCTAATGCAGGGGACACGGGTTCGAGCCCTGGTCTGGGAAGATCCCACATGCCACAGAGCAGCTGGGCCCGTGAGCCACAATTGCTGAGCCTGCGCGTCTGGAGCCTGTGCCCCGCAACGGGAGGGGCCGCGATAGAGAAAGGCCCGCGCACCGCGATGAAGAGCGGTCCCCGCACCGTGACGAAGAGTGGCCCCCGCTTGCCGCAACTGGAGAAAGCCCTCGCACGAACCGAAGACCCAATACAGACAAAAATAAATAAATTAAAAAAAAAAAAAAAAAAAGAAAAAACTTGATTTATAAAAAAAAAAAAAAAAAAAAAAATCATTACGGTGTATAATTTTTTTTTTTTAAATTTATTTATTTAATTAATTTATTTATTTATTTTTGGCTGTGCTGGGTCTTCGGTTCGTGCGAGGGCTTTCTCTAGTTGCGGCAAGTGGGGGCCACTCTTCATCGCGGTGCGGGGACCGCTCTTCATCGCGGTGCGCGGGCCTTTCACTATCGCGGCCCCTCCCGTTGCGGGGCACAGGCTCCAGACGCGCAGGCTCAGCAGCTGTGGCTCACGGGCCCAGCCGCTCCGTGGCATGTGGGATCTTCCCAGACCAGGGCTCGAACCCGTGTCTCCTGCATTAGCAGGCAGATTCTCAACCACTGCACCACCAGGGAAGCCCGGTGTATAATTTTTATATTAAAACTTTATATGTTTATATCTAGATAAATCTTAAATAAAAAGTTGAAAATGGAATCAACTTAGCTTTTGAAAATATATAAATTGAATTTTATGTAATATTTTTAAGCTTGGTTTTCATAAGTCTGTAGGAAATACCATAATATATTAATGGCATTTTGGAAAGTAAAGTGCTTGGATTTCTAAATACTCCTAGAAAGGCAAATATGATGAAGAAATTGTTATATAGAAAAAGTTTCATTGTTGATATAAAAGAAAGTCTAGACGTGTCTCCAAAGAGTTCATCTGAAAATAAAGTGAGAAGAGGCAGGTATCTTGTCCTAGAACCAGTATTTGGCAGAGGAATCTATTTTGTGAGGCTAGTGACCCATGTAGGCCTATGCTATATACGTATGCAACAGGAAACATGTGCTCCTTCTGCTTTTCTACTAAGCAGCTCTTCATCCTAGAATATCAAACCTCAAAGATGGGGAAAAGAATCTGTGTCTGGCTATTTACCATAGCCAAGACATGGAAGCAACCTAAATGTTCATCGACAGATGAATAGATAAAGAAGATGTGGTGTACATATATACAATGGAACACTACTCAGCCATAAAAAACAATGAAATAATGCCTTTTGCAGCAACAGGGAGGTACCTAGAGCGTATCATACTAAGTGAAGTCAGACAGAGAAAGACAAATACCATACGATATCACTGATATGTGGAATCTAAAGTATGACGCAAATGAACTTATTTATGAAACAGAAAAGGACACACAGATGTAGAAAACAAACTTATGGCTACCAAAGGGAGAATGGGGGTGGAGGAGGGATAAATTAGGAGTTTGGAACTAGCAAATACAAACTACTATATATAAAATAGATAAACAACAAGGTCCTACTGTATAACACAGGGAATTATATTCAATATCCTGTAATAAACCATAATGGAAAAGAATATGAAAAAGAATATGTATGTATAATGTATAACTGAATCACTGTGCTGCACACTAGAAAATAACACAACATTGTAAATCAACTACGCTTCAATTAAAAAAAAATTTTTTTAAATGAATCTGTGCCTTGTGTTGCCGCCTGCTTCCACTTTCCTCTAGGCTTGTTTTCTGCAGGCAGCAATTCAGGCTCTTTCCATACATTCTATCATTAAGCTCACAGTACAATTCTATTATACAGGTGTTATTCTACCAGTCTTACAGAGATGGAAACCAAGGCTTCAGTTATTCAACCAAGGTCACAAAGATAGTAAATGGCAAAAATGGAATTCAGAACTAATTTCAAAACCCACTCTCTATCTTTCATAAATGAGCAGCCAAGGATATGCTAGTAAATCTCCATGGTGCCAAAAAACAAAAATTAAAACAAAACGAAAAACAATAATACCTGTGTTTTCTCTGTTTGAAAATCTGTGAGGCTGTTTCTTTCAGATGTTCCTATGAGTCATCTTTACAGTCTTAAACTGGGACAGCCCTGAGCATAATCATTAAAAAAAAGGTTTTCTTACAAGTCTCTAGCTTCTTATTTACAGCCCTCTCCTATCCATTAGTAATACCTGCTTTATCCCTAAGCAACTTGCATTGTGGTTTAAATCTGTCCTTCTCTTCTTCTTGCCCAACCATATTCTCAATTCAAGTTCTAAAAGTCAATATCAGACATTACAAATGGTTGATATAAACTTACAGTCTTAACTTTGCAAGAAATATTTATACTAAAAAGTTTTAAAACCTCAAACAAACAACGAATTTGTAGCAGAATCACTCATTAAGCTTTGGATAAAAACGATATTTCAGGATGGCTAATAGCAGTCCCCTCAGAGAGATCAGAATGGACACAATTCAGTACAGCAGTCAATTTTTTACCTAAATTAAAACAAACAATTAAAACTGGGTTATCCTTTTCAGTGCCTCAGTGTTCTGATGGAAGTATGTCAGCCAGTCTGAAAGTATTTCAAATCCAAAATATGTAACTGACTCAAAAATCAATATGAAATAACACCACTAAAATAATAACTAAACTGAGTATCCCAGGAATATATTAATGGGTTTTCTTCATATTTATGTACACAAAAGAATCAGTTTTAACATCTACATCTGTCTGGAATATATTGATAGAATAGTCTTTCTATTAATAATACAACCCTGCCAGATTTCCATAAAGGAGCATAGAAAAAAATCATGTGAGTCAAGTAGACAGTTTCAAACATGAAATGCAAACAAAACTTTGAGTGTTCAATATCTTCTAAATTATTGCGTCAATCCTAAGGATGTAAGAGGTCAAGATTACCTCCATAGTTGTTACAAAACAACATGCCAGTGTGATACTGCATACAAGTTCAAGTGGCCATGGGTAATACAAAATAATCTTTAATATCTGAGCCAAAAGAATAATTAGATTCAAACATTGAAATTGACACTAAAAAGGTAGAAACATGATATTGTAAGGATAAATGAATTTTATTATTCATTAAAAAGCAATATATAAATATGTTAAATTAATTTTTCTTGCAATTAATGATTAAGTGAATGGTGTGTCTTAAAACTGATGATGGTTTAGGGGCAAAGAAATATAGGAGTTATTTTTTGCTAGCAATTCTCAATCAATTCTCGGATTGTATCCCTAAAGTTAAATAACTCCTCCAGCACAGTTTCCACTCACTGAACTAGACAGACTCTTTTACTATATTTTATCGGTGTCTAGTGTTGTAAGAAGCAGCGTCAAAGAAGTGTTATTTCTTGGCCAGTTTTATCTTGTCTAGATCAGCTACAATTTATTTCAGCTTGACTGGCATTCTATTGACCACAATGCTAATTCTATAGCTCTGACCAGCAAAATCATATTTAAATAGCTCACCTGACACTTTATTTCATAAGAAGTTAAAATGTTTCATTTTTCTTATTTACTATATGTTTACATTGTCTTTTATTTCAAAAAAGAATGTTAGGTGCCCAAAATGATACTTGTGACTTTCTTAAATGTCAAACAGCAGCATGAAGCAGGGTAGCCTTCACACTACACCAGGGCTCCCAATAGTTTCTCTGATGACATATTAATGAGGCTGTTATCCCTGTTAACTTTCAGTTTTCTGAAATCATATACAGAATATTTCACAGTCTGATCATTCATGCCAATGACTGCAAAGAGAAGATTATAGGACTACTGCTATCTGCTGTCTAACCAGTAATTAAATTGCTCTTAAAAATGAATAGTGCATTTTTAATCATTTCTCCGGAGGTTTCATGAAAAAACATATGTTCTTTTAAGCAAGAGCTCATCTTTCATCAACACCTAAATTCACACCAAGGCTCAGTGGCTTTTTTCAGTTGGACGCCTGCACATTATGTCATCCATCATCCTGGCACAGCAACAGCAGTGGAACAGAGGCATTAACCTGTCACAGAGTGATTCAGGAAGGAATGCAGTTTTGAAAGGAGCTTCAGCTTGGTTACCAGAGCAGAGCTATAAAGTGTGTGGGGTATGTGTATGTGTGTATACAAATATGTGCTGAACAGGGCCTTAAAATTTACACTGGCAAAAAAATCTCAGACTATATGAAAAATAGCTTGGAGCAGAGATGAATGTATAAGTAACTTAAAGTTTTACTGACAAAGCTCATTCCTTGTTCTGTATTCTACCCCTCTCTTGTTTAGCATATTTCTATGTACACGGGAGCCCTGGGCTAATTTCTATGGTTTCTATGCAGACGAGAAAAAGGGTCTCACAGACAAGTAATAATAGTTCTACAAAGGCAGCCTAAGGTGTGCATGCAACACAGAGAATTCTCCCTGGGACGTGCAATTACAATATCTATTGCTATTTCAGCCCAGATCATAGGACATTTTTGTTTTGTGACAATAAGAATATAGTGAACTGAAAAAGGGTGTCAGGTGAATCCAGTTTTGATATACTTATTAACTAGCACTTTTTTTTTTTTTTTTTTTAAGAACAGAGTGAGGGAATGAGTCTCAGATGGTCTCTCTCAACTTATCAGGACCCATGCAGGCTTTTTTATTTTATTTTATTTTTTTAGTGAGGGAGTACTATTATTATTATTTTTTTTAATTAATTAATTAATTTATTTTTGGCTGTGTTGGGTCTTCGTTTCTGTGCTAGGGCTTTCTCTAGTTGTGGCAAGCGGGGGCCACTCTTCATCACGGTGCGCTGGCCTCTCACTATCGCGGCCTCTCTTGCTGCGGAGCACAGGCTCCAGACGCGCAGGCTCAGTAGTTGTGGCACACGGGCTTAGTTGCTCCTAAGCATGTGGGATCTTCCCAGACCAGGGCTCGAACCCGTGTCCCCTGCATTGGCAGGCAGATTATCAACCACTGCGCCACCAGGGAAGCCCATTAACTAGCACTATTTTTAATAGAGTGTTCTGAGAATTATTATTCTCTGGGTCTCAGAAATTGATCCATGAAGCAACTTTTTATTTGGGTTAGAATCCTGGCCCTACCACTTCCTAACTGTGTGGCTTGGCCAATTCACTTAAGTTATCTTTGCCTCTGTTTCTCCCACTTCAAATTAGAAATAATATCAGAGCCTACCTCATGGAGGGGGTTACAATTCTTTCTTGGGCATAAGGCATACAATTCACCAAATTCGAGATCACCAAATGGGAAGCAAAAATAACTTGAGTAGCTTATTTTATGTGATAGTAGTAACCAATGCCTTTTCCTTTTCTGGTCACTGATGAATACAGTTTGGTTGTGGGGAGGTGTTTTGGGTTGAGTTTTGTCCTCCAAAAGGATACATTGAAGCCCTAACCCCAAGTACCTCAGAATATGACCTAATTTGGTAATAGGATCTTTTCAGATCTAAGTAGTTAAGATGAGGTCATACTGGAGTAGGGTGGACCTTAATAATTCAATATGACTGGTGTCCTTATAAGAAAAGAAGAGACACAGGGAAGAGAGTCACGTGAAGATGGAGGCAGAGATTGGATGTATGTTTCTCAAACCAAGGAATGCCTGGGGCTACTGGAAGCTGGAAGAGGCAAGGAATGATTCTCTCCTGGAGGCTTCAGAGGGAGCTTGGCCCTGCCAACAGCTTGAGTTTGGACTTCCAGCCTCCAGAACGGTGAGACAATAAATTTCTGTTGTGATAAACCACCTAGTTTGTGGTACTTTGCTACGGCAGTCCTAGGATACTAATACAGTAGGTTTCCCATCTATTTTCTAGAGTTCTAAAGTTGTTTAAATCATCTTAGAGCAATGTGGTAGTCATATCAGCACTTAGTGTATCTCAGTTCTTTTTTTTTTTTTTTTAGTTGTTTTGTTTGTTTTTTTATACTGCAGGTTCTTATTAGGCATCAGTTTTATACACATCAGTGTATACATGTCAATCCCAATCGCCCAATTCAGCACACCACCATCCCCACCTCACCGCAGTTTTCCCCCCTTGGTGTCCATATGTCCATTCTCTACATCTGTGTCTCAACTTCTGCTCTGCAAACTGGCTCATCTGTACCATTTTTCTAGGTTCCACATACATGCATTAATATACAATATTTGTTTTTCTCTTTCTGACTTACTTCACTCTGTATGACAGTCTCTAGATCCATCCACGTCTCAACAAATGACTCAATTTCGTTCCTTTTTATGGCTGAGTAATATTCCATTGTATATATGTACCACATCTTCTTTAGCCATTCGTCTGTTGATGGGCATTTAGGTTGCTTCCATGACCTGGCTATTGTAAATAGTGCTGCAATGAACATTCGGGTGCATGTGTCTTTTTGAATTACGGTTTTCTCTGGGTATATGCCCAGTAGTGGGATTGCTGGGTCATATGGTAATTCTATTTTTAGTTTTTTAAGGAACCTCCATATTGTTCTCCATAGTGGCTGTATCAATTTACATTCCCACCAACAGTGCAAGAGGGTTCCCTTTTCTCCACACCCTCTCCAGCATTTGTTGTTTGTAGATTTTCTGATGATGCCCATTCTAACAGGAGTGAGGTGATACCTCATTGTAGTTTTGATTTGCATTTCTCTAATAATTAGTGATGTTGAGCATCTTTTCATGTGCTTCGTGGCCGTCTGTATGTCTTCTTTGGAGAAATGTCTATTTAGGTCTTCTGCCCATTTTTGGATTGGGGTGTTTGTTTCTTTGATATTGAGCTGAATGAGCTGTTTATATATTTTGGAGATTAATCCTTTGTCCGTTGATTCATTTGCAAATATTTTCTCCCATTCTGAGGGTTGTCTTTTCGTCTTGTTTATGGTTTCCTTTGCTGTGCAAAAGCTTTGAAGTTTCATTAGGTCCCACTTGTTTATTTTTGTTTTTATTTCCATTACTCTAGGAGGTGGATCAAAAAAGATCTTGCTGTGATTTATGTCAAAGAGTGTTCTTCCTATGTTTTCCTCTAAGAGTTTTATAGTGTCCAGTCTTATATTTAGGTCTCTAATCCATTTTGAGTTTATTTTTGTGTATGGTGTTAGGGAGTATTCTAATTTCATTCTTTTACATGTAGCTGTCCAGTTTTCCCAGCATCACTTATTGAAGAGACTGTCTTTTCTCCATTGTATATCTTTGCCTCCTTTGTCATAGATTAGTTGACCATAGGTGCGTGGGTTAATCTCTGGGCTTTCTATCTTGTTCCATTGATCTGTGTTTCTGTTTTTGTGCCAGTACCATATTGTCTTGATTACTGTAGCTTTGTAGTATAGTCTGAAGTCAGGGAGTCTGATTCCTCCAGCTCCATTTTTTTCCCTCAAGACGGCTTTCGCTATTCGGGGTCTTTTGTGTCTCCATACAAATTTTAAGATGATTTGTTCTAGCTCCGTAAAAAATGCCATTGGTAATTTGATAGGGATTGCATTGAATCTGTAGATTGCTTTGGGTAGTATACTCATTTTCACAATGTTGATTCTTCCAATCCAAGAACATGGTATATCTCTCCATCTGTTGGTATCATCTTTAATTTCTTTCATCAGTGTCTTATAGTTTTCTGCATACAGGTCTTTTGTCTCCCTAGGTAGGTTTATTCCTAGGTATTTTATTCTTTTTGTTGCAATGGTAAATGGGAGTGTTTCCATAATTTCTCTTTCAGATTTTTCATCATTAGTGTATAGGAATGCAAGAGATTTCTGTGCATTAATTTTGTATCCTGCAACTTTACCATATTCATTAATTAGCTCTAGCAGTTTTCTGGTGGCAGTTTTAGGATTCTCTATGTATAGTATCATGTCATCCACAAACAGTGACAGTTTTACTTCTTCTTTTCCAATTTGTATTCCTTTTATTTCTTTTTCTTCTCTGATTGCCGTGGCTAGGACTTCCAGAACTATGTTGAATAATAGTGGTGAGAGTGGACATCCTTGTCTCATTCCTGATCTTAGAGGAAATGCTTTCAGTTTTTCACCATTGAGAATGATGTTTGCTGTGGGTTTGTCATATATGGCCTTTATTATGTTGAGGTAGGTTCCCTCTATGCCAACTTTCTGGAGAGTTTTTATCAGAAATGGGTGTTGAATTTTGTCAAAAGCTTTTTCTGCATCTATTGAGATGATCATATGGTTTTTCTTCTTCAATTTGTTAATATGGTGTATCACATTGATTGATTTGCGTATATTGAAGAATCCTTGCATCCCTAGGATAAATCCCACTTGATCGTGGTGTATGATCCTTTTAATGTGTTGTTGGATTCTGTTTGCTAGTATTTTGTTGAGGATTTTTGCATCTATATTCATCAGTGATATTGGTCTGTAATTTTCTTTTTTTGTAGTGTCTTTGTCTGGTTTTGGTATCAGGGTGATGGTGGCCTCATAGAATGAGTTTGGGAGTGTTCCTTCCTCTGCAATTTTTTGGAAGAGTTTGAGAAGGATGGGTGTTAGCTCTTCTCTAAATGTTTGATAGAATTCACCTGTGAAGCCATCTGGTCCTGGACTTTTGTTTGTTGGAAGATTTTTAATCACAGTTTCAATTTCATTACTTGTGATTGGTCTGTTCATATTTTCTGTTTCTTCCTGATTCAGTCTTGGAAGGTTATACCTTTCTAAGAATTTGTCCATTTCTTCCAGGTTGTCCATTTTATTGGCATAAAGTTGCTTGTAGTAGTCTCTTAGGATGCTTTGTATTTCTGCGGTGTCTGTTGTAACTTCTCCTTTTTCATTTCTGATTTTATTGATTTGAGTCCTCTCCCTCTTTTTCTTGATGAGTCTGGCTAATGGCTTATCAATTTTGTTTATCTTCTCAAAGAACCAACTTTTAGTTTTATTGATCTTTGCTATTGTTTTCTTTGTTTCTATTTCATTTATTTCTGCTCTGATCTTTATGATTTCTTTCCTTATGCTAACTTTGGGTTTTGTTTGTTCTTCTTTCTCTAGTTTCTTTAGGTGTAAGGTTAGATTGTTTACTTGAAATTTTTCTTGTTTCTTTAGGTAGGCTTGTATAGCTATAAACTTCCCTCTTAGAACCGCTTTTGCTGCATCCCATAGGTTTTGGGTCGTCGTGTTTTCATTGTCATTTGTCTCTAGGTATTTTTTGATTTCCTCTTTGATTTCTTCAGTGATCTCTTGGTTATTTAGTAACGTATTGTTTAGCCTCCATGTGTTTGTCTTTTTTACGTTTTTTTCCCTGTAATTCATTTCTAATCTCATAGCGTTGTGGTCAGAAAAGATGCTTGATATGATTTCAATTTTCTTAAATTTACTGAGGCTTGATTTGTGACCCAAGATGTGATCTATCCTGGAGAATGTTCCGTGCGCACTTGAGAAGAACGTGTAATCTGCTGTTTTTGGATGGAATGTCCTATATATATCAATTAAATCTATCTGGTCTATTGTGTCATTTAATGCTTCTGTTTCCTTATTTATTTTCATTTTGGATGATCTGTCCATTGGTGTAAGTGAGGTGTTCAAGTCCCCCACTATTATTGTGTTACTGTCGATTTCCTCTTTTATAGCTGTTAGCAGTTGCCTTATGTATTGACGTGCTCCTATGTTGGGTGCATATATATTTATAATTGTTATATCTTCTTCTTGGATTGATCCCTGGATCATTATGTAGTGTCCTTCCTTATCTCTTGTAACATTCTTTATTTTAAAGTCTATTTTATCTGATATGAGTATAGCTACTCCAGCTTTCTTATGATTTCCATTTGCATGGAATATCTTTTTCCATCCCCTCACTTTCAGTCTGTATGTGTCCCTAGGTCTAAAGTGGGTCTCTTGTAGACAGCATATATATGGGTCTTGTTTTTGTATCCATTCAGCCAGTCTATGTCTTTTGGTTGGGGCATTTAATCCATTCACGTTTAAGGTAATTATCGATATGTATGTTCCTATGACCATCTTCTTAATTGTTTTGGATTTGTTTTTGTAGGCCCTTTTCTTCTCTTGTGTTTCCCACTCAGAGAAGTTCCTTTAGCATTTGTTGTAGCGCTGGTTTGGTGGTGCTGAATTCTCTTAGCTTTTGCTTGTCTGTAAAGCTTTTGATTTCTCCATCAAATCTAAATGAGATCTTTGCCGGGTAGAGTAATCTTGGTTGTAGGTTCTTCCCTTTCATCACTTTAAGTATATCATGCCACTCCCTTCTGGCTTGTAGAGTTTCTGCTGAGAAATCAGCTGTTAACCTTATGGGAGTTCCCTTGTATGTTATTTGTCGTTTTTCCCTTGCTGCTTTCAATAATTTTTCTTTGTCTTTAATTTTTGCCACTTTGATTACTATGTGTCTCGGCGTGTTTCTCCTTGGGTTTATTCTGTATGGGACTCTCTGCGCTTCCTGGACTTGGGTGGCTATTTCCTTTCCCATGTTAGGGAAGTTTTCGACTATAATCTCTTCAAATATTTTCTCGGGTCCTTTCTCTCTCTCTTCTCCTTCTGGGACCCCTATAATGCGAATGTTGTTGCGTTTAATGTTGTCCCAGAGGTCTCTTAGGCTGTCTTCATTTCTTTTCATTCTTTTTTCTTTAGTCTGTTCCGCAGCAGTGAATTCCACCATTCTGTCTTCCAGGTCACTTATCCGTTCTTCTGCCTCAGTTATTCTGCTATTGATTCCTTCTAGTGTAGTTTTCATTTCAGTTCTTGTATTGGTCATCTCTGTTTGTTTGTTCTTTAATTCTTCTAGGTCTTTGTTAATCATTTCTTGCATCTTCTCAATCTTTGCCTCCATTCTTATTCCGAGGTCCTGGATCATCTTCACTATCATTATTCTGAATTCTTTTTCTGGAAGGTTGCCTATCTCCACTTCATTTAGTTGTTTTTCTGGGGTTTTTTCTTGTTCCTTCATCTGGTACATAGCCCTCTGCCTTTTCATCTTCTCTGTCTTTCTGTAACTGTGGTTTTTGGTCCACAGGCTGCAGGATTGTAGTTTTTCTTGCTTCTGTTGTCTGCCCTCTGGTGGTTGAGGCTATCTAAGAGGCTTGATGGGAGTCTCTGGTGGTGGGTAGAGCTGACTGTTGCTGTGGCGGTCAGAGCTCAGTAAAACCTTAATCCACTTGACTGTTGATGGGTGGGGCTGGGTTCCCTCCCTGTTGCTGTGGCGGTCAGAGCTCAGTAAAACCTTAATCCACTTGACTGTTGATGGGTGGGGCTGGGTTCCCTCCCTGTTGGTTGTTTTGCCTGAGGCAACCCAACACTGGAGCCTACCCGTGCTCTTTGGTGGGGTTAATGGCAGACTCTGGGAGGGCTCACGCCACAGAGAACTTCCCAGAACCTCTGCTGCCAGTGTCCTTATCCCCACGGTGAAACAGAGCCACCACTCGCCTCTGCAGGAGACCCCCCAACACCAGCAGGTAGGTCTGGTTCAGTCTCCCCCAGGGTCACTGCTCCTTCCCCTGGGTCCCGATGCACACATTACTTTGTGTGTGCCCTCCAAGAGTGGGGTCTCTGTTTCCCCCAGTCCTGTCAAAGTCCTGCAATCAATTCCCACTAGGCTTCAAAGTCTGATTCTCTAGGAATTCCTCCTCCCGTTGCCGGACCCCCAGGTTGGGAAGCCTGACGTGGGGCTCAGAACCTTCACTCCAGTGGGTGGACTTCTGTGGTATAAGTGTTCGCCAGTCTGTGAGTCACCCACCCAGCAGTTATGGGATTTGATTTTACTCTGATTGCGCCCCTCCTACCGTCTCACTGTGGCTTCTCCTCTGTCCTTGGACGTGGGGTATCCTCCTTGGTGAAGTCCAGGGTCTTCCTGTCAATGATTGTCCAGCAGCCAGTTGTGATTCTGGTGCTCTCGCAAGAGGGAGTGAGAGCACGTCCTTCTACTCCGCCATCTTGGTTGAGGATCGTGTATCTCAGTTCTTGAGTGCTATCTTTTAACATGATGATGAAGTCAACTTGCTAGTGTTTCACTACTTTAAGTTTTCCACATCTTTCTGAAACATGTTATGTTTACCCAGAATATCATAGTTAAAAGAGTCATTAAAATTGTTAGCATGGAACTTTATAGAATGTAGATAGTGGTCTCTTTTAATTTAAATATATATATTATATACATGAAAGGCTGTGATCTTTTTCACTCAAAATGATGTATTATTTCATATTTTATTTTATTTTTGATCTCTTTTGTGTGGTAGTATTTCTTTTTCCACTTTAAACTTGTATTTAATTATAGTAAAAAACATATAATATAAAATTTACCATTATTTAATCATTAACCAGTAGATAGTTTGGTAGTGGTATATATATATGCATGGTATTTCTTATATTTGACTATTTGACTGAACTTCTCAAGTCCTGGGTATTGTTTTACATAGTACTTTGTTTTTCTTTTTTTTGTGATTTCTTTTTACTGAGATGAAATTTATTATAAAATAAAATTTTAAATTAAAATATAGTGACCAGTTAAATATTAACATGTCTACTTCTTTCTAGAATTTGGAATTTTTATGAATTTTTTTCTTTAGGAATTCAATCTATATAAATGTTGTAGACTTTATGAGCATTTTCTAAATATTTTTTATATTTTATTGATATTTGATAGCCATCTAATAACTGTCCCAATAATATCCATTTCAAAATGGAAGTTTTCCCTTCAGCATATTTGATGATTTATTGATTCATTTATAGGAAAACTTTTAACAAATTATGATGAATGTATATTTTCAAACATTAGTATTTTACAGAATTTATTTTATAGAGTCATTTAATTTTGAAAGGCATTACTTCTCATTTAAAAATCATGGAAAAAATTAGGTTCAGAACTAAAGAGAAAATTACTTAATTTGATTAAAAAAGAAATCTAGAATCATAAGACCTCAGGTGAGAGGTAAGATGGCATTGATTGGAGAAGTCATATTTGTTTGTTTTATATTAGTCCCAAAGAATATAAAAGTACTCATCTCTGCACCTGCGTTCCGATGGCATTTTTCTTTGAAAATTGCTTTGACAAATAAATTAAATATATTTATGTAATATATTCTGCTTCTAGACCAATAGGATAGGTTTGAAAATAGCAATGCACAGATTTTTGCTATAACATTAATTAGAGCTATACAGAATAAGTGATTCATCTAGGTGATGTCACAAATAATCTCTTAAAATTCAGTGACACAAAAAGATAATCTTTACCGTCATTTGCCTATTAGGTTTTTTTTTAATTTATTTATTTAATTTATTTTATTTTTGGCTGCATTGGGTCTTTGTTGCTGTGTGCGGGCTTTCTCTAGTTGCAGTGAGCGGGGGCTACTCTTCGTTGCCGTGTGAAGGCTTCTCATTGCAGTGGCTTCTCTTGTTGCGGAGCATGGGCTCTAGGTGCACGACCTTCAGTAGTTGTGGCACGCGGGCTCAATAGTTGTGGCTCATGGGCTCTAGAGGGCAGGCTCAGTAGTTGTGGCACACAGGCTTAGTTGTTCCGCGGCATGTGGGATCTTCCTGCACCAGGGATCTAACCCTTGTCCCCTGCATTGGCAGGTGGATTCTTAAACACTGCGCCACCAGGGAAGTCCTTTTTTTTTTTTAAATGAATTTGTTGGCAAATAATTAACACAATAAACAGCATATGATTAAATTATAGAAGTACCGACTGTAGGAATATCAGAAAGTAACATTTAGTTGTCGAAGGCCAGATGCAGACATAAATTAAGAAAAATCAGAACACTATTCTTTTCATGCCAGGGCTTCCTTGTGAAGTAGGTGCGCTTAGATAAACTAAATAACTAAATGATGAGCAGCCTTCTTTGGAATCTTTCCAAGTACACTCTAAAGCACTTTTTATGCAAACATACTATGTTATGTGGCAAGACATCTATTCAAAGCTGGCATCAGAGAAAATGTGTGAATAAATATGCTAATTCATAAGCCACTATCTATTTTCTTAATGTGAAAGTGGGCATTTGCCTCAGTGAACAAGGTTTCCTTAACTTAATTTCCTGTATTAGAGTGAACAGCAGTAGGGAAAATCAGGAATATTTCTACATGGTAGTTTTTAAGTTGCGAAGTTTTTCTTTCATTTCATGAGTCATAACAGCTCACATGGAACAATGAGTGAGGCATCATTATAAGACGTTATTTTTATTAAATAGAAATATGCTGAACAGCTCATTTGAGAGGTGTAAAACATCAAGAGTTTTACTGGGATAGTTAATGCAGTCCTGCATTCATTGACTTTTAGTAGCCCATCAAGTCTACCTCTGTCATGCAATGCTGCAGAGTTCATGTAAGCCACAGTTTCACACTGAAAAGGAGGAAAGGAAAAATTAGGTCACCCATAGCTACGTGTATGTGTATGCTATAGTGTTTTTCTTTTCAATAGACTTAAAAACTTAAAAGTACATTATGTATAATTACATTATTCCTATGTGTGGAAGACAGACCCTAAAGTGATCCACAATGATTTCTGATTCTGTGTAATTGCCTCCTTTTGTATGTGGGCTGGACCTTTGATTTGTTCCCCAGCGTAAATATGGCAAAGATGGTAGAATGACATCTCTATGATTATATTATTATATATGTAATCCATCTTCTTAGCCAACTCACATTTTCTTCTTTTATCCTCTGCTGGCTTTAAAGAAGCATGATGTCAAGAAGTAGCTGTCATGCTTAGATACCCAGATGGCAAGAACCTGCAAGGAGGCACCAGGTCCTGAGGGTGACCTCCAGAACAAAACTAACACCCTCAGACCTGCAACCATAAGGAAATGAATTCTGTCAACAACCAAGGGAACTTGGAAACATATCTTTCCTCCGTTGAGCCTCTACCATCACTACAGTCCCAGATCACAACTGGATTGCTACAATTCTCCATCATTTGCTTATTTTATCTGTTTCTCTATTTCCTGAACATGTCAGTCACAATTATTTAAAAGTTACAGGATAAATCTCATATCTGGATTGCTTATATTCTTTTTTATTGACTGTTTTCTTGGGTTTTATACCATATAATCCTGTATCTTGGAATATTCACTAACCTTTTTAAAAATGTAAAATATTGTTTATAAAACAAAATAGTGTAGAGAATCCAGATGATGTTATCCTCTCCCAGAGACAGTTGAACATTTTTTCTAGTAGGCAGAGAGAGATAGGACTTGGTTACTTTAATCCAAACATGGACTGAACTGAGTCAAGCCTCAGTTAGAATATTAGTAAATTCACTCTACCTTTTGTTAGATTCTGCTCCTAGTGAATCCGTGTGGTACAAGCCCCTGTGTCCTTGTCTTTTGAAGTAAAAGGCTGACTCAAGAGTTAACGATTGGCGGCTTCCCTGGTGGCGCAGTGGTTGAGAGTCTGCCTGCCAATGCGGGGGACACGGGTTCGAGCCCTGGTCTGGGAGGATCCCACATGCCGCGGAGCGGCTGGGCCCGTGAGCCACAATCACTGAGCCTGCGCGTCTGGAGCCTGTGCTCCACAACAGGAGAGGCCGCGATGGTGAGAGGCCCACACATCGCGATGAAGAGTGGCCCCCGCTTGCCGCAGCTAGAGAAAGCCCTCGCACGGAAACGAAGGCCCAACACAGCCAAGAATAAATAATTTAAAAAAATAATTAAAAAAAGAGTTAATGATTGGGAAATGGGAAGATGTAGAAACAAAGAATAGCTGTTGGGCTGGGGAACTGGTAACGATTTAGACTATAAATTTGCCACATGGCAGAATCACTGAACTCACAATTCTCTGAAAAAATATAGATAAAAGCCTGACACACATTCCTAAGTTGTTTTTAGAGGAAGCAGACCCCCTCCAGATGAAAACTGCTGACCGCAAGCACATAGACCCTGGACCGGTTGGAACCAGGTCAGTGGTGCTGACTCCCCATTACCTCACCACCAACCAAAAGAAGAATGTCCACAAGCTGATCATGCCCTCCTCCTTGAACCATTACTATAAGACTCCTGACTACCCTGTCCAGGACAGGACACACACAGTTTTGAGGGCATTAGTCTACTGTGGGCCCCTTTGCCTGGCAAAACAATAAAGCTATTCTTTTCTGTTTCACCCAAAACTCTGTCTCTGAGGTCCAACTTGGTGCTGGTGTACAGAGGCCAAGATTCGGCAGTACTAGGATGGTTCTTTTCAAAGAACCATGGTCTCAGTGCTAACTAGGAATCCTTCTCCTGTGAGGACTTTAACATCAGTTATCATCTTCCTCAGCCTTCTGAGAACTCTATTCTGCTTTGAAATGCTTTCTGCTGCATTTTAGGTGCCTGTTCCATTTAGCTTCAAATTAGAAAACATTGATGGTAAAAGCAGGCATAGATTTGAAGTCTCTCAAGTATCCAACTTTGTATGTCCAGCTGCTCCTAGGGAATACTAAAAGCTCTGCTTGTTTCTCTGTCAACCCGGGAATTACTTTTATGTGGGTAACTTCTGGATTGGAGAATCCTGGGTTCTCAGTGTCCTGTCCTGTGCCAGCAATGGAAAAATTTCCCAGGAGAAAGTAACTACACAAAGGCAGCTTACCTCTCCATTTTCGTTCCTCTCCAGAACCTTAGCTCATCTATTCTTTATGTTTTAGAATCTCTCTGACACATTTAAACAGATAAATAGTACTTCCCCATCTTTTTCTAGTTATTCTTAGTGGATTCATTGGTTTTCTGAAGTTACTCCAACCTGCCTAGAAGCAAAAGTCCTTCCACATTTATTTTCATTACCTAACATATATAGATGGAGACACAGAGAGAGAGAGAGAGAGAGAGATATTTTTTTCTTGAAAACATGAAATGAGATAATTTTCCCTAATGTTTTTGTACCGGTACTTAAAATAATTTTTACTTCCAAATTCTTCAGATAAATTTATATGCTTATAAATCATTTTCCAAACACAGATATATTTAGCAACTTTGTTTAGTTCCATTTATATGCCTGAGAAAAATTTATGTAACACATCATCCTGAAGATGTTTCATACTTTATTACTAGATTTCTAAAGGTATATTTTGTTGTTTGTTCTAATATTTCTCCTTATTTTTTCTTGCAATTTGAATATATATATATATATATATATATATATATATATATTTGAAGTCAGATGTTTCTTCCAGTGTCTAGAATTAAATAATAATATAAAATAGTTTATGTTTTAGTTTATAGTTTATCTGTCCCTAATTCCGTACACATTTTTTGGAAAGTCCTGTGATTTTAGATGCAGATTATTATAGTCAATTTGTTTTTTAAAATTATGCACCATGCAGTAAATAAATTATATCTTAACATATGCATTAATTATTATAACACTGCAAAAATAATTTAAATATCAACTCCAAGTTTTACTGGTTTTAATGTTCATATCATTTCTATTATACTTCACATTCTATACTGTTGAGTTATGTGATTTACTTCTCAAAATACTAGTACTTCTCAAATACTATTTGACATATTTATTTATCAGAAATGTAATGCTTCCTAGCCTTTTGTATCTATTCCTTTCACAAATGATTATTAGCCTGGCTGCATATATAATATTTTTCACAGTATTTTTTAGGGGGAAGAATCACTGTAGACGTATGGTTCTGAAATGCTCCCTAACCACCACTCACCACCCCGGATTCCCTGCACATTTGAAGGAAATATTTACCCTGCATTAATAGCAGTGATGCACAGTAGCAATGGTTTTCTAATGCTAAATTTCTACATAAAGGGGAATTCATTAGATAGCATGGAAGAGTTGAGCTTAGGAAAATTTCCCAGGAGTTTCACTATGTTCCCTTTTGATGTTTGAAGAAGGGAAACGTACTTGTCATGGGTTATTTATTCTGGTATTTTTATTTACAAAGAAGAAAATTTGGGTGTGTCAGGGCAAGGGAGTTACATATTATGTTTGGTTTGTGGGGGAGGGAGGTTGCATATTATTTTCTGCTTGATCTTTATAGGAGTCTCTTTTTCATCCTGAAAAAAAAATTAACTATATTTGTGCTTTATAAATGTTGGTTGATAATTTGTGGTACTTTTGGAAATTTTTTCAGATAAGGAAAATTTTCTTCTATAGTTTTTAAAAATAATTGCTTCTTTTATTTTTTTTTATTTTCTTATTTAATTATTTTTTTAAAATAGCTGAGTTTTTCTGGTTTTCTTCATATATTTTACCTTTTTCATGTCTTTTTGAATCCATTTTTTAAATTACTGCTTTCTTCTGTAAGATAAGTCCTGATTTATTTCATATTACTTATTGGAATAAATCTCTTAAAGACTACATGATCTTTCTTTAAAAAGAGCCATTGCCCAAGTTTGGACTCTTTAGTGACACACTCTGGCTACACATTCTGTAATGCTGTGTAAGTGAAGTACAGAGAGAATGGGATGGTATCAGCAGGTAGTTGCGGAGTGTGCAAGCCATGGTGTAGGTGCTGATAGCATTTGCTTTACCTTCCATAAAATGTCCTTGTTTCTCCATTGGCTGCATCCACTGTTTCTCTGGGCCTGTGGTTTTGGTAGTGGTAGTGGTGGAAGGATGGTTCTCCTGGGGAGGAATCTCATCTTCTCAATTCTCAGGCAAATTTTCTTTTAGCGAGTAATTTTGGTTAGTACTTCACACTAAATTCCATTTGAAATGCATAAGCATGTCTTAAAGTTTCTGGCATGTTTTGGCATCTTTCAGTTTTTCATTCTAGATTCAGCCTGAAGTTACTGAAGTTAAATATGTAGGTTCAAATACAAATCATAAAATCTAATCATATACCTTGAAAATAACTAGATATTAATAAACTTTCCTACATATGTTTAGGTGTTTTTTTAGGGGGTTGTTTTGTTTGTTTTTTGCTTAGATTTGATGTTGAAATACGTACCAGCATCTCACAGCAGTATAAAGAAGAATGACCATGTCTTTTCCTCTTACATTTATGCAAAGAGAGAAAGTAAATCCATGGCTTTCAAAGGAGTAAAGAAAAATTACAGTGGTCTTGCTGTAAAGATTACACAGTATGGAAGCTTAATTGGTTAATTAATTCCAACAACATTTATTGCATACGTTATTTATGGAGCACATTATAGAGTGCTGAAAATATAGAGATAACACATGATTAACTTTGGCACTGTTATTCAACATGTATATTGTTCATTGTCATTTAACTGCTTCTTTCATGTATTGTAAAACTAAGATTTCGGCATCAGAAAATTATAATTATGCTAAGAATATTTTGCTTAATATTTTTTATTATTTTAACAGCTTCATTTTTTTCAGAAATAAGATGATTTATTTTTAATAAACTAACCAGTTAACACTCCAATGGCATTCTGTGTGACTTTTACTTTGAACGTTACTTGCTACACTAAAGGCAATGAATCAGATGAAATCAAATATTTTACCTTTTCATTTCCAAGTGGAATAAGATGATTTTTTTCCAAGAGTATTTGTCTTTATTGGAATTTCAGGTGTCTAATAATTAGAGCAAACTAATTTTTTATAAAATGCCTTCAATGTTTATCAGCTCCTGAGAGATACTCAGGAAGAAACATTTGTCTGCTTTAACACAGAATTAAGAAGGATTGAGATGTTCACCTGAAGAATCAGAGTAATCTAATTCTCTAACGTGATGGATACCTGGTTAATGTGGAACTTAACATAGTGCCGTTAAAAAGAGGTAATATGATTGATTAGATCAGAACAACTCTACATTTCAACTCTACGTTTAATGGAGTAGTGGGCACATGAATGAACATTGAATGAAAGCAATTAATGTCACAGGTAAATAAATTTTAGCTGGAAACCTACATTGATAAAGCATTTTATGGAAGGTGATTTATGTGATGAAATTTGAATTAAAAGGCATTTGTAAATGGCAAACAAAATGAAACACTGGAAAATGTTAGGACTTTTAAATAGAAGTGAACATATTCCTAATATTTGGCAAATTATTGGGAAAAATTGCAGATTTATGAAAATTACTTGAAAGGCATTCCCACATTTGAATCATGAAAAATCACATGTAGATACTGAAATATTTTACTATATTTACTTAAATTTAAACTTTCATGGATATTAGAGAGCATTCTGAGCTAACTGCCGAAGAGTCAATGACAAATGGATCAACAAACCATTCATTAGAGAAATTCAGTAGGAATCGCTAATCATCTCCTACCCTACTAAAACTTGCAAAATAAGACACTTTGATAAGTGCATTCAATAGCCCCTCTAAAAATACTTCAGCATACTACTTTCAATCCTTTCAAAAGGCTATGAAAAACAGCAATTTTAAATTAAAACACCACTGCTACCATTACTCATAGCAATGTTGGTCTTTATGGTGTCTAATAATGTCATGAGCATGGCAATGTGATGATCCCAAAATAAATCACAAGATTAAACTTTTGCCCAGGACTTCTAAATTATTCCATCATGTTACATATAGTATTTTCTCTATTTAATCACCCAAATGACCACAAATCTTTAAAGGATAAATTTATCATAAAATAAGCAGAAGAAAGCTATCTCAAAGTTCTTTCCTTACTTTCTTCATTTATGGAAAAATATACATTTATGGAATGTACATTCCATTCCAGCCTTTATTATTAGTACTGTGAATTCATTAATAATAATTTTAAAAATGAAAAAAAATCTCTGTCCTCATAGGACTAACAGAAAGAGATAGAAAATAAACAAGAAAACAAGTAACATATGTATTATGTTAAATACTGGCAAGTGGTGAGAAGAAAAGGAATAAATCAGGGAAGAAGTGTGTATGAGATTGAAAGGTTAGAATGGGCAAGAAAAGTTTCTCTAAAAAGTGAAGTTTGAATGAATCCTGAATATAAGCTCCCTTTCACAAGCCTAGCATGTTCAATGAACTTGAGAATGTCCGCCTGGCTGCAGATGGTGAGACAGAGTAGAGGAGATGAGAGAAATAAGGGAGTGAGGGAGCAACCACAGGAGCCTTAGAGATTATTGTAAGGACTTTGGCTTTTACCTTGAGCAAAAAAGAAAACTATTATTAGCAGATTTTGAGCAAGGAGTGACACAATCTGACATATATTCAATTGTCTTCCTGTCTAGGGTTATTTTTACTTTGGGTTTATGAGACCATTCATTTATACAGTTAAATTTCCAGATTATGTGGGTGCTCCCAAATTCTTGATGCCAGTTATGTATCTCAGATTTATATAATACATCCACAGTTTCTAGAATTTACATGTCTTACTAGTATGACCAACACTATTATAGAATTTCTGTACAGAATAAAAGATAAAGTTTAAAGAATGTATTCCACAAAAATAAGTTAATTGGTTTTTTTAATGCTGCAGTTAACTAGAAAGTTAGAAAAGCCATGAATTATAGAAGTTTTTAAATGCAAAACAAAAAACTTGAGAAATCAAGCCAACATCTATAAATAAGTCCTTAATATTATATTTAAGCTGCCAATAATTTCTATTAACTTTCCATTTCATTTTTACTTTTATAGTTAGTGCTTTTTGTACACTAAGAAATTTTGGCCCCAAGATGGTGAATATTTATCCTATGCCTTTTTCCTATAACTTTTACAGCTTTAGCTTGCTTTTAAGTCTGGTGTGTGTGTGTGTGTGTGTGTGTGTGTGTGTGTGTGTGTGTGTATGTGTGTATTGGGAGGTAAGATTCAAATTTTTTTTTCCATGAATATATCCTGTTGTTTCAGCTCCATTTGTTGAAAATCTATTTTTTCCCATTAAATTACTTTGGTACTTTTGTTGAGAAACAACTACCATATATACATTCATTCATTTATGTACTCTCTATTCTGCTCCATTGAACTATTTATCTACTCTTTTGACAATACTACAATATCTTGATTATTGAAGGTATATACTATTTCTTAAAAATTAGTTGAATCCTCTAAAATTTTCTTATTTTTTCCTTATCATTGTTTTATTTAGGATTCTCGCAATTCTATATACATTTTAGAATAAACTTGCCATGTAAGTTTTTGGAAAATGTAGTAGTTTATGTTTGGGTTGGGTAGGATTGGAGGATCTGTATTTGGTATAAGTAGGGGATATTTTATGTGATAGTATTCAAAGAGGTGAGGCAAGCAGGTGACTGAAGAGGAATGAAGGATATATTTTTTATATATAAGTGTGAGCATGTAATACACTCTTGTGTTTTAGATATATTTACATTTTTGTCGGTTGTTTTTCTTAGATTTACTTCTAGGTATTTGATGTTGTTTGATCTATTATACACGTATCTTTACAAAAAAGTCATATTCGAAATCTTTTTGCTATAAACATAAACTGATATAAATTGATATGAACAAATTGATATTAACTGATCTTCTAGCAGCCAGTGAAGCTATCTAGATCAAGAGATTTCTTTGAGGAGATTTTAATTACAGATTCAATTCCCTTAATAGCTGTAGGAAAATTTTTATTCTGCGTTTCTTGTGCCAATTTTGACAAATTAATCTGTAAACTTGTATTTAATTTAAAGGCTCATATATGTGGATATAAGTTATCCATAATATCTCATAATCTTTTAAAAGACTATATAATTTGTAATATCACACCATTTTCTAAACCTGTTATTGGCAATATGTGTTTCTCTTTTCTCATGATTATTCCTGAGGGGTGTTTGTTAATTTTTTTATAGTTTATTCAGAGCACTATATATATCTATTAATAACTAAAAATTCCACTTTCCTTATAACATTAGTTTTCTGGGCATCAATGTCTTTATACAGCAGCTCTATTTACAATAGCCAGGACATGGAAGCAACCTAAGTGTTCATCGACAGATGAATGGATAAAGAAGATGTGGCACATATGTGCAATGGAATATTACTCAGCCATAAAAAGAAACGACATTGAGTTATTTTTAGTGAAGTGGATGGACCTAGAGTCTGTCATACAGAGTGAAGTAAGTCAGAAAGAGAAAAACAAATACTGTATGCTAACACATATATATGGAATCTAAAAAAAAAATAGTTCTGAAAGACCTGGGGGCAGGACAGGAATAAAGACGCAGACATAGAGAATGGACTTTAGTACACTGGGAGGGGGAAGGGTAAGCTGGGACAAAGTGAGAGAATAGCATGGACATATATACACTACCAAATGTAAAACCGATAGCTAGTGGGAAGCAGCCACATAGCACAGGGAGATCAGCTCGGTGCTTTGTGCCCACCTAGAGGGGTGAGATAGGGAGGGTGGGAGGGAGACACAAGAGGGAGGAGATATGGGGATATATGTATATGTATAGCTGATTCACTTTGTTATAAAGCAGAAACTAACACATCATTGTAAAGCAATTATACTCCAATAAAGATGTTAAAATAAATCATACATGTTTTGATTAAAGATTTTAAGCTCCATTATAAGCAAAATATTTTAAAGATAGAAGTATTACCTGTTAAGTCTCATAACTGCTTTTGTTAATGAGTTACATATGTTTGTAGGCATCCATCAACTTCATTACCCATTTACCCAAAACATATGAATAAACAATTCTAAAGATGGTTGCCCAAGACAGGATTTGTGATTCTAGCCAAATGTGCAAAAATAGCTACACTAATAATTAGAAAAGGAAAAAGATGGCATACACGTTTCAAAAAGAGCCTAGTATCTTCTCATTTGGAAGCTTATAAAATGAAATTTTTCCAGTAAATTATGGCTATTCAGTATACTTGTATACATTATATATATTATTTCAGCATGCTGAAATAGCACATCATTTTCATTAACCAAAAATAAGATGCAAACAAGACTGCCAAGAAACTTTAACTGAACAATATTAAATTTTATTGGCATAGATTGGAAACAAATTAATTTTTATTATATATTCAAATATCTGAATACATCCTTTTGCAGTTTACACTTAATAACTAAGTTTAAATATAATTAAGAGGGGCTTCCCTGATGGTGCAGTGGTTAAGAGTCCGTCTGCCAATGCAGGGGACATGGGTTCGAGCCCTGGTCCAGGAGGATCCCACATGCCGCGGAGCAGCTAGGCCCGTGCACCACAGCTGCTGAGCCTGCGCTCTGGAGCCCGCGAGCCACAACTACTGAAGCCTGCGCGCCTAAAGCACGTGCTCCGCAACAAAAGAAGCCGCCGCAATGAGAAGCCTGCGCACCACAATGAAGAGTAGCCCCCCCCCCGCTCGCCACAACTAGAAAGGGCCCACGTGCAGCAAGGAAGACCCGATGCAGCCAATACATACATACATAAATAAATAATTTAAAAAATATATATAATTAAGAATAATGAAAGTTTGAAGCCTTTAGTAACATATTCTTTTATTTATTTATTTATTTTTAATAAAGTTATTTTTTTTATTTTTATTTATTTTTGGCTGCATTGGGTCTTCGTTGCTGCACGCGGGCTTTCTCTAGTTGCAGTGAGTGGGGGCTGCTCTTGGTTGAGGTGCACGGGCTTCTCACTGTGGTGGCTTCTCCTGTTGCACAGCATAGGCTCTAAGTGAACGGGCTTCAGTAGTTGTGGTGCATGGGCTCAGTAGTTGTGGCACGCGGGCTCTAGAGTGCAGGCTCAGTAGTTGTGGCACACGGGCTTAGTCGCTCTGCAGCACGTGGGATCTTCCCAGACCAGGGATTGAACCTGTGTCCCCTGAATTGGCAGGTGGATTCTTAACCACTGCACCACCAGGGAAGTCCCCACTAACGTATTCTTTTAAAAACATAACTTCAGATGTGTGGCCAAGATGGTGGAGTAGGAAGACCCTGAATTCACTTTCTCCCATGGGCAAACCGAAATAACAACTACTTACAGAGAAACTATTGATGAGATGACTTGAAGACTAGCAGAAAATATTTTCCAAAACTAAGGACATGAAGGAAACACAAGATGGGTAGGAGGGGCAGAGAAACAATATAGTCAGGACCCACACCCATGGGTAGGCAACCCACAAATGGGAGGATAAGCACAATTACAGGGGTTTTCCCCAAGGAGGGGTCTGAGCCCCACATCAAGCTACTCAGCCCAGGGGTCCTTCACTGGGAAGACAAGCCCCCAGAACATCTAGCTTTGAAAATCAGAGGGGCTTATATTTAGGAGAACTGGAGAGCTGTAGGAAACAGAGACTCCACTCTGAAAAGGGTCACACTAAATCTCACATGATTCAAGTCCCAGTATAGAGGCAGTAGTTTGAAAGGAGGCAGGGTCAGACCCACTAGCTGCTCTTGGAGAGCCTCCCAGAGATGCAGGAGACAACTGGGACTACCCCTGGAGATGAGGAAGCTGGTGGCAGCCATTTGGGAGCTCATTCTACTGCAATAACACCAGCACAAGAAAAGTAACTAGTTGTGTACATGGGAACTCACATGAGACTATCAGCTGACTTTTCAGCAGAAACTTTGCAGGCCAGAAGGGAGCCACACAATATATTCAAAATGATGAAAGGAAAACACCTATAGCCAAGAATACTCTACCTGGCAAGCTTATCATTCAGATTTGAAGAAGAGATAGTTTCACAGGCAAGCAAAAGCTGAAAGAGTTCGGTACCACTAAACCAACTTTATAAGGAATATTAAAGGGACTTCTCTAAGAAGAAAGAAAGGGACACAACCAGAAATATAAAAATTGTGAAAGGAAAATTCTCACTGGTAAAGTCAAATATACAGTAAAGGTAGCAGATCAACTGCTTATAAAGCTAATAGAAAGGTTAAACAACAAAAGTAGTAAAAGTATCTATATCTACAGTAAGTATTTAAGAGATACACAAATAAAAAGATGTAAAGTAATGTCAAAAACATTAAATATGGTGGGGGGGAGTGAAAATGTAGAGTTGTTAAAATGTATTTGAACTTAAGAGATTATCAACTTCAAACAATCACATATATACATATATAGAGGTTATTATACATGAACCTCATGATAATGACAAATCAAACACCTATAATAGATACACACACAAAACGAAAGAAATCCAAATGTCACACTAAGGGTAGTCATCAAATCACAGGGAAGAGAGCAAAAGAAGAAGAATGAAACAAAAAAAAGAACTAAAAAAGCAAACAAAGTAAAAAACCCAAAATGAAAAAGATTCAGATACAGAGAACAAATGGGTGGTTGCCAGAGAGAAGGGGGATGAGGGAGCTAAATAGGGGAGGGCAATTAAGAGGTACCAACTTCCAGTTATAAAATAAATAATCCATGGGGAGGTAATATACAGCATAAGGAATATGTTCAATAATATTGTAATAACTTTGTATGGGGACAGAGAGGTACTAGACTTATTGTGGTGAGCATTTCATAATGCATGCCAATGTTAAATCACTATGTAGTACACCTGAAACTAACATCATATTGTACATCAACTATATTTCAAAATAAATAAATAAATAATAAAATAACATAAATTCATTATGGTGAAGAAATAATGTACTCATTTTGGAAGATCAAATTTTCATTTTCTAGTGTCCAATATTTTTGCATTTCCCTCAATGTTAATTAGTTAGAAAAGATTAATTTTGTCATGATTTGTTGAAATACTTGAAGAAAATGTTTATTAGGTGATTTTGAAAGAAATACACTCATTTTCATGCAGATTACCACTAATTTTTCCGAATAAATTGTGGAAATTAAATCCTCTGTGTTGCTTCATCTCTGCTGTAAGCACATCTACTGAAACCACTAAAAATTAATTAGTTATTTGGGTATTTTTTTTTGTCATTTCCGTACAGCCTTTAAAGAGTTGATATTTTAAAAAATACGATATCAAACACTTATATAACTATATCATACTAAAGAATTTTCTATTCCTTTCACACTGCCAAAACAATATTTATATTGGTTGTGTTATGTTAATTAGACTTCAAACATGACTTTGTATTGTTAAATTTATGATGGCTTGTTTAAATACTATTACCTAATGAAAACTGGTATATAGATCAATTCACTGGAATACTTATTTTCCAAATACTTATCAGAGATATTCCCCTGAACTATACATAGGTTCTACACTTTGGAGACATTTTGGAATCAATGTTCAAATGATTTTGCATTACTTTTTAATAGACCCAGCTCAAAGATCATTTGTAAAGCTCCCTTGTTTAAGACACTGTCAAAGTTCTGGGAGTATGGTTGTGAAAACAAGTGTCTCTAAAATACTGGAGGTAGACAGGTAGCACAGGTAGCAAGTAAATCCATGGAGTAAATTTTAGATGGAAATAAAAGCCACAGAACAACAGGATGATATAGTAAAAAGCAGCATGGGATGGGGTGAGGCTACCTTAGATGGGCAGTCAAGAAAGGTCCTTCTGAAAAGACAACATTGAGCAGAGGATAGAATAATAGAAAAAAACTATCCATTAAAGAATTAGGAATAGCTCAGCAAACTTGGGGTTCATAGAGAAGGGTGATGTGAAGCATAGTGTGCAAGGGGAGGGAGACATGAGGTGAGGGGGAGAGCTGGACAAGAGATGCACATCTTTTTACCCCATGATAAGCAATTTAATATGATTGTTAGACACAGTGCAGTTGCCATTGGGTGACTGGTTCACAAGACTAGAGTCACTAGCATAAGTCAGTGTAAAACCACAGGGTTGGCTGAGATTCTCAGGAGATACTATACAAAGAGAGGGGGGAGAAAAAGGGTCCAGATATCATTCTTTATTTTGAGATATTATATTAAGAGCTATATAGGCACAATGAATTCTAAGTAGTATCTGAAATTAATCAAATTGCTATTGACCCAATATTTGTGATCCTGTTTCTTGCACAATAATAATAATTGCTAAAATATACTGAATAATTATTATGTGCCCAGTACCGTTTTAAGTGTTTTATTAATTTGAACTAAGCAAAATTCTGCTGTATGTTCTAAAATTAGCTGCATTTAAAGGATGGAGCAAACCAGGCTAGAGAGAATAAATCACTCACTCTCAAATCTACTCAGTTTGTAAGTGGTAGAACCAGGACTAGAATCCAGGCAGTTTGACACCAGAGCTCACTACCCAATTCTACTTCAAAAGCCATTATGTTTGCTTAGTATATATATTGGGCCTTTCCTTCCAAAGGCCTAGGATTAAATTTCCTGGAGACAATTTTGGTGAATTGGTTAAAAATCGGGCCCCAATTTTCTACTTATATTCATATCTGCTGAAATGTCACTTTGTAGCTTAGCTCCTCACATCAGGAGTATATTTATCCTTCTTGAAACTGTGAGATCCATGTGATTGACTTTGATCAACAAAATATAAACAGAATATTGCTCTTAACAAATATTAGGTCAATGGCAATTTGATTAATTTCAGATCCTACTGAGAAGCCATTCTGCCTATAAGCTCTTCATATAGAACTGAAAATTAAAGAAAGGTATTCCTTCTCTATGTGCTCTTATCTGTGGTTGGCGCTGGCAGAGTGACTAGGCAACAGACAAGACCTCAGGAACTCTTGCATGCTTCTGTTCTCTCAGAACTTTGCCATCACCAAACAGCAAGCCTCTACTAGCCAGCTGGAGGATGAGAAAACAGATGGAGGCAAACCCAACTGTACATGCTGAGGTCATTCTAAATCAACCTAAAGACAGTAGAAAAAGGGTTAACATTTAAAATATAAAGTATTTTACTATATTACCAACACTGGGGAAGAAAATCATCTGATCACCTCAGAGGCAAAAATCTTCTTGATGAAACCTTTTAGCAGGTCTATGGAAAGAACATTCTTAATCTTATAAACTGTACTTATAAAAAATAAACAAAACCAAAAATGAACAAAATATCAATACTTTATCACTAACTTTTTAAGGCTTGGCAAGAATAAATAAATAAGATAATTTAAAAATAAGACAAGAATGACTTCACTGATTCTGCCACATTTAGATAGAAGCCTTAGCCAACGCAATAGGGCACAAAAAAATGAATAAAAGTCATATGAACTGAAAAACAACAAATAAAACTGCCATTATATGAAGATTGTATGTGCTGAAAATCTAAAAGTATCCAAAAGATAAACGATAAGGATAAGCGTATTGGTCATGATCTTGGCAGGAAAGAGTTGGCAGACTCAAAAGTGGTAACTGAAAAATTTCAGAAAGAAACTATCTCAAAGGCTGTAAGCAACTTTAAGAGAAACTAACAAGATATGGTGAAAATTGCAGTAAGGGGTAAGAGTAGGAAGCCAGACCTGAAGGGGACAAAGAATGGGAGATAATACCAGTATCTGAGAACTGCAGCTGTAGAGTAGGGCCACTACACATGACCTGTTTCCTTAAGTAAAGGAATACAGCTACTATTAAACCATTGCCTGGCAGAGGGAGAGCCTAGAAGATAAATTCCCATGCCTGTGTCTCCTCCTGCTCTCCTCTCTCCTGATAGTGCCTCTCATAGGTGGGCCAACGAAAAGGCAAGGGTGTTAGGAAACTAGTTGATGCAATCCATAAACATCAGATTCTAGAAGCAAAGAACTGGGAGTCTGGGATATAAATTAGATCTGGAAGCATAGAATTTGTTAAAGAACATGCAACAACAGCAATATCAACAACAAAGTACATCCATTTTGCTATAAAAGGTCAATATAAAAAAAAGTTGTATTTTTATACCCCACTGTGGTGGGTTAAATAGTGTCGTTCCCCCCCCCCCCCAAATTCATGTCCACCTAGAACCTCAGGGTAACACTTAATTTGGAAAAGTCTTTGCAGGTGCAATTAGTTAAAGATCTTGAGATAATATCATACTAGATTTGTGGTGAGCCCTAAATCCAATAACTGGTGTCCTTCTAAGGAAAGGAAATAACACAGCGAGACATGGGGAAGGAGGCCATGTGAAGACAGATGAAGAAATTGAAGCTATGCTTCCACAAGCCAAAGAATGCTGGAATCCTCCAGACACTGGAAAAGGCAAGGAAGAGATGGTGTCCTGACCCTCCTTCTGGGAGAAAATAAAGAAAACTGGCTCTGATCTTCCAACATTTGCAAAATCAATTCCAGTTTTATTGGACCCTTAAGTGTGAAAGGCAAAACAATATCTCTTTCGGGAGACAATATCAGAAAATAACAGAATTATCTTGGGCGAGGGAAAGAGTTCTTAAATAAGACGTAAAAGCACCAAATATGAAGATAAAGCTTGATAAAATAAGCTATATTAAAATTAGGAACTTTTGGCAATCAAAGCATGCCCTCTTGTGCTGTCCAATATGATAGCCAATAGCCACAGATGGCTATTTTAAATTAGCTAAATTTAAAGAAAATGTCAATTTATTTTCTCATTTGCACTAGCCACATTTCAAGCACTAATGGCTATTGTATAGGAGAGTGCAGAGAACATTTATATCTGTGAAAAATGCTGTTGCATAGCTCCTCTGGAGTGAGTTAATGAAAGACACAGAGTTGAGGAAGATCCTTAAAATACATAAATGTCAAAGGTCTTGTAACCAGAATATATAAAAACTTCTACAAATCAACAAATAAGACAACATAGTAATGAACAACAGACTCAGGCTCTAAGCCTAGAGAATATCTTGCAGATGAAGAGTGGCAAAAAAGAGCTATAGAAGATGAGATTAGAGAGATAACCAGTGGGAAACAATGGCAGGACATTACATTCTAAATGTGATGAGAAAACATATCCAGAGGATTCTAAACTGAGAAGTGGCATGGATTGTTTTCATTTTAAAGGATCCTTCTGGCTGCTGTGTAGAGAATAGGCTGCAAGTTATAAAAGTGGAAACCCAGAGATTGGTGAGGATACAATATTCATGTGAGAAATAATAGAGGTCTGGACTAGATGGGGAAAGATGAAGTTAGAATTGATTAGGATCAGGACATATTTTGAGAATAGTCCTGATACTATTTGTTGTTTGATTTAAGTAGATGTATGGATGTTTTGGATTAACTTATATAGAAAATATAGAAGAATGAATGATTTGAGAGGTATGACTCAATGAATCTAAGTCCTGCTTTGGGCTTATTTTGGTATATGGAATCAATTTTTCTGGAAGACATTTGGATATATGAGCCTAAAAATTAACAGAGAGTCATTGTTAGAGAAAAAGATTTAGGAGCCATCTTACTTTTGCCTAATATGCAGATGTGCAGATAGAATAATCAGAACATAAGTGAGGATAACAGAATATCCTAATTTTTATGTCATTGGTAGAGGAGAAAAATAAATCTCTACTGATACTAAAACAAAACTTTTTGAGAACTGAGAGAAGATGTAGAATAAGATGTATCATAACAGAGGGACATTCCATGTTTAAGACTGGGTTTGACAGTTAAGAGATGGTGTCAGTCTGAGTTAGAAATGCTTAAGTATGGGATAAGAGAGAAATTGAACTAGGTGGTAGAGCTCGATTGGGGAGTGGATTGGAAATTTTTAAAAAACTGAGATTGAAAAACATAATGAAAATGAAGAATTTGAGATGATAGTATATACATATATTTGATTTATGATGTATATTTAACAATCTCAAATTCTACATTTTCCTTATTTTGACATTTACTCTGTGTGTGTGCAAGCATTACTTTGTTTCCTAGAGGTAGACTGAAAAGAGGAAAAAGGGAACCTGGAAGGGAATGCAGGGTTTTAATAATTATTTTTCAAATGGAAATGTCATGGATATATTTATAGACTGATTTAAAAGCAGTGTTAGTGAGGACAAGTTGTTAAAAATAAAAAGGAGAAGGATCTAATCGATAGACCAAATCCTTGAAGAAGATGGGTGTAGGTGGGGTAAAAATCACAGATTGAAGGGAGTGTTAGTTGCATTCAATATTGAATATGTGCCAAGTAAGATTTGAGGAATTTTTTATTACTTTATTTGATGCTTACAAAATTATGATACTATCTTTGGATGTACAGATTTTTTTAAACTGAGTTTTACTGTGGTTAAATAGTGTATTGAAGATCATAGATATATGTAGTGACATAGCTTGTATTAAAAACTAAGTTTAATAGACATTTAAAAAATCCTCTTTTCTATATGCTAGTTTTTATCAGTTAAATCGTTTTTAATTCAATCCAGATACCTGGTTGAAAGTAAACTATTACTATTAAATTAGTAAAATAATTTCTAATTTACCTTGGCCCATCTATAATTGCTTATTTCCCAGTAGCCTAAGAATACGAAATTACAAAAGAACAGAGAGTACAACATTCCAAAAGTGGTAGAGGTGTTTTCCTAAAATAATATTTTTCTTATTCCTTCTCTTTCGCTCCTCAATATTTCTGTGTTACTGAACTTACTGTCTTGTCTAGGAAAAGGAGAGATTTGAGGAAAGTAATATTAAAAAAAAAACAAAAACACAAACCAAAACCAAAACATAAATCTTGAAAAAGCAAAAGGATAAGGGCTCATTTTCTAAAGAAAAGGTTTTAATTGTAAATATAACAAAAATGAAAGTTGTTATATGTAGTTCAAGAAGTAGGTCAAAAAGGAACCATGCATTAAACACAATTAAAGCATTTTAAAGAAAGTTTTACTGTTCTTATTAGATAGGAAAGTAACAAAATTGCTATTGTAGGAATTTTACTGACATTATTAGAAATCAGCTTTTAGATCCATTAATACAATATTCTTAAATCTTTCTACCTATTTTAGCCATTATGAATACAATTCCTAGTGATTACTATAGTTCTTATGATGGAGAGTGAGTTTCTCATACTTTGGGCCTATTTACATCATCAAAAGGGAGAATGTCCCTATCCCAAAGGGCTGTAAACCACTGGAAAAGAAATAAAAAGCAGCAAACTTCCTTCTTCTAAAGCCCTTACCAATCTGCAAGAGTGAATGTTATGTATAGTTCTTACTAGAGGCAGTGAAATACCTGAAATGCATTTACTAAAGCTTGTGCGTGTAAACAGGCATCATCATGGTAGGATGGACAAAAAAACAAATGGTAAAAGTGTCTAAGACTCAAAGACAACAAGTAAACATTGTGAATTGTACTTAAATTAGGGTAAAGTAAACAATTTTTAGCAGCTGAGTCAATTTAATTTGTTCATCTGGATGAATAATACTAAGTTGTTCAAATCATTGGGTCTCTAACTTTTCAAAATGCTCTTGCTAAATATAACTGGGTTTAAAATATGGAAAATTATAAACTCACTTTTAGTATGTATGAAAGAAATTGTATAGCTATTTTTAAAAGAAAATAAAAATGAATTCTTTTGATTATGTGTCTTTTTGAGATAACATGAACTGTGTTGTAAGACACAGGCCACAAGCAGGCCTGCTGATACATAGACCAGGTAGGAGACACATGTCTGTGCCTCAGGAAACCCTGAAAAGCTCCTGCACAACAAAAGACACAACAGAATGAAGAGGCAACTTATAGAATGGGAGGAAATATCTGCAAACTATATATCAGATAAGGGATTAATATCCAAAATACATAAGGAACTCATACAACTCAACAACAAAACAAAATAAAATAACCCCATTAAAAAATGGGCCAAAAACCTGAATAGATGTTTTTTCCAAAGAAGACATCCAGTGGCCAACAAGTACATGAAAAGATGTTCAACCTCACTAATCATCAGGGAAATACAAGTTAAAACCACAATACGCATCACATCACACATGTTAGAGTGTCTATTATCAAAAAGACAAGCAAACGCATGTTGGCAAGGCTGTGGATAAAACAGAACCCTTATGCACTGTTGATGGGAATGTAAATTGGTACAACCACTATGGAAAACTGGAGTATGGAAGTTTCTCAAAAAATTAAAAGTAAAGATAACATTCGATACAGCAACCCCTACTTCTGGTGTATATTTGAAGAAAATGAAATCACTATCTTGAAGAGATATCTGTGCCTCGTATGTTTACTGCAACATTATTCATGAAGTCAAGATCTGGAAACATCCTAAAGGTCCATCAACCAATGAATGTATAGTAAAAATGTGGCCTCTCTCTCTTTCTCTATCAACATGCCACATTTTATATATACAATGGAATATCTTTCAGCCATAAAAAAAGAAGGAAATCCTGCCATTTAAGACAATGTGGATGGACTTTAAGGGCATCTTGCTGAGTGAAGAAAGTCAGATAGAGAAAGACAAATACTATATGATCTCACTTACATCTGGAATCGAAAAAAAAAAAAAAAAGTCAAACTCATAGAAACAGAGAGTAAAATGATGGTTACTAGGGTCCAGAATTGGGGGCAATGGGGAAATGTTGGTCAAAGTGTATAAACTTCCAGTAATAAGGTTAATAAATTATGGGAATCTAATATTCAGAATTGTGTCTATGATGTATTATATACTTGAAAGTTGCTAAGACAGTAAATCTTAAATGTTTTCACCACACACACACACACAGATAATTACATGAGGTGATGGAGGTGTTGACTAACCCCATTATGGTAATCATTTCACAACTGATTTTTGTATACAATTAACATATCACACTCCTGAAAATTACACACTGCTATATGTCTATTGTCTCTCAATAAATCTGAGGGGGAAAAAGAAACAACAACAAAAAAGCACTGATATTTAGTGTGAGGTTTTGGTTTACACCAGTGGGTGCTGATGTTCACTAACTAAGATGTAAGCATAAAAGAAGGAGCAGATGTGGTGGACCTTCTCCAGCAAGTGGCGTGAGAGGGAATCAGGATTCGACGTCAGTGACATCTCTAGCACCTCTTGATTCTTCTCTGCCCTCTGCTTGGTTCTCTTGGTCCAAGAGCAATAAAAAAAGTCATTACCATGAGATGACACAACTGCTTGGCATCCAGCAAACCAGGCAGAAGCTGGAAGGCTGAAGAAAATTGTGTTGCTTTTTTTTTTTTTTTTTTGAGTTTTGTTCTTTTGCTAGCAATCACTTTTAAGTTGCATTTCCTTTGTCCTCCATTTTGATTATCATCCCCTAACCTCTTTGCCTTTTCTCTTTGCATTTATTGTTAGTATTTCAGTCAAATTCTGTTTTCAGCCTTATTTATGATACTTAAAAGTAAATAATATTTCTGTAGTTATGCTAGTTAGTAATCCTCAGATTGTTTCCTTAGTTTATCAATTTCTCTTTTAAACTCTCTTTCTACTTTGCTTAAATATCACCCCTTTGAGCCCTTACTTTTTTTATTTCATAATTGGAGCAATTTATTTCTATAGCATACACTTGTTATAAAAACTAGTGTTTTTATTATTTTTGCTTCTTATTCTTTGAATTACATTTTCCTATAGCCTGAATTTTTCATCTATCATTGCACATAGTTTTTGTCATTTTGGGTTTTTTTGTATATTTGCATAATTGTCATACCATTCTTCTTAATTTTGCTCTTGTTTAAAGTGACATGCTCTATCTAAGTTTCCTAGTCAGTCCTCTGCAAAACAAATGTGGATTCTTTTTATTCCCATGTTTTTAATATAAGGTGAGGGCTGGAAATTGTATTAAATCTATCATTTTGGAGTCCAAGGGCATAAGCCCCTTCCTGAGGACATGACTCTGATCTCTCTTTTGAGGGTTTGCTTTTTTTTTCTGGGTAATATATAAACGTTCCATTTATATTGGGATATTCTACCACGATGGATTGACACTCCTAAGCCTGAGGTAATTTCCCAATGTTCATGAATTTTTTAGCCAATGCCTACCTTAGACAGAGTTTGTCATCATTTTTCAGCATTACATGATTTGCCTTACCCATCATTACAATTTCAAAAAGTGAAAAGCTTAGGGCACCGATTGGTTTTGACACAGCTTTTATTAGCACATGACGGGAAGAGAGAGTCTCACCAGGAGCTCTCAATGAGTCTCTGTTTCATACCCCTATTTTCTCTGGTTATTCCAGAATATTTGCTTTCTCTTGTCCATGGTACTTTTCAGTTATTATTTACTGTGGGAATAATTAGCTCTCTGTGGTTATGATAACTGCATTTTCTCTCTCTGCAGTTATCCTAGGCTGGAGAGAGAAAATTGTGAGCAGCTGTATCCCTTCTGCCTCTGTTGAGATAGTTTAGTATTGACTCTTAAACATTTTTCAGGGACTTTTCCATGAGTATTGGGGAGAATTTCTGGATTTTCTCAGCCCACCTTTATTCTCAAGTGCAGCTTCTGGGAAGGAAGGGCTTAGATTTTTAAAACTAAAAATAGGTAATAAAATGCAACACCTGACCACTCCCCTTTCATGTTTTTCTTGAAACTACATTTAGGATTATTTCATTTCCAGAAGACTTCCTCTTAGGCCTAAACCTATTAAGATTTACTTAATACAAGCTTAATATAATATCTTAACATGTAAATTTCACAATTTTGTAGAAATATTTAGACTTACATAGCTTTTTTTTTGCATTTTATTTCACTTTTACTTTTTGAATTTTATTTTATTTTATTTTATACAGCAGGCTCTTATTAGTTATCTATTTTATACATATTAGTGTATATATGTCAATCCCAGTCTCTCAGTTCATCCCACCATCACCCCCATCCCTGCTTTCCCCCCTTGGTGTGCAATCTCTACATCTGTGTCTCTATTTCTGCCTCACAAACCGGTTCATCTGTACCATTTTTCTAGATTCCACATATATACATTAATATACGATATTTGTTTTTTACTTTCTGACTTACTTCATTCTGTATGACAGTCTCTAGGTCCCTCCACGTCTCTACAAATGACCAAATTACATTCCTTTTTATATTCCATTGCATATATGTACCACATCTTCTTTATCCATTCCTCTGTTGATGGGCATTTAGGTTGCTTCTATGTCCTGGCTATTGCAAATAGTGCTGCAATGAACATTGGGGTGCATGTGTCTTTTTGAATTATGGTTTTCTCTGGGTATATGCCCAGTAGTGGGATTGCTGGGTCATATGGTAATTCTATTTTTAGTTTTTTAAGGAACCTCCATACTGTTCTCCATTGTGGCTGTATCAATTTACATTCCCACCAACAGTGCAAGAGGGTTCTCTTTTCTCCACCCCTCTCCAGCATTTATTGTTTGTAGATTTTTTGATGATGACCATTCTGACCAGTGTGACATGGTATCTCATTGTAGTTTTGATTTGCATTTCTCTAATGATTAATGATGTTGAGCATTCTTTCATGTGTTTGTTGGCAATCTGTATATCTTCTTTGGAGAAGTGTCTATTTAGGTCTTCTGCCCATTTATGGATTGGGTTGTTTGTTTTTTTGTTATTGAGCTGCATGAGCTGTTTGTATATTTTGGAGATAAATCCTTTGTCTGTTGATTCGTTTGCAAATATGTTCTCTCATTCTGAGGGCTGTCTTTCTGTCTTGTTTATAGTTTCCTTTGCTGTGCAAAAGTTTTTAAGTTTCATTAGGTCTCATTTGTTTACTTTTGTTTTTATTTACATTAGTCTAGGAGGCGGGTCAAAAAAGATCTTCTGTATTTTATGTCAAAGAGTGTTCTTCCTATGTTTTCCTCTAAGAGTTTGATAGTATCAGGTCTTTAATCCATTTTATTTTTGTGTATGGTGTTAGGGAGTGTTCTAATTTCATTCTTTTACATGTAGCTGTCCAGTTTTCTCAGCACCAATTATTGAAGAGACCGTCTTTTCCCTATTGCATATCCTTGCCTCCTTTGTCATAGATTAGTTGACCATAGGTGTGTGGGTTTACATCTGAGGTTCTAGCCTGTTCCATTTATCTATATTTCTGTTTTTGTGCCACTACCATATTGTCTTGATTACTGCAGCCTTGTAGTATAGCCTGAAGTCAGGGAGTCTGATTCCTCCAGCTCCGTTTTCTTTCCCTCAAGATTGCTTTGGCTATTCAGGGTCTTTTGTGTCTCCATACAAAGTTTAAGATATTTTTGTTCTAGTTCTGTAAAAAATGCCATTGGTAATTTGATAGGGTTTGCAATGAATCTGTAGATTGCTTTGGGTAGTATAGTCGTTTTCACAATATTGATTCTTCCAATCTACGAACATGGTATATTTCTCCATCTGTTTGTGTCATCTTTGATTTTTTTTATCAGTGTCTTGTCGTTTTCTGCATACAGGTCTTTTACCTCCTTAGGTAGGTTTATTCCTAGATGTTTTATTCTTTTTGTTGCAATGGTGAATGGGATTGTTTCCTTAATTTCTCTTTCTGATCATTCATTGTTAGTGTATAGGAATACAAGAGGTTTCTGTGCATTAATCTTGTATCCTGCAACTTTACCAAATTCATTGATTAGCTCTAGTAGTTTTCAGGTGTCATCTTTAGGATTCTCTATGTATAGGATCATGTCATCTGCAAACAGTGACCATTTTACTTCTTCTTTTCCAATTTGTATTCCTTTTATTTCTCTGTCTTCTCTGATTGCCATGGCTAGGACTTCCAAAACTATGCTGAACAATAGTGGCGAGAGTGGACATCCTTGTCTTCTTCCTGATCTTAGAGGAAATGCATTCAGTTTTTCACCATTGAGAATGATATTTGCTGTGGGTTTGCTGTATATGGCCTTTATTATGTTGAGGTAGGTTCCTTCTATGCCCAGTTTCTAGAGAGTTTTTATTGTAAATGGTGTTGCATTTGTCAAAAGCTTTTTCTGCATCTCTTGAGATGATCATATGGTTTTTATTCTTCAGTTGTTAATATGGTGTATCACATTGATTTATTTGAGTATTTTGAAGAATCCTTGCATCCCTGGGATAAATCCCACTTGATCATGGTGTATGATCCTTTTTGTGCTGTTGGATTCTGTTTGCTAGTATTTTGTTGAAGATTTCTGCATCTATATTCATCAGTGATATGGGTCTGTAATTTTCTTTTTTAGTATTATCTTTGTCTGGTTTTGGTATCAGGGTGGTGGTGGCCTCGTAGAATGAGTTTGGGAGTGTTCCTCATGCTGTAATTTTTTGGAAGAGTTTGTGAAGGCTGGGTGTTAGCTCTTTTTTAAATGTTTGATAGAATTTACCTGCGAAGCCATCTGGCCTTGGACTTTTGTTTGTTGGAAGATTTTTAAACACAGTTTCAATTTCATTACTTGTGATTGGTCTGTTCATATTTTCTATTTCTTCCTGGTTCAGTCTTGGAAGGTTATACCTTTCTAAGAATTTGTCTATTTCTTCCAGGTTGTCCATTTTATTGGCATAGTGTTGCTTGTAGTAGTCTCTTAGGATGCTTTGTATTTCTGCCGTGTCTGCTGTAACTTCTCCTTTTTCATTTCTGATTTTATTGATTTGAGTCCTCTCCCTCTTTTTCTTGATGAGTCTGGCTAAAGTTTTAACAATTTTGTTTATCTTCTCAAAGAATCAGCTTTTAGTTTTATTGTTCTTTGCTATTGTTTTCTTTTCTGATCTTTATGATTTCTTTTATTTCTGCTCTGATCTTTATGATTTCTTTCCTTCTACTAACTTTGGGTTTTGTTTGTTCTTCTTTCTCTAGTTCCTTTAGGTGTAAGGTTAGATTGTTTATTTGAGATTTTTCTTGTTTCTTGAGGTAGGATTGTATTCCTATAAACTTCCCTCTTAGAACTGCTTTTGCTGCATACCATAGGTTTTGGATCATCTTGTTTTTGTTGTCATTTTTCTCTAGGTATTTTTTGATTTCCTCTTTGATTTCATCAGTGATCTCTTGTTATTTAGTAACATATTGTTTATCCTCCATGTGTTTGTGTTTTTTATGTTTTTTCCCTGTAATCGATTTCTAATCTCACAGTGTTGTGGTCAGAAAAGATGCTTGATATGATTTCAGTTTTCTTAAATTTACAAGGCTTGATTTGTGACCCAAGATGTGATCTATCCTGGAGAATATTCAGTGTGCACTTGAGAAAAAAGTGTAATCTGGTGTTTTTGGATGGAATGTCCTAAATATCAATTAAATCTATCCAGTCTATTGTGTCATTTAAAGCTTGTGTTTCTTTATTTATTTTCTGTCTGGATGATCTGTCCATTGGTGTAAGTGAGGTGTTAAAGCCCTCCACTATTATTGTGTTACTGTCAATTTCCTTTTTTATAACTGTTAGCATTTGCCTTATGTATTGAGGGTGCTCCTATGTTAGGAACATTATATATTTATAATTGTTATAACTTCCTCTTGGATTGATCCCTTGATCATTATGTAGTGTCCTTCCTTGTCTCTTGTGACATTCTTTATTTTAAAGTCTATTTTATCTGACATGAGTATTGTTACTTCAGCTTTCTTGTGATTTCCATTTGCATGGAATATCTTTTTCCATCCCCTCAGTTTCAGTCTGTATGTGTCCCTAGGTCTGAAGTGGGTCTCTTGTAGACAGCATATATATGGGTTTTGTTTTTGTATCCATTCAGTGAGCTTGTGTCTTTTGGTTGGAGCATTTAATCCATTCACATTTAAGGTAATTATCCATATGTATGTTCCTATTACCATTTTCTTAATTGTTTTGGGTTTGTTTTTATAGGTCCTTTTCTTCTCTTGTGTTCCTTTATCATTTGTTGTAGAGCTGGTTTGGTGGTGTCAAATTCTCTTAGCCTTTGCTTGTCTGTGAAGCTTTTGATTTCTCCATCGAACCTGAATGAGATCCTTGCTAGGTAATCTTTGTTGTAGGTTCTTCCCTTTCATCACTTTAAATATATCGAGCCACTCCCTTCTGGCTTGTAGAGTTTCTGCTGAGAAATCAGCTGTTCACCATATAGGAGTTCCCTTGTATGTTGTCATTTTCACTTGTTGCTTTTAATAATTTTTCTGTCTTTACTTTTTGTAAGTTTGATTACTATGTGTCTTGGCATGTTTCTCCTTGGCTTTATCCTGCCTGGGACTCTCTATGCTCCCTGGACTTGGGTGGCTATTTCCTTTCCCACGTTAGGGAAGTTTTCAACTATAATCTCTTCAAATATTTTCTCGGGTCCTTTCTCTCTCTCTTCTCCTTCTGGGACCTCTATAATGCAAATTTTGGTGTGTTTAATGTTGTCCCAGAGGGCTGTTAGGCTGTCTTCATTTCATTCTTTTTTCTTTATTCTGTTCTGCAGCAGTGAATTCCACCATTTTGTCTTCCAGGTCACTTATCCATTCTTCTGCCTCAGTTATTCTGCTATTGATTCCTTCTAGTATATTTTTCATTTCAATTATTGTATTGTTCATCTCTGTTTTTTTGTACTTCAATTCTTCTACATGTTTGTTCTTTAATTCTTCTAGGTCTTTGTTAAACATTTCTTGTATCTTCTCAGTCTTTGCCTCCATCCTTTTTCTGAGGTCCTGGATCATCTTCACTATTATTATTCTGAATTCTTTTTCTGAAAGGTTGCCTATCTCCACTTCATTTACTTGTTTTTCTGGGGTTTTATCTTGTCCCTTCATCTGGTCCATAGTTCTCTGTCTTTTCATTTTGTCTATCTTTCTGTGAATTTGTTTTTCATTCCACAGTCTGCAGGATTGTAGTTCTTGCTTCTGCTTTCTGCCCTCTGGCGAATGAGGCTATCTAAGAGGCTTGCACAAGCTTCCTGATGGGAGCGACTGGTGGTGGGTGGAGCTGGGTGTTGCTCTGGTGAGCAGAGCTCAGTAAAACTTTAATCTGCTGCCTGCTGATGGGTGGGGCAGAGTTCCCTCCCTGTTGATTGTTTGGCCTGAGGTGACCCATCACTGGAGGCTACAGTCTCTTTGGTGGGGCTAATGGCAGACTCCAGAAGGGCTCATGCCAAGGAGTACTTCCCAGAACTTCTGCTGCCAGTGTCCTTGTCCCTGCAGTGAGCCACAGCCACACCCTGCCTTGGCAGGAGACCCTCCAATACTAGCAGGTAGGTCTGGTTCAGTCTCCTATGGGGTCACTGCTCCTTCCCCCTGAGTCCTGATGCACACACTGCTTTGTGTGTGCCCTCCAAGAGTGGAGTCTCTGTTTCCCCCAGTCCTGTTGAAGTCCTGCAATCAAATCTTGCTAATCTTCAAAGTCTGATTCTCTGGGAATTCCTCCTCCTGTGGCCAGACCCCCAGGTTGGGAAGCCTGATATGGGGCTCAGAACGTTCACTCCAGTGGGTGGACTTCTGTGGTATAACTGTTCTCCAATTTGTGAGTCACCCATCCAGCAGTTATAGGATTTGATTTTATTGTGATTGCATCCCTCCTAGCATCTCATTGTGGCTTCTCCTTTATCTTTGGTTGTGGGGTATATTTTTTGGTGAGTTCCAGTGTCTTCCTGTTGATGATTGTTCAGCAGTTAGCTGTGATTCTGGGGCTTTCACAAGAGGGATTGAGTGCACATCCTTCTACTCTGCCATCTTGAGCCAATCACTCTAGACTTACATAGCTTTTGGTTTCAGCTGAATTTTTCTTGAAAAACTATTTTAAGTGGTTCACCAGCATTTATTTTTGTTTCATATCTAATAAATGCAGTCCTTCAAGTGCCCATTAAATTTTTATAGAGATAATCAAAATGGTTAAAGGTTACTTGATACAGCTGTGTAACATTAAAAAGAAGAAAGAACTACTAATTACAATAATTAAAGCAAGAAATTGAGAGAAAATAGTGAGATGTACTGGGCTTATCACCGGTTTTTTAAAGATACACTTTAGATGATCTATTAAAGATTATTTAATTAAGAGGAATAAGATTTCATGATCACAGATTTGAGTCAATTTGAGCAGTTAAAAGCCATGTTGAAATTGCTGTTCAGTTAATGAGACCATGGCTTATACAAACACAATACGAAGAGGAGATATTCAGGTTTCAAACAGTCTCCCAGGCTTATTAGTTACATGTTTAATTATAGAATTTGCACATTTTTCCAAACCCAACCAATTACAAGCCCTCTTTACTGAAACACTGTTATTCCAGAAGTCCTTAAACTTTCTTTGTCCATGATGGCTTTGTGGTCTCAACTTTTTTCATGATATCTGTAGGCCAAAAGAAATAATCTTTCTGCTTATTTAATAGTTAGGTTAAAAAAAATTAAAAGTGTTTATATCCTAAAAGTGTAGTAGCCATTTGAAAAATAAATGCGCATAAATTGAAAAAAATTTTTATTTCATTCTTAAAATATTCATTAATTTATTAACGGCTGTGTGTGCCTACTGGGTAGTACACTACTTCTCAACACTTGAATTAAATAGATTGAATGTTGCCATCCTCATTCCTTTTCCAAATTGATTTTTGTGTGGCAATTGCTTTAAAATCTTTTTATATTATTATTAAGACTTTATTTTTAGAGCAGTTTTAGATTCACAACAAATTTGAGGGAAAGACACAGATATCTCCCATATATTTCCTGACCCCACACATGCATAGCATTCTGCATTATCAATGTTTCCCAATACAACATTTGTTTGAATTGATGAACCTATGTTGACACGTCATAATCACCCATAGTCCATATTTACATTAAGGTTCATTCTTGATGTTGTACATTCTATGGGTTTGGACAAATGTATAATGACATATATCCATCATTATGCTATCATACAGAGAATTTTCACTGCTCTAATATCCTATGTGATCCAACTATTCATCCCTTTCCCCTCCCCCAATCCCTGGCAACCACTAACTTTTTTATTGTCTCCATAATTTGTCTAATCCAGAATTTCATATAGTTAAAATCATACAATATATAGACTTTTAAAATTGCCTTTCACTTAGTAATATGCATTTATGTTTCCTTCATGTCTTTTCATCACTTGATAGCTCATTTCTTTTTAGTGCTGAATAATATTCCATTGTCTGGATGTACCAACCAAGGACATCTTTGCTGCTTCCAAGTTTTGGCAGTTATGAATTAAACCCCTGTAGATATCCATTTGCAGGTTTTTGTGTTGACAGAAGTTTTGGACTCTTTTGGGTGAATACTAAGGAGCATGACTGCCATATCACATGGTAAGAGTAAGTTTAATTTTGTAAGAAACTGCCAAACTGTGGCAGTAGCATTTTTTATTCTTACCAGCAATGAATGAGAGTTCCTGTTGCTCCACATCTTGGCCAGAATTTGGTGTTGTCAGTGCCTAGATTGTGGGTATTCTAATAGGTGTGTAGTGGTATTTCATTGTTGTTTTAATTTGCATTTTCCTGATGAGCTATGACATGGAACATCTTCTTATATGCTTATTTGCCATCTGTATATCTTCTTTGGTGAGGAGTCTGTTAAGCTCTTTGGAATTTTTAAAATCAGATTGTTTTATTACTGCTAAGTTTTAAGAGCTCTTTGTGTGTTTTGGATAACAATTCTTCATCAGATGTCTTTTTCAAATACTTTCTCCTAAACTGTGTCTTGTCTTCTAATTATCTTGATATTGTCTTTCACAGAGTATAAATTTTTAATTTTAATGAGGTCCAGCTTATCAATTCTTTCTTTCATGGATATGGCCTTTGGTATTATATGGAAAAAGTTATCACCATATCCAAGGTCATCTAGGTTTTCTCCTATTTATCTTCTAGTAGTTTTATAGTTTTGAGTTTTATGTTTATACCTGTGATCAAACTTGAGTTAATTTTTGTGAAATTTTTGTGAAGCGTGTAAGGTCTGGGTCTAGATTGGTAATTGCTTTGGATCATGAAAAACACTAGAAATCTAGCTTTGCAAAAATACTTTATCATTCAAAAGAATGTAGCACAATATAATGCTGAAACTGTTAACTTCTTCAAACTAGTATTTTACACATTGTTCAAAAGATATTCAGTATTGCTGAATTTCTTTTGAAAATTTAAAATGTCCTACAGCATCTCTGTGAATTCAGTGTGGTATCCTGAAGTACCTTAAGACACAGTTTAGGAATTAGGGGTATCTGTCATTGATAGAAAAACCAAGGGAAGCAAATGTATGAAAAATAAATCTACAGACACTATTAAAAGCAAAGGTGCTAAGTAGCAGAAGATATTTATAGTCCATAACACAAATATAGGATTAATATCTAGAATATATAAAGAAACTCTACAACCATAAACAAAACAAAAAGACAACCTACAGACTGGGAGAAAATATTTGCAAATGATGTGAGTGACAAGGGCTTAATTTCCAAAATATACAAACAGCATATACAGCTCAATAACAAAAAATCAGACAAACCACTCAAAAAATGGGCAGAAGACCTAAATAGGCATTTCTCCAAAGAAGACATACAGATGGCCAACAGGCATGTGAAAAGATGCTCAACATCACTAATTATTAGAGAAATGCAAATCAAAACAACAGTGAGGTACCACCTCACACCAGTCAGAATGGCCATCATAAAAAGTCTACAAATAACAAATGCTGGAGAGGGTGTGGAGAAAAGGGAACCCTCCTACAGAGTTGGTGCGAGTGTAAATTTGTACAGCCACTATGAAAAACAGTACAGAGGTTCCTCAAAAAACTGAAAATAAAGGGACTTCCCTGGCAGTCCAAGGGTTAAGAATCTGCAGTTCCAATGCAGTGGGCACGGGTCCGATCCCCAGTTGGGGAATAAGATTACACATGTTGTGCAATGCGGCCAAAAGATTTTAAAAGAAGCTAAAAGTAGAGTTGCCATATGATCCAGCATCTCACTCCTGGGCATATATCCAGATAAAAGTATAAGTCAAAAAGATATATGCACCCTATGTTCATAGCAGCACTATTCACAATAGCCAAGACATGGAAACAACCTAAATGTCCATTGACAGATGAATAGATGAAGACGTACATATATACATATATACAATGGAATACTACTCAGCCATAAAAAAGAATAAAATAATGCCATTTGCAGCAACATAGATGAACCTAGAGATTATCATACTAAGGGAAGTAAGTCAGAAAGAGAAAAGCATACCATATGATATCACTTACACATGGAATCTAAAATATGACACAAATGAACTTGTCTACAAAACAGATTCACAGACATAAAGAACAGACTTGCAGTTGCCAAGGGTGGGGAGTGGGAGAGGGATGAATTGGGAGGTTGGGATTAGCAGATGCAAACTATTATATATAGAATGGATAAACAACAAGATCCTAATGTATAGCACAAGGAACTATATTCAATATCCTATGATAAACCATAGTAGAAAAGAATATGAAAAATAATGTATATATATATATGTATAATGGAATCACTTTGCTTTACAGCAGAAATTAACACAACATTGTAAATCAACTAAGCTTGAATAAAATAAATTAGAAAAAGAAATTCTACAAAGCAAAGATAAAAGAAAAACAATCCAACAGAGAAAATGAGTAAATATCTTAGATACTTTGCAAAGAAATATTCCCAAAGTACTTTATAGGGGAAATATATGAAAATGCAATTGATCTCAATAGTGATAAAGTGAATATAAAATAAAACTATAATAGATGCCATTACACACACTTGCTGTAATGACTTGGCAATACATTAAAATCATCAACAATTTCTATTCCAAAAGTATAGAGCAATGGAATTCTTATATACTGCTCATAGGAGTGTAAACTAGTACATGGACTATGGAAGTGAGTTTGATCAAGTTAGAAATTCACATATCCTTTCAAATGTGATTCCACTCAAACTCTACACTCTAGACAAATGCATGCTCAACTACCCTAGGATACAGATGTCACTCACATTGAGAAAAACTGGAAACAACCTAAATCTCTGTCAATAATAAAATAAAAAATTAAATTGCATATTCATGAAATGGCATACAACATAGGAAGGAAATGGACAAACTATATATTTAAATCTGAAAAATATAATGTCACGTCAAAGCCAGACACATAAAACATATAGTGTGTGATGCCATTGATATAAATTTTAAAATTAGAGAAAACTAAACTATTTGTAATGCATAGGTGGAGGCTAAACTCAACAAAGCAAGGTACTGATTGCCACAGGGATCAGAGCAGCGGTATTTTATAGGGAATAAGATGTTGTGAGGAAGAGACAATTGGGAACAATTTCTGAGATTCTAACAATGTTATGTATTCTGACCTGGGAGATAGATACATAGTGTTCACTTTGTAATAACTTGTTTAACTGCAAGTTTTGTTTTACACCCATTTCTATATATGTATTATGTATCTCAATTTAAAAAATATATGTTTAAAAAACTAGGAAATACAAACTGAAAATGTTAAGAGCTGATTAAAATGGAATTTAGTATATCTGTGTTGTTTTATTTTTTTCAAGAATTAGGTTAGGGCTTCCCTGGTGGCGCAGTGGTTGAGAGTCTGCCTGCCAATGCGGGGGACACGGGTTCGAGCCCTGGTCTGGGAGGATCCCACATGCCGCGGAGCGACTGGGCCCGTGAGCCACAACTACTGAGCCTGCGCGTCTGGAGCCTGTGCTCCGCATCAAGAGAGGCTGCGATAATGAGAGGCCTGCGCACCGCGATGAAGAGTGGCCCCCACTTGCCGCAACTAGAGAAAGCCCTCGCACAGAAACGAAGACCCAACACAGCCATAAATAAATAAATAAATAAATAAATATTTAAAAAAAAAAATTAGGTTAAAAGTTTAAGTGGCAAAAATTAGCATTTGTAGTTTTGGATGGAGAGAGATGAGTGTTAGTTGTATTTTCTACATTCCTGCTGTGTCTTTTTGTCTCCAAGAAGCATCAACAATAAACAAAATATCAAAACAGGCCACTTATACTAACAGTGCACACTTACTCTCCAATACCTTCTGTAGTTGCCCCTACTGTATAGTATAAGGCTTTTTTTTTTAATACATCTTTATTGGAGTATAATTGCTTCACAATACCGTGTTAGTTTCCATAGCATCGACTTATATACACTATCAAATGTAAAATAGTTGGCTGGTGGGAAGCAGCATCATAGCACAGGGAGATCAGCTCAGTGCTTTGCAATGATCTAGAGGGGTAGGATAGGGAAGATGAGAGGGAGGCTCAAGAGGGAAGGCTGTTCTTACTGGTTGTTTTTACAGGTTTTGCTGGTTGTAGAGTCACATGAGACAAAAGCAAGGGAGTTTTCTGCAGATCAATGGATCAAATGACTATCTAGAGTGGAATGAATAACAGAAAAGGGACAAACGGCACGTCTAATTGGTAAAGACAGAATGGACTTGGGAAGATGCCTGTGGAAATAAGTTACATTGTGAAGATCAGGTTGTTACACCAATACAGAAAAGTTAGAAGACAATTCTAATTTTATTTAAAATTTGTTTGCTAGGCTACAGATAGGGAAGATCTATATTTTGTGAATGAATATGATATAAAATGTAAATTTTATTAGCATTTGTAACCCAATAACACAATTATAATCATTAGTGATTACCTAGGCTTTAATCGTCTTCATCATATAATTTTGACTAAGAGAGGCTAAAATGAATAAAAATTGAAATACTTTTTAAAACAATTTCTGGATTGGAAAACTGGTTTTACTATATTCTGGGACACACCAAAAACACTTGTATTTAAAAATGTTTTTTAAAATGAGGTTTTTTTTCTTAAAAACATAGCCATATAACCTAAAGCAAAATTTTGAAGTGTTTTCTATATTGATAATGTAAATAATTTTGTAAAAGTACAAGCCTTTTGTGACTTGTGTTATAATCTATCCTAAGACATTTTCTGTAGCCCTCCTGCAAAAGTGGTCACGCTAAGGGTAATATTTTTCCACTCAACTCTATTGATTCTGGCAGTAGGTTGCACAAGATCAGGGGCTGAAGAGAGCATGGACTAGTGAAAAGAAGTTATGCAAAGCTTCTGTCAGCCTATAGGTAATAATTTTTTGTTGTTGTTTTTGAAAATTTAAAAGAAATCACTCCTTTTAACAAAGGGAAGTTTGGCTTCATCCTACCCTCTGTCACCCCACCCTACCCCCCATAAGCTGGGTGCCTTGTGCAATGTACAGTATGCAAAACCACACCTGATCACTCCAAAGATGAGGGAGTCCAGGTTAAAGGTCCATTTTAAGATGATACTTTTTAAGCCATTGTTAATTTGACAAGTTACGTTAAATATTACATATATATTATATATATATATATATAAATGAAATTGTTTACTTAAAAACACACAAATAAAAAGCTTCAGACTAATTAATTTAGTAAATGTTTAACTAAGTCTTTTTATGTGAAATGCCATTTTCAATAATTTCTATTTAGACCAATAAATCAGACTGTTGTAGTTCCATCTCTCTCTTTCAGTGAGTTTAATATCATGACTATGTTGTAGTATAATTTAGTTTGCTAAGGTTTCCCTTGAATGTCATGAATTCTATTGTTTGTGATATAAGACAGATTTGTTAAAAATGCTGGATATTTTTGCATGTAGTGAATTAATGTACATAATACAGCCAGCGTGTCCTATAGGAAAGCAATATTACTTCAAAGTCCTGGTGCAGACTTTTGTTTCCTACTTTAATAAAAGCGAAAAATTTATGCATTTTGAAGAGAAACCAGGGTATATTATTTCCTACTTTAAAAGCCAAAAAATTTTATGGCACTATAAACAACATGTAATACATACTTTTCATGATGTGACTATGTGAATACTGGCCCCAATAAACATATTATTGTCCCAAGACTCACAGCTCATTAGAGAAATGCTGCCAGTTTGTAAACAAATATGCAAGCCATCAAGCTTTAAGGCCAACCTGGATCAGTAGAAGAATTTTAATCAGAAATGGCTCAAATGCCAGATCACGGGTATGAAAAAATAGTGTGAATTGGGAGCTTTGAAATAGAGAAAATTTTTCTTTCATTGATTTCTTTAAGCTATTCCATCTGTAATAACACGTCCACAGCTTTTTGAAAGGAGGCTAAAAGCAAGAATGATTGGCTGATTAGGATTGTTTCTATAGGAAATAACAAGTATCTGTTATTATTAATTATAAAAACAAATGTAAAACAAGAAAGTGATTTTTTAATTTCTATTTTTGATGCCAGATTATTAAGGTAGGTGAAAATAATGTAATTAAATTCTTTTAGACTACAGCAGGGAAAATTTCATCATGTCAGATCACTGGTTACTCTCTAAGGTACTAATTTTCAAAATATTCCATAAGGTAACATAAAGTACTTGAATGTTAATTTTTGTAGACTCTTGTTTCTGAGTAAATATTCTCCATTGTTCCTTAGAACGATGGTGTCTTTCAATCTTTTTGACTGAGAAAGAAGAAAAAATATATTTTACATCATGATGCAGCATATATGTATGAATTATATGTATATGCATAAACAAAAGTTCATACAGACACACAATGAATACCTTATTAGGTGAAATAAGCTTGTATATAATCTATTCTATGCTATTTTATCCATTCTGTAATTTTCATTAATAATAATACCATTTTATTATTTTTCATTAAGAAGAATTAAATCATTAAGATCCCAAATCTCTTCAAATTGATGTTACTGACTTTACTAAAGCTTGAAAAATATCCCCTTTGACAAACCTAAATCTGTGCCATTCAGTTTAATGCTTCAGAGCACATGCCTTCCATAGCAAGGCACACTCAATAAACACTAATGAATAAATAAATGGATGATGCTTAAAGTTTCTCAGTTGCATTCACAGTCTAGCCCTACCCTTCTGAGACAACAGCTCGGGACTTGCTTGGGATTTTGGGGTGTCTTCCAAACTCCCTAGGATTCATTTACACCCTTCTTGGGGGTTACTTCTACAAGGAGTTGTTGCTGTTAAGTGTTCATTCTACTACTTTAATTAAAAAAAAGACTTCAGTCTTGAAGCTGAAGCTGTGAGAGACAGAATTGTGTTTTAATTCTCTATCTGCCATGTATTATTTGTTAATTTCTGAAATTGTTTTCTTATTTACAAATCTATACTAATAATTAATATCCATGTTTGTTACACAGATTACAATTTATGATGAATACAAAGCACTAAATTTCAAGAAAAGTCAATAAATGTTAAATGATGTTAATGCTGATGGCTGTCTTGCAATATACAGCATTTCTCCTGCAAATAATTTTGTCTGTGTTTTGCTGTCCTTCTTGCTTTACCACATCCTTCTCCTTTTATTTTAGTCTCATAAGCTGAACCAATTTAACCAAATTCCATAAGCCCATTGACATGAATCATGTTCTTTGATTAAAATTATTTATCTGTAAAATGTATGATCATAATTTTGACTTTATCACATCAGAAAAACGTTAGTAATAATGCTAATTAAAACAGTGATTGATTACACAGGATTTTCTACAAAACTACACATGTATGGCTTTATTGGACACACATGAAGTAAGTAGTCTTTGGTGGTAATACCAAAAGGGGTTATTGGATCAGTATGTTACACTCATTCGACAGTTATTTCCCATGCTTCAAAAAACAGAAACTCGGGCTTCCTTGGTGGCGCAGTGGTTGAGAATCTGCCTGCCAATGCAGGGGACACTGGTTCGAGCCCTGGTCTGGGAAGATCCCACATGCCGCGGAGCAACTGGGCCCGTGAGCCACGACTACTGAGCCTGCGCGTCTGGAACCTGTGCTCCGCAACAAGAGAGGCCGCGACAGTGAGAGGCCCGCGCAACGCGATGAAGAGTGGCCCCCGCTTGCCACAACTAGAGAAAGCCCTCGCACAGAAAGGAAGACCCAACACAGCCAAAAATAAATAAATAAATAAATAAATAAAATAAATTTATAAAAAAAACAAAACAAAACAGAAACTCTGTTATCTGGCCATTTTCCATAAGTTAAAAAATGTTTATGTATTTAGTAAGAATAAAGGAACAAGGATATTTCATTAACACTGGCTCAGATACAAACTAGACATGGTGGTGTTGCATCTTACAAATCTTGATATTATGTTCTAATTTTTAAATTTTGCACTTGAGAGATGGCAATCTTCTGCTTCTGACTATGACAGAGCAGCTTATTTCAGAACAAATAGTCTATAATGAATAATGAGAAAAGTTGAATAAGAATTAAGAATTTTTAAAACTTTATTTCAAGGCAGTAGAGAGTGACTGGGACAACCAGGCCTTGTGGTGCCAAAATCACAAAGAGGAAAAAAACACATCGAAAGAAGTCTGGATCTTATGCTACTTCTTCCACTTGGAGCATGGACTGATTCCTTGTTCAGGTTTCTTATACTCATCATAATTATTTAGAGATTAATCTGTTTTATTGCATGTGGTTGCTACTTCCTTTTTATTGCTTAGTCATATTCTATTGTCTAGATAATACCAGCTTGTTTATCCATTCATCTGTTGATGGCATTTGGTCTTTTTCCAGTATTTAGCTGTATATTATATTATATTATATTATATTATATTATATTTGGCTGTTATATTATTAAAGCTGCTTTAAACATTTGGGGAAAATCTTTCTTTTAAGGAATTTTTCCATTTCATAGAAGTTGTTGAATTATGGACAAAAAGTTGTTCATAATTGTAGCAGACAGACTTTAGGATGGCATCTGTAATTCCTACTTCCTGATGTTCTTGCCCTGTATAATCCCCTCGCCTTGCTGCATGGGCAAGACCTCTGACTTGCTTCTAGCCAATAGAACAAGGCCAAGTGTAGTGCAGAAAGAATTGTGCAGATGTGGGATTCCCCTCACAAATCTGAAGCAGAGAACTTATTTTACGCAGGAAGACAGTGCAGTCATAGGTTCACCTCTTTTGTTTCCCATTTCCCAAGGATCCCTTTCTTGCTTAATGTCCACTGTCATGAAAACCATTTTTCTCCCTATATTTTGCATGGGTTTTTTGTTTTTTCCTGTGGCCCTTTTACTCCTTCTTGGTCAGAGACAGAAGTCTCCTTAAATGTTTTGAAATATAAATTTCTGAGAGAATTATGTCTGCCTCTGAATCTTGCTTATAGAATTTTTACTATGGTTTGTTGAAGTAAATCTACAAAGTAGTGCCATGTCATATTATAAACATTTATAATTAAGTAATGTCAAGTTTTCCTTTTCCCATTAGTTAAATATTTAAACTTTGACTAACCAATGAATGTATAGTATTGAATAACTTTTCACCCATTTCTACCTCCTTTACTTATTTTCTCAGCTACTTCTATTGTAATATCCTCTTAAATTCTGTAATAGGCATTGGATGTCTCTACTTGCCTCCTCTCCTCTGTTGTTGATGTTGAATCAGTACATAGGGGCAACAGAGAAAAGATTTCTCATTATACACTCTACATCTCAAAGACTGAAGACACAGCCAAACTTAAAGACTGCTTTGGGAATGTTACTCACTGGTTTTGGACCCTGAAAATAGACAAACAAAAAACCTGTAGTGCAACCCTATAGACAGAGATCAAATTTTCTCCAAATAACCCGGCCCCTGGTAGAATAAATCTCCTAGAGTACTTTTTTATTGCCTCCTCTATTAAAGATAGAAGACCATTGTGGGACTGTGTGTCACTCAGCACAGAAGGACACAATGCCACAAATGTTGTACCCACTCTTAGCCCTGTAGTTTACTAAAGTTGTAGTAAATTGGTAGAAATAATTTAATAGTGAAGAGATTCTATTAGCTATAGTCATTAAGCTCTAGCTACATTATTCTCTTTAGTTTATGTTCACTTATAGTTATGGAACCGGAGCAAAACCCTGCAGGGTCCCCCACCCCCAATTACAAAGGCCCCTCCAAGTCCCCGGCCTCTTATTTGTAGAAAAGCTGAAATCTCTCACGCCTCCCTGAGTCAAAAAAGAGCAAGCTTGAGCAGTTAATGATTAGGAAAATAGAGTCACAGATTCATTGTCTGATACACATTCCTGAGTTGTTTTACAGATACTATAACTTCCACCAGAGGGAAAAAGCTAACTGCATGGTGACTAGACAGCAGCCTTGACATAAGCTGCTCCATCTTGAGCAGTACTGAATCTATGGCTAGCACCATTCCAAGAACTGGCCTTAAGAGAATGGGATTAACACTCTTTCTCATAATAATCTACATCTTTATGGCCATCAAAATAATTGTAGCTTGTTCTACCCATATATGTACGTGGGCAACTAAAGCTGTCAGCAAAGAGATGCTTTAAACCCATGTCGATATATTTCACTCTGAGACTTCAATGCCCTTTCTCAGCATGAAGCAGTTACAGAAGACAGACCTTTCTCCCTAATCCCATAGAAATGGAATGATATCTGATGGGGGTGGGTGGAGGGATTTTTAAGCAGCTCTTTGCAGGAAACTGTCCTCAGCAGGAAACCCCTTTTGCCTTGTCACTTTAGCAAAGCTATATTGTAACTAACCTTAAACCAGACACCCCCATGCTCTGCTGATCTCCAGCCCAAGTACACTTTTCAAATCCTTTGATCACACAATACCTTACCTAACCTGTTGGTTCTTCCTGTAGATCAAAGAAGTAGACATGAAGAATAAGTAAGTAATTAACAGATGACCAGATCTCTTCCCTACCTTCCCCTTCAGTAAACTTGTGAACAAACAATATGAACAAAGTTAGCATCTAAAGAAAGATCACAAGAAGTTAACAAGCCTGCATGTAGTGGGGGTGGCAATGACTCTGAGCCCCTATCTCAATGATTAACTGAGATTACTTCCCCTTTTCCCTTTAAAACTTTCATTGCCAAACAAAATCTTAGGAGATGGTTTTGGGGGGACACTGAATCCACCACCTCCCCAGATTGCCAGCAATCTGATTAAAAGCAATTTTCCTTTCTACCAACAACTGCCTCTCGGGTATTGATTTTTGAGCAGCCGGATTGAGTTCAATTACAGCTATAAAGTTATAACCATTCTATAATTATTATTTAATTTTATTCAAGAGAGGTCTAAGGTTTTCCATTAGCTATCATTTACAAAATCAACTAATAAATTATAGTTAATTATTTGCTGGAATAATTAGTTAACTAACTAACTTATTAAGTTGTCAATTAGCATTTATCATAGAGCAAATAGAACTGCTTGTGAAAATAGCAAATAAAAATTAAAAACCATGGTGTTAAAAGTGAAGACATATAGGGAGTGCTCTTGATAGAACAGAAATGGTATACTCATGCTTCATAAGAGAAAAAATATTATTATCACTAGAATTCTTTTCCCTTAAATCTTAGACCAAGACTAAGGCTTTTTCTGTAAGCCATGGGAAAGTTTCCTCCAGGGGGTAAAAATAACAAGTTTCAGAAAACAGAATTAGTGAAAAATTTGTGAGCTCTGAAAATTTTTACTTTTAACAACATGACAATATTACATTCTAATTAGTGTCTGAATGTTTAAAAAGTAATTTTAAAACAATTTGCATATGTCATTTACCATAATGCTAAATACTTGGACATACATAGAGCTTTCTCTTTTAAAAACAATGTTGAATTACTGTTATTTCTGTAAGCAGTGTGCCCTTTTGGCTCAATTTCAATATATGTAGGGAAGCCTAGTAGTTTATCAAGCCAGAAAGGACATGACAAATTATCAAGAAGTTCAAGATTTCATCTGTTACCTTTTTATCATTATGTGGGAAAAAAAAGTAAATGACCAAATTTGTAAATACATTAAATACCAATTATATCTTTATATCTCTGTAAGTCTTATGCTCTTCAAAGATAATGATAAGCATTATTAAATAAAAAGCATTATTATGTAGTAATAAAAATCTGTACTATACAATTATTTATAATTACTACATAATTATTACATAATTACTTTGTTCATTTATTATTTTCCAAAAGTATTATATGAAGAAAGCACACTGTATGTAAATATTACCCTCTTCAGCCCAACATTCTTTGAAGTAATAAAAAAATGCATTTTAGGAAGAAAATGTTTGCATAGGAGCACTGGACAAGAAACCTATCATCAGTGGAATAAATATGTTAAGGAGATATGTAACACAGCCTGCCGAGATAGAAAAAATATGCAGGTGCAAATATGAAGACAAAATCAAAACATCTTCTATTTGACTCCCTAATTCATTTTCTTTTTCTCTGTGCTCTTGCAGGTTTTTGAACTATACTGTAATATAGAAAACTGCTGAAATCATACCTGTACAGGTGAACAAATTTTCACAAAATGAACTCACCCATGTAATCAGAACCCAGATGAAGAAGCCCACTTACCAGTATCCCAGCATACTTACTTTTGTCTCCCTCCAGTTACTACTCTCACCAGCAAGAACCTTTGCCCTTCTGGAATTGAGATTGTGATGACTCATTGTGGTTTATATTTGCTTGCATATGTTGCACATTTTTTCATATGCCTATTGGCCATTCTCTTTTGTGAAAACATGGTCAAATATTTTGCCCTTTCCTGGGGGCAGAGTCAAGATGGCAGAGTAGGAGGACGTGAAGCTTGTGTCTCCTCACAACTAGGGCACATACCAGGCACTGGTGGGGGGCCACAGACACCAAAGGGGAGGGGAGGAGCCCCCCAGTGACTGGGTAGGACGTGGGGGAAGGGAGGGCAGAGGAGAAATGGAGGCAGGACAGGGCCGGTGCCCCTGAGGGTTGGCTTGGGGAGGGGAGGGGTTCCCATGCCTGGAGGGGCCCACCCACCATTAAGGGATCAACGGAGGGGGGAGGGATCCTAGGGAGAATGGAGGCTAGGAAGGGAATGTGGTCACTGTTTCCCCTGCCCACTTGGGCCCTGGGGAGCCTTCTGAGGTACTGGACCTGATCCTCTGCCCTCTGAGGCCCCCTCTGGCCACATGGGTCCTGAGGATATGGGAGAGAAGGGGGAGGAAAAGTAGAGGCTGGGCAGACAGGACTGGTGCCCCTGAAGGGCGGCTGGGGGAGGGGAGGGATTCCCATGCTTGGGAGGGGCCCACCCACGGTGAGCGGATCAACAGGGATGGGGAGAGACCCTCGGCAGATTGGAGGATCAGAAGGGAACACAGCCAGCGTTTTCCCTGCCCACTTGGGCCCCAGAGAGCCTGCTGAGGTCCCTGGCCGAATCCTCCACCCTCTGAGGCTCCCTCCAGCCACACTGGGCCTAAGCCCTGCCCCCACAACCCCACACAGGGCCTTACCTCTGCACTTCACACTCTGAGACCCCCTCTGACCCTGCTGCCTTTTCTGGTCACATGGGTTCTGAGCCTAGGCCCCACTCCCTGCCTTAAACCCCACCCCAACTAAGCCCTGCCCCTAACTAAGCTATGCTCCCCCAGAGCCAAGGCCTTTTCCAGCCTTCCTTTTTTTTAGGTTGTGGTTCTGTTTACTTTGTTATTGTTTTTTCATTTATATTTTTATTTTTTCTAATAATATTTTTATTTTTCTAATTTTATTTTATTCCTTATTCTTTGTTATTGTTCTGCTCCTTTTGGCTTGTCGCCCCCCTTTTTTTCTGTTGTGGTTCTGTTTTACCTTGTTGTTGTTGTTTCACTTATATTTTACTTTTCCTAATATACTTTTTATTTTTCTAATTTTATTTTATTTTTATTCTCTGTTATTGTACTGTTTCTTTTTTTTTTTTTTCTTTTGCCATGCCATGTGGCTTGCAGGATCTTGGTTCCCAGGCCAGGGGTCAGGTCTAAGCTTCTGTGGTGGGAGTGCCGATTCCAAACTTCTGGACTAAAAGAGAACCTAAGACCCCAGGGAATATTAATTGGAGTGAGGTCTCCTGGAGGTCCTCATCTCAGCACAAAGACCCAGCTCTACCCAACTGCCTGCAAACTCCAGTGCTGGAGGTCTCAAAACAAACAACCAGTAAGCCAAGAACATAGGCCCACCCATCAGAAAAAATGAGATGAGAGAAAAATATGTTACAGACTAAGGAGCAAGGTAAAAACCTACAAAACCAAATAAATGCAGAGGAAATAGGCAACTTACCTGAAAAGAATTCAGAGTAATGATAGTAAAGGTGATCCAAAATCTCAGAAATAGAATGGAGGCACAGATCGAGAAAATATAAGAAATGTTTAACAAAGACCTAGAAGAACTAAAGAACAAACAAACAGTGATGAACAACACAATAACTGAAATGAAAAATACACTAGACGGAATCAATAGCAGAAAACCTGAGGCAGAAAAGCAAATAAATGAGTGGGAAGATAGAATGGTAGAAATAACTGCCGAGGAGCAGAAACAAACAAACAAAAAGACTGAAAAGAATCGAGGACAGTCTCAGAGACCTCTGGGACAACATTAAATGCACCAACATTCCAATTATAGGGGTCCCAGAAGAAGAAGAGAAAGAGAAAGGGTCTAAGAAAATATCTGAAGAGATTATAGTCAAAAACTTCCCTAACATGGGAAAGGAAATAGTCACCCACGTCCAGGAAGCGCAGAGAGTCCCATACAGAATAAATACTAGGAGAAGCACACCAAGACACATATTAATCAAACTATCAAAAATTAAATTCAAAGAAAAAATGTTAAAAGCAGCAAAGGAAAAGCAACAAATAACATACAAGGGACTCTCCATAAGGTTATCAGCTGATTTTTCAGCAGAAACTCTGCAGGCCAGAAGAGAGTGGCAGGATATATTTAAAGTGATGAAAGGGAAAAACCTACAAGCAAGATTACTCTACCCAGCAAGGATCTCATTCAAATTTGACAGAGAAATCAAAAGCTTTACAGACAAGCAAAAGCTAAGAGAATTCATCACCACCAAACCAGCTTTACAACAAATGCTAAAGGAATTTTCTAGGCGGGAAACACAAGGGAAGAAAAAGACGCCCAAAAAACAACTCAAAACAATTAAGAAAATGTTTATGGGAATATACATATCGATAATCACCTTTAATGTGAATGGATTAAAAGCTCCAACCAAAAGACACAGACTGGCTGAAGAGACACAAAAACAAGAATCATACATATGCTGTCTACAAAAGACACACTTCAGACCTAGGGACACATACAGACTGAAACTGAGGGGATGGAAAAAGATATTCCATGCAAATGGAAATCACAAGAAAGCTGTAGTAGCAATACTCATATCAGATAAAATAGACTTCAAAATAAAGACTGTTACAAAACATAAGGAAGAACACTATATAATGATCAAGGGATCAATCCAAGAAGAAGATATAACAATTATAAATATATATGCATCCAACATAGGAGGGCCTCAATATGTAAGGCAAATGCTAACAGCCATGAAAGGGGAAATCGACATTAACACAATAATAGTGGGGGACTTTAACACCTCACTAACACCAATGGACAGATTATCCAGACAGAAAATAAATAAGGAAACACAAGCTTTAAATGGCACAACAGACCAGATAGATTGAATTGATATTTATAGGATATTCCACACAAAAGCAGAAGAATACACTTTCTTCTCAAGTGCACATGGTACATTCTCCAGGATAGAACATATCTTGGGGCACAAATCAAGCCTCAGAAAACTTAAAAAAAATTGAAATTGTGTCAAGCATCTTTTTCAACCACAATGCTATGAGATTAGAAATCAATTACAGAAAAAAAAAAAAACCCTGTAAAAAACACAAACAAACGGAGGCTAAACAGTGCACTGCTAAATAACCAAGAGATCACTGAAAACTCAAAGAGGAAATCAAAAAATACCTAGAAACAAATACCAATGAAAACATGATGACCTAAAACCTATGGAACACAGCAAAAGCAGTTCTAAGAGGGAAGTTTATAGCAATTCAATCTAACCTCAAGAAATAAGAAAAATCTTAAGTAAACAATCTAACCTTACACCTAAAGCAACTAGAGAAAGAAGAACAAAGAAAACCCAAAGTTAGTGGAAGAAAAGAAATCATAAAGATCAGAGCAGAAATAAATGAAATAGAAATGAAGAAAACAATAGCAAATTTCAATAAAACTAAAAGCTGGTTCTTTGAGAAGATAAACAAAATTGATAAACCTTTAGCCAGACTCATCAAGAAAAAAAGGGAGAGGACTCAAATCAATAAAATTAGGAATTAAAAAGGGGAAATTACAACTGATGCTGCAGAAATACAAAGGATCATAAGAGACTACTACAAGCAACTCTATGCCAATAAAATGGACAACCTGGAAAAAATGGACAAATTCTTGGAAAGGTACAACTTTCCAAGACTGACCAGGAAGAATTAGAAAATATGAACAGACCAATCACAAGTAATGAAATTGAAATTGTAATTAAAAATCTTCCAACAAACAAAAGTCCAGAACAAGATGGCTTCACAGGTGAATTCTATCAAACATTTAGAGAAGAGCTAACACCTATCCTTTTCAAATTCTTCCAAAAATTTGCAGCATGAGGAACACTCCCAAACTCGTTCAATGAGACCACCATCACTCTGATACTAAAAACAGACAAATATATCACAAAAAAAGAAAATTACAGACCAATATCACTGATGAACATAGATGCAAGAGTCCTCAACAAAATACTAGCAAACAGAATCCAACAACACATTAAAAAGATCCTACACCATGATCAGGTGGGATTTATTCCAGGGATGCAAGGATTCTTCTATATATGCAAACCAATCAATGTGATACACTATATTTACAAATTAAAGAATAAAACCATATGATCATCTCAATAGAGGCAGAAAAAGGTTTTGACAAATGCAACACCATTTATGATAAAAACTCTCCAGAAAATGGGCATAGAGGGAAACTACCTCAACATAATAAAGGCCATATACAACAAACCCAGAGCAAATATTATTCTCAATGGTGAAAAACTGAATGCATTTCCTCTAAGATCAGGAACAAGACAAGATGTCCACACTCTCGCCACTACTATTCAACATAGTATTTGAAGTCCTAGCCATGGAAATCAGAGAAGAAATAGAAATAAAAGGAATACAAATTGGAAAGGAAGAAATAAAACTGACACTGTTTGCAAATGTCATACTATACATAGAAAATCCTAAAGATGCCAGCAGAAAACTACTAGAACTATTCAATGAATTTGGTAAGGTAGCAGGATACAAAATTAATGCACAGAAATCTCTTGCATTCCTATACACTAACAATGAAAGATCAGAAAAAGAAATTAAGGAAACACTCCCTTTTACCATTGCAACAAAATAAATAAGTAAATAAATTTAAAAAATACCTAGGAATAAACCTACCTAAGGAGGCAAAAGACCTGTACTCAGAAAACTATAGAAGACTGATGAAGAAATCTAAGATGAGATAAACAGATGGAGAGATATACCATGCTCCTGGATTGGAAGAATCAATATTGTGAAAATGAATATACTACCCAAAGCAATCTACAGGTTCAATGTAATCCCTAACAAATTACTAATGGCATTTTCACAGAATTAGAACAAAAAATTTTACAATTTGTATGGAAACACAGAAAACCCCGAATAGCCAAAGCAATCTTGAGAAAGAAAAATGGACCTGGAGGAATCAGGTTGCCCAAGTTCAGAGCATACTACAAAGCTACAGTAATCAAGACAGTATGGTACTGGCACAAAAACAGAAATATAGATCAATGGAACAGGATAGCAAGCCCAGAGAAAAACTCATGCACCTATGGTCACCTAATCTATGACAAAGGAGGCAAGGATAGACAATGAAGAAAAGACAGTCTCTTCAATAAGTGGTGCTGGGAAAACTGAACAACTACATGTAAAAGAATTAAATTAGAACACTACCTAGCAACATACACAAAAATAAACTCAAAATGGATTAAAGACCTAAATGTAAGACCAGACACTATAAAACTCTCAGAGGAAAACAGAAAAAACACTCTTTGGCATAAAGCATAGCAAGATCTTTTATGACTGTCCTCCTAGAGTAATGAAAATAAAAACAAAAATAAGCAAATGGGACCTAATTAATCTTAAAAGCTTTTGAATAGCAAAGGAAACTATAAACAAGACAAAAAGACAGCCCTCAGAATGGGAGAAAATATTTGCAAACAAAGCAATAGACAAAGGATTAGTCTCCAAAATATACAAACAGCTCATACAGCTCAGTATCAAAAAACAAACAACCCAATCAAAAAATGGGTGGAAGTCCTAAGTAGACATTTCACTAAAGAAGACACACAGATGGCCAAGAGGCACATGAAAACATGCTGAACATCACTAATTATTAGAGAAATGCAAATAAAAATGACAATGAGGTGTCACCACACACCAGTCCGAATGGCCATCATCAAAAAATCTACAAACAATAAATGCTGGAGAGGGTGTGGAGAAAAGGGAACCCTTTTGCACTGTTGGTGGGAATGTAAATTGATACAGCTACTATGGAGAACAGTATGGAGGTTCCTTAAAAAACTAAAAATAGAACTACCATATGGCCCAGCAATCCCACTACTCGGCATATATCATGAGAAAACCATATTTCAAAAAGTCACATGTACCCCAATGTGCATTGCAGCACTATTTACAATAGCCAGGACATGGAAACAAACTAAATGTCCATTGACAGATGAATGGAAAAAGAAGATGTGGTACATATATATAATGGAATATTACTCAGCCTTAAAAAGGAATGAAACTGGGTCATTTGTAGAGATGTGGATGGACCTAGAGCCTGTCATACAGAGTGAAGTAAGTCAAAAAGAGAAAAACAAATATTGTATAGTAATGCATTTATGTGGAATCTATAAAAATGGCACAGATGAACCTATTTGCAGGGCAGGAATATAAATGCAGACATAGAGGACAGACATATGGACACAGAGGGGGAAGGGGCGGGTGGGATGAATTGGGAGATTAGGTTTGACATAAATGCACTACCGTATGTAAAATAGATAGCTAGTGGGAACCTGCTGTTTAGAATAGGCAGTTCAGCTCTGTGATGACCTAGATGGGTGGTTTGGTGGGGGAGGGAGGTCCCTGAGGGAGGGGATTTATGTATACATATAGCTGATTCACCTCACCGTACAGCAGAAACTAACAAAACATTGTAAAGCAATTTTACTCCAAGAAAAAAAAAAAAAAATCTGTCCATTCCTAAAATTGGATTGTCCTGCCTAGGGATGTGTTATATCCTCTTACTGTTTGTGACTTCATTTTTCATTGCCTTCATATTGTCTTTTGACGAGCAAAGGCTTTTAATTTCAGTGAAGTTCAGTTTGTGGATAATGATTTTTCTGTCCTTTTAATGAAAGATATTATTACTCGAAACTGATGCAGATTTATTATCATTCAGTTGGTCACAATGGTCAATTCTAATCATTTTGATATCTTGAGTATCTGTTGCAATGTCATTTTTTATTTATGGGATACATAACATGTCTTTTCTCCCTCTTTTTTCCTGATTAATTTTTTTAGAGGTAAGTCAAATGTATTAATTGCTTAAAGAACCAATTTTTAGTTTATTTTCTCAAATGTGTATTTTCAATTCTATTTCATCAGTTTCTATTATTTTACTGTACCTTTACCTCCACTTTCTTTGTGCTTAATTTTTTCATCTTTCTCCAGTTTCATAAGCTAGAGCTTTTTATATTTTTATTCAAGCTTTTATGATTTTATACTTTACTCATTTAGAGATATGAATTTTTCTCTGAACACTGGTTTAGTTGCACCTCACAAATGTTGAGGTATTTTAATTCCATTATCACTGAATTCAAAATGGTTTCTAACTTGGCTTGTGATTTTTTTTCTTTGACCCATGGGTATATAAAAATGTGTACCTTCATTTCCTCTCACGTGGGGAATTTTAAGTTATCTTTCTATTAGTTAGTTCTGAATTAATTCAATGTTCACTAATACTTAGTGAACATATCCTATATTATAATTCTCTGTAGAGTACCATTTTGATTCTTTTCTCATTTTCCTGTGTGAATACTTTAAAGATATTTTTGCAGTGGTTACTGTGGGAATTACAACTAATATCCTAAATTTATAACAATTGAGATTGAGTTGATATTAAATTAACTTCAATAGCATACAAAAACTGTTTCTATCCATCTTTGTTTTCTCCCTCTTTATATTGTTATTGTCACAACTTACATCTACATATACTGTGTGTGCTGGTTAACATAGTATTATATTTACTGTTTAATACATTTGCCCTTTAAATCATATAGGAAGTAAATAGAAGATTTACAAGTTAAAAATAAAATAATACTGGCTTTTATGTTTACTTCTACTGTTATCTTTACCAGAGTTCTTTATTTATTCATGTCTTTGAGTTACTGTTTATTATCTTTTGTTTCAGCCTGAAGGACTCCATATAGCATTTCTTACAGGGCAGATCTGCTAACGAAAAACTCCCTTAGCTTTTGTTTACCTAGGACTATTCTAATTTCTCCTTCACTTTTGTAGGATAGTTTTGTCAGATACAGGCATACCTCATTTTATTGCACTTTGATTTATTGCGATTCAGAAATGTTGCATTTTTTTTACAAATTGAAGGTTTGTGGCAACCCTGCATTGAACAAGTCTATCAGTGCCAGTTTTCAAACAGCATTATTTTTAAATTAAGGTATGCATGTGTTTTTATAGACATAATGCTATTGCACACTTAACAGACTATGGTATAGTGTAAACATAACTTTTATATGCACTGGGAAACCAAAAATATTTGTGTGACTTGCTTTATTGTGATATTTGTTTTATTGTGATGGTATGGAATCGAACGTGCAATATCTCTGAGGTATGCCTATATAGGATAGTTGGTTGACAGATTTTTTTTTTCCTTTCAGCACTTTAAAAATGTCATCCCACTCACTTATGGCCTCTATGGTTACTGATAAGAAATATGCTGTTAATATTGAGGATCCTTTGTAAGTCACTTCATTGGTTTCTATTATTTTACTATATCTTTCCTTCCACTTTCTTTGTGCTTAATTTGATGCTTTCAAGATTATAACCTTGTCTTCAACTTTTGAAAATTTGATTATAATGCGACATTTTGTGCAGATCTCTTTGAGTTACTCTCTTGGAGTTCATTTAACTTCCTAAATATGTAGATTTGTGTGTGTGTATTTGTGTGTGTGTGCATGTGTGTTTTAAATTAAATTTAGGGAGTTTTTTCCATTATTTTTTCAAGTAGTCTTTCTGTCCTTTTCTCTCTTTCCTGTTCTTCTAGGATTCTATTATGTCTATGTTAGTATGTTTAATGGTGTCCCCCGTGTCTCTTAGGCTCTGTTCATTTTTTTCTCCATTCTTTTTCCTTTATGCTCCTCAGACTAGGTAATTACAATTTCTCTGTCTTCAAGTTCTCTTATATTTTATACTGCTGCTCAAATCTGCCATTGAACTCTTCTAGTGAATTTTTCATTTGTTTCTGCACTTTTCAGCTCCAGTATGTCTGTCTGTCAGGTTTTTTTTAAAATAATTTTTATCTCTGTCAATATTCTCTGTTTGTCATACACTGTTCTCTTGGTTTCCTTTAGCTCTTTGTCTATGGTTTCCTTTAGCTCTTTGAGCATATTTAAGATAGTTGATTTAAAGTCTTTGCCTAGTAAGTCAGTCCAATATCTGAGCTTTCTTAAAAACAGTTTCTGTCAGATTTTATGTGAATGTGTTATACTTTCTTGTTTCTTTTCCTGCTTCCTATTTCTTTGTTGAAAACTTGCTATTTTGAATATTATAATGTGGTAACTCTGGAAATACAATTATTCCCCTTCCTCACAGTTTTCTTGTATTGCTTTCTATGGCCTGTAGATGTTTGTTTGTTTAGTGACTTTTCTAAAGTATCTTTGTAAAGTGTGTGTTCTTTGTCATGTTTGATCTCTCAAGTGTCTTCCTATTAGTGTTTGGCAGAATTTCCTTGAATGCCAGGAGCCCTCTCCCACCTACAAAAAAAAAAAAAGGAAGAGAAAAAGAAAACAAACAAGAAAGAAAGGAATCTTACAATCAAACAAATCTTACAATCTTTGCAAATTTACTCTGTGCTGGGGGCACTCATTCAATTCTTAGCAAGGCTGTTTACAACTCTGCCTTATCTTTACTTCCTACATGCACTAAGCCTAGAGATCAGCCAGAGATGAAAGTTTAGGGTCTTCATAGGTCTTTTCTGAGCATGTGGTATGCCCTAGCCATGAATGTCACTTTCTACATTCACCAGAATGTACGGGTTTTGGCATGCCCTAATTTCCCAAAGAAACTCTCTCTCTAGATTTTCTTCCCAGGCTATCAATGCTCTATAGCTTGTTTGAACTTTAACCTTTTGCCCTAGGCAACTGCAGTCTGGTCTTTGCTTTACAATGTTTTTGAGAAATGCCTGCCAATTTTCTACCTTGAATGAGTTCTGAGTTAGGCAAAATGAAGACAAATGCCTTGCCTGAATCATTCAGGTTCATACAAACAATTCTTTGATAATAAAGTCTTCTCTGCTCCCTACAGTTACAGGAAACTGCTTCCCAGCCTGGGAATCTAGGCTACTGTCTTCCAGATTACTGTAAAACCAAGGAGGCTGGGGGAGCAACAGCAAGTAAAAATACCATAATGCTTTCCAATTGTTTTTAAGTTGTTTTTTGCTTGATTAGTATTTGCTTGGTTGCTGTAAACCTTTGACTGTTTCCACTCTTACAAGGTGTATTCTTATTGTTTTTGCTTGTTCTCTAGTTTCTGTGGAGACATGGGTCCTAGATGCCACCTACTCTGCCATTTTCACTGAAGTCACTCAGAGCACTTATTTTTAAAATTACACCCTATGCAGGACCCTGATATATTAAAATTCTGCTTCTTTAAATTGGAGAAATTTAGAATGTGAAGGAGGAAACAGAGTCTACAATCCCCTCATACAGCCACACCTTTCTAGGATTTGTCTTTGGAAGTGTTTCTTTTAAAATCTAAGTATTTTTGATAAACTGCTTGAAAATCAATGATATAAACCCATTTTGCAAATAAGAAAATTGAGGTCCCAAAATGTGAAGTAACATCTTCTAACACCATAGATAGGAAAAGACAAACCTGAGACACAAATCTACGTATTTTGGCTTCTTCTACATTATTCTTTCCACCATGTTTTTCTCTCACCTTTCCTCTAACCCACCCTTTAATTAAGAACTATGACACCAGTGAGTTTCCATTTAATTTTGAAAATAAGAATATGCATGAAATAGAAAAAAACAGATAAGATCCGTGAAATACTATTAAGGGAAGTCAGAAAAGTAACAGATAAATAAAATATTAAGCAAGTTGAAAAGAATTAAGGTGAAGTAGTTCCAGAATAAAAACTAAAGTTTGATTGCAATATTGGACAAGTTTGTACATCCATGCTCTCCAACTTTTTATCTGGTGTACTTTCTACTACAAAATTAACACTAATATTGAAACCTGAGTTTGCCTTAAAAGGCTGAAATAATGAAAAGTTTTCCTGAGAAGGCTGAAATAATGAACTTTTAGTGGCATAAGATACCCACAATTTATATGAGATTTCTGTAATAGTCAAAAGGTTCTACTTCCTCCTCCAACTAATGACACAGATTTCCAATTCTCATTTGGACTCATGAAGTCCTGTGCCTATAATGCTGCACCCCCCACACTCCACACACATCATTAGCTCTTTGAATTATACTTCTCTCAAGGAACTTCAACTTAATGCTGTGAAATTTTCCAAACCCACAGTTATCTTGGCTTACTCTGAACTTTAGTTATATTATTAATATTTGTGTCATTTATTATTCTGTGTAGACTATATAAGGCTCTTGCTCCATTATTTTACTTAGTTAACTTGACCATATTGGGTATTTTATAAACATTACTCATTACCGTGCTACCATTGCTATTTTCCAGATAAGCCTCCACCAAGTCATCATAACAAACTGATAACCAAATTACGCAAAAGTAAAAAACTAAAAGTAAATTAAAAAACCCTAAAATCACATATACAAGATATGTTTTCATGTATACATTTGAATATATTACTGTAGGTTTTTTTTTTTAAAGCAAACTTGTTTTTTGGTCCATATCTTTATACATAGGCATTGAATCGGTACATCATTTCATAAATCTCATTGGAGATAATAATTTAAGATACAAGTACAAATATAATATGGGTTTTAAATCACTACAGCAAATTTGTAAGTGATTTTTACATTTATCCAAAAGCAATGGACTTTTCAATACGTCAAATAATCTTTATCATCTCCTCTAACTTTTCTGCTTTATAATCATTTCTCACATAATCTTAGTTCTCCACAAGTAACACAACATTATAAAGATTGTCTAAATACATGTAAATGTGGAAGATATTCACATTTAAATTCATTCTGAGAATGTAATCATGCATTTTTCTAGGGACTCCATTGTCTGCTTGAAACCAGAACTCCCTCAAAATAGCTTTGCAACTGCTATTCAATATTCATTCACTGGAAATGGTACAATGAGAACACCACATGATGAAACATTGTGCAGAAGGAACCAAATGTTCTATAACTCAGGAATAAAAGTGAATCTCAAAAAATATGCACTAAATTAATAGGAGCATAAATTTATAAAGATTTCTTTTAGCATTTTGTATGGTAGTGTCTCATATCACTACTTTAACTAGAAATGATTCACAAAGTGCTAATTTTTATGGACTGTGAAAAAAGCAGGTGTTCTCTATGAATACTGGTCTTTACTACTACTTTTCTATCTTTTCCTAAACTGACCTCAGCTCTTTGTAGTTGTGGCCACTTTAATTTCCCAATGAAGACTAATAGCAACTGTTCATTCATGTACAGAAAGGAAGAGAGATTTGGACTGCAAGGAAGATATTTCAGCAAACTACAGATTATAGTGGTGATGGTTTCTTTATATGCTAATTAATTTCCCTATTCAAGTCATCTTTATCAGTGACTGAGCAGATCAGTTTTAATAGAACTATTAAATATAATTTATTCCCTTATCAGATAACACTGAACTACACATATGTAAATATAGCAACATTTATCAAATCTGCCAGTAGTTTTAGCTCTTTTATAATTATTGCTATTTACCAGGAGGGTTGATCTGCTGATAGCAACTGAAAATGACTCAAAACTACAAGGTTATTGACCTCAATATTAAGGTTTTATTTTTCTCAGAGAAAAACTTTCTAATACATTTTATTCTTGCTCTTACCTCCAAAATCCCACTATAGTACCTAAAAAAATTCCTCAACCCAAAGTCTAATCTTCAATGTCTATATTCTTAATTCTCACACTTACTACTTAAGATGTCAGGCTAATACTGACATATTCTTGATTCTAAACTCCCTGCCCCTTTCTCTCAATTTCTGCATCTTCCAGAGTTTCTTCATGAAATATTCACAATTACATGCAACAGATGAATCTCAGAATATAATATTAAGGAAAAGATGCCAAATACAAATTAGCACATTCTGCATAATTCTATTGACAAGAGGTACAAAGTAGACAAAGCTAATCTATGCTCTTAGACTTGAGGATGGTAGTTAGTTTAAAACATAGTGATGGGAAAGGAACATAAGGAGAACATCTGGAGCCAGGAAATGTTCTGTTTCATGATTAAGGTGCTGGTTACATGGGTATGTTCAGCTGTGAAAATTCACTGTCGGTTAAAAAACTGCAACAGCAAAAAAAAAAAACAAAAACAAAACTGCAACAGCTTTATGAGGAAATAGTTTTTATTATTTCCATTTGCAGATGGGGAGTCTGAGGTTCTGAGAGGCTGATGCTTGGTCAAGGTTGTACATTCCTTAAGTGGCAGATCTGGGATTGTATCTAAGCTACGTGCCTCCAGGATCCAGGTGCACAACCATTCTGAGGAGTGATATCTGCAAGGAAATTGTGGCTCACACAGGACTTGACAAAGGAGCTTGATATCAGGCCTTTCAAATAATGTATGATATTGTAGCAGATTTCTCTGTGTCTTTTATATTCAGTCTTTAATGGAAATATTTTACTTAGATTGTAATTGTAGAGTTTAATATGAAATATCAACCAGACAGAAAGACTGCATTCTAAATAGCCAATGTTTCTATGCCATAACAAAAAAATTATCAGGATAATGACACAAATCTAAAATACATAAAAATATAATGTGTGATCCAAACTCCTTTATTTAAGAAAAACCTTTACTTGAATGTTTTGTATCTTCAGCATCAACTTTGATGAGATTTTGTCATTATGTGAACACCATGTACGTTTGTTCAGAAAATATTCAAAATATAACTAAAGAAGGAAGATTATCATTCCTTTTGAGACCACAGTTTTCCATAAACACCCAGGTAGATAATGTGTTAATTACTTGAACTAGAAATAAGTTATTGAATCATTTAGACTGTTTTATAAGTATATATGACATTATACATTACATATATATCTTACAAATAAATAAATTGAGAAAAATACCAACTTAATCACTGGTATAAAATAATTGTCATAGATTAATATGTAATTTCTTCTGACTGACTTGTCAACTTTTTGTCACTGAGATGGGAAATGAAATGTTTTATCAGAGTGCACATGGAATAAGTCCTTTCAACTTCCTTGAAAGAAACCTTTGATAAAGTTCTACATGACAGGATGATGAATAGCTGAAAGCTTCAAAAACTCTAGGCATTTTATCCAAAATACTAAAACTAGCTAAATGGATAATGGATATCACTTTCAAAGTGGTTTATGACCACATTCTTTGGTAAGTGTTAAGTGAGGTTTTGTAAGGTCACTCTCTTGAACTCCATAACTTTAAAGGCATAGAAACACTTATATATTCTTAATTGTAAAACTAAAAGAAACTATTATTCATCACTATGATATATTTAATAAAGCCAACCATTATTAATTGAGATCAAGAAATAATATTGTCACGAAAACATTCAAATTATAAATTTACTTTTCATTGAATTTAAAATTAACATATGGGTTTTATGTGATATTCCTTTTAGTATATATTTTAAGGTATTAAATTATTATTTATTGATTATTTATAAAAGATAGCTGTATACAAGTGACATTGTTTGGAATGCAAGGGCATTAACATCCAATATGAAAATGTATGAACTATCAAAATTATATTGAATTAAATTAACTTAAACCCTATTTTTCTCCCTGAATCTCATAAGAAGTATTACAGTATAAAACAAAAAAGGAAAATTCCATTTTCAACCAAACTGAGTTATGGGTACAATTCCAAAACACAAGGTATGAGAAATAGCTCTGCCGGGGTACAGTGAAATGTGGAACAAATGGAAGCAGGACGTGGAGGCGTACAAACCCCCTCTTCAGGATAGGTACCCCTTACCTGAAATGACTATTTCCCAAGAGCATTAACATCTAAAGTATAAAGCAGTCATGGGGAGACCAATAATTGAGAAAAATAGTTCCAGAGTATGACAAAGGAATAGACATTGAGAAGGGGACATGTTGACTTGCCATGTTTATTTAAGGACTGTTTGAATATGGACTATTTGAGGAAATGGCATTTAATCTGAGAACTAAAAGAAAAAAAGAAAATTTAGCTGATAAAAAATGAAAAAGTAGTGGGGAATAAAAAGTCACCAATGGAGAGGATGGTTAAACGATGAATTCCATAAGAACAGCCTTACAAAGGTATGCATGTTCTCCAAGTGAATTGAATATTAAACTGGGTGTCTTTTAAGACGCTCTGGCAGTGCTCTGACTAAGCCAAGCCTTCCTCAAGTTTCCCAAAATGAGTTGCAACCTTGTGTGGTTGCTGCATTGTGATTTAAGGGAGGTTGGCAGTTCTCTATCAAGAAGACCCCTTTAGACCATAAATTGAGCTATGTAAATAATGAAAATGATTAAGTTTTAATCAATGATCTAACTAAATTTGAAACAGATTCATCTATAAATATGGTTGACTACTGACTATTAGTAATCTGGATAACGATACCAGTTCACATACACCAAAGTGGCTGAGAATATGCCAGGCAGAAGGAACAGCTGCAAGGCCCACTAAATGTTTAGAAAAATACAAGATAAAGAGATACTGGAAAAAGTATTTGGCAAAATTTAACACTCTTTCAAGATAAAACTCAACAAATTAAGAATGGAAAAGAATTTAAAGACACCCATGCTGAGGCACATCACAATCAAATTGAAGGTGAAGAAAAAAATCTAGAAGCAAAAAAAGAAAAATGACACATAACATACCAAAAAATAGGGGTGTGATCAAAGACTGGCCTCTCATCATGTGCTAAGAAAGCTGCAGGAGAATGTTTCTACCATTTTGATAGAAACAAACAAGAACATGAACAAATGCTTAACTCAGAATTCTATCTCCAGCCAAAATATAATTCAAGATGAAAGATGAAATACAGCATTTTTAGAAAAAGGAAAGTAGGAGAATTTGTAGCCAGAAGACCTATGCTAAAAAAAAACTCCAAAGGAATTGCTTCAGGCTAAGGGGAAATTAAAGCAATGGAAAAACAGATCCTCTGAAGAAAATTTTAAAAACACTGGAAATAGTATCTGGATAAAGACAAATGATTATATTTTTTGGCATCATCCTTCTTAATTCATTTATAAAACTGTATAAAATCAAAATCATAACATTGTCTTGTGGGGTTTGTGATGTATTTAGATGTAGTTCACATAACTATAACATAAAGGATGAATGAGTATATGGGACTATAAATTTACTAGATGTCTATATTTTATGTGAAGTATTACTTTATTTCCTGTAAGTAGACTGTGAAAAGCTAAAGGTATCAATTTTAATCTCTAGAACAAAAATTATAACACCAACAGAGAAATTAAAATGGAGTTCTAAATATACTCAAAGCAGAAAAGATAGAAACAGAATGAGTAAAAAACAGATAGAGAAAAGTAGAGCTTCAAGATTCTAAAGCAATAATTGACAGAAATAAAAAGAAAAAACAGACAATTCAACCAAAGTTGGAGATTTTAACACCTTCCTCAGCAAATGATAAAACCACTGGATGAAAAATTAGCAAAGACATAGGTCTTAAGAACACTATGAACTACCTTAACTTAATTGATGTTTACAAAACACTACCTCTAAAATGGCAGAATACATGTGCTTTTCAAGTACTCATGGTTTATTTACAAAGGTGGACTATAAGCTACACCTTAAAATCATCTAAATCAATTTTTAAATACTAAAATAATACACAGTACATTCTCCTACCACAGTAGAATTTAATTAGAAATGTAAAAAGTAAGATAACCAACAAATGCTCAAATATTTGGAAACATAATGACACACATAAATTTTCATTGGGTAAAAGAAAATACAAAATATTTTGAACTCTAAATTAACATACATTTATTGTAGTAAACTTACACTACTTGACTATTTAATCTTTTTAATGAATAACTTCCACTACACAGGAAATCTGTTCTCTCTTTATCAGTTACCCTCCACCCTCACCTTTCTCTTTCACACACAAGCATATTCACAATAAAATCACTGTGTAGACATACACAGTTCAAGTGGTTGGAGTCTATGTGACCTGTGATGAAGATCATAAGTACTTTCTATTAAATAGGTCTGTTGTTAAAAATTCATATCCCCAGATGGTCTAATCAAGGAAGTTTACAACTTTATTTTTCCACTAATGAAATTCTTGCAGTAGACAGCCCAAGAAGAACCTTAATATAATGCACACCTCACCTTACATTACACAGCCTAACACTTTCAAATCAGAAACAAGCATAAGACAAACAGAAATTAGTGAAGGATCTAATATTTCTTCATAAATTGATAAAGCATGTAATTAAAATGACATTCTTGAAATAGCCAGACAAAACTATTTCATAGCTTCCAGATAAGCTGCTTCAGTGAGAGTGATAGACAGGCAGGAGAGCCTCCACATTCTTCCTTCCAAATATTAAGAAGCAGGGGGTTGAATATATACTTCCACAAAACTGACATTTTATTTTAATGGATGTTACAAAGACCATTTAAAAGGAGACAATGTCCTGTAGTAAAAATGGTTCAGTTACAAAGAATCATGGAATGATAGAAGCAGAATCATTAATTACAGAGAGACCTGTAATTAAATCATGGTTTTATTTTTTTATTAGCTATAGATGATTATACCAACTTCTTATGGTTCTTTTGTCTCATACTTTTACGTGGTAGTCAAACACTGTAACTTTCCACCCCGTTTCCTTTCAGATAACAGTAATGGTATATCTATAAATGATGGAGATAATAACAGCTGCCTTATTTAACAAGGAAAAAACACAAGGAAAAAAATTACTTGAGCTCCAACAATATTCCAAATATACAAGAGAGATATCTTACCTACAGGTTACTGTAAGAATTAATTAAAATAAGATTTTAATTAACCTGGAATATAATAATAAATACCATATATTCAACTGACAAATCAACAAATATTTATTTGGTGTTTATTATGTGGCATACACATATCTAAGTGCTGAGGATAGAGAATTGCATAAAAGGAAGAAAGTTCCTTCCCTCATGTCCTAAGTTTTACTCAATGGGTTTATAAACAAATGTACAATACCTCCACAATGTAATGACAGGCTACGATAGGTGTGATAAAGAATAATAAAACAGTATATTATTTAGAACTATGAGGGAAAGCTTTTCTGAGGTGGTACAGAAATTGAATGTTTTAAAGGAATAAATCATAAATGTGTCTGGGGATGTACACATTTTCCAAACAGAAGAAACAGCAACTGCAAAGCCTTATGGTAGGAGTAACCTAGGAATTTTCAAGAAACAGCAAGGTCAGTATGATCAGCGCACAGGAAATAAAGGATAATTATAGAAAAGCATACAGATCACATAATTCCTTGTATGCTATAGTAATTACTTAAGATTTATTCTAAATGTGATTAGAAAGCCACTGGGAGATTCTAAACAGAAAAGTGACATAATCTGACATGTGTACTCTAAAATGGTTACTCTGGCTGCTCCTTTAGAATACACTCTAGAAGTTGTTCAGGGAGTGATCAACTGACATTATCCAAGTAGAGATGATGACTTGTACTAAAATGGATTCTAAGCAAGCAGTGACTTGTAGTTGGATTTGGAATATATTTTGATAGTACAGTCAATAGGATTTGCAAATTAGTCAGATGTGGGATTCTGCCCTTGAGTAAATGAGTGAATGTTGATATCACTTATTGATAGGGGTAATACTGGGGATAAGAGTAGATTTTAGGTGGTGAAAACAGAGTTAAAATTTTGTAGTACTGAGTTTGAAACATGGTTATTTTCCAAGTGAATTTGTCACATCTGCTATTAAATATATCAATCTGCAGTTCAAGAGTGAGGTCAGGGATGATTACATACATTTGAGATTCATTAGTACTGAGAGACTATTTAAAGCCATGGTAATACATGAAGCCAACTATAAAATAAGCAAAAATGGATGGCAGAGAGGATCAGAGACCTAGCATTAAGGCTCTCCAAACAGTTAGAAAAATGTGCAAAAGCTGTGATTCGGATTTCTTTTTGCGAAAGTAAAACAGTCATTAAGCATGAGTAGAAGCATCTAGTATGACAGGAAGAAAGCTAGGAGAGTGCTTTGTCTAGAAAATTCATGAACAAATATTTTTAGAAGGAGTAATAAACTTTGAGGAATTAGGCTGAATATTCAAATAAGATGAGGACTATAAATTAACTATCATTTGGCTATGTAGCAGCACTTGGTAACCTTGATCAGAATTTTTTCAAAAGAGTAATGGGGATAAAATAAATGAACTAATAAATTCATTAAATTTTGTGTGAGTGGATTCAATGTATTCCATTTCCCTATCCATAATGAATTGCTACAGAAAGGGGAAGCAAGCTATTCAACTTAAAAGATAAGCAAGGTGACATTTATTCCAATTTCTGTGGAAAAGCATCTGAGTCTTTTACTCTCAGAATTGCGCTGTGAAGATTTGAGGACAGCAACAATTCTTTTATATAATGTGGGAACATCCCGAAGTCACCATGTAGATTGGATATGGTATGTGTATGTGACAGGGGGACAAGGAGATACCATACGTATTCTGAAGAGTAGGCCTATGTTAGGAAAGCAGAGGTAAAAGATGGAGAGAACCTTGGCCCTTTTTATGTCATTTGAACTACCAGAGAAAGCTGTGTCTAATGAGCCTACATCTGAGCTTTCACTTCTGAGTATCAACAAGTTTTTTCTTGCTTTAAGTTACTTGAATTTGCCTTAACAACATAACAAAATAACAACAACAAAAAAACTTAATTGTTATAAGCATCGCGTACTGCATTTCACTGAATCAGACTCTAGAGGGTGTTAATATATTTTTCCATAAAATAAATGACAAATATGAGTTGACTAGCAGCAATTTTAAGATGCCATACCATGTAAAATTAATTCCAATATCTGTGGTTTAAAATGAAAAAATTTCGTGTCCTAAAGTCAATCAAATATGGTACATGGTCCACACTTGTCATATATTACATTTAAAGAGATATTATTACCTTCAAGTTTACACAGCTCACAAACCGTATGGATGATCAATAGCTTCTTGGGGAATGAATGATTTCATGAGTTGTAGAGATCATTTTGTGTGTATTTTTCCTTAGCGAACTAGATAAGGAACTGGAGAAGGAACAGTGAAAAGGAGGCAAGGAAAGCTAGGAAAATATCTAATTAATTTAGGCAAGTGTACACCTTTTAAAATATACAACTATCAAATGAAATAGGTAAACTTCAATTATACCTTACTGTAAACTGCACTAATATAAACTGGGGCAGAATCTTTCAGAGAATACACATTTGAAAGAGCATAAATCAGCTGTGGAAGTTTTATCAGCAAAAAATGCATGGAAAAATTGGGAGCAAAAGAAAGGCATAGAAAATTTAGAGGCAATTAATTGTGTGAAAATAAATGAATGCTAAGATAGTTGACACCAACTGGTAACCTTTAGTATGCAAAGATGTTTTGTTTGACTAATTTTTAGCTAAACCAATGTTAAAAAACTAGATGATATCTACTTCCATTGGGATGGGAAAGACGTGAAAAACCTTTACACTTATGGTAAAATTAGGGAAAAGTTGATGATCTAAAATATATACATTTGTATGAGAAAGAATACTCAAGCATTTTGAACACAAGTTCTGAGTTGGCATTCATACATGGATACTTGAATCATCATAGTCCTTCAGTTTATAGTTGCAACAGATGGAGACAAGGGTATAAATGAATTTGTGTCTATAATTCTTCTCATAGTGAGTCCAGTGACTCCATAGAACTAACTTGTTATTATTTCCCTGTTGTCTGAGTATACAATCGGAGTCACATAATTGGCTACTGGAGTAACCCCTGCATAGAGTCCTTGGCCTATAGTGGTATCTACCTCCTTTTAGCATCTGAAACTACCAACCCTCCACTCCTGGCCAGGATGGTAAATGCAGAATAATTTTATATTTCAGGGGAGCTATAGAGAGTAGGCTACTCTTAAAGATCTAAAGGATGCAGGAAGATAGTCCCTATCATTCTTCATATATCCATTTAATTCACTAGTTTGTCCCTGCAGAAACTGAATAGATCTTGGAGAATGACTATGGACTATCACAAGTCAACTAAATAGAAGCTTTATCTTCCACCCTGTCAGATACCGTATTATTGCTAGAGTCAATTAAGAAAGCCTTCAGAGTACCTGCCTCTTCTTGCTTGCCCACTGTCTCCTATCCTCTACCAAAATAATGTACAAAGAGATCTGAACCATCTAGTCATACTACAGAACATCACATTGATCCAATATATTAATGATAGCATGATGACCCTGGAGGGCAAGCAAGAGTGCCTAGTATGCTAGAGGTCATGGAAAGCAAGATGCACACCAGAGGGTGGGCAATAAATCCTATAAGACTCAAAGACTTTGCACGTCAGTAATGTTTCCAGAGGTTCAGTTGTCAGGAGTGTGTCAGTAAATCCCAATCTGAAGTAAAAGGTAATTATTACTTCCTACAACCCCTATTATGAAGAAGGAAGCACAATCTTAGTAGACCTCTTTGTGTTCTGGAGGCAACTTACTCCACAGCTAAGAATACTGTTTCTGCCAGTACCCTGGGTGATACAGAATGATGCCACATTTGCAGATGACTGAGCAAGAAAGGACTCTACAAGGAAGGCAGAAGCACTGATCTAGCTTCTCAACTAATGAAGCAGTGGGAGGCTTTCTTGGATCTCTCCTACTGTCAAGAAAGTTTAAGTGCATAGAATTAGGGTAGAGAATAAACTGAGTTTATTAAAAATAGCTCCAGTGACTTTAGGGAAAGAGGTTAAGACTTTGTCTGGTTCCCCCATTCCCCCGGCAACATCCTGTCCCTATGCTTCTGCATAAAGTATAATAAAAAAGCACTGGAGAAAGAATATGTCCCATTTAATAGTTTTTAATCACTGTTCATTGGGAAGTGAATTCACATGTCTTTTCTGGTCTTTTATCATATAGCATCAAAAGCAAGAGGCTCCAGAGTCTCTAATCTGGAGAAGGTATATTTTCTATTTTTCTTGGTTCTCTCACAATTGGGTGGCTCAAGTCAAATATCCAAATACCTTCTAGCTCTGTGCTTGGTTAAATTTCCCAACCACAGAATTGTGATTTAAGACCTTCATTAGTATTATATTTTGAAGCTTTACACAGAGCAGTGTATATTACTTACATTGGTTTAAAGATAATTAGACCTATCTGTTAAGAGTAACAAAGTATTATGCATGGTACAAATGGTTGTATTAATTACGTAATGTTGGGTTTCTTTTTATTTTCTGTACTTTATGTTTGACTTCTTGGGGTCTTGATGACCCAGGAGAGACTGCCCCTTCCAGAGCTAGCAAATTACTCCCCTAAGTGTGCCTTTTTATGCAAACCAAGCAATCCAGAGCCCATATTCCCCATCTACCCCCTTTATTGGGCTCTCATAAGGTTCTACACTCCCTGACAATACTCTCTGCCCTAATCACCCAGGCACAGGTACCAGACAACTCAGGACAGGCCCTATACTCCAGAGCCTGCTGAAATTACTTAAACTAACCAATCCTAAACCTGCTTAGCCTACTAACTGCCTTGCCCAATCCTTCCAAGGAAACCACCATAAAGATCCACATTCTCCCCTTACTTCCTCTGCATTGTGACCAACCCTAGTTCTTCCTCAAGTGGCCCTGTATGGTGTGCCATACTGCCTGCCTCTAAGGAACTGTGAGTAAAACCTTCTTCCTTCATAACAGTGACGTCTATGTCTGTATATCTCATCATGCCTGATTAAAACAAATCCCAAGAACATTTTAACACGGGGATTTATTAGATTACTCTGTATCCAGAAAACTGGGTTTGAATTCTAAGATTCGGAATAGATGTATCTTGCTACCTGTTTTTCAATTTTTTCAATTATGAAATGAAAATCCTTAATAGAGGTAAAAATTAGAGTAATAATAAGTGAATATTGACTTAAGCAACCTAAAAGTTAATGGTGTCCTGTGAGGTTTATTAATAGGTATCAGTATAATTTATGACACTAATAGTGCAAAGAGTGGGGGAATTATTTAAGTTGGATTAAGTAATAGTTTCTAGCATTGCTTAGTAAGTAGCCAAATTGAGATAGACTGTAGTAAGTCTATGATTACCACTAAAAGTAGAATAAAAATCATATAAATAAAATTATAATAAAGGAGAATTGAAAGAATAAAAGGTCAAAGAACAGATGAAACAAATAGAAAAAGGTTTAAGGTGGTCCATTTCAACTTAATCCATCAGAAATTACATTAAATATAGATAGAGTAGCAAGTTAATGAAAGGGAAATATTGTCAAGCTAGATTTTTTGAAAAGGAAACCAATGAACATATTTTTTTACAAGAAACACTACTGCACAATGACACAGAAGTATTGGAAGAAAAGGTTTGGAAAAGGTCTACAAAAGGATCAAAAAAGTGTGAATGAAGAAATTAGATGTTCTTGAGAGAACTGACTATTGAATTTAACAAAAGGGATGTAGAAAAATAGTGCTAAATGGGCAAGGTGAAACAGAGCATTGGGTACACTGAAGAACAGAGATACCTGTTTAACCAGCATTCTAGAGAAAATAAAAGGGGACTGGACTGTGTGTACAGTGGACAGGTTAGCTTTTCATCCCAGCAGGAATATTTGATTGTCCATTTTCACCATGAAGCATGAGACAAGTTTATCAATTAAAGATATTCGCTCCAGCCTCAATCAGCTGCTTTAAGTGTAGGCATGAAATAGGCAGATAATTGGGTATAACCTGAGTTGGAATTTTGTTAGATGAGTGTGGCAGACAAAGGGATAATAGGGTCAAGGTTTTTGCAAGTGAGTGATTATAGATCTGAACCATGGAATCTTAGCTGAAAAATAGAAAAATAAAGTTATAATTGAGGGTAAAAATAGCTAGAACTGGAGTTCTTAACTAACATGTTATACTTATTACATTGTAATAGATACATTATTTTCATATACATATGCAGAGTAGAAGAGCATATATTGATCAAAATAAATGGTGAGCATCTATAATATAATAAAATACATTATTGAACATTACTTATTTGCATAGCAACAAAAATAATGCTTGAGTAAAAACATGCCTCAAATAATATTTAGAAATGGGTCTAACTGTTCTAATTTACCTCATACTCCTTAAGTGAAGAATATCAATACTTGAAGGTTTATTTAATCTAATATAGTTTATGGAATTTATTTGTTTCTAAGTACTAAATAAATATGTGTTTGCATAGATAGTCCCTTATTATCTTAAGATATTTGGAAACAGTCTGGGCTTTACACTAGTCTTAAAGATTTCTAGCATTCAATAAATGTTAAATAAAGCAGCACTCAAAATGCCTAAATGGATTTTAAAAAATAGATTTAACAAAAGGATGGAGAAAAGTTTTGCTAAATGGGAAAGTTAAAATAAGGCACTGAATACACTTGAATTTGTTAACATGATGAGTTTGGTTAATTTTTTTAAGTCTTGGTTTTGAAACCCTCAAAAGTTGTGATTTTAACCACAAATATTTTTCCACATAAATTTATCCCTTTCCCCAGTGTTAGTTAAATATATTTCTTTATATAAAGACTGAGATAAATATTATATATGAGGTCAGACATTATTGAAGCCAGGATTATAAGGAAAAAAAAGCTCAAATCTTGTGGCTATTTGAACATGCTGCTTACATCCTGATGTCTCCCTTAATCCCAAATGTTATTTTCTAATCAAATGATAATTGGTTTAATAAGCCAGTTATGGTTTTGTGATTAGAGATTAGTTTGCTAGAAAACAAGATAAATTAACATTTAATTGATTGCTTCTCTCTTCAGTTGTAGTTTTTAGATTTAATAGATACTTAACAGAAAAAAAAAAGAGGAAAGATTTTTTGTCCTATTCTTTTAGAAAATACTTTGAAATATTGTGCTATGTGGGGATAAGACTACTGTGTAAGCAAGCCTGATAAAAAAAGAACCGAAAATTATCACATATTTTAAACTACAGTACAAAAGGTAACCCACAGTTTGACCACTGTAATACTGCTTAGGAGTGAATTCTTAGACTCTGGTTTGGATCTCGGCTCCAGCACACACTAGTTGGGTGCATTTGTTAATTTACTCAACTTCTGTAAACTTTAGTTTGCTAATCTCTAAATTAGAAGCAATGATAATATCTATATCTGATAATTGTTCTGACATTTAAATAACATATTCCATATCAACTGGTTAAGTGCAATGCCTGATTCATAGCGCGAATGCTATAAATGAAAGCTATTTTTGTTATTACGATATTAGAATTAAATAAATAAAATTAATTCGTGGGTCTTAGACACTCTCCTGGCACAGAATGTGAAAAAATAGGGCCTTTGTTGACATTTTCTCGAATCTGTATTTAATAACCTGTAATGTATTAGCTCAGTGTATATTTATACTATATTTATAGAAGAATTGTTATATTGAATAGATTAAAATAGCATTTCAACAAGTTAAACCATCTAGAAATAGAATAAGTTATTGTAAGTATATGTAGTAACATTTTAAAAATCTCATATTTTCTTTTAATGCATAATATACTAGCAAACTATTATATTTTTATTGTTATAATTTACATACAAAAATTCAACCTAAATGAATGTATAGTGTGATGGATTTTAAAAATGAATGTAGTCCTGCAACCAAATCACAACTGGTTTATATATACCAGTCTCATCACTCCCAAAATTTCCCTTGTTCCCTCTGGAGTCAATCTTCTTCCCCCAGCACAAGACCCTGGCAACCAGTAATACGTTATGCTTTTAAAAAAATGTTTAGAGTTGAGATAATTTTACAATTACACAATGTTACGAATGTAATATAAAGTTCTTACATACCCCTCATCCATCTTCCCCTCATGTTAACATCTTAAATAATCATAGAACAATGATGAAAACTAGGAGAGTAATTTTGGCAAAATATATTAAGTAAATAACATAATTTACTGAAACTTCACCAGTTTTTCTATCAGCTTCTATTCCAGGATCTAATCTCCTGTCCCATTTTGCATCTAGTAATATGCCTAATGGGAGAGATCTTTATGAACATGCAAGCATTCTGCTTCTGCTTAAATTTCTGCACACTAATTTTAGCAACCATCAGATCTACCTCATGGTAGTCATTGCTGTATATGTTAATGGTGATTTCTGTTTTCCTCATTCTTTTCCTGCACTCAGAATTTTATTGAGAATAACATATATTTCAATATCATCGGCTTTACCAAACTAAGAAATACCTCAACACTTACATAATTTCTCATTTAAATTTATAATGCGTGCAAGTGATTAGAGTATAAGACTCCAATGAATTCAAAGCCTAAATTTGGATCAGCTCAACCTTTTGCAAATAGTTGAGTGAAATAATCTGCCATGTTGTTGTCAATACTGTCAGTCTTCCATGTTTCCAAAGGAGGTGGGGATTGATATCTTGAAAGCCCTAATTTTGCTAATCACTTATAAAAATAAAAATACTCCCCATTCATTGAATGTGTCTTCAGTGCCAAACATTGCACCTGCCTTAAGTACATATATTTTTTCCATTTAATTCTCATAAGTAATAATTAGTGGGTGAAAAATATAAGACTTTCACATATATAAGGAGTAGAATGTGGACTAAGCAACATATCTTCTCAGAAAAAATTAATAATTAATAAAATGCCTAACAGATTACAATGCTGCAAAGCAATTCTGATACCAACCACCTGGATTTAGTGCAAACTTCACAAATTAAGGATACAGTCCCTAATAGACTGTCCTCACTTCAGATGCCAGCCACAGGTTTGAGGGTCCCCAAGCTACTCACATTTCTGACAAATCAGGAACAAATTCAGGAGTTCCCACAACCCCTTTAGGTTTGATAATTTGCTAGAGTAACTCTCAGAACCCAGCAAAGTGCTATGTTCATGATTACAGGTATATTTTAAAAGATACAAATCAGAACTATCCAACTGAAAACACACATGGGCAAGGTCTGGGAGGGTGTGGAAACAGACAGCATCACACCCTCTCCTTGTGGCATAAGGATATGTCACGCTCCCAGCACATTGATGTTTCATTAACCAGGAAGTTCACCCAAACTTCAGCATCCAGAGATTTTGTTGCAGGAAAGTGGGGCCAGAGAGGATGGTCACATCCCAGGTCTCAGGTGAGTCCCTGGGATGGGCTGCCAAGTATGGATTCTTGGCTTCGCACAGGAAAGAATTCAAGAGTGAGCCATAGTAAAGTGAAAGAAGGTTTATTCAGGGAGATAGATACTCCACAGACAGAGTGTGGGCCATCTCAGAAGGCGACAGGCCCCAGGGTACAGGGTTGTCAGTTTTTATAGGGGTGGGTAATTTCATAGGCTAATGAGTGGGAGGATTATTCCAAGTATTTTGGGAAAGGGGCAGAGATTTCCAGGAATTGGGTCACCACCCACTTTTTGGCCTTTTATGGTCAGCCCTGGAACTGTCATGGCACCTGTGGGTGTGTCATATAGCATGCTGATATATTACAATGAGAATATAATGAGGCTGAAATTCCACTGGAATTCAGTTGTCCACCATCTTGAACTTAATTGGCTCTAACCAGTTTATGTTGTGTCCTCAACGGCTATGTCATTCTTTTAAAGGTTGTACCCTGCTCCCTTCCTGTCTCAATTTTATTTGGATTTTATTTTGTTGTTATGACTGGTTGAATCATTGGCCATGTGGCTAACTCAATCTCCAGGTTCATTCCTCTATCTGGAAGAGTTTGGGTTGATATCATCTGGCTCATATTTGGTCTCTCTGGCCTGACCAGCCTCCATCCTGAGCAATCTCATTAGCTTAAACTCAGATGTGGTGCAAGAGCTCACCCTAAACAATATTCTCCTGACACTCAGAAAATTCTAGGGATTTAGAAGTTATCACCCAGGAGCTCAGGAGAAGGACCAGAACTATTCTTTAATATACAACAAGATTAACAGACGTTAGCATCTGAGAGAGGGATCTTAAAAGCAAGCTTAAAAAATAACGTTGAGATAAACACCAAGGAGATTAGAAAGTTTATGCCAAACATATAATTTACCATTGCACATTGTGGGTTGAGGGGGAAGGTAATAGGGAAACCACAAAAATTACAGATTATCTTTAGACCCAGGAATGATGAATAAACGGAGCTAGTGTTCTAGAGTATAAATGCCATGATTTTCTCCTTACCTGAAAATTATGTAAACCCAATATATAATCTAGTCTCCTTGATGACATAAAAGAAATGTGTCTCTAACTCACCAACAGCCAAAGGTTTTGAAAAAATTTTGAAGTAGCTTTAGAAAATATGAAAAAATATTGAAGCAATTAAATAAAAAAGTGAAGAAAAAAGTTACAAAGAAAAGGAATCAAACAAACAAGAGGCTGACACTGTATGTCAACAAGTGTATGCAGCAAAAATAAAAGTGTCTTGATCGTATGATACCAGAATGATAACCTTATCTTGGATATAAACATTCTACCTTTTGAAAAAGCAACAGCCATTAATAAATACAAAGGAAAATATTTGGTATCAGCAATTTAGTCAACACTTAAAAAGAAGGTATATATTATGATGCTCAACCTATCTTCCTATGCAGCAGTTGAGGAAAATCAGGAAAAGAGTCAGTGAACTTGAATTTAGATCAATAAAAATTATCCAGTTTGAAGAAGAGAGAGAAAATAGTTTTTAAAAAATAAACTGAGCTTCAAGGGCCTGTGGGGCAATATTAGAATGCCTAGTACAAGATAACAGAAGGTTTTGTGGGGGAGAGAAAATAATTTTTCCTCTTCCCTTCTAGGCTCTTGGCTGAGATCTCCCCTATAATAAAAGACAGATTAACAGGAGAAAAATAAAACAGAATTTAGTAACATCTATACTTCCTTTCTGCGTAGGAGAGACCCAGGAAAACTCAGTAACTCCCTAAAATGGCCCAAGCCATCACCTTAAATACCATCTCCAGCTAAAGATAAAAGAAGATTTGGGGGAAGGAAGGCCAATTAGGGGGATTACCAGGAAAAGCACAATGAACAAGGATATGGTTGTTATGCAGATTTAAGTCAATGCCTTCTCCCTTGATAAATTTCTAGAGATTATAGTCGCCCTTCTCTCTCTGGTACAGAGAGGGAGACACCCTTACAAATGGAGATTTCCCTTATAAATGTGAATGTCTCTTACAAAAGGGTAACTTCTACTCAGTTTTTAGAGCTTTTCCTATGTCTGCTGTTTCTTAAAAATAATCAACCTAAAATAATTCTTATGCCAAAGAGGTATATTTTGAAGTAGTATATTATGTTCCCCTTCAGAACCATCTTAGGTCAGCCACAAGCACAAAAACAATGGCATTCCTAGACCTTTCTATCACAGAAGTGAAAGACAAACTGAAGGAGGGTGTTGTGAGAATAGCTAAGATACTCTGTGGTATTACTGCCTCTGTATCCATTTTATTTGGTCAAGTGGCCTGCAGTGACCTTAACCTGACACTAGCCCTTCATGCAAGTATGTACCCTAGATAGCAGCCTGCAGAGTCACAAGTAAATGTAAGTTCCTGGGACTTACCCAATACCCTTTGTGATTGACAGCCTCTCCTGCCTCCCAGTGCCTTCCCGTTTTGCATACTTAGATAAGATCCCTGGGGGACTTATCAAAACCCCGCTTTTAGGGTTTGAGTTGGCCAGTGTGGCCTTAGCCCAGGAACCCCAAAGCACTGCACCCACAGACCTTAATAAAGGCATGCGCCTCCTTGAGATATGTGAGTACTTCCTCCAGGACCAGTAAGTAGTAAACTTCTTTATTTCAGTTTCTCTTTCTCTTTTGTTGTTGAACCATCCAGAACCCTGTGTTTCACCTAACAATCATTAATTTGACAAATTTATGACAGAGGGTTAGGAAAATAACCTAATGCCAGGACCCAAAGCCCAAGCAATGATTGGGAAGCCATAGAAGCAAAAGATATCTACTCCTGGGGGAGGGGTAGGAAGTAAGCCTTATTTTGTTCTGAGTCACAGGCTGCACTCTGCTACCAGAAGAGGAGTAGAACCAGAAGGTCTCTGTCCGGGAGGGAGAGAAAAAAAGATTGTACTGTTAAAAGAACAAAATTCAACTGAGTAAATTTGAAAATCTAAATGATTTCATTAAATGATCCATGAGTTTTCCCACATCCCATTTAGCAAGTAGAAAGAATCCTGAGCAGCTGTACAAATGGAAGGCTTTCATAGGCCAAATTAGGCAGGGACAAGGAAAGAGCAGATTACCTCATCTTTCTTTAGGGGATGAAAAGAGCCTATCAGATGGATTACCTCAACCAGTGCTGACCAGGAAACTCCAGACTGACTGGTTAAGATTACATTCCTGAGAGGGTCCAAAACTTCAGTTAGGTTAGATGTTAAGTCTTGGTTTTCTGACATGGGGCTTAGCACAAGTGATTTCATTTTTGGGCCTGTTCTTTCTTTTAACAGTACCTATGAGGCTATAAAATTAATATATAGATAATACAATTTTTCATTTATTGAGCACATTTGCAATACTAGGTACTAGGATTTTCATGTCGAGGATTTCAATCCATACAAAAACACACGGTTAGATGTTAACCCACATTGTAAATTGATAAGCTAAGGATCAGTAAGTTTAGGTACTTTCATGATGTTCCAATATAAGAATGGGGATAGAGCTGCAACTTAATCCTTGGTGTATCTGGATTCAAAGCCCATGCTCTTTTGATTATTCTCTGCACCCCACTACCCAACCTCCTTTGATACATAGTTGAAGGAGAGTTTTTCAAAAATGGTGAAGAAAGCTTTTAGCTTCTGGAAAACAGAAAATAGTGGAAGTAAAAGATGTAGAAATAATATTTTAGAAGATAATCAGAGTGCTTGAGGTCATTAATAACGATAGAAAAACATCACTTTTATCAGAAGGTTAAGAACTATTGCTTGAGAATGGTGGAAAAAAACAGAAGGCTATCAGGGTGAAAAGTTAAAAACTGAAGTTTATTTTTGAAAATCTTTCTTTTCTCTATGAAACAAGTAGGGCATAGCCTAAAAATGACAGGCAGAGAACTAAATGGAAAACTGGAGAAAAGCAGTGAAGTGTGATTTTTATCTGTTGAAGGTTATAAGAACAAGATTTAACCAAAAATATACAAAAGAACTGGTATGTGGCATTAAGAGAAAGGGAAGCAGAATTTGCCACCTCAGAAGATGCCCCTTTGCATAAGGATTATTTTAGGCTGATTGATCTTAAGAAACAGCAGACATAGGAAAAGCTCTGAAAACTGAGTATAATTTACCCTTTTGAAAGAGACATTTACATTTATAAAGGAAATCTCCATTCACAAGGGTGTCTCCCTCTCTGTACCAAGAAGTGAAGGAAGACTCACTCCTCTAGAAACTTTGATCACTGGAGAAGTCAGAGACTTTTATCTGCATAACAACAATATCCTTGCTTACTGTGCTTTTCCTGGTAAACCCCTTACTGGCCTCCCAGCCCCCTACAACACCTTCTTTTATCTTTAGCTTGTGGTGGTGAAACCAAGCAGGACCCTATGGGGCTCCTGGGCCTGGAAGCTTTTCTGTGTCACCAGTTTCTTGTTTGCAGGGAATAGGCTCCAGCCTCCATGATCTTCCCTGTGTTCCAAAGGGCAGATTCAAACAACTGTTAGTCAGGAAAGGGAGCGGGTGCAGAGACAAGGGAGGAGCAGCCAAGAAACAATAGTGCAGCCTTGGGGCAGGATTCTGGTTCTGCCTCAAGGGATACACATAATAATATCTTTGAGCTCTTTACAGAACTAAAACCCTCAACAAATGGAAGATGTTAGCATTCTTCATTTCTGATTAAAGGAACCAGAGAAGTTCTTCAAGAGACCCCGAGTCCATATTAAAGCTATGCAGGCCCTGCACACACCCTGATCCTTATCAGCAACCCCACCCTTGAACCATTGCTATAAAACTCCTCACCAAATCCCTCCAAGTTGGGACACACAGTTTTGAGGGGCATGAGCCTGCTGTGTCCCCCTTTGCCTGGCAAAGCAATAAAGCTATTCTTTTCTACTTCATCTAAAACTCTGTCTCCGAGTTTTAATTCAGTACTGGTGCACAGAGGCCAAGTTTTCAGCATCAGTGGTATTTAAGGTGATGGCTTGGGCTATTTTAGGGAGTTACTCAGCTTTCCTGGGACTGTCCCATCACACAGGAGGAATACATGTTATTAAACTGTTGTTTGTTTCTCTCCTTTTATTCTGTCTTTTTTCTACAGAGAGTGTCTCAGTCAAGAGCCTAGAAGGGTAAAGGGAATATTATTTTTCATCCTCAACAAGAGCTACAGAGAAGTCATGCACTCACAGTATCAGAAATGTCTAATTCTTATTAATAACTCACCACTGGTTTAATCCTAAAGTTTATTATTATTATTATTAAAATGATTGCCATTCTTTATTTCTTCAAATGCTATCATGTTTCCCATGTGATACATAAAAGCTTCCTTTAAGCAATTCTGTAAGACCAATTTTTTTTCATATTTTAAAAATAACTGTTGAGGAGGAAGAAAACTCTCCTCTACAATTCTAGGTTCTTCTGGCTCATCTAAGAATTAAATTGATGTGAGACAGATTAACAGGAGAAAATCAAATTTAATTTTATATGTACAGGAATCCCACATACATGGGACAGAACGGTAAAATGAGGTATATGTCATCCTGAGCTAAGAAATGGGATAGAAGCCTGGGACTTCCAAGGACAGGAGGGTCATTCACAGGATGATTTAAAAAAAAAAAAAAAAAAAGAGCAGGTGTTTAGTAATTAGATGTTTGTCCTGCCATACAGATGGAGCCACTTAGATAAAATTTATCTCTGGTAATAACTCTTTTCTGGGAAAAATTCCCAGTTTAAGCTCTTCTAGGCAGTTAAGGGAGGGGCAGTATTTTCTCTTGAAACTGCAGGGTCTCAGTTGCCTTTAGTTCAAAATAATCCTCATACAAAAGTGTTGCATTTTGGTAAGGCTTGTTCTGAGCCCCTGTGTAACTTAGCCTAAAAACATGTGAACTTTATAAAAGCACAGTGTCAAATAAAATAAATAAAAACTTGAATTCTTTTTTGTTTTTTTAAATTTATTTATTTTATTTTTATTTTTGGCTGTGTTGGGTCTTCGTTTCTGTGCAAGGGCTTTCTCTTGTTGCGGCGAGTGGGGGCCACTCTTCATCGCAGTGCACAGGCCTCTCACTATCGCGACCTCTCTTGTTGCGGAGCACAGGCTCCAGATGCGCAGGCTCAGTAGTTGTGGCTCACAGGCCCAGTTGCTCCACGGCATGTGGGATCTTCCCAGGCCAGGGCTCAAACCCGTGTCTCCTGCATTGGCAGGCAGATTCTCAGCCACTGTGCCACCAGGGAAGCCCGAAACTTGAATTCTTATCACCATAGAGCTCCACTGTGAATGATTTCTCAGCTCTTTACCACATCAGTGAATTGTCCCATCATGTTCTATTTGCATAGTCAGGAATCAATCTCTGAGTCTCTTTTTTTTACCTTTATTTTAATTCTATCTTTTGTTCAATTTCTCTGATTTGCTCTCTTTGGGGTTCATTCTCAGCTTAGGCTTCATTTGTTGGCCTATCTACCAGATGATCTGCAGAGATACCAGTTTATATTCCATGGCTTAGCAACCTCATGGCAAAAAGAAGACTTCTTTATAGAGAGTTCAAATCAGATCTATGAATTGGATCTTATTTCATAGGTTGTAGTGCTAACAGATTAAAGTCTTTATACAGTTCAGATTGATCCATCCAATTGAATAATTGAAAACTTGGAGAATCTAACAGATTTTTAGTTCTCTTAATTTAGCACCCTGTTTGCAACTAGGTGATTTTACATTATGAATAAATGGTTATTTAAGCTATATTATATAAATTTGCACCACTTAATATATTTTAATAATTCTTTAAATAAAAATTGAAAAAGAAATTTGTTTTCAAATTCAACTCTGGAATTTGAAAAATGAAAATGAAAAATGTTTTGAAGTAAAATTTGAAAAAAAATTAAAAACCAGAAAAATGAATGCTGTTGCCCCTCTATTTCCATTATTCTCCTTAAGGTGAGAGCTCAAATTAGGATTTGGATTAAGTTGGGAAAGCTTTTAAACATCCACTTTTGTGTTTACTGTTCAACATCTCTATATCAATTTCTTACAATCATTCAAGAAAAAATAATTCTCTAGAAGAAGATATCCAGGATGCTCTGCATATTTTTATGTATGTAGGAATAGCCAATGGTTTAGCCTAACAGACAAGTGATAGGTAGATAAAACTCAGTGGAAAAGTATTCATTGAATAAGCAAAATTTCCTTCTATCTCACTATTTTATAACTCTAAGTTCCCCCCTGGCTTTGGCAAAAGCTATGAGTCAGTCTTTATTTTTTTTTCTTTTTTATTAATGTTGCTTTGGGGGGATTGTTAATTTAAAATAGGTAAAAGGAGAGAAAATTTCAGGACAATTTATATTCTAAAAGAGAAGACATGGAGGAAAATACTAGGTAGAAGATGAAGTTAACATGAGTGCAAATTGATGGTAAATTTATCACAGCCTATTTTTGAGGTTGTGCTGTGCAATTGTTAATGAAGCTAACCTGTGCATTTGTAAGGAATAACAACTATTTGTCTCACTCAGTCCTCCTTATTCGTTCTTCTGGCACATATGCCCTATTTTGGGGGAGAGCTGCTCCCACTTCTCATGCAAAATCATATAATTCTTTATAAAATTTGTCAATCATTGTATCTTACTTCCCAGAACTAAAGATTGGGCAAATAAATTGACAAACAAGTAAGAAATTACAAGTTAGAACAGACTGTATAAGACTAAAATAGTGATTATTATTAGTTTGGGGAGGATTAGAGCTCTTAAAAACAAGAATAAAGAAAGCAAAAGAGTTTATCACCAGAAATAAACATAATGTGTTCATACTGTAAGCAAAGAGTATAAAAAGACATCAACTAATTTGACAGCAAAATCATAAGTCATAGAGATTGTGAAGAAAAGAAAAATTAAAGGCTAATCTCACCATTAACTTGGATGCTATATATCTAAATAATAATAGTAAGCAAATAAAATCTAACAAAAAGATTTATATTATGACCTAGAATTTATCTCAATAATTCAAGTATGGCTTAACATTGGAAATCTACTCACTGGTACAGATAAATTAGAAAAAATAAACCCACATTACATTAATAGATGCAAAATTATAATTGAATAAAATTGCACAGCCCTTCAAAATATGAAAAAAGAAATCATTTTTATATAGGACAAAAATGGAAGCTTTCTTAACTGGGTAAAATATATGTACCAATGAGGCTGTGAAATATTAGAACAATGTATACAATTTAATGTCAAGAACAAGCAAAGATGACCACTGTGGCATTCCTATTTAGCATTGTAATGTAAGTTTTAGATAGTACTTAAGAAAAGAAAAAAAAATTAAATGCATGGTAAATGAAACAATAAAATAAATCATTGCCATTTTTACATAGAAAAATCCAAGAAAAGGTATGGATAAATTCTGTGAAATTACAAGAAATTTTATAAAGTTTACAAGATATGGAATGAATATGCTAAAACCAATAACAAATTTTACAAGAGCAACAAATAAATAAACTATATAAATGAAAGGGACAGAGTTTATAATGGCACAAAAATTATGAAATACATAAGAATAAAACTAACTAATAAAACTAAAATTAGACTTCATAGAAAAAATATTAAAATATTCAATAATATGAAATAAAGGTTAGATACATAAATGGAAAACTACATTATCTTTGTGGATGGGAAAAGTCAGTATTATAAAAATGTCAATTATTTCGCTCTGATGTCAGAAATCACAATAAGGCAATAAAAATGTAGACAGTTTGACATAGTACAGACTGGTTGACAAATAGATTAAAAAATGTCCACACATCTATGAAAAATAGTAAAAAAAGATGCAAACAATCAGTGGGAAAGACTATACTAAAAATGGTGACATAAAAATAAAATAGGAGGAAGAAAAAGTATATGACACCTGGTTGTAAATTAATTATAATTGTTTATTGTAAAGTCACCTGAGAATAAAAGGATCAAGAATGTCAAGTCATGAACACAGTCACCAAAAAAGGTGATGCGCCTATTTTAACATCACACAAAGTGGATTTTAGAGCAAGGAATATTTCTAGTATTATAGGAGGATATTTCCAAAGCAGGTACAATGAAGGAAATAATAAAGATAAGATTAGAAACAATAAAATTGAGAACAGAAAAGCAAAAATCAAAAGAGAAAATCAATGAAACATAATTCTGGGTCTTGGAAATGATAAAAAAAATTGAAATGATAACAAGACTTATCAAGACAAAAATAATGATATAATTTTAACAAAGTTAGAAATAGATGAAGAGAGATCACAACAGACTGTATAAATATTAAGTACTAAAGCTCACTTATGAAGAGGGAAATAACTAGAATAGCTGAGTATACACTAAAGATATTAAATTCATAGTTTAAAGTTTCCCAGCTCAGAAACTCCAGGAACAGATGCATCACAGTAAAATTCTGCCCAAAGTTTAAGAAATAATATTAATCCTACAATCATTCATTCAGAAAAGAGAAGTAGAAAGAATACTTCCCAACTCATCTTATGAGGCTAGCATAACCCCCAAACCCAAATCAGAAAAAGTTATTACATGAAAAGAAAACTACATATCTGTGTCTCTCAGGAACATAAATGCAAAAACCTTTAACAAAGTTATAGCAAATTGAATTTATCAATAAATGAAAAACATGCTATGAGTGAGAGGGAAAAAAAAACTTTTTTGTTTTTCTTTACTGCTACTCTCACTATTTCACTTCTGACAAAAACGTATGGATCTTCTGATACATCAAGCAATTCTCTTAAAACAAGTGGATATCCTACAATTTAACTATATTCTGACACTATCAACCTGAGGATAGCATCAGATCTCACAGGTGCCAGGAGGGGAAAATTTCCTCCTCTATCCCTCTTGAATTCTTGTGGCTGGACTAATAATAACATCGACACAAGACAGATTAAACAGGAGAAAAAGAAACCAATTTTAATTCACATGTGCAGAGGTCTCTTAGAAATGGGACCTATGACGTGGCCAAAGCAGGAAGATTTTATACTTTTTAGACAAAGAAATATAAATTTGTAAGGAATTGACAGGACAAAGAAATTTAGGTTTGGGGTGCTCAATTCAGAATCTAAACAGAATTTGGGCTTGGGGTAGTAAATTAAAGAAGTAACAAGTTCTGTTTATACAGACTTCCCCAAATTCCTTATGTTTGGCGATAAGGGTGTCCTTATACCTCCAGATGCAGGGAGTGCACATTTCATTTTAGAGATTTATTTCCTGCTTTCAGAAGACAGAGAGGAGGGTCAGAGTGTCCCTTCTGCATTTTAACTAACTTTAATTCAAAATAATCAATATGCCATTAGGGAACATTTTGAGGTAGCTCACCTTTATCCCCAACACAAGTTAAGGGCTCAGTCCCACAAGACTACCCCCACCCCCCCTCTCACTTCAGCTACCAATCACAAGTCCAAGTTGTCACCTCTGCTTCTGACCAACTTGCTATGAATTGAAGATTCCTGTTACCCCTTTCTCAGGTTCAGTAATTTGCTAGAGAGTAATTTGGTTCACAGAACTCAGGAAAACAGTTAACTTACTAGACTGCCACTTTATTATAAAAGGACACAACATAGGAGCAGACAGATGGAAAAGATGCATAGGTCAAGGTATGGAGGAAGGGGCACAGAGCTTCCATGCCTATTTCAGGCACACCACTCTCCCAGCACCTCCTGTGTTCAGCAACCCAGAAGCTCCCCAAACCTTGTAGTTCAGGGATTTTTATGGATGCTTCACTGTATAAGCATAATTGATTGTCATTGGCCATTAGGGATTAATTCAATCTCCAGCCTCTTTCCCCTCTCCAGAGATCAGGGGATGATCTTTAAAGTTCCAAACGTCTAATCACATGATTGGTTCCCCTGGCAAACAACTCCCAACCTGTTCTTACCTAAGGGCTTTCCAAAAATCACTTCATTAAAATAAATGCAGGTGTGATTGAAAGGAACTTGTTCGGAATAAAAAAGATACCCATTTCACTTTTATTTCTGTGGAACTCTTTCAGGAAGGAGGAACAAACACTAAAGATCATTTAAAAAGTTGTCCCTAGAGCTCTTATCACTCAGGAAATTTCAAGGGTTTTAAGAGCTATGAGCCAGGAACCATGGACAAAGACCAAAATATATATTTCTTATTATATCACAATATCACAATGATCAAGTAGGGTTTATCCTAGAAATAAAAAGTTTGGTCAGTATTTGAAAAATCAATCAATATATCACCATAATAACAGGCTAAACTGAATAAACATGACAAAACAGTATGATCATCTCAGTACAGTATATGCATAAATGTTTTTGAAAAAATTCAATACCCATTCATCCTGAAAACTCTCAGCACATTAAGATTTGAAAAGAACATTCTCATTCTGATAAAGAGTATGTACAGAAAAACTAAAGTTCATATTATATTTTTCAGTAAAAACTTAGTTTTTCCTCCAATTTTGGGAAAAACACAATGAAATCTACATTCACTATTTCTATTTACCAGTATACTAAAAAGCTTAACCAGTGTAATAAGATAAATAAATTAAATGCTTACACATGGAAAAGGAGGAAATAAGACTCTCTTTATTAATAAATGATTGGACTATTTAGAAAACCCCCCAAAATGCTACTAGAACTAATCAGTAGTTTAGCATGATCATAGAATGAGATAAGTATACAAAATATCAATAGGCTGTTAATCTACTAGCAATGAAAAAGTGAAAATTGAAATAAAAGTAATGTGTATAATATTAATGAAAAACTTGAAATATTTAGGCAGAAATGTAATAAAGTATGTACAATACCTATTGTACTTTGAAATTTAATGACTGAAATCAAAAGAGATCTACAAAATTGAAAAACGCACTGTGTTCATAGTTCAAAAGACTCAAAATTGTCAAGGTATCAATTCTCACCAAATTTATCTCTGGATATACTGCAATCTCAATCACAATTCTGGCAGGATTTTTTGGTAGAAATTGACAAGCTGATCTTAAAATTTATAAGAAGAACAATGGGCCTAGAATAGAAAAAACAGGCTTGCTGAATGGATACAAAAACAAGACCCATGTATATGCTGTCTACAAGAGACCCACTTCAGACCTAGGGACACATACAGACTGAAAGTGATGGGATGGAAAAAGATATTCCATGCAAACGGAAATCAAAAGAAAGCTGGAGTAGAATTACTCATATCAGATAAAATAGACTTTAAAATAAAATAAAGAATGTTACAAGAGAAAAGGAAGGACACTACATAATGATTAAGGGATCCATCCAAGAAGAAGATATAACAATTATAAATATATATGCACCCAACATAGGAGCACCTCAATACATAAGGCAACTGCTAACAGCTATAAAAGAGGAAATCGACAGTAACACAATAATAGTGGGGGACTTGAACATCTCACTTACACCAATGGACGGATCATGCAAAATGAAAATAAATAAGGAAAGAGAAGCTTTAAAAGACACAATAGACCAGACAGATTTAATTGATATTTATAGGACATTCCATCCAAAAACAGCAGATTACACTTTCTTCTCAATTGTGCATGGAACATTCTCCAGGATAGATCACATCTTGGGTCACAAATCAAACCTCAGTAAATTTAAGAAAATTGAAATCATATCCAGCATCTTTTCTGACCATGAAGCTATGAGATTAGAAATCAATTACAGGGAAAAAATGTAAAAAACACAAACACATGGTGGCTAAACAATAGGTTACTAATCAACAAAGAGATCACTGAAGAAATCAAAGAGGAAATCAAAAAATACCTCGAGACAAAATCAGTGAAAACATGACGATACAAAACCTATAGGATGAAGCAAAAGCCGTTTTAAGAGGGAAGTTTATAGCTATACAAGCCTACCTCAAGAAAAAAGAAAAATCTCAAATAAACAATCTAACCTTAGATCTAAAGGAACAAGAGAAACAAGAACAAACAAAACCCAAAGTTCACAGAAGGAAAGAAATCATAAAGATCAGAGAAAATAAATGAAATAGAAACAAAGAAAACAACAGCAAATATCAATAAAACTAAAAGCTGTTTCTTTGAGAAGATACACAAAATTGATAAAGCATTAGCCAGACTCATCAAGAAAAAAGAGGGAGAGGACTCAAATCAATAAAATTAGAAATGAAAAAGGAGAAGTTACAACAGACACGGCAGAAATACAAAGCATCCTAAGAGACGACTACAAGCAACTCTATGCCAAAAAATGGAAACCTGGAAGAAATGGACAAATTCTCAGAAAGGTATAACCTTCCCAGACTGAACAAGTAAGAAAAAGAAAATATGAACAGACCAATCACAAGTAATGAAATTGAAACTGTGATTTAAAATCTTCCAACAAACAAAAGTCCAGGACCAAATGGCTTCACAGGTCAATTCTATCAAATATTTAGAGAAGAGCTTACACCAATCCTTCTCAAACTCTTCCAAAAATTGCAGAGGAAGGAACACTCCCAAACTCATTCAATGAGACCATCATCACCCTGATACCAAAACCAGACAAACATACAACAAAAAATGAACATTACAGATGAATATCACTGATGAACATAGATGCAAAAATCCTCAACAAAATACTACCAAACAGAATCCAAAAACACATTAAAAGGATCATACACCACGATCAAGTGGGATTTATCCCAGGGATGCAAGGATTCTTCAATATAAGCAAATCAATCAATGTGATACACCATACTAAAAAATTGAAGAAGAAAAACCATATGATCAACTCAATACATGCAGAAAAAGCTTTTGACAAAATTCAACACCAATTTATGATAAAAACTCTCCAAAGAGTGGCATAGAGGGAACCTACTTCAACATGATAAAGACCATATATGACAAACACACAGCAACATCATTCTCAATTGTGAAAAAATGACAGCATTTCTTCTAAGATCAGGAAGAAGACAAGGATGTCCACTCTCACCACAATTATTCAACATAGTCTTGGAAATCCTAGCCATGGCAATCAGAGAAGAAAAATAAATAAAAGGAATTCAAATTGGAAAAGAAAAACTAAAACTGTCACTGTTTGCAGATGACAAGATACAATACATAGAGAATCCTAAAGATGCCACCAGAAAACTACTAGAACTAATTGATGAATTTGGTAAAGTTGCAGGATACAAAATTAATGCACAGAAATCTCTTGCATTCCTATATACTAATGATGAAAAATCTGAAAGGGAAATTAAGGAAACAATCACATTTGCTATTGCAACAAAAAGAATAAAATACCTAGGAATAAACCTACCTAGGGAGACAAAAGACCTGTATGCAAAAAACTATGACATTGATGAAAGAAATTAAAGATGATAGTAACAAATGGAGAGATATACCATGTTCTTGGATTGGAAGAATCAATATTGTTAAAATGGTTATACTACCCAAAGCAATCAACAGAGTCAGTGCAATCCCTATCAAATTACCAATGGCATTTTTCACAGAACTAGAACAAAAAAATCTTAAAATTTGTATGGAGACACAAAAGACCCCGAATAGCCACAGCAGTGTTGATGGAAAAAACGGAGCTGGAGGAATCAGGCTCCCGGATGTCAGACTATACTACGAAGCTACAGTAATCAAGACAATATGGTACTGGCACAAAAACAGAAATATAGATCAATGGAACAAGATAGAAAGCCCAGAGATAAACCCACACACCTATGGTCAACTAATCTATGACAAAGGAGGCAAGGATACACAATGGAAAAAAGACGGTCTCTTTAATAAGTGGTGCTGGGAAAACTGGACAGCTACATGTAAAAGAATGAAATTAGAACATTCCCTAACACCATACACAAAAATAAACTCATAATGGATTATAGACCTATATGTAAGACCGGACACTATAAAAGTCTTAGAGGAAAACATAGGAAGTCTTTGACATAAATAACAGCAAGATCTTTTTTGACCCACCTCCTAGAGTAATGGAAATAAAAACAAAAATAAACAAATGGGACCTAATGAAACTTCAAAGCTTTTGCACAGCAAAGGAAACCATAAACAAGAGAAAAAGACAACCCTCAGAATGGGAGAGAATATTTGCAAACAAATCATCAGACAAAGGATTAATCTCCAAATATATAAACAGCTCATGCAGGTCAATATTAAAAAACAACCCAATCCAAAAATGGGCAGAAGACCTAAATAGACATTTCTCCAAAGAAGACATACAGACAGATGGCCAAGAAGCACATGAAAAGCTGCTCAACATCACTAATCATTAGAGAAATCCAAATCAAAACCACAATGAGGTATCACCTCACACTAGTTAGAATGGGCATCATGAGAAAATCTACAAACAACAAATGCTGGAGAGGGAGTGGAGAAAAGGGAGCCCTCTTGCACTGTTGATGGGAATGTAAATTGATACAGCCACTACGGAGAACAGTATGGAGGTTCCTTAAAAATCTAAGAATAGAATTACCATGTGACCCAGCAATCCCACTACTGGGCAGATACCCAGAGAAAACCATAATTCAAAAAGACACATGCACCCCAATGTTCACTGCAGCACTATTTACAATAGCCAGGGCATGGAAGCCACCTAAATGCCCATCAACAGATGAATGGATAAAGAAGATGTGGTACATATATACAATGGAATATTACTCAGCCATAAAAGGAAAAAAATTGGGTCATTTGTAGAGATGTGGATGGATCTAGAGACTGTCATACAGAGTGAAGTAAGTAAGAAAGAGAAAAACAAACATTGTATATTAACCCATATATGTGGAACCTAGAAAATGGTACAGATGAACCGGTTTGCAGCACAGAAATTGAGACACAGAAGTAGAGAAAGAACTTATGGATACCAAGGGGGGAAAGCAGTGGGGGTTGGGGTTGGTGGTGTGATGATTTGAGAGATTGGATTGACATGTATGCACTGATGTGTATAAAAAGGATGACTAATAAGAACCTGCTGTATAAAAAAATAAAATTAAAAAAAACTTAATGAAGGAAACAATGGCAAAGATCAGTAAAACAAAAAGCTGGTTCTTTGAGAAGATAAACAAAATTGATAAACCATTAATTAGCCAGACTCATCAAGAAAAGAACAGAGAAGACTCAAATCAATAGAATTAGAAATGAAAAAGGAGAAGTAACAATGACACTGCAGAAATACAAAAGGTAATGAGAGATTACTAAAAGCAACTATATGCCAAAAAAATGGACAACCTGGAAGAAATGGACACAATCTTAGAAAAGCACAACCTTATGAGACTGAACCAGGAAGAAATAGAAAATATAAACAGACCAATCACAAGCACTGAAATTGAAACTGACTTTAAATCTTCCAAAAAACAAAAGCCAAGGACCAGATGGCTTCATGGGTGAATTCTATCAAACCTTTAGAGAAGAGCTAACAGCTATCCCTCTCAAAATCTTCCAAAATATAGCAGAGGGAGGAACACTCCTAAACTCAATCTATGAGGCCACAATCACCCTGATACCAAAACCAGACCAAGATGTCACAAAAAAAAAAACTACAGGCCAATATCACTGATGAACATAGATGCAAAAATCCTCAACAAAATACTACCAAACAGAATCCAACAGCACATTAAAAGGATCACACTCCATGATCAAGTGGGATTTATCCCAGGGATGCAAGGTATCTTCAATATATGCAAATCAATCAATGTGATAAACCATATTAAAAAACTGAAGGACAAAAACCATATGATCATCTCAATAGATGCAGAAAAAGCTTTCAACAAAATTCAGCACACATGTACGAAGAAAACCCTATAGAAAGTAGATGTAGAGGGAACTTACCTCAACATAATAAACGCCATATAGGACAAATTCACAGCCGACATCGTTCTCAATGGTGAAAAACTGGAACCATTTCCACTAAAATCAGGAAAAAGACAAGGTTGCCCACTCTTACCACTATTATTCAACATAGTTTTGGGAGTTTTAGCCACAGCAATCAGAGAAGAAAAAAAATAAAAGGAATCCAAATGAGGAAAGAAGAAGTAAAACTGTCACTGTTAGCAGATGACATGATACTATACATAGAGAATCCTAAAGATGCTGCCAGAAAAGGAGTCGAGCTAATCACTGAATTTGGCAAAGTAGCAGGATACAAAATTAATGCACAGAAATCTCTAGCATTCGTATACACTAATGATGAAAATTCTGAAAAAACAATTAAGGAAACACTCCCATTTACCACTGCAACAAAAAGAATAAAATACCTAGGAATAAACCTACCTAAGGAGACAAAAGACCTGTATTCACAAAACTATAAGACACTGATGAAAGAAATTAAAGATGATACAAACAGATGGAGAGATATACCATGGTCTTGGATTGGAAGAATCAACAAAGTGAAAATAACTATACTACCCAAAGCAATCTACAGATTCAATGTGATCCCTATCAAACTACCAATGGCATTTTTCACAGAGCTAGAACAAAAAAATCTGAAAATTTGTATGGAGACACAATAGACCCCGAATAGCCAAAGCAATCTTGAGGGAAAGAAAGCACAGCTGGAGGAATCAGACTCCCTGACTTCAGACTACACTACAAATCTACAATAATCAAGACAATATGGTACTGGCACAAAAACAGAAATATAGATCAATGGAACAGGATAGAAAGCCCAGAGATAAACCCACACACATATGATCACCTCTTCTTTGATAAAGGAGGCAAGAGTATACAATGGAGAAAATACAGCCTCTTCAATAAGTGGTGCTGGGAAAACTGGACAGCTACATGTAAAAGAATGAAATTAGAACACTCCCTGACACCATACACAAAAATAAACTCAAAATGGATTAGAGACCTAAATGTAAGACAGGACAGTATAAAACTCTTAGAGGAAAACATAGGCAGAACACTCTATCATATAAATCACAGCAAGGTCCTTTTTGACCCAGCTTCTAGAGAAATGGAAATAAAAACAAAAATAAACAAATGGGACCTAATGAAACTTAAAAGCTTTTGCACAGCAAAGGAAACCATAAACAAGACGAAAAGACAACCCTCAGAATGGGAGAAAATATTTGCAAACAAAGCACCTGACAAAGGATTAATCTCCAGAATATACACATAGCACATGCAGCTCAATATCATAAAAACAAACAACCCAATCCAAAAATGGGCAGAAGACCTAAACAGACATTTCTCTGAAGAAGATATAGAGATTGCCAACAAACACATGAAAGGATGCTCAACATCACTAATCATTAGAGAAATGCAAATCAAAACTACAATGAGGTGTCACCTCACACTGGTCAGAATGACCATCATCAAAAAATCTACAGATAGTAAATGCTGGAGAGGGTGTGGAGAAAAGGGAACCCTCTTGCACTGTTGGTGGGAATGTAAATTGATAAAGTCACTATGTAGAAGTATATGGAGGTTCCTTAAAAAACTAAAAGTAGAACTACCATACGACCCAGCAATCCCACTTCTGAGCATATACCCTGAGAAAACCATAATTCTAAAAGAGACATGTACCACAATGTTCATTGCAGCACTATTTACAATAGCCAGGAAATGGAAGCAACCTAAGTGTCCATCAACAGTTGAATGGATAAAGAAGATGTGGCACATATATACAGTGGAATATTACTCAGCCATAAAAAGAAATGAAATTGAATTATTTGTAGTGAGGTGGATGGACCTAGAGACTGTCATACAGATGAAGTAAGTCAGAAAGAGTAAAATAAAGCATATGCTAACACATATATATGGAATCTAAAAAAAAAAAAAAAAAGGTTCTCAAGAACCTAGGGGCAGGACAGGAATAAGGTCGTGGATTTAGAGAATGGACTTGAGGACACAGGGAGGGGGAAGGGTAAGCTGGGATGAAGTGAGAGAGTGCTCAGTGCTTTGTGCCCACCTAGAGGGATGGGATAGGGAGGGTGGGCAGGAGACACAAGAGGGAGGAGGTATGGGGATGTATGTATTTATACAGCTGATTCACTTTGTTATACAGTAGAAACTAACACACCATTGTAAAGCAATTATACTCCAATAAAGATGTTAAAAAAAAAAAAAGAGGGCTTCCCTGGTGGTGCGGTGGTTGAGAGTCCACCTGCCAATGCAGGGGACACTGGTTCGAGCCCTGGTCTGGGAAGATCCCACATGCCGTGGAGCAACTGGGCCCGTGAGCCACTATTGCTGAGCCTGCGCGTCTGGAGCCTGTGCTCCGCAACAAGAGAGGCCGCAATAGTGAGAGGCCCACGCACTGCGATGAAGAGTGGCCCACGCTTGCCGCAACTGGCGTAAGCCCTCACACAGAAACGAAGACCCAACACACCCAAAAATAAATAAAGAAATAAATTAAAAAAAAAAAAAAAGAATAACCCAGGATGTATAAACAACAAGATCCTACTGTATAGCACAGGGAACTATCTTCAATATCCTGGGATAAACCATAATGAAAGAGAATATTAAAAAGAATGTATATATGTATATAACTGAGTTACTTTGCTGTACACCAGAAACTAACACAACATTATAAATTAACTATACTTCAGTAAAAAAATAAAATAATAGAATAATTTATGCAGTATTACATTTGGTATTTGTAGCAATTCTATGGATTATGTACTATTATTTATTCCCAATATCAATAACTAAACTTAGAAGGTTTAAATAAATTAAATGCTTTAATCACAATGCTAAGTGTCAGATCCAGTTTTGACCTGATTGGGCATACATAGTCTATGACAAAGTATAGCTCTGCCTACTGTGCTTTGCTCTTTTTATTTTATTTGCAACCTAAACACCCTAAAAAACCCTTGTGTTTGATAACAACCCAGAGTTTCAGAGATTTTTGTCCTACAAGTATATCTAATTCCACTGGTGTAGTTATTCAAATCAAATGGTTTTTTTCAAATAAATAATTGGAGGTAGAGAAAGTTATGACTAGATTGCAATTCATTTTTCTTTGAAGTGATAAATATAATGCTCTGACACACAGTTGAGTAGAGAGATGTTAAAAACAATCACAAGAACTAAAAATGTTCAGTTCCCTTTCTACAATGTTGTTAAGGATAGACTGTTTAATTTTTTTTTTTTAGAAACACTTTCTAAGTTGTTCTTTTCATGAGAGGAATAATCTGTCAATGAGAGTAATCATAATAATTAGTGGAATAATTAATTTCTTAATTTTTGCAATAAACTTTCAACACAGTCCATTCTCTTTAATTTGTTATGAATTTTAACACAAAAAGGAAATTGTTTTAAAAACTATAGAAAATTAAAAGGAAATAAATGAAGTAAAACAAATTATCTTCCTTATGACATACTTTTCCTAAAACTGGATGCAAATAATAAAATGACTAAGTATTTCTTTTTTTTTTTTTTTTTTTTTTTAAATGTACTCATATGTTTGTTTTTACTGTGGAAACTCCTCATTCTTTTTTTTTTTTTTAAGGATTTTCTTTTTTTATTTATTTATTTATTTATTTGTTTATTATTTTTGTCTGTATTGGGTCTTCGGTTCGTGCGAGGGCTTTCTCCAGCTGCGGCAAGCGGGGGCCACTCTTCATCGCGGTGCGGGGACCGCTCTTCATCGCGGTGCGCGGGCCTCTCTCCACCGCGGCCCCTCCCGCTGCGGGGCACAGGCTCCAGACGCGCAGGCTCAGCAATTGTGGCTCACGGGCCCAGTCGCTCCGCGGCATGTGGGATCTTCCCAGACCAGGGCTCGAACCCGTGTCCCCTGCATTAGCAGGCAGATTCTCAACCACTGCGCCACCAGGGAAGCCCTATTTCTTTTTTTTTTTAATGCCTACATGTCTACTTCAAATTCTATTGCATGTCAATTAACCAATTATATGTTGATTGTACATCTGAATATTTTTTATAGCTTTTCTTTTGCTCCACTGGACTTCCCACCATCCAGTCACCTAGAACCAAATTCAGGATCCTGAGTGAGTTCTACAACATTGAGGAGGTCTAGTTGAATGCAAAGTCTCAGTCTTTGGCATGAATCCATGTCTAATTTGTGACTGTATTTGACAAGGTAAAAGGAAACCTTTATATATTCTTTATTACTTTCCCTTAAAGTCTTGAAAATAACTAAAGCTCTAAGTAGCTATCAATAATTTCCTTGGGTGTACTCCTGGGAAATGTGCAACTGATGAAGATCAATGCAAAAGTTTTACTTGTCACTTTCCCAAATTTTATCTTTCAATATGCTTTTCAATGTGATTTTTCACTAACATTTCTTTCCAATCTGCACTCTAATGATTGGTCATTTCTCATGTAGTCTGTAATTGCCCACCTTTATAGATAATTTACCAAGATAGATTTTTATTCATCTGGGATACTCTAAAATTTTCTCTATGCACTTTTACATTTATTGAAAACCTACTACACTAAGCAATTTATTTCAAAAACAAACACACATTTGTGGAGCTCCTAAGGCATGGGGTTTAATCTACAAAATGACATAGAAAGGTAACTACAATTGTTGCCATTTTATAGATTAGAAAGCTACAGCTCTAAAAGATTAATTACCTTAGCACAAGGAAGCAAGGATAGCATGGAATTTCAGCTTGAAATGTCCTTTCATTCCACCGTGTTGCTTGGGTTAGATAAATTACTTTTGATTAGAAAAATCAGAGAATACTTATGTTGCTGAAGACTCCTAATGAGTTTCCCTTTCTTAAGCGTGGGCTGGACTTTATGATTCATTTCAAGAAACAGAATATGGAATAAGTGAAGGGCTGCCACTTCTCACATTAGGTTATAAAACAGACTGTGGTTTTTGATTTGGATGTTCTCTTTCACTTTCTCCTTTTTTTTTAATTTTAGAATTTTATTTATTTTTTATACTGCAGGTTCTTATTAGTTACCCATTTTATACATATTAGTGTATATATGTAAATCCCAATCTCCCAATTCATCACACCACCCCCCCCCTCACTTACCCCCCCTTGATGTCCATACGTTTGTTCTCTATATCTGTGTCTCTATTTCTGCCCTGCTAACCGGCTCATCTGTACCATTTTTCTAGGTTCCACATATATGCGTTAATATACGATATTTGTTTTTCTCTTTCTGACTTACTTCACTCTGTATGACAGTCTATAGATCCATCCACATCTCTACAAATGACCCAATTTTGTTCCTTTTTATGGTTGAGTAATATTCCATTGTATATATGTACCACATCTTCTTTATCCATTCATCTGTCGATGGGCATTTAGGTTGCTTCCATGACCTGGCTATTGTAAATAGTGCTGCAATGAACATTGGGGTGCATGTGTCTTTTTGAATTATGGTTTTCTCTGGGTATATGCCCAGCAGTGGGATTGCTGGGTCACATGGTAATTCTATTCTTAGCTTTTTAAGGAACCTCCATACTGTTCTCCACAGTGGCTGTATCAATTTACATTCCCACCAACAGTGCAAGAGGGTTCCCTTTTCTCCACACCCTCTCCAGCACTTGTTTGTAGATTTTCTGGTGATGCCCATTCTAACTGGTGTGAGGTGATAACTCATTGTAGTGGCTCTGGTGGACAGAGCTCAGTAAAACTTTAATCCACTTGACTGCTGATGGGTGGGGCTGGGTTCCCTCCCTGTTGGTTGTTTGGCCTGAGGTGACCCAACACTGGAGCCTACCTGGGCTCTTTGGTGGGGCTATGGTGGACTCTGTGAGGGCTCATGCTAGGGAGTACTTCCCAGAACTTCTGCTGCCAGTGTCCTTGTCCTTACAGTGAGACACAACCACCCCCTGCCTCTGCAGGAGACCCTCTTACACTAGCAGGTAGGTCTGGTTCAGTCTCCTATGGGGTCACTGCTCCTTCCCCTTGGTCCCAATGTGTACACTACTTTGTGTGTGCCCTCCAAGAGTGGAGTCTCTGCTTCCCCCATTCCCTGCAAAGTACTGCAATCAAATCCCGCTAGCCTTCAAAGCCTGATTCTCTAGGAATTCCTCCTCCCGTGGTCGGACCCCCAGGTTGGAAAGCCTGACATGGGGCTCCGAACCTTCACTCCAGTGGGTGGACTTCTGTGGTATAAGTGTTCTCCAGTTTGTGAGTCACTCAACCAGGAGTTATGGGAATTGATTTTATTGTGATTGCACCCCTTCTACCATCTCCTTGTGGCTTCTCCTTTGTCTTTGGATGTGGGGTATCTTTTTTGGTGGGTTCCAGTGTCTTCCTGTCAATGATTTTTCAGCAGTTAGTTGTGATTCCGGTGCTCTCACAAGAGGGAGTGCGCTCATGTCCTTCTACTCTGCATCTTGAACCAATCTCCTTCACTTTCTCTTGAATTACATGCTTCTGGAAGAAACCAGCTGTATATTCTGAGGCAGCCCAATGGAGATACAAGAATAAACTTAGAAAGGAGATATTTTGAGACTTGCCAACAGACAAGTGAGTGAGCTCAGAAGCAGAACCTCTTGCAGTTAAGCCCTGAAGGGACTGCAGTACTAGCTAATATCTTGATTGAGGTCTCTAGAGAGACCCTAAATAAGAACCATCCAGCTAAACTACTCCCAGATTCCTGACCCACTGAAACTGATATAATAAACGTGTTTTCAGTTTCTAAGTTTGAGATAATTTTTATGTGGTAATAAATATAATACTTGACTCAAAAATACATATTGAATAAATGAATCAATGACTGGATGAATGAACAAATACCAGGGCTTTATTTGAGTTCTCTATCTATGTCTAATTCTGACATCTATTACACGAGAAAAAGAAGTAATTCATCAAAGAGAATTGCAAATAATTAGGAAATAGTATTATCTGACATTTATGATTTAATTGTCTACAAATATAACAATAGTAATTGCCCAGATAATGGGATTAGGTTTGAAAACAAGAAAAGGTTTTAAGCAGAAATGAATTCAAATAGGTTTTTCAAGGAAGGATTTCAACCTAGACAGCCTCTCATCTATCCAGGATGGCTTAAGCCTGATGCTTGAGGGCTGAGTTAGATGAGGTGCCTCTCACCCTTTGATATTATGATAATTAGCATTTATTGATCCTCCTTGGGGTATATGTCCCATCCTAGGTGCTATTTGAAAGCTAGTTTAGACATGATCCTTTTGATTTGATACAGAGTATGCTCCATACATATTAATTAAAAAAATCTTTCCAACTCATTTAATTTGTGACCTCTTTGATTTTCTGAAATTATAGCACAAATTGTACAACTCATTTGGCAATCACTCATGTACTGGCTTGTGACATTTCTTGAATTGTTGTTTTATTGATGTTTAATTTTTCACGTAAGGAAGCCTTCCTGACTCATTATTTGTTAATGTGAATCTCTGCATTTTTAACCATACCAAGCCCTGCAGTCAAATTTACAAGTAATTAATTCTAAATATTTGATACAATGACCATATAAAATACCACCTTTCTATCACATTTTAGCTATGATGTGTGCCTGTGCAATATACCTTTGAAGCCCAGGTCTCCCAATTGTACTCTCGCCTATTCTTTCTGTTGCACTCACCTACAGACTTTTAGGTCACTCTTTATTTCTGGAAAATTTTCAATCGTGGTTCATTGTCATGATTCTCCATGATTTTAATACCCATGCTGTTGGGGAAATATAATTTTTAAAAAAACCTTTTCCCAATGTCGGAAACCTCTTTACAAAGGTAGTAGAAAGAGAAAACAGTTCTACTATTGAATAAGTATTAAACCAGAATGTGATGTGCATCACAAGCAATCTGCTAAGAGATTGCAAGGACGGAAAGACATCTCACTCTTTAAATAGCCAAACAATCCATTACATAACCTGTTTTCAAGATAAACAATTACTAGTCCTCCAGTAAGAGGACTTGACAACACTATTTTCACACATAGTTCATTCCAAATTCACCTGGTAATTGGGGTTACCATCTGTGTTAGCCAATTGACTTTATCCAGAGGAAAAACAAAGTTCTCATATCTTTATGACAGGAGATGCTTTTACAACATGGAGCAAGACATTGATTAAAGTTAGGCTGCTACCCTTCCACAGATGTATACATTTCAATGAGTTAGCTCCTAGGTCCTTGAGAAAGGCATCCCTGAATCAAAAACTGGGAAGAGGCTTGTCCAGTTTCTAAAAAGATTTATATACAATTAAAAGAGACAGGGGAAGAACTTACAAGTATAAGTTTTCTAAAGTAATTGCTCTAATAAAGGGAGAGGGGAGAAGTGTATTCTCTTATTTTCAACAAGGAGACTTAAGCCTATTATTTTAAATTTTTATTTGTACTTACAGTGCAGATAATCATTTCAATACCTAGGATTCTCTCAGTATGTCCAACTACCTCAGCTATCTACTCCGGGAGTTATCGCTTAAATCTCGTACTTACCTAACTGCAAACTTTACATAACCTCAATATCAAACATTCCTTTCCCCCCAAACCACATTCAATTTTCCAACTCACCCCCTCAGAGTACTCCAATTGTAAAGCATCTTTGTGTCCACCTGGACCTATAATCCATTGATCTTATACTATTTCACCATACTCCATCCCCATTATACCCCCACCTTCCTGATTATCAAACTTTGATTCCATGGCTTTTCTTTAAAACTGTTCCAATGCATATATTCTTAACTCTTTTATTCTCTTTCTTCCATAAAAACAGAGGTCAGCACTGAAGAAGTCCAACCTTTGGTTCTTCTCCTCACATGCATCCAAGACAGTTGAATGTGGCAGGAGAGAAACACATAACCACGCTGGCTGGTCTCACTTTAACTTCATGACCACCAACCTCAAAAGAACCTTGATATTGCGTAGCAATTCTACTAAATGTGTCTAATCTAGTCAATCTTCTTTCCTAGGCAAGCATTTCATCTTTTCTTTTCTCTGCTTCAAGCACTTTCTCCATCTTCAATTTTTTCCTGTTTCACTAAGGAAATGGAAGTGACCATCAGAAAACTGCCATATGTTCCCATATCTACTTACCAACCTGTATCTGTACAAATGTGCCAAGGTTCCTTTGAGGTTGATGGTCATGAAGTTAAAGTGAGACCAGCTAGCATGATTATGTGTTTCTCTCCTGCTGCATTTAACATGTATTCCTCTGGCTCTATAGAAGAGCTCTCAGTGTTCATTTTTAAGGACATAATCTAGATTTGTCCAATAGGCCCATCTCCTCTTGCCTATGCATCAACCCAGTAACTTCCGCTTCTCTTTTTCATATTTCTTTCAGCATTTAAACTTGCTATAATAAATGCTTATCTTTAAAAATTAGAGCAATATACCCCCCAAAACCCCACAAAAAACCTGCATACCTTTCTTTAAGCCATATTCTCTTGAGCTACTCTAATTTTTGATTTCCAGTAAGTTAAACATTTTGAGTTATCTATTTTTGTTGTCTCCTGTTCCTCTCATCTTTTTCTTCCCCAAATAAATCCCCAATATATTTTTCTTCTCACCAGTCTAAACAGTCCTTGTCAAGGTTATTAATGACCTCACTTGCAAAATATCCCTTTTAGCAACAGTCTCCAGAATGATCTTCTGTGGTTCTTTCTTTGATTAAAATCTACCAATGTCTTGTCAGCTCATTCAAAATAAAAGCAAAAAACTTCACAATGACCTACAAGGCCCTGCAGAATATAAATTGTCTCAGACTCCTCACTTATATACACACTGACCAGAATCTGGACATTTTTTTTCCTCTGCCTCCACCCTCTGCTCCTCTCTCACTTCCTTCACTCCAGCCACAATGACTTTATTATTATTTTTTTTCTTAACACATATTGATTAGGCTCCTGTGTCTGAACTTCTACATTTGCTATCCTTTTTGCCTAGAGTATTTGTCTACATATCTATATTATTCATTGCCATATTTTTTTTTAAGACCTCTGCCTAAATTTGGTCTTAACATCTTCCTGAATATCCTAAATAAAAACAATGATCTTCCATTCCTCTTCCCTGGTACTCCTGCTCCCCTTTATCCTGAATTATCACCACCTGATATACTTCCCTATGTGTTTCCTGCCACCAGCTACCCACATTAGAATGGAAGTACTATAGGGCAGAATGTTCCTTTTTTTTTTTTTTTTTTTTTTCCCCTGTTCTGTCTTCCTAAAAACACTTCCTGGCATAGAGTGGGTACCCAACAATTGTTTGATGAGTTGATGATAAATCATTCATGATAATACATTGTACTCTACATTATATTTAATTATTTTTCTTCCCCAACAATCAAATAATTCACAACTACTATTTTTAGGAATCTCTAGACTTCTTCATATTAATAGGGAAGCATTTGTTTATCAACCACTCACTTAGAATATATAAACTCATTGAAGGTTGTCATTATCATATATTGTTCATTATGTCTCACATTATCTGTCGCTAAGTTTTTACTTAATATATGTTCAACAGAATATGGTCAATGTGGTTTTAACTGTCTAGTTAGTTTCTCTCCTTAACTGAGTGAGAAAATACCTAGAGAATTAACAGGTCATTCCTTAAAACATCATTTTTCTGTATTTCCCACAAGTCAAGTACTATAATGGCTCTATTAAGGTATTTTTGTGCTGACTAGTATCTTCCCTAATAGGTCTCACTCTTTCCTCTTAAAAACTATTCCTCCCATTATTTTTCAACATTCTTATTGGAATCTAGTCAAGCTACTTTCCTCTATGTCCATGTGCCATGCCTGCCAACTCCACTGCTCTGCATATTCCCACAGCTCCAGAATTTCTTCCCTGTATACTAGCCCAGGTTTATCTGCATCTTTCAAGGTATAAACTAACTTTAAACATTTTTGTGATTATACCAGTCTATACCCATTACACTCTTCCTCAAACACCAGTTACTCTTAGTATGCCTGCAGCAATAATACCTGTCTTTGTTTGTTTGCTTTTTCTGTAATTGTTGAATTATATGTATAAATATTGGCTCTCCAAATGGAGCACCTCCATGTTTTACTTTTCTATTGGACCTAGTTGCTAAAAACATGGTGAGAGCTTAATAATTTGACCAAGTTACCATGAAAATACTCTAGCTAAGTTGTAATAATTGGTTGAATGGTAATGCAAAATGAATTACATTCCATTAACATATAAAATAATTTCAACTGAGACTTTTCATGGTTCATAATTTTAGCTAGAGCAACAAATAGGGAAAAAAGGGGGAATTAAATTTCCCCCTTTTCCAAATTAAGCAAAATACTCCCCCTAGGAAAACTGTCAAACTTGTCATGTGACATTTACTTAATAATTCAATCCTTAATGTGAGCAAAAATTAGATATTTGAAAAGAAGTTAAGTGAGAACTTAACTTAAGTTTTGGGTTTTATGGGGAATACTGAAGAATTTCTCTACCTTTCCTTATGGAGGAAAGGAAGAATGGTCCTTCCCAAACCTAGCTGTTGAGACAGTGAAGGAATGTATAAAACTGAGTGACAAGTATTTCACCCAAAATCTCATAGACCCAGCCTGGTGTGGCAATTAGAGAAAGGCATGGTAAGAGTACTCGAGAGCTTAATACTGAATTCTGGAACTTGGGGATAAACATACAACTGGTGTGTTCTTGCCTGGAGGATTCTGAACTTGAGAGATAATACAGAGATTCTACTGATGGCTGGTTGAGGATAAAAGGTAATGGAGAAAGCATGCATTTCCACTTTTTAGCATGGCAAGGTTAGGTGTGTTCCCCACAGCCAGATGGACACAGCAGGCATTAACTAGGGTTGAGTCTTAGGTGAGGGAAGTGAGAGGAGTCAGGAGTCAGGCTTAAGGAAAATTCTAGGAAGCCAGATAAAAAGCACGGCACACATATCAGACACTTTTGCAGTGTGGAAGCCCTCATGAGGACTTTTGAAGAACCATTACCTAAACCTCATGAATGACACATTTAAATGAACACTACCAAAAAAACCATTAAAAGTCAACCATTGATATCTAGAGGCAGCTTCATAAGGGAACTAAGAAAATATTATTTTGAGTAAGTAGTTTTCATTTACTGAACCTGTTTTGGTAATTTTAATGTATCTTCAAATTTTCCTGGTGCAAAGTAATTTTTAACACAGCATGAAAGCAGTTAGAGCCAACCTTTTATTTTCATGTTAGGAAAGTTTGATGCAAGACTAACACACATAAGAAATTAAGAAAATATTAGTTAGCCTCATCCAGCAGAAGGCAGACAGCAGAATCAAAAAGAACTACAATCCTGCAGCCTGTGGAACGAAAACCACATTTGCAGAAAGATAGACAAAATGAAAAGGCAGAGGACTAAGGACCAGATGAAGGAACAAGATAAAACCCCAGAAAAACAATTAAATGAAGTGGAGATGGGCAACTTTCCAGAAAAAGAATTCAGAATAATGATAGTGAAGATGATCCAGGACCTCGGAAAAAGAATGGAGGCAAAGATCAAGAAGATGCAAGAAATGTTTAACAAAGATCTAGAAGAATTAAAGAACAAACAAACAGAGATGAACAATACAATAACTGAAATGAAAACTACACTAGAAGGAATCAATAGCAGAATAACTGAGGCAGAAGAACGGATAAGTGACCAAGAAGACAAAGTGGTGGAATTCACTGCTGTGGAACAGAATAAAGAAAAAAGAATGAAAAGAAATGAAGACAGCCTAACAGACCTCTGGGACAACATTAAATGCCACAACATTCACATCATAGGGGTCCCAGAAGGAGAAGAGAGAGAGAAAGGACCTGAGAAAATATTTGAAGAGATTATAGTCGAAAACTTCCCTAACATGGGAAAGGAAATAACCACCCAAGTCATGGAGGCACAGAGAGTCCCAGGTAGGATAAAGCCAAGGCAAATATGCTGAGACACATAGTAATCAAATTGACAAAAATTAAAGACAAAGAAAAATTATTAAGAGCACCGAGGGAAAAATGACAAATAACATACAAGGGAACTCCCATAAGGTTAACAGCAGATTTCTCAGCAGAAACTCTACAAGCCAGAAGGGAGTGACATGATATACTTAAAGTAATGAAAGGGAAGAACCTACAACCAAGATTACTCTACCCGGCAAGGTTCTCATTCAGATTTGATGGAGAAATCAAAAGCTTTACAGACAAACAAAAGCTAAGAGAGTTCAGCATCACCAAACCAGCTCTACAACAAATGCTAAAGGTACATTTCTGAGTGGGAAACACAAGAGAACAAAAGGACCTACAAAAACATACCCAAAACAATTAAGAAAATGGTAATAGGAACATACATAATGATAATTACCTTAAATGTGAAAGTATTAAATGCTCCAACCCAAATACACAGGCTCACTGAATGGATACAAAAACAAGACCCATATATATGCTGTCTGCCAGAGACCCACTTCAGACCTAACGACACACACAGACTGAAAGTGAGGGGATGGAAAAAGATATTCCATGGAAATGGAAATCAAGAGAAAGCTGGAGTAGCAATACTCATAACAGATAAAATAGACTTTAAAATAAAGAATGTTACAAGAGATAAGGAAGGACAGTACATAATGATCAAGGGATCAATCCAAGAAGAAGACATAACAATTATAAATATTTATGCATCCAACATAGGAGCATCTCAATATATAAGGTAAATGTTAACAGCTATAAAAGAGGAAACTGACAGTAACACAGTAATAGTGGGGGACTTTAACACCTCACTTACTCCAATGGACAGTTCATCCAGACAGAAAATTAATAAAGAAACACAAGTTTTAAAGGACACAATAGATCAGATAGATTTAATTGATATTTATAGCACATTCCATCTGAAAACACCAGACTACACTTTCTTCTCACGTGCACACAGAACATTCTCCAGGAGAGATCACAACATGGGTCACAAATCAAGCCTTGGTAAATTTTTAAAAATTGAACTCATATCAAGCATCTTTTCTGACCACAGTGCTGTGAGATTAGAAATCAATTACAGGGAAAAAAACATAAAAAACACAAACACATGGAGGCTAAACAATGCGTTACTAAATAACCAAGAGATCACTGACGAAATCAGAGGAAATCAGAAAATACCTAGAGAAAAATGACAACAAAAACACGATGATCCAAACCCTATGGGATGCAGCAAAAGCAGTTCTAAGAAGGAAGTTTATAGCAATAAAATACTATCTCAAGAAACAAGAAAAATCTCAAATAAACAATCTAACCTTACAAATAAAGGAACTACAGACAGAAGAACAAACAAAACCCAAAGTTAGCAGAAGGAAAGAAATCATAGAGATCAGAGCAGAAATAAATGAAATAGAAACAAAGAAAACAATAGCAAACATCAATAAAATTAAAAGCTGGTTCTTTGAGAAGATAAACAAAATTCATAAACCTTTAGCCAGACTCATGAAGAAAAAGAGGGAGAGGACTCAAATCAATAAAATTAGAAATAAAAAATGATAAGTTACAACTGACACCACAGTAATACAAAGCATCATAGGAGACAACTACAAGAAACTCTATGCCAATAAAATGGACAACCTGGAAGAAATGGACAAATATTTGGAAAGGTACAACTTTTCAAGACTGACCAGGAAGAATTACAAAATATGAACAGACCAAACACAAGTAATGAAACTGAAACTGTGATTAAAAATCTTCCAAAAAAGAGAAGTCCAGGACCATATGGCTTCACAGGTGAATTCTATCAAACATTAAGAGAAGAGCTAACATCCATCCTTCTCAAACTCTTCCAAAAAACTGCAGAGGAAAGAACACTCTCAAATTCATTCTACGAGGCTACCATCACTCTTATAACAAAACCAAACAGATATACTACATAAAAAGAAAATCATAGACCAATATCAATGATGAATATAGATGCAAAAATCCTCAACAAAGTACTAGCAAACAGAATCCAACAACACATTAAAAGGACCATACACTATGATCAAGTGGGATTTATCCCAGGAATGCAAGGATTCTTCAATATATGCAAATCAATCAATGTGATACACCATATTAACAAATTGAAGAATAAAAACCATATGATCATCTCAATAGATGCAGAAAAAGGTTTTGACATAATTCAACACCAGTTTATGATAAAAAATCTCCAGAAAGTGGGCATAGAGGGAACCCACTTCAACATAATAAAGGCCATATAAAACAAATCCACAGCAAACATCATTCTAAGTGGTGAAAAACTGAAGGCATTTACTCTAGGATAAGGAACAAGACAAGGATGTCCTCTGTCGCCACTATTATTCAACATATATTTGGAAGTCAGAGCCATGGCAATCAGAGAAGACAAACAAATAAAAGGAATACAAATCGGAAAGGAAGAAGTAAAACTGTCACTATTTGCAGGTGACATGACACTATACATAGTTAATACTAAAGATGCCACTAGAAAACTACTAGAGCTAATCAATGAATATGGTAAAGTTGCAGGATACAAAATTAATGCACAGAAATCTCTTGCATTCCTGTACACTAACAATGAAAAATATGAAAGAGAAATGAAGAAAACAATCCCATTCACCATTGCAACAAAAATAATAAAATACCTATGAATAAACCTATTTAAGGAGGTAAAAGACCTGTACTCAGAAAACTATAAGACACTGATGAAAGAAATTAAAGATGACACAAACAGGTGGAGACATATACCATGTTTGTGGATTGGAAGAATAAATATTGTGAAAATGACTACACTACCCAAAGCCTTCTACAGATTCAATGCAATCCCTATCAAATTACCAATGGCATTTTTTACAGAACTAGAACAAAAAATCTTAAAATGTGTATGGAGACACAAAAGACCCAAAATAGCCAAAGCAATCTTGAGGGAAATAAAACAGAGCTGGAGGAATCAGACTCCCTGACTGCAGACTATACTACAAAGCTACAGTAATCAAGACAGTACGGTACTGGCACAAAAACAGAAATATAGATCAACGGAACAGGATAGAAAGCCCTGAGATAAACCCACACATCTATGACAATGGAGGCAAGGGTATACAATGGAGGAAAGACAGCCTCTTCGATAAGTGGTGCTGGGAAAACTGGACACGTACAAATAAAAGAATGAAAGTAGAACACTCCCTAACACCATACACAAAAATAAACTTAAAATGGATCAAAGATCTAAATGTAAGACCGGACACTATCTACTCTTAGAGGAAAACATAGGAAGAACAGTCTTTGTCATAAAACACAGCAAGATCTTTTTTGACCCACCTCCTAGGGTAATGGAAAGAAAAACAAAAATAAACAAATGGACCTAATGAAACTTAAAAGCTTTTGCACAGCAAAGGAAACCAAAAACAAGACAAAAAGACAACCCTCAGAATGGGAGAAAATATTTGCAAGTGAATAAACAAAGGATTAATCTCCAAAACATATAAACAGCCCATGCAGTTCAATATTAAAAACACAAGCAACCTAATCAAAAACTGGGCAGAAGACCTAAATATATATTTCTCCAAGCAGGACATACAGATGGCCAAGAGGCACATGTAAAGCTGCTCAACATCACTAATTATTAGAGAAAGGCAAATCAAAACTACAATGAGGTATCACCTCACACCAGTCAGAATGGGCATCATCAGAATAACTACAAAGAATAAATGCTGGAGAGGGTGTGGAGAAAAGGGAACCCTCTTGCACTGTTGGTGGGAATGTAAATTGATACAGCCACTATGGAGAACAGTATGGAGATTCCTTAAAAAACTAAAAATAGAACTCACATACGACACAGCAATCCCACTACTGGGCATATACCCTGAGAAAACCATAATTCAAAACGAGTCATGTACCACCATGTTCATTGCAGCCCTATTTACAATAGCCAGGTCATGGAAGCAACCTAAATGCCCATGGACAGAAGAATGATAAAGAAGATGTGGTACATCATATATACAATAGAATATTACTCAGCTGTATAAAGGAATGAAATTAGGTCATTTGTATAGACATGGATGGTCATAGAGACTGTCATACAGAGTGAGGTAAGTCAGAAAGAGAAAAACAAATATCGTATATTAACATATGTGTGTGGAATCTAGAAAAATGGTACAGATGAACCCATATGCAAGGCAGAAATGGAGACACAGATGTAGAGAACAAACATATAGACACAAATGGGGGAAATTGGGGGTGGTGGTGGTGGGATGAATTGGGAGATTGGGATTGACATATATATAGCAATAAGTATAAAATAGATAACTAATAAGAACCTATTGTATAAAAAATAAATAAATTAAATTAAATTAAGAAATTAAGAAAATATTCCATAAGTATTAGAAAGTAGAAAAATGACTTTTTATAATACATAAAACTCAAATAATGCTTATATATATAATTACATATTTGTATTTTTATTTCTAAGAGGAAAAGATATATATTAAATTCAAAGGGGAGAAAGAAAACAGAAAAAGCTGATTACCAGTGTAAGATCATTTTAGTAATAATACAATTTTATGGTAAATATATTAATCCTAAAGTAATAACATAAAGTGATTTTATAATAAAATATAATAAAACATAAATGGGAAAGACCTCAAGATGGCTGAGGAGTAAGACGTGGAGATCGCCTTCCTCCCCACAAATACATCAGAAATACATCTGCATGTGGAACTCCTACAGAACACCTACTGAACGCTGGAAGAAGACCTCAGACATCCAAAAAGGCAAGAAACTCCCCACGTACCTGGGTAGGGCAAAAGAAAAAAGAAAAAACAGAGACAAAAGAATAGGGATGGGACCTGCACCACTGGGAAGGAGCTGTGAAGGAGGAAAAGTTTCCACACACTAGGAAGCCCCTTCACTGGTGGAGACAGGGAGTGGGTGGTGCGGGGGAAGCTTCAGAGCCACGGAGGAGAGCGCAGCAACAGGGGTGCAGAGGGCAAAGCAGAGAGATTCCTGCACAAAGGATCAGTGCTGACCATCACTCACCAGCTTGAGAGCCTTGTCTGCTCACCCACCAGGGTGGGTGGGGGCCTGAAGCTGAGGCTCAGGCTTCAGAGGTCAGATTCCAGGGAGAGGACTGGGGTTGGCTGCATGAACCCAGCCTGAAGGGGCTACTGTGCCACAGCTAGCTGGGAGAGAGTCCATAAAAAGTCTGGAAATGCCTAAGAGGAAAGAGACCATTATTTTGGGGTGCACGAGGAGAGGGGATTTAGAGCAACACCTAAACAAGCTCCAGAGACGGGTGCGAGCGGCAGCTATCAGTGCGGACACCAGACACATGAAATGCTAAGGCTGCTGCTACAGCCACCAAGAAGCCTATGTGCAAGCACAGGTCACTATCCACACCTCCCCTCCCAGGAGCCTGTGCAGCCTGCCACTGCCAGGGTCCCGTGATCCAGGGACAACTTCCCCAGGAGAACACACAGCGTGCCTCAGGCTGTTGCAACGTCACACTGGCCTCTGCCACTGCAGGCTCACCCTGCATTCTGTACCCCTCCCACCCCCCTGCCTGAGTGAGCCTGAGCCCCCTAATCAGCTGCTACTTTAGCCCTGTCTTGTCTGAGCGAAGAACAGTCGCCCTCAGGCAACATACACACAGAGGCAGGGCCAAATCCAAAACTGAGCCCTAGGAGATGTGTGAACAAAGAAGAGAAAGGGAAATCTCTCCCAGCAGCCTCAGGAGCAGCGGATTAAATTTTCACAATCAACTTGATGTACCCTGCATCTGTGGAATACCTGAATAGACAATGAATCATCCCAAAATTGAGGTGGTGGACTTTGGGAGCAATGATATATATATATTTTTCCTTTTTCTCTTGTTGTGACTGTGTATGTGTATGCTTCTTTATGTGATTTTTTTTTCTGTATAGCTTTGTTTTTACCATTTGTCCTAGGGTACTGTCTGTCAGTTTTTGTTGTTTGTTTGTTTGTGGTTTTTTTTTTTTGTAGTATAGTTTTTAGCATTTGTTATCATTGGTGGATTTGTTTTTTTGGTTTGGTTGCTCTCTTCTTTCTTACTTTAGTTTTTTTCTTTTTTTATTACTTTTTAATTTTTAAAATATTTTAATAATTATTTTTATTTTAATAACTTTAATTTAATTTTCTTTTTTTTTTCTTTCTTTTTCTCTCCCTTTTCTTCTGAGCTGTGGGGTGGACAGGGTCTTCGTGCTCCAACCGGGTGTCAGGCCTGTTCCTCTGAGGTGGGAGAGGTGAGTTCAGAACATTGGTCCACCAGAGACCTCCTGGCTTCACATAATATTAAACAGAGAAAGATCTCCCAGAGATCTCCATCTCAATGCTAAGACTCAGCTCCACTCAACGACCAGTAAGCTACAGTTCTGGACACCCTATGCCAAACAACTAGCAAGACAGGAACACAACACCACCCATTAGCAGAGAGGCTGCCTAAAATCATACTAAGGTCACAGACAACCTAAAACACACCATCAGATGTGGCCCTGCCCACCAGAAAGGCAAGATCCAGCCTCATCCACCAGAACACAGGCATCAGTTCCTTCCATCAGGAAGTGTACACAACCCACTGAACCAAACTTAGCCTCTGGGGGTAGACACCAAAAACAATGGGAACTGCAAATGTGCAGGCAACAAAAAGGAGACCCCCAAACACAGTAAGTTAAGCAAAATGAGAAGACAGAGAAACACACAGCAGATGAAGGAGCAAGGTAAAAACCCATCAGACCTAACAAATGAAGAGGAAATAGGCAGTCTACCTGAGAAGAATTCAGAGTAAGGATAGTAAAGATGATCCAAAATCTTGGAAATAGAATGGAGAAAATACAAGAAACGTTTAACAAGGACATAGAAGAACTAAAGAGCGAACAAACTATGATGAACAACACAATAAATGAAATTAAAAATTCTCTAGAAGGAGTCAATAGAAGAATAACTGAGGCAGAAGAACGGTTAAGTGACCTGGAAGATAAAATAGTGGAAATAACTACTGCAGAGCAGAATAAAGAAAAAAGAATGAAAAGAATTGAGGACACTCTCAGAGACCTCTGGGACAACATTAAATGCACCAACATTCAAATTATAGGGGTCCTAGAAGAAGAAGAGAAAAAGCAGTGGACTGAGAAAATATTTGAAGAGATTATAGTTGAAAACTTCCCTAATATGGGAAAGGAAATAGTCAGGTCCAGGAAGCACAGAGAGTCCCACACAGGATAAATCCAAAGAGAAACACGCCAAGACACATATTAATCAAACTATCAAAAATTAAATAAAGGAAAAAATATTAAAAGCAGCAAAGGAAAAACAACAAATAACATATAAGGGAATCCCCATAAGGTTAACACCTGGTCTTTCAGCAAAAACTCTGCAACCCAGAAGGGAGTGGCAGGACATATTTAAAGTGATGAAAGGGAAAAACCTACAACCAAGATTATTCTACCCAGCAAGCATCCATTCAGGTCCAACGGAGAAATTAAAACATTTACAGACAAGCAAAAACTAAGAGTATTCAGCACCACCAAACCAGCTTTATAACAAATGCTAAAGGAACTTCTGTAGGCAGGAAACACAAGAGAAGGAAAAGGCTTACAATAACAAACCCAAAACAATTAAGAAAATAGTCATAGGAACATACATATCGAGAACTACCATAAATGTAAATGGATTAAATGTTCCAAACAAAGGACATAGACTGGACTAAGGATACAAAAAAAAGACCTGTATATATGTTGTCTACAAGAGACTGACTTCAGACCTAGGGACACATACAGACTGAAAGTGAGGGGATGGAAAAAGATATTCCATGCAAGTGGAAATCAAAAGAAAGCTGGAGCAGCAATTCTCATATCAGACAAAATAGACTTTAGAATAAAGACTATTACAAGAGAAAAAGAAGGACACTACATAATGATCAAGGGATCAATCCAAGAAGGAGATATAACAATTGTAAACATTTATGCACCAAAATAGGAGCACACAATACATAAGGCAAATACTAACAGCCATAAAAGGGGAAATCAACAGTAACACAATCATAGTAGGGGACTTTAACACCGCACTTTCACCAATGGACAGATCATCCAAAATGAAAATAAATAAGGAAACACAAGCTTTAAATGACACATTAAACAAGATGGACTTAATTGATATTTATAGGACAGTCCAACCAAAAACAACAGAATACACTTTCTTCTCAAGTGCTCATGGAACATTCTCCAGGATAGGTCATATCTTAGATCACAAATCAAGCCCTGGTAAATTTCAGAAAATTGAAATCATATCAAGTGTCTTTTCCAAATACAATGCTATGAGACTAGATATCAATTATAGGAAAAAACTGTAAAAAATACATATACATGGAGGCTACACAATACAGTACTTAATAACCAAGAGATCACTGAAGAAATCAAAGTGGAAATCAAAAACTACCTAGAAACAAACGACAATGAAAACACAATGACCCAAAACTTATGGGATGCAGCAAAAGCAGTTCTAAGAGGGAAGTTTATAGCAATACAATCCTACCTCAAGAAACAAGAAACATCTCAAATAAACAACCTAACCTTACACCTAAAGCAATTAGAGAAAGAACAAAAAGACCCCCAAAGTTAGCAGAAGGAAAGAAATCATAAAGATCAGATCAGAAATAAATGAAAAAGAAATGAAGGAAATGATAGCAAAGATCAATAAAACTAAAAGCTGGTTCATTGAGAAGATAAACAAAATTGATAAACCATTAGCCAGACTCATCAGGAAAAAAAGGGAGAAGACTCAAGTCAACAGAATTAGAAATGAAAAAGGAAGAGGAACAACTGACATTGCAGAAATAAAAAGGATCATGAGAGATAACTACAAGCAACTATATGCCAATAAAATGGACAACCTGGAAGAAATGGACACATTCTTAGAAAAGCACAACCTTCCGAGTCTGAACCAGGAAGAAATAGAAAATATAAACAGACCAATCACAAGCATGGGAATTGAGACTGTGATTAAAAATCTTCCAACAGACAAAAGCACAGGACCAGATGGCTTCACAGGTGAATTCTATCAAACATTTAGAGAAGAGCTAACACCTATCCTTCTCAAACTCTTCCAAAACATAGCACAGGGAGGAACACTCCCAAACTCATTCTATGAGGTCACCATCACCCTGATACCAAAACCAGATGAAGATGTCACAAAGAAAGAAAACTACAGGCCAGTATCACTGATGAACATTGATGCAAAAATCCTCAACAAAATACTAGCAAACAGAATCCAACAGCACATTAAAAGGATCATACACCATGATTAAATGGGGTTTATCCCAGGAATGCAAGGATTCTTCAATATATGCAAATCAATCAATGTGATACACCATATTAACAAACTGAAGGAGAAAAACCATATGACCATCTCAATAGATGGAGAAAAATCTTTCAACAAAATTCAACACACATTTTGATAAAAACCCTCCAGAAAGTTGGCATAGAGGGTACTTACCTCAACATAATAAAGGTCATATATGACAAACCCACAGCTAACATTGTCCTCAACTGTGAAAAACTGAAACCATTTCCACTAAAATCAGGAACAAGACAAGGTTGCTCACTCTCACCACTATTACTCAATATAATTTTGGAAGTTTTAGCCTCAGCAATCAGAGAAGAAAAAGAAATAAAAGGAATCCAAATCGGAAAAGAAGTAGTAAAGCTTTCACTGTTTGCAGATGACATGATACTACACATAGAGAATTCTGAAGACGTTACCAGAAAACTACTAGAGCTAATCAATGAATTTGGTAAAGTAGTAGGATACAAAATTAATGTACAGAAATCTCTTGCATTCCTATACACAAAAGATGAAAAATCTGAAAGAGAAATTAAGGAAACACTCCCATTTACCATTGCAACAAAAAGAATAAAATACCTAGGAATAAACCTACCTAAGGAGACAAAAGACATGTATGCAATAAACTATAAGACACTGATGAAGAAATTTAAGATGATACAAACAGATAGAGAGATATACCATGTTCTTGAATTGGAAGAATCAACATTGTGAAAATGACTATATTACCCAAGCAATCTACAGATTCAATGCAATCCCTATCAAACTTCCAATGGCATGTTTTACAGAACTAGAACAAAAATTTTCACAATTTGCATGGAAACACAAAAGACCCTGAATAGCTAAAGCAATCTTGAGAAAGAAAAACAGAGCTGGAGGAGTCAGGCTCCCTGCCTTCAGACTATACTACAAAGCTACAGTACTCGAGATAGTATGGTACTGGCACAAAAACAGAAATATTGATCGATGGAACAGGATAGAAAGCCCTGAGATAATCCCATGCACATAATGTCACCCTATCTTTGATAAAGGAGGCAAGTATATACAATGGAGAAAAGATACCCTCTCTAATAAGTGGTGCTGGGAAAAGCTACATGTTGAAGAATGAAATTAGAACACTCCCTAATACCATACACAAAAATAAACTCAAAATGGATTAAAGACCTAAATGTAAGGCTAGACACTAAAACCTTTAGAGGAAAACATAAACAGAACAGTGTATGACATAAATCACAGCAAGATCCTTTTTGACCCACCTCCTAGAGAAATGGATATAAAAATAAAAATAAACAAATGGGACCTAATGAAACTTAAAAGCTTTTGTACAGCAAAGCAAAATATAAACAAGATGAGAAGAGAACCCTCAGCATGGGAGAAAATATTTGCAAATGAAGCAACTGACAAAGGATTAATCTCCAAATTTTACAAGCAGCTCATGCAGCTCAATATCAAAAAAACAAACAACCCTATCCAAAAGTGGGCAGAAGACCTAAATAGACATTTCTCCAAAGAAGATATACAGAGTGCCAACAAACACATGAAAGGATACTGAATATCACTAATCATTAGAGAAATGCAAGTCAAAACTACAATGAGGTATCACCTCACACCAGTCAGAATGGCCATCATCAAAAAATCTACAAACAATAAATGCTGGAAAGGGTGTGGGAAAAGGGAACCCTCTTGCATTCTTGGTGGGAATGTAAATTGATACACTCATATGGAGAACTGTATGGAGGTTCTTTAGAAAACAAAAATAGAACTATCATACAATCCAGCAGTCCCACTACTGGGTATATACCCTGAGAAAACCATAATTCAAAAAGAGTCACGTACCACAATGTTCATTGCACCTCTATTTACAATAGCCAGGACATGGAAGCAACCTAAGTGTCCATCGACAGATGAATGGATAAAGATGTGGCACATATATACAATGGAATATTACTCAGCCATGAAAAGAAACGAAATTGAGTTATTTGTAGTGAGGTGGATGGACCTAGAGTCTGTCATACAGAGTGAAGTAAGTCAGAAAGAGAAAAACACACACCGTATGCTAACACATATATATGGAAACTTAAAAAAAAAAAAGTGGTTCTGAAGAACCTAGGGGCAGGACAGGAATAAAGACGCAGACGTAGATAATGGACTTGAGGACACTGGGAGGGGGAAGGGTAAGCTGGGATGAAGTAAAAGAGTGGCATGGACTTATATACACTACCAAATGTAAAATAGATAGCTAGTGGGAAGCAGCCACATAGCACAGGGAGATCAGCTCGGTGCTTTGTGACCACCTAGAGGGGTGGGATAGGGAGGGTGGGTTGGAGGGAGACACAAGAGGGAAGAGATATGGGGACATATGTATATGTATAACTGATTCACTTTGTTATAAAGCAGAAACTAACACACCAGTGTAAAGCAATTGTACTCCAGTAAAGATGTTAAAAAATACCCAACATAAATGGTTTTGATGGTATCTAAACTGAATCCTTAATGATCTTTATTTTAATAATTGGCTTGCTATTCTCTCAAATAAAAAATGGCCTATGTGAGATTGATTAAAGTTTGGTTAATTTCAGAGGGTTATTCTTGACATTGATCTAAACTGGGATAGACTCTAGCCAAGATTTTACCAAGAATGGGGAAAAATAAATTCAAAGTTGAAAATGAACAGAAGCAATCCATTTTACCATCATCATATACTCAAGAAAACTAGTCTTTAGGAAATGACTCTTTCGCCTTGATAATGAGTAGTGAATTCCAGCATTTATATTCTTACCTATTCTTGAATATTTTCCTTGATAATTTCACTGTACTTGCTGAAACTAAAATTTGCAGGCCCAAGGAAACCAAAGAATAACGTTTACTGTGGCTGCCATTCTTTCCAGACTGGTTAAGTCTGTAGCAGACTGCTTCAGGATGAGTTTCATTATCACCTTTAAGCAATTAATTGATTTCTCGATGGCCACTCTTCTTTCACAGTACAAAGAAGATTTCACTTCTTGTCACATCCTCCCACTAAAGAGGTAATGCACCTCTCAGAGATGTTCTGTCTGCAGGAGGATGCACTGTCTCCTGGCTATTTTCCCAGTCTCATACTCTACATAAGAATGAGGATCACACTAGTTCTCCTGAAATACTTAGATCCAAAATGGTCCTGGCTCCCTTATATGTAAGAAAGTCAGCCAAATACTGTGCTGATATTCATATCATGGTCTGCCATTGCCTTGTTTAATATTAGATCAAGGCTGCTGAAGTACCTAAGTTAGATTAGCTATTTTGCCTTCTGCCATCACCAATACCACTTGGCTCCAAGCAGTTTTTTTGGAGTGTGGTAATTTAAATCTCTCTCTCTCATCTTTCATTACAGCTTATAACTGCAAAGATTCTATACATTATGTAGGTCATTTGTATGTTCCTACGTAGTCTCCATTGGGGCTCAAACATGGAGTTTTCTGTAGAAAAATCTTACTGCCTTAATCTTACATTTTCTTCAGGGATGTGGGCATAGACCTTATCGCCAATTCCATGTTATAATATTTTTTACCAGAACTAAGAAACATGCATCAGTTCAAGCCAAAAATAAACTGCTACCTGATTTTTCTGAAAGGATTTAAAATGCCCAAATATTTTTTTTCAGAGAAGAAGCTTATCTCTGCCTGGATGAAAAAAAAAAATGACAGCAATGCAAGGATGACTGCACTCAACTGAATGGGGCAATAGCAGAATGGCCACTTAGAACTGGAAAATGATTCTGACAAGTTTCCATCAACACTGACTCAATCAGGCGGACCCTGGAGGTCTCTGGACAAGCTCACCAATGTCAAAAATGTTTAGCTGTTTCAAAAAGCATGGGAGGGACTCTTTATGATGGTTTTTCCCTTTTCACATTTAGTGTTCAGTGTTCTCTAATGAAAACTTGCTTATATGTCCATAGACTTAGATTTCTTTCTCAAAAGCACCAGGAAGCAAAAGTTTATCATTTGGGAAATAGATGAGGAACTTGAAGCCTGTGGTTTAATTTTGAATGCAGCCTTTTAGAGGGATTAGTGAATGGAAGCATCTGCAATAGGCTGTGAGGAGCACAATTTTAGAACCATTATTCCCAAGCACACAAGCTCTAGATAAGAAGTCTAGAAACCTGATTAAATTAGATATTGTTAGGGAAGATGGACAGAATGGCATCCCTACCTTTCTGATCTGAAGTTTATAGCAGGCTAGGCCCTCCAGGCCCCAGCAGTAAGCAAGGAGCGGAATAGTTAAGTGGCCTGGCCTTTGATCTTTCTGAATGAGTGCTTTGGTGCTGCCCCAGTTGACACAGTTCACACTAACCTGTCTTGCCCTCCTAGACTCTAGAAAAGATGCAATCTTTCAAGTACTTGAGAGTGTGGTCTGAGGTAGGGGATGACAGGAAACGATATCTTACCCACTTTTGCATCCCGGTATTTAGCACAAAGAAGATACTCAGAAAATGGCTCACAGAATAAAAACTATTTCCAGCTCCAATTTTCAAGTACATTAACAACTTCAGTAAGACTCATTTTCACTATCACGTAGACTAAAAATACTAATGGTCATATGTTATGGGTCATTTCAAGAACTAAAAGGAATAATGCATATCAGTGCATTTAAATTCTAAAGCTTAGAAGATACATAAAGGGTTATATATTTGAAAGGTTTCTTCAGGTAGCAAATATTTTGAAAATTAATATTGATTTTTCTAAAGTATTCTCTGTGCCAAGTGGTCTCTTAAAATTCTTTGAAGTTTAATATTTGTTTGGTTGTTTTCTTTTCACCGAACTTAACAACATGAAGGAAATACTTGCAAGAACCTCTAACTGAAAATCAAGGTCTCACATTTTGTAACTGAAAGTTTAATGATCTTGTAATATTTGGGTACTTATTAATAATTAAAATCTACATCTTCATCATCATGTATTTTTTTTCCTACACAAAGACAGTCAACTACTGGGATCATTGAACACTGACTTCTTGACAACTGTGAGATACCCCCCAATGGTGAGTACCATTATCATGTACCACTGAAGAAAAACTTTGAAATATGGCAACCTATACACAAATTTAAGGAATTAAGTTAGGTCAATCAATCTTGAGGGGGAGATGGGCTATAATGAAATAGCTCTTCATAGTAACATCTAAAATATGGATATGGAGTTAATGACCACAGTTAATTCCTCAAAAGCCATCTTAAGTTCCTTATCCTTGGGATTTGGTTGGGGAAGGGGAACACAAAGCAGGAACATTTTTCATTAGTGACGTTAGCTTGTATTGTTTGTTCTTCAAAAGCACCTCAGTCTGGGGAGAATTCTTTTCTTGCCTAGGTATAGGTGGGGGAAAAGAAAAGAGGGCAGTAGTTTAAATTTACTCATAATTATCTTTTCAAAAATATTGTCTATGTCATGATTCTTTTCTTCTTTTTCAAGAACCTAGGCTCCCTCAAGTCAAAGCTTAGTGAGAGGAAATCTTTATTTTTTCTTCTTTCTGCTTATAAATCCCCTTTCTAAAATGTCAAATAGCCTAGTTGCTTCATGAATAAAAAGAAAGCCAACTTAAGAAATATTGAAAAAAAAATTAGTATTTCTAAAGTATTATTTATCCATATCTGAAACTGGGGGAAAAAGTCTGGTGAAGTTTTATTCTCAAGAAATGCTTACAGAATAGAATAAAGATATACATGATATAGATTTTAGAATATATTCTATTTAAAAGATCCTTCGTGGTTGATATCACAATGCACTGATATGTTCTTTCTTCTAAATTTATTAAATAAGAGTGAATATAAAGGTTCCTATTGCAAGTATGGATTTTGTTCTCCCAATAATAAAGTCAGTAAGCAATTCATAAATTGCAGAGTATAAATTACTACTGCTGCAGGCTACCCTTGCCTAATATTTTTCCTTTAAGGAAGATTTAATTCTACTTACTGAGCATAAGTATTTCAGGCACAAGAACTTGGAATGTTCTTTCTCCAAACCTTTGTATATTCTGAATGTCATTTGTTTACAATTATTCCTGTGTGTGAAAAATAAAAATATAAATAAGCAGAGATGAAAGTATAAAGAATTTTTTGCATGAATTATATCACAAAATGTGAGCTATCTCAGAGCAAATACATACTTTTTTCTGACTTTCATTTAGACTTTAAAGTTATTTTCAAAATCACCAAATGGGTCCACATGAAAAATGCTTGAATGGATATATTTGTGCATTGTAGTAAATTTCCCATTTCACCTTGAAACTATTGTCCCACTTAATGTATTTACTTTCCCAGGGCTGCTGTAACAAAGCGCCACAAACTGGGTGGCTTAGAACAGCAGGAATTTATTGTCTCAAAGTTCTGGAGGCTAGATGTTCAAAACTGATTTGTTGGCAGGGCTGGGATTTGTTTTGCACCTCTGTCCTTTGCTTATAGATGGCATCTTCTCCCTGTGTCTCTTTATATTGTCTTCCCTCTAGTATGTCTGTTTCTGTGTTTAAATGTCTCCTTTTTCTATGGACATCAGTAATATTGGACTATGGCTTATCCTAATGACCTCATTTTAAACTAATTTTATCTTCAGTTACCCTATTTCCAAATAAGGTCACATTATGAGGTATTGGGGGTTAAGATATCAACAAATGAATTTTGGGGGGCACTCCAAAAATGTAAGTGTATGTTCAACCTATAACACTTACATAGCTTTGGCAGGAGGCCTCAGTTCCTCACTGGTGGTTGGCAGGAGGCCTTAACTCCTTACCACATAGGCCTCTCCATAGAGCTAGTTAACAGCTCATGATAATTTTTTAACATTTTAAAAACAGCATTTACAACTGCAAAATCTATATTCAAATAATATCATGCTATCCTGAATATGTCACTAAAAATCCCATGCAATGTTTCTAGAATTTATAAACTATTTTCGTGGGATTGATTTAACTTAAGTGGCATTATTAGCTGTTATACTCTTTAAATATAATAGCAAAAGTATAAAAAATAATGTAAATTATTTAAGCATGATGATTAATATTATCCAGATCCAAAAGTGTGGAAAAAAGGGAGAAAAAAGATTTAAGTAAAATTCAAGAATATCTGAAAATAGAGCAATGCTTTACATTAAAAAAAAATGTTTTAACTAATCTTAATTTTTCTCAACATAAAAATAATCATTTTAGAAGAGCAGAAAGCAGATTCCCTAAGATTTTCTCAAGATGGTAACTAATAATGTGGTCTCCGTATTTTGCTTTTAGTTGAAAATTCCCATAATTAGTTTGAGTTAGAACAGAATCTCTCTCCAAGTAACTGCTGTAGATTTGATAAAATTAAGAATATTCTAGAACTTAATTGTCAGTTATAAATGAATTATTTGTCAATCCTCTCTCATAATGGAAAATTCCAGCTGCTAGCTTCTCTAATGATAAGGAGGTCAAATACAGACACTTCTCATAACTCCCCACCACAGAGCCAAATGCTTTCTTTACCTCTAAGATTGAAACCTGGGAACACAATAAAGTTTTAAGGGCTCAGTAAAAAGATACCATGGAGTATGTATTTATGCTTCTATCACTGTTTCACTATGCATTTTGCAGTGATAAACTTTAACTTGATTTCTTCCTCCAAGAAATAGAGATATTTGCAAACAGAAAGATATCTACCTACTCTCATTAGATATCAAACCAAATTAAGCCAAAACAAGTCAAGTAGCCAACAAATTACTTTAAAAAATTTGATAAAGAATTTATAAGCATATATTTACATTTTGAGTTGCAAAAAAGAAAAATCTTATCTAAAAATTTAATGTCAAACTGAAGGTCAATCAATATTTTTAGTTTGTAATAGTGTAAAATAGTAAAATATGGCAAATATACAATATTAAACATATATATGATCTTCTAAGGTTACCTAATAATTTTCTGGTATTAATACAGTTTATATTATCTCCTTATCCTCTCAAAGGAATTAAACTTTCTGTGGAGATTAATGCAGCATTCATTTCACTGCACATTAATGTGTAAGACATTATTTCTTTGAGCTCCAGGAATTACCAGTGGCAAAGGGCATTAAATCATAATATCCACACACTGCCTTTTTAGTTTTCCTGACATGATAGCCTTATAGGTTCCTTAAATTCAGCAGTGACATTATGATGTGACTTTGTGTCCTAAATTTAATTGGAATAGCAGCAAATTTGTATTTGAAGAAACATGTATCATAACCACTATATCAAAATTATTGCAATTTTATTATTTTTAATATTTCATTACAAGATTTCCATGGGAACAACTGTTTCATTTTGAAAGTCATGAATAAACACACTGAACTTTACATTTCCTATTTTTCTCTATCCTTAATATCCTTTGATCTCTTTTGTTTACCCCTATCTTATAGTATTTGCTAAAAATCATGTATGCTAATCTCTTCTTAACTAAAAAGAAGTTTAATATTTATCAGTGAATACTATTTAGACTTAGTTCTTAATAGTTCATCAGATCCATATTAGTAAAAATGTATATGGTTTATACAGACCTTATACTTTTTATTCAAAGTAATTCTCAAAGTGATATCTCATCATAACCTTTGGCTCTACTTTAACTGACAACACTGCTCAACAAGCCAAGGAAATATTTTCTCTCCAAAGATCCCAGATGTTTACTCTTCTAAATGTGTTGGTTTGTGTTTTTTCTCTTCTTCAGTTTTCCATAGCATCTCGAGAGTGGAAAACAAGGAGTAGGAGTGAAGAACAGAAAAGGGTTTGAGACTTGTCATGCCACAGGGAAAAAGCCTTGATTCACCATATGTTCAGAGATTGGAGAGAACCTTCAAATGCAGGACAATTTAGGGTATGATTTTAAGTTTATAATTATTATCACATTTATTTAATTTTTAGCTTTTTGGTTTATAATAAGAAACCTCATAATGACCCTTAATTACTTAGAAATAGGTACTCTACTCAATGGTACCAAAAGTGTAAGAAAAAAAAATGGGAAAAAATGTAAATGGACCAAAAAATCATGGATATCCTATCTAGGTCCTCCTATGGCTTATCTTAGTTTTTCATTGTTTTTGAGATATTTTACAACTCTGTAAGTGTAGATAAGTGATAACAAAGCAAATGATTCTTCTCCATAGAAATTAATTTTATCAGAAACATTTAATTGATTCTCGCCCTAGAGATAAACTCAATTTGCATTTATTTATAAATTTATTTCAGCTTACCTTATTTCCCTATATATGTGTGTGTTTCTTTTAATTTTCCTTTGAACCAGCTGTAATGTCTTACTGGTCTTTTTTATTACTTTATAAACTAAGTAAAATCTTTGACATGCATTTATTTTTAAAAATTTATTAATATCACTTCTGGAAGTCATCCACCAAGATGCCCAAAGGAACAGGTAAATGTGTTGTCAGAGAAGGGTTTCTCAGGAGCAGTTTAAGCTCAGGTGTATATTTTCTTGGTTCTCAGGGGTAAAATACAACTGATAAAATAAGTTTAACTTTGATATTTCTCTAGTTTTTTGTTTTCTTTTCTTTCCTTTCTACCCTCTCTGCTGATATTGTATTTTCCTTTAGATATTGGTTTGCTCAGACATCTGATGTTTGTACCCCATTAGTGGCAACAATAATTGGGAATTTCATTTTATGACCTGACCATTTAATGATCAATAATTGATGTACAGATGGTCCCTGACTTAATGATAGTTCAACTTAATGATTTTTCAACTTTATGATGGTACAAAAACAATATGCATTCAGTAGAAAACATATTTCAAATTTTGAATGTTGATCTTTTCCTGGGCTAGCAATATGCAGTAGGATACGTTCATGGTGCTGGGCATGGCAGCAAGCCACAGCTTGCAAACATGCATGCAAACATAAGGGTAAACAACCAATACACTTACCACCATTCTGTACCCATACAACCATTCTGATTTTTACTTTCAGTACAGTATTCAATAAATTATATGAGATATTCCACACTTCATTATAAAACAGGCTTTATGTTAGGTGATTTTGCCCAACTGTAGGCTAATGTAAGTGTTCTGAACACGTTTAAGGTGGGCTAGGCTCAACTATTCTGTTTGGTCTGTTATGTATATTAAATGCAATTTCAACTTAACAATATTTTCAACTTATGATGGGTTTATCAGGATGTAACCCCATCATAAGTTGAGGGAGATCTGCAATGGAGAATAGAAATTTATGAGCTTTTGGGTGAGAGCCAAAAGAGATATTTGGTTTGTTATTCTGTTTGTTGTTTGTATGTTTGATTAATTTGAGGTCAAACAAATTAAGACTTTCATACATACCAGGAAGGAAAAGAGCTTTCTGAAATCTGGACTAGTGAATTTTTGTCTTCTGTGTTTCTTGAATTGTAGAATTAAAACTATAAGCTGTCTATGTATCTCTAGGTCTACGTGTCTATAAATCACTAGGGCTTTTACCTCTTGTATGTGAATGTGAAATACTTTCCCAACTCTAGATAGTATTGATAAAATCTCTTAAACTAAAGGAAAACAGTTTTGATTGGTTTATAAGAATAAGTGTTTATGTAATTTGAATATTGCTGAAAATTCCCAGAAAATAAGAAATACTAAATTTCTTATACTTTAAATGTACCAGACTAAAAAAAATTCTCACAGAAGCTAACTCAAAAACATTTTAAGAATCTAAGTTTATATAATCAATTGAATCTTTGACACATGAGAATAAGAATAATTTTGCTTTAAAAGACAGCTATGTCTTTCTGTTATCAGTTTTAAATATAATACAGTCATACATTTTATTTTTCTTGGCTTTGTTTTTCATGAACATACATGGGTTTAATAGTCAAAATAAGGTGTTATAACTCCATAATGTTTAATATTTATGAAAATTATAGATTACCTAATTTATAAACTGAGTCATTTTCTTAAAACTTATTTCAGTAGTAGTAACTTTAGCTTCAAGATCCTTCTTAGATCTTCATGTGACTCAGAGTCATATCCTGAAATGTAATTTAGTTGGAATGATAAGTTGAATAATTAATTGATAATTATTGGATGTGCAGATGATTTCTGATAGAATACCAAAGCATTGATTACTAAGCATAATTTTAAGTTTATATAATATTGCTTTTTGAATATGCTATAGAGAGGCTATTGCTTTGCGCTGATATAATAAATATGTTCAATTTGTCATTGTGAGAAGTAGTATAAGGGATGTGAGTGATTGTGGAAAGTCGTATTATTTATATTAATAAACTCCACAAATGTGCTAAAATGACCATGTGTGACAGTTCTCAATTATCTATCTCTCATTTTTTCTCTATGAAATAGAAGATGTTACTTTGGTTAGAAGTTATTATTAATATGAGTGGTTGAGACTATACTAGGAACAATAATGAGATATACAATTGCACGTGCTTTTGTTTTTCAAGAGAAAAAGAAAAGTGAACTCAAATTTATATGTACTGAATTATTATTTCAACATGGTTTTCTAGATTTTAAAAAGTCTAATCATACATTCCTTATGAAAACTTAAAGACAAAAGTAAATTTTGTGAGTGTAGTAACTGTTCAATATTATAAGGCTCTAGATATCTAAAGAAAATCCTAAAGTAGCCTTTATGGTTAATTAGCACTCTTGAATATATGTAAATAATCAGATCAAACCTACTGAGAGGAGACATTTTGGAATAAAGAATGTTTGAGAATATTAAGATCAAAGGATGTGAGGGTGGACACTGTAAGGAAAAATTGTGAAAGACTTTGAAATAATAAAACGAGATTATGGGTTTCCTGTCTAGCACACTCTTCCAGGTGATCTAAGTCTTTCATTGTCTTTGAGCTATTTTAAAACTATGTAAAATGTAGAAAATTGATAATAATGCAAATTATTCTGATTCATACAAATAAAATTAATTTTGTCCCACAAAATGCAGTTGGAGTTTGTCTGTGGACACACCTGTTTTATATCTATTCTAAAATCATTTCAAAATTCCTTAATTGTCTATTTATATATGGTTCTTCAAATTTACTTTTGAACCTGTTGTAACATCTTTCTGGTTCTTTCATTAATTACCAAATTAAATAAAACATTTGACATGCATTTATTTTATATGTGTATGAAAGTATAAGTCATTAGTTTATCTTCTTAAAATATTTATTCTCTGAGAAGGTTTTATATTGTCATTTGCTTGCCTGTTTTCTGTATGTGTGTGTGTGTGTGTTTGTGTGTTTGTGTGTGTGTGTGTGTGTGTGTGTTTTGTTGGAAACCAATAAAGGCCTGAGTTTCATCTCTGGGTCTATAGGTAAAGGAACAACATATATGAGTCAAGAAGCAGAGGGAACCACAGAAAATGTACTATCTCAGAAATTATAATTTTAGGCACACATTTGGATTATCTAGAGTCTAGGATTAGGGAATCTAAGATGAATGTTTCTAGATTTCAAAGGTCTATGTGACTCAAAATAACACTGATAGTATAGTTCTCACTATTTTATTATTATTATGGCTATTATAATTATTATGATAATTATTGTTATAAATTAAGTAAAGCACTGACAAATGACAGGACATATATGTAATGCAAACTGCAAGTTAATTGAAAACTGCTTTTCTGTTTAAAACACTTTTAGTGAACCCTTTAATTTTAGGTTCTACCAAACTTAAAACATCCTACAATGTAACCTGAAGTTAAGTCAACTTCAATTTATAAATATTTAAATTAGGAAAATACAAACAAAGTACATCTAATTTATTTGAATATCTAGTTAGAGAACTATTTAACTGACAGATAATATTATTTTAATATGAAATATTTAATCAGAACAAGAGGATTCAAAATTTTACTAGAAGAAGAATATAGATAAACCATGGCTTTGATGAAAACAACTTGTAGAACCAACAAGAAAAGGAAAAGTAAATCCTGGGAACTAATCAGCATCATTGATTAATGTCAGGTAATATGCAAGAGAGCAATGTTAATGGCTAATAAGGTTCATATGCTACAGAATTTAAAAATATAGAATAAAAATGTTAATAGCTCTATTTCTGTGAAAATTGCCGTTGTAATTTTGGCAAGGATAAGTATTGCATTGAACCTGCAGATTGCTTTGGGTAGTAGAGACAGTTTAACAATATTAAGTCTCTCAACACATGAGCATGGAATACTTTCCATAGATTTGTCTTCTTTAATTTCTTTCATTAATGTTGTATAGTTTTCAGAGTACAGGTTTTTCACTTCCTTGGTTAAATTTATTCCTAGCTAGTTTATTCTTTTTGATGAAATTGTAAATGGGATTGTTTTCTTAACTCTCTTTCTGGTAGTTTGTTATCAGTGTATAGAGTCACAGCACGTTTTTTGTATACTGATTTTGTATCCTGCAAGTTTACTGAATTTGTTTATTAATTCTAACAGTTTTTTTTAGTGGAGTCTTTAGGATTTTCTGTTTATAATATTATGTCATCTACGAATAGTGACAGTTTTACTTCTTCCTTTCTAATTTGGATGCCTTTTCTTTCATTTTCTTGCTTATTGCTTTGGATAGGACTTCCAATACTATGTGGAATAAAAGTGGTGATAGTGAGCATGTACGTCTTTTTCCTGATCTTAGAGGAAAAGTTTTCAGTTTTTCACTGTTGAGTATTGTATTAGCTGTGGGTTTGACATACATGGCTGTTATGTTGAAATATATTCCCTCTATACCCACTTTGTTGAGAGTTTTTGTGATGAATTGATGTTAAATTTTGTCAAAAGCTTTTTCTGCACCTATTGAGATTATCATAGGATTTTTATTCTTCATTTTGTAAATGTGGTGTATCACATTGTTCTATTTGTGGATGTTGAAACATTACTGAATCTCTGGAGTAAATCCCACTTGATCCTGATATGTATTCCTAAAATTTGTATAGAACCACAGAAGACCCTGAATAGACAAAGCAACCTGGAGAAAGAAAGGCAAAGCTGGAGGCATCACACTCCCATATTTCAAACTATATTAAAAAGCTATAATAATCAAAACAGTATGGTATTTGCAAAAAATAGACACATAGATCAGTGGAGCAGAATAGAAAGCCCAGAAATAAACCCAAGTGTATATGGTCAATTAATTTATGACAAAAGAGCCAAGAATGTACAATGGGGAAAGGATAGTCTCTTCAATAAATGGTGTTGGAAAGATGAGACAACCACATGTAAAAGAATGAAACTGGATCAGTATCTTACACTATACATTGAGGGTTTATATGCTAGCTATAATTTAAATTTAGATTTTATTGTTTGTTATTTTTACTAAAATTTTTACAAGTGAGGAAACTGAGGTGAAATTACATAACTTGTTCAAGGTTTGTCAAGTAATTAGAGGCTGAGCTGGTGGTTTATCTGAGTAAACTGAATCTATTCATTTAATTAATTTTATTGAGAAACTACCATACATCTGCAAAGTAACCATAAAGAACATTGTTGCTGAATAAGAAAAACATATTACTCCCCTTCAAAAGTATATATATAAATTGTTAGAGGCAACAGCTGACAGACACTATATTTTCCAATTGAACCCTCCTCTCACCTATGACCACCTACGACCATGATAACACACACATACACACACACACACAGTTACTCTCTCCCTGGCCCTGTATACAGTACAGACAGCATAATGGCCTGAATAGCCACATATAACATACCTCTAAATCTTTAGTTTTTTAAATTTGTTCTTGATTTTTTTTCTTTATTATTTTTTAAGGTAAAGAGAGAACAATCTATATAGACGAGAACAAATACTGGGAAAGCCCTTTCTCCAATATGCTAAAGAAGGGGTGGAAATGAAAAGGTGGCTATTCCAGAACAGCTGAGGAGATGGAGCAAAGGGTATTAAAGAGTCAACCACAGTAGCTGAAAGTAGGGTACGTTTGTAACCTTTGGGAGTGCAAGAGTCCTGGAACCAAGGGTCAACTTTCCACTAGTGTGGGAACCTATCAAGTAAAGACAACTAATAAATATTAGAATTGGGCAGCTCTCTGCAGGGGAACCAGAATAGAACAGGAATCAGAGACCTGTGTTTGGTACTGGCTTTGCCCCGCTGTAGATATGCTCTAAGCCATAACTTTGAGATGTATTTGTCATTTGATGTCAGATTTCAATGAAATTATATTTCAAAAAAGTCATGTGGAAATTTTTTAAAATGCTTTAAAAATATAAATAATTCACCTGCTACTTGCTATCTCCCTATATTTTCATGTTTATAAAGTGCAAAACATAAAGAATGACTATTTCAAAGTTGGTCTGTAACCATTTTTTTCACTTTTTAACTTATATTAGAAATACAGAACTGCTAATTTTATTTCTACTCAAGTGGCATTAAAATATGAATCACATTACCCTGCTTATACAAAGATACAATGTATCTTCACCATCTCAGATTTTGCATCTTATTCTTTTCTTTAAAAAACTGCCTTATTTTATACAATCAGTCCCATAGTTGATCTCTAATCCATAACTAGTAATCCTTTCCTTTCATTGTGAAAAACACATGGCATAATATCTGGAACAAATTTTGGGAAAGAATGAATTATTTTTATATGTGATTCACTACAGAGAAAGACTTAAAATAGGTTTTATGACATATGAGATTTCTGGAGTTTCTTTAGTGTTATTAGAAGATGTATGTATTTTCTTTATCATGTTGTATTATTTCTCAAACATTATTGCACTGCTGAAGCAAAATATGGATATAAATGCTTAGAATAATACATACTTAGTTTCTGCTAGAGTAAGTGAAATTACTCAGTGATAAAATACCGCTATACAAAAAGATAAATTTCTTTTTTGTGTGTGGCACACATAAATGTTAAAGCAGTTAGTATTCTGAATTTAGTTATAAATATGAAAAAACTATGTGGATGTCCACTTAGAGTTTTAAAAAATTTTACATACTCTCTTCTCTAACACAACCCTGAAGGGTTTTTATTGATTTCAGTGTTTTGGCCTAATTCAGGATTTGGACTTTCACAGGCCAGTGAACACTAAAAATTCAACAATTAAGGTACTTTCAAAATGTGAAAGGCAATCTTCTTTCCTTGACAAATCTAATGAATTCTACCCTTCTCCATGGTGATACCAGGAGAGCCAGAGCCTGAAAGTCATCCTTCAAACCTGTTTTTTTTCAAACAATTTCAGGTTGAATGAGTCAGGTGGTCATATAAATTTCACCACATTAATATCTTTCCAAGCTGGACTTTTTTTTTTTTAATTTCCACTGACACTGCTAAATTTAGTGCCTCATTATCTCTTTTATGCACCATTGCTATAATCTTGTGAGAGAACTTCCTTCATCAAAGCTTACTACCTCCAATATATTCTCTACACCACTGCCAGGCAGATATTTTTTTTTCCTTTTCTTTTAATGATCATCAGATCATTTTCCTTCCCTAATTAAAACCATTTATGACTATTTCTCAAAGAATAAAGTTCAACATCATGTACATGAGGTGCTGACTCAACTGGACCCTGCTGCCCTCTTGCCTGTATCCTTTTACAGGTGGAGTTGTCAATACCATCACTGTACTCTGTAAATACCTCTATGGTGGGGATTACAAAATTCTATAGTGTTTATTAATTCCATGATTGCAGCCTCCTCTAGTGTATACTACACTTTTCCATAACACGGGCATAGGGTCTAGTAAGAGATAGTCAATAAAGGAATGATTTGTTAATCAAATAAATGAATTAAAGTATTTTCTGGGACATTTTTTTCATTCAATGTGGGAAGCTGTTCCAGTTTTGTAGTTACTAAGTTGGTGTACAACTCATGATCAAGGTTGAGGTGGTGGAATGACAAAGGGCCATACTTGTGCCTTCAAGCTTCTGCAGTTAACACTCCTCTGAACCTCACAGCAGCAGGATGCTATGGGATTATTTGTTGTAAAAGACAACCATGCATATGAAATTTCCTGGAGAATTGGTTGAATAATTTACATTTGTTATGCTGGTTTACTAGTCCCCCCCCCCCTTTTTTCCCCACAAACTTACTATCTGGTGGGAAATAAGAGGTTTTAAAAAATGTATATGTGATATTAGTGTCTGAAATTCTACATATATGCCTGCTACCTAAGGCAGGATAGGTGGAACAGATGCGTAGATTAGAGATAAAAACAGAGATAGAGATATATAGATACTATCTTATAAAACAGAAATAGGGGAATGAGCACTTCCTTTAAAGATAAAAATAGAATACCCTCCCCCTACAGATAGCTACCACACGTACCACTCATAAATTAATACTCTGAAGACCTATTTAATGCCTCTAACAAATTTTTAAAACTTAGATGTAAAATCCCACCATCCCTTTATCTTCAACACAATTTCCAATATAAGCTATTTGCTTCAAATAATTGTTTATATTAATATCTATGAGCTTCAAACTAAATGTTAAGCTAAATAACACTGTTGGATTCATGGTTGTTTTATATACTTCTCAAAAGTTAAAAACGTGCCCGGGGCTTCCCTGGTGGCGCAGTGGTTGAGAATCTGCCTGCCAATGCAGGGGACACGGATTCGAGCCCTGGTCTGGGAAGATCCCACATGCCGCGGAGCAACTAGGCCCGTGAGCCACAACTACTGAGCCTGCGCTACTGGAGCCTGTGCTCCGCAACAAGAGAGGCCGCGATAGAGGCCCGCGCACCGCGATGAAGAGTGGCCCCCGCTTGCCGCAACTAGAGAAAGCCCTCGCACAGAAACGAAGACCGAACACAGCCAAAAATAAATAAATAAATTAATTAATAAAAAAGAAGAAACTCTTTAAAAAAAAAAAAAAAAACGTGCCCAATGTTAATATTCTACATCAGAAAGAAGGATATTGTGCTATTTTAAAAATTTTATTCATAATGAGAGTGAAAGAGATAATTATACGATAAATTTGTGAAATCATTATGATTTAGAATCAGCATTTTAGAAGTGAAATAGAACTTAGATATAAATTAGTCTTACTTTCTTTTATGTATGGGTGAGTGAGACCCACAGAAATAAAGTATACTGTCCAAACATCATACTGTTGAGTAAAAATATGGCAGGCAGTGGGCCCATAGTCTCCTAACTTTGGTTTCCTAGAACTTAAAACATTTAATTTTACCCTCTGATCTCTCATGCATTCAATAGGTATTTTTACTGAGTAGTTATTTTTGGTAAGCATGTTTGACATTATATATACAATTTAGCAGGTTTAAAATATAGTGGGAGTCGATTAGTCAAGCCCAGTTAGGGGACAGATATCACACAATGATTTAAAAAGAGAAATTTTAATATAAATAATTATTAAATATTCTTTAATATAGAGAATTACTAACAGAGGAGTGGAGTGATAGGGAATTGGCTAATGAGAATTAAAGAAAATTAGAAAGAATACTGGAATAGTTACTGTAAGGGGCAACTGTGTCCTCTAAAGCTGAGGTAGAGCCCAAGATCCAGACCTCATTGGAAATGTCTTGGGTCACTGAGTCGGAAGGGCCTGGCTGGTGAGACTTGCTGGATATCTGCCCTCTAGGGTGCCAGGGAAGATCATCCACCAGTAGATGCTGAGCCCCAGAACTTGGGAGGTACTGGGAAGCTGCTGGGAGCTCCCTGGGTGCTGCTGGCACTGACTGCTTGAAAGGCCACTTTGTGCAAGAATCCAATGCACTTCTGTGCACAGCTCCAGCTTGGGAGGCCTGGACAGTCTGCCCAGCAGAAGGTCAGGACTAGGGCTTATTACACTGTCAAGCCTCATAGGGCGTCTCGTGGGTGCACACATCTTGGACTACAGAGAGGGTGCTGGCAGCAGCGGCCTGGGCTGGGGAACATACCCATGCCGTCCTGGGCTCCGGGCTACATTGCTGACAGTGCTGGAGTAGAGAGCTGGAGGGAGAACTGGGGCTGGGGAGGGAGGGTCGCAAACACTAGAGAAAGCCATACCCTGCAGGAACATATTATTGGAGAAACTGCGTGAAACTGAACAGTGGGAAACAAACAAAAAAAACTTTCTGCAGGAGCCTGTACTAGTGAGCCATACCAGAATCCGGAAGAGAAAAATCTTTCCTCCTTCAGTGTCCCTCCATGCCCTCTAATGATAAGGCTTAACATTTTTGGTTGGAAAAGGAGAAATGCTTATCAGGCCCAGCTCCTACGGAGCACGCATAAGGCATGAATTTAGTGCTGAGAGGGACCTGTGACGATGTTCCTCTCTCATTACTAATATTTATAATTGCTCTCTTTCTTCTTTATTCTTTTGGTCAGTCATCAAGAAGTTGGCTTTATTAATTTTTCTCTTTTTAAAAAAATATTTAATTGATTTGTGCTCTTAATTTTTATTATATTCTTTATTCTGCCTCCTTTGGCTTTAATTTGCTTCACTTTCTCTAATTTATTAAGGTATTTAAAAATTTAAAAAAAAAAATTTAAGCCTTTTCTCCTTTTCTTATATGTCTTCAAAGTTGTTAATTATGTTTTAAATACTATTTAGCTGTTATTACACAAATTTTGGTACCTTTGCTATGTTTTCATTTTCATGTTTTGTTTTCATTTTCTAACTTCCTTTGTGGTTACTTCTCTGAAGCCTGGGTTATTTAGAAGTATGATATTTAATTTCCAAATATTTAGGAATCTTCCAGATACTTTTCTGTAATTGATATATAGTTTAATTCCATTTTAATCCTTTGTGCTACTGTTGCCGTACATTTTATTTGTACATGTTATATACTGCACAATAAATTGATATTATTTTCATCTTAAACATTCAATTATCTTTTAAAGTGGTTTTAAAATTGAAGCAAACGCCTGTTATATTTATCCATATAATCATCATTTTCATTGTTCTTTTTTGTATAAATCCAAATTTCCATCTTCTAACATGTACTTTATAACTCCTAACATACCCTGAAGGACTTTTATGCTTTTTAAAGTCTGGGTCAGCTGGCAAAGAATTCTCTCAAATTTTGGGAGGAGTGATTTTAAACCTCTTTGCTTATATTTACTTTGAAATATAATTTTTCTGGACATAAAATTCAGGTTGACTTTTTTTGTTTGTTTCAGCACTTAAAGATGTCATTATCACTTCATTGCAGCGCATTTGACAAGAAGCCTGCTCTTATTCTTATATTTATTCCTCTGTATGCAATGCATCTTTTTTCTCTTTCTACTTTTAGGACTTTATTAATATTTTTCAACAACTGGATTACAATGTACCACGGTGAGTTTTGTTTGTTTGTTTTTCTGCTTCCCCCTCATTGAGCCTTTTGGATTTGCAGACTTATATATTTTATTACCATTTCAGCCATTATTTCTTTATATACTTTTTTTCTTTTTTTCCTGTTCATCCCTTCTCCCTTTCTGGAGCTCCAATCACATGTATGTTGAACATCTGATATTTCCCACTGCTCATGGAAGCTCTGTCCAATTTCTTTCAATCTTTTCTTTCTGTGTTTAATCTTAGTTTCCTTGCAATGAATTCAAGCTTATTGATTTTTTTTCATATTTAAAAAAATTTTTATTTTATATTGGAGCATATTGATTAATAATGTTGTGTTAGCTTCAGGTGTACAGCAAAGTGATTCAGTTATACATATACACGTATCTATTCTTTTTCAAATTCTTTTCCCATTTAGGTTATTACAGAATATTCAGCAGAGTTCTTTGTGCTATACAGTAGGTCCTTGTTGGCTATCTATTTTAAATATAGCAGTGTGCACATGTCAATTCCAAACTCCCAATCTATCTCTCCTCCCCCTTCCCCCCAGTTAACTATAAGTTCCTTCTCTAAGTCTGTGAGTCTGTTTCCATTTTGTAAATAAGTTCATTTGTATCATTTTTTTTGATTCTGCATGTAAGTGATATCATATATTTGTCTTTCTCTGTCTGACTTACTTCACTTAGTACGATAATCTCCACGTCCATCCATGTTGCTGCAAATGGCATTATTTCATTCTTTTTAATAGCTGAGTAATATTCCATTGTATATATGTACCACATCTTCTTTATCCACTCCTCTGTCGATGGACATTTAGGTTGCTTCCATGTCTTGGCTATTGTAAACAGCACTGCAATGAACATTGGGGTGCATGTATCCTTTTGAACCATGTTTTTCTCCAGATATGTGTCCAGGAGTGGGATTGTTGGATGATATGGCAACTCTAGCTTATTAATCTTTATTTCTATTTTTTAATCTTCTTTTTAATCCCATCCAATGTAAATTTTATTTTAAATTGTGTATTTTTATTAATAGAAGGTCCACTTGGGTCTTTTAAATTTTTTCCTTTTATTCCTTCCTTCTTTATTATGTTCACATTTTCCTTTACATTCTTGAACATAAATTAAACCTATTAACTTATTATTTTTCTCCTCATTATGGATCACATTTCCTTGGTTCTTTTTATGCTCAGTCAAGTTTGAGAAGATGAATAAAAGTCTGAATTCTACATTTTTGAATGGTGCATGTTTTTGTATGACCTTAAAAAGTGCTAAGCTTTTGTTTTTGTGAATAGTTGCTTATGGATCAGTTTCATCTTTTTAAAAGTTGCTTTTAAGTTTTACAGTGATGACTCCAGAGTCATCTCTGGGGTTAAATTTGCTCCATTACTAAGGCATGACACTTATGAGGATCCTTCCCAATAATCTATATTACAAGGTGTCTCCATTCTCATTGCTGGAAACAAATACTGTGAGGGAGCGCTTGCTATTGTACAGCCCATTGCTATCAACGTTCCTTTTCCTAGTCATGGGCAATTTCTTCTAATCTATGTGCATGTCAGCACTCAGCCAAAAGACTTGAAGGGCCCCTTCTACAGATTTCCAAAATACTGTCTCAGGTGCAGCTCCTTCCTTTCTGCTGTTTTGCTCCAAAAAATATAGCCATCTGTACCCTATTGAAATCTGATCTCTTCCTCCTTCATTTGAAAGCACAGGTTCTATTTCTGATTCTTTGGCTTTTTTCTAGTGTGACCTGGTAATTACCTTTAGGCCACAAGCTGGGGCAATTGTAAGGCTGACCTTATTTGTTACCCTTATTTTAGGGATCACAGTCTCATGCTTTCTGTTATCTGTGTCCTGAACATCATGTGTTTCTCATATTTTGTGTAGGTTTCTAAGTTTTATAGAAGGAAGGTGACTCCCTTAAGATGGAAGTGGAAGTCTTCTTCAGTTTTTGTTTTTGTTTTCAATATAATGAGTCTATTCTTTCTCTTCGTTTTGAAAACAATATGACAGTGGCTCTTGTTGCAATCACACACACACATTAACAAACACATGCATATTTAGAAATATTTACTTTCTTTTTGGAAATTTTATTGTTTGTTAAGCTCATGAAATATTTTAATTTTATGTTTGTTTCTCAGATCTAATTTAATTAGTTACTTGATAAATTCATATATTCAGTTCTCAACTTATACAACTCATGGTACATGTTCTGGATAATTTATGCTTCAAAATTTGCATTGTGAGACTAATTCCCATGGATTTAATATCCAATAAATAAATACAGATTAAATTTCCAATTTATATTTGTATTTACAGCGATTTGGACTGATAGACACTGTGGATGTAAGAACTTAAAACATATGAGGAAGAAATTTCCATAATGTTTAAGTCAAGATGATGAAATAGTCAAACTCTTTCAAATATTGTTCTTCAGAAGAAAACAGTATTAAATCAAATAAAAATGTGACAGAACAAAACACACTATAATTTCTTTCTAAAGATGAAAAACAAAAGAGAAAAACACAATCACTGTTTTTTCTCCTTAATAGTTTTAACTGACACCACATCTCAGAGTTTAATTAACCTTTGTCCTCAATAGATAGAATTCTCTTAAAAGATTAAAAAGAAGGCCTATAAACAGTTTTTTCAGTCTTAGCTTTTGTAAATTCTTCTAGACCCAGCTTGAAATTTTTCAGATTTAACCCCTTCTGTAATGTTTTACAAATTTAACAAAAACACTTCTATATTACCTACCATCTGTTAAACTATCCTAGATATTGAGGAGAACAAAGTAAAATACATGAAATATAAAAGATAAAACATAAGATATAAGATATGTAAAATACACATGACCTCTCCCTTTAAATTTTATATACACCCAAATATAAGAAGAGTTGTCCAATTAAAGTTAGATTTGGAGAATAAATAGCAACAATAAAAATAATATAAATGGAGAGAAACAAGAGAGGTGTTTAGTTGGGAAGCATACGTACGAATAAAGAAAGAAAATTGCAGATTTAGCAATTGAGCATAAAGGGACAGGTCTTGTGTCTGTTGGGTGTATTGGAAGAAAGAATTAAAGCAGTAATTTGGATTTGTATGCCAATTTTCAAAGCTGCATTATTCACAATAGCCAAAAGGTGGAAATGATCCAAATATCTATCAACAGTAGAATATGGTATATACACACATTGGAATATTATTGTCTGAATAAAGGGATGAAATTCTAATAAATGCTACAACATAGATGAACCTTGAAAGTATTATGCTAAGTAAAATAAGCCAGATGAAAAAGGACAAATATTATCTAATTCCACTTATGTAAGGTACCTACAATAGTCAAATTCACAGAGACAGAAAGTAGTATAGTGGTTACCAGGGGTTGGGGGAAGGGAGTAGTGGGGAACAATTGTTTAATGTGTGCAGAGTTTCAGTTCTGGATGATGATAAAGTTCTGAAGATGGATAGTGGGATGGTTGCACAACCATACAGATATACTTAATGTCAGTGAATTGTACACTTAAATTGCTTAAAATGGTAAATTTTAAGTTATGTATACTTTATAATTAAAAAATAATTTGAGACTAGATTATAGATTATATTTTTTAAAGAACTTAAGTTTTTGTCTCATATATCAATGGTATTCAAAATGAGATAAAGTACCACTGGGTACATGAAAACTTTCCCAGAGGTATGTAGAGAACTAATTTTCATATTTTTTTGCTTCCTAAAGGATCTCAATTTTTACCTGGCTTCACAAATGTTTTTCTCCCACTTTGCAAAAGAAAGGCATACTCTCAGCTCTCCAGAATCTTAGTTTGATGAATTGCTCTTGAGTATAAGAATCTTCTGAGTATCAAGTAAAGAGATAACTCTGGGAATCAACAAACTAGCAATATGGTTACATTTCATCTGATCTATCTTTCTTAGAATTAAATTTCAGATATATTTCTTATAGAGTATTATTGTATATTTTTGAACTGACAAATTATGTCAGATATTTTGTCTTTTTTGACTAATTGGTATGACACTATATATTCACTTAACCAAACAGGTTATATATTGAACATTTTTCATAAAATTTATAACATATATGTGTAGTTTTATAATTTTGACAAAAATAATTAAAGCAAGTGATAATTAAAAGTATTACATAAAATGCTACATAGACAAAGTCATAATAAAATTCATACTATTCCCATTTTTGTACCTTTTAATTTATCAGGTTTAAAAGCTGCTTCTAAGTGAAAAAAATAAAAAGTATAATTAGTAATCATTTGTTTATACTAGTGAATTTTTGGAATATTTTTCTCAGGGACACATACTTTTCTAAGGCAGGTAGTTTCATACTATCTTCTTTCTTCTTCATTCTTGTTTGTAAATAGAAATTAAAATTACTTTTATATTATATTCAGCTTATAACCTTGAATGACTTTTAAAAATTGATACATTGTTATAAAAATTTTCTACAATTTCAATTGATTTATTTTTGTGAACAGTATTTTCTCAGTGTTAACATGTTCAGTAATTTAAAAAATTAGGAATTGAATTGATACCAAACACTGTCTCATTTTAGCCATAATTCATTTACTCCACAAATACATACACTGATTAAAAAGCAAAACAAAACAAAGCAATCCCAGTCAACTCATTAAGAAAAGCACTTCAGATAAATTTTGCTTTTTTACGTTTAATGATTGTAAAATTACATAGCATTTACTGCTGAAAAAAGGTTAAAAATATAAGTATTGTTCAAAATATAAGTATTGTTCAAAATATAAATATTGTTCAAAATATAAAATTGTTTCAAACGAAAATATATTGTTATTAATTATAAGCAAAAATCTATATGCTAATTTAAACATTAGCTGACATTCTGATACAAGGGAAAGGATACAGATAGATTTGCGTAGACTTCTATATATAATATCTCGGCCATTTTTATACACTTGAGCATAAATGTATCTTTTTATTAGCATTTAACTATTAAGATAATTAGAGAAAATATATGTTAAGCACCTTATGGCACATTTGATAAATGGTACATATTGTTTTATTATCTATTTACTATCACTCAAAACAATGCTCCATGACAATTTTAAGTTAAGCAAGTTCAGTTATAAAATATTTTTCCTCTAAATATAATTTTTAAATACAACTATATAATAATTTATTCTTTCTAACAAAGTTTGATAATTACTTTAAACAAGTATATTCTCAGTGTATTTGGGTTTGTCTTGTTATTTTCATATAAGAACATCAAGATGCTTTTAAGCATATTGAACTGTACCTAACTTTATAACTAACTGCTTAGAATGAGGAAGCCTTTCAAATTTTATTTGAAGATTCAGTGATTAATTACATTTTAAAGAGAGAAAGAAAGAAACTTATTCTACATTTACATAATGCTTAGGCAAGTATTTAAAAAAATCTAGGTACTTCATAAATTTTACTACTATAATTGATAGAAAACCTGCAATACAAATATACTCCAATTTCCAGAAGCAGTGTTCTCACCGCTGGGAAATTACTGGTCAGGAAAATCTCTTGAAATATTATGCCCAATAGAAATTCCTTCAGGGTAAGTGAGTGAAGTAGATAAATGGCCTCTTCATTCAGAGGCTTTCTCTTTTTAAACTAATCCCTGGTTATACATTAGGCCCCTCTGAAAACTCTATGAACTACTTCAGAATGTCACTAAATAGCACCTGAGAGCCCCCCAAAACTAATTTTTACTCTCAAAGACATTCCATTTTCACAAAATTAGAAAGGTTAAAGACTCTTTTGATTTTTATCCTGTCCAACATTGGGTCCTTCTGAGTTAATCCCAAAATAAACTCTGTTGACCAATACAAAACAACCCAAAATTTAGAAGAAAGCAAAAACAAAATACCAAAATTAAATCAAACAAAAAATGTATATACGTATAAGGAGAGAAACTCTGAAATGAATTTTGCTTTACATATTGTAGTATGCATTTTAGATTATAGTAAGACCTGTTGGAAAATATTTTGTATGCTTAAATAGTCCTAGATAAGAAAATGAATTAAATGTTCACAATGCAAACATATGAAACAACTGGAAAAAAAAAAAAAAGAAAAACTTGGATTGATGGCAAGTTAAAATAACTGAATGACTTTTTACTAGTTTCCTGTACATTTTTGCCATCGTATACAAAACTGCATTTCAAATGTGCTAAATCTGGTTTTCAATCAGTCATTAGAAAAGAAATATTTAAAAGTATGGTTAAAGTAAAATGTCCATTTCAGGAACAAAGTAATTTAGTATTTCATCAGCCATGAAATAAAATTAACCCTCTGAGATTATTATTTTGTAAATCTATAATATTAAATCTCTATAGGTGACAGGCATTTTTCATCTGGATTGACAAAAATGTACTTTATATAACAGTCTCCTAGGTTAATCATCCAAAAATATTACAGATATTATGAGTTAATTAATTATGTATTAATTTTCTAACAATATAATTAATTGGAATCTAACAGGAGACAAATTTTTTTCTCACCAAGCTAAGTGTTTTTCATGACATTAAAAATACAAAAATAGAACAATACTCTGTTCAGAACAGCAATACTTAAAATTTTATTATTTGCTCTCAAATTTTATAAACCACTGTGTACTTAAAATATATTTAAATAAGATCTTAGAAAATTCAGTATTGCTTACTGCTTAACTACTTTAGAATTTCTAACCACTGACCCCAAATAAAAACTTTCTATAGACTGTTTTTAAAACAACAGTGACTTCTTTGAAGGGCCCTTTGCTAAAATTCCTCATTTCACAGAGTGATAAGCATTGTTTGTTTTGTTTTATTTTTCTGAAGAAAAGGACAAAAATAAATTTAAAAAATAAAACTATCAGATTTCTGAATTCTCTATATAGTTTTAAAATGTCAACTGATGTAAAAAAAATCCAATATAAGTGTTTGAAACCCTGTCTGTTTCAAACAGAAAGATCTATTTTAAACTTGAGGCTCATTGCATCCTTCACTGCCGACCTGTCTGTGACTAACAGACTTGTCAGGCTTATTATCTTCACCAGACACAGACACTCAGAATGAACCACTGGCCTCATTAGAACACACAAAGCAGGGAATATCTTTCAACAATTCATACCAACAAATTACGGAGACTCCAGAAAATTTGCTGTCTACAAATTTAAGTGAAATAAAGAGTTATCAGAAGGCATGAAGTAATCAGAGCTAAGCCATGGTTTAACAGATGTTAGACTTCTAGAAGCCAGGTAACTATCATGAGGAAAAATATTAAGCTACTAATTTTTCTCCTTGTCAAAGTGAAAATGAAAAGAATTGTTAGAGTGACATAAAGAAAAACCTGTGGGCAGAAGAGAATTAGAAGATATCTTCAGTGACGTATGTGTGTGTGTGTGTGTGTGTGTGTGTGTGTGTGTGAGAGAGAGAGAGAGAGAGAGAGAGAGAGAGAGAGAGAGAGAGGAAACAGAAACAGAGACAGATACAGAGAGACAGAGAGAAAAGAAAACTGGTGAGATCCTTGAAAAACCCTTGAACATTTGTGATGTAAACTTCCATAAGCGTACACTTGGACTAGCATGGCATTTATCTTTATTTTTTTAGTTTTATTTTTCTTTTGCAAATAGAAGGCTCTTAATATCCAAACAAAATCATGTGACAATATCACCACAATTTCCTCCTATATTCCATTCAGGAGATATTTAATTATTTTATTCATAATAAAATGTGTGTGTATTTCTTTTTTTAAAATTTATTTTATTGAAGTGTAATTTACAATGTTGTGTTAGTTTCTGGTGTACAGCAAAGTGATTCAGTTATACATACATATATATAAATATATATGTATTCTTCTCGTATTCATTTCCATTGTGGTTTATTACAGGATATTGAATATAGTTCCCTGTGCTATACAGTAGGACCTTGTTGTTTATCAATTCTATATATAATAGTTTGCATCTGCTAACTCCTAACTCCCAGTCCATCCCTATCCCACCCACCTTCCCCTTGGCAACCACAAGTTTGTTCTCTATGTCTATGACTCTGTTTCTGTTTCATGGATAAGTTCATTTATGTTGTATTTTAGATTCCACATGTAAGTGATATCATATGGTATTTGCTTTCCTCATTCTGACTCACTTCACTTAGCATGATAATCTCAGCTGGGTTTTTTTTCAGAAGTCATCATTTCTTTAAGTACATTATCTTACATCACTCAAAAGAACAGGACACTTGCCTACCACCAAACCAAATTCACAGGGAATTTGGAGGCTAACCTGTGTGCCATGTATAAGAATTCTCTGAGGTCACTAAAAAAAAAATGATATAACTATAATCATGATCAAGACTCAAAACTGTCAGGCAAAGATGTGGAAGACATGCCACTAAGTAGCTTTTAAAAGTCTTTTAAAATAATAAATGATTTAACAATGATTTATTTGATTAAATTTAACCTAAACCCATATGAGATAATTTTCATCAAAAATGTATGTTTTATGTGGTATTTTGTTATCTTTTATCAGTGTTTTTGAGGGGTGATATCCTTTATAGGAAAGAATAACCAGCTTATGATTTGTAGGTGAGCGTTCCAGTCATAGTTCTGCCACTGACGATTCCTACCAATTTTTCAGATTCCACATATATGCATTAATATATATTTGTTTTTCTTTTTCTGACTTACTTCACTCTGTATGACAGTCTCTAGGTCCATCCACGTCTCTACAAATGACCAATTTCGTTCCTTTTTATATTCCATTGTATATATGTACCACATCTTCTTTATCCATTCCTCTGTTGATGGACACTTAGGTTATTTCCATGTCCTGGCTATTGTAAATAGTGCTGCAATGAACATTAGGGTGCATGTGTCTTTTTGAATTATGGTTTTCTCTGGGTATATGCCCAGTAGTGGGATTGCTGGGTCACATGGTAATTCTATCTTTAGCTTTTAAGGAACTTCCATACTGTTCTCCATAGTGGTTGTATCAATTTACATTCCCACCAACAGTTCAAGAGGGTTCCCTTTTCTCCACACCCTCTCCAGCATTTATTGTTTGCAGATTTTGTGATGATGACCATTCTGACTGGTGTGAGGTGATACCTCATTGTACTTTTGACTTGCATTTCTCTAATAATTAGTGATGTTAAGCAGTTTTTCATGTGCCTCTTGGCCATCTGTATCTTTTCTTTGGAGAAATGTCTATTTAGGTCTTCTGCCCATTTTTTGATTGGGTTGTTTGTTTTTTTAATATTGAGCTGCATGAGCTGTTTATATATTTTGGAGATTAATCCTTTGTCCATTTATTCATTTGCAAATAGTTTCTCCCATTCTGAGGGTTGTCTTTTCATCTTGTTTATAGTTTCCTTTGCTGTGCAAAAGCTTTTAATTGGATCCCATTTGTTTATTTTTGTTTTTATTTCCATTACTCTAGGAGGTGGGTCAAAAAAGATCTTGCTGCGATTTATGTCAAAGAGTATTCTTCCTATGTTTTCCTCTAAGAGTTTGGTAGTATCCAGTCTTACATTTAGGTCTTTAATCCATTTTGAGTTTATTTTTGTGTATGATGTTAGGGAGTGTTCTAATTTCATTCTTTTACATGTAGCTGTCCAGTTTTCCCAGCACCACTTACTGAAGAGGCTGTCTTTTCTCCATTGTATATCCTTGCCTCCTTTGTCATAGATTAGTTGACCATAGGTGTGTGGGTTTATCTCTAGGCTTTCTATCCTGCTGCATTGACCTATGTTTCTGTTTTTGTGCCACTACCATATTGTCTTGATTACTGTAGCCTTGTAGTATAGCCTGAAGTCAGGGAGTCTGATTCCTCCAACTCTGTTTTCTTTCCCTCAAGATTGCTTTGGCTATTCGGGGTCTTTTGTGTCTCCATACAAATTTTAAGATTTTTTGTTCTAGTTCTGTAAAAAATGCCATTGGTAATTTGATAGGGATTGCATTGAATCTGTAGATTGCTTTGGGTAGTATAGTCATTTTCACAATATTGATTCTTCCAATCCAAGAACATAGTGCATTTCTCCATCTGTTTGTGTCATCTTTGATTTCTTTCATCAGTGTCTTATAGTTTTCTGAGTACAGGTCTTTTACCTCCCTAGGTAGGTTTATTTCTAGGTATTTTATTCGTTTTGTTGCAATGGTGAATGGGATTGTTTCCCTAATTTCTCTTTCTGATCTTTCATTGTTAGTGTATAGGAATGCAAGAGATTTCTGTGCATTAATTTTGTATCCTGCAACTTTACCAAATTCATTGATTAGCTCTAGTAGTTTTCTGGTGGCATCTTTAGGCTTATCTATGTATAGTATCATGTCATCTCAAACAGTGACAGTTTTATTTCGTCTTTTCCAATTTGTATTTGTTTTATTTCTTTGTCTTCTCTGATTGCCATGGCTAGGACTTCCAAAACTATGTTGAATACTAGTGGTGAGAGTGGACATCCTTCTCTTGTTCCTGATCTTAGAGGAAATGCCTTCAGTTTTTCACCACTGAGAATGATGTTTGATGTGGGCTTGTCATATATGGCCTTTATTATGTTGAGGTAGTTTCCCTCTATGAGCATTTTTTCATGTGTTTGTTGACCATCTGTATGTCTTCTTTGGAGAAATATCTATTTAGGCCTTCTGCCCATTTTTTGATTGGGTTGTTTGTTTTCTTGATATTGAGCTGTATGTGTCTTATTTACAAAGCTAAAATAGAGGCACATAGAGAACAAATATATGGATACGAAGGGGGCAAGGGGGGTTGGGATGAATTGGGAGATTGGGATTGACATATAAACACTATTGATACCATGTATAAAATAGATAACTAATGAGAACCTACTGTATAGCACAGGGAACTCTACTCAGTGCTCTGTGGTGACATAAATGGGAAGGAAACCCAAAAAAAGGGGATATATGTATATGTATACCTGATTCACTTTGCCGTACAGGAGAAACTAACACAACATTGTAAAGCAACTATATACTCCAATAAAAATTTTTAAAAAAAGAATGGGGAGATGTGGGGTGGTCATTTGTGATTTATGTACCTACTCATGTTCATTCATTCATTTGCATAGGTGTAATTTACAGGAAATAAGATGTATTATTCTTAAGCATTCAGTTATAGGACTTTTTACAACTGTAGACATCTATGTAACAAGCACACAACTTAAAATACAGAACATCTTGATATCCCATTAAGTTTGCCTATGAACCTTTTGCAGTTACTCTCCCCACCACATTGGCAACCATCTTCTGACTTCTACTTCTATGACTATGAACTGGTTTTTACTATTCAGGAACTTAATGGAAGACTGACTTATGTTTTACTTTAAGTTCAGTTTCTTTCTCTCAGAAAACATGTATATGAATCAGCCATGTTGTTCATATTATATAGTTTGTATTTACTGACTGATAGTATGCTATCAGTATACTGATATCAGTGAATATGCTACAATGTGCCTTATTTCTATGTTGATGGACATTCAAATATGTACAGATTGAGAATATTATGAACAAAGTTGCTCTAAAGTGTCACATATAAGTCTTCATGTAAATGCAAGTTTTGCAGCTCCTTTTAGATTATTATACATTTTATTTATTTTTCTTGCTGTATTGCAGTTGTCTAGACTTCCAGTACACTAATAGGCAGAAATGTAAGAGTGTTCATCCTCACCTTATTTCTGAGCCTTGTGGCAATGCCTCACTATTAAGTATGTCTCAGTGTCTCACTATTAAGTATCTTTAGGCTCTTGGTAGTGCCCTTTACCAGAATGAAGAAATCCCAGTGAATCTGTACTTTAATGACTTTTTAAATGAATGTTTGCTAAACTTTATCAAAGTTTTACTTGATTTATTGAGAATAAATATGAGAAATATTCATATTTTCTCCTTTTCTCTATTAATTTGATCAAGTATCATTATTATTTGTTAGTGTCAAGTCAAACTTGCATCCTTGGAAAAAACTCAACTTGTTAATAACATATTATCCTTTCTAGATACTGCAGGATTCTCCTTGATATGATTTATTTAATTATATTTTTTCTATTTGTATTCATGGGAGGTTATGGCCCATAATTTTGCTTCCTGGTAATATTTTTGTCTAGTTTTTGTATTAGGCTTATGATGTCCTCATAAAATGATAGAGATCTGTTCAGAAAGAGATTTCTCTCTTTTCTGAAATAATTTGTTTAATTTAAGCATTATTTCTTCTCTACATATTTATACCATTGTATGAGTTGAATTATTATTGTGGTTTGAATTATGTCCCTACAAAATTAACAAGTTGAACTCCTAACTTGCAGTACCTCAGAGTGTGACCTTATATGCAGACATAATTAGTTAACTTAGGATGAAGTCACACTGGAGTAGGGTGGGCGTTTATTTCAATATGACTGGTAAGCTTATAAAAGGGAGATATTTGGACAAACACACACACACACACACGCAGTGGTAATACCATTTTAAGATGAAAGCAGAGATAGAGGTGATGCTTCTACTAACCAGGAAAAATCAAACATTGCCAGCAAATGACCAGAAGCTAGGTGAAGAGTATGGAAGATCCCTCCTTCATAGCTCTCAGAAGAAACCAACCCTGGTGACAACTTGATCTTGGACCTCTAGTCTCTAGAACTGTGAGACAATAAATTTATGTTGTTTAAGCCGCCAAATTTGTGGTACTTTGTTATGGCAGCCCTAGGAAACTCAGACACCATATTATATCTCTCACTTTATCTCATACTATCCTCTACATCATTTACTTTGTTTCAACTTCACTGGCCTCCTTTTTTCTCAAAGAATTTGCTAGGCCTCTATCCACATCATTCTTTCCACAGATACATACATAGCTCACCCTCTCACCATTGCAGGTCCTCATTCAAAATCTCATTCTCAGTGAATTCTTACCTGATGACCCAAATGCAACATCCATCTCTATAATCTTTATTATTAATACATACCAGTTTAACCATTTTGGGCTAAAATAGTATCTTATGTTTAATTCCATTTAAATAAATTTCTAGGAAATTCAAACTAATGCACAGAAACAGAAAGGAGGTCAGTGGTTAGAGGAAAGAGAGAAAACATGGGGGGTTGGGAGAGTTGGTATTATAAACGGTTAGGAGACACGTTTGGAGAGTGACATGGTACGTTCATTATCATGACTATGGTGATGATTTCACCAGTGTATGCAAATGTCAAAATTTATCAGATTTTATACTTTAACCACATACAGTTTATTGTATATCTATTATATCTCAAAACTATGTTTTAAAAATGTAGCAAGAAGGTTAAGAAAGGAGAAGGAAGTATTGTGCTCAGCTGATCATGGATAGTTAGTGAGACACCATGGTTTCTGAAAAATACTTAGATGGAAATCAGAAGGAAAGTATCAAAGTGAAATTGGAAGATGATGTTAAATTTCTCAAATGTTAAAAAAATTACTACCTCTCCAACCCCAACCTCATCTCATTTTTTTTACTCATTACTCACAATACATTTATATGTGTGAATTTTTTTTAATCTGCTCAGTAATAAAGATAAGAAATTTATTTGTGCTTTATGTTTATCTTCCCATACAAAATACAACATTTTTGAAAACTAAATACAAGAGGGAACAGGGTAAACTTAGAGTTGCTTTTTAATTTTTAAGAGATGCAATTCACAATAACTGTCAATAGGTTATAAATGTGCTGTGGTTCAAAAGGTTTCTGCGCAAGTGTCAAGGAAATATTGTACTCTATAAATCATCTCCTTTCAAAAATGAATTGAAAAAGACTGGGCTGCAAATTGCTGAGAGAAATGTTAAACAAAAGGAAGAAAAAGTACGATTCAGTATAGTAATGTCTATAAACTTTAGAAAACTTAATATCTGTAACCCTGAATATATACTCTGAATTATATTTTTTTAAGAAATTTAGGGCATATAATTAAATTGTTAAAATTTACTAAGCGATATGATCTTACTTGTTGGTTACTGCTTCATTTCAAGTTCACAAGTTCACAGTATCATTTTCAAGGAGAACTGAGAGTTAAAAAATAGGTTTACACTTATTTTTTTTTTATCATATACTATATTTGAGAGGTTATATTCCATTTCAAATTGCCAAGAGGACTGTCCATATGCATTTTTATCAAAGTACATTTATATCCCTTTGGAATTATTAGGTCCTGACAGCTATACACAAAGTTTAAATAATGGGATTTGGCATCTGAGAGCTCCTTAATCTTCTTTCATCACTATAGCTATAATATTTGAAAATGGCAAGTTGAAATGATTGCAAGCTGCAGACATCTGTCACTTATAATCATAAAAATTTAGCTATGATTACTAAATGTATGCAAAAAGTATATATCATTTTATAGTGACTATATATAAATAATAAAATATAACAGTAATTTACAGAAAGAATTTAAAATACTTCTCAATATAGTTGAAAATGTGGGGTAATCACATATTGATGTTCAAAAATACAGTACTTGAATAATTTGGGGAACTGGATAATACAGTAAGTCACAATTCTATGGGACTTGGAAGTGGGAATCTTCTCTTTGTTCCTGGTCTCTAGTCACATAAATAAGAAAACAAAACAAAACTTTGACTTATAAAAATTCTTGAATCCAAGTGAGACCTTTTGATAATATTTTAACATAATCTTATAGTTTTTTTCTAGTTACTTTGTTTTTCAGGTACTATGGTACACAGTATCTTTTTGAAATTTTATGGTCTAATTTACCATTGCTAGTGTTAAAACTGTGATTTTTCGTTATATATTACAGTTTTCACACCCAGCAAATTTTTAAAGTTTTCAAATAATTCTAACAGTATGTCTATACATAGCTTTTTGGTTTCTATGTAGACAATCATATTATATGAGAGTAATAGTAGTTTTATTTCTCTATTTCCAGTTTTAAAGCTTGTATTATTGTCTCTTTGTTGTGCTAATTTAGACATTCAGCACTAGTTTAATTAGAAATAAAGTGTTAGTGGGCATTCTTATTTTTATTTATTTATTTCTAACATGAAGAGTTCGCTTCTAATAATTCCCAATCAAGTAGCATGGTTAATAAATATTTTGGTACCTCATTGTTAGGTTAAGTATGTTGCTCTCTTAGTTTATTAGGCTACTTAACATTATCATTATTGTTGTTGTTATTATTATTATTATTGTTATGAATGACAAACTGAATTTGCCTTTCAGAACAAGGGGTGGAACTCAGTCAGAAAGGGGTCTATGAGTATAAAACATAGTAAAGGAGACTTTCTATGTGTGACCTGTCCAGGAACACCTCATCTGCACATGCACTGAGGAATACTCCAGATACTCAAAAAACAAATGGATAAAACAATTTAGCTTATCCAGCGAAGAACAGAAAAACAGAGCACAAGACCAAATGCCTCTCACTAAGACCATGAGGTTCATTTAAAACTTATTTGAACCCCCCGAAAAAGAAAGTGTAGGAATAAATCAAGAAACACCATTTACCCAAAGGAACTGAATAAACTGGAAAAAGTTATGAGGACTTTGAGGGTATAAAGTTAGATTTCCCTTACCCGAACTCATGGGCCGCATATGTAATTTGATTTCATATGTAGAAAAATGAAGACTATTTCTGTACATTCAATTTATAATTCCAATTTAAATTGGGTTTTCTACTTTATTCATCATTGATAGCATAAACTTTGTCAAGATTAATTTTGCTTTATCGTTTCATACAATTTCAAGAACATTTTTTGTAAAATTATACTTATTAGGAAACCATCTTTCTATTATTGGTTTCTTTTCATTAATACTGTGAAAATTAGCATTAATATCAATAATGTTATTATTTGTTTTAAGTCTTTGAATCCTCCTTCTTATTTACAGTATCCCCAGAACCAATTCAGTTTGGCATAATTTCATTTTTTCTTCTGTTTTGGAAAAAGTAATCCTGGTAATAATTACAACTTTTTCACTTTTTATTAATAATTATACTTTTCATAAGGCCCTCAGTTTATACAAGAATAGTATTCTAGCTGCAATCTGATATTTTTTCCTGAAGTTTATAATTTGTTATTTTCTAAAAACAACATTGAGACAACAAAGCATATGTTTTCTTCATTAGTTACATAATGTGATTTTTTTCTTTCAGACTCCAACTGTTTCTCTATTACTAAATCCCTAAGCAATTTTATATTTAAGATTTATTGCTTGATTTTCATCTAGTTGTCAGAATATAATTTTATAATTAACACTTACTGCATTCTCTGATTTCATGTACTTAGAAAGGCAACTCTTTGTCTGAACTTTGCTCTTTTAATACAGGTACAGGGAAGTTTCTCTTTTACCTTAACAATTCAGGGTTTGCTGCTTTTATATCTTTGTTTGAGTGCTATCTTTAGTTGAGGGAATATATTTTTACAAGTAGAAAAACACTGTTGTTGTCTCTGTGTCAATTTAATATTGCAGGTAGTTTTAAAAGACTGCTTTCCATAGTAAGAGTTTAAGGAAATAAATTAAGCTGAAAGGTTAATAACATAATTGAGAATTCTTACCTAAATAAACATTATTAACAAAAGATTTGGGCAGTTTCCCATATCTGCACCTTTTTAATACCCTTCAATCAAAATTTTTTTTCCAGAATTCAAAACTATAATTTGAAGAAATACTTTCCATCATACTTTTCTGAGTGGTTTTACTTCTGCTTTGTATTTATTGTGCTTTAATTTTTTATAACATTGGCTAAATACAAGAGTTGTTGCAGGCATATTAACTCTCTTTGTTATTACATTTTCAGCTATGCCTTATTTAAACAAAGCATTATAGGAGGAGCACAGAGGTCAGATTCTGCCAAGAGACATGTTTTCTAACATGGGCTGCACATTGAAATCATCTAGGGAGTATTAAAGATAATACTGATTATGGCGTCTCCTCCTCCTCACTCATTCTCTTTTAATTAGTTTAAGATACGACTTGAAAATTGGAATTGTTGAAAGTTCTCTAGATATTCTAATGTATGTATAACGAGGTTGAGACCCTCTGGCTTAGAGTAACACAATTTTCATACGCAATCTTCCTACCGATAGCCAGGGAATTGAAATAACATCAAGGGTATGAAATTTTGTCTAATTTGTGTTTTCTGTAATTCTTGGCATTTTACAATAAGCTTATATAATTTTTTGTAAAGAGAGGGAAACTAATAAATCCTTATTTAAAGGTTCTAGACTAGGGGACAATAAACTTTTCACGTAAAGGTTGGATATTAAATATTTTAGGCTTTGCAAGCCATATGGTCTCTGTCACAATTATTACACTCTGCTATTATAGCATGAGAGGAGCCATAGACAATGCATAAACAAATGTGTACAACAAAATTTTATTTAAAATATATGCAGTTGGCCAGACTTGAACTTCAGTCTGCCAACCCATGTTCAAAGTTATTAATCTTTTGAAAAAAAATTAAATTCAAGAAATAAACTGAGAATTGCTTAATTGCCTACTTCCTTATTAGTTTCTTGTGAGGGCCACTAAGTTTTTATTTCTGAAAACAAGGTATTATATCACATAAGTTATTCATATTCCTGAGTTTGGGTATTCCGTTGCTTCTACTGGCTTTATAATAATATCTAAAATTCCAGTTGTCAACTGAAGGAAATAAAATTATCTTTCTATGCAATCTATCCATCCTATATATCATAATTCAATCTGGCATGATAGAAATGAAATAATCTTAATCCTAAATTCCCAGATTTAGGAAACAAAAGACATATAAATGCCATTTTTATACTCAGTAGACAACGAAAATAGAAGATAGCACTCTAATCATTATAATCAGCATTTCTCTATATTAAACTAAGTCTGCTACATTATGCTTTTTCCTTTTTCTTAATTTAACATACTCTTTCATTTGAATTGAAATGTAATTTTAACTACTGAAGTGTTTTTGAAATAGTTAAATCAATATAGGTTCTTCCCCCAAATCAAATAATTATCTATACATCTACACCTTCATCTTAAATTCCTTCTTTTAATAGCTATAACTGTTAATTTTCTTGTAGCTAGATTTCTACTTAATGAACCAAACATAGAATTTCAGGACTTGCTGTCATCTACCTGAAGTAAAAATATTTACCCTGAAAGTAATAATCTAATTTAAATATATATTAACTATACATATTTATATATAAATATACATTACTTATACAGTCTATCATATATGTATTATCAAGTACATGTTAAATATGTATACACGTGTGTATAATCTATCTACCTATTCATCTATTTATGTCTATGTATTTCATGGTATGTGTATATAAAATGAAACACTTCCTTAAGAAATTCAAGAGATTTCAATTTTTAGTCAGAAAGCATTTATAGTTTTGTATTGTGTCATGAAAACATCTTAGCCAAATTCTTTTATCTGATACCTACTTTGTCTGATATCAAATAGCCACTCTAGCTTTCTTTTCTTTAGTGTTTTCAAGATGCATCTTTTTTTGTATCCTTTCATTTTTCTTTTTTCGGTCCTTATTTTTTTTTTAATTTTTATCTTTAAGCTTATTTTTAAAAATTTTTATTGGAGTGTAGTTAATTTATAATGTTGTGTTAGTTTTTGCTGTACATCAAAGTGAGCCAGTTATACATGTACTTAAATCCACTCTTTTTTAGATTCTATTCCTATATAGGTCATTACACAGTACTGAATAGATTTCCCTGTGTTATACAGCAGGTTCTTACTAGTTATCTATTTTATATATAGTAGTGTCTATATGTTAATCCCATTCTCTCAATTTATCCCTCCCTCTTTTTCCCCTCTAGTAACCATATGTTTGTTTTCTACATCTGTGATTCTATTTCTGTTTTGTAAATAAGTTCATTTGTACTTTTTTTTAGATTCCATATATAAGCGATATCATATGATGTTTGTCTTTCTCTGTCTGACTTACTTCACTCAGTATGACAATCTCTAGGTCCATCCATGTTGCTGCAAATGACATTATTTCATTCTTTTTTATGGCTGAGTAATATTCCATTGTATATATGTACCACATCTTCTTTATCCATTCCTCTGGCAATGGACATTTAGGTTGCTTCCATGTCTTGGCTATTATAAATAGTACGGCAATGAACACTGGGGTGCATGTGCCCTTTTGAATTATGGTTTTCTCTGGATATATGCCCAGGAATGGGATTGCTGGATCATATGGTAGCTCTATTTTTAGTTTTTTAAGGAACCTCTGTACTTTTCTCCATAGTGACTGTACCAATTTACATTCCCACCAACAGTGTAGGAGGGTTCCCTTTTATCCACACCCATTCCAGCATATATTTTTTGCAGACTTTTTGATGATGACCATTCTGACTGGTGTGAGGTGATACCTCATTGTAGTTTTGATTTTTCATTTCTCTAATAATTAGTGATGTTGAGCATCTTTTCATGTGCTTTTTGGCCATCTGTATATCTTCTTTGGAGAAATGTCTATTTAGATCTTCTGCCCATTTTTTGGTTGGGTTGTTTGGGTTTTTTTGACATAGAGCTGCATGAGCTGTTTGTATATTTTGGAGATTAATCCCTTTTTGGTTGCTTGTGTTTATCTTTAAAATGAGCTTCTCATTGGCAGTGTATAGTTGTTTTTCCTTCTCATCCAATCTGATAATTCACCTTTAATTGTAGTGTTTTGATTTACAACTGATAGGATAATTGATATGTTTAAGTTTAAATATACCATATTAATATTTATTTTGTATTTTCCTCTTTATTGTTTTCCTACATTGTTTCTGCCTTCTTTTGTACTATTTACATTTTTAAAATGATTCCATTATGTATCCATTGTTGGTTTTTAGCAATTATACTGTTACACTAGAAGCTGCTTTTGAGTTTATAGTGTATGTCTTTATCTTACTACATTCAACTTTCAAGTGTTACAACCATTATAAATATAGTATAAAAATCTGAGAATGATATAATGCTATGTTTCTCTTCCTGGCCTTTGTTCTTTTGTTGTCCTATATTTTGGTACTACATATGTTGTAAACTCCACAGTATGTTATTATTTTTGATTAAAAAGTTAAGTATCTTTAAATATTTATTAATAAGAAAAACAACCTATGTATTGATCCACCTTGTTACAATTTCCAATGCTTTTCATTTTTTACCTGTGTTAGCAGTTAGTTTCTGCCCTCCCCACCACCCCAGCAAGGACTTTCTTTAACTTTTCTTGTATTGTAATTCTGTTGGTGATGATTATTTTTAACTTTTATATGTTAGAAAAAAAGGTTTTTTTTTAAAGATTTTTTTTGATGTGGACTATTTTTTTTAAGTCTTTATTGAAATTGTTCTAATATTGCTTCTGTTTTATATTTTGCTTTTTGGCCATGAGGCATGTGGGATCTTAGCTCCCCAATCAGGGATCAAACCCACACCCCCTGCATTGGAAGGCAAAGTCTTAACCACTGGACCGCCAGGGAAGTCACACTTTTTTGCCTTTCTTTTGAAAGACATATTCACTGGGTATACAACTATAAGTTGACTTAAAAAAATATATTTTAAAGATGTTGCTTTACTGCTTCTTCACTTGCATTGTTTCTAATGAGCAATTCATATCTTTGTTCCACTGTACCTAACATGATTTTTTTTTTAATCTAGATGCTTTTAAGATTTTTTTCTTTATAACTGATTTTGTGCAATTAAATTATGCTTTCCTTTGTTGTATTTTTCTTCATGATTTTTAACCTTGGAAATCATGAGTTTCCTGGATCCTGGATTGTATAGTTTTCATCCAATTTGGAAATTATTTGACCATTATATTTTCAAAATTCCCCTCATCCTTCAGGGTCTCAATTATACACACTTGAGGCCACTTGAAGCTATCACATTGCTCAATGATATTCTGTTTATTTTTTAAAGTGTATCATTTTTCTCTTTCTATTTTGCCTTGGGTAGTTTCTGTTGCTATGCTTTCAAGTTTGCTAACATTTTCTTCTGAAATGTCTAATCTGTCATTATTTCCATGCAGGATCATTGTCAATGCTGAGATTTGGCTTTCATTTCTAGAAGTTTGATTTGGGTCATTTTGAAAACTTCCTTGTCTCTACTTAACATGTTCATTGTTTTCTCTGCATTTCTGATGATATGAAATATAGTTATAATAATTTTTTAATGTCCTTGCCTACTGATTGTAGTGTCTGTGACATTTTTGGGTTTGTTTATGCTACTTTATTTTATGCTAATTATGGATCATATTTTCCTGCTTCTTTGTATACCTAGTAAAATTGGAAAGAATGCCAGACATTGTCAATTTTACCTTTTGGGTTCTGGATATATTTATATACCTATACACAGTTTTGAGCTTTAATCTGGGTTGTAGATAAGTTACTAGGAAACAGTTTGGCTCTTTTGGATCTTGTTTTTAGTCCTTCCCTTGTTAGACAGGACTAGAGCAGCATTTAGTATAGAGCTAATTATTTCCCACTACAAAGGCAAGATCCTTTTGAGTACTCTATTTAATGTCTTATGAATTACGAGGTTTGTCTTTCTGACTTGAAGGAACAGGTATTATTTCTGGTTTTAAGTGAGCTCTGGGTACTGTTCCCTCCCTTTTTTGGAAATGATATTCCTCCTCCACCCTTGGGCATCAAGTAGTTTTCTCACATGCATGTGTAATCAACACTTTGAATTACTTGAGTAGGTCAGTCTGCAGATTTCGAGGATTCGTCTCTGTCTAGCTCTTCTCTCTTCTCTAGACTCTAGCTGCCTTGGTCTTCCTGGACAATCCACTGTGGCTCCTCAATTGAAGAGCTCACTGTGTTCCAACCTGAATTCTCCTCCACACCACTAAGATCCAGAAGAGGCGTTAAGTTGGTAAATCATAAAATACACTTTGTTTGTTTTCCATGTCTCAGAAATGACTGTCTTTTGTGCTTGGTTTTTAATATTTTAAAAACCATTGTTTTATATATCCCATGGACCATCAAGCTATGACCAACAGGCCAAATTTGTCAATGTTCATTCATTTTCATATCATCTATGACTAATTTTGAGATAAAATAGCAGAGTTGAGTAGTTTCAAGAGAAACTTCATCTCTCACAAAGTTGAAAATATAAAATGTTTTTGAAGTCTTGATTGATACATTTTTTTGTTTGTTTGTTTTCAGACAAGAGGATAAATCTAGACCCTGTTACTACACTTCAGCCAAAAGCAGAATTAAGTTTATTCTTTATCAATACCTCCTTTGGTTATATTAAATCATGATACACATTCATGTCAATCCCTGCAAGTATTAACAAGAAAAAAGTAAAATGCATGTATATTTTCATGTGTAGAGACACCCAATAACAACCCAGGAGCCCACCTTATAGAATGATTTCTCAAGTCTTGCTTGTTTTACTCTATCTCAAATATTTTACTCTCTGAACAAATTCTTAATATCCAAGAGAGTAGATGATGCTGTTATTTTACGGTACTTAAACTTTTGAGTTTTATTCAGTTGAAATTTGATTCCTGATTTTTTTTTTAAATGATGCCTCTGTTAACTATCAGACTCTGTTTTTGAAAAGTTTACATTGGTACAAAATGATATGTTCAATTTTTTCTTAATATAACATAACATAATAGTAACATATTTTGTGTATTACTGATTTATTAAACTTTTTTCTTGAAATTTTTTTTCTTCATGAATACTTGAAAGTAAATCCAGTAAGATCTGTACTGCTATTAAGAAGCCCTTATATCTGAAAAATAATACTACCATTAATTGCTTTTCTGGTCTAGTTGAATATGAATACTAAATTTCTATTACTTCCCCAGAATGTTTCATAAGCACTTTGCTCTAAATGATTAACTGCTGCTATTTTTAATTACCTTTCTTTATTTGTCTCCCTAATTCTCATCCTTGCAATAAAATATTGGAGCAGTACATTTTATTCATTAAAGAAATAAGCATATGCTCTAGGTATATACTGTCATTGAAATAACCTATTATATTGGATGCTGATTTTGACTATCAAACATTAGAAAATCCAAGAATTTTTTTCTACTAAACAACGTTCCAAAAATATAATTATAAGGTACTTCAGATTCTAATTATTGCAGTTATTTTTCAATAGCCTGTGCTGTAAGTTAAATTCCATGAAACCCTGAGATGAATGTGTACATTCATACTTGCTTAAACCAAGAAATATTAGGCTGATTGACTCAGATCAACCTCAAAGCAGTAAAATAACAAATTAACTCTGGTAGCACCTGCTGATGAGACATACTGGCATCTTTGATTTATTTAAATAGACATGTTATTTTGATATAGTAGTCTAAAAAATTATTTAGAAAATCAGTATTCAACTGCCTACCTAGGAGGTTTTTGAAAAGGTGTAGAAACATTTGTGATTGACAGTACTGAGAAACAGAAATGGTTACTATAATTTGGTGGTTAGGGCCAGGAACACAAAATAACTTGCAACACGTAGGAAACTCCTGCACAAAAAAAAAAAAAAAAAAATCATCCCTTCTGAGAAGCAACAATGCCTATGTGGGAATCACTGATACAAGTAATGAGTAGTTAATATGCCAATGTGTCCTCAGATTTCCATGACCACATGACCACACTTCTTTGAAAATACAAAGTGCTATCTATTTTTATGTATGAAATAATTGAAAGATGGCAAATTGCCCTTAAGCTTTTTTTTTTCTGCTGAGTTTTTTATGTCATGCCTATTAGAGAGGAACACTGATTTCTCACTTCTTGAATTTCTATGGATAGACATATTTTTAAAAATATGCCAGGAGCTCTTCTAGGCTCTCTATTAGGAGGAGAAATGATATGCTTATTAACATGTTTAGGAGAAGGAACTGAACATGTGCCTTTCTTTTTCTCAGATTGTAAAATCTACTCGTTAAAGGGGTGAGTTCTCATATACTTCACATGTGGTAAATTTAGATATTATTACCCTTCAGTGAGGCTTGCAGTTTTGGTTTATGTTGAAATATTGAGGTTTGGAGTTGAAGCATATTTAGTCAAAGATTATAGCCACATTTTATCGTTCAACATCTGCAGGAAAATCACTGATATTCATTTAACAAATATGACTTTATTTCTGGCAAAACAGACAAAAATAACTTCATTTGTGGAGCTTACTTTCTACTCGAGAGTGATAGATAATCAACTAAATAAGTGAATTATATAGGATATTAGGAGGTGAAGGGAGCCAGCCAGGAAAATAAGACACGGAAGAGGAATATGTAGATGAGAGTAAAGGGGTTGTATTTGTAGACAGCATGGCCAGGGAAGGTCTTATTAAGAATGTAACACTTGAAGGACAGAGAAAGGCAATACCATATGATTTCACTAGTATGTGGACTCTTTAAAAAAAAAAAGTAAGTAAAAGAAAAAGACTCATAGATACAGAGAAAAAACTGATGGTTGCCAAAGGAGGGAGTGGGGGATGGGCTAAATAGGGGAAGGAGATTAAGAGGTACAAACTTCCAGTTATAAAATAAATAAGTCATGATGATGTACATCATAAGGAATATAGTCAATAATATTGTGATAACTTTGTATGGCGACACATGGTAACTAGACTTATCATGGTGATCATTTCATAATGCATAAAAATATCAAATCACTATGCTATGCACCTGAAACTAATATAATACTGTAAGTCAATTATATATTTCAGTAAAAAAGAAGAATGTGACATTTGAACAAAAACAAGAAAATGTTATGGGAGCAAGCTATTTGTATAGCTGGAGGAAGGGCTTTCCAGGTAGAAGAAATAACAAATAGAGAAGCTCTAAAGCACGATCCTGGCTGGAATCTCAGAGTAAGAGGTAGGTGGTCACTGTGGCTGGAGTGAAGTGTACAAAGTGAATAAGAAGGATAAAAGGCCAGAGAGGTAACTGGGGTGTCAGATAATGTAGATCCAAGTAGATGATTGTAAGAGCAGTGGCATTCACTTCTTTTTAAATATTTTTTATTGGAATATAGTTGATTTACAATGCTGTGTTAGTTTCAGGTGTACAACAAATTGAATCATTTATACATATCCATATATCCACTCTTTTTTAGATTCTTTTACCATACAGGCCATTACAGAGTATTGTGTAGAGTTCCTTGTGCTATACAGTAGGTCCTTACTAATTGTCTATTTTATATACAGTAGTATGTATATGTCAATCCCAATCTTCCAATTTATCCCTCCCCTCCTTAACCCTGGTAACCATAAGTTTGTTTTCTACATCTGTAACTCTATTTCTGTTTTGTAGATAAGTTCATTTGTACCCTTTTTTTTAGATTCCACATATAAGCAATATCATACATTTGTCTTTCTCTGCCTGACTTACTTGACTCAGTATGACAATCTCCATTCATGATTGGGTCCATTCGTGTTGCTGCAAATGGCATTATTTCGTGTTTTTTTGTTTGTTTGTTTGTTTTGTTTTGCTTTTTTTTTTGCTGAGTAATGTTCCATTATATGTATGTACCACATCTTCTTTATCCATTCCTCTGCTGATGGACATTTAGGTTGCTTCCATGTCCTGGCTATTGTAAATAGTGCTGCAATGAACATTGGGGTGCATGTATATTTTCGAATTATGGTTTTCTCTGGATATATGCCCAGGAGTGGGACTGCCGGATCATATAGTAGGTCTATTTTTAGTTTTTTAAGGAACCTCCATATTGTCCTCCACAGTGGCTATACCAATTTACATTCCCACCAACAGTGTAGGAGGGTCCCCTTTTCTCCACATTGGGAGCAATTAAAAGAACTGAGCAGAGTGACATGATCTGATTTTGTGTTTTAAAAGGATTACTTTGACTGCTAGATTGAGAATAGACTATAGGAGTGTAAAAGTGGGAGCCAGAAAGCAGTTAAAAGGCTATTGAAAGTATACAGCTAAGAGATGATGATGTTTTCATCCCCTGGGTAAAGGTCCATATAGTGATGGTTTGAAGTAGTACTACATTAGATGTACTTCAATGAGTTGTACAGGCACACCTTTTTTTTTTTTTTTTTTTTAATTCTTTGCTTAAATGTGTTTTGCAGATAATGAATTTTTTACAAACTGAAGGTCTGTGGCAACACTGTATCGGGCAAGTCTACTGGTGCCAGTTTTCCAACAGCATTTGTTCATTTTATGTATCACATTTTGGCAATTCTCACAATATTTCAAACATTTTCATTATGATTATATTTGTTATAGTGATCTGCGATCAGTGATCTTTGATGTGACTACTATGACTTGCTGAAGGCTCAGATGATGGTTAGAATTTTTTAGCAATATTTTAAAGTAAGATATGTACATTGTTTTCTTAGACATAATGCTATTGCATACTTGATAGACTATAGTATAGTGTAAACATCACTTTTATATGCACTGGGAACCCAAAAATTCATTACTTGCTCTATTATGATATTTGCTTTATTGCAGTGGTCTGGAACCAAACCCAAATCTGTGAGGTATGCCTGTATATGGAACATAAGAAAGAAGTTTTAAGGATGTTTCCAACTCTGCCTGTCTACCTAACTTTATCTATCTACTTATCTATCTATCATCTATCATTTATCTATCTTTTATTCACTATTTACCTATTTAACTACTTACTTTTCCTGAGCAACTAGAAGATTGAAATGGCCATTAGTTAAGGTGGGAAAGAACACAGGTGTTGTGGAGGGGAGGTAATTAGAGGTTCAGTTTTGAATAGGTTGAGTTTAAAATATCTACTGTTCATATACATAATGATGTAGTATAGGCAGTAGATCCTGGGGTTTAGGGTGAGATATGGGTTGGAGAGATAAATTTGGAGCTATCAGTGTATAAAATTTTATTTATTAGGGCAAGAGACTAGATGTGATCCATGAGAGTGAGTGTGGAATACAGAGATCCAAGGACTAATCCCTTGGACAAACCTGTGTTAAAAGGTGTGAGGAGTGAGAAAAAAGTCTCAAAGGAGACTTAGAGGAGTGACCAGTGAGACAGGAAGAAATCAGGAGAATTTGGTGCTTCAGATCCAAGAGAAAAAAATTGATTGCAAAATCAAGGGGGAAAAATTAATGAAATTAACTTGTTCTTCACTCCCCCAAACCTCAATGTTATACATTGAACTATATCTGGGATTCTGTATGCCATTTATGTACCAGAATCATTGTGGAAGAAAGTTGAAAATGATGAGACAAAAATTGAGGAAAAAGTACTAACGGTATGTTAAAGCATAAGAAGATTTAAGTAAAAATGCCCATTAACAAAAATAATAAACATAGTAACAAAACTGGTTTTCCTAGATTACTTTTTTATAACACTGATGATCTCACATAAAGAGGCTACCACTTTGATTACAAAATTTTTCACATAATGGAAGGTATATATCACAGTTTCAAGTGAAGTGAAATGGAAGTGGCCCATGGATACATAATTAACCTTAGGAATGTTGACTCAGACACTAACATATAAATAACTGACCAAGTTATTAATTTATTCATTTACATATTCATCCAGATAACATTAATCATTTGTTTCCTATGCCCTAAATAAAAATTTTATGGGAGCAAATGGAATTGAGCAGAGACAGTGGTGCAAGGTAAGGCATAACTGACAATGTGACCTTTAGGCTACAGTTTAAAGAGTGATAAAGGAATTTCTGGCTGAAAAATTAAGTCAGTGGATACAGCAGGTAATGGTGGAGCATGCTAGCATAGGAAAAGTTCACAGAAAACAAACGTGAAAGTGTCTGGAATGTCGTGGAGAAAGTATAATCATCAATAGCACAATGGTTAAGGCAAAGTGGAAAGGACGTTAAAGTCAGAAGAGCAAACTGTGGGCAGATCTTGAAAGGTCTTTTTTGTCAAGCTAAGGATTTTGAATTTTATCCTACAAGTTATGGACAGATTGTTAAGCAGAGATATGACATGATCAACTTTGTTCTTTATAAAGATAACATCACTGACTGTATAGAGTCAATTCATCTGGCTGGAAACACAGATCAATCAAGCTGGCTTTTTGGCATCATGTAGACAACATAACTGGTTGATTGACTGAGTACTTCACATTTTCAGCTAGTTGTTTTGACATGTATATACATAACCTCAAAATAAAAGTGCTATTTTTAGCATGCCTGATTTAGTCCATAATTCTTTATGGCAGCTATATTTAAGAGTGAATTCTGTCACAAAATTACAAGTGCCCATTTTATATATGTATATATGATATTTTGTTGAAGATAAGTATTGCGAAGTGCATAAGTTAGAAAACAATATTAACTAAACAAAAATAGTTTAGTTAATATTTTCTAAAAGTTAAAACTTTTAGAAAATATAATCACATGCTGTGTTAAGTAGTGGAAGTTAAGGATGGTGAAATAAGAATTTTAGGCTGTATTTTATGTCTCCTTTTGACTAATGTGAACTTGAAGTTCCTGTCTAGTAGTAAATAGGCAATTCATTCATTGTTATCCATAAAATTCTATGCATTTTAAACTGATCCATGTCTTATTTTTTTGCATTATTTATAACAAGAAGTCTAATTTGAGAAGAGTATTATGTTGAATATCAGGAATAAAAAAAGTACTACAAAAGAGTTAAATCAAACTAGACATAGATATAAGCTTGATACTAATTTCTGTTTCTAGTCTAAATGTGAGTTATGGGCATAAATAACAGAAGTCAAGTTCTCAATACTTCAGTTGAAGAAAACAAGAGATATGTCCCATATCATCAGAATACTAAACTACAAATGAATAGAAAGCCAGTTGGTAGAAATAAGAGAAGCTTTATAGAATAAAAGAGTAAGATTGGATTAGATTTCTTTATACCTCCCTACTGACCCTTTCCTTTTCTTATTCATTCACATGTTAATGAGCAAAATGTTTGTCTGACATTTCTCCGGTAAGGTATCAACAAAGAATCAAACAAAACATTGAAACTGAAATTATTCTAGTGCATAATTTTTCTATTTCAAACAACTTTGCCCTATAAAAATTTGAAGTGAAGCTCCACCAGATCTTGTGAACTTAAATAAGGGAGATGTCACTACACAAACAAAATGTAGGGCTATAATGGAAGTAAGGCACATGGATGCTACAGAAGCAAACAATAAATGCTCACTGCAAGCATACATATGAGTCTTAATAATCCTAAATGTCTTTAAAACATGGATAACTAAGGAGACCTCAAGTATTTGATATGCACTTTCTTCTTATTACTAGCCTTAATCCCTTAGTACTGTACACTGCCTCACTAACAGACATCAAAATTAGGTTGCCAGATAGTCTAGTTTATGCCTGTTATCTTGGCATAATAATTAATAGCATTCTGTTTCTCTCTCAAAAATATCTAAGTTTAGACAATAAATTATATGATTACCTATTTATAATGTGTGAATCCTTTACCTTTTCCTTAGGGCACTATACATCCTCTTGCCTTAGAGAGTTAGCATTGAGATCCTTCACTTTCAGTTACATATGCGATTCAGGTAATAGTTCTTTTCTTATTTTGATGGGAGTATGTTGGCTGGTGAAGAGGGCATATATAAATTTAAAGTATACCCTTGGCAGCAGCATGCTATGAAATACCAGAATCCATCCGTGGATTTTACAGTGCTAATTGACAGATGCTGTAACTCATAAAATGTTCACAGTCCAAGCAAATGGTAAGAGCACCAGATGGGACTTGTCCAATAAGAAACTCCAAAAGCTTTTCCCTTCTGTCTCTCTAGAAAATTATCAAAAATATTTATCGTGGAATGTTTTTTGTTATGATGATAGGAAGTATGTGAATTGGAAAGAAATTGAAAAAAACAAAACTTAGCTAGCCCTGCTCGAGTGAAGACGTTCTGGGTCTGAACGTCATGTGGCAGGAGCCTTCTCTGTCTGGGTTGCCATAGCCAGGAGAACCCAGACGGAAACTGAGTGAAGGAGTGGTGCATTTTTCTAGAGACAGCAGGAGCAAAGAGGGAGAGCTGGAGTGCACGGAAGAGCATCGCTTCCAGCGTGATGGAGACATGAGGACCTACTGGCTGCACAGCGTCTGTGTGTGGGGCTTCCTCCTATTCCTCTTATCGCTGCAAGCCATGTGGCTGACAGGGTCTTGGTGCTCTGGCTTGGTGTCAGGCCTGAGCATCTGAGGTGGGAGAGCTGAGTTCAGGACATTGGACCACAAAAACCACCCGGCCCCAGGTTATATCAATCAGCGAGAGCTCTCCCACAGATCTCCATCTCAACACTAAGACCCAGCTCCACTCAATAGCCAGCAGGCTGGAGTGCTGAACACTCCATGCCAAACAACTAGAAAGACAGGAACACAACTCCACCCATTAGCAGAGAGGCTACCTAAAATCATAAAAAGGTCACAGACACCCCAAAACACACCACCGGAAATGGCCATGCCCACAAGAAAGACAAGATCCAGCCTCATCCACCAGAACACAGGCACCAGTCCCCTCCACCAGGAAGCCTACACAACCCATTGAACCAACCTTACCCACTGTGGGCAGACATCAAAACCCACGGGAACAACGAACCTGCAGCCTGCGAAAAGGAGACCCCAAACATAGTAAGTTAAGCAAACTGAGAAGACAGAGAAATACGCAGCAGATGAAGGAGCAAAGTAAAAACCCACCAGACCAAACAAAAGAAGAGGAAATATGCAGTCTACCTGAAAAAGAATTCAGAGTAATGATAGTAAAGATAATCCAAAATCTTGGAAATAGAATGGAGAAAACACAAGAAACGTTTAACAAGGACCTAGAAGAACTAAAGAGCAAATAAACAATGATGAACAACAAAATAAGTGAAATTTAAATTTCTCTAGAAGGAATCAATAGCAGAATAACTGAGGCAGAAGAATGGATAAGTGACCTGGAATATAAAATAGTGGAAATAACTACTGCAGAGAAGAATAAAGAAAAAAGAATGAAAAAAATTGAGGACAGTCTCAGAGACCTCTGGGACAACATTAAACACTCCAACATTCAACTTATAGGGGTCCTAGAAGAAGAAGAGAAAAAGAAAGGGTGTGTGAAAATATTTGAAGAGATTAGAGTTGAAAACTTCCCTAATATAGGAAAAGAAATTGTCAATGAAGTCCAGGAAGCGCAGAGTCCCACACAGGATAAATCCAAGGAGAAACACGCCAAGACACATATTAATCAAACTATCAAAAATTAAATACAAAGAAAAAATATTAAAAGCAGCAAGGGAAAAGCAACAAATAACATACAAGGGAATCCCCATAAGGGTAAGAGCTGATCTTTCAGCAGAAACTCTGCAAGTCAGAAGGGAGTGGCAGGACATATTTAAGGTGATGAAAGGGAAAAACCTACAACCAAGATTACTCTACCCAGCAAGGATCTCATTCAGATTTGACAGAGAAATTAAAATCTTTACAGACAAGCAAAAGCTAAGAGAATTCAGCACTACCAAACCAGCTCTACAACAAATGCTAAAGGAACTTCTCTAGGCAGGAAACACAAGAGAAGGAAAAGACCTACAAACACAAACTCAAAACAATTAAGAAAATGGTAATAGGAACATACATATTGATAATTACCTTAAATGTAAATGGATTATATGCTCCAACCAAAAGACAAAGACTGGCTGAACGGATACAAAAACAAGACCCATATATATGCTGCCTACAAGAAAATCGCTTCAGACCTAGGGACACATACAGACTGAAAATGAGGGGATGAAAAAACATATTCCATGGAAATGGAAATCAAAAGAAACCTGGAGTCACAATTCTCATATCAGACAAAATAGACTTTAAAACAAAGACTATTACAAGAGACAAAGAAGGACACTACATAATAATCAAGGGATCAATCCAAGAAGAAAATATAACAATTCTTAATATTTATGCACGCAACATAGGAGCACCTCAATACATAAGGCAAATGCTAACAGCCACAAAAGGGGAAATCAACAGCAACACAATCCTAGTAGGGGACATTAACACCCCACTTTCACCAATGGAAAGATCATCCAAAATGAAAATAAATAAGGAAACACAAGTTTTAAATGACACATTAGACAAGATGGACTTAACTGATATTTACAGGACATTCCATCCAAAAACAACAGATTACACTTTCATCTCAAGTGCTCATGGAACATTCACCAGGATAGATCAAATCTGGGGTCACAAATCAAGCCTTGGCAAATTTAAGAAAACTGAAATCATACCAAGTATCTTTTCCGACCACAACGCTATGAGACGAGATATCAATTACAGGAAAAAAACTGTAAAAAATACAAACACATGGAGGCTAAACAATACACTACTAAGCAGCCAAGAGAACACTGAAGGAATCAAAGAGGAAATCAAAAAATACCTAGAAAAAAATGACAAAGGAAAGACAACAACCTAAAACCTACAGGATGCAGCAAGTGCAGTTCTAAGAGGGAAGTTTATAGCAATACAATCCTACCTAAAGACAAGAAACATCTCAAATAAACAACCTAACCTTACAACTAAAGCGATTAGAGAAAGAAGAACAAAAAAACCGCAAAGTTAGCAAAAGGAAAGAAATCATAAAGATCAAATCAGAAATAAATGAAGGAAACAGTAGCAAAGATTAATAAAACTAAAATCTGGTTCTTTGAGAGAAGATAAACAAAATTGATAAACCATTAGCCAGACTCATGAAGAAAAAAAGGGAGAAGACTCAAATCAACAGAATTAGAAATGAAAAAGGAGAAGTAACAACTGACACTGCAGAAATACAAAGGATCATGAGAGATTACTACAAGCAACTATATACCAATAAAATGGACAAACTGGAAGAAATGGACGCATTCTTAGAAATGCACAACCTTCTGAGACTGAACCAGGAAGAAATAGAAAATATAAATAGTCCAATCACAAGCACTGAAATAGAAATTGTGATTAAAAATGTTCCAATAAACAAAAGCCCAGGACCAGATGGCTTCACAGGCGAATTCTCTCAAATATTTACAGAAGAGCTAACACTTCTCATTCTCAAAGTCTTCCATAATATAGCAGAGGGAGAAACACTCCCAAACTCATTCTGCAAGGCTACCATCACCCTGATACCAAAACCAGACAAAGATGTCACAAAAAAAGAAAAGTACAGGCAATATCACTGATGAACATAGATGCAAAAATCCTCAACAAAATACTAGCAAACAGAATCCAACAGCACATTAAAAGGATCATACACCATGATCAAGTGGGGTTTATCCCAGGAATGAAAGGATTCTTCAATATATGCAAATCAATCAATGTGATACACCATATTGACAAACTGAAGGATAAAAACCATATGATATTCTCAATAGATGCAGAAAAAGCTTTTGACAAAATTCAACACCATTTACGATAAAAACCCTGCAGAAAGGCATAGATAGAACTTACCTCAACATAATAAAGGCCATATATGACAAACCCACAGCCAGCATCGTCCTCAATGGTGAAAAACTAAAACCATTTCCACTAAGATCAGGAAAAAGACAAGGTTGCCTTCACTTACCACTATTATTCAACATAGTTTTGGAAGTTTTAGCCACAGCAACAAGAGAAGAAAAAGAAATAAAAGGAATCCAAATGAGGAAAGAAGAAGTAAAACTGTCACTGTTTGCAGATGACATGATACTATATATAGAGAACCCTAAAGATGCTACCAGAAAACTACTAGAGCTAATCAATGAATCTGGTAAACTTGCAGGATACGAAATTAATGCACAGAAATCTCTTGCATTCCTATACACTAATGATGAAAAATCTGAAAGAGGAGTTAAGGAAACATTCCCATTTACCATTGCAATAAAAAGAATAAAATACCTAGGAATAAACCTACCTAAGGAGACAAAAGACCTGTATGCAGAAAACTATAAGGCACTGATGAAAGAAATTAAAGATGACACAAACAGATGGAGAGATACACCATGTTCTTGGATTGGAAGAATCAACATTCTGAAAATGACTATACTACCTAAAGCAATCTACAGATTCAATGAAATCCTTACCAAACCACCAATGGCATTTTTCACAGAACTAGAACAAAAATTTTCACAATTTGTATGGAAACGCAAAAGATCCCGAATAGCCAAAGCAATCTTGAGAAAGAAAAATGGAGCTGGAGGAATCAGGCTCCCTGACTTCAGACTATACTACAAAGCTACAGTAATCAAGACAGTATGGTACTGGCATAATAACAGAAATATAGATTAATGGAACAGGATAGAAAGCCCAGACGTAAACCCATGAGCATATGGTCACCTTATCTTTGATAAAGGAGGCAAGAATATACAGTGGAGAAAAGACAGTCTCTTCAATAAATGGTGCTGGGAAAACTGGACAGCTACATGTTAAAGAATGAAATTAGAACACTCCCTAACACCATACACAAAAATAAACTCAAAATAGATTAAAGACCTAAATGTAAGGCCAGACACTATAAAACTTTAAAGGAAAACATAAGGCAGAACACTCTATGACGTAAATCACAGCAAGATCCTTTTTGACCCACCTCCTAGAGAAATGGAAATAAAAACAAAAATAAACAAATGGGACCTAGTGAAATTTAAAAGCTTTTGCACAGCAAAGGAAACCATAAACAAGATGAAAAGACAACCCTCAGAATGGGAGAAAATATTTGCAAATGAAGCAACTGACAAAGGATTAATCTCCAAAATACAGAAGCAGTTCATGCAGCTCAATATCAAAAAACAAACAACCTAATCAAAAAATGGGCAGAAGACCTAAATAGACATTTCTCCAAAGAAGATACACAGATTGCCAACAAACACATGAAAAGATGCTCAGCATCACTAATCGTTAGAGAAATGCAAATCAAAACTAGAATGAGGTATCACCTCACACTGGTCAGAATGACCATCATCAAAAAATCTACAAACAAAAAATGCTGGAGAGGGTGTGGAGAAACGGGAACCCTCTTGCACTGTTGGTGGGAATGTAAATTGATACAGCCACTGTGGAGAACAGTATGGAAGTTCCTTAAAAAATTAAAAATAGAACTACCATATGACCCAGCATTCCTACTACTGGGCACATACCCCAAGAAAACCATAATTCTAAAAGAGACATGTACCACAATGTTCACTGCAGCACTATTTACAATAGCTAGGATATGGATGCAACCTAAGTGTTCATTGACAGATGAATGGATAAAGAAGATGAGGTGCATATATACAATGGAATATTACCTAGCCATAGAAAGAAATGAAATTGAGTTATTTGTAGTGAGGTGGATGGACCTCGAGTCTGTCATACAGAGTGAAATAAGGTAGAAAGATAAAAACAAATATTGTATGCTAACACATATATATAGAATCTAAAAAAAAAAAAAAAAAGAATTGTACTGATGAGCCTAGTGGCAGGACAGGAATAAAGACACAGACATAGAGATTGGACTTAAGGACACTGGGAGGGGGAAGGGTAAGCTGGGACGCAGTGAGATAGTGACATTGACATACATACACTACCAAATGTAAAGTAGTTAGCTAGTGGGAAGCAGCCACATAGCACAGGGAGATCAGCTTGGTGCTTTGTGACCGCCTAGAGTGGTGGGATAGGGAGGTTGTGAGGGAGACGCAAGAGAGAGGGGATATGGGGATATATGTATATGTATAGCTGATTCACTTTGTTATACAACAGAAAATAGCACAGCATTGTAAACCAATTATACTCCAATAAAGATGTTAAACAAAATATATAAATAAAGTTGATTATTAATTTTTAAATATCCTTTTATTGAATTTCTAGGTTTCCTCTAAATGTATTAATTTATTAATTCTAACATGTCTAGAGTTCCTCATATGCCCAATGTTAGGTTTAGTTTATCTATATCTATAGTCTTTTCTCAAAACAAGTTTAGGATTATAGTGAGACTTCATACAGGAAGTGTGAGATCTTTCAGTAGGAGGTAGCAACTTTGAAATAGACAAACACATGACAAACAGGGAAAGGATACCAAAAGGCCTCAAGTCGGTCAAAAGCGCGTGTTTATAAATTTTGTCTTGCCACTCAGAGAATAAGTAGGGTCTAGGTTCAGTGGTTGGACCATTCTTGACCCCCAAACTTGAACAAAAGAAAGTGAACTTTTTAATGAATTAACTAGGCAAGGAATGTTCCAAAGCAAAGTTTGACCAATCTCTTTTTACTGTCATTCACCAGCTTAGTAAGTCATACAGTCATTAATATTTCGGCCAGCTTATATTGGATAGGAAGGAAGCTCTGGTGGTCTATATCTTGATTCATGATCTATGGAGACCCTCCTTTAATATTAAACAGATAAAAGAACATCTAAGATAAAACAAAAAGCCCTTCAGATAAAGTATTGTACAAACAGATGAGTCAAACAAAAGCAAAAGTAGCAGCAGAAAAATAATCAAATTAAAGGAAAAGACATTTACAAATGGTTCACCTACAATGTATAATTTTTCCTTCAGAGTAAGCAAGAATATAGTTTACCTTACAGAGTCCCCATATTCATTCTCTTGGAATTGTCATTTATTTCACATAAATTGACCCTGGGAAGCTGCTGCAGAAGTGACTGTCACCTACTATCCCTGTTTAATTTCAACACAATGACCATTAGTATCTTCTACATTATTTACCTTTTCATTTCAACATTCCCTAGTTTACCACCTTCTAATACTCAGCAGGGCTGCAAGACATTACCACAGTCATTCATGCCCACAATCCTGCTGCTCCATAAAAAGTGAATGAATTAATGAATAAATGAATGAATGAATCAATGATGAATGAATAAATAATCACTGTTTGGTTCCTTTAAGGTTATGCTGCCTATTTTCTACAATTATTATTTGCCACCCCAAAATTGAAGAGGTAGATTTAAGTTTTTTTTTCTCTCTCTCAATTTGGTCCAAATTTCAGTTTATCTGGAGTATCTTTTTACATTATTCAAGTGACTAGGGGTCCTGGCTATCTCCTAATTTCATTCAGATATTTTCTTCATTTAAATTTTTCATTCTTTCTGTCACATTTTTGCTTGTTCCAGAGAGAAAAATTGCAGAAAAAACACATTTACTTCATCACCTTAATGGAAAATTCCCTACATTTTAATTTACTGACTGTAAGAAATAAAATTTATTTGTCCTTTGCACATTGCAGTATAAAGCCACAGTCCATTTCACATATTTATACTAGGTGAAAATTACTCAAAGACACATTTTTTCTGACAGTGTGATTTTTCACTTAATCTACAAAACAGTTCTTATTTTCTCTGAAGTATTTGGCATATATATGGTACATTTAGAGCTATAAAAGAAACATATAATACTATATCTACTTTCACTGTCCTTTGAGGCTTTCCACATTTACTCTTTTGTAGATTATATTAATGCCACCTTATATTACAAAAATGCTTAAATAATATTATCAGGAAGTTTAAGTATGGTATGAATTGTATTATTTCAGGGGAAAGTCCATTGTAAATGCTAAGAATAAAATTAAATATAAATTAAAAGAAGATTTAAAATGTATCTCAACAAAGTTGCTGAAGGGAATAAAAATATGCTATGTGTCATTTTAAGACACAGATTAGTATGCTTATTTTGTAAAATGCAGTGGAGCACATGCATAAAAATGAAATGCAAGGCAGTTTGTATTGTCAAAAACTTGGCATTAACTAGAGCCATGATATGCAAATATATGTAATATATAACATTCAAAACATATTTAAAGAGAATATTAACTGGAGGGAATTTTTTTAGAAACTGCATTTACGTATGAAAGTTTAATCCTCCACACCCAAAATAATCAGCGATGGTTTTACTACTTTATAAAAGAAAATATTTTACTTCATTTAGAAAAATCTTGATATGTACTTGCCAGGGTGCAAGATAGATCATTACAAAACAGTAAGAAAAATAGATTATGTGGGCCACCATGAAGGAAGTAGTAGGGAAGTGTTTGGTAGTGGAAAGTATAAATGTAATCAGTCATATACATACTTATACATAACAGAGGGCAATGTGTGAGAGGAAGTCAAGGAGGCAAGTGGAAAGAATGTTCTGGACAAAGGAGAGAATTTGATATTGGAACAAACAGGATGCTAAACAATTTTGAAGGACGTCATAAAAGTCAATCAGAAAACAACACTCTGTCTTTAGATAGAATATAATTATGTCATTTATGGCACCTAATGAAATCAATAATAGGTGTAGTTTGGTACAACTAAGATAAACATTTGAACAGGAATATGCATTTTTCAAGTCAAAAGTGAAATAACAATATCAAGGCAAAAAACTAAAATAATATGAAAAACGGAAGTGAGTTATAGAATACAAGATGCTAAAGCTAGAATTTCTCTTGAAGGGGAAATTTAAGAAGAGTCATATCCACATCCTACTTTCTTTACTCTGTATAGATATATGTCTATAATATGTCTGAAGTCATTATTATATTTTAATTACATGTTAGACATGAAATGTAAAAAATTGGGTTAACTTTTGTATTATCAGTAAATGAAAGAAATTAGTAATACACACAGAAATATTAAAAAGTAACATATTACATGATATAGGTGAAAGGCTTTGAGCTTCTAACTCAGGGCTATGCCTTAAACCAAATGAGAGAAAAAAAAACAACTATTCTATATTTCATAGTTTATAGAACTTTTAGTACTTCCTCTAATATCAAAATAATAGAATTAATGAGTTATGAAAACATATTTCAAAAATATCAATTTAAACACATGATCTTGCTCAGTTTTAAAACTGTATCAGCCCTAGCTTGATTATTGATTTTATGTGGACTGTAAAATAGATAAAGCATTGTTACTTCTCTGTATTTTAGTTTCCTCCTCAATAAAATGTGAAAACTAATTAAAGCTCCTTAATAAAATGTGCATACAGTTAATTCATGCAGAATTATGCCTGGAACATATTAAGTACTTATGTTTTTTAAGTGGAAAATATATAAAATAAACAGATTCTACGTTTCTTAAAATGTTCATAACTATTACTCTTCTTTTTTGATGGCTAAACTATTGAAATACTCACATTTATTAGAATAAAAGTAATGTACATGTTTTGTATTATTCATGTTTTTCTACCTCCATAAACCTCATATAAGTTTTAGGGAGCAAATGCATGGTTTTAAATATTCACTTAATTATATCTAATAAAATATTATAAAATGAGAAAACTTGAATCCCTAAGGTAAACCTCTAGTTATAACCTTGGGTAGATATTATTGTATTTTAAATAGCAAACTCTGACAATGTTTCCTGGTTTTTAATGTGTGTGCAAATCTTTACCACCATAAAATATTTCCACAGCTTGCTTTTGTACTTTCTTGGCAAAACCTAGCTTTTCCTGGAAAAAAAAGAGGGAATGAAAAAGAGAGTAAAAGAAATGACATTCCCTTCCTCATCCCCCAGTCATACACTTTGTTAGTCACTTGTTAATTGTCACACCTTAAACTTTTTTTTTTCAATCTCCCTGTTTCGACACAGTTCTGATCAACTTATTGTTACTCAATAAACACTGATTAACTCATTATGCTATTTATATTACTGAACAATTACAAATGGAAATAAGGAAACTAATAATAGAGAAACACAGTTAACAACATCTTGTACAAACATTCAGTGGAGAAACTGAGAAAGAGATTTATGTTTATGATATGGAGTAGGGGAGTCAGATAATCAGATATATAGCTTAAATAATATCAATTTATTTCCACAGTTGTATTTCCATTACAAAAGGGAAGATGGTAAAAAGATATAGGATGGTAGGAAGCAGGAGACCTTGGTCAAAGCCTGCAAAGAGGATGTGTATAAAAGAACATAACCAGGAAGAACACTAAAGCAGGGGCTTGATGCCCTGAAGTTTTGACCCAGAAAATCTTTGCAGGAACCACAGTTGGAGGTTTGTAATGATGTGAAGTCAGGTTCTTAATGTTAGTTGAAGGAATAATAGGTGGGCACTGAAGATCTACACAGATACCTAGAATCTGTGACACCTAGAATGGTGACACCTAGGAAACTAACGGTCATACAGCAAGAAAACAAAGTTTGAATGAGAAGTGCTCGTGAAACTAGGCCAAGTGCCTGGTAAATGAGAATGAGTTCCAAAGTATGGGGTTCAGGTGGCAGGTAATAGACAGCAGGAAAATAAGACCCTTAGAAGGAAATCCATTTATTATCTTAGGAAGGGAACTCTGCATATTGTGATTGCTGATTATATGGATAAAAAGACTGCAACCTTCGGGTGAAGCCTTTGGTCTTTAAAAATTGGGACAGCTTAAACTATCAGAACAATACCTTTAAGTAATTTTCTCTTTTAGTAGTAAAATACCTGAAAACCTTGGGGATGAAGTTCGTGGCAAACTTTAAACACACTAAACACACTTATTTTAGAGCATCAGAGAGCTTATTTTAACACTTTTATTTATGACCAAAGTTCATTTGAACAGAAAAGCAGTACTTTATGTCAAATATTTATTGACTTTTTGTGTCTCCAGAAAAAATATTTTAGTATTTCAAGGTGTGATCATTTAAGACTGGTCAGAAAAATTAATTTCAGAATGAGAAACCAAAGAAAAAGAAAAATTAGATGACCTGAGAAAATTAGGAAGGTATGCTATTATGCAATTTTGTTATATAATAAAAGTGTCTAATTAAAGGGTTTAAGATCAGTATTGTACCAAATGTGTCCAGATACATGTTCCAATATTTCCAATTAAATACCTCAGTTAAGTTTTGACCTTAAAGCAGTAGTTACATTAAAAATGTATTAATTTTAGGATTATAAAGTAGCATTTTTTTTTTACAATAAGTTATATAATGAATTCCAACTAATTGCAATTGATGACATAAATTGGCCATTCCAATTTTACCTGAAATTCTGAGGGTTACTTTACTACATTATTGTTGTCATTTTATATTATCCCAGTCCTTTTAAATACTTTAATAAATAGCTTAAACAGTAGATTTTCAATGTCAAAATATTAAAGTTATTATTTCATCCCTAAAACTTCTTTTAATTTTGAAATCATTTAAAAATATATTATTATAAATTACTACAGACTTCTTGCTGCAGATATCTGATGGTTGTTACATAGCATATTTGTTTAGCCATCCTTCTGTTTGTTCATAATTCCATAGTTTAACTATATTTATTTGCATAAGACCAGCATATAAACCATATAGAAACATTTTCTCACTCAAATTTTCTAAATTATCAATAATAGTTGAAAATATCATAAAGCAATTTATTAATTTATTCAGCAAACACATAAGAAATTAAATGTGGTAATTTGCATTCACTATTCTGTTTCTCTAAGATACAGAGAACTACATAGACTGGGCCTTAAATTCCAGTAATTTAACATTTATTTTATTGAAATATAATTGACATATACTATTGAAAAGACACTAGATTATATCTTGAATCTATATGAAGAAATAAAAGACAGGTTTAAAGATAACTAATATGTAAACATAAAAGAGGGTGCAATGTATTTTTTGTTAGTAATACTTTTTCTCTGCTATTTGTCGTAAACTACAACTGCATAAAGCAGTAATTATTAATCCCTTTGTAATATACACTCACTTTTGCTATAAACCTAAAACTGCCCTAATGAACAGTCTATTTAAAAAATAAAGATTAAAAAATAACAAAAATACAACTGTATAAATAATTATAAATATATATCTACTGACCTACAATGTATAAAAATATAATTTGCAAAAAAATAGAGGAAGTAGAGAGGATAAAGTGATATACATTAAAATTTTTGTAAACTATTGAAATTGTAACTAATTTGGTCTTAATAAGAACTAAATTATTGTAAATTAATAAATTAATTGTAATCTGAGGATTAAATTAAAATTTAACATACCAAAGGTGCTAATGGAGGTGGAGAGGAGAGAAAGACAGATTAAAAAAAATGAATGAATGAGAAAACACTATCCAACTATATGCCTTCTATCAGAGATATGGTTTAGATTCAAAGTAACATAAAGCTTGAAAATAGAAGGATGGAAAATGATATACCACGGTAATGGTAACAAAAGAGAGCTGAAGGGGTTATAATAACATTAGGCAAATTAAACATTAAGAAAAAAAATTGTTACTATAGAAAAAGAAATACAATTTATAATGATAAAAGGGTAAGGGTAAATCCATCAAAAAGATATAAAAATTGTAAACCTAACAACACCTAACAACGAAGACCCAAAATACATAAAACAAAACTGACAGAAATAGAGTGAGAAACAGCAATTCAACAATGTTAGCTGAAAACTTTAACATTCCAATTTCAATAATGGATAGAATGATAAACATAAGATCAGTAAAGAAATAGGAGATTTGAGTAACAACTACAAACCATTTAGACCTAAAGACATGTATAGAACACTCCACAGAGTATACATATATAGAACAACAGCAGAATATACATTCTTCTCAAGTACATATAGAACATTGTTCAGATGGACCAAATGTTAGGCTATAAAACAAGCCTCATTAAATATAAAAGGATTGAAATGAAACAAAATATCAACCTCAATGAAATGAAATAAAATCAATAACAGAAGGAAACTTGAGATATTCACAAATATGTGGCAATTAAACCACACAGTCCTAAATAAACAGTGATTCCAAAAAAAATCACAATGGAAATTGGAAAATGTTTTGAGGCAAATAAATATGAAAATACAACATATAAGAACATATGGGATAAAGCCAAAGTAGTGGTTGGAGGAGAATTTATAGCTGTAAATGTCTATGTCGAAAAAGAAGAAAGATCTTATATCAATAATCTAACATTCCTCCCTAAGGAAGTATAAAAAGAATAGCAAACTAAACCCAAAGAAACAGAAGGAAGAAAATACGAAAATATTAGGTAGAAATAAAATAGATAGTAGAAAAACTATGGAGATGTTAACAAAACCAAGTAAATTAATTAAAAAGATTTGAGAAACCTCTGTTAAATAAACCAAAGGGAAAAAATAGAGAAGAAGGGTCAAATTTCTGAAGTCAGGAATAAATGAGGAGAGATTACTATCAGTCTTGCAGAAATAAAAACGATAAGAAAACACTATGAAGAAATATATGCTAAGAAATTAGATAATTTAGATGAAATGAACAAATTGTGAGCATGATACAAACTACAGAAACTGACAAGAATAAATAGATAATCTGACTAGAACTATAATAAGCAAAGAGATAGTTGGTAATATAAAGACGTACAACAAAAGAAAGCCCAGACCTAGATGGATACACTACTGAATTCTACCAAATATTTAAAGAACTTTCCAAATAATAAAAGAGGAAGGATCACTAACCAACTCATTCTATGAAGTCAGTATTATCTTTATACCAAAACCAAACAAACATATCAAAAAGCAAACAAATCATAGATCAATGTCATGTAAGAATATAGACACAATTATCATTCACAAAATATGAGCAAACTACAACCAGCAACATATAAAAAGCATTATATACCATGGCCAAGAAGTATTTGGCAGGAGTACAAGGCCACTTCAACAGAAGAAAATCAATCAATTAATGTGCCATATTAATAGGCAAAAATAGAACAAAAAAACAAATTGTCTCAATAGACAACAACAAAGCATTTGACAAAAAAGTCAGCACTCTTTCCTTATGAAATCACTCTACATGCTAGGAATACACAGGAACATTCTCAGTCTTATATAGGGCATCTATGAAAAACCTCTAGCTAACATCATACTCAATGGCAAAAGACTGAAAGTGTTCCTGTTAAGATCAGGAACGAGACAAGGGTGTTTATTCTCACTACTTCTCTGCAATATTGTACTGGAGGTTCTAACCAGGGACACAATCAAGAAAGTGAACAGACAACTCAGATAATGGAAGAAAGCATTTGCAAATCATATACTTAAAGGACTCATCTATAATATATAAAGAGCTGTTACAACTCAACAATAAGAAAGACAACCCAATTGGAAAATGGTCAAAGGATCTGAATGGTTATTTCTCCAAAGAAGTATACAAATAACCAATACACACATGACGATATGTTCAACATCATTACTTATTAAGGAAATATAAATCATATGAGATACCACTTCACACACACTAGGATGGCTCTGATCAATAAGACATAACAACTGTTGATAAGGATGGGCAACTGGAATCCTCTACATTGTTGGTGGGAATGTAAAATGGTGCCAACACTTTGGAAAACAGTTTGGCCATTCCTAACAGAGTTAAACAAAATTATCATATGACCCAGCATATCTATCCCTAGATATACACACAAGAGGACAGAAATCATATGCTCACACAAATAACTTGCACACAGGTTTTAATAGCAGCTTATTCATAATAGCTGAAAAGCAGAAACAAGCCAAATGCCTATGAATTGATGAATGGATAAACACAATTCCATATATCCATGCAATGGAACAGTATTTAGCCATAAATAGTAATGATATACTGATACATGCTATTACATGGATGACCCTTGAAACATATTATGTAAAAAATCAAACATAAAAGGCCACAGATGGTACAATTACATTTATATAGTATGTCCAGAATAGGTAAATGTATAGAGACAGAAAGGTGAGAGTTTGCCAGAGACTGGGGGAGGGAGGAGAAATGGCTGCTAATGGGTATGAGATTTGCTTTGGGGGTGATGAAAATGTTTGATATTGGTGATGGTTATATAGCTTTAGAATATACTAAAATTCACTGAATTCTATACTTTAAAGAATTAGATTTTACAGTATGTTTGTTATATCTCGATAAAAAAATAAATTTAAAAGTCAAGCCTAGAAAAGATCAAGATGCTACACAAATAAATTAAATGTTAGTCAAATAAAATTATAAATTCTAAAAGAAAGGAATATAATTCAAGCACTCAATGCATAATGTGACAATGTTAAGCATGAACACAAAACTTAATAGACATGCAAAGAAGTACGTATCAATGTGATACATAATGAGGAACATAATCAGTCAACAGAAACAGAACCAAAATTATGCATATGAAAAGATATTAGCAAACAGTATCAAGCAATACAAAATGGGTTAATACATCATTACCAAATAAAGTTAATCCTATGATTGCAAGGTTTAACATTTGAAAATCTATTAATATTAGTGTAATTCATTTCATTGGTGAAATATTGAATACTATAACTTCAACTTCATGAAAAAAGAATAGAAGTTTACAGATACCCATCCAAGATAGTATTCACTAACCTCTTCCACGATATAAAAAATAAATTTAGAGTAGTTATCTTAGAGAAGGGGTGGAGGGAGTCATGAAGTAGTGTGAACTATCTGACTTTAAAGATATTTTAATAAGAGAATGTTTCTTTTGAGTTACTGAGAGAGTTTACAGTTCTCAGTTCCCAGAGTTTTGGCATATGCCCATCAGGTTCAATGGTGGGCAGGGCAGGTTAGGTAGAAAAATGAGGTTCTAGCACAATATACTGCGTGCAAATTTTCTTCTTTCTCTCCCCTAGACCAAGTGTGTTTCACCTCTTCTTTCTTTAGAAAGGGTCATTTCTCATATATATTCTAATTCTTCAGTCAGCACACATCCTGATAAGTTCTGACTCACCACACTGTCATCTTCATTTGCCCAAACACATTTGCTTTCCCAAAGTGAAATATCCTGACAATCCATTTCATAGACACTAACTTATGGGTCATTAAGAATTTTCTAAAATGCAGTTCTATTCATGTTACTGAGTTTTGTGCTTATGCATTTTAAATATCCAGATCCTCTCACTATTGTTTGCCTACCATTAGAAGACAATTCTCATTATAAATATAATTAACCATGTCACATTTTAAATGTGGGAATATGTTCATGTTAACAATCTGAGAACCTCTATCTGCATGTGACCTGTTTTGAAATTCTATGTACCTATTGCTCCTGTATCCAGTTAAACATTTTTTTTTCCTTGCTTTGGCTATCTGAAGTCCCAAATATTTTCAAAAGTTTGGTCAATAAATTATTTCACAGTGTCTTGTTTTGAGGTTATTTTTTCCTTAGAGTATTTTAAATTTTATATTAAAGGGAAATAGGTCACATAACTATGTGTATTCTTTTATTTGCTGTACCTAAGTGTGATAATTATTATCACACTTTGTAGTACTTTCCATTAATATGTGTTTCATTTTGTGCATTTACATCATCTTAGGAATCACAAAAAACAGCCATTTTCACTATAAGCCTACATCCAAGATGTTTCTGAGGAGACACATAGGAATGACTGAAATGAAAATCAAAAAACTGCTTTCAAAGCCACGACTGAGAGCTTCATTTGGTGTCTAGATGTGATAAGCAACATTCTTTGTCATAGAGTTTGTAGAATTTGGAGTTATTCCATCTTTAGTAGTCACTTATAGTACATATTAGATTCTTAAATATGTGATATACACGAGGGCTTTGAACCATATATTCTTTTTCATCAGAATTCCTTTTCAACATTGTGGCCTCCTACACATACTGATTTCCAGTCACAAATAATTTTGAAACAAAATCTTTTAAAAATGATGATACTTTTCAAAAAAGTTAATTTTAATTTTAAAGTATAGATCAAAGAAAATAAATATAAAGAGTAGCATTTTGGAGATAGTATTATTGGTTAAAGGAAATAAATATTTCAATCAGTTTAGTGCAATCTTAAATTTCCGCTAGTTCAAGTGTGATACCTTCTTTTAACGTACAGCAAGATCATCAGCATTAGCCACAGTAATTGGCTGTTTAACTATCAATGCCACATGTTGTTGAAATACTAAAAATAAATGTGGAACTCAAAATAGGCTGTCTACCATAATCATTATTAGCAGTGCTCTGAGGAGATATGCAGCCCCTAATAAAACCAATAGTTCTTATCAAGAAGTGCTAATAATAATTGAGTAAAGGCTACTTGCTAGTCCTAACTAAAGCTCATTTCTTTTACTTCTGGCATCAAGAAAAGCTTAAACAGAGCAAGAGGCAAAGGAAAACATGACCTCCCACATGGTACTTGGTAAAGAACTTTGGTTCATTTGGGTATGGTTTTCTCTTTTATCCTTAGTTGGGCATAGCATGGTTTTAAGGTGATCATTTTATTCAGTAAATGATTATCCAATGAGCGCCCCAAAAGACAATTTTCCCAAGGATAAGTAGTACAGTATATTTGGAGAATGGGGTATATAGAGGACATTGCCAGAAGATGTGTTTGAAAATTTATTCTCAAGTTTATCTTCCTATAAAATATATCAATGTCTTTCTCACACAGCTTTAAACAGGGAAAACAAACAAAAAATTTAATCCTTGATTCTTATCCTGCCTCATTACCTTGATTATTAAGCCCTCAATTTAAGGTCCAAGTACTAGGGCATCATGTCTATAACTTGGTAGATTCAGAAAATAATGTGTGTGTGTGAATGTGTACATGTGCACACAGATTGAGAGATAGGAAAAAAAAAGAAAGAGGGAAAGAGAAAACAAAAGCAAATATGGCAAAATGTTAACTTTGGGGAAATTTGCTTGAAGATTTTACAGAATTCTTTGTACTACCCTAGCAAAATTTCTGTGTTGAAATTTTATCAAAATAAAAAGTTAAAAGAAAAAACCAAAGGCTCTACTTTCTAAAATTCTTGACTCTGTTGAGCCGTCATTCAGGAAGATAAAAACAGACATGTACATTTTTCTGAAACTTAAAAAAATATGAGAAATCCAAGTTCTATAAGAAAAGGATGTGCAAACCCATTTAGATAATAGGCTTCTTTCCAGAGTTTACTCTATAGGGCACAAGGGAAATGAGTATATGAATAACAGAATCTTCCACTTTGCACACAGTTGTTTCTTAATTCCATGAGGCATAACTTTAGCAGGGAGAATGCTGTTCCAGTGCTCTGATTTATGAAATGCAGTAAGTAGTACTATAAATCTCTGACTCTGTAATGAAGAATAGAAAATGAATTCCTGTAGCTTTTTGTGGAGAACAAAATATATTCCTTTCCTCTATTATACACTTGTAATACAAATTTCGTATCCTAGTTAGATTCACATAATAGTAGGTGTGGGAAATATATGTAATAAGGATATGAACATCAGTTTACGTTCCTGCTTGCTATATTATTGCCAATATATCCAGGTATAATTTATGTATAAGTAAATGGATAGAGTGACCCATATATTCTCTTGCTTGATTATATTTCAGCTGGATTTTTAAAAAAATCTACATCTTAAAAATGGTGGGGTATTTTTATTCATTTTTTAGTATAATACACAGTTAAACTTGTCATGTAGTAGAATAGTAGTTATCCTGCTGATAACAGAAAATCTAATAGATTAGAAATGAATCATCTAAGTCCTTGTATCTTTACAAGGATCCCAGTAAAACCATACAACTGTTTGTCAACCTTGACTGTCCCATCATACAAACAAATGAAGCTTTACAAGTCATTTATTCTTTCAACAAACATTTGAGTGTCTCCTATATGCTAGTGATTCTCTAGTCTGCAGGGATTGGTAATTAACAAAATGGAAAAAATAAAATAAAATCCCTGCCTTTTATTGAGCTTACATTTGAATAGAGGAAAAATAAAAATAAATAGACAATTAAATATAATATAATGTATATAAGATGTTTGGTGTAGCACATCAAAAAATAAAACAGCACAAAGAAAGAATCTATCTTTCTATACCTATACCTATATACCACAAGTGAAGGCTGCTATTTTAAATTGAGTGGGTAGGGAAGTCCTTTTTGATAAAGTGACATTTCAGTATCAGCAAAGGAGTAATCCATGCAGATAATTTGGAGAGAGCTTTCCAGTGCAAAGGCCTTAACACACGTAGGAATAGTTTGGTCCTGTCAGGGAGGCTGTAAAAAGAGGAGAGAGAGAAGGTAAGAAGATTGCTAGGATCCCAGAGGTAGGGAGGGGCTAGATCATGTACTGATTTCAAGAACTTTGGTTTTACCTCAGAATGAAATGAGAAGCCCTTGGAAGGTTTTGAGCAAAGAAGTGATCTTACTCTGCTTGCTAATAATTCATTTTGGGCACAGGTGTAAGGGAGAAGAGCATCTGAGAAGCTATGGTTGTAATGCAGGAGCCAGACAGTAGTGGATTGGATCGGTCAAATGCCTCCCAGCTACTGCAGACAAGGTTGGTCCAAACTTGGAAACTGTCCCAGTTTCTCCACCTAGAAAATTAGTGAATTAGATTTGATGATCTCTTTAAGTTGTTTCAAGCCTTAATATCCCATTAGCCTTTCAGTGCCCTAGAATGGAAGTTACAGCCAACTGGAGTGGAAAATAAGTTCAATAAGACAAGCAAAATATTATCATGTATCTGAAGATGCCTACTACTCGTCCCTTTAACATTTGTATTTGTATTTGCTGAGCAGCAGTGGAACTGACAGTGTATTTGTCACAGTCTTAGCAGAAGACAGATGCCACATGCAAATCAGGATAATTTGAAGAGGATTTATAAATAAGGAGACTAATTACTGAGGCGTGGGCAGGGTGTAGAGGACCCACAATGGAGAGGACAGGAATCTCGACCAGCAGCTATGGAGCAGTCGTAGGACCAAAAGAACAAGGAGAAGAGTTTACTGGAATTATAAGTGAAAGAGAATCTTGTAGAGAGAGCTGCCTCATTAAAAAGAAGAATGATTCATTATGGAGAGAAAAACAAATTTAGGATTACTTCTCAAGGACAGAACAATCCTTGGGCAGTAAATACCCCAAACTCACTTTCTTCCCTTACTGTACTTCCTCCCTCTAATTTTCATTGTCTGAATGGAGAGGAGAACCACAGGCCTCCAGAAACTAATACAATCTAGATGGGTTATCTCCCAAGGGGAGAGAAACTTTAAGAGTAGCCCAGGAGGGACAGCTGGAAAATACTTGGCACAGAAGGCAATGAAAATTGCTTCTGTTTATTTATTTATCATTCATGTATTTACTCACATATTTTTCAATCATTCAAAAAAAAAAGATTACTGAATATATCCAATGACAATTTGAAGGGAGAGAGGTTTTCTAATAATATAAAAGGCAAAAACCCCCAAACTTTAGTCCATCCTGTATCTCACAGTCAGTTGCACACACTGGAGATAAACAAGAAATTGTATACTCTTAGCTAGTCTAGCTTTTATTTCATTATTTTCTTCTAATGAAGAGGAGTTTGGACCACTCTGGAAATCCTACCTGAAAATAAAAGGAACACCAGCCAAGATTTACAAGAACAGTTAGGTATGAGGAATCCTGGATGGAAATCCTGTTTCTTTGACGTGGATGGCTACACTTGTGCATGAACATATAGAGGCAGGATACTGCCAATTGTAGAATAAAGAGTCTTCCCGGGCCCGGTTCTGATTATCACACCCAAACTAATCAAACCCACAGACTAATGGCCATTTTTACTGAGGTAGATAAAATTTAATGATGTAGCCAAAACAAGTTAAAAATAAAAATCAGATCACATCACTTCTCACTCACAGTACCCCAATGGCTTGGCATATCACTGAGAATCAATGCAAAATTTCCTAATAGCATCTATAAGAATTTTAAAAAGTTGGGCTTCCTCTCCTTGTTATCTCTCCATCCTCATCTCTCCCTATGCTCCACACCCCTTTATCCTCTGCTTCAGCCATACTGCCTTTTTGCTGTTCCTTGAACATGCCAGGCTTGCTCCCAACCCATGGCCTTTGCACTGTCTGTTATCTGTGCCTGCAATATTTTTTCGAAGATATCAGCAAAGCAAATGCCAACACATTCTCACATTTCTGCTCAGACATCACTTTATCAGTGATGCTTTCTCTCACCATGTAAAATAGGAATTTCTCCAATCCATTCCCACCAAGATTATCTCTGACTAATTTCTTACCTTTATTTTTCTCTACAACATTTGTCACTATTAGTGCACTTATTTACATCCTATATATTTCTATTTATTATTTCCTTATTTCTTATTTACTTATTTATTTAGCTTTAAAAATAAAACACAACTAAACCTTCATTGCTACAAGAGCAGAGATTTTTGTCTGTTTTGCTCATGGTTTTATCCCTAGGTGTTTGTTAGAACATATATACACTGATATATGGTAGATACCCAATGCAATTTGTAGAGTAAATGGATAATGAATACTTTAAAGTTTGGGGTAGTAAACTGAAAGATATGCATGACCAGGTAATAATTTTACAACTCATTAAAATTTCAGTTTAGAAGTTAGAAGCAGGCAAGGAAGTTCTTAGAAGTGGCTATATAAATGATTTCCTATATCATAACCAATAATACCAGAATAAAGGTCTCCTAGAAAGTACAAAAATGAAACTCACAGTGACTGCATGGTAAATGAAGGCAGCTTTCCTGCTTGATAAAGAAAGCCTACTAACTGCCTTCTGAGTAGATATTCAGAGAAATATGAAGAGAAACTGTAGAACAAAGCATTATTAAAAACAATGTATGTTTCATACAAATAAGCAGCTTAACAAAATGATGATGATAATAATGGAAGAGTAGGTTTTATCACTTTTTAACAGCTACTAGATTATGAATAAGTATTTTGATTTCTTTTCCCAGTTTATTTATATATCTAAGATATTTACATGTCTAATTATTAAAAATAATTTAAAATATAGAAAATACAATAAGAACAATGTAGAGTGAGCTTTTTACCAGATAATTTTATTCCACTGAAAGTTCAAATATTGTTCTTAAATACATTGTTCCATGATGAAATCCTTTTATAACCCAGTGAGATGAACAAGAAAGCAAGAATTACTGCTCTTCTTTTTTTTTTTTTTAAAGCACTGATTTTATTTTATTTTATTTTATTTTATTTATTTATTTAAAGTATTTTTTTAAAATTTATTTATTTATGGCTGTGTTGGGTCTTCGTTTCTGTGCGAGGGCTTTCTCTAGTTGTGGCAAGTGGGGGCCACTCTTCATCGCGGTTCGCGGGCCTGTCACTATCGCGGCCTCTCTTGCTGCGGAGCACAGGCTCCAGACGCACAGGCTCAGTAATTGTGGCTCACCGGGCTAGCTGCTCCGCGGCATGTGGGATCTTCCCAGATCAGGGCTCGAACCCATGTCCCCTGCACTGGCAGGCAGATTCTCAACCACTGCGCCACCAGGGAAGCCCAAGAATTTACTGCTCTTCTTTTGCAAGATCATAGCTTCAGATAAAGGTCTGTTTACTTAATCACAGATGCACTTCTAGTAAGTGTAAAACTGTGACCTGAATTCAGGTCTTCTGTTTTCTAGCCAAGATTTACTCATCAAGATGCTAACATATGCATGTAAACAATGTATCCTAACAGAGACTGAACAAATGTTCATATGCAATGCACACACACAGTGGTGGTAAAGGCCATGATTTCTTTGGTTATCTATAGAGTACCCCACTCAGGAATAAGCAGAGTAGTTAATAGATTCTTGATTTGCATGGATAGTTCATCAGAGCACAGAAAAAAGTATATAATTATAAATGTTATCCAAGACTTTATTTTTAAACTACACAGAATTAATTGATTTTATGCAAGTATCAAGAACCTAGGGGGGAAATAAAAACCCATATTAGAGATGGTAATAGTCAAGAAAGTGAATAGGGAATAGTCTAATATACGTTTAATTTCAGAAAAGCAGACATCAAAAAAACCATTCTTGGAAATGTACTGTATTTCTTTCTGGGCAGCACTTACAAGGGCATGTTCACTGTTAATATCATTCAAGCTATATCTTAAACATCTGTGCATGTTACTAAAAATAAGCTACAATTCAAATGCGTGTGCATGCATGTGTGTATATGTGTGTGTGTCTGTAGCAGGGGTCAGCAAACTACTGCCCTTGAACCACATTCAGCCTGCTGCCTGATTTTGTAAGTAACGTTTTATTGGAATACAGCCAATCCATTTATTTACATATTTTCTAGGGCTATTTTTATGCTACAACTGCTGAACTGAGAAGTTGGAACAGAAAACTTATGACCCTCAAATTCTAAACCTTTACTATCTGACACTTTACAGAAAAAAGTTTACTGAACTCTGATGTATGGTATTTGATGTATATCTAGATCTAGATCTGGATGTAGATATGAAGAACCAAGTCAGATAGCTACTCTAACATTGTAGGTGATATTTGGACAATTATGAGTATGAAGGAGGTATGAATGATGTTTGGAACACAGTATATTGTGAAATATAATTACACTTTGCTCTGGCGTGGTCTCCACTGAGGGCTTGTTTTTGCATACATTCATTGGCATTTTTAATTGATGTGTCCTCTCTCTGGTATGTCTTCCTTCATATAATAGCATTACTCACTCCCACATCTCTTTCTCTTCTTTATTTCAGTCACTCTCTCAGTGAATCATTCTCTAACGACTCTATTTTAATTTGCTAAACCCTAAAGCAACTTAATACTAAATATTTTACTTAATTTTTTTTATTGCCTGATTCCTCTAACTAGAATGATAGCTGGACATCATCCTTAATTATTTTCTTACTCTCACAGGAGACATCTGATCCAAAAATCTAAAATTTGCCTCTACCATCAAAATATATCTTGAATCTTGTTGCCATATCCACTGTTGTCACTCTGGTCCAAGCCACCCCATCACCTTTTGCCTGGAATGCTGCATTAACATCCTAACTTCTCTTGGAATTTCCATTCCCCATTCCCACCCCCACCACACACATAGACTTCTGTCTACTCTCCTGACACCATCCCCTATCACTCTTCTCCTAGCATATAAAACTCATAAGGAAGATAAGTGATTTTTGTCTCTTTTGTTTACTTTGATATTTCTGGTGTTTAAAAAGGTATCTAGCTCATGACATAAGCTTAATGGATACTTGGTGAATTCAGTTCTCGTTTCATTTGTGTGGCACACTGCATTTGTTGAAAACTGGCTTCAATAATACTTCCCATTTCACTTTCTTTTCTCACAAGGTGACCCGATATTCCTCCTATCAGAAGGTGAAATTTATGTTTCCTTTCCTAGGAATCTGGATAGAACTGTGACTAGAGCAGAAGTGATGCTATATGACCTACAAATCTAGGTCATTAAAAGAAATACAAGTTTTTCCTGATATTCTTGAAATGTTCATTCTTAGAATCTAGCCATCATGCTGCAAGGAAACTCAATTAGAATGTGGAAAAGCACACATGTTGAGGAACAGACATAATGGCCCACAAACCCAGCTGAGTTCCCTGACCATGTGAACAAGTTATTTTGAAAATAGGTACTCCAGTCCTAAGTTCTCAACCCCTACTAATTCCTCATGAAACGAAATGAGTCACCCTCACCAAATAATGTCCAAATTGCAGATATGTGAACAAAATAAGTGATTATTTTTTAAGCCACTAAAATTTGGGGAAGTTTGGTATGTGGCATTGGTAACTGAAACGTTTGGATACATTCTACTTTCAATACCTTCCCACCCTCAGGTCTTTTCACTTGCAGTTTCCTCTGCCTAGAACTTCACTCAAAATTCACTTGTCTTGTGTCTTCAGGTCTCTGCTCAGATACTACTTTCTCATTCACTCAGCTATTGGGTTTAGCGTCATATACAGAGAAGTCCAAAATAGCTGGATGTTGGGATTTGTTCAACAGATCAAAGATATCATGGATTACCTCTCTTTTTCTTTGTTTTTTTCCTTCTATTTTCATATAAGGAAGTAAGGGAAAGGAATTTCCCATGCCAACTGACTCAGCTACTATTAAATTATTATTCAGAAGCTTCATACAATGAATTCTATTTTCATTTCATTGGTTAAAATGTGTCCTAAAGTAACCTCTAACTATAATAGAAGAATATATGTTTTTAAGAAGTGTAAAATATCATATTAATAATTTTATATTAATTACATGTTAAATGATAATATTTTGGATATACTGAGTTAAAGTCTACTGTATTATTAAAATTATTTTCACCTTGTTTTAATGTACCTACTGATAAACTTTAAATTACATATATGGCTCACATTATATTTGTATTAGACATTATTGTTCTAAATGGATTAACCATGACCATATACAGATCTCATATTGAGGGACAGCACAATATAACAGAAAATCAAGAATTTTGGAATCAGACAGACAATAATTAGGTTTGAATCTTGAATTTGTTAGTTATTAATATAGACTTGGATTCATAACTTTTCCCTAAGGTTTAGATTCTGTACATGTAAATTAGGAATATCAATATTAGGCCTTCAAAATTGTGAAGAATAATCAATTGTTTATAAGATATTCCCAGGACAGTGCCTGGAAAGATAATAGGTGCTCAAAAAATGCTAAAACTTGTATCTTTTAACAGTGTGGTTTAAGAGCACTAAATTTTACAAGTATCACAATATTTGTTTTGTGCAGGGCAGTTATGTTGGCACTGGAATACGGCAAAATTTAAGAAAGTTTGGTCTAGGACTACTTCTTGAAATAATGGAGAAGATGCATGACAAGAATCTGATATGAAATTAAAAGGGATTATAGTGATTAAAAACCAAGTATTATGGGAAGTAGTGTGAAAAATTCACTTGAAGTGCTCAGGAGAAATAAAGAAAATGTCACATGAGATGAGCCTTGAAGGATAATATCAACAGTTGAAAGTCAGGGATTATAATATTTTCTACAATTTATCAACATTTATTACCATCTTTACTTGCATTATTTCATTTGATCTTTACAACATCTTACGAAATTATCATTATGACCCCCATAGTAAAGGTAAGTAAATGAAAAAATGAAAATTAAAATGACTTGTTTAAGGCCACCATGGCACAGTAACTCAGTAGATGGAATTCCAAAGGAGGTGTAACATGTGGAGAGTTTGGGACACGTGTTGAAACAATAAGCACCTAGAACTAACATTATCTTTGATTGAAGGAAAGGATGTATTTGATGTTGAGACCAGAAAGGTATGTTGTGGTTGAAATAATAGCTTAAATGTCATATTCAAAGGTTTGATCTTCATTCATTAAGTAATGGATCATCTTTAGTGGGTTTCAGAGAAGCATTATGAATATTTAAAGTATATTAAGAAAATAACTTGTTTGGGAGTTCATGAAGTTTGTAGGAGAAAACAGGTTATTGTATTATAGCAGTAATTTTCAACTAGGGACAATTTTGCCCCCCTCCCCAGGGAACACGTGGCAACGTCTGGAGACATTTTTGGTTTTCACAATTGGAAGTGGGATGCTACTGGCATCTAGTGGACAGGGGCCAGAGATGCTGAAAAATATGCTGTAATACATAGGACAGACCCCCATAAAAATCAATTATCTTACTAAAAATCCTATTAGTGCTAAGGTTGAGGGAAAAAGACCTGTGTTATAAAATTGGTATCCCCTACTTTGTATTCATCTAGCACGTATAACTTATGAATTACACTTAAAGCACTGTATAATTACTTTTTTGCTTTCCCACAAAAGACTGCAAAAACTATAAGAACTGGTTTTTTTTTTCATTTCAATATCCCTAGTACCTTTCATAGGTCTTACCTCATAGTAAATAATTAATGGATGATTGCTGATGTGAATTCAATTAAAGTGATGAGATCCTAAACTAGGACAGTAGAACTGGGAATAAAAAAGAAGTGAATAGCTATGAAAAGCATTGCAAAGTTAGAATCAATGTGATTCAGCAACTGATAAGAATGATAAAGGAGAGTTTAGCACCAAAACGATTTTGACACAAGTAAGCAAGGGGGCAATAAATACAACTCTGAAAATGTTTTGAGCTGATGGGAGAATACCATATTATGTTCCTCAACAGACAGGAACAAATACAAGTCACAAGCGTATAAGAGTTTTTAGAGTGATCAATGCAAATTGCTGCCTCACCTATAAATATGAAGCTATGGTAAGGTATGAAACTGTCTAGGGATATCATATAGAATAAAAAAGAATACTGGCTGAAGACAAACCCCCAAGAATGCTTTTATTGTACTTAATGTGTGGCTGGTGGAAGAGTAAGAAAAAGAGTCTTAAGAATATTAATTACAAAAATAGAAGGAAAATAAACGTTCTATAACATAAAGCTGCAGATAAATAGGATTAAAATAATCCAGAAAAGATCATTACATTAAGCAATTACGTCTTAACCCATAAAAAATTTTAAGTGCATGAAGATTATTAAGTGATTGCTTTAAGACCAATCCTCCTTATCATTATTTAGTTTTATGCAAAAGTGTCATAGTCCAGAGTCTACAGAATCACACAGTGTAAACTCATGTATCTGGCTTCCTTAACTCATTATTGTGTTTGAGAATCACGCAGAGTGTGTGTCTCCAGTTTTGGGATATGTATATTTCTATATATCTATTTGGTCAACCCATGTATGTATTTCTATTGGATATATAACTAGGAGTGGATTTGATGTGTCATAGGGCATACATATGTTGAGCTTTAATAAATACTGCCAAAGAGTTTTTCAGAGAAGTCGAAATGAATGCTCACCAGCTGTGTATTATAATACTGGTTGCTTCTCATCCTTACCCTGGATTTATTTATTTATTTTTATCTTGTTCATTTTAACCATTCTGGTGGCTGTGAAGCAGTTGCCCATTGTGTTTTTAATTCGTATTTCTCTCTTAACTAGTGAGGTTGAACACATTAGTCGAGATATATTGGGCATGTCGATATTTCTTTTTACAAAGTGTGCTTAATCTTTTTTTCCTATTTTTTCTATTGATTTATTAAATTTCTATTAATTATTAGTAGCTACTTATATATTCTGGATGTAAGGAATTTGATAAGATACGTGTATTGCAAATGCTTTCTCTCTCCTGTATACTGTGTAGATAGCTTTTTCACTCTTTTAATTAGGTCTTTTGATGAGCACAGAGTCATAATTTTGCTGTATTGCAACTTATGTTTTTTCTTTATGTTTATTTGTGGTTTTATTTTTTATTCATATGTTTGTGTGTGTGGGTGGGTGAGAGAGAGAGAGAGACGGAGAGAGAGGGAGAGTGCGTTTTTTAGGCATCTTTGTCTATTCAAAGTATTCAAAGGTGAAGAAGTTACCCTATATTTTCTTCTAAAAGCTTTATTGATTCATCTTTCACATTTAGGTCTGGAATCCTCCTGGAGCTAGCTTCTGTGTAATGTGAATTGGCTTCTGAGGTTGAAGTCACTATATATATATATATGTGTGTGTGTGTGTATGTACATATACACATACATATATATATATATATATATATAAATTTTCAACATTTTGATATCCAATTGACCTAGAACCTTTGGTTAAAAAGACCATTTTTACCCATAGTACTGTAGTGTCACTTTTTTCATAAATCGGATGATCATATATATGTGGATCTTTTCTTGGACTCTCTAGTCTGTTTTATTGTCAGTTTACCCCTGAAGTAGTATTCAGTATTCTAATTTTATTAGGATACTAAATAGAAGTATACGTTCTTTTACTATATGTTCTTTTAGTCTCCTTCTCCTCCTTCTTCTTTAAGATTATCTCAACTTTTCTTAACATTTGCATTTCATATGATTTTTATAATAAGATTTGATGTACACACAACTATTGGGATTTTTAATGATTTTGTGTTATAATACAGATTGATTTGGTGAAAATTGATTTTAAGTCTTCTTTAACATATCTATAACTATATATGTACACACATATATACACACATATGTATTTACACACATATGTATTTTAAGTTAGTTTCCAGTAACAAAGTCTTGCACATCTTCCATTAGATTTAATCCTAAAAACTTTAATTTTTATAGTATAGCAAATGTCATCGTTTCATACTTTTAAAGTATCTTTGCTTATGTATAGAAATATAAATGATCTTTGTGTATTGATCTTATATCCAGCAAGCCTGCTAAATTTACTTCTAATTCTAACTGTCAGATCATTCCTTTGTTTAATTTTAAGATAACTTCCTTTTCTTACATAGATGACAAAACTGATATTAGGTAGGTACTTCACATTGAAAATGAGCTGAAGAGTATCAATCTGTACACATTTTATTTTACATTTTTATTTCATTCCATCATCAACTTCTCCCAATTGGTTAAGTAGAAGAGGTGGATGGAAAAGTTTCCTGTTCTGGATTAGAAATTTCTTACTGAACTTGGTGCCCCTAAGCTTGAGAGACTGGCCATGAGGAAAGCTAATGCTTATAGATTTCTGAATGATCCTTCTATACTAATTTTGTGAAAAAACAAAGAAATGTTTTATATTTAATCAGCTAACTTTCTTTCTGAATACCTCTTTAATCTTGACTCTTCTCCCATTTATTCATGCAATAAATAATTAACTAAATAACCACCATGTGCCTTGTATCTGGGGCATTTATTCTATATTTAGGCAACTCTTTTCTTCTACCTTTACCATTATCACTATCAGACTTACTTTTCTATTTTTAAAGTATCCTCTCCAAATTTTCTTCTCCTTCTTTACCTGGATTTTTACTAGGTTGTGATGATTTCTTTATTCAACAAATTTTAAGAGGATCATGTGCTAGACATTGAGCTGATCTCATTAGATTTATCTGCTGTATGCCAGACTGACATAAAAATTTGTCTCTCAAAAGGAAAGTGTTTTAAAAAAATGGAAAGTGTTCACCAAAGTTAAACTCTAATTCATTGTATTTCCAGTACATAGAGAACTGCCCTTCACTGCGGATGGGGTCTTAGTAAGGCCTTGTTACTGATGGAAAAGTGGGTTATCCCTTCATGTGTTGGAGCTGGGGTCTTCTGTTCTACTTGGTGAAGAAATATTTTTGAGGAGGAGTAATTTCCTGTGATTCTGTCTGTCTAATTCACTTTGAAGATGATATTCATTCCCTAATTTTCTACTGTGCCAAAGAAAATATGTTAGATAAATTTACACTCATGGTTCTTTCTTATCATTGCCAGCAGAACCCAAGAGGTTTAAAAAAAAATCTCTAAGAATATTTATGGAAAGCAATTGTCATAATAAATCATAATAATAACATAAAAAATGTGGATGGTCTGAATGGTTTACCAGGCTGTACATATAAGGCATAAAATATTGACACCCCAGAAATATTATGTAGACAAGAGGATAGAATCACAGATTGCATTATTATTATTATTAAGGATATAAGTAGTACTAGCAGCAATAGTAGCAGTATTCTATTTGTATTGTAGAGTTTTATATTATTCAACAGCATACAATTTATTTTACTCCTTCAAATATCCTTGGGATGTAATCAAGCAATTTAATATATAGAGAAACAGAAGCCCAGGAAGGCTTAATAACTTGCTCCAATCCTTATAACTTATCTCAGGACTAAAAAGCTGGCTGCAATAGCTGTCATAAGCAATAGATTACAGCATACATAATAGACTGTATAACACTCTGGAATAAACAACATTTTTATGATGGTAGAACATAGATAACACCTGATGAATCACTACATTTTATACCATGTAATGAGCAAATTAAGACTAATCTTTAGAACTGGTTGAAAGAAATAGCTCATTAAATTACAATATTACTTTTTTTCAAGGAAAAGAAAATGTTTGATTAGTTTCTCTCCAAGAAACAGAGTGTAAGTAAAGGGAGAAAGAAAACAAGTGGAAGCGGACATATGATCATTTAATATTAATGATATACATTGATTCCACAATAATTGGTGAGTTTCTACATGTATCTAGCATAGTAATACATAAAGGAAATATGGAGATGAGACTCAGGTTCTTCTCTAAATAGGCAGCACACAACAGAAATCTATTTTGTCTATTGCAGGAGATTAATACTTTAAAAACAAATTATGCAATATAGTGTGAAAGTTTAAATAACAAAAATAAAAATATATTAGAGGAAGGGCACATGCTCAATTGGTCCAATAATATCTGTAATAGGCTGAATAATGGCCCTCAAAGACATCATTTTCTAATCCCTAAAATCTTGAAATGTTACTTTATATGGAAAAGTTTTTTGCTCAGATGTGATTAAATTAATGATTTGGGGATAGGGATATTATCCTGGATTATAGCCCCTAAATGCAATTACAAGTGTTCTTATAAGAGAGCAACAGAAAGAGATTATACAAAGAAGAGGAGAAGGCAATGTGACCATGAAGGCAGAGATTAGAGTGATGAGGCCACAAGCCAAAGAATGCAGGAAGTTGTCAGAAGCTGGAAGAGACAAGGAACAAATTTTCCACTAGAGCCTCCTGAAGGAGCATAACCTGTCCATATCTTGATTTTGGCACAGTGAAATTGATTTTCATTCTCTGGTGTCAAGAACCGTGAAAAGTTAAATTTCTGTTGTTTTAAACTATCAAGTTTGTGGTAATTTGTTACAGTAGCCACAGAAAACTAATACAATATACACCAAAAACAACAAGGAAGATGAAATTCAAAAAAAAAAAATCCATCTAAACAACTTTAAGGAGGAATAGCTCTTCCTGGCCTTGATATCTATATGCCTTTTTTGAATTTTCAACTCAGTTTTGAATATGGAGTTTTCTGATCTCTTCTGGATACTCAAATTTGTACAATCCAAACAGAGCAAATATCCACCTATATATTCTCTCTTCCTATTTCCATCTTGTTGCATATTAGGTGTAAGACCTAAGAAATACTTCATGGAAGGGATGGGATTTGAAGAAAGAATTCAAGTGAAATGAAGAGAAAAAGGCACTCTTGGCAAGTATTTTACATGAGCAAAAGAACAGAGATGAATCTGTTCAATTTGTCTCATTGGTTGATTTGGTTGAAGAGATAAAACTATTTAAATACCTTGGAGTGTTCATTTGAAATTAGTGACATACCTAAATGGTGGTAGTGGATAAAGCCACGTTAGGTAATAATGAGGAATTTGGATGACATTTTGTTGTAATGAAAATGAAAGTATACCAGGGACTTAAAGTTGATGATTCAGGGAATTCCCCAGGGTCCAGTGATTAAGACCCTGCGATTTCATTGCCCAGGGCGCGGGTTGGAGCCCTGGTGGGGTAACTAAGATCCCACAGCCCTGCGCTGTGGACATAATAATAGTAATAATAATAATAAGTAAAGTTGATGATTCAAGCAAATTCAGATTTGCTGGGCTCCGGTTCTGTGGGTATGCAGGCTACAGTTGTTGCCCTTCCCAATAAGGTCATTTTTGAAATTCTGTCTGAGGACTTTTTTTCTGCTGAATGAATGTCTTTGTAGAATTCTAGCCCTGATAGCTGACCTCAGCCAAATACAGACAGGAACTGGTTATAAATACCCCATACCCTTCACTCCTCAGGTGAGATATCTCTGAGGTGTTTTTTACTGACTCCCAGAATCCCCAGCAGGTTTAAGCTCTAGTTTCCCACAGTGGCAGTCACTGTTTGATCATAGGGCTTACTGGCTGACTAGGTTTCTCTGTCTCTTTTCCTGATTCTCTGACTCATGATTCCTCGGATTACCTCCAAATAACCTACCTGCTCTCTAATCCTTGTCTCAACAACTGAAGCAGGGAAGGCCAAATTAAGACAACATTTTTTCAACTTTATTTTTCCATCACATTGTCCCAATAACTAATTTTCACATAGTAGTCATTCTGTGTAATGTTGTGTTAACTTCAGGGCTTACAGATAAAATACAGTTGATTCATTCAAGTTTGAATTTCTGATAAACAATGGATAATACTAAAAGATTATTCATTGTTAATCTGAAATTAAAATTTAACTGGATGCCCTGTATTTTTATTTGCTAAATCTGGCAACCCTAGGAAAGGCATATGTAGTTGCCAAATTTGAAAGGACTTGAATGTCAGACAAAGGAGAACTCTATCCTGAAGCCAACTTTTCATGTAGGAGACTCATTAAAAATTGAGATGTTTTTAAACTACAATTTCTAATGTGTCATCATAATGTGTAGGTTAGTCTACTTTGACACTGAGTACAACTTCCAATAAAACTGGTAGTTTCTCCTACAGTATCTTTTACAGACCAAAAATGTGTTCTCAATTTTTTATTATTCAATTATTTTAATAGTCAATTCCTGGTAAGTTAAAAGCATGTGTGATGGTCCTGGACCTTGAAACTTTTTGTGTGGTTTTATTTCCTGTCTCAGATAAGTTCATAAGCATAGAGGCAGAATCACCAGCCTCTCTTTTTTTTTTTTAATGTAATGTCTCTTTCTCTTCCACAGTCCATAAGGTTTTCCTCTGCTTTTGTCCTTCTCACTGGCAAGTTTCAAATTACACAGTATTTAATAGAACCAGCTATTTTCCATCTGAAAATTTGTTTTATTTATTTGTTGCATCCAGTACATGTCACTGTGCATTATACTCTCTGTTATCTTCACCTGGATCCATTCCAGAGTGAAACTGATGTTTCCAACAGTTTTGGAAGCAGTATTTTAAAGCTTGAAGTTAATTTTAAGAACCATTAAGCCTGTTAAAATAAAATACTTCAAGCATTTACATTTGATATTCTCTACCTTCTCAATTCATCAGTTGCATTTTTTTTCTTCCTGTAAAGTAGTGAAAGTACTAGGTAATCTACCTATGTAATTATTTTAGATACTCCCTGTTCACTGATGTCTTCCATCCCTAAATTTCCATATCACTTAATAATTATAATGTAATCGTGCATTATATACAGCTTTCTTTTTTGGTGTAGATTTATGCACCTGATTTAAGACTTCCGAAACAACTATATGCTTCTTAAAAGTGCATGGTTTTGCTTTATCTCATCCTTCTCTGACCAAGAATATTTCCTCCTCTGCAAAGAACTGTTTATTGGTTTAGCAAATGAATAAACAAAAACGTGTGAAATCATGAGAATACCTCAGATTATTATTCATGAACTTTAAAAATATTTTCTATTTTTAATATATACAATTGTTTTTACATGATGATAGTTCATTTTTTCATTGTGATAATTTCTTACTATAGTTCTGTCAGCTGCACGTGTAAAATAAGGAAATTGTCATTTGATTTACCTTCTAATCAAGCAAACTTCTCCCAACTTTTGAATCACAACAAAGGAAATTTGTGCTGTCTTGCTAGTTCTAAGATTCTATTTCATTATTTCTCCACAACTTTTAATAGCTTCAAATCCCTTGTCTCACTTCCCACATTTCTTCATTTAAAAGAATCTCTTAGCTCAAACAACATTTGTGTCCCCTAAGATCTCACCATAAACCAAAATAGATCCTCATGAATATCCAAATTCCACTTTAGATATTTTTTTTTTCCTATGCAGTATGTAATTCTCCAATACAGGAGTGATTTGCATGGAATAGAGGATGCTAGCAAATACTCCACTCTGCACCTTGGCACAAAGTAACAGCTATAATGTGCAGTGTATCTGCATGTAGAAAATTCTTTAACACATTCTCTTAACAGAATGGTCTGTAATAACCATGTTAAAGAGGTTATTTCTGATACGTTATAGATGAGTAACCCAATTCTTAGCAAGATGGCAGTGCTTTTAACCTGCAGTCACCTTCTCTGTGTTGCTCACAAGTTTTTGCGCTTTAGGATGCATGAATGCCCTTTGGTAGACCCAGATTTTGTGCGCAAGTCTAATGTTATTTATGGGCAGAGTTAGTAAATAATCATTGAGGTGTAATTTGAAGATCATTTGAAAATATCTTGCTCTGTGATCATTTCACTATTAATGACTGAGTTAATAGAAAGGTAACTAACATTTATTGAGGGTACTGGGATGAAGACTATATATTTAAAACTTATAAAAATACATGAGGTAGGTAATATTACCTTCATTTACAGAAAAGTGAAGTTCAGAGTGGTTAAATGGTAATAAATCATGTATCTGAGGAAAATGTGACTCAGTGATTTCAACAATTTGTCCAGGTAGTGTCAGAGCCAACATTCAAATCCAGGGCCTTCTGACAACAGAAGCTGATATCAATCATTACCGTAGAGGAGCTTCAAGACGGCGTAAGAGTAAGATGTGGAGACCACCTTCCTCCCCACAAATACATTAGAAATACATCTACATGTGGAACAACTCCTACAGAACACCTACTGAACGCTGGCAGAAGACCTCAGACCTCCCAAAAGGCAAGAAACTCCCCACGTAGCTGGGTAGGGCAAAAGAAAAAAGAAATAACAGAGACAAAAGAATAGGGATGGGACCTGCACCAGTGGGAGGGAGCTGTGAAGGAGGAAAGGTTTCCACACACTAGGAAGCCCCTTCGTGGGCGGAGACTGCGGGTGGCAGAGGGGGGAAGCTTCGGAGCCACGGAGGAGAGCGCAGCCACAGGGGTGCGGAGGGCAAAGCGGAGAGATTCCCGCACGGAGGATCGGCGCTGAGCAGCACTCACCAGCCCGAGAGGCTTGTCTGCTCCCCCGCCGGGGCGGGCAGGGCTGGGAGCTGAGGCTCGGGCTTCGGTCGGATCGCAGGGAGAGCACTGGGGCTGGCGGCGTGAACACAGCCTGAAGGGGTTAGTGTGCCACAGCTAGCCAGGAGGGAGTCCGGGGAAAAAGTCTGGAGCTGCTGAAGAGGGAAGAGACTTTTTCTTGCCTCTTTGTTTCCTGGTGCTCAAGGAGACGGGATTAAGAGCACCGCTTAAAGGAGCTCCAGAGACGGGCGTGAGCCGCAGTGATCAGCGCGGACCCCAGAGACGGGCATGAGACGCTAAGGCTGCTGCTGCCGCCACCAAGAAGCCTGTGTGCCAGCACAGGTCACTATCCACACCTCCCCTCCCAGGAGCCTGTGCAGCCCGTCACTGCCAGGGTCCCATGATCCAGGGACAACTTCCCCAGGAGAACGCACGGCGCGCCTCAGGCTGCTGCAACGTCACGCCGGCCTCTGCCGCCGCAGGCTCGCCCCGCATCCGTACCCCTCCCTCCCCCCGGCCTGGGTGAGCCAGAGCCCCCGAAGCAGCTGCTCCTTTAACCCCGTCCTGTGTGAGCGGAGAACAGACACCCACAGGTGACCTACACACAGAGGCGGGGCCAAATCCAAAGCTGAATCCCAGGAGCTGTGTGAACAAAGAAGAGAAAGGGAAATCTCTCCCAGCAGCCTCAGGAGCAGTGGATTAAATCTCCACAGTCAACTTGATGTACCCTGCATCTGTGGAACACCTGAATAGACAACGAATCATCCCAAATTGAGGAGGTGGATTTTGGGAGCAACAATATATATATATATATATTTCCCTTTTTCTCTTTTTGTGAGTGTGTATGCGTATGCTTCTGTGTGTGATTTTGTCTGTATAGCTTTGTTTTACCATTTATCCTACGGTTCTGTCTGTTGTTTTTTGGGGGGGGTTTTTTGTGTGTTTTTTTTTTTTGTATAGTTTTCAGCTCTTGTTATCATTGGTGGATTTCTTTTTTCGTTTGGCTTTTCTTTCTTTTTAATTACTTAAAAACATTTTTTAAATAATTATTTTTTGTTTTTTATTTTAATAACGTTTTAATTTAATTTAATTTAATTTTATTTATCTTTTTTTTCTTTCTTTCTTTTTTTCTCCCTTTTATTCTGAGCCGTGTGGATGACAGGCTCTTGGTGCTCCAACCAGGTGTCAGGGCTGTGCCTCTGAGGTGGGAGAGCCAAGTTCAGGAAATTGGTCCACCAGAGACCTCCCAGCTCCACATAATATCGAACAGCGAAAATCTCCCAGAGATCTCCATCTCAATGCCAAGACCCAGTTACGCTCAAAGATCAGCAAGCTACAGTGCTGGACACCCTATGCCAAACAACTAGCAAGACAGAAACACAACACCACCCATTAGCAGAGAGGCTGCCTAAAGTCATAATAAGATGACAGACACCCCAAAACACAACATCAGATGTGGACCTGCCCATGAGAAAGACAAGATCTAACCTCATCCACCAGGAAGCCAACACAACCCACTGAACCAATCTACGCCACTGGGGGCAGACACCAAAAACAATGGGAACTATGAACCTGCAGCCTGGGAAAAGGAGACCCCAAACACAATAAGTTAAGCAAATGAGAAGACAAAGAAACACACAGCAGATGAAGGAGCAAGGTAAACACCCACCAGACATAACAAATGAAGAAGAAATAGGCAGACTACCTGAAAAAGAATTCAGAATAATGATAGTAAAGATGATCCACAATCTTGGAAATAAAATGGAGAAAATACAAGAAACATTTAACAAGGATCTAGAAGAACTAAAGAGCAAACAAACAATCATGAACAGCACAATAAATGAAATTTAAAATTCTCTAGAAGGGATCAACAGCACAATAACTGAGGCAGAAGAACGGATAAGTGACCTGGAAGATAAAATCGTGGAAATAACTACGGCAGATCAGAATACAGAAAAAAGAATGAAGGAATTGAGGACAGTTTCAGAGACTTCTAGGACAATATTAAATGCACCAACATTCGAATTATAGGGGTCCCAGAAAAAGAAGAGAAAAAGAAAGGGACTGAGAAAATATTTGAAGAGATTATATTTGAAAACTTCCCTAATATGAGTAAGGAAATAGTTAATCAAGTCCAGGAAGCACAGAGAGTCTGATACAGGATAAATCCAAGGAGAAACATGCCAAGACACATATTAATCAAACTATCAAAAATGAAATACAGGGCTTCCCTGGTGGCGCAGTGGTTGAGAATCTGCCTGCTAATGCAGGGGACACGGGTTCGAGCCCTGGTCTGGGAGGATCCCACATGCCGCGGAGCGACTGGGCCCGTGAGCCACAACTGCTGAGCCTGCGCGTCTGAAGCCTGTGCTCCGCAACAAGAGAGGCCGCGATAGTGAGAGGCCCGCGCACCGCGATGAAGAGTGGCCCCCGCTTGCCGCAACTGGAGAAAGCCCTTGCACAGAAACGAAGACCCAACACAGCCAAAAATAAATAAATAAATAAATAAATAAATAAATAAATAAATAAATAAATAAAATTTAAAAAAAATTAAATACAAAGAAAAAATATTAAAAGCAACAAGGGAAAAACAACAAATAGCATACAAGGGAATCCCCATAAGGTTAACAGCTGATCTTTCAGCAGAAACTCTGCAAACCAGAAGGGAGTGGCAGGACATATTTAAAGTGATGAAAGGGAAAAACCTACAACCAAGATAACTCTATCCAGCAAGGATTTCATTCAGATTTGATGGAGAAATTAAAACCTTTACAGACAAGCAAAAGTTAAGAGAATTCAGCACCACCAAACCAGCTTTACAACAAATGCTAAAGGAACTTCTCTAGGCAGGAAACACAAGAGAAGGAAAACACCTACAATAACAAAACACAAAACAATTAAGAAAATGATAATAGGAACATACATAATGATAATTATCTTAAATATAAATGGATTAAATGCTCCAACCAAAAGACATAGACTGGCTGAATGGATATAAAAACAAGACCCGTATATATGATGTCTACAAGAGACCCACTTCAGACCTAGGGACACATACAGACTGAAAGTGAGGGGATGGAAAAAGATATTCCATGCAAATGGAAATCAGAAGAAAGCTGGCGCAGCAATTCTCATATCAGGCAAAATAGACTTTAAAACAAAGACTATTACAAGAGACAAAGAAGGACACTACCTAATGATCAAGGGATCAATTCAAGAAGAAGATATAACAATTGTAAATATTTATGCACCCAACATAGGAGCACCTCAATACATAAGGCAAATACTAACAGCCATAAAAGGGGAAATTGACAGTAACACAATCATAGTAGGGGACTTAAACACCCCGCTTTCACCAATGCACAGATCATCCAAAATGAAAATAAATAAGGAAACACAAGCTTTAAATGATACATTAAACAAGATGGACTTAATTGATATTTATAGGACATTCCATACAAAAATAAAAGAATACACTTCTCAAGTGCTCATGGAACATTCTACAGGATAGATCATATCTTGGGTCACAAGTCAAGCTTTGGTAAATTTAAGAAAATTGGAATCATATCAAATATCTTTTCTGACCACAATGCTATGAGACTCGATATCAAATACAGGAAAAAAATCTGAAAAAATACAAACACATGGAGGCTAAACAATACACTACTTAATAACTGAGAGAAGAAATCAAAGAGGAAATCAAAAAATACCTAAAAAAAAATGAAAATGGTAACACGATGACCCAAAACCTATGGGAGGCAGCAAAAGCAGCTCTAAGAGGAAAGTTTATAGCAATACAATCCTACCTTAAGAAACAAGAAACATCTCAAATAAACAACCTAACCTTACACCTAAAGCAATTAGAGAAAGAAAAACAAAAAAACCCCAAGGTTAGCAAAAGGAAAGAAGAAATCATAAAGACCAGATAAGAAATAAATGAAGAAGAAATGAAGGAAACGATAGCAAAGATCAATGAAACTAAAAGCTGGTTCTTCAAGAAGATAAACAAAACTGATAAACCATTAGCCAGACTCATCAAGAAAAAAAGGGAGAATACTCAAATCAACAGAATTAGAAATGAAAAAGGGGAAGTAACAACTGACACTGCAGAAACACAAAGGATCATGAGAGATTACTACAAGCAACTATATGCCAATAAAATGGACAACCTGGAAGAAATGGACAAATTCTTAGAAATGCACAACTTTCTGAGACCGAACCAGGAAGAAATAGACAATATAAATAGGCCAATTACAAGCACTGAAATTGAAACTGTGATTAAAAATCTTCCAACAAACAAAAGCCCAGGACGAGATGGCTTCACAGGTGAATTCTATCAAACATTTAGAGAAAAGCTAACACCTATCTTTCTCAAACTCTTCCAAAATATAACAGAGAGAGGAACAATCCCAAACTCATTCTACGAGGCCAGCATCACCCTGATACCAAAACCAGACAAAGATGTCACAAAGAAAGAAAACTACAGGCCAATATCACTGATGAACATAGACGCAAAAATCCTCAACAAAATACTAGCAAACAGAATCCAACAGCACATTAAAAGGATCATACACCATGATCAATTGGGGTTTACCCCAGGAATGAAAGGATTCTTCAATACATGCAAATCAATCAATGTGATACAGCATATTAACAAACTGAAGGAGAAAAACCATATGATCATCTCAATAGATGTAGAGAAAGCTTTCAACAAAATTCAACACCCATTTATGATAAAAAACCCTCCAGAAAGTAGGCATAGAGGGAACTTACCTCAACATAATAAAGGCCATATATGACAAACCCACAGCCAGCATCATCCTCAATGGTGAAAAACTAAAAACATTTCCACTAAGCTCAGGAACAAGACAAGGTTGCCCACTCTCACCACTATGATTCAACATAGTTTTGGAAGTTTTAGCCACAGCAATCAGAGAGGAAAAAGAAATAAAAGAAATCCAAATCGGAAAAGAAATAAAGCTTTCACTGTTTGCAGATGGCATGATACTATACATAGAGAATCCTAAAGACGCTACCAGAAAACTACTAGAGCTAATCAATGAATTTGGTAAAGTAGCAGGATGCAAAATTAATGCACAGAATTCTCTTGCATTCCTATACACTAATGATGAAAAATCTGAAAGTGAAATTAAGAAAACACTCCCATTTACCATTGCAACAAAAAGAATAAAATACCTAGGAATAAACCTACCTAAGGAGACAAAAGACCTGTATGCAGAAAATTATAAGACACTGATGAAAGAAATTAAAGATGATACAAATAGATGGAGAGATATACCATGTTCCAGTATTGGAAGAGTCAACATTGTGAAAATGACTATACTACCCAAAGCAATCTACAGATTCAGTGCAATTCTTATCAAACTACCACTGGCATTTTTCACAGAACTAGAACAAAAAATTTCACAATTTGTATGGAAACACAGAAGACCCCGAATAGCCAAAGCAATCTTGAGAAATAAAACAGAGCTGGAGGAATCAGGCTCCCTGACTTCAGACTATACTACAAAGCTACAGTAATCAAGACATTATGGTACTGGCACAAAAACAGAAATATAGATCAATGGAACAGGATAGAAAGCCCAGAGATAAACCCACGCACATATGGTCACCTTATCTTTGATAAAGGAGGCCAGAATATACAGTGGAGAAAAGACAGCCTCTTCAATAAGTGGTGCTGGGAAAACTGGACAGCTACATGTAAAAGAATGAAATTAGAACACTCCCTAACACCATACACAAAAATAAACTCAAAATGGATTAAAGACCTTAATGTAAGGCCAGACACTATCAAACTCTTAGAGGAAAACATAGGCAGAACACTCTATGACATAAATCACAGCAAGATCCTTTTTGACCCACCTCCTAGAGAAATGGAAATAAAAACAAAAATAAACAAATGGGACCTAATGAAACTTAAAAGCTTTTGCACAACAAAGGAAACCATAAACAAGACAAAAAGACAACCCTCAGAATGGGAGAAAATATTTGCAAATGAAGCAACTGACAAAGGATTAATCTCCCAAATATACAAGCAGCTCATGCAGCTCAATATCAAAAAAACAAACAACCCAATCCAAAAATGGGCAGAAGACCTAAACAGACATTTCTCCAAAGAAGATATACAGATTGCCAACAAACACATGAAAGGATGCTCAACATTATTAATCATTAGGGAAATGCAAATCATAACTACAATGAGATATCATCTCACGCTGGTCAGAATGGCCATCATCAAAAAATCTACAAACCATAAATGCTGGAGAGGGTGTGGAGAAAAGGGAACCCTCTTGCACTGTTGGTGGGAATGTAAATTGATACAGCCACTATGGAGAACAGTATGGAGGTTCCTTAAAAAACTAAAAATAGAACTACCATACCACCCAGCAATCCCAGTACTGGGCATATACCCTGAGAAAACCATAATTCAAAAAGAGTCATGTACCACAATGTTCATTGCAGCTCTATTTACAATAGCCAGGACATGGAAGCAACCTAAGTGTCCATCGACAGATGAATGGATAAAGAAGATGTGGCACATATATACAATGGAATATTACTCAGCCACAAAAAGAAAGGAAATTGAGTTATTTGTAGTGAGGTGGATGGAGTTAGAGTCTGTCATACAGAGTGAAGTAAGTTAGAAAGAGAAAAACAAATACCGTATGCTAACAGATATATATGGAATCTAAAAAAAAAAAAAAATGGTCATGAAGAACCTAGGGGCTAGACAGGAATAAAGACGCAGACCTACTAGAGAATGGACTTGAGGACACGGAGAGAAGGAAGGGTAATTTGGGAGAAAGTGAGAGAGTGGTAGTGTATATATAGACATATACACTCTACTAAATGTAAAATAGATAGCTAGTGGGAAGCAGTCGCATAGCACAGGGAGATCAGCTCGGTGCTTTGTGACCAGCTAGAAGGGTGGGATAAGGAAGGAGGGAGGGAGATGCAAGAGGGAAGAGATATGAGGATATATGTATATGTATAACTGATTCACTTTGTTATAAAGCAGAAAATAACACACTATTGTAAAGAAATTATACTCCAATAAAAACGTTAAAAAAATCATTACCTTTGTTTTTCTGTTTATTTATTTGTTTGTTTCATTTACTCTTTGTAAAATATTATGATTTTAAGATATAATGAAGATATGAGTCTAATTAGCACTTACTTACAACTTAAGATTTTATCTTTTGAGTTGTGTTTTGTGATATTTAAATTTTTTATTGATTTTTAAATTTGCAAGTTCAACTTTGATTTGCTATGAAGTTTCAGGTATTTGGAGGTTTGTTATTGTTATTTTGGATATCTAACCATTTACAATCTATTTCAATTATATGTACTTCATGTTGAAGAATGCAATCTGTAAAACTGGTCTTTTTGATTTACTTGAGTTTCTTCAAAATTCCGTGCAAGAGAAATCAACATGAATTTATATGGACATTGAAAAAAGGAGGACTTTCATATGTGTAATTAATTTTGTTAACTAATTTCTCTATATATTTTCTGTTTTCTTGCCACAGATTATTCTTTTAAACCAATACACTTCTATCAATTTCACATCAATAAATTATTGTATTTCTAACAGTTTTTTCTAATATATTTGAGAATATTTTTTAAACAGTATCATGAATATTATAGCTTTTCATTATAAATCTTCTGCTTCATTAAAGTCATTTTCTTTGAATGTCAATTTTTTTATATTAATACTCCTACTCCTTTATTTAACTTTTGTTATTTAAAATTTTTCCAGCTATTAATTTCAATATGCAGTGCAGAATTTTGTTTACAGGAATTTTTTTGCCATTAATATCATCCTAAAGTAGGTACGTATGTTTTAAATTCTGTCAAGGAGACTTTTTTACATTAAAATAAAAATTAATTATAAAGTAAGCATATGCCATATAATTATTCAAAAATACTGAGTAGTATAAAGAAAAAAAAAATTCTTTGCATAAAACTCATTTGTTTAAACTGATCAAAATTAATTTCTTTTGAATCTTTCTGCACCAAACAATATGCTCACATAATACAATTAAATATATATTCATGGAGTTTTTTTTTTTTTTTTTTAGCAAGGTGAACCGTGTACATTGTTCTATAATATTGTTTTATTTTTTATTTAACAGTATATCAATGCTGTTCATTCATACCAGTACACAAAATTCACCCCATATTTTTAGTACCTGTAAAATATATGATAAGGGCATAACTTAGTCCCTCAAAAACAAAAATATATTTTAATGTTATATAAGTATTTTTGTACATACATTCTTATATTATGAGGCTTTTATATTTATCAGCTATATTTCTAAAAAGTGGGCTTGATTAATGAACATATATACAAAGTTTTGTTTTTAACTAATACCACCAAATCGCTTGCCCTCTTCCAAAATAGCATTGTGCAGTTCACAATCCAGTCAGCAGTATGGTGCCCATTACAACACCTTGTAAAGTATTGTACATTTTTAACGATTTTAAAATTCTCCAGTATAATAGGAAACTGTTATTTTAGTTTGCATCCTTAATTACTAATTTGGTTGAATACATACTTATAGTTTAGTGGCTTGTTCGCATTTTTAAATCCACATATTTTAAATATTTATTTAACTAAATCAGCCAACATTTTCATTTCAAGTACCTCTGTTTTCTATATTTTTCTTATACTGGCATATTTAACTAATTTATACATACTCATAAATATTGTTTGATATTTGTCTCTGTCATGTTGTTTAAAGATTAGTGTTTGTTTGTCTGTTTACACTTTCATTCCTTGATGCCACCTCAAAAAACTCTAGTTACAGTTCTTTTCAGAACTGAATCAAATTAGTCATTCTACTTCAATCCCACTAGTGGTCACAATACTATTATTCTGTAAATACTATTACGTCACAATAGTTATACATGCAAGTGTTTAAAAAAAACAATAAATATAACCTACATTTTGGAAATTAAATTGTTTAAATACTTTCATTCACTTTTCTATGTTGAAATTAGATCTGGAGATAATATATGTTATCATACATCTTTTACATAGGACAAATAGGAATCAGTTTATAGCCATAGTCATAGCAAGTATAATCTATTTATACTAAATATTCTTGAATATATGGTCACTGCAACCTGAAAAATTGCTGACAAATTTTTTAAAAGAAAGTATTAACTAGCTAATTGGATATAGCTAGAAAAATTATAACATATTTTCTTGAATGTAACAGTACCCCAAAAAGACAAACCTGCATTTTCCTCAGGAAAAGATCCCAGAATATTTTTCACCATTTTGAATACACAGAGATCTAACAACGTATAGAATATTGTTAAATGTCTACTTGTAATGTTAATTTACTAGTTTATATAATTTGTTGGAGAAATACTTAATCTTAAATTTTGTCATACATGATATTTACTGAACTGAACTCTTTAGAGTTCAGAGTTAGTCTAAGTCATTAGAGTCACAATTTCCTTATGCATTTTCCTTTTGATGATTTCATTCGTTTTAATTGTTTTCTAATGGTGACTTATACGAGGGCATCATTATACTATCTAAGACCTTGAATTTCTATTAGCTGCAAAGATGTAAACTTGCTGAATTTGGGATTCTTGGATAATCTTTTTCCTTCAGAGCTTTGAAGCTCTATTTTTCCATTTCTTCTAGCTCTTCTAAGACAACTCAACTTTGTCCCTTTTTTTTTGTAAATTGAATTTTTGTTTCTTGAATTATTGGAGATTACTTTCTTTGTTGTTGTTGCTTGAAAATTCCAAAGAAATATAATTTAGTGAAGGTCTCTTGATTACGCTTAAAGGACTTTCTTATGTCTTTACAATTTTCACTCAGAGTTCTTTCTATTTAAATTAGGAACTATTTCTTGAACTATTTTTGTGTTTTAGTTTCATTGTCTCTAGAGTTTCAGCCTTGATCTCCTGGAACTCAATGCCTTTATTCATTTCATGGTGAAGGGAAGATGAAAATGAGCTAAACAAAAACCTAACAGTAAATCATCAAATGTGAGATGCAGTGTCTTATTTTTGCCTGGAGGAGACTGAAAGAGCAAGAATCATAAGTATGATAGCTGCAATAGGAACTTCGTCTCCATCCTACACAATATTTATGTTTCTGAACTTGCAACTAGGGTATGCTTCCCCACTGCTTTTCATTGTCACTTCTAGAATATTCTCCTCTTCCTTTCCCTAATAACTCCCAGCTTTATTTGCTTATATTCAGACTACGCCACCACCTATTACAATCATCACCTGACTCCTAGAGTTTTTCTCTCTGATTTCTCAAAGAAACCCCAAGTTTATGTTCCTCACCCTAAGACTGCTCCTCGTTTAATTCTTACTGATTTCAATACCCCCAAAAGACAAGCTTTCTCACTTCCTGGCTTCTTACTTGATCACCTCTACACCAATGATTTTGACTTTCATTCTACTTCTGTCACTCATTTACCTGAATATACACTAAACCTTGTCCATACAGTAATCATTATTTCAGTGTTAAGTATCCATCTTCCTACCTTTATCATCTATCTTCCAACTCATTCTACATTGTGGTCTTTTGACTGCAACAGTCCTTTGACCCCCCTGGAACTGACAAACCATTAGCTCTATGAACTTGCCCCTGTTCATCATCTGTCCTTATGCTGTGACTTCTCTCATCACCTAGACTAAAATCAACTCTCATTATTAAACTAATTATTTTGAATATAACCACATGTGTCTTACTATGTTCTTGCTCTATCACACTTGCTTAACAAAACCCCAACCCTGGTTAAAAACTGGTGCAGCTTAACTTAACCTGGAAAAAAACATGTAACTATACAGATCGATATATAAAATTCCTGACTGTTTTCCTCACTGTGTCTTTAGTTTCCCAGTCCGCATACAATATATTTCCCTGGTCCATTCAGTCTTCTACTTGACTATTCTATTCATTCTCCTATCTCCTCAAATCTTTAATACTATTTCAGTCTCACCTTCAACTTAGGCTTATTATTTTACTGAGAAAATTAAATACATGAGACTAGAAATTCCACAGGCTTTGCTCACCACACTTATCTATTCTTTTTTTTTTACACTACATATATATATATTTTTACACATTTATTCATTTATTTATTTATTTTTATTGGAGTAAAATTGCTTTACAATGTTGTGTTAGTTTCTGATGTACAATGAAGTGAATCAGGTATATGTATACCTATATCCCCTCCCCCTTGGACCTCCCTCCCACCATCCCCCATCCCACCCATCTAGGTCATCACAGAGAACCAAGGATGACCTCAGTGCTATATAACAGGTCATCCACTAGCTATCTGTTTTACACATGGTAGTGTATTTATGTCATGTATTCTTCATAGCATCTGAAACAGATCCCTTTCCTCTGTGACCCCTTCATACTAGAGATAAATTGTCTGTGCACCTATCTAAGGGCAAAGATACCACATTTGCCCTTCTCATACCTATTCAAAGATGTGGATTCAGCATGTTTCCCTTCTCTCTCCAGCAGAATCAATCTCTCTTCTCTCTGTTAAAGCATATCCATCTCACATTCATTAAACATGTTAGTATCACGCCCAGCCTAAAAGTAAGAATACCACATTTCTTGACCTCACATTCTCTCTGGTTACAACTTATTCTCCACCTCCATTTCCAGCCCAACTTCTCACAATATTTGTCTATCTCCAACGTAGCACACAGAATGACACTTTTAAAATGCAAATTACGCCATGTCACTCTTCCAGTGGTTTCTCAACTCAGAGTAAAAGCTCAAGCCCTTACAATGGCCTAAAAGGCCCTACATCCTCAGTCCCCAGTCACCACTCTGACCTTACATTCTACCACTCCACCCCTACAGAGTCCACGACAGCCACACTCTGCTCTCACATATGCCTGGCCCTCCCTCTCCCACTCCAGATCCCCTGTGTATATAGCACCAGCCATGTACAAGGCTCACTCCTCATCCCTCATAAGTAATTTTCAAGTGCCATCATCTCAGACAGGCTTCCTCCACCCAGCCTGTTTAAGATGGCAACTCCCATAATATTCTTTGTACCCTTTGTGTCATTGATTTTTCTCCATAAATCTAGCACTTTCTAAAATATTTTAGAATATTGATTTATTTATGTAGTTAATTAGTTGCTTAGTTGAGTTAGTTTTCTTCCTTCTTCCAAAAGAGTGCAAAATTCAAGAGACAAGTGTTTTGGAATTTGTTCACAGTGGTAATTTCAATACCTAGGCATAGTCTGGTATGTGTTATGTGCTCAATGAATTTTTACTGAATGAACAGATAAGTGAATGAATAAAAATAATCTGCTAGACATAGGCACTTAGTTCCCCATCCATTGTGTTGCTTATATAATTTCACAAAGTGGAAAGTGGAAAGTCTAGAGCAACACATATACCCTGGGGCTTCCTGGTGTTGTGGGCAAAAAGTCCATTTACCTGTAGGTAGGAAGTTACAAGAATCCAAATAGCATGGCAAAAGCTTAGACTTCAGCATGCTGGTCAGTAGCTGCAGGAAATGCAGCCTTAGAGAAAGAAATGCCCTAGCATCTCCTGTGCTGGAGGCTTCTAATCTCCCACCAGTGGCTTCCAAGGGCAGATCCCAGAGCCAGAGAAACACAGCTTGCAGGAATTAATAGATCCCTTAACACAGACCTTGTGTTAGGTAGACAAATAAAGCAAGTGTGAAAAATGGACCTGAGGACAAAACTGTCCAGGACCAGAACAACACTGTTGTAAGACAGTTTAGAAGTAAATTACAGAAGGCAGCTAGACAGCTGTTCTCAAGTTACTACCTTGCCAGGAAATTTATAATGGACTTTACATTCTTACTGATGAATGAAATGTATTCAATAGGAGTTAGATTACCCCAAGAATAGAGGACTGAAATACATATTTGAAAATAGAAGTCCCTTGTAATTAGGATCAGATGTGCAGTTTGAACTCTCTATGGCATTCATGGTAAAATTTGTGTTACCCCACACTAGTTATAAGTGACCCAAGGAAATCCATTTAGACCTTGCAGCATTTCTTCTTTAAAGGAACACTGTAGTACTTCAAAGTCAATGGAGCCCTTGGAGCTTATTTCATCTCACATACACTCAACGTAGAGTAATCCCAAAATTGCAGTCAAACTCCAAATTCCCCTGTCCTCCAGAGTTCCTTCCATCTAGAAATGACTAATGCATAAAGATTCTCTAGGCTGATTCAGAATGGATTATAAATATTATCAAGATTAATATTCATGAACAAAAATAAAACAGCCACTCTTAAAATTCATCCAGTTGTTGTCAGGCATTATCATAGAACTGTCAGTAGGGAAACTGCACCCTGACGATTGCGGTCATTTTACAACTTATTCATATTTTTATCTCCTATGGATCACCTTAGTCTTCTTTCTGTCAGGAATGTTAGGTGACGGGATAAATAGATATAAAAGGAAGACACCTTTTTTGATACTCATTCATTTTCATCAACAGAAATTTGTACTCACAAAGGAAAATAGAAAGATATGCTGAAGTATGTTTGGACGTGCTGTGTGCTGCTGGAATATGAAAGATTATAAAAACTGATCAGAGATGCTGTGGCAGGAAGCTAATCGACTGAAACACGGTAGGCAACTGAACTGACCTGTGAGGCTGCTGGACGAACGCAGTGCACGGTGATAACCATGAAACCTAATCCTATTTCTGCATTTTAGTGTGTGTGCTGTTTAATCTACTCCTGAGTACATGCTATTAAAAAAAATAGAATCTCTATCAAAAAAAAAGGTTGCTTTGTTTTCATAACATGTTGTTTGAAATTATTTTACATTTGGTTCCTTGCTAGACAAGACTGAATCTGAAATGGAATACTTCACAGAATGAGATCATAAATTTGAAACAGTGCTCTGTTCAGTTTAATTGACAGCAGTTTCTAAAACTAATGATTTTTAAATTTTCTCTCTAAAGCAGTAAATCTACCAGAGATACACACAAGGAAATGCACATGGGATATGGTTAAAATGTGATTTATTCTGGTGAAAAACTGGAAACTACTTAAACGTCCAACAAAACGGACAACAGGATGGTAAAATAAACTGCAGTTTATATGTACAAAGAATACTATGCTCTTTCATGGAACATCCCTTCTTCTGGGCCCCTGTTTTCATAATGAGGAATGGCTGCTAAAGTAATTCCCTTTTCCTAACCCTTGTATACACCTCCCTGAATGATCAGTTTTGAAAAGAACATGTTCAATTAACCCTTCCATACTCTTTGCAAAGCAAGCCTGTCATCTGAATATTGATGTTCACAGTTCTTTCATGCCATAAATCATAAGCGCCAGCTATACTTCTGCAGGATCCAGAGATGAGTATTACCCTCAATTCAGGGTGAAGTATTAATAAATTTACTTGGTTACCAATCTAGAGCCAGTTTCTCCTATCAGCTGATCAGGAATAGAGGTAATATTTGATCGCCATCTGCCTACTTTCCCCATTTGTTCATTTTTCAATTGGTTTTACCTTTAGAAAGAAAGAGTAGTTTTGTTTTGCTTTTTTAATTTTAAATCTCAAAGTCCTTGTACACCAACTAGGAACATTGAGAAGGAGACAAAAGCTTCAATTTAGATACGAAAATCTATCAGTCATGATGACTGCAATTTCTGTTATACTTGAAGCTTTAGATTTTGTATCTTTTGTTGGTTTGGTTTGGTTTTAGCTTAACAAAACACAGATATAGAAAACAATACAAAATATATGTACAGCTTAATGAACTACTATAAGACAAACACCCTTATACCCACACCCAGGTCTTGCCCTGGCATAGTCAACAGAACTTAGCTGGCTACCTCAGAAGTCCTCCATATGCCCCATCCTAATCAAAGACCTCTGCCACCCACCAAAAGTAACCACCACCAGCTTTTATTATATTATTTCCATGAATTTCTCTACATTTATATTGCTCAAATATGTATCCTTGAGCATTATTAATAGAGTCTTTCCCATTGTTTTAACTTGATATGTCTCAACTCTTTTATTAACCTTCAGATTCTCCTTCATTACTTTCTTTATCATGCAATTTATTTGTTTATGACCTGAGAATTGAGAGCCATAGAACTGCTCACCATCTGGATTTTGTTGATTGTACACTCATCTTGCAGTTCAGCATGTCCATGTGTCTGTCCTCTGAATTAACTTCACATTGGCAGCCTGATCCAGATATTCAAGCAGACACTATAGGTGGTTTTGTGTCCATAGGAGACACACAGTATTTGTTTATCTCTCCTTTTAAATGTAAGCAGCTCAATGATGATGCTCAATATCTACATCTATCAATTCATCAGAGTTGTAAAACAGTACAATGCTATTATTTTATTAGCCAGAATAATTTTATAAGATGCTTCTCTGTAGCTACAATTTGGTTACCAGTGGTAAAGTCTGTATGGGAAAGATGAGATAAATACTTTATCCTTTCCTTTTATTTATCCAGTTGTCTAGATAATGAATTAGTTCCTTATCACCCTTATATCATGAATTCATGGATTTAAACATATTGAATGGGTTAGCTCCACTGAAATTTTTATTCTCACTGAAACTCAAAATATCCCTCCCATCTTTGGCCAGTGGTAGTGTATTCAAATTGGCTTCAGTTACCTTTTGCCATGACTTACTAGTCCTGATAGCATTCCTGCTTTCTAGTATAGCAAGACTAATATTGTTTCTCATAGATTCTATCTATTACCACCCTCCCCAAACTGTAATCAGCCACTTCTCCAAGAAGCCCTCGTTTCTTTTGATGAAAAATTATATTTAGAGATCAAAATCTAGGCACCTGGGATGTTTATTGTTACTGGTTTGATCATTGTTTCCAAGTCGTTGTAGTGAACAGAGCTAGGAAATATCTGAGTTCAAACTGACAATTCCAATTGCAATTCAATATGATTTTTAAACTTAATTTATTCTATATTAAATTTCTATTTTTTTCTTCCACATCAAGAATCCTGGTTATCAAAGACATAGGGAATGATACAATAAACTATTCCATAATTCCTCATTTTATTTACCGCAAATTGCATATATAATAATTTCAGTATAAGAATACTAACAGTATCAATACTAATTATTACTCTGAAACCAGTTATAAATTATTTTTATAGGATTCTATCATTTTAATGTTTATTCTATACCTATAGTGTAAGATCAACTAGCCGTTATATATTATGATCTCTCTATTTTAACCTTCATCCCTGTCTTGCTTAATTTTGATCCCAGTTCCCACAGGGTCTCTTCAGTGGGAGGCTCTGTCCTGGAAGTTATCTCTGGCCAGTCAATTGTGAGAATTTAGTCTTTACACCACTTAGGTCCCTTGCTGTGGGTTCCTTGTTCTCACTAGCTCTTCAGTTAGATCAATGCCCTCCTAGTTTCAGCAGCCATTCTCAACGTGATTGGCTACACTTTTCCATGTAAACTTTTAGGCTCATCTAGGGTTCTCCTGTTGTCTGGCTTGTCAGATCACCATTATTTTCCTCTGCTTTTTCTCATACAGATGCTAATAACACACAGGTCTCATGGTGTTGATGGTTCACTGGCTTGAATTTTGATGTTCATGGAGATAATTCATCCCCTAGTTTTTGGTTTTACTATCTAATTGGTTTAGTTGCTTTTGAATAGGAATTCAAGATCCAAAAATTATGCTGATACCACCTTCACTAGCTTTCCAGAATCACCTTTAGGTTTTAATGACTTAGAAGTATGGCTTATATGAGGTTTTGAATCTAATGGATTATAGCAGTTTATTCAGGCTCTATTCATGGAGATGTGAGGCATAATCCTCCCAGACTTCAGACAATACTACAAAGCTACAGTAATCAAAATAGAATAGTATTGACATAAAAACAGACATATAGATCAATGGAACAGAATACAGAACCCAGAAACCTATGGTCAATTAATCTATGACAAAGGAGGCAAGAATATACGATGGAGAAAAGAGAGGCTCTTCAGCAAGTGGTATTGGGGGAGATCTGGACAGCTACATGTAAATCAATGAAACTGAAACACTCCCTCACACTGCATACAAAAATTAACTCAAAATGGTTTAAAGACCTAAATATAAAAGATGACACGATAAAATTCCTAGAAGAGAATGCAGGCAAAACTTTCTTGGATGTAAATCATAGCAATATATGCTTAGATCAGTCTCCCAAGGCAAAAGAAATAAAAGCAAAAAAAAAAAAAGATAACCTAATCAAACTTAAAAGCTTCTGCACAGCAAAGGAAACCATCAAAAAAACCAAAAAACAAAAACAAAAACAAAAAGACAACCTACAGAATGGGAGAAAACACTTGCAAATAATGTGACCAACAAGGAGTTAATATCCAAAATACACAAAAAGCTCTCACAACTCAATATAAAAAAACCCAAACAACCCAATCAAAAAATGGGCAGATGACCTAAATAGACATTTCTCCAAAGAAGACATACAGATGGCCAAGAGACACATGAAAAGATGTTCAACGTCGTTAATTATTAGAGAAATGCAAATCAAAACCACAAGGACGTATTACCTCACACTAGTCAGAATGGCTATCATCAAAAAGTCCACAAATTATAAATGATGGAGAAGGTATGGAGAAAAGGGAACCTCCTACACTGTTGGTGGGAATGTAAATTGGTGTAGCCACTATGGAAAAGAGTATGGAGGTTCTTTAAAAAACTAAAAATAGAGCTACCATATGATCTAGCAATCCCACTCCTGGGCATATACCTGGAAAAGATGAAAACTCTAATTTGAAAAGATACATGCACCCCAATGTTCATTGCAGCACTGTTTACAATAGCCAAGACATGAAAACAACCCAAGTGCCCATCAACAGATGAATGAATAAAGAAAATGTGGCATATATGTGTGTGTGTATGTGTGTATATATTTATATATATATGGAATGTAATATTACTCAGCTATAAAAAATGAAATATTGCCATTTGCAGCAATATGGATGGACCTAGACAATATCATATTAAGTGAAGACAGAGAAATACAAATGTTATATGATATTTCTTATATTTAGAATCTAAAAAAATAATACAAATGAATCTATATGCAAAACAGAAACAGACTCACAGATATAGAAAACAAATTTATGGTTACCAAAGTGGAAAGGGAGGGGTGGAGATAAATTAGGAGTATGGGATTAACAGATACAAACTACTATACATAAAATAGCCAAGCAACAAGGATTTACTATATAGCACAGGAAATTATATTCAGTATCTTGTAATAATTCACAATGACAAATAATCTGAAAAAATATATATATATATTAATCTCTTTCCTGTACACCTGAAAACTAACATAATATTCTAAATCAACTATACTTCAATTTTTTGAAAAGGCAACAGCAAACTGCAGATCAAGGTCTGATCCACTCTGAAGAAAGCCTCTCCTCAACAACTGAGTTCCCCGAAATGCTATACAAGAGAGAACAAATATTTTCCTAACTTTTAAGAACTCTATCTATTGCCATTTTCATCATGGAAGATAACTATAGTTTTCCCTAAATAAATAAATACATTCTGAGTTTTTTTTTTAAAGAATAGTATTTTTGAAAATATTAATTGTAGCTCATAGTAATAAAATAACAGTAAGAGTACCAATATTTTTGGGGTGTGCATGTATGCTTGAGGACTTGCAGAAAAATACTACCAATTATTGTCAAAAGGTAAACCTTCCCTGAAATAAATATATGAGTAACTCCTTTAGGGTTTGGTAGATACAAAATTATAAGAATGTAAAATGTCTCTTCTGTACTACAAATTATTATAAAATTTCATCACGCTTATATCATAGAAGAGATGAATATGTTTTCTTTCTCTTGGATTTATATAGAGACATCATTAAATCAAATAAGAATTTATTAAGCAGTTACAATATACTAAGTAGGATCTAGGTACATAATGATGTCATGCACATGATGATTACATCTTGGTGGGGAAGTTTGATGTTTGATGATAAATAAACCAAAAATAACATAATACTCTGTTCTAAATAAGTTAATTGCATACGGAACTCTCATTATAAGGCTCTTTATACTTGATATGTTTCCAGCTATATTATAGCTGGAAATAAGGAAAACAGAAGTATATTTGAGAAGACTCTAAATCAACTCCTTCATCTGTCAAAATGCAAGAAAATTCCTCTAAGGTCTATTGCCAAGAACTTTACTCCACAGGGAGTACGCCATAGTTTATTTTACAGCCAATTTCTTAGCAAACTATTCAAGAGTTTAATAAATCTTTATAATCCCAGTCTTAGTAATCAGAATCATACCCTAGTATACTAATATCACATCAAGGGAAAATGAAATTTTACTCCTTTTTACCTTCATATCTCATAACTGTACCTAAGGTTTACTCAGTTCTTTCCTTTTCCTTGAACTTTATTTCACAGCTTTTTCATTTGTGAATTTTGGTGACCACAGTAGATTTGTGTTTTAACACAGATGTCTTTGGAAGGCATATGAGGATTGTTAAGAAAATTCAGCATATGATGATCAACTTTTATTCACATTTTATTAACATTGAAAATCAAACAGTTCAATCTTATGACCTATGTTTAACTAATTTTATTTAATTTAGCCCACGAAAAAGTAGTTTATGTTCATAATATATGTATATAAATATTGACTGTTATAATATGCACAATACCATTTTCATATGGTAAAAAAATCTTAAAAACTTAAAGAAATGTATATATTAATAGAAATACACATAAGTGTCATGACTTTTCTCCTGAAAATAATTTCTAATTTTTAAGGAACTTTGATGATCTCTGTGTGCATAACTACAGCAACTATTTGGTACTCTCATGTGTTACTATTACTATGCTAGTACTTTCTTTGAAAAAAAACTTTCTGAACCAATTGTCAGTAGGCCTTTAATACAGAAATAAATGATAGTGTTTGACATTGATTTGTAGATCATTGTTCATGGCAAAACTGTCAAGTGTAACAGACTTTGCAGACAGCCATAAAAAGTAAGGCCAGCAAAAAAAAAAAAAAAAAAAAAAGTAAGGCCAGCTTCTGATCATGGGTTCAGAACACAATATCATCCAATGACAATATAGATCCCACTGTGGAAATTTGTGATATATGGTTCATGAGATCTCCCATAGTCCTCTCTTCACAGAGTGTTGATTTTTGACTGGTGTAGTAGCATTCTGATTTGTGGAGCCATTAACACCTTTTTGCTAAGGGTCAGCACATTCTCATTTCTTGAAGTTAAGTGAGTGCCTCAGGTTTAGATTTTGATAACTAGATATGAGAAAAAGAAATTTGTGTATGGAAATATTAAAATGTGAGTATAAAAAACATGCTTTTACTTTTTGTGAAATTCTATTATTTTAACCATAAAGAATTAAGACATATAAGAATCCCAGAATTTCACTTCTGAAATTAAAAATAAAAGGTTTTATTTTTAATTTCAGATTAAAAATTAAATTTTATTCAGACTTCCAGGATTTGGGTTGTAAATAACCAGCACACAATAGTTTCCTCTTAACTAAGCTCAAAATCACAGCCTAATAAAAGTGTCAATATTGAGTATGTTAACCTTTACCTGATTATGTGATGAATAGAAATATTCTCCCTTGATATTTCAGTAATTAGATATTTGAAAAATAAAGTTTGCTTAGGAAATATACAAAGTTAAATAGATATGGGCAACATTGCTTTGTAATATCAGAATCAAATTATTCTATAACAATTTGCCATAGAATTAATTTTCATATAGTATTTAAAAACTCAAAGAAACGCCCATGATTTAAAGTAGATCAAATCTATAATTCAAAGAATCTTCTTATACAAAGAAACAATAATATTAACAAACTTAAGTTAGGTAATATAGTATCCTCTTCATTATCTGATTTCCTAAAGTGAATTTTATTTTCTAAAGTTGTAGGATGTTCTGAATGAAATGCTCTGAACAACAACAACAACAAAAAAATAGAACTATAAACATTGTTTGGGTTAATATATGAAGGTCAATAATGTAAAGCATCCTTATTTCATAATTAAAGATATTTACTAGTTCTGGGCTTCCCTGGTGGCGCAGTGGTTAAGAATCCACCTGCCAATGCAGGGGACACGGGTTCGAGCCCTGGTCTGGGAAGATCCTACATGCTGCAGAGCAACTAAGCCCGTGCGCCACAACTACTGAGCCTGCGCTCTAGAGCCCGCGAGCCACAACTACAGAAGCCCGTGAGCCTAGAGCCTGTGCTCCGCAACAGGAGAAACCACCACAATGAGAAGCCTGTGCACCACAATGAAGAGTAGCCCCCGCTCGCCACAACTAGAGGAAGCCTGCACACAACAACGAAGACCCAACGCAGCCAAAAAAAATAAAAGATATTTACAGTTCTATTCCTGAAATGTTGCAAAGTTGCTATTATTTGTCATGTTGAGATTACTGAGACTAATAATACTTACAAAACTTTTTCAAGGTTACTAGCTAGAAAGAAGTTGACTCTTAAATTAAAATTTTTTAGGCTTCTTTGGCCAATCCAATAGAATGTATCTCCACCCTGTTGCTCATCCATGGTTAAGCATCTTCTACTGGTGGTAGACACTCTCAGGAGAATGGCACATTTTAACCCATGCTTTGCCATTCCCTGTCATCTGCAATAGTCAGTGTAGTGTCATTTGCTTTATCAAGAGGCTTTCCATTTCCATGAACTCCTTGGTCCCATGCTCTTCATTTATAGTAGTTCAAGTTCTTTTCCCCTACCCCCAGTTTTAGAAGCTGTAGTTTCATGTCCTAGATATAGTCTAAAGGATGCCTACTCCACCAAGCTAGCTAAAGCTGAATTCACTATAAAACAATTACTATTACCTCTATTCAAAACATTTCCTTTTATAGTAAATACAATTTTTACCCTGTATGAGTCCTCACCCAACCAGTACCTAAAAGAGATAGGGGATCTCAAAACAAACAAACAAACAAACAAACCCTCTGGGACAACCCCTGGAGACCAGTATAAAGAGTTCCACACAAATCTCATTTATTTCTAGCTTGAAACACATTCTTAAAAAAATAACAACAGGAAGACTCTTAGAGTGGTCAGCTGTTTGGCCCTAAACTCTAGCTAGCCCACTAGAAGTACTGGCTTACCTAGAATTTTTCTGTGGCAAATTCACAATCCAGCTATCAACAACCATTACTGCTTACACTTAGAATACAGTTACAAATTACAAATGCTCAGAACCAAACTGGAAATAGAAGGGAGATTTCTGCATTCGTTCTAGTTTCAATTAAAAAAATCTAAATATACTTTAGAAATATTACTCCAGTAAAAAAATTAGTTATATGCCTAGTGTCCTGTAATATACAGTACCCTTTTATAGCAGTGAAGTGAATATAGGAGCATAACTCTAGACTCTTATGATGAATTGTCAGTATCTTAACCTAGTGATCTCTGAATCATCTAGTCTGTTTTGAGGTTTTAGTGTTACCATAAGAAACAGGCATACCTAGGTTATTTTAGGTAATCCTTGGTGGAGAAATTTATAAATATTTTAAGTGAAATCTTTCTTAAATTTCTCAGATGTCTAAGTAGTTTCAGAATTCAACCAGTTCAAAAGTCCTCCAGGTTGAAACTCAACACAAGCCCCAAAATGCCTCTGTAGTCATGTATGCCAACCTTAAATTTCAATACTAATCTTTTTGATACAGTCCTTGGAATTTTATTTCATAATCTGAAACACTTGAGATGAATTTTAAAAATTAGAAATTTACAAATTCTCTCCAATATGAAAAATAATCTGAAAGAAAGGTAGGAGAGAAATCTGTTGTAATATTCATATCTGGTGGAGGGGAGCACCAATAGTATGATGAAGAAGCACTAAAAATATTGTGGAATAGCCACTCAAAAAGTACCAATATATTGCTTTATCAGTTTAACTTTTTAAAAATCATTTTCTATTCCAGTATGCATCAATTTCATTATTTTCCATGGCGTGTTAAATCTGTTACACATATTACACATATTAAGAATCAATTTGTAGGAAATCTACTGTTAATTGCAACACTCCACACAGAGGCAGATAAACTGTTAAAATTCATTTAGCATGACTTTATAATTAACAATAGTTACAACTGATTTTTGAAATCCATAGAGAACACTTAAAGTTGCTATAACAATATTATAATTTTTCATGTTCACTACATATGGAAAAGAGTGCAATATTCTGAAATCAAGTGAAATGAATAGCAAACTGCAAGTCATTTATTATACATAGAGAAAGGTGGTTGGCATGAGCTACATAAGATACACCTGCTTAAACATACATGGAAGATACTAAATAGTCTGATGAATTACACTTTCTAAGGGCAATGTCCTAAGTGAAGTTTAAGCTAAAACTATCTTTTAAGAACAAAAGAAATAATTTCACACTTAGATTTCTCTTGAAAAATTTAATTCAATCTTTCAATCTAAGACAGGTCTGAAACGGTTTTTATACAATTTTACGTCATTTACTGCAGAATGAAAAACAGCTGAACTAGATGTCTGCAGAATCATATATGCATATAAGTGTCCAATCTTCTGGATTTGTGATGTAGGTAACAGAAGGAATAGGGTAAATTGATATGTGCTGTAAAAGACACATCCAAGGTATGGACAGTTGGCAGTAGCTACATCACTTTTAATCATATTCTATTGGCTATATCCCAGTTGCAGGGTTGCTCCTAAATGCAGAGGATCTGGGAAATGTAGTTAGCTGGGTGCCCAGGAAGAAGAGGTATGTTCTTTATAGTTTTTAGTGTTTTCACTCTCTAATAGAGTTAATAAACCTCATATATAGTACTCAAAGTTTAGAGGAAAAAAAAAAAAGTTTAGAGGAAATAAATGTTAAAGTTTTTGTCTATTTTCTTCACAAAATAGGTGTTTCACAAAACATAAAAAAATGTTTAAAGTTTTAACCTCCTTCCATGGCACAGGAGATAAAGAAGATGCTTCAGTCAGAATGCATAAGATGGGCTGAAGCTGTTAATGATGAATACCTCACTCTATTAGCTCTGAGTCACAGAAGTAAAGAAAGAATTAACCATGGTGACATAAAAGGCAGGCAGGAGAGTGAGTTACTGAAACACGGAGATACCGAGTTGCTGAGATACAAGCTTGACTTCTAGAGGAGAATAGTAGGAGATAAATAAATATGGCAAGTGTTATGGAACCGAGCTGAACCCTAAGGAAAAGTACTGTTATACTAACCAAGTTCACATTTTCCCTGTTTCATAATGTGACTTAAAAGGACTACATATAAATAGCTACTTAGGGTTCTCCAGGCCATTAATTAAAATGAAATATCAGAAGTTAATTGAATTCTCTATCAAATCAAAGTTGTAGACAATCAGTAGACAGAATTTGGTTTTTGACCATGAAACTGTTTATATTTTTAGACACTGAATCTTAGTCTTCAGGTTCTAAATTAACTGAAGAAACTGTTTAATAAGGGTACTGTTCTGTTTTCTTTCTGTGGTGAGGGGGTAGGTGGGTAGAGGAACAATTAATTCCAGTTGGCAGTATCCTGCCCGCTTCCTTTGAGAGTGTCAGACCAGCCGTTGCTGAATGTAGACTGTGAAGAATGGGTGATAGAAAACAATTAACAAAGGAAGACCCTCAAAACGGAACAGAATGTAGAAAGAGCTTACCAATTCTCCGAGTCAAAACTGAGACCAACTCATACGGGAGAAAGTGAAAGAAAGCCTCAAGAAGCCTTTAGGAAAACCTTGACACAAGGTTTTCACTGTAGCCCCTAGACTTGCAAATGGATAATGGGGAATGTGAAGAGTGCAGCCCCCAAGAGACACGGCCTGAAGGGATTCCATTTCCCCTAACTCCAGGGAGAGCAAGGGTAGATTTTGCATAGTTTCAACTACCAGAAAGCTCTAAAAGACTCAACTATTTCTGAAGGGAGGTGGAATCTTAAATAGGCAGATCCATGCTGGATTCAGGTTTCAGATACATTTTATCTGACTCAGAGTATTTTAATTTGGTAATATTTCACATAAAAATCCGGATTTATGGCATTGAGAAGTAGGATATCCGGCAACAGTTGCTCTGCATATCTTCATATGATCAATTAGTTGTAGCAAACTACAGCTGACCTCTTTAGACATGGTCTATGGTTTCATGTTTACTACATTTCTTACCCCTTCCTATATTACATCAGATATGGTTTACTCATTTTCATTACCCAATTGTCCCTAAAATCACGTAAATTGTGACCTCTGCTATTAAAACTTCGGTTAGCTTGGCAATAGACTAACCAATGGGGCTCAATATACTACTTCAAAACTTGCATACTTTTTTGAGTCATTCAACTCAGGACATAGTGCATCACAGCATGTAGGTGTAGACTATAATCACCATGGATCAGTAGAGCATAGAGCAACTGAATATGGGGAATAACTGCATGAAATATTGCAATGGAATTGCCAACTCCTTTGATTTAGATGGCACCAGAAGTTCCCTTCGACTTCTTTTTTTTTTTTTTTTAATTATTATTTATTTATTTATTTTTGGCTGTGTTGGGTCTTCGTTTCATGCGAGGGCTTTCTCCAGTTGCGGCAAGCGGGGGCCACTCTTCATCGCGGTGCGCGGGCCTCTCACTATCGCGGCCTCTCTTGTTGTGGAGGACACGCTCCAGACGTGCAGGCTCAGTAGTTGTGGCTCACGGGCCTAGTTGCTCCGTGGCATGTGGGATCTTCCCAGACCAGGGCTCAAACCTGTGTCCCCTGCATTGGCAGGCAGATTCGCAACCACTGCACCACCAGGGAAGCCCCCTTTCGACTTCTAATAGGGGTTGGTATTGTTAATTTTTCCCCCTTTCTCTGAAGGAAAAACAGGCAATAACTTCCATTTGATCCCTCACTTCTGAGTTATGGAATACATTTTTATTCTAGTTAGATTCATTGTTAGGACTGTATAAGATACCATAATTATTGCACTGTAAACCTATAGTTCCCAAGGTAAGGGACCTGGGGTCAAAGCTATGTTTATTATAAAAAAGGATGTTCTAGTGGATACATTTCAGGAATTATTGAAAAAAATCTGACAAGTGGATTAGCTATGTTTGGTGGTCAATGACGGCAGAGCAGAGGTATTCAAATACCTCAAAACGTGATATATTCTTTGAAGACTGCATCTTGCCATCCTTCTGAGAATAAAACTACATAGAACCAGAAGACCCTGAGAGGTACCCTGTTAACCCCTGGATTTAACCATGCCTGGCTAATGTGAACCAATACATTTGTTCTGTTTTGTTTGTTTATAAGTCGTGTTAGTTGAGTTTCTCTCATTTGCAATAAAAATAAATCACAATAAATACTGTATAATTCCAGCATGTTGTACAATGAAATTCCAAATGTACGGAGTTCAGATTGTATGTAACAATCCTTCAATATCTATCAAGAAATTTATCATCCAGAGATTAGTCATCACAGAGAATGGGTACCTAAAGATATTGTTTCAGATCTGGGACAACCAAACTCCTAGTGGATTATGTTTGATGTCTTAAACAAAACTTCATTGATTTGCTAGTACATGGTAATGGGAAATATGACATTCTTGGTTGTAGTCTAAGCTGATATAATCATCCTCACTGAATTTGCTTGATGGTCAATGACTCCATTGGAAAATATAATGAAGTGTTATGTTTTAGTAAAATTCAACATCCTGGAAGCATTCCTGTACTTCATCTGTCAATAGGCAGTTAATTACCTTGCATCATGAATACATTTCTTACTTCAGTTTAGCAGTTCTGATAAGAAGATGACAGGCACAGTCATGCCTCTGTTTTCATACTAAGGTTTACTAAATCTAAAACGCTGAAGTGGAGAGTGAGGATTGGAAGTGATGTTCATTTTTACTGAAAAGTTCCTTCCATAACCCCTACATACTTTCCAACCCATAGCCTTTATATTTTCTTTTTTTTTAATTAATTAACTTATTTTTTATTTTTGTTTTTGTTTGAATTTTATTTTTTTTAATATGGCAGGTTTTTATTAGTTATCTATTTTATACATATTAGTGTATATATGTCAATCCCAAACTCCCAGTTCATCTCACCACCACCAACCCCCACCACTTTCCCGCCTTGGTGTCCATACGTTTATTCTCTACATCTGTGTCTCTATTTCTGTTTTGCAAACTGGTTCATCTATACCATTTTTCTAGATTCCACATATATGCGTTAATATATGATATTTGTTTTTCTCTTTCTGACTTACTTCACTCTGTATGACAGTCTCTAAGTCCATCCACATCTCTACAAATGACCCAATTTCATTCCTTTTTATGGCTGAGTAATATTCCATTGTATATATGTACTACATCTTCTTTATCCATTCATCTGTCAGTGGCCATTTAGGTTGTTTCCATGACCTGGCCATTGTAAATAATGTTGCAATGAACATTGGGGTGCATGTGTCTTTCTGAATTATGGTTTTCTCTAGGTATACGCCCAGCAGTGGGATTGCTGGGTCATATGGTAATTCTATTTTTAGTTATTTAAGGAACCTCCATACTGTTCTCCATAGTGGCTGTATCAATTTACATTCCCACCAACAGTGCAAGAGGGTTCCCTTTTCTCCACACCCTCCCCAGCATTTATTCTTTGTAGATTTTCTGATGATGCCCATTCTAAACAGTGTGAGGTGATACCTCATTGTAGTTTTCATTTGCATTTCTCTAATAATTAGTGATGTTGAGCAGCTTTTCATGTGCCTCTTGGCCATCTGTATGACTTCTTTGGAGAGATGTCTATTTAGGTCTTCTGCCCATTTTTGGTTGGGTTGTTTGTTTTTTTAATATTGGGCTGCATGAGCTATTTAAATATTTTGGACATTAATCCTTTGTCTGTTGATTCGTTTGCATACACTTTCTCCCATTCTGAGGGTTGCCTTTTGTCTTGTTGATAGTTTCCCTTGCTGTGCAAAAGCTTTTAAGTTTCATTAGGTCCCATTTGTTTATTTTTGTTTTTATTTCCATTACTCTAGGAGGTGGGTCAAAAAAGATCTTGCTGTGTTTTATGTCAAAGACTGTTCTTCCTATGTTTTCCTCTAAGAGTTTTATAGTGTCCAGTCTTATATTTAGGTCTGTAATCCATTGTGACTTTATTTTTGTGTATGGTGTTAAGGAGTGTTCTAAATTCATTCTTTTACATGTAGCTGTCCAGTTTTCCCAGCATCACTTACTGAAGAGACTGTCTTTTCTCCATTGTATATCCTTGCCTCCTTTGTCATAGATTAGTTGACCATAGGTGCATGGGTTTATCTCTGGGCTCTTTATCCTGTTCCATTGAGCTATATTTCTGTTTTTGTGCTACTACCTTATTCTTTTGATTACTGTAGCTTTGTAGTATAGTCTGAAGTCAGAGAGCCTGATTCCTCCAGCTCCATTTTTTTCCCTCAAGACTGCTTTGGCTATTTGGGATCTTTTGTGTCTCCATAAAATTTTTAAGATTTTTTTCCAGTTCTGTAAAAAAAATGCCATTGGTAATTTGATAAGGACTACATTGAATCTGTAGATTGCTTTGGGTAATATAGTCATTTTCACAGTATTGATTCTTCCAATCAAAGAACATGGTATATCTCTCCATCTGTTTCTGTTATCTTTGATCACTTTCATCAGTGTGTTATAGTTTTCTGAGTACAGGTCTTTTACCTCCATAGGTAGGTTTACTCCTAGGTATTTTATTTTTTCGTTGCAGTGGTGAATGGGATTGTTTCCTTAATTTCTCTTTCTGACCTATCATTGTTAGTGTCTAGGAATACAAGAGCTTTCTGTGCCTTAATTTTGTATCCTGTAACTTTACCAAATTCATTGATTAGCTCTACTAGTTTTCTGGTGGCATCTTTAGGACTATCTATATACTGTCATATTATCTGCAAACAGTGACAATTTTATTTCTTCTTTTCCAATTTGTATTCCTTTTACTTCTTTGTTTTCTCTGATTGCCAAGGATAGGACTTCCAAAACTATGTTGAATAATAGTGGTGAGAGTGGACATCCTTGTCTTGTTCCTGATCTTAGACGAAATGCTTTCAGTTGTTCACCATTGAGAGTGATGTCTGCTGTGGGTTTGTCATATATGGCCTTTATAATGTTTAGGTAGGTTCCCTCTATGCCCACATTCTGGAGAGTTTTTATCATAAATGGGTATTGAATTTTGTCAAAAGTTTTTTCTGCATCTATGAGATGATCATATGGTTTTTAAACTTCAATTTGTTAATATGGTGTATCACATTGATTGATTTGTGTATATTGAAGAATCCTTGCATCCCTGGGATAAATCCCACTTGATCATGGTATATGATCCTTTTAATGTGTTGTTGGATTCTGTTTGCTAGTATTTTGTTGAAGATTTTTGCATCTATATTGATTAGTGATATTGGTCTGTAATTTTCTTTTTTTGTAGTATCTTTGTTTGGTTTTGGTATCAGGGTGATGGTGGCCTCATAGAATGAGTTTGGGAGTGTTCCTTCCTCTGCAATTTTTTGGAAGAGTTTGAGAAGGATGGGTGTTAGCTCTTCTCTAAATGTTTGATAGAATTCACCTGTGAAGCCATCTGGTCCTGGACTTTTGTTTGTTGGAAGATTTTTCATCACAGTTTCAATTTCATTACTTGTGATTGGTCTGTTCATATTTTCTATTTCTTTCTGGTTCAGTCTTACAAGGTTATACCTGTCTAAGAATTTGTCCATTTCTTCCAGGTTTTCCATTTTATTGGCATAGAGTTGCTTGTAGTGGTCTCTTATGGTGCTTTGTATTTCTGCAGTGTCCATTGTAACTTTTCCTTTTTCATTTCTAATTTTAATGATTTGAGTCCTTGCCCTCTTTTTCTTGATGAGTTTGGCTAAAGGTTTATCAATTTTGTTTATCTTCTCAAAGAACCAGCTTTTAGTTTTATTGATCTTTGCTATTGTTTTCTTTGTTTCTATTTCATTTGTTTCTGCTTTGATTTTTATGATTTCTTTCCTTCTACTAACTTTGGGGGTTTTTTTGTTCTTCTTTCTCTAGTTCCTTTAGGTGTAAGGTTAGATTGTTTTTTGAAATATTTCTTGTTTCTTGAGGTAGTATTGTATTGCTATAAGCTTCCCTCTTAGAACTGCTTTTGCTGCATCCCGTAGGTTTTGGATCATCGTGTTTCTGTTGTCATTTGTCTCTACGTATTTTTTGATTTTCTCTTTGATTTCTTCAGTGATCTCTTGGTTATTTAGTAATGTATTGTTTAGCCTCCATATGTTTGTGTTTTTTACATTTTTTTCCCTGTAATTGATTTCTAATCTCATAGCATTGTGATCAGAAAAGATGCTTGATATGATTTCAATTTTCTTAAATTTACTGAGGCTTGATTTCTGACCCAACATGTGATCTATCCTGGAGAATGTTCCGTGTGCACTTGAGAAGAAAGTGTAATCTGCTGTTTTCAGATGGAATATCCTATAAATATCAATTAAATCTATCTGGTCTATCGTGTCATTTAAAGCTTGTGTTTCCTTATTTTTTTCTGTTTGGATGATCTGTCCATTGGTGTAAGTGAGGTGTTAAAGTCCTCCCTATTATTGTGTTACTGTCGATTTCCTCTTTTATAGCTGTTAACATTTGCCTTATGTACTGAGGTGCTCCTATGTTGGGTGCATATATATTTATAATTGTTATATCTTCTTCTTGGATTGATCCCTTAATTATTATGTAGTGTCCTTCCTTGTCTCTTGTAACATTCTTTATTTTAAAGTCTTTTTTTTATCTGATATGAGTATTGCTACTCCAGGTTTTTCTTGATTTCTGTTTGCATGGAATATCTTTTTCCATCCCCTCACTTTCAGCCGATATGTGTCCCTAGGTCTGAAGTGGGTCTCTTGTAGACAGTATATATATGGGTCTTGTTTTTGTATCCATTCAGCAAGCCTGTGTCTTTTGGTTGGAGCATTTAATCCATTCACTTTTAAGGTGATTATCAATATGTAAGTTCTTATTACCATAATCTTAATTGTTTTGGGCTTGTTTTTGTAGGTCCTCTTCTTCTCTTGTGTTTCCCACTCAGAGTAGCTCCTTTAGCATTTGTTGTAGAGCTGGTTTGGTGGTGCTGAATTCTCTTAGCTTTTGCTTGTCTGCAAAGCTTTTGATTTCTCCATCGAATCTGAATGAGATCCTTGCCAGGTAGAGTAATCCTGGTTGTGTGTTCTTTCCTTTCATCACTTTAAATATGTCCTGCCACTCTCTTCTGGCTTGTAAAGTTTCTGCTGAGAAATCAGCTTTTCACCTTATGGGAGTTCACTTGTATGTTATTCGTCATTTTTCTCTTGTTGCTTTTTATAATTTTTCTTTGTCTTTAATTTATGTCAGTTTGATTACTATGTGTCTCAGCATAATTCTTCTTGGGTTTATCCTGCCTGGGACTCTCTGCGCTTCCTGGACTTGGGTGGCTATTTCCTTTCCCTTGTTAGGGAAGTTTTGACTGTAATCTCTTCAAATATTTTCTTGGGTCCTTTCTCTCTCTCTTCTCCTTCTGGGACCCCTATAATGTGAATGTTGGTGCTTTAATGTCCCAGAGGTCTGTTAGGCTGTCTTCATTTCTTTTCATTCTTTTTTCCTTATTCTGTTCTGTGGCAGTGAATTCCACCATTCTGTCTTCCGGGTCACTTATCTGTTCTTCTGCCTCAGTTATTCTGCTATTGATTCCTTCTAGTGTATTTTTCATTTCAGTTATTGTATTGTTCATCTTTGTTTGTCCTTTAATTCTTCTAAGTCTTTGTTAAACATTTCTTGTATCTTCTCGATCTTTGCCTCCATTCTTTTTCTGAGGTGCTGGATCATCTTCATCATCATTATACCGAATTCTTTTTCTGGAAGGTTGCCTATCTCCACTTCATTTAGTTGTTTTTCTGGGGTTTTATCTTGTTCCTTCATCTGGTACATAGTCCTCTGCCTTTTCATTTTGTCTGTCTTTCTGTGAATGTGGTTTTCATTCCACAGGCTGCAGGATTGTAGTTCTTCTTGCTTCTCCTGTCTGTCCTCTGGTGGATGAGGGTATCTAAGAGGTTTGTGCAAGCTTCCTGATGGGAGGGACTGGTGGTGTGTAGAGTTGGGTGTTGCTCTGGTGGGCAAAGCTCTGTAAAACTTTAATCCACTTGTCTGCTGATGGGTGGGGCTGAGTTCCCTCCTTGTTAGTTGTTTGGCCTGAGGCGACCCAGCACTGGAACTTACAGGCTCTTTGGTGGGGCAACTGGCTGGTAGGCACATGCCAAGGAGTACTTCCCAGAACTTCTACTGCCAGTGTCCTTGGCCTTGCAGTGAGCCACAGCCACCCCCTGTTTCTGCAGGAGACCCTCCAACACTAGGGTCCCTCTGGTTCAGTCTCCTGTGGTGTCACTGCTCCTTCCCCCTGTGTCCTGATGTGCACACTACTTTGTGTGTGCCCTGCAAGAGTGGAGTCTCTTTTTCCCCCAGTCCTGTCAAAGTCCTGCAATCAAATCCCTCTAGGCTTCAAAGTCTGATTCTCTGAGAATTCCTCCTCCCGTTGCTGGACCCCTAGGTTGGAAGCCTGATGTGGGGCTCAGAACCTTCACTCCAGTGGGTGGACTTCTGTGGTATAAGTGTTCTCCAGTTTGTGAGTCACCCCCCCCCAGTGGTTATGGGATTTGATTTTATTGTGATTACACCCCTCCTACTGTCTCATTGCAGCTTCTCCTTTGTCTTTGGATGTGGGGTATCTCTTTTGGTGAGTTCCAGTGTCTTCCTGTCGATGACTGTTCAGCAGTTAGTTGTGATTCTGGTGCTCTCACAAGAGGGAGCTAACGCACATACTTCTACTCCGCCATCTTGAACAAATCTCCCAACCCATAGCCCTTATGAACACTTTGAAATATTAGAGTAACTAGAAAAATATATCAAATTGCTTGATAGCATTTGAAGATCTCATTATCCCGCTATTTATATCTTTCTTATGAGAGGGAGCAAGTTACCTCTGTGCCCCCTGCCAAGAATACTTAGGCATTACCCTGAGCTACACACAAGATGAGAATTCAGCATTTCTAATATTAGTTGTAGCAGAGAGCACAGTATCCTTCTTTTTTTTTTTTTTTAATCCTGGAAGTAGAAACAGTGATGCAGACAAGGACCGGTATGTGGGTGTCAAAAGTACAGGTCTAGGAATTTCACTCAAATTCTCGCCAATAATGCGTTAAGTACTGAACGCTGGAGGGATCCATTGTGATGTAAGAGGCTGAAGCCAAAAAAAGCCAGAATGATATTCTTAAGCCATTTCCCTTTCCTAAAAGTATATGGGTGGAAGCCCAGTAACAGGTAGGAAAATAGGGAGTTTTTATTGTTTGGGCTAAAACACTAACAGGGTGCAGAGAGATCAGCTAGTTGTGTCTATTCATATAGATTATATACAGGTTATGATATCTTTGCCCAAAGATGCAGAGAGACGAACCTAAAGCAAAAAGAGGTAGAAAATTGTCAGAAGATTTTACCTATTCAGAAAAAAACATATTGAATGTTTATTATTCTTCAGGTGTTCTTCTAGATTCTAGAGATACATAGTCCCTACTTGCTTACATATTCCATGAATTCCTTTTGTATGGAATGGTAGAAAGTAAGGTTTTAGAAAGAGGGGCAAAAATTTAAGGGCAGAAGTGACAGTAGCTGAAAGAAAACCAAAATCTCCCACATGGCATAACCCAGGATTTATAGTTGTTAACAGATTGAAGTTAGGCACCTTTTTCTTCAGGGGTTAAGCAGGTAATGAATGGCCAGTAAAATATCTTCATGGGTAGACAATGGTTTCATTCAATACTTGGAGGAGCTGAGTCGTGGGCATATAGTAAAGGTTGAAAGCAGGTAACTAACTTCCAAAATCTCTCTCAGGGCCTCCAGCCATTTGCTTTTATGACCTAGCTTCTGAGGATTTCCCTCATTCAAAAACCGATTGAAGGAAAGCAACATTTAGGAGGAGCAAAACCAAATACGTCAATACCATATCAAAGCAAATAACACGGAGATGAACCACAAACTATGAAAAGTGTTAGCCATGGGCTGAGGTAGACAGCCATCTATTTATTATTCTGTGGTATCTAGATCTTTTATGAATATGACCCCAGACCCTCGCTTGTCAAATTGCTTAGATAAGAGACACGATAATGATGAAGAGGGTTAAATGGTAAAATGCTAACCACTTGGACAGTTATCCTCACAATAGTCACACAGAAAGAAGCATAAACAAATGCTTTTGAGAGGCTGAGTTACACTAAATCAACAGGAATGTTTATAAAGACAATCCCAATTTTTAGTCTTTGAAGATATCAAAGTCAGATTTTGATGTTGATGTTCAGCTTAGTAACTTACTAGTGAGAATATCAGTAACAGTTATTCTCTTAAAAGCATTTTTATTAAAAAACTCAAGGTCTCCTGATATTTCTAAATTCAAATAATTGTTCACAATCAATTTTCTTTATACATTGTCATATCGATAATGGAATTCTTAATGGTGTTCTCTATGATTTTGAAGTTGTGTCTCTTTTTAAAAATATTTCTGTTCTTTTTTTTAAGAATTTTTTTGAACTTTTTAATCCATGACTGGATATCCTTTCTTATAGGTTTGTAAGATAATGTATGCATGTGATAAAGACTACAAATTCCATAAAAGAATATACAATGGAAAAATAAGCCGTGATTTATCCTTTACCCACAGTTCTCAGCTCTGATCCCTAGTTGAAACCATAATAATCTGATTCATGGATATCTACACTTCTCTATTTTCCTCAAAAATATATTTAGGGAATTATTTCATATCAGGCTTTAATAAGTCTCTTGAATTTGGAGAAAAGAAGAAATATGTTGAGACATTGGAAATAAATAATAATAGAGCAATATGAAAGGCATAAAATATTTAAAAGAAAGTTTTTTCTAAATGATAGCATGGTCTTGTTAATACATTGGTTTCACTATTTTCCTGCTTATTTGCTGTTTTGTGTGTCAAGTGGTTTGAATGCATAATTTTATCCAATGAACTTGTCTGTGTGAGTGTGTGTGTGTATGTGTGTGTGGCCAGCAGGGGTGGGTGGGGTGGGGAGTGGCAGGTTATTTAAAGTATTTTTACTCATATTATTAAAATTGGCTGATTCAAAGCAGAAACAATGTGGATTGATAAAGATCTGAATTTAGATCACTGAACAAATGATAAATGGATGCCAAAAAAAAAACAGATGATAGGGTTGCTTGGAATCAGAGATTTTGATGACCTGTGTTTATCTAACCAAGCCACTGAAGAATGGTTCCCTTTGGTAAAATGCCTAGTGCAGTCTATTTTTATGGCCTAAGAGATGGTACTTCTAACCACTTCACTTAATAGGCTGTTTCACAATCCATCTGATTGAATCATTTGGATATTGCTTCTCTGATAGTCAGCCTAACATTTTCTTTGCTTAATTTTATCTGACTTCTACTTTTACTCTTTTATCACATTATTCCAGAGAAATATGACTGGCAGGTTAATGGATGTAACTTGATGTATACCTTTAATTTGGGGCATTAAAATAATTAGGAAATTAAAGCCATACGATCATTTCTTATCTGTCCCATTAATTGCCTTAAATATTCCTATTATGATTTCACATTGGTCCCATGAGTAATGATATAAGGAAGGACTCATTATGTTATGAAAAAGAAACCTACACATTTATTAGATTTATACCTATGGGTCAAAGTCCATTGCAATGTTACCCCTGATTAATATTATTTTACTTCCCTGAGTTGCAATTATGCTTTGCATAATGGGTGATCAGGATTCAGTACAATAAAAGAGTCATGGAGTTCATGGTTGAACAAGTGGAATGTGATGAGTAATAGCTCTGAGGTCTAGAGTAATATTTAATATAGACTTCATTATTTTGCTAATGTATGTATCATTCTTTTTATCCAGAAATTAGGACATTATTAATGTTCAGTGACATCATGCCTCTTTTATCAAATAAAAGTACAAGACCTTTGCATGACATACTGAAGGAGTAAAAGCACCACGTTTCAATGCTGTTACATAAACTTCTACGTAATGAAAAGTTAAATTTTAATTTGAGTAAAAAAAAATGGATCATAAAATACACACATCTTTGCAATCCCTCCTTGCTAATCTGTTTCACTGATCAACAGAAAAGAGCCTCAAAACATATATTCATATTTCTTGTTTGTAATCTGGTTAGTCAACATCACTTCAGGAACATTTCTCTCCTTTAAGGAAACAGATGAGAGTAGTTGGGTGGCTATGGGAGCACTGGGTCCCCAAGGTACAGCTCTATTTTGCTGTTTGAGTTACTACACTCTTAGAAAATATGTTGGAATCCCAAGATAGAAGCAATTAAAAGAACATATTTAATTATTGGACAAGAGATAATTTATCCTCTATATATTACATCTTCTTTGTCAGGATATAATAATATAGCCAAAAATAAATCTAACCTTGTGAGGCATAGAATGGAGGTAGGATTCCTAGAAAACATTCCAAAAGAATCTCCCTATAGAAACTTAGAAAAGAATTAACCCTTGTTTTTCCACGTTTTCTCTATCTGGAGTTATTGGTGTCCTCTGACTGTACTTTTCAATCTACCATGTTCTCAGCCAGTCCAGATATAGTTAGAAAATAAATGGGCAACTTCAGATTCAGTGACTAATAGGGCAAGGAATTTATTGTACCTCTCTTTCTTATCTTGCAATCACTCCTACCTTTTCCTTACCCAGAAATCTAGTTCCTGCTATGGTCTGAACGTTTGTGTCCCCCCAATATTCATATGTTGAAATTCTCATACTCAACATGAAGTGATAAATTTAGAAGGTGTTTAATATCCTTCCAAAAGAGGCTCAAGAGAGAGCTCCTTTGCCCCTTCCATCGTATGAGAAAACTTGGAAAAATCTGCTACCTGGAAGGAAGACCTCACCTAACAATGCTGGTACCCTGATCTCAAACTTCTAGCCTCCAGAATTGTGAGAAATAAATTTCTATAGTTTATAAGATACCCAGTCTGGGGTATTTTGTTTTAGCATCCTGAATGGACTAAGACATTTCCTGTGGATGGCAACTCAGCAGTTAAACCCAGTTCCCCTTAGCAACAACACAGCTACCCATCCAGGCACTTTCTAATCTTCTACTCTGGAGTGTTAAATCTTGCTCCCTGTACCTCTAGTCATAGACATCCTTCTAATGAATAAAAATACTGCCAAAAAATTGTGTTATTTTTTACCTGAATGTTGCCTGTTCTTTAGAGCATTATTTTCCAGAGTTATTGCCTACCACATGGGACAACTTTAGCTTTCTGTAATTAGCAAAAATACACCTGAACTTTCTCTGCCCACTTAGGTATTTTTCACAAGAAGTCTCTGCTGTCCCTCAGGCACCTGCACTAATTAATTTCTTCCCACTCTCTCCTATCTAGGATGCCCAGCTTGTCTTATCTGGATACTCTCCTAGGATAACAAGAGTAGCATGCTCCTGATATTGAGATGGTGATTAGTGCTCATTTTCATTTAGCAAGTATTTTGCATGTCAAGGGCTTAGGATTTCCCCTAGAGCAGAATATTAGGGAGATCCCTAACTCACTATAGGCAATTGTTCAATTTCAGTGATGATTGATTTGAGTGGACATCAGCTTCTTGTCAAACAGAAAATCTTGGAATGGGCAAAAGCTATTGTCACAGTACTATATAATGTATTGACTATACTGGGATTCTTTTAAGAGTGAAAGGAAGAGGGACAAATGTTAAGCTTACAAGATGCCCAAGACATAAACCAGGTGATGTATTTGAAGAAGAAAAAAAAGTAAAACTGCCAAGATGGCTTTAACATTCCCCTCAGCTTGACTAAATTTTAGACAGGCTTCTTCCTGATTCTAGACCCCTCACCTTTTCTTAGAATATTTACTTTAGGAAATATAATTGCAAATTCTTTCTCTAACCCTTTGACATGTAAATCTTCTTCTAGCTTCTTGCCAGTTTTACAAACCAGGAATGTCTTTCTCAAGGACCTGGGAGCCATCCGTGTGAAATGTAATCATCAAGGAGATAGCATCCTTATCTCCTAGTCCCTGAGCGAGGGCAGGAGCCTAATCTAGATAAGGGATAATTACCAAACACAGATGGCCAAATAACACTGACCGCTTCCCACTCTATGTCCTCTAGTACTTTTCCATTAGCTCACCCCAGCTTTAAATTTCTGCTGCCATTTGTCCCAGTGGAGTTGAGTTCAATTTCTCTCCCCTACATCAACAGTCTTGAATACAGTCTTCCTTGACTGTTTCACTCTATCCAACGCAGTGTTTCTTTTATAAGACTCAGAGAAAAATAGACAACATGGTACTTTTGAGGAACAGAAGATGACCAGTATGGCTAGAACATGGAGAATTCAAAGGAGTGGTCAGTAGTTTTTATGTTGCTGGAGAACGCAGAGCAACTTTCATTTAGTGAGAATCTGTAGAGGAAATGATTCACTTTGATGTTTTTATCAAACTTCAATAACTTAAGCCCTAAACATCTGGTCCTGATGAATTATCTCTTTAATGCCAGGTTCCTCTAAACCATTGTTTTAAGTTTTAGCCACTTGCTCAACAACATAATTAAATTCTATAGAGCATAAGCTATGCTCATCACTGTGTATTAGAATGTAAAAAAAAAATTAAAGAAATGTTAATCTGATTTTGGAATTTTATATTAAAGTAAGGCATTTATTTGGCAATATTCAGAATGTACCTGCAATGAGAGACCTAAAAGACAGATATATTCAAGCTGAGGTTGTCAATTTCAATATTTTGGTATTCATACCTTTCCTACTGGTTAAGTCTCTTCAATTATTGGCCTCCTTTAAAACCTCTTCCTATTTATATATTTTTGATTACTCTGTATTTTTGTAGTTATATAATTGGCTCAACCTGATAGAAGCTAATAAAAGATTTCTTAGAGCAAATGTTATCTACATCTCATGACATCACTTTGACATCATTCACTAATACGGTAAGTAATCCAAATGGTTGCCTCCTTTGCCATATCCTCCTTTCTCTATTCTAAATATTTAGATGTGATCTATTTTTTTAAATTATTCATTTAGTGAAAATTTAGTGAAAATATGATACCATATTGAAAATGGTAAAGTACCATTGAGGAAGAGCCCAAAGAATTTTTCCCCTCAGCCTTACCCTATACTTCCCTGAAAAAAAATTAAAACGCTACTATGATTCTATGATTAGGCAGTTAAAAACAATGTACTCATTACCATAATAGAACAGGGAGATTTGCTTGTGAAAAAGAAAGGAGTTAAGCTATGATTCTCAACTCTGGTTTTACATAAGAGTCACAGGGGTTTTTTTACATACCCCAGAGCATGAGCCACATCTACAGAGATACAAATTTAATTGTTTTGTGGTAGAGCTAGGGTATCAAAATATACACTTCATATATATATTTTCTATGTCTCCAGGAGAATCTAATGTGCTGTCACAGTTGTGAAAACTGACTAAAGTTAGAGTCTATGCAGGTTGATCTCTCCTAGTATTTCTACTCTATTTCCAGTCTGGGAGGCATTGCAAAGAAAAAAAAAAATGGTGTTTTACTTCCTCCTTACTGACTGCTTCCACAGCAGGAAAGAGTGGGTAATATTATGGCATATATTTGGGGGCATATCTCAAACACTTATCTGAAAATAGTTCTGCTTTGTTTTGTTTTTCTAGCCTGTAATACCTCTCTGTCAGTTAGATTACCATGACTAAGTAAAAGGGTTTCTTGCTGTATTGTAGCCTATTTATTAAAGTTCTGTAAGTTACGTATGGCTAACATCTCTATAAGTAACATAATCTTTGCCAGCATCATTTTATGCACATAGATTTCTCCCATTTAGATGGGATGAACGGTTCAGAATATTTGTGACCCTGGAACCTTTGACCAAATATCATGTTGATGTCAACCTCCTCTAATACCATCACATAGATTTGCCTATATGAAAACATTTCTGCCTAAACAATTTATGCTCTAGGTGTGTGATAGGCACAATTTTAAAATAATTGAATAACATGATAACATGATACTAATAACAGCATTGGTAAAGTAACTATCAATACTAATAATTATTACTTATTATAGCTTCAACTTATTGAGGGCCTATGATGTTCCTAAACACATACTAGTCTCTTTACATTAATTTTCTCATTTAACCTTCACTATAAATCTATAAAACAAATATAATTAGACTCATTTTCAGATGATAAAATTAAGACTTAAATACTTTAGGAAACAGAGGTGAAATTTGAAATCATATTCTAAAATATGTGATGTTTTTATTACAGTAAATATTAAGTTAAGTATTAAAATTTCACTATAGTAAATATTAATAGCTACTGTGTATTGACTACCTATTATGTGTAATGCATTCAGTAGATTACTGATCCCCACATTACTGTTTTAAATTAGACATTAGTATTTATTATATATTACAGACAAAGAATAGGAGACATAGATATTTTATGTAAATTGCCCAAGGCCTCCTCACAATTTGGTTACAAATCTGGGTCTGCTGAATCCATAGTTTGTGGAGGAATACTGGCTTATTAAGAAAAAGGAATAGAAACAATTTTAGGAAGAGTGAGCAAACTATTGAATATATATGTGAAGACTGAAATTTAAAAGTAGTATGGTATAACTATGGCACTGGGCAGACATAAGAGAATGTAAAAAGATGAATAAGGAAACCATGTGATATCAAATTATATAAAGTTTTTTACATGTCATTCTTTCAAGCTTGAAAAACAAATATCAACGTTTATGGATCACTTTCCATGCCATATACTCTGCCAGATGCTTTATATAAGAAAATACAGTCCAACTCCTTGATTACATCACCCTCTTGAGCATTCACTTTATGAAATTATGTATTCTGTATTATACAATTAAAACCCTTTCACACAAAATAAAGAGTCAGTTTTTCCAATCTGTATATCTGGAGGAAGAAACACTAATCTGATGTCTTTTCTTTCAGGAGTCCAGAGAAGCTGAGCTCATAAAAAAGAAACATGTTTAGGCTTTCGATTCTTAGTAAATTTTGTTTAGGTGTTAACTAAACCATGAAAATGGAGAAAGAAGGAGTAGAGAGTGAACTAGAAGAGACTTCCATAGATGACAACACAGTTGAGAACCAGATCTGGTCCCAATCTAAAGTATTACAGCATTAAGCAAAGATCAGGATCAAGTTTACCTATGAGACATAAAACTCAAGAAGAACCAGATCTCTCCATTCTCAGAAAATCCTGTCAAATTTTATACTGGAACATGACTAACGAAGAATTTACCAAGATTATGAGGTTTTAGAGCACAGGGGTTACTCCTTAATGTCTTTTGTTATTCCCTCAACATACTTTCTATATTGTTTTATATTCAACTAATTATAGAAGGAAGCTGAAAAAGGACCATTGTTTTTAACTTTCTCTTTAGCATTAAGGAGTGACTAACCAGATAATCTCTAATAAGACCCTTCCCTGAGCACCCCATACAAGCAGGTATACTCCCTTAATCTTTGTATTATTCTCTATCACTAGTGCCTATTGTTTTCTTCACACCATTTATAAGTATACATTTATTTATTTATTTATTTTTCTTGCTTAATACCTATTTTCCCCACTAGAAACCAGCTCTATAGAGCTGAGGAGCAAGTCCTTTGGTTCATCAATGTGCCTAGCAGTCGACTTGAATTTAGAGATGTTCAATAAAATGTCTTGAATGGGTTATCAATCAGTCACCCCCAACATATATTCCCTCTATATTCCCCAAACATTAAAGTAGATATGAAACAGTTTTTAATGGTGCAATAAATGGATAAATGTAATAAAATGCCTAAGTAATGCATATACCAATAAAAAGAAAAAAGTGAGACTTAAGAGCGATCAAGCCATTATCAGCACAACATGCAAAATATGTTTATTTCTTTTATTACTATTGTTATTATTCCACTAACCAGAAGAGTTAAAAATGATTTTTGAATTCATTTAACTGACTCCTAAGTAACCGCTCACAAGTAAATTTAATCTGCTCTTGCACTCCTGCCAAAATTGGGGAAAGTTTTAGCACTAGAAGCTAAAAAAAAAATTGCTATCAAAAGAATAGGAGCTGAGAAATTAGTGCTTGAAAATGCAGAAGTAACCATACTAAGGAAAGACATCAAGTCTCCTCCAAATGAAGCACTAAATCATTGTAAAATAAGAAACTAAAGAAGATCCTCACAGGATAATTGAAAGCTGGTTACAGAAACTTGACCCATAACCACAATCCTAACTCAGTTTCATCAAGCCCAAAAATGAAAAAAAAATTTTAAAAAGCTAATAATAGAATACAAATACCAATACTCATAATGTTACTACTACCACTAATAGTTATAATGAAAATAACAGCTCTCTTATATTGATTCTTTCCTATGTTACAGTCATTGTAAAACTTATGTATTAGATTATTTATAACTTAGCAACAACTATGAAATAGGTGCTATTATCAGTAATATGTTTAAAAAAAAAAAAGTTGCACAAAGAGGTAAAATAATTTGCCTAAGCTCTCACAGGCAGTAACTCAAGACCAAAGTTAAACCTAGGTAATGCCAATTCCTCTCAGGCTGAATTGATGTCAAAAATATATTCCAACCAGCCCTTCAGCTTAAGACCTGGCAGAAGGATATAGATTAAAATGTGGTAAAAATTCGGGGAATTGATTTTTCTAGAGAACATATTTTTTGTTTTGACAGTGAGTTCTTAGATATAACAAAAAAATACATGATCTAGAAAAGAAAACATTGATAAGTTGGACTTTATTAAAAACTTCTGTACTATGAAAGACACTATTAAGGGAATAAAAAAGAAAAGCTATAGACTGAGAGAAAATATTTGCAAAACACATATAAAATGGAGGACTTCTATCTAAAATATACAAAGGACCCTTAAACTTCAATAAAAAGAAAATAAACAATCTAATTTAAAATGAACAAAAGATCTGAACAGACACATCACCAAATAAGATATACAGATGGCATAGAAGCTTATGAAAAGATTCTCAACATAATTTATCATTAGGAAATTATAAAATAAAGCAATAATGAGATATTACTGCATACCTATTAGAATGGATACACCAAATACAAAATAATAGTAGAGAGGATGTGGAGCAACAGGAACTCTCATTCATTGCTGGTGGGAAAGCACAATGGTATAGCCACTTTAGGGTATACTTTGGCAGTCACTTTAAAATCTAAATATATTTCTACCATAAAATCCAGCAATTGAGATAATACTCTACTGATTTGAAAAGGTATGGCCACACAAAAACCTGTATGTGAATGTTTATAGAACCTATATTCATAATTGTCAAAAACTGAAAGCAAGTGAGATATCCTTCAGTAGGTGAATGGATAGACAAACTGTGGTACAACCATATAATGGAATATTATCAACAATAAAAAGAAATGAACTATCAATCCACAAAAAGACATGGGGGGACCTAAAATGCATATCACTAAGTGAAAGAAGCCAGTCTGAAAAAGCCTTATGCTGTATAACTTCAATTACATTATGAACTTCAATTTGCATTATGGGAAATGCAAAATTATAGAGACAAAAAAAATCAGTGGTTGCTAGTGGCTTAGGGTAAAACTAGCTAAGCATGGGGACTTTGGGGGGCAGTTAAACTATTCTGTACAATATTCTAATGGTATATATTTTACCTTAAGCATTTGTCAAAACCCATAGATTTTTACACTACAAAGAATGAACTTTAATCTATGTAAATTAAAAAATTATTTAGAAGATGATTAGGGGATCCCAGGAAGGAATGTACACTGTGACAGGAGATTCTAACTGTATTACAAATATATAAACAACTTCAGTGAAGAGAACTGGGGAAAAAATTGCTAATTCAAGTAACCTTGGCTATAAGTAGACTCTATGAAAATTAAGTCAAAAGGAATCACATATAATCTCTGTATTTTAGTTGAAAAAGTTGCTTCCCACGGGGGTACAAGTTATCAATTCTGATATTGTTATATAAGTACACAAAATCTGAACAATTAACAAAATGCCTGGCCAAACTGAGAGCCAGGTTCTCACTGTAGGAGTGGGAATTTACAGACAAGCAAGGGAAGGAGGCTAGGATGACCCATATGGTAATGGACTAGAGTTGAAACATCAGTATGAACTGATGTTTAGTTTAATATAAATGCAGATGAGTATATAAAGAAACAGTCATAGATGAGAATATTTACACACACAGACAAATACCTGCATATTCATATTTCCTTGCTCTGTCAGATGAGACTGCCTAGAAGCAATGGCACTCCAGTAGCAAAGAACACACCTAGCAACCAGATTTTGCTCTCTAATATCATTCTCCAGTAAAAGGAAACAGAAGTCTTTAGAGAAATGGCTGATTCTAAACTGGGGCAGGAAATATACAAGATGAACTTGGAGCATTGTAGTGCCAGAAAGTAAGGAAGGTCTCAAAACAAAAACAGTGAAACTTACTTTGATGGGAATATGTCAGAGGGACACAGGAGCCAACTGAAAGAGCTCCCAATAGTCAAAGCTGGTACAAGTTGAGTGACAAAATAAAGTAATTTTGGACTATAATCCAAATTATGAAATAAATATCCATAATCCATACTTATATAAATAAATCATAAATAAATTACTGGGTAAATAAAAAATGGAGAAGAAGAGACAAACTTCCCTTGGAGAAAAATTCCAAATAATTGATATACATACTCTATACTTGAGAATGAGAAGCATAAATCCAAATTTATAAAGTGTGGACTTCACATTGTGACTTCTTCCAAAGAGTACAAAATGAAAAGTGGATAAAAGATTAACTTCATAGCAATAAAACCTGACAAACACTACCTCAACCAGCTGATCAAGGTCAATATCAAAAGTAATAAATCATGTTGCCAGTATGATCCCTTGATATGATGTGATGAAAACAGCACTTTAGTTATGTGGTCTTCCTCCCCAAACCCATAACTTTAATCTAATCATGAGAAAAACATCAGACAAATCCCAATAGAAGGTGTCCTACAAAATGCTTGACAAGTAATTCTCAAACGTATCAAGGTCTTCAAAAACAAGGGAAGTCTGAGAAAAACTGCCCAGAGGAGCTTAGAGACATGACAAGTAAATACCAGGTGGTATCCTGGATGGGATCCTACAACAAAAAAAGAATTTATTGCTATGTAAAAACTAAAGAAATCAAAATAAAGTATGGACTTTTGTTAATAACAATGTATCAGTGTTGGTTTATTCTTTGTAACAAATGAACCATACCAAGGTTTGATATTAATTATAAGAGAAAATGGGTGAGAGGGTATTTGGAGACTCACTGTACTAAATCCTTCATTATTTTGTAAATTTAAAACCATCCTAAAATACAGTCTTTAAAAAACCAACATTTTATGTCAGAGAAGCAGTTCCTTTATATCCACTTAATTCACCTGTCCACATTCAGCAAAACCAGAATGGCCTTGGAGGATGGCAGTAGACTACTTCACTCGAACAAGAAGTAGCACCAATCATAGCCACCATGACAAATGTGGAATCTTTGCTAGAGCAGATTAATATATTATGTAGCCACTGTTCTGGAAAACGCATTCTTGTTCATCCTTTTACGAAATAAAATTAGTAATGGTTTGCATGCAGTTAGAATAAATGACAGTATGCATTTAGTTTTGGAACAAGGTTCTATTAACTCTCCCATCCTAAGGCATAATACAGTCTGAAGAGATCTGAATTATCCGAATATTCTTGTATTAGTTTCCTGTGGCTGCCACAAATTATCACAAAATTGGTGGCTTAAAACCACAGAAATCCATTCTTTCTTAGTTCTGGAGCCCAGATATCTGAAATCAAGATGTAGGAAGGACCGTGCTCACTTCACAAGCTCCAGAGGACAATCTGTTCCTTAACTCTTCTAGCTTCCAGAGGCTGTTGGCATTCCTTGGCTTGTGGCCATATCTCTTTGCTCTATCTTCATATCATCTTCTATGCTGATGAATACTCCTTTGTCCTCTCTTATAAAGATACATATAATTGTATTTAGGATAATCTCTTGATATATGTATTGTACATATATCTATAAGAGATTATTAAATTCATCAGAATAAATCATTTTGAAGAGAGAAAACGGAGATGAGGTGCAGTGGGGGAGAGAGACAGAGAACAGACATTGTAAAGAGAAAAGGAAATCAATGAATGAATACTGGAAATTTTCTAACTTTAGGAATTAGGGCAAGAAAGAAAACGAAGAGCTGGTTTCCACCTTTTGCAAAACAAAAAGCTTAGATTAGTTTTCTGTTAAAAGAGCTAGATGGAAGAACTAATAGAAAAAATAATATGACCATCCAAAAGCCAAAATTCAAAACTCCAGAAGCTAAGAAGGAGTGTGTGCGATATAAATGTGCTTGTATAAAAATAAAATCTACAGAAAATTACACCACCTGAACTCCTCCAAGATTGCTTTAGCTAAATATTCCATGACTTATAAAAAGAATGTAAAGAATGGGCATTTCAATGTGAGGCAAAAAAAAAAAGGTTTTGTTTTTGCATTTATAATTAAAACCTGGCATTTCTTAGTATTTTGAATAAATCTGAAGAAAAGACCCTAAAAATATTTAATTATCTATTTTCAAATTTGTTGAGAAACAGCTTATTTTCTTCCATCTATGCCTGCATAATTCACTTTTACAGTCATTATGAAGTCCCTATTTATACATCCATTTTATTAGGACTCCACTATATTTTAATCTTCAGAATAGACTAGAAACATTTACAGATTCAAATTCTCATAAGCATGTTTAAATCTATTTGTTCTTGTGTAAAATTGTATATTTTCTCCTATTTCCTCTCTTTCTAATAAGATTTCTTGGGTAATGAAACTTTTATGCTTCGGTGTTTTAATTTTGCATTTATTCAGTGAAATCATTTTGAAAGTACTGGTGTATAGTTAGGCTAATTAATGCATCTAGAAGTTATTATTACTATTTTCTAAATCTCCCTACCAGGATCAAAAGAGGGTCCTCTTTTCTCCAAACACATCCCAAATCTCTTTCCTGCTTTTCACCATAGCGTTTATAAATACATATTTTATTTATTTAATATTATGTTGGCTATCCGTTCCACTAGAAAGCAGGCTCTATGAGAACAGAACAGTTTTGTTCCCTACAACAGTACTTAGAACAGAGCCTAGCTTGAGTTAAGCATTTCATAAATACATGTTGAATGAATGAATAAATGTACTTCTGCCATATATTTGAAAGTAGTTCCATGCTAAATTCACTTTTCTTGCTTTATGGAGAATCTTGTACCATTACTATGGAAATTTTTCCAAATTCAATTAATGTTAAATAATGGGTTTTGACAAAAAGGACTGCAAATACTAATTTTATTAATAAATTTCTCTTATATATATAAAACATTAATTTAAATTTGAGAGAATTAATTTTCTAATGTAAATTTAATTTACATAAAGTTTAAGGAAATAAGTACACTTAAGCTAATGGGCAGAAGACCTAAATAGACATTTCTCCAAAGGAGATATACAGATTGCCAACAAACACATGAAAGGATGCTCAATATCACTAATCATTAGAGAAATGCAAGTCAAAACTACAATGAGGTATCACCTCACACCAGTCAGAATGGTCATCATCAAAAAATCTACAAACATGGGCTTCCCTGGTGGCACAGTGGTTGAGAATCTGCCTGCCAATGCAGGGGACACGGGTTCGAGCCCTGGTCTGGGAAGATCCCACATGCCGCGGAGCAGCTGGGCCCGTGAGCCACAATTACTGAGCCTGCGCGTCTGGAGCCTGTGCTGTGCAACAAGAGAGTCCGCGATAGTGAGAGGCCCACACTGCGATGAAGAGTGGCCCCCGCTTGCCACAATTAGAGAAAGCCCTCGCACAGAAACAAAGACCCAACACAGCCAAAAAACAAAAACAAAAAATCTACAAACAATAAATGCTGGAGAGGGTGTGGAGAAAAGGGAACCCTCTTGCACTGTTGGTGGGAATGTAAATTGATACAGCCACTATGGAGAACAGTATGGAGGTTCCTTAAATACTAAAAATAGAACTACCATACAACCCAGCAATCCCACTACTGGGCATACACTCTGAGAAAACCATAATTCAAAAAGAGTCATGCACCACAATGTTCATTGCAGCTCTATTTACAATAGCCAGGACATGGAAGCAACCTAAGTGTCCATCGACAGATGAATGGATAAAGAAGATGTGGCACATATATACAATGGAATATTACTCAGCCCTAAAAAGAAACAAAATTGAGTTATTTGTAGTGAGGTGGATGGACATAGTCTGTCATACAGAGTGAAGTAAGTCAGAAAGAGAAAAACAAATACCGTATGCTAACACATATATATGGAATCTTAAAAAAAAAATGGTTCTGAGGAACCTGGGGGCAGGACAGGAATAAAGACACAGACGTAGAGAATGGACTTGAGGACGTAGGGAGGGGGAAGGGTAAACTGGGACGAAGTGAGAGAGTGGCATGGACATATATACACTACCAAATGTAAAATAGCTAGTGAAAGCAGCCGCATAGCACAGGGAAATCAGTTTGTGACCAGCTAGAGGGGTGGGATAGGGATGGTGGGAGGGAGACGCAAGAGACAGGGGATATGGGGATATATGTATATGTATAGCTGATTCACTTTGTTGTAAAGCAGGAACTGACACACCACTGTAAAGCAATTATACTCCAATAAAGATGTTAAAAAAGAAAAAGGAACACTTAAACTGCAGCATACAAAAGTTATTTGAATAAGTAAAACCACATTCTCTAAGTATCATAAATTAGCTTTCATTCATGGCTTACCACAATCAAAATTATAACATTCATTAGATTAAAGGATCCCTCCTTTGTTCTGAGTTTTATTTTTTGGCCAAAAAGAAAATAATAAGGTTTTGTTAGATATTAGTTCTCATAATTTATACACTTAAAAAATTTAATATATTCTTGCACATGTGTTTAATTGCCCTGGGCAGCAGTTTACACTTCAACTAACTTCTCTTATTCTAGACTTTTCAGTTTAGTTGAGGTAGCAGGTAGACTAAATGAATGGGGATATAGAAGTCACTGATTATACTTAGTTAATTTATAGTATAATATAAATGAGCCTCAGGTGCATTTTAATCTAAGGTTCCCTAAGATCCTGACCAAAGTACCAAACGGCACACTAGAGAGCTGCCTCTCAATGTCCCAGATCTCAAATTCTTTATGTCCCAAACTGAACTCACTAATTTTGTTTCCTTACACCACTGCAACTCTGCCCTCCTCCTGTATTTCCTGTATTACCAACCAGGTAACAACTCAGACTAGAAACTTAAAAATCATAGTCAGTTCTTTCTTTCACCCCTTCTGGAGCCAAATTATCATACTGGTTTTATCTATGAACACTGTTTTAAACTATTTTTACTCTCTACGTCATCTGCCACTGAACCAGTCCTCAGTTTTTGCCAGAACAATCGCAGTGACCACCTAACTCATTTTCCTACTTTAATTTTCTCACCATTCCTAAATTATCCTCCACACTGCCTAAAGATGCATTTTTCCAAAATGAATGTCTCAGCAGGCCATGCCCCTGCCTGAAATCTTAAACGGGTTCCTGGTTGCCTACCGGAAATTCAAAATCGATGGTATACCAGGTAAATAAATCCTTCACAATTTCAGCCGAGATAATCTTTCTACATTACTACTGTCTGCCTCTGTATGCTAAGCATCTTCACACAGAATTCTCTGTCATAGGCATAGTTCCTTTGCACTGAATATCTTTCTTTTCTCATCGTGCTTAGGATCCTTTTCAGTCAGTATAAATATCATCATTCCTTAAATACCTCCTGCAATTCTCCCCGAATTATTTCAACCACTTCGCTCCTGTAGTAATCTTCTATGTATCTTTATTTTATATTGTATTAAAGTGCACTGTAATTCTGAGTCAATGTGTCTGTTCTACTAGGCCAAGAATGGCAGTCTATCTTTGTTTTCTACATGACTAGTATAGTGCATGGCACACAGATATTATGTAGTGAATATTTCATTTTGGTTATTGTATTTTTCAATCTAGAATTTTCATTTGATTTTTTAATATTTTCTATCTTTTTATTGATACTCTCTGATGAGACATTGCAACTGCACCTTCCTTTACTTCTTTAGGCATGGTTTTCTTTAGTTCTTTGCACTTATTTATACTATATTCCTCAAAATGTTTTGTCTGACATCTGGTCCCTCTCAAAGGCAATTTGTACTTTCTACGTTTTTCCCCCTGGGTGTGGATCACACTTTTCTGTTTCTTTCTTGTCTCATAATGTTTTTGTTGAAAACTGGACATTTTAGACAATACATTATAGCAACTTTGGATTCTTACATCTCTCCTCACCTCAGGGCTTGCCATTCTTTGCTTGTCTATTTGTGTAACGCCTACCTCAATTATTTCAGTAAGGTCTATTACCTCTTCTGTTTGCAATCTGATACCATTCCCCAGAGGGTGCAGCCTTGGACATGCATACAGTCATGTGAAATTTATTAGACTTTCTTGAATAAATGTTTCTCTATTGTCTGTATGCCCTTAGGATAATTTCTAGAGACTACATGCTTGGGATTTTTGGTAATAATTTTAACTAATTATGATTGCTTTTCTAGGGAAAATGGTCACAAAGCTCCTTATGGTACCTTTTCAGGTACCATATTTTCTATATTCTATTAATTTTTAATAGGAGCATATTTTCTATATTATATTAATTTATAAGAAAATCAGGAACATATTTTCTATATTATATTAATTTATAACAAAAATCTTTGAGTATTTTAATGATAAAAATGCATTTATGTTTTAATTTTCCAGAAAACTGAGACGTAGAAAACTTACCAGACCTATAGGAATTAATATATAAAAGTATTTTTTAACTGGTGAGATTATATAGTAAATCCTACTGAATCTTAAATATTTAATTTGCTACATGATCTTTGGATTTGAGTATTTGCTCTGTCTTGGAATTACTAATTAAGTAGCTTTTCATTCAATATACTGAAATGACAATAGTATGGACATTGGGTTATTAAAGATGAGAGATGCATCTTATATTTATTTTATTCTGTTTTTTTTAAACATCTTTATTGGAGTATAATTGCTTTACAATGGAGGGTTAGTTTCTGCTTTATAACAAGGTGAATCAGTTTTACATATACATATGTCCCCATATCTCTTCCCTCTTGCATCTCCCTCCCTCCCACCCTCCCTATCCCACCCCTCTAGGTGGTCACAAAGCACCGAGCTGATCTCCCTGTGCTATGCAGCTTCTTTCCCACTAGCTATCTGTTTTATGTTTGGTAGTGTATATATGTCCATGCCACTCTCTCACTTTATCCCAGCTTACCCTTCCCCCTGCCCGTATCCTCAAGTCCATTCTCTAGTAGGTCTGTATCTTTATTCCCGTCTTGCCCCTAGGTTCTTCATGACTTGGTTTTTTTTTTTTTTTTTTTTTTTTTTTAGATTCCATATATATGTGTTAGCATATAGTATTTGCTTTTCTCTTTCTGACTTACTTCACTTTGTATGACAGATTCTAGGTCCATCCACCTCACTACAAATAACTCACTTTTGTTTCTTTTTATGGCTGAGTAATATCTGTCTTGGTGTTATAGAAATGTATGATCACTATGTATTATCAATGAATGAAAATGATGAAACAATACCAAACATGAATTTAGATTTAACAGTCCCCAGCTTTGACAAGGATCCAATATCTAGTTTTTGAAATAAAAACAGAGTAATGGAGCATGTTCAGATGCAACAGCATAGTTTATAGAAAGGCATATTTGAGAGTTAAATTCCATGGGCAAGTAAAAAATCAAGTCTGGTCAAAGATAATAAAGAAATAAGACCAGTATCTAGGACCAGTAGATGGCTGAAAATGAATTATCACATTATTGTGTCCAGTGTAGAACCCAAACTTCACAAAATGACCAGTATGGCTAAGATCGGGTAAAACCACATGGTTAGCAAGGTGTTGAAAAACAGAGGCCTTGTATTAGTTACATAACTGCCTGTACTTAAGAACAGCTGCCCTGAAAGAACAAATGCCTTCATTCCCATTAACCAACTCTCAGTCTCCATTATAAGTCTACTATATCCTAGCCCACAGACCAGACCCTCATCTTGTACATTATTTTGTACAGCCCAGGGGACTAGCATAGTTTTACTTATATAACAAAATAGTATTTCCTAAAGTGTATTCCATGGGACACTAGTCACATAATTCAGTAGTTGCAAAAGGCTTATTTTTTGAAAATAAGATTGAGAAACCTCATACATTATAGCCTATCTCTAAGAGATTAAAAATCTACACAGGTATATTGTTTGCTCTCATACAAATTCTACAATAGAAGGAGCCTATTTTGTTGTATTTTAATAAATATCTTCCATAGTCTGTTGACTACAATGCTCTTTTTATGTAGCAAATATTAAAATCTCTAGAATATCTCCTGTGCATAGTTTGGAAAAACTTGGTTGGATACATTGAATACTGAATATATGTTTGGCCATTTCATTCATTGATTAAAAATTATTTATTGAATGTCTGCATTGTATGAAACACTGTAAGGGGCACTGAGTATATAATGAATGGCATATTAACTTGAAGAGTGTTCTATTATTATACAAATAAGATCATAATTTCTTCATCTATTCTCTTATAGAATGAAATTTAAATATTTTCTATTGACTCTTCTTAACAAAGAACAAGACTTTCAAAATGATTTTATGAAAGCTGTAAAGAATATAAAGCTGTCAATATAAAATTAAAATTAGAATCTGAACATGTTTTACTATACACACACTTGTTAGGCACTTATTTTATCATTACAGTTAACAGAAGAAAACTACTTGCATTAAACTAGAAATATTTCTGATTCAGGGATCAAAGTGCCCTTTATAGCTAAGAAAGAGAAGCAAAAGAGAAGCAGAAGAATTTAAGACAATTCTTGATAATACTTTAGAGTCTGAAAAGAAAATTTAGGAAACCCAAGGTCACATATTAGTATGGCCAAATAATAAAAGATATAGTTTCTATCTTCAATGCAGTTTACTAAAATGCTTCTCTAAATTTTGCTTGTATGAACAGATTGTTGTTATTAGAAAAAGCATAAACAGAAAAGTGTTTACTACAAATCACACTACAAAAGGACATCCAAGTTAAATATATTTTAGTTTATGTACATTGCATATAATTTCATAGTGTTTTTTCATGGTGTAAACACTTAATACCAGCCAGGGTGGTGATATACAATCCTATAGAGCATTCCTGCAATCCAAACTGCCTGTCTGCTAGACAGTCAGGTGATTTGATATCTTACAGAGAAAGCAATTGAATGCTGTCCCCAAAAACCCTATGTGTCAAGGATAACCACATTTAGAATTGAGTGATCAATTCTAGTTCCATCTACACTTATGGGACTTGTAGTTAAAACTATTCTCTCAACCCTTTTTTTCCCCCTGAAAAATATATTGAATTAGGTGATAAAACAGATCTTAGCCATCACATTCTCTAACTTATTCAATAATGTCCACCAATGTTTACCTGTATTTCCCTTGCCTTACAACATTTATCTCTTATCTTTAGTTGATATTCTGAGTCTGTACAAACTTGCTGTTGTTTAATCTGTTAGTGTTGCACCTGAAGGCAGACCACAGTGATGCATTTGGTGTCAAGATATTTGACTAGCTCATGAATATCACCAAATGATAGGAATTCACAAGCAGAAGCTAGAATGAAACTTCCTGAGACAAACATTTTGGAATTATATTATGAAAGTTGATGTGTCAAGATATTCATCTGAGACTCTCCCTGGTTGCACTGGTTATAGGAAGAGTCTAAAATTGGGGGAGGACTGTTGAATACTGCAATGCAGTATGACAATTTAATCTGTCATACGGGAGCCTTTTGGGTGCATATTTTTAAGCTATGTCCTATGATGTCTCAAGCATGGTGACATAAAAAATAAGTAACTAGGAGAAATAATGTCAATAAGATGGCTGAATAAGATGTTTCTTGATATCTCTCCTCAACAACAATTTGGTACTCATCTAAGGATAAAAGTGTCTTTGTGGGAGTTAAGGGATCCAGTTAGGAGACTGTGAAACACTGTTGAAGTCCAAGAATAAGGAGAGACATTTTGAGAAGGTAGATCTGCACCCAGAGAGCTGACTCACTGACTGTGGTCCTGATTATAGACCAGGACAATTCCATATTCATGAAGAGTCAGCTACAGCAATGACTGGCTTTGGTTCTGTCAACAGCACCATACAAGGGACCTAGGAGAAATTTCAACCACTCATGCATTGAGTAATAAGCAGACAGACCTCCATCCTGGCTCTGGACCCTGAAGGGTCTGGCTCTAGCCCTTCTCATCTGCAGTCCAGGAACTTCAGGAGAACCCTGAATTAGACAATCATGTACAGATGAGAGAGCCTTTGAGGATGTCCCAAAGTCCAGTGGAGACGTTCCAACATATTATTGGAGCAAAATATGAAATTGGACACATTCATGAGGGTAAGAGATTCAGTTTGACTTTAACCAATTCATCCCTCCCCCAAGGCGGCACAGCTCAGTGCCCAAGAAGCCCTTCTCAGACTGTGATTTGTCCTGCTGGTAGAAAGTGAGAATGTATGAGTGAGCACCCAGTTTCCCCAGCTGTGTGGGAAGCTGCCCAAAAGGCCCATTTCTCTCTCTCTCCCTGTCCAGGGTCCTGAACAGTGAGCTGCACAACTGAGGGACAGTGAGCATCTGGGCTTGAAATGGAAAGTATTAAAGGCACACAGATGCTACAAACTACATTAGGAACTCCACTGGGAGGCTCACCCACAAGCCACTGAGCATGCCTCACCTGCAGATCCCCTGGCTGGCCCATAGGCACCTCCAGCACTCTGCGATTTTCATGCAAACACACTTCTACCCCATGGCCAACTCGCTGAGCATGGTCCTAACAGCAGCAAAAGTGAGCTTCTGTAGATAGCTAGTGAGCATGCACAGAAAGCCAGCCAAATCTTCAGGTCTGGGAAAGACTGCCCTTGGAAAACCAAAAGGGAGATTTTCAGCACCTGGCTGGCTCTGGAAGATCAAGAAAAGTCATACACGCTTAAGAATTCTGCCACAAGAGGGAGCAAGAAGTGTGCAGCAGGCATATTCAGAGAAGGACTGAGAAAGACTCAGAATCCCTAGCAGGACTGACAGAAGGTATTCCTTTCCCAAAGTCAGTCAGTAAAGACTGGAGATGACTGCTACTTAAAAAGCAAAGACACTAGTGCAAAACTTCAATAAACATGAAAAATTAAAAAAAATAACACCACCAAAGGCACACAATAATTCTGCAATTACAGATCCCATATACACAGCGATCTGTGATTTACCTGATAAAAATATCAAAATACCTATTTTAAGGAAGCTCAATGAGCTATAAGAAAACAGAGAGACAATTAAATGAATAAAGTCAGTAAAACAAGAAATAAGCAAAATGAGAAGCTTAACAAATAGAAATCTTAAAAAGAAGCTAACAGAAATTCTGAAGCTGAAGAATACAATGAATGAAATGAAAAGTGCAATAGAGAGCATCAACAACAGAATGGATCAAAGAAGAAAAAAATATGTAAATTAGTAGGCAGACCTTTGAAATTATTCAGTCATAGGAGAACAGACTGAAAAAATAAAACAAGAGCACAGAAAGCCTACATAGTCTAGGGCATATCATTAAAAAAAGCAATCTAAGAATTATTGGAGTCCCAGAAGGAGGAGTGGGAGGCAGAAAGCTTCTTTAAAGAAATAACGGCTGTGAATTTCCTCAAACTGGGAAAAATTTGAACATCAAAGTTCATGAAGCTCATAGGTCCCCAAACTCAAAGAGATCTTCTCCAAGACACATTATAATAAAACTATTAAAATCGAAGAAAAAGAGAGAATATTAAAAGCAGCTAGAGAAAAGAAGCTTGTAACTTACAAGGGAACCCTAATAAGGCTGTCAATTAATTTCTCAGCAGAAAACTTACAGGCAATGAGTGGGATAATATATTCAAAATGCTGAAAGAAAAAAATGACAACCAAGAATACTCTATCCTTCAAAGTTATCCTTAAAAAATGAAGGACAGATAATGACTTTCTCAGACAAATAAAAGCTGAGAGAGTTTACCACCTCTATACTAGCCTTGCAAGAAATTCTGAAAGGAGTTCTTCAAGCTGAAATGAAAGAATACTAATTAGTAATATGAAAACGTGAAAATGTACAAAACACTGGTAAAGGTAAGTGTATAGTCAAATGCAGAATGCTCTAATACTGTAATATGGAGGTATGTTAACCACTTAACTCTAGTATAAAAGTTAAATGACAAAAGTATTAAGAATAATTATAGCTACAATAATTTGCTAATCAATACACAATATAAAAAGAGGTAAATTGGGACATTGGACACATAAAAGGGGGAAGTAAAGGTTAGAGTTTTTGTACGCGATCAATTAAGTTATCAGCATAAAATTGTTATATCTATGTTTTATGTAAGCCTCGTGTTAACCACAAAATAAAAACCTGCAATTGAAAAAAAAAATAATGAGAAGGGAATCAAGGCATATGAATATACAAGATCATCAATTCACAAAGGAAGACAACAAAAGAGGAAGAAAGAAACACAGGAACTTATATTCATCCAGAAAACATTAGTAGTTCACACATATCAATAATTACTCTAAATGTAAATGGATTAAACATTCCAATCAAACAGCATAGAGTAGCTGAATGTATTAACACACACACACACACACACACACACACACAAAAACAAGCCCCAATTATAAGCTGCCTACAAGAGACTCATTCAGCTTCAAGGACATACATAAGTTCAAAGTGAAGGGATGGAGAAAGATATCCCATGAAAATGGAAACCAAAAGAAAGCTGGAGTAGCTAAACTAGTACCAAATAAAATAAATAACTGAGGCAGAAGAATGGATAAGTGACCTGGAAGATAAAATAGTGGAAATAACTACTGCAGAGCAGAATAAAGAAAAAAGAATGAAAAGAATTGAGGACAGTCTCAGAGACCTCTGGGACAACATTAAACGCACCAACATTAGAATTATAGGGGTTCCAGAAGAAGAAGAGAAAAAGAAAGGGACTGAGAAAATATTTGAAGAGATTATATTTGAAAACTTCCCTAATATGGGAAAGGAAATAGTTAATCAAGTCCAGGAAGCACAGAGAGTCCCATACAGGATAAATCCAAGGAGAAACATGCCAAGACACATACTAATCAAACTATCAAAAATTAAATACAAAGAAAAAATATTAAAAGCAGCAAGGGAAAAACAACAAATAACACACAAGGGAATCCCCATAACCATAAGGTTAACAGTTGATGTTTCAGCAGAAACTCTGCAAGCCAGAAGGGAGTGGCAGGACATATTTAAAGTGATGAAGGAGAAAAACCTACAATCAAGGTTACTCTACCCAGCAAGGATCTCATTCAGATTTGACGGAGAAATTAAAACATTCACAGACAAGCAAGGGCTAAGAGAATTCAGCACCACCAAACCAGCTTTACAACAAATGCTAAAGGAACTTCTCTAGGCAGGAAACACAAGAGAAGGAAAAGACCTACAATAACAAACCCAAAACAATTAAGAAAATGGTGATAGGAACATACATATTGATAATTACCTTAAATGTAAATGGATTAAATGCTCCAACCAAAAGACAAAGACTGCCTGAATGAATACAAAAACAAGACCCGTATATATGCTGTCTACAAGAGACCCACCTCAGACCTAGGGACACATACAGACTGAATGCGAGGGGATGGAAAAAGATATTCCATGCAAATGGAAATCAAAAGAAAGCTGGTGTAGCAATTCTCATATCAAACAAAATAGACTTTAAAACAAAGACTATTACAAGAGACAAAGAAGGACACTACATAATGATCAAGGGATCAATCCAAGAAGAAGATATATCAATTGTAAATATTTATGCACCCAACATAGGAGCCCCTCAATACATAAGGCAAATACTAACAGCCAGAAAAGGGGAAATCGACAGTAACAAAATCAGAGTAGGAGACTTTAACACCCCACTTTCACCAATGGACAGATCATCCAAAATGAAAATAAATAAGGAAACACAAGCTTTAAGTGATAACTTAAACAAGATGGATTTAATTGATATTTATAGGACATTCCATCCAAAAACAACAGAATACACATTCTTCTCAAGTGCTCATGGAACATTCTCCAGGATAGATCATATCTTGGGTCACAAATCAAGCCTCAGTAAATTTAAGAAAATTGAAATCATATCAAGTATCTTTTCCAACCACAACACTATGAGACCAGATATGAATTACAGGAAAAAAAATCTGTAAAAAATACAAACACATGGAGGCTAAACAATACACTACTTAATAACCAAGAGGTCACTGAAGAAATCAAAGAGGAAATCAAAAAATACCTAGAAACAAATGACAATGAAAACACGATGACCCAAACCTATGGGATGCAGCAAAAGCAGTTCTAAGAGGGAAGTTTATAGCAATACAATCCTACCTTAAGAAACAAGAAACATCTCAAATAAACAACCTAACCTTACAACTAAAGCAACTGGAGAAAGAAGAACAAAGAAAACCCCAAAGTTAGCAGACGGAAAGAAATCATAAAGATCAGATCAGAAATAAATGAAAAAGAAATGAAGGAAATGATAGCAAAGATCAATAAAACTAAAAGCTGGTTCTTTGAGAAGATAAACAAAATTAATAAACCATTAGCCAGACTCATCAAGAAAAAAAGGAAGAAGACTCAAATCAATAGAATTAGAAATGAAAAAGGAGAAGTAACAAATGACACTGCAGAAATACAAAGGATCATGAGAGATTATTACAAGCAAATATATGCCAATAAAATGGACAACCTGGAAGAAATGGACAAATTCTTAGAAATGCACAATCTTCCAAGACTGAACCAGGAAGAAATACAAAATATGAACAGACCAATCACAGGCACTAAAATTGAAAGTGTGATTAAAAATCTTCCAAGAAACAAAAGCCCAGGACCAGATGGCTTCACAGGCGAATTCTATCAAACATTTAGAGAAGAGCTAACACCTATCCTTCTCAAACTCTTCCAAAATATAGCAGAGGGAGGAACACTCCCAAACTCATTCTACGAAGCCAACATCACCCTGATACCAAAACCAGACAAAGATGTCACAAAGAAAGAAAACTACAGGCCCAAATCACTGATTAACATAGATGCAAAAATCCTCAACAAAATACTAGCAAACAGAATCCAACAGCACATTAAAAGGATCATACACCAAGATCAAGTGGGGTTTATCCAGGAATGCAAGGATTCTTCAATATATGCAAATCAATCAATGTGATACAACATATTAACAAATTGAAGGAGAAAAACCATATGATCATCTCAATAGATGCAGAGAAAGCTTTCAACGAAGTTCAACACCCATTTATGATAAAAACCCTCCAGACAGTAGGCGTAGAGGGAACTTTCCTCAACATAATAAAGGCCATATATGACAAACCCACAGCCAACATCGTCCTCAATGGTGAAACACTGATACCATTTCCATTAAGATCAGGAACAAGACAAGGTTGCCCACTCTCACCACTATTATTCAACAGAGTTTTGGAAGTGTTAGCCACAGCAATCAGAGAAGAAAAAGAAATAAAAGGAATCCAAATCGGAAAAGAAGAAGTAAAGCTGTCACTGTTTGCAGATGACATGATACTATACATAGAGAATTCTAAAGGTGCTACCAGAAAACTACTAGAGCTAATCAATGCATTTAGTAAAGTAGCAGGGTACAAAATTAATGCACAGAAATCTCTTGCATTCCTATACACTAATGATGAAAACTCTGAAAGTGAAATTAAGAAAACACTCCCATTTTTCACTGTAACAAAAAGAATAAAATATCTAGGAATAAACCTACCTAAGGAGACAAAAGACCTGTATGCAGAAAATTATAAGACACTGATGAAAGAAATTAAAGATGATACAAATAGATGGAGAGATATACCATGTTCTTGGATTGGATGAATCAACATTGTGAAAAGGACTATACTACTTAAAGCAATCTACAGATTCAATGCAATCCCTATCAAACTACCAATGGCATTTTTCAAATAACTAGAACAAAAAAAGTCACAATTTGTATGGAAACACAAAAGACCCCGAATAGCCAAAGCAATCTTGAGAAAGAAATACGGAGCTGGAGGAATCAGGCTCCCTGACTTCAGACTATACTACAAAACGAAAGGAATCAAGACAGTATGGTACTGGCACATAAACAGAAATATAGATCAATGGAACAGGATAGAAAGCCCAGAGATAAACCCACACACATATGGTCACTTTATCTTTGATAAAGGAGGCCAGAATATACAGTGGAGAAAAGACAGCCTCTTCAATAAGTGGTGCTGGGAAAACCAGACAGCTACATGTAAAAGAATGAAATTAGAACACTCCCTAACACCATACACAAAAATAAACTCAAAATGGATTAAAGACTTAAATGTAAGATCAGACACTTTCAAACTCTTAGAGGAAAACATAGGCAGAACACTCTATGACATAAATCACAGCAAGATCCTTTTTGACCCAACTCCTAAAGAAATGGAAATAAAAACAAAAATAAACAAATGGGACCTAATGAAACTTAAAAGCTTTTGCACAGCAAAGGAAACCATAAACAAGACGAAAAGACAACCCTCAGAATTGGAGAAAATATTTGCAAATGAAGCAATGGACAAAGGATTAATCTCCAAAATTTACAAGCAGCTCATGCAGCTCAATATCAAAAAAACAAACAACCCAATCCAAAAATGGGCAGAAGACCTAAATAGACATTTCTCCAAAGAAGATATACAGATTGCCAACAAACACATGAAAGAATGCTCAACATCCTTAATCATTAGAGAAATGCAAGTCAAAACTACAATGAGATATCATCTCACACCTGTCAGAATGGCCATCATCAAAGAATCTAGAAACAATAAATGCTGGAGAGGGTGTGGAGAAAAGGGAACCCTCTTGCACTGTTGGTGGGAATGTAAATTGATACAGCCACTACGGAGAACAGTATGGAGGTTCCTTAAAAAACTAAAAATAGAACTACCATATGACCCAGCAATCCCATTACTGGGCATATACCCTGAGAAAACCATAATTCAAAAAGAGTAATGTACCAAAATGTTCACTGCAGCTCTATTTACAATAGCCAGGACATGGAAGCAACCTAAGTGTCCATGAACAGATGAATGGATAACGAAGATGTGGCACATATATACAGTGGAATATCACTCAGCCATAAAAAGAAATGAAATTGAGTTATTTGTAGTGAGGTGGATGGACCTAGAGTCTGTCATACTGAGTGAAGTAAGTAAGAAAGAGAAAAACAAATACCGTATGCTAACACATATATATGGAAACTAAAAAAAAAAAAAAAAAAAAAAAGGTCATGAAGAACCTAGGGGCAAGATGGGAATAAAGACACAGACCTACTAGAGAATGGACTTGAGGACAAGGGGAGGGGGAAGGGTAAGCTGGGATGAAGTGAGAGAGTGGCATGGACATATATACACTACCAAATGTAAAATAGATAGCTAGTGGGAAGCAGTCGCATAGTACAGGGATATCAGCTCAGTGCTTTGTGACCACCTAGAGGTGTGGGATAGGGAGGGTGGGAGGGAGGGAGACGACGCAAGAGGGAAGAGATATGGGGACATATGTATATGTATAACTGATTCACTTTGTTATAAAGCAGAAACTAACACACCATTGTAAAGCAATTATACTCCAATAAAGAAGTTTAAAAAAAAATAGACTTTAACTCAAAACAGTAAAAGAGATCGAGATGGACATCGTGTTATTATAAAGGGGACAATTCAAGAAAATGATATAATAATTATAAGTATATATGCACAACATCAGAACATCCAAATATATCAAGCAAATACTAACCTATCAGAAGGGAGAAACAGACAACAATAAAATAATAGTAGGAGACTTCAATATTCTACTTTCAATAATGGACAGATCATGCAGAAAGAAAATAAATATGGAAATGTTGAACTTGAACTAAACATTAGATCAAATGAACCTAAGAGACATATAGAAAACATTCCAGCCAATATCAGCATAATACATTTTTCTCAAGTGCACATGGAACATTCTCCAGAATAGATCACAAAACAAGTCTTTGCAAATTTAAGAACATTAAATTATACCAAGTATCTTTTCCAACCATAATGGCATAAAACTAAAATCAATAACAGGAGGAAAACTGGAAAGTTCATAAATATGTGAAAATTAAACAACACACTTCTAAGCAACCAATGGGCCAATGAAGAAGTCAAAAGGGAATTCAAAGAACACACTTAAGCAAACAAAAATGGAAAACAACATACCAAAACTTACGGGATGCATGAAAATCCGTACCAAGAGGGAATTCTATAGTAATATATGCCTACATTAAGAAAAAAAATCCCAAATAAACAACTTTCTCCTCAAGAAACAAGAGAAAGAAGAACAAACTAAGCTCAAAGTTAGCAGAAGGAAGGAAATAACAAAAATCTGAGCAAGAATAAATAAAATAGAGACCAGAAAAACAATGGAAAAGATCAACAAAACTAAGAGCTAGTTTAAAAAAAAAAGATAAGGAAAATTGACAAACGCTTAGCTAAACTAAGAAGAAAAGAAAGAATACTCAAATAAATGAATTCAGAAATGAAAGAGGAGACCTTACAACTGATACAACAGAAGTAAAGAGAATCATCTAACAGAATAGTAAGACTACTATAAAAAATTATATGCCAACAAACTGGACAACCTAGAAGAAAGGAATAAATTCCTATAAACATAAAACCTACTGAAACTGAATTGTGAAGCTACAGAAAATCTGAGCAGGTCAATAATGACTAAGGAGGTTAAGTCAGTAATCAAAAACCTCCCAACAAAGAAAAGCTTAGGACCAGAAGACTTCATAGGTGACTTCTACCAAGCATTTAAAAAAGAATAAATACTAATACTTCTTAAACTTTTCCAAAAATTTCAAGAGGAGGGAACACTTCCATTTCATTTTATGAGGCCAACATTACCTTGATACCACAGCCAGATAAATATACTACAGAAAAAGAAGACTATACAGAAATATCCCTGATGGATATAGATGCAAACATTCTCAAAAATATTAGCAAACTGAATTCAACAACAGATTAAAGGACCATACATCATGTCAAGTGGGATTTATCCCTGGCGTGAAAGGATAATTCACTACACATGAATCAATAAATGTGATACACAATATTAACAGAATGAAAAATAAAAATCATATGATCATTTCACTAGATGCAGAAAAAGCATTTGGCAATGTACAACACCATTTCATCATAAAAACTCTCAAAAAGTGGTATAGAAGGAACTCATCATGATAAAGGCCATATACAACAAGCTCACAACTAACATCACATTTAATGGTGAAAGGTTGAAAGCTTTTCCTCTTAAAATCATGAACAAGACAAGGTTGCCCACTCTCACCACACCTATTCGACTAAGTACTGGAAGTCTGAACCTGCACAATCAGGCAAGGAAAAAAAAAATGACATCCAAATCTGAAAGGAAGAAGTATAATTGTTTCAGTTTGCAGATGATATAATTTTATACACACACACACATATATAAAATTCTAAAGAATCCACCAAAAAATGGTTAGAACTAATAAACTAATCCAGTAAAGTTGCAGGATAAAAAAATCAACATACAGAAATTGTGTTTCTATACACTAACAAAAAATATCTAAAAAACAAATAAAGAAAACAGTCTCATTTAAACAGCATCAAAAACAAACAAAAAAATACTTATAAGTGAATTTAAACAACAAAGTGAAAGATCTGTACACTGAAAACAATAAGACACTGATGAAAGAAATTGAAGAATACACAAATAAATGGAAAGGTGTCCATCTTTAGGGATTGGAAGGATTAATATTGTTCAGCTGTTTGTACTACCCAAAGTCATCTATAGATTCAATGTAATCCTTATCAAATTCCAATGGCATTTTTCACAGAAAAAAAAAGTCCTAAAATCTGTATGCAACCAAAAAATACTTCAAATAGCAAAAGCAATTCTGAAAAAGAAAAACAAAGCTGGAGGCATTACACGTTCTGATTTTAAACTATATTACAAAGGGACAGTAATCAAAACAGTACGGTACTGGCATAAAAAGAGATCATGGACCAACAAAACAGAATAGAGAGCCCAGATAAACCTCTACATCTACAGTCAACTAATATTTGACAAGGGAAATAAGAATACTTAATGAGGAAAGGACATGCTCTTCAATAAATGGTGTTAGGAAAAGTGGATAATCCCAGGCAGAAGAATGCAATTCAACTCCTATCCTACACGACTCACAAAAATTAACCTGAAGTGGAATAAAGACTTAAAAATAGGATCTGAAACTGTAAACCTCCTAGAAGAAAACATAGGAAAAAAATTCCTTGACACTGGTATTGTCAACGATTTTTTGGATATAGCACCAAAAGCACAATCAACAAAAGCAAAAATAAGTGGGAACTACATCAAAATTAAAAGCTTCTGCACAGCAAAAGAAACAAATCAATAAGATGGAAAGGGAACCTATGGGATGGGAGAAAATATTTGCAAACTGTCAATCTTATAATAGGTTAATATCCAAAATATACAGGAATTCATACAAATCAATAGTGAAAAAACAAATAATCTGATTAAATTTTTTTCTGAAGAAGACATACAAATTCCCAATAGGTACATGAACAGATGCTCAACATCACTAATCATCAAGGAAATACAAATTAAAACTACAATAAGATATCACCTCACCCCTGACAGAATGCTGATTATCAAAAAGACAAGAGACTACAAGTGTTGGCTGTGGAGAACAGGAAACCCTAGTGCATTGTTGTTGGAAATTTAAATTGGTGCAGCCGCTATGGAAAACAGTATGGAGGTTCTTCAAAAAATTTAAAATACAACAACCATATGATCCAGCAAAACCACTTCTGAGTATATATGCAAAGGAAATGAAACCAGGATCTCAAAAAGATATCTGCCCTCCATCTTCACTGCAGCATTATTCACAATAGCCAAGATATGAAAATAACTTAAGTATATGTTGCTGGATGAATGCACAAAGAAAATGTGGTATATGTATATCCAATGTTATATTATTCAGCCATGAGAAAGAGGGAAATCCTGCTATTTGCAACAGCATGGATGAATCTTTGGGGCATTATGTTAAGTAAAGTAGCCAAAAACAGAAAGACAAAAACTGCATGAACTCCCTTATATATGGAATCTAAAATAGTTGAACTCATAGAAACAGAGAATAGAATGGTGGTTGCCCGGGGCTGGGAGTGGAGGAAATGGGGAAATGTTGGTGAAAGGGTACAAGCTTACAGTTAGAATGTAAATAAGTTCTGGGGATCCAATGTATAGCATGGTGACTAAAGTTAACAGTACTGTATTATATACTTGAAAGGTGGTAAGAACATGTGGAGAAAGAAGAATACTTTCTCACTGTTGGTAGGAATGTAATTGGTGCAGCCACTATGAAGATTCCTCATATGAACCAGAAATTCAACTTCTGGGTACTCATCCAAAAAAAAAAAAAAACACTCAAAAATATATATGCACCCCCATGTTCATTGAAGCATTATTTACAATAGCCCAGATATGGAAACAACCTATATGTCCATCAATGGATGAATGGATAAAGAAGATCTGGCATATGTATATATATAAATATATAGTGATACTATTTAGCCATTAAAAAATGAAATATTGCTATCTGAGACAATGTGGATCAATCTTAAAGACAATATTCTAACTGTCAGACATAGAAAGATAAGTACCATATGATCTCACTTATATAGGGAATTTTAAAAAACTAAAAGAAAAAACCAAATAACCAAAAAACAAAAACCAAGCTCATAAATACAGAGAACAGACTGGCAGTTGCCAGAGGTAGGGGGTGGATGAAATGGGTAAAGGTCAAAAGGTACAAGTTCTAGTTATAAAATAAATGTCATGGGGATATAATGTGGAACATGGTGATTGTAGTTAATAATACTGTATTGCATATTTGAAAGTTGCTAAGAGATAGATCTTGAAAGTCCTTATCACAAGAAAAACAATTTTTGTCATTATGTATGGTGATGGATGTTATTGTGGTGATCATTTGCCATATATACAAATATTAAATCATTATATTGTAACCGAAAACTAATATGTTATATGTCAATTCTACCTCAATTTAAAAAAAAGTTGCTAAGAGAGTAGATCTTAAATGTTCTCACCACCAAAATAAACCCCCTAAAACCCTCCCTGAAACCTGTAATTATATGAAGTGATAGAGGTGTTTACTAACTTAATCGTGGTCATCATTTTGCAATACATATACATATCAAATCATCATATTGCATGCCATAAACTTACACAATGTTTTATGTCAATGATATGTCATTAAAACTTGGGGGATGGAACACAAACAAAAATAAGTAAGTAAAAAAAAATTCTGTGAATCAGGACTGTTTATGTTCTTTATGCTAACTCTAGATCGCGATGAACCAAAATTGAAAGAAGAAGAGAATCTTATTTCCAGGCACATTCTTATGTATATAAAATGCTATCATGGTCTACAATCAAAATAATAAGTTTTATTAAATGCTACCATGTTCATGGTACTGTTTATTTAGAAAGGCTCAATCATGAAAAATTCCCTTTGGGTAGCAGATTGAAATAAAAGGCAAATTAAAATTAGCATCAACTTGCATCTTATTCCATTATTTAAAAAATCCTCAAACACTCCAAATGTCAGGTCACAAATAATTTTATTTGAGACTCCTTGTTCTGTCCCTGCGGAGTTGTTTTCCAGCTCAAGCATTATTGTCAAAAAACAAAACAAAACAAAAACTTTGGGGTAGCTCTGGGAAAAAAATTTGCTAAAGTTGGAATTCCCTCTGTTAGAGCATCCAGAGTCATTAATGTCTCCTCAGAAGAACAAACGGCCATCAGTGCAGCTGAGTCAACATCTCAAAACTGGGGAACTTGTGGCATTTTGGTAAATATATTCTCAACTGTCAAACTACCGTGTTCCTTTGGGCATGGAAAATGTTTGTGCCTAACAGTCACCCCCTTTCATTATTCTTTGGCAATGGCACTTCTAAAAAACAGGACCCTCTCCATTGTTGCTTCCATTCTCTAAGGGCTAGGCAGGGGCTAAAGCAGTGCAGGTGCAGAGAGCTTCCTCCTAGATGTCATCCTTGCCATCTGTGTGCTGACATCCACCTTAGGAAATGTACGGGGAAATGTAGCATGCTGGGCTCCCTTATAACGTTAATGACTGCTGGGATGTTCCACCCAAATCTGTCCCTTCAGACGGGCATTCATTTTCCCAGCTGCCGGGACAGTTGACTGCTGATGGCTTATACCTAAGACCCACCTCTGGGAATGGAACTCAGCAGAAGGGTGTTTTCTCACCCAAGAATATGCTCCTTTTCCCATTCCAGCGACAGGTTGATCAAGGTACAAAGCATTGCCCTCTTGCCTTACTTTGGGACAACTCTGCAGAAGATTCCCAGTCCTGGCTCCACCTGGGGCGGGCTTAAACCTCTGTCAACAATTTCATCTCAGCCCAGTTTCTCTCTCTGCTCAAACCTGCTTCTTCCAGGTCTCTTCCTTAGAGCTCTGCTCAATAAGCCTTGTAATTGCAACCTCCATTTGAACCCTGTTTCCCTGGGACAAGGTAGGCCTACATTTCCTTAACAGTAAAGTGAGGGTCTTTGGGGCCATAAACTTTAAGATATGTCTGAGCTTTAACATGCTTTGATTCTAAAGCCATAGCTCTTCACTCTCCTCCTATAGTTATATTTGCTTAGTCTGCTATTAATTGAGAAAATAAATTAATTGCTCACAACAGATTTTCTGTTAAATGAAGGGTATGAGTTTAAGTGCATGGGCTTAAGTGTACCATAGGGGCTACATAGACAGATTTTTTTTTTTAATTACACTAGGTTTGGGGCTACATTCTGAATAATTTGGTCAACAGATAATGACTATAAGATATTTGCTATAAGATCATTTATTTTGAGGGCAGATACTGAGGAACACATATAATTAATAGAAGCACCTACACTTAACAACTTCCACAAGTATAGAACTTTTATGAAAATTGCTGACAAAGGTGATACTATACATAATAGTGTGATTATGCATTAAGTATTATAAATATTTTAATTATACAATTTAGTAATTTATAAAGTAGGCAAATAAACAAAAATAATTTAAACCTTAAGAGCTGAAATGGAATTGTTTTTTGATAAAGGAGCCTAGAACAAGGATATTTGAACAACCAAAACATTCTATATTGCAGACCATTCTTAATAAAGATTTTTAATATTTTACTGAGTTTCCAAAAAGTCAGTGAAAATAGGGAGAAGGACACAGAGAAAGCTTTTAAAATGTAAAAGTTCAAAAGCACAGCTGATGTATATTATAGATTCACAATATAGGTGAAATATATGGCTTCTTAGGAAACCACTTTTCTTAAAGGTTGATGCATAGTTACCATAATCTCCAATTTTAAAGAAACATTTAAGATTCTAGTGAAGCTTTACAAATTAGGTTCTATTCTTGCAATTGTATCAATGATAGAATAATTCACAAGATCCTAAGTGTTAGGTGCTACCTTCTACTATAAATGTTGACACTTCAGTCATTCACCTTCTAGAAAAGCCTACTTTCAGAGTAGCTATAGTTCCCAACACCTTTTATATGGATTTTAAGTATTTTAGTATAAATGATACAGTGCACCAAATGCCACAGGCTCAGATGACTGTAGATTCCTGCAGCTCTCAAAAGTTTTACTAACTAAAATGATATGATCAGAGACTGACAAGTTCCAGGAACAGGGAAAAATGCAGAAGACTTCCCATTGCTTTTGAAAATGACTCATTCAAATGATAATTCTAGATCAATCAGATGAACTATAGTGACCTTATTCACAGTTTGACAAGTGACAAAAAGATTGACTTAATGGAACATTTGTTACTAGTCTCCCTATTTTAAAATGAGCAAGTACAACCAGCAGTTCTTTTCTGTTGAACAAATAATACCCCCACCAAAAAAGGATACTAAAATATGGTTAAAGAAAAATATTAATCTTACTTTAAAAACATTATAAATGACAGAAAATATTTATGTTTCTCGTGGAAAAAAAAGTATTTCAAAGACGTTCGTGTGAATTCTAATCTATTAAGCATATATAGGTTCCCTGTGAAAAAATTTTATTTTACCCTTCAATACCTTTCTCATTAAGTTAACAATTTAAACTGGGGATTTTAACTTTTAAACCAACTTAGAATATTGTTGTACTCTGGGATTTATTGTATTTTGTGGCATTCTTATAGTATTTCTGATAAGACCCACTTCATTTAGTCTGAACATATTGACATTCTCAAAATTAATTATCCGAAGGTTAAAACTAAAACTTCGTGAGAAACAAAACAGAAAAACCCCAAGCATCCATCACACAATCTCAAAATAGTTTCAACCCTCACTTTCTAAAAACTAGATCCTTCCCGATAAATAAGAGGATTTTGATTTTTTTTGCTTGTTTTGTTTTGTCTTTTTGTCATTCAGAAAACAAAATGATGATGTTTAATATAGAGAGTAAAACTGAGTTTTAGAATTGGAGTTCAAGTTGAAAACACAATATTTATATTTTTAATTCAACTTTTGTCAAATAATGTAAAAAATAAAAACACAGACACTAGAATAATATATGTCATGTAATCATCACTCAGTGACTTTGTTGAATGAATTAGCATATAAGCTTAATTAAAATAGTTAATATTACATACTTTGACAATATTTATTAATCAAAAGAAATAGTAAATACTTTGCAGCTTTTTACCTTAGGGTAATGTGATATCTATATATAAAGGATATCCTTATTGAGAAACAAATTAATCTTTTCTATTGAAGGCACTGCATTTCCCACTTGGGGAACCATTCCAGAAATCTGAAAATGAATATCCTCTATGTCAACCTATATCCCTATACCCCTTACTCTCCACCACAATCTTAGTTCCAAAGATGTATGAGCATAGAGCTTTTCTAAGCCTTTCTAAGACTCACTGCCCTCAGCTTTAAAAAGTAGATGGTAATACCTACTGTGTTAGTTATCAATTTATTGCCTCTCAGCTCCAAATTCACTCTTAATTGCCTGATCTGGAAAAATGGAACTAGGTCCTTTAAATAATTTTTCTTTGCCACCTACCAGTAAAGAACGCTAGGGAGATACTGCAGGAGGAAAGGACTTGCTTACTGGTTCTGTGGTGCCTCTAGTCTGGTTCCTGCAGCACGTGTAACTCCTGCATCGCCAGCTCCTGTGATGCCAGCTCTGGGCTCCTTCAGTACATGGCAACCAGCAGCATCCAGCAAGTTTCCATGGCACCCCCTCAGGCAGTTTCATAAAGAAGTGTCTCCAGCAAGACACCTCCTCATGAATAGCTTTTCCTAGCACCTTAAAGGACAAATTTCCAGCATGTTCCATCATCATGCCACCAGAGAAATTTCTGTTATTCAATGAGCAGAACTCTCACCAAAAAGCTCTAATCTCAGCCCTGGAGTCAAGGGTCTTCATTGGATGCTCTATCTTAGCCTTAGGGATAGTGATTGTTCATTATATCTGATATTCCTATGTTTTTTACAATTCCTTTTTTTTTTTTTTTTACTAGGTAATACCTTGCCATTCCAGTCTCCTATTATATTGAATCATTATTTATATTAAATCTGGACTTTGACTGACACACTATCCTACATTATTTAAGGATTATTCATATTTAGCACATGCAATGTGAAGTTCAGAGGATGCCACCCCAAAATATGCCTTTCTGGTGTAACAACTTTTACTTAAAGTCACTTGAAAAACAGCAAGTAGAGGAAAAACACTCTGATCTTCCTTCTTTTTCTTTAAATCAGGAGATGAAATTCCCATGTGAAAGATGCCCACCTCATACTAGAAGGAAAGTAACGTTCTTATCACTAGTGATGAGGGGTTGAGACACAGAAAATTCTACACAAATAGACCTTGTTAAAATAATTATGTTTCTTTAGCTTCCCCACATAGTTTAGTTACTTTTCCACAATTGCCTCTCTTTGTCCAACCTAATATAAAAGCAAGTAGGCTTTACCATTTCTTTGGGTCTTCATTCCTTATAAAGGCTCCCATGTCACATAAAACTTGTATTCAATAAATGTTTATGTTTTCTTCTGTTGATCTGTCTTATGTCAATTTAATTCTCAGGCTCAGTCAGAAAGGACTCTAAGGTGGTAAAGACAAAAATGTGCCTCTCCTACAAAGCCATCTGATATATAACAGACACTCCACAACTAACATTTCTCTTTCTGTCCTTGGATTTTCAATATCATTACATCAATTGCGTATTTGTCAGAAGCAAAATTTACTAAATATTAGACATTTTACATTTAAGCAGAATAGCAGAATCTGTTAAAAGGAGTTACACTTTCCCCAATATACTGACAATTTAATTGTAAGGAGAACCCCAAGGTGAAATGTATGTGAACAACTACAATTTAAAGAAATTAAAAAAAGAATCTGACAACTTTCTTTGTTACTAATCTCTTTTTTCCCTTTCTGTGTTCATTCATGGTACCTACCATGTGTCAATCATTGTTGTAGGTACTAGGGAAATCAGAGTAAAAGTAAACTCTGGATGTTTGTTATGATATTAAATCAAAGTAAAAATACAAATGTAATATAATGCAGTAATTAGAATAAGGAAGACAATAACAAGATTACAAGTTATATAGGGAAATACATAAAAAGGTCCCGATCTGACTCTGTATATGAAAGAGTGAGGGAGGGTTTGCTCTGAGAAATCTCCCTAGACTAGGAATTTTGATAAGATTATGCTGGGAAATTAATGTTGGAATAATAAATAATATTTAATCAGACTAAAAGGCAAATAATTAAGAAGCATGTGGTAAGCAAAGCCTGTGTAAAAGCTTAAAGACATAATAGAAGTACAGAAAATCCACGTAGAGTAAGTAGTTCTTGATGGTTGGATGAAATAATGTAAGAAGGGGGGAATAGCAGAAGATGAAACCAGAAAGGTAGTCTTAGCTACCTGCATACCACTAGCTCGCAATACTAAGGTGTCTTAGCACTGAAGATGTTGGCAGAGACAATAACATGATCAGCCTTAGGTTTTCAGAAGATTATAGCAGCAATAAAGAGAAGTGAGTAGTGGGTCACACAGAGTGGGCCAGGAGGCAAAGAGGAGCAAAGATATATAACAAGAGTCTACAATCAAACAGAGAAGACAAATGAGGAAGATTAAAGAGATATTTAGGAAGTAGAATAAACACTCTTAGTCTATAATTGGATGGACTGATAATGGAAAGAGGAATGAATTAGTGATGTCCCCCATAGTTCTGGTTTGGTCAATAGATGAAATGATATCAACTGGGAGGGGAAATTGTAAAGAAGATGATTTGTAAGAGTGGTGGGAAAAGAAATAATTGGTTGAATTTTGAACTGATTGAGTACAAGATATCTGTTTTTAATTACTAATCATTTAGATATCTTTATTTGACATTCAAAAGAATGATTTCAGTGGGTGTGTATGATATGCATTAGCTCACCATCAGTATATTTTATGTAGATGGAATCAAGAAAAATCTATGTTCATAATGGGGGGGGCTGCATTAGTAGGCTATTGACACAATAATACTGCATTAACAAACCACCTGAAAATTTTAGTGGCATGCAAAAGTAAGCATTTATTTTTGGCTATTGCGTCTATGGATAAGCGGGGCTTCAGCTGATACAGGCTGTGCATAAGTAGGACCAATTCCAACATGCAGACTGGGTTCAGGTCCAGGTCTGCTTTATCTATCTAAGCCTCCTTGGGTCGGTGGCTAATCAAGGCCAGTGTGCCTCATTGCAAAAGGCAGGAATACAAAAAGGTAAGCCCAAACATGCAAGCACATTTCAAACCTCTGTTCACATCATATTTCTTAGCATCACGATGGTCCAAGCAAGTCATATGACTGAGCTAGAAATAAAGAGCAAGAAGGGACATTATGAACTCTTTATGCTTTATAGAGCAGAAGAAGCAAGTAATTCATCGCAGATGATCTCTATTTTCTGTGAGTGAAACTTCTACTGGGCCTAAGAAGCAAGGTAGTTGAATAGAGGCTTGAAAAGCGTGATAAATTCTAAGGAGGAAAAATATTTTGTTCAACAGAAATTTGGAAGGATCTGCAGAAAACTTTAAGGAATATGAGACAGGCTGAAAACTGTTTATTGTTTCACTTAAGGCAAACATGAGGGGGATCCATGAATATGACCTTGGTAAATATTTACAACTCTAAGAGTTATTGTAGTTTTCTTTATTACTATTCTTTCGGCATTTTGTATATACTAATTTGCATTATTTGTGGTTTTATGTTAATATTGTCCTGTCCCAAATACATTACAGTTGAGACTTTTTATAGCTACTTATAACACCATCAGTAACAAATCTTTACTCTTCATGATGTTTAATGATGTTGACAGCATTAAAAATATAATGAGATAATGTAAACAAAGTGCTTAGCACAATGCCTGGCACAAAACAGTTGTTCAATAACTCTTACTTTTCTTCCTCATTATGCCTATAAATATTAAATCAAAGAATAAATGGAGGAGAACAGGGTAAAATAAAATCAATGGCAATTTGGTTTTCCTATGAGTGAGTTTCACTTTCTCATTTTAAAGTGAAAAATATAATAATTTAATGTAAAATAAAATTGGAGGAAGATATAGAATAAGTGAATTTACATATATTTGTGAAATACCCCAAATTATAGTATATACTGTCAAAAGGGCACATAGAAAAATATCTTTTAAGGATATAAAAATTGTGGGATCATAATAACTTCTGAGAGGAGAGGAAAGGGAATAGAATTAGGGCAAGACACAGAGAGAACTTGAATAGTATCTGTAACATTTTATTTGGAAAAAATATTTCAACAGATATGACAAATATAAAAGGTCTATATTTGTTAAATCTGGGTGAAGATTATTCTCTCCAATCTTCTAAATATAAAGAATATTTCATCATTTTCAAAACTGGAGGAAAAACAATAAAGATGTGAAATAAGAATGGTAAATATATTTTAGAAAGGCAAACTAATCTTTAATCTGGCATTTAATATGTAACCAATGTTTTTCAGAATTTGTATTATCTGAGCCCTGATGTGAGGATTACTTATGAAATTTTTGCTTTCAGATAAGACAAGAAGACAAGAATTGAAGCAAAAATTGAGGAGTGGTTTACAAATATTTCAGTGAGGTTCTAGTTGGATCAATAGGTAAAATCTGACCAGCTTGATACTGAGAATAAAGTTTGTCTGAGTTCTGGAAAATTAAACAGTGTACTTAAGTTAAGCAGTCCATTCAATTGATGAGAATATAAATAAAGGTATTTACACATAGAACCTCAAAAAAAAAAAAAAAGATTCCAATCAGTACTTTTTAGATTGATAAGTAATATATGATCTTTCCTGACTTTTATCCTTTCTCAACTGAAGTAAAATATTTACACAGTACAATACATAATTTTCATTGTACAATTTGATGAACTTTGACCTATGAATGCACTTAGGTAATCGTCACCTAAATGAAGACATAGAACATTTCCCACGTTCCATTAAAATCAATTCCCACCCCCGATAAACAAGCACTGTTCTAATTTTTATTACCATGGATTGCCTGTTCTGGAGCTTCATATAAGTAGAATCATACAGTATGCACTCCTTTTTATCTGAATTACTTTGCTCAACATACTGTTTTTAAGATTTACCTATTATGTTGCATATATCAGTAGTTCTATATTTAATGGCTAAGAAGTATTCCATTGTATGAATATATGAACATTTATTCATTCACCTATGTTTATAAACAATTGATTGTTTCAGTTTTTACATATCAATTGCCATATTAATTTTATATAGGTCTTTTTATGGATATATGTTTTCATTTTTCTTGAGAATAAGTGAGTAAATATAGTAAATAAGACTAGAGTTCCTGGGCATATACATATGTAAACTTATAAAAAACTGCCAAAGTTTTCCAAAGTGAATATACAATTTTATACTCCCAAAGCACAGGCATATAAGAGTTCTAGTTGCTCCATATTATCACCAACATTTGGTGTTCTTCGTTTTTAATTTTTAACCATTATTATGGGTACATAGTGGTATTTCCTTCTTAGTATTTTTCTTAATGTATTCTTTTATTATTGATATTTTATTATTGATGTACTGCTATTCTTTAGAGTTTCAATATATAAGTTCTTTGTAAGATATGTATATAGATTGAAAATATTTTCTCTCAGTGTGCTATTTGACTTTTTATTTTGTTTTAAATGTCTTTTGATAACCAGAAGTTTTAATAATTTTGATGAAGCATAGTGAATCTCTTCTTTTTCTTTGTAGTTGTTTTTTTGTGAAATATATAAATAAATTGCTTAATCCAAGGTTGTGGAGGTAGTCTCCTTTGTTTTACTCTCTATACTTCATAGTTTCAGCTTGAAGTTTATGTTTGTAATCTATCTCAAACTTCTTTTTTGTACCATGCAAGGTAGGAGTCAAGATAATTTTTTAATATAGCTGTTCCAGAACCATTTGTTGAAAAGACTATTTTTACTGAGTTGCTTTGATGCTTTTGTTGAAAATTAATGTTTCAAATATATGTGGGTAATTTTCTGTCCCTGTCCTGTTCCATGGTCAACTTATATATTCTTAAACTCAAACTAACAAGATTTGAATAATGTAGCTTTTATAAAAAATCATGAAATCAGGTAGTGTGTATTTTCAAACTTTACCTTTATTTGTTTGAGATTGTTGTGTATACTCTTGTCCCCTTGTTTTTCCATATAAAGTCAACTAAGTATTTTATGTTTTATTTTGATGCTATGTAAATTAATTTTTAAAATTTTATTTTCCAAAGTTTGTTCCTAGTACTACTTAGGAAGGCAATTGATTCTGCATGTTAACCTTGTATTCTATGACCGTTATAAATTCACTTATTAAAGCAGTTTTTAGATACCTTTTGATTTTATGTATATATTATTTAGTTATCTAAAAGTAAAGAACGATTTTACTTTCTAAACTATTTTTTGCCTTTAATTAACTTTTATTGCCTTATTTTACAAGATGAAATTTTCAACATGATATTGAATAGAAATGGCAAAAGCAAACATCTTTGCTTGTCTCTGATCTTGGGTGGAGAATCATTCAATATTTTACCATTAAGTATAATGTTACCTCTAGGTATTCCAGAGGTTGTCTTTAATGGAGTAAGAAAGGTTCCTTTATTCCCAGTTTTCTTGGTGTTTTTAACATATATATCGTTGTTGAGTTTTGTCAAATCGTTTTCCTGCATTTGTTGGGATAACCATATGTTTTTTGTTTTTTGTTTTTCTAATTTATTATGTAAATTTGATGAGCTACACTGATTACTTTGCAACTAGTAAAGCTTTGCCTTTCTGGGATAAACTCTACTTCACTATTATGTATTATCTTTTTATATACTGCTGGATTTGTTATGTTAATATTTTGTTAAGAAGTTCTGCATCTAAGGTCATGAGGGATACTGATCTATAATTTTACTTTTCTGTAATGTTTGTTGAGTTTTGCTGTCAGGATTTGTCGGCATCATAAATTGAGTTGGGGTGGAGGCCTTCTGTCTATGTTTTGAACTAGTTTACCCATGATTGGTATAATTTCTTATTTAAATGTCTGCTAGAATTCACTAATATAATCATCCGGGCCTGCAGTTTTCTTTCTGGTAAGATTTTAATTACCAATTCAACTTCTTTAGGAGATACAGAGCTATTCCCATTTTCCATTTACTTGGTCACCCTTGATTCATCACGTTTTTCCAAAAAATTCATCAAGTTTATTGACAAAGTTATTCATAGTGCTCCATTTTTTTCTTTTACTATATGGAGGTTTTATAGTAATAGCCTTTCCTTTATTCCTCATATTGATAATTGGTGACTCCTTTTTATTTTTCTGTAGTCAGGTTTATTATTATTTTATTATGATTTTAAAACAATCAACTTTTAGAGTTGTTAATATTATTATATCTTTATCTTATTGATTTCTGCTTACAACTTTCTTATTTCTTTGCTTCTAATTCATTATGTTTAATTTGCTCTTCAGGTAGAAACAGATTTTAAACATTTCTAATTTTCTACTATTACTATTTAAAGCTCTGAATTCCTCTCTAAATACAGATTTAACTGACTCTATAATTTTTTAAATGATATATAACCATTATCCGTAAATTTAAAATATTTTCTAATTTTACTTGTGATTTCTTCTTGACCCATGGATTATTTAGAAATACGTAGCTTATTTTCCAAATATTAAAATAGGTGAGGGAGATTAAGAGGTACAAACTTCCAGTTATAAAATAAATGAGTCATGGATATGAAATGTACAGTGTGGGGAATATAGTCAAAAATAATGTAATAATCAAACAGGAAATAAAAAAATACCTAGAGACAAATGACAATGAAAACACGACGACCCAAAACCTATGGGATGCAGCAAAAGCGGTTCTAAGAGGGAAGTTTATAGCTATACAAGCCTACCTAAAGAAACAAGAAAAATCTCAAGTAAACAATCTAACTTTACACCTAAAGAAACTAGAGAAAGAAGAACAAACAAAACCCAAAGTTAGCAGAAGGAAAGAAATCATAAAGATCAGAGCAGAAATAAATGAAATAGAAACAAAGAAAACAATAGCAAAGATCAATAAAACTAAAAGTTGGTTCTTTGAGAAGATAAACAAAATTGATAAGCCATTAGCCAGACTCATCAAGAAAAAGAGGGAGAGGACTCAAATCAATAAAATCAGAAATGAAAAAGGAGAAGTTACAACAGACACCGCAGAAATACAAAACATCCTAAGAGACTACTACAAGCAACTTTATGCCAATAAAATGGACAACCTGGAAGAAATGGACAAATTCTTAGAAAGGTATAACCTTCCAAGACTGAATCAGGAAGAAACAGAAAATATCAACAGACCAATCACAAGTAATGAAATTGAAACTGTGATTAAAAATCTTCCAACAAACAAAAGTCCAGGACCAGATGGCTTCACAGGTGAATTCTATCAAACATTTAGAGAAGAGCTAACACCCATCCTTCTCAAACTCTTCCAAAAAATTGCAGAGGAAGGAACTCTCCCAAACTCATTCTATGAGGCCACCATCACCCTGATACCAAAACCAGACAAAGACACTACAAAAAAAGAAAATTACAGACCAATATCACTGATGAATATAGATGCAAAAATCCTCAACAAAATACTAGCAAACAGAATCCAACAACACATTAAAAGGATCATACACCACGATCAAGTGGGATTTATCCCAGGGATGCAAGGATTCTTCAATATACGAAAATCAATCAATGTGATACACCATATTAACAAATTGAAGAATAAAAACCATATGATCATCTCAATAGATGCAGAAAAAGCTTTTGACAAAATTCAACACCCATTTATGATAAAAACTCTCCAGAAAGTGGGCATAGAGGGAACCTACCTCAACATAATAAAGGCCATATATGACAAACCCACAGCAAACATCATTCTCAATGGTGAAAAACTGAAAGCATTTCCTCTAAGATCAGGAACGAGACAAGGATGTCCACTCTCACCACTATTATTCAACATAGTTCTGGAAGTCCTAGCCACGGCAATCAGAGAAGACAAAGAAATAAAAGGAATACAAATTGGAAAAGAAGAAGTAAAACTGTCACTGTTTGCGGATGACATGATACTATACATAGAGAATCCTAAAACTGCCACCAGAAAACTGCTAGAGCTAATTAATGAATATGGTAAAGTTGCAGGTTACAAAATTAATGCACAGAAATCTCTTGCATTCCTATACACTAATGATGAAAAATCTGAAAGAGAAATTATGGAAACACTCCCATTTACCATTGCAACAAAAAGAATAAAATACCTAGGAATAAACCTACCTAGGGAGGCAAAAGACCTGTATGCAGAAAACTATAAGACACTGATGAAAGAAATTAAAGATGATACCAACAGATGGAGAGATATACCATGTTCTTGGATTGGAAGAATCAACATTGTGAAAATGAGTATACTACCCAAAGCAATCTACAGATTCAATGCAATCCCTATCAAATTACCAATGGCATTTTTTACGGAGCTAGAACAAATCATCTTAAAATTTGTATGGAGACACAAAAGACCCCGAATAGCCAAAGCAGTCTTGAGGCAAAAAAATGGATCTGGAGGAATCAGACTCCCTGACTTCAGACTATACTACAAAGCTACAGTAATCAAGACAATATGGTACTGGCACAAAAACAGAAACATAGATCAATGGAACAAGATAGAAAGCCCAGAGATTAACCCACGCACCTATGGTCAACTAATCTATGACAAAGGAGGCAAAGATATACAATGGAGAAAAGACAGTCTCTTCAATAAGTGGTGCTGGGAAAACTGGACAGCCACATGTAAAAGAATGAAATTAGAATACTCCCTAACACCATACACAAAAATAAACTCAAAATGGATTAGAGACCTAAATATAAGACTGGACACTATAAAACTCTTAGAGGAAAACATAGGAAGAACACTCTTTGACATAAATCACAGCAAGATCTTTTTCGATCCACCTCCTAGAGTAATGGAAATAAAAACAAAAATAAACAAGTGGGACCTAATGAAACTTCAAAGCTTTTGCACAGCAAAGGAAACCATAAACAAGACGAAAAGACAACCCTCAGAATGGGAGAAAATATTTGCAAATGAATCAACGGACAAAGGATTAATCTCCAAAATATATAAACAGCTCATTCAGCTCAATATCAAAGAAACAAACACCCCAATCCAAAAATGGGCAGAAGACCTAAATAGACATTTCTCCAAAGAAGACATACAGACGGCCACGAAGCACATGAAAAGATGCTCAACATCACTAATTATTAGAGAAATGCAAATCAAAACTACAATGAGGTATCACCTCACTCCTGTTAGAATGGGCATCATCAGAAAATCTACAAACAACAAATGCTGGAGAGGGTGTGGAGAAAAGGGAACCCTCTTGCACTGTTGGTGGGAATGTAAATTGATACAGCCACTATGGAGAACAATATGGAGGTTCCTTAAAAAACTAAAAATAGAATTACCATATGACCCAGCAATCCCACTACTGGGCATATACCCAGAGAAAACCGTAATTCAAAAAGACACGTGCACCCGAATGTTCATTGCAGCACTATTTACAATAGCCAGGTCATGGAAGCAACCTAAATGCCCATCAACAGACGAATGGATAAAGAAGTTGTGGTACATATATACGATGGAATATTATTCAGCCATAAAAAGGAACGAAATTGAGTCATTTGTTGAGAAGTGGATGGATCTAGAGACTGTCATACAGAGTGAAGTAAGTCAGAAAGAGAAAAACAAATATCGTATGTTAATGCATGTATGTGGAACGTAGAAAAATGGTACAGATGAGCCAGTTTGCAGGGCAGAAGTTGAGACACAGATGTAGAGAATGGACATATGGACACCAAGGGGGGAAAACTGCGATGAGGTGGGGATGGTGATGTGCTGAATTGGGCGATTGGGATTGACATGTATACACTGATGTGTATAAAACTGATGCCTAATAAGAACCTGCAGTATAAAAAAACAAGCAAAACAACTAATACTAAACTTTCATTGGGTTATTTGTATGGAAATATGTTAATATAAATGTTTCAGACATTACATGAAATTTCTAAAAATCTTATATTTGTATTTGTATGGAAATATGTATGGAAATATGTTAATATAAATGTTTCAGACATTACATGAAATTTCTAAAAATCTTATATTTGTATTTGTATGGAAATATGTATGGAAATATGTTAATATAAATGTTTCAGACATTACATGAAATTTCTAAAAATCTTATATTTGTATTTGTATGGAAATATGTATGGAAATATGTTAATATAAATGTTTCAGACATTACAGGAAACGTCTAAAAATCTTATATGTTCTGGTATAATGTTATAAGTAATAATCCTAGTTATTACTTTAAAATGTATATCTCAGAAATAACTAATTTTCTTGTCAACTGCATTATTATGAACTTTCATCAAATCTTTAACCATGGTCATTTTTAAGTCTTTTGTCATTTACAGACAGTTCTGGGTGTACTCTGATGATTTTGCAAATATGTTCCTATAAAAGAGTTTCATCTTCAAGAAATTCATGGAAAAGACTCTGACAAGTACAGGTTTCTGGTAACTGACTGTACTGCTGAACTGAATGAATAAGCATTTTCAGAACTCTAATGAAAAACTGATGAACTCATAAAAGTGCTAACAAAAGATCAAGATGAAAAAAAAGAAATTAATTACATGGGACTGAGTGAACTGATGAGGATGAGTATAATTTTTGTGACTTTCTGTCTGAATTAAAAAAAAAAAAATCCCACAAGGACTCAGAGGAAAAGAATATACAAATCAATTTTCACTGCAAAGTAAAGGAGCTGTTACAGTGGAGGATTACTGGACTGAATGTCAATATTATGACATAGTATAAGTGTGTTTCATGTTTGGTAATTGCAATCATTGTTGCTTTTGTTGTGGTCATCCATGTACAATGCTTGGTGTCAGTCTATCTATCTCTTGTAAAAATAAAATACAGTGTGTGTGTGTGGAAAAAAAAAAAAAAAAAAAAAAAAGAAAACACGACGATCCAAAACCCATGGGATGCAGCAAAAGCAGTTGTAAGAGGGAAAAAAAAAAAAAAAAAAAAAAAAATAATGTAATGTCTTTGTGTGGTGACAGGTGGTAACTAGTCTATAAGCTATTTTATTGTTATTGATTTGTAATTTATTTCTGTTTGCATTAGAAAATGTACTCTGTAAGACTTCAGTCTTCTAAAATTTACTGAGTAATATTTTATTACCCAGCTTATGGTTTATTTTGGTAAGCATTCCATTTGAACTTGAAAATAATGTATGATATGGAATTGTGGGGTATATTAATTAGAATCAAGGTTGTTGACAATGTTATTCAGATATTCTATATTTTTACTGGGTTTTTTTTTGGTTTAATTATTCTATTATTTATGAAGAGAGTAGTGGAAATTCATCTACTTTGTCTACTATTTTCATTAGTTCTATCAGTTTCAGCTTCATTAAAAAGTGAAGTTCTATCATTTGGAGTATATACACATTTATGATTGTGATCTTTTCCTGATTAACTAACTCTTTTGTCATTATAGAATGTCTCTATCTCTGGTGATACTGCTTTTCTTGTAGTCTACTTTGATATTAAAATCACTAAATCGGCATTCAAAAATCTGTTTATATATTTAAAGTTTATCATAGAAAGAATATATTTGGGTCTTACTTTTCATCCAGTCTAATACTCTCTGCCTTTCATTTGGAGTATTTAGCCTATTTATATTTAGTATAATTATTGATATGGGTTTAAGTCTATCCTTGTATTAGTCAACAATTTGTCCCATTTTGTTGTTCTTGTTTTTCATTTCCAGTCTTCCTTTAGTTGAATCAAATAGTTTTAGTACTCCATTTTAATTTATCTACCAGCTTTTTAGCTGTATCTCTTTTTATTATTATATTTTTAGTGGCTGCTCTAGGAGTTACAAGATATAATCTTACCACATAAAAATTTAATAATTTCCAAGTAATATTCCACTTGTTTTTCTGGCCTTTGTGTTATTGTTTTCAGATATTTTACATTTATATACTTAATAATAGTGTTATTAATATTTTTGTTTGGCTTTAAGTCATCATTTTCCTTTAATAAAATTTAATGGGGAGAAAAGGTATTTATTCCAATTTTGACCATTTCTGTAGAAAGAGTTTCCTTCTAGTATCATTCCACTTTATGTTAAAGAAGTTTTTCCTGTCATACAAGCCTTCTCTCAGTCATCTCAGCTTTTGTTTAACTTTTGTATTTTCCTTCCTTTACAGTTCACAGTCTGTGCTGCTTCTTGTTCAATGCCTGAAAACAGTTGTCATGTATTTTGTCCATATTTGTAGGTATTTTTAATGAAGGGCAAGTCTGGATACAGTTACTACATCATTGCTGGAAGCAGAATGTATCACTTTTATTTTAATAATTATCACTCTCCTATAAGAAACTATGGCAGGAAAGAATAGCAAATGGCCTTAGACTTCTCATTCTAAAGCTTACATATAGATTACTTATTGGATCTGTGTGTATTAAGGAGGTTAATTTAACCTGTCACTGTCAGTAGGAGATAAGGTATAATTTAAGTATCTTATTTCATTTTATAAGGTAGATGAGACTTGAGCTCCTTCTATTAAACCCAAGAAACCCTTCTACAAAAAAAATAAATGAATAAAAATAAAAACAAACAAAACTCCACCAAAAACAAAAAATAAAAAAAAAAAAAAACAAGGAAAAAAATTTAAGGTTGTACATACCTTTCTTTGTAACAAGTCAATAGACAACTGTGTCATAAGGGGCAGTTTTCTATCTGCAAAGGTTGGGGCAAGATTAATATTATTGAGAACAAGTATGGGCCAAATGCCAAGCTTGATCAATTTTGCATGCTTCAAGTCAGTAAATTCTTAGAATTCCTATTTTACACATGGGAAAACTGAGGAACAGAGATGTTAACCAACCTTCCCTTGGTCAACAGTTAGTAAGTTTTAACCTGGGAATAGGAACACAGTCTCTTTAAAAATTAAAGCACGTTTACCAAAAATACACTTTGGATAATCTCTAGTGATACTGTCATCAGGCAAAAGTTCTAGCTACGATAGAACAAGATTATAACTAAAGAAAGTTGACAGTGTGCGGTAACAAAGAAAATAAAGAATGGAAGTTTTAGTCAGGAATTGGCCACTCAAATTCCTTCAGTGTGCAGCCAAATGTGCACCTGCATAATTGCAAAAAAATTTTAAGGATAAGTAAAGAAAACAGGTCTGCCTGCAGCCTTTTTGCCTTCCATTGGCTGCTACTTGTTCCATTATTTCCAAAGTTTTCCAGTGGCTTTCAAACGGTTCATGATGGATACAAGGAGATGCTGAGAAAGTGCCTGAGAAACTGCCATATGGGAAGGTTCTGAGAGGGAAGATAAAAATTCCACCTCTTCTTCAAATAGAACTCCATTTTTAACACTTTTATAAATTTGACTTCCTACTAAATTTTTTAAAGAGTTTTGTTGCTTTAAAAAAAAATGGAAACTACTGAACAATGGATTCAAGGAGGTTTCAAATATTTTAGATCCATTTCTATGCCTGACCTCATAAGCTCAATAGAAGGATTCCAGGAGGTAACAGCGGCATGAGGGAAGGAGGTCAACCATTTTACAGTCATTTCATAAAGTACCTCCTATTTTAAGTCACAGAGAAATATGGCCTGTGAGGTCAGATAACAGGGTTTCAAAGGGCTGTGTTACCTACAGAAAGTGACTGGCTGCTGCAGAAAGGAACGTGATTGGAGCACCAGGATGTCCTGTCCTAAGTTAGCCTTTCCAACCACCTCCACACTTTATAAGGAAAAACAACAACAATAAAGAAAAATCTCCCCTAATGTCATCTTCAAAAGCTGAGAACTCTCATGCATGTATTTTTAAAACAAAAATCTTTCAAAAATATTTACAAGAAAAATTATGCCATTATTCACTGTAAAATGCTCATGATACAATCTTATTTCTCTTTTCTTATCCTAATACAAAACTGATTTTTTTCATTTACTGAAGGACATACTGCTTTCTGAGAAAAGGCAAACTGAAAACACAGTTTTCCATAGTAGACCTAAATATCATGTTTCTGATTCCAGTTACCCCAATGTACGTGGTTAACTTAGTGATTGTTATTTATGTATTTTTGAGTATGGTATTCTCTTGAAACAAATATGAATTGCATAGTTAGGCAATAAATATATTAAAATTAAATTTCCATAATATCTCTAATACTTAACCTATTTTCTTTAAACTTGACAGTTAAAGCCTTCTTTAAAATCTGATTAAACTATTGGGAACTCCTTTTCATGTACATTTTCTTAGAGACTCAGGGATACCCTGCACTATTCAAGGTTATTATGGCTCCTGCTTGGGCTCCAGGGACAAGATAGATATTCTTATTCTGCCTGTCTTCCAAGGAGATGATATGAGTAACAGGAAACAAAATAAAAAGGTCTCTTGGTTAGGTGATGTATTTTTGCTTGGCAAAATTACAGAGCTCTAGAATTATGATAATTACCTCTTCTCACCTTAGTCTCTTTTCTCTCTTTCATTATCCTCATTTCCTTTCTACCTATTAATAGTTATGCATTACCTTGGAGGACAAATAATCCTGGGATATTTGCTATGTTATTAAAGTTAGGGAAATTTTCCTCTTCATCACCCCATCTCTAGCATTTTCTGAGGCATATTGTAAACAGTTAATACATTTTTATTGAACTGGACAGATCCTGGTTCAGGAAAGAATCTAACAGTTCAGTATAAATCTAGCATAGATTCAGAATAAAAAATAAATAACTTCCTGAAACCTTCCTGAATCTATTACAGTAACAATCAGTAGTAGAATTAAATCATATTTATTTTTGAAAATAGCTGCTCTATAAGTTTTGGTGAGGTCAAAGAGTAAACTTTGTAAAGAATTTTCATCATAATTTTGCCAATTATTTAATATTCCCAGCATTTTAAAACATGGATGGTGTATAAATCAATTTATATGCAATTTGCTGGAGATAAAAAGAAAGTAAACTGTATTTGTTTGGAGGGTACCAGTATACTTAGAAATAAGCATGCAAACAAATAATTGCAATGCAGTTATTTGGAGATTGCTATATAAATGTGTGCATTTACGGATCATAAGGATATGAAACAATGAAGTAAAGCAAAGGCAGTCAAATAAGGGTTTCCCAGGAGAGGCTGCTTTTGAATGGAACTTAGGAGAAGTAGGAGTTGTGAGCATATGCAAAGTCATGACAATGTAAAAAAAAAAAGTAACAAATTCAGGGAAGATCATAGAGATTGTCAAGGATGAAAAGACATTCAGTAAAAGACAGAAGTACAAATTTTGGTAATAGAAATGAGAATTGCAGAAAGTTAAAAGACAGGGAACATGTTATGAAAATCCCTGTAAAATATACAAATATGATGATATTTGACCATAAAACAATGCTAAGTCACTAAACTGAGAAATAAAAATAAAGTTTTTCCTTGCTTTAAAATATCTGCATTAAGAATGAATAAATTCCCATTTAAAGCATAATAGTTAATGATAAATATTTTTCAAATATATAATTTTAAATAGCTGTCATATTCTATTGTACTGTATTTAATAATGCTTGCCTATATGTTACTTAGATTATTTTTTAAATTTCACAATTTTAAGTACAACTGAGAAAAACAGATCAACGATTATTTCTTTAGGACAAGTTTCCACAAAAGGAATTACTAAATACTTAAGTTTTTAAACTTCTGGTACTTGCTATCAGATTACTCCAAAGAAAGAGGATACCAATTTATATTCCAACCACCTTTATCCCTTAGTCTTACCTGTACTTAAAACCCCAAAACTGTATCATTATGGATGCTAAAGCTAGTGGGTTAACCTTTCATAAGAAATAGGGTTTTACAAATCTTTAAATACCTTCTTGCAAACGTAAATTAAAAGCCAAAAATAGTGATTTTAACATAGAAAGACCTAGCAGATAGAACTTCAATCAAGTAACTGAAGTTGATATCACCAGTAATAGATAAAACTACAAAATTCACTAGAAAGAACACAGCCTCGCTTTCATGGTGTTCCTGCCAAAATATACACATACACTGATATAAGCATGAGGAAACATCAGACCAACCCAAATCAAGGGACATTCTATGAAACAAACTAGCCTATAAGGTTCAAAGAGGCAAGATCAAGAAAGATAAAGGAGGGGGAAAAGGAGGGAGACAGAGGGAGGGAGACAAGCAAGAGAAAGAATGATGGAGTAAATGAAGTAAAATGTACATAATTGCTGACTATGGGTAAGGGGTATTTGGGAGTTACTTTTACGATTGCAGCTTTTCTGTAAATCCAAAATTATATCAAAATTAGAAGGTACAAAAATTGTCAATGTGATAGAAAGAAGCCATAACTTAAAAAGAAAAAAAATCTGGTTAAACATGCTGTATATTACAAGCAGTCCTCACTTGGCATGGTATCGTGAGATCGTAATACAAATGTGCAAACTGAAAGCACATAAAGAGAATTTAATAACCAATGGGAAAAACCATGATCGTTCCTTGATCTTTACAAATTTTTGTTAAATTTAAAATCTCTATTAATGTCAGTTATAAATGTATAGGGAAATGAAAAAAACCTGATATCTATTTTATGCACTATAATTTAGAACATTAGAAACATTGAGAATTAAACTGTTTTCTTTGGAAAACCCTATCAAGAGTAGTTTGAGGAGCATTTACCTTTCTATGACTTGTCAAATTGTCTTATTCCTTCATAACTTTGAATCAGCTCCAACATTATATTCTTTAGATTTTCAATGCTATAAAATATCTCCAAATGTTCTTTAATGTGAATTTTTTTGCTGTTGTCACTTCCTCTGGGACATCATCATCATTTCATCAAGATCACTTTCCTCATTTATGTTGACAATTTCACCTTCATTAAATTCTGGTGGCTGCATATCTAGTCTTTCCCATAGTGTCAGTGTCAACATTCCCATACTTGACTATTTCTTCTATAACTCCATTTACAAATTTCACTTCCAGTGCTATTTTGTTTCTTTGTTGCTCTTTCATTTTTGTTGGCCAGTTCCCACTTCCGATTATTAATTTTTGTAAAACGTCAAGTGGGTTTATTACTGGAAGAAAAGGGGGCAATACAAATACATATTTTGTTCTCTGTATACAAACTAAATAAGAGCTGAACAGTGACCAATCACTGACAACTTTGAATAAAATGATATAATGGGTCACTGATCATGATATGGGTCTGTTATAATTTGTGTACTGAAGAGCTAGCACAGAAATGTGTGCTTTATGCATTTACTAAGAGTTATTACACTGTGGTAATGGAAATGTGAACCTTGTTGCTAAAGGACTGGTATTACTTAACTAAACCATGGTAACTGAAATTTGTGCATTTAAGAATCATAAAGAAAAAGGACACTCTGTACTTTCTTTCATGATGTTAATGGAAAAAATACCTTAATCTTGATAATAATGAATTTTTTAAGTAGATAAATATATTTTGAAAATTCTTTGATATGACATGTTTGAATTCCCATCAATTCACTGTGGCTACTATGACTTTACAGAAACTCAACTGTGGGTCAGAGAACCAGGGTTTTACTTTTAGCTCTGCCACTAATGTGTCACATGATGGAGATAAATCATGTATATTCCTTTGAACTCTTGAGACATCTATTTAAAAAAATTGGAATACATTTTTTTCTAGGACAGTTCATACTCCTATTGTCCTGGCATTGTTATTTAAAGCTACCCTTCCACTCGAAAAATTGTCCCAATTGGGAGAATCAATTATATAGCTTGCTCCCCACCCAATCTTTTCCGTGTCAAAGTTTTGTCTCCCTGACAGAACAGAAATACTATTTGTGACACAGTAGTATTGGTATTGCAAAGTTATAATTGTTATTTACAATTATAAGAATATTAAAAAAACAAAACAACTTTAAAGATGACCTTTAAATATATTCTCATATGCAAAACTCTATTCTTCCTTACATTTTCTGTGTCTTGTATATTTTTGCAAGTGGTACCAAGTTCTTATAGATACTGAAACCTTTTATCACTTTTCAATACAAACTCACTTTTACCACTAAAAAGAGCTCTATGAAATTCACTTGATATTACTAAGCATATTATGCCTGTTGACCTGTCCTATGTTATAGAGCACCAAGCAGTAAAAGCCCATATAGAAAAGTGATCTAAGTCAGGACTTCTGTACCTTCCTGGTTTTGCCTCTGACAGGTCTGAATTGAGAAACATGATGATATTGGTTTATAAGTGGAATTATATATTTAAAAAATATTTAGACATTTTTATGCGGTTCAGAATGGGGGAACAACAAACAATGTTTAGGTGAAAGAATTTTAATTTTACTTAATATATTAGAAATGTTCCAGCAATTTCACTGTAATTATCTCGAACATTTACCTCAGACAATAGCATCGACAGAATAGAATAGTAATAATCTTCCTACAGAACTGTGATGTTTCTAAATCTAAATGTTGAGCACAGCCACCCCCCAATCATATCTTAATGTTCACTCTAAGCTACATTCAAAAAGAGAAATGTTGCATTAAATTTGATGACAATAAATTATGAATTTAAACAAGATACACATTATTCTTTCTTTACTGAAATCCTGAAATAAATACCAGAATGTTTTATCAAAAGTTATTACTTTATATCTAATGTTTTAATATATTTGATACCAGACATAATCTTTCTCATCTTTCTAATGAAGTGCAAATTTAAAAATTTGGGGTTGAAGATCATAGCATATTTGCCTATTTATAAGATTATTTATAGAAAGATTTAAAGATTTATAGGAAGATTTAAAACTTTTTAGGGCTTCCCTGGTGGCGCAGTGGTTGAGAATCTGCCTGCCAATGCAGGGGACACGGGTTCGAGCCCTGGTCTGGGAAGATCCCACATGCCGCGGAGCGGCTGGGCCCGTGAGCCACAATTGCTGAGCCTGCGCGTCTGGAGCCTGTGCTCCGCAGCAAGAGAGGCCGCGATGGTGAGAGGCCCGCGCACTGCGATGAAGAGTGGTCCCCACTTGCCACGGCTGGAGAAAGCCCTCGTGCAGAAACGAAGACCCAACACAGTCATAAATAAATAAATTAATTTAAAAAAAAAACTTTTTAAAGATTTAAAACTTTTAAGCCGTACTTAATTTGATATCAATGAAGAGTAATCCCTCAATTAAATATCAGTATTTAATTTGATATTTAAAATATCACCTTTACTTTAAAAAAAGTTTTATAGTTATATGGACATTAATATATCCTGGAATTTCTAGGTTCTATATAACATAATATATAATTCCATAATTTAGTGCCTTATTACTAAGTTCTAGGACCAAAATTTTATGTAGAGCATACAAATTATATAATAATGACCCCTGTTTTAGTAAATATGATTTATTTCAAATATAACCTTTAGTACCAAATTTTGGCCAAAATTCTTTAATGGAACACATATACATAAATGCAATATATTATAAAATTCTGGCAATCGCCAACTATTCAGTTAGCCATTTTCAAATGTGGTGATTTTTAAATATTTGATTTGATCAAATAATTACAGCAGTCCCGTATTTTTAAACAGTGGTTGTTACAGAACACCTAACATTCAAATTACTTGGACTGGCTCAACCAAGTAACTTTGCTCTTACTCTCATATTCCAAGTGTAAAATGTAGGTATCAGATTGCATTATTTCCAAGGTTCCCATCTTCCGTAGTTTTTTTTTTTTTTAATTTATTTATTTATTTTTGGCCGTGTTGGGTCTTTGTTGCTGTGTGTGGGCTTTCTCTAGTTGAGGTGAGTTGCAGTGTGCGGGCTTCTCATTGTGTGGATTCTCTTGTTGCGGAGTACAGGCTCTTAGGCGCATGAGCTCTAGAGCACGCGGGCTTCAGTAGTTGTGGTGTGCAGGTTCAGTACTTGTGGCTCTCAGGCTCTAGAGCGCAGGCTCAGTAGTTGTGGTGCACGGGCTTAGTTGCTCTGTGGCGTGTGGGATCTTCCCGGACCAGGGCTCGAACCCGTGTCCCTTGCATTGGCAGGCAGATTCTTAATGACTGCGCCATCAGGTAAGTCCTCTTCTGTGGTTTTGTAAGAGGTTCAATAATAGCATTCCCAAATCCCAGAGTTACTGAGACATTATTTATGATTATTTTGTGTTAGATTAAAAATTTTTAACTTATCCATTTATTTATTTAAAAATTTAGAATTCTTACATATTTCCTCCATTACCCAGTGTCTGTGAGAAATCACAAAAACATGTTTTTTAATGGTTTACTATCCATAACAACATTATGTTATATAATTTCATTTACATCATCTCCCTTAATCCTCTGAATGTTTCCAATGATGGAAATATGGTTATCATCCCTATTAAAAAATAAATAAGGAAGAAAGAAAGAAAGAAAAAAGAGGCTTAGAGGCTTAAAGAGACTAAATAATGATGTCATGTAGCTAATGAGTACATGGTAGTGACTCAAGCCCAGATTTGTCTTCATTAAAGTGAGCACCCTTTAAACAATGAATTACAGTAGGGAGTGGGTTGGTGATTTTACTTTATTTTTAAATTATATATTAAACCAATTTTTTCTAAATCTGACTTTGGTTTGACAATTATGAAAAATATTACATTTCAGGCTTTCTAGCTGCAAAATCTGGGATATCACACAAAAGTCTGAATAGCTAATTTAATGAATATCTTTATTGTGTCTATATTTAATCCAACACTACTTTAAGAATGTGGAACTTCTTAAAATAAATATATGTCAATTATCCAAAAGAAAGTAAAACCTTGCATTTTCAAATAAAAATGATAGAAAGAAAGGGCCTATTTTAAGAGTACACCATGTTCTAATTTGTTTATGACATATTGAGTTTAGGCATCATTTTCAGCAAAGTCAATTTTATGAGTAACTGAATAAACAGTTAAAGTGGTTTTAAGAGTTTTAAGAACCACTCAAACCCAGACCTTAATGACTGCTGTAGCTAACTTTTGTCCTAGCCTCTAAGTTTTGCCCTATCTAAAATATCTATTATAATTCTGGCATATTTACTTTTTAAAATATCAAATATGCAAACACCCCTGCATCCATTGGGAAGACAGATAACACTTAAAATCAGTCATTTTAGATATCTGACTGTGAATATATTACTAAATAGCTCTCTATCTTTTCTTAAAGTAAAATTACTGCCTATATTCTTAAAATCTGCCACTTAAACCACAGAGTGCTGAAATCTTGAAAGGCCAATATTCATTTTACCTTTTATTCACCCAATCCCCTCAATGGGAATACTCTCCCTGCTCCATTTATAAATACTGCCCATTTGCAAATTCAATTCAAGTGTCACCTCTTCAGTGTTTATTGAGCTTGTGATATTTCTTCTTTTGTGGCATTGTGCTATTTAACTTTCTTTGTTCTTTAAAACACTGTATAGAGCAGAAGGAAGACAAACTACAATCCTGCAGCCTGTGGAAAAAAACCACATTCACAAGAAGATAGATAAGATGAAAAGGCAGAGGGCTATGTATTGGATGAAGGAACAAGATAAAACCCAAGAAAAAAAACTAAATGAAGTGGAGATAGGCAACCTTCGAGAAAAATAATTCAGAATAATGATAGTGAAGATGATCCAGGACCTCGGAAAAAGAATGGAGGCAAAGATCAAGAAGATGCAAGAAATATTTTTAAAAGACTTAGAAGAATTCAAGAACAAACAAACAGAGATGAACAATACAATAACTGAAATGAAAACTACACTAGAAGGAATCAATAGCAGAATAACTGAGGCAGAAGAACAGATAAGTGACCTGGAAGACAGAATGGTGGAATTCACTGCTGCAGACCGGAATAAAGAAAAAAGAATGAAAAGAAATGAAGACAGCCTAAGAGACCGCTGGGGCAACATTAAATGGAACAAAATTCACATTATACGGATCCCAGAAGGAGAAGAGAGAGAGAAAGGACCAGAGAAAATATTTGAAGAGATTATAGTCAAAAACTTCCCTAACATGGGAAAGGAAATAGCCACCTAAGTCCAGGAAGCACAGAGAGTCCCATACAGGATAAACCCAAGGAGAAACATGCCAAGGCACATGGTAATCAAATTGGCAAAAATTAAAGAAAAAGAAAAATTATTGAAAGCAGCAAGGGAAAAACGATAAATAACATACAAGAGAACTCCCATAAGGTTAACAGCTGATTTCTCAGCAGAAACTCTACAAGCCAGAAGGGAGTGGCATGACATATTAAAGTGATGAAAGGGAAGAACCTACAACCAAGATTACTCTAGCTGGCAAGGATCTCATTCAGATTCAATGGAGAAATCAAAAGCTTTACAGACAAGCAAAAGGTAAGAGAATTCATCACCACCAAACCAGCTCTACAACAAATGCTAAAGGAACTTCTCTAGTGGGAAACACAAGAGAAGAAAAGGACCTACAAAAACAATCCCAAAACAATTAAGAAAATGGTCATAGGAACATACATATCGATAATTACCTTAAATGTGAATGGATTAAATGCTCCAACCGAAAGACACAGGCTCGCTGAATGGATACAAAAACAAGACCCCTATATATGCTGTCTACAAGAGACCCACTTCAGACCTAGGGACACATACTGACTGAAAGTGAGGGGATGGAAAAAGCTTTTCCATGCAAATGGGAATCAAAAGAAAGCTGGAGTAGCAATACTCATATCAGATAAAATAAACTTTAAAATAAAGAATGTTACAAGAGACAAGGAAGGACACTACATAATTATCAAGGGATCAATCCAAGAAGAAGATATAACAGTTATAAATATATATCCACACAACACAGGAGCACCTCAATACATAAGGCAACTGCTAACAGCTATAAAAGAGGAAATTGACAGTAACACATTAATAGTGGGGGACTTTAACACCTCACTTACACCAATGGACAGATCAAAAATCTTTTCTGACCACAATGCTATGAGATTAGAAATCAGTTACAGGGAAAAAAATGTAAAAAATACAACACATGGAGGCTAAATAATACATTACTAAATAACCAAGAGATCACTGAAGAAATAAAAAAATACCTAGAGACGAATGATAATGAAATCACGATGATCCAAAACTTATGGGATGCAGCAAAAGCAGTTCTAAGAGGGAAGTTTACAGCAATAAAATGCTACCTCAAGAAAAAACAAACATCTCAAATTAACAATCTAACCTTACACCTAAGGGAACTAGAGAAAGAAGAACAAACAAAACCCAAAGTTAGTAGAAGGAAAGAAATCATAAAAATCAGAGCAGAAATAAATGAAATAGAAACAAAGAAAACAATAGCAAAGATCAATAAAACTAAAAGCTGGTTCTTTGAGAAGATAAACAAAATTGATAAACCATTAGCCAGACTCATCAAGAAAAAGAGGGAGAGGACTCAAATCAATACAATTAGAAATGAAAAAGGAGTAGTTACAACAGACACCACAGAAATACAAAGCATCCTAAGACACTACTACAAGCAACTCTACGCCAATAAAATGGACAACCTGGAAGAAATGGACAAATTCTTAGAAAGGTATAAACTTACAAGACTGAACCAGGAAGAAATAGAAAACATGAACAGACCAATCACAAGTAATGAAATTGAAACTGTGATTAAAAATCTTCCAACAAACAAAAGTCCAGGACCAGATGGCTTCACAGGTGAATTCTATCAAACATTTAGAGAAGCGCTAACACCCATCCTTCTCAAACTCTTCCAAAAAATTGCAGAGGAAAGAACACTCCCAAACTCATTCTATGAGGCCACCATCACCCTGATACCAAAACCAGACAAAGATACTACAAAAAAAGAAAATTACAGACCAATATCACTGATGAATATAGATGCAAAAATCCTCAACAAAATACTAGCAAACAGAATCCAACAACACATTAAAAGGATCATACACCACGATCAAGTGGGATTTATCCCAGGGATGCAAGGATTCTTCAATATATGCAAGTCAATCAATGTGATACACCATATTAACAAATTGAAGAATGAAAACCATATGATCATCTCAATAGATGCAGAAAAACTTTGGACAAAATTCAACATCCATTTATGATAAAAACTCTCCAGAAAGTGAGCATAGAGGGAACGTACCTCAACATAATAAAGGCCATATATGACAAACCCACAGCAAACATCATTTCAATGGTGAAAAACTGAAAGCATTTCCTCTAAGATCAGGAATAAGACAAGGATGTCCACTCTCACCACTATTATTCAACACAGTGTTGGAAGTCCTAGCCATGGCAATCAGAGAAGAAAAAGAAATAAAAGGAATACAAATTGGAAAAGAAGAAGTAAAACTGTCTCTGTTTGCAGGTTACATGATACTATAAATAGATAAGCCTAAAGACGCCACCAGAAAACCACTAGAGCTAATCAATGAATTTGGTAAAGTAGGAGGATACAAAATTAATGCACAGAAATCTCTTGCATTTCTATACACTAATGATGAAAAATCTGAAAGAGAAATTAAGGAAACACTCCCACTTACTATTGCCACCAAAAGAATAAAATACCTAGGAATAAACCTACCTAGGGAGACAAAAGACCTGTATGCAGAAAAGTATAAGACACTGATGAGAGAAATTAAAGATGATACCAACAGATGGAGAGACATAACATGTTCTTGGGTTGGAAGAATCAACATTGTGAAAATGACTATACTACCCAAAGCAATCTACAGATTCAATGCAATCCCTATCAAATTACCAATGGCATCTTTTACAGAACTAGAACAAAAAATCTTAAAATTTGTATGGAGATACAAAAGACCCCGAATAGCTAAAGTGGTCTTGAGGGAAAAAAATGGAGCTGGAGGAATCAGGCTTCTTGACTTCAGACTATACTACAAAGCTACAGTAATGAAGACAATATGGTACTGGCACAAAAACGGAAATACAGATCAATGGAACAGGATAGAAAGCCCAGAGATAAACCCACGCACCTATGGTCAACTAATCTATGACAAAGCAGGCATGGATATACAATGGAGAAAAGACAGCCTCTTCAATAAGTGGTGCTGGGAAAACTGGACAGCTACATGTAAAAGAATGAAATTAGAACATTCCCTACCACCATACACAAAAATCAACTCAAAATGGATTAGAGACCTAAATTTAAGACCTGATACTATAAAACTCTTAGAGGAAAACAGGAAGAACACTCTTTGACATAAATCACAGCAAGATCTTTTTTGATCCACCTCCTAGAGTAATGGAAATAAAAACAAAAAATAAAAAGAATAAAACACTGTATATTATAATTTTTAAAATACACATAATATCTGGTAAGGTCTAATGAGTATAACAGATACTTATAATTATAAAGAAATATGGACAATTCCTAACACAAGGACAATTCTAGAATGGCCCAGGAGTGCTTGATTCAGTGACAGAAATTTGTTCCAAGATACTAATTATATTACTTTTTAAACATTACATAGTTACCCTTTAAAAATGAATAGATTAAATAACATACTCGAATTATTTGAGAACCCTGAACTATTCATTCCCCATGTCCCACATCTACGATTGTTTAGAGGGTCAAGTTTGTCCTTTTCATTCATTCATCTGTCTTCACTAGGTCAAATACTTTCAGTTGCAGAGCTTAGAGTATACGATGTAGGTCTAATATTCCCAGAAGGAAATCTCAATAAGGAAATCACAAAGCAAAATTTTGCCTATACTTTTGACACTGATTCTGAAGACTTGCTTGAAACATGCTCTCTGATGTTTTCGATTAGAGTCAATGATTTTTTTCGGAGGAGGTAATTGAGTCTAATCTGGACAGTAGCTTAGAATATGATAGCTGAAAAACATTTTGTAATCACAAGCAGTAAAAATACAATTGTCAAGCTTTTCCATATATGTCCGTACCATGGGTAGAACTTTCAGAGATTGTTTTTATTGTTCAGTAATTTTCCAGAGATTCAGAGGCCCCAGGGTCTGAAAATCCATTCTCCCATTTAGGAATGCATTATTTTTCCTTTGAGGAGACTTTGGATTTCAATTTCTTGTTAGGGGCCCTGGAAATATACTTGGTGACTTCCTGGAAACAAGAAGCAGAATGGCCAAATTGAAGAAAGATAGAGGAAATCGCAGACTGGTTTTCTTAAATTCTGTCTTGAAATGCTCCAATAGATGGACAGAGCATACTGACTACATGTGAGGATGAGATACTGAGAAATCAAGGCACATATATATATATATATCTGGAAAGTCTGGCAAGGAGGAAAATGAAGGACCTAATATTTATTGAGCACATGAAAAGCTGATTATTGTATCATTGTGTTGCTTGATAAATCTAGTGTTTATAGTCACACTGTCTGCTACTTTGTCCTTGCGACAATAAAAAAGTTTTAGTAAAAGACTGTCAGGTTTAATAAAAGCAACCATTTGGTGATGAAATCAATTTTGTGGTAAAATTTTCTGCTTTATAAATTGAATCAGTCATCTGTATTATCAGTTGGATTAGCCGTCGTAATTAGCAATGATGGAGAACATCAGCTTGAACGTGTATGTGTGTGTGTGTGTGTGTGTACTGATGACATCATACACACATACATATTCTTACGTGTATGTGTGTGTGTGTACTGATGACATCATACACACATACATATTCTTATTAATACATATATATACACACATACACACAACTGTATGTATTCCTGTAAATCTTGAAATATAAGGAAGTAGCAAATGGTCTCTGATTGTTGAGTTGATTTAAATTTTTTTTTTGGTTGGCTTAATGATCCTTTTTTTTTTTAGTTTTTTTAAATTGAAATATAGGTGCTGTACAATGTTATGTAAGTTGCAGGTGTAAAACATAGTGATTTGCAATTTTAAAGGTTATATTCCACTTACAGTTATTATAAAATATTGGCTATATTCCCTGTGTTGTAAAATACATCCTTGTAGTTTATTTTATACCTAATAGTTTGTACCTCTTACTCCTCCACTCCTATATTGCCCCTCCCCCCTTTCCTCTCCCCACTGGTAACCACTAGTTTGTTCTCTATATCTGCGAGTGTGCTTCTTTTTTGTTATATTCACTAGTTTGTTGCACAAGGGTTCCCTTTTCTCCACATACTTGCCAACATTTATTATTTGTGTTCTTTTTGATGATAACCATTCTGACAGGTGTGAGGTAATATCTCACTGTGGTTTTGATTTGCATTTCCCTGATGATTACTGGTGTTGAGCATCTTTTCATGTGCCTGTTGGCCATCTGCATTTCCTCTTTGGAAAAATGTCTATTCAGCTCTTCGGCCCATTTTTAAAATCATGTTGTTTTTTTCATGTTGATTTGAACGAACTATTTATATATGTCAGATATGAATCCTTTATTGATCATATCATTTGCAAATATTTGCTCCCGTTCAATAGGTTGTCTTTTCATTTTGTCAAAGGTTTCCTTTGCTGTGCAAAAGATTTTAAGTTTAATTAGGTCCCATCTGTTTATTTTTGCTTTTATTTCCTTTATGTTAGGAGACAAATCCAAAAAAATATTGCTACAATTTATGTCAAAGAGTGCTCTGCCTGTGTTTTCCTCTAGGAGTATTATAGCATCGGTCTTACATACAGGTCTTTAATCCATTTTGAGTTTATTTTTGTGTATGGTGTTAAAGAATATTTTAATTTTATTCTTCTACATGCAGCTGCCTTGTTTTCCCAGCACCACTTATTGAAGAGACTGTCTTTTTTTCATTGTATATTCTTGCCTCCTTAATGATCTCTTTTTAGTAATCCATTAAGCATCTCTATGTTAACTAAGAACTGAAATGAAGGAGTCATCTAAAATGTTTAAGCAGATATATGTAATTATTATAGAGAAATATTGGTACAAAGTACAGCCCTTAATTAAATGAGAAAACTCTGCATGTAACAAAAATGTGAATAATTTATCTGAAATTTTAAAAATGAACAAAAGTAAATGAGGCTGAAATGAAACACAAAGAACATAATCTTCTGCATTGTTTAAGCATTTCATCCTAATTATATCTAGAATATCTACCGGAAAGAAACAAATTTTACCTGATTAAAAAAATCTAAGGTGATTCTGAGATTCATTTGTTTTTTAGGAGGATGAAAAATCATGATTTTGTTCATTAGGTTCGTTAGGTGTACATTAACAGGAGCTACCTAAGGTGTGGTTGAAACTTTTGTAAATTCACTGCTTTTTTAGCTTTTAATAAAGAATCTGAGGTAAATAGGAATGTGAGATGTAAGGAAATGACTTAAAATATCCATTCTATGTAATGAAAAAAGAATTTGAGGAAGAGTAATAAATCTGGAGTTGCTTTGAGTTATAAACTTGTCCTTTGTCTGAGAGAACATGTTTGACAGACCATGTCACAGCTGGTTCCTCTCCACACATCAGTCTCTGGGATGGGAATATACTAGCCAGGAATGAGGACTTTTTAGAAGGTGGTGGGGGTGTGAGACTGAGCTGCATCTTCGTGGCTTTAGAAATAAACAATTAATAGTAAGAAGGTACCCATGTTAGCCCATATCAACAATGAAATAGAAAGGTCTTAAGAGTAAAAACTCTACTAACTATAGTTTCTCCAAATATACTGGAACATACTAGCTTTCCAAGATCTACTGTGTAGCACAAAAATAAAATTAAAAAAAAAAACTATTTAAACAGTCTGTTTTAGAATTTCTAGAGGTAATAAAATCAGCTAAGGCAACAATAGCTATAATTTATTGTGTGCCTATTATATATTGGTAAATGTAAACTATTCAAAAATATTTTATTTAGTATAGGTAAATATTTTATTACCATTTTAAAATTGAGGAAAATGAAGCTCAAAGAGATTGTGACTTGCTCAAAGCCACATGCTGCATAAGAGACACAACTTAGAACTTGAATGAACCCTGATCTCACTTCAAATTCCAAGCTCAAACCACTTCAGGATCACTCTGTGACAACAGTCAAGGGACAGAATAAGAATATTTTAAGATTTTTAACACCTCCAATGTTTGCTATTTTTGTAAATCTTTTTCAAATTAATAATGGGTAACATAGCTATAGCAGTTTTCTATTGCCTCTGTAATAAATTAGTACAAATTTATGGCTTAAAACACAGAAATTTATTATCTTACAATTAGGTAGGTCAGAAATTTGAAGTAGGTCTCACTGGGCTAAAATCAAGGTGTCGGCCAGGTTCCACACATTGTTTCAAGCAGTTAGCACATATCAATTTATTTAGTCCATGACCCCCCCCCGCCCCCCCCCCACACACACAGTTCATATTTTCCCAATGCCTATTTCAGAGAAAAGGAAACCAAGGCAAAATGTGGTTAGTAGCTTGTCTAAGGTCATGCAGTTAGTGTGTTTGAGCCAGGATAATAATAATTAGCAATAAAATATTTGAAAGCAGGGCTAATGTGTGTTCTAATTATCTGACATTATAAGAAAAAAAGTTACTAAGAAAATATATTTGACTTTATAGTTCAGAAGACAGAAACCCAGGAGGGAAAAATAGGTTGTTTCTACTCTAGAAAGGAGAAAAGCGTAAGTTGAAACTCTATGACAAATAAGACTTATAAAGGGACCATCCTAGGTGCAAAGAAATGATCCCAGATCTAAGATCTTGCTACCTGCTGCCAGACTTCTTGGATAAAAAACACCTGCCATCTTTATTTTCACTCTATCACTCACTCCAGATTCTCCACTATTGAAATGAGATTTCTACCTAGCTACTAGAAAACTACCACTTTCTTTCTCTCAGACATGTCCCCTGTATCTGGACTCTACTATCAATTGTCACCCGATTCCCTAGATGATAAGTTTTGTTTGCCTGCCTACATTTCTTCACACTGCATACAGCTGGGCCCCTCAATAGTACTGACCCTTAAGCAGGGTCATTCACTCCTCCATCCTAGACCATTGAGGAGGACAGACATGTGTCATGAATAGGGTCAAATTTGGACTCCTCTCCCCACCCACTTTATACACACTTCCCTAAATGCACTGATTCTTCATTTTTTTCTTAAAAAAATTATCAAATGCAAATTAAGCAAACATCAGAATGTTTTTTCCTGTAACATATTTATAAAAATGTTGACAAGTGAAGGTTCACTACAAACTTCCCTTCTTCACCCATCATATAATTCTTTTATGTTTGATCAAATGCAAATATATTAAACACTCTCAAAACAAGTCATAATTTTTTATCATGATCAGAAAAATAACCATAAGATCTGTAGTTAAATAATTTATAAAATTCAAGATATACAGTGAATAAGGTGAATGTGCTCCTCTGGCCCACATATCAATAGTGTTACATGCAAAATAAATGATATTAAAATCATTTTCTTTGACATTATTTTTCTCAGTGAATTTATAGTGATACTTCATGTATGTTATGTTCTTTCCTAAGCGCCAAAAGTTTCTATAACAAGCCTAGATTTTGGTCAGATTTATCGCATGTTTTAGTTTATAGATTTTGAGTTTTTTGTTTCTTCTTTAAAAGAGGAAGGGCATTGACTTATCTCGTCTTGCAATAGTAACAATTGCCTCATATTTTCATAGTTTCTCAAAGAGAAACAACTAGAGGTTCCATAGTAATACTGAAAATATCTTTCAGTACTTAGACATGTGATCTGATCCATCTGTTTCAACACATAAACAAATTATAAATGACTATACTTTCTCCTATTTATCACATTATTAAGCATTAATTACTCTCTCTTTTATTCTATTTTGATGTACCTTGTTGTCTAGAAATATAAAAGAAAAATATATACATAAAGAATCTTCATATTCTCTGACAGAAGAGCATGGACTCTGGAGCCAGACTTCCATGCTTCAAATCCTATTTCTGCCACCAATAACCTATGTGACTTTGCACCAGTTTAAATGGTCTATGTCTTAATCCTTTCCTCTATAAAAATGAGAATTGTAATATGACACATCTCAAAGGGTTGTTGTGAGAATCAAAGTATATCATATAAAGCACTGTTACCATTTTAGATTTTTATATATTTTAAGACTTAACTCCAAGCCACTTTTCAATTTCATTTTTACTCAAGCATAGACTTTTTAAACCCCATTTTACATATTTAGTATTTCTATATAATAAAACAAGTTTGTCTTTGGGTTGTGTGTTGACTTCCCTCACAAATAACAGACATTGTTATAAAATATTTGAAACAATTCTAGGCTATTAAACATTTTTTCTAACATTTGTGGCATATCTTTTGGACATGTGCTTTAATATTGACCTGATTAGAGAGCTAACAAAATTTTCCCTTTTTATTCATCATCAATGTTAATTGTAATTTTTATAATCAGAATTGCACCTTATAATATTGCTTCTCATATTGGATGCAATAATTCTGTTCAGAGCCCATTGATTTCTTAATAACAATCTAAATAAATCTATGGTTTGGCATAGGTAAGAGTATTTTTCAGGCTTAAGTGAATTAATCTATTTCCCTTACGTTGCTTTTGATTACGATTAAAGCTTCAGGTATAGTCTACCTATCATTTAAAGTAATTGTGTTGTATATATTTTTATAAGTCGAGATTTTATAAATATCATGCTTATTTTTAAAACTACATTTAAAGAGAATTTTGGTATTTTCTTCCCTCTAACCAAATTCCTCTAAATGTCAGAAAATATAATAGAAATATAAATAAATTAGTAACAATACAAAGTAGCAGGAAAGGATGGCTTCAGTGAATTTCATTTTGATAAGTTCAATGGATACAGAAAGCAGAATGGATGAAGGAACAAATGCAGAGAATCTACAGCCTAAAATACACATAAAAGAAAATGGTTATTCAACATAGTTTACACAAGAAATGAATAATGGGCCCAGTACTGTTTTGTAACACCTTAATCATAAAGTTTAAAAGATAAAACATATTTTCTGCAGTTAGTATTGTTTCTATATTACCTACAAGGTATCTACATATTTAAAAAGAGTATTTTTAGATTTTAACCAATTCAAGTAAATATACAGTAAGTTTGTATTTGATACAAAGATAACATCTTTCACAATCATTATTTAATTTGCTTCATTTAGAAATCCTCTCAGTGCAGGTAAAAATATCTGTCTGCCCATGTACATTTTAAGTGTCCCATAAAAATTCATTGTTTGAAAATGCCTTCCAAAAATCTAAAGTGTTGGAACAATTTTAGATATATATGTTATTGTATATAGTAAGATGGGTAAGTTTTAGTACTATTGAGACTAAAATGTGTATAAGTGTAGAAAAGAGTTGAGTCCTTAATACAGAAAACCTTTCTTCTTGACATAATATCCTTATGACCAAGCTTAAAGGTACTTCTATTTTCAAGATCGGAGTACAAATAGTAGGGAATCTGGGAAGGGAATCTGGGCGCATAATCCACATTTTTCTCCAAAGGATAATGTGGCCATATATAGCAACATTTAATAGTAGCATGAGCTCTAAATAACAAACTACAAGCACTGTTTTCACTAAAATCTGAATATGCAAATCATTGTTCTCATCTGGGTCATCTTATGTAATTTTCTTTTCAGAAGCTTCATGTCACTTGATGTTTAAGCAGAAGTGGCATGCTTTGCTCCAAGCTGGTCAGTCATAGGACTGAGACAAGCAGATGTTTATCACTATGATAAACATTTGCAACTGTAATTTACTTAGGCCTTTGTTGATTAGACATGACATCTTGAGAAAAGACTGACATTCGATGAGTGAACTGGTGACAGGACAAAAATTGTTTTCTACAGTATAGCTTTTGCCATTTGGAATATGCTGAAATAAACTTGTGCCCAAGATTTGTAATCATCAGAAAACATGTCTGTGAACTAGCTTTTAAATAACCATCAGGACGCATTTCTGAAATGCTCTACTGCAAAGCTTATTTCTGTTCACAAACAAAATCTCTATAAATGCTTTCACCTGCCGTGCCAGCACAGGCCTTTTTCACTGGTTGATAATTCCTCAAATATTTTATACGTTAAACTATTGAACTTCTACTATGTAAATAAAGTACCATAAAGGACAATAAATAAGAATGCACTGAAATGATTAAAATACACTCTTTGTGTATGACTTAAGTGAATAAGTTGCTTAACTTTAGAGAAAAATGTCAAGATAGCTTTATTATTCTGGCTAGAAAATGTTAGCATCAAGAATAAGGAATAGAGACAGACTAACCAAAAACTCCTATTGTTCTACAGTTTAGTTGTGTTTTAAATGGGGGAGAGAAGGCTATACCCAAAATAAGAATCAGTTTCCTGGTAATAAGTGAAGTTACTAACAGATCTGTTAATGACCTCTTTGACCTAATTGATAATAATGTTTTAAATGACCGTCCCGATTAAAGATTTCATGACTGTTGAAAAGTTAAGGTCATTTATTTCATCAAGAAAGAGTGTGGCATAGGCAAAAAGTCACTCGGTTCAAGTCGAGAATCCTGTTTTCTGATGTCACTACAGCCATCCACTGAACGATTGATCTTCCTTATATTCGCAAACACTCAGTCCAATTGTACAATGTTTACTCTAGCAAGAGGATATGTAAGCTTTCTTTTGCCTATGTTTCTTTGAATACTTTAACTGGCATTTCCCATAGACTGCAGATAAAATATGAGAATAGCTCTTAATTGTACCTTTGGATTATCATAAATATGGACCAAATTTGTTTTATTAGGTAGAGAAGGTCCAGTTTAAGTGGAAATATAAACAGCCAAAATGTTTATGTATAATAAGCTACATGGCTTAAATGGGTCTTTCATATCCATTATCATAAATCTCATTTAAAAAAAAAAGGTTTTCGGGCTTCCCTGGTGGCGCAGTGGTTGAGAATCTGCCTGCTGATGCAGGGGACACGGGTTCGAGCCCTGGTCTGGGAAGATCCCACATGCCGCGGAGCAACTGGGCCCGTGAGCCACAACTACTGAGCCTGCGCGTCTGAAGCCTGTGCTCCGTAACAAGAGAGGCCGCGATAGTGAGAGGCCCGCACACCGCGATGAAGAGTGGCCCCTGCTTGCCACAACTAGAGAAAGCCCTCGCACAGAAACAAAGACCCAACACAGCCAAAAATAAATAATAAAATAAATTAATTAAAAAAAAAAAAAAAGGTTTTCAATCACAGAAATGTAGTGAGTTAAAAGGTGACCATGGTAGTTCTTCTTCTAGTATGGCTAAATAACTCCTAAAAGAACAACTATGCAGCAGATAATAACTATAAAGTGTGGATAAAATATTGAGAAAAAAATTCCCAAAAGCCACAATAGCTGCTTGAATGTAACAGAGGGTAAACAAATATAAGCAGAACTGGAGAGAAGCTGAGATCTGGAGAGAATAGAGCTTGAAAAGGTCATATTTTTATCACATTTAGCCAAATGCCACCCACCCGCAAGTCTGCACTATGTGGGTTGGCTAAAACTCTGATGGAAAACACAAGGTCACACTGTCTAGCAAATTAAAGGACAGTGTGCAAGCCACCACAGCCACTAGAAAGTGAAGATGCAAATTCTTGAAAAAAGGATGCCAGTAAAAGGAAACTCAAATTAGGGTAATAGCTAAATAGCTGATTGATCTTTGCACCAGATAGGCACAAGGCAGACTCCAAGCAGACAACAAAATCAAAGACCGTAGCTTGGTTTATCAAAGATAAATGCTGCTTTAAAAATTGTTCTTTGGCAGAACCTAACTTAATTCAAATTTCCTGCAACAAACAAATCAAAATGTCCAAGACAAAAAATCCAAAATTACATATCATAGAAAGAAGAAAATAAGACCCATTTCTTAAGAGAAAAACAAACAAAAAATCAATGCAATAGGGACCAATGCCAGATGAAACAAATACTAGATTTACAGATAAAACATTTTAAAGCACAAATTATAATTGCTCAAGGAGGATGAACTGATAGATTAATAGAGAAATGAAGAGATGGACAGATATGCAATTAACAGGTATGGTAAAAATATTAACTGTAGAATCAACATTATGTGCATGTCAAATTTCTTTCAAGTTTTTGTGTTTTTAAAATGTTTTCATAATAAAAAGATGAAAAGAATAAATGCTTTATAAGAATGAAAAGTACTGTAACACTGAAGAGAAATATTATTTATCTGTTACTGAAATAAAGTATATTTTACAAAATTTGCCATATGCATATAAATGTCTCTGCTCAATTAGTTAATTCTATCTATCTGATAATGTTGAGAAGGACATATAAGTATAATAACTAAATTTATGTTTATATGTGAAAAACTGACTAGGTATCAGAAAAAAGAAGCGCTCTGTACAAGCTTTGAAAGTTAAAAAAAAATTGTTTTACATAGCAGTTAGTCTTTTCCCTACTGTCATTATTCAAGTCAATTTTCTCTGAGCTTACATTTCTTCAATTTAAAACGTATTTAATTTTACATATCCCCTAGGATTATTGTAAGATCAAATGAGAGAATGTATTCTGATGGCATTATAGCAGCTAAGGAGCATGCACAAAATATGATCATTATATAATAAGTGGAAAACCAGATATCTGACCTATCTCAAGGGGTCTCAAAGCCCAGGAACCCACTGTGTACTCCTGCATCACTGCCTTTGAATTAGTTATTAGTAATGCTAAATTCCTAGTTATTATGAGGATAAAATGAGATAAAATTTATGAGCATACTTCATAAATTATATAGTGCTAAAATAATGTTATTAACTAATATAATTATTATTTTTTAATTTTACTTTAATATAACTATTTTGATTACTATTTAACAGAACATAATCAAAATTACATATATATCATACATATATAATTATATACATATATGTGTGGTTTATATGCAGATAATTATATAAACATAAAATTTTGGTAATACACAATTAAATAATGGTCACGGTTTATCTCTAAAAATATAGATAGATATAAATACATATTCTTTATAATGGGTTATCTCATTTATATAAGTACATTTTCTTCTAAAATTTCCTTTTACTAGTATAAAATTTGCTTTGAATTCTCTGCGCCACACTGCAGTCAGATAATGAAGCAACCACATCTAATTTACAAGAAAAACATCATGTATATGGAGAACATAGGTGATCATTTTTTAAAAAATTTTTATTGAAGTATAGTTGCTTTACAATGTTGTGTTAGTTTCAGCTGTACAGCAAAGTGAATCAGTTACACGTATAGATATATCCCCTCTTTTTTAGATTTCCTTCCCCTGTAGGTCACCACAGAGCATTGAGACATATATACACTACTATGTATAAAAGAGATAACTAATGAGAACCTACTGTATACCACAGGTGATAATTTTTAACTTTTAAAAATTTATGTGTTGGGGCTTCCCTGGTGGCGCAGTGGTTGGGAGTCTGCCTGCTAATGCAGGGGACGCGGGTTCGAGCCCTGGTCTGGGAGGATCCCACATGCCGCGGAGCGGCTGGGCCCGTGGGCCACAACTACTGAGCCTGCGCGTCTGGAGCCTGTGCCCCGCAACGGGAGGGGCCGCGATAGTGAAAGGCCCGTGCACCGCGATGAAGAGCGGTCCCTGCACCGCGATGAAGAGTGGCCCCCACTTGCCGTAACTGGAGAAAGCCCTCGCACGAACCGAAGACCCAACACAGCCAAAAATAAAGAAATAAATAAATAAAGTAGCTATAAAAAAAATTAAAAAAAAAAATTTATGTGCAATAGTTAAAATATCCTTATTTCTAAGACTTATACCTTACAATATTATAATATATATTGTATTACATGTCATTCATATATATATATATATATATATATATATATATATATACACACACACACACATAGTAGCTTACTGTTAACTGTAAGTAGCTTCAACTAATTAGGAGGTTGTACAGTATAACCTTAGTAACGGGCCCACCCTTTTGTTGTTGGAGCTGGAAATTGATTGTGACTGGTCCATCCAACCAGGTCTCTGAAGGGCTTAGCAACAGACAATACAGGAAAATAAAATAAAACCTATTCATGAAATTAACCACAATGATTATAAGAACAAAACAGGACTACAGTCTTGAGAGGCTAAACTCTGTGGTTCCCAAGCCTGACAGATCATTAAAATCACCTAGGCAAAATTTTAAAAATAGTTTCCTAAAAAACAAAGTCCTAATGAATCAGAATCTCTGGAATGTGGGGCTTAAAAATTTTGTATTTTTTTGATAGCTTTCTGTTGATTCATATGATCAGTCAAGCATGGAAAACACCCAGTACTATATTTATGTTATATACATCATCTAATTCCCATGTTATTAAAACAGAAGCTCAGTCACAGAGAATAATATGGAAACTCATTTTCAGAACTGGACAGCTCTGGGTCTCAAAGTCTGGGTCTCAAAAATAAGAGAAAGCAGAAGCTTGATTTCTTTTTTTCAAAAAGAGGAGATAATGATAATTTTATTTAAACCAATGATAATAACTAATAACTTATTTTAAGATACACTGCCTGTTATTGAGCACTTGCTGTATTCTTGGCATTTTCTTTCATTGTTTCAAGTTGGGCTTCTCTGATTTTTAAGGAGCTGCTTGTAGAAGAAACCAATAGGGAGTGGTGGGAGTTAAGACAGAGAGTGAGAAGACAAGCATGAGTAGCATTTCATGCACAACCTATACCTGATTACACAGAAAGTTCTGAAGCATAAATTATACTTCAGAGTTTGCCCTTCCTTGAGGCAAGGGAGTTGGGCTTCCATATTCCTACACTAGTCAGTCCCAGCTGGAAGTAGGGGAGAGAATGTAAAATCCCAGGTGACTTCCAGCTCTTCCATGCATGTGGGCAATGGGCTTCAACAGGCCAATGGAAGTTGCCTGTGCAAATTCTTAAAGCATACAGAAACTGAGAGACAACTGGGCAGTACGAATAACTGAATTGAAGGTGCCTGAGAGGAGCACTAACAATGTCTAATATATCGATTTAACAAATGTTTAATGAAGGCATGCCCTCTGTCAGACCTGTCACTTTGAGGCACTGGAGACACAGCAGTGAACAAACAGACCAAACCATTATCCATATGGAACTTACATTCTAAGGGGTTACATGATTTGCAATGAATCAGGCTCAGAAATCAAGACTTAAATAAAAGGCATTTATTGGGGTAACATAGGAAGCACTGGATGCAAGAACAAGGGAAAGCCTATATCGTTGTATGTAATCAAGCTGGCAACGGCTAGAAGGGGTTGTTCAATCTCATGGGTCCTCCTAAGAAGCTCTATGAAATTCACATAGAACTATCTGTTAGAAGATGAAAAATGAGGAAGGCATTTTTTCAAAGGCAGTTCACTCCACAGGGCATTAACTCCCCCACGCTACCAAAATGTGCATGTTTATGCCAAGAAATTTCTTGTAACATCCACACTGTAGCAGCCACTACCGTGTTATCCCTGGGTATGACAACAGTAAAGGCCAGGAAACTAATAAGTATAGCAAAGGACTGATTTGACATACTCTCAGAGCATGTACAGAATGGATTCACAACAGCCATGGCTGGAATTAAAAACAAATGAAGACAATCAGATATGAAGTTGTGCACATGAGTTATCTGATACAGGTCACTTCTTGCACCACACTGTTCCACTTGTTTCCTCCCTTAAATCAAATCCAAGGCAGAGTTACTATCCAGCTGATGGTCTACTGAAATCTCTGTAAAGTCGTGAGGCAAGAAGGCTATTAAAATAGGCTACAATCAACAATGCAACCACTGATCTTTAGATTATATTTAATATTGATTAAATATATCTTTCAATATCCTTCTAGATTTATCTCACCTCATATATCAGTTTAGCTGCTCTGAGACCCAAATTCCCAAAAGGAATGAACTCTTCACTGTTTTGCCCTTGTCAGCCTATGGCTGCTGTAATATATATTCAGATTTATAACTAATCCCAAAAGCTTCAAGAGACTTTGAAGAGAATATCTTATATTCCAGTGTATTCCTCTTCCATTGTTTAACAGCAATCTTAGCTCCTCATTTTATTTGGAGTCAATTACTCCTGACAGTTCAGTTATTCCTTTCTTTGCTTGCCAGTCTGCTGGAACGAAAAGACCAAAATGAACTGGATATAGTTTTAATGTTCTAGGAACAAATAGTGTTTTCCTAAGCAGAAGCACCCTCTCCATCATGAGGAATCAGGAGGTTAACTGTAAGAGAACCTAAAGTGGTGAAGACAGAAAGTACAGATTCTGAAAGTGGCTCACTGGAGTATGTCCATCTCTTGGTTCCTGGACTTACATATTCTAGCACTGGAGACAAAACACTATGTATCCATGGTCATTTCAGCATATATACCACACTCTGAATATCAGCCCCCAGCTTCAGAGGATGTTAATCCCTTTCAGACATGTTAGCTCAGTATTCCATGTTATTTAAACCAGCTACATGTTATATTAAACCAGCTACTTGCAACTGATGAAATACATGTTAACACCTGTATATCTCAGGGTCACTGTTAGACATCTTTTGTTGTAAAATAGGTATCTAATTGCAAGGCAGTGTTATGTGGGATAAATGCCTAAGAGATTAGGCGTTCTCTAAACTCCCAGTTGGTCACAATGGAGGAGGCACTGTGGGAAAGGAAGATAAACCCAGATCTGGAGTTGATGTCAAATTCCTAACTGCTGCCTCTTCTAGGGTGAATGGTATCTGCTTCAGCTGAGGTATTTAAAAGGGTCTCCAGGAAAGCGGAGATTTCTCTCCTCTGTGAAGGAGCACAGATCTTTTTTTCAATGCATAGAAAGTTGAGGGAAATTTAGTGGTCTGAGTTCCATGGAATCATCCATCAAAATGTCCCCATCCTGTTCTCAAAATCTTACTCTTCCTTTCAAGGTCTTAACCAAGCAGAAGAAACAAGAAAAAAGGACACCTGTCAAGGCTATGGATTTATCTCCTTTGCAATTCTGCCTCCCTTATACATAGATCCTGAGCTGATTTTCAATACAGTCTGTCTTGAGACTATAGGAGATGAAGCTGTCCTTAAACTGCCATAGAGACCTGCTACTCTTCAGTTGATGGTTATGAGATTTAGCCTCTGATTTTTTTTTTCCCAAAGATCCCAGTGCCAGTATCTCCACAATCTTTGCAATATTTATTGCCTCTATATTTCCCAGGTATCACAGTCACAGTGTAACATAATGCCTTACTATTTTTCCTTCATCCCAATCCATCAAAGGTGAGAATAATATGAATTGTAAAGCTGGTGTGTATCCCAGGGTTTTTCAGCACTCCACTTAACCCCAAGAAACCCCAAGTTTCTTACTGCCATATGACTGATTAATGACCCACCTCCAAATTTCAGCTTTCTAGGCAACTTTGGATACTATTGTCTTAGCCTGTTTTTCCCAATAAAACAAAGCCTAAAATGAAAGTTTAAATATAAGTAATTTATTGGGAAGTATAAGACAAGCAGCAGAGGTTGGGAGTGGGGAAAAAAAAGCAAAACAGTTGAGCAAACTGAAATGGTGCATGACAGTGGTTGATATAAAGAAAAGGTAAACAATAAACAAAATAAAATGTACAGTTTGGTAGATTGTGATAAATGCTATGGAAGAAAAATAAATCAAGAAAAGGGGATAGATACATCAGAGAAAGGTGAGTCAATTTTAAATAGAATGAACAGGGAGGGCCAGAGAGGTAAAATGTGGCCAAATCATATAGGGCTTTGAGATACATTTTAAGGAGTTTGGTGCTGAGACAGGAAGAAGCCTTTGGATGATTTTGAGAGGAGATGTGGCATGTATTGACTTATTTTTTAAATAGCTCTGCCTGCTGTCTGGAGAACAGACTATATATGGGGAAACAGCTGAAGCATGAAAATATATTGAGGCTATCACAGTAATCTAGTGAGAGAAGATAAAGTCTTGATCCAAAATGGTAGTGGTAGAGATAGTAAGAAGTGATCAAATAATGGATATATTTGGAAGGTAGACCCAATATTATTTGTTGACAGATTTTATGTGGGGTCTAAGATTACAGACTTGAACAATGCAAGGACTGAAATGGGAAAAAAGGTATATTATATTCATTATTTTAAATTTACTCCCTGTACAATTGGTATTATTATCACCATTTTCTGGATGAGGAAACAGGTTCAAGAGAAGTTAAGTGTCATGTCCAAGGACAACTAATACAGGGAAGAACTGGTATTTAAAAATATGTCTACTGGTCTCCAAGTCAGATGTTATCTCTTATAATACACTTCCTTTTCAAAGATCATTTCTGGAAATGTGACAGAACTGACTATTTTGAGTTTCACAGCATTGAATTAGAGCCCCTTATATTCTTTTTGCTTAACCACAGGATTTGGGAAGAAATGGAATGTTAAAGTATGAATTAAGTGACCTCAACTTTGGTGGTAGTGGGAGACTTTACAATTATTTTGAAGTTACAAAAATTGAAGCATGAAACTCTAAGAATTGTGAATTAAATCACCAACTTCACAGTCCAAATTATCCAAACCAATGAGCAGCCCCGTGGCTATTGGAGCCCTGGAGAAGCTGCGTGGTTGTCAAGTCCTTAATGCTGGTAGTCATAGTGATCCATCAACATAAGAGAATGCTTCATGCTTCATACTTTAACCAAAAGATGTTATCCTTTAGTGAAAGATGACACCTTCATGAGCAATCATCTTGAAGGAAGGGAGAAGTACTCTTGGAATACCAGCTACTTAATTTATTGGTTTGGCAGGAGGGTAGGAAAGAAGCAATTCCATTGTCTGAAAAATAAATCTCTGGAGGTTGTACAGTCTGCCTTTACTCATGAAATTCATCTAGACATAGCACTTCCACTAACCTCCCAAGGAACTCTAACCTTTGATCAGCATCCCTAAGGATGAAGAATTACAGGAAAAACTGTCTAGCTCCACCATACTAAACACCTGTAGAAATGAAAAATGATAAATGCCTTTACTTTGGGTTTATAATTCTCAGTTACCTTAAGAATTCCACAGATTGAATGGGCAGTAGGACAAGGATGTAAATATGAAAATAAAATAATGACTGATACCAAGTTTTGTGAAATAACATTACTGTAAATTGAAGTCTTTTAGGAATTGAAAGGGCACTTTGATTAGTGCATTTTAAGTAGAAAATTTGTATCTCAACTATTGGCAATTGATTTGGAGATTTAACTCCACTGAGACATTAAAACACAAGCAAACGTCTCAGTCTATTAAAATACCAATAAATCCTGTGGTGTTAAATATTTGTTAAGGTAAAAACTTAATTCTAATGCATGTTGAAAGTTCCAACCTTTGGTGGAATTTTGAGTCTAAATCTACAACATTATCACTTAGCCTCGTTTATACTTGTGAAAAAGGAAAATATCAATTATATTAAAATAGGGCTAAAAATATAGACTACTGTAATTGGGCAAAATTTGGAAACTTTCAAGTCTATGAATTTAATACACATTTCTTATGTATGTTGTACATAATTTATAACACTCAACATAAAGCTATCAAAATAATTTATAATAAGACCAGATAGTAAAAAGTATTTAACAAATATTTTTCTTTAGCATAATGTATTAAAGTACTCTTTAAATACACATATGAGAAACAGAAGGATCTTTAAGTATCTGAGAGTTTTAAGTAATTACACAAGGAATTAAAACCTTAGGATTAAACTAGCATGTGCCATTAAAGAGATTTAGATAAAATGCTAAAGGATTTCAGAGAAGATTCTACTCCCAGCTATGAAAAGGACAGGCACCAATCTAAAGCTAATGACTTAGTATCCGTTGACTAGATGTGAATTAAGTAATTAAGTAAAATATAAAGTAAAACCTTGGCAATGCAAAATCTTTCATTAATGACTGATTCACTTGAGACACTGAGGAGAAAGCATGGTTAAATCCACTATATATCTGCTTTCCTTCCTAAAAGGAGTCCAAATAACATAATATAGCTTTTACTTTATGATTCAATGTCTTCATTATAGTTGTTAGTTATTCTTGTGCACTCCAGTGGAGTGTTACATAACGGTCCAGCTGGAAATGGTATTGTACATGAGGTTAAATGTGTAGCAACTACAATGGAAACTAGAACTTGATTTCTCCAAAAAAAGGTCAACCTTTTTTTAATCTTTTTATATATTTTTCAATCTTTTTCTTGGAAATTTCTGTCTTTAAACTGTTGCTTGAAGGATTACTTGCATGAATTCCGAAATTTCATAGCATAGTTGTGTGTGTGTGTGTGTGTGTGTGTGTGTGTATGTGTGTATTCACAGGTTTAAGTAGAGAGTCAAAGGCTAAAACTGTCTTTCCCCAAATGGCTTTCTCAAATATTCTTTAACTCTTTAGCACCATTTAAAACAGCATCTGATTTATACACAAACACATGAAAAACAAGCTCCTTCTTAAGAGCCTGCACTTATTATTCTAGGTCATTTGAAGCACATCTGACCTGGTTATGAAGAAGTGGTAACACCTTTCAAGAATCTGTGGTCAATTTTCTTAAGGAAAACATGATCCAAAGCCTATATTTTTCATCATCAGAGGAAAACATTTATGTATACCTGATACTAGGTAATATTTATTCTTTAGTTTTGACTTTTAACATAACTTCAGAAACAGAAGGTTTCTTCATCATGGAGCTACACGCCCTCCTGTCTCAGGAGTCAGAGAAGTTGAAGGAGAATTCAGGGGAAGGTTGAACAGATACAAGACTGCCTGCTAACCCCACACTGACAGGATTAGACAGCAGATTGGAGACAATATGTGCCAGCTAGAAAATGCCTGTTGCTTCACTTCTCACCTCCAAATCTTGCACAGAACTCCCATTTATGGCCTCCCCTAACTGGAAATGTATAAAGAAGGAAATTCTGGGGTGTGCATTTCACTCTAGCCAAGGTAACACATTACAAAGCCACCACACCACATACCATTTTCTTAGGCTAAAGTTCAAACTTCTTAGCATATTATATGAGATTTTTTCAAAAAATCTCTGGCTTCACTTTCTACCCCTGTTGGACAGTTACCAAACTATACCCTATACCAGGGTCTGAAAATTTTTTCCTGTAAATATTAAATAATGAATAGTTTAGGCTCTGTGGGTCATATATGGTCTCTGTCACATACATACATTTATTTATTCATTTATTCATCAACCTTTAAACCATTTTTAGCTCATGACCCTGTAAAAATAGGTCACAGGCTGGATTTGGTCTGTGGGTTGCAGTTTACAATGTTGTCTCACCCCATCCCACAGTGTAGAGGCTTACAATTACACCCATTTTCCTTACATAATCACATACTTTCAATAAATAAATCTATTTCTCTTTCTTTACAGGTCTTTCTTTAAGAGATACATTTCTCAATGTTCTGTAAAACTACTATTCATCAAATAAAATGTCTTTGTTCCTAAGAAAACCCTCCCAATCTCCTAAGCAATAAGGTACTTTCATTTTCCCCATAGAACATAAAACTCTATAACAATGCCGTATAATTATTAATTCCTCATGCTTACCTTTTTAATTGAACTATGAGTTCTGTAAAATGTGTCAACATTTGTGTATTTTGGTTTGCCAGTGGCTAGGACAATGATAAGCACTGAGTGGGCCCTCACTTGATATAACTTGAATTGTAACCACATCTGTATCCACTCTGACTCTTTAAACAAAGGATTTGAGGTTACTAACAGCAAAACTATAAACAATGAAATGACAAAATAGAAATGTAAAAGCAGAGCCGTGGAAAGGGAGGCTACTGCACTACTAAAACATGTATCAACATAACTGCTGCAGTGAGTTTCAAATTTGAGGAGCAAGAAAAGAAACACAATTTGTTATATTGTTTTGTGCATAAAACAGAATGAAGCAGCATATCATTTGTTCATGAGAAACACTGACTTTCTTCCGGTAGAATTCTAAACCAATCTCAAGAACAGCTTTATATAGGAGATTCTAGTTGAATGATATGATAAAGTGTCCCCTACACTTTTGCAGCAAATACAGTAGTGAACTGAATCCAACTAAAATGGGAGTTTAAGGAGGATGAGAGCCTTCAGATGGAATCAGGTGCCTTGAATAATCTTTCTGGTACTGTTTTGGAGTGATTGCCTTACCCACATAGACATTGTATGGGCAGCTAGACAACTATAGTCATCATCTGCAGGAGCACAGTCTGGTTGATTGAGTTTGACAACCCAAGGAAAGCTGCTTTGAAGGAGAAAGAGGCGAAAACCACAAAAGATTCCTCTTTAATACCTGTCCAAAAGAAGAATGTGTAACCAAAAAAATGGCACTTTTGCCAATGTATTCATCTATAATCACTCCTATGTGGAGAACTGAGTAAGAAGAAAAGGTAAAGAAAATTGGCTAATATCATTAAATATTCTTGCTTCAATATGGAGCAGTAGTGGAAGTTTTCTTGAGGAAAACATAAGGACAAGATAACAGGGGTCCACCCAACAGCTACTACTACAGAAAATCATACCCAAGAGCATAAAATTACAATACAAGTTATAATGAAAGGAATTTTGCTGTGGAGCCAAGTTAACATGGTTGGTACATGTAGCCTGATAGTGGTCATATTGATGCAAGAATACCTCAGAGTATTAAATTGCATATGTCTAAAAATTCTTTCCTAAATCTGACTTTTCTCAGTTGGAGTTTGGATAGAAACCAGGCAAGAGACCATTTTCTGTGTGTTTTCATGAAACGGAAAAGCCAATATTCTATATCACTTCTATATTTCAGATTTAATAGTTCAATGAAGAATTCAAAAATGAATGAACAGTAGGTGACTATTATTTACCATATCTCTTCTATGTCTGTCCCTTTATGACACTGTCTCTTTTCTGCTGCAGGCACAACCTCTGCTCGTGGCCTCCATCAGTTTCTAATAAACGCTGATATTAATGCAGCTTCCATTGATGCCATTACCGCCTCACACCTCTTCCTTTGGCTCTTCTTCATGCTTGTCTATCCTGCCAGTGTCACGTTTCCCATTCTTTCTGGTTTATAGGTAAAATAGTTGGGCTTTTTACACTCTGTGAAATAGAGAGCACGTTTCCTTTTATATGATCTTCAGATGTACCAGACATAAATAAAATCTTCCTAACTAAGCTCAATAATCTCTCGGTGTCAAGGGTAATTTTGGGGATGATTTTAAGGCTGGAGGTTTTCCTGGGGTCTAACATCCCAAGTGCCAGATTTCAGATAGCTGAGATTTAGATATCTATGCTTCTGTATTAAATTTTGTGGCATTTGCAGTTTTCAGTGATTTAGTTTCAACCTATTTTTCTGGCTTTCTTGTAATAAGTCCCTCTGTGAAATTGCTGCTTCAGCCAACATATATTATCTATTGCCTGTTACATGGATCTGGAGAGCTCCCTTCCTTGTGCCTTTCCTCAAGTGTTCTCTCTGCCTGCAGTGCCTCATACTCCTTCTTCCACTTGTGGAATTCTGATGGGTGTTTTAAAACCTGGTCTTTATCCAACTTCATCTGTAAAGCTTTCCTTATCTTAGCCCAAACTTTTTTCCCTTTGTGACCTGCTGTGACAGTGGCAGGATTCGTAGAAATGGAACAGCAAATAAGAAAGAGGTAGGAAATTTGCTTTCTATTCTTGGTTCCACTAATTATCTGACCTTAAATAAAATTCTTAATGTCTTGTAGTTAATAATAATTGTCCAGCTTAACATCCAGTTCTATTTTGAGCTTCAAAAGACATATGATGCTTGAATTTATAACATGAAAAAAATCTTGGAAAATTTAAGGTGTGTTACAAATACAAATAACATTTCTGTTTTATAATTAAACATTTGCTTAAAGTCATTGTTTGTTATGATTTCATGCTTTCCTCACATGATGACAAATGCAGTACCCACCTCCTAGTGGTAAATGAAATACATGTGAAGTGCTTATCACAGAATCCGGCATTTAGGAAGAGCCTGATGCTTACCACAGTGCTTTTCTTTGACTGCTTTTAGATTCACATTGTCCCACAATTCACTTATGTCCAGTTTTTCCAGTATTTTTTATATATGTGTTTGAGTTTGAATAATTTCTATTGCTATGTCTTCAAATTTATTGATCTTTTTTTTTTTGCTATGTCTAATGCACTTTAACCCCATTCGGTGTATTTTTAATTTTAGGTATTTTACTTGTTCATCTCTAGAAATACCATTTGCCTCCATTTCTTTCCTCATTTTATTCATGTGTTTCTTCTCATTCTAGACCATGTGGAACATACTCATATATGTTTTAACATCCTTGTCTGCTACTTCTATCATCTCACTTGTTTCTGGGTCTATTTCTTTCTTTTTTAATAAATTTATTTATTTTATTTATTTATTTTTGGCTGTGTTGGGTCTTCGTTGCTGCACACGGGCTTTCTCTAGTTGCGTCGAGCGGGGGCTATTCTTCGTTGCGGTGTGCGGACTTATTGTGGAGGCTTCTCTTGTTGCAGAGCACGGGCTCTAGGTGCCCGAGCTCAGTAGTTGTGGCTGTCGGGCTCTAGAGCGCAGGCTCAGTAGTTGTGGCGCGTGGGCTTAGTTGCTCCGCGGCATGTGGGATCTTCCTGGACCAGGGCTCGAACCCCTGTCCCCTGCATTGGCAGGCGGATTCTTAACGACTGCATCACCAGGGAAGCCCCTCTGGGTCTATTTCTATTGATTGATTTTTATCCTATGTGTGAGTCATATTTTGCTGCTTCTCCCCATGTCTTGTAATATTTTATTTGCATGCCAGATATTGCAAATTTAACAGTATTGAGCACTCAGTGCTGTATTCCTTTAAATATCACTGGGTATTCTTTTGGACCACAGCTATGTTACTTGGAATTAACTCAATCCTTTTCAGCCTTGATGTTGAGTTTTAATAGGGTATGTCATGTCCACAGAAACCTTATTCCAGGGCTTATTTAGCCCCACAGCTAGGGCAATTCTCTCCTGAGGATTCTATACAAGGCCCTGAAACTACAAAGTATTAACATGCTGACTGCTGGGAAAATAAACTATCCCCAGTTTTATGAGAGCCCCAGAGATTTTTCAGTCTGCTGCTTTCTGTTGGTTAGTGCCTACTCACACAGAGAGTACTCAGCTCAAGGGTCCTGCCAGGACCCTTCTGCAGATCGGAACTCGCTCACTCGCACTCATTCTAGAGCTCTCTCTCTCTCTCTCTCTGAGCAACTCCTTTGTCTCTGGTACTCTGCTCCACAAATTGATCTCCCCAAACTCTGACTCTGTCCTCCACTCAGTGACCCCCCCAATGACTTGTTTAGGTTCTCCCTCCCTGAATTGCTAGCTGGAACCTACTTCTAGGCAATAAGTTAAAGTAATCATAGGCTGACCTTGTCTATTAGTTTAGTTAAATTTATTCTTAGATTAATTCTTATTTATTAAGAATTAATTTCTTAAATTAATTAAATTATTTATTAAGAATTAATTTCTTAAATTCTTATTTATTCTTATTCTAACCTCTTCAGTTAAATTTATTCTTTCCCTGAGCATAGTCCTGAGCTGCCTGCTGCCCAATAGCTGAAAACCTTGTTTCATATATATTGTGTAGTTTTCTAGTTTGTAAGTGTAAGGGTAAATTCAGTTTTTCATATCCCACCATGGCCTAAAGCAGAAATCCTTATCACGGTGTTTTACAGAAAATTATACTAAGAAATATTTCTGATATTAATATTCTAATTAAATAATTGGTGATGAAACACAACTAGGCGAATGTCTGAATGATTGAGTTGGCATGATCTTATCCTTCATGAACCTGAATTCTTTGCTTTAAATTTCCTGTGGCAGAAACAAATACAAGACCACCTGAAAGGAAATACAGTATACAGGAGAAACTAGAGAACATACATTTGGAAGTGAGTCAAAAAGCAAACAATCAGATAGGTACTAAAGTTTACCAGTTCACAAAATGCCCTATGTGTCCTGTTGTCATTAGTATCCTAGGGAAGAAAACAGGGGGACGGAGGAAGAAGCCTGATTTACTGTAGGTAAGAAAGAATACTTGGAATAAGTTTAATTTTTCCACTGACTGTCTTTAGAAATTAAAAGTTTGGGCATATGGTTTTTGAGGTTTTGAGGTTTTGAGGTTTTAAATCCTTTAGATACAACACTTATGAGTCTGCCAAAATGAACAGTGAATAAAGCAAATCCAAAAAAGGTGCTGACCATGCTCTTTCTATTCTGGTTTATAATTTATGAGCGTTTTTCTTTCTGGTTGAATTCTCTATATTACAGCTTTATAACTTGTCAAATCCCAGCCACAACTCTATTTGTCTATCAAAACCTCAAACATCACAATATAGAAATAAAGTCCAGTGAATATAGAATGTTTTAGAAATGGCACCAGAATACGACAAACTGTACTCACTATACACAGTGAGATATGCCACCATATTTAAATATAGTTCAATATCAAAGTAGATTAGAGCAATAAAGACAGATGACCACATATTCACAGGTGCTGCTATAAAATCAAAAAGTAAGATTTATACCTAATATATGTTTTAACTAGTAATTTATTATGGGTTAGGAAACCAGCTAACCAAACTTATTAGAAAGATATAAAATAAAATTAAGGACTTTTTGTGCATGGATTTATAGATATCTGTTTCATTGTTTGGGGTTTTTAAAATTTGTGTTATTGTTTTGTTTTTTAATTTTATGTTTCCTTTTTTACATTTTCACCCCCTTCACTCATTTTCCCACTCCTCCACCCCCACCTCTGGCAACCATCAATCTGTTCTCTGTATCTTTAAGTTCAGTATTTTTTCCTATTTTTTTTAGATTCCACATATGAGAGATCATAAGATATTTGTCTTTCTCCGTCTGACTTACCTAACTCACTTCACTTAGCATAATGCCCTCAAGGTCCATCCACATTGTCAAAAATGGCAAAATTTCATTATTTTTTATGGCTTAATAATATTCTATTGTATAAATACCACAAATTTTTATCTACTCATCCATCAATGGACACTTAGGTTCTTTCCATATCTTGGCTATTATAAACAATGCTGCATCAAACATGGGAGTGTACATATCTTTTCGAGTTAGTGTTTTTGTTTTCTTTGGATAAATACACAGAAGTGGAACTTCTCATTCACATAGTAGTTCTATTTTTAATTTTTTGAGAAACCTGCACAATGCTTTCCATAGTGGCTGCACCAATTTACCTTCCCACCAACAGTGAACAAGGGTTTCCTTTTTGCCACATCCTCACCAACACTTGTTATTTCTTGTCTTTTTGATATTATAATAGCCACTCTGACAGGTATGAGGTGATATTTCATTGTGGTTTTGATTTGCATTTCCCTGATGATTGATGATGTTGAGTATCTTTTCATGTGCCTGTCGGCCAACTGGATGTCTTCTTTGGAAAATGTCTATTCAGATCTTCTGCCCATTTTTTAATCGGATTGTCTTTTGTTTTTTGTTTTCTTTTTGCCTTTGAGTTGTATGGGTTCTTTATATATTTGGATATTAGCCCCTTAACAGTTACATGATTTGAAAATATTTTTCTCCCATTTGGTAGGCTGCCTTTTCATTTTGTTGATGGTTTCTTTTGATATGCAAAAGCTTTTTAGTATGACGTAGTCCCCCATACTTATTTTTGCCTTTGTTACTTTTGCTTTTGGTGTCAGATTCAAAAAATCATCAGCAAGACCTACGTCAAGGAGCTTGCCACCTATGTTTTCTTCCATGAGCTTTGTGGGTTTAGGTGTTACATTCAAGTGTTTAGTCCATTTTAGCTAATTGTTGTGCATGGTGAAAGATTGTGGTCAAGTTTTATTCTTTTGCATGTGGCTGTCCAATTTTCCCAAACACCATTTATTGAAGAGATTGTCATTTCTCCATTGCATATTCTTGGTTCTTTTGTCATAAATTAATTAACCATAAGCATGTGAGTTTGTTTCTGGGCTCTCTATTCTGTTCCACTAATCTATGTGTCTGTTTTTAATGCCAATACCATACTGTTTTAATTACTGTAGCTTTGTAATATAGTTTGAAATCAGGGAGCATGACAGCTTCAAGCTTGTTATTTTTCAAGATTGTTTTGACTATCTGAGGGGTTTTGGGGGGGTTCCATAAAATCCATGAGCAAGAAATATCTTTCAATTTATTTGTTTTTTCTTCAATTTTTTTTGTGAATGTCTTGTAGTGGTCAATATACAGGTCTTTCACCTCTTTGGTTAAATTTATTCCTAGATATTTTATTCTTTTTGATGCAATTGTAAAAGAGATTTTTTCTTTATTTCTCCTTCTGATATGCCTAATAACTTTGATATAATATAAATATAATAATATATTATATAAATGTATACTATTTCAATAGATTATATGTATGCTATATAAATATATAAAAATATACAGATACTAATGAAAAGTCAGTTTACAATTATTCTGCCAGGAATATTGAACTCACGTATTATTTTACCGAAATTCCAAATAATTCCAAATAATTATAAGTAGCCTGCATTTTTTTCTAGATATAATAGTGCATTGGTGTGCACTGCTTATTCAATACTCCCTCATCAATAAAATAACTCTGCATGGGCAGAGACAGAGTAAAGTCAACAGTTCCACAAAGATTCAAGATTAGGACTTTTTGCCAAGAGCCCTATGTTATAATGATGAGTTAGGTTCATAAGGTACAAACTACATTTCAAAAGAATTTTTACATCTCCCCATAGTATTTTGTATTTGATTTTCAGGCAACTACATAATAAGCTAGCAGTTATTCCCTTAAGCACACCTCATGAGGTATCCCTTTAAATCCATGTCAGAAACAGAGTGCTATAAATGCTGTTCTGTCCACTGATCACCTTCAATTCAATAAACTATAATGGAACGTTTACTAGTTAGTTTAATTAAATCACTGTAAACAATAATATTTCTAAATATAATGACTATATTTTTCAAAATAAAAATAAAAGACAACTCTTAAGGACAGAAGCTTCCTGTATACATATTTTTTTAATTAATTAATTTATTTATTTATTTTTGGCTGCGTTGGGTCTTCATTGCTGTGCGCAGGCTTTCTCTAGTTGTGGTGAGCAGGGGCTACTCTTCGTTGCAGTGTGCGGGCTTCTCATTGCGGTGGCTTCTCTTGCTGTGGAGCATGGGCTCTAGGCATGCGGGCTCAGTAGTTGTGGCTGGCAGGCTCTAGAGCGCAGGCTCAGTAGTTGTGGCGCACAGGCTTAGTTGCTCTGTGGCATGTGGGATCTTTCTGGACCAGGGCTCGAACCTGTGTCCCCTGCCTTGGCAGGTGGATTCTTAACCACTGCGCCACCAGGGAAGTCCCTTCCTGTATATTTTATGGTACCTGGTATCTTAAACATACTTTCTAAATATATTAATTTTCAAGAAGATAAAGGTATTTTATTGAACAGTAATACATATGAAAATTTCTTAGTGTTTGTAGGCTACAAAAAAATCACATTCTGGGTTTCTTGAATTAATCTCGTTTGCCTCTAGATAGCAAAAGACTAATGTACCAACAATACTGATAGTTAAAACTTACCAATGGAGATAGTTCAAAAACCATCATTGTTATGGCATGTAGACATAGTCATAATTAGGCTAAAATTTAAATAACTTAAAAAAGGTAAAAGATAGATGTTACCTGTTTGAGCAAGTGTATACAATGGTGAACTGACACACTAGAAAAGGGACTACCAAGAGAGACCATCAGAAAATTAAAAATATGAAGTTCACATTTTCATATTTTGCTATTTTTAATAAAAGAAGATAATTTCAGTAGAAGTCTTTTTGAAGAAGAATAGGAAATAAATAAATAAGCACATGTAAACTTTAATTATTGAATTAGGGAAATGTAAACACTATTAGTACAACCACAAGTTCCTCATGCATAAAATGGATGTTGAGCAAAACATGATTTGATTTGCTTGGGACTGAAAATGATTTTTTAAAGACAATAAAAATGAAATCTACTTGAAGTCAGATGCCTAAAGTTATAAAATGCTGCCTGTAAAATAAAGAGGATATATACATTATTCAAACAAAGGAAAATATGTACTAGAAAAGATAATCGAATTTTCTTTCTCTCTTGAGACTTTGGGAGCTTAACAATCGGGCTTTTATTCTAGCTCATGGCATCATTCAAGTTATCTCTCAAAAAATGTGTATAGCAAGATGCATTTATTACATATCCAATGCAATTTTAAAATATATTAGCTCTTAATCGTCAAATATAGATAGCAGTTTTGTAAATGATGGCTTCTCTCATGGGAGTTTGAAAATCAAGATTTAAAACTTTTAAAAATTAGGTTTGAATCCTCACTGTGCCACTTGCTACCCATATGACTGTCAGTCATGCACCATTCTTAATCTTTGTTTCTAAGTGTGTAATGTATGTAATATCTACCAGCTTGCTGCAATGATTACATGCTATGACATTCATAAGGCACGTAGTGTGGTGACGGGTACTGAGTAGTCCTCAGTAGAAAGCTGTGGTTGGTTACCACTTGTGGCAATCATTCCCAACAAATATTATTTTATAATTTATTTTCGTTACCTTTTCCTCTTTTGTGGATTCTACATTTTAGTCTAACCGTACTTCAAAATAGAATGCTAGTTGTAAAGGTTTTAAAATGAGAAAACTGTTCAGGAGAAAACAGGGTAGCTATTTGTAACACCCTCAGAAATATACTGGATCCTTATATGTTCACAGCTGTAGATACCAGTACTGTGCCAAAAGTCAGTGTCTTCCAACCCATGCTCTATAAACCCTGAGTAATTCTTGGTGGGGATGGGAGGTGGGGGTGGGCGATGTGAGGGGATCAAGATCGTTCAGTCTTCACAACCTAACAGTCTGGGAACTGAAGAAGATCAAACCCGGTTTATTGCAGACAAGCAATTTTTAACCTCCAAAGAAACACAAAAGGTACCCATTGTGATTGTCTCATAATCTTTGCAGTGTTACTACTTTCTGCACAATTCAGTCACCATTTCCACAAAGACATGTGTGTCAAAAACACAGCTTCATAAAGCAACATGACTCTTCATCACTGATTGCTAATTGTCCTTGCTAATCTCACACTTTATGTCAAAGAGTAATGAATGCTGTGGGATCAGTACCAATTAACACGAACCTCTGTTTTCTGAAAATCAGAGTTTATTTAAAATTCTTTTTTCATCTAGTTGGCATTCCCCTAAGTAGAAAGTACTCCTACTGAGTGTTTTGTATGTCCTTTCTTTTCTAAGCTTTTTGTAGGCAATTGAAGATTTATGAAACAGGAAAAAAAAAAAAAAAAAGAAAAAGAAAAAAGAAAAACCATGCCCTCTCACCGCAAAGCAGAAACAGAAAGATCTCTAGCTTTCTCCAAATCACACTGAAGTGCGGGTAAAGCTGCTGAGAAATAGGTAGTCACACACTTTGCTGGTGGGAGCCTAAATCAATAAAATATATTTGCAAAGCAATTCAGCAATGTTTTTAAAACTCTGAACATGTTTATACCTTTGATACATTAAATGTAGTAATTTATTCTAAAATACCATAAGAAATGATGAAAAACTTTTTGCCCCAAATTTTTGTTGAAATATTATTTGTAACAGTGGCAAATTGAAAGTAGCCTAAATATTCAATAAAAGAGTTACTATGAGGTAAGTTGTGTACTTCCAGTAATACCTTATATTATACCCAATACATGAAAAAATATTTTAAAAGATTTTTAAAGTTGTTTAAATGAAGGTAATATGATGTAATGTAAATAGCAGCTCCACACTTAGGTTCTGGAGTTGGACCCTAATCTCAATTAACTACTAGTTAGCTTGGTGATGTTGGGTGGGTGAGTTACTTAACTTCTCTGTACCTCAGATTCCTTATCTATAAAATGAGGAAAATCATATGATTTACCTCATCAGGTTGTTGTGAGCAACGAATGAAATATTGCATAAAAAGTGACTACAGCATTCCTGACATAGAAATCAGTCAATAATATTAACTCTTACTATTACTTGCATAAAATTATGATACCTAAATCTGTGTGTGATGTGAAAAATACTTAGAAACAAGACTTACATAAATTGCACTCATATGTTAAAAGTAGTAATCTTTTAATGGTAAGTTTTTTTCTATATTTTGATATGATCACTAGTTTTTCTATACTTTTCTACATCTACTGCTTTTTTCACTGAAGAAAAGTAATTTTTAATTATCATTTAAGATTAAATAAAAAATAAATGTCTCTGAAAATTTTTGTAGACAACCTCTACTTCTAAATCAGCATCCCTGTGTCATGAGGAAAATGTCAACTGTGTTGCTCAATCACAAGTTAAGCTATACATTACATCAATCACAGTTTGTTAGATGCTAGTATACTTCCAAGAGAAATGACAGAGACACAATTTAACATCCTCAGATGTTCTCAATTAGTTCAACAGCTCACTCGCTCTCTTGATTAAAAACTTATATCTACATGGCTAGTCATATAACATTCCACTTGCCATTACTCAAAAACTACGTTTCAAAACTAATCAGGATTAATGGAGGAGGAATTCAAGTATAAAATGACTTGCTACACTAAGTCTATATTATAACGTGCCCTTTGCTATTCTATTTGTCAATGGATTTCTTCTTTCTTGGTCTTTGTCATTTTATATCTATTTCTAGTGTCATTTTTTGAGAGTCTTAAGCTAAACTGTATCTACCATTTCCTGCTTAATTGGCCCACAGCAAGACTCTTCACTGCAATTATGCTAGACAGCATCAATAAGTAATCATTATAATTTTAGCAATGGCAAATTTAATAGGTATGAGAGAAAAGGTTTATAATAGTACTTGATTTTCAAAATGCTGAGTTGTAAAAAAGTGGTAAAGCAATAGTATATATTATATGCAGTAGGTTATATTTCTTTTTATTTTAATACTTGTTCATTTTATGTGATACTAACAGGGTTCAACTGATGTAATGATTCTCAATTCTACCCTAAAACACACAGAGAAAACAAAACATAATGTTGCTAAGAATTCAAATTCATGGAAGTCATAAGATTCTAGAAGTGATACTGATGTTAGTAAAGCTTGCCCAATATCATGAGACACATTCACTTTCATAGGCCTGCAGTCTCTTTAAGTAAATTACAACTCCTGATGCACTAAATAACACTACTCACCTGACAGAACATCTTTGAAAATTGAGGACTATCAGTTTTGATACATAAGTAACATAGTTTACTCTTTTATGTATCCTGCTTCCCAAAGTGGACCTGTTTTGAGATAAATTTAGTTAACTTGATTTTTATTTCTAAATATCCTTATTTACTTCTCTCTTGTGTATGACTATCATCACTGTTGAAGTAAATTCTTGGCATACTGTGGGAATGGAAAGGGAAAGAAATTTCGAAGAGCCCAGTAATAAGGACACTGGCAGAAGACAGCTATGGAACAAAACCAAGCGGAAAGTGAAGGCAAATCTGAGATAACAGACTGGAATCCAGTGGGTATCTGGAAGCCCATGTCTATGGAGAGCATGGAGCCTAAAACTGGTGAACACAAAGGAGGAGTACTGCATATAGGAGTTGTACACTGCTAAAGCAGTGTAGCAGGAGCCAGGAGACACCTGGCTGGATGGCAGCAGAATACAACTGGCTGCAGAAACATTAAGAAAGTTTTAAAAAATAATAAAATGTTAAAATAAAAACAAAGAAAAATAGTAGTGGCACTATAACAGCAGCAGGAGCAAGAAGGTAGGGTATCAAGTAAGAAAATTAAACTGGAAATCTTATAATTAGAAGATAAGGAACTTAGGAAGATAAACTAAGTGTCCATCATGGGTAATACAGGAAAGAATAATTTGTTTCTTAGACAAGTTTTTAATTCAACCAATGATTTTCTAATACAATTTCTGTTGGAGTAAGAATTAATCCTGAAATTTAGACAATTTATGGCCTTAGGAGTAAAAACGAAACATGCCAAAAAATAATATTAAGTCTGGTGAGACTGTGGTCCATATGTGTATTATCAAAGAATATGATCAAGGCAAACATTCATGAAATCAAACCCTTGCTGGATCATTTGCCATCAGGGTGACTGTGGGAACATCATTTCACTGAAACTCAATTTTCTGATCTCCAAAAGAGGATATGAATTCCCACCTCAGATATTATTGGAAGACTGGAGATAAATGTAAAGTATTTAGTACATAAAAGATGCTTCATAAATGATAGTTATTTTTACTAATATTAAAATCAGAGAAAATTTTAACCTAAATAATTTAAGCAGTAATATATTTCTTCCTAAAAATTATAAAACTTTTAATTTAATCTTAGCCATTTTATGATAATATATCATAGGGATCTGATTCCTTTCTTTTTGGTTTTGTGTATGAATTGCCAATTGTCTTTATATTTCTCAACGTCTTATATTTCTCCACTGACCCTCAAAGCCACTTCTGCCACAAATGAACTTTGTATGTATAGGTTTGTTTCTCAGTATTATATTTTATTGCATTGATCAACTTGTTTATGCCTGTGTTAATGCCACAATATCTTTGTTTCTTCTGCTTCATAATATATCTTAAAATATGATAGAGGAATTCTTACCCTTGGTATAAAATTTTTTTCTGAGATAAATCTGGCTATTCTGTCTCTTATAAATTTGTTTGTTTTACATGTTTAAGTAAACCTATGGCTTTCAACCAAGGGTATTTTTCCCTCCAGGAGGCATGTGGCAAAATCTGAAGCCAGTTTTGATTGTCACTACTGGAAGTTAGGAGGTAAAGACCAGGGATGCTGTTAAACATCCTACAATGCATGGGACAACCCCAGATGATAAAGGATTATCTGGCCTCAACTGTCAATAGTGCTGAGTTTAAAAACCCTGTATTATGGAATTGGTAGTCCCTAGTTTATGCCAACTTAGCACCTAGCACTTCTGAATTACATTTATCATAGTCTTGTTTCTCCCATCAAGGGCTCAGAGACAGAAAGAGAGAGCATGATAGCAACAGACCAAAAAGAAAGCCAGAGTATTCGGACCTGAGTTTCTAAAGCAATACCCCATCACTTTTACCATTTTCTACTTATTAGAAGCAAGTTACTAGGCCCAACTCATACAAGAGAAAAGGGGATTACACAAGGCTGTGAACACCAGCAAGTTAAGATCATTAAAGGCCATTTTATAGGTTGTCTACTGCAGTCCTTTCTCTGTCCTTTAATGATTCAATCCCTTCCTACTATAGCATCAGCTCAAAGTCTCATCATATAAATCAGATTCAAGCCTCTAAGGAGGCTTAGGTAAGCCTCCTTAGATGTTATTCTTAACACCTCAGGTGTAGTTAAGCACATTCATACCACACCATTGGGAAACAGCACATGGAAGCTAGTGCACGGTTTCTCTTGGACCCTTGCTTTTTTTTTTTTTTTTTTTTTTTTGCTGATTTTAATCTGCATCCTTTAAATACAATAAACTGTAACTGTGAGGATAAAAGCTTTTTCTGAGTCCTGTGAGTTCTATTAGTGAATCATCAAACATGAGGGCGGTCTTGTGGACGCTCAACATCTACCCTCAACTCTTTGCTTGCAAATCTCCTTAGCCATATCATCCAACTCACTAGGCATACTTTCTACTTTTCATGTTCATTAAGTAGATACTGTTGTTAAGCTTCTGCCACTCCATAACAAGTTATGTCCCTTCCTCCAGTTTCTAAGAACATGTTTCTCATTTCCCTTTAAGTTCTCCCTGGAAAGGCTCTCCACCTCCATATTTTTACTACATCTTATAGTAAAGACAATTTAGGATTTTTCTAACACTATGCTGAAAATCCTTCCCAGTCTTTACGCACTACCAGCTTCCTAAGCCACCCTACACACGTAGATATCTGATAGAGCATCACTCTACTCCTAATACAAAAATCTGTATTAGTTATATATATGGATTTCTCCACAACTTAATGGCTTGAAACAACAAACATTTTTTTTAATCACCTAGTTTCTATGGGTCAGGAATCCAGGCATAGTTTAACAAAGGTCCTCTAGCTCAGGGTTTCTCACGAAGTTACAATCTAGGTGTTGGCTACAGCTGCAGTCTTCTCAGGGTTTGACTTGTATGCAAAATGTGCTCTTAAGTCTCTCGTGTGGCTACTGGAAGCCTCACACCCTCACTGGCTGTAGGTCAAAGACATCAGTTCCTTGCCACGTGGGCCTCTCTCTGTAGAGCTATCCAAATATGGCATCTTGTTTCTCCCAGAATGAGGCCCGATAAAGAGAGAGAGCAGGAGAAAGTGGTAGAAAGAAAGAGGAAGAGAGAGAGAGAAACAAAGAAATGGGAAGAAAGGGAGAGGAGGATAGAACCCAGAAACATTTTGTAACCAAATCTTAGAAGTGATGTCTCATCACATTTGCGCTACTCTGTTCATTAGAAAGAAGTCGTTAGTCCCAGCCCACACTTAATGGTAGAAAATTACACAAAGGTGTGTATACCAGGAGTTGTAGATGAATGGGGCTATCTGCCACCTACAACCAGACCAGAAAAAATGAGAGGAGACACAATTACAATATTAGGATTGAAAAAATACTATTTCTATAGATATAAAATGATAATAAAAGAATATTATGAAGAAGTTTATGCTACTACATTTAACAACAAATTCTTTGAAAGACACAAACTTCCAACCTTCTTGAAAGTTATTAGTTTTCTATTGCTGCATAACAAATTACCACAGATTTAGCTTACCATTTATTAGCCTACGGTTCTATATGTCAGAAATCTAAGCAGATTTAGCTAGGTCCTCTAATTAGGCATTCATAAGGCCAAAATCAAGGTATTTGCTTGGTTGAGCTCTTACATGGAAATTCCGAGGAAGAATCTACTTTGAAGTTCATTTATGTTGCTGGCATAATACATTTCTTGTAGTTGTAACACTGAGGTTCTCCTTTCCTTTCTGGCTTTTAAGAAAGAAACTCTACCAAATCTACACAAATACTTCCAGAAAACTGAACGGGAGGGAAACTTTGCAATTCATTCTTTGAGGCCAGAAATCAAAACCAAAGACATTCAAAGAGAAAAGTACAGAGTAATATACTAACCCTCACGAACATTGATGCAAAAGTTATAAGTTTAACAGATGGTATTAAACAATATATAAAAAGAATAATATATCCTAAGTGGAGTTTATTCCAGGAATAGAAGGTTGGTTCAACATTTGAAAATTAATAAATGTAATTCATTCTCTTAACAAACTAAAAGAAACCCCTTATGATCATCTCAACAGACACAGAAAAAGCATTCCACAAAATTCAAAATCCATTCCTGATTTTTAAAAAGAGAATAGAAGAAAATTTCCCCAGTCTTATAAAGGGCATCTAGGAAAATCCTAGAGCTGAAATCATATTTGATGGTGAAAGACTGAATTCTTTCCTCCTAAGATCAAGAGCAAGTAAATAATGTCTGCTCTCTCTCCTTCTATTGTACAACTTGCTAGCACAACCAGGCAAGAAAAAGAAAAAAAAAGCATCCAGACTGGAAAGGAAGAATCAAAACAGCCTTTATTCCTAAATGGTGTGATTGTCTATGTGAAAAAAAATCCAATGGAATCCTCAAAAAAAGAACTATCAGAACGAATAACTGAAAATAGCAAGGTTGTTGAATAAAATGTCAATAAGGAAACATCCATAGTATATCTATGTACTAGTAATGAATAACTGTACACTGAATATTAGAAAAAATAACATTTACAATACCATAAAAATATGAAATACTTAGAAATATATCTGGCAAATGACATGAAAAATCTGTACACTGGTATTTAAAAAATGTTGCTGAGAGATTTAAAGACCTAAATAAATATAAAGATATATATCACTCATGACTAAAGATTCAATAATATTAAGATTTCATTTCTTCTCAAATTTAGCTATATATGCAATGCACCCTAACCAAAGTCACAGCAGTCTTTGTCAAAAAATTATAAGATAGTTCTAAAATTCATAGGGAAATACAGAGGACCCAAAATTGACAAAAAAATATTTGAAAAACACAAAGTTGAAAGACTAATACTATCTGTTTTCAAGCCTTATTTTAAAGCTTCAGTAATCGAGATGGTGTGGTATATGGGCAAAGATAGACCAATAGAACAGAAGCGAATGGCTAGAAATAGACCCATACATATATGGACAACTGATTTTTGACAAAGGTACAAAGGTATTTCAGTGGAAAAAGAATAAAGTCTTTTAAATAAATGATGCTGGAATAAATGCATATCTATATACACACACACACACAAAGTTAAGAAAGACCTGTGATTCATACCACATACCATACTCAAAAAATAACTCAAAATGGTTCACAGACCTAAGTATAAAATGATAAAGCCTCCAAAAGAAAATATAGGAGGAAATCTAAGTCAGGCAAAGATTTCTTGAAAAGTACCAAAAGCACGGTCCTTAAAAGAACAAATTTACAAATTAAATATTATTGAAACTAAAATATCTGTTCTGTTAAGGACAATGTTAAGGGAAAGAAAAGATAAGCTAATGATCAGAAGAAAATGTTTTAAAACTTATATCTAATTTTAAAATGTACCTAGAATATATAAAAAATACTCAATAATAAAATAATAGCTACCTCAATTAAAGATTGGGAAAAAAGCCTGGACACTTCATCAAAGAATATACACAGTTGTAAATAGTTTATGAAAGACTCTCAACATTATCAGTCATTAGAGAAATACAATTTAAAACCATAATGAGATATCACTACATACTTAGCAAAATGTGTTAAATTTTAAATATCTGACCACATCAAGTGTTTCTGAGAATGTGGAGGAACTGGAACTTTCATACAGTACTAGTAGAAATGGAAAATGGTACAACCATTTTGGAAAATAGTTTTATGGTTTCTTAAAAAGTTAACCATAAACATACCATATTATCCAGCCATCTTATGTATTTACTAAGAGAAATAAAAGCACATGTCCATTCAAAGACTCATATACAAATGTTAATAGCTGCTTGACTCATAATAGACAAAATCTGGTAATAACTCAAATGTCCATCAACAAGTGAATGGATAAACAAAGAGTTATATCCATACAATGGAACACTATTCAGCAACATAAAGGAATAAACTATTGAAGTGTGCTACATGTATATCTTTCTAAATAACCAAGCCAAGTGAAAGTATACAGACAGAAAAGAGTACACATTCTATGATTCCATTTATATAAGATACCAGGATATGCACATTAGTGTACAGTGAAGCTTATCAATGGTTGTATGTGAAATTAAGGGAAATGAGAGGTGGCCTATAGAGATTACAAAGTTTCACGATAAAAATTTTGGGGGTGATAGATATGTTCATTATCATGTTTGTGGTGATAGTGTCATGAATATATATTTGTGTCAAAATATCATATTGTACCCTTAAAAATGTACAGTTTAGGGGCTTCCCTGGTGGCGCAGTGGTTGAGAATCTGCCTGCTAATGCAGGGGACACGGGTTCGAGCCCTGGTCTGGGAAGATCCCACATGCCACGGAGCAGCTGGGCCCGTGAGCCACAATTGCTGAGCCTGCGCGTCTGGAGCCTGTGCCCCGCGACGGGAGGGGCCGCGATAGAGAAAGGCCCGCGCACCGCGATGAAGGGCGGTCCCCGCACCGCGATGAAGAGTGGCCCCCGCTTGCCGCAACTGGAGAAAGCCCTCGCACGAACCGAAGACCCAACACAGCCAAAAATAAATAAATAAATAAATAAATAAATAAGAAAATCCTTTAAAAAAAAAAAAAAAATGTACAGTTTAATACATGTTACTTATTCCCAAATAAAGTTATTTTAAAAATTATTTTAAAAACACACAATATAATACTACTTTATATAAACCATATTGGCAAAAAATAAAAACATAGACAATTCCATAATAACAGAAACGTTTATACAGTACTATTGGTCAAGAGAATATAAGTTTCAATAAGAGCAAAGATTTCTTTTTTTGATTTGCTCACTGATTTATTCCTAGGTCCTAGAACAGTGCCTAGCAGATAATTTATGCTTCATAAATATAAATTTAACACTTGAATAAATGAATGAAGCATTTATCAGCACATTTGACATTATGTCATAGAGTCAACAGTACTAACTTCACAAGAGCCAGTAATTTCATTTATCTTGTACTTGCACAAATACACCAAGAGACATATACAAAAGCATTCATTAGCAGTATTGTAATGACAAAAACCTCAAAGATGCAAATGTCTGTGATAGGTAAGTGACAACTTGACAACATACCATGCAGTGGGATACTATAACTCAAATTAAGGGAATTAGTACAGAACCATGCGGCAGTATGGCTGACTCTCAAAAATATAACATGCATGAGTGAAAAGGGCAGTAACAAAAGAATATGTGCAGTATGATGCCAATGACATAAAGTTAAGAAAAATTACTGATACATTGGTTTTACTATTAAAGTATCAATAGCAAAACAATTGTGAAACTGATATATAACAAGTCAAAATTCAGAATTGTGATTACCCTTGGTGTAGAAAGGAATAGGATGTGAGAAAAAGCACAGACAGTCATGGTCTATGTAACTGTATGTTTTTAGCTTCTGTTATTATCTGTTGTACCTTATTTATCTGCATTGTATTTATTATTTTGTACATATCAGATAGTCCATGAAAATAAAATCATTTTGAAAAATAGTAAGGAAATAGGAAAACTGGGAGTTCTGCGTGTGACAGCCCGCAGAGTGAGAAGGTGGGTGGCTGTGTTCCGGGGTGTGGGAGAGTAGTGGGGGTGTAAAGAGCTAAACTGAGGAGGCGTTAATTGCTCTGCCAACACTCACATTAACTTCTCTCTTTTTCCCAAGATGCTTCTTGGATGTTTAAGAGAATATTCTTTTTTATTTATTTTTTCCTGAGGGTATAATCATCAGGCTCCTTTGCTCCGTGGGCCAGGGATATGTGAGAGGAATAGGAAGCAGGCTCTCCTCTATACATCCCTTTGTATTCACCCACTGCTGGAGTTTCAACAGGCAGAGGAGCTCACTCGGTCAACACAAGAATGTTTCTGGTTCCCTCTCTCGAAAGGCTGCAGTTTTCTCTCCCATATTTTCCACCATTAACACTCTTTTATCTAACTTTTCTTGCACAGTTTTATTGAAACCTCATTTTCTTTGATATCTCTGCTCCTCTTACTTTATACAATATCCTTAAAAAATACATATCCTATATATTTTAAGAGAACCACTAGTGAGAGAAGCAATAAACACATTATGTTCAGTCTGCCATCTTGAACTGAATTTCTATATTTATTTCCCAATGTAAACACTCACACAAGAAAAAAGATACCAAATACAAATAGGCATAATGTTTTGAATAATTAGCTGTTTTGAATTATTTCATTTTTCTTTTCACTAGTGTGAAATTGACCATATAAAGCAGCCATTTTTAGCTATTGCTTTCTATTCTTTCTATTCCATAAAATAAGACGACATTAAGATCAGTTTGTTCTGGTTTCTTAAATTGATGATTCAAATAATTTACTTCTTGATTTTTTATGAAGAGTATCTGTCTGACTAAGGGACAGCATGTGAGAAAAACTTGATCTTTACCAACTGAGGGAGAGTGAGAAAATAAATAAACCAAGTTTACACAAACATCTAGTAGCTTAAGATTTCTAAATGACCGGAATGGCTTCCAGCTGACAAAGAGATGACATTCTGTATTCACTTTCAGTGAAGCACCTACGTTTTGGCTGAGTTGCTTTGGATCTGAACACTCAGCAAATCTCACAGTTAAGTAAGTTATACCAAAGCAAGACTTGGATGGGCACCATCCCCGAAAAAGGAATATAAACGTGTTATAGTGGAGATGATGTTAAATTAAAGATGTAGTTCTCTTTATTTTCTAAATTAATTTTAAACCTTTCATTAAGGCAACTTCTTATATAAAATTTAGGCCTTTGTTACCTAGGTTATTCATATCTGGGTCTAATCAAATGATTTATTTCCTTGGCAACTGTGTGACCAACAATACAAGTATCTTTCTTTTTAACAGACTAATCTTGTATATAATCCCCTGAACACCCAGACAAAGTCTCCTTAACAGTGGTGACAACAGAATGGCACAATGCCATGGTACTTATTAAAATGTATATTTTGAGATATAAGAACTGAATTCAAGTTCTGAATTCAACTCTGAGATACAAAACCCGAATTCAAAATCAAGTTCTTAACTCAGGTTGAATTACAGGTTCATTTTTAAAGCTGTATCACAATGAGAAGTTACTTGAAGTCTCTTTTTTTTTTTTTTTTAATGTCTTGAAGTCTCTATCTTAATTTTGTCATCAGTAAAATAGTTATTCCCTTAAAGAGAACACCTACTTACTTGGATTATTGTGAGGATCAAATTAAACAACACGGGCTTCCCTGGTGGCGCGGTGGTTGAGAGTCTGCCTGCCAGTGTGGCGGACATGGGTTCGAGCCCTGGTCTGGGAAGATCCCACGTACCGCGGAGCGGCTGGGCCTATGAGCCACAATTACTGAGCCTGTGCTCCGCAACAAGAGAGGCAGGCCCGCGCACCGCGATGAAGAGTGGCCCCCGCTTGCCACAACTGGAGAAAGCCCTTGCACAGAGGCGGGGACCCAACACAGCCATTAATTAAAAAAAAAAAAAAAAAATTAAACAACACACGGAAAAGTAGTGTGCAAACTTTATAAAAGTTATATATGTAATATGATACATTGCTTGATAAATATTTGCTCATTCTAATGGAAAATCCTGGATTGTTTGTAGCATGAAGGTTTCCTAAGTATATAGTAACTAATAAAAGTATGATGCACCCTAATATTTCTTGGAAGTTCTCTAACACTTCAAAGTTAACACAGCACTTTTTTTTTTTTTAATAGTTTTTGGTTTTGTTATTTTTATTTATTTATTTATTTATTTTATTTATGGCTGTGTTGGGTCTTCGTTTCTGTGCGAGGGCTTTCTCTAGTTGCGGCAAGTGGGGGCCACTCTTCATCGAGGAACACAGCACTTTTACACTCATTTGACCTTCCCACTCTTTTGCAACTTTTCTGCGTCTACCAGGTGTCCTCAATATTTCTTCTCACCACAGCCAAATAATAATAATAACTATGTGTGTTAATGTATCTTTAATGCTTTCTTATTATCTCTATAATCTCTACATTTTATGATATAGTTCCAGAAAATGTAAGGTTATTCCATATAAACTCTCCTGAAGGTAACTGGAGAAGTCCAAACAAATGCCTGCAATGAAGAGGGCAACTGCATTAGTTTTCTGTTGACACAATGACAACTTTCTACAAACTTAATAATCTAAAAAACATGAATTTATTATCTCACAGTTCTTCAGGTCAAAAGTTCAAAAGGGTCTTACTGGGCTTAAATCAAGGTGAAAGCAGGGCTGCTTTCCTTGATGGAGGCTCTGGTGAAGAATCCACTTCCAAATTCATGCAGATTGTTGGCACAATTGAGTTCCATGCAGCTGGAGCACTGAGATCCCTGTTTGCTTGCAGGATATAGGCTGGGTCATTCTCAGCTTCTAGATACTGTCTGAGTCCTTGGCTCATGGCCCCCTTTACCTTCAAAACCAGCAACAGTGGGTTGAGTTCTTCTCATACCTCATCTCTCTTATCTTCTATTCTTCACCACATCTTTGTCTGACTCTTCCGCCTCTTCTTTCATTTTTAAAGGCCCATGTAACAATCCAAGATAATCTTTCTATTTTAAAGTCAACTTATTAGAAACTTGATTACATCTGCAAAGTCCCTTGTACCATATATCATAACATATTCACAGGCATTTAACATAAGTGGGTTGAAGATTATGGCCGATGTTAGCCAAAAACAGCACAACCTAATAGATAAATAACCATTTAGAAGACAGGAAAATATTAAAAACTTTTAATATCCTACAAAATATTCATATGAACACTTTTTTTTTTTTTTAATTTTATTTATTTATGTCTGTGTTGGGTCTTCGTTTCTGCGCGAGGGCTTTCTCCAATTGCGGCAAGTGGGGGCCACTCTTCATCGCGGTGCGCGGGCCTCTCACTATCGCGGCCTCATTCGTTGTGGAGCACAGGCTCCAGACGCGCAGGCTCAGCAGTTGCGGCCCACGGGCCTAGCCGCTCCGCGGCATGTGGGATCCTCCCGGGCCGGGGCACGAACCCGTGTCCCCTGCATTGGCAGGCGGATTCCCAACCGCTGCGCCACCAGGGAAGCCCCCATATGAACACTTTTATGTACTCTGATTTTAGAGAAGATATTTATTCAAGAAAATATGAAATACGGCAATTCTGAAAGACTAATCAATATAATTCTGTTATTCCTGAGATATATTAAAACAAAACTTTTCAATATAATATGTACCTAGACTCTTCTTTTTTGTGGTCTAACTTTTTCCTTTTTCATTACATTCTGGATAATTTATTTTTATTTTCAGTTTTTTGGTTAATATGACTTAGGTCAAACTCTGGCAGAACTCAAAAGATGCCTTAGACCTTATTTTTATTTTCAAATAATGTCAACTACAAATACAATGGATTATTACTCCACCATAAAAAGAATGAAATTTTGCAACAACATGGATGGACCTTGAGGGTATCATGCTTAGTGAAATAAGTCAGAAAGAGAAAGACAAATACTGCATGTTATCACTTATACGTGGAATCTAAAAAATAAAACAAACACATGAATATAACAAGACAAACAGACTCACAAATACAGAGAACAAACTAGTTGTTACCAGTGGGGAGAGGGCAGTGGGGAGGGACAAAGGAGGGGTAAAGATTAAGAGGGACAAACAACTATGTATAAAATAAGCTACAAGGATATACTGCACAGCACAGGGAATATAACCAATATTTTATAATAACTTTAAATGGAGTATAATGTATGAAAATTTTGAATTACTATGTTGTACACCTGAAACTAATATAAATAACTAATATAAATCGACAGGACCTAAATAAAATAATAAATAAGGTGGCATACAATCAATCCATTCCCTTATTATACGTAATGAAGGACAGATATTAATATTGGAACATATAAAGTATCATCTATAGAAGGACTGATCAACCAACATTGAATTTGGAGTAAGGAATTTAACACTATGATAAGTCCAGCACTTACTGCCCAGGTCACTACAGGCAGGTCATTTATTTCTTCCATGTACATACTCTTTGCTTTATAAAATATTGCTGAATGAGTTATCTTTATGCTTTACATATTTTGGGCTAATTACTCTAATTGTAGCAATACAGCATTTTGCTTAAGAGGAACAATTTGTGACCACCACGGCCTGGTTCAAATCCTGGCTCTACCACTTATGAGCTCTGTGACCTAGGATAAGTTATTTAACCTCCCTATGCCTCAGATTCTTTATATAAACAGTGCATAAAATTACAGAAAATTAATATCTAATTTCACATGATTATGTTAAAGATTAAATGGCTATTATTTGTAAAGTTCTTAGAAGAGAACTTGGCACATATGAAATATGTTCTTTTTAAAAAACTTTTATTTTATATTGGAGTATAGTTGATTTACAATGTTGTGTTAGTTTCAGGTGTACCACAAAGTGATTCAGTTGTACATATACATATATCTATTCTTTTTCAGATTCTTTCTCCATATAGGTTATTACAGAGTATTGAGTAGAGTTCCCTGTGCTCTACAGTAGGTCCATGTTGATTATATATTTTATATATAGTAGTGTGTATATGTTAATCCCAACCTCCTAATTTATTCCTCCCCCCACCTTTCCCCTTTGGTAACCATACATTTTCTAAGTCTGTCTGTTTGTTTTGTAAATAAGTTCATTTGTATCATTTTTTAGATTCCTCATATAAGTGATATCTATGATATTTGTCTTTCTATGTCTGACTTACTTCACTTAGTATGATACTCTCCAGGTCCATACATGTTGCTGCAAATGGCATTATTTCATTCTTTTTAATGGCTGAGTAATACTCCATTGTATATATGTACCACATCTTCTTTATCCATTCATCTGTCAATGGACATTTAGGTTGCTTCCATGCCTTGGCTATTGTAAGTAGTGCTGTAATGAATATTGGGATGCACATATCTTTTTGAAGTATGGTTTTCTCCAGATATATGCCCAGGAGTGGGATTGCTGGATCACATCTATTTTTAGTTTTTTAAGGAACTGTCAGATATTTACACCTGTTCTAAAATGCTTACTGGCATCTGATTACATTTAAGTTTCAAATTTCTTAGTGTACCATTCATGATCTTCCATACTTTGATTGTATCTTCTTTTTCAGACCTAATATTCCACTCTTTTGGCCAACTTCTCCCCCAACACACATACCTCTCTGCTGACATGATTTTTGGTGACAAACAGGTTTATTTTTCACCTCAAAACACCCTTAAAATGTCTGGTTTCTTTTTTTATTACCTACACTACCACCATGGATTGCCCTCCCTCAATCTTTCTACCTGTTCAGTTGTTCTCACCCTGCAAAGTCCTATTCATATTAATAACACAGGTTTATCACCTCTGGATGCCTAATATTTATGTATACCATTCATTTGACAAATGTATACTGCGTTACTTTCAGTATAGTTGCAGCTTCTTGAAGACAATGTTTTCAGCTTCTGCATATTCACTACTATGTCATTATTTACAATAAAACTGTGTGGGCTTATTTATTGAACACTGACATAATTTAATTAAAAATTGAAATTACACTATTATTGAATTTGATCTTATGCTACAAATTAAATAAAATTATAATAGGAATTGGTACTTCTCTATTATTTCTTTGTAATTCTATAGAACAAAAGCATGAGTTTACAATGTAATCATGGCAGAGACGCTTTGAGGTATATTACATTGTTGGTTTAATTCGAGAAATATGAACACAATGCTTTCTGGAATTTTTAATATAACAAAAATACAATGAAAAATTCAAAATAGCCTTCAAGGGAATAAAAATATATTTTGTAAGAGAGTTTATAGCCTGGGTGTGTGTTTTTTTAAATTCTAGCTTTACTAAATATCTGAAGAATTGAAAAATTGAAACATTTTTCCCTTCCCTATAGCAAAGCCTTTTAATTTAACTACCAGGTTGCATACTAGCCATTTTTACTATGAGTTATAACATAATGTGAAAGATTAACTGAACAAGTGAAAAAGTAAATATACAATTTGTTTAAAGATTTACAAATGTAACAGAATAAAAAGAAAATGAGAGGTGTCAGATTTTATATTGCTATACAACTTTGGTTAGGCATAAAGAGGTACATCGGTTTCCCTTTAAGAATTTACAAGTGCTTCCTGAAATTAAACTGATACAGTCATTAAATAGTTTGTTAATTTGGAAGCAGAACTTTAGGGATAAAAAACTATAATGGATGAGAAGCTTATCTAGTCTTGGTGTTTTAACAGTGACAATTAACAAACCAACTGAATTTTTAAAAGATTTGTCTTGGATAAGCTAATAATTGAAAGCTCCTATAAGTATTGCTTGCCACTATGGCTTATCAGCAATAAAAACAAATGCAAATTTAAAAAGAAAAGCAAAGAATAAACTATCTACTTGATCAAAATTATTTCTGAGGCACACATTTAATACTGCCTATCTCTGATAACCCTATTAAAATGTTAACACATTTTAAATAGCACAGTAAGTATCACGGTTATTTTATATTCAGATTTATTAACTATTACTAACAGAATACATATGTAATTTGTCAGTAGATAAAAGTTTACACCAATAAACTGATAGGCTAAGTTTTTTCTCTGTGTTAGTATTTTGTTTTTATAACATGAAAGGTCAATCAAAAGAAACTACAGATGGGTGATTAAGAGTTTCATTTAAGATCCTGAATATATGAGAAAAAATTCATAAGATATGTAATTTTAGATAGCAAACAATAAGAATTTATCAAAGAAATTAAACGCATCAGTAACATTTCAATTCCCTTGGATATTGTAATAGCATCAGTTGGTAGTGTATTTTATTTTGATTTTTTTTATTTTTGCTTTTTTTGTTTTGCTTTTTTTTGGCTTTTTCTTCTTTAGGCAATCTTACGAACAAACTGCTTTTTATTTATTCAACATGTTTTATTCAATTACAGTCATTATTACTTAAATTCCTCTAATTGCTCCACATTTGGCCAGTGAGAGCCTCTTTATATGAGCTGTTATGTCCTTTCGACATGACCCTATTAGTCTTTGAAAAATTTCTTCTTACTGGCACAAGACATTCTCTGCTCCTTTTGTGTAGTCTTTGCCCAAGACCTAGAATCAGTGAGTATTTCAAGGAGTCCAAATTGTTTTAAGTGGAGAAAACACACACACACACACACACACACACAATCTGTTTCTGATTTTCCAAAATGTTAATGCTATTTGGAAAAAGAAATGCGAGGAGAGACTGTTACTCTCATTGCTCTCCTTGGTTTTCAGGAGGATAATGAGAAGATTCAGTAAGAATCTGCCAGTAGGGTCCTGATAAAACCCTGGAAGTTTACAGTCAAAAGAGATGTCAAATCATGAAACCATTGAGAAACCAAAAGTCTAGTATGTATAGGGATTGCATAGGTCAAAATAATAGGATATTTTGAATGCAACCTCAAACCAGAAGTACCCACATATCAAAGAGGAAAACAAGGCAGATGGCTGAAGACAGAGTGGCTGGAAGGAGCAAGGAAAGATCAAAACACATCAGACAGATACACAGCCATAGGCAGCAGTACCAAGAAGATCTGGAATCTGAAGTTAACTTTTTCCTGAAAATATCTTACATGCATCCTGCTGAGGTAAAGTTACATCTTTGGATTTGGCAGCCACCTCATAAGATAAGAGAAAAATAAGCATCTAGACAAAAGTAGTAATAATTAAAATTTTGCAAAGTCTTTGAAGCCCTCGCAAAAGGTACAAGCTGATTCACAAGTTAATTAATTAATTGCCTGAACAAAATTCAACACTGTCTATAGTAAAGCCACAAAGTCCAGACACTCAACAACATACATGCAAAATGTCCAACATCTAATAAAAAACTATGTCAAGTAAGGAACGTGACCCATAACTAGGAGAAAAATCAATCAATAAACAAACTCAATATATTAAAGAAGATATAATTAGTAGTCAAGGACCTTAAATGAGCTCTTTTGACATATTCAACTACTTAGAGTAAAGCATAAAAAATATGAAGATGGACTTCGAGACTAAGCATGGAACTTCCAGAGCCAAAAAATATCAGAATGAAATATCACTGGCTGGGCTTTCAGAAAATTAGAAAAGGATGAAAAAATATTAGTAAAGTTGAAGACAGGAAATAGAAACACCAAAACTGAAGAAGAGAGAAAACAGACTTGAAAAAAGAAAAAAAACAGATGCCCAGTGTCCTGTGGGGTAATATCAAGCAGTCTAACATACATGAATTTGAAGACATTTGTAAAAGACAAAGAGAAAAGAGGACAGGGGAACAAAGGTAAGAAATAACACAAATTTCTTAAAATGCAATTCAGAAGACAATGTAACAACATCTTTAAAGTGCTGAAGGAAAAAAACAAATTGTCAACCTAAGTACTGTTTGCAACAAAGCAACCATGAAAAATAAAGACAAAATATTCACATTTTCAGATAGGCAAAAGCTGAGTGAATTTTGAGCCATCAGACCAGCACTACATGAAATGCTAAAGGAAATTACTCAGGCTGAACATAGAGTTTCCAAAATGGTAAATATGTGGATGAATAATACTATTCTAGAGTTAATAGAATAATTCTATTCTATTCTATTCTATATACTATTATACTATAATAATGATAGTTTACTTTTTAAAGCAAAATTAATAATACTATATTGAAAGTTTATAACTTGTATAGAAAAAATTCATGATAATAAGAACAGCACAAAGATAAGAAGGGGGAAATGGAAGTATGCCCTACTAGAGTTATTTAATTACATATAATGCTATAATATCTTTTAAAGGTAGATGGTCATATTTTAAGGATATACACACACACCCACATACTCCTACTATGTATAGTAAACTCTAGCAACCATTAAATCATAAGGCAGAGTAGTATAGGTAATAAGTCAATAGATGGGTTGTTTCTCACCCCTTTCATTACTTTCTACATTCCTTCTACCTGGACTGAAATTTCCTGCTGTTTTCTCTTTATCCCACCACTTCTGTACTTCTGACCCTACTTTGGAATTTTCAGTTATTTTATTATATATGAAATACTTCATATATCACACCCTCCAATCTCCAGTTATGTGGCCCACCATAATTAGGGCACACATCTTAGGGCATACAACATTACTGCAAGCATTTTCTTTGATGAGCTAGACACTAAAATAGGTACTGGGGATGTGGCACTGAACAAGTTAAAATGAATTTCTGTTCTCAAAAAGCTTGTATTCTATGACTAAAGACAAACATTAAATGTGTGATAAGTATAGCTAAAGAGATTTACAATACAACTAGTTCTTATTCACCTTTGTTTCCCTATTGCCTAGTCCATTTTGAATCACAGAAAGCACTCAGTAAATAATTACTGACTGAATAATGGAATGTAGTCATGATTTAAATGCTGTTTTCTGGTAATGTCTTCTCTGATTTCTCCAGGAAATATAAGCTTCCACAGCTCTTTGTTCATGTCAGTTCTTAATAATCCTTACCATCATATCGATGATAATCTGTCTGCTTAAATAACTGTGGGCTACAGGAAGGCAAGTTCTGTACATATTCTATGAATAATCTGAGTATCTCCAAATTAATAAAACTTCTGAGGTAACCCTTTATTATTGTTTAAATCGCTTTGACTGATTTTTCAAATGGATAACCACCCTTGCATTACTGAAATAAATTCCACTTGTTCATGATGTATTATGCTTTCCATATACTGTTGGGTTCCATTATGAGTTAGGAATGTTCTTCTCTATTTTATATGCTAAGATAAGATTGGTGCTATTTCTTTCTTAAATATTTGGAAGAATTCTCTGGAGAAGACATATGGGCCTGAAATTTCCTTTCAGTGAATGTTTTTAGTAAGAATTTCAGCTTCTTTAACAGATATAAGACTAATGATATTTCTTATTTCATGTTCTAGAAGTTTTAGAAAACTTTGTTTTTTAAAGAATTTGTCCATTTCACTTAAATTCTAAAATTTGTTGGCATAAAGTTGTTCAGATCACCTCCTAAATAGTGTGATTGTAGAAACTGTGTTGAGGTTACCTTTCTATTTCTAATCTTGAAAATGTGTTCTTTTCCTTTTTTCCTGATCAGTCTTAAAGAGTTTATAAATTTATTAATCATTTCAAAGAACATAATTTAGGATTGTATATGTTCTTTATTAGACATTCATTCTCTATGCTATTGATTTCTGCTCTACTTTTATTACTTTATTCTATTTCCTTTGCCTTTGAATTACTATGATTTTTCTAGCTTTGGGGAATAGAAATTTATCATTCATTTTTAGCCTTTTTTTCCCTAATATGTGCATTTCATTCCTGTGAATGTTTTAGCTGTGTGCCATAAGTTAAATATACATATTTGTTATCATCAGGCTCAAAATATTTTCTAATTTCATTGTAATTCTTTTTGACCCATGGATTATTTAGAAGTGTATCTTAATTTTCAAGAAGTTGGGCACTCTGTTATTGACTTCTAGTTCATTCCACTAAGGTCAGAGAGTATACTCTGAACTACTGAGGCTTTCTTTATGATTTAGAATATAATCAATTTTGGTAAAAGTTACACATGCATTTGAAAATAATATAGTCTTTGTCATTGGATTCATTTTCTAAATATGTCAATTAGGTCAGTTTATAAGTTGTGTTAAGATTTTGTCATTTTATTCTGTCAGCAATTAATAAAGACATTAAATTCTCCCTTTCTGATGATGGTTTTGTCTATTTCTGCTTCTGTCAATTTTTGCTTTATTTATTTAGAACTATGTTATTGGGTGATATACATTTAGAATTGTTTTATCTTCCTTATGGATTGACAGTTAAATGAATGAAAACAAACTCCTGTAAATTTGCAGTGATGCATATTAACAGTTGTTTTGTCAGCAATACATCTACATGAGCCTAGTGATTAAGGTTTGAATAGTAAATTACTTATCCTTTTACTTCCAAACTTTTGAGGGTTTTTTTTTTCCCCTGGGTATGGAGTTGTAGTTTGATCTGAATTATCTTTTAGCATTTTAAAGGTGTCATTTCACTGTTATATGGCTTCTATCTTTAGTGTTGAGAAATATTATTGTTCCTTTGAAAATAATTCCCCCCCTTTGGCTAGTTTTAAGATTCTTCTCTTTGTCTTTAGTTTTCAGCAGCTTTATTATGATATGTTTTATATTCACTGAGCTTCTTGAATCTGTTGGCTGATATCTTCCTTCAGTTTTATATAATTTTTATCATTGTTTCAAATATTACATTTGCCACATTTTTTCTTTCCTATCCTTCTGGGACTCCAGCAACATATATGTTAGGGATACCAAATACACATATGGTTGAAAGTGTCCCACATATGTCTTACCATCTCTTTTTTTCTCCATTCTTTTTATTTTTTATTTCTACCTCAGAAAGTAGATTTCCTATTGAAATGCCTTTTGAGCTACTGACATGATTTCTGCTGTTTCCTGTCTACTGTTAATCTCAATTATTGAGATCACAATTTTGGACACTGTAATTTTCTAGTTTGAGAATGCCCATTTGATTTTTTTTAAAGATTCCATTTTATTATTGAAATTCTGTATCTTTTAATTCATTTTGTCAGTCTTTTTTCTCTACTTTAACATATTTATAAAAGTTATTTAAAGTCCCTATCTGCTATTTCTAACATCTTAATCATATGAATCTGTTTCCATTATCTATTTTTTCCTTGGCATACCTTATAATTTTGATTGAATGCTAGGAATAGTGCATACAGAGTCTAGAGATTCCATGCAATGTTATCTTCCATCAGAGTGGTTTCACTTTCTCCACTACACAGATAAATTGACACGTGGGTTGCATCTTAATTTAGAGACTGAGCTGCGTTGAGTCCAGGCTACAACTTTTCTGTAACTAACTGTACTCTTACATTTCCCCTGTTTTTTAGGTAACATCCTTCATGCTTTCAACTGGTGTTTTCAGTAGGTTCCTGGACCCTGGTACATCTTTGTCTTCTGAGCACCATTAGACTACAGGTAATTCCACTCTGCTTTTCACAAGTCTCCAGCTTATCTGATTGTCCTACCACCTTGCTTCAGAATTGAGCAAATGTCTGCCAGGGAAAACAGGCTGTTCATTGATTCTACTCAGATTTCCTATTTTGTCACCTCAAGTCCATACAACTGCCAAAAGCTCAGTTGGTTTCTCTGTTCTAGCAGTACATCTGTCCAAGTTCAGATTCTTAATTCTCAAAACTGGCAAATACCACCAAGGGAAAACATTTATAGATTATCTGTATCTTTAAATACAACTCTCAGATATATTTAGACAGATGATTTTTGCCTTTTAAAGTTTTCTCAGTGGGAGTATTTTTCTGCTACAAATAACCTAAAAACTGTTCCTTAACATGAGAAAAAAATCACTCAAACTCCACTCCAACAAAATTTCAATAGGTCCAGTACTCTTCCCAGTATTTCTACAGATCTCTAAATGTGGGATTCAATGCCAGGTGAAGTTGAGGGGTGGTGCTTTCTTTTTCTTGTGTATACCTATAATCTCTTCAAATTCCTGCTCTCTTAGCTCAGTTTCTGTCTTTTGTTGTTAGCTGCCCATGATCTTGCCTGCTGTTTTCTCTGGCTGACTTTTGCCTCAAAACATTAAAAAAATTACAGGAGACAAAAACTAATTTTTCACTACCAAACCCTCACTAACACAGCCGGCTAATATAAACAGACAGTTTATGATGTTTCAGGCATAATAAGATGAAGTTATAACATTTAATTTATTCTATTATGTAAAATATTATAACATCCCCCAAAACAAACCTGGACACACCCTTTCTTAGTCAAAAGGCTCGATAATATAACAAAGAAAAGAATAAGTTTTCTCCTGTTGTTTTCTTTGAACAATTAGTCAAACAAAAGCCAATATTTAAAGTAGTATTTTTGGAGATACCTGTATATTAGTGTAAAGAAGACTAATTAATATAAAATTGTAAAGCTTCTGCCTGAGATATGGTAGATGTCTGGTGATATTTATAAGGAATAAACCACATATTTTTCTCAAGTATAGTTTTTACTAACTAAACACAAAGAGTGGTATTTATTTTTTTCTATACCAAATGATCTTTAAATGCCAAAAACTGGGCAATGAGAAATTTACACAAATCTGTTTTTCTTGGGCACATATTTGAAGGAATTATTTGGATGGTGGCATTATTTGAAGTCAGAGGGTGTGTGTTGAGTTCTGATTTGGCAATTGATTAGCTATGTCACCTTAGGTAACAAATAGATTACTCACTAGTTCTTTCTGAATCTGTTTCCTCAAAAGTAAAATAAGAGAAAACTACCTACCCTGCAGGGTTGTTGTGAGGCGTAAATGCAAAAGCATTTAATCATTCATCTTTCATTTAGTGCCTATTTTGAGCACTATGTTGAATGTTGTGGAAGGAGATATAAAAGATACATTTCTGGCTCTGAAAGTGTTCAGTGTATACTGAGGAAAACAGAGATGCATGTACACGATTAGAATTAAATGTGATGAATACCATGGCAGAATCAAGCTTAGGATGTAATAGAAATCAATAGAAGGGCTAGATTCAGCCTGGAGGGGCTAAGAAAGAAGTCAATTGAGATGTGAAACCAAATACAGAAGTTCGGAAAAGATATTCAAGGTAGAAGGAACTGTTTGTGTAAAGAACTGTTGTGAGAGAGTGCACGGTATTTTGGAAAAGTTAAAAGTAAATCAATATAACTTGATTATTTTCACCTAACAATTAGGATAGTTGATTAAGGAGAGCAAGGTTGTATCCAAATGCTAAAAACCTTGTGTGCCATCCTAAAGGATTTATATTATTGTCATGGAGTTAATGGGGGGCCACCAAAGGATTTTCAGAAGGATCAGATTTGCGTTTTGGAAAGATATATACGTTCTTATTAAATGCTCAGTCATGATTATATAAATGATAATCTCTTTGCTGAACCTGAATTCATGGACTTGCAAAAGATTAAAGTTAATTAGAGAATGGATCCATGACACGGCCTCATTAACCTAAAAATCTGCCAGTCACATTTTGTCATGTCTGACTAACAACTAAGGGAAAAACATTAAGCCCTACGAACCATAAAAAATCAAGGAAGTTTTATGACATCCCTATGGCAAGCTCTATACAAAACTTCAGCACATTTTATCTTCATTAAACACTTTCAAAATATCAAGTTGTGAGTTTCTCCACAAAAATCTGTATCAAGGGGTTACCATGGATCAGAAGAAGATGTAGATGCTGGGGGGGGGGTGCGGTGAAAAGCAAGTCATGTGGTGGGTTCACGGATTTATTTTTCTGCAGTGGGCCTAATCCAGACTATTTTTTTTTAAGTGATAGCTTTGTCATCCAAGCCCAAATCAAAATTCCTGCTCAGTCAGGATACTTTTTTTAAACTTTCTTTACCGGGTCTAGGATCCTTCCTTAAGCTAAAATTATAGTGCTTTTATAAGATCTGTGCTGCACACAACAATATTGATTATTAGCTAATACTAGTGATCATCAAGGTCCTGTCAAAGTTTATTGATGGTTTGTTCAAGTATTTTTCCAGGTATCAAGTTAAAAAAAATGACAGTTCTGTAACCTTAAAATTTTTAAGAAGTTCATTTACAAAAAGAAAAAAATGCATTACTGTTCCTTCTTCCTGGTTTAGAGGTGGGGTTGTATTGCAGTATCTTCAGTTAATACTCAAAGGTAATAGCTAAGGAATATAGAAATATATGACACTAAGTTTCCTATAAATGAAAGGACTTAGATTATTTTAGAGAAAGGAGGAGCTTCTCTATTAAGAATGCATGCCTCTAATCACAGATTGGCTCTAATCTGGTTGTCTGACTTTATTTGCTAAAACGAACATTTTTAAGTAGAGTATTAATAGCCCTAGTGTCTTAATATCTTCTGACATCAGTGTTTTCACCAACCACCACCTCCCACCTCAAATTATCTTATTCTTGATCTACTGAAGGACACATTTTTTTTAAGCTGTCACAAAAATAACAGTTTGCTGTTCTTATTGCTTTGTGTATTTGTTTTTGGTTAAATGTTTTGGTTGCCAAAGGCCTTTGTTCTAAAACAAATGTATAAGTTTAATAAGATGATATAAACCTTTGGGTCATAGTATATAAAGATCAAACATGGAAAATTGTTTCAAACCGACATGCCAAGACTATTAGAAAGTACATAAGAACTGCATTTCAACATTTTCTACCGTTACAAAGCAGAATTTGATTAAAGTACAGAAACTGCCTTCTTTCTTTTTATTATGTGCAGTAAAACCAATGCATTAAGCTACTGTTCCTGATGACCAGACTTTCTACTCCTCCCTTTCCAAGCTCAAACTCAATTTAGAGATTATAAACTCTAAGTAGTAAATACGATTTGCAAATACCACTAAGGTGGCAAGTAGAGTCCATTAAAGGAAAAGATTTCTTCTACTTCTCTATAGAAATATTTGTCTTACTATTAACACAACGTATCAGGTTGCCCTTGTCTGACGACCCCAAATATAAATCTGAAGCACTGAAGATAGAAGTCCATTTGATTTGATTCCAAAACCTAAGGGCAGAACTTAAAAGAAAATAACAATTAAAATAAACAAAAAAACATTTTTTTGCAAAAGCAAAAAGTGTAAGAACTTCTGTAACCCCGTATAACTAAGTGGTAGGGGAAGAAATGGCCTTCTTTTTTCCATTTTATAATGGTCAATATACCCTCTCTTGAGAAAACATTTCTAGTTGGTGGTGGGTCAGTACTCAGGAATATTATATTCAAATGAAGGAATGTTCATCAGGCTGGTCTTTTTTTATAAATAGCAAAATATACTTACCATGAAATTTACCATTTTAACCATTTTTAAGTGTACAATTCAATGGCATTAAGTACAATCACAATATTGTTCAACCATCACCACGATCCTTTTCTAGAACTTTTTCATCACCCCAAACAGAAACTCTGTACCCATTAAACAATCACTCCCCACTCCCTTCCCCCTGCCTTACTAACCTCTATTATTAATTGTCTCTATGAATTTGCCTACTTTAGGTACCTCATGTAAGTGGACTCATACGATATTTGTCCCTTTTTTGTCTGCCTTATTTCACTTAGCATAATGTCTTCAAAGTTCATAGATGTAACATCTATCACAATTTCATTTTTTAAGGCTGAATAATATTCCATTGTATGCATACACCACATTTTATTTATCCATTCATCTGTTGATGGACATTTGGGTTGTTTTCATTGTTTGGCTATCAGATATAATGCTACTACAAACGTTGGTGTGTAAGTCTGAGTCCCTGATTTCAATTCTTTGAGGTACACACCTATAAGTGGCATTGCTGGATCATGTGGTAATTCTATGTTTAACATTTTGATGAACTGTCATACTGTTTTCCACAGTAGCTGCATCATTTTACATTCCCACCAGCAGTGCACCAGGATTCCAATTTCTCCACATCCTCACATTTGTAATTTTCTATTTTTTTGATGAGTCATCTTAATGTATACGAAGTGATATTTCATAGTAGTTGATTTTCATGTCCCTAGTGATTAGTGATGATAAGCATCTTTTCATGTGCTTATTGACAGTTTCTATATCTTCTTTGAAGAAATGTATATTCAGATTCTTTGACCATTTTTTTAGTCAGGTTGGTTTTTGTTCTTGTTAAGTTGTAGGAGTTCTTTATATATTCTGGATATTAGTCTCCTGTGATTTGCAAAGATTTTTTTTCTCATTCTATGGTTTGCCTTTTCACCCTCTTAATAGTATTCTTTGAAGGACAAACAGTTTAAATTTTTTTTTAACATCTTTATTGGAGTATAATTGCTTTACAATGGTGTGTTAGTTTCTGCTTTATAACAAAGTGAATCAGTTATACATATACATATGTCCCCATATCTCTTCCCTCTTGCATCTCCCTTGCTCCCACCCTCCCTATGCTACCCCTCTAGGTGGTCACAAAGCACCGAGCTGATCTCCCTGTGCTATGAGGCTGCTTCCCACTAGCTATCTATTTCACCTTTGGTAGTGTATATATGTCCACACCACTCTCTCACTTTGTCACAGCTTACCCTTCCCTCTCCCCATATCCTCAAGTCCATTCTCTAGTAGGTCTGTGTCTTTATTCCTGTCTTGCCCCTTGGTTCTTCATGACCTTTTTTTTTTTTTTTAGATTCCATATATATGTGTTAGCATACGGTATTTGTTTTTCTCTTTCTGACTTACTTCACTCAGTATGACAGACTCTAGGTCCATCCACCTCACTACAAATACCTCCATTTCATTTCTTTTTATGGCTGAGTGATATTCCATTGGATATATGTGTCAAATCTTCTTTATCCATTCATCTGTTGATGGACACTTAGGTTGCTTCCATGTCCTGGCTATTGTAAATAGCGCTGCAATGAACATTTTGGTACATGACTCTTTTTGAATTATGGTTTTCTCAGGGTATATGCCCAGTAGGGGATTGCTGGGTCACATGGTAGTTCTATTTTTAGTTTTTTAAGGAACCTCCATACTGTTCTCCATAGTGGCTGTATCAATTTACATTCCCACTAACAGTGCAAGAGGGTTCCCTTTTCTCCACACCCTCTCCAGCATTTGTTGTTTGTAGATTTTTTGATGATGGCCATTCTGACTGGTGTGAATGATATCTCATTGTAGTTTTGATTTGCATTTCTCTAATGATTAACGATATTGAGCATTCTTTCATGTGTTTGTTGGTAATCTGTGTATCTTCTTTGGAGAAATGTCTATTTAGGTCTTCTGCCCATTTTTGGATTGGGTTGTTTGTTTTTTAGATATTGAGCTGCATGAGCTGCTTGTAAATTTTGGAGATTAATCCTTTGTCAGTTGCTTCATTTGCAAATATTTTCTCCCATTCTGAGGGTTCTCTTTTCATCTTGTTTATGGTTTCCTTTGCTGTGCAAAAGATTTTAAGTTTCATTAGGTCCCATTTGTTTATTTTTATTTTTATTTCCATTTCTCTAGGAGGTGAGTCAAAAAGGATCTTGCTGTGATTTATGTCATAGAGTGTTCTGCCTATGTTTTCTTCTAAGAGTTTGATAGTGTCTGGCCTTACATTTAGGTCTTTAATCCATTTTGAGTTTATTTTTGTGTATGGTGTTAGGGAGTGTTCTAATTTCATTCTTTTACATGTAGCTGTCCAGTTTTCCCAGCACCACTTATTGAAGAGGCTGTCTTTTCTCCACTGTATATTCTTACCTCCTTTATCAAAGATAAGATGACCATATATGAGTGGGTTTATCTCTGGTCTTTCTATCCTGTTCCATTGATCCATATTTCTGTTTTTATTCCAGTACCATACTGTCTTGATTACTGTAGCTTTGTAGTATAGCCTGAAGTCAGGGAGCCTGATTCCTCCAGCTCCGTTTTTCTTTCTCAAGATTGCCTTGGCTATTCGGGGTCTTTTGGGTTTCCATACAAATTGTGAAATTTTTTGTTCTAGTCCTTTGAAAAATGCTTTTTTGGTAGTTTTTGCCTGTGCTTCCGGTGTATTATCCAAATAGTTTTGCTTAAAGAAAAATACACAGTAGTTATGTACAACTATGTACTCTCAGAGGAGCAGAATAAGTTCACTTAATGGATTTACTGTATCCTTTAAAAGCTATAAATAAGCTTTTTGGAGTTATTGATTGTTGTTTAATTACTCTTAGGTCATGGTGTCTGTGATTCCATGTCTAGTTCACCAAGTAGCTAGAAGTACTCCCAAGGAGTGGTTACGCTCTGCCTCTCACAAGGCTTATCTGGGGGCATTTATCCTAAAATACATTTCGGCATCTAATTTTAAAAGTTTTAAAAATCAGTTTGTAAACTGCAAGTCACTTAGTATTTAGATTAAGCTTTATAAACTGAAAAGGCAACTTCCCCATTGCCTTCCAGATTATCCTAAAGAAATCTTAGGACAGATTTCTAGTCAACCTTCCAGATTATCTTTGCCTTTCATTGTTTTGATTAGGCTATTTTACAACCCTAGAGAGACAGAAATTAATTTGTAGAAAAATGTATAGCTATGCAAACAATTCTTGTCCATAGAAATGAAACATCTCTCTAGTGGAGGTTCAACTGGTTTCCTTTCCCCACTGTAGAAAAAAAGAGTTTGTATCTATTAAGAAAACTTATTTTAGGATTTCTAATGGCCTGTAAATATGTCTGCTTTGTGGATTTTCCATAAAACCAGTTACAACATTTTTCTGCTTCCTTTATTAATTAATGAGTTAAATAAAATCTTTGACACATTTATTTTATATTTTTATGAGAGCCATGACTTGGAACATTTACAAAAATATTATTTAATAACCTCCACCCCACTAAAATAGTTATTTAAAAAATACTCAGGATGATTTTTTTTAGAGAAGTAAATACATCCTTTAAAAAACAGCTTGTTTTAATATTCTTTCTGTGCCATCTTAAAATTCTTATCCCTACACTATGCATATTTTAAAGTCCAGGTCAAGGCTTTTCTGGATCAATTTAAAAATTTTGGATTTCCCTGAACTCAGATCCCTTATGCACCAACAATTTATTCAATAATTGATCTTGCACAGCACTGGAATGCATTTGTCTTCATACACTGTTTAATTTTTCATATATTAATGTCTATTTTCTCAACGTAAGTCTATAGTTCTTATATGTTGGGACTTTTCTTTATAACATCCATAACATAAGGCTTTATATAGAATAGGAATTTAAATATTTGATTTGATTTGCTGATTTAATTTTCACAATGTCTGATAAAGCTTACAGGTACAGTTCATTATCAGATTAATCAAAATTTTCTATTAGTTAATGACATAAACACTTAGGGCTTAAAAAAATAGTACTAACACTTTTTTTACTCTCCCCATCGAGATTATATGGAATGGACCTGAATAGATGACCAAGAATGTCTTCTTGACTTGTTTTTCCTTAATCTAGTTTAGTCTTTTTAAAATTTACTTTACCCTTCCTCCAGCTCCACCCCCACAAATCTCACATAGTCTAAGCTTGACTATAGATCAATCTTTCTCAACCTTTTCAGTTTTACTTCTCAAGAGAAAATTTGAACTTAATTTAAATTTTCATTGAGTGTGGTAAAGTACTAAGGAATAACATTTTGTCATGTAAGATTGAGCTTTGGAGGGCCAAAATATATTGTAATATCTAAATTATTTTCTTTCCCACAAAGCCAAGTTTTACCCCCTTGCGGGCAATATCACCTCCACTGAGAATGCATGCTATATATGTTTTTCAAGGTTGCTGGAAGTTGTAATTTCAGGAAATGACTTAAATTTTTTAAAAAAGTGGAGGGTTTATGGGGACACAAACCTTTATCATATGACTGAAATTTGACACATTATTATGCTAACAAAGCCCTCTCCTTTTATGTTATTTCTCAAAGACCCTCACCCCAATTTGATAGAGGTGAGGGTGAGGGAGAAAGCAGGTAGAGAGGAAAAAGTATTGTCCTTTAACACTGTCATTTTTATTATCTCACTATATATTTTAAACATTTATATATTTAAACATTTCTAAATGAGTTATTTATTTATGAAGTTCCATTCTCAAGGAGCATGCATAGTACAGATAGTCCTATCTTTGCATGGTTCTATGTGCACAAATGTCAATTATCACGGTTTAGTTTAAAAAACATCAGTCACCCAAAAACATGGTTCTAATTTCATGTACCATACTGTACTAGCTCTAATTACATAAACTGCAATTTGATTCTGTCTCTTCAGACCACAAATCACTATGTAAATAATAGATGTACATCATGATTAGTGATCAGTCACATCACTTCTTTCAAAGTCTATCAATGACTGGTCACTGTGCATCTGTTATTTAGTTCACAGCAAAAGTGTAGCTGTGTTGCCTCCTTTTTCCCAGTGATAAACTCACAAGATATTTTACGAAATGATTAATCAAAAGAGAGCACTGGTCAGTAAAGATGAAAGAACAACAAAGAAATGAAAAGTGATAATGCTGGAAGTGAAACTGAGATCCAAAGTAAATGGAGTGACAGAAGAAACATCTGACTGCAGTATTGCTGACACCATCACAGTTCAAGAGATTCTAGAAAAGCAGCCAGGGAAACTTAGTGAAGGTGAACTTACGGGCATAATGGAAGAAAATGATTGTGACGAAAGGAAAGGACTTTGAGAGGAAGTGAGGTCAAAAAACTTTACATGAATGCAACTCAAAGAGATATTTCAGGACACTGAATGTGCAAAGCCTCCCAAAATTTTGGAAGTTGTTTCAAACTTAGAATGGAGTACGACAATACTCCAAGGCAAAGAAAAAATACTCTATCATGTTATATCAGGAGAAGAAGCAAACACTGTTCAAAGTACTCTTGATAATTTTTTATAAACATAAAATCCTTTCTCATTTAAAAAAAATTACAGTGCACTAAATACATACTAGTTTTACTATATTTTTTTTCCCTATACATTTACAGCCAGCAGTAAGAAAGTTTTAATGTTTTGACAGGAATATTTAGAAGTTATAGAATAATGGTATTTTCCCCTATTAATTATTAGGATTTTTTAGCACAGATTTAGCTTTCATGTCATTTTCACCTTTATACACTACCCAAGAAAGCAAGACCTGCCAATTCTCAAACTTGACACCATTCATTCACCAAGTTCCAATGTCTGATCCCATAACTTATTTATATTATTTAATGTAAATAAGTCTCATTGATTGCACATGTTAGTGGATGCCAGATATTTTTTAAGCCATTGGTTAGGTACCATCATGCTGATCTCTGAACAGAGATGGAGTTACTAGAGGTGTTTTCTGAATTTTTGTTCCCAGTTACTTCCTTTGCATATGATTGGGCACTAAAATGTGGCTGCTAGCCACCTACAGTGGTAGGGGAATTTTTTTCTTTCCTTCTTTCTCTTGACCTACTAGTTGATGGTTGTTATGATTTCCCCCTCTCAAGACATCTTACCCCTTTTCCTGTACTGAGGCTGATCTGGGTGATAAGAACTTTTACAAGCAAAAATAGCTGCAAGTAAAGAAACAAAAGAGAGAGAGGTACTAGAAATGCCTAATAAGAATTGAATTTCAAAGTATCTCCTGTTCCATTAGCTCTTTTCCAAGTAAAGCTTCTGACCTATTCCTCACTTCAGCATTTGTCATAAAATATTTGGCATAATGTGGGATTTTGTTTCTAAAGTATAGATGACTTTCACATATGGCTTTTGTGTAAAAAGGCAACCGATTAAAACGTACATGCATTTTTTTCTTTCCCTGCAGGATCAAACAGAAGGAAGAGAAATCTCTTAGTAGGAGTAAGAAATATTTTAGCTCTCAGTCTGTGTCCCCTTGGGTAATATATAGTAAAATGATTTAAAAGACTTCAAAAGAACTTTGTGCCTATGTACCTGCACACATGGGGCTTATAAAAATGAAGATGACATCAGTTGCCTGAATTCAATTTCGTGATAGCACTATTCTGTTTGATTATACTTAAGCATAATCATTCTTCAAAATATTAATAATATGCATTAGGATTATTATAGTATCTTCATTAGCTATATTGGAATCTTTAATCGGAATTCAATTAAATGTTTTTCAGTTAGTATGGATGAGAATATGTGGGGAATTTGCTAAAAACTAGAGATTCCACGTCAGAAGAACTTGAGTGGAACTGAGGAACCTGCCATTTAAAAAAATGTCTTGAATAATTCTGTTGCTGGTACACTGAGGACTAAACTTTAAGAAATATGGAAAAATAGACCTGCCATTATTCTACTGCAATGTGAATCAAAGACAGTCTCATGGGGGCTTCCCTGGTGGCACAGTGGTTAAGAATCCACCTGCCAATGCAGGGGACACAGGTTCGAGCCCTTGTCCGGGAAGATCCCACATGCCGCGGAGCAACTAAGCCCATGCACCACAACTACTGAGCTCGCACACCTAGAGCCCGAGCTCCGCAACAAGAGAAGCCACCGCAGTGAGAAGCCCACACACCACAACGAAGAGTAGCCCCGCTCACCACAACTAGAGAAATCCTGCGCACAGCAACAAAGACCCAATGCAGACAAAAAGAAATAAATAAGTTTTCAAGGACAGTCTAATGAAGGTGGAAATGTATAGTTTATGGAGTTATATTGCTTGACTTCAACATTAACTCCTTCACTTATTAAACGTGTGATCTTGGTTAAGCCATAAACTTTCTCTGTCCCAGATCCCTCACCTGTAAAATGGAAACTAGAACAGAACAAGTTTTGCAAGGATGATGTGAAATAATCCTTCTAAGGGTTTAACACAGTGACCAGCAAGTAGGAAGGGCTTAAAAACAGTTGATTCATATTGGTTTTCTTTTCTTTTCTCCACAGGTTCTACAGATCACCTTGTTGTCCCCTGAAATTCTAATTCCATGTGAGAATGCATTGTAAGATGTCCTTGTGTCATGGTTGTCAGAGATGATTTCAAATAATTTTCAATCTCTTTTATATTTATTCCGTTTGAATTTTAAGAGTCAGAGACCTGGACTTTCTTCTAACACACCCTTTTAAACAGATATCCCTTGTTGACTACTATATGTAGGAAAGTTGCCCTTATCTAATGGAATATCTGTGCATCTCCTTGTGGCTCTCACTGCTCCTTCTGTTCTGCCAATGATGTGGCTATGGGGTAGAAAGGTTGTCCTCTCAGTGGAGTCAGTGCTAAAAGTGTTTTCTCCATTAAACTAAGTCAACACTATTAAATGGTTCCATTACTGCAAAAACCTGCAATTATACTGGCACACTCTATCGGCAGATATATAGACTGCATATTGTTCCTCAACTGATCTTTTTGGTGCTTAAGTCTATATGTCAGGCATATCTCAAAGAAAAGGAGAGGAAAGGGTTTAAATGATTATGACCAGTGACATCTCCCAAATTCAGTAATCAGATACTTCACCCCTCCTCCCACAGAAATAAGTGAATAAGGGGAGGCAGAACGAGCAGACATGGTTCTCTGGCAAAGCCCTTCCTCATGGAAATGCAAGGAGATGGGAGTGAACAGGACTAATCAATATTCATCTTGGTAATGTGCAGCAAGTACACTGGCAAGGCCCATCAGGTGCTGAAATATTGACATAAAATGCAAATTTGAATGTAATGTATCTGGTCCTTTGCACACACACACACACACACACACACACACACACACACCCCACTACAGCAGGCTATACCTGCTACTTTCTAAACCTGGAATGATACAAACCTGCACCTTTGGCAATTGAAATTTTGGAGACTTTGTTGCAATATGACTGGGTTTTCTATACTTTCCTACCAATTGGTCAATAGCTGACCAAGTGGTAGTATACAGTATATAAGGCATAATAATGGGGTAAGTAAAGTAATTAGTATTTAATAATGTAAATACTATGTATACAAAGCCAAAAGTAATCATTGTATATAATGCCAAAAATATCTGGATTTTCCTACAGCCACTCTACACATGGGGCTGCCTCAGTACCTTCACTTGGATCTCTGCCCTTCCCTCCAACCCCCAGGATATCTGCAACCAACAGGAATTAAATGTTCAGCAGGTGTGCACCATACATTTGCTACATATTTTGAATATTCCCTTTGAAAATCAGGGTTTTTTTCCTAATCAGTACCACTGAAAGGTGAACTCTTAACTAGATTCAAGAGTTCATTATAGTGAAATGCCACAAGCCAAATTCAAGGAGCTCACCAAAGAAACAGAAGTGATGACTGGGAAAATAACTAATTAACAATACATATCAAAAGAAGGCATCACTGCCATATTTTCTGCCACTTCAGTCTACTAGACTTCTAGCCCTTTTCCCTTCCTACCATTCCAACTAGTCCTTTGCCTAAAGGAGTCAACTGGTCCTAGATAAAGGAGCCACTTCCTAATACTTAAAGCTCATGGCTGAGGTGAAAAGTAGACGCAGCCCCTTTCACACTGCAGCATGAAAACAGGTCTTCAGAGCACAAAAAAATTTTTAAATGCCCTTTCCCTAAGGTATGCATTTGCATATGGTGGCTTATGATGTTATTACCACTGTACTGTCCTTCAGCAACCTTGGATGATCTGAGATTCTAACTCAAAAAAATATTTCTAAATGGAAAACTGACATGTATGATGTTTGGAGATTCTAGTTATACAAAAGTTAGATGATTGTTATATATTTTTCCCATCGGTGGTTACAAAATTTTACAAAATTATTTAATAAGATGATGCACTGAGATTCTTGACACTTACCTTTACTTAATACATAAAAATTTAATTCTGTCTTATTCACACATTAATTTTGAAAATGTTAAAAAATACACAGAGAAGTCCATGTTAATGTGTTATAATTGTTTATGGTTTGCATATATGTATAACATATCTAAAAGAAATCAATCATTACTAATCATGTTGAAATCTTTATTACTTCCCTCTATTCTCAGGTGTACCTACAATGATAAATATAGTTATTTTCCAAAACACATATTTTTCATAATTATTACTTTCTACAAACAATAGTAATATTATTTTGCATGTTTTATTCATATAAATTACATCATACTTGAGCTGTATTTTCAACTTTATCTTCATCCTCTTATTATGCTGATGTATTTAAATCAAGTTTATTTATTTTAGAAATGGATAACAATAATTCATTTCTTCTTTTCCTACTGAGAAACATTTAGACACTTTTTCTGATTTCCCTATTACTAGCAATTATGCAAAAGGTTCTTTTTATGCACGTATGTGACACATTCTCTAATGTATCTACAGAGTATGAGTTTTGTATCACAGGCTATGTACATTTTCAACTTTATTACTTAATTATTTTCCCATTGATTTTTTTCCCAGATTGCATTCCCATTAGCACTATATGAGTACCACATTTTCCCACATCCTAGTTAACACTTAATATTTTCAGACTTTTACATTTTTTCCAAATTTAGAAATATGAAATTGCATCTCATTTTTTAATTTTCATTTTCCTGTTTACTAGTGAAGTTGAACATTTTTTCATATATTTTCAATTTTTATTGTTTTGGCAGAGTATATAATCAAATGAAATGTTTCTGTTGTTCCATTTATTAAAAAGAAAAAAAGCTGTCTAATTGGAATTAAGTATTTTAGGGAAGAGATTTTAAATAACATAAATAGAAAACTATAATAAGAAGGTGATATACTTTAAGCTGTATAATTTGGCTGTTATAAATCATGGACTACAGAATTTCTCTCTACATATATGTAACCCATAATTTTTTCCACGCTCAATTGTTACATTTTGAATTATAATATAGATTTTTCTGATTCTATGTCTTTTCATTAACTCAAATTCAACTTAATTAAAACCAACAAATATTTCTCCCACTTTCCCCAAAAGAAGCACAACATATTTTCTTTATGATTTTTTTGTTACCGATACCTCTCTGAATGCCCAATATTAAAATTTCAATTATCCTATAATTATCCACTGACCAATCAGGCACAAAATTCTGCCAAGTCATTCTTAAAATAATTATACACAAAACTAAATATTTAGGTTTAGAATGAGAACCCAAAAAGATTATGTTTGTCAGGGATCTATTGTTATGAGTAATCCCATAGCATCTTAATACAGTGTTAGAGATAGTGATGATCAGAAGCTGTGCATAAAAGTATTCATGAAGACTTTTATTTGAGGTTCCCTCTTACTTATAGGTGTGTTAGTACTTAAATATCTCAACCCAAAATAAGGATAGGACAGGAGGAAGGGGAAAAAGGAGGGACTGCAGGGTGGTACCTTGGTGATAGAATCTGGAATTCCAGTTTGAGTTACCTTAGCCCTGTGAGGCTGTTAGAAGGTCTGCTAAGTTTCTCAGCCTCCACGTAGACTCTTCTGAAGGTGGCAGATGCTCTTAATGAAAATGTAGCCCTAAGTGCTAGGTATTCTTCTATTTCTTCACTCTTCCAGATCTTGGTCTCATACTTTGTCATTGTCATTATAATGCTCCAATGCCTTTAAGCAGTCGTATTTATATATCTCTGGCTCTTCCAGTCCTTCTCAGTGAAAGAGTTGGTCTAAATTATCTAGTCTTGCATTATTAGAAACAGAAGTCTTCTGTAATATTAGTGTTTATAAATATGCAATTCCTTCTTACTGGAATTTTTTCTTCACCCCTGCTAAATTATATCCAAATCAAAATCCATCTTCAAAAAAAAAATGCTCAACATCACTAATTATTAGAGAAATGCAAATCAAAACTACAATGGGATATCACCTCACACTGGTCAGAATGGCCATCATAACAAAATCTACAAACAATAAATGCTGGAGAGAGTATGGAGAAAAGGGAACCCTCTTGCACTGTTGGTGGGAATGTAAACAGATACAGCCACTATGGAGAACAATATGGAGGTTCCTTAAAAAACTAAAAATAGAACTACCATGTGACCCAGCAATCCCACTACTGGACATATACCCAGAGAAAACCATAATTCAAAAAGACATATGCACCCCGATATTCATTGCAGCACTATTAACAATAGCCAGGACATGGAAATAACCTAAATGTCCATCAACAGAGGAATGGATAAAGAAGATGTGGTATGTATAAGGAATATTATGCAGTCATAAAAAGGAAAGAAACTGGGTCATTTGTACAGATGTGGATGGACCTAGAGACTGTCATACAGAGTGAAGTAAGTCAGAAAGAGAAAAACAAGTATCATATATTAACACATATATGTGGAATCTGAAAAAATTGATATAGACAATCTTACTTACAAAGCAGAAACAGAGACACAGACGTAGAGAACAAACGAACAAACATATGGATACCAAGGGGGAAAGAAGGGGGCGGGATGAATTGGGAGATTGGGATTGACATATATACACGATTGATACTATGTATAAAATAGATAACTAATGAGGACCTACTGAATAGTACAGGGAACTCTACTCAGTGCTCTGTGGTGACGTAAATGGGAAGGAAATCCAAGAAAGAGGGGATATATGTATACGTATAACTGATTCTCTTTGCTGTACAGTAGAAGCTAACACAACATTGTAAAGCAACTGTACTCCAATAAAATTTTTTTAAAAATCCTAGCTCAGATAGATTCGTGATTGGTAGGGGTACCATGAGAATTTTAAATGAGTGTGCAAAATGATCCCTTTTTGAATATATTTTCAAATACAGCATCTATGAATTTCTTCCCTCCCTGTATGCATATATTGTACTTTTACATTAAGAGCTGGAGCCTAGTTTACTTCCCTTTAAATCTGGGCTGGCTTTAGCTGCTTAAGCAAAAGATGTTGCAAATGTGACTGTTGTGCTTCTGAGTCTAGGTCACAAGAATCTTTGCTGTTCATGCCTAGGTCTTCAAGAATACTAGCTCTTGGGATGCTCCCTCAGAACTTAGCTACCATGCTGTAAGAAATGTAAGCCACATAAAGTGAAGACATGGAGGTGATCTAGTCAACAACCCCACCTGAGTAACCAGCTGACAGCCAGCATCAACTGCAACCATGTGAGTGAGCAATTTTGAATATCTAGTCAAGACTAGCTGTGATATGACCCTAGCCTCCATCTGACTGACACTGCACAAGAAACCTCAAGTGAGAATTATCATAGCGCCATGAGAGTTAATGATATTTTTTGAACCACTAAATTTCAGAAGAGTTAGCTATACAGCAATTGATAACCTAAACATCCTTAGGAGCTTTACAATCAAGTGAAGAAGACACAAAAGTAGATTCTAATAATCAAGTGTAGTAAATACAATGACAAAAGTGTTCACACAAGATGTTACGGAAAAAAAAAACTGAAAAGAGAAACCCTGAGAGAGGGTACTGCGGGCCCAGGAAAAGATTTCTAGATGAGATAATATTCTTAAAGAAACTCAGAAGAAAAATAAGAATGGTTCAAGCAAAAGAAATGTCACTAAAGATGTTTAATGTTCTTCTCTATCCTCTTTAAGAGAGAACAATGTTAAGGGAACTACAAGCATTAAAATTTTACAGGATTCAAATTATTGGGAGACAATGGGTAGAAAAGACTGGAGAAAAAGGCAAGAGACTATATTATGCAGGGCCCTGGATTAGTCATTTTAAGGAATCCTCACTTGATTGTCTATCTAGAAGATAGGGAGACATTGAAGGCCTTTAATCTAAGAAACAACGAGGCAAAATTAGTCTTTAAATCAACCATCTCAAGTGCTGTGTAGATAATAAATCGCAGATTGAAAGTAGAAGAGACATAATGCCTGAGGCAGAGTTGAGTCCTTACAACAGGGATCATTTTGCAGATACAAGAAGATGCTCATCTGTGAACCAGGAAGGGGGTCCTCACCAGACACCAAATCTGCCAGCACGTTAATCCTGGACTTCCAACCTCCAGAACTAATTACAGAATGTCCAGTCTTTATTTGATTCATGGCTGCCCAGAAGGAAGATTAAAAATCCAGACTTCTTCAGAGCTAGATATGGCCAAGTGGCTAAATTCTGGCCAGTGGGACGAGAGAAGAAATGACGTGCCTTAAAAGAGAAAGGCTTGCCCCATCCTCTTCCTCTTCCACACAGGTACAGGTGACAAACTAAGGTCACAGAGCCACCAGGAGAAGGAGACTTGATTCCTAATGTGCAGAGGTGCTGGAAGAGAGAGAAATCAACCCTCTCAACCACAGCTGAATGGCAAAGGAAGGAAGGAAAAAAGGAAGGAAGGAAGGAAGGAAGGAAGGAAAGAAGGAAGGAATTAGAAGAGAAAGAAATACTGATGGTAAGAAAGGGAAAGAAATCACTCTAATAATTCATATCATATAAAATAAGGTCCTGACCTAGGCATACATGGAGGAGTAGGAAGGATTTAGAGATATTATGCAGAAAATTTAACAGAATTTTTGATGGATTGAATGCAGGGATAAAGATGAGAGAGAAATCAAGTGTGATTTCCATGTTTCTTGCTTTGCAATGGAGAGAAAATTGTGCTACAAACTAATATGATTGAAGGAAAATATTGGTTTGATATACTGAGTTTGAAGTTCCTGTAAGAAATTAAGTTAGTGACATCTAGCAAATCTTGGGTATATAAATATCATGCACGGAGGTACTAGGGTACTAGGGTTAGAAATTCACTCATTCACTCATTCATTAAATGATTACTGATTAAGTGACTACCAGGTGCCAGGCACTACTCTAGGTGATTAAATTAGAGCAGAACAAACAATGACCCTTCCTTCTGAAGAATATATTCTAATAAAAGAGACAGTAAATAATAAAAATAATAATAAATAAATAATAAATAGAGAATGATTAAGGTACTATTTTGACAGACTAGTTAGGGGAGGTAGGGGATCTAGATAGAAATGACTTAAAAACAAGGGAAAAAGTCACCTCAAAAGAGAACAAAAGAGAAGAGAGCAAAAAATGAAAGTGTGGCAGTACTCTGACAGGTCAAGGACCTTAGGAAACGTTTCAAAGACTATTTTCATTTATATAATGAAAGGGGAAATTTTTCTCAAGGGTTTATATAACCTACTGGATAATCCTTTTTAAAAACGTTTATCTAAAATAACTAAGTTCATCAATATTAAATGATAGATAAAAATCAAAATAGGTAACAGCATTTTTTAACATAATGGAACATCTCTGGAATGCTGAAGCAGTATAACATATATGAAAGAAGTATATCATATAAGTTTTTTATCAAAAGAAGACTAACATACATAAACAGTTAACAATATAATCCATTATATACTATTAAGAACTTACTTTTGTAATATTGGGCATAAATGTTTAAAAAGTTTCATTCTTTGTTCTACGTGTTGTATATGTACAATTTCATATAAACTTATTTTTATGTATGCCTCTGTAGATAGTACTGGCTAAATATTTTTGTAGTACTTTATAAATTTCAAAGCTATTTTATACCCATTGTAGATACAGAAGATCAACTTTAATTAGATACATAAATATCAAATATTTTTCTCATGCATGTATTGAAAAATGCAATATTTCTAAATCTATGCTATGCATCACACTTTATCATTTTGTTCTAAGTTCCAGTTACCAATTTATGTTACAGTAACCAATCTGAAGTGACTGAAAACAAACGTAGTTATACCATTTCCTCTCTATAATAAAATTATTTTGAATATCTAATGTAGGACACAAGATACAAAGACTTTCATGGACTTTCTAAAAAGGAGGAATTGCTATGTACAGATAAGATATGATATGGCCTACAATATTGTCAAATTGATTGTATGGAAATGTATTATAAGAAAGTTTTACTACAAAACAAATTACTAATTAGAAACAATAGATTTATGTTTAAGAAAAACTATGCAGTTTTATTTTATTTTTTAAAGAGAGATAGAAGAAGTAGTAGGGTATGGTTGCTTCTGCTTTTCAGTGGTATGGTCAATAGTTTTTGGTTTATTACTAAACTTGAGTGTTCTCTACAAATGAATAAGCTTCTCTTACAGCAAGTATGTTTTCTGTATGCTAAAATCATCTGTTTTCATCTGTAACATATTACCATCCACTGCTTACTTGATCTTTAAGTATTATCATCTGGTGTCACATTTTCATAGAATTTGTCTTCTTATTAACTGCTTGTTACAAATGATCTCCAGTACCATGAAATATAGGGAAATGGAGAGTTACAGGGGGAAAAATGTGCTTATGTAGGAGTTTTGGTCCAATCATTAATATTGGACCATACATGTATGAGATCAGAATAATTTTTATTCCCAGAAAAAATATTCATATCATTAAAAGAATAGCAGTTAACCTTGAGGCTTCATATGATTATGTTTTCATATTTTGTGTGTCTGTTAAATACAGCTTCCTGTACTCAAATAAGTATGCTGCCCTGCCTGCTGAGAGGTGGAGATGGAAAAAGATTGTAGAAGACATTCTGAGAAGAGTGAAAAGCATAAGTAAAAACAAATAATCAAACAATCATGTTGTATTAAGTATTAATGCACTATTATAACCACCCAGCTACTGTACCTCTATAAACTCATTTTCAAATTGTGCAATGATTTGAAAGGTTTGAAAATGGGTGCAGAATAAAATTCCCAACAATTTTTATGTATGGATCATTGAAAAATACTCTATGCTGATTTACCCTTGATAGATAGATAGATAGATAGATAGGGAAACAAATGTAAAAAGAGAAAGACAGGGTTAGCCTCAAACATGCTCTAGAAAGTTATCCCAAAGAGTGTCAGACATAACTCTGTAGTTTTATCTATCACCTCAATAGAAAAGTTCTGTTTTCTGTTTCTGCTAGGAGATAATGGAAATTTCAAACTGTGGTTATGATTGCTAGGGTTATCATTAAACTAAAAACCCTCAAATAATTCCACCTTCTTTCTGCTATTCTGCAATCTCTTTTTTATGCATGATCCATCTCTTCAAAAGAAATTTTCAAATTTATTTTTCTTCTTGTTATTGATGTTTTATGGGAAAAAAAGCCTCAAGTAATCATACACATATGCACTCATATTCATCATATCAGGATAAAAACAGATGCAATATGATGCAAATCTTTGGGGATTATAACTTTCAAAAGTATTTGAATCCTAATTGAGATTTCTTGAATTTAAAATATACATTATATATACATGAAGAGTTTTCAGTAAAAGATTGTAGAGATTTATACATAGTATGTGTCTGATATCTCAAACAATTTATCCTCTTCTTAATGTAGAAGAAATGCCCATATCTCTAGTTCAGATACTGTAGTCCTTAAGAAATATAACTTCTAGAAAAATCAACAGAAGACAAAACTCAAGTTGTATTAGAGGTGTAATTGTATGAGAGGGTGGTTGACAACTCTTCCCCATCTTTTTATCTTATGGAAAACACATTTTCCAGCTACAAAAAAAAAAAAAAAAAAAGTTTCTTGAGTATAGTTAGGTGATGCAGGGTGTATGAGAAAGTTAATTTGTCATTTACTCTTTCTTTGCTCTTGTGAGGCAGCTACCTCTTTTCTTGAGCTCTAGAAAACAAGTATTTGGAAGCTTAGAAATAATGCTGTTCCCATCCCACTGTCCACCCATCACTGAATTCTACCTCAGGTTGACAGGGAAACTACATTTCTGGGTATGGCTGTGTGTGAGGAGGAGAGATTTCAGCTGTGTGGGGTCACTAGTGGAATATCCCATTTACAAGAAAAAAAAAAGAAAAGAAAAGAAAGCCTCTTCATTTATTTATGCGTAGTATTTTAGGTGACCAAAAGCCCTAGATAGATAAAAACACATGAATATTTAACCAAATAGATTATTTCAATAGGCTAGTTATAAATGACAGTGCATGTATGCATATATAATAGCTATAGACTGTGTACCTTGAACAGAAAATACACATTGATAGTCTGCATTGCAAACTTTCTTTAAAGCACTAAATACAATAACAAGTCCTCTGTCAATGACAGCAGACGATTCCAGGCACTATTTGTTTCGTAATCCTGTATCTAGCTGACTTTAATTCTCTGAAGATCAAGATACCAGCGAATGCTGAACTGGAGCAGGAGAGTCAATCCTTGTTTGGATAACAAATTTCCCACAAAATATCTCCCCAAGCCCCAAGGAGCTGTAGTGATGTCATATCCGTTGTCCAGGTCTCCACACCTCTCTCAGCTGTTACTCCCTTTATCTTTTTCTTGGGTCAAAACTTTTGAGGTAGTCTGGCTATATAGCCGCAGGAGAGAGAAGGTAAATTGGGGCGCGCGGCTTGGAGGAGCTTCAGCACCTCGGTCAGCGACCACTGCAGCTCAATCCACTCCTAGAGCTCGCGGACTCCCAGCCCTGAGAATGCCTGCGGAATGATCGCCCCCCAGGGCGGCTGCCGCTACTGCCGCTACTGCTATCGCTGCTGCTGCTACTACTGCCGCCGCCTCTGTCTCCACTCAGCTCTGACTGGCAGGCAGAAAGTGCAACTGACGAAGGGAAAGGTCTCCGCAGTGAGAGTGGAGTGGCTACATAAAAGAGAGTAAACAGGGGCAAAAACCCAGATCAGAATGCAGGCGGCATCCAACCTACTCAATCTCCTGCTGCTGTCTTTGCTTGCTGGATTAGACCCTTCCAAGGTATGGGCAATATTTTAACTCTTGTTTGAAATAAATGTGCAATATGTAACAGACCGACCAAAAATGCATTTAATTGTGCAAAAAAAAAAAAAAAAAAAAAAAAAAGCAGCATGAAAGACAGCTCTTCCAGCTACCTTGTGGTGTCTGGCGTATCCCCACTGCTTGGAAGATAACAAGGTGAACTACCCGAGGAATAGCTCCACAAGGTAGAGTCCCGGAGAGAGGGGGGAGGGACCAGGAGCGAATATAATGTGTATGGGCAGCGGGCAATGCGGCTCTTGGGAGAATTTAGCTTATTTGGTATCCAAGTGTTTAATGTTCTCTTCTGAAGTCGGACGGGTAATGCAAAGGACTTTGCAGTTAAAATAATGCAATTTGTAATCATGTATTAGGAGATGGTGAACCGTTTCTTTGTTGAAAGCAGAGAAGCGTTTTCCAGCTGATCCTGGTCAATAATCCTCCCATCGCAGACGTGCTGCGGTTTGTGTCCAAAACATTTGGGATGCTGCTTGTAACACACAGGGCAGAGCAGCAGAGCTCTACTCTCTGCCGTGGTTGAGAGGCATTGGTGAAAGGGGCTTGTGTTTGTTTCTCTCTTTTCATTAAGGAAATTACGGAGCACTGAGGAAGTTCTGATTACCAGTGTTAAGAAACAGGAAGTGAGAATCCTTTCAAACTAAGGAGGGCAATAGGAAGGATGAGTTGTCTCATATCTGCTGAACTCTGAAAATTATCCAGTACTGGCAATTAAAGTGAATGCTAACCTATTCTGATAAAAAAATCAGAAAATATGGAGAAATATTTTCAGCAGTGTATGAGAAAAGTCTTGAGCATAAAGTGAGATAATTTGAGAGCTTCAGCATTCTAAGAAAATCATAACTATCTGGAATCAGATATAATGCATCTAGTAAAAAGAGTAAGGGAATACAATTTCAAAAATTATTTTACTTCTTTAACTGGTCAAGAGCAATTTGACACAATAGGAGAAATGATGTCATGTTCTAAAACCATTTAAAGTTGTATTTTGGAATATTGTAAAGTTATTTTAAAATAACTGTGTAGTGTAGAGAAATTGTTTCTTTTCATACTTGAACTAAGATGTAACCAAGCATAGCCTAATACTGTGGTTGACTGAATATTTCTAGGCCTAATATAGTATATAGTGAAAATTTAGAATCATATCATCTATGCTTATAATTATTTCTGTGTACTTTTCATATTTAGAGAGACCTGATAAGAATAAGATCATTTCCTTTTAAAGCTATGGTTGTGATATTAAGACAAAATAATAATTTTGGGATCCTTAATGGGATATTTCATACACTAAGGTGTATCTTTAAAGCATTTTACATCTAGGTACAAAGTGTTGATTCTGCTTTCGTATTTTTCAATCTTTTTATTTCATCTTTTTCTCTGGATCTATAGTAACATATTCCATTGCCACTCTCAGTATATTATGTTCGTTACAACTTTGAACATATTCTACTATATATCTCATTTGAAATATTCTTGGTTAAACATTTTTAAAAAGCAAAGTTAATTACTGAGTTACTGAATAGAAAGTCACTTGACTTAAAATGAGTTTTATCATTCTTTAAAATGAATTCAGAAATGCAGAGCTTTACTAACAACTGCATGTTTCATTTGATTGTTCTGATATCTTTAAATGCACAAATATCTTCACTTCTTGTATCCCATTCTTTCCCAAATTAAAAATATATCAACAAAGAGCTTCTGATAAATATTGAGATAAATTCTCCAAATAAATGACCTATTTTTAGTCGTGATCTTTTTCTAGTATTAATAAGTTTATTTCCATGTATTCAACAGCAGAAAACTTTTCTTCAGACTTAATTTTGGCTGTTTGGTACAACTGAGCTGAGAAATCCGGGAAAGGAAAGGCATACATTAACTTTTCAAACTGTCCTTTTCAGTTTCTAGATATTGCAATACAGTATGCAAAGAACAGCAGATGGTATTTGTTATATACTACATATGACAATATAGAGAATATTAAAATGTTCATAGCAAGTGATTTTAATGTTGTAAAAAGGTCTTTGGACTAGTAGACAAATTTTGCTTTAAAAAAGTGAATAAAACTACTTTTGTTATGTTTTATCAAACTATTGGGAATCACAAAACTGTATCATCTCCCCTCCCCCAAATCACAAATGGCACCACTGAATTCTCAAAATGATTGTCAATTAGGTTATGAAATAGAAATTTCCTCAAATTTTATTTTTTTACTAACTACTTAAAGGTTTAGATAATAAAATTAACATCCATGATGCAAATTACGTTTGGCAAAATTGAAATTAAATTCCAATAATACAGTAGCACAAAAGACCACAGTTTGTGGACAAATAATTATTAAGTGATGAAACTTAAATATACAAAAATTCTAAACAGCTAATAAAAAAATGTTTTATAACATGTTAGGACTGATATATTTCAAAATCATACTTTTAAATAAATTCATTTAAGTATTCTTCTATGTTATTACATTTTATATTTATACTACACATAAATCATGCATGGATACACACAAACTGGCAATATAGTAGAGCTATTAAAATTGAATAGACTTTTTTAGGTATAGGATTGTCACATATATCAAATATTGGAAATCTAAATTTTAGAGCATGCTTATTATATATTAATTTATCTGAAACAAAAAGGCTTCTAACAGTACCAATTCCATTTCATGGAAGATTATATAATATTTATGTTTATGATCATTCTTCCTGAGACTGAAACTTACAGATCATATATGACGTTTTATAAAGTGCTTAGGTATCACCATCTTACGGCAGGATACATGACTTGAAAGTCAATTTTATTTTTAAATTAAAAAAAAATGCCCAAACATTTATATTCACAGGATGAACTTACTTTCAGCATCCACTTACTTTCTTTTCTCTCATTTAATATACCAGAATATTGGTAAGATTAGTACTTTCTTTCTGTAAAGGAAGGCAATTCAATACTAATCAATTATTTGTATTTTTATATAGACAGATTATCAATTTTCCTCTCAAGAAAATCATGAGAATTATGTTTTAATTAAAATCGTATTAACAAATTTCCAGTTCCATTTACAAAAACTCATAGGTATATCACTTTGCCCTTTTTAAGAGATATTAATTAATTTCATTTGTAATGGAGTATCTGAACTACAGGCAATATGCCAAATCATCATTCATCCAATAAGTAAATTAAGAAAAACCAAAAGCTTGTAAGAATTCAATTATTGCTCGGTTTTATAGAGAAAGGACTATTTCTGTGTAGGAAATTCCTGAGGGCGGCTGCTAGATGGCATCTCTGTGCTTTTAAACAGAAGGCACAGAGTTTAGTAATGACCTTGATAGTAGGAGAGTGAACCTCTTTTTCTTTTACAAGAAGATTTTTAGCAGACCATTATTTGAACATTATAACAAAACAGTAATCCCTTGAACCAGAACTGTGAATATCTCTGCTCTGCAATGCTGAATTATAAAGAAAGGAGGTATAAATGTGACTGTGCAGATTTCAAATAGAACATTTACACTGGAGTCAGACACTTGGGGAACAGTTAAAAAGAGATGACATGGGCATAGCCACACATTGCAGTGACTGTTATACTTTTAAGCAGTCATACTTGTGTAATAAATATATTGCAAAATGCCCTAGCCTGCTTAGATTGAGAAAGCATTCACTATCTCCTTACTTAGAAATATATTAAAGAACTTATCACCATGGTACTTGCTGACACTACAGACATAAAGTGAAACAATGATTCAGCAATAATCTTCAACACCAAACTGTTTTTTCTATCTAAAACAACTCAGCCAATTAGAACTCTTGCCTTAAATAAGACAGTTGCTTTAAGCCATATAAACACAATGGGAAGTAAGGGAATTTCAGTAATTATATTGTTATATGCTTCATAACATAATATACCATGTATAACTGCCTTTGTGTTTTGGTATTGCTAAAAACAAAATCATCAAAGACCTAAATTGGCTAGAGGTGGCTTTAGTACATAAATCTAGTCAAAGTTTATTTTCGTATAACTTTAAAATGAAATTGATAAAAGCAAAAACAGCAATAGAAATAAACTAAGATCAGTATGAATTTGCTTTAAAATTCATCTTAAAAATCTATCTTCTCCTGTATCTCCTGTATGCCAGAGACATCCTCTGTACAACAGGATCAACTCAAATTAGAACAGGAAATATGGATCGATGGCATCTGGCAAGGATCTGTAATTACATACCAATAAACCCGGATATGGTAAAAAATGAAAAGCTCAACACAGCCCACCTATGTTTTGAAAGTGCAAATGACTTTGCTACTCTCCTTTTATCCCGTCCTTCTTAATCCAAATAAATATTTAGTTTGGAATGTACATATTCTTTCTTAACTCTTTCTCTTGGCAACCTGAAAAGGTTAAAATGGTACTGTGCTCCTTTATTTTTTTTAAAAAATTCTTATTCCTTGTAATTTTGCAACAATTCTCTTTAGAAAATGACTATTGTGATGATCCATTCTCTGTTGGGAGGGAAAGCAGCACAAGAGTGAGAAACAAAAGGGTCAGGATTCAGACAAAAAATCCCTCATTTTTCATCCCTAATTTGCCACTGATATGTATATATGTGTGGTTTTATTATATATATATTATATAATAAATACTTGTGTATGTTTATTATATATTATATTATATAACAAATACACACACATATATAACTTTGGGAAAACTATGATCTCAGTGCTCTCACCTGTAAAATGAGGAACCTACGTGCTCTTTTTTAAATTTTATATTGGAGCATAGTTGATTTACAATGTTGTGTTTCTGTTTTGTAAATAAGTTCATTTGTATAATTTTTTTAGATTCCACATATAAGTGATATCATATGATATTTGTCTCTGTCTGACTTACTTCACTCAGTATGACAATCTCTAGGTCCAACCATGTTGCTGCAAATGGCACTATTTCCTTTTTTTAATGGCTGAGTAATATTCCATTGTATTTATGTACCACATCTTCTTATCCATTCCCCTCTCGATGGATATTTAGGTTGTTTCCATGTCTTGGCTATTGTAAATGGTGCTGCAATGAACACTGGGGTGCACGTATATTTTCAAATTACAGTTTTCTCTGGATATATGCCCAGGAGTGGGATTGCTGGATCATGTGGTAGTTCTGTTTTCAGTCTTTTAAGGAACCTCCATATTGTTCTCCATAGTAGCCGTACCAATTTACATTGCCGCCAACAGTGTAGGAGGGTTCCCTTTTCTCCACACCCTCTCCAGCATTTATTGTTTGTAGACTTTTTGATGATGGCCATTCTGAAGTTTGTTTGTTTTTTTTTTTTTAAACTTCGGGTTTATTTATTTATTTATTTATTTATTTATTTATGGCTGTGTTGGGTCTTTGTTTCTGTGCGAGGGCTTTCTCTAGTTGCGGCAAGTGGGGGCCACTCTTCATCATGGTGCACGGGCCTCTCACTGTCGCGGCCTCTCTTGTTGCGGAGCACAGGCTCCAGACGCGCAGGCTCAGTAATTGTGGCTCACGGGCCTAGTTGCTCCGTGGCATGTGGAATCTTCCCAGACCAGGGCTCGAACCCGTGTCCCCTGCATTGGCAGGCAGATTCTCAACCACTGCGCGACCAGGGAAGCCCCTCATTGTAGTTTTGATTTGCATTTCTCTAATACTTAGCAATTCTGAGCATCTTTTCATGTGCTTCTTGGCCATCTGTATGTATTCTTTGGAGAAATGTCTATTTAGATCTTCTGCCCATTTCTTTTGATTGGGTCGTTTATGTTTTGATATTGAGCTGCATGAGCTGTTTGTGTAGTTTGGAGCTTAATTCCTTGTTGGTCGCTTCGTTTGCAAATATTTTCTCCTATTCTGTATGTTGTCTTTTTGTTTTGTTTATGGTTTCCTTTGTTGTGCAAAAGCTCTTAAGTTTAATTAGACCCATTTGTTTATTTTTGTTTTTATTTTCATTACCCTAGGAGGTGGATCCATAAAGATATCACTGCAGTTTATGTCAAAGAGTGTTCTGGCCTATGTTTTCCTCTAAGAGTTTTATAGTATCCGGTCTCATATTTAGGTCTCAACCCATTTTGAGTTTATTTTTGTGTATGGTGTTACAGAATGTTCTAATTTCATTCTTTTACATGTAGCTGTCCAGTTTTCCCAGCACCACTTATTGAAGAGACTGTCTTTTCTCCATTGTATATCCTGCCTCCATTGTCATAGATTAATTGATCATAGGTGCGTGAGTTTATTTCTGGCTTTCTATCTTGTTCCATTAATCTGTAAGTCCGTCTTTGTGCCAGTACCATACTTTTTTGATTACTGTAGCTTTATAGTATAGTCTGAAGTCAGGGAGCCTGCTTCCTCCAGCTCCATTTGTCTTTCTCAAGACTGCTTTGGCTATTTGATGTCTTTTGTGTTTCCATAGAAATATGATATTATACACAGAAAATACTAAAGATGCTACCAGAAAACTATCAGAGCTCATCAATGAATTCAGTAAAGTTGCAGGATACAAAATTAATACACAGAACTCTCTTGCATTTCTATATACTAACAATGAAAGATTAGAAGGAGAAATTAAGGAAACAATCCCATTTACCATCACATCAAAAAGAATAAAATACCTAGGAGTAAACCTACCTAAGGAGGCAAAAGACTTGTACTCCGAAAACTATGAGATGCTGATGAAAGAAACTGAAGATGACACAAATGGAAAGATACACCATGTTCTTAGATTGGAAGAATCAGTACTGTCAAAATGACTATACTAACCAAGGCAATCTACAGATTCAATGCAATCCCTATCAAATTATCAATGGCATTTTTTGCAGAACCAGAACAAAAAATCTACATGTTCTTAAAACTTCTTTGTTAAACTCTAGGATGACTCTATGCTATAGTCAGTATGTGTGTGCCCCCTCCCTTTCCCACAAGTCATATGTTGAAACCTAATCCCAATGTGATGATATTAAGATATGGTGCCTTTGGGACGTGACTGAGTTATGTGAATGGAGCCCTCATGAATGAGATTAGTGCTCTTATATAAGACCACAGAGAGACAGCTCACTCTTTTCACCATGGGAGAATATAAAGAGAAGTCTACAACCTGGAAGAAGGAGCTCACCTGACCATGCCGGTACCTTGACCTTGAACTTCCAGCCTTCAGAATTGTGAGAAATAAGTAACTGTTTATAAGCTGCCCAGTCTGGGGTATTTTGTTATAGTAGTCCAAACAGACTAAGATATTCTGTTTAATACTATTTGATCATTCATTAAAAATTAGCAGATTCTTTTGTAGAGTACAGCTTATAAGATCATAAATTTGTGAGACCTGAGGGCTTCACTCTCATGACATAATCACCTCCCAAAGGTCCCACCTCCTTATACCATCACCTTGGGCATCAGGATATCAACATATGAGTTTGGGGGGAGACAAACATTCAGACCATAGCAGTAATAGAGAAATGACCATTTCTATGAAAACAATTTCTTTGCTCTTTTCTCTTGGATTGCTTTTTCAGTCACTCTGTTTATACTGGTTTCCCTGCTTTTCTCAATAGAAACTTCTATAAAATCCTTGAAAAGACCTGACCCTTAATTAGACACAATAGCATTTCTCCTGATGCTGCTCATCCAAATGCAAGTCCACCTGAGTAACTCAAGAATTGATTCTCTCATACGAAGGGCAAAAATAGATGAGAGCAATTGTATAATATCTAGGATAGACCCTACCCATGAACAACTAATATTTAAGAAGAAATACACTATTTCAAAAATACCTGCACACCATACCTTAGTGAAGTTTAACTTTTAACTCACTTGTTACTTACTCAAGAGGTTGCAAACCATTTTGGGGAAAGAGGGGTCCAAGACACAAAAACAAAATAAGACCAACTCTATCGATAGTGCCAGTAATTTAAACGGTGCTAATAAAAATACTCAAAAATATTGTCAAAACAATAAAGTTTTCTAAAAATACATCTTTTGTGCTTTAAAAACAGGTGTTGTAAAGCATAATCACAAAGCTATGACTTCTGTTATTCTCATACCAAGCCTTCAGCAGAATAAAAATAAATTCAGAGAAAAGGATCACAGATGCTGCTATGTTCATGCTTTTGCCTCTCCCTGGAAAGCTCTATCCTTCTTCTCCATATGTCAAAAATTTACCTATATTTTAAGATGCAACTCAAATATCATTTCTTCCATAAATCCTTTCCTGACATGCCCTGCACCCCAGGAGGAGATAATCCTAATAAACTAAGAACTCCTATAAGAAAAGAATGATGTTTTATTTATCTTTACATCTACAGCCACTGGCACTGTGTCTGACACAGAATAGGTATTCAATGAACACAGACTGAATTGTATTTCTTCCCCTCCAAGATTTATAAAACACTCTATTTCCAATCACTCTTACTATACTTACCACTTTCTTTTTTTAAAAAACTGGGTATTTATTATACTGTGTCTCCCCTACTAAATTATAATGTAACTGAGGGCAGGCTCTGTGTCTTGATCATGATCTTATCACTTCCTATCTATCAACTAGCACAGTGCCTATTCAGATATAATATTTATCAACATTCGTTGAATGAACAAATGAATAGATGAAGAAAAAACGTTAAAATCCTAGGCTAAATGACTTATGGATATAATCTGTGTTTTTGGCCCATGCTCTCATCAGACAATATATTAGGGGTAGGGAAGTAAGACTAATTTTAAGAACCTTGTTTTTAAGGGCTTGGAATTCATATCAGGTTATTTGTCTTGAAGAATGCTGCAAGATGATGTCTTTTTAAATTTTTGATTAATTTCCTGTCTTACCTCACCAACCTTAGTGCTATTTTTGACTTTTGGTAACTCTCTGGGATGCTACAAATTCAATACTCTTGTGAATTACTTGCTGTGTTTCATGATGCTTGCTGGCAAAGTTAGCATATCCTCTTATTCCCTGGTGTATGTATAAGTGTCCATTTTATTTGCATAAGTTTATGAGTCTAAACATTTTATTAATGTGTGCTTATTGTTTTGACTATCTTTATTTTATGTAATGTCTTACCTTATTGGATAAATTAGTATATTACCTATATTTCTCCACCTCTTTTAGGGACTGAGTTATTTTTTTAAGGATCTAAAATATTCCATTGAAATTATTATCTTACTATATATTCTTATAATATCACAATAGAAAGAGAAGTAGTATTGGCTCCATATTTGTACTGCATTACTAAATGAGCACAACACTCCCAAAGAGAATAAAGTTAAATGATTAAAAGCAAATAGAAGTAGAGTTAGATTTTTCTGAATTAAATATAATCAGAAATTCAAATTTTTATAATTAACTTTGTAAGTTAAAATGCTCTGAAAAGAAATATCAGTAATAAAATTGTTTCAACAGCACAAATAAACAGCTATCTAGATAACTCCATAGGAAGGGCATAAATTGAATAGAAGATCCTTTTCATTTTTCCAGCTAAATTGAATGTGATTAAGAAGCATTATCCCCTGATGATTTAAATAGCATTACTAGAGGGACCAGTTCCAAAAGGCAGGATTTCTTCAAATAGAGATCAGTACTGGGTATGTTGATTCACTGGCACCAAAATGTCACTGATGAAATGTTGCCTTACAAAAGACGCCGTTGCTTCTGGGAATGATCTATGTCTATGGCTGCTTATGGAATTGTTTATCTGGTGAGTATTTTCACACTGACGTGTTTTGGGGCATGATTACTACATCTTAGTGCATATTATTGTAGTACTAAACAAACTGAAATATTATCCAGCTCAAGACACACTAAAGACTTTTTACTATACTTGTTGTTTACTATTTATATTTTGCTAAAGATGTATTCTTCTTTACAATAAGCTGAATGCTAGACCAAGTCAGGGAATAAAATGACTCTAGTTTGACTGCCATATACCTTAAAAGATTCCAGGGATAAGTAGGAGGAAATGTACAGAGTGCTATGAAGCTCATGCCAAAGAGGTAGTTAGTTATTGTAACATACAGTGACTCAAAACAGGGCATATGGGCTTCCCTGGTGGTGCAGTGGTTGAGAATCTGCCTGTCAATGCAGGGGACACGGGTTCGAGCCCCGGTCTGGGAGGATCCCACATGCCGCGAAGCAACTAGGCCCGTGAGCCACAACTACTGAGCCTGCGTGTCTGGAGCCTGTGCTCCGCAACAAGAGAGGCCGCAGTAGTGAGAGGTCCGCGCACCGCGATGAAGAGTGGCCCCCGCTTGCTGCAACTAGAGAAAGCCCTCGCACAGAAACGAAGACCCAACACAGCCAAAAAAAAAAAAAAATAAGTAAAATAAATAAATAAATGTAAAATTATTAAAAAACAAACAGGGCATATGATACTTGAGAGTAAGGAATCAAGTGGGTTGAAGGAGTCAATATTTACTAGTAGTGCCCCCATTGGTGCCAAAGCATGATGACTTCCCTGTCAGGCAAAGCAAGAAAAGACTCCAAATCTAAATATCTGTCCTAAAATAAAAATGGATATTAAGAAGTGATGAAATTATAAATGAGCTGACATGCAGCAGGAAGGTGAACACATTCAAATATAGTTAAAAGAAAAAGAAAAATTGAGGGGAGGTAAGCATTTATTTACACATCAAGATGCAGCTTTTATAGATGATGTATACAACACATCTGCCAATGCTTATTTAAGCATTTCAAGTGACGTTTATTGCCCCCTGCCAACACCACACACACACACACACACACACACACGCAAACTCCTACACAATGACTGCATTCATTAATCTGAGACCTGGATGCCCTTCTATTACTAACTGTTTAAAATAGGGTCTCTAATTTAGTTCAACTGATCTTTAATATCTCTTGGTAAGAAGAAATAGAAGGAAGAAAAAGGCATGAAAGCGTTCTTAAATACCTTTTCCTTTCTTTATTTGCATCTAAACACTGCACATAGAAATAAAATAGAAACATACTTCATTTTGTCCATTTGTACATGGTCATTGCTTTTGAAAAAGATACCTCTCAAGGGACTCAACCTAATTAATATTAATTTAACATGTAAAATGAAGACAAAGGAAGAGAGAAACCATATCAAATTCCAAGCAAATTATATAATAATTAGGAAATTAGAAAGTTCATAGTGGAGTGAACAGAGTACTAAATTAGGAGTTAGAAAATCTGAGGCCTAATATCAGCTCTGCAACTATCTAGTTGTATGGCTTTGGGCAACTCACTAAACTTTTTTGGTTTCCATTTCCTCATGTAAAAATTAAGGATGCTGAACAAAATGCTCTTTTGTATTGGAAGGTCATCCTAAAATGGGGCACATTCATCTCTTCTAAATGTAGTTCATCACCCTTTCATCCTCCTTCCTTCTGCTCACAGACTCTCAGATTGTTAAAATTAAGGATACAATCTAGGCTTCTTCTACTTTACTGCTGAAAATCAAAGTTATGTCATTGAGCAGACTATAACCATTCAGTTGTACACACGTAGTAACACAAAAAAATACATGTCAAAACGTATAAGGTCATTCCATATCCCAAGCATTACAGCATATTTTACATTTATTTTGTATCATTCCCTTTCATTAGCTTTAGAAGATTTAATGAAAAATAAATGAGTGAACGACATTGTGTATCTACTGTCTTTATCTGACAATAGTTAAACTAAAGAGACTCTTAGAGTTACAGGAAATATAAAGGCCATCTATTTTAATTCTGCATAAAGGCAAAAATCTCCTCTATAACATAACTGATGGATGGTCAGCTAGCTTATGTCTATGTGTTTCTAATATTGGGGAGTAGGATAGTATTCAAGTAATTAGACTATTTTTAATCAAAAATAATTATTAGAAAGTTTTTTTATTGAGTTATGACTTCCAATGATATCTTCTAATACTGAGTTACAATTCTTTATGTGGCTAAATATAGAAAGAAAAAAAAGTATATGGACTGTAGTAGACAGAATAATGTCCTCCCAAAGATGTTCATATCCTAATCCACAGAACTTATGAATATGTTACCTTATATAGCCAAAGGCAATTTGTAGATTTGACTAAATTAAGAAACTTGAGATGGGAAGATTATCCTGGATTTTCTGATGGGATCATGTAATCAAAAAGGCCCTTTTTTGTACAGCAAAGGAAACCATAAACAAAATGAAAAGACAAGCTATAGAATGGGAGAAAATATTTGCAAATGAAGGCAACCAAGAGATTATCTCCAAAACTTACAAATAGCTCATGCAGCTCAATATCAAAAAACAAACAACCCAATCAAAAAATGGGCAGAAGACCTAAATAGACATTTCTCCAAAGAAGACATACAGATGGCCAAGAGGCACTTGAAGAGATGCTCAACACTGCTAAGTATTAGAGAAATGCAAATCAAATCTACAATGAGATAGACCTCACACCAATCAGAATGGTGATCATTAAAAAGTCTACAAACAATAAACGCTGAAGAGGGTGTGGAGAAAAGGGAACCCTCCTACACTGTTGGTGGAAATGTAAATTGGTACAGCTACTACAGAGAACAGTATGGAGGTTCCCTAAAAAACATAAATAGAGCCACCATATAATCCAGCAATCCCATTCCTGGGCATATATCTGGAGAAAACATGGTTCGAAAGGATACATGGATCCCAATGTTCATTGCAGTGCTGCTTACAATAGCCAAGACATGGAAGCAACCTAAATGTCCATCAAGAGAGGAATGGATAAAGAAGATGTGTTACATATATACAGTGCAATATTACTCAGCCATTAAAAGGAATGAAATAAAGCCATTTGCAGCAACATGGATGGACCTGGATATTATCATACTAAGTGAAGTAAGTCAGACAGAGAAAGCCAAATATCATATGATATCGCTTATATGAGGAATCAAAAATATGACACAAATGAACTTATTTACAAAACAGAAACAGACTCACAGACTTAGAAAAAAACCTTATGGTTACCGAAGGGGAAAGGTAAGGGAGAAGGATAAATTGGGAGTTTGGGACTGACCTATATACACTACTATATTTAAAATAGGTAACCAACAAGGACCTACTCTTTAGCACAGGCAACTCTGGTCAATATTCTGTAATAACCTAAATGAGAAAATAATTTGAAAAAGAATAGATATATGTATATGTATAACTGAATCACTTTGCTGTACACCTGAACTAACACAACATTGTTAAACAGCTATACTCCAATATAAATCAAAAAAATTTTTTAAAACAATTTTTTTTTTTTTTTTTTTTTTTACAAAAAACAGTCCTTATAAGAGGAAGGATTGATGCTCAGAGTCAGAAAAAGAAGAGAAGATGACAGAAGCAGAGATGAGAAAGAAGCACTTTAAAGATGCAGGAAGGGGCCAAAAGCCAAGCAATGCAAGCCACCTCTAGAAACTGAAAGGCCAAGAAAATGGATTTTTCTGTAGAGTTTCCAAAAAGGAATACAGCCTTGCTGACATTTTGATTTTAACCTCATAAGATTTATTTCAGACTTCTGCCCTCCAGAACCATAGGATACTAAATTTGTGTGTTTAAAATCACTAAGTTTATGGTAATTTGTTGTAGCAGCAACAGGAAATTAATACATTAGTCTAGATGATAATAATTAATATGTAAATACAAAATGTAAGTAAGCCAAATAATGCTAGTCTGTACTGGTGAATATTAAGATTAGAAAGACCACAGATATGAAATTACAGTGAGGTCTAAAAATTATAAAGGTAGTATAGAAAGTAAAAATCGCTTACTAAAGAAGACTTACTAGATTACACATAACCCTAACTGAATTACATGATAGGTTACTGTGTCCCCTAGTTGATATTTATAAGACACAAAGTGATGTTTGTTGTTGTTGTTAGGTAAAATCTGCCTATAGAATCTCACCCTCAACCTAAGAATTGAGTGGATTTCATTTCATGTCTTTGCCAGCATAGGACTTTTTAAAAGCATTTGATTCCAGATTCTTTGTCCTGGATTTATAATCTATGGTGAAAATACTAACTCTCTACCAATAAATGATTCAGTAAAATGATGATGACAGCTCCTTCTTTTTCATCAGTCAAATTTGATTTACTAAAGACATTGGCATGTCTTCAGTGCTGATTTTGAAAGCAATTTTGTTTAGAGAACCAATGCATGTTACACAAATAAAGGCACAGTCAAACATGATGATTGCTTAGTAACATTCCACATACTATAAGCAGGATCCACCCTTTTTACATGCAGTCAAGAAAAACGTTGTTGAATTTGCTAATTTAATTTTAAATAACTGAGATTTGTTTTTAGCTTTAAGAAAATTTGTAATATGAGAAAATAATTAGTCCAGAAATGAATGATTATCAATGATCTTAAATATCACACATGATAAAGTAGTTCATTGGCATTCATACTGTAATAATTTTTTCAACAAATACTCATACCTGACACTGTTCTAGGAGTTGGAGATAAAAGCAATTTTAAAAAGGCACGGTTACTATTCTCAAAAAGATCTTAATATTTTCTACTGGAGAACTCATATAGGTATACTAATAATTGTAGTACTGTAATATGTCCTATAACAGTGACTTGTATGGGATGCAAGTAGGGCATAGAGAATGGACATCTTCAGTAGACTGGGACATAAAAGAAAATTTCCTGAGGGAGGTGATGCTTAAAGGAAGATCAGCTGGGCAATGAAAGGAAAAAGATGGGTATTCCGTTAAAAGGCAACAGCCTGTATGAAGTCACAGAGATGTAAAAGAGCATGTGAGCACTAAAGAACGTTTTTATGTGACTTAGCTCTTTTGCTGCTAATCATATGGGAAGTAAGAGAAGCTGATGCAGATGAAAAACAAAGAGAACTATTGGTGGCATTAAATTCTTAGAAAAATGACTACCTAAAGGGTCTAAGACTTAACCTGACCAGATTTTTAAATATTTCTGGACTTTAATTACCTTAACCCAAAACAAAAAACAAAACAAAATGTAGTTACATTAGAGTCCTTCAGAGAAACAAAACCAATAGGATGTATGTGTGTGTATACACAAACATATATTTATATAAAAAATATATGTGTACATAATACAGCATACATCATATGTAAAAATATTTATTTTAAGGAATTGATTTATGTGATTATGGAGGCTGATAATTCCCAAGAGCTGTAGTCAAGAAGCTGGAGACCCAGGGGAGCTAATGGTGTAGCTCCAGTCAAAAAGACTACAGACTCAAGACATAGAAGGAGCCAATGTTTTAGTATGAGTCCAAAGGCAGGAAAAAAAATTGATGTCCCAGCTCAAAGGCAGTTAGGCAGAAGGAATTTTCTCTTACTCAGCCATTTTGTTCTATTTAAGACTTCAACTGATTGGACAAGGCCCACATACATCAGGGAGAGCAATCTGCTTTACTCAGTCTACCAATTCAATTGTTAGTGCCATCCAGAAACACCCTCACAGGCACACCCAAAGTAATGTTTGATGTGCACCCCATGGCCTAGTCAAGCTGATACTTAAAATTAGTCATCACAGTAATAAAATTTAAAACAATCTATATAGCTATATATCCAAGTGTCTCTGTATTATATCTATCTATCTAATCCCATCTCTATCTACCAGGCTAGTTCTGTAACCATCTACCTATCTTAATTATCAAAACAGAAATTACTGAGAATCCCAACACATACCTTACCCCAAGATCTCTACAATTTTATTTTGATTATCTGTCCCTGCCTTGTCCATTTCACGCTGATTGGGCTCCCATGAAAGTCGTGACCGAAGATTCTTTGAATCATGGATTGCATCACCACCACCATGCGTGAAAATTATTATTACTCAATTATTAAAATTATTGTAAATCCTTTGGTCACAAGTCTTGTCAGGATAGTTTCCCCTAAGTAAATGATGTATTATATTTTCATCTGGTTACTAGATGATTTTGGCTTAGTTAAACCAGTCTGCGATTTAGCATCACCTTAAATTTTTAGTCAAGTTGCACATTGATTTCAAATTCTATTGACCAAGGACTTCCCTGGTAGCACAGTGGTTAAGAATCCGCCTGCCAATGCAGGGGACATGGGTCCGAGCCCTGGTCCAGGAAGATCCCACATGCCACGGAACAACTAAGCCTGTGCGCCACAACTACTGAGGCTGCACTCTAGAGCCCACGAACCACAACTACTGAGCCCGAGTTCCACAATTACTGAAGCCCGCACACCTAGAGCCCGTGCTCCACAGTAAGAGAAGCCACCACAAGGAGAAGCATGCACACCGCAACAAAGAGTAGCCCCCGCTTGCCACAACTAGAGAAAGCCCGCGCGCAGTAACGAAGACCCAACACAGCTAAAAATAAATAAATAAATAAATAGATTTATTTAAAAAAAAAAACAAAACCTCTTCATTAAAAAAAAAAAATTCTATTGACCAGTTTTTTTTTTCATGATTCAAAGCTTATTCATCTTGGACTAAGAGGAATTTCTTTCTTCTGTCTTTCTTGTTTTTCCTTTCCCCTCCTTTGCCCCCTCCTTTCTTCCTTCCTTCCTTTTTCACTTAATTTCTTTCTTCTTTTCGTCTATTCATTCCCAAAATACAATAAAACCCCATCATAATGTTAAAATTGAAGCCCCAAAGTTCAAAACATGTAAAATGGGTTGCCATATTGCAACAAAGGCAACAAAATGACTAAGGTAAGCCTGTTATAGAGGTTTGGAGCCAGTCACTGATTGCATGACATGTGCATCACTAGGGACGTGTGAAAGATTTTCAATGTAGTTTTAGAATGTCTGCCATGTACCTAGAACTATCTGGAATCTAAAGATATAGCAGTGATCAACAAGACAAAATCTCTGCCCTCATAACACTACAGACTAATAAAAAATAATAAACAAACAAATAAGCAAATATATGTCACAAAGTAATACATTATGTGGAAGAAAAAGAAAACAAAGAAGAGTGAGAGGCAGTGGCATGTTGCGGGGTAGCGACAAATAGGTTCCACAGTAAATGTGCTACTTGAGCAAAAACATGTAGAAGGTGAGGGAGTGAACTACACAGATATCTGGGAGAAGAGAATTCCAAGCAGAGAAAATTTTAAGTACATATTTAGAAAAGCAAGAGCATACATGGCAATTTTGGGAAAGGGCAAGGAGACTAGGAACAAGGAAATTGAGCAAGGAGAAGACTAACAGAAAATGAGGCCTGATTACGTGGATCCCTGTAAGTGGTTTGTTGGATTCTGAGTGGGATGGGAAGATTTTAGTGGGTTTTAAGCATAGATGGGCATGAAATACATTTGTCTTTATAGGACCACTTTGGCTGCTGTGTGAAGAATTTACTTCTAGTGTTAAGGGAAAAAGTAGAGAGACCAGGTGGTATAAAAAACTAAGTTAATGTTGATGGTGGCTAATAGAATGTGTGAATGCACTAGAAATTGGTTATGAAAGGTTGTTGACTTAAGCCACTGGAAAGAAATATGCTTCCTGAGATGCAAAAAAAAAAAACACTGGGAGAGGAGATCAGGAATTTGATTTTGGACATGATAAGTTTGACATGTCTATTAGACATCCAAGTAGAGTTGCTGAATAGGCAGTTGGTATTTGGAGTCCAGTAGAGAGGTCTGGACTGAATAGATCATTTTGGGAATCATCAATATCTAGACAGTATTTGAGCCGGTGAAACTGGAGGGGATCACCAAGAGAAGTAGCCGGACCACTAAGCCTCAAATATTTAGAGCTAAAAAACTGAGGGACAACCAGTAATATAGACTGAGAAGTAGTTCATGAGACAGGAAGAAAACTAGAAGAAGATATTGTCCTGAAAACAATGTGAAGAAAATGTCTCAAGGAGAAAGATTTATTAAATTACTAAATTATCATATGCTTCGTATGGGCTAAGTAATATGAAAATTGAAAATTATTCATAGTCTTTAGAAATGGAAATCATTGATGACATTGATAAGTGGTTTCAGTAGACAGATGGTGGCAAAATCCTCATCCTAATGGACTCAATAAAGTATAGAAGAAGAGCAATTTGAGACAACAGATATAGACAAGACTTCCTAGGAGTTTTGCTACGAAGAGAAGAGAAATTGGGTATACCTAGAGGAGGATGTGGCATCAGACATGTTTGTTTTTGCTGATATCTAAAATTAGATACAGCACCATGTTATAATGCTGATTGGAATAATCTATGAGAGGTTAGTTTTAAATAGGAACACAGAGAATTCTATGGAAACAAGTAGAAAGACAAAGTATATGTGTACAAATGCTGTTGGTAGTTTAGATAAGGAAGTGCAAGCATGTGGAAGCTCTCTTGTAATTGCTTTTATCTTCTCAGTGAAGAAGAAAGCATGGGCATCAGCTGAAAGTGAGAATGAGTTATTGGTAGACAAAAAGAATGTCCTAAAAATTAGGAGCAACGAGGGCTTTTCCACTGCCAGACTTAGTGGTAGAGGAGTGTGGCAAAGGGCTTGAGATTACTTTGGAAGCAGCTGCGTACTCAGAGGAAAACCTGAGATTTCAATCAAAGTGAAAAGGCGAAAGAAATTTTCAGGGAAGTGAGTAGACATGAGGGAATGTCACTGTTGATTGATTGTGAGTTTCTCTTATGTTGCTGTCTGCAGTAAATCAATAATGACTCTTTCATGTACACTGGAAGAGAGTTTTCCCCAGGAACTAGTTATTTTTTCACTGACTTTATGAAAAGGTTTAGCAAGTTCAAATATCTCCAGATGTGGAAAATGTGCAAAGCCATAAACTAGTTGGAGGGCATTCAACAAAGATCATAGTAGAAAGTAGAAAGATGTATCACTCCCTTCCCCCTCACTCTGGGCCAGATTTATCTTAGATGTCACATCGTACTTGAGGGAAGACTCATCCACTGAGCCTTAGAAGTTGATATGGTACAACCAGGAAAGAATGGCAAAGCTAACAGCAAACAGGGTTAAATATTTTAACTGTAATGGGTCAAAACTCTATCCTGAAAATTACCTTGGAATATTTTTAAAGCACTACAAGAAAGTTGTCTCACTGACTGATATGGGGGCTATCAGTTCTAAAGGGCAATTTTCCAGTGTCCAAGAGGACATGTTATTTCAGCCTCAAACACACAGGAAATCTGGGTTCACTTTTCTTTCTTCCATAAATCCTGAAACCAAAATAAAGTCTTATTTCAGTGTACTACATTAATGGAAAGAAATTTGTAGTTTGTTATATTTAGCAATTTACTTCTGCTCTAGCATATGCTTATAAAGATGCGGCTCACATATGGCTCTTAATCAATTATACGATGTCTTTCTAATTATCCAACAAACATAAAAGAAGAAAAATGTTAAGTTTAGTTTTATGTGACTAAAGCAAAACAAAAAACAAAAAACAAAACCTCTGTGACATTCTTCTCATTTCCCTTGCTATTGGATGACATTACAATAGAGTAAAAAGAATGTGTAAGGTAATGTAACGATGTTGAACTAAGAAACGGGAAATGGAAAATGAAAGCATGTGCCTGTGTATGTGTGCATGTGTATTTGTATATGAAAAAGGAAAACTTTCATCTGGTAACTACTAGAGTAAAACCTCAGCAATTGAAACTAATTACACCAACTATGGAAGTAAGTGAACAGCATGAATTACAAAATATTTATAAATGCAGCTTATTTCCAAATCACATAATAATCTAAGTTAGTCCTACAAATTTTACTTGAATCTTGCCTAAGAGAGATCTTTAGAACCTATTACAAAAATAGATGAAATGACTTTCAAATTATCCTATCAACTGAATAAACAGGAGTGATTTAAATTTCCCATCAAAATTCCATTTACATTAAAAAAAGCTTGTTTCCTTCCTTCCTTACTCCTCTTCTTCCTTTTATCATCTTTAAAATGATAAAATGTCATCTTTAACCTGTCACAATTATTACATGGCCCAAATGACAGGGAATTGCAAAAAATAATGTTTATTGATTGAAATTGTAATAAATTACTTGTCTGGCTTGAAGCATGTTACTTCTCTCTAGATCATACATTTCTCAGTAATACAGTGGGGAAAATAATACCACTCTCATGGGACTAAGTGAAGGTTAAATACGATAATCTTTTGAAGCACCAAGTCCAAGGCCGGGCATTTAGTAAGTGCTAAATAAATAGCTGCTTATTTTTCAGTAAATCAGTGTTCAAAAAATATTGCTTGTGCTATATGTCCTACTTCTTAATTAAATGTGCTAAATTTGTTACCTGGCATTACTCATCCAGTTTCTCTTACCCAATTTTACATTATTCCCAGTGTATCTTAGGAAAACAGAAAATACATATTCCTTTCAGAAACTCTCTTCCTGCCCCTGCCCTCATCCTCATAAAGTTTAGATTATCTTTTGAAACAGTGGTGTGGAAGTGTTTATATTTAGGGGACCAAAAGAGAAAAGAGAAAGTAACATTCTTCAAAACAGAAAAGGCTATGTCTTTAGGAATAAATCAAGAGCACAGTTATTTTAAAAATTAACAACCAATGATTTGCCATAAGGGTTGACAAAAGAGGGGTGGAAGGAGGCGATTTTATATGTTCTATCTTTACTCACTTACAGATCGTCTCTGATCTCTTGAACACTGCTTGTTGGTATTAAAAATCATTTGCATAAAGTAGGATAGAATTAGATTAACAAATGGCCCCTAAAGTCCCTTCCAATTCTGAGACATATTTCAATTCAACAAATCTTTGCTAAGCACACGTTCAGTTCATGCCCCCTAGATGCTGTGATTTTAGTTTGTTCCAATCTTCTATGCACTTTTTGTACTCATGGATTTATCCAGAATCATAGTAAGTGCTCAAGGAAAAGAAAAATACAAACGGATCTAAATTTCAGTTGATTGTGGTTCAGCTCTTTAGCAAAATCGAATATATCAAAGAACTCAAAGATTAATTAGATGCCAAATAAAGTATCAGTTATTTAACCAAAAAAAATAAAATAAAGACACCAGAATAGAATAAAATTGGTTAGGTTACTAATTATGCAAGCCTTCTCCAATTGTGCTTTTTTACAAGGTGGAAACGGTGTGGGTGCAGCTAGAAATCAGCAATAATCTCTCCAGTCATGGGCATCCATCCAGTGATCAGATGGTCACTACAATCCACCTGGATACATATGATTCTCCTACATATAATATCAGGTCACAGTTCCTTAAGTGGAATTTAACCACAAAACAGAGTAATTTGAAATTATCTAATTATATATTAGGTAAATTTATTTTAAAAGGCTAATGAAAAAGTTAAAAAAAACCCACAAACTGCTAATTACATATTGACTGCACTGTGTCCTAGCATTTTGCGGACTCTGTCTCTTAATCTTGTATTCTTTTCTGTCCTCCCCTTATTAATTTTTCAAAGAACTTAAAATGTCCCTTTGGAACTTAATAATGTCCACTAGACTACAACTATGACTATGCTTTTGGTAACTTGTAGCAAATCCTTAAATCCTGCTTCCCATTCCTCCTGTACTTTCCTTCCTTCATTTCCTTTTTTTTTTTTTTAGCTCTTTCTGTCATTTTTATATATTATTTTTACCCTCCTTTTCCAACTCTCTGTATATGTATATTCCAATGCTCCTGGTGTTCTCCTAAATATTTTTTTCTGGAAGACTATACCTTCTATGCAATAACATTCTGCTGCCTTCCTCTTCCTTTTGCTGTCTCTTTTTATTAACTTCCATCTGTATGGAAAAAGCAATCTCTTATGAAATCATTGTGTTACTTGTTGTGTTGCAAGCATTAATAAGTGGTTTATGTTTTCTGTGGTAATGGTCACTTGCAGTTCCAAATGACATTTCTGTTGGCTGAAATGAGACTATTTTTGTCCTCAAGAAACCTTGATATTCTGGCAAAAAAGACTGGCTGTAAGTCAGAAAGCCACCAGAAAAATGGTTACTTTAGGAAACAAAGCAAATTATTTCAGATATTTTGTGAATCCCTCTCCCTACAGGAAAAAAATGACATATTTCAAAAACACAAAACCTTTCAAAAATGTTTTACTATTAATTCTTTAATGTCCAAAGGATATTGCTTATGGTTCCTTACAGGTAAAAGCATCAGTGCATAGATAATAAGTTTAAATTCATTTTAAAAACTAAAAGCATGTGTGTGATTTAGCCGATAATTACTTTCTAGCCATGGGACTATGTAGGTATGTTGCTGTGCCACTTTAAATGTTAATCTAAATGTTATCCGACAATATCCACACCACTGTCCCCAAGTAACAACTATTTGCCTGGGAGAAACCTGGATATGTTGTTAATTAAGATAACTGAAATAATTTGCTTTCTGTTGAGCAGGGATGCTTTACTTTCATCTGTAAAGCACAACCCTCCATGGAGCATATAATGATAACCTCATACTGGTGTCTCACTGGTTGAGGTAAAGTCACAATCAACTCACTAGACAAGTTCCATGGTAAGGGGGATTGAGCCAGAGCTTTTCTCGTGTCATCAACAGTGGCATCAACCACATGAACAACAACAAAAACATGATGTTCTATTCTTGAATTTCCTCCTTTGTGAAAGTGAGAATGAGGGACCTGAAGAACAAATAGAGTTGTTTCTCATTTCCTATTTATCCTATATCTTATTCCGGGGAACATGCTTCAAGAGCATGTTAGGACAGTCCCTGTTTCATGGGGCTTACAATCTAGTTGTGGACAGAGACTGAATCAAAAAGTAGATAAATAAATAGCACGACAATGTAGCATTTGCAAATTGTCAAGAGACTAACTCAGGGCACAAGCATGAGGAGATGGTAGGGTTATGTAGCATTAGTGGACACAGGATTAGATTAATCCTGCACCTTGCATCAAAAATCCCAACAGAAACATAATAATAAATTGACAGGATGTTACAGGTCCTTATCACCTAAATAAAAGGAAATTTAAAACATCTCCACAGTGGCATAAAGGTAAAATTATGAAAGGAGAACCACTGTTGCAACATCCAAAACTAAAGAAAGTGAGGGTACCACTGGTGCAACTGAAGTGTCTGAACCCTGAGGTGCTACCTCTGTAATTCTGAAATTACAGAGCTGGGAGATGATACCAAAATATTTAGAGCTCCTAAAAATAGTTAGTTATGAGCAAGCTGATTTTAAACAATGTATTTGTATGGAAATACTCAAAACCCTAGAAGACCCATTTATCCACTTATTAAATCATGCATTTGTGCACAAATTTATTTCACAAACCATTAACGAGTACAATAGTAAAATGCTAGTCATTGGAAAAGCAGCATGAAACACTGACACTGCAATGAGTAAAAATAATCTGAGCAACAACTTCTAATTTTGACATATACTTTCCGAGCAACTATCATGTGCCAGGTACTAAATTATTTGTTAGTGGTATAGAACCTTTACAAGTTATAGAAATGAGAAGAGCTGACTCTCAGAGGGTCAAGAAAAACATCGAATACATGCAACATAAACTGGGTCTTGAATCTGAGTAGAAAAGGATTTGGCAAGTGAACAAAAAATCTGGGACTGTAGTGATCTTTTGTAAACGTGGATAGTTTAGGCTGTATGATTTCAAAAACCCTGGGAAAACATTTAAATCAAAGCAAGTTGATTTTTCATCTGCTTTTCTTATCAAAACCTTCAATAATCCCCAATTTTCTTCAGAATAAAATGTAGCATTCTATGTAAAATTCTTCACACTGTCACCTCATTTCTCCTTCTAGTCCCTGGACACTCTTTGCCAAAGCCCTATCAAAGATGTGCTATTTCAAAAACATCTATGCCTTTTGGAGTCTCTACTCCTTTGCTTCACAATATTTATTTTCCTTAGAAGACCAATATTTCTACTCTTTAACTCTCAAGACCTACTGATCTTTCATGGTCTCACTCTGCCCAGACAGAATTAGCTTTTTCTTCCATGGGCCCATAGCACTGTTTTTAATTTTTGCTATAACATTTAGACAACCTATTCTTTTGGAGTCATTTGTATTTGTGTCAGATTCCCTCATGAACAGTTCAAAACCAGAAACTCAATCTTCTTTATTTTTACAACTGCCCCAGAGGAGGTACACAGTAGCTTCTCAATAAGTGGCTGCTGGAGGAACTGAGACTGATAGATCTGTAAACTCACTTTTGTGGTACACAAAGTAAATTCAGTAAACCATGCAGCTTGCTCTCCAAGCCTAGAAATCACTTTAGCAAATAATTAAGCTCATAAAGCAGAATGTAGACCTTCCAATTTCCAACAGTTGTAGATGTTTTATATCAACGATCCAACCTGGCAAAAGTACTGGATTGTGCTCCAGAGCACTGAAGTTCTAGCTCTAGGTCAACAATGTTGTCTAAGAAATAATGCCTCACTGAGCACTCTGGACCCCAATGATTTCATCTGAATTTCAAGAGGTTGAACTCAGTCATCTCTACAGTGTTTTCTAGACCAACATCTAAAGTCTAATCTCAAAAATTAGACAATGAACGATAATAAACATTTCAACCGGAAGAGAGAATCCATTGGAAAATATCATTAAGTAGCAAAAGGAATGCATTTTTAAGGTCAATATCAATGCACTAATTTTCCAGTTTTGTCACTGAAATGCATGAAGAATAGCAGAGCCTACAGCATTATCATAAAGATATTTGGTATTCAAAAAGGCACAATTTCCAACATAAACTAATGTTTTAAATAGCCTCTTGGAAATACCACAGGACTGTCCTCTAATGAGACAGAAACACTTGATCTGCCCAAGGAACAGTAGGTACCATATAACCATTACCTTCTCAGAGGAAAAGAACAGTAGTAAAATTAAATGTCAGGGATGTGAACAAATTGAACAATAACTTAAAAAAATACTAGTTATGCCACACTATTATAGATCTGCAAAGAGAGAAAAGTCCAGTTAAAAAAAAATACTTGCTAAACCATAAACTCAAAAGTTTACTTTTAAAAAATTATCTTAAAATCAAATTTAGGAATACACACACACACAGGCATGCACGCACCCACACACAAACTCTGAAATACTTAAAGCAAAACTAAATTAGATTATCAATCCTCTGTCATTAAATTACATAAAAGAAAGATATTCCTTTATTTCTTCTTTGGAATACTCTTCATACTCCTAACAACATGCTTTATAATAAGTGAAAAAATATAAATAAAAAATGATTTGACCAAATTGAGATTTTTCTGTCAGCTCTAGTTCTTGAACTTTACTACCACCTTGGACAGCTCCAGGTCACACTAAAGGCTGGTCTGCTTGGGCCTCAAATATAACTTTAATATTGAAAACAATATCATACACTTCCTGTGAATTACTTATTCAATTCAACTTAATAAGCATTTAAATTGAATGCAGAAGTTTTGCTTAACTTCAACCAAGTTTTCAAAACTTCACTTCAGAATATGTGTGTCTTTGTGAACTATTAAGAATGCAGTCTGATCATAAAAGTTCTGTTGACAGGTGTGGCTATTCTCCAATTAACAATAAGGAAATGGTTTTACCAAAAGCAGAGAACAAAAGACTGGAATATGGGGTTCCAGCATTCTGAAGTCTTTGCAACTACTTTCTTTATAAATTGCCTCTTCACAGTTGGCAGAAAACAGCTGAAAAAAAGCCTATGCCATCCTAAATCCTAATGGAGGGGTTATCCCAAATCCCCTCTCTATTTAATTCCACATTCAAGTGATTACCAATCCCTGTGATATCTGAACCCTTACTCTGACTTAAAATCTGCCCTTCCACTCTAATTCTTATGTGACTGCAATTACTCAGGACCTCAATTTTCTCTCACCTGGACCAGAACGATGGATGCCTACTTGTCTCCCATACTCTATTTTCATAGTACATCCTCAACACTGCTTTAGGCATAAACTTTTCAATAATAGCTGAAGGGGGCACCTTCAAGAGGGCAGAGGAGTAAGATGTGGAGATCATCTTCCTCCCCACAAATACATCAAACTACATCTACACGTGGAACAACTCCTATAGAACACCTACTGAACGCTGGCAGAAGACCTCAGATTCCCAAAAGCCTCAGAAGCAGAGGATTAAATCTCCACAATCAACTTGATACACCCTGTATCTGCAGAATACCTAAATAGACAATGAATCATCCCAAAATTGAGGCAGTGGACTTTGGGAGCAATTGTAGACTTGGGGTTTGCTTTCTGCATCTAATTTGTTTCTGGTTTTATGTTTATCTAAGTTTAGTATTTAGAGCTTATTATCATTGGTAGATTTGTTTATTGATTTGGTTGCTCACTTCCTTTTTAAAATTTTTATATATATATTTTTTTCATTTTCCTCTTTTTCTGAGTGTGTATGTGTAGGCTTCTTTGTGTGATTTTGTCTGTATAGTTTGCTTTTCCCATTTGTCCTAGGGTTCTGACTGTCCATTTTGTTTTTTTCTTTGTTCTTTGTTTTTTAGTATAATTTTTAGCACTTGTATTCATTGGTGGACTTGTTTTTTGGTTTGGTTGCTCTCTTTTTTCTTTCTCTCCTTTTTTACTTTTTCATTTTTTATTTTTAACAATTTTTTTCTATGTTAATAACTTTATTTTAGTTTATTTATTTCTTTTTTCTTTCTTTCTCTCCCTTTTCTTCTGAGCCATGTGGCTGACAGGGTCTTGGTGCTCTGGCTGGGTATCAGGCCTGAGCCTCTGAAATGGGAGAGCCGAGTTCAAGATGTTGGTCCACCAGAGACCTCCCAGCCCCATGTAATATCAAACGGCAAAAACTCTCCCAGAGATCTCCATCTCAACTCTAAGACCCAGCTCCACTCAACAACCAGCAAGCTACAGTGCTGGACACCCTATGCCAAACAACTAGCAAGACAGGAACACAACCCCACCCATTAGCAGACAGGCTGCCTAAAATCATAATAAGATCACAGACACCCCAAAACACACCACCAGACATGGTCCTGCCTCAAGAAACAAGAAACGACTCAAATAAACAACCTAACGTTACACCTAAAGCAATTAGAGAAAGAAGAAAAAAGAAAACCCAAAGTTAGCAAAAGCAAAGAAATCATAAAGAACAGATCAGATATAGATGAAAAAGAAATGAAGGAAACAATAGCAAAGATCAATAAAACTAAAAGCTGGTTCTTTGAGAAGATAAACAAAATTGATAAACCATTAGCCAGACTCATTAAGAAAAAAAGGGAGAAGGCTCAAATCAATAGAATTAGAAATGAAAAAGGAGAAGGAACAACTGACACTGCAGAAATACAAAGGATCATGAGAGATTACTATAAGCAACTATAGGACAATAAAATGGACAACCTGGAAGAAATGGACAAATTCTTAGAAAAGCACAACCTTCCGAGACTGAACCAGGAAGAAACAGAAAATATAAACAGACCAATCACAAGCACTGAAATTGAAACAGTGATTAAAAATCTTCCAACAAACAAAGGCCCAGGACCAGATGGCTTCACAGGGGAATTCTATCAAACATTTACAGAAGAGCTAACACCTATCCTTCTCAAACTCTTCCAAAATATTGCAGAGGGAGGAACACTCCCAAACTCATTCTACGAGGCCACCATCACCCTGATACCAAAACCAGACAAAGATGTCACAAAGAAAGAAAACTACAGGCCAGTAATGCTGATGAACATACATGCAAAAATCCTCAACAAAATGCTAGCAAACAGAATCCAACAGCACATTAAAAGGATCATACACCATGATCAAGTGGGGTTTATCCAGGAATGTAAGGATTCTTCAATATATGCAAATCAATCAATGTGATACACCATACTAACAAATTGAAGAAGAAAAACCATATGATCATCTCAATACATGTAGAAAAAGCTTCTGACAAAATTCAACACTGATTTATGATAAAAATCCTCCAGAAAGTAGGCACAGAGGGAACTTACCTCAACATAATAAAGGCCATAGAGGACAAACCCACAGCCAACATCATTCTCAATGGTGAAAAACTGAAACCATTTCCACTAAGATCAGGAACAAGACAAGGTTGCCCACTCTCACCACTATTATTCAACACAGTTTTGGAAGTTTTAGCCACAGCAATCAGAGAAGAAAAAGAATAAAAGGAATCCAAATGGGAAAAGAAGTAGTAAAACTGTTGCTGTTTGCAGATGACATGATACTATACACAGAGGATCTTAAAGATGCTACGAGAAAACTACTAGAGCTAATCATTGAATTTGGTAAAGTAGCAGGATACAAAATTAATGCACAGAAATCTCTTGCATTCCTATACACTAATGATGAAAATTCTGAAAGTGAAATTAAGGAAACACTCCCATTTACTACTGCAACAAAAAGAATAAAATATCTAGGAATAAACCTACGTAAGGAGACAAACGACCTGTATGCAGAAAACTATAAGACACTGATGAAAGAAATTAAAGATGATACAAACAGATGGAGAGATGTACCATGTTCTTGCATTGGAAGAATCAACATTGTGAAAATGACTATACTACCTAAAGCAATCTACAGATTCAGTGCAATCTCTATCAAACTACCAATGGCATTTTTCACAGAACTAGAACAAAAAATTTCACAATTTGTACGGAAACACAAAAGACTCCAAGTAGCCAAAGCAACTTGAGAAAGAAAAATGGAGCTGGAGGAATCGGGCTCCCGGACTTCAGAATTTACTGCAAAGCTACAGTAATCAAGACAGTATGGTACTGGCACAAAAACAGAAATATAGATCAATGGAACAGGATAGAAAACCCAGATATAAACCACTCACATATGGCCACCTTATATTTGATAAAGGAGGCAAGAATATACAATGAAGAAAAGACAGCCTCTACAATAAGTGGTGCTGGGAAAACTGGACAGGTACATGTAAAAGAATGAAATTAGAACACTCCCTAACACCATACACAAAAATAAACTCAAAATGGATTAAAGACCTAAATGTAAGGTCAGACACTATCAAACTCTTAGAGGAAAACATAGGCAGAACACTCTATGACATAAATCACAGCAAGATCCTTTTTGACCCACCTCCTAGAGAAATGGAAATAAAAACAAAAATAAACAAATGGGACCTAATGAAACTTAAAAGCTTTTGCACTTCAAAGGAAACCATAAACAGGACGAAAAGACAAACCCTCAGAATGGGAGAAAATATTTGTAAACGAAGCAACTGACAAATGATTAATCTCCAAAATATACAAGCAGTTCATGCAGCTCAATAGCAAAAAAACAAACAGCCCAATCCAAAAATGGGAAGAAGACCTAAATAGACATTTCTCCAAAGAAGATATACAGATTGCCAACAAACACATGAAAGAATGCTCAACATCACTAATCGTTAGAGAAATGCAAATCAAAACTACAGTGAGGTATCACCTCACACCAGTCGGAATGGCCATCATCAAAAAATCTACAAAAAATAAATGGTGGTGAGGGTGTGGAGAAAAGGGAACCCTCTTGCACTGTTGGTGGGAATGTAAATTGTTACAGCCACTATGGAGAACAGTATGGAGGTTCCTTAAAAAACTAAAAATAGAACGACCATACGACCCAGCAATCCCACTACTGGGCATATACCCTGAGAAAACCATAATTCAAAAAGAGACATGTACCACAATGTTCATTGCAGCTCTACTTACAATAGCCAGGACATGGAAGCAACCTAAGTGTCCATCAACAGATGAATGGCTAAAGAAGATGTGCACTTCCTTATTTTAAGCAAGAATTTCTTTTTTATTCTAAAACTGAAGGTCAGAAAATTATAACTCCTTGATAATGGTGAAGCTCCATTCAAAGCTGTACATATGTAACCAGGAGAAACACAAATCTTTGATTTGATGATGAGTGTTTCAAAATATACTGTACTTGAAATTACTGAATTTTCTTCTTAAAGTCCTTCATTTATAAACTGATGAAAACATATTTTACTCCCAATTAACATGTTTTCCACTTATAATCTTTCAAAAGCCCCCCATTATCCTAAAGATAAATGCAAACTCTTCAATGTGGCATATAAAACCCCCACAGTGTTGTCCGATCTGACCCCCTGCTTTCTCATTCTGCCACACACTCCAGCACTATCCAAGGGCCCCAACGTGTTCTTCCCCATGTTTTGGCACTTGCTGATCTCTTGGCCTGAAATGCACACCATGCTTCTTCCAAACCTGCTTCCACATGTATTTACCACCACCACCCACAATCTGCTTCAATACTAACTTAGGAATCCCTTCTATAAAGCCTTGCTCAGAATTAGCTGAACTGAGAAGAAAAAACAATCACTGATCAGACCATATCAAAGTGAAAGCCATGAAATGTGGGCAGAAATTTTGTTTTTACTATTATTTTTGAATATTCATACATTCCAGGCACTGTACTAGCTATTGGCAATATAACCATGAGTAATAAGAACGCATGCCCTCTAGAACATGGTCACCTTGGCTGAATCAACTCATTTGTAAATCAATATTTACAACACATTTAATAACTGCTATGTTTGCAGTGTTAAAAAATACCAGAATGAATCTCTTCCTTTCCTCAATTTCAACAGAGAAACCAGTAAGAGAGATGACAAGGTATACCTCCAACCCCATATGAGGAATTAACAGAAGGGATGAATTAAAATCTCTTCCCATCTCTTGGTCCCCTCATCAAAACCAAGGATATTAAAAAGACATGAAAAACTGATGAACTGGATGAAAAGAAAGTTGCTTACATCTCTTGGATCCTTCATTAAGCTCAAGGGTGTAAAAGGTGTCTGAGAGAGGAAATGAAAAAACAACAACAAAACCTAAAACTAGTGGACAGATTTCTTCTGAGTTATGTCTCCCTCTCCAGATACATATGATGCAACCTTCTAACACAAATCCTGGTAAAGGGGGCTTCAAAAGGACCACCTACAGAGCTGAGATAAATTTTCTGCAATTAGACACATAAAACTGGCATCAGATCCTTTTGAGGCTGATTGTGGACTGGGGTTGGCCTACCTGAAAAGAATCTAGAGGACAAGAGAAAAGCTAACTACCTGCTTTGGAAGCAGGCCAAGGAGACTGATAATGGGATTTGCTTGTACTCCTAGAGTTTGTCAGGAAAAGGGATATACGGAATTTTTCCACATACTGTTTGGCAATGGGGAAAACATGCATTATGAGTCTTCTGGGTTCTGCGCAATGGGGTGGCCCAGAAATCTGAGGAGACTTCAACAGGAAGGGTATGAAGTTGTACTGCCAGCTGTCCAGGACAGAGAAAGGAACTCCACTCTGCACATGGTGCATTCACTAATGTCAACTAAACTGCAAGAAAAAGAGCCCACCAGGGAACTTGTAAAAATCCCAAGTCACACAATGAGACATCCAGCTTTAATCATTTGCATCCCCACAGAGTGGTACTAAATTTAACTAGCAGTCCAGTGAGCACAAAGACACCTAGCTAAGAAAAAACTGGCTACTCCTGCTCCCTCTCTATGCACCAGCCTCAAACTTCGACTTTGGGAAAGAGTTAACCATTTCTGAAGGGTGGAGACAAACAAGTTGGAAGGATAAAGAAGAGATACTAACCATGTTATCTACAGACTTCCTGTTTGAAGCCAGTGGAGAAGCAGGAGGGAAGAATATTTAACACAGAGAAGCTTCAGTTCTTTGATCATTACAAAGTTCATGCTAATTCCTGAATCAAGATTGTGTTTGTTATTGAAGCAATTTTAGAGCTGTATGTTATTTTTGTCAAAACGTAAAAACTCTAGGACCTACTGAAACTTTTCATTCTGGGACAGAGAAGTTCACCCTCATTGAAAAAAAGGATTGAGGATCAATAAAAATTCAAGAAGAAATTGCATTTTGATGATAATTTACAAGTCATTTATGTTCAACAAACCAGTTAGAGAATGAAGTATAATTTATTCTCCAAAAATCATTATAGGCAATTTTTTTCTTTTATTTGGTGTTTCTGTATTTTAAAAAAGGAAAGAAAACAACACAGCTGACTTTACCAATCATCACTTACAATAATTAATTATTTGTCAAAGTCCCTACTAGAAGAAAAGTGCTTTGCTAGGTACTGCAGATCAAAAAAATGTGAGGGGACAGTTGTATAATAGCTAGTCAAAATTCCGTATGTGTTTATGGCATTGAATTGTGAATCTCTGCAAACTTTGCAATCCCTGTAGTTCTAACCATCACCCCTTCCCCTTCCAACACTGACCCCTCAAAAATAAGAATATGCTGGTAACGATGAGAAGTGACTAACATTAAACTTTTAATTTAACTTTAGAAAATACTTCTATACCTATTTCATAGAAGGTGCTAAAAAAAAAGTCAGTAATTTAACAATCAGGAGAATAAATGAAAAAGTCGACAGGGGTATTAACAGATAAAAGTGAGCTTATTATGAGTGTTAGAAAAGAAGCCAAGAAGAGGTGGAAGGAAGCTAAGCAGTTGAATCTTGAGGTCTTCACAGAACTTCCCACATTCCTCAATGTGTATATTGCTATATAGTTTTCTTTCTTTTAGAATTTTTTAACATATTAGCTCTAAAGCCAAACTCTTGTGTGAAGGTTTATGCCCAGTTTCCTGGATCACTTTATAAGTTATATCTTTCAGTCATGAAAATATATTGGTTATTTAGCTTCCAACCCATGATGGGAATTTGCTTTTTACTAAGGCATAGTCTCCCCTCACTGTCTGCAGTAAATCTTTATCTACTCTTCTGTGAAACACTGCAAGATTATAAATCACAACAACAATATTAATGGCTTTTTATTACATAGTCCATTTGTCAGGGACCAGGGTCATTAGGAAAATTACTTCTGTAGGTGTTTTCTTCTATCTCTAACTTTATTTTATTTACTAGACTCAAATATTTTAAAATGATTTCTTTTTCAGTAAAAATATTTTCTAACATTAAAAATTATTACTTACGGCTCTGCTCTTTTTGACTAACAAAGAAGGCTTGACACATGGTATTTAAGAGGGTCAAGGAATCAAGTTATTGAAAGCAAAGTTAAATATTGGTTTGGCCAGAACGTTCATCCAGGTTTTTCCATAACATCTTACGGAAAGTAGATTACAAAATACAGTATCCATCTTAAATATGTTACTATAATTTACAAAAGATTTAAATTATAAGGTTTAGTCAACTTAACTTTCTCTATGTACAAATTAGATGTAAAATTACAGCTAATAAAAATTAGCTTATTTTTAAGATTCTTCATAAAACAATTACCACTAACTGCTTGACAAGTTTACAAGTCATTAATTTTGTAAAAATACACTTCAGTGAAATCTTCATTGCCCCCCATCATCCTCCTTCACCAGTTCTGTAGATGAGCCTTCCTTATGATAAACTGACATATCCAAAAAGATGTCTCCGAGGGCCACTGACCATTCTACATATAATATCCAAATAAATCTCATCACAGTATCTCAATATTTAGAATCAGAAATTTCTTTCTATTCAATTTATTCTTAAGCTAAAGACTCATTTAAATATATTATGTCTTCTCCAAACACTCAAAAGTTTAGAAATGTCATGAGCATATGTGGTTTTTATAAGTAGATGAAAGGATAGACCATTTAAGGTCTCCATCCCTATAAGAGTTCAAGCAAAGACTGGTTAACATGGGCTATGGATGTTGTGATAGGATTTTCTCAGTGGGACTGGCAGAGTTCTAGGGTTCTAGGTAACTTCATTTCTCTTCCATCTAAAGAGGGTGACAATGAGGTACACGGATACTCATTACGATACTACCTAGCTTAAGAACGTATTAATTAAACGTATCAATTAAAATACTACCTGGCCAGTAGTCAGGTATAAATATAAAAGGAGAATCACTGAGGCAATTTAATATACCCAACCCAAGAACTTCCCAGGGGGAAGGGTACAAACACAGGCAGACCATTCTGCTACGACACATCCTCTATAACACCAAGCAGCTCTTATGTGAGTGGCAAATACAGGAATAATGTTAACGTAACAGAAATGTGATGTTTTACAAATGCTTTTTTTCTAGGCATGTGGAGCTGGAATTATGAGACTAGAATGATAATGAGCCCCTGTACCCAGGTCACCTTGCCCAGTAAAATGTACCGCCACCCTTGGTCTAGGCTTGTGGCAGGTTGTACTCCCCGTTGTGGCAAACATAGTGACTCTGAGTTATGCTTCCATCTGCATTGTCCCAGGCCCACAAGTCACAATTTACACTCAGTTGCTCCTGGCATTTATAGTATCTCATGGTGCAAACTGAAGCTATTGTGAGCTGCCTTCCCAAGTTATCCAAGTAATCTCTCAAGGTACCAATTATTGTTTTTGTTAGTGTTCTGGATACACAATTACATAGGTTTTGGGTGATCTGTCCCAACCCCATTTTGCCCATAATACTATAATTTTTAGTACACAGTTTTTCAGGATACAGAGTTTTTCCAGAATCCAAGTATCATTTTACAACAGAAACATGTGTATATTTTACCGTCTGTAGAGAGACTTAAGGGTATCTGACACTGGTATTATTTGAATTATATGACTAAGTCATCTTATTTTGATTTCCTTTGCTTGAAGCAACTTCTGATCATTACTGGTCACTCCAATGAAAATATCCAATCCCCCTGTCATATTTCACATGGGAAATTATAAATTTGCATTTTTATTACATATGTCAATCTCTTGTCAATTTGGTTAACATGTATCAGCAGACAACTGCTCAGTCAAGTCTAAGCACTAACAAAACTGAGTTTTTGACCTTAAAAAGCTGAAGACCAGACTGAACTCCTAGGAACTAACAGAGATTAATGCTACCCTCTAAGGTCTTGACTCAGTAGCCATCTACCCTCATCCAAGATTGATCCGTCATTCTATCTTGCTGTGCAACCTTTTAAAATGTCTAATTTCTGTACTGCAACACAATGGAGACTGACCTTGATTCAAACACCCAACTCTGAATAAATCAGTTAGCCTCACTAAGGCTAATTCTCTACATTAAGAAATGATGATATTTATATACCCATTGAATAGGGTTGCTGTGAATGTTTCACAAGTATAGCACAGTGCTTGAAATGTAGAAGTAGTTCTTACAGTATATCTATTATTATTATAGTTCCTGGTGAGCAGTACATCCCATTTGTGCCAGTCCTTTCCCATCATTATGTCTCTAAATTTAACAAACCTTTAAAAAGTAAAAGGGGAAAAAAAGCATGGGGGGAGGAAAAGAAGAATGCATTGAGAATTTAGAAATATGTGGTTTTGAGAACTGAGACCTATCTAGTTCAGCTTTATACTTTTAACCACTGGCATATTTAACAGTAAGGAAAATTTATTTCTGTAGTACTTCTGAAAAGGAAAGTAGTATAAATTATGTCTATGTATATACTGTAGCCTCAGATAGATGCAGTTCTTAGAGGGTCCAGAGCACCTCCTGGGGCCATATTATTGATAGAAAGCTCTACAGCTATCTTACCCAAAATTGCATTCTCAAGTCAGTTAAAAGACTATGCGTGTTCTATTTGAGGAAAAAATAATGTTACTCAAGAATCCACTCTCATGCTCACACAGTTTAGCCAGGAAATTCTTCCTATGTCTTCTCCAAATCCAATATTCATTGCCTGCTCAGAGAGAGCAAATATGGCCACATTCTAAAATTCTGATGAAAAAAAAGCTTACATGTCCTGAAGAAAACTTAAAATGCATCTAATTTTTATGCTCTTCTGACTCCAAAATCTATAATGCAGTCCTGTAAAAAGTACTCTGAATTAGTGAATAATCTTGACTTTTACTAATAATTGTCTGAGATAGGAAAACCATTAGACCTACCTGAGCCTATTTCTTCTGAGGGGATCAATAATGTCAGTCATGCCTACCACTTCACAGTGTAGTAAAAACCACTATGAAAAATTTAATCCATTACAGTGGGCTACATAAATGAAAGAGTATATCACCATAGTAAACTTGCAAAGATTTTAAAATATGGAATTCAATAAAAAATTCCAAGCTAGTAAAAACAGTAGATACAATTAACATGTATTTCAAATTGTCAGTGTTAAGTAAAGCATAAAGTCTGTTTTTCCCAACATACTTTTAAAAGTTTCAGTGTTTTAAGGGAATTGGGTTGGCTAATGCAGGCACAAAAACTAGAGAGAGTACAAGTCACCTAAACCATTCACCCACCTATGCCGTCTCCTGAATGTTATAGCACCTCTAAGGTTCATTCATTTAGCTACATAAATCATTGCTTAATCTCACAGTTGCTGCATCCCTTTCTGCTGTGCATTTACATTTTTCTCTGGTTGTAAGTTAAATTCAAGCATTTTGTTACCATCTTTTTTCTCCCCTGGTATATTTCCTGAATTAAACACACTTAAGAAGAAAGTGTTGTCTGAAGTTTTTCTAATTTCCACTCTCACTTCCTTACCATTCCTTGATGTATGATGCTTGGAACTGGTGATATGTCAATTTTAATAGTCTTTAGCCTTTTAAGAACCCACAATGTTATCCTTTCACTTCCTAATTATTCAGCTTCTTCCCAGAGAGACCTCATTTATGTAACATCTAGTCTTTATAATTTTCTTAAATTTCAAAGGCAGAAAGAGAAAGTACGTCTAACTTAAGCATTAACTATTATTTAATCTCTGTACCATTCTTTGGTGCAATAGCTAATCATACATTTTATTATTTCATCCATATTTGGCAATAAAATTAGTAACAATTAGATGTTTAGGTTATGCTTTAACAAAGATTCAGTTGGATTTTTAAATTTTTAATCTATGAATTCCTCTGTGTAGTTTACTGGGAAGGTGAAGATTTTCATTTGTATTCAGAGTTTCCTATGTGGCTTTCATACTGTCCCTTTGGTGTTTCTTAATCTACTTGCCTTCTGATCTTCATTGTCTCTGGCACTCTGATGGAATACATTACATGAGCATTCAGTCTAAGTGTTCTTTAAACATATCTCATTTTCAACAATCAAAACACCAAGGTTGAATCTGCAAGTCTGACACAACAGCTGTAAAATTACCTTGTTCTTATTGGGCAGTAATTATTTCTGGAACTGTCCTTTGAATGCACACCTATATTTTTTTATTATCAGGAGTACATGATTCTCCTACTGGAAATCATGCACTGTGATACCAAGCCTCCCGAAGCACTACATGGGCATTTTATATCAGATACTGCCTAAAACTACAGAATATTTACACAGACATAGTGCAGGCACAATAGGAAAGAATTGAGTATAGATGTTTATTAACCTAATTTTGTTGAAATGAAAGAATTGGTTGAATTACAAAATATAAGATTATCAGAAAGAGAAAAATTGATGAGTAGTGCTTTCAATGGTTCCTCTTTGCAGCAATTAGAGATGCAGGAAAAGTATATCTCTCCTGATTATATCCTTCCCAGAAGGACGGTTTGCTGGTCCTCAAGTATGCCACGAGCTTAATGCCTCTGAGAATGTACTATTGAGGCAGTTAAGAAGGACACTGTTCAATGTTCTATCAAGACCCAGCTAAAATTTCATGATTTCTATTACATTTTCTCATCTTTATACTCCAGACTCACCACTCAGCAGAATTATTTGCTTCCTTCTATATGGCCTCATGATGTTTGGTTTATTCCTCTATTACAATACTTATGGTATGGCTAAGTAACTACTTGTATATTTTGCACATATATGCCTGTCTCTCTGAAGATTGTGAGCTCTTACCAATAATGGTAAGGTCTCAAAAATTATCAATATCAACCATTTATCAATAAATTAATTCAAATGCCATAATGCTATTTTTAATTAACTAGCTAGCTAGCTAATTAATTACTTACATTTACTGACCCTACTCTGAGCTCTATGCCAACATTTACAACAGCTATTTGACATCTCCTTGCAGGTATGTCAGAAGTACCTCAAATTTAATATATCCAAAAATAAATTCATGGACTTCCAGTCCCTAACATAAACTTGGCTTAATATCTTCTGCCCCAGTGAGTATTACCATCCACCCAGTTGTGTGAGCTGGAAACCTAGAAGTCACTCTTGACACCTTCTCCTTTATCACCTCCATTTTTCTTGATTTTGTCTGCTAAATATTGATATCTTTGAGTCATTCCAGTTTTTGCCATTTCCACCACCCCACCCTAATCCAAACAACAGCACCACAAGTGGGTTTAGGAGAGGTAAGCTAAAGATAATAATTTAAAAGTAACATATGAATAGAGTTATAGAGTTTGCTGATGAAAAATGAATTTTAAAAAAATACAGGATGTTAATCACAGAATACCCACCCATTATGATTAATCAATAAAGATATGAGATTGGCCTCCAAAAGTGCATCCCTCATGACAGCCCCTCCCAAAGAATGTCTTTAGAAGGATAGCTGTGCAATTGGCTTTATTTGGCCTATTAACACTGAATTCCAATTGTGGGATGGACTATTGTTTAGAGGGAGAGAGGGAATCCTATACGCCTCATAACAGGAGAGGTTTTGTGAGAAGAAAAGAAAGACTGAGACTTTAGCATTCCTGTGTTTTTCCCTAATGAGTCTTCTTTAAGATTATCGAATTCTCTTACCTGCAGTTTGAACCGTAGCCACATTTTCCTTTGTTAGCCAGAGGTCCCAGGATGAGGAATAATCTGTCTTGCAGGCGCTCACCATCCAATGGGGAAGAGAGATGTATAAAGCATTTGCTGTAATAGGATATGATAAGATTACGTATAGGCAATGGCTTAAGATAGTCAAAGACCAAAAGGATGCAAACTATGCCTTCTCTTTTCCCTTTATTTCATATAAACTATATTAACTGTGTTTGAATAAATCTGTCCACTTTCAATTACATGCTCTTTTCACTAAATGACCAAAATAGACATTTGAAGAACTACAAATGGCCATTCAAAATATCAGAGCCTTTCATTGATATTAGTTGTTCTAGGTTAAATAAATAAGCTACCACCTGCAGACTCAAACTTTCCAAACCTAATTTATATTTAATGTTGAATGGCTTCACTAGCTAAAGAAGACAGAGCTCTGGCAGGGGTTCCAAAGGGAAAAAAAGAATATTTGAATATTGAAAGGCAAATAGATGTTTCCCAAGAATGGAAGGCAAGGGTGAAGTGTTACCAGTAGGAGAATAGTTCTATGAATTGGAGTGATAAGTGATGAGATGGACTAATTCTGTAGGTCGAGACCAAATTGTATAGCTTTATATGACACATTAGAGAGTTTTAATTTCATCTTATAATCAAAGAGCTAAAAGGGGATTTAAAAAAGATTTTTGTTTTAGTAAGATACCATGGTAGCACTGTGAAGTTTAGACTGGAATGGAAAAAGGATGATAACAAAAAATTCCAAGAAAAATCCTGAAAAGGTTTTATGTAAAACTGGGATTGTGTTGAATCGAGAGAACCAGGAAGTAAAATGGACAGAATTTGGTGAGTGGTATGAGAAATATAAAAGTTTAATAACTGTGATTTATAGCTTGATGGTAGACAGTGATACCCTTAACTGAGATAAAGAGTATAAGAACAGGAACAGACTTTGGAGGTGGTGGTAATGAGAAATCATGAGTTCAATTTGGTACCTGTAGTATTTGAGGAAACTGAGGTATATTCAAGAAGCAATTAGATGTTAAGTATACAAAGATTTCAAGACTGAAGACAGATTTGCGAGACATCAATACATGGAAGATAGTTAAGAGCACTGGGTAAAATGAGGTTCTCCTGATATATATATATATATATATATATATATATATATATATATATATATATAAAAATGACCAAAACCTTTGGAACGCCAATGGGTAAGAAGCCTCCAGCAAGATGAACAGAGCACTAATGGTTAGACATCTAGGAAAAAAAGTCAGCAGGGGGAACTGTCTTAGAAACCAAGAGTGAAAAAAATTTTAATACACAGGGAATGGGTAATAGCAGTAAAAAGTGTACATGGAAGTCAAGAAGTGCTGAAGACAAGTTATCAAAGATGGTAATCATGAGTTTATTAAAAACTTTAGTGTTTCCATAAAGCAGCTTATTTAGGCAGGTTAAATTAAAAAAACAGATGTCAAGTAGGTTTAACAATTCAACAGAATCTTACTTGTACAAGGAATAAGAGATATAGGGTCATAACTTGATAAGAAGTAACCCAGGGTAATAGTGTTTTGGATGAGAGATTATTTTTTATAAATTGGGTTAATCTCCATTTCCTAATTCCAGAATAGCTGAGGTGGCATCATGATAATATTCAGCAAACCTATCGCTGTGTGAATTCTGCCTTGATCTAACCATTTCTTTTTCCCTTTGAATTCCCAGTGGAGATATAGGGACCACAGCAGCAAAAGAATTTAACATTCTTCTTATAAACTAAGATTTCAATCTTAGATTCTTAGAATTTTAGCATGCCAAAATGACCCATATGGAAAATTTATTTTATATATTATTTGGTCTAAATGAAACAGCCTCATAATGAAGCATACTAAATGGTCGGCTCATTCTTCCTTACCTCTCCCCCATCTCCAGCAATCAAACTGAGTTTGGTATGCAGTAAGGTCACACATCCCCACAACACAGTGCATTCTGATCCAAAACGTAACCGGGAGACGGCAACTTCCATAAAGGAACAACCTTGAAAATAGTCACACTTAGCTATCTGACATCATCTGAAAATAACACTTATTAGCATGGTACCCAATAAAATGTTTTAAATTTTGACTAATCTATATTATGCACTCTTCCTCCTTTAGGGTGGAATAAAGAGGGTGGGCTCACTCTTCGGGAAGGAGTCAATTGTTATCTATTAACTAAACTTCAGAAACATTGTTATTTACCTTTTATTTAGTTTACCTTTATGTTAGGACACATTTAGTTTGAAATATTTAAAGTAGAGTTGTTGCTTTTAGGTAAAAGTCATTATTGACCCTCAAGGTAAGAACTCATCTTAGGAAAGCTATAAAATTTTAAGGGAAGTTTTAAACCTAAATTAAAACATTTTAGTGTGCGTGTTCTTTACAAGGAAGGAAAATTATTACACGTCTTTAGAAATGGAATGAAATTCACTTTGATTTCACAATAATCATATATACCCATCTATACTATCAAATTTTACACATTTACCGATGTTACTTCTAAAATAAAAACCATACCAGGAAATTATACATTCCTACATCTAAATTTGAAGTAAATCTTTTTACAATGAAAGTGGACAGGTTTATTTAATTCTGTCATATTCGATAGAAAAGCAATTTGCTTTTTGGCTACAATTCTATTCAAATGGGTAGGCAATTTGGTCAGTTTTGTTTTTTTTTTTAACATCTTTATTGGAGTATAATTGCTTTACAATGGTGTGTTAGTTTCTGCTTTAAAACAAAGTGAATCTTCTTAATTACAAAAGAAATAGTGTTATAATTAAAATAATTTTAAATGGAAACCCAAAGTCATTTTTAAATTTTATGCTAGAATATATATTTTAATAGTTATACTTAAATATGAATGTATCCTAGGAATAAACCTCATTTTAAAGAAAAGAACACTATAATTCATGAAGATCAAAGTAGGAAGAAGCCAGAAAGCTGCACAATTTCCCCTACTTTCTTAAGTCTCAACTAATCCTTCATCTGCCCCAAAAGGCTGCTCTTAAAGACTCTCCCTAGAACCTAGAATCTGAACTGGTTGTTTCCTACTATCTGTATATGCATTTGTCACTCTCTTACTTACCTTTCTTACCCAGGGACTAAAATAGGGCTAAATGTGTTGGACACACAGATCACAGTGCCTGCTGGGCCCAGCATCCTCTCTGCCTGCTCACAGATGTCTGTGAAGGGTAAAAATATTAGGCTGCGTTTTTGCCCAGGGTTAGCCACATATTGGATTGAAATGAGTATCTGATCTATAGGTTGGGTGAAACAGCCTGGCCAAAAATGCTCTGACCAAATAGGATAAATTGAAATTTGATAAACCAAATTTTTGTTTTCTTCCAGAATTTAGACTAGAGATTACAAAGGAGTTTGACTAATTCATAGCAGGAAGAGGCAGAAGGGACACACAGGGAGAAGCAGAGATATCATGGAGGAGCAGTCTCCTAGAACAGAGATCTGCAATTTTTTTTTTGTATAGGGACAGATAGTAAATATTTTAGGCATTGCAGGACATATGGTATCTGTTGCAACTAGTTAACTCTGCCATTGCAGCAAGAATGCAGACATGAACAAATAGTAAGCAAATGAATGTGGCTGTGTTCCAATAAAAATTTATTTACAAAAACAGGTGATGCACCAAATTTGGCCAACAAGCCATAGTTTGCCAATTCCTGTCCTAGACTACTGTTGTCCAGTAGAAATATCATATGAGCCATGTATCTTACTTGACATTTTCTATTAGCCACATTAAACAGTTAACATAGGTGAAATTAATTTTATTAATATATTTTATTTAACCTAATGTGTCCAAAATGCTGTCATTTTAACATGTCATTAATTTTAAAAATTATTGAGAAATTTTTCATTTTTTAATACTAAGTCTTGGAAACCCAGTATGCATTTTACCCTTAAAGCACCTCTCAGTTTAGACTAGGCATTTCAACTAAACATAACTTTTCAATTTAGACTCGACATGTTTCAAGTGCTGAAAAGCCACCACTTACTAGTGGCTATCATATTGAACTATGTAGCTGTAGACCATAAAAGACCATAAAAGAGATTGTGAGAGTAGCCAGTCTCCTGTGAAGCCCAGAGTCCTTATGGATTTCAGTTGCAGCATTCTTAAAAAATATTGTCTGGGGGGCTTCCCTGGTGGCGCAGTGGTTGAGAATCTGCCTGCCAATGCAGGGGACACGGGTTCGATCCCTGGTCTGGGAAGATCCCACATACCGTGGAGCAACTGGGCCCGTGAGCCACAATTGCTGAGCCTGCGTGTCTGGAGCCTGTGCTCCGCAACAAGAGAGGCCGCGATAGTGAGAGGCCCGCACACCGCGATGAAGAGTGGTCCCCGCTCGCCGCAACTAGAGAAAGCCCTCGCACAGAAACGAAGACCCCACACAGCCAAAAATAAATGAATAAAATTAAAAAAAAAAAATTGTCTGGGAAGATCTTGTACTTGGCAGCCCAAAGAGCCTCACCTAAAGTGAATAGATAAATGAATGAACGAACAATGGGACAAATGCTGTTAAGTGCATAGATCATCCCAACCTATATATATTTTATGCAACTTAGTGCTTTCATTATTTTTTAAAGTGAAAATTTTGTGAGAAAGGGGGTTTTGTCCTGCATATGTTTGTGATTCAGTAGCCCTCCTATACTCTTTTTCTTATTTCATTCCATGGAGATGTTCAATAACTGTTTTTTGAATAAGCATTGAATGTTATAGTCATTATATTTACCATCTACTCACAAAAATGTGTGTTGCTTTAAAATAAATTATTGAGCCATAATACAGAACTGTATTAAATAGTAGGTAACTAAAACAAGAAAAATGGAATAACTCAAGTATTCAATAAATTAGCCAAGAAGTACCTATATGTAAACAAGTCAGTCCAGTATAGGAGCAAGGAAGGAATCAGAGAGGCAGTCTTTCTTGAGCTGTCCTAAAAGCTAGGTAGGTGTTTCTTAGGCAGATTAGCTGTTTATGGTGGTAAATAATGCAGTCCAGGTACTGTTTAAGCAACGCTTTATAATCAAGGGAACCAGGGAGAAAGTTAATTTTTTTTTTAAAAAAGACAGATAACTATTAACTAGATAAATGTTGGGTATTTTTTTAAAGACCCACCAATCATTTATTTAACAAATATTTACTAGGTGCCTGTTTTTTTTTAAATTAATTTTTATTGGAGTATAGTTGCTTTACAATGTTGTGTTAGTTTCTACTGTACAGCAAAATGAATCAACCATACATATATGGATATCCCCTCCCTTTTGGACTTCCTTCCCATTCAGGTCACTGCAGTGAATTAAGTAGAGCTCCTGTGCTATACATAGTTATTGATATATAGTATCAATAGTGTATGTATGTCAATCCCAATGTCCCAATTCCTCCTACCCCCCGCCCTTTCCCCCTTGGTATCCATACATTTGTTCTCTATGTCTGTGTCTCTATTTCTGCTTTGCAAATAGGATCATCTAAACCATTTTTCTAGATTCCACATATATGAGTAAAATATTTTTGTGATTTGAAGAAATTTAATATCTACATATTTTAGCTTTACTTCGAAGAAACAATTATTCCAATTAATACCCCTAATTTTAACTTCTATACAAGGATAGAAAAATGGAAAACTATTGTCCCCATAAAACTTAGATATCTGTTTCAGCAAAGAATCCTTTCACTATTTGGGACAAAGAAAGTTGAGTTTGAATGGTTTTGCTGACAGAAGCTCAAAACATATCCTTATTAAAGATTGGAAAATCTCATAATTTATCATTTGGAATGAACCCTTTATAGATGCAGAATATTTCAAATTCTATCAAGAAGAGAGCATGTTTGCTAAGGAAATGGCACCTTTGAAGTCTTGAATCTGGCTGACCTTTCCTTCTTTTGGATTATTCAAGATAAATGGCTTCAGAGAATGACTAACTGTGGAGAAAAGAAAAGCAGCAGCAGCAGCAGCTAAGAACCTCCAGAATTCTGAGGCACTTGTGAACAGCAGACCATTTCCTTTCACTACAGGAACCCCTGCCAACGTCTGATCGTTCTGATGATTATTCAAACTAATCATGAATGATGCATTAAGTCACTCTCTAGCTTATTATGAGGTCTAAGCTGCATGTACCTGGAATATTGAGAAAGAAACCATTGTATTTCATTTAAAATAATATTTTCCCCAAAAATGTAGACTAATACTTCAGTTTTCCTTGAATATCCTACTGCATAGAAAACAAACAAGTTAAAAATAAGTTATAAATTCTCAATAGAGCATTTACAATTGCTAATTCAAAATTTATTCACTTGTCTCATTTGCTCTTCCAAAATATATGTTTGTGGTGGTTGTTATTGATTTTTATTAGAGGAAATTGACTGAAGCAATTTAGAATAGGAAAATTAAGGTGCTAAAAAGCTATGCTTCCAAACAGTTTCTGGCCAAACTGTCAATGTAATATAATCCATTTATTAAGGCTTACTATATGTTAAAGTATCCCCATAGCATATACTGTCATTTAGCCTAAAACAGACTCTGCAGATTAGATTTTCTAGCTTCTTGCTGGGTAAATTAAGAAGCTAGAACATAGAGCTTTTACATAACATTCCTGAGTTGCAGTAACTGGCATATCTGGAATTCATTTATGTATTCAATCAATAAATATTTATTGAGTTCCTTTTCTGAGTTTGGCTCTATTCCAAGGGATATAGCAATGAACAAACCAGAGAAAGCCCCTTGTTCTTAGGGGACACTCTGGTAGACAGAAGTTGTCAATTAAAAAGAAATACAATGAAATATCATCAGTAGCAATAGGGGTTGGTAAGGTGAGAAATCTATCCAGGTGGAGATAATGGTAAAAATCATAAATGGTTTGTGATTTTTATACACTGAGGTTATGCTGTGCCTCTCTGTTAAAATGATGTTTGAGCAGACATGTGAAGCAAGCAAGAGAGTACATGTACCAAGACAAAGAAAGCAAGGTGCTTAGTGGTGAATCTTGTTGGCGTATTCAAGGAACACCAAAAGGACAAGTCTGCTTGAAGAGGACAGGAGAGCAATCAGAGATGGTATTAGAAAGGTCATCGGAACAAGATCCCAAATAGTCTTAAACACAGTAAGCAGATTTTAGATCAAATCCTCAGTAAAACTGCAGCCATCAAAGGCTTTTAACAGAGTGACTGGATCTAAACTATTATTCTAAAAAGATTGCTCTTTATACTTTGTAGAGAATAGAGTATAACGGGAAATGTAGGGGTCAAGAAAATAGAAATCTGTGTTAATATGAATTTGTCTAGAGGGATGGCAGTCAAAGTACGAGAAAGGTTCTGATTTTGAAAATATTTTGAAAATATGGCCAACATCATAACTAAGAATACATAATTAGTTGAATCTTTATTGCCACTTATAATCTTTGTAACTTTGCCTTTCAAATGAGAGCTACTCTAAAAATATAAAAGTTGAATGAATCAAGTAATTTCTAAAGAATTTTTTTATTATTTATTTACTTATTTGCTTACTGGCTTGACTGACTGTTAATTTAAAGGTATGAAACCAAATGAAGTCCTAACATTACTGACTTGCTTGACACGCTTGCAAACTGCCTCTGTTGTGCAAGTTACATCCCTCTGTCTCAGGATTTTCATTAAAAAAAATGTATCTCCCTACCTCCCTTACATTCATCACATTCACCAAATTCCCTCTCTGTAACACACATTTATTTCAAGAAGGAAACACATCCTCTCATCCTATTTTTCTTTTTATTTTTCTGCTTTTTTCTTTTCTTTTTTTTTCAGGAAGTCTGTTGGCTGCTCAAAATAACAATACCAAATTAATTAACTTGTATGCACCAGAAAACAAAAACTTGGTAATTAAGAACAATGAATATGATTGGGATTGACATATATACACTAGTATGTATAAAATAGAGAACTAATAAGAACCTGTTGTATAAAAAAATAAATAAAATAAAATTCAAAAAAAAAAAAACCAAAAGAACAATGAATATGGATGTGGAATGCCTAAATTCAATTCCCAGCCCTTACTGGCTTTGAGACCATGAAACAAGTTACCATATCTTTTCTACCCCTCAGTTTCCTCATCTGGAAAATTGAGATGACATTAGTAGTGTTTATCTCAAAAGAGTGTTGTGAGAATCAAATAACTTAATATATGTTAAGCAGTTAAAATTGTGTCCAACACAATAGTATTGTTTGTGTCATGGTCATCTTCACAGTTGCAGAGGGAATTAATTCATTGTTTTTCAAATGATAGGCATTTGATAAATATCAGATCAAATTGGATTCTTGTTGACACTGCTTCATTGCTTTTCACTGCAATACTTGGGTGGTTTGCAAGGTTTGAGAATGATGCTGACCAAGTTACTAAATTGAGACCAGATGATAGTACCAAGAATACACAGCAGGCATTTTCTGAAAGAAGAAGAGTATCAGAAGTGTCACTCCTACAATACTAAATTTTTGGAAGATTCCATTTTTAATAATTCCAGACTCTTGCCTTGTCCCTGACTCAAGACTATCAACAGGAAGCACATTGCATTACAATCCATTCCATTATAACCGCAATCTTCCTTTATGCTAGTATTTTTGTTTTTTTAAATTTTGTTTGTTGCTGTTGTATTTGTTTTTGTTTTTAAAATCATTTTATTGGGATAAAATCAATATACAATAATACATATTTTAAGTGTACAGTTTTATAAGTTGTATAAGTTTTGACATGTGTATTCCCTGATAAAACTATCACCACAATCAAGATAAAGAATACATCTATCACCTTGCAAAATTTCCTCAGACCCCTTGGTGATCCCTTTTTCCTATCCCTTCCAGACCTTCCCCTGAGAAACCACTGACCTGCTTCCTATAACTATAGATTACTTTGTATTTTCAAGAATTGTATATAAATAGAATCATATATAAATATGATTTATATATATATAAATAGAATATATATATAAATAGAATATATAAATAGAATCATATCGTATATACTCTTTTGCCTGGCTTTTTTCACTCAGCATTATTATTTTTAGATTCATTCACATTGTTGTGTTTATCAACAGTTAATTCCTTCTTTTTCTAAGTAGTACACCATTGTAAGGAAGTACTATAATTTATCCATTCACCTCTTGATGAAAATTTGGTTTTCCAGTTATTGGCTATTTCAAATAAATCTGTTATGAATATTCATGTACAAGTCTCTGAACTGGACACATGCTTTCATTTCTCTTGCATAAATACCTAGTAGTAGAATGACTAGATAATATAGTATGTGTATGTTTATTTTTTTCTTCAAAGTGGTTTTGCCATTTTAGATTTTCAACAGCCATGTATGAGTGTTCCAATTCTTCCACATTCTTGCCAATATTTGACATGGTCAATCTTTATAATTTTAGACATTCTACTAGGTATGTAGTGATATCTCATTGTGGTTCTAATTTACATTTCTCAATGACTAATGATGTTGAGCATCTTCTCTGGCCTCTGATAGTTCCTCACGTACATTGATGCAAGTGCTGATCAATATGTGTCAAATACTTGAGCGGCACCTTTACAAATCTATACATTTCTCTCTGTGTTCAACTCTCTCTTCTACAGAACTCAACTTAGCAAGCTCTAATCTTCCAAGATTCTCAGTTTCCTCTACTCAGCTCAAGGAGTCCACTGGACTTCTCCTGGGTTTCCCCTTCTCTACAATCTGGAAACTCTGACAACAATAAACTGGTGTAATTTTAGTCTTCGTTCTGTTTCTTCCCTGTCTCTCTGAGATCATTATTCTTTGTTACCTGGTATCCAATGTTGTTAAAATCATTGTTTCACATATTTTGTCCAACTTTAAAATTTATCAGAAGATTTATCAAATCTGTTCCATGCGACTCCAACTTAGTCAGAAACTGAAGTTCCCTTTTCTGCTCTTATGGTCTACTGTTATATATCTATTAGATCTTATATCACAACTAGACTTGCATTATTGTGTGTTTCTGTGTTTTTTCATTATGAGCACTGGATTCACATAAAGGTATAATACCAGGTAATCTATCAGTTATGTGATCTTAGGCAAGTAACTTTACTTCTATGAATCTCTTATTTTTAATTATAAAATTAAGATAACCATATTTTACATGATATATAATATCATAGTATTAAGATAGTCATTCTTATGATAGAGTGAGCTTTTAAATTGTATAATGCATATATGTGTTCTGCATAGTAACTGGAACATAGTTAATATTTAATTATCATATATTTTAATACATGATCATCAACAGCATATACCCCAGGTACTACTAATGGTATGTTGGCATGTCTCAGAATGAGGAATGGAGGAAGATGGACAGATGAACATGTGAAATCAAAATAGAAGAGTTAGATTCATTCACTCTTGCTTAGAAATGATTTTCTCAATGAGCCAGCCTGCTTCTTTAAAGAGTGCTTGAGCAGGCACTACTTAAGTTTATCTCTCATTCTTTCCTTATTTCTTCTGACCAACCTCCATCACCTGCTCCTTTCAATTTCTGTATCTTTTTTTAGATTATTAATACAATAAAGTTATAAGCAATTCTTACAGAATTAAGAACTTTTACGTATATATTTCTATGTGTATGTTCTGATCCATAATAAGTTGATATTATCATTTCATTCTCAGAGCTTATTTTCCTAGGTATTGGCAGATATTATATATAATTTATGTGCAATAATGAAATATAAAATAGAAGTAGCCATAGATTCTTTAAAGACATTGACATCAGAAATCTAGCCACTCTTTTATTACTAAGAATAGTAGGAACATAACTTTCAATGAAATATTGTGTTGGGGTTACTTTACCATAAGTTATTAGGCAATGCTGCAAGGGGCAAAACTTTTATCTTAATTATGAGCTTAGGGTAGTAATATGATGCAAATAAATTTTATTTCTAGAGTTTTATGAATTTAACCAGATATGGTGTTGTTAAATATACCAATACACAATATCACTGATTCTTCTGTGGCTATCCCTATGCAAATACATGTTGAGGGGTATTAGATATATACATAGATATACAATAGAGGATATATAGATATACAGATATAGATACATATATCTATGTACTTTTTACTTAAGAAAATATTATAATTAAGACTGATAAACAATATATTTGCAAATTAAGTGAGGATAATAAGAGTGTATCTACAATAGCAGTTCTCTGATCCAGACCTGTTTAATGTTTTGAAAACTACAAGGGAATCATCATGTTTCTCTCTAACTCAGGGTCACTCTTTACATTGAGTTTGTATATTTTCTGAAGACTTAAATAGATATCTGAAGTTACTGCTCTATATCAGTTGATACTTGTATATGTGTTTCAGTGTGTTCAACCAGAGATGCAGAACGAATAGGAGGTAAATAAGAGATTTATTGCAACAAATTCTCTATACACAATCATGGGATGTCTAGGCAAGCCCAGAACCTGTGAGACAGGCTATCAAGAAGAGTAGGCTGAAACTCACAGCATAGGCTGAAGCTACTATCCACAGGTGGAATTTCTTCTCTCAGGTAAGCCTCAGCTCTATTTTTAAGGTCTTTCAACTGATTGATTTAGGCCCACCCAGATTATCAGGGATAACCTCCCATATTTAAAGTCAATTGATTATGAGCTATAATCACATATACTTTCACATATATTGATACTTTCACAATAATACCTAGATTTCTGTCTGATTGAATAACTGGGGACTGTAGCCTAGCTGAGTTGACACATTCAAAAGACCATCACAATGCTCCAGTGTCCTATTAGGGGACATGGGACTAAAAAGCTGAGGGTTTGCCAATCCTGCATGTTTCTGAGCTCAGACATCCATAGATAATTTCCATCCTAAGGTGCTGTAAGTGTCCAAGTTCTAAGCAGCTGCTTTCATCAGTCACTGTTATTAACCAAAGAGGAAAATATGGTCTAATTGCTAAAAGACTAAAGGTCATTCTTAATTTTTTCCCTCTTTTTTCTAAGAACAAAGCAAGAATGGAAGTGTGGCTTCTTCTAATGCAATGCTATTATTCAAAGATCTCTCTCCAGTAATTTATTCATTAACTGTGGGAGGAAAATAATTTCAGAGCCCTCATAGTGTACCACACGCATCAAAGAACAGTTCACCCTATGGCTACCAATTATGACAGGCAATTGTCTAGTAGTAATTGGAAAAACCATAGAAGGTTCATAAAACAATGGATCTGCAAATGTTCCATATAGTGATCATGTGGATTACTGCTATAGGAACAGAGAAAGATGAAAGATGTGTCATGGGGATACACAGAAGGAAATAACAACTATAGAAAACCCTTTGCCCCAGTGTGAATATATAAATACATTAAGAGGAAACACTTAGTAACATCTCCCTGGAACTCAAGATGTGACATCAATTACAAAAAACTCAATTCTTAAATTTCAGTGATGTGGGGTAGGGGCAGGGGTGGGGAAGGCTTTAAACTGTTTTTGTTGTTGTCTTATTTTGTTTTTGTTTTTACATAAACTCTCCACTTATTAAACTGAAATGTTATAGAACCACAATATACCACTAACCCTGGGCCTGACTTTCTTATCCTGGAGTCTTTAGATACATAGGGTATCCCTGAATATGTCTCAGAAGTGTTTCTGAAAGAACATTCTAATTTTGTATGCGTGCATGTCTGTGTTGTTTCCTGGGGAGAAAACTACCACTTTCTTTAGCTTTCCAAATATTCTATTACCCTAAATTATTAAGACACACTCTGAGTATAAGCCAATACTCATAGCTAGGCAGCTGTAACTGTAATCCAAAATACTTAAGTTTAAAATCCCTGTGACCTAGGGTGTGATTTCATCTCTCTTAACTTTGATTTTCACACCTACAAAATTGGGATGAAAATATTTTCTTGAAAGGGCTATTGTGAAAAATAAATAAGATGATGGATATGAATGTGGTAAATTAGAAAGTGTTTTATTCAACACATGAGTTAGTTTTACTGCTATCTTTTTAAGGGTAAGGGAGTATAGCTCTTGTCTTCTACTTAGCTCTTTCTAACAGCCTGGAAGTATTACTCAGGCTGAAACAAGTGCTCTAATTTGAACCAAAGCTGTACTTCAGTTTTAACAAATGTTGCTCTTACTTTAACTTAGGTATTTTTTTACCCCTTGGTAGATTATAACTTCTGAAATATCATATACTTTCTAAAAGTTTTTAATATGTTCCTAGGATTTTAACTTTTCACTGTTTTTGGAATTTTCCTTTTTTTATAACCTTGCCTTCATGAACTTACACTAAAGTTTGTAAATAAAGTGCTTAAAAAAGAGTGTGATTTAGATCTACAGTGTTTTCTTTTTTTAAGGATTTTTTTTTTTTTTTTCTTGTCTGTGCCGGGTCTCCGGTATGTGGGTCCTCCCCAGCAGCGGCGAGCAGGGGACACTCCTTGCCGTGGTACGTGGGCCTCTCACCGCGGTGGCCTCTCTTGCCGCGGAGCACGGGCTCCAGGCGCACGGGCTTCAGTAGTTGTGGTGCACGGACTTCGACAGCTGTAGCTCATGGGCCCCAGAGCACAGGCTCAGTAGCTGTGGCACACGGGCTCAGCTGCTCCGCGGCATGTGGGATCTTCCCGGACAAGGGCCCGAACCTACGTCCCCTGCGCTGGCAGGCAGACTCCCAACCACTGTGCCACCAGGGAAGCAGGACCTGGACCATGTATAACCATCTCTGTAGGCACAACATATCTGACCATTAGTGAGCAATGAACACATTTGTTGGATGAACAAATGAATGCAAGAAGCTACTTTCAAAATATCCTGCTAATATAAATTACATTTACTTCCCTATATAATTTCTTTATCCAATTTTAGTTCCCAAAGAAGTCTGTAAGCAAACAAATAAACAAAAAAGCAACTGAATTAGTTTCTTGGGAATAAAAATGTTAAGTGATTTAAATGTTAAGTGCGATCTTTCTCTTTACCTGGCCATAGTACTGGATGGTGTTTGTGCCAGTTGTGAACTGCCTTACTTTCTAAAGAAGCTTTTTTTAAAGCATGGCAGGAATTTTACAAGATGAGGCCTACCCTGGCATTATAATTTATAAAAGAAATACTAAAATTAGGACAATATAACAAAACAAGGACAGAAAGAAACAACTCTCTCTCCAGTACCAGTCTCTCAACAAGGACTCCAGGCAATTTACCCTAGATAGAAAGAGACAAAACATCTGGGATTTATCCTGGCAAATACACTGATTCTCAGCATGGGAGAATGATTTGGATGAATACTTGATAGAGACACTAGAATTCTCTCTAGCCTCAGGGGAACTTGTTACAAATACCCTGAGAGAGGCAGCTGTAAGAAACTGAGAAAGTAAGTCCAATAAGAGTTTCCTCTAATACATTCTAGGGAGCAATATAAGAAACTGAGAGAATGGGAAAACTCAGCAGCGACTCCAAGAACTTGTGTTAAACACAGTGGGCCAAAGCTTCCCTCTCTCTTTAGCAAAAGCAGCATGTGCTGTTATGTGCATAACACAAGGAATGTTTGTGTTGATGATCTGGATGAGACTAGCAACAGTCAAGTCACCACTTAGTGGCCGAGTAAAGGCTGAGTCACAAAACAGGACACCAGGAAACAGAGCAAAGGCAACCAAAATGAAAATAGGTGTGTGAAAATAAGTTTATGAAATTATAATTACGGAGTTCCAGAATCAGGTATACTAAGTTCAAATCATCTACTACTTACTAGCTGGGTAATGCAGGATAAGATCTTAACCACTCTGCTGTTCACTTTCCTCATGTGTAAATTAGGTTAATAATAGCATATATATCATAGTTTTGTTGTGAGTACTACATAAGTTCATTTAAAGTGTCTGCATATAGTAGGCACGCAATAAACATTACCTATTACTAATATTATTATCATAATGTAAAAACAACCCAAATCTTCCACTACAGGGGCTAAGCTGAGTAAAAACGGCAAAATAATTGATTGTAATAATAAGTAGCCATTAAAATTATACATATAATAGAAAAGAGTAAAACATCCATTCATCCACTCACTCATGCATCTATTCTCTCATTTTTTACATCTGAATAGCTGTTATACATCAAATACTGTTTAAAAATTTCTTTCATAGCTTTCCTTAAATAAAAGAAACCTTGATTTCTCTCAACTCTCCCATCTTCCTAGACTAGGGCATGACTTAGCATGGAATAAAACAAAGACAAAGATACATTTGTCTATATAGAAAGATGACATATATTTGAGAGTTGTCACCTGAATCCCAGTAGCATGAGAGACAGGTTTGAGAAACTAGAAGTATGAGGAGTGATGTTCTACACAGCAAGGTCCAAGAAGATAATAGTAAGCTGAAACTAAAGGAAGAACATGGAAAATAAGAAATTTCCCCCAGGAGAGGATACAGTTGATGGGAATTTAGACAATAATATTTAGTTAATTACCTAATATTCAGTTCCATTTCTTGGTTTGTGTTTTGCAGGGTGCATAGTACACAACCTTTATTCCTGCCTCTAATCAACATGGCTTTGTCTTAGTGTTGCTTAGGGTAATTGAAGGAGATAGGAATATGTTCCATGTTTGATCAATATGGCACAGAGAGGAGAATGCAATGATGGAGACAAAATATAAGGAGCTTCAGATCTGAGGAGTGCTGGAAAACTGGAGTCAATACCACACATGCCAGATAATTTGCAGAACGTCTGAAAAGCTACTGGAATTGCAACTTTCTGAGTAGTGCAATTGAGCCATTTTATTAATAATTAAAGGATAGGATATTCCCATATAGCTGGATGACTAGGGGACTTTTATAAGCATCCACCAAAGTGAGTTTGGTGGACATTTCTGTAAGTTCTTATGTGAAGGTGAGCATACAGAGGAAGTGTTCCTAACTTTGCAGGAGGGACGGTGAGTCTCAGGGAAGGTGTCCAAAGACACAGTGATATTTGAAATATTTTGGGAGATAGGTAGGAATTACTTTGGGGAAAAGTAGTGTAAATAAAATGAACAAAGACTCAGAAACATGAGAAAGCATAAAGGATTTTTTTAGATTATGTTTTATAAAAACAGCTTATTATAATACATGATTCCTATTTGTTTTATGGGAAAAATTAGAATACAGGTATAATATTATTAGAACTTTATAGATATGTGTTACATATAGAAAAATATTTGAAAAAAAATGTGCCTGGGCACATAAGATTATGTTATTTCTAAATTATTTCCACGCCAAATTGAAAGGGAGTTTCTTTTATGCTATGCCACATAAGTTAAAGAGCCTTCAGATGATTCCATTTCCCAGTCTTTGAGTCTTCTAGCTGAGAGCCCAGACATTATGGAGCAGAAACAATTCATCCTCCTAGTAACCTGTCTTAATGCCTGACCTGTAACAATCATGAAAGATAATACACAGTGTGACTCTTTTAAGCCATTAAGTTCTACGGTAATTTGTCATGTAATCAGAGTGACCAGAAAAATATACTCAAACATTAACAATTAGGACGAATCAAGAAATCCAGGTACATGAGGTTACCATATTTGCAAACTATATATCACAGTTATTATATTTATATTAAAATAGAGTTTACAATAGTCACATCTATTTTTTCACTAAAAGAATATAATACACTAAACACAAATGCCAGTTCTGAAGTCTGACTACCTGGGTATGGAATCTAGCTTGCCACACGCTAGTTGTATGACTTCAGAAGAATTAATTGTCATATGTTTGTCTTTTCATCTATACAACGGGGATAATAATAGTGACAGCCTCAGAGGATTATGATGAAGGTAAAGAAGATAAATATAAAGTCCTCAAAAGTTGACCAGAACACAGTAAGCACATATTAACTCACTGAATGTTAGCTCCTATTATTACATTGTTCTTTGATTTGTTCAACAATACTGTAAATTAAGTATGAATATTATTCCAACTTTATAGGTAAGGAATTGAAGCTCAAGGATGTTGAATGTTTTGCCCAGGGACATGCAGCTAATAGGCAGCAAAGCTAGACATCAAATCTGAGTTTTTTAACTCCAAATCCTATTTTAAAATGCATACTCCTGTATCTCACAATAGCCGTACTGAATGAGAATGCAAGGTGGGTCCACCAATCTAATTTGAATACCATTCTAGGAGGTTCTAATGCACAGGAAGGTTTGAAAACCACTGCACCTAGTCAATATAGAGAATATATGATTTCCGCAAAATTTAAAAATCAGTTTTTTCTTTCTGAAATCTTTACAGCATGGAAAAAACACTCTCTGCACTTTTCATATAAGTAAAATCATCCATGCTAGGCAGATTTTGCCATTAGATTCCCAAGTACATTAACACATTCATGCCCTGTGAAAAACAACAGTTCCATTATTGTGGGTTGCCTTAGTGACCATGTGAGAACAAGAAAATGAGGAGATAGGCTGCCTTGTTGCTTTTTGGCAAGGATAAACTGCCATAGGTATTTTGAATTTGTTTACTGGCTGCTCACAGAGTTACAAAAAGTTTCTTATGCCTGCTTTCCTGAAATAGGCCAAACTCACATAACCCAGTGGATTGCCAATTATTATTAGGATAAGATATTAATGAGCTCCCCCAAAGCCATATCAGGGGCACAAGTCAAAACACCTACTTCAGGTTTGATGCACATTTAGTGGCCTACACAGCTGTTCTCAAGAAATGTAGCCCATTTTGGCATACTTCCTCTGCCTTGCTCCAGCTCTCCAGTATCTTCCAGAAAGGAGCTTATACACTCATCTGGAACACCAATTTCTACAACTGGCTATCAGGGGACACCTCCAGATCACCTGGCTCTGATGGCCAGCAGGGCTCATGCTTGTGGCCCTGAGGACTGTTACTATTTGGCTTTAAAAAAACTGCTGCCAGAGTGTCTGGCTTCTACTCAGCCTGAAACTAGGTGCTGAAATCATTCCCATTGGGACACTGATAGGTCTTGGCACATTCTCAACTACTGGAAGCTCTTAAAAATATAATAGGCTGCGTGGACAAGCACAGATGTTTGAGAGATAATGAAAAGCTGGGGCAGGGCTAAACAAAAAGTTTCATCTCCTACACAAGGCCACTCCTTTAAGACTAGAAGACGTGGTTGTCTCATATATTGGATATAAGAAAGCAACGTAGAGACAAGCAAAATGAAGAAACAAAGGAATATGTCCCAAATAAGAATAAGATAAAATCTCAGGAAAAAAACTAATGAAGCTGAGATAATTTATCTGATAAGAGTTCAAAGTAGAGGTCATAAGGATACTAATAAAACTGGGGAGAAGAATGGATGAACACAATGAGAACATCAACAAAGACATGGAAAATATAAGAAAGTACCAAATATCACAGAGCTAAAGAATACAATAACTGAACTAAAAAATACACTAGATGGTTTCAACAGCAGACTGTGTGAAGCAGAAGAATCAGTCAACTCAAAGCCAAGGCAGTAGAACTCACCCAATGAGAGCAGCAAAAAGAAAAAAAAAAGAATTAAAAAAAGTGAAGATAGCCTAAAAGGCTTATGGGACAACATCAAATGAACTAACATTTGTATTATAGGTCTCCCAGAAGGAGAAGGGAAAGAGAAAGGGGCAGAAATCTTATTTGAAGAGATAATGGCTGAAAAATTCCCTAGTTAGGGAAAGAAACAGACATCAAGATGCAGGAAGCCCAGCAAAGTTGAAAACAAGATGAATCCAAAGACACCCACTCTGGGCTTCCCTGATGGCTCAGTGGTTAAGAATCCACCTGCAAATTCAGGGGACACAGGTTCGAGCCCTGGTCCAGGAAGATCCCACATGCCATGGAGCAACTAAGCCCATGTGCCACAACTACTGAGCCTGAGCACTGGAGCCCGCGATCCACAAGTACTGAAGCCCGTGCATCTAGAGCCTGTGCTCTGCAACAAGAGAAGCCACTGCAACAAGAAGCCCACATACCACAACGAAGAGTAGCCCCTGCTCACTGAAACTAGAGAAAGCCTGAGTGAAGCAATGAAGACCCAATGCAGCCAAAAATAAATAAATAAAATAAATAAATTTATAAAAAAAAAAAAGACACCCACACCAAGACACATTATAAATTAAAGACAAGGAAAGACTATTAAAAGCAACAAGAGAAAAACAACTTGTTACATACAGGGGAACCCTCATAAAGCTATCAGCAGATTTTTCAACACAAGCCCTGCAGGCCAAAGGAATCGGCAGGATATGTTCAAAGGGCTGACAGAAAAAAAAAAAAAAATCCAAACAAGAATACCCTACCCAGCAAAGTTATCATTCAGAATTGAAGGAAGGAGACACAGTTTTCCAGACAAGCAAAAGCTAAAGGAGCTTACTACCACTAAACCAACCTTACATAAATATTAAAGGGACTTCTTTAAACTAAAAAGAAAGGATGCTAATTAGTAACAAGAACACATATGAAAGAATAAATCTCATTGGAAAAGTAAACATATAATAGAGGTAGTGGACTACTTATAAAGCTAGTATAAAGGTTAAAAGACAAAAGTAGTAAAAATAACTATGATTACAATGATTATTTAAGGGATACACAAAATAAAAAGATATAAAACATAACATAAAAACATAAAACATAGGGAGGAGTAAAATTGTTGAGCTTTGGAATGGAATCAAACTTAAGTTGTTATCAACCTAAAATAGATTGTTATAGATATAAGTCGTTTATATGTAAGCCTCATGTTAACCACAAAGCAAAAACCTATAGTAAATGCACAAATGATATAAAGAAAGTAATATAAACATACCACTAAGGAAAGTCATCAAATCACAAAGGAAGAGAGCAAGAGAAAAAGAAACAGAGAGGAACTACAAAAATAGCTAAAAACAATGAACATAATGGCAATAAACACACACCTATTAATAATTACTTGAAAAGTAAATGGGGTATATTCTCCAACCAAAAGACATAAGGTGGCTGAATGGATTAAAAAATGACCCATATGTATACTGCCTACAAATGAAACACTTTAGATGTAAGGACACACACAGACTGAAAGTGAAGGGATGAAAAAGGTATCCCACACAAAGGGAAACCAAAAAGAAAGGTGGAGTAGCTAAACTTACATCAGACAGACTTTAAAACAAGGACTGTAATAAGAGACAAAGAAGGACATTACATAATAATAAAGGGGACAATCCAACAAGAGAATATAACATTTGTAAATATTTATGCATCTAGCATAGGTGTACCTAAATATATAACGCACATATTAACAGACTGAAAGGGAGAAATAGCAATATAATAATTGTAGGGGGCTTTAATACCCTACTTACATCAGTGGATAGATCACCTAGACAGAAAATCAATAAGAAAACATCAGCCTTAAATGACATGTTAGGTCAAATGGACAGATATTTACAGAACATTCCATCCAAAAAGCAACAGAATTCACATTCTTTTCAAGTGCACAGAGAAAAGTTTCCAAGGTAGATTATATGTTAGGCCACAAAGCAAGTCTTGATCAACTTAAGAGGACAGAAATCATATCAAGCATCTTTTCTGACCACAATGGTGTAACACTAGAAATTAATTACAAGAACAAAACTGGAAAATTCACAAATATGGGGAGATTAAACAACACATTACAGAACAATCGAGGGGTCAAAGAAGAAATCAAAAGAAAAATTAAAAAGAAAATCTTGAGACAAGCAAAATGGAAATGTAACATACCAAAATTTATGGGATGCAGCAAAAGCAGTTCTAAGGAGGGAATTTCATAGCAATAAATGCCTACCTTAAGGAACAAGAGAAGTCTCAAATAAACAAACTAACTTTACCTCAAGGAACATAAAAAAGAAAAGCAAATGAATAAATGAAGCCCAAAATTAGAAGAAAGGAAATAACAAAGATTAGAGAGGAAATAAATAAAATAGAGACTAAAAAGACAATAGAAAGGATAGAAAGGATCAATAAAACTAAGAGCTGCTTCTTTGAAAGATAAATAATATTGACAAACCTTTAACTAGACTCACAAAGAACAAAAGAGAGAAGACTCAAATATATAAAATATGAAAGAGGAGTTGTTACAACTGATACCACAGAAATACAAAGGAGACTATTATGAACAGTTATATGCCAACAAATTGGACAACCTAGAAGAAATGAATAAATTCCTAGAAACATGCAACCTACCAAGACTGAATCATGATGCAATAAGAAATCTGAACAGACTGATTGCTAGTAAGAACACTGAAATAGTAATCAATAGCTTTCCAACAGACAAAAGTCCAGGATCAGATGGTTTCACTGGTGAGTTCTACCAAACATCCAAAGAACTAATATTAGTGCTTCTAAAATTATTTCAAAAGCTGAAGAGGGGAGAACTCTTCCAAAAACATTTTATAAGGCCAGTATTACCCTGCTACTCAGACAAGAACACTACAAGAAAAGAAAATTATAGGTCAATATCCTTGATAAACATAATTGCAAAAATCCTCAACAAAATGTTAGCAAATTCAAGTCAACAATACATTAAAAGGATCATACACCATGATCAAGTGTTATTTATTCCAGGGATGCAAGGATGGCTCGACATCCTCAAACCAGTCAGTGTAATATACCACATTAACAAAATGAAGGATAAAAATCATATGATCATCTTGATAAATACAAAAAAGCATTTGACAAAATTCAACATTAATTTATGATAAAAACTCTCTACAAAGTGGGTATAGAGGGAACATACCTCAACATAATAAAGGCCATACATGACAAACCCATGCTAACACCATACTCAATGGTGAAATACTGAAAGCTTTTCCTCTAAGATGAAGAACAAGACAAGTATGTCCACTCTTGCCACTTTTATTCAACATAGTATTGGAAGTCCTATCCAGAGCAATTAGACTAGAAAAAGAAATAAAAGGCATCCACATTGGAAAGGAAGAAGTAATACTGTCAATATTTGCAGATAACATGATACTATATAGAGAAAACCCTGAAGGCTCCTCAAAAAACTGTTAGAACTTATAAACAAATTCAGTAAAGTTGCAGGATACAAAATAAATACATAAAAATGTGTTGTGTTCCTTTACACTAATAACAAACTATCAGAAATAGAAATTAAGAAAACAATCCCATCTACAATTATATCAGAAAGAATAAAATACCTAGGAATAAATTTAACCAAGGGGGTGAAAGACTTATATATTGAAAACTACAAGATATTAACTTAAAAAATTGAAGAAGACACAAATAAATGAAAAGATATTTCATGCTCATGAAATGGAGGAATTAATATTGTTAAAATGTCCACACTAATGAAAGTGATATATACATTCAAAGCAATCCGTATCAAAATTCCAATGATATTTTTCACAGAAATAGAGCAAACAATCCTAAAATTTGTATGAAACCTCAAAAGACCCTGAATAGCCATAACAATCTTGAGAAAGAAGAACAAAGCTGGAGATAGCATACTTCCTGATTTTAAACTATATTACAAAGCTGTAGTAATCAAAAAAGTATGGTATTGGCATAAAAACAGAGATGTAGATCAATGGAAAAAGCAGAGAGCCTAGAAATAAACTCACATGTATATTGTCTATTAATTTATAACAAAGGAGCCAAGAAAATACAATGGGGAAAGAACAGCCTCTTCAATAAATGGGGTTGGGAAAACTGGGCAGCCACATGCAAAGCAATGAAACTGAACCACTATCTCACACCATACACAAAAATAAACTCAAAGTAGATTAAAGATTTGAACATAAGACCTGAAACCATAAAACTCCTAGAAGAAAACACAGGCTGTAAGCTCCTTGACATGATCCTTGGCAATGATTTTTTTAAATCGGACAACAAAAGTAAAATAAACAAATGGGACTACATCAAACTGAAAAGCTTCTGCACAGTGAAGGAAACCAAGAAAATGAAAAGGCAACCTCCTGAATGGGAGACAATATTTGCAATTCATATACCTGATAAGGGTCTAATATCTAAAATACATAAAGAACACATACAACTCAATAGCAAATAATAATAATAATAACAACAATAATAATAAATTCTTAAATGGGCAGATTTGAATAGACACTTTTCCAAAGAAGATATTTGGATAGCCAACAGGTACAACAGGCTCAACATCACTAATCACCAGGGAAATGCAAATCAAATCCACAATGAGATATCACCTCACATTTGTTAAAATGACTATCACCAAAAAAACCAAAAAAAAATAACAAATGTTGGTGAGAATGTAGAGAAAAGGGAACCCTTGTGCACTGTTGGCAGGAAGGTAAATTGGTGCAACTGCTATAGAAAACAGTATGGAAGTTCCTCAAAAATTAAAAATAGAACTACCATACAATCCAGCAACTCCACTACTGAGCTCATAAGATATTGTAAATAATGCTGCAATGAACATGGGGGTGCAGGTATTTTTCCAGTTAGTGTTTTCATTATCTTCTATCTGAAGATATTAAAACAACCTAAGTGTCCATCAGTGGATGAATGGATAATACACATACACATACACACACATAATGTGATATTATTCAGCTGCTATAAAAAAGAATGAAATCTTGCCATTTGTGAAAACATGGATGGACCTCAAGGGCATTATGCTAAGTCAATAAGTCAGAGAAACACTGACTAAGTAAATAAGAAAGACAAACACTGATAACATATGATCATATGAAACATATGATCTCTCTTATATGTGGAATCTAAAACAACAAAAACAACACAACAAGCTCATAGATACAGAGAACAGACTAGTGGTGAACTGTATTGTTTTGTTTTTAGCTTAAATAAATTGAATAAAAATTTTAAAATATTTTTGGTGTGAAAAAAAAACACCTGTGGATTCTCAGCAGGCTTCAATCTTTCCCCATTTCTCATTAAGAACTAGTCATCTGTACAATATGCCTATGGGCACCTTTATCTCATTTTCTCTGTGAACCCTAACTTAAACTCTATTGTGTAATACATTTATGATAGCTAGTGCACTAATACATGAAACATTATTACACTGACAATGCATGCAGGGGGAGGGAAAGAAGGATGGAGGTGCTCACTGAGGGATACTTTTCAAGACTGTGTAAGAGCTATGGAAAAGGGAAGAGACAGAGGAAAAGTACAGTAGAGTAAATCTCTCCCCACTGGGAGTTGATTTATATAAAGGTCCTACACAATACAGGAAAAAAAAACTTTTTTTTTTTTGGTCTTATGACTCTTTATGAGCTCAGTGCCTTAGCATGGGATAAAAATGTGACTTTGCTGGGGGTCATGAAGAGCTTATTATTGAAATACAGAGACAGCTGATTCCATTTGTGCTGGCTTAGAGACAAAAACTCCTTGAAAGTAACCTGAAATATTACTTTAAAGTAACCTCTTAAATATTTCCATATTCTATTTAAAAGCCTGCTTTGCATGGCAATTATTTGAGTTAGTAAGATATACCATTAATTATAAAAAGTAATTACAAAACAAAATATCGATGTATCTGAAGTCCTCTGAGGTATTGCAAACAGCACATTCCCATTGATATAAATGATTCCTTTAGGTCTCATCGCGTGGGTAATCGCTTTCAAAGCAAACAGAATTGATTGCTTTATGTGAAAATGCAGAAGCACTGGATCCTAGCTCAGCCGTTTACTAAATATATACACTTTGGACAATTATTCAAATGTCCTAAACTTTCATTATCTCATCTGTGTAGCAAGGATTATGGGAGCCTCCTCTATGAAGAGATTCTGGATCTTCCTTTTATGGAATTGACCACACTTTTCTTTAAAGTCTTGCTGTAACCTACAAATACTTTCTATCAAACCACCTACCAATCTTTTTGCATCCCCACCCACGCTATACACCGTACAGCTGTACAACCAGGCCAACAGTGAACACTCAGTGCATACTTGTGTATGGATGAATAAATGAATAAGTGAGAAAAATCTTATGTAAAACACTTATGAAGTATATTCTACTACTACCATTTTACAGAAAACAAAGCTAAAGCTCCAAAAGGTTAAACAGTTTGCCTAGGATCCAGAACTAGAAGGTGGCAAAGCCAGAATTTAAACCTCAGTCTTATATCTTCTCATTCTGCCTTGCAGACTTCAACATGATGTGGTTTCCCTTCAGAAAGCTCACAGAGCATTTTATGTTTGCCTGTGGCCACTACTATATTCTTCCTTGCATTGTGAGGTGCCAGTACGTGCCTTATCTATTAACTAAATTCAAGATTCCTTAAGGACAAAAGAGCATACTACTGATCTTTGTACTTGAATTCATAATGCCTAGTTCAATAAATATTTGTGAAATTGAGAAATTTAGCTTTTTAAAGAGATCCCAGCAATCTCTCTGGATTGGTTTGACTGTGGCTCTATCTGTGGCACAGGAAAGGATTAAATGATTTTTCAACAGTAATATTATTATACCTCTTTTACAGCAAATTCAAGATCCCTCCCATTCTCTTACATCTATCATAGAACTTTATTTGGTTTCTGAACAAATATCACCTTTTTTCCTTCCACAGTCTATATATTCTATTTTATCTCATAATTTTTGCAGAATTATGAGGAACTATGAAATAGTTTCTCATAAGTTTATCCTCTGCTGAAAATCTTTTCTACATGTACCTTATAATTTGTAAGCAATCTTGAAATACAAGCTTAGAACATCTGGAAGAAACTGAGCAAGAAAGCATTACTGGGATTACTTACTTTTCAGAAGACATGTAAAAATTTTATTCTCTCCAACTGTCTGATAATATTTGTATATTTCAGATGAACTTCAAATAAACTTAATGTTTTTTGTGTGGTAGAAAAGTTGAACTGTACTATTATGACCTCTGCATATAGCATTTTAAATTTGATTTTATAGAGCCCTAAATGGTTTCCTAAGTTATTTTTAATTCATGTAAATTACCTGAATTGGAGGTCTATTAACTTTCATTAGGCTGTCTCAGGAGCTAACTGCTGGCAAAGTGCCAAGCTCCTGGAACCTGAGGGGTAGAGATAGATGTGGGACTGCCAGAACGGAGATACCAGAAATAAAGGTAAGAGCCCAGCACACTTACTCTTCTGCATTCAAATGAACAAGACTGCAATTTAACTAGTACTTTTGGCATTAAACAATCAAGATTCAAGAAAGTTTAGTGGAATGCAAGAGGTGGGTTTCCCAAGATGCCTCTATATTTAGACTATACTTTTGGTAGGACTTGGTATTACTCTAATGCTTCCTGGTTTTGCTCATCCAAATGTAGCAAAGAAACAAAAAGATGATTACACTGAGAGCGCTTATGACATTTTACAGTGCCAGGATGATGTACTATCTGCTTAGTTAAGAAGATTTACCTGCACAGTTGCTGCCTCTAGGAATCCATCACTAATGAGTTCAGGCCCATATATCATAGCTAGAAAGCATGTGACAGTTTGAGTACAATCCAAGTCCTGGCATTTCAGGATTGTACTCTAATTTCCATGAGAATGTTTCAGGGTGTGCAAGATCTTTACAGTGAAGACATAAGGACAATGGATTCTAATCAAAACAAAACAACACAAGCAATCATGCTTCGATCCACACCTACCAGAAATCTAATCTCAGGTCAGTCATTTCCAAAGGGGCCTTCTAGGAGTAAATTTTATATCTCTGAGCCTTGGTTTTACCATCTAAAAATGGATGCGATAATGCCCACCTTTAGGGCTTTTTTTAGAAGGACTAAATTAGAAAATGAATATAGTGACAAGCATAAAATAGGCCTTCAGAATATGGTATTTTTTGTTGCCTCTGTAGTTGTAAATATATCTGTACAAAGAGTTACCCATTATCACACCCTTAGAATCCCTGTGCCAGAAGAAAACATCAGAATGACGGTGAAATTATAAAATTCAATAGATTTTTGTCAAGTTTTCTCTGTTAGAAAGTAGAAAAGTGTTTATGAATTTAAGTAAAAGGAAACACATACTCTGTGCAAATGTTACTGGCTAAATTTGCCAGTAAAACATTCTCCCAAAAAAGGAAGACACAAGTAGATGAGGAGGAGTCAGGATCTATTCCGCTCATTCTGTAGATCTTCCCGAATGCAATGTGTGTTGAGTCATGCACAATAAACCTCTATAACCCTGCAAAAAGAACCATTCTAGCAAACAAAATGAACATGCTTTTTGTTGGTTTGTTTTTCTCCACTGAATGACTATATTTCCCAAAGCTTGCCCCTGTAAGTATTTTAGAAATATTTATTTCCCATGGCAATGACCAAAGATGTGTTATTCAAGTCTAACAATGCAAATGTTCCCATAAGAGAAAAGATTTCACGTGGTCTCTAAAGACAACCTTGAAATTAGTTGTGGCAGCTTTCTTTAATGTTTTCATTCACTCCTTCAAGAAATATTTATTAAGTGGTCTGTGTGAGGTAGACAATGTGAAACACAATAGTGAACAAGATAGAAACAGGGCCTGCTTTGATGAAGTGTATTCCTTTTCCTTCACATCTCACACTCTTCTTATGATGGCCTCCTACTAATTTTTTAATGATATAATTTTCTAATTCCTGAAGACATTTATATTCTTAAAATTCAAAAGACATAGCATAGCACGAAAATTTATCATGCCATTCTCTGCAAAATCACTACCACCAATAGTCTGGCATGTGTTTTTTTCACTTTTTCTAATCTCTTTCTCTCTTTCTTTCTCTCTCTCTATACATAAATTATATTTTATATAATATCTTTTTCAAAAATGGCATTATATTATAAATTTTTAAAATTTAGCATAACGACTAAGTCATAGTAGTAACTCAATATATTTCCTTTTAATAAAGTTTGCAGGCTCTGAATTAACTTGAATTTAAAACAAAAGGCAATGGGGAACAAGACTTTAGGCTTTAAAAAAGCCAAAGAGTCCTCGTAGAGTCATGAAAGGAAATTTTCCACAGAGCTGCCAGCCTTAACCTGATTATCCTCTTACCATAGGTCCTTATACCACAAATCTTAAAAGATGGACTGACTTTATCAGACAATGCTTCTTTCTTTCTTTTTCTTTCCTTCTTTCTTTCTTTAACATCTTTATTGGAGTATAATTGCTTTACAATGGTGTGTTAGTTTCTGCTTTATAACAAAGTGAATCAGCTATACATATACATATATCCCTATATCTCCTCCCTCTTGCGTCTACCTCCCACCCTCCCTACCCCACCCCTCTAGGTGGTCATAAAGCACAGAGCTGATCTCCCTATGCTACCCGGCTGCTTCCCACTAGCTATCTATTTTACATTTGGTAGTATACATATGTCCATGCCTCTCTCTCACTTCGTCCCAGCTTACCCTTCCCCCTCCCCATGTCCTCAAGTCCATTCTCTACTTCTGTGTCTTTATTCTTGTCCTGCCCCTAGGTTCTTCAGACCCATTTTTATTTTATTTTTTTTAGATTCCATATATATGTGTTAGCATACACTATTTGTTTTACTCTTTCTGACTTAATTCACTCTGTATGACAGACTCTAGGTCCATCCACCTCACTACAAATAACTCAATTTCAAATCTTTGTATGGCTGAGTAATATTCCATTGTATATATGTGCCACATCTTCTTCATCCATTCATCTGTCGATGGACACTTAGGTTGCTTCCATGTCCTGGCTATTGTAAGTAGGGCTGCAATGAACATTGTGGTACATGACTCTTTTTGAATTATGGTTTTCTCAGGGTATATGCCCAGTAGTGGGATTGCTGGGTCGTATGTTAGTTCTATTTTTAGTTTTTTAAGGAACCTCCATACTGTTCTCCATAGTGGCTGTATCAATTTACATTCCCACCAACAGTGCAAGAGGGTTCCCTTTGCTCCACACCCTCTCCAGCATTTGTTGTTCATAGATTTTTTGATGATGGCCATTCTGACTGGTGTGAGGTGATACCTCATTGTAGTTTTGATTTGCATTTCTCTAATGATTAATGATGTTGAGCATCCTTTCATGTGTTGTTGCCAATCTGTATATCTTCTTTGGAGAAATGTCTGTTTAGGTCTTCTGCCCATTTTTGGATTGGGTTGTTTGCTTTTTGATATAAAGCTGCATGAGCTGCTTGTATATTTTGGAGATTAATCCTTTGTCAGTTGCTTCATTTGCAAATATTTTCTCCCATTCTGAGGGTTGTCTCTTCAGCTTGTTTATGGCTTCCTTCGCTGTGCAAAAGCTTTTAAGTTTCATTAGGTCCCATTTGTTTATTTTTATTTCCATTTTTCTAGGAAAAAAAGGTCAAAAAAGGATCTTGCTGTGATTTATGTCATAATGTCATAGAGTGTTCTGCCTATGTTTTCCTCTAAGAATTTGAGAGTGTCTGGCCTTACATTTAGGTCTTTAATCCATTTTGAGCTTATTTTTGTGTATGGTGGTAGGGAGTGTTCTAATTTCATTCTTTTACATGTAGCTGTCCAGTTTTCCCAGCACCACTTATTGAAGAGGCTGTCTTTTCTGCCCTGTATATTCTTGTCTCCTTTATCAAAGACAAGGTGACCATATGTGTGTGGGTTTATCTCTGGGCTTTCTATCCTGTTCCATGGATCTATATTTCTGTTTTTGTGCCAGTCCCAAACTGTCTTGATTACTGAAGCTTTGTAATATAGTCTGAAGTCAGGGAGCCTGATTCCTCCAGCTCTGTTTTTCTTTCTCAAGATTGCTTTGGCTATTCGGGGTCTTTTGTGTTTCCATACAAATTGTGAAATTTTTTGTTCTAGTTCTGTGAAAAATGCCATGGTAGTTTGATAGGGATTCCATTGAATCTGTAAATTGCTTTGGGTAGTATAGTCATTTTCACAATGTTGATTCTTCCAATCCAAGAACATGGTATATCTCTCCATCTGTTTGTATCATCTTTAATTTCTTTCATCAGTGTCTTATAGTTTTCTGCATACAGGTCTTTTGTCTCCTTAGGTAGGTTTATTCCTAGATATTTTATTATTTTTGTTGCAGTGGTAAATGGGAGTGTTTTCTTAATTTCACTTTCAGATTTTTCATCATTAGTGTATAGGAATGCAAGAGATTTCTGTGCATTAATTTTGTATCCTGCTACTTTACCAAATTCATTGATTAGCTCTAGTAGTTTTCTGGTAGCATTTTTAGGATTCTCTATATATGGTATCATGTCATCTGCAAACAGTGACAGCTTTACTTCTTTTCTGACTTGGATTCCTTTAATTTCTTTTTCTTCTCTGATTGCTATGGCTAGGACTTCCAAAACTATGTTGAATAATAGTGGTGAGAGTGGGCAACCTTGTCTTCTTCCTGATCTTAGTGGAAATGGTTTCAGTTTTTCACCGTTGAGAATGATGTTGGCTGTGGGTTTGTCATATATGGTCTTTATTATGTTGAGGTAAGTTCCTTCTGTGCCTACTTTCTGGAGGGTTTTTATCATAAATGGGTGTTGAATTTAGACAATGCTTCTTAAAGAAAATTTCCAGTGATGTGATAAATCTTCCTCCATATTGCCAAGAAATGTTTAAATGGATTATTTTTCCAAGAAGGATTTTTTAAAAACCCCTTCTAGATTAATAGGAAGCTGGTTCCTTTCTGTTTGATTAAAAAAAAAAAAAAAAAAAAACTTGAAAGACAAGTCAAAGCCCAGTTTCGAAAAAAATGCCATTTTATATCAAACCATTTCTGGTTTCTCACAATTCCTCTCTAGGCCTTTACAGTGTAGGGTTATAGAGGACTGTCATTTTCAGTCCTTCTGTCTATTTTTATAAAAAGTGAAAGTGGTTATATGTAAAGAATGAAAGCCATCCTTCCTTTGAAATAAGACTAAATCATTTTTAAAAGATTTCAAGCTAAGCGTGGCTCTCAAATGCTTTTCAATCCCAAGAAATGCTCTGGCCTTCACTCATCAATACGCAAAGTGATTACATTATTTTTCTAATTCTCTTGTTATTGCTGTATCTGTTTTTCAGAAGGCAATGCTAGAATTAAAGAACTTCCTTTTAAAAATGCAATAAAATAGTAAGCTTTCTTTTAAACCAAAGTTAGAAAACTTTGTTCAGTTTCTATTTTTTATGTCCTACCATGTTGGGAGACAATTATCTACCATATGTGAAATGTAAACAGCTAGTTTTAAAACGCATCGTACAAACTTACAGACTCATAAAGACATCAGAAATGGTTGCAGCTAATCCTCCTATTTAAATAAGTGAAGAAACTCAGGGAGGAGACTAATATCTCCAATATGCCAGTTACTCTACTCAGTTTTTAATCTATTTTACCTAATTTAAGACTTACAACCAACTTGGAATCAGAGTCGTAAGTCCTAGTTTATGACTAGTCCAAAGTCACAAAGTGATTTAACTGCAGAATTGAGACTTTTGCTGGAGACTTTTGTCTTAATACATAGCTCTTTCTGCTATACCAAGCCATCTTGTACCATCGATTGATCAAAGGCTTACATGAATATAGTGACAGGCTGAAGAGAAATTATTTGGGGGACTGAACCTTATTGTCAAAGATAAGAGATTTAAGACTAGATACTATAAATGTGTTTTTTTCTGTGATAGAGACTACCTTGTTAGATATAGATTAGATAACATCCCTATTTTAGTACCATCTCAATTGCCAGAGAGAGAAGGTCTGTGACCAAACAGCTAAATGTAGCTGAATATGATGCAGCTTAACTGGCTTAAGCCTACAGCTATAAATTTCTAATGCTTTATGCTCTAGCTCAATTAAGCTCACCTAAGGCTTTAAATATTCAGCAATTTATTATGAGCAAGAATATAGCATATTCACTACCTTAAAATAATCATCCAGGTTCAAACCTAGACTTTGCCACTTCCTTGACTACTCTCTTACCTCACTTCTCTGCATCCTTGACACTTGGGTCAGAATTACTATCCTAAAGCATGTGATTAAATATATTCACCAAATATTTACTGTCAAGCCATTATAAGTAGAGAAGATCCAGATAATTAAGTTAAACAATTTTAGACTCTTAGGTCTTTCTGATAATTGACTCCATTTTTCTTCTTACTTTTTGTGAATAATTTTAAAATATAGAAATTTCATTTGTTAGATTTAAATAGGACTTTTCCCCCAAGCTTTGTGAATTACATAAACTTTAAACAGATTTTACCCACACTTTAATTACTTCACTCATAGGATGAGCTAAGAATATATTTCAGACATTCCTATTTCCAGGTTGTTCAGAATTCAGAAGTGCTGAAGTGTTTTGAAATTCCCCGGTAGAATTTAGTGCAAAAATACAAGTTAAAAATAAGTAATTGGATTGAGATTATAAATACACAGATTTAAAACGACATGGCCACAGGAGAATTTAAAAATATTTATAAATTCTACCAAACCTCCTTATTCTATTCAGGAGCAAATATTCAAAAGCAAAGGAATAGTTACACAGGAAGGAATATATCCTTGTGTAAATTTTAAAATTAGCATTCATTGGGGCAATCAAGTTAAAGTCAGTCATTCTACAGAAATATGTCTAAGAAATAAAGGGCACTGTCTGATGCATAAGACTACCTGGCATCCAGAAAATGCCTGGACAGAATCCTCTGAGATTCATGGTTAAGCCGAGCATCTACAAAAATAGAGTTGCCATTTACTGAGATGGGGAAGGTCACTCGAGCAATTTTGCATTGTTTCTGTGACAGGAGGGGACAGAGATAAGAAATGCAGTTCAGAATAAGCTGATCATATGCCGCCTGTGGAGATCCAACTGGAGATATTAAGTAGGGAGTTTAGGTAAATGAATTTGGAGCTCAAGGAATAGATCCAGGCTGGAAATAAAATTATAGGGGTTCACAGCATGCAGATAATAGTTAAATCTCTAAGACTGGATAATCTCACTTAGGGATGAGTAGAGGAGATACAGAAGAGCAAATATCCAAAGACTGATTCCTGGGACAATCTACCATCAGAAATCAGGGAGCTGAATAGTAAAAGCAAAGGAAGCTAAGAAGGGCAGGATGGTGAGAGAGTAGGAAAAGCAAGGAAGCCAGAGTGCTGGATGTCAAATGAATAAAATATTGACATTTCAAGGAAAAGCGAATGATCATCTGCGTCAAATGTTGCTGAGAGATCACAAAAGATGAGGACTGAGATTTGACTTCTGATTTAGCACTGTGGTGACCGCTGGTGACTAACTAGAACAATGTCTGTGGAGCAGTGGGAACAGAACATGACTGGAACAGGTTAAGAGTAGAATAGGAAGACAGAAACCGGAGATCAAAAGTTCAGAAAACTCTTTCAAGGCATTTTACTTTTTTTTTCTAAAAACCAACCTTTAATAAGCTCTGCCCCTGAGTGGTCAAAGTGAAAACTGGGGAGACTTTGGAGTCCACCTACTTCCTAGTTTATGTGACCTTGGGAAATTACTTAACTTCCTTGGGTTCAGTTTTCTGTAAAATGGGAAAAATGATGCAGATGAGATCAATTTATAAAGCAATGGGACAACATCAAGGCATTTTACTTTAAAGAAGAGCAGAGGCGCAGTGGTTGAGAATCTGCCTGCTAATGCAGGGGACACAGGTTCGAGCCCTGGTCTGGGAGGATCCCACATGCCGCAGAGCGGCTGGGCCCGTGAGCCACAAGTACTGAGCCTGCGTGTCTGGAGCCTGTGCTGCACAACAAGAGAGGCCGCGATAGTGAGAGGCCCACGCACCGCAATGAGGAGTGGCCCCCGCTTGCCATAACTAGAGAAAGCCCTCACACAGAAACGAAGACCCAACACAACCATAAATAAATAAATAAATATATAATTTAAAAAAAAAAAAAGAAGAAGAAGAGCAGAGAAATGGTCTGGTAAAGGGATATGTTGAGTTAAAAGATCTTTATAGTTATTTAAAGATTTATATCAGATAATATATTAAATTTTCTTTCAAATCTACTATTTCATTATTTTACAATTCATCACAAGGAGCTAAATAAGGATCAAATTAAGCTCTAATATCTGGCATTGTTTGATCTCTGATAATAACACTTTTCAAATAAAATTAAGGTAAGTTTAGGTAGTTGGCATGTAACAGTGAACTGACAATTCATTATGTAAGTCCATTAACTAAATCTACACATTATCAACAAATTTCCTTCCTCCTTTTGAAACCTAAGATTGGAAATATTCTTCACCTATTAAATTGAATATGTTAAATCTGTGGCCTTTTAATCTTCCCTATTAATATTTAAATGTTTTTCCATGAATAGATTAAGACAACCTAAATACTGAATTTTTGAGTGTGTCAATATCCACACCTAAGATATAAAATATAAGATATAATCTATTCACCATGTTTAGTCATATGTAGTAGGCAGATGTCCACATCCTAACCCCCAGAACCTATAAGTATGTTACCTCACACAGATAAAGCGCCTTTGCAAATGTGTTAAGTTTAAGGTTTTGAGATGGAAAGAGTACCCTGGATTACACAGGTGGGCTTCATTTAATCACAAGCGTCCTTATAAATGAAAAAAAGGCAGGAGAGTTAGAGTCAGAGAAGAAGATGTGATGATGGAAGTAGAGGCTAGAGTGATATGATTGCTGGCTTTGAAGATGGAAAGGAGCCACAGCCGAGGAACTCAGACAACTTCTTGAAGAGGGAAAAGGCAGGAAGCAGTCTTTTTCCTAGAGCCTCTAGAAGGAACACTGCCCTGTTAAGACTTTAATCTTAGCTCTATGAGATCCATTTCAGACCTCTGACCTATAGAACTGTAAGATAATGAATTCTATTATCGTAAGTCACTAAGTTGGTGGTAATTTGTTCTAGTTGCAATAGAAAACTAATACACCGTTAGGGATCTATATTTGTCTAGATCCCTCAATAAACTGTGAACTCCTTAAAGTCAGGCTCTGGTTTTGATCAGCCCTGTATTTCTTACAGATCTCTATAGTACCTTGCCTATAACACTTGCTCAATAAATGCTGAATTTCTTTGGAAAATTAATTAATATATAAGCACTGTATCAAAACTAGACCAGTAACTACAAAAATGTTTGTGCAGAAGGAAGCCCTAAAGGGGAAAATGATAAAATGTGGTATTTATCCTCATTGTTCTTTCAAAAAAATGAGTTTACCAACATAAATGAAAGACACATTGGAGAATTATAAATTATGTGACCTTTTCTTACTCAGGATGCTACTATAATTCCTGAATATTAGAAGAAATATGCTCTTAGATTTCCACAAGTTTTTAATATAAGTGCATTCTACGATTTGCATATTTTTAATCATGGAAGAAGTAATAAGGTAACTCAGCATTTTTTAAAACAATTTCAGCAACAGTTACTGCAATTTGTAAAATACGTTTATTGATTTTATTTTTATTTTTGGCATGATATCCAAAAAAAGAAGTTTAATAACAATTTACCTTTTTAAAAAAAGTGTTTTCTGAAAATAACTTTCCGATTATACAAAACAAAGTTTGTGACTATCTTCATAAACAATGCTGTATCCCATTTCAATCCTTCATTTCTATATTGGTCACGATAATAAATGATACTGCGATTTAGACATAGTATTAAAAATCACTGAGATCTTAACTTTTGATTTAACTCTGAAACATACTAACCTCTCCTCCCAGTGTACATAATATTGTAGTATCAAATTATAAAAAAACATAAATAGCTGAAAAATCATCTGGATGATTTTATATTTAACAAAGAATGTAAATATATTGTACTACTTTCCTGTTTGTGATTCCTTTAGACATGTTATTCAACGTTAAATCATTCTTAGCTCAGTGAAGCATTTTTCCTCAAACTAAACCTATAATGTATTAAAGTTTTCAGTTGATCTTTTTTATAATTCTTTAATGCCCCTGATATGGTACTATCTAGTTTACATATTTAGTTTTTTCACATGTCTTTTTTGCTATAGGAATAGTTAGTATACACTCCGTATAGGTATACTCAGTATATAGCTATGTATACTCAGTATACAGCTTAATATCTAGCTCAGAGTAGGTGCTTTATAATAAATCAATTACTCAGATCTCTCAGTCATAAAAACTCTTCAATGATTTATTTTTTATGACAACATTCAGTCAGATCTGACAGTCAGTACAGATTTGAGCCAATTTGGTGCCTTGAATATCTATAAAAAATAATACAAAATATGAAAATAATAATAGTCCTTAGGAATTGAAAGGTAATCTTCATCAACAAAAACTTCAATTGCTCTCAATATATTATATCTAGTAAGGCAGGAAATTTAACTATGTATATATTTCAAAAGTATTGTCAACAATCATGAAAATTGAAAATTCAGCCAGCCAGAATGCCAATTCCTCAACTAATCTCTCCTTGTGATACTAACTCTCTGAGATCATCTCCAGAATTATAAAAAGTAAGGGACACTATACTTACCTCAGAGGGATTGAGTGAGAATTAAATGAAGTAATATCTCAGACAGAGGAGCTTGAACTTGGAAGTCAGATAGACCTAAATTTAAAATCCATTATGTCACACCTCTCAAAGTCTCTGCATCCTCACCTGGAAGAGGAGGATGGCAATATCTATCTTTGAAAGTCTGTTTGGACTTTTAAAGATAAGGTATGTCGAAGTATCTGATATAAAGTAAACATTCAATGCATAGTAACTATTATTGGAAAAGTAATGACCCAGAATAAATGTTTAAAAAATATTTCCACTATTTTTTTAAATTAGAAATATTTTTGATCGTGAATCACTGTTCCCAGTTGTGTAACTGCCTAAAAGTCAATTCAGCCTTTATGTCTGTTTCCCACATATACAATAAGAATGATAATAACCAGTCCTTTGTACCTCTCAGAGTTGCTGAAAGAATCAAATGAGGCAATACAAATGAAAGCTCTTTGAAAAGTGGTGTTATTAATAGCTGTGTTAATACTCATAATAATTTAATAGCACAGATAAATCTGGCATTAATTCACAACAATGGGTCATCTTACTGAGGACATTACAATGATCTATTTTCAGGATAGAAAGTTCCCAATGAATTGGCAAGTATACAGAAGTAGACTTCTGAAAGGATGCCACAGCTGGAACATCCTCAATTCTGTGTGTTTCCAGCTATAGGAAATGCAACTATTCTACCTTGCAAAGATAATTATTACTTTATTTTAATATTCATCAATTTCTCCATGTTTTGAATATTTGCCAACTTCTTTTCTAGGAAGGGTTTTGAGCTATTTCTAAGAGAGGAGGGTTATTGTATTTTTAGCTCTATCAAATGATTATGATCATTATCTTTAAGTTTTTCAAGAGTAGAGAATCAAGCTTTAAAAAAGAAGCACAAATTTTAAGATAAAGTGTTTCATTGTTTAATGGCATACTTCAACATTTACCTTAAGACAACAGAAACTTCTGTATCAGTGCCTTTTACTTGTTTTAAAGATGATTTATTTCAGACAGTTCAGATCTTAAGAGAATTACAGTATAAAAATTATTCAAAGCAAATTTTCAAAAAGACATCATTTTAAAAGTAATAATCCCAGCTGGTTAAATGAAGGACACCAAAAAAATTTGAGTATTTTCTGTACCCTGATAGCATACTGGCCCAATTGTACATAAAATATTGATATTTACTTCTTTTCCTTGCCACTTAAAAATCAAACTGACTTTCTTTTATACAACTTTGTATTTTAACACATTCTATTAATTATCAACATGTATTGTGTACATAGAATGCACACAGCATACCATGTACAGTGAACCTAATTTATGTAATGTTTCTATGTGCATACTTTTTGGAATTCTTAAAATTGTTAATGTTTGCTGACTTTAGTAGGCCAAGTGAGTAATAAAATCAAGATTAAAAAGCAGTGTCCTTATTGAGTACATAGTGATGAATAATCCAAACATTAGCCAAACTGTCAAGCATTTAAATTACTATTGTAAAAAGAAATCTCCCAATCTCTCTTCTTTTTAACTGTATAAATGTTGTATTAGTTTGCCAGGGCTACTATAACAAAATAAGAAAATGGGTGGCTTAAACAACAGATATTTATTTTCTCAAAGTTCTGGAGGCTAGAAGTCCAAGATCAAGGTGTCAGTAGGTCTGGTTTCTTGTGAGGCCTTTCTCCTTAGCTTGCGGATGGCTGCCTTCCTGCTGTGTCCTCACATCGTCTTTCCTCTATACATGCACATACCTGTGTCCATCCATATGCCCTCTTCTTAGTAAAAAAAAAAAAAAAACAGTCATACTGGATATGGGCCCACCCAAATGACCTCATTTTACCTTAACTACTTCTTGCATTTCCAAATACACTCACATTCTGACATACTGAGGGTTAGGACTCCAGCATGTTAATGTATATAAAGGATAGAGTAAAGGATCATTTAGTAACTTTGTTTTGGATAATTTTTGGAAAATTGGAATAAGGTTTAATTATAACCATCTTCCCCCAAATGTTGAACAGTCAAAAATGTTCAATGGTTTTGTAAAAATCCCACAAGGAAAATCCTGTAGGAATATTTATCAAATTCCCACAAAAGGAGACAAAGCAGGAGCTCCTAAGATTAAATGTAAAAGGTGGGGATGATGGAAAATCACACAGAAAACAGTAAATGGTTTAACTACATACAATAAAAATTTTTCATATGCAAGAATTTGAGAAGCAAAATGGTGGACAATATTGGTTATAATGGACCATTATTTGTTGCAAAAGCTTATACAGATAATAAAAATCCTTATCTTCAGAGTTGAAAGAAGTAATGATAGGACTGAATAAAGAAAACTAAACAAAATTAAAGACAATCTACAGAATGGGAGAAAATATTTGCAAATGATGTGACCAACAAGGGATTAATCTCCAAAAAATACAAACAGCTCATACACCTCAGTATCAAAAAAAAAAACAACCCAATCAAAAAAATGGACAGAAGATCTAAATAGACATTTCTCTAAAGAAGACACACAGATGGCCAATAGGCACACAAAAAGATGCTCAACATTGCTAATTATTAGAAAAATGCAAATCAAAACAACAATGAATAGTTTTAACCAGTCAGAATGGTGATGGTTTTAACCATCATCAAAACGTCTACAAATAATAAATGCCGGAGAGGATGTGGAGAAAAGGGAATCCTCCTACACTGTTGGTGGGAATGTAAATTGGTACAGCCACTATGGAGAACAGTATTGAGGTTCTTTAAAAAATTAAAAACAGAGCTACCATATGATCCTGCAATCCCACTCCTGGGCATATATCTGGAGAAAACTATGATTCAAAAAGATACGTGCACCCCAATGTTCATTGCAGCACCATTTACAATAGCCAAGACATGGAATCAACCTAAACGTCTGTCAACATATGAATGGATAAAGAAGACGTGGTATGTACATACAATGGAATGTTACTCAGCCATAAAAAAGAATGAAATAATGCCATTTGCAGCAACATGGATAGACCTAGAGATGATCATACTAAGTGAAGTAAGTCAGACAGAGAAAGACAAATATCATATGATATCGCTTATTTGTGGAATCTTAAAAAAAAAAAAAAGCGATACAAATGAATTTATATACAAAACAGAAAGAGTCTCACAGACATAGAAAACAAATTTGCATTACCAAAGGAGAAAGTGGGAGGGATAAATTAGGAGTTTGGGATTAACAGATACACACTACTACATATAAAATAGATAACCAACAGGGACCTACTGTATAGCACAGGGAACTATAACCTATAAGGAAAAGAATCTGAAAAAGAATATATATATATATACATATATTATATATATTCTATTACATATATTATATATATAATATACATATAACTGAATCACTTTGCTATACACCTGAAACTAATACAACATTGTAAATCAACTATACTCCAATAAAATTTTTTTTAATTTAAAAAAAATAAGAAAAATGTAAAAAAGCATTTAACAAACATGTGAAGCAAAGCAGAATAACATTCAATATCACTTGCGATCAAAGATTTGTGTATATGTGTGTTTAAAAGCCTTGCAAATGGCTCGAATCCATTACTGCTAACTGGTAAAGAAACTGCGTGAGTTGAATCAACTCCAACTTTGTGTCTGAAGCCACAGAATTCTTGGTAATCTTTCCTCCAAGAATTCTGCTTCCTGAAAGTGGAAGCAACAAGGGGTTGGGACTATTTTGCAAAGATTGGTCATACCATTGTAATGGGTAATGGAAAACCAGCCCAGCCTATGCAGGACACCTGTTTGGGGAGGGGCAGGGCGGGGGTGGGGACAGTGGGCTAGAAGGGCACCTTCCAATGCACAAGCTGCCCAGGACCCTGGCTCCTTCTGGTAAGTCACAGCACCAGCAGAATGAATGCTGATCACCTCTCTTTGCTTGCATGTTGGAATGCCTACCCATGTGCGAGGTGGGAAGCTCCACTCCAAGAAAATGCACAGGCACACTCCTTGCTACTCAGGGGGCAAACTACCAGCTTAAAAGTGAGAGCCTCAGAAGAGAAGTGTGGCATTACCTAAGAGCTTGTTAGACATGCAAATTCACGGGCCCAATGTACTGAATCAGAATCAGTGGAGAAGGGGCCTAAGAAATTGTGTTTTAGCAAGTTCCCAAAGTGATTCTTACACACATTAAAGTTTGAGAACAAATGATGCAAAAGAAACGCAAAGCTGATTGACCCTGCATTTCTGCCCCCTGTGCATGAGGGCCTGACTCTCACCATCAAAGCAAAAGTGTTAGCAGTTTCAAAACGGTAGAAACTGAGGAAAAAACAAAAATAAATCCACCACTTATCAGCCATTTAGCCACCTCTCACATCAAGACATGAATGAATAGTCCATCTTTTATAAATCTGCTTAGTTTTGGGTGAGCAAATATCTTTATGCCATTGGAGAAAATAAGGAATTCATTTATTTAGTAGAATGGCACTACAAACTCACGTTTGCATCAAAATAATCAAACCACTATCCATCAAGATACAGAAAAAAAAAAAAGTGCAGAGATTTAAGGATATTTGCTTCCCTTTAACTTTAGTAGCAGAAGCAGGATTATTCTCATGCTCCTGACAATACTTATGCAACAGGATGCTGGGGGGTCTGGGGACCTGATGCATGGACCTTCCAGAACTCCTCAAGTTGTACCATCTTCTCAGCTAGGTAAGAAAAAAATGCTCGCTGTTTCAAACTACTCCTTCATGAGGGTTGGGGAGGGAGGGAGAGGGGGAGGTTGGAGTGGTGTCAGCAATATCAGTTCTTAGGGTGGAAGCTCTGAACCTAGGATCTGGAAATAGTGGCGTAACCAAGCTGAGGCTGGCATGGGCAGTGATGGGCCTGAATGCATCACATCTCCGCCTACTTTTCCAAGGTCCTACTTAGACTCCTCTCACAAAGGGATGCCCAGGGTCTACATGCAGCATACTGGAGTTAGGAAACTGCAAAAAGTTGTGGAAAGATGAGAGGTTGGAAGGAAGCCAGGTACGACCAGGTATTTTCCCCGTGGCTCCCTCCACGTGCACATTTTACAAGACCTTCACCTCGGGCACGATGCTCCCGGTGCCTCGACGCCAGGCTCAGGAGCCTACTCTTCGCCAGGTGTTGTACATCCGGCCATCCGAAGACGGTGATTTCGACTAAGTTCCGGGCCTTAACTGTGTCCACCGTCAACGGGGCCAGGCTCATCCACTCCATTTTCGGAACTATGACTCGGTCTGGGCCGAAGAGCAAGTCAGCCAGCCATGCCTCCAGGTAAAACAACACTGGGTTTCTCAGTTCCTGCACAGGAAACCACCGTGGCCGGGTGCGAATCCATGGTGGCAGAAGTGGTAACCCCAGCAGCCCATCTCCTCTGGTGGGCATCGTCCTTCCGTACCCGCGGGCCCCAGTGGCACCTGCGTCCATTGTCAGGCTCCAACCAGCAGCCCGGGAGAGAGGTCATGATGAGCAGCCTCGTGGGACTTGGGGAAGTGCGTAGCCCGGGCCTTTTAAGGTTTCCGGCTGGGCCCGCCCCTCTCCGAATCTCTTCTTATGGTCAAATGTGGTTTTGTATCTACACTCCTTGAGTATATGTGTATATAACGTCCATGCTTTTGCTTTAGACCATTTGAAAACTTTTTTGTTGTTTGACCACTAAAGGCTGAAAGGAGTCCCACGTAGGCTTTCACCCTTCAGCTATTAAATGCTGTCAGCATTAAATCCTGTCACTTGATCCCTGCTTCAGCCTATTCTCACCCCTGAGCGATTTCTGGCATCACAGTATTATCGGAAGTGATACCTGTGGTGGTACAGGTGACTGGAATATCACTCCAAAGTAATGAGCTAACTCAATTCTATCGAAATAGTATTCTAAAAACCGTGACTCAGTCCAGTTTAACAATTATTTTTGGATGCCAAACACTGCCATCCAACAAGCAATACTGAGATAGCAGGGTTGTTATCAAATATATAGAACATGGTCATTATTCTCAATCATGCACCCCAGTGTATTTGGAGGAGTCTTACATTTAAATAGACAATTTCAAAAATAGTGAGATAATACTAAGAAGCTGGGTATGGCAGCATGCTGTGGGAGCAAGTGATAGAAAACCCAGTTCAGACAAAGGCATCAAGAATGACTTCATGATGATGAATCAGTGGGGCAGACCTGAAGGATAAGTAAGAGCTATTAGATGTCAGTTCACTACAATATGTAATAAGCAATTTATTTAATTATGTATATCTTTTTTTTCTGAAAAGGAAATAATATTGGTAATGTACAGCTTACTTGGAAAATATTGACAAAAAATAATGGGAATTCTTTATGAGGGTATCACTGTAAATATTTAGTTTCATATGTTTGATTTTCAGTTTTTTGCCTCTAGTCTTAACTCAATATACAAGGAATATATTTGGATATATATTCACTGTGCGTCCTGTGAGCAATGTCTAGATTTAGTAATGTTTTGGTCTTTCCTAGTCCCCTTTTTTAATATTTATTCATCCACTTCGTTTCTTCTCCTGAAGCATTTAAATCATTTTATTCAGCTGCTAAATTTTCAGATGATCTCCAATGCTAACAGTGATGGAGGTATTGCTTTCTATTACTACTTAATGGCCTTGGGGCATCAGTATTTTTGACAGTTAACTATTGGGTATTGATGGGTGTGTGTGTGTGTGTGTGTGTGTGTGTGTATAAGATTTTTAGGATTAAGAATTGAACTTGTAACCTCTTGATGCCAATAGTTACTACATGATGGTCCTGACATCATTTCCTTCACCTGAGTACTCCAAATGTCAATGTCAATTGTCAATGAAAAACAATGTTAGCTGTAAAGTGACAGTTGGGTCTTTTATAGTCTCTATCACAATCAGCAAAAGTAAATAATGCTAAACATCCCATTCATAAACTAGGGTTATATAAAGTTCATGTCTTTTATTTCAATCCAGGCTTTAAATATCTTCTGCTGATTGGCAATAGTAATACTCCTTTTCCAAGAAGTGAAATTGTTCTTTAAAATTCCTGGCTTCTTGTCTGTTGAGGGAGTTTAAGTCCCAAATTATTTAATGCAGAATTAGTAACCTCAAACTTTGCTGATCCAGCTTCCTCTTAACCTTTCCATTAAACTGTCTGATGTGGAAAATCAATAGCTGCAGTTACATAATCTGTAGCCTTTCATGAGAGGGAAGATGGTGCAATTATGACTAAGCCAGATATATAATTATTTCTTTATATCCTAACTAAAGTTAGAAAGCTAAACTTGGAATATTGCTTTAAAAATTGCATTGCTCCTAAAACACTTTCAAGACTTTCAAATCAGAAGGCCTTCCCACTAATTAATCTTCAGATTGCCATTATAATGTGTTAGCAGGGAGAAGGTAGCACTTTCAGTGGAATCTTTGCTTTGAAATTTCATACCTTTTATAGTTAGTGATAGGAGAAACCCTGAAAAGAATAAATGAAAGTGAAATTTTACTTTGTAGCTCTTTCACTTTTAGCTTCAGCTCCTTTCCTGTTTTTGGTACTCTACTCTCTCAAAGCTATTGCTCTCAGACAGCTTACAACTAACCCCTTTTAAAGTTTAATTTACAATGACTTTCTAAAAGGTACTTGCATTTTAGCAGATCTTGAAGATCTAATAAATATTTAATGCAGGAAATCTGAATTATCACGGAAGGTAGCAGGTAAGAGATTGTGGGTAGAGGGTAGCATCTGGATTTACTTTAAATTATACCACATCTGAAAATACAAGGTTTGATGTACCTCAACTGTATAGTTATTTCTTTTTCACTGTAGGCATCCCCATGGCTTTCTCAACCTCTGCGCTAAATTCCTTTAGCCAACAGATTCATCTCTGCTGCATTGCTTCAGTAAGTAAGAGTGTAGACCATGAAATCTGATAGATATGAGTTCAAACCCCAAGTCCTCCATTAAGAAATTCTGCCTTTGGGCATTTTGTTTTACATCTCTAAACCTCAACTTCCTCATCTTTGAAGCAAGGATAGTTGTAAAACTTACTTTCTAGGGTTGTTGTAAAGATTAAATGAGTGGTACCTGGGGCTCAGACATGCTGAAGACCCTCTGAGAAGCCATGCTGAATGCGCCTCAATCTGCTTACACAAGGGATGGAGACAGGAGTATTTATCCCTTGGCTTAGGTCTCCCATTAGGTAAGATTTGCAGTGTTAAACTCCTTGCATTTCCAGATTTGCACATATATAAGTCCAAATGTCAGAGTGGGTTCCCGTAGACATTCCAAAGGAGTAGAGAAGCCCCAAGGCAGGAAAACCATAAAAGTCATGTGATCCAGCCTAGAAAACGTGCTGTCAGGTTATATGTGCACAGTCCATTACCAGAGCAATAACTAGAGTAAATATATGGGCCAAGAGAATATCAAGCGAACCAAGGGGTGTTCAGTAAATCCCCTTTCTCTTCTGGCTGAGGGCCTGTCATGCCTCATTGCCAAAGCTTCACTACTGGTGATATTTTTAATATTAATAACATACATTCAATATGAAAATAACAATACAACGTGCACTTTTAAATAAAACATCTTTTGAAATTATCTAGATAAGGTTAGAGATTCAAAATATGGAAGAGAGTTCAAGGAAGCAACCTGAAATTGTACAGTTCAGTGTAGTGTGAAGACTCAAATAAATCTCTAGAGACTCAAATTAAAATCTTCCCTTGGCAACTCACAGACTGCTGCTTTTGCGTTGGCTCCTTAATCTGATTTAGCCTGGATTTACTGTTAAGAATTGGGCAATTACAGTCTTCTTCTTCTTTTTTTTTTTTTTTACATTAGCTACTCAAAACAGTAACTGTCTGTATCTCATCACTCACTGTCTTTTTACAATAAGTGCTCAATTAGTATTTGGTACCCACTTGACAACCTTGGAGGACTATTGTGAGGTTAAAATTGGGTAACTAGTGTAAAAATAAACCTCACAGCGTATTAATTTCACTTTTCCTTCCATTGTATTATAGTTAAGTAGGTAGACATACCAACAGAGTCCTTAAAGTAAATCGTTTTTCTCCCTACCAATGGCTAATAACACATCCACATAATTCCAGTCATTTATCTGTTTCACCACAGAGCCTGAATTTGCCAGGAGGTCTCAACTCATAGTTCCAGATTTGAGTGCTGGTCTTCTGGTATTGATGCGCCTGCGTTATTTTTTTCTCCATTTAAATTAAAAATCCCATTCTAATACGCTTCTACCCTTTCCTCCTATAATATATTCTATTGCTATTTACCAAATATAACTCTATGTATTTCAAGTTGCAGTAGATTATGCCTTCGGCCTGCTTATATAATATGTTCTATTGCTATTTACCAAATATAACTTTATATATTTTAAGTTGCAGGAGATTTATGCCTTCACCCTGCCAGATATTTGCTTCTGTTTCGTTCAAAGAATACCCACTGAGCTCCTGAGTAAATCATTGACTAGATTTATAATGCCTCTACTCACAGGGCAGCTATGCATGAAGTAATAACGAGATTCATAAAATATTACCATTATGAGTTGCTATGCCATTGTATTGTTTTCCTTTCAAATATTTTGACACCACAATGTCAATAGCTCTATAGTGTGAACATTATTTTTACATTATAGGTACTCAATCAACTGTAGAGTTGAAGCTTCTTTGAGACAAGGGATAAGAAAAAAACAACATTATGCAACAAGATCAGATATGGTCTTCCTCAAAAATGCTATTCTCTCATGATGCAAAGGACCTCACTGGATGATTCTATATTTTACCTGGACATCAGGTCTGTCTTTAAAGACATCTATCTAGCTCAGAGGATCGTAACAGTTTCCAAACTAATATATATCCTTTTTATTATAAATCTTTTAATGACCCCAAAGCAATTTTTTGAGAAAAATAACCTATCAACCTACACACAAAATAACAATCTACCAATACTTGAATTTAAAAACTTATGACTTCGTGCAGCCACTATGGAGAACTGTATGGAGGTTCCTTAAAAAACTAAAAATAGAGTTACCATATGATACAACAGTCTCATTCTTGGGCGTATATCCAGAAAAAATGAAAACTCCAATTTGAACAGATACATGCACCCCAATGTTCACAGCAGCACTCTTTACAACAGCCAGGACATGGAAGCAACCTAAATGTCCATTGACAGAGGAATGGATAAAAGAAGATGTGGCGTGTATATATATATATATATTTTTTCATGTCCTAAACCCTAGAACCTGTTAATGCTGCCTTATTTAGAAAAAGGATATTTGCAGATATAATTAAGGATCTTAGATGATATAGATATATAGATATATGATGGAATATTACTCAGCCATTAGAAAGAAAGAAATAATGCCATTTGCAGCAACATGGATGGACCTAAAGATTGTCATACTAAATGAAGTCAGACAGAGAAAGACAAATATCATGATATCACTTATATGTGGAATCTAAAAAAATGATACAAATGAACTTATTTACAAAACAGAAATAGACTCACAGACATAGAAAACAAACTTATGGTTACCAAAGGGGAAAGAGGGGGGAGGGATAAATTAGGAGTCTGGGATTAACAGACACACACTACTACAGATAAAGCAGATAAATAATAAGGACATACTGTATAGTACAGAGCACTATATATTCAATATCTTGTAATAAGCTATAATGGAAAGGAATCTGAAGGTGTTGCTATACACTTGTGTTGATTTACACAACATTGTAAATCAACTATACTTCAATTAAAAAATTAAAACTAAAACAAAATTAAAAAAATTAAAAAAAACATAACTGTAATATAATTGAGACATATAAGACAACAGTAATGAAATGATGCCTTTCAATATTAAAAGACATAGTTAAGTAACCAGATGCTTTAACCTACATATGTAATGATCATAAGTGTTGAGAGTTACAAATGAAGGTTAATCAAGAGTGTAGTATGGACAACTCACATATCCTTATCAACAAAACACACTGGATTAACTAGCAGGCAATTTAAAAAATGGTGAAAAATCTTGGTAAAGTTCCAAACCAAACAAAATACATTCTTCTTTCAATTTACATGGTGAATATATTACTGGAAAACTCAGTTTATATTAAAAGCATGCCAAAACATTTTCCAGTTATACAAAAATAATGCTATTTCTAGGATCACATAATTACAACCATGATTTTTGCCTATATTAATACCTATTAAACATTTGGAATGTCTTGAGGGCTCCAGAATTTTTTTTTTTAAATTAAGGAGTGTCCTTCGATCTGAAAGACCTGTGGCCTATTGTTGGCTAGCCACTTAAAGCCATCAGAATTTCTGAGTGGGTTCCCACAGATGTCCCACAGGTGAAAGCAAAGAAGCCCCGGGGCAGGAAGTGAGAGACACCTTGTACAGCTGAATGGAGGCAGCAGATCCACAGCAATGGCTGAAGAAAAAAGTAGGCAGAGCAGAAAGAGGGCACAGAATTTGTCTGATATACTCCTATTTTAGTTCCCAGTGCTGCTGTAACAAATTACCACAAACTTGGTGGCTCAAAATAACAAAAATGTATTCTCTCACAGTTCCAGAAGCCAAAAGTCTGAAATCAAGGTATGAACAATCCTCTGAAACCTCTAGAGGAAACCCAATTTCTTGGCTCTTCCAGCTTCAAGTGGCTCCAGGCAGTCCTTGGCTTGTTGCTGCATCACTCAGATCTCTGCTTCTGTGGTCACACTGCCTCCTCTTCTCTGTCTGTCTCCTTATTAGGACACTTGTCATTGGATTTAAGGCCCACCTGGATAATCCAGGATGATCTCATCTAAGATCCTTAACTTAATTAAATCTGCAAATATCCTTTTTCCAAATAAGGCAGCATTAACAGGTTCTAGGATTTAGGACATGAACATATCTTGGGTATATTCATTCAACTCGCTACAACCTTTTTCCATTCCAGGCTGCTGTTCTGTCATGCCTCATTGTGTCAACCAAAAACACTTCTACAGATATCCAAAACACATTCATGTGTGCAGTATTACGCCACTGAGAACCACCTAGGCTGGCTAGTTTTCCCGTGTATGACTTCTTCTAACAAAAGGAGGAAAGCTATTCAAGAGCACATTTCATTACTTTCTCCCACTATTTACTGATGTAGACTGGACTGCTTTTCATAATGTCAGCCTTGACTGTTTTAGTTACAGATGTTCTTCTAGTGCTAATACATGGCACAATCAAGAAAAACAAGGCGGTTGAGAAAGGATTGGATTTTGCCTATTGAGTCCTGGTCAAATCACTTAAACTAAGACTCATTTTTCTGCATCTGTAAAATGAGGATTAAAGTTTTTCCCTCACAGTCATGTGCAATGATTAAATTAAATTATGCAGACAAATCCATTTTTAACATGTAGAAGACAATGTAAAAATAAATGAATTTGAGTGTTAGATTTTGAATCATATCTCCATATTTGGTGGGGAAAGCAAATTCTAAGTAGACTGATTTTGCAAATATTAAATATTATATTTCCATCTAACATTTTTTCACAATTAATATATTCTAGGACTGCATATAGATAAAGCAACAATGTGTCAGTGGAGGTTGATAGGTATATAGAAAATTTCCTTTGACATGGACAAAAACTATGAATTGTTTAGTACAACTTCTAAGTGTTTCCTAAGAAAATGGAACTTTCAAAAGATCCTAAGGATCTTCTTTTTACAAAAATAAGCTTCTGAGCTTAAAACAGGTAACCACAAAATGTCCCAGATTTAACAGGGACTTTTGTCCCTTTTCATTAGAAGTTAGCCTTAGGGTAGACAATGGTACAAGTTCCAAAAAAGCTTTGACACTGCAGTAATGTAAATGATATGTAAGAAAAACTATAAAATGAATATTTAGAAATGTGTTATTTGGAACCCACCTGGAGACCCACCTTTGCTAGCCCTACTGGGTAGGCTGGGTCACTTACTGCAATTCTGCTCATTAAAACCACAGGAACTACTATCAAAGTCAGAGTGACCTAGGTTATTTCCTTCCATAGTCTGCACAGGTAAGATCAAGTAATGTCAAGCAGTCAGCAGGAGTAAGGCAAATTCTAAAACCAGAATTTCACTGTCTGCATTTAATACCACCTGGTCAGAGAATGGCATTTGTCATCACAATGATTTTGCATTTAGGACATACAGAAATAGTGCTAATAATTGACCCTAATAACTGATGTGTGATTGGTACATGTGATTGTGGGCAGATGTATTTTAACTATATTATCTGCAGAGATTAAAAAAAAACCCTTAAAATTCTTCTGACATTTCCCCTTTCACTGTATTTAAGTGATTGTCTAAACATCTCAATCAGCTTATAATTTTATCTGTATCCCATGGCAAAATAAAAAAAAAACACTAAAAGCTTCAACCGCTTTTATAAAAAATACTAAAAGCTTCAATTGCTATTATAATGGAAACCTAGTTCAAATTCACATGTCAAATAGTCACATTTATCTTTTAGCTCAATTTTAATTCTTTTTTATTTGTCAAAGATAATTGTTAGAAAAGTGAACATTTTTATTCAAAATGAAGAGCTTAAAATATGAGAAATGTAAAATGCGAATATGAAAAATAATGAATATTCCACTAAAAGACCTTTACTAGTTTAGTTTAAAAACAACATATACATATTTATGCATGCATGTCTGCATATGTGTGTATATATGTATCATATATGTCATATTCTAAATCTATGTGTATATATGGTTCATATGTATATGTATGTCATATTCAAAATCTGGTCACTGATGGTGGTGAAGATCATTGTAAGTCAAGTGAGTGAGTCTAGCTGTCAGATTTCCAAATGACTGAAGTAGATTTCCATTTCTTCCGTCAAAAGCTTAGTTTTTGTCAAGAGTACTGGGTAATCTCCACCTACAAGTTGCCGTTGCTTAGGGTAAGAGATTCATTCCTGCTCTAGTTTTGTGGGACCTGGAAAATGTGAGGTTTTTCCATGGTTTTATTGTTTTCTTTTAAAATATGGCAGGAATCACTTATAATCATTGGAAGATTATTAGACTAGAATCAAAGGATTCTACGTCCTAGACCGAGCTTTCCATTTAGTATTATCTTTTTCATTACGGAAAACTATTTAAGCTCATTGGGCCTCAGTTTTCTTACATGTATAATGAAGGCACTAAAATAGATTATCTCTAAGATGATGTACTTGGTAATATAAGACACATGAGATAAAATATGAGAGCACTTACTAAGCAATGCACAGTTGGAAATATTGAAACCTATCACTTGTATTCAGATATTTGAATTTTCTCATGATTGCTAGGCCTTTAATTAAAATTGGGTCCATGTCATTTATTAACGTATGTTTGTTTCAATTAAATAATTTAGCAATGATGTAAGAAATAAGAGATATTTTACAAGTGTATTTAACACAAAAGTGTTAAGAGGAACTGTGGCTATAAAAGTCATTTCTCTAAGAGAGCCCAGACCCTGTTTTCTGTGGAATAAATTTACCAGTCAAGGAGACACCTCCAATTTACAGGGGAGAAGAGAGCTATTCCTCCCCTGGCTCCTCAAGAAGAAGGCATTCTAAATCCATTCTTATTCCCACTCTGCTTAGAAAATGGAAGAGAGGTGGAAGTATACGTTTTCCCTTGATCCTTACTGATTACTATTGATTTAAACAGATAGTAAAGGGAAAAGAAGCCCATACATAGTTAATATTTATGATGAGAATAGATCATTCCCTGGTTGTAATGCTAAGAATTATGTTCTTCTGCTCCAAGTCAGGGGCAGATTATATTTCGTTCTGAATTATTCATTAAATCTTAAAGGTAACTTTTAGCCAATTGTTGAGTGTTCTCACAGATCCTGGCTGCTGCCAGTAACTATCTTCAAAACATTGACTGCAGCTGTGATTTCAGGCAATAATGGCCAATCACAATTCTGAAAGCAGGTGATCACAGCTTCTACAGTGCCTCCTCCTTGTGACACAGTCAATGCCATTTCCAGAGGCTTTATTTACTCCCTAGAAACAGGCTATTAGCTTGATGATCACTCCCCACTGAGAAATTTACTTTACAACTTTCTTAAGTCTGCAGGGGAACCCTTACAGAGCAAATTGTAGGTTTCCCCCAAGAAGTAAATAGATCTAAAATAAAATAACTCTTTTAGCAATACAACACCTGCAGGAGTTAACAGTTTCCCATACCCAGTCTGGTTACATTTGGCCTGAGTCCATCACTGCGTGTATCTTAAGTGATATTCTTATTTAATGGCTGCTTTAATGAGATTTTGATGTTCTGGGAAGTTTAGCTGGAATCATTTGCAGTCAATTGCAATCCAGTGAATGTCTGGCTACCTTCAGACTACTCTCAATGTTTAAAAACCTGGGGAGATTTTGCTCCTTGGTTGCATTAGAGTGTTACAATCTGGAAGGAGACTTGCACCATGAGTGGAAGAATGTGCTCAGAGAGTAACAGTAGCTGAATGAAGTCTTACTAGTGAAAAATAAAAACTCTCAAATATGCAAAATACGTGATATGACGCATGAACACTCATCCAATCCCTTGTCGCCATAACCTGACGACAAAAACTTTTTTTGGAAATCATTGGAAAGGTTCCTTTTACCTTATCATAGCACAAGAATTGTTAACAAATACCTCCTCAGGCCTCCTCACTTTTTACATTTTTTTATGTCTAAAATCTACACGTTTGTCTGTGTCCACACACTGACAGTGAGTTATTGGAGACATTGGCTGGATGGTGGTAGTGGTGGTTGGGGAGATTGTGAAGAGTAGAGTTAAACAGGTGGGAGGAGAATTGATATCAGCAGTTTTATTTTTCCTGGATGGCTGATTTCTAATAGTAAGTTATTTTCAGGAATAGGGAGAAAGTTACTTTCCTTGACTTGTTTGCTGTCAAATTTCAATTTTCCAAAAAGGAAATATCTCTGAAAAAGAGTCATTTGTCACCATTGAATTGCATTGCTGGCCAATAGCTTTTAGCAATTCTGTTCACAGCTTAGTGTAATGCAGTTTTCATGTATGTATCAACCATTTATTCAAGTACTAAAACAGATTTACCTTTCCTCCACATATTAAAGGATGAACAATATATTCCAAGTTACTTAAAAATTAGATATTGGAAATTCAGTCTCATCCCCTTTCTAGAGAATTGTGGACCACATGATAGGCTAGGACTTGTAGCCAGCAGCTGCATCTTTAGAAATGAAGAATGGAATGTCCCTTTCTTCTTTCATCCTGCTAAATGTTACAAATAACTTCTGACTGGTTCCTAAAATAAAGTCAAAATTTTTTTTCTCCTGCTTGACATGATTAGTTTTGATGCTCTGTTCCAATCTACTCTGACCATATCCTCTCCCATCTTGAATCACTCAAGAATATTTTCTTAACTTCTTCCATTTATATTTTGATGATCCTAAATAGTTCCTTCAGGTAAATGTGTGATGGCGGACTATACAACATAAAGAACTATAGCTTCACAACTATAATGATGACTGAATCAACAGAAAAAAATACTCAACAGTTGCTCATATTCTCTAGTGAATAAAAGTTGTTATAGAAAACGAAAGGTTTGAAAAATGTTGATTTTATTGTAATAAAGGAAATATCTTGTTCATGTATCCAGAGCCCTCTGAATAATGAAGGAATTTAAATCCAGAAAAATAGTTAAGTGTAGTTATGTCTACAGCACATTGATAAATAAAATACAATCATATTTGTTTACTGTAATCAGAGAATCATTAAAAATAACTAGAAATAATTTATTGTGATACATAAGAATTACTATTATGAAAATCCTTTTATCTATTTAAAATATTATTATATTTTGTTTCAAAGAGGTTTTCAAGTACTAAATTCCCTTAGGAAAGGCATGTATCAAAATATACAAAAGTATAAATTTGCAAAATAGTTTCAAGAATTGTTTTTCTTTGATAAGAAATGAGAGAATTCATAGATTTTAACAGAAGCTGTAAGCAAGAAGTTCTTAAGCATCACTAATAATAAAGCATAAAATAGCAAAAGTAAGAAAACTATATTTTGTTTAGCCTTTGTAAAGTCAATATTATCAGCCTCATCAACTCAACAGTTAACATCATGCACTGACCACAATCCCTGCCTATTTTTGGCCTCACGTTCTTTAGCTCCATGACTACAGCAACCCCCATTTCCAATCTATTTCAGCCATATTAAACCTATTATCTCAGGCAGAACGATATCTAATTAACCTTTGTACATCCAAGAGCTTATCACAGTGGCATCTATTTGGCACTTAAATATTTCTGAAGGAATGAAATCCCTCTCTTAACACAGTGTTTCATCCTCTCATACCAATTAACTCTGTCTTTGTCCTTCTTGTGAAGTCCAGACCCTTGATTATTCCCTGTGCTTCCAACTAGCTATTTTCTTGAAGGCTTCTCTTCTTTTCCACCCCACACTAGACTCAGATGTCAGTCATTTCAAATATATGTCAATGCTCACCTTAGAATTATCTTCCCCTCTATTCTTTTGCAATATTTTCCTTGCAATTCCTGAAATTCTCTACTATCTTCTTTCTACTAAGGCTTCCAAATTCTTCTGGTAAAAGTCACAAAACCAGACTAAATACAATACCTTAGAGCCACGCTGTCTTAGTGAATCACCACAGCTGCTGGGAAATCTCTTGCATCCTTAAGTTCTCAACCTACCCACCTAGCAAGGTAGTCAGGGATTCACTGACCTACCTCTCAGTAAGAGCCTTGACAAGTTGTATTCTCTAAATATTCTGTTTTCTGTATTTAAAATGAGAGTATTTATGGTACATACTCCACAGACCTGTTGAAAGGATCAAATAAGTTAGTGCACATAAACCATTAACTACAGTTCTTAGCAAACAGCAACCCCTAAATAAATATTAATTTTTTTCATTGATTACTGCAATTAGTATGAACCAAGTGCAGTTTCCTTAACATATCAATTATTTCTGGCATTTCTACTTCTCTTTTTGTATAACTGGTAACTGTAACCTTCTTTCGTGGAACAATTTCTCTTTTTACCTGCACTCTTGACCTCTGTCTAGTCTAAATTCCCTAGTTCCTTTTAGTTTCATTTCCATCTTCATGCTTTTCCTCTGTACTATGCAGTTTCTTCCTCTCTGGATGGCAAACATGTTCAATTTCTTCATTTCCTCTTTGTGATGCTACTATTTCAAATTTCTACACCATCTGTCTCCTTACTTTGCTGCCAAAATTACGGAAATAGAGCACATCTTGATACTTCCACTTTCTCAGAATTTATTTACTCCTCAAATTTATCCCTTGTGATCATGATTCACCGTGGACCTGTACTATTTAACAGGTCTACTAAATATTGAAATTATTCCCTCCAAACTACTACTGACCTCCTAATCACCTATCATGCCCTCCCTTCTTGAAATCTCTCCCCATTTGTCTTCTAGGTCATAATACCACCATTTTTCACCTCTTCTTTCCAAACCATCAGAGACACACTTAAGTCCAAACTCTTATTCCCGCAGCCTGCTTCTCTACCTCTCTTACCTTTCCAGCTCTATGTCTCTATACCCCATATACTGAAGAGCATCCCATCTCCATCTTTTCCTTCCCAAACATCTCTCACATTTATCTCTATTGTCTTCTCTCAGAGTTTGTCTACTCCTGAAATTCTACCTCATCCTATATGATTGATGAAATTCTATGTATTCTTTAAGATGCCACTCAAATATAATTTTCCTGAAGTCCTCCCTGGTTCTCCCAACTGGTGTGACAGCTGTTTATTTTGCATGTCCAAAATAATGTAAACCTCTTATAATGTTGTTTGACTGCCTTAACTAGTATTACTTTTAACTAGTTTATTAAAAGAAGAGATTTTATCATATTTATTTTTGTATCTCTCATGCCACATAATAGGCTCTGAGAAATAGTAATATATTGAATTGCTAAAGTAGACATATACAGGAATATGGTAAAAGATATTTAGAAGTAAAGGACATAGAGAATCCAAAAATCCTATGAACACCCCTTGCATTTTTGAAATCTTATTTTTGAAACACATTTAATGATTTCTTTAAATACAGGCATCTACTTCTGAAAGGAATTTTGAAATTTTCACTAAATCTATAAAGTTAATACTTTAGAATGTCCTCAAAATAGATTCCATTAACCTTCAAACCCAACCCACTGTAGTTACCCAAATCCATGACCCACTCTGACTTTGTCATCACAAACATGTTCCATATCTCAATCATAATCTCCAAAATTCAAATCTGTCTTACTTGTCTTTGACCTCATTGAGCTTTTTAATTCACTAATGCTTCCATTTTCTTCCATGTTGTAAGCCTCTTCCCTGGCTTCACTTCCTTCACTATCTATCTTTCACCCCCTGATTTCCCCACACCAAGTACTTTCTTGCTTTAACATTCAATTTGTTTGCTTCACCATCTTTATGCCCACAGCCAAACTGCAACCCACTGAATGCCTTCTCCACATGACCCACATCATGAGCTTCTAGGTAAGATCAAACATATGCACAGACTGGTATCACTATCAATTTAGGACCTTCACCTTCCTTTCCTCTAATGCCAGTATGTTTTAGCTCAAGCACTGTTTCCTCTGGGAAAACTTTTCTGATCAAACATGCCATGGACTTGCAGGCTGGCTAGGTACCTTTTTTTTCTATGTTCCCTAGCAATCTGTATATCCATTACATTCATTTCTTCAGTGAATATTTCTTAAGTCTGTGTCCATGGACTTGTCTAAATAATAGCTACTCAGGAATGAACAAAGCAGACAAACTTCCTGTCATCCTGAAACTTACATTCTAGTGAAGGAAACATCAAAAACATAAGGAAATTCATGGGTAATATAATGTCAGGCTATTATAAGCAATAGGAAAAAAATAAAACAGAGTAAGGGAATATCCTATTTCAAATGAGGATTTTAAAATTTCTTGTGACGATTCAACTTCTATACCGCAACCTAAGATTCTAGGGCCAATATGTGGTAGAGAAGTCCTCTCTAAAAAGCTAACTTTTAAAACAAAGACTGAAATGCAGTTTAATACATAAAAAATGTACATATTAAGTGTTAAGTAAAATATGTATATAAATACATTTCCAAGTTTAAATTATTTATTTACATATTGAACATATATAAATGTATTTTATTCAATCCAATTTTATTGAAAATTCAAATTGTTTACATATATTTTTTTACAATTAAAAATTATCCTTGGATAAGAATTATCTCCTTTGGTGAACTCCTATAGATTAAACTCATGAGGTCAAAGTTTTGGTAATTCATAAGACTCTAAATTCATATGCCAAATGTTAACCAGAAATTAACAAATATTGATTGCTTTGGTAGGAGGCTTCCACATTGTCCCCAAAGATTCCAATCTGGTATTCATGCCCTTATGTAATCCTATCTACTTGAGTATGGGCCTCATCTAGTGACTCTCTTCTAATGAACAGAATTTGCAAAAGTGATAGGATTACACTTTCAATATGAGGTTACAAAGAGACTTACCTCATATTCTAACTAACTTAGTGGTATTCTAACTTCTTCTGCTTATATACCCCCTAAAAGAATGTTTAAAAAATTATGTACCCCCTCAATGAAGTAAATTTTTGAGTTGATCCTTTTTTTCACCTATTCTTACTCTCTGCCTCACTATTATCTCCTTCTTCTGTCATGCTGTGAGCTGCCCTAGGGATAATCTTACATAGCAAGGAACTGAGGGCAGTCTTAGGCCAATAGTCAGTGAGGAAATGATACCATCAGCTGGATGACCTGTGAGGAGTTGAATCCTGCCAATACCCACGAGTGAGCTCAGATGCAGATCTTCCCCCAGTGAGCCTTCAGATGTGATCACAATTCCAAACGTGACTGTGGCCTCGTGAGAGACCTTGAGGCTGAGGCACCCGGTTGAGGTGTACCCAGGTTCCTGACACACAGAAACTGTGAGATAGTAAATGTTCATTTTTTAAAAGCAACTGTTTTGGGGTACTTTATTACACAGCAATAGATACCAAATATAACTGCCTTTTCCCTTTGTACATTCTGTGGTACCCATATAAATGCTTGTTGAATGAATTAATTAAATATATGTTGAGGATTTTCTACTTTTATCATCCAATTCTGTTCTTTTTTTCTTTTATGGGAAATGTATACTTGCTGATGTAAGTTAGTTCCCCAAATCACTCAGTATTAAATATAATCACTTAAACATCCAGAAGTCTGAATACCATTTAGAATTACATTTAATCACTTACTATAATTGCAAAACTTTGAATCACTTCACAAGTAAAGCTGTTGTTATTGTATGTGTTTAGAATCAGTCAAAAATCAAATCCTGGGGCTTCCCTGGTGGCGCAGTGGTTGAGAATCCGCCTGCCAATGCAGGGGACACGGGTTCGATATCTGGTCCGGGAAGATCCCACATGCCGCGGAGCAAATAAGACCGTGAGCCACAACTACTGAGCCCACGTGCCGCAACTACTGAAGCCCGCGTGCCTACAGCCCATGTTCCACAGCAAGAGAAGCCACTGCAATGAGAAGCCCGCGCACCGCAACGAAGAGTAGCCCCCACTCACCACAACTAGAGAAAGCCCGTGCGCAGCAACAAAGACCCAACACAGCCAAAAATAAGTAAATAAAATAAATAAATTTATAAAAAATAAAAAAAATAAAAAAAATAAAATAAAATCCTGAATCTGTCACTTAACGAGTTACATAACCTTGGGTGAGCAGTTTAACCTTACTAAGCTTCCTTAGCTTCCTAATCTGTCAAAAGGAGATTATATAATCCACCTCAGAAGGTTTTTATGAAGATTAAATTCAATAATGTGTTTAACCAATAGTAAGCAAAAATGTAGCTATTATAATTAGACTCCAACAAGACATCCTGAAAAACAATTCTTTTTTAAACCCCTGAAAGCTGAACTGAATATTCCAGTTTATCCTGCACTCTGAAGTATATTTGACTCAGGTCATATTAAGTCCACTTGAAAAAAATTGTATATATATACGACCTAAGAATTCCTAACTTGGGTTAGAATTTAGAGGTTGAATCATCTTTAAACACTTTTAAATCATTCACTTTTAAGTATGTTATTGCTTGTTTATGGTCCTTGAAGCTTTAAGAAATGGTAAAAGCAAATTTGTTTTTGTCCAGCACGTGCAAATGCCAAAACACACAGAATTGCTATTAACTTTTCCCAACTGGAATATCCTTATCCATGAAATTCTTTCCTTAAAGTGTCATTTTAAAATTATGATGTAATTTGAAAATGCCAAGCAACTATATTGTAACTTTTCTGTTATTTTTCCCTATATCCTGGCATAGTCTGAAAATGTATTTCACAGTTAAGAAACATTTTTCTTTCGGAATTAGGGTCCTTTACTTCTAAACTATAAGCTTGAGGGAAAATTCCTACTTGTGAAGTAAATATGCTCTTTTCCAAGAAAAATCACAGTTAGGAAGCAATGAAATGTGGCTCGATATTAAAATCTTTGACAAGAAGGAAATGAGATCTTCTATTTGTTATTATCTCCTATAATACTTGCTCAAAAAAACTAAATATTTAAAAATCATCCTTCTAAAACGGAAAATATGGAATAACCCCTCTAAAACTCTTTTTTTTTTTTTTAAAGCATCTAATTTATTATTTATTTATTTATTTATTTATTTTTGGCGTGTTGGGTCTTCGTCTCTGTGCGAGGGCTTTCTCTAATTGTGGCAAGCGGGGGCCACTCTTCATCGCGGTGCGCGGGCCTCTCACTATCGTGGCCTCTCTTGTTGTGGAGCACAGGCTCCAGACGCGCAGGCTCAGTAATTGTGGCTCACGGGCCCAGCTGCTCCGCGGCATGTGGGATCTTCCCAGACCAGGGCTCGAACCCGTGTCCCCTACATTGGCAGGCAGATTCTCAACCACTGCGCCACCAGGGAAGCCCCTAAAACTCTTTTTTTTTAGTAAGCTAAGGATATTTCTGATATGGATAAATATTAAGGGAGGATGACTCATTTCCTTTGAAAATATTTTCCTGTCTAAAAACTAACAGGTAAATGAATGACCAGAAGCAAAAAACAAAAATAAAAACAAAAACAACTGTTTTTTGCTTTCAGATATGTATGGTTTCTTCAAGCTAAATAGACACTCAACTGAAATATATTGTTAATAAGATTTATCTCAAAAGGAATTTCAAAAATTTGCCACAGAATCAGGAGAGGAGTTTTTTCTTTAATGATCTTACAAACTATAACTGCTAATCATAATCTTAAAAGTTGTATTTACTTTAGAAATAATGAATTCCTGTTTGCCTCAGATGCGTTGCCTGAATTATATTCATTTCTTTCTTAGCTTTACATTCCAGAGCTAATTGGCTATAGGTAAATTTTATGTTTTAATGTAGAACAATCTTTTTTTTTTTTAACCTCTCTAAAGTTTGGTAAATTTATAGCTATTTCTAATACTATATTTAAACTTTTAGTGTAGTGTTTCCTAATGTATTGTTCACCACCCACATGGACTCTTATGGCTCAAACTGATTTTTAAAAATACACCCTTTAGTTTCATACACTTTCCATTGGTGTTCATTTTCATGCTCACTTGAGGGCTATACTAGCAAGGTACTAAAAGAATTAATAGAGGTTTGGCATTCACAAACTAAACTTAGGGAGTAGAGTATACTTAGCATTGTAATTTAGTGTTCTCCATATAATACTTAACCATTTTACAACATTCATTGTGTACATATGTTAATACAAATTATTGGAATTCTAATACATTTTACAAAGAACATTTTGTTACAAGTCCATCATAATTGCTATCTTGTGCTGGTAGTGGTATCTATTTTTTAATGTTTTTATAGTGATATATATTTTAGGACAGTTGATGGTGTTGTTAATTTTAAACATATAAATCCATGCATTGTTATCATTTTGTTTCTTTCAATATTTTTTTATCACAGATTATTTTTCTACAGACAATTGGGACACATGAGATAGATGCGCGCGCACACACACACACACACACACACACCCACACACATATCCATCTGCAGTCAAAAAAGTTGGAGAAATCCTCCAGGGAAAGTTTTCCACATTGGGGTTTAAGGAATTCCTGAGCTCCATGAATATACTCCGGAAAGTTCAATGATAGATTTTAACTTTTGTGTTTTTTCTTCAAAGATAAACTGAAAAGGAGTGAAATTAAATCATGTTTTAGATCATCTTGTGACCATCTTTCATCCTAATTTTGACCCAGGATTTGTTGCTTGCATTTACCTTTGTTTTTTTTTTGTTTGTTTTTTGTTTTTGGCTTTTACTGCATTTGCTCTGAGGGAGGCTCAAACAAAGTCAAGGAATGATATAAAACATGTTTTTTTTCAAGAGTTCTAATAGAAAAAAGTGATCAGAGAATGGAGATACCTTATAGATACAGAGTGCATAAGCATGCTAAACACGAATAAAAAGACCTGCACAACTGCAATAAGTACCATGTGCAAACTGTGAGTGTACAAAGTGCAGCTGCTCTTTCTAGAACATACCAGCTACAGCAGTTCATCAGTAGTGTCATGGTAACTGTGCAAAATAACTACAATGACCTGGACAGTGATTTGGGGATGATAAAACATTCTGAAAATTAAAAGATAGAATCAATAGCAAATGAAAATTAAAAGATGCCAATATATCTTTATATTATTAAACCTCATCTGGTCAGTTTAAAGTCAAGAAAGCAGTTATATTAATAACATTAACATTATTAATCTTAATTTTATTTTAGTTTTAAAATTTTACTTTTTTGGCTTTTAGTTATATAAGAGTAAAATGAATAATAAATCTATTCCTAATCTTTATACATATTTGCTGCATACATTTGTACATATGTTATATTACAAAAGTCAATCTAAGTAAACAGTGCTATCCACAGTATGAGCAGCAATAGTAGTAGTATCATTACTATCATCATTATCATCTACCTTTTAAATGGGTCCATTTGATGACTCTAGCCTGAGAAACTCTGCTCTAGGCTTTAATGCTTTTCAAACACAAACCAGAGTAAGTAATACATTTCCACAAGCACACACACACACACAAACACACAACGAAAATTTCAGAGTTCTTACACCTACACTGGAAATGTAAGAATTATCAAATTCAATCTGATATCCTATTCTATTCCATTTTAATTTCAAAAGCTATTCATGACCCATTAAATTAATTTAATAACCTAATAATAGCGAAACCATACAATTTGTAAACCACTGCCCCAAGGACCCTGTCAAACAGGTTCAACACCCTTCAGGAGGTGCCATGATATGGATCAGAGGTCCAGAACTGGGCCCAATAGGAGGGGATGGAGCTTTCAATGGAAGGAAAAAAAAGTTAAAAGTTGTCATTAATACATGGGGTGACTATTAAGACTCTTGGAAAATGATGAATAAACCCTGGAATTTAGGTCTACTTTAATATAAGCAAAAAAAAAAAAAGAAAAAATCTTCTTGAGGTCTACCAAAGTAGAACAGCACATGTTTAAGGTCAAAATCCCAACATGAATAAAGAATAATTTGGTCAGCATGTACTGATAATGCATAATTTATCTCTACCAACTGAATTGGAGGTTTGGGGTTGTAGCAGAATCCACCAGAAACAAGACAACAGATTGCAAGCAAATAAGCAAATAAAGGAACTTAGTCCAGGGCTAGGGTAAAACTCATGAAGAAATAAATCCCATTAACTGAGGTTAGAAATAAAAGGTTAGCAGCATGTACAAGGGCATAATGACTCCTAGAAAAGGGTTTGCAGATAAACATGTTAAAACCCTGTGCTCATTCATCTTATTTAGTCCCTCTACCCCCTACTGACCTGAGAGTAATCAGAGTGTTTACATCTATTGGTATTCATATTTATTCTCTCTGTGAAAGGTAAACAGCTCAATACTGGGATCGTGTTCTCTGTATCCTGAGAGTTCCAAATAAAAGAAATCTCTCATGTGCTTCTACGCCATATATATTTCCAGCTCCACTGGGGAAAACATTTCCAAATACGCTAATGACAAGCTTAAGAAGGCTTTTTTTAATACGTGTGACTCCTGTTAAAGATGCCTGAAGATACACTGTTATGGAACAAATAGTTTAAGTTGTTGAATAACAGTTACAATTTGTATTATTGTTACATTCACTGGACTGCGAAACATATTTAAAATGAATTTTAAAAAGACAATTCAAATATGACACAAAGGCAAATATTAAAATAGGCATTTATTATGCTATAAACTCTATTTTTCTTTAAAATGGAAAGTAGCAAAGTGGCACATTCTGAGAAAGTGCAATTCTCTTTGAGTTTACATAGAGTAAAGTGAATAGAAGTCAATCCACCTGAAACATAATTCTAAGGATCTAAATTATCTGGACTAAACATCAACACCGATTTAATAAACCAGATAATTTATATGCTTACCATTTTATAAGTCACAGTATATACTGTTAATATCGCAAGAGATTGTTTTACAAATATCAAATAGTAATTGGGAATGATCATTTCCCTTCGGACATCTCATTAGTAGAGCACTTAGCTTATATTTCTGGTTCTCTGTGATATATCTCCCATTAAGTGACTCTGAAAATCAAATTTAAAACTATGTGTTGCAAAAATGAAGGGATCTTTGTTGGTCGTGCTCATTCTTGTCAGTTTGACTGCTTCTTCAGTGACCAAAAGTTGGCTCACAGGAATCTGTAAAGATCCTTTTCACTATAGGAGGGATCAAGCATTCAGGAATTGAGGTTCATTAGTAGTATGAATGAATGAATGAATGAACGAATGCACACACACACACAAACAATCTAGCATTCAATCTATTTGAAAAAACTCAAGTCCTATTTCTCTGTTACATTTCACTAAAAATATTGAGTGAAAATGATAGCAAATTATGAAAACGACTACCTTCAATTTGTTAAATAATTATAGGTTGAATAGGGAGGACAAATATTTGCCTCTATACAGATTCCTTCTTCTGTAGGTTTTTATCAGGTTCTGTGGTTTCTTTACTGAGGACATGATAATGCTCAGAGCAACTCATGGGTGTTAAAAATGGTTTGGACATCAGTCAAATTTTTACTGTATTTTGTATGCAATATAAATGTCACTGGTTTTAAAATATGAGTAAGCAAAATTATTGGGTTTCTTTCAACATTTTAATGTCTTGGACATTAAAATGAAAAGAAGAGAGAGAGAAGGGGAAAGGAAGGGAGGAGAAAATATGTGAACATGCTGTAAAGCAAATTCTCCAAGTAAAATTTTTCAAATTTCTAGAGTAAAAAGTGACTACTTTTGTTCTACAAAGGTTGTATTTTGGAAAAAATAATCAGGGAAAGGGTGGATTGTTAGATAAATGTGCAACTTTCAACTTAAAGTCAGCTGTTCACTGGTTGCTATTTTATAAGCCTCTGTGGATGAAGTCTTTGAAAGAACAATAAATTTGACCAGTTATCTGCTATGGGTCTCTTATATTTACCAGCCTGTTATTAGAATAGTTGGGGGGAATACGAAAACTCTTATCATTTCCCCAGACTTCTCCAGACATTCTGGTGTAGAACTGAGGTCAGACCCAGTACATCTCTAGCTTGGCACACCTGTATAGTTTAGGTGGGAAAAATAAATTGCAGAATCATTTATCATAAAAAATAATAGTCTCATCCAAGGTAGAATCTCATTCTTATCCAGCAGGAACATAGAATATATGAAGCTTGTGCTAATGAGGACTGTGAGCTTTATATAATTAAATTAGTCCCTCATTAGAAAAAATTAAAAGTATTGTCCTGAATGTGCCTAACTTTACCATCCACGGTGCATGTAAAGGCAAATTTGAGATTTTGTGAGAAATAAGGATTAAGTGAAACCATGTAAAACTGACCATATTCAACATTTATATCTTTTTAAAAATGGCAATTTCATATGATTCTAATACACAGTGAAATATCACTACATATCATGATTTTCATAGTAAATAATGTCCATGCCAAACTTGAAATTGTAAACACTAGTAATGAATATTAAATGTAGATAGCTTTGCATACACTCATCAGAAATTTTGCTACTAACATGTACTTTCTTTAATAGCTAAGCACCATGCTTGGCTTTACAAAAATGAAATTGGCATTAATGTAGATGATCTAATGCATATAAATACTGGTCTTTGTTATTTATCACACCATGAAAGCATTGAATCAACTTGTGAATCTAAGTGAAAAAAAGGAAAATCCATTTAAAATGAGAATACTCTATAAGAAACTGACCCAAAAATAAAAAACTGCTTTCTATGAGTAACAGTGGTCAGTAGATCATCAATATTTTTGTTCTTTTCTTCTGGTGCTTACATTTTATTTTTATTGCTTTTAGTTTAATATATTCATCTAGTAATAACTAGCATGTTATTCATATATTATCTATCCTCCTTATATGGAATACTTAATAAGGTATGTTATTATTTCTTTCAAACTTAATGGCCATTTAAAAATTTCCTCTTTGAATCTCAGCAAAAGATTTCAATTGCCCTAACTCAAAGAAGAAGGCATTACATACTTTACACACTAAGTTACTGATTCATGGGGCAGATTATGTACAAGTTTAAAATCTCTAGCTACATCCTTCTAAACTCTGAGATCTGGGTAGAAGTAATACACTCACCTACCAAAAACTTATCTGCAGGGTTCTGACATTAGTTCAACCAGAATAAACCAAGGTTAAACATTTATCTAACAATCACTCTTTTTCTCTAATTTTTTTTCCCCAAAATACAAGCTTTGTAGAAAAAAGTGGTCATTTTTTACTCTAAACACTTGAAAATTTTACTTGGAAACATTTGGTTTATAGTATGTTCACATATCTTTTCTCCTCCCTTCCTTTTCTTCACTCCCTTCTTCCCTTCCTTCCTTCTTCTTTTTCTGTCTTTTCTCTTCCTCTCTCTCTCTCCCTCTCTCTGTCTCCTGGGCTCCACATTGCCCCTCCTTCCCTCTACCCCTCCCCCTTCCCCTCCCCTCCCTCCTTTTCATTTTAATGTCCAAGGCTGCTTGAACAGCCTTGGTTTTGAATGTCCAGAGGAAGATACATTTATTATATCACTATGAAAACTAAGCTAATACTAATAAACTCCTGGAAGAAAAACTTTAATTAAATCAAATTTTCAGATTACTCAAATATTTGGCTAAGTTAAAATTATGCTATATGTATTAAATAAGGTCTGAAGGACTCATGCCTTTATCTGGAAAGTGGAAATATTTGCTGCTTGAAGATTAATTTATTTCAACAATGATAATCTGTTCTGTTGTCTTGAATTTGCTGAATCACTACCTCTTTTCATTAGTATAGAAATTCTATCTTCCCAAATTTTTTCTTGAGTATGTTTTTATAATGATTTAAGCAGTGACTCAAATAGTTTTTTCTTCACTGAGTTTTAGAATTCAGGACTTTCTCTATACTCAGCACACTGAAAACAAATCTTATGAGGTTTTGTTTGTGTGGTTAATTTTGTTTTCTTCATGATGAGCATGGTGTATAAGTGTGCGATATAATTAACTCCTTTATATAGATATCAGAAACAAAGTTTTACATTGATTGGAAGGATAATCAACTAACTCTCATTTAAAATTTTAAAAATTCACAAAATTCCTGATTCATTCTGGTGTGTTCGTGTTGGTTATGATATTTTCTTTTGAGAAATTATAAAATCACTAGACACTTATTATAAAACTTTCAGAAATTACAGTAAAGTTTAAAAAGTGAAAGGAAAATAATGTCACTTCTAATCCTAGCAAAGTATTTGATCACAATAGTTTTCTTCCAGATTGTTTTCCATTCCGTGTGTGTATGTATGTGTTTGTGTATGTACATAACTGTGTAAGAATATGTGTTCTAAGCATTAAGATTATTACTTGTGTGCAATGTTTATCCTCCTTTTTCCACTCAATATTATAACCATTTTATAAGATCAGTAAAAGTTTTTTAAAAGGTACAATTTTAATATCCATGAATATCATATTTAGGACTACAACATGATTTACTTAATCAGTCCCCTTTGATTAGATTTTTGGGATGTTTCCAATTTAGTAGTTATTTGTTATACAGATGAAGGTATTTTCTCTACACTTTTTCCCTGAATTTTCCATTATTTTCTTAGGATGGCTTCTGAGAAGTGCAATTGTTGGTTCAAATGATATGAAAAAGTATTCAAAAATACAAAAATAAGACGCTTAAATATTACACGTATACAGAGAAAAAAGTAAGCATCTTTCTACTCCCTATAATCTTTACCCTTTAGTTAATTAATGCTATGAATTATATTTATATTTGTACTTAAGTTTCCTGTGCTAGATCAGTATAACCAAATATTTGTACAAATTTATTACATATACATTTTCTTCTTTATTTCTCTTTATTTTTTAACCACTGAAAATGAATGATACCATAATTACCCTGCAATTTGATTTTTCCCATTTAAAAATATAACAAGAATTTTGGATAAAACACATTCATATGAAGGGCTAAATGCTGCTATACAGTACTGATGTATGATAATTTACTTAATTACTATCTTGTTAATTGACATTCATGTTGTTTGAAAAAAAAACAGCAGTAACCATAGTACATATATCCTTCTTTACTGATTTTTTTCCTCAGAACTGTCTGAACTGTGGGACTGGCAGAGTTTTAATAGACACCACTGAATTTACAAAAGATTTTAGCAATTCACATGCCTTCCCTTCTCTACCCCTGAAAAACAAGCTGTGTAAGAGACTGCCAGTATCTTAACGTTAAATTAACTTCAGAGTTGTTTTCTATTAGTGAGTTTAATATATTATTCTATGTTTATTTATTTTCCATTTTTTATTCCATGAATTGCATTTCCATATCTCTTGCCTATTTTTATACTGGATTATTTGACTTTGATTATAAAAATCTAGGAGCTATTTAAATATTAAATATTTTTAACATTTTCTCTGTCATATATATGGTGTCTTTTGTCACAATAAAGTTTTTTTTATTTTATGGAGTCAAATACTTAAATATTTTGACTTATGGTTCATAGTTTTGCATCTTGATTATTAAAGCCTTTCCTACCAGGAGGTTATGCAAAGATTCAATCTACTATATCTATATTTTCCTACTGCATTATAGTTTGTTTTTAAAAATTATCTATAAATAATTTGAAGAAAGAGGTCTAAATTAATTTATTGCAGAAGAATAGCTTATTGTGCCAATAACAAGTACTAAAATATGTATTAATTTCCCTCTTAATGTTTCTTAAGAGAAGGAATTATATAATTGAGGTTGCATCATGTGTAATCCGCTGGAGGAATATGACATGATATTTTATTTACCTTATTATACCAAGAGGCTGTCATAGTATATGGCATTTAATAAATGTTTGCTGAATGAATTGGAAATAATCAAAGAGAAAATATGGTTTCATAAGTAAACTGGTAAAGGAGTGAGCTACAAATATCTATTGCGGTATAACAAATTATCCCAAAAATTTAGTGTCTAATAAATTTAGTGTCTAAAAAAATTGACACAATTTACTATGGTCTCTCACAGCTCTGTGAGTTGATGGGCTTCATCTGTGTGGCTTTTAATCAGGGCCTCTCATGCAGCTGCAGTCAGATGGCTAAAGTCATCTCAGATGGCTTCTCCACAGCACTTGCAACCTTTTTTATTTATTTCATGGAAATAGCTCAGTTTCAATTTGGTAGGAGAATATACAAGAATGTTAACATTAGGATGTATGTTTGTTGAGGGAAAAGGTCCACTCTTGAAAATTCATTACCACAACTATCTGCTGGGATCTTCCTCTACTGTAAGATCCAGAAAATACTGTCCTAACTCATTCCAAGCCCTTGATCCTACTTCTTCCTTCTCCAGTCTAATTTTTTTTTTTTTTTTTTTTTTTGCCTTGGGACTGAACCAGATGTAAAACACCAATTTACTTGACGTACACAAGTACATCCACCATCCAGCCTCACCTCTTCCCAAGACTTTATGTTTCTATACATAATCTTTGAGCCAAAAAGTGTGATTCAATACTGTAAAACAATCAATTTAAATTTGATTATTGTTTATTCTTAATTTTAAAAGTATTTGGGCTTTTCTTTTATATTTCTTTCTCATGCCTTTCATTTTTCTCCTCCCTTACCTCTCTTCTCTTCTCTGTCCCATTCCAAATCTCAGGGGAAAAAATAAACACAAAACCTTCCCATATTTATATGCAATCAGGGGAAAGTAACTTCCCATTTTGTATACACACTCTCTTGTTCACATCCCAAATTCAGCTGCAGACCTCACTCTGAATGTTCAAAAATTCAACTGAAGCTTTTATAATACCTTTTATATGAAAAGAATTGAGCGTTTAGACAAGGGCTCAACCTCTTCCTTTGTCTCTGATGTCTATATACATATTAAGGGAAACTGATGTACTTCTTCAAATTATCCAAGAAAAAAAAAAAAAAAGAACATTACTAACATACAGGCAGAGAAATACGAAAAAACAGATAACAAGTAAAGAGGGAAATTCCAAGGAGACCGGAAAAATGAGATGTTGGGAGAAGTTTGGGGCTCCAGAAAGTCCACAGATGAACCTAGAAAACAAAAGATTTAAGAAGAAGCCAAGGAGAGTGCAGATTCCCCTAGATCATTGACGGTGCTGTGAATGAATGTTAATAAATAAACCTAGGTTTCTGCTTATTTGGTAAGGCTCTTGATGGTAGTGGTTCCAAAGATAGGGAGAGGCAATAGAAACCAGGGGAAAAAAAGTGACAGCAAGAAGTAAGCCTAAATGGAACCTCTTCCCTTGCCCTTTTCTCTTTTTTTCTTATTCTCAATATTATTGTCATGAGTGTATTAAATCCTGAATTGTTTGTCTCCCACACATTAATCTGTAACTCTAAAAGTACCCATTCTTAAGAATGCAAATATAATAAATACGTAAAAATATATAAAAGTAACATACAATATATGTAATTGAACACAACTTCTAAATCAGTGCACACTGTTATGGCCAAAAAAAAAAAAAGAGGGGACAGGTATTTGTACTAAAACTGGTATTGGACCCAGGTGGAAAAGCCAAGTAACTAGAACATGACTTTAAAAGGTGACATAATTGGACATTATCAAAAGTATTAAGGGTATTTCACCTTCCACATAACAGTGAGGGAGGAAGGGATTCTGAAATATACAATAGGATATACTCCTCCTACCACTTAGATGTCAGGGAGCTTACATCACAGTGGAGTAAGGAACGGCTTGAAATTTTGTATGACTACATTATTTTAACTGGCAGTAGAAATCCGGAAAGAATTTCTCTTCCTTTGACTTATATACATAGATTAAAAACAAAAATACAGCAGGTAAACAGGTTTGATCCCAGCCAGACTCCTCTCAGGTTAAGGTGGAAACATGACCTTTTTTTTTTTTTTTAATTGAAATATAGGTTACATTTTCCTTCTATTTCCCTAGTATGCTAACGGCCCCTGGGACAGTTACTGCAAAGTAGGGCTGACTGCTAGGAATAACCTTAGACTCACTTAATCCCCATGTCTTATTTATTCCTTATCTTCATTCAAGCAAGATCTATGGTAAATTAACCACTACCAAAAGCCTTAAACTAAAAATCTGTGACAAAAGACATTTTGACGAGGTTCTTTGAGAGGAACAGACATAAAAGGCAGAATAGTCAAAACAGGAGAGAAATGAGACTGGGAGCTTCTACTCTCTCATCTGTAGCTCCAACTTGAGATTCTGACAGATGTCTATGTGACACATAAAGGGAGAGGCATGATAGGAATGGGGCAGTGGATAGAAAGAAATTTCTTGGTGTTAGTGGTCTTCCTGATCTCTTAACTTCCAGGCTTTGTACTGATCAGCTACAGCTTCCACGGCTGTACCTAAAGTTACCTGGTTCCCCAGGAAACGCATGGGTGTGGTGTACTTCAAGTTCTTGTCTAATTCATAAACAATTGGAATACCAGTGGGTGCATTCAACTCCCACCCCCCCATGATGGTTTTTTCAGAGAGATACTCAGATATTTGAGTTTCCTGAAGACTTTTGTCATAATCTATGATCACAGTAACCACATCACCTTCTTGATTTATGAACTATTTATCTAAAAGGGTAAGACCAGGCCTTAGTACCATTTAGGCTTTCACCAAAGGGCAGCTGATCTTCAGTGTGATCTATATAGGGATGATCCTCACTGGTGTCGCTGTAGAGAGGATAATTGGACTCCTTCATGGGAGGTTGGACTTTACAAAGTCTCCAGCTATTTTCCTGGACTTCACCATCCTTGACAGCTACCCTTTCTTTGTTGAGATTGGTCAGACCTTCATAAGGCTGCTCACTACTGGTAACGATAATTGGTCAATGTCACCTCGCACTGTCCAGAGGGCCTAGATTGCTGTCTTCCGCACAGAGATGCATCAGATGTCAAAGTCATAGCTGGACTCTCATACTTTACCTCCTTCTGCCCTTCCAGGTTCACATAAGTGTTGTCCCTGCAACTAAAGCAGTTTTCTAGGTTCCAAAAGCTTTCATGGTGCCAGATCAGTATACTCTTATAGGCAGCCATGGCTGCGGGATTGGCAGACAGCACTGACATATACATGAATGGGAGTTTCACTGAAAGTTTGCATAGTATTTTTAGGGTTACCCTAATCCAGTATATACATGGACATAAAATATATGATTACATAACAATATCAGAACTGGTAGAGCTCCTCTACTCTTAAAAGAAAAAGCAATATATATGTACACCAATACTAAGAGTAGAAATAATTGTGCTAATTTTGTTGAGTCTAACATACATATATTTTTGGATATAACATTTCAGAAAATTGGATTATTTTACAATCGATATTTGTTCAATATAGTTTTCTTCAAAAACATTATTAATCTTAATGTTGCATCTTATACTCAATGGTATCTTAAAATCAAGTATGTGTATATATAATAAATATTTCATATGACTAAATTTCTATGTACAGTACATAAAAACTAATGAAACTATATTATATGGATTGAATTTTCTTGAGGCTCACAACTAAAGTAATCAGTGAAGAAATTGTTAATAATCCCTTCATGTTTTCACCAGAAAGCTGGACATAATGTTAAATATTTAGGCAAGAGTACAGAAAAACAGATGGGATTTCTGTCAGTAAAATGTCAGAATATTTGTTGTATCAACTGCTCTTTTTATAATCCCAGATTCTAGGGGATGGAGGACATCCCCTAAAATGGAGTTTTTTTCATCTACTATGTACTGTTTTCCTTACGGTAAGAATGTAATTTAGAAGAAACTTGATATTTAAGTAGTTTTCCTTCTTACAAATTCATGCTACCGCTGACTGTGAATATTTAAGAACTTTAGAAAATGCATTTACCAAATGGGCCTTGTATCAGTTTTCTATAAATTAAGATTTTCTGAACATGGAATAGAAGGTATCTGGCTATTTGCTATTCAGAACTACATTTATCAAAATGGCATTCAATTAATCCATAGCTAAATCTAGGCTTCTATATAAACTCTCTTTTCTTATGTGAATCAGTAATATCCCAGCCATGATGAAAGACCAGAGAAAAGGACTTTGGAACCAGACCCAATGTATTGCATCAAAAGGCAAAACAGCTCATTAAATCCAGGAAAGACATATAAAATATCTAACATATATCAAATGAAATCTTTTAGAAAGAGAAGATGAAATGATATAGAGCACAGCAATAAATAACTTAAAACATAGCAAAATAGCTAAAATATTGAGTTGAAAGATTATTATAAGGAATAGTTTTTCATTTTGTAAAATACAGATACTATCAAAAATAGGAAGAAATATGAACAAATTCATATTCAAATTCAAATTCATAGAAGGTCACCATTCAAACTCTGTTGTATAGTGAGCAACACACATAAATAATACCATGAAAATTGATATTGGAAAGAAAATATAGTGATTAATAAACAAACCTTAAGGCATGTTTTTTGTGTTTTAGACAAAAATGGATTCTCATTAGTCCTTGAAAAAAGAATGGTAGCACAGTCCACCAGGATCCCATGACATCCTCTGACGAAGTTTTTATAGCTCTCCTTTAATTTTGTTAGAACCTTAAGGCTAAAAAGATAATTCAGCTCATTCCAAATTACCCCTTCACATTTTTCTCCCTTGGTGACAGTCCTCAGAACTTTCACAATCATTGCTGGTCAATACGCCAACAAATATGATTAAACTATATTTATATATAGTTTATATATATATATATATATATATATATATATATATATGCAGCTCATATGATTTCTCTGAGGAACAATAATTATTGATTAATAAAAGTTCACAATGAGGTTCATCTGAATGCTGTTTGCATAACTGCTCTCTGCTAATGAAACTACACCTGATCCTAAAAGCACAAACAAATATGTATGGAGGCTAATGGTGAATCAGTTTTCAGGGATTCTGGTTACCTTTGTTTTCTAAAGCTCTATAGTAAGATTTTCTGCTACCATCACGAGCTTGCTTCCTAGAACTCTCCTGCCATTACTCAAAAGATCGACCCAGAAGATGCATAGCTACTAAGGATGTTGGTAGCTCACAGGTAATGGCTTCTGGCATGAGCCCAGGTTGACACTAGAATCTTGCCTCTCTATTATTTCCATCCCTGCTGCTACCTACAACCACCAATCTAAAGCCAGTGTTAGAGCGTCAGTGCTACAAATGGCACCATTATTCAATTGTAGTTGGTGCAGGATACAAATTTATCAGATTTTGGCAGTCAATTTCTCTCTGCTATGATATTTTTAATGGGCTGACCAACATACATGAATGCCTATGTGCTTTGTGGGCTCTCCATGGTAACTGTATAATTTGTTCCCCTGACACTGACAAGATCCACAGCAGAACAGTCTCGGCAGAGGTTAGCTCAGGTATGCTGTACCATCATGGCATACCAGCCAATACCCCGAAATGAAGCATATGACCATTGAACCAATAATTTGAATAAATGATCTTCCATATTATCCCTTTAATTAACAATATTGTCTAGGCCTCTCTTTCTAGGTAATATTACATTTTGTCTCTTTCTAAGGTATAAAATCTTGTTTCGGGTCTCTCCGAAGATTTGTCAATTTCTAGAAGCTCACACTCTTGCACTGAAATGGAAGGCTTAGTGTTCAGTTGTAGCTTCTCTGGGACACCCACTGAGGAAGACACTTAAATCTCACTATGCCTCCTGAGCATGAGATCCTGTGTGCTCATGAGATCCTCTCAATTCCTGAGCTGCAATTAAAGTGATGTCACCTGCCATACACATCCTAAACCAGTCATAACTATCAGACAGAGAAAACTTATCCAGCAAACTCTGAGGAAATCTGAACAGTCCTATGACTTCAAGACAATGATATTAAAGTCACAACTAAGCTTTAATGAAAAATGTGTTGTATAAATAAAATTTGAAAAAAGATGTATTTCATTAAAAGTCTAAGTACTGAAGTGCCATGTAACCAACAAAGTTATCTTAAAATACTTAAGCTAAGATCAGGTTTTAGTAAGATTCTTCATACATACAACAATTTGGGGGGGGGATTTAATTAAAAACAGGTTGATATTAAAAGTAGCACTGAAATCTACAAGCCAGAATAAGTTTCACCTATTTATCATTTTTTCATCCTTCTCATATTTCAAAATGATTATTCAACATTTTCTCACAAACATTAAGATATACAAAGGTAACATCTGATCATGTTTGTTTTATTTATTAATGCCATTTTAGAAATACAGCTCTTTGTAAAACTAGTTTTTAAGATGTAATAATGGCATCAATAAAATCTGAACATCTTTAACCAGAACAAAATACATGTTCACTATTCTGATCTCCACCTTATAAAATAGAGGTCAAGGTACCCTAACCAGAGTCAGGAAGTCTGTCAGGACTGAGGTGGAAGATGGATGAAAAGAGACTGATTTAGTTTTTCCCTACAGAGTTCTGATGGTGCCACCCTTGTGGGTTTATCTTAAACAAACAGGGGTTGACATTTTAAGGTTCTGGCTCAACTCTAGACTGTTTCAAATTATCAACAAATGAAAAATAACCATGGCTTGTGCCATTGATTACTTGTCAAATATTGTAATTATCTGCATATTTAATAACTATTCTTTGCCTGCTACTTTATTCTTCGCAAAGAACCATCACGTGTAAGCTCATTTGTTCTTCAAAATGGCTCAATGAAGGATCCGTTTAACAACGATTATGTTTCAGCTGTCATGTAAACAGTTTCTTGAGAAACAAGAATTTTAACCCAAATCTCACACATCAGAGGGTGGCAGAACTAGATATAGGATCCAGATATGGCGACTTTACCCCATGTTCATCCCACTATAGGATACTCCCTCTCACAAGGCAATTTAAAATCAATTATGTGATACAGTGATTTGTTACAGCTTATGCTGAAACCCTTAGACAAACCATGCAGTCTCCGAAAAAATTTGATATACAGAATTAAGGTAGAATGATTATTATGAAAAAAAATGAAAACCTGAAATATAGAAAAGCTTAACAAACTAGATGAATGACAATACGCAATTTGGAATTTTCATATTAAAATTATCTCTCACTTTGCACTGGCTTAAACTCATTTTTATCTTAAAACAAACAAATACAAACAAAACAACAGAGCCAGAGCTTTTTAACTGACTACCCTAAATTTCTGAAGCTAACATTTATTTTTTAGCCACTCTTCCTCCCAGAGGATATAGAAATACTTTAAAAAATATGTTTGTAAAAGCATCCGAGAGGGTATATATACCATTATGTAGTGGCCCAGCACCTATCATTTCTCTGTGTTCATTGTCCAGGTGCCTTTGGAGTTGCTGCACGGAGGAGGGAGTTTGAGAAGGCATCCAGCACTTGGCGCCACTCCCTTCTGGCATATGCCAGTTTCTTCTAACATGCTTTGCACTCTGAGGCTCCTCAGAGTAGGTGGCTTCCACTATAGGAAGAGAGTTGGGGAAAGATATTCATGAAATGAATATTTATGAACAATCCCAATCTTCATTTTAAGTGTAAGGGAAAAATACATTTTAAACAGAGAGAACCTTAGGAATTGCTGATCTAAGGCTCCATCTTTTAAATATTTACAACCTCCTTGTGTTACTTCTGAAATCCTTTAATCTGAAGTACAGTAAATAAATTAGGAGAGCAACACTGAATCTGCCAGAGAATTCTGATAAATTCTCTTTAGCATGAGCAAACCAGTCATTTATGTAAGTAGTTTCCTCATTTTTGCGCAACTTGTTTTTCAAGCAAAGTTAAATTGTTTTCTTATTCAACTAAAATCTAGTTTGTGACACTCACTTAAATGATGCCATTGAAGTCTTTCCTTGTAGTTATTTCAAAGTTGACAAGGCCATTTTCACAAGATTATTGAAGTTAGGTATAAGGATTGATGATATTTTCCAATTCCCTTCCATACAAACATTTTTGGGGGTCTTGTTATAGCTTCGAAATGGGGACAAATGGTCTAATGACAGAAAAAAAACAGCATATTTGAAATAATACTGTTTTATAAAATTCAGTATAGGTATTATAAATTGCCACTTCTTGTATGCGATTTATGTTTGCTCATTCAAATCTTCCTGTGTCCTAGAATATGTACTTCAAATTTTTAGATTAATCGAATTTATTTTTTACAACAGTTTTAGGTTTACAGAAAAACTGAGCAGAAAGTAGACTGTTACCAAATACAACTTCCCAGCACACACACCTGCACAATTTCCCTTATTATTAACATCTTGCAATAATGCATGCAATGAACTGTATTGTGTGCTCCTCGAATTTCATGTTGAATCCCTAAACCTCAATGTGATGGTATTTGGAGATGGGGCCTTTGGGAGATAAGTAGGTTTAGATGAGGTCATGAGGGGTGGGACTCTCACGATGGCATTAGTGCCCTCAGAAGAGGAGGAAGAGGTACCAGAACTTTCTCTGCCATGTCAGGACCCAGTGAAAAGGCAGTCGTCTGCAAGTCAGGAGAGCTCTCACCAGAACCTGACTATGCTGGCACCCTGATCTCTGACTTACAGCTTCCAGAGCTGTGAGAAAATAAATCTCTGACACCAAGACACCCAGTATTTTGTTATGGCAGCCCAAGCTAATACAATGCGGTACATTTGTTAGAACTGATGAACTAATACTGATACATGATTATTAACTAAAGTCCAGAGTTTACATTATGGCTCACTATTTGTGTCGTCCATTCTATGGGTTTTGACAAATTATAATGACGTGTCCACCATTACAATATCATACAGATTAGTTTCACTATCCTTAATCAATATGTATTTTAATTACTTTTTCAGATTGCTTACCAACTGACATCTTAGTACTTTCCCTCGCAATCTAAGGGAGATTACCTATTTAAAAATTCTGGTGTATACAGAGTCATTCCATTTTTCTTCATTAATACGAGATTTAATTACTTTGTTTCATAAACCAGTTTCTTTAAATGGATTTCATTAAGAAGTATGAGGTCAGAAATAATTCTACTTAATGAAATTGTTAGTCATGAGGGGATTCACAGTCATTGTGACTCAGAAAGTCTAATCCACAAATAAAAGAAGTTGGGATTTAAAGCTCTGAAATGACTTTCAGTATAATGTCTACTAATTACTTAAATCGGCTTGGAAGATTTTATAGGCTGGCCAGACAGTTAGAAACTGTATAGGCAGCTGGGGAGGTAAGACCAGATCCCTGTCCCTTTCTCTTAAAGTCAGATTTTGGGAAAATCTGCCTTCTCCTCTCTTTCCTACCTCATACAGTATCACAATGCAGTTAGAACAACAATTCTAACACTGGGGATGGAATACTACCAGTTGTGCTGTGTGACCCTGGGTGAAGTATTTAATATTGCAGAGCCTCAAATTCCTTATTTGTAAAAGATCATAATGATACTTGCCTCAATTTCTGCAATAATTAAATTACTTAGTATATATCAAAATTCCGAATACAATCCCTGATATTTGACAGATGCTCAATGAATATTTGTCACTGTTGTTGTCATAATCATTATTATTATATTATTAGAATTATTATACAGTAGAGATCCAAGAAAGAAATTAACCATAGCAACAGCTACCTGCAGTACAGGCAAAAATGATCAAGAGCTGTATCAGACCTTCTATTTCAGATATGATAGCGTTAGCTCTACAGCCAACATAATATAGCATATAAGGAGTGGAGACAGTATTAAATTCAAGAAGTATTGATTGAAATTTCTCCTGGCTTCCTTCTGGGTTAGTCTGACATGTGTCTATTTACTAACAGTAATAGTTCAAAATATAATGTCTTTGAAAACCACATGGTCAACAGGCAGAAGAGTAGTCATTTTCCAGAACAAACATTGATAGTAAAAATATATTGAAAAAATTCCAATTTTTTTCCAATTTATAGAATTAGAGGACTACAAAGGTATGGTGATTATCCCTGCTCTCAGGACAGCCTACACATAGTAATCAATGTAGGTAAGAGGAAGAAATGAAAAACTAAAGATTGGAGACGGCATATTATATTTCAAAAGTCAAGATACTTTTTCTTTGCTAGATCATGAATTTGGAGACAACTTATCTTAATAAATAAATGTAAATTATTCGGGAATAATAAAAATAATATTTAATATTACAGGTGTTTAACTGGTCTGCCAAAATTAAAATGCTGAACAAGTATTTTATCATTTAACCCAAACATTCACTCTCTGAGTACCATTATTTTCTCCATTCTGCATTAAAGAAAACTGAAAAAGATCTACTAGTAACTTAACTAAGCTAGTAAATGGTGAAAACAGAATTTTAGCCAAGGATATCTGGTTACAAAGATCCTGCATTCAACTATTCTTTAATATTAGGAAAGAAATACATTAGGAATCAGAAGAATTAATTTTAATATGAAGACCTTGCACATACTTGTCATAACCATGGAAAAGTTGCAACCCTCCTAAAATACTTTTTTTCTTTAAAGTGGGGTCCTACTCTGAGTTAGTCTGAGGCTCGAATGAGAGGACTTTGAAACCTGCAAGAGAAAATATTAGGTACTTGCACATTATTATTTTTTTAACCAAGGGACCCCATGTGGTTATGTAGAACTTCTCCTGGTTTCTTTCTGGGCTAGTCTGAGATGTATCTATTTTTTAAAGTATAACAGGCTTGAAAATTATTTTGATTTGCATCTGTGCACATGTACACTGTGTGTGTGTGTACACAGTTACCTCTAGGAATTAATCCTTTTGAACATTTAAGTAGATAAAAAGCTAGGAAAGTTTCCAATTTGATATTCATCATTAAAATATCTTGTTGTGGTAACGGACAGAACTTACACAAATGATTTATATGATTATAATATTTGTATTATTTTTTATGTTATTTTTAATATATAAGCTTGTATTTTTATTAGCCTATCATTTTACAAGCCTGAACTTGATATATCAAAGACAATTTTCCCCATAGAAAATAAATTGTGATGTATAAAACAGCAGAAATTCAACGTTAAGTCACTTCAGGGATTTTCTTGAGGCTGATACTTCCACCTCTGGCCCTCATAAACGAATACACATTCACAGAAGAGCAACTGAAGGGGAGCTTGCAGAAGATGCAAGAGGACACCGGACACTCTTCTTCTCCTCATATTTGTGTTATCACACTTGTATTATTCAGTCCTACTTTAAATTTATTCATACTGAAAGAATTCTATTTTACTGATATTCTGATAGACTTAACCTTGTTTTGGTTTGTGAAAATCTACAAACTTTCCAGTATTCACTGAAGCATAGTTTTCAGCTAGCAGCTTTTGAGTGTCCTATGACCATGTAACCCATACACTCATTCAGCTGTAGCACCTATAGCTCCGTGGTATTAAAATTAGCCTATCTGGAAAAAAAAAAAAAAAAGATTCCAAAAATCACTGTTTTCCATATTTTCTGGAATTTATTTTTCACAATGTACCCATTAAGATATAGAGTGAGAGATAATTATCAATAGAGTTGATACAAAAGCAAAAATGATATAACAGGCTTTTGAATTTTAAAAGTTACCAAAATGTTAATCATAATTACAAAAATAAATAAGATATAACATTTATCTTATTACAAAACAATAAGATATAATATTTTTTATCCCTACCCTATGCTGCCTAGCTTCTTGGTGCCCAGTTGAGGTTTCATTATGAATAATTATCATTCATCATCATTTAACTTGGAAAGTCTAACTTCTAAGGAAAGTGAGATTAAACTAGAACAAGTGAGATCTTTCCAGGGAAGAGAGATAAATAGCTAGTGTCTGCAGACACTATTTTTAAAAGGTGAAAATCTATAATTTTCATTTTTAAAAACAAATCTACTCTAAGGAAAAGTATCGCACTTACTTCAAGCAGACATCTACTTATTACAGCTGAATGAACTACAGGGTAAGAAATTTTGTTGAAAAACCTCAAATTTCAGAATCACTCAGAACTACTTATCAAAAGAATATTCCCGCATATAATTTAACTTCATCTGACTTTCCCCTTGAGTCCCTTCTTCTGCAAAAAGGACTTGACGTTGTTTACATTCTGATCTCCCACTTGCTCCTCAGTCTGCACACTTCAGATGACTGGCTCTACTAATCCACTGAAGGCAATCAAACTAAAGTAGTGAGTGGCTTCTATACTGTATGATGGGATAACCATTTTTCTACTCCATTTTCCTGCAACATGTGACACTGTTGATGCAACACGTGACTCTCTCTGTGGCACACAGGACAAAACTCTCTCCTATTCCTCTTTTAACCTTTCCCAACATTGCTTCTTTTGACATTGACTCACCCTATTTTCTCTGCTTATCTCTAAAGATATGCTATCTCAGAGTTCTGTCCATAATCTTCTTTTTTGTTTTCATTCTGTATGTTCTGTCTTGGTGGTATTCATCCATTCCCGTGAGTGACAGTGATCTAATCTGAATCTCCTGATCCAACAAATTCCCAAATCTTCCATTCATATTTCTGCTTATAAAACATTTCCACTTGGATGTCCCACTGGTATTTTATTCATGCTTAGCATGTTCCAAGCTGCATGCATTTCCCTCTGCCCAAACCTATGCCTCATCTTCATTTCCCTCTCTCCAGTAAGGGGTTCCACCCATCTCTTTTCTCTACTCCAATCAGCCCTAAATAACTTTTTTATATATCATTCAGGTTTTCAAACCTTAAAAAAAAAAAAAACTTTTCCTGAACTCTTGCCATGGTCACCTAACCAGTCATCCTACCAAATCCACTCTCCATTCATTCACTAGAGTTCTCTGACTAAAACAAACTGTCAAAATCCAGAAACTATCAAAAATCAAACCAGATTAATAAAAAAAAAAACAGATTAGTAAGAATTTATTGATCACAGAAGCACAGTTCATGAACTGCGAGTCTTCAAACCAACAGTGGAATGAAGCTCAGAGGCATGTCGTAATAGGACAACTTACACAGTGAAGATGCAGAGGCTGTTTATTCTTCACAAACATTGGTTATAGCACTGGAGTTTCTCCAAATGAAAGGGGGCTGGGTAAAAATGGTTATCTTATGCCATTTTTGGAAGACAATTTAGATTTTATTTGTGATTTTCAGAGGCATTTACAAAAAATGACCCAAGTTTCACTTGCATTGCAGGATAAGCTAAATTAGGTTTCCTTAAGTGGTTTAACTGGTTTTATCTGCTCAGGGAGTTTTCAAATCTGGTCTCTATTTTGTATTTTATTTTAACAACAACAACAAAAATACCCAAATACATCTAATCGTACCACTATCGTGCTAAAAACCTTTGCTACCTCCCTGTTGTCTATAGTGTTAATTCAGACCTCCTCAGGATGGCCTACAAGTCTTTCCATCTCTTTCAACTTCTCCCAACTCATCTCTAATCCTCACCTCTCTATAATTCAACAACACAGAACTTCTCAACTCCTCCAAGTACCCCAGGCTCTCCTTTGTACTTCTGATTTTACTCCTGTGACATGCTACCCAGAAAGCCACCCATTCTTTAAACACCAGCTTATTCATCATCTCTCATGCATTTCTTAACTCTTCAACTCAAAGTGAGTAGCTCCCCTTTTGATCCCATAGAAATAATTCATTCTTCTATGGCAACATTTATCACATTATGTTATGCACACATTTACCTCACTCCTCTGTGTGCTACTTAAGTTCTAACACATAGCTAAAATATGTATTTTTTATCATTTTAACATAAATTCTACATTCAATGTACACATTTTGATGTACATTTAATATGTATCAATGCATATTCATGTACATTCTATTTTCAATTTATTATAATCAATTTAACATTTTAATACAACTTAGAATGATTATAAATATGCATTTGTTTTATTTTTGTTGCTCCTGAGTGACATATCTATGGAGATGTTTATTGTTAAATCAAAACGCCCCAAACTTTTCAGCTATTTTAGGTGTCTATTTTAGGATTTGTGTTATTGATAGTCTGTTTGACTATCAACTCTTGCTGCTAAATGGTGCATCCTTCTGCAGAAGATTCCAACCAAATCCATTCACTTTTCTTAAATCCAATTTACTAATTGGTAAGCTAGAACACCAGCAAGCTAACCTTATAATTCTGTATACAGTTAAAGTGGATGACGACCTGAGGGCTTTCTTATGAAAGGAAGTGTTTGCACTTTATGCATAGACTATTTTTTCTCTGTTTCGATCTAAAAACAAATTAATGTGACTTTCTTTATTCACTTTGAGGTGTCTAGTTAAGTGACAATAAAATAAGTAATATGGTACTAAAATATATTCATTCACATATCAAAATAAAAGCACCAATTAACTTCCATCAGGTACTTACACTATACTTTCTTGGGATTAAAATGGTGAAAAGTCCTTGAAAAGTTTGGTGGGGTAAAAAATATAGAGATAAGCAATTATAAAACAATGTGACTATACCCTCACCAGGTAGTATGAGAGCCATAAAATCAAATCAAGAATCAGTTCTTCTCTTTGAGGCTACAGGAAGAAGTAGTGGATGCTTTATTAGAAATACCTGGGAAATGTTTTATATTACACATTCTAGTGCTCATTCCAACAAAATTTGTGGGAAGGAAAGCCCCCAGCATACAAATACTTAAAAAAAAAAAAAACTCCCTAGGTAATTCTGACTCTTTCTACCTCTATCCCCACTGAAAGCACTGCAAGAAAAGACCTCTCTGATCTCCCCTAAGTTTGCTGAAGGGCAGGAGTTGAGAAAACCTTCAGACAGAAAACAAACTTTGAGTTAAATTTTTATGGGTAAGAAGTCCATTAACATTCTAGAAGAAGGAAATAGTATCTAAGGACACAGAGGAACCAGAAACTTAGTAATTGGGGAGTCTTATACTGTGATGTGTGAGGACAAAGTAGAACAAGCAGTTGGAAAGCTAGGCAGGGACTACATATACTTTATGAAAAACTGGAAATCCCATACTTGTATGATGAGGCAACTGTGCTGTCTGCAGCCAAGTCAAGCAGGGATAATTTCACATTCACTACTCTCAGTGATACCAGTGGGGGGAAATGAGGTCATTGTTGTGCACTGTAGCTGAAACTCTGTGTCGGGGAAGACTGTTAGGGGCAAAGGTGAGCACAATGTTGTTGATGAATTATAGAGGATTTTTAAAACAGTAAGCAACATCCCTGGAGCTACTTATATCTCAGAGATCTTTTAAATGTCCAGGTACAAAGACATAATATCCACATTATGTGGGAAAGGTAAAGCAATTGTTTTTTTAATTGGTCAAATAAAATTTCACTATTATTCACTGACTACATGCTATTTCTTGGGAATCTTAACATTGGTAACAGCTAACATTTTTAACATTAATATATTTTAGACACTACACTAAGCATTTTAGCTGGTCAATTATTCCATGGTAATCCTCACAATAACTTTATCAGCTAAGTAGTAGTATTTATTCCTGATATAAAGATAAGGTAACTGAGGTATCCGTAAGTTAAATAACTTCCTTAGAGTACAGAACTGCTAGGTAGCAGAACCAGAATTCACACCCAGGTCTGGCTCAATCTAGACTACAAGCTCTTTATCATTGAGTTGTATTGACAGGGTGGGATAAATAATTATGGACCTCACTCTTCTTCAAGAAACGGAATACTGCCTAACATGAAAACAACCAGGTTGAGGAATAACATTCTAGTCTAGATTCTCTTCATAAACACTGTGTGGCCTCCAGGGTGTAAAAATCCTTCAGTAGCACTCTTCATGGATATTAAGAACATTGCTACCTTTGTAATATAGAAATGGCAGTGTATCATTTTTAGGTCAGTGCTCAAGTTATGATAGCAAAAATGTCTTAGTTGTAGAAGATCACAAAGAATAAAATTACCGGTAACTATAATCTCCAGACTTGAAGAATCAGAGGTTTGAACTTTTTTTCTGCCTCCTTGCTGTGTGACAGTGTTTTTAACCTCTCTGGGCCTCCAACTGTTCATTATTAAAACAGGTTTAGCAATACAAACAAATCACAAAAGACTGTTGTAAAGTATTAGTAACACAACTGCTAGTAGGGGCTTGTACATGAAAGTACTGCTTTCAAAGCATTGTCACACCGCTGTCCCATGACTGCACGAAGGGCAAACCAAAAAGTCACGACTGTTCATGTAAGCAAAGAGCCAAGTGCTTGAATTTTTAAGAATGGCATTGTCCTCTAGCATCATCAAAATGTAATATTCTTCCTTGGTTCCTCTCGGGCACAGCACACAGTAAAACCAAATAAATATTTTAAATCACACATACATATAAAACTTAAAATTAGTGAAGCCATATTCCAATACTGTGTTTTGCTTATTATTTATAAAAAATTACTTCAAATATTTGACTAAATAAATGATCATTACATGTTGCATTTCAATGATTACCTAACTTGCAAAATTTTTATGTAGAATGCATATATAAAAACATTAATATGGATAGATGAATGTTTATTTATATAATTTACATTAATACTATTAAATGCTCTTTAATTTCCCACATTCTTTTATAGCTATTTTTAAAATTAACATTAACCAGATTTCAAAATGCAGATTGCATTCCTAATATACTATGACATTTAACAAAGTACTTATGATTTTATGAAGCCAAGCATTTAGATTAAGGTACTAATAATCACTGTAAGCTAAGAGGTGGCGTTACATATTTTTAAAATTTTATTATCTATTGATTCAACATGTAAATTACTGTAATTGAACAATGATATTGAAAGTATTTAATTTTGGTAAAAGAAATAATATATAGTCAAAGAAGTTTTATTCAATTTAAATCCAGCACAAAAATACATTTTAATGAAAATCAATGATTCTATTGACTAAGACAAGAGTACTGAGCTTCTACTTCCAAAACAGCAATTACATTTTTAAAGTAGAAATAATTGTATCTTATTTATATTTACCAAACATAAATAGTGTTTCCTTAAATATACTTGGCTGGTAAAACAGTTTTCTGAGAATCAGACACAATTTATTTCATCTGGCTATATTTTAAATATACAAATGAATGGTTGTTAGTGCTCTACATATTGATAGATCCCTTCTGTTGATGAAATACAATGGCTGTTTTCTCTTTCCCGTGCATTTAGAAATGTAAGCAGCTTTGTTACACATAATGACAAATCATTGGACTAGCTTTCTCTTCGAGAAAGATTCTAACCAAATACATAAACATTGAACCAACTAAAAGTGTTGTGTAAATTCTTAGAGACCTTAATAAAAACATTTCATTTTCTTTTTAAAAGCAAATCTAGTAAAGTTAAATGTTTGAGTTTCATGTTTTGACCTAGTAGTCCTTGAACTTGCCCACTCTGAGTCAATGTGAGCATTACCAGCCCTGGACTGACGGCACCACAGCCAGTGTCTTCTAGGATTTGTCCAGGCTGTGATTTTATGGGGCTGTTAGATACGCTGGGATAAAGTCTAATGATTTTAGAGTAGGAAGTTGTTATACGCATCGTGCATTTCAATACTGAGCAAAATCTGGACTAGATGACCTTTAAGCCATATTCTTTGATGTTCTAAATCTTTACTCCTAACCATTTGGGAATAGTATATATTATACTGTGACGTTGCTTCCCCATGCTCTTTTGGCTGGATATCAAAACCAGGAGTTTTTGAAAAGTGCAAATACACATTCCATTCCAAGCCCCTTGAGCAGCATTTCTGATCAAGTAGGAAATCTGTATTTTCAATGGCAACAGGTGACTATGCTGAATCCAGACATCTTTTCAAAGCATTGGGCTTCTAAGGTCAAAACAATGGACTCGGTTTGTGACCACCTAGAGGGGTGGGATAGGGAGGGTGGTAGGGAGACGTAAGAGGGAGGAGATATGGGGATATATGTATATGTATAGCTGATTCACTTTGTTATACAGCAGAAACTAACACACCATTGTAAAGCAATTATACTCCAATAAAGATGTTAAAAAAAAAAATGGACTCCATCCCTTTATTGACTGATTAGATTTTCAAAGTTGTGTTTTAGTGACTAAAGACTGGGCACTTTTAACTCAACAGCCAATTTTATTATGGGAAGGTTTATGTGTGAAAGGACAGCTAAGCAATCCTACTACTACTAATAATTGTAATAATTGCTTAGAGGACTGTGCCCAGCACTTCATATGCATTGTCTAATTTTATTAGTACAAGCTTATTAAGTCAACCTCTAAATACTGCTTTTATTACTTTACTGGAGGATGTAGAGCCAAGACACTTTGATTGCTGAAATCATAGACTATCAGAAACTTAGCTATTTGAAATCAGATCAGTAAAAATGGAACAGTCCACTCTTTTTTTTTTAATAAATTTATTTGTTTTATTTTTGGCTGCGTTGGGTCTTCGTTGCTGCACGCGGGCTTTCTCTAATTGCAGAGAACGGGGGCTACTCTTCATTGCGGTGCACGGGCTTCTCACTGTGGTGGCTTCTCTTGTTGTGGAGCACGGGCTCTAGGCACGCGGGCTTCAGTAGTCGTGGCTCGCAGGCTCACTAGTTGTGGCTTGCGGGCTCTAGAGCACAGGCTCAGAAGTTGTGGCACACGGGCTTAGTTGCTCCGCGGCATGTGGGATCTTCCGGGACCAGGGCTCGAACCTGTGTCCCCTGCATTGGCAGGCAGATTCTTAACTACTGTACCACCAGGGAAGTCCCTCAAGTCCTCTTTTTAACCCTGTGTCTTCCTTTGCTTGGTGAGATGCTCCATGGTTCCTCTGGCATGCCACCTGTCTTGATGTGACAAGTTAATAAGCCTAACTCTGTTGGACTATAGATATGTTCTTGATGTTCTTTATCAGATGGGCTCTATCAGTAGATATTAAAATCCTTAATTTAAAGCCCAGTAAAATAAGGTTCAGAAAAGAACTTAGTCAGGATCACATAGTAAGTGACAGAACTGGGATTCCAACCCAGGTCTATATGATTTCAAAACCCATTCTCTTAACACTATGTACAGAGTCAGAGAATGTTAGAGCTGAAAAGGAAACTAAGGTATGCCAGACTGCTAAATTTAAATGAAAAACTAGGATTAGAATCCAGGTGTCCCTACCTCCCAACCCCCATCACATGGGTAGTTTTGTTTTCATTCAGCTGCCAATCAGCAACTTTTCAGGCTTTTCCTTTAGCTTGCACCTTTTGTGGATCCAGTATGTTCCTGGGGTTTGGGGGATACCCTGAGCCTTCACTGAGACTCTAACACTGGTAACTTCAGGCAGTACCCAAAACTCCAGATATTTCCTGATTATTCCCTCCCTGATGGATGAGAATATAACCAAATCAAACTAACACATTTCAATTTTCATAGCTACAGAAACACAATGCATCAAGCTTTCTAGATATAGTTAACAGACTACTGCCCTAAAATGAGTGAATTAAGTGAAAGCATCATCCTCTTCCATTTCCACTCATCCCAATATCAGAGTACCTGGGTGACCACCCATGCAAAGTCTGTAGTCAACCCTGAGTTCGTGTTACCCAAGTCCTGCCATTGTGAAGCTGCGTAAGGCAGCAACAGCCATCAAAACTCAAATATTTACAAATTATGACCACTTTTTAAATGAAACCCCTCAGATTCCACTAAAATATCCCTCACTGCCTAACAGTGGCATCCATCTTAAGCCACTGATTTTTATATAGGGCAACTATCCAATGTTATTCAATGCAAATATAATGGAAGGTAATCAAAATCATGCAAATGACACATGGTTTCATGCAGTGATGGAAGTGTTATGAGAGAACTGTCTGATAAAATACAAGGGGATTATTAAACAGTGCCTGGCAGATTTATATCCTTTAACAATTGAAGAGAGAAATTATGGAATGGGCTCTTTAAAAGATAATGATTTGAATATCAAAGGCTCTAAAAAACTTAGGTAACTCCTTGAAGAGTTTTGCAAAAACAAATCTCTTTATGATTGTGCTGTGAAAACAGATGACAATATTTTTTAAAAATAATCTCACACACACATACACACACACACACACACACAAAAGACTTCATCTATTCTTAATTCATGCTAATATATCCCCACAATTGTAAGATAATTTATTTTATTTTGTGTTCATCTTTCTTTTTCAAGATAAAATTTTAACTATAACTTTACTTTCAAGAAATTTTAGGGCCCATTTAAACTGTATTAAATTTAAACGTCTGCTTTCTGCTGACAACCATCTCTGGATGGTGGGAACTCCTGAACCCTTTTCTTCAGTGAGACATATGTGTGTTTGGGAATCCTCACTCTCCCTTCTCTTGCAGAGCTTGACCTTTTTTCTTTGCTTGGTTGTACCTTCTTCATCACACAGGATGTGTGTCCACACACATCAGCCCTTCACTTAGTTCTACCCTCTCTGAGTTAGCTTCCATGGCCCCTTCTCCTCAAAGTGTGGTCTGTAGACCAGCCACTCTGACCACCTGGGAGCTTGCTCAAACTGTAGAATCTCAGGCCCTGACCTCAACTTCTGAAGTAAAATTTACATTTTAACAAGACCCCCAGTGATGCATATGCACCTTAATGTTTAGCACTGTTCTCGATGATTCCCCAGCACTTTTTCTGCAATACTGTATTTCATGAAATCCAGAGTTTATTCTTGTCGGCCTCCACATCTAATAATTCACAAAATTCTATGTAAATTGCCTAGCCCATGTGTTATCCTTCCTCTGTACATCTCAGTTCTTACCGGAGCATCCAAATAGCCCCCTAACTGCTCTCCCAGCTGTCAAACTCCTCCTTACCCCTCTCCCCAGTATTTATTGCATCTTTTCTGAGTAATCTTCCCCCAAATAACAAACAAGTTTGCTATCACTCTCCTTCCTGCAACTCTTGAAAGACTAGTTGTAGTAAGATCTAATCTCCTCGGAGAGCCACAAGCACCAGCTAGTCCCTGCTACCTCTCCAACCCTATCTCCTCCCTCCCCCCAACCCACCAGGCGCTTTTCACTGGCCCCAGTCCAAGCTACTTAGAGCTCCCTAAAGAACATGTGATCTCTGACACCTTGGTGGTACATTTTCACATGCTGTTCCTGGGGCAGAATGGCCTTTCCTTCCTGATCTACTTAGGAAATTCTACTGAATCCACCTAAACCCAGTCTCCTGAAGCTTTTTCTATCCCACCCAAATTGAATTCATTGCTAACCTGTTTATGTCCTACTACATTTTGTACAAATTACATAGCACATTATATTGAAATTATTTTATACGTGTTTTTCTCTCGTTTCTGAGATCCTAAATGAGTGAATTTTATTAATCTTTGATCTCTAGCATTTAGTGTTTAGCATATAAAGGATGATCAATAAATCCCTATTGAATGCATAAGTAATTCACCGTGAAACAAACGTTGCTCCTCAAATAATTCTAAATGCAATTTTTATAGAAAAATACTAACTTATACATGTATTTTGATAGATATTAATAAATATATTATTGAAAGGAAAACTATTTAAGAAAGGACACATTTTTTATCATGGGCATGTTTCTGAATCACTCTTAGAAGAAAAATGAGGTGCACATGAATGATGTATTACCATTATTGAACAGTAGTTATGAGCAGTCTCCAGTTTTAAGTTCAATAACCTCTTGAAAACCTTATGACCACAGTAAGGGGTAAACCATAGCCTAAGCATGCATGCTTGAATGTTTAGAAAAGGGAACTTTTGTTGTTTTGTTTTAAATAGTGTTGAATGAGTAGAAAGGTAAAACATAAAACTTCCAAATTTGAAGTGTAAAATACTAGAATTATTTGTGCTTAAATTGTAGCTATACAGCCTAGGCTGTTAAAAATTGGAAACACATCAGAATCACCTGGGGAGCCCTTGCAACCATACTAGTATCCTACTTCAGTGCAGGACACTTAGGTGAAAGTGAAAGAGAAAAAGAAAGAAAGGAAGGAGAATACAGGGAGGGAGAGGGAGAGAGAAGAAGGAAAGGAGGGTGGAAGAAAGGGTGGAAGATAAAAAGGAAAGAAGGTAGAGAGAGAAGGGAGAAGGAAAAGTAGGGAGGGAGGGCAAGGGAAGGAGAGAGAGAGAGCGCACTCCAAAGACAATCTACTTTCAATAATGGCAAATATTTCAGCACTCCTCATGCTATACCCTATCTGCATACATTTTACCAGACACTTGACAAGAAGCATCTATACTAGAATTAAATTTTCAGCCATATGCTTTATGACTCATATTATATGTAAATATTAGAATTCAAACTACTCCTTGTTGACATGTGCATGTAATTTTAAATAATATTTTCTTGATAATGCAAGGTCCTTCAAGAGCTTTGATATTTCTATTTACCTCTCCTCCTTCTCAAGGAAAATGCTGTTTTCACAATAATGTTCATTTTTTCTATTCTCTTTTTTCATTCAATAGCCCTATATTATGGTTTAAGTAAATATCATGATTTTATTTTATTAATTGGAAGAGAGGTAAAAATGTACTAGGACAAATGATGCATATTGACAAAGGAAGGGCTGAAGAATATAATTCTCTACTCTTTGAAGCATAGCACAAAATTCCTTATGACTTAAATTTTATTTTATTTTTGGGTCCATAGTAAACTACACTGTCCATTTCCCTGAGTTAAAAATAAAGAGAATTAAGAGCTAAACTTTGAAAACCAGCTCAAGCACTATCTTTTTCCTGACCATTTCACTAGAAGGTACCAATCTCCTTTTCTTTTAATCCTCCACTATATCTCTATAGGATTGGAACTATTCAGTTCATCTGTACATATTTGTTCATAGTCTGTTACATTCCCAGATTGATAAATTACCCAAAATATGAGGCTATACCATATTAATCTTGCATTTTTCAGTATTGTACTATTCCTGGCCCAAAGAATGTACTTAATAAATATTTAATAGATCAATGCCTTGAAAAGTCAATGAGAGAATAATGACATACTTCTGCTTATGTTTTTCTAACAACAGAAAATAATACATAATTAAGCTGGGAAATGTGAAGAGAACAAAAAATATTAGGAAGCAGAAAAACATCATCTATTTAACTTCAATAACAAGAGATAACCTTTGTCAACAGTTTTCCTTTACTTATCCATTGTCAAGTTCATATATATGTCATTGGACCCCTTTCAGATGAGTATTCACAAAGGGGGCTGTTTCTAAGTCAAGTTACTTCTGTCCTAAAACTGTTTTTATAAGGTCAGTAGTTCTTAAATGTGTTGAAACAAAAAAGGACAAGCAAATGAGGTAATGAGCTTGTACAGCATCATCTGTGTGATGGTTATTTTAATGACCTGGCCTTAACGGTTTTTCTAACCCCCTTTTATAAAACTACGTAACTCTCACCACACTCTCAATGACGAAGCTTGCCTGACTTGTTTCAAGCCCAGATCTTTAGACATTTATGTTTAACTATGTTTGTCTGCTGGAGCTTTCTTTCAAATCACAAAACAACTGTGACTGCACATACTGATGAGGGAACAATGCTGACAAATAAGTAGCTAATGCTGCTACGTACAAATTAACTCTGCAGAGCTCCTGATGTTTATGTGAATTTGTTAAAAAGCAAGCTACAAATGTAATCTCCTTTCATACTTTGACATTTGGGGTTATTTACTACTACCAGAATTTTGGTTCCTGCTAAACATACATTTCAAGAGGGAGATAAGCTTTATGAAACAACTTACAACAACCTTTCAGAAAACTGCACATTTCAAGATCCAATTTTATTCTTTCACGCTACCACTGAAACAGTCTTCTTTCTGATCACCAGGCAATTTTCCAACCTCTTTGAGATTTCTTTCTAAACAATTTCCTCCAGAAAAGCTTTTGGCAATAATTTAACACTTGTCTGCCCTGGTGAGTTGGGTGAATTAGAAAAACCTGAAAATAGATTCCAATGAAAATGAAGCAGGGACTGAACACTTACCTGAGTCAGTGTCTCCCTGACCTGGCTCTGTCACATTCAAAGATAAACTCAATAAGTGAAGACACATTACTTTTAATTTTTGTGCTCAGCTTCAAGTATTCATTTAGTGAGAGCATGCAATGACTAAACTGCATTGCTTCCCCTAAATAATTCCAATTATTTAAAAAAGATTAAACTTGAAATAAATAGTTGCTATAATACTGTTATTGCATGTGTTTTATGTGTGTGTGTATGTGCATATATGAGTGTGCATAATACTTAAGAGCATACTTAGAATGTGACAGTTGAGGTTCAAATACTGAACTTGCCCTTAATTAGCTGTGTGACCTAGGCTAGCTTACTTAACTTCTCAGTGCCTCAGTTCCTCATCTATAAGCTGGTTATAGTAACAATACCAACCTCATAGCCTTTGTGTGAGAATTAAATGAATTCATACAAATAAAGTTCTAAGAACAGTGCCAGGCAGACAGGCTTAAATAAGTGGCTCCTCAAGGCTGGACTGTGGGATGGGTATGCTTTAGACCCTTTCTAGGATACTGCTGGCAGCCAATCGCTATGAACCAAGCATATTGGAATCAAGAATATTTTACCCTTTTAAAACTCTTAAAGCTAAACCTTTACATTGGTAATTTATACAAAATTTGATGGTCTTCACTTCCTTATTGCTAACAATTTCTATCTCTATTCTCTCTTCTATAAATATAGAGAAAAGATACATAAACTTCTTTTGCACTAGAGTAATGATGACAAATATTGACTGAGAACTCCTTGTTTGCCAAATCTTGTGATAAGGGCTTTATATGTAGATGTTTATTTCATCCTCACAAATTCTTAAGGAATCAGGTTCTCTTGTTATCCCCGATTCACACATAGGGAAACCGAGGCTCTGGGAGGTCACACAGCCAGCTGTCTAGTAGTGTCAGAGCAGAAAGCGAGGAGGGGCTTGTGTAACTGCAAAGATCGAAGCTGAGCTCTTAAGTATGGCACTATATCATGGAAGGGACTATATTGGAAATTCCATTTAATCTCTTCATTTCCCAGTTGAACGACCCAGAGCAAGGCAATGACTAAGTGATGCAAAATTTAAGTCTTTTGCCTTACAGTCTGAGGGTCTCTCTGTCACACCACTTTGCATCCTCCTTTCCTCTAGCCTAATCCTGGATTTATATTTTTTTACTTCTTCAATTTTGAGTAGAAAGTCAGAGTAAAAAAAAAAAAAAAATGTTTGCCCTGAATATATTCCTCCCCCACACATCCATTTTTTCTCCTTTGAAGTAGCAACAACAGCTGCCAACAGAGGATCCCCCGGGCTTATAGAGCATCAGTCGGCTTCTCAGATGAAGGCAAAGATGAGAAGACAGAAATCCCTCCTTTAGAGAACTTTGTTAATGTTTTTCACTCAATACATTCTTTCTTTAGTGAACACTTTTAAGACAACCCTGAAACCTCAAGGCAAGAATGGCAAAGCGCTGAATTCTAGGAGCTACAAGTGGTCCCTAATTGATTGCCAGGAGCCAAATGAAAGGAAGTTGAGTGAATGGACACTCAGATCTCCATCTTCTCCAATTCATTTTATTTAAACTCATCCTTTCCATAGCCTACAGTCCCTTCCATCCTCCCCTATGTTATTAGAGACAAACTTCATTAGCCAAAGGCAAGAGGAAGAGACGACTGCTTTCATATTTATTCAGGGTTCCAGTGACTTGAGGCTTATCAAGAGAAGTCAAAATAAGAGAGACAGTTCTTCTTGGCTTAGACCAAAAGTGCTTGCATTCTAAATATCAAATTTGGAAGGAAGAAGCATTCTTAACTTTTAAGTTTACACTATCTTTTTACTCAGGTATACATTCATCATGTACATGTAAAAACACACATGCAAAATGCAATAATATTACACTGGCTCATTTTGCAACAAAGGGGGGGGCTCTATTTTAATTTTTGCATTTAAAATGGTCTCCATTTTACAATGGGGGAAGTTCAGGAACAAAACAGTAATATATTAATTTATGCATTAATTTAATACTTACTGATAACCTGCTATGTACTAGGTACTCTCCTAGGCATAGAGAATACCCCAGTGAACAAAATAGGCAATGTTCCTGCTTTCATGGAACTTTATTTCTAGTGGAGAAAACAAATAACAAGATGAATAATTAAAATATATAGGAGCCTAACCTGTGATAAGTTTTAAGGAGAAAAAATGTAAACCAGCAAAAGACAACGTGAAATGATCAGATGAAAAGTGTAGAAATTTGAGATAGTGTGGTCAGCAAAGATCTTATGAGAAAGTGATCTTTGAATTAAAACAAAAAGGAAGTGAGAAGACATTTGAGAGACTGGAAGCCCTGAGGTGGAAAATTATCTTGCATTTCTGAAGAACCAGAGTGACTCCAGTGAAGGGAAGGGTTATAAGAAATGAGATCAGAGAAATAAGAGGAAGCCAGATCATGCAGAACCTTGTGGTTCATGCTAAATATTTTCACTTTTACCAGGAGTGAAATGGGAATCTATTAAAGAGTTTTAAGAAGAGGAATAACATAATCTGACTTACAATTTAACAGAATCACTCTGGTTGGGGGGTTAAAAAAGGACTGAAGTGGTACAAGGTCAATAATCGGTGGCTCTTGTAATAAACCAGATGAGAGGTGATGATGACTTTGGAGCAGCATGGTGGCAGTGAGAGTGGTGTAAAATGGTTGAATGCTGGGTATATTTTGAAAGTAGAGATGAAAAGACCTATTGATGAAACTGATAAGAGATGCGAAAAAGTTAAGGTTGAAATCTAACTTTTCAACCATGGAATTGAAATGAAGAAGACTACAGGAATGCTTGCATGTATATAATTTTTTGGTTTATTTCTTTTGTTTTCTTTTGTTTGCTGGAGATGGGAAAGGCATATCAGAAGCTCATCTTTTTTAACATGTTCAATTTAAGATGTCTATTAACCATCCAAGTGGAGATGTCAAGTAGATAATTGGATATACAGGTCTGAATTGATAGGAGAGGTCTGTGAGGAAGAAATGAATTTGGGAGTCATTGGCATATAGATGAGGAAGAATCGACAAAAGAGACTGAGAAAGATAGGTCAGAAAGTAGAAGGAAAACTAGGTGGATATGGTATCCTCGAAGACAAGTGAATAAATTATTTCAGGAAGGATAAAGTAAAAGTCTAATGAATGCTATTCATAGGTCAAGAAAGTTGAGGACTGAGAATTGACTGCTGGATTTAGCAACATGGTATCATTGGTAGCCTTGATAAAAGTGGTATCAGTGGAGTAGAGAAGTGTGAACAAAACCTTGATTAGGGAAAGAGAAACTGAAGATGGTGAGTATAGACAACTCTCAGGAAGGTATGCTGCAAAGGGATAGTGAGTGATAGGGGAAATAAATGGAGAGAAAATAGGATCAGGAAACTATTGTTTACCTGTTTGTATTTAAAATGAGTGATATAAGGGGGTGTTTATATCCTGCTGTGAATGGCCCATTAAAGTGGGAAGATTTATTGATGTCAGTAAGAGAGGAAAGGATTAAGAGAGCTGTCATTGAGTTAATGAGATGGATGTGATCTACTCAAGGGTGGTCCAAGAATGGCAAAATGAGCATCAGCTAGGAGACTGTCAGAAATGCAAATTATTTGGCCCTGTGCTAGAGCTAATAAGTCAGACTCTCAGGGTGGAACAAAGGAATCTGGGTCTTATCAAGCTCTCCTGGTAATTCCTATGCACGATAGTTTGAAAAGCACTGATCTAGTGCAGAGTGGGGGAATCAACCTTACCTAGGAACACAAACAATTTATCTGTGGAACAGGAGAAAGGGTAGAGTCATGTGGGCACAGGTGAGGTAGGTGGGTAGGTAGAGTACTGGGACCTTACGGAAGTTCTCTTGTAATTGCTTTGACTTCTCAGTGAAGGAAGATGCAAGAACATCAGTCCTTTTTCTCTATTTTGAGTTGGACTATTAGCTCCAGAGACCCAGAATGACTTTGTGTCACTCAGCAAAGTTGTATTATTCTCTTCATCCTCTGTGACTGAGTACAAAGTCAGCATAAACTTTAAGCCTCTTCCTCTACTTTATGCCACTCTTCCAATTTTTCCTCCTTGCTAGCAAGAGTCTACTTTGTTTTTTCTAGAGGTCACTTTGGTTCACCTATTCTTTTAGTCAAGCTAGGTTCCCCAGAAACCAACACACACACCTACCATACAGATAGTCCCCAGACTAGCAAGTGTACTGAGTACCAAAGCAATGTTAAACTTTTGTGCTCCAGATCAAAGAAAAATAAAATTCCAATGACAGCACATGCCAATATTACATAAGATTACCTATAAGTCTTTCTTGGTCATTAATTATTTGCTTCATAATTATTTACTATATAGGTTTATCATGAAATCACTCAGAATAATAAAAAGTCTACCATAAAATATCTAATGAATAAATATATTAATCAAGTAACTCCTCACATGTATTCAATCACTGAGTGCTATCGATTTCACCCCAATTCTTTACAGTACCCATCCTTTTGAGCTCCACTGACAGTTTCTTGTTCTAGGCCCTCATCATCTCTTGCCTAAACTATGAGAATATGCTCCTAAGTGACGTTTCTGTCTCTGATATGCTTTGCTGTTCCTACAACCCCCATCGGCCTATCCTGCATCATGAAAATGCCAATGTAATAATTTCAGACATGAAACTAATGACTTCACAGCCTTGCTTAAAATTCTTGAATTACATCCAAGATAATATCCAAACATCTTTGGCTGTGAAGCCCTGGGAGTTGGTAACTGCTAGTATTTCCAGCCTTGTCTCTTGCTACTTTACTCCATCAACATTCACACCATGCTTGTGGGACTTCTGTAACCACTGGGTTTCTGGCCCTGAACACAGGTTGCTACATCCACATAGAAAAATCAGCTTCCCCATCTGCAAACAAGAACCCAACTTATAAAATGGAAATTATAATCAATTTACTAGATTATGAGAGCAATGCAAACTATTTAACATTTTACAAATCATAGCTATTTTATTTCCCATAACTAACAATCATTATAATTTAAGCTTTTCTATTTCAATGTGTGCCATTTAAATGTTTTTTTTTTTTAAACCACACATTATAGCTTTTACATTGTTCATAGACATCATCAAATCATAAACTTTCACTGTTGTTCTCTTTCAGTTCTTCAGTGCAGGTATTTGAGTCTCTGGGAAATTGCAAGAAGCCTTCCATTTATATTGTATTTTTCTTTATTTCTTCATTTCTTTTTAATTTGCAAATAAGAGTACTGGTTTCCCCTGACATTCATGCTATATTCTTCTAAAGAAGCTATTATTTTGTTGATTGATAGCTCATTAATAAGTATAATTACCATCTGCCATGTTGCATCTTAAATTATCCAGTAATTGCATTTATATTAGTTTTCAATTTTGGAAATTAAGCTCTTAAAAGACACTCTTCTCCTTTATTAAAGTCAGGTAGAGTTCCTGGTAATTTTTTGAACAACTAGATTTGTATATCCACTTTACTTTTTGTTACTGCCACATTGTAATAACAACGTAAAATTTAACAGTCCTTTCTATGAATGCTGTTATTTAATACTAAGTTTAATATATAAACTATGGTGCTTTTATGTTAAATTTTTCATATGATACGATTTTTGAAAAAGACAAAAATACGTAATATTTGGTTTTCTGGGCACTGTGGTTAAAAAATAAGGGTCAGCTGAAATCATCTGGATGTATTCTGAAGGAGAAAATGTAGCCTGGATTTCAAGGTAATATATGCAAGGAAGATTTGAGGAGTCTCAGTATTCACCCCAGTTTAAAGCTGTTTTGAAGAATAAAGGCACACACACCTTTATAAATATCTATGTCTTTCAATTTTATTAAAGATATTCTCTTTAATTCTCCTGCCAAAACTGTTTAAGAAAATACATATCTTTCCAGATACAAACAATTCCAGAATTCTCCTAAGGAATCAAAACAGTATTTTTTTCCTTTTCATATGATTCTTTTTCACTTAATTTTCATTCACCCATATTTCCCTTCATGTCTTCTCTCTGTATTTTTATTTTAAACCACATATATTATATAAGACAATGGTCTCTGATTTATTCCATTTGGGACCTGAGATTTGGATGTGGACAATTTTGCAGTATTTGTAAAAAGAATATAATAAAATTACCCATAAGCCGCAAATTCAATATACACATTTGCCGTCGGAACTCTAATAAACAGATCATTGAATTTTACAGCTGGAAGGGGCCTTGGAGAGCAGGGAGTCCACCCCCCACATATCGTAGGAAAAAAAAAAGTGAAGCCAAGGAGTTTTAATTCACTGGCCAGTCACTCAACTAACTGCAAGAGAACAAGGAGCTAGACCTCAGACTCCCTGGGGAGTCACAGAAGCCAAGTCTTGTGCTTTTTTAATGTCACATGTTCTCTCATGACATAGACTTGCGGTACTGGTCTGTCATTCTTCACAAGGTGAAAATAGAGTTAACTGAGTTTGCTGTGTGCCTGAGAAACTGCTAAGCATTCATTCGTGAAAGCAAAACTGGGAACCTATGAAATTTCTTTATCAGGAGCTTTTCTCCAAGGCTGCCTTTTCTGTCTGTTCACATGTAAGGTGCCTAGGGCAATGTCCTCCACAGGCAGTAGCTATTAATCTCTGACATTTTTTTTAAGAGGCAACAGTGCTAATTTTAGGTTACTATATAAAAAATAATAATTTCTTACTCAATATCTAATCATCTTGGATATTCTCTGCAGACTTTGTTTTCATGTTTTGTCTAAAAGCACTTTTTTCCATGCTCAGAGAAATCTGTGGATATTAAATTTGGTGTTTGAAATGGGTGCTTTGACAGACCTCAATTTAAGGGTGCTATGTTTTTTTATGAAGGATAAAGAGCAGCTGATTATACTGACAGAAATCCGAGAGGCAGTAAACTCTGTTGATGGTAACTGACTATATAGTGGAGCAGGAAAAGCTCAAATTTCCTCCTTCCTTCAAGCTCTGCTCTAACAATTACCAGCGAAGCCAGAATATTTTGTTTGATGATCCAGCAAAGTATCTGGTAAAGGAGGAAAAGGAAGAGCAGGGCACTTCCTGTGAGGGTGAGGGAAAGAGGTTCTGTGAGCTTTCCCTGCATGATTAGAGCTTGGGAAGTTGATCTCTTTTCATGCTGTAGATGTGGCGTGCTGCAGTCACGCCTCCCGCTGCCAGCCCAGAACCGGGATCTTAATCAGTCACTATGAAAACTCATTAGCTCCACAGCAATGAGTCTTCCACTGCTGAAGCTTGGCGCTGTGCTTAGCACCATGGCAATGATATCAAACTGGATGTCCCAAACTCTCCCATCCTTGGTAGGACTGAACACCACGAGGCTATCAACGCCAGATACCTTAGTAAGTCACTCCGGTGGGTTTGGCCGTCTTGGGAAGTAAGTGCATTAAACCAGTGGGCTTTATTTTGTAAATTGCAAAGGCTGAGATTTTGCTTCTCTATTTACAGGTCTTCTTCAACAATACAATATTTATGTGGTAACTTTAGTCATGGATGTTCCTTTAGGAACACTTTAAAGTTACATCAAAGAATAAACGAACTGCCTGAGAAATTAGCTGTGAAAGGAAATACTAGATTCATTAAATTCTTAATGAAAAGCTTTAACTTATATTGTTCTGAGGTTTTGAAGAATTCTTTCTTTTAAAATGTTTTGTTTCTTATTATTTTACTTCTTTTAACATCTGTAAAATCCCCATAATTTTTCCTACAGAACATGCTATAGGGTATATTCTAGCTAATCTAGTTTTACTATAGCAGGTTCTTCTTTGGAATTCAATTCCTGTGACTGAAATGCATTCAGTCAGAGAAACCAACCTCTTTTAAACATAAATGAATAAAAACAAAAAACCTCAGCAATTTAAAGCATGACCAAAAAAACCTTTAAGAGAGCTAAGCATCATGAACAGAAAACTTACTTGATAAAATCATCTCCCTGTATTGTTTAATTTTTTCATAAAGTCTTCTCCTGTCACAAGTCTAACTCCTGTAGTCTTCATTAGTCTACAATTAGTGGCTTTTTAACCCTTCCCACATTATAACAAATGTCTTTTCTCATGGTTTATTTAGCAATACTCTAAAACCTTTCAAATAAAAATGAAAACTATTGGTTTTTCAAATAGAAGCTTACAAATTGAAATAGAAGGAATATCCTGGAAAAACAATTTCCCTGCTAGCAAATAAAAAGTACAGAAACAATTAGTATTCAGAACCCTTTACCTTTTTATCTTTATCTGTCTTTTACCATTGGACTGCTCCCACAGATCAGAAAAAGTCAGATACTTAAAAAAAAAAAAAGCAACTCTCCATTTTGAAGATATGTTTGCAGTTACTAATAATAATTACTCTATCAATCAACGTGTAACTAACTGAGTCAGATCAAATTAATTACATAATTTACCAGATTCACCTGGTGCTCAGGGCAACAGCAGAGCACATGTGAGGCACACTCTGACCTGCTTTTATATTTTTACCTCCCTTGAATCACTTATGGTACCTCAGTGCCTCCATTATTGAGATTCCCCTCCTTCCCTGTATGACGTGTGTGGCAGGAGGCATGTAAAAGACATTTGTAGTTATAAAGAAACCATGACGTAGCATCAATAAGCAATCACAAAACAAAGAAATTTACATTATTTAATATTTACTGAGCCAAATTTCCTCAATGTTCAAGTACCTGGTGACTTTTAACAACTTAGTTGTTGAATTAACTCTTTCAAGAAATGAACCTAAGCTAAGCAATTCATGAATAAGCTATGTTTCAAACTTGGTACCTTGGTTCTGATATGTATATTTTCTGTGTCTACAGATATTGGTTTGGTTATTTCCTGTTTCTTGTTGATGGAGGAGAATCAACTTTCCAAAAGTATGCATGATTCTTTTAGAACGTCTTGCTCTCTTATGAGTTTAAAGTAAATCCATTTTCTTTACCTTCTGATTAGTAATCTGTTGGTTGAAAAATATAAAATATTGGTATGGTCTACAAATGTTCTGCCACAACTGAATCACCCTTTGAGTGACAAAAAATAAATAAAGTTCAGAAAAGTTTACACTATGTTATTCACTGGAATGGAGAAATCATGTTGCAAAAGTGTGTGAGTATGAGTGAATGAGTGTGAGTGTGTGTGTTTGCATGTTTTACAGAAGTGCCAAATATTACAGAAGTAATTTCCCCACCTTAACTATTCAAGATAATTGCTCATATCTTAGGATTCCCATGGTGAGAAATGAATGAATCTATTTCCTAGATTAAGATCATTAAATGTTAATGCTGGAAAGGATCTTAGAAACTATCCAGGCCAGTTATTTTTACACTATTTTTTGGCAGCAGTGCCTTTTTTTTCTGAATTAAATCTTATGTAATACATGCAGAATAAATATTTGTTGAATGAATCTTGAGGTGGAAATCCAATATATAAAACAGGTCATGGGTCAAATAATAAATTATGGGGGGGGGGAGGCATTTACTGTGTCTCTGTCATCTGTTCCCTCCCCACATAATCAACCCCTTTCCCTGGTCAAAATGCCTCCATAGAAACCTTAGAACTCTCAGGAGCTTAGCTGGAAATATGACTGATCTAATCCAACCTCCTCATTCTGCAAGTGGGAAGAATGATCCCAAATGTCTGACTAAAGAGATTTCCCCCAGCTGGTTAATGACAGAATCAAGGGTAGAAGCAAGTCACCTGACTGCAGTCCTGACCAGGGAAGTCGTCTCACCCACCTTTGCTCTCCTTGCCCCTCCTGGTCCCTGGTGCCACACTAGGTTCTCTCTGTCCATCTCAGGTGGTTTCCTATGACCCTGGACTCCACTTTCCTAGATGGAAGGGTTGACAGTTCCTTTCCCAGTAAGTAGAGCTATGATGTCCAGCCCTTCTCAACTCTCTCACTCTACATTCTCACTTTAGACAGTATGAATGGTATAAGCTTGCAAGTCTGTATACACCCCCAAAAAAATGAATGAATGAATAGATACATAATGTAGGTCTTAAAATTTGTTTTATGAGTGTTTGTGGGATGTGCAGATGGCAAAAAGTACAGATTTACACAAATATGAATGTGGTCTTTCTTTAAAATGGTAGTTTCAAATGACCTTGAAAAAACAAAAATAAGAAATATAGGGTTTTAATCATTAAAGGCAGTTAAATCTGTTTATGGCAGGTACCTCTGAAATAGGCAGTGTACGTTTGATTGTCTTAAAAGCTGAAACAGGTTTTTAAATTTCCAGGATATTTTTGTCAGTAAGTAGTTAAACACAGCTCCTTATTAGGGGAATAAGCTCCCTCTGGCTTCTCTTAGAATCTTGAAACATCCCTTTATCCTCCTCTTTGGCCCTGTTTTCTTTCTTTCTTTCTTTCTTTCCTTCCCCTCCTAATCTATAACTGGGCCCATCTGCCTTCGGAGGAGCTGGTGTCTGCAGAGACCAAAGCCTGGGCTCTGAGAAAGCTCAGGCTCCCTCTGGCATGTCTCTCTGATGCAGAGTAACTTCCCCCTGAGGCTGAGCTTCTGAGAAATCACTCACACTGTGGATTCCACACCAGTAAGAACCTGGAAAAGAATAATTAAATAAGCAGAGGACATTTAGCAGACACCAGCTGTTCTCAATCAGCCCCTCCGCTATGGTGGGAAGAGGCCTCCCAGGGACCTGTGGGCATCAGTGATTTGTTTTGCTACATTTTGAAATGTCTAGCCAGCTTCTCCTCATAAATAACTACTTCAATGAGTTAGTCAGTTTTAAGTTCTGGAAAATGAGTAGAATACTCTGATACAAACTCTCAATACTCTCTAAGTTTCTTAACTCACCAATTTTTTTTTTTTTTTTTTAGTCCTGGATGAAGACATCTGACTTCTCTGTTTTGTACCACTGTTTTTCTTCCCCAAATCCTTAGGCAATGTCTATTTTGTGAAAGACCAACTAAACAAATTAAGGAAATGGATGAGAGAACAGAATGGTAAATCTTGAAAGTCACAGAGAATGTGATAATTGCCTTTTTAGAGTAGAACTGTGGCATAGGTAAGAGGGTAGATTTATTCTTAAGTACTTCAAGCAGAAGGAGGGCAAAAGGGGGAACATTACAAAGAGAGACGTTCAGAGCCAGTCCTTTAGCTTTCCACCGATGGAAGGGGCTGCCTATGAAGCAGGGAAATCCCTATCATGCAGAGTTCAAGCGGAAACACAAGGAGAATACATAGGAGAAGTGTCACTGAGTGGAAAGACATAGGACCAGATATGACTTCTAAGTCCTTCCCAACTCTGAGTCATTATGATTTCCAGAATATGAGAAGAAGTGATCAACCAACCTGAATTTGAGGATGTCTTCGGTTTTGTGTTTAACTGTTTTTTGTCATTGTTTTTACAGTTGTTTTTCTTAGAGCCTGAGGTTGCCTTGAGTGAAGAATATATATTTCTTATTTCAGTTCCAACTAGTCTCATAAGAAATAGGAGGAAAACTGCTATGCAGTGACATCTTTATTAATACATCCTCCAGAACACAGCTTCTTTTAGTGTGGTCTGTCAACATCTCTATTATTCCTGTCCTCACATTTCTTCTCTTCACAACTAAAGTCATTAGCATGCTAAACCACATTTCATTCTCTGAGACCAAACCTATACTCAGACAGAAAATTTATAAGGACTTTTCATCAGGTATCTCCTCTAAATCATCAGGTATCTCCTATTCTAAATTGAATAGGTTTTAGTAAATGGATTTTTTTCTGCTTTATTTTCCCCTACCTTGTACCCCCCTTTCATTAGCTAGATCCCTTATTCTTTTTTGCCTCAGTCTGTACTTTCATGAAATTCCCAGACATTCAGCATAAACATAAGACCTAGCAATGTTCAACCAGTTGATTCTGTCCTCTTCAAAGAATCAGAATGCTGTCCCTTTGCCTGTCCCTCCACTTGTGTCTTGCCAAGCCTTTACTGCTAATTATTCCTTTGGAGTCCCAACTGCTACTTGTTTCCACATTGTTTGGATAATGCCCTCCACCTCGCTGGGTGCATCTCCTCTAAAGCGAAGTTTTTTCAGCTATTGGTGAATGGACATAGGCGATCTATCTGCAATTTATCTGCAGAGGATGAACATAAAGAGCTCTGATCTGAAAACTGGAGAAAACTGGTATAAGTCCCATATATAGCATATATGCTATATATATATTTATATATATATATATATAAATATATATATCATATATATTTGATTATATTATATATGTTATATATAATATATATGATATATATTATATATATACATATATTATATATATAATATATATGATATATATTATATATATACATATATTATATATATGATATATATGTATATCATATATATAACATATATAATATATTACTAAACAGGTGACTTCGGAAAACACTGCTTCAGTTCTTTGCGTTTCAGTTTCCTCATAAATAAGATAATGTCTATTTCTAAGGGTATTGGTTCAAAAGAAGTGAGACTAATATAAGAGAAGGGGTTTTATAAAAAGAAAAACATGCTGAAATGCAAGATATTTTTATTTTTATTTTTACCTCAGTCTTCAGGATCTTTCTTTCCTGTTCAAAGCCCCTGAAGTTCTCAGAGACTTCTCACAAAGTAGCTTTGTATTTATAAAGCATAGCTCTGTAATTAAATTGTAAGCAAAAAATCCAAACTTGAAATCCAATTGTTAAAATTATCATTTTAATTCTATTTAGAGCATGCCTAAATATTTCATGAGTTTTGTAATATTAAAAACTGTTGGCGCTTCCCTGGTGGCGCAGTGGTTGAGAATCTGCCTGCTAATGCAGGGGACACGGGTTCGAGCCCTGGCCTGGGAAGATCCCACATGCCGCAGAGCGGCTGGGCCCGTGAGCCACAACTGCTGAGCCTGCGCGTCTGGAGCCTGTGCTCCGCAACGAGAGAGGCCGCGACGGTGAGAGGCCCGCGCATCGCGATGAAGAGTGGCCCCCGCTTGCCACAACTGGAGAAAGCCCTCGCACAGAAACGAAGACCCAACACAGCCAAAATCAATCAATCAATCAAACATACGCATCTGATTCAAGATCCTCATTAAAAAAAACAAAACAAAAAACAAAAAAAAACTGCTAAATAGTTCATTTAGTTCTTCTAATTAACACAAAAGGTTCAAAGAGAATTGCATCAGTAATCACTGTGATTAGCAATGCTTTGGATAGCAATAAACCGTATGCACCCTCCAGGTCCAAGTAGTCAGCTTCACGGTAGTTCAGAAAATGCTATCAGAATTATCTTAATCATATATAAAAGGGAATTTCAGATAACTGGTGGTGCAGTATGGGGGTTAAACTTTCAAGCTCTGATATCAGACTGTGCAAGTGCAAATCTCAGCTCTGCTGATTACCTCCTACATGACCTTGAGCAAGTTCCTTACTGTCTCTAAGTCTCAGTTTCCTCACCTATAAAATGGGCAGAATAACATCACCTAGTTCATAGAGTTACTGTGATATTCAAAGGCAGTAATGTATGTGAACTGCCAACTAATGGCTAGAGCACCATAAATGTTTGCTATTACTATTATATGAGTTTTATTGACACCTAAGTAACTGCTCTTTTAAGTTAAAATGAGAGCAGATCTTTTCTCATTGGTATCCAAAATCCATCTAAATATTTCTTTCCACCTGAGGTCTTAGCTGGTTTTATTTTTATCCTCTTTTCAATGCCAATATGGGTGTCATAAAAGAGAACACTAGACACGCTCATAAAGCTTCCTTTATCACTAAACCTGACACAGAAGACTCTGTCAAACCCACACAACTGTCAAGCACTCATCTTTTATACTAGCTTTTTTCTCTTTTGAGTTACCTTTTTCTTGCCAGAGAGGTAACTTGCTATAGTTGAGATCATTCAGACTAACTCTGCAGCAGATAAAGCCATGGCTCTTTTCAATAATTCTTACAAGAAGACAATTGAAAGTACAAACAAAACCAGATTCTACTTTTATTAAGCTGACACTTCAGGAAGAATACTAAATGAACATCAAACCCTATTCACCTTTTCTGCTTCCCTCATTCCAGAGAGCAACTGACACCTTGCCCTGACATTATAAGCTCTTTACTAGTTAGCCAAACACCTGGCAAGAGAACATCAATATTAATGATGCCAGGTTTAATAATCAGTATTTGCACTGCTGTTAAAGATATTTTAATATTATAATTGGGTGGTCCCTGCTCCTTTATACAAAAGCTAAATTTATTCTAGTGAGAAGCCTTAATTTTCTGACATATTTGAGATTTGTGTCCAATGTCAGGAGAAGCCTAGTTGAAACTGTAGAACCTATGTCGAGATATATTCGTTCCATACTGTTACTCAGCTTAAACCTTTAATTACATCATTGAAACTACTCTGCTAAGCTGTACCTATCTCCGTTCTGTAGATAATCTCTTTGCATTTTTTCTTCTTTAGCATGAAAAGATTATCTTTACGATCTTATCTGATTCTAATAATATATAATTCTAAGTACATCTTTCTGTCCCAATCATAGTCAGGCATAAATGCTAGAAAGAAGGAGTAAGGGGAATCAAAAGAAAGAAATGATAATGAATCCAATACCTCAGAAATAAAAGGCAGCACAGGACACTTCCATGAGCTATCTGAAAAAGGAGACTAAAAGACAGGTTTGGCACCATTTCCTTTTCATTACAGACCAAGGACAAGGACTATGACATCTTTTTGAATTTCACGAGTTTATAATTTATAGCTTCCCCATGATTGTTGTTGGAATGCCTATAAGCACCCTATAGTGATTTTCTCTAAAGCCCTTGAAAGGAAAAAATCTGTGTGTTGGTTGATGGTATGTGACGAGCTAGGGCCTGGGAGAGAATAAGTAGGAGATTATATCTGTTCTGCTGCAAATTACAAGACAGAAGATGCCACAGACTATGGCAGCTCTGTGGAGAGAGGTCAGGCTGGTTTAGTCCTTTTAAGAATCTGCTTCCTACCAGGCAAAGCGCTCCAGTCTAAAGGCAAACAGACCAGCCCAGTAACACTGGGCATTGTGCAAAATAGTTCTCTGCTGGGCACCATTCACCTCCATGTTCCTAGCCCCATCTCAGCCTCTCTTTCATCCTTCCTTGTTCCAGCCCCTCCAGCCTGAGTCATTAAATACCTTCTTTCCTAGACAAAATTCATCTCCCCCTTCTCCTGATAATATAAGAAATATCTCCTTATCTGCTGATTCCCTGGAAACCATAGAGGGAAGGACAAAGACTGAAGAATTTCAGATCCCAGCTGTAGATGTTAGTCAGAGCTTAGCTAGAAGGAGGCCCACTGGTTTATCTGATATTTCCACAGGAAAAAGAAACTCAGATGCAAATTGGCTGGTTTGTCTATGTAACACCTGTCAGGTAGGTTTTTCAATATCCATATGATTGACCTTTAAGAACGATTATCTGGATGTTCAGCATCATAGTAATATGGCCATAGCACTGGAATTAAAAGCAAGATTCTATAGCTATACAGTCCAATAAGGAGGCCACCGTGGCTACTGGGCACTTGGGATGTGGCTGGTCCGAGCTGAGGTGTGCTATAAGTGTAAAATGCACACTCAATTTCAAAGAGTGTACAAAAAAGGAGAAAAAAACAATGTAAAGTATTTCATGAATAACTTTTATATTGAGTACATGTTGAAATGATAATATTTTGGATATATTGGGTTAAATAAAATATATTATTAAAAGTAATTTCACTTGTTTCTTTTTACTGTTTTAAACCTGCCTACTAGAAAATTTAAAATTATACACGTGGCTCTCATTCTATTGGACAGTACTGCTCTGGCTTCATACATAGCTCTACTATATACAAGCTGTGCATTCTTAGGCAAGTTAACTAATTTCCTCTTCTGTGAAATGGGAATAATAATTATTCCTGCTTTTAGCATCCTTCTTTGTACCCCTGCATCAGCAAGTCAATGGATGTGAGCTATCCCATGTAATAGGGTCTGACCTTGAGCAGGCAGCATTCTTCAGCCTCAGCAAACCCCAGAGAGAACTCAGTTGAGAGTCAAGCCACTGACACTCTCAGCACCTGGAATAATGAATGAGTGTCTCTCTGGGCTGTGCATTAAGACATCCACAACAGCTTCTGATTACATAGTGGAGAATGTATGCTCAAAGCAGAGTTCTTCTGGAAAATAACTAGACAAAAAATGAGTTACTGATTTTTGTACTTGATAGAATGTACTTGATATGGCAGATAGGAAGTAGCCAATATATCCTGTAGCTGGATATAGACTAATTATTGAAAAAGACATATGAAAGACAGATAACAATACTAGAAAATACACATTAAGTGCCTAATGAATAACACAGACAATCCTTCAGAAGAGGTTGAAACCATGAGGACTGAGTAAATTGAAGGTTTGTAAGAGGTATTCCAAGTAGGAGAACAAAATGAGTAACATACAAAAGATGTGAATCAAGGTTGCACGCTTTCAGGGCACAAAAAGACCAATTTGGTTGGAAAGAAGTTTCTTATAGGAAGATACAGAAAAACTAGAAACAATAGGAGGCAGACTGCAGTAGAACAGGAATGTCACTTTAAGATAGGGTTCTAGTGAGTTTGGGTAACAAGTGCACAAAAGTAATTTGGGAAGGTCAGTTCGGCGGCCTATGCCAAAATACTATCTTTAACTCTTCTGAGACTCTATATCCTTTGCAAAACAATGCTGGTCTAATTATTTTTACCCTATATTCTCATGTGATACCTTTTCAGCTTTATTAATAATTGACCCTTCAATACATGAGAAGCTCTCTGGGAGAGGACTTTGCTTCAGAATATCACACATGAGTAATAATCAGAAAAATACATACTACTAATTACCATTTACTGTTGAGGAAGACAAGCTAACACACCCTGTGTAGAAAGATTGGTGATATGTGACTAAGTATTGAATATTTAGTAGATACTTCTAAAGTTGCATTAAATTGTCCAAATATGACAGAAAGCATTAGGAAGTGGTGTAGGATCAATAAATAGTTAATAATATGGAATCAAAAGAAAAAGAAAGATTCTCCTTCTGAGCACTGAAAAGGAAGGTATAACTGAATGAAGCTGTGCTGCCTATGTGAATTATTTAATCTCTTTCTTTTTAACTTTAGAGAATAAAATCACAAACTTTAAATATCAAAAAAAAACATGCTTTGCTTACAATTATACAAACCCACACTCTTTCTCTCTTTGTCTGTGTTTTCTGTGTTTTGTGCTATTGATTTCCTCAGACTCAGATTAGTCCCAAAGAAGGATGGCAGGTATACAGCTCAGCACAGGATCCTGATGGACGATGCATTTGCACAGTGGTTGCTCCAGAACAAAACCTGTGCTCTCGGGATGCCAAAAGCAGGCAGCTTCGCCAGCTGCTGGAAAAGGTAGGTGTCCTTTGTCCCCTGTGAATATTTTTATTGAAATCTACCATTCTTTGAAAAGGAAATTATGGGAAGGCAGGTAATGGTGAGGAGGGTTCTTCCAATTTTTGTCCCCCTTCTCAAATAAATGCTTTCCCCTTCCTTGAAAGTAGTATCTCAAGATTCCTGCTCTGTTGTTCTATTTATATGACTTTTACTTGTCCCAATCTTGCCTTAAGACTGGCTTTCTGTCATATTTCTTAATATCTAGTCTATCTCTCCTTAAGAAGAAAATAGTATGAAGTCTTATTCCAATGACAGAAATTTAGCCTCAACTTTCAGGATCACACTAGGCTCTTTGAGCTCATACTTTTCGATCTCATCAACAATCTTGCAGGGAAGTTAAAATAATGGCATACAATATGCAAGCTATCTGGACAGATAATGAATAATTCCAAGCATTTAACATCATTTTCTAAGTCATTCCTTTGAACATTAAGTTCTTCAATTTCATTCAATAGCATTCTCTCCATATAATTTACTTAAGCTGGATCCATAATAACCAAATGCAGAATGCCCTTGATTTATTCTCTTTCACAGATGAAAGTCATCTCATGAAAGGTTATTTATGTTTAGTTTAGGGAGAAAAAAAAACAATGAATGGTTCTTTCAGTTTTCCTCATTCACACTTTCACTGTGTTGGCCTCTGAATATAGTTGGACAGCTGGGGTGGCCAGAGCAATGGAAGGATGACAACATATTTGAATTTTAAATATCTTCAGGGATAATAAGATATATTAGGTAGTATGTGTTTTTAGAGGATATCATGCTCAACAATTCATACAGTGAAATATCCTTCCCATGATCATTTACACAATTATAGCACTGAATAGGAAGCTTTAACAGAAAATTAAGAGAAGCTAGAAAAATGAAAGCACTGAATTTGTTAATACAGACATCCCTAGTTTATGCAATTTTAAGTCTAGCTACAGTAACTCTCTTCCACTGCCATATAATTAAAATAACTTTCCTCAGTGTACATTACTTGGAAGTATATTGATGCCCTAAGATTTTAAGAAGACTTATTTTCATATTTTCATACAGAGATTAGTCTGCTTTTTCTGCCCTTATCCTTGGAGTCATCATCACCTATTTGCTTTCTCTTCTTAAGTCTCTTTTTTAAAAAGATCCAGTCTTCCCTGCTCCTTCAATATCTGTCCCCTAAACAAGAGCAAATGTAACTGTCATTCAAGTTAATGACCCCAGCTAACGTGCCTCTCAACTGTTAAAACTGTTCATGACATATGAACTATGATTATTCTTCTCTTCATAGATTTTCTTTATATCTATAAAAAAGTTCAAACATATAGTTTAATATTATTTGGTTACTAGGGAAATTAATTATTTTGGTAAAAAGATTTAATCTTTTAAATCCAATTTTGCTTTTCTATTAACTTGTATTTCCTCTCAGATTACTAACTTTCTACTCCATCTTCTTTTCTACGCAAAAATATCTTCTTTCTACATCAACTATGATGAGAAACATTTTCTTAGACTCGATAATCTTATTTCTGTTACTATTTTTAGTACAGCATTGCATACACACACCCACACATAGACTTGGACATTTCTTCAAAAATCAGCTGAAAAATTCAAATAAACTATGAATGTCAGGAAGTGGATAATACTCTCTTCATGTCCAGAGGGAAATGTATTCCAGAGCTATGATAAAACCAGGAATGAGTAAAGGATGAATAAGGTCTGAAAAGTACAACTAAGGGGATTGATTGAAGCAATCATTGAAGTTTATATGACCATACCATCCAATAGGCAATTTGTTTACCATTTTAACGAAATTCTAGAAAATCACACCTTTAAAAATGCAGCGGCATAGCACAGGGAGATCAGCTCGGTGCATTGTGACCACCTAGAGGGGTGGGATAGGGAGGGTGGGAGGGAGACGCAAGAAGGAGGGATATGGGGATATATGCATACGTATAGCTGATTCACTTTGTTATACAGCAGCAACTAACACAACAATGTAAAGCAGTTATACTCCAATAAAGATGTTTAAAAAATTGCATCAATACCTAAATGACAAAAAACAAAATTTATTAACAAAATCAAGGTCACCACAGGTTAGATTAAGCAAATTCACCATTTGGTAGTGTTATGGAAACAGAGGAATAATAAATTGTGTGTACTATTTAGAGTGGCCTGACGGAAGTAAGTAGCACTGGTTTGCTGCACTGACCCAAAGAAAAAACATCTGAAAGCAGCATTCCTTATGCAGACTGAGCCAGTCCCTTGCTGGCTTCTCTATAGTTTTACAAATATCCAAGGTACCAGATGGCAAATAGGAGCCTGACCATTAAGCAGCCCATGTCATTATTAACCAAAGGATTGATTTAGTTTACAATAAGGGAATATTCTTATTGAGAATAATATGAATAACAATAGTTCCCATCTATTATATTTGTATCTGCTCCATTCAAACCTTATAGCAGAGGTTGTTGCCCTTCTAAGTTTACATAAAAGGAAACTGGTGTTTTTTGAGGCTAAAAAACTTATCAATGTCACTCAACCAGTAGACTGTGGAGCCATACCAGATCAACTTTGCATTTTCTCAACACCGTGCCAGTGTCATTCAAAATGCCACTGGTGGTACCCACACTTATTTAACTGATGCTCTGTCAAATATTTTGAACAAGTATTTATACTACTGAATATTAGAAAAATTACAATTGGTTTCACAATACATCAGGTCTTAGTGTATACAAGCTAAAAATTTTCACTTAAAAAAAAAAAATGCTTGTCTGTTAGCTATGCAGCATCTCTGTACAGGCCCGCATTGTCTAGGTCAATATTTCCTAAACTGTGATTTTTGGAATAGGATGCTGATGACATCCTCCAATAAAATAATTTTAAGAAACACGGTACATGATACTTCACTCTTGAAGATTTCCGTCATACGGTTTAATACTAAAGGTTCTGTGAAGACCTACAATAAAGAAATCCCTGTTTATTTTTGTTAATCCCAACCCTATCCAAGCATACTGAACTGTAGGGCTTCTTTTTTTCAAGTAGCCTCCACACTAATTATAAATGAGAGTGAAAATCTAAGTTAGTTTGTGTTTAAGTTCAGAAAGGCCTCAGACGTTTTATTTATACAAAGAACCAAGGTAAATAAAGAGTTCAAAACATTATCAGTGAAGAGTAACAATGAGCTTGCCACACTATGTAGACAGTCTACCCAGGGGCATGTGTAGACAGCTGAATAGCAGAACATCAGAGATAAGCAGACTAAAAGAGGAATGAGTCTCCTTCCCACAAGTGTAATCATGGGGATCCAATCTCAAGTATCACCAGGAAACTGATTCTCAGTGGGTCTCCATAACCAGTGGGAAACTAAACAGTCCTAGGTACAGCCAGCAGGAAAAGCAAAAGGCAGCCCAGAACCATCCTCCCCAGTTAGACAGCTCCATCTCTAGCCATCACCCCAAATGTAACTCTTATAATTATACATGATTCTGCTTGAAGGTCACAATCAAGTCTCAGCAAAAATTCTCTCAGTGCATTTTCGCATAACACAAATAAAGTTGAAAATTAAACTGATAGGGTAAGTTAGAGGCAAAATAAGAGAGGCTGTTTTAACTTTATCCAGGATATCTCACTTGCCTATCGTTTTCTAATTGTATGGATTCTGCCTAAGTACACAGAATTCCTAGGAAAATATTGGACATGCCAGAGATGCGTGTTTTCATAGACAAATGCCATATTTAAATGTGTAAATAGTTTCTTTAACACAAATGGCTTTTCTTTATTCATGCTTAACCATAATGGAGTTGAAAATTATTTTGAAAGCATTGCATTCATCCAAGATGCAGTTACCATGCTTTCAATGTTGCCTCAGTAATTCTGTGCTGCATCAAAGTTTTTTTAAAATGAAGCTTTCTGAATGTATGAATGATAGTAAATTAAGAAATATTTGAGGGTCATGTAATACTATAGCCAAACCAGTGACAGGAGAAAGATACTTTTGTTAAAATATTAAAATACTTGTTACATATTACTACTGTTGGAAGCCTAAGATAATTTTACCCAATAAACATTTGAGCAATTATTCTGTGCCTAGTTCTGTGTAAGGTCATGGGAATAAAAGGTATGAATAAGACACAGATTCTAACCTCAATGAGTTTACAGAAGGGCAGCCACTTTTGTGTTTCCCATTCACACACATTACACAATTAGATTTAATATAAGCTAGACTGTAGTATGTCCCGAAAAGACAGGGTTTATAAAGGACAGGACTATGGATCAAGACAGCAGAAAAAGAAACAGAAAAATATGACCTTCTCTGACAAAAACAAAAAAACAAAAGCAAGTGGAGGAACTGAGGCAAGCCAAGGCAGCAGAGTTCACTGCCTTTTCTGAATGTTCCAATGCTGAGGAATATATTGACAACGGTCTCTTTAAAGCTAGCTGGTCCACTAAGACTTACCTGATAACAGAAATTGTCTCTGAACAAATCCCTTCCTTATTTGTAACTCACAAGGTTTTACAATGAAAATAACTTTTTTATGTGTTACATAAATAATACTTGTTTATTTTAAAATACATGGAATAATGCATAAAAATATATGAAATGAGGTAAAACTCATCTGAAATCCCATTTTTTGAGCCCATGCTTTCATGTATTCATTTATGAATATAAAATATAATTCTATGCAAATGAATTTATATACAATATTTACCAGGGACCTCTTTCTACAATATTTATTTTGTTACTTCTCCTCTCACCCACACCTTACCACCCCCCACCAGAAAACTAATTTTAATCACCTAATATGTATTCTTCTAATCCTTCCATATCTTTCTCCATGTTTTTTGCTTATATACTGCTTTCTTTTACATATGTGTGCTCAAGTGTGTGTGTGTGTGTGTGTGTGTGTGTGTGTGTGTGTACGTGTGGGACATAGTGAGAGAAAGAGAGAGGGCGGGAGAGAGGTGAATTTTATTTAGAATAAAAGGATTCAAATTATATAAAGATCTTTACATTTTCTTTTCTCACTTACTTTTCTCTTGGATATTCCTCCATGTTAAGCAATGTTTCTCAAAATGTATAAACATAAGAATCACTTAGGGAATCTTGATAAAATGAAGAGTCTGCCTCAGTAGCTCTGGGTTGGGCCCCAAGATTCTGCATTTCTGACAGGCTCACAGGTGATGCCAAGTTGTTGCTCTGTAGACAATACTGTGAGTACCAAAGTATAGAGCTCTATTGTATCCTTTAAATTAGTTTAGTCATATTCTATTCCTCAACTCATTTAATAGCTCTCCTCCTATTAGAGGCTTTCACTTTGTTTTCCAGATTCTGCTGCCATAAGAATTAGAGTAGTCTTTCTTTCCTCATTTCTACATGCTTTATAGGTCACCTATTTCCCACTTCTAAATAGCCTGGGGCTCAATGAACTTGGGATGGTACCATCACCTTAACATATATTTATTGCCTATCTACCAAACACTTAATGCAGTGGCCAATTTCCAAGTCTCTTAAACAGTATGGTCTCTGAGTTAGGAGGTGTCCCAACGCTACCACCACTCATCTTGCTCAGTTCAGCCTCACCCCTGGGAGTACTTCAGATGCAGCTTGAAGTAACTGTACTGGAATGAATGCATGCTAGATCTGTTGGACACTTCACCACCATCCACAATTGCTAAGCATCCCAGACCCTGAGGAAGTCAGAGTCAGTACTTAAAGAAACAACTTATCTTAACATTTAACAGATTGAGCCATGATAAGCTTACTAAGCCCTGGAATTAATATTCTATTTTTTAAATTTATTTTTCTGACATATCAAAATCTTATTAATATTTAGTCATTTCTAATGCTAGAATGTCCATTTTATTATTTCCTGCCTAGGTACAATTTTCTTTTGCTAAATTATTTGAATGTTTATCATGAAGAATTAGCCTTCTGAAAGTATGTCCTGTGGAAATGAAATTATGGATTTGGCACTTCCAGTTTTTAATGTTAATGCCATTTTTGCTACTTCAGTAGTGACTGTATACACCTGTAAAAAGACAATAATGCCAATGTTCTTGTTTAACAGGTTCAAAACATGTCTCAGTCTATTGAAGTCTTAAACTTGAGAACTCAGAGAGATTTCCAATATGTTCTAAAAATGGAAACCCAAATGAAAGGGCTGAAGGCCAAGTTTCGGCAGATTGAAGATGACCGGAAGACACTAATGACCAAGCATTTTCAAGTAAGTTTGACTTCAGCAATCTTGTCAGTCCAAATGAGACACTGAGTATGATGGACAGCCACCATGGCACTCAGCTAGAAATAACTGTACATCAGCCCATATATGCAAGGTTCAAAATTCACTGGGGACATCAATAATCTCTCCACTGAAACTGACCATTAGCTGGTAGGAATGCATAGAAGACTTGTTATAAAAAGAGCTTTACCCTCCTAGAGCTAGGCGGAGATTCTGGATAGATTTAAAGGCATTTCAATATGTATGACAATGGTCAATCTAGGAAAATTAATAATTAAATTTATCAAAGATTTTCTGATGATTTTATGCCTTGCTAATATGAGGAGAAATACAGAGAATATGAATTATTAAAAGAGGCAATAATACCATTATTAACAGCACATAAACAAGGGTTATTTCACAATTTGATACAAAAAGTATTTATTTATTTTATTTTGTTTATTTATTTATTTATTTATTTGGCTGCGTTGGGTCTTCGTGGCTGCGCACGGGCTCTCTCTAGTTGCAGCGAGCAGGTGCTACTCTTTGTTGCGGTGCGCGGGCTTCTCTTGTTGTGGAGCACAGGCTCTAGGAGCGCAGGCTTCAGTAGTTGTGGCACATGGGCTCAGTAGTTGTGGTGCACGGGCTTAGTTGCTCCACGGCATGTGGGATTTTCCGAGACCACGGCTCAAACCCGTGTCACCTGCATTGGCAGGCGGATTCTTAACCACTGCGCAACCAGGGAAGTCCCACAAAAAAGTATTTTTTTAGACTTTAAGCTGTTTATTGGTAATTATCTAGAAACACTGAAAATGGAGAAACAATGCTTTTAAGCATGCTATGTGGATTTTTAATAACTATGTATGACACTGTCATAGATTAAAATAAAATCTATGATAATGCTATTTGAGCTTCTATTAAAAAGAAATAGTCTGTCTTACAAAGGCATAGCACATAGTTTATAAAACATACTGTGATTTTACAAGCATAATAGCCTCTGCTTTCCCTGCCAGTTAGGAAGTGAGATACACTGTTAATGGTGAGGGAGTGGGCCTGAATCCAAGTTCTTGGTCAAACATTAGAAGTGCTTTTCATACAAAATTATGATTGGCAGGGAGCTAGTCAGGGACATGAAACTGGGTCTCTGCATGACACAGCTTAATATGGCAGAAATTAGCATGGTTTTGTAATTTTCTTCAGTGGTGCTCAGGAGCCTGAGTAGAAAGGTATAAAAAACAATCTTGCACTGAACCAGTTTTAAAGTTTTCCCAGAAAGGTACAACAGAAGGACAAGAGGGTAAGAAAGTTCAGGGTATTGACAAGAGAGGGGGCTAAAGTGATGAATCATGAGATTAAATTGAAGAGAGAAGTAAGCAAAGCCAGAAGGCTAAGAAATGATAACAAATTAGAGCAAGGCCTAGAAGATAAAAATAAATTTAAAGATTATTGGAAATAAGAGAATGAGTAAACTAGAAGAACAGAGAAATTATGGGGGAATGGTAAACACAGAAGAGTATAAGGCTGAAAAGCAAATAAATTAATTTTAACCAATATTTATTGAGCACATACTGTGTATAAGGCAGTGTTGGGCCCTCTGCTGGGTATATAATACATAATCTCTCTTCTATGAAAGACAACTAACAAACAGGCAGGTAAAATTGGACAGTAAAAAGAGGCATAAACATCAAAATGGCACAAAGGGAAGAATTATTAATTTTTCTTAATTTTGTTTAGAGAAGTTCAGGGGAAGAGCTACAGGACTTGGCAATATTCAAGAAAATGGTTTTGGACTAGTGCCCACTTTCCTCCCCAGAAAATACTAAATTACAGAGGAGATCACGAAAACCGAAAGATGTTCAATGTCAATTTTCAATATTCAGGGTTAGGGTGTAGACGATAGAGCAATACCGTGAGCCTGATGCGATGCTAAGGCTATCAACAAAGCAGGAATGATCAGCCGGTACTTACGGCACATAGGGAGCATTCCCAGAAAGGAAGGGGGACAGAAGGCGAGAAGCTCGGGGTTTCTGGCTCAGAGCGAAAATCATTCAAGCTCAGATGGACAATACAGAACTCTGTGACACCAAGGGACAGCCTGCAAGTACCAGGGCTGGCAGAGTTGGTGACAAATGATGACGCGTGTGCATCTATGGGAACTTATGGAAGAAGAGAGGAGACAAAGAAACAAAAAGATAGAAGGCTGAAAGGAAAAAAAAAGAGAAAATTGCCTATTCTATAAGTTTGCCTAGCAGAAGCCAAGCCACCAATAAGAAAACTTAATTTTTAGGCAGCTCCATAGAACATAATGATTTTGATTTTCCTAGTTCATGTAATCCACGTGGATACTGAACTTGTATGTCAAACTCCAAATAGCAATAATGATAATAACATCATTTTCTTGAAGAATTACACATAGTCAACACATAGTTCCAAGCACTTTAAATATACTATATATTAACTAATCTAATCCTCACAACAATCCTATAAGGTAGACACTGTGTTTATTCCCATCATTCACATGGAGAAACTGATGTACAAAGAAATTACGCAATTCGTCCAGGATCGTATATCTAATATGTATCAGAACTACAAAGTCCAGCTCCCGAGTTAAGCCTCCTAATACCAATGCTATATTGCCTCTCCAAGTAGACTATAGCTCTCTGAATTAAATTTAATAATAATAATTAAATGCTCAAGATATGCTTGTTAAATGTATTTATTCACCAAGTCCTATCATGAGTCAGATTTTGCTCTAGCTGCTGAGGCGCCATATATGAGAAGAAGAAATGGAACATTCCAAAAGGAAGTTTAACATTGAAGAATACTTTTAATTTGGAAGAAAATCCTCCTCTGGCACACTCTTTTCAGCTTATCAAAAAATCTAAGTAGGTTGTGTCTTCTATATTCTTTATGATAAAATAGCTTGTTCTAGTTATCATACTTGAGACTATCATTCTTATATGAAGAAATCTTGGTTGGGTAAGATAGTCTAGGTATACACTTTGCTATAAGAGCAACATAGTAGAAAATGAAATTCTAGAAAGGATAAGTAAGCACAGATCTGTGTTATTCTACTTTAATCTTTTAAGTATTTGATATGTACATCAGTTGGACTTTCTATTGCTCTCTGACAAGTGTCCAGAGTTAGAATCGACTGCCAATAATTGAATTATAAATTTTTGAAAAGACCCCAAAATTCATATATATATATATATATATATATATATATATATATATACACACACACACACACACACACAGACACACACATACATATATATAATTTTTAGCTCAGGGGAAATAAAATGCCACCAAAATTGTGACACTGAATTACTCTCTTTTCAATATTCCCATACTAGAATATAAAACTCTTCATTGTAACAGTTGCTATAATACGCAGCAAATGGTACCATCAGAACTCTTCTCATTAAAATCCTAATGAAGCAACTGTGTCTTCCTTTAGGGGTAGCAAAAAATGCTCAAACTAATAAGAAGTTTATTTCAAAAGGAGCCACTAAAATGAGCAAAGCTGTGCAATTCTGCCTTTTGACTGTGATATTTATCAATCTTTCTCATTATTAAGACCCTCTGTCTCCTCCCACTCAATATGGACATACAGACAAATTCTAAGTATTCCAATCTTACAGAACAAGTGGAAATTCCCCCCAAGATACACAAGCCCATAAATCAGGGTGGCAATGGGAGCTCCTGCTATCTTAACGCATTGATAGTGATAACATGTTCTAAATGTAATTGTAAAATGCAGTTTTCAGCTCCTTAAATTCGTTAGTACACAGCGCGGTTTCTGCTATGATCATAGCAGTGACAGCTCTTCAGCGAATGCGATAGATTGCAATAAGCTCACAACTGAATCAAACTCATAAAATGTTTTCACTGACCACCACCACCAAGTTAAAAGAAAGGAAAAAAAGGTGACACGTTCAGAAACTGAAAGTGAAACTGCAGGTTTGGCTCAGTCCCAAGATAGGAGTGAGGGAAACAGTGTTGGCAAAGTATACTTCTTGTTCTCTAGACCAAAATCAACGTTTCAGTTTCAAACAACTCTGTGCTCTTTTATTACATAAATTATGAGCACCTTAGCCCCTGAAAGAGTTAATTTCACTACATTGGTAAGCAACTCTGCCTTACATAAAGAGCTCTAAATTATCTTTGCTAAGGCAAATGAAGTCAGAGAATGGGTAATAATTCAAAATAGTAAACAGCAACATACATTTCTTTGAGCTTTGAAAAGCCTTGCATGATTTACTATACTTGCTGAACTTACCTTCCTAATGATGCTGTGCTAAGAAGGATATTAAAAAGAGGGAGGAGTAGAAGGACAGAGTGGTGGAAGCCCAAAGTTGGAAAAATTCTGTTAGGCAAAAGCTGTTCCAGGATCCAAAATTTCCTGTAAGTACCCCTATATTATTAATAATTAGTTAATGGGTAAATAGACTAAAACAGGATATTTGACCTATTTCTAATAATTCATAACTAGAAGATGGACCCTGCTTCTATTTCCTAACTAAATAATGCATTGTTCACTTTTTAAAATGCCACCAGAAAGCAAGATAGTACATAAACCCAGAACTGCTACCATAGGAAGTTTTGTAATTATGATAAGGATCAATCTGTTTCATAAGCAAGTAACCATTTAAAGAGGTGTTCTTGTATTGAAAAGCTGAGATAAGTGGATTTACTATTAATGATCATGTAGCCACTTACATTCTCACGAAATACACAATTCCAATCAAAAATCAATAAGCAATTGTGAATCTGTCTTAATAATCTCCCTTAAGTATCATGTGAAAAAGAATGTTGCTGTTTGATCTGTTTAAATGACTCTCATGAATAATTGGCTGCTTTTCACAGGAGTTGAAAGAGAAGATGGACGAGCTCCTGCCCTTGATTCCTGTGCTGGAACAGTACAAAACAGATGCCAAGTTAATCACCCAGTTCAAGGAGGAAATCCGGAATCTGTCTGCCGTCCTCACTGGAATTCAGGAGGAAATTGGAGCCTATGACTATGAGGAACTACATCAAAGGGTGCTTAGCTTGGAAACCAGACTTCGTGACTGCATGAAAAAGCTAAGTAAGTAGAACAATTCCATCTGTCCAGGTTGTGTTTTTAAGTAGTTTCAATGACAACTGCATTCTTACATTTTGGAAATAGTCATGAATTCCTAATTCTAGGGAAACTAGTACCTGCTTTCTAAGTGTAAAATAAGTGTTCCTTGACGGCTTAAGCAGGCCTGGTTATTCAAGGTTATCTGATTAACAGTTGCCTGATTTTCAGAGCACCCTGTTAACCGTGGTGGCTTGAAATAAGAGGTCTGGCAAATACAGCAATGCTACTGGCCACACTAATGGAAATAGGGTTTATTCCAAACAGATTATCAGTGACGGTCAATCACTGTGTGGCCACGGAAGAGGAAAGCCATTTCTGGCAGTAGAGAAAGTTAGAGACTGGGGAAAAGGCCATTGCCCTGGGACCAAATGTGAAACAGCAATGATAAGGAAATGAATACAATTTCTCTACTATGCAGAACTGCCATCTGCTGCTCTGATCCACTCCAGAAATAAAAAGGAGGTACCTACTCAAATACATATTCACTACTCTACAAGGGGCCAAGCATGTGACATGGGGAATGAACTTTAATTTTTGACTCCTAAAATGTGTGGTTCCACCTGGTCTGAGTTTACAGACTTTTCCATTGCCAATCAGTTGAAGTCATCATGGGACTAGTTTGTAACAATGTGAAATAAATAAGTGTTCATGAATTGACTAAGAGGGATAGTAAATCCATTTAGGAATAGTATTTTAGTTGTTGACATGCTGTGATATGATGGTGTTAGGTGAGGGGGACTCAACAACCATAGAAAGTGTTCTCTCAAGATAAGAAAAACTTTTCTGGAATAAGAAATAAACTGGGAAGAGGAGTAAAGAATTTCAAAAAAAAGGAGTCAATTTCTAGTAAAGAAACATTCAGAGCATAAATGTAAACACAAAATAAAATTTGGATGACTTACAAAAATATTTTAAAGACTACTTATTTTACAGATGCAATCCAAATGATAAAAAAAGATAGCTAAAATACAGTATGTTGCATTCAGTCATCACAGCCTCAAAACAAAGTGGGGAATCGCCACATCGGCAGCCCCACTGCAGTCATCTCAGGATTTCCAAGAGAACCCAACAGAATTTATCAGAAGGCAGTAACATAAACTCCTAAGGCTAAACACACGTGCAGCAATCCTCAGCTCCTTATTTCTCATCATGCAAGGCCCATACTTTTTCACCTATAACTGGTCTCCTCATAATCATGACTCCAATAGATTCCATGACTTGCTCTTCTCTACCCACTGTCCACATTATTGCCAAAGGGATTTTTTTTAAGTACAACGTCTGAAATTATTTTCCTCTATTTAAAATTTCCTATGAATCCCTTATGCCCTAGGATACAGCCCATGGCTTAGGAGGCCCTTCACTGTGGCACTCCCTACATCTCCCATCTTAGGTCCTGCCATTTCTCTCCTCATACACTATGTCCCAGTCACATGTGCTCTAACACTCTAACCATGGGGCCATATTGAGAAGCTGTTTGTTCCTTCTCCTGAAACACTCTTTCCCGTTTATCCTTGCTTTATCAGTAAACATACTTTCACCTGCCACATGTGACAGACTCCTATTAATTTTGCAGGTCTCAGTTTAAATGTAATGTCTCACCTGAATCTTCACTGCTCTCCCCATGTATCCTCTGCATCCCTGCTAGGTGCTCTCAAATCTTGAAATCTCACCAATGACTGGACTTTTCATGTTTCATTATCATTTTGTGTGTTATTGGATGTCTCTTTTGCTAGACTTCTGTTCCATAAGAATAAGTACAATGTCTATGATATTCACTCTAAATACTGTATCTCCCAATGCCTAGAAAACTGACTAAGAAAAGTTACTCAGTAAATATTTGCTGAATAAATTAATTCTATAAGCAGTCATAGTAACAATTTCTAAACTTTCAACAGGGTAAATATTAGGTATTTCAACAAGTAGCAGAGAACAATCCCCTTTACTTGCAAAACAATGATCTCTTTTAGCCACATATTTGTGTCAAGATGGCATAGGACTGATTAAGATTAAGCAAGGGAAAAGTCATTTATTTAATACAGCACTTAAAAACTCTCTTATATGGTGTGCTTTTATAATTCAAGTTATGGAGTTTATTGCTAACAGAAAATAGGTAAATATTACTGCATAACGAAATTCTGCTGTCATCATTTATTCTTTTTTAATCAAGAAATACTTTTAGTTCAATGCACAGATTCATTTTATAGCTTGCCAGATGATGTCTGCACCAAACAAGAAGAAAATCCCAAACCAAGAATTGTTTTAGTGCTCTCAATATCTAAAAGTTACTTTAGGGGTTCAAAGGAGTATTCAAATGCATATTTATTAGCCCATAACATATCTGGGTAAAGATATTCTGTAAATGACAGTACATAGGACTAATCTGTGTAGGGCTTTGATTTGATTTGGAAGAGGTCCATTTGTTGTTGCTGAACCATTGAAGACCTTGAGAATCTATTCACTCTGTCATTCCTAGTATCTCACAATAAACCCAAGCCATTGGCTTTGTATGCTAAGTCCAGGCACCTACTTAGCACAAATGGACTCAACTAATAAACAAGGACAGGCAACAGAAAGGTTCTACACCTAGTAATCATCTTGAACCTTAAAGTGTGCCAGTTATGTTTTTGAAGGATTAACATGGAAAACTCTTGGGATTTGCTCTACTTTACAAATGAACTTCACTTCTAACAAACACTCTCTCTGAGTTTACTTAGCTGGAAATAATGTCCACCACAGTTAGGAAATTCTACCTTCCTCTCAGCTCTTTCATAACTCCCAATTTGTTTTTACTAATCCACATATAACTCCCAACACAGAATCTCCTCCAATATTAGAAATGATATTTGGGACAAAGAGGGTTAATCTAAGTAGACACAGATTCATCCTATTCCTTCTTACTGAACCATGGATAATGTCTCTATGGTGTCCTTAGGCCTCAGGACTGTGATCTGCAATATATGACACAGACTTGTTTTATTAATTTTCCCCCATGGACCACAAAGTTTGAAAGACTGTGACTGTCAAATTATATTAATTAGTTAACATTTATTTTTAACTAATCAAAAATTAAAATCTAGCAACCAATATAGATATCAAACAGCAATAAAACTAGCATTTAATTTTCTTATTTAATGAGATGATTGCTATTTGAGTTAACTGATATGACCTTATAAAATATTGAAAACAGTTCTCACATCATAATGCTTTAGATTATTAGTGGCCCTCAGATCCCTATTCACTTAGTAGAGGCCAGTGCCACAAGCAATGACTCTAACTCATTTATGCTTTTGTCCCAAGAACTGGGTACTTTTCTCCATCATACCATGCTTATGTCAATTAATCAAAACCACTTACTGAGACTCTCTTGAGCAGAGAGGATGTCTATCAACTGGACCACAATGCTTAATTACAATGTAGAAAACATGTCCAGGTAGAGACAGACAGCCCTAACACTGTGAAATCTAAAGCCACATGGTTCCTGAAAAAATACATAAGTGAATCTTCATATTTTTCATTGAAAAAAGAATTACTCCAGTTTCAAAGGAAGTACCTGATAAGGCACATATATTTACAGAAGAAAACACAAACAATTTTGTGTGGCACTAAGTTATAATTTGATTAACACTTTACTTAGTTTTTACAATTCCTGAAAATTGGTATAGACGGGACCAAGTTATCTCTGTGAACTCTTTTAATTCCATGCCTGGCAGTATCTCATAAATAAGGGCCTGAATATCAAAATATCAGAGCACACAGACTCAGAAAACAGATGTTAAATAACATCAGGACCATTCACAGGAAATGTAGAGAAAAAAACATATCAGGGGTTCAGTGTTCCAAAAAGGTCTAAAATCCAGTTGCTATGCTGCTCAGATCTAGAGTGGGATATTGGATAATTATGACATCAGCAATATAGTAACAGGAGCAATAAGGCTCATCCATCAATGGCATCTTTATTCTTCACAAAAGCCTCTAAACACACAGAGCCAATTAGCAGAGGGTAAAAATGGGCTGGGGAAAGAAAATAAAATTGCAGCCGTGATGAATACATTTCCACTCACCTTTTCAGTGGATTTGCTTTTAGAGAAGATGTCACAGTGCACATCACATGAATTTTAAGAAACTAAAAAACAAACTAGTGTCATTGCCTGCAAAATTTAACTTAATAAGGTGCTGAAGGAATCACAAGTCATTGAGACCACTAGGGCACCATTCAGCTTATTTCTACTAGGGAATTAAAGTTTTAGAGAAGATAGAAATTAGAAAAAATGCTTCAACAGCAATGCATCCTAGTGGCCTGAATGAGGTACAGTAATGTACTTTCCTAAAAGTGCTTAATTTTCTCTATGAGGGACTGAGTAAAGTCCCCTGTGCTTAATTAAAACATATCACATTCCTAGACATGCAAAATATAATTGTATGCATGTGAGAATTTGACTGGAAAAGCACAGCTGAAGCTCTTGCACACCCCCTGGGATCACCAATAGCTATTTAATGTAGATTATAATCAGGCTTTCCAGGTTTCCAGCCCTCCACCCCCAACCTCCCCCCACAACACTTCCTCGGGTTAGTTCTATTTCAGGGCAACAGTTTGGTGCCATCTAGTGAAGTACAGGATGCATCCTTCTATTAACAGAAACAGTTTTGAGCCTTCATGTTTAATAGAAGTAACAGTAGCATTCAAAATTTGAGATTACAAGTAATCTCAACTTGGTTTACTATTTTTTATCATGTTTATGCCAAATTAGTTTTAAAAGAGAAACCAAATTGTCTACATGGTAGTAGTCTTATTTGTACATTCAACAAATATTTATTGACTCCCCAGTGTGCACTGGCACTTAACCAGGTATTTGGGGCTGCAAAGATGAGTAGCAGGCAGTGTCCTCCTACTGTCAGGAAGCTTGCATTATAGTGGGGACAGTAAGCACAGAAGTAGGTAACTACAGCAGTGCTGAGAGCCTACTGCTTGACAGACACTATGACAGCTTTTTTATGTGTGTTAGTCCTAATTGCTCTAAGAACTCGGGGTCAGGTATTATTATTAGCAATTTATGGAAAATAGATACTCAGCTTAAATTAATTTGCCAAAGGTACATGTTGGAGGCAACAACTTTAAACCCAAGTCCTTCTGAGTTCAAAGACTGAGATTTCTTTCCCACACAGGATGTGTTTTGTTGGGTACCTAATAATAGAGAAACGCCCTGGACACCTCAGTAAGTTTAACTCAGTAAATAGAACCCAACTGCTGTAGAAAGAAAGAAGTCAGAGTCACTTTTGATTCTTCCTTGAACTTCAATCACATGCAATCACCACATCTTCCCTCTCCCTCACGATTTCTCAAAACCACCTCTTTTCTGCATTCACACTTCCACCACCCTAGTCCACAGCACCACTGATCACCTCTCAAATGGATTACCGCAATGGCCTCCTAACCACTCCCCTTGCCTGAAGTCATTCCCTCTCTACCACACTAGGAATTTAGAGTAATCTTTTTGACATGCAAATCGAATTATATTATACCTTGTTTAAGTGATTTTCCTTTAAAATTAATTCTAAATAGCTTTGCCTTGTTTGTCTTGATGACATGGATTCTGCCTAACTCTAGCCCTTTTCTCTCAAATTCTCACCAGGCACTCACTCTAAGCATTAGTCATTTTAATCCTTTCAGTTCCTCAATCGTGCATGCTTCTTCACCTCCTGGACACTGAACTTCCTCTCCCCTTTCATGGAACACTCTTCCTCCCTACCTTACTTACCCAAATTCTAAGCTTGCTTTTTCATTTTACAGACCAGATACCAGCTTTTCTGTGGAGCCTTCTCTGATTGCTCCTTAACATGGTTGAATGCCCCTGGCACAGTCTCCCACATGCCCCTACCGCACCCCCGTGACACTTCAGATATTTTACAGAAAATTCCCATTTCCTTTTCTTTAATCTTCACTACCTTATAGACGAGTTGTCCTTGCTCTGAGAAGTCAGGGATCATCTGTGTCTTGTTCCAGTTGAATCTCTATAGACTGTGATAAAACATCTGAAACATAACAGGTAAAAATTGGTGTCTACAGAGTTTCTGAGAGCAAATATTATTTTTAAAATAAAAAGCTTTATGTTGCTTTCAAGAAATAAATCAGTGTATGTCAAAGATAAAACACCTATATTTTTTACAAAACAAAAAATCTTTTGGGAAAAAAGACAACAAAAGCACAGTCTCTTTTTAATCCTTGTTTTTGTTGCCATCTGTTCTTTCTTCAATGGCAATGCAGTATTTCATTCCCAAAACACCTGATATTTGGCTGTACTTAGTACTTAAAGCAAGAGACAGTGAAAATCTCAGTGAAAGAAAGAATTAACAGGAAAGTCAAACTGTGTGCCTGGGATGAAGAAGAGTGAGATTTAACTTGGAAATATAATGGGAGAAATTTATAAGAATACCTCCTCAAATTAAATTGAGGATATCTTCAAATAAGTCATTTACCAAAGAGTCCTATTCTTCCTAAAATTCCAGATTATAATATGGAATGCAATTTCTCTGGTATCCATGCACTTGATGATGATTCATTCTTCTGGAACCCTGAAACCCTAGTGATTTTAGCACATTTTTGGGGTAACTGGTATATCCTGTTTTACCATAAATTGATTTATTGTTTATCTTTCTTTTTATGTCCTAAATTTTCCTAGATTACAACTAAATTATAAGCCTTTTAACAATATAAAGCCTGTGTTTTCAGAGGCAAGCCAAATTATTCAGTTTTCATAATGCAATTCAGCTCCATTTAGTTTGGATGTTAGATAGGCTTCTCCTTAAAGATATGTTCATAATATAAGCTTTATTTCAGAAAAAGTTCAGGCAGTTTTTAAAATAATTTAAGAGTAAAATTGTGTTAACTTTGGAAAGTGGAGGTATTTAGACACATATTATTCTTGATCACATTTACCAGACACCCACTGAAAACTCATTCCATGCCATGCAATATGGCGTCTGTTATGTTCATTCTTATCCCCATGTTTCCTTCAGCAGTATAGTTGGTAAGATTAGACATACAAATAAAAGGTTAAATAATATAAATAGATTTCAGTATCAAACATATGGTAGAGAAAAACTTACTTTAAGTAGCTTTAATAGATAGACTTTAAAGATCAAATCATATCTACTTCTTGCTACATGAGTTCTCCAATGGCCTTAAGTAAAAAGAAGTAACATTCTTTCATAAACATATTTGCCACTCCATTAAGTTTATTTATATGGGCATGGCCTTAGGATTCAAATCCAGAGCTATTAGTATACAATATTACAAAGTACAATTATATATTAAAGAAATAAACAAAAAGATGGTTTTTATGCTTCATTGATCCAAACAACTGATCTTCCTGCTGAATCCCAAATGATACCTTTTCCTGAGCTACTTATTGAAAAATATGGATTGTAACTGATAATAAAAAAGTTAATGTCTCAAAATCATCAGAGTATTAAAATGGTTACTTTTCTCAACTACCCATTCAGTATATTTTCTGAACATACAGAACTGTGCACATGTAATATATTATAAAATGCTAATATTTTCATGTGTCTCACTGCAGACAGAAGAGCATAGCAGGAAAAAAATCAATGAAGCAAGACTCTCAACTTCCTTCTTTGCCATCCACTTTTGCAGGAACATTTGTCTTCCACGCATTTGGGGAAATTATCCTTTCTGTCTGGCTTCCTTTGTCCTCATAGAAAGTGAGAGTAAAGTGAGAAAAATGTTTATTTGAACAAAAGCTAGTTTGGGGGAACCAATAAATGGAAATGACTTTCACTGTTTACTTTATAATTTCTGTGCTCTGTTAGAATGAGAATACCTGTGTTTACTTAATACTACCACAAATTATAAATAAAAAAGTGGCCAGTTTTTATAAATTCCTGCAACTTTAATTTTACTAATATCATTTGACAAGATGAATTTTAGCTTAGGACTCTAATAACTATTTTTAAGAGAAACTCCTACTGGGAAGAAATCAACATCAAGAGCCCTTTCTGTGTTTTGCTTCCCAAGAGTAAGGGTAGATGATGATGATGTCCATGATCATCATCACCCTGATGACATGTGTGTGTTTTACAACCACCACAAATAATACCACCTTCTCCCCATCAGCATAAATGTCTACTGATCCCATATCCTTTCCATGTTCCCTTAGAGTAACAAAATGTCAAGCTTCAGAACTTCCATCTTAGAGATGAGGAAACTCCACCCTGGAGAATATTGTGGCTCAGATTAGAAACCAGACCTCCTAACACTCACCTCAGGATTCTAACCTGGATGAAATATACTACACAAAGAACATTTCCTGGAAAACTGTGGAAGTCAGAACAGAGAGGCAAACAACAACAACAAAACCGTTAAAAGATAGAGGCATAGTTAATAAATAGATTAAACTACCATTTGCTTATGAAATTCATTTATTTAATTATTCTCTTCATATCATAAGTTTCTCCCTCTCTACTAGATTATTTATAAAGGCAAACAAATCTTTATTAAGCAACAATAGTAACATCAGCAGAAGAATAAAATTTCCCCACAACTTTATATTTCTTCACCCTCTTTTCTCTGCTTCTTCTTCTTCAAAATAATCTTTTATAGCTGCTGCTTTGGTGTGCAGTCTTTTCAAAACCAACTCCAACTCAGCTTCTGATCTCAACATTCTCTTCATTTCATTTTTGTAATCACCAATGACTCCTTGCTGCCAAATTCCATGTCATTTCTTTGATTTTCTAGACACCTCTGTATTCCCCAGAGGTCAGTACATCATCCTACATCATCCTTCTTAAAACATTTTCTTCTTTAGGATTTCTTAACACTGCACTATTTTTCCTATTCCATGTATAGCTTCTTATTGGGCTCCTTTGCTGGGTGCTAGAAATATTGTGATATCCCAGAACTCTGTTCTAAATGCCTTCCTCTTCTTTGTGTATGTCCTCTCGCCAAGGCTCTGGCTTTCACTATCTTCAGTGTGCTGAAGACTGTCAAAACTGTGTCTCAGAAGAGTGTCTCCTACCTACATTTGCATACTATCTTCTCTACATCTCTACTGGCATGGATAATAGTCATGAACAACTTTAAATAATCCATAGTGAATTCTTGATTTTTCTTTCTAAACCCATTCCTTCCTCAGCATTTCATCTGAATAAATGACAGTACAATCTGACCATCTGAACAAACCAAATATCTCTAAATTATTTTTCAGTTTGAGATTTTCTTTAATTTCTCTTTTTAATTTTCATCCTAATGTCTAATCCAAAGCCTGGTCCTACTGACTTTATCCAAAAAAGAAAAGAAAAGAAACCAAAACAAAACCATAACCCAAATCCATCTACTTTTCTCCATCTTCATCACCACTTTCATTATCTCCCACCTGACCAATGTGATGACATTCAATGCGTCTCTCTGCCTATACTCTGTCTCCTCTACAATTAATTTTCCACATGTAGTTAGAGTGATCTTTTTTTTTAAATGTAGCTCACGTTCTGTCACTTTCCCATCTTCTTAAAATCCTGCAATAGCTTTCCATCATACCTAGAATAAAATCCAAATACTCTGATTTTACAAAGCTTTATTCTATTCAACTCTCCAACCTCATCTTCTACTTTTCCAAGTTTGCTCTGGACACACTGGCCTTCTGCATTTTTATTTCAATTTCTCTTAACTCACCAAGCATATCCAAATCCACAAGAACAATAATAGTAGCTAACATTTATTAGACAATTAACTGTGTACCAAATACTGATCAAAACACTTAGCATTTATTTTTTACTTAATCTTCCCAATAACCCTTTGAGTTAGATATTATTACTACTGTTATCCACGAGACACTGACAGGTTAAAATTTGTTCAAGTCCTCCAGAGAGTGAGTGACAAAATCAGGATTCAAATCCAGGCAGATTTCTTAAACCATGCCTCCAATTACTTTAAAATCCTACCTTTTTCTGGTTGATTCAATGCCTAAAGATCTTTTTCTTCAAGGATCCATGGCTGCCTGCTTGTCAGTTAGATCCCAAATTAAATATCACCTTCTTTGAAAGGTCTTCCCTACTCACCAGTCTAAAGCAGCTCCCTTGTCGCTCTTTATCAAATTGCCCTATTTAAATATCTGTATTACATTTATTCCTACCTGATATATTAGCTTGTTTGCTCATTTGTTCATTTATTTTCTCTCTCTCCCTATCAAAACATAAGCTTCACCAGAACAGAGGTGTTATGTCTTTCTCATCATTGTAATTCTAGCACCAAGAACAATGTTTGATGCTCATTAAATCCTGGATGAATGAATAAATGAGGGAATGAAACACACCTAACTGAAGACCACATCCAAAGGCCCTTCTTTCAGCACTTATGGGTGTGCTTTCTGAGGCAGAATTGACTACAACAAGAATCAATTACTCCCACCAAACAAGGTAGATGGTAAAAGAATTGATTAATCAATAGGCCACCCCACCATGATCACCCAAAGTGGAAGAACTTTATGCAAAGCACTTTATCCATGACACAGTGTAGAGTAAAGGACATTTCCATACATAATTATCATAGACCTATTTTGGATTTTAAGCAAGTTTATTGCCATGGAGTCCAAAATTTTCAATGTAGTCACTTTTTCAGACTAAGAAACTAAAGGACTCATTTAAGATAAACATAGACATTATTTTTAAATTGTTAATACTTTGGGTCATTAATTCTTCACTTCAAGTGTATTTTTTACACTAATACTACAAAACTTGGTTTACTCAAAGGCTACAACTTTGGGATGAAAAGTTGTGGTGGACTGAGTTCAAATTCCGAGTGGTGCCAGGAAGACAAACGTTAGCTTTGCACATTGTGAGTCACTAGGCAGAGGGGAGACAGCTAATGGAGAAAGAAATACACAAAGAATCAAAGCAAGAAAAACACAACAATCATAAATGTTCATAGAATCTTCCCTGGCCAGAGACTAGACATGAAATATCTTTATTTGAAACTAGAGCTAACATAGTTTCACATGCATATTTTGAAAATGGTTTTTATCTAACTTAAAAACCCATTCACTGAAATCTCCCAGAGCTAAAAGTTTGCAAATTTATATTGATTTACTAGATAATAGAGATAAGTTAACTTTCACAGAGACAAGACAACTACCATTAAGACACATATGCAGGACCAAATCAGTGAGACCTAATAAGTAATATAACTGTAGTAAACTTATCCTTTCTAGACTCTCACCTTCATTTTTTTACAGAAAACGAACATGGGACATTAGTTGAATTTGCTTGTTTCTTTCTATGTTTCACAGTTTAAGGGTATGTTTTGTAGAACAGTAGAGGTAAATGTGTTTTAAAATGAGATAAATTTCAAGTTATCTAAGAAGGTTGTCTTAATGAAAGAAGTGCTATTATATATTTTAGTACCCAGGGCTGAATTTCTACAATTTTTATTTATTATCAAGATATTCAGTGCACTCAATGCTACATCCTTTTTTTCTCAACATAGATTTGGCCTGAAATAACTTCTTAACTTTCCTTGCCAGTTAATTCAAAAAAAGAAAAAGAAGAAAAGAAGTAGAAAGGATAGCATATAAGCAATGTTACTTTGAGAAGCTACAACCTATGGACCTATTTTGTCTCCCCGTTCACCTTATATCCCCAGTATCTAGCACAGTCCTGGTACATAATAACTTCTTCGTGAATGGTTGTTTAAAAAATAATTATTTTACATATAAATCATAACTATTTATTTTACCCTCTACCATATTTCAGAGAAAAACCCACTGCTACAAAAAGAAAGCAAAGTCATTTTTAGTTGAGATGTCAGAAGCCTTTAACCTCTGGTATAATTTCTGTCTTAATTCCTGGCCTAAACATTACAAAGCTTAGCAGTATCTCTTTGCCATATGGATACAATACTGGGTTAGAGCCAAATACCCCAGAAGCCAAGATACCCCAAGCCACCAATGCTTTATCAGTATCTGGAAATGTTGATTCATGAGATTCATGGCATGAATCCTAGTCCCAGAGATTGTTCTTATTCAGATTTTACTAACCAATCCAACTCAATTCATATTACAGTTATGTTGACATAAACTGAATCCAGAGGATCATTTAAACCCAGAAAACAAATCAACATCTAAAATATGCGTATGACTGAGGGAAATAGGAGCTCTGTGTCTTCTTGCTTCGTCCAAACTATGCTTTAGCCTTCAGGCAATAGAGGCCACCTATGGCAAAGGGGCCAATTTTGCTGATAAGGTAGGTTAAAAACCACAGTTTGAGGTTTAATTTTACAGTCTGTCTCTCTAAAATGTTATATAAAACTTTGTAACTACAAAATCTCTATTCACTTTTAGTATCAGAACAACCTAACATCATCATAATTTCTTACTGATTGTGTTACCACTTGGTCATTTCCTCTGGGTATAAAGTTTTCTGGGGATGAACATTCCATTATGTTTATGTTTCATATTTGGGACATTATATTGATCTACATCCAGAACAAATTTAAACTGGTACCTGAGATTCTTTGTATTTTTTTTTTCAAATGACCATGAAATATTATTCATCTTTAAAGGATATTTTTCAAGACATTTTAGACTAATTTTTCCTCTTACAGAAAGCAGGTATTCAACAGGAGCAAATTTTTCCAAGGTCATAATCACTTACTATTTTGAAATAAAATGTACAACATTTCTACTTGAATCACATGATTAGTATCTTTTAGTACAGCTCCTCCAAATGTACTAACCAATGTTATCACTTACTAGCTTTTTTTAACATCTATATGAAGTAACTGATGAATGTTAAAATTCATAGTATGGATTCTAATTTTTTTTAAGATTAAAAGAACTAGAGAGAGATTACATTACCAATTGTAAGACAGAGCTAGAAGTTTAAAGAACACAATTTCAAACTAGTGCTTACAGTACTGAAACCAAATTAAAATGCAAAGTATTCACAGCTTCCAATTCTGGAGACTTATTTACATCTTCAATGTCCACCTACTTCCTAAACCTGCAAGGAAGCATGGCAAATAAAAATCTGGAAACGAGGGGCTTCCTTGGTGGCGCAGTGGTTGGGAGTCTGCCTGCCAATGCGGGGGATGCAGGTTCGAGCCCTGGTCAGGGAGGATCCCACATGCCATGGAGCAGCTGGGCCCGTGCGCCACAACTACTGAGCCTGTGCTCTGGAGCCCGTGATCCACAAGTACTGAATCCCACATGCCAGAAATGCTGAGGCCCATGCGCCCGGAGCCCGTGCTCCACAATAAGTAGACACCGCAGTGAGAGGCCCGCGCACCACAACGGAGAGTAGCCCCCGCTCCCTGCAACTAGAGAAAAGCCCGCGTGCAGCAACGAAGGCCCAATGCAGCCAAAAATAAAATAAAAAATAAATTAATTTAAAAAAAAATCTGGAAACGATCTTTCAATAGGCAGTATATAAATGTGACTTTTGCTTTTTAAATTTAATGTCTGCTTTTAAGTTTTTGCAACTATTTTAACTTTTTAAATTATAATTAAATATTGTATGTGCATGGCTAGAAAATTATATGCTTAAATAAAAAGGACCTGGAATAAGAAGCAACAGTCTCCTCCTGCAGCTCTGCTTTCCAGAGGCAATCACACTTAATTTTAGGGCTTCAGGTGGTGAAATTTATGGCTTCAGGTGGTTAATATGCTTTTTTCCACGTTGTTTTGGTTTATCAGTTTTGGATGTTGTTTACTGACTTTCTGCTCTGCAATGTGAGCATACAGATAGCCCAACCAAAGCCACTTTCTTTCTTGTTTCCTGATAATATGCTTTCATAACTATTCAGAGTCTAACCCTTATCAACTTTGTAACTTCAAGCCTTATATTTAAATATTTATTATTTTTTCCTCAACTCTAGGAAAACTCTCTAAACACCATATTTTTAAATACAAAGACAGTTATACTCCCATCTTTCTATCATTTCTTCTTTCAATTTTTACTTTTCTCACAGTGTGAACTTTACCTATGCTTTTATGTTATCATGGTTGGAAACATTTTGTCTTTTCGATAATCACAGAACAGATGAAATGTCTGTTAAATATTCTGTAATTAGTTCACAGCCTGATTCTACAAGTTAAACATGAGTGCTTGCATTATTATCACAATGCTTATGTTGTTCTTTGGAAGCTAAGTGGTGGACTTCAGTGTCTCTAAGTCAAATGTCACATCAGTGCTATTCAAATGAGACTGTTACTAGAGTTAAGTTCAAATGAATTCTCCTCTTATGTACTCCAATAACTGCCTTCACCATAACCAGTTTCTTCCTAGAAGGTCTCATACAGTATTTCTATAGATTAATTCCTCTTATTTCTGAGACCACCCTCCTAGAGATTCTGTCCATTCTGGACTAACTGTTCTCAAGGCCTTCTGCACAGCTGTCATTCTGAAACAAGAAATCATATTTTCCTGATTTTCCACTGTCTGTATATTTGCTTATTGTGCTGCAATATAACCTCAAGTAACTTCTTAAAAAAAGAGTGTATTGTAGGTAAACTTTGAAGTTTGCAAGTCAGAAAATATCCTTATTCTATCTTCCCCTGATTTTTCTTCCTAAATATAAAGGCACTGATTATTATCTTCAAGCATCCAGTATTGATGAAAAGCCAGTGTCAGTCTAGTTCTTATTTGTCTGCATGTGTCCAGGTCACACATTTTCTGTGAAAAGATCCAATTTCTTCACTTCATTCAGTATCTTCTAAAATTTCACAGTAATTTTTTTAGGAGTAAATATTTTTTCATTTATTATGGTATAGGCTTTTATTCCAAATATTTAGGTTTTGTATCTGGGGAAATTCCCTGAATAATTTCTTTGATAATTTTCTTTACTCTTTTTCTCTCTCCTCTCATTCTAGAAAGTTGCTTTTCAGATGTTGGAGCTTCTGGATCAATCCTATATGCATCCATATATTTTGTCTTATTTTCATTTTTATCTTTTTCTTTTAATTTTGGGGAAAACTCTTTTTATCTTCCAACCCATTATTTTTAAAAATGAAATCTGTAAGCATTGTACTAATGTATACTGTCAAGAGTGACTTTTCCCCACAGTTTTGCCAACAGAATTTGTTATCAAATTTTTGGAATTTTGTCAATCTGATAGGTGATGTGTATCTCAGTATGGTTTTTAAATCTTCTTTATTGAACTAAATTTTCATACAGTAAAATGGACTCATTTTAATTGTATACTTCAAAGAGTTTTGACAAATGTATATACCTGAGGAACCAACACCCCCAATTAAGATATAGAACATTTTCATTGCTCCAAAAAAAAAAAATGAAATCATATCTTTAATTTCCAGTAGATCTTTTGTGTTTTCCTTTCACAGTATATAGTCTACAATATACAAATCTCTTTAAAGACACTAGGATTTCTTCTGCTCTCGGAATTATGTCTCTTTTTATGGTGGTCTGGTTTTTCTGCACATTTACATTGGTCATTCTTATTGTAAGCTTTTCAAAAATATATGCTAATCCTTGTTTAACCATTGATTTTTTTAAAGATTTGAACAATAAATCTGCTTGGAAACTCTGTATTTAGGTAGGAATGGACACTTCATTCCATGGTGAGTAGGCAAGGAAACTACGAATGTCAGAATGCAAGAACCTTTGTTCTGGAGCTCCAATGCTTTCATAAGTTGGCCTAAGTCTCATCAGGCAATTAACACAGTTTTGTAGATTTTTTAAACTGCCTTCTGGGGTCCCACATCAAGGATGAATATGGTATCAATTGCTCTTAAGCAATTCTTTCAGTGGTGTTCTTGTTTTCCGGGTCCTATCTCACCTGCGACATCCTTTATACCCATGTTTCTGAATCCCTAACTTTTTAAACAATTTTTTGTTATACAAGTTTCAGGGGTACAGCATTATAATTCAACATCTTTATATACTACAAAGTGATCATCACCACAAGTCTAGTTATCATCTATCACCAAACAGTTGACCCCGTTCACTTATTTCTCCCACACCTCAAACCCTTCCCCTTTGGGAGACACTATCTGATCTCTGTATCTATCAGTTTGCTTTTGTGTTATTTTGTTTGTTCATTTGTTTTGTTTTTTTAGATTCCATATATAAGTGAAATCATAAGGTATTCGTCATTCTCTGTCTGAATTTTTCACGTGGCATAATACCTTCAAGGTCCATCCACATTGTCGTAAATGACAGGGTTTCTTTTTTATGGCTATGTAGTATTCCACTGTGCATACTTCTTTATCCGTTCATCCATTGATGGACAATTAAGTTGTTTTCATATAATGGATATTGTAAATAATACTGCAATGAACACAGGGGTGCATATATCTTTTCAAATTAGTGTTTTCATGCTCTTTGGATAAATACCCAGATGTAGAATAGCTTAGTCATATGGTAATACTATTCTTATTTTTTTTGAGAAATCACTATACTATTTTCCATAGTGACTGCACCAATTTAGTCCCACCAACAGTGTAAAAATGTTCCCTTATCTTCATATTCTCTCCAATACCAGTTATTTCTTATCTTTTCAATAATAGTCATTCTAACAGGCATAAGCTGATATCTCATTGTGGCTTTGATTTGCATTTCCCTAATAATTAATGATGTTGAACATCTTTCATATTCCTATCGGCCATCTGTACATTTTCTTTGGCAAACTGTCTATTCAGATCCTCTGCCCATTTTTTATCAGCTTGTTTTTTGTTGTTGAGCTGTATGAATTTTTATATGTTTTAGATATTTTTTATATGTTTTGGATATTAACTCCTTATCAGATAGATGATTTGCAAATATCTTCTCCCATTCAGCAGGTTGCCTTCTGGTTTTGATGATGGTTTCCATGCTGTGCAGAAGCTTTTTAGTTTGATGTAGTCTCATTAGCTTATTTTTGCTTTTGTTTCCCTTGCCTTTGGAGAGAGAGTCACAAAAACACAGCTAAGACCAATAGCAATGAGGTTACCACCTACAGTTTTTCCTAGAAATTTAATGGTTTCAGGTCTTACATTTAAGTCTTTAAACCATTTTGAGTTCATTTTTGTGTATGATGTAAGATAGTGGTCTAGTTTCATTTTTTGCATACGGCTGGCCAGTTTTCCCAACACCATTTATTGAAGACTATTCTTTCTCCACTATATGTTCTTTGCTCCTATGCTATAAATTAATTTTCCATATATGTGTGAATTTATTTCTGGGCTCTCAACTCTGTTCCACTGATCTGTGTGCGTGTGTTTCATGCCAATACCATAATGTTTTGATTATAACAGCTTTGTAGTATAGTTTAAAATCAGTGAGCGTGATACCTCCATCTTTATTCTTCTTTCTCAAAATTGCTTTGGCTATTGAGGATCTCTTTGGTTCTGTACACATTTTAGAGTTATTTGTTCTAGTTCTATGAAATATGCCATTGGAGTTTTGACAGGGATTTGCACTGAATCTGTAGATTGCTTTGGGTAGTATGGACATTTTAATAACAATATTAACTCTTCCAATCCTTGATCATGGAATATCTTTCCAGTTATTTGTGTCTTCTTCAATTTATTTCATCAGTGTCTTACAGTTTTCAGTGTGCAGCTTGTTCACCTCTTTGGTTAAATTTATTTCTAGGTATTTTATTCTTTCTAACACAAATGTAAAAGGGATTTTTTTTTTCTGATAGTTCTCTATTAGCATAAGGAAATGCCACAAATTTCTGTATATTGATTTTGTATCCTGCAACATTACTGAACTTATTTATCCATTCTAACAGTTTTTCTCTTTTTTTTTGGTGGAGTCTTTAGGATTTACTCTATACAGTACTGTGTCATCTGAAAATAGTGACAGTTTTACTTCTTTCTTATTGATTTAGCTGTCTTTTAATATATTTTTTCTTCCTAATTGCTGGGGCTAGGACTTCCAATACTATGTTGAATAGAAGTGGTAATAGTGGGCATCCTTGTCTTGTTCCTGATCTGAAAGGAAAAGCTTTAAGATTCTTACCATTGAGTATGGTGTTAGCTGTGGGTTTGTCATATATGACCTTTATTATGTGGAGGTATGTTCCTTCTATAATCACTTTATTGAGAGTTTTTATCATAAATGGATGTTGGATTTTGTCAAAAGATTTTTCTGCATCTATTAAGATGATCATACAATTTTTATGCTTCATTTTGTTAATGTGATGTATCACATTAATTGATTTGCGGATGTTGATCCATCCTTGCATCCCTGAAATAAATCCTGCTTAACCATGGTGTATAATCCTTTTAATGTATTATTGGATTCAGTTTGCTAATATTGTGTTGGGGATTTTTACATCTATGTTCATCAAGGATATTGGCCTGTAATCTTCTTTTTTGTGTTTTCCCTGTCTGGCTTTGGTATCAGACATACTGGCTTTGTAAAACGTGTTTGGAAGATTTCTCTCCTCCTCACTTTTTTGGAAGAGTTTGACAAGGATAGGTATTAAATCTTCTTTTAATGTTTCGTAGAATTTTCGAGTGAAGCTGTCTGGTCCTTGGCTTTTGTTTGTTGAGAGCTTTTTGATTACAGTTTCAACCTCCTTAGTAGTAATCTTTGATTCAGATTTTCTATTTCTTCATGACTCAGTCTTGAAAAATTGTATGTTTCCAGGGATGTATCCATTTCCTCCATGTTATCCAATTTGTTGGCATATAACTGTTTGTAGTAGTCTCTTACGATCCTTTGTATTTCTATGGTATCAGTTGTAATTTCTCCTCTTTTATTGCTGATTTTATTTATTTGAGCCCTCTCTTTTGCTCTTGGTTAGTCTAGCTAAAGGTTTGCTGGTTCTCTTTTCAAAGAACTGGCTCTTAGTTTCATTGATCTTTTCTATTATTTTTTTAGACTCCATTTATTTCTACTTTGATCTTTATTATTTCTACTTTGATCTTTATTATTTCCTTCATTCTACTAATTTTGGGCTTCATTTGTTCTTCTTTTTCTAGTTCCTTTAGGTGTCAAATCAGATTGCTTATTTGGGATTTTTCTTGTTTCTTGAGGTAGGCTTGATTGCTATGAAATTTCCCCTTAGAACCAGTTTTGCTGCATCCCATAGATTTTAGTGTGTCATATTTTTATTTTCATTTGTCTCTAGATATTTTCTGATTTCGCCATTAATTTCCTCAATAACAAACTGGTTATTCAGAAGTATGTTGTTGTTACTTCATGATTATTTCCCCTTTTTATCTTCTGATTGATTTCTAGCTTCACACTATTGTGGTCAGAGAAGATGTTTGACATGATTTCACTCTTCTTGAATTGACTGACACTTGTTTTGTGACCTAACATGTGATCTATCCTGGAGAATGTCCCACATGCACTAGAGAAGAAGGTGTATTCTGATGCTTTTGAATAGAATGTTTGGATATTTCTATTAAACCCATATGGTCTAATGTGTCATTTCAGTCCAACATTTCCTTATTGATTTTTGTGTCTGTAATGGATTTTTGTATCCATTACTGTAAATGGGGTTTAAAGTTCCCTACTATTATTGTATTGCTTTCAATTTTTCCCTTTAAGCCCATTAATATTTGTTTTATATATCTAGGAGCTCCTCTGTTGGGTGGCTATACATTTATAAATGTTACATTTTCTTGTTGGATTTACCGTTATCATTATGTACTGCCCTTCTTTGTCTTCTATTACAGTTTTTGGTTTAAAGTCTATTTTGCCTGATATGAGTATGACTACTACGGCATTCTTTTCATTTCCATTTGAACAAAATATTTTTTCCATCCCTTCACCTTGTTTTTGTGTGCCCTTACTTCTGAAGTGAGCCTCTTGTAGACAGCATATAGATGGGTCTTGCTTTTTTATCCTTTCAGACACTCTATGTCTTTTGATTGGCGAATTTAGTCTATTTACATTTAAAGTAATTATTGACAGGTGTGTACTTACTGACATTTTTGTACACTGTTTCTGGCTTTTCTTGTGGTTCCTCTCTGTTCCTTTCTCTCTTTCTCTCTTTCCTTCTGTTTTGGCAATTTTCTTTAGCGTTATGTTTAAATTCCTTTCTCATTTTCCTTTTTGTATTTACTGTAAGTTTTTTCTTTGTGATTACCTTGTGGTCCTCATAAAAACATAGTATGTTAATAGCTGTCTTTTTTCAGGTGGCAGCAACTTAAATTTGAACATATTCCAAATCTTTATTTTTTCACACTCACCCTCCCTCATATTTTATACCTCTGATGACACATTTTACTCCTTTAATGTCTGCTTATCTAAGAAATTCTTGATCTCTCCTTTAAATTTGAATGATAACCTTGTTGGTTAGAGAATTCTTGGTTGAAAGGTTTCTTTCCTTTTAGTATTTTGAATATGTAATGCCCCTCCCTTCTGGCATGTACAGTTTCTGCTGAAAAATCTTCTCATAGGCTTAAGGGATTTCCCTTGTATGCAACAAGTTGTTTTTCTCTTGCTGCTTTTAGAATTCTCTCTTATGCTTAACTTTTACCATTTTAATTATGTGTTTTGGTGTATCTTTGGGTTCATCTTATTTGGAACTCTCCGGGCTTCCTGGATATGGATGCCTGTTTCATTCCCCAGATTAGGAAATTTTCAGCCACTCTTTCTTCAAATAATTTTTCTGGCCCTTTCTCTTGCTTCCTCTTCTGAGATGCCTATAATGGAAATGTTATTCCACTTGATATTGTCCCAAAGGTCCCTTACAGTAACTACACTTTTTAAAATGCTTTATTCATTTTGCTGCTCTGTCTGGGTGAGTTTCATTGTTTTGTCTTCCAGTTCCTTGATTCCTTCTTATTCCTTAACTGGTTTGCTGTTGAACCCTTCTAGGTTATTTTTCTATTTCCGTTATAACTTCTGTTTGGTACTTTTCTTATGCTTCCTCTCTCTTTGATGAAGCTCTAACTGTGTTCATCTATTCTTCTCCCAAGTTCAGTAAGCATTTTTATGACTATTAATTTGCACTTTTTATCAGGTAGATTGCTTACGTTCATTTCATTTAGTTCTTTTCCTGAGACTTTGTCTTGTTCTTTCTAGTAGAACATGTTCCTCTATCTCATTTTGCCCAATTCTCTGTATGTGTTTCTATGTATTAGGTAAATAAGATATTTCTCCTAGTCTTGAAGGAGTGACCCTATTTAGGACATGTCCTCAGGGGTTCAGAGGCACAATCCTGCCTGGCCACCAGGCACTTCAGTTGTGTCCCCTATTTGGGCTGCATGCACCCCACCATTATTGTGGGTGCGACCTGCTAGTGGACAGTTCTACTCCTTGAAACAGCTGTGGGACCTGGCCATAGCTGCTTCTATGTACTGGTTGGTGGGGCTAGGACTCAGACCACCTATGGACCCAGCCGCAGCTGCTGCAAGGCACAGGTTGGCAGGGATATTGCTTGGTCAGCCGTGAGGCCTAGCCAAGGCACAGGGGTGGGTGGGGGTTTCAGAGGGATGCATCCACTGGCACTAACAGGTTAGAGGAAGAACTGCAAAATGGCAACCACCAGCACTGGCATTAGCAAGGTAGCCTGAGACTGCAAAATTGGTCCCACCAGTGTCTCAGTCTCCAAGTAGTATCCCAACTGCTTTCTACCTCTCCAGAAGATGCTTAAAAATTAGGAAGTGGGTCCCCTTCACCTTTGGTTCACAAGCTTTTCAAGGTGGTGCTTGATTTTTCCCTCAGCAAGAGGCCCCATCTGCCTTGTCTACCCACCTCAATGCTGTCCTTTTACCATTGGTTGTGGAGGCTCTGTTCATCCAGCTTTCAGGTCCCTTTCCAAGGGAATTATTCCATATGTAGTTGTACATTTGCTGTATCCATGGGAGAAGGTGAGTTCAGGATCTCCCTACATTGCTATCTTGAACCCTCTTAGATGCTAAGTCCCTTATTTTTTTTAATTTATTTTTTTAATTCTTATTAGTCATCCAATTTATACACATCGGTGTATACATGTCAATCCCAATCTCCCAAATTATCACAACACCACCTCCACCCACTGCCACTTCCCCCCCTTACTGTCCATACATTTGTTCTCTACATCTGTGTCTCAATTTCTGCGCTGCAAACTGGTTCACCTGTACCATTTTTCTAGGTTACACATATATGCGTTAATATATGGTATTTGTTTTTCTCTTTCTGACTTACTTCACTCTGTATGACAGTCTCTAGATCCATCCACATCTCTATAAATGACCCAGTTTCATTCTTTTTTCTGGCTGAGTAATATTCCATTGTATATATGTACAACTTCTTTATCCATTCATCTGGCGATGGGCATTTAGGTGGCTTCCATGACCTGGCTATTGTAAATAGCGCTACAATGAACATTGGGGTGCCTATGTCTTTTTGAATTATGGTTTTCTCTGGATATATGCCCAGTAGTGGGACTGCTGGGTCACATGATAATTCTATTTTTAGTTTTCTAAGGAACCTCCATACTGTTCTCCATAGTGGTTGAATCAATTTACATTCCCACCAACAATGCAAGAGGGTCCCCTTTTCTCCACACCCTCTCCAGCATTTGTTGTTTGTAGATTTTCTGATTATGCCCATTCTAACTGGTGTGAGGTGATACCTCATTGTAGTTTTGATTTGCATTTCTCTAATAATTAGTGATTTTGAGCAGCTTTTCATGTGCTTCTTGGCCATCTGTATGTCTTCTTTGGGGAAATGTCTATTTAGGTCTTCTGCCCATTTTTGGATTGGGTTGTTTGTTTTCTTCATATTGAGGTCCATGACCTGTTTATATATTTTGGAGATTAATCCTTTGTCGGATCATTCATTTGCAAATATTTTCTCCCATTCTGAGGGTTGTCTTTTCATCTTGTTTATGGTTTCCTTTGCTGTGCAAAAGCTTTGAAGTTTCATTAGGTCCCATTTGTTTATTTTTGTTTTTATTTCCATTACTCTAGGAAGTGGATCAAAAAAGATCTTGCTGTGATTTATGTCAAAGACTGTTCTTCCTATGTTTGCCTCTAAGAGTTTTATAGTGTCCGGTCTTACATTTAGGTCTCTAATCCATTTTGAGTTTTTTTTTTTTTAATTTTATTTATTTATTTATTTATTTATTTATGGCTGTGTTGGGTCTTTGTTTCTGTGCGAGGGCTTTCTCTAGTTGCAGAGAGCGGGGGCCACTCTTCATCGCGGTGCACGGGCCTCTCACTATCACGGCCTCTCTTGTTTCGGAGCACAGGCTCCAGACGCGCAGGCTCAGCAGTTGTGGCTCACGGGCCTAGTTGCTCCGTGGCATGTGGGATCTTCCCAGACCAGGGCTTGAAGCCGTGTCCCCCGCACTGGCAGGCAGACTCTCAACCACTGCACCACCAGGGAAGCCCTGAGTTTATTTTTGATTATGGTGTTAGGGAGTGTTCTAATTTCATTCTTTTACATGTAGCTGTCCAGTTTTCCCAGCACCATTTACTGAAAAGACTGTCTTTTCTCCATTGTATATCCTTGCCTCCTTTGTCATAGATTAGTTGACCATAGGGGTGTGGGTTTATCTCTGGGCTATTTTGTTCCACTGATCTATATTTCTGTTTTTGTGCCAGTACCATATGTCTTCATTACTGTATCTTTGTAGTATAGTCTGAAGTCATGGAGTCTGATACCTCCAGCTCTGCTTTTTTCACTCAAGACTGCGTTGAATATCCAGGGTCTTGTGTCTCCATACAAATTTTAAGATTTTTTTTCTAGTTCTTTAAAAAATGCCATTGGTAACTTGATAGGGATTGCACTGAATCTGTAGATTGCTTTGGGTAGTATAGTCATTTTCACAATATTGATTCTTCCAATCCAAGAACATGGTATATCTCTCCATCTGTTGGTATCGTATTTAATTTTTTTCATGAGTGTCTTATAGTTTTCTGCATACAGGTCTTTTGTCTCCCTAGATAGGTTTATTCCTAGGTATTTTATTCTTTTTGTTGCAATGGTAAATGGGAGTGTTTCTGTAGTCTCTCTTTCAGATTTTTCATCATTAGTATATAGGAATGCAGGAGATTTCTGTGCATTAATTTTGTACCCTGCAACTTTACCAAATTCATTGACTAGCTCTAGTAGTTTTCTGGTGGCATCCTTAGGATTCTCTATGCATAGTATCATGTCATCTGCAAACAGCGACAGTTTTACTTCTTCTTTTCCAATTTGTATTCCTTTTATTTCTTTTTCTTCTCTGATTGCCGTGGCTAGGACTTCCAAATCTATGTTGAATAATAGTGGTGAGAGTGGACATCCTTGTCTTGTTCCTGATCTTAGAGGAAATGCTTTCAGTTTTTCACCATTGAGAATGATGTTTGCTGTGGGTTTGTCATATATGGCCTTTATATGTTGAGGTAGGTTTCCTCTATGCCCACTTTCTGGAGAGTTTTTTTCATAAATCGGTGTTGAATTTTGTCAAAAGTTTTTTCTGCATCACTGAGATGATCATATGGTTTTTATTCTTCAATTTGTTAATATGGTATATCACATTGATTGATTTGCGTACATTGAAGAATCCTTGCATCCCTGGGATAAATCCCACTTGATCATGGTGTATGCTCCTTTCAATGTGTTGTTGGATTCTGTTTGTTAGTATTTTGTTGAGGATTTTTGCATCTACATTCATCAGTGATATTGGTCTGTAGTTTTCTTTTTTTGTAGTATCTTTGTCTGGTTTTGGTATCAGGGTGATGGTGGCCTCATAGAATGAGTTTGGGAGTCTTCCTTCCTCTGCAATTTTTTGGAAGGGTTTGAGAAGGATGGGTGTTAGCTCTTCTCTAAATGTTTGCTAGAATTCACCTGTGAAGCCATCTGGTCCTGGACTTTTGTTTGTTGGAAGATTTTTAATCACAGTTTCAAGTTCATTACTTGTGATTGGTCTGTTCATATTTTCTATTTCTTCCTGGTTCAGTCTTGGAAGGTTATACCTTTCTAAGAATTTGTCCATTTCTTCCAGGTTGTCCATTTTATTGGCAAAGAGTTGCTTGTAGTAGTCTCTTAGGATGCTTTGTATTTCTGCGGTATCTGTTGTAACTTCTCCTTTTTCATTCCTAATTTAATTGATTTCAGTCCTCTCCCTCTTTTTCTTGATAAGTCTGGCTAATGGTTTATCAATTTTGTTTATGTTCTCAAAGAACCAGCTTTTAGTTTTATTGATCTTTGCTACTGCTTTCTTTGTTTTTTTTTCATTTATTTCTGCTCTGATCTTTATGATTTCTTTCCTTCTGCTAACTTTGAGTTTTGTTTGTTTTCTTTCTCTAGGTCCTTTAGGTGTAAGGTTAGATTGTTCATTTGAGATTTTTCTTGTTTCTTGAGGTAGGCTTGTATAGCTATAAACGTCCCTCTAGAACTGCTTTTGCTGCCTCCCATAGGTTTTGGATCATCGTGTTTTCATTGTCTTTTGTCTCTAGGTATTTATTTATTTCCTCTTTGATTTCTTCAGTGATCTCTTGGTTATTTAGTAATGTATTGTTTAGCCTCCATGTGTTTGTGTTTTTTATGTTTTTTTCCCTGTAATTGATTTCTAATCTCATAGCGTCGTGGTCAGAAAAGATGCTTGGTATGATTTCAATTTTCTTATATTTACTGAGGCTTGATTTGTGACCCAAGATGTGATCTATCCTGGAGAATGTTCTGTGAGCAGTTGAGAAGAAAGCGTAATCTGCTGTTTTTGGATGGAGTGTCCTATAAATATCAATTAAATCTATCTGGTCTATTGTGTCATTTAAAGCTTCTGTTTCCTTATTAATTTTCTCTTTGGATGATCTGTCCATTGGTGTATGTGAGGTGTTAAAATCCCCCACTATTATTGTGTTACTGTCGATTTCCTATTTTATAGCTGTTAGCAGTTGTCTTATGTATTGAGGTGCTCCTATGTTGGGTGCATATATATTTATAATTGTTATATCTTCTTCTTGGATTGATCCCTTGATCATTATGTAGTGTCCTTCATTGTCTCTTGTAACATTCTTTATTTTAAAGTCTATTTTACCTGATATGAGTATTGCTACTCCAGCTTTCTTTTGATTTCTATTTGCATGGAATATCTTATTCCATCCCCTCACTTTCAGTCTGTATGTGTCTCTAGGTCTGAAGTGGGTCTCTTGTAGACAGCATATAGATGGGTCTTATTTTTGTATTCAGCAAGCCTGTATCTTTTGGTTGGAGCATTTAATCCATTCACGTTTACGGTAATTACGTATGTTCCTATGACCATTTTCTTAATTGTTTTGGGTTTGTTTTTGTAGGTCCTTTTCTTCTCTTGTGTTTTCCACTTAGAGAAGTTCCTTTAGCATTTGTTGTAGAGCTGGTTTTTTGGTGCTGAATTCTCTTAGCTTTTGCTTGTCTGTAAAGCTTTTGATTTCTCCATCGAATCTGAATGAGATCCTTGCTGAGTAGAGTAATCTTGGTTGTAGGTTCTTCCCTTTCATCACTTTAAGTATATCACGCCACTCCCTTCTGGCTTGTAGAGTTTCTGCTGAGAAATCAGCTGTTAACCTTATGGGAGTTTCCTTGTATGTTATTTGTCATTTTACCCTTGCTGCTTTCAATATTTTTTCTTTTTGTGTAATTTTTGCCAATTTGATTACTATGTGTCTCGGCATGTTTCTCCTTGAGTTTATCCTGTATGGGACTCTCTGTGTTTCCTGGACTTGGGTGGCTATTTCCTTTCCCATGTTAGGGAAGTTTTCGACTATAATCTCTTCAAATATTTTCTCTGGTCCTTTCTCTCTCTCTTGTCCTTCTGGTACCCTTATAATGCAAATGTTGTTGTGTTTAATGTTGTCCCAGAGGTCTCTTAGGCTGTCTTCATTTCTTTTCATTCTTTTTTCTCTATTCTGTTCCACAGCAGTGAATTCCACCATTCTGTCTTCCAGGTCACTTACCTGTTCTTCTGCCTCAGGTATTCTGCTACTGATTCCTTCTAGTGTAGTTTTCATTTCAGTTATTGTATTGTTCATTTCTGTTTGTTTGTTCTTTAATTCTTCTATGTCTTTTTTAAACATTTCTTGCATCTTCTCGATCTTTGCCTCCATTCTTTTTCCAAGGTCCTGGATCATCTTCACTATCACTATTCTGAATTCTTTTTCTGGATGGTTGCCTATCTCCATTTCATTTAGTTGTTTTTCTGGGGTTTTATCTTGTTCCTTCATCTGGTACATAGCCCTCTGCCTTTTCATCTTGTCTATCTTTCTGTGAATGTGGTTTTTGTTCCACAGGCTGCAGGAGTGTAGTTCTTCTTGCTTCTGTTGTCTGCCCTCTGGTGGATGAGGCTATCTAAGAGGCTTGTGCAAGTTTCCTGATGGGAGGGACTGGTGGTGGGTAGAGCTGGGTGTTGCTCTGGTGGGCAGAGCTCAGTAAAACTTTAATCCACTTGACTGCTGATGGGTGGGGCTGGGTTCCCTCCCTGTTGGTTGTTTGGCCTGAGGCAACCCAACACTGGAGCCTACCTTGGCTCTTTGGTGGGGCTAATGGCAGACTCTGGGAGGGCTCACGCCAAGGAGTACTTCCCAGAACTTCTCCTGCCAGTGTCCTTGTCCTCACAATGTGACAGAGCCACCCTCCACCTTTGCAGGAGACCCTCCAACACTAGCAGGTAGGTCTGGTTCAGTGTCCCCTGGGGTCACTGCTCCCTCCCCTGGGTCCCAATGTGCACCCTACTTTGTGTGTGCCCTCCAAGAGTAAAGTCTCTGTTTTCCCCAGTCCTGTCGAAGTCCTGCAATCAAATCCCGCTGCCTTCAAAGTCTGATTCTCTAGGAATTCCTCCTCCCATTGCGGGACCCCCAGGTTGGGAATCCTGATGTGGGGCTCAGAACCTTCACTCTAGTGGGTGGACTTCTGTGGTATAATTGTTCTCCAGTTTGTGAGTCACCCACCCAGCAGTTATGGGATTTGATTTTATTGTGAATGCGCCCCTCCTACAGTCTCATTGTGGCTTCTCGTTTGTCTTTGGATATTGGGTATCTTTTCTGGTGAGTTCCAGTGTCTTCCCATTGATGACTGTTCAGCAGTTAGTTGTGATTCTGGTGTTCTCACAAGAGGGAGTGAGGTCACATCCTTCTACTCCACCATCTTCTAAGATGATTTTAATAAAAATGACCTAGGACAACTTTAAGCAGTGTAGTATATCAGTAACCCTCGCAACTGCTACAGGCTTCTTTCCTCCACACTGTTTCCAAGACGAGGTTGCGTGTCCTTTAAGAGCTGCTTCCATAAATAGTCCTCAAGTATATTATGGTAAAAGACAAAGGTTCCTCCCATTAGGTTAAAAAATCCAACTATGAAATCCAACTATGCTCCACTTATAGGAAACATATCTATCTCCCAAGGCTCCAGTAAAGAGTCATAATATGTATGGTAAATCCTTTTAATTTAATCAGTTTTCCTACCACATGCACGTCACGGCAAGGTGTCCCTTACTCTTCTTCAAGGCAGAGCAGCTCCATCCTCAGCTCTTATCTCCTCTGCTTAGACACTAGTGCATCTTATTTCAACCTACACCTTTAATTACCACTCTCCATCACTTTCTGCCTTCCAGAAATTTGTTAAAAATTTCTTCTCCGGGCTTCCCTTGTGGTGCAGTGGGGTTTCCCTGGTGGCGCAGTGGTTAGGAATCCACCTGCCAATGCAGGGGACACGGATTCAAGCCCTGGTCCAGGAAGATCCCACATGTCGCAGAGCAACTAAGCCCATGTGCCGCAACTACTGAGCCTGCACTCTAGAGCCTGCGTGCCACAACTACTGAGCCTCCGTGCTACAACTACTGAAGCCCGCACGCCTAGAGCCCATGCTCCACAACAAGGAGCCACCGCAATGAGAAGCCCGCACACCACAACAAAAAATAGCCCCCGCTCACTGCAACTAAAGAAAGCCTGCACACAGCAACGAGGACCCAACGCAGCCAAAAATAAATAAATAAATAAATAAATAAATAAATTTATTTTAAAAAGAAAAGTTTATTCTCCACTAATGGCTCTGTACCATTCTCTTTGCTTTGGGTTTTTTCCCCCATGTTTTACTCCTTTACTATCATTTTCATGAGATTTTGCAAAATAAAGGAGATAAAAGCACCATCATCTTAGCCAGTTACTTTTCATATTTTACCTATTTTTGCTATTTGTATTCTGTTCAACAAAATTATTTATTATTCATGCATAAGGAAGAAGTCACATATTTTATTTGTGGTGTTTTTTAGGGGGAGCGATATCTTTCTATTTATTTCAATATACTTATAGTTTAAATTTTCATGCACTTACCACTGTGAATTTAGAAATATTTATGTAGGCCATCATTAAAGATCATATTACTTTCACTTATTTAGTGCATTCAGAGAATATACACAACTTATATTCTTTCAGGATACATTTACTTTTTTCTAGTTCAAACTGATACTATTTTATTCACATATTGTTCATGTGTTTATACCAAGTTGAGCTAATATATTCTAAATAGGTTTAACTGAAGATCTTGCTATTCAATATAGATAATGCCATAAAGACTTCTGATTTGCTCAGTTTATCAGGTCTTAGGAAGTTATAAAGTAATTCCTTTATATAAAATATATAAAGATGCTATCACGTCTAGTTTCTTCAAAGAAGAAGAAAAAAATATATTCGGCTTAGGTTTCATGAAAAGCTGGAGATTACTAAATGTGTAGTTATCACTGAAGTAATAGCACAAAATATGTTATCGTTCATCATCTTTCTAACTGCATGGCTTAGTATTCTGCCAGTTACAAATTATTCTTATGAGGAACACACAGAGAGAAAAATGAGGCAAAATAAGCCCTAAGTTACAATTAGTTTTGTCCTTTATTTGCTTTGGGGATCTGTTATTTCCCTTCCAAACACACAGGAACTGACAGGCACTAAGTAGAAATTTATCAGTTCTAAGGATAGGCAGAGGAGGATCTAAGAAACATGGGCCATATAGAACAATTTTTTTAAAGTAAAAAAAGAACACAAAGAAAAAAGGAGTATAAATGGATAGGAAAATTTCTTTGTTTAGACCAAAAGTCAACATTTACAGGCACTCATACTGCCTTTCACAATGTGTAGGATAAATCACTTTTAAATTATTCTGTTGTAAAAATCTCACAAAATCCCTGGGTTTCTTTTTGGTTTAGACTTTGGCATTTATGAAGTCCAAGCTTTTCCTAAGATTTTATTCATAGATAGAGTGATAAAAAATATAATTTTTCAAGAAAGTCACTAATTTTTTATCATGTATTACATCAATTGATACTCTACATCTTTCACTGCATGGGACTACAGGGTATGAGGGCTTGAGTTTTGTGGGATTTTTTTCCCTGTGCCTTTAGGGCTGCTCTATCAGGCTTGCACAAGGCATTTACCTTTCAAAACTCTACGTCTTTCAGGTAGATTGTGATTACATTTTTATTATTATATTCTATAAATATAACTTTCACAGGAGCTGCTCATTTACCAATACAAACTGAAAATCGACTTAACAGAGTTCTTTCTGGCTTGCATAAGTAGTCCAAAGTCTCAAAGCATGAGCAGAGAGGGTCAGGTGAAGGGAAGCTGATGATCAGGTAAACAGCGTCATGGAAAATTTAATTTTGCTGACTTCTTTACTTAGAAGAAGCAGCTGAACTGGTATAATGACAATGACGTTCCTCATTTATTTCTTTCCAGATTGTATAAATAATTTCCCATTTTAAAATTCCACACTTTAGATTTAGAGCACTGAAAAAGCAACTACTCATGGTTCAAATTATAGTTAAATGCGTAGCATCCAACATGAATGATCATTTATTCAGAATGTGATATTAATTCTATTTGCTTTGTTTTAGGACTCCTTTCTTTGCTCTTGGTGTAAGTATGTGTGTTGGAATCATTGGCCATGTTCACCCAACATGTTCATGTTACTCTAATTTCAGCATGTGGCAAATTGATGAAAATCACAGGCCCAGTTACAATCAAGACATCTGGAACCCGATTTGGCGCTTGGATGACAGATCCCTTAGCATCTGAAAAAAATAACAGAGTAGGTTGCTTCCTCAAATGCCTTTGCTTAGAATTATGTTTTATTTAAGCTTTATGCCTACTAGACTATCCATTTTTTTTCAGGGATATTAGTTTCAACTTGAAAAGTGTTACACTGTTTGCAAATATTTTCAGTTTGATAATATTAACACATCTACAGATACATGGCAAACTTATTTTAGTAAAATGTTCTATCCTATAATTCATCAGTATAGTGAGTCTAATTTTTTATTGGTTAGTCCTGTTTTATGCTTGAAAAGGGCTAGTTACAAGTATACAAAATTTTCTGTATATTCCTTCTAAAATTTGCTCATTAGTGTGAAAAAAAACACTAAATAAGTAAAAAAGCTCAAGAGCTAACCAATTCACTAAACAAGGTAAAATATACCTAGAATCTAGGGGTAATTTTAAAGAAAACAGCATAGAGGGTATTTGGCAATGCCTGTATTATGAAAATCAATATACTAGAGACTTACCATAGCTCCATTTATGTTCTATTACAGAACTCAGTATACATTAGGATTCTCACGGGTTACATCGAAGCAAGTTTAGTAGCTAAGTTAGTAAAATTATTTCATTAAAAGGTGGTTGTACCTATAAGCTGGGCCAATGAACAAGTATTACTAGAAGGTTCTGTGGTATCCATAAAAGAAAAATAAGTTGAATGTGCAAAATTAAGCCATATATTTTTCAGAGCAAGGGATGGACTAAATAAATTTTCTGAACGTGATGTTTTTTGCAGTTATTACTAATCAAATTGATCAGGTAAATGAATAAAGTGATGTGATTTGCATTGATCTATGTTTGATTCACTCAGTGATATGCACTGAATGGTAAAAAATTTTTAAAACAACAAAAAAAGAAAGGACAAAAAGCAAATCAACTTCAAGGCAGTACATTTAGTTGTTTCCTTTCCACACAGACCATGTCACTATTTTTGCCAAAGCCTGCAGTACTATCACACTGCAGCAGGTTAAGTGGTAAGAGAATCTTCCAGAGCCTGAGAATGACAATATTAATATGCGCTGATTCTCACTGTCCTTATTTTGGAATTCTCAAAAAAGTACAGAATTTAATTACTCCATCTTTTCCTTCTTTCCAGGTTTGGTACATGGACAGTTATACTAACAATAAAATTGTCCGTGAGTACAAATCAATTGCAGACTTTGTCAGTGGGGCCGAATCGAGGACATACAACCTCCCTTTCAAATGGGCAGGAACTAACCACGTTGTCTACAATGGCTCACTCTATTTTAACAAGTATCAGAGTAACATCATCATCAAATACAGCTTTGATATGGGGAGAGTGCTTGCCCAAAGAAGCCTGGAGTATGCTGGTTTTCACAACGTTTACCCTTACACATGGGGTGGGTTCTCTGACATCGACCTAATGGCTGATGAAATCGGGCTGTGGGCTGTGTATGCAACTAACCAGAATGCAGGCAATATTGTCATCAGCCAACTTAACAAAGATACCTTGGAGGTAATGAAGAGCTGGAGCACTGGCTATCCCAAGAGAAGTGCGGGGGAATCCTTCATGATCTGTGGGACACTGTATGTCACCAACTCCCACTTAACTGGAGCCAAGGTGTATTATTCCTATTCCACCAAAACCTCCACATATGAGTACACGGACATTCCCTTTCATAACCAATACTTTCACATATCCATGCTTGACTACAATGCAAGAGATAGAGCTCTTTATGCCTGGAACAATGGTCACCAGGTCCTATTCAATGTCACCCTTTTCCACATCATTAAGACTGAGGATGACACATAAGCAAATGTAATTTGTTTTCACTGATCTAAACTGTGTCATCTGTGATAAACTCTATAGGACCCCTTCTGGTTTTTCTTTATAATAACTTTCATCATTTCTCCAAAGCATTTTTTGTTATAAAGTTGGTGTTTCAAAAAACATCTGAGCCTGTATAAACTAACCTGTTGGAAACATCTTAACTCCTAAATTTACAAGGCCTATCATGTTCTTGTCATGAAAAGCACTAAAATGAGGTTAAGTGGCTAAAGTCATAGTTTTACAAAAGATTAATGATCTGCCTTATATTAGAGTCAGAGATTAATGGTGGCTTAAATGCATGATTTTTTTTTTTAACTCTGTCATTTTTTTACTGTCTTTTGCTCCACATCAGAAAATATTTTGGTAGGAAGTAGGAAAAAAAAAAGCACTTTCCCCCCATTTATTTCTAAAAAAGATTTAAGGATCTTATTTATATGAGAAAATATTATTAATCATTTTGCTGTTATACAGTTCTCTGATGCGGTGCTGTACAGTCATTTTTAAATCTCTTGCTAACATTTTATTGGCAATAGGTATTTCTACCATTGTAACCACCATTGTGCAACTGTATCTCTTCACTTCTGTGAAAGTAAGTAATATTTTTTATAAAATACACTGAAGTTTAATCTCAGTAATCATTATGGGTCACTTTTCAAGAGTGGTCAAAAAGGAAGTATCTTCTCAGCTTACCCCTTTACATAAGCACTATAAACTAAAAAGAAAATCAAACCAGATTCCTTACATAGAGTCTTTATTTTACCCCAAGTTTACTGGACCACTGACATGGAATCCTAAAATTGATTCAGTAAGGATGAGTTATTCTGATCACTCCACTGAAAGCAACCCATATAGTTGCTTGCAAAGATGCAGTTGAGTCACAACTGACTTGAGTTGACTCTACTCATTTATTACACATTCAAATTCTGTTCTTTATAATTAAATATATTAATGTTTTAACTTAAATTTTACAAACAACTGGCAATAATGTAATTTCTTGTGTCAGGACTCTAAAAGTACAGGAAGCACATGTGAAAACTCTTAAAAATAAAACTTCTGTAATGTCATCTAGACTTATAAATTCTGGAGAGCTATTGGCAAGATTTGTGCAAAAGAAAATTGTGGGAAAACTTGGGAGTTGTCTGTGTGGTTTATTGTATAAATAACCAATTTAGAAAACAAGATGGGACAGCAACCCCCTGGTACCCTGATTCATTGTGTGCAGAAATACTGTAACCAAAAAATAAAGCTTTAATAATATTTTATGTTAATAACACCAAAAACATATAATCAATATATATAAAACATGTCACTGAGTTTGGAGGTACTTTCCACATACTTACCTAAGGCAGTTTTATGGAAACTAGTGTGGGTTGGTTTTACAATTTAAAAAGCATATTCTATAATAAATAATATATAACTTAAACTGTTGTGAATGTTTAGTTTCACACATACATAATATCATCATTTCCTTTGTAAAGTAAGGATATAATAAATCAGATAAGGCATTGTATAAAGAAATAATACTTAAGAGTAATTCACTTCAAATGTCACAAGTAAAACATCATTCTCAAATATCTCACTGTCAAAACTATAGTATGAAAAACTCAATCTCAAAATTGTTAAAATTTAACAAAGATTTCTTTTTTTGCCTACAAAAAGTTAGCATGATTTAATGACCACTCTGGGTTCTTCTGCAATGCTGTCTTCTCTTTTAAACATTTATATATGTTCTCCTCTGCTTTTGAAAGTTAGAAAATTTATGGGACTCACTTGTCATTGTACACACACCACAAAAATAATCAGCCGATACTTTGTACATCAAGAGTTTGTATGAAGAAAGAAAGTCAATTTCAGAAATGAATGAGTTTTTAGTAGATGGCCTCTAGCAGATATCTGGGTCTTCATTACTTGTTTTTTAAAAAAATAATGTAACATGATATCACGTAAATTCAAAACCTCAATGATCACAGCTTTTTTGTGAGATGTACGGCTTGTAAAGCACTTTATTGTTTTCTATGTAAGGGTTCATCACCACATCCAGTTATAGTGTATGTGCTGCTAGAGCAGGCACAGATTTTATTATTGTCACTAGAAGTGGGGTTGACATGGGTTTAAAAATGTAATTTGCATTAAACACTTAGTTTAAAAGCATTTTTCTTAATAAATTATTATCAGTTTGTGCCTGAAATAAATAAGAACTTACTCTAATCACTGTTTTTTTTAATCTCCAACAAATAAAATAAATTTTATGAGGGAAATAATGACTATTTTAAAATCATACATGTAATCCAATCCATAAAGAAATCCAAGCTCAGAAAGTTTTAATTCTAAGTGAACTGTGTAATTGGAATTTTCTGAATTAACCAGATCATTAACAAACTTCCATGTCATTTAAATAATAATATGATCATGGTCTGATTGTGTTTGTGTGACATTTGTATTTGTGGCACTTGAATCATAATATTTATTACTTGCACCTGCACTTACATCTATGCGTTCAGAAAATGACAGTGTGTTAGTGCATTACCAATATGTAGAGATAAAAGAGAAAATAATGACAAGTACCTATATGCCACATTCCATATAGTGATAAGGTTGTGATAAGATTTACCATGAACTCAGAATCTCTGGTTCCTATCACCATACTCATAGAGTCATTTCATCGTTATAATCTATAGTATTCTCTGATGAAATCTTATCTTCATAAAATTGATTCTTAGTCCTAACAAGAAAATGGCGATTATATCTGAAAATTACTACCAAACTTAAAATTACAACTTTTTCAAACAGAATTATTTTAAAAGTGTTAATATAAAATTGTACTTATGTTCATCAACAAATGAAACCAGTTGTTTTTCTACTAAGGTAAATTATATATACATATAATTATACATATTATAATCTATAATATGTATAATTATACATTATATATATATATATATATATATATATACACACACACACACACACACACATATAATAATCCCTTAGCTTTATTCTCCTTAAAAAGATTTTTTAAAAACCCTATCTGAGCACTCAGGATTACCAAATTGTTTCTTTCTACAAATGCTAAATTTGAATGCAACTGATAGCAAAATTCAAAGTATCCCTTCAAGTTAGAGCAAATATGAAAAATTATTGACATTACAGAGTTTCTAAAAGCCAAGCCTTCTAGAAATATGGGTATTTTTGAAAAAGAATAAAAAATGGCATCTTGCTGACTTGACAAGGTAGGTATGATTATATCCTTTACTAAACGTACAATTTGAGTTCCTATGACAATATAAAAGAATATGAATTTATAGACAAAGCATACTTTGCCTCTCCATCATCACATGATTAGTGGACCATGAGAAAAGCTACTAAAAGTGGTCTACCTAGCACAATAGGCAGGGACCATTAATTAAAATTTAGATGCTATAGGATGATACAAAGCCTTAATCTCTGACTGCTCATAGCTAGAAACAGTCATTTCTAGAAAGGCTCAGAGGCACTAAATATCATTCAGTTCAGTAGGCTGTATCCATATTGAAATCAAGATCATGGAATGATTTCTGTTTCTAAAATTAAGTAAGCTCAGCATAAATCTCTTAGCTGATAGTTTGTCATAATCAGTGACTCTTCATAAAAGGTCTTGAGCTTAATAAAATGTGTTCTTTTGAATTGTTGAACTCGAACTAGAAAAAACACTGTGAAAACATTAGCTGATGGAAGAAAAACCAACTTCACCAAACTCTTTTAGTTATTTTTCTATCAAATAATGAATTCAATTGATGGCAATCTCTTGAATAAAGAAAAGCATTTACTCTATTATTTAACCGGTCAGAAAGAAATCCTCCCCAAACTGACTTTACTAGGCTGATTTTTCTGAATCATACCTTAATATTATGTGATATAGTTTATCCCTCTTCATCAGGGTTAGAGGCACTTTAATCGTGTTTGGAGTCTGCCTTGTCTCCAAAGCGTCAAACTAATTGACAGAAAACGTATCCTCTTTGAAGCTCAGTCCATTGATCGCCAAATAAGTTTTACAAGTATAAATTATTATTAAACATGACTTGAAAATAATATAAAAAAGGACATAAAGTTGTATGTATCTTGTCAAGAGTACATAGTACTTTTCATAACTATAACCATCTTAAAACATTATTCATAGTTAGAGATATGAAGCAAAATGGTGAATACGAAAGAGATCTCAGGAATAGAGCTGCAAGAAATCTTTTGGTAAACCATACACACATATGCAGTTCAGTACAAAGTTACATCCCCACCAAAGCTATAGCCTTCCCAGAAGAGACTGCACACATTTTTTAAAAAATAATTAAAATATTGCCATAAAATATCCTTCTTATCACAGTTCAGACTTGGAAATATTGCATATCATTCAGACATTATCAGAAAGTAAATACTATATGACAAAAGTCTTGAAAATGGAGCAAAAAATGAGCTGATGAAAAGAAGCATTAGCCATTTTAAAGTAAATACTATATGACAAAAGTCTTGAAAATGGAGCAAAAAATGAGCTGATGAAAAGAAGCATTAGCCATTTTAAAGTAAATACTATATGACAAAAGTCTTGAAAATGGAGCAAAAAATGAGCTGATGAAAAGAAGCATTAGTCATTTTAAAGGTCTTCATGGGCTTACATTCTAGTAAGAACAAGCAGCAACAAAAATATTAATGAAAAATAAGTTTTGATTGTACTAACTGCTATAAAGGAAGTAATTCTATCTCATAAAGAGTGACTGGGTGTTTACTAGGGGCAGGGTGGGATAGGAGATCTTTGGGTAGGATAGTCAAGGTAAATTCAGTCAAGGAATGAAATGTCACCATCTGAACCACACAAAAAATTTTACCTCTTCCTTTCCATTCCTAGAAATCCATGGATCAAATATTTCTTAATATTTCTCTATTCAGAAGTTTGTTTTGTTTTGTTTTGTTCATTTTTTGTTTTTTTAACTTGGGAGTTCAAGGATACACTTCTGATGATGACTGAACTCCCTGAAAATATATGCTAAATTTAGTGTGTGCTTGCACATTCTTTTATGTAGGGGACTTACGGCTTTCATCACATTCTCACAGAAAGCCATGACCCAAAAGATCACCACTATGTCAATGAAATTTTAATACCAAATTTATTAAGCATCTTTATGACAAGCACTGAATGTCCGTCATCTGTCTTGCAATCCTCAAGAATTTAGCTTGTTTCAGAGAGGAAAGAAATTAACATCCTAGTATTACCCGTATTTTTTTTCTTCAGAAGAACGCAAGATTAAGTTGTTCTCAACTAAAAACAAAACAAAACAAAACCTCTAAAGGGACTTTTTTTATATTTGGACCAAATCCAATTATTTTTTTGTGATCCAGCTTTAGAGCATATTCTTGCCACATTTAGTGGCCAAGAGTCTCTATTATGAGGTCTGTCCTACGTCTATTGGAGTCTGGAGAACATTCTCTTATAGTTCTAACGCAGCCTTTTAGCAGCACCATTAGAATCTGACTGGAATTGAGGAGATGTAGTGTGCTCCATCAAATTTAACTGCAAACTCCTCTTCTGAAATTAGCTACCGCAGCAACGCATAAACAGCAAAAGAAAAGACTTGCCTTGGTTTAGAAGCTATTGTGGTTGATATGCATGTAATCAACAGCTACAGAAAATAAAAATAATTTTTATTTAAAAAAATAACTCTAGTCATGTTTATACAGATAAAATCATGCTGAGTAGATAACTGAGGCTGCTTCCATCAGTGATATTTTGATTGATTTCTTTTTGTTCCCCAAGGTACTTAAGAAGACATTCATTAACTTCCACTCTGATATGAACCAAAAATAATAAAAATAAATATCTGCAATGTCTTTATTAAACTCCATTAGAAACTATTCTTGGAAGATGTAGTACACATTGAAAAAGAAGTTGAACATGCTTTGTATAGGTAATGAGTTCTTATACTCAAATGACATTCTTGTCCTTCAGGTAAAGTCTGGCTCAGAAAAGTGGTTAAAATGTATAATTAATTTATTATTAGCTTTTTTTTTGCCATTCTTCCTTAGAAAATGTACACTAAACAAATATAAAGAACCCTTTCCATTTCATTGTTTTCCATTTTTCAAGGCTATTTCATTTCTATTCTTTCATGTAAGGCCTTACAACATCCTTATGGAATAAGGAGGGCAAAACATATCATTCTGATTTCACAAATGAGTAAACAGAACATTTATGTTTCCATGTTTATATTTCTCCATAGATAGTTCACAGGCACCTCACACTCAGTATGTTTCAAACCAAAATCCTTATCTTTCCTTCACCTGCCCCCCAATCTATTTTTCCTTCCTACCCCAGTTAACAAAAATACCATCCCATCCACAACCTTGTTTTCTACCACACCTTTGGCTCTTTAAACACACCTGTCCCTTCTATTATCAGATTACTATGATAAATAAATAAATCTAATCATATCTAAAATCTAAATCAATGCTATTCCAGATATTTGTTCTCAACCATTATCTTCCAATTTGTTTGGTTCACTCACTGTTTCCTGCTCTATTCAATCAACCCTCTAATCTTCATCTCCATGCCCAGAGAAACAGATGCCCTCTTTGGAAACACCTCTTATGTTTACTGACCTCTGATTCCTCTCCTATATAATCAGCTTTACTTTTTGCTTTGGCCAAGGGCCACTTCCATCAGCTATGGCTTTATAGAATACTTCCTGATCGAGCAAGCTCCCTACTTTCCAAGTCAGATTAAATGGTGGGCTTTATACCTTTACTCATAATTCACATGTAAGACTGACCTCTTACTCTCTAAATTTGTATTTATCATTCAAAATTCACTTAAAATACCACCTTATTTCTGAAGCTTAGAAAACATCATTCTCTCAAAGTACTGATCTTATATTATCAAAATTATTACATCACATTTTAATTATTTGTTTCTTCCAAGTTAGTGTGGACTCCTCAAGCATAGGGACAATGAGTTATATTCCTTATATTTCCTGGCACAGTGTCTGATACAGAATAATCTCACAGTAAACATTAATAACCAAAGAAGTATAAGACTGAATGACAAGGTGACCACCTTCCCATATCTAAAAACATTGTTCCATTCTGAGAACATCGTAAGAAATTAACTTTTCCAAATTTACTGTATTGAAAATAAATTTCCATTTCTTACTAAGGTCAGATTCTAAATATAAGAAGCATAAAGACAAAACGGAGCTTAATTTACTCTTTCGTTAAACTGATCTCTCCAAATAAATTTTATTTCAAAAGTAAATTTTATTTCTATAGCTACCATAGTCATTTGCATTCTCACCTTAAAACTCATTTTTTTAAAAGGAAAAAGCATTTAAATTTTCACCCACTCAGTTTCTGGTTCCCTATTTTGCCTTTTTTTCTCCTGTAAGTAAAGACATCTCTTAGAAATATATATGTCTTGGCAGAACAAACAGGGTTTTATCAAAGAGGCATGTGCTACCAGGTCAGGGAAAAGTGAAAGAGTCATCATTCTCCTCACACGTGCTACCCCTTCTTCCTTATTCTGTGTTTTCAGAGGGTGCACGAACAAGAAATCTGATGTTCATTAATCTGTCAATGGTTCTAAGTAAATGCACCTTCTAAGTAACATTAGTGAAGATCAGTTCTTCCTACAGTGCAAGAAACTCTTCCAGAAGGCAGAATATTTGTTCTAAAATTAGATCTAACTGCATGTCTTTGAGCAAGTTTGTTGGTTTCTGTAAATGAAAGCACTGGGCTCTCAGTAGTTTTCAAAGGCTGCCCTTTAGAGCTTGAGGTTTCCATAGGGATCCCTCAGAGTCTACCACGAGGGATAGAGGAACTTAACTGAGGTGGGACAATGAACTACAAACTCCCCACCACCTCACCACCTCCAATAAAAGCAAACTCATTTTATCTACTTTTAAAAATGCTTCTAATTTTAAGCTTTTATTGCCAGAAAACATTTTTGTTGTTTTTTTAAAAAGTATAAAAGCCACTTACCTAGATGGTCCCCAAGGTTTCTTTCAACTCTAACCTTCTCCTAATCTGTTATTCTAAAAGATCAATAAAGGCTGTACATGAACTGGGGCTTGGATGCTTGTAGATCTCAGACTCAAAGGGAAAACACCAAGAGGAAAGGAGAGATAAAAGTGAAAGTTTACTAATTCAGTTTCCAAAAGTTTCCAAGTAGTTTCTACAGAGTCACCTACGTTATGTTAAAACTAAGACAAACATTTCATATTGTTCTCTATTACTTGACTAAAACTTTGTTCCTAACTAGGAATGTCTGCTCCCCCAATAAATCAGTTCAAAATCCATGGTTCTTTTTTCTTTGCACTCCTTTTAAGAACTTATCCTCCCACATGGCTTCAACTACTACTTAATGACTTCCAAATCTGCGTCATGTCTCCAAGTTCAGAATTTTTATCTATCTAAGTGGTACCTACAATGCAAATGCTCCATCAATATAAAGGTGGCATTTCCATAAATGAACTCATCTTTCTTACACAAGTGTCCCTAGGGAATAAAGTCTAATCTCCTTAACACAATACACACAACCTCCATCATCCTCAACAAATAAATACTTCGATTTCACTCCTCACCATTTTTCCCCTGCTATTCCTTCTCACTATAGCACTATCTGTAGTATCTTTCTTATCTGGTTAATTCTTGCCCATGTTTCAAAGATGAGCTTAAGATTGTGCTTCTTCTAGGAAGCTTTCCTAACTATTCCCTCAGCTGTGCTATTTGCTCCCTTTTTGTTCTGTCATATCACCTGGTAACTGCCTCAATCACAGCACTTTTACTACAAGTGAGCATCTGTTTACTTGTCTGCCTCCCATCCTGGACTATGGGTCTCCTGGGATCATGTATCAGCATAGTATTCCCTGGCAAACTGTAAATTCTCTATGTTGCTGACCTGACCAGCCAAATCATTGTACTTCTTCAATAATATCACTAATATCTTGTAGACATATTTAACTCTTCCATCACCCTGATTTCCTATGTCCAAACTCTCACTAAAATATAAAAAATATGTTGTTTTTTCTTTCAAAGGATTTTTCTTCCACCTTAATGACTCACCCCCATGTCACAGGTAAATAATACAAGGTCTTACCATCTTCTACCTACAAAATGCCAAATGTTGCTGGCAGGTATCTCTGTCTCCAATCTCTCCTCACAAAATCTAACCTGCATTCTTCATCAGTTTCACCTCAATAAAGCATTATGACACTCCCTGTTCATTAGGAAATCATAGCTTTCTGTTTCCCATTAAATCAATTTCAGGCTGCTCTGACTAAATCCACCTGTCATTTACAAATGTGCTTTCCATTATTACCCAATATACTTCCTCTGGCCCAGTCATAAAGTCTACATGCATAATATAAGCCTTCTTTCATCTAAGCTTATATCCACATTCTGAATGTTTTCACTCCTCTCTTGTTATCAGAATCTTTGCTAATGCCTCTTGGCCAAATGTAAAGCTCACTTAGTCCAAATAATTCCATACAGAGCATCAATATTAAAATGTAAAGAAAAACAGGAGTCAGACAAATTCACAAGGAAATGTGTGGCTTTTGTTTCTGCAGGAATATATACTGATGTGGTGAAATGATTGTCAGGGAAGGACTAGGTCACATTTATAAAATGAACAGACATAAAACCTTGTCCTTGACCTTACAGTCTAATTAATTACTTTCCCAACTATATGTGAGCTGTTTTGTTAGACCAACCTTTGTCAGAAGCTGACTAATGATGCTATAAAATCTGCTCAAATAAACCCCATATTTGAACCAACATATCACTGCAACTCACATTGTTTATTTTGCTCTGGAGGAATGATACAATTTCTAGTGGTTCTAAGAAACAGAACCTCCTCTAGGGACTTCCCTGGTGGTCCAGTGGTTAAGACTCTGTGCTTCCAATGTAGGGGGCACAGGTTCGATCCCTGGTTGGGGAATTAAGATCCCACATGCCATGCGGCACATCCGGAAAACAAAACAAAACTCTTAACTTCAAATGTCAAATAACAATAAAGAAAAAAAAAGAAAAAAACAGAACCTCCTCTAATGAATCCCCAAAAGAAACTGGACTATTTGTTAAAGAATAAACAGCTCTGGACTACAATGAAATTCCTCCTTGTGGCCCTTAATCTTCCTGGGGCTTTCTTTAGGCTGATTTTGAAATGTATTGTCTAACGAAAGCTTCTTGAAACCCCAATATTTCAGTTCCACCAAAACAAGGGAGGACAGTTAGGATCAGAATGCATAATAAAAAAAGGAAGGAAAGAAATCAGACAATGGGAGAAACTAAAATAAAGCTCTGTAAGAAAACAGTTAAGTTTAGGTTATACACAAGCTGATTCTAAATTGAGACAATCCATCCCCTCAGTCAGGGGAAATATTTATGGTCTATCTACAAAATTCCAGGTGTACCTATTAAATAAGCTAGGTACTAATTACTGTGGACACTGAAGATAATTAAAGGCAGGCTTAGGGACTGCTTTTATGAATGCTGCAGTCCATAGTACTTGACTAGGTGTACCATGAATTTCATAAAAGTAGAAGGCAGATATGGACCACTTTGTTAAATGCTCCTTGATCAAACGCAGCTGCAAGATTCAATTTCATGTCACTGAATCTGCTTATTTTCTCTACTTTTCATAGAATGCCAAACAACAAGTAAGCTCCATCATGGTAGGGATCACGCACGGTTGCTTTAATCATGTTTTTATCTGCAGTGCCTAAATTAGTGCCAAGAATACAGTAGTATCCCAATAAATAACATTTGAAAGAATGAATCAATCAATCAGTCATTGAAAATCAACAATTATCTCAGTCAGAACTCCAGACTGTGCATCCTTAATGTCTGATATAGTTTAGCTGCTTATTTCCTAATTAGCTTTTGAATTGCTTTGAATTTTTACATTTATAGTCATAATAGAATTAAATACTTGTTCGTTTAAACACAAATGATTAAGTAGCTGATTAAGAGAAATTCCAAGTCTTGAGTCTACAATAACACAAGCCAAATACCTCAGTTTTTTACCTGTCAAGCAGTAACAGTGGAACAATATGCTTATTACAAGACTTTCTATAGCTATTATCACTACTACTAATAATAATGATGCTAGACCAACAATGGTAGGAAAGATTGATAGTATCTGTTTGGACTTCTGTGGTCAGCCTTTTTTAAAAAAATCAAATAACAAAGACAAGTATTTTGAAATTTGGGGTTGGATTTCTTATCGCTTCCGTTATTCATACTCATGGAGTGATAAACTATTGAGAGAGAAATTTGCTTTCTAATAAGAACTGAGATATATTCATTAGATTTTTCTTTGTCAGAATTTTATTGTTCCACTTTTATAGCGAGGCTGTTTAGCCCTTCTTATAGCTAGCAAGCAATTGGAAATTCCTTACTTTTCCCTAAGAGAGAGAGAGATTCACAATATAAAGTCAGCATTTCCCTAAAAATCATCAACATCTGTTGCAGTCATAAGTAACTTGCCTTTAGAGTCTCCCCAAAACATCCTGCAGAGCTTTGCCTACACCCACTGCTTCAGCCAGAAAAAGAAAATAAATGCCTTGTGAGAGTGATGTAATGGTCTAAGGGAACAGAATACAGTTGAGTAAAGAAAGCATAAAGTTTGAAGTGCTATATATGACATAGGCACTGATTTTGATTAAATTAGGTGTACTGGACAATTTGCTGATGTTCCAGTTCTGTGTAAGTTCTGATTCCCCTAAATGCCACAGAAGTACTATAGTATAAAAAGAGAATAAGGAAAAAGAAGTTCCAAAAAGTTATCCTTTACATATATATGCTATGTTCACTTTATTGACATACCAAATTCTTAAACCATATAGGGTCTTCAGTTCATGTTGACACTGTAGATTTTTCTTTTCTATAACCTAGACCCTCAGAGACACAGTAGTTGTAAAGTCTTATCTTACCAGCAACTTACAGATATTCAAATGGCTAGAGTGCAGAATTTAATCCTCAGAAGATTCATGCTGAGCTTTAATCCCTAGCAGAGAGAACTGCTCCTGCCTTTCATGTCATCATCAGGAAGGCTGTGTCAATATAATTCCACTTTTACTGAATGCCGTCTATAAACTACAAGCTAATACTGAATCCTCCTTCGGTAAAAGGAGGATTTTTACTACCTAACGTGTTCATCTATGTGAGATATAGGTTTCCTAAGATACACCTGTTCAACCTGAGATACAGTTTCCCTAAGCATAAGAGATGACGGTGAAACAAGAATTCACAATTCTTTATAAAGTATCTTAGTCAATGCTGTTTTTAAAAAAACAGAAATATTCAACAAGGTTGACATTTTGGTTATCTATCCAAAAAAGTGAGAAATAAAGCAAACAAAAAAAAATGTAATCTGGATTGTGGTTTAACTCATCACTACTCCCATTGGCAGGGGTCAAAAGGGGGTCTTGATTACTAAGAATAAACTTTTTCCCTCCCCTATCCTCCTGGTGTCTAATGCGGAAGAGTGAAAGGGAAGGCAGAGAACTCTGTGTGCCCCTGGCAAAAACTCTCTGCCTCCCCAATCCCCACGGTCCAATGATCACAGCCTGTGGTCAAGTCTGACATCTTTATTGTCCAAGAAACCTAGGACTGTACGTCACTCCAACCTGCTATGGCATTGCACATCCACTTTCAGACTTCTGACTCCCACTCACAGCGTCCTCTAGAACTCAAAATCTGTCATAAGCAAAATCCCCTACCTTTCTAACCTCCACTCTCAATGTTCTCTTCACCTTGATCAAACTGAAACATGGCTATGGTACTAGTTTCTGAACCTTGCTCAATTTCTTGGAGAGATGTTTGTTGGGTTTTTGATTTTTCATTCTGTTCTTTGGGATCTACCCTCAGAGATCCTGAGTTAGTTGGTCTGAAATGGGGCTCAGCAACAGTATTGCTTTTAAAGTTTCTCAGGAGATCCTGGTACACAATCAGTGCTGAAAACCTCTGCGCAATAAATAACAGAACCTGGTCTAATAGAAACCTGGTTCTCCCTGAAGAACATGACTTCCCCTCTCAAAAGAGGGCTATTTCTTCTCCCAGCAGTCCTCAAACACCTGTGTGTGAAGGTCAGTTTGGGTACTCTCTGCTCTTCGTTGCTACTTATTGTCCCTTCATGCTAATGGTGCCACAACTCAATTTTGAACCTCTTGTCACCAGGTTTCACCACGTGTTACAACTCTTTGTAGAATCATCTACAGACCCTCAGGTCTCACTCTTTATTTTTCATAATTCTGCATTTTACCATCACTCTCTTTAACACTACTACTGTAGATGATCTTCTAGTACTGAAGCCTCTCAATTCCTTGACCTCATATCTGCCAGTGACCTTATCCTGAGCCACTTGCTCACACGATCATACCCCAGACAAGAGTGTATATACACATATTGTTTTTCACATGGAAACGTCCTCTCTTCAGAAGGTTGGCATCTTCCTTACTTAAACAGCACTGCTTTTTTTTTTTTTTAAACCAAAAAGCAAAAAGTAATCAATTTACCAGAAAAAGAACTGGGGAACTGAATCAACCCTATAAATTGTAGTGTGGGAGTCATCACATTTCTGGACCAGACTATAAGCCAGATTCCACTGCTATTACCTCAAGGTATTAGAATTTTTACATATTGAATAATTCTTGAAATAACTAAGTCTTTTGCCACAGATTACATTTTTTGTCATTAAATTAAGAATTGGATTATGCACTCTTTGACACAAATCACAGCAATATATTTTTGGATCTCTCTCCTAAAGTAAAGAAAATAAAAGCAAAAATAAATAAATGGGACCTAATTAAACTTGAAAGCGTTTGCACAGCAAAGGAAATCACTGACAAAATGAGAAGACAAACTACTGAATGGGAGAAGATATTTGCAAATGACAGGACCGATAAGGGGTTAATATCCAACATATAAACAGCTCATACAACTCAGCATCAAAAAAACAACTCAATTAAAAAATGGGCAGAACATAAAAAGAAACAAAATTGAGTTATTTGTAGTGAGGTGGATGGACCTAGAGACTGTCATACAGAGTGAAGTAAGTCAGAAAGAGAAAAACAAATACCGTATGCTAACCCATATATATGGAATCTGAAAAAAAAAAAAAAAAGGTCCTGAAAAACCTAGAGGCAGGACAGGAATAAAGACACAGATGTAGAGAATGGACTTGAGGACACGGGGAGGGGGAAGGGTAAGCTGGGACGAAGTGAGAGAGTGGCATGGACATATATACACTACCAAATGTAAAATAGATAGCTAGTGGGAAGCAGCCGCATAGCACAGGGAGATCAGCTCGGTGCTTTGTGTCCACCTAGAGGGGTGGGATAGGGAGGGTGGGAGGGAGATGCAAGAGGGAGCAGATATGCGAATATATGTTTATGTATAGCTGATTCACTTTGTTATACAGCAGAAACGAACACGCCATTATAAAGCAATTATACTCCAATAAAGATGTTAAAAACAAGAATAATAATATCCTTAAAAAAAAAAAAAAAGGTCAGAAGAACCGAATAGACATTTTTCCAAAGAGGAAATGCAGATGGCCACCAGGCACATGAAAAAATGCTCAACATTGCTAATCATAAGGGAAATGGAAATCAAAACCACAATGAGATACCTCATACTTATCAATATGGCTATCATCAAAAAGAACATAAATAACAAATGTCAGGGAGGATGTGGAGAAAAGAGAACCCTTGTACATTGTTGATGGGAAACAGTATGGAGGAGCCACTGTGGAAAACAGTACGGAGGTTTCTCAGAAAACTAAAAATAGAATTACCATATGGCTCAGCAATTCCACTCCTGGGTATATATCCAAAAAAACCAAAAACACTAATTCAAAAAACATACATGAACCCCAATGTTCATAGCAGCATTATTTACAATTGCCAAGATATGGAAGCAACTTAAGTGTCCATCAACAGATGAATAAATAAAGAAGATGTGGCACATATATACAGTGGAATACTACTCGACCCTAAAAAGAATGAAATTTTGCCATTTGTAGCAACGTGGATGGACTTGGAGGGCATTACGCTAAGTGAAATAAGTCAGAGAAAGACAAATACTGTATTATATCACTTATATGAGGAATCTAAAATATACAACAAATTAGTGAATATAACAAAAAAAAGAAGCAGACTCACAGATATAGGGAACAAACTAGTGGTTACCCATGGGGAAAGGGGGGAGGGGCAATATAGGATGGGAGAGTGGGAGGTACAAACTAATGGGTGTAAGGTAGGCTCAAGGATGTACTGGACAACACAAGGAATAGAAACAATATTTTGTAATAGCTATAAATGGAAAATAACCTTTAAAATTGTACAAATATTTTTTTTAATTTTTTAAAGAATTAGATTATGATCCAATTCATTATAAAGAGGTTTGACCTATAGTTACATGTATCACATGCCATAAGGAAACATTTCTTTAGACAATTAGTCAATTTTCCAATTAAAATAAATGTGTTTCAATCACCATGTTTCACACAGGAAAAGGAAAAATGACTTCAGTAATTGCACTTTGCATTTCTATAGCAACATTCATCTAAGAAGCTCAAAGCACTAATTTAATTAAACCTCCAAATATTCCCATGAAGAGGTGTTATTATTTCCATTTGACAAAGGCATAAATGAAGTCACAGAAAGATTAACTCACTTGCCTGTGGTTAGGCAGTGAATTAGCAGTGGAGGTCAGAATAAACCCTGAAATTTGGGCAAGTTGTTCTCTATAGTCTGGATCAACGATCTCTCAGTATCTGTAATTTTTCCCAAAGTCTCATCAGCTCAACTCCTGCCTTTCACTGGAGCATTAGCCACTTTTATTCTTCATGAGTTGGGGGAATCTGAAGAATAGATTATTCAAAAATGCTTCTGATTTTAATTCTTGTATTCCACTTTCTGGGATGGCATTCATTTAGGGCAAACTCTGGTGGTATTTTCTTCCCTTTTTTCTCAAATACTCTTTATCAACATATTCTCTCTCTTTTTATACATAATTAGGTGGCCTAATCCCAGAAAGCAGGGCTGTTTGCTTTTAATTAAGGAATGAATTGTACATCAAAATTTCATGGGGAATTTACAGCATCTTCATCTAATCTCTTAATGAAATGGATCTGATAGCTGCTCTGTTTGCATTAGTCACAGCACATGCTGTATATGAATTTAAGAAGTGTATTGAGCAAACAAAGTTAAAATATACCAGGAAGTACTTATTATCCAGGGAATAAATATTTAGATATTTTCAAGGGCAAAAAGTCCATCATCATGTTTAATTATTATAGAGAATCATCCCATCTTTTTCACAAGGCAGTTTCTTACAATTGCTTTCTAACCTTTCAACCAAGGAGCCTATGTCCTTTTTAAAAATGTTTTTAGAAAAATCCATTTAGAAAAAAAGTAAGTTTTAATCTCATCTAGTCACATAATATATAGATGTTGAGACCAATAAAGTCAAATGGATAGAATTAAGATATGTTATTTCTTACTATTAAGTAATACATTAATCAGCTCAGGCTGCCATAATAGAATATCACAAACTAGACAGCTTAAATAACAGAAATTTACTTTCTCACAGTTCTAGAGGCTAGAAGTCCAAGATCAAGATGCCAGAGGGCTGGATTCTGGTGATGCCTCTCTCCTTGGCTTGTCCTCACCTGGCCTTTTCTCTGTGCACACACACAGGGAGAGAGATCTCTGGTGCCTCTTCTTCTTCTAATAAAGACACCAGTCTTATCAGATTAGGGTCCCACCCTTATAACCTCATTTAACTTTTAAGACCCCATTTCCAAGTACAGTCACATTGGAGGTTAAGACTTGAGCATATGAATTTTGAGGGGATACAATTCAGTCTATAACAAGTAACTTCCATCTTAGTCAACGAAGAAGAAAAGACCCACTGTTATGTTCAGGAAACCACACACACACAGGGATAACCCTGATCAAAAGGACATAATTTAACATTCCAAAAATATATTTAAAATTTTAAAAGTCTTTATTTCCTTAAAAGGAGGCTAACTCCATGGTTCACTGCTAAACTTTAATTCAAATTCCACTTTTCAAACAATTTACTCTCCAACCCAGATCCATTCACCAACACAACTGCTACTCCAGGCCTAGGAAACTCCTCATCTGAAGCCCACTCCTCTTTGAGTATGTTCAAAACACAACTCCATTTCAGTCTTCAAAAGGAAGCAATATCACATGGCAGAAATTCCATTCATATTATAAATCAAAAGATCTTAAATTTAGTTTTAGCTCTAATATTCAACAACACTATATAGTCTCAAGAACTAAATTTAACATCTTTGCCCTCCAGCTTCAACTTTTACTATTAAATCCAGATTCAAAAATATCTACGATTAAGAGATTATGAGCACTTTATGTATTTAAGGAATAATGGTAAATTATAATGGTCATATACTTCAAATACATTGAACCATTTAGACCCATTTAGAAGGAGGGAAGGATAGATGGAAAGACATGGTACCAAAAATATAAGTATCCTTACTTAAGCCTCAATAATATGCAAAACAAAAATCCCTTAGAAATTTCTGGCAGTTTCTTATTTCTGCTGCTTAGCCCCACCAAAGCTAATAGTCTGTATGAATTTGAATAGCCTATATAATTTAAAATGCTTATTTGGTAACTTATGAGGTATTTCTTTCTAGAAATGATTTCACATTTATACTCTATTTTTATACCCGTTTATCTGTTCTCATGCATTTTGCACATACTCCCATTGACGATTTCACATTGTATCATACATAATTAGTTATTTGTGTCTTCATCTATTGTAAGCTTCTTAAAAACTCGGGTCAATCTTTCATTTAAATGTGTTTCCTCAGCAATTGGTATAGTGCCTAGAACATAGTGTGACTCAAAACGTGTTTAAACATGTAGAATATTCCTCCAATAGTGCAAATAATAATTTGATTTCCCCAGATGTCTAAAGTGTTTATTCTTGAATATATATCTATATAGAGAATTGAGGATTAGATTATAATATATTCAAATTCCCACTACTTTTTAATTAATAAGATTTTTGTCCTTTAGAACTTCATATAATCTCTAAATCAGGAGTCTCCATAGGTCACTTGTAAAGTGTTCAGGCCTATAAATTTGTGTACTAGTAAAAAACATAACACTGTTTGGAGGGGTAGTACCTGTTGGTGATCTGGAATTCTGAGAAGTTGAAAAATGGATTGTCAATGATCTGTGGAAGTATTATTTTCAGAATTAACCTAATGCAAGAGTATTTTCCACTTTCCTAACTGTCAAAAGCTATCAGAAAGCTAGAGGAAGGCATAGCCAAAGACAGACCATCTTAAAAGACGTGACAGCCAATATTCTGCCTCCTCAAAAAAACAAAATAATAAAATTTATGTCCATTTTTGATAATACAAAATGTCCAAGAGGACACTGGAATTTACCACTGACAGTCTCGGTGTACTAGAATAATCTGATTATGTTCCCAATAAAGTAGGCCAAATCAATGAAATAGTCTTAGATGTAGATGAAAGAAATTTTTTAAGAAAATATATACATTTAAAAGACTTCGCACACATAAATACTATAGTGGTAGACAGTCTTCTGTCACATTCTCTGCCTGAGGAAAAGGAGGCTCATGTAGGTCCCAATGATGAGCTACGCCAATGGTTCACAAAGTATGGCCTCCCGTCAATCAGCATCACATGGGCACTTGTCATAAAGGTAAATTCTTGCGCCCTCTCTCTAGACCTACTGAATCAGAAATTCTGGGCTGAAGCCTAGTAATTTGTGTTTTTAGAAGTCCCCCATATGATTCAGTTTAGGCTTAAACCTGAGAACCACTGGTCTAAGCTCATAGCTTTAGATGATGGTAAAGCCTTGGTTTCAATGCTTTAGTCCCATCTTTGCTTCAAGTACAATACCTTGATTTTGGCCTTGATGCAATAAACGAAGGCTTACTGTTGATGTTAACAATAACTTCAGGAAATAATGCTAAACCTCAGCATCTACTTTCTTAGCTAAAATCTATCTTGAATGCATTTTTGTTCACTGTGATTCATATAAAGAGATCTGATTTAAAATCGTGAGTTCTCATCTCTCTTTTTTCAACCAAATTCTTCATATAAATCATTCTCATGTGTTTATTTTCATATTGTCCCCTAACTCTCTCCAGCTTTCTCATTCTGTTTCTGTTGTTTCTGTTTTATCTCCTCGTCTCTGTCCTCTTTATAGTAACCGTGATCGTTGCTTACACCTGCTCTAGCCCAACTTACCTTAGTGAATGAACTTTAATGCCAAGGTATATAGATAGAATTTGAAACTGCAAAGGAGATTTATAGTTCGGGGAGCATCATCTGGAGAAGCCCCTAATTTATTTTCTCAGATATGCAAAATTTAGATCTCCTATGCCTGTAAAACCGCCTGGAAGCAGCAGCAATTGTAGTTCACAGGCTAGTCTGCACGAAACATTTAGACCAGACTCTAAGACAACAGGCACTCTTTCCCTCACCGTTTTCCCCCAGGAAAGATTTGAATATTTTGCTTTCTAAGAGAAAGAAAAGGAAATTAAATTAGACTATCACAAATATAAACAAAATCAGAACGTCCTTCCATATTAGGAAGCTGTGTCCATCACCAGGAAAACTGAAGCAAGCTTCTCTTTCCATCTCTGTAAGTAAGATAGACACTTTGTTGCCCTATAGTATAAGTAAAGTAGACAGCATGTTCCCTTTGGGAATATCCCCAGAAACTATCACTGTGGCAATTTTTAAAAATTCTTTTCAAAGCTAACCCTGAGAACAGAAACATAGCTGAGGAGTTGCTGTGTGCTCATGACTCCAGCAAGCCCAGCTGAATCAGCCAGGCTGCCCTTGCACACTACTGAGCTATGTCAATCCTGCCCACTTCTATCACATTTACCTTTATGCCACATACAGTCATGCAAGCCAGAGGGCATAGGATTCAGTCAAAAGCCCTGCCAAATTCAAGTATTAGTTCTACCAGTCACTAGACAGAGGACACTGCATAAGACACATAAACACAAAAATTTAGTTCTCTCAGCTGTAAACGAGAAGCCTGATATGGCCATTCCTCCCACAAGGAAGTGTGAGGATAAAATGAGTATCAATGGTTCTCAAACAAAGCTAAATACGATCCCCGACATATGTTTCACAGTGTCTGGAAACGTTTTTGGTTATCACAACTGGGACGGAAGACAGGATCGTGGATCTAGTAGATAGACACCAGGGATGCTGCTAAACATCTTACATGCACAGGACAGTCCTCCCCAACAAAAAACTACCTGGCCGAAATAGTCAACAGTGCTAAGCTTGAGAAATTCTGGATGAGATGCTTTGTAAATTAGAAAAACAGTTATTTAACAAATATTTACTGTGTCAGGCCCTGTCTTAGAAACCAGATAGTGTTCTTGTGTTAAACCTAAATGCACAGATATGAGACACTAAGGTCCAACATGCTTCCATCAACCCAAAAGGACTTAATTTATTGCTTTGACCTTCCAATGAATGCTGTGCTCAGTGCCTTCAATATAGCATTATGTGCTACACGTTTTGCTTGCTTACTTAACTGATGCAGTCAAAACAAATTGCAAAGATCCCTTAAAAACTGCCAATGTTTATTTTGTGTCACAAGTATCCCTATGTCAGACATCACCATAGATATTCAAGAGCTAATAATCTGGTTTACTATCTTCAACAGCACTTATCACAATGATATGGACATAACATATGTAGTCAATAAACATTCCAGAATCATTGTGTGATGATATCATTAATTTTTCTGGATCAGCAAAAAAGGATTGAATGATGTATCAAAGTTTAATCATAATCAATAATGAAAATCTTAATAATAATTTACACTGATGGACTCCTTACAATATGCCAGTCACTTATGTTTATTTGATGTTCACAACCAACCTTTGCCCCCATTTTACATGTAAGGAAACTGAGGCACCAAGAGATTAGGTAAGTTTCCCGAAGTCATACAGCTAATTAGTATTAGAACTGGGATTTGAACCTCAAGATAATATGGCTCCAGAGTCCACGTGCTTTATCTACCACACTATTTATCACTGAAGCCTAGAAGCAGCTAAATCCATATAGCAAAGCACAGCTATGGAAGACATTCAGCACAGGTAGAATTAGTAAATCAGCTCAATTCAGGAAAATATTAAAATGAAATAGTGCCCGCCTGATTGACAGCTGCCCGCATTAAAAAGGTCCTGAAGTATTTGGGCCAAGTCATAATTGAAGCTGTAGCCCTTAAAAAACTGGGGCCCTTGGTTTTGATCAAACTGTTTAAATGGCCAAGTATATGACCTTGTTGTTGCCAAACATATGTTCACTGCAGGTGATATCTCAGTAGATTTCTGAAGGAGAAATTGCTACTTTCACTTTGCTCCTATATATTGTGCAAAATGGTCCATTACCTCTGGTCCCGGCAATAGGGAACTTCAAAGGCAAACAGAGAAGGAGAAACACTCATCCGAATGGCAAGCAGTCAGTAAGCAGACAAGGTAAACAGGCACACCATGCAGGCTTGGGGGCATCAAGAGCAATCTCAGCAACTGCTTCATCTGCTTTCCTGTTTTCCCTCTTACTTCTGCCAAATGCGACTGGATGTGATGCAAGTCCTCCACGATGAAGCAGGTCCTCTTCCACAGAAACACACCCACATTTCTCTCCTTTGGCCCAGAATGCACAGGAGCTCAGTCTAGTGTCTAGAACTTTGAAAGTAACAAAGCCAAAGAGAATAGCCTCCTGGTAAAGAAACACTGGACTTCACTAAATCAGATGTTTTGTCTGTTGAAATTATTTAAAGTCAACTGTTTTACTCTGGTCATCAAATTCATTTAAAACAAGTCTGTCTTTTTTTAAAAATTGCTGAGTATAGAAAATAGCTTGATTTATTCACACACAAAAATCTCATTATAACAGTGTTTACGATATGGCTCGCTGACCAATCTTTCAAAACATAGCTATGAACAACAACAAAAAAACTTTTCTACACATCACATAATTAGCCCATAAAACAGATGTTCATTTTTTTCACACAATGTGAACATTCTTAAAAAACATCACTTTATTGCATTTAACTCTAACATACTCAGAAGTGCACTTTATAATATCAAAATAAAACTGTGCCCAAAATGTTAGCCAAAACTTGAAAGCATATAGTGTAGTGACTGCTACAAATGTTTTAATCTTTGAAAGAAGAGGCACAGCTTAATTTGCCAAAGTCACTAGAGATTAAATTAAAATTTATCTAGTCCTCAAGTCATAATCATAGGTAAGAAATAAATGTGCATTTTGGTGACTTGAAACTTTTGAACATTTTTATGTAAACTAGCCTACCTTTCTCATCATAAAGAGCATATGGGGTACCTATGCAGAAATCATTTACTCCAGTTAAAACCTGAGGGGGCACCGATGCAGAGAACTTAAGTAACTCCTTGAGAATCACCAATACTAACTGGTAGAAGTGAGACTTACACCCTTGTCTCGAGTCTCAGTTCCATTACTATTCTATTAGACCCACTGCTCCTCAGTGCCCTGTGATATGGTTTTAACTTGCTTGCCAAGAAATGAAAACATTAAGAGCAATAATTTTATTAAATTATTTCTATCTTAAAGAATTGTCTTAAAAGACAATAAATTCTTTCTATCTTTTGTGAAAATGTTTTTTTAATTAAATTATGGTGATAAAAAATGGTAGCTGTTTGTATTTCTGAAAGGTCTTTCCTGGTATCAGTCTGAACTCCCTCTGTTGCACATATCTAAAACCTAACTCAAATTGGTTTAAGCTAAAAAGAGAATTTACTGGCTCATGGGATACTAAAAAAAAATCCATGGTTGTAAAATCAGATATGGCTGATTCCAGGATTCAAATGATGTTTTCAGGACTTGGTCTCTCTTTATCTCTTGGCTCTGCTTTGTTTTGCTTTTGCTTTTGTTTTAAGCACAAAATTAGCTCTTTAATTTTTTTTCTAATTTACACTGTGCGGTGACAGATTTTTTTTCTAATTGAGGTAACTTTGGTTTATAACATTATATAAAATTCAGGTGTACAACATTATAATTCAACTTCTTTACACACTACAGCATGCTCACCACCAAAAGTCTATACAATTGACCCCCTTTACCCAGTTTACCCACCCCCACCCCCATTCTCCTCTGGTAACCCACCAATCTGTTCACTGTATCTATTTGCTTGTTTCTGTCTTGTTTGTTTATTTATTGGGATATTTTATATTCCACATATGTGTAAATCATATGATATTTTTCTTTTTCCATATGATTTATTTCACTTAGCATAAAATCTGCTTTGTTTTTCAAAGACTTTATTCTCAGATTTCAGATGCCCTCAGAAGATTCAAGCTTACATCATCCTGACTGCTAACTCTGCTAGTGGAGAGAAAAATGCTCTCTTCCTACTAGTTCCAGAAAAGTTTTATTGGGTGTGGTTAAGTCACATGACTAACCCTGAACCAATCATTTGAGCCAGAAGATGCAATAGTCTATTTGTCCATCCATAAACCCAGAGACAGAGTCAGATCCTTACGCACAACATGCAGTAATCATGAAGAAGATGTGATCCCCTAAGAAAATCAAGGTGCTGTTACCAAAGAGAAAGTGAATAACTTCAAGTTAAGCAAAAACATCAGCTATTCACTAGTCGTGCCAAAATAATACTTTGATAATATGTTTCCTAACTTCTGAAGAATAGTTATAACTCCCTCAAAATTTAAAGGCTAGAAACCGCCATGTTAGACTACATGCCCTAATAATAAGCAAACTTTTATGATGCCTACCACGTAGTCACAAAGAATCTTTGGAAACTAAGCAAATAGTTCAATATTCCCTGCTTTTTTAATCAGCTGTTTAGACATCTCAAAATTCAACTTTTCTTCACTAATAGCCAAACATGTCAATTAAACTTCCCCTCCCCAAATTCTGAAATACAAAGACAACCCAGCTACCAAAAACATTGTTGTCTATGAGCTAAATTTTAATTTACTCCTACCAAAAATGAGAGAATAAAGAAGAGAGGAATATTCAGCCATCTGCCAGCTCTGCTCCTAAGTCATACTCTGCTTAAGGTGAACAAAGGGACTCCAATTAGAGACCTGGTACTTTTTGAAACCTGTAGGTTCTCTGTGTTTGGAAAGTAAAAAAAAAAAGAAGAAAGAAAAGTGTTAAGAGTTATGATCCTCTTTGAGAATGGAGCAAGAATACTCTTTTTTTTAAAAACTATAAAACTATGTTCATAACTGAAATTTAGTCCAAAGAATTTATTGGTATATTAACTCTTGAAAAAGAAGTCAGGTTTATCTTTCAAGTAATATCATTATTTCTTCTCTGTTTTCTACAGACTGCTTCAAGCTCTTGCACATTCCTAAAGATAGCTGGCTTTGGATCATTAACCAAAATTTCAAAATCTTTTGAAAGGGTCCAGTAGGGTTTATTTTCTTCAAAATATACTCGATCTATTGACCATAGTGTCTTCACAATATCAAGACAAGAAAATTTTAAAATACAAATGTTTCATGTAGAAAGAATATCTAATATAAACAGAGCCTACTGATCTTCCTGGGGATAACGTAAACTGATGGAGACTGAAAGTCTGGACACTGAAACCCTCTATTGCTCCTAAAGCTAATATTGGGCTAATTCCATTCACTGCAAGCTGTTTAAATGACTACTTCCTAGACCCTGCTCACTCATTTCCTCTGTAGTCACTAGAAATTTGGCTTCGATTACTACCAATCTCCTAATCTGCAGAGAAAAGACAAAAAGGTCCTTTTCTCATCCCTCATTCTTCTTGACACTTTGCAATATTCTATTTTTTTACTACATTTTTTTTTTACTTTTTTTTTTTTTTGAATGCTATTCTTGTCTGCTTACATTCTTTTTATGTATGTATGTATGTATGTATGGCTGTGTTGGGTCTTCGTTTCTGTGCGAGGGCTTTCTCTAGTTGCGGCAAGTGGGGGCCACTCTTCATCGCGGTGCGCGGGCCTCTCACTATCGCGGCCTCTCATTGCCGAGCACAGGCTCCAGACGCGCAGGCTCAGTAATTGTGGCTCACGGGCCGAGTTGCTCTGCGGTATGTGGGGTCTTCCCAGACCAGGGCTCGAACCCGCGTCCCCTGCATTGGCAGGCAGACTCTCAACCACTGCGCCACCAGGGAAGCCCTTTACTACATTTTTATTCTGATAGTTCTCCTTTCTTTTATGCAAATACTCAATCCTAGCTTCCTCCTACATTTAGAATGGCTTCTCCATATGTACTTCTTCTTCCTTTCCCTAAATGTGAATAAGCTTAAAGAAGCTAATATCTTTCTAACATGTATTCTTCTATTCAATAGTACTTTGTAAAATGTTCAAGTCATAAATGGGATCTAAGATTTGAATGAGGGGATGAAAATATGGAATAAATATAGTTGATGATTAACTCGTAACTGATAAAAACATAGTAATTGATTAACAATTATTTTATAATTATTATTATAAAAAATTAATAAACAGAAACCTAAATTAAATAGAGTTGGGAGACCAGAAAGGGGGCTCTCACACCTTGTGACAATAGCAGAGCTCAACAACAAGACGAAAGACTCTTCTTCTCTCCTGGCAAGAACTCAGCCAAAGAAAAGCCAAAGGACTCCTTGTTTACTGTAGCCCTCCCAGCTTCCTTTTCCCTCTATAAAAGAATTCTCCTCCCCTTGCTGTGCAGGGACTTGCCTGAAACTCACCATGGTTGCAGACCCCAAATTGCAATTCTCTGCTGATCCTGAATAAATTCACCTTTCCTGAAGAAATATCTGGCAGTCTATTTGTTTCAGGTCAACATTTTGGTGGCCTGTACAGGGACTAAAGAAGACTCCCAGTGGCTCAGGGGCTAGTGAGAAAACAGGTGCAATAACCACAATTGAGCCCACTGTCCCTCACTGCTTTTCTTATTGACCCTGTAGTTTGAAGGCACAACTTTCTCTGAATCCATGCTCGCACCCTCTTTCCATCTGAAGCTCTCCAGGCTTTATTCAGGATATATTTATGCAAGTACTCTTTTGACACTTCGGTTTGATTTTGAGATCAGACTGTTTCATTGAAACTGGCTAGCTTTCAGTCTATTTCCTTTGGAACAGGGGCTGCCTCTCCTGAAGCTGGCTAAGTCTTTCACCCATTCCTTTGGGAACAGAGGCTGCTTCTCTGAAACAGTACTGGGTTTTTCAGTCTTTAGCCTATTCCTCTGGAAGTGCTATCTTCTGGAGAATAGCTTTAAAAAAACACAAAAAAAGCCTTTGTTCTGGCTCCTCCTGGACCAAGCTGCCTCCTTAAGACTTGCTGGGATTGGCTTACATGCTGTTTGAATTAAGCCTTTAGTGCTGTAAGCTATTTGAAAATTGTTCTTTGCTCTAGAGAAAAAACTAGGAAATGGAACCCTAGTTATCTAAGTATTATGAGGGTGTCCCCCTTACTTACTCCAGAAAATTTTATGTTTAAATAACATAGTCCTTCCTATGCACATTTCTATCTAAATGGACTGAACTGACCAAAGGCAATTAAGAATATCAATGGCCATTATGGGTAACTTCTGAAGTCTCCAAATTTAATTTCCTTAAAAATGAACTGGACTGCAATAGCTCAAAACTTTCCAGAACTGAGTGGAATGCTTACTTCGATTGGTATTTTGAGGTGCCCCAACATTATCCAGAGTCTAAAATTGCCTCTCTGAAAAATAAGATTTTAACTAAGTCAAACAAGTGATCAAAGAAAGATAAAGTGGCTCCTGAAGCCTCAGGTTCTTCTTCTTTGGCTTCTTTGTCTCAGGCTCCACCTCTGGCACCATTTTGTCGCTTCCCAGGCTCCTCAAGGCCAGACTCTACTTCCGACACCATCTTTTTCCTTCCTTTCTATGATGCCTACACCTCCACTCTTCTCTCAAATCCCCCATACTAAGTCTGTCGCCAAACTTCTCCTTTTCCTCTGAACTTGTCAAAACCAGTCCCTTTAAAATTAAGCCTTCTGAGGATCCAGAGGCTCAGCTCTCAATTCTTTATACTCCCTGGACTAAAACTGAACTACAAGCCATAGTCAAAGATTGTCCTAAAGTAACCAAAGATCCTCACAGATTTGTTGACAAATTTAATACAGTCATTCAAACTTATCAACCTGGTTTCTCTGACTTATACCAACTAGTTCATATGCTTGTCAGTCAAGGTCAGACCCGACACTGGATGAAAACCACTAACTGGGAAAGTCCTAAAAGGTCTCTAGAATTACAACCAGGAGACCAGCCCATGATCAGGCTTGGGCAACCACCAGGTAATTTTCTGGCAACACTGATTCTGGAAACACTGATCATTTGCCCTATTGAATCAGCTACCACTTTTCTTATGGGCAAAATCTCCAACTGATGTTGGCAAAATTCACAGTGCACCTCCTATCAAAATTCAAATAAACCCCTCAAAACCTCTTCCCAGAATTAATAAATAAATACCTTATAAGTAAAGAAGCCCTTCAAGGCATAAAGTCCATAATAGAAGATGACAAGAAGCAAGGCCTCATTATCCCTTGTATAAGCCCCTGTGACACTCCCATTTTACCAGTGAGAAACCTTAGGACCAAGGGCAGAGGTTTGTCTAGGACCTCTGAGCAATAAACAACATTGTTATCCCTCAACACCATTATTTCTAACCCTCATATGCTACTAATATTCATTCTCACTGGAAGCAAATTCTTTATTAGAATTGATTTATGCACTGCATTCTTTAGTATTCCAGTTGAGGAAGCTAGCCAATACCTTTTTGCCTTCACTTGAGAAGTAAAACCATTTACCTAGACAGTAATGCCTCAGAGTTATACTGAGAGTCCTTATTTCTTGCAAATCATGAAAGCGGATCTGGATGACATAAAGTTCCCTAGAGGTTCTATTCTGTTGTAGTATGTGGATGATTTGCTTCTTTGCTCTCCCTCTCAAACCTCCTAACAGGAAGATAGCATCCACTTGCTAAACCTTTTAGCCTTAAAAGGTCATAAGGTATCCAAAGAAAAATTGCAGTTTGGCAAAACCCAGGTTCAAAATTTAGGGCATCTGATATCAGAACAAGGGCTACACCTAGATCCAGATAGACTTCATGGTGTTCTAAGTTTCCCAAAACCCAAAAGTAAGTGCCAACTGAAAGGTTTTTCTCTGCTGAACTTGGCTTGTAAAATTCTCTCTTATTGCCAAACCTCTATGTTTTACTCAACAATACCAACCCTAATCCAATTTTATGGGCAAAACCTGACAACACAGCCTTCAAGGCCTTAAAGGAGAGCTTGATGAACCCACTGCCCTTGGGCATCCCAATTGTCAGATTTCCTTTTTCCTTTTCATATATAAAAAGGAAGAGAATGGACTTGGGGAACTCACCCAAAAACATGGAGACCACCACCGACCCATAGGTTATTACAGCCAGCAACTGAACTCTTGGCATGGGGATAACCCCCTCGCCTTAGAGCCACTATGACCACTGCCCTTTTGGTTAAGGCAATGGAGAAAATCATTGTGGGATTGCCTTTAACCATCTTTGTACCTCATGCAGTAGAAGCTCTCTGGAATTCTCATCACACTCAACATTTCTCAGCCAGCCACCTCACCTCCTATGAAATCCTTTTGTTAAGTGTTCCTCACATAATTCTTTTGCACTGTAATAACCTTAACCCAGCTACTCTTCTTCCCTCCAACCAATGAAAGTCCTTCATGACTGCTTAACGCTGATGCACCACCTCCTGACTCCTCTCGATGATCTATAGGATATTCCACTGGGTAATATTGATTTCTCATGGTTCACTGATGGTTCTTATTTAAAAGGTGACAATGGTAAGTATTGTACTAAGTATGCTATTACAACTCTTTCTGGTGTTATTGAGGCAGTATCATTACCTATGGCTACTTCAGCCCAGCAGGCTGAATTATTCACTCTTACAGGGGCTTGTACTTTAACCAAGGACAAAACTGCCAATATTTATAATGATAGCAGATATACTTTTGGAGTAGCTCATGATTTTGGAATGTTGTGGAAGCAATATGGCTTCCTTACTTCCAGTGGAAATAAAATTTAAAATGGCCCCTATGTTCAGGAATTATTAAATGCAATACTTTTACCTGCAACTCCAGCTATTATTAAGATTGGTGCATTCTAAGCTTGACTCTTTGGAGGCTAAGGGAAATCACCTTGCTGATACTTCTGCAAGGAATGCCATTCTGAAAGGGACGAAAAACAGTCAAACCGGTCTCATGGTTCAAAGGGTTATTTCCCCAAATTATAATTTAGGAAAACTGGATAAAGAGGATCCACAACTGGCCTCAGAAAAAGAAAAACAGGATTAGAAATTCAATAATTGTTGGTTTGATAAAAAGAGAAAGCTCTGGTTTGGACCAAATCAAGCCAGTTTTACCAAAGACTCTAAAATTCCCACTCTTCACCACTGAACATGCATTAAACCACTGGTCTACTCAACAAAATGAGAGCCTTCATGAATCAATATTGGTGGGAAAACATTAATAAGGCCGCAAAAAGCACCTATCTCACTTGTCCCACTTGTCCAAGGTACAAACCAGGGAAGCCTGTTTGTACTGCTCTTGGACATTTTAAACTGCTTAATGGACCATTCGAGGTCTGGCAGATGAATTTCATACAGCTTCTTCCATGTAATGGATGTAAAGATGTTTTAATCATGGTCTGTTTTCACACTGGACTGAAGCCTTCCCTTACAGATAGGCTACTGCCTCTTCTACGGCTAAAGTCCTTGGGAAAAGAGTATCCCTACCTGGGGAACTCCTCTCAAACTTCATAGTGATCAAAGAATCCATTTTACTAGCCATGTGCTTTGACAAGTTTGTGCTGCTTGGCCAGTTTCACTGTGCCTACCACACTCAATCCTCTGGTTTAGTCAAACACACAGATGCGTTATTAAGACTGAATTGGCAAAATTTGTAGAGGCCCTCCAAATACCTTGGCCAAAAGTATTGCCACTGGTCCTTCTAAATCTCAGATCCACCCTTTTGGAACTAATAAACTCTCACCCCTGAAGATAGTCACCAGACGCCCAATGCACTTGGCTCTTGTTCCTTTTGATCCACTACTGATAAAAGGGAAAATACTTCAATGTTGCAAAGGCCTAATTGCTTCTATTGAAAATAACCATGTTTTGGTATAGGAATCTTTTCACAGTATGCCCTCAAGAGACAAAGACCTTAAGCATCACACCCTGCAATCTGGAGATGTTGACAACCGGAAAAGATACCTCTGGAAGGACTCTGTTCAATCTCACTGGAAAGGTCCCTATCAAGTACTGCTAACCAACCCTGTGTAGCCAAATTCCAAGGAACAGACTCTTGGATTCACATGACACACCTAAAGAAAGTACCAAACCCTGACTGGACCGGCACATCATCTGGTGACCTGAAAGTAAAGATCTCCCAGAATTGAAGCAAACAACCTCCGATGATATCGCTTTCCCAAGATATCCAAACTAAGCCTGTTAAAAAGTCTGTTGCCAAACTTTTGATAATGACATAACACTTCAGATTACCTCCAATGTTTATGATCTTGATAACATATGGACTTCAGATAAAAAGTGCCTGAGAGTCTCCCTCCTACCCCTCTTTGTTACTCAAATGTGACCTTAATAGGATTCCAGTCTATGCACTTTCCCTCCAATGTGAGGCAATCCATCCAGGAAAGGCTTTTCCTGACACTGAAGGAAAAAAGCCGCTGAAATTAGAAAACCTGACTCTTGATCAGCAATGCTATCAGAGAAAGATCGTGATCAAAAGGGAAAAATGTAAAAAATTACTAAAGAGAAACTTCAATTAAATAGAGTTGGGAGAGCAGAAAGGGGCAGTTCTCATGCCCTGGAACAGTAGCAGAGCCCAAGAGGAAGAAGAAAGATGCCTCTTCTTTCTTGGCAAGGACTCAGCTAATGAAAAGCCATGGACTCTTTGTTTATGGTAGCCCTCACAACTTCCCTTTCCTCTCTATAAAAGCATTCCCCTTCCCTTGCCCCATAGGGACTTGCATGTGGCTTGCCACAGTTGCAGACCCCAAATTGCAGTCCTCTGCTGATCCCAAATAAACCCATCTTTGCTGGAAAAAAAAATCTGGCAATATATTCGTTTCAGGTCAATACTAGTTAACTATGTGAGAGTTTAATATAGGCCTTAGCAACATCCATTCCTTCCAACTGAGTTTACAAGGTCTAGAAATAGCTGACAGACATTTCCCCAGCTAGACAATAAGCTCTTAAAAAGTAAAAAGTAGTTCCTGTTGTTTGTATTTGCAGCACCTAAGCAGTGTCTAGCCCAGAGGAGATAATAAAAAGCTTTTTAAAAATAGCAAGTAAACCAAATGTCTAGGGCATATGGCATATGCAGGAGAATAATAAAAGTACTAAAAATATATGTGGGGGAATACTGATCTGCATGTTAAGAATTTTGGATTTGTTTTGCACATAATAGAGAGCTTTGAGGGGTTTTGTACAGAACACAATATAAATGATTTAATACATATGAAAGTACTTAGAACTATATCTGCCATATAGTAAGCCCTCTGTAACTGTTTATCATCACCATGTTGATCAGAGCCACGCTCACTCTTCTTTTTTTAAGAATTTCTATTTCCATGCTATACTGATTTATTTTCATATTCACATGTCCAAAATATTGAGTTTGCTTTTAGTATTTTCAAGGCATTTTCTTTGCAAAAACAGATTGCAAGAAAGTTGCTCCCACTTTTAGTCTCCTACTCTAAAATAAGTCTAGTTCCAAAGTCAACTGTCTGCTTTTATCTCCAGAACTCACTGCAAGTTAAAAATAGCTCAACTCCAGTCTATCACCAAACGTGAAAAGTTTCAGCTTGAAAGGCGCTCCAACATCTGCCTCTGCACCACAGACCACAAAGCCTGAGTGAGCCGTGTGGCTACATGCTTGAATGAAAGGGGTGAGTCTGAGCATGTCTGCCGTGTGATCTCTTGCAAAAATGAAGAGACTATCACAGAGGAGACCCAGCTCAGGGAACTGAATAAATGAGCAGGCAGCTCTATGCAGACCACAAAAAATGAGGCTCCCTAAGGCCTGCCAAATATCTCCGTTGAATTAGCATATATTTGCATATACTGACATACAGAAAAATGCACTACCAGACTACCAAAGGGTGTACCTCCACACTCTCAGGTAGGTCATTTTCCTCTGTGGCTGCCTAGGCAACCAAGGCATGCATGATGCATGAACAGTGACCTAAGAGACCAGAATTCTCCTTTTTCTATGACTGAGTACCTATGGTGCTCTAGGCAAGTCATTTCTTCTTTGCAGGCCTTAAAATGAATGAAGGAATGACAGAAAACCTCTAAAATTTCTTATGCTTCTAAAATTCCAATTTCTTTTTCTTTTTTTTTATTGAAGTATAGTTGATTTACACTGCTGTGTTAGTTTCGGGTGTACAGCAAAGTGACTCAGATATACATACATATATATCTTTTCTTCAGATTCTTTTCCCTTACAGGTTATTACAAAATATTGAGTAGAGTCTCCTGTGCTATACAGTAGGTCTTTGTTGGTTACCTATTTTATATATAGTAGTGTGTATATATTAATCCCAAATCCTAATTTATCCTTTCCCCCCCTTCCCCTTTGGTAAACCTAAATTTGTTTTCTATGTCTGGGGATCTATTTCACATATTCATTTGTATCATTTTTTTTAGATTCCTAACCATATCTTTTCAGTAGGTAGCATGCTGTTCTGTGTTATGGATTGCCAAATTATAGTTCAGAGGCAAAATGCCTCCACCACCTGTTTCTGTAAATAAAGTTTTATTGAAACATAGTTACAACCATTCCTATATATTTTGTCTACGGCTGCCATCCCCCAATGGCAGAGTCCAGTGGTTGTGACAAAGGCCAACCTTGGGAAAGTTGAAAGTATCTACTAACTAGCCCTTTATAAGAAAAGGTTTGCTATTCCCTGATCTAAATGAAAGTAAACAGAAATTTTTATTTTCTCCTCTATTTCTTATGCTAATAGTGTCTCCAAATACGAGTAAATTTGAGTTATGGCTCAATTTAATAAGTTATGGCTGAGGCAGTGTTCACAATTATTTGTTCTACACTTAAACAATAAGTATCAGAGCTGTTGGGGTCCAGGGCTGGCTGCCTCAAAATATGCCTCAATGGCATATTTATTATTTTGAGTTAAAGCTACTTAAGAAATGGTCAAAGCAAGAGGAACACTTTGACCCTCCTCTCTGTCCCCCTGAGAGCAGGAAACAAATCTCCCATGTGAAGAGTGCATTGCCTGCATCCAAAGGTAGGACACCCTTATCACCAGAGATACGGAATTCAGGACTGAGAAGCCTATATAAACAAACCTTGTTACTTTGCTACTAATTTACTACCCAAGCCCAAATTCTGGTTAAATTCCTTACTAATTAAGCACCCAAACCTAAGTTTCTTTGTCTTGTCAATTCCTCTTGAATTTGTTTCTTTGTCTATAAAAGTATAAAACCTGCCTGCTCTGGCCACTTCTTAGGTCCTATTTCTATGAGACCTCTGTGCACAGGAATTAAATTTTTTTCCTCCAGTTAATTTGTATTGTGTCAATTTTCTTATGAGTCCATCACAAGAACTCAAGAGGACTAGAGAGAGAAATTTCCTCCTCCCCAAAAGAGCAAACAAATGACAAGTTTGTGGCAAATCATTCTGATATTCAAACCAACAGAAAGTACCATGTGAAATACTATTGTCACACCCAAACCAGTTCTCAGGACTTGTGTGGGCATAGTTTGAATTGAAATACCAAACTGTCATTGTATTCAAATAATTTTATTGTACAACTCACTTGAAATAGGTCACTATTTGCTTTATGGGTCATTCTGAAAGGCTTTACAAAATGAGAAATGATTCAGTATCAAAATCTCCCCATCCTCACTTGAATGACTTCTTAATAGCTGAAGGTGGTAGTTGTATGAGCTCCGTAGTGAATCCTAATTTAATTATATCAAAAGGGGCAAGGCTAAGTCATGCAATGAGTAGGAAATGACTTAAAGAATGTTAGCTAGGCAATAGATATAAAACAATTAGAGGCTGATTCATATCTGACTTGACAACTGACTTTAAGTGTATCTCTTCTTAGAACATTAAGTAGAAAATAAAAGTAGCTATTCAAATTATTTGCAGTTTTAAAATGGTGCACAGCTGAAATGTACAATGTACGTCTTTGGTTCTTTACAGAATAATCCTCAATCTGAGACTGAAAGCATCTCAAGTGGCAAAAGCTTCCTGCTTCATGCTACCCTTGTGGAAGTTGTTCTTTGTTGTCTTCGCTTTGATTTCCATCCCTTTTGTATTGGGTGGGCCAAAAGGTTTGTTCGGTTTTTTCCATAAGATGGCTCTGGTAGCCGTCTTACAGAAACTTTCCACAATTTTGTTAGATTGTATGTGACAGCTGTCGTATCAGCGTGCACTTAAAAAAGACTTATCAAAATTGGTGAATTTTTGTGTAGCCGTTTTAACACTGAAGATGGAAGACAAAAAGCAATATTTTCAGCATATTCTGCTTTATTATTTCAAGAAAGGTAAAAACGCAACTGAAACGCACAAAAAGACTTGTGCAATGTATGGGGAAGGTGCTATGACTGATAGAACACGTCAAAAGTGGCTTGCGAAGTTTCATGCTGGAGATTTCTCGCTGGACAATGCTCCACGGTCCAGTAGACCCGTTGAAGTTGATAGCAATCAAATCAAAACAATAATTGAGAACAATCAATGTTATACCACGTGGGAGATAGCTGACATACTCAAAACATCCAAATCAAGCGCTGAAAATCATTTCCACCAGCTTGGTTATGCAAATCGCTTTGATATTTGGGTTCCACATAAGTTAAGCAAAAAAAACCCTTCTTAACCGTATTTCTTCTTGCGATTCTCTACTGAAATGTAATGAAAACATTCCATTTCTAAAACAAATTGTGACAGGCGATGAAAAGTGAATACTGTACAATAATGTGGAACGGAAGAGATCGTGGGGCAAGCGAAATGAACCACCACCAACCACACCAAAGGCCGGTCTTCATCCAAAGAAGGTGATGTTGTGTATATGGTAGGATTGGAAGGGAGTCCTCTAGTATGAGCTCCTTCTAGAAAATCAAACAATTCCAACAAGTACTGCGCCCAATTAGACCAACTGAAAGCGGCACTCAACGAAAATCATCCAGAATTAGTCAACAGAAAATGCATAATCTTCCATCAGGATAACGCAAGACTGCATGTTTCTTTGATGACCAGGCAAAAACTGTTACAGCTGGGCTGGGAAGTTCTGATTCATCTGCTGTATTCACCAGACACCGTGCCTTCAGATTTCCATTTATTTCGGTCTTTACAAAATTCTCTTAATGGAAAAAATTTCAATTCCCTAGAAGACTGTAAAAGGCATCTGGAACAAACAGTTTCTTGCTCAAGAAGATAAATTTTGGGAAGATGGTATTATGAAGTTGCCTGAAAAATGGCAGAAAGTAATGGAACAAAAGGGTGAATACATTGTTCAATAAAGTTCTTGGTGAAAATGAAAAATGTGTCTTTTATTTTTACTTAAAAAACCGAAGGCCCTTTTTGGCCCACCCAATACATTAAGTGACAATCTCTATTCTTTTTCACTCATTAAAATGTATTGCCTTGTTTTCCAAACAGTCTTGAGCTGAGCATCAATCTGGAGCTTCTCAGACCTGTATTTGATTTCCAGCATTGTGACTTTGGGGAAGTTATTTAACTTCACCAAGCAAGCCAAGGATTCTACAATTCAAATTTGAAAAATAATAGTTGCTATTTCATAGGTTGTTGGGAGAATTCTATTTGGCAAATGTAAATCCCTGGTATACAGCACATCTTTACAAACATCATTAGTCAACTCATTTTCCACAGAGAAGTAATGAGACGCTCTTTCTCCTCTCCTGCACCCATTGGTTTTCCACAACTGTAGCACCCTACCAATCATTCACTTCTTAGAGTTCAGTCACTTGTATTTCATCTCCCAAGTACTTAGCTGGTACCTGCCAATCAAATCCTATTTTGTTGAACTTTGTTCCTCTTGGGTAAAATTTGTAAGACATCATGTGTCCCTTTCAGAAAGTAGAAATAAGACTCATTCTCAAAGATGCTGTACTGGAGGTATTGCTGAAGAGATCCCAAAGAGTTAAAATGCTGTGAGACCAGCAGTCCATGAAAGGCTTGTGGATCTCTGTTATTTCATCATTCTTGACAGTAAACTAAGGAGTGGTTAATTCTTTTCTACTGTGAGACCAGCAGTCCATGAAAGGCTTGTGGATCTCTGTTATTTCATCATTCTTGACAGTAAACTAAGGAGTGGTTAATTCTTTTCTACTTTCCTGAATACATCAAGCGTAAATCCACAGAATATATTAACCAAAGTCAATAAGCAGAGATGAATAAAACACTTAAAAGCCTTAACATCTAGACAGGAAGGCCACTCTGATGATATGCACTTAATCATGTGTATTATTTTAAAGGTCAGCGTTACAGTTCAATTAGTAATTTTATTTATTAGATGCATTTTCCCTGGGAGAATTATTCATCACAGCTTTTAAAACATGTTCAAATCCCAATTAAATATATCTCTTGGAAGGAATTCCCACCAGATCTCTTGGTCTGACTTCAGACTTCTCATTGAAATTGACACTTAATACCATTAAATCCTCTTTTCTCTCAATCATCTCTAACTCTCTGCATAGACATATTGGACAGATAGATTTTCTGCATAAACAGATAGGTAAGACCAAAGGGACTGTATTTAAATAATACAAGGTAAGTAATCCATGCCCTTTGGTTTATGCTGCTCCAAAAAAATAACTTTTGACTCTCCAGAAGTTAGTTCCAGATGAGTTTAAGGTAGTATTGAAGAACTTACTTTAAAATGTCTCTTTCTAGAGAAAATAATTTTAACACTATATAGGCATATGAGATTTAGTGTACTACTATTATTATAATATCTTGTAACTTCAATAGAAGAACATGTAATAAATGAGAGTTATGGAAGAAGCATCTTAAGAAATAGTAGTGGAACGTTAAGATTTAAGGAATTAAGTAAACCAAATAAAGCGGAAAAGAGATGATAGAGGATAGGTGATAGAATTTGTCACCATTTTCTCCTTACATATATAAACAAACAAACAAAAGAAACAGAGGGCGTTAAGTAGGAAAGTGTGTTCCTCTCAAATTCCATGTACAAAGGAATCAAGATCTAAAATTCTATTCTGTATTTATAAAATATCCAGTAAAGTGAAAAACTAATGCTAAACTAATAAATTCTTTTCACTATTCAATAGTCTCCTGCCATATGTAAATGCTGAAGCAATACAAGGTATTTCTTTTCATAGCAAGAGAAAGTGGTTGTCTAATATAGTTTAAGAACTATACTTCAGTCACTTGCATGATTAACTGTTGGTCTTAGGGAGGTTAGAACCGTGAAATAAGTAAGAGCTCTTCCACGAGCCATTGTCCTTAGAAGGTTCTACAACATGATTGCAACCTGATGCATGAAAGGCCATGCCCATATTTTTTATCTGGAGTTAAATTTAATCTGGAGTTAAATTTAGAAACCTATAAAGATTTCTATTGATTCAAAATTGATATGTTCTCCTGTGAAAAACAACTGGGAAACTGGGAATTGCACCACAGGCAATTGATAAGAAACTCTTGCTTCTATTTTTTTTAAGGAAATAAAATTTCGTTTCAATTTTAAATATTATGTCAATAAAAGAAAACTAACATGTTTGAAACTTGGTTTGCCCGGACTAATATTTCTTTGATGATGCAGACAACATTATAAAATGAAAGTGTATTATGAGCATGTGAAATACATGTGTGCGGGGAGGTAACAGTCTATGGTACAGAATACCTTCTTAATCAGAGAGAAGATGAAAGTGTTCAAAGAGTAAGATAGCTTATCAACATCTGAAAATATTTTATTTTGTGAATTTTCAAAGACAAACCAACCCAACATTCAGACCTATTTTTAAAACTATGTCCATGTCCATGCATGCCCCTTGGAATTGTTATTCCTTCCTAATGTCTTTTGTTTTTTTCTTCTTTGAACAAATTATCCTAGTTCGAGTAACAATTTTTGAGTAACCATTTTCATCAGTCCAGTTATCTGATAGGTTGGCAGTGATTTTCCTTGGCTAATTGGAAAGATTAGCGGTGCCATACTGAAAGAATTGGTGATAATGAAACCAAACTACCAGCCTAATGACACAATTTAGATCTCATTAGCAGACTGTAGAGCTCAACGTATAAGGGCTGTTACAAGGAGATGAAGGGCTAGAATCTCATTTGAGACCTCCTCTTTCAAGCTTAAGCTTGCTATAGTCCAAATAGAGATGTTAGAAGTGCTCTGACCTTACTGAGTTGTAAGGCAGGAAATAAATTAAACAGGATACTAGCTAATTAATCATCAGCTAATATTATTAGAAACATGACAGGCACTTCCTCCTTGCAGCATTTAAACCTTGTATTCACATTCTACTATAGGCACCACTTTTTAAATCATATTCTCATTTAACAATACCTACCTGTCCTCCTGGCCACCAACAGGCAATGAGTTCCTTGAGAGTAGTAACTTTATTTCGCTAGTCTTTGCATCTACTCCAAAAGTGTAGGCATTCATTAAAAGTTAATTGAAGGAATGACTGAATGAATAATTGAAACATGCTAACACACAAAAAGTACAATGGAGAAAAAAATAAGAACTAGGATAGATGACCAAGGTTAAATAGGCACACAAATTAAAGAGACATTTCCAAATTGTGTCTGTGGAAGAGAGGTCCTTGGAAGAGATGGATGGTCTTTGAGCCAAGCAGCCTTGAGATTTGTTGCCACCTGGTGGCCTTAGGGAGTAACTCAAGCTTCTAAGTCCACCTTGGTTATCCAGTAAACTGTTGAAAATTACTGGATCCAGACGCAGATGTAGAGAATGGACTTGAGGACACGGGGAGGGGTACGCGTAAGCTGGGACGAAGTGAGAGAGTGGCATGGACATATATACACTACCAAATGTAAAATAGATAGTGGGAAGCAGCCACATAGCACAGGGAGATCAGCTCGGTGCTTTGTGACCACCTAGAGGGGTGGGATAGGGAGGGTGGGAGGGAGATGCAAGAGGGAGGAGATATGGGGATATATGTATATGTATAGCTGATTCACTTTGTTATAAAGCAGAAACTAACATACCATCGTAAAGCAATTATACTCCAATAAAGATGTTAAAAAAAAAAATTACTGGATCCAGAATTGCAATAGCTCAGACATATTGGAAGTGTTTTTCCTACTTACATGAACATTCCTATCAGGGATGCAACTTGTGGTTCCCCTATCCCCTTGAATATTGCTATCAGGGTGGTGGAGGCTGCTTACCATATTCAGGGTCAATTAGAGGAAGAGAAAAGGCATGTGCAGGAGGCACACCCACTCTCTGAAAAGCTCCAGGTCACAGTGGTACACACTGCCTCTCTTAAAAGACACTAAGGAGAATTATCTACACAGCCACCCCTCAATGCAAGAGAGTCAAAGAAATGTGGTCTAGCCATGTGCCAGCTAGAATCTTATTTTTACGTAAGGAGAGAAAGGATATGGAGGGTGGCTAGAAGTCTCTGCCATACTTACCTTCTTCATTTGTAAAAATAAGAATAATTACAGAATTACAGAATTATTATTAATAATAATTATTATTATTTATTAATATTAATTATTAATAATTACAGAATTATTAATTCTCTAGAATTAAATGATAAAAATCAAGAAACATATTAGTTATCAAGGAGAACAGAAAATTTAAAATGTAAAAATTTAGCTAGCATATCTAGGAGAACCCTTGATCCTAGAAGATATTTATAAGAGTTTCCATTCATCTAAGTAGGGTGGCCTGTATTATATTTTATTCTATCTTCTGGGGTAGAATTCTAGAGTTCTAGATGATTCATAGAGAAACTTTATGTACTCAATTACCAAATCTCACTGTGCATCCACCCTGTGCCAGGCACTGTGCTATAGCTACACAACATAGCAATGAACAAAATAGAAATCCTGCCTTCAAACAGATATTAAACAGGTTGATGGGGGAAATTTTAGAGCATAGTTATTTATGATCTTTTGCCATTTCATCTTTTGAAGGGAATCAATTTTTTTTTTTACACTCCTCAGCTATGAGGATAGGATATAAGCAAAACAAAATGTCTGTATTTTGAGTTACACAGATAATTTCTCCAATAACTGAAAACAATTGTGATACAGGCTATTAAAAAAGAAAAACACTGTGAGAGCTGTGACAGCAATTAACAGTGGGATCTGACCTAATGTAGGGGTAATCAAGGAATGCCCCTTTTACAAAGTGACATGTAAAGTACAGCCTGAAGAACAAGCAGGTGTTATCCAAATGACAGGGTGGGAATGACAGAGCATTCCAACCAGAAGACTTTTCATGCACAGGTTCCCAACACTGGAAGAAGCATGGGCACTGGCTAAACTGAAATAAGGCTAGTATGACTAGAAGGCATAAAATAAGAGCAGAATAGTATGATATAAGGTAAACCAGATAACAGAGAGATTCAAAGTGTATGTCAAGCCTTTTTAACTTTATTTGAAGAACAGTTGGAATCCACAAACTATTTTAAGCAAAGATGTAGCTAGCATGATCTAATTTCCAGCATAAAAGATTAATCTAACTTAGAGAATTAATTAAAAGGAATAAAACATAGATTCAACGGGACCAGTTCAGAAATGTTTGCTGTATTATAGGCAAAAGACCATTCCAGTTTGGCCTACTGGGGTGGAAAGGAGATGGAGAGATGAAAACTGAATCAAGAAATAGGTACAAGGTAGAAGAGATAGGATATAATAATTGATTGCACGCAACAACGACAGGAAATAGGGATGAGGGAGAGAAAGATTATAGAATAATCCTAATAGTTGTAGTCTGAATAACAGGGTAGGTAACTGACAGTACATCCTGATTTAGGAAACGTATATAGAAAGAAAAGCCTCGGGGGAAGATGAGTGCTTAGAGGAAAAGTATAACATCTCTTACAGATTCCTCCTAAAAGTTTTTTTTTTTCTCTCCTAGTATAATGTTATGTGCTATTCTTAAGTAATTTGAATACTTTTTAAAAATCAGATAACATGTAAACACATTCAGAGTAATCTTACATACTATTCAGCTTATAATAATACTTGGAAAAGTATGGGAAAAGTAAATAACTCACTGACTAGCAGGAACATACTCCTGCATTTTGGAGCTCTTTTCTCCTTTACAATGACTACTTTAAAAATCATAGTAAAATTAGTTTGGATGCTACAATTTGACAATAGTATAGAATAACTTTATCACTTAGTATCTGTAATCTTCAGCTTCCTTATCTGTAAGAGGATGGTTACAATCATTTCTACTATATGGATCTGTGATTAGAATTAAATGAGGTAATCCACATGAGTCCCAGCACATTGTAAATATTCAATATATCAACTAATATTATTGTAATAGTAGTATTGATAAATATTGATAGGTATTGATAAAACTTTTTATCAAATAAATTAGAAATGTTATCTATTTTACAGTAAGATATTTAATTTCATCCCTTCTGATCTTCATAGTGAAACTAATACATTTTGCCTAATCATAATACTTCACACTTTCACAGCAACTTATATATTTTGAAATACTTTCATGTACCTTGGTTCATTTGAGCCTCACCATATCTACGTGAGATAATCATGGCAGGTATTATCATCCATATTTGTGAATAAGAAAACTAACCCTCAGAAGCAAATTTCATACATTATATAGCTAGCAAATAGAGAAGCCAGAACTACAAACCAGGTCTTCTGATGTTCTGAATGAACAGCAAAATAGAACTCTACACAGGATCTGCTGAGGGAAGAAAGTTGCTTTGTGTGGGGAGGAAATTACTCTCTCAGACAAAAATTCCTTTCAAGGACTCATCTTTCTCTTAGTTTAATAGTATGCTTTTGCATTTCAAAAGCACAGTCTGTGGTGGAATTTGTGAAATATATTATGCTAAGTTTGGAAAGCACATGATATTCTGTTTCAGAATTTATGATCTCATATAAATCTAAATCTTGTCAGTGAGCTGTTGACTAGAGCTTATCTGAGAAGGAAAGAAACATTAACAATACTTGTATAAGTAATATTTTTCTATTTGTAGGTCATGAGAACTATATTCATTCAGTAAACACTTCCTGAGTATCTATACAGCAATAACGGTACAATGATATTATTAGGCTAAACGCTAAAGATACAAATATTAATTAGACACAGTCCATGACCTCAGAAAGTTCACAATTCAAAGGGTAAAGAGACATATAAACAGATTACTGTAGCAGAATTTCTATCACCTTTCTCTATATTAAAATATTCTTTTATCTACCTGTCTCTCCTCCTGGACTGAGAGTTTCTTAAGTTATTATCATTTTCTAAGAGAGTTAGGTATCCAAAATGATGAGTAGGAGACATAAAGGGGCCCAGAAGGAGACTTGTATTTCAGGCAAAAGGAGTAGAGTGGTGAGGTATGAAGCTGTATGTCCTGTAGAAGGCACTGCAAGTAGGTCAGCATGGAGAGAAGGTAAGATCTTTGTTGGAGGTAGAAAGCAGAGAGGACTAGTAGGTGAGGCTGGGAGGAGTATATCCAGTTTTAAAATATTCATTCAGTATGAAAAGAGCGGAGTTTGGGGGAAAATAAGGAGTTCAAATTTAGACCCGTCATCTGTGGACCTTTCAAATGAAGATAGGTCATTGGATATACAGGACTGTAGTTTCAAAATTAAAGATTTTAAAACCATTCGTGACTCAATGGTAATGTGATTTCTCAAGAAGAAAATGGTTGCTACTAGCAATATACTACTTGTAGGAAAAAAGAAATCTCTTTAAACACCACCAGTAGTGTTACTAGTCCTTGAAAAATTAAAATGTTGTACCAGGAAATAGAAATTTTGAAGTACTGAACTGAAAACTTAGATTCTCTCCATGTGCTGGAATTAGAGGAAAAGTGGCAGGCTTCATCTGTGCTGTGATGGTTAAAGGAGAGCCTGCAGTTTAAAAGAGTCAGGCTTCATCTGAGAATGCCCATCTCAAACACAGTAAGTGAAAATGAGACTCCTTATGTATTTTCCATTCAAAATTTTTAAGGAGGAAGAAAAAGGAGAAAGAAGTTGTTGAATGCGTGCTCTTCTAGATCTTTAGGGCTTCTAGAATTCTCATATGTCTTTTTTTCTTCCTTTATAATAATTCTCATCAGAAATGTATCTTACCACAAATTAACATAATTCTTGAAGCTTCACTTAGAGGCATTTAGCTTGAATAGCTTTTTTCATAATTGTTCATGGAGACAATTTCACTGATTATTTTATGAGGGTTTGAAAACCATGCCAGAAGCATAGAAATAAAACAGAACCCATACTCCTTGTTCTCATATTTTCAAGCAAAGCAGTGAAATGCTATTATAAGGGTAATACAACAAGAAGCAAAAATGTTAAATTTTATAACTAGCCTAAACTTACCATGCTTAAAACTACACTTGTTTTACTGGGTCAGTCTGGGAAGTCAATAAAACATGCTACATCTATAAGAGCATCAAACTTAAAAGCTTTTGTACAGCAAAGGAAACTATCAACAAAAAAGAAAAAGCTCCCTCTGAATGGGAGAAGATATTTGCAAATGATGTATTCAATAAGGGGTGAATAGTCAAAACATACATACAACTCAATATAAAGAAAAACCAGCCTGATTTAAAAATGGGCAGAGGACCTGAATAGACATTTTTCAATAGAAGACACACAGATGGACAACAGACACGTGAAAAGATGCTCAGTATCACAATGGGACTTCCCTGGAGGTCCAGTGGTTAACACTTTGCCTTCCAATGGGGGGGGGGTGGTAAGGGTTCAATCCCTGGTCAGGGAGCTGGGACCCCACATTCCTCGTGGTCAAAGGGCCAAAACATAAAACAGAAGCAAGATTATAACAAATTCAATAAAGACTTTAAAAAATGGTCCACATCAAAAATTTTTTTTAAAAAAATCACTAATCATCAGGGAAATGCAAATCAAAGCCATGAGATATCAGCTCACACCTGTCAGAATGGCTATTCTCAAAAAAATAACATAATAAGTACTGGTGAAGATGTGTAGAAAAGGGGCTATCGTGCACTATCAATGGGAATGTAAATTGGTGCCAGCCACTACGGAAAACACCATGGAGATTCCTCAAAAATTTAAAAATAGAACTACCATATGATCCAGCAATTCCACTTCTGGGTAAACAGAGAAACCTGTTTATGATACACCAGTAACTCTGATTTTTAATCCTGTGAACATATTTAAAATATAATTTTACAGGTCTCAAGGGTATAAAAATAATTCATTGATTCTCTGCAGTTATATGACACTATAAGAATGTAAAACAGTATTTTCCTCCGGCCATGCAGCATTAAAAAGTACTGAATACTAAATATGCAATGTCAAATATGCCAAAATTCTCACAAGTGAAAACTGAGTAGCAATGGATTACTGTAAAAGAGGGCATGAAAGAAAAACATTGTTAAGTAAGATTAAATGAAATAATATATTCACAATGGTTAAAAGAGTACTGAGCACATGGTACTATACTAACATTAAACACTTTTGTTTTATTTTTATATTGATATGAATCTCACCGGGATTTTGAGGATGAATTCAGATAATGCCTTTACATCATTTAGTCAGGTGTCTGGCACATATAATAAATTCTTCATAAAGGTCAGCTTTGCTACTGCCATTATTATTATTTCCAATTTAAAGACGACACAGAGGCAGAGGCTTGCTTAAAGTAGCACAAGTATTAAACTGAAGATTCAGTGCCCAAACTTGTATCACTTAACATCTAGGCCAGTCATTATCTTCCTTTTAACACTTTCTTCCCACACTTTCATTCTTTCATGTGCTTCGGACATAAAGGGAGACTTGGAGGTGTCACTTACTATTCTAGAAACTGAAGAGTAGAATCTGAAAGGTGCTCATTTAATGCATTGTCACTCATTCAAAAAACAGTTTTTGCTGTCTACTTCGTGCTAGACTCTGTGCTAGGTGCAGAAGTTGTTCAGTGAATGAACAAACAAACAAGGTTCCTGTTCTTCTAGGCCTTACAAACTAGCAGAGAGAAACTGTTACTCAAGGACACAAACTGCATAAGTGTTGGTGATGATGGTTTGCAACAGCCATCAGTGCTACAACAAAGATGTACATGGTACTGTCAGAATTTTTAATAGGAACAATTGACCTGGCCAAGGAGGTCAGGGACTACTTCTCTAAGGAAAAACTGAAGAAAGAAGTTAGCTAGGTTAAGACAGAGTAGGGCAAGGGAAGTATGCTGGAAGGAACAACCTATGGAAAATTTTGCACTTAAAAAAATTTAAAAGATTTTTAAAGGCCAGTGTAGCTGTTCCAATTAGAATGGGAGGGAGTGGTACAGAATGGTCTGGAGAAGTTACTTACGTGATATACCACGCAAGGCTGTGTAAAAAATGTTAGTTCTTTTGTTCTTCATTCTAACAGCTATGGAAAGCTAATAAAGTGATTTAATGGGACAGGAGTCAGAAGAAATCAGATGTGCATTCCACAACATTCCTCTGGCTTCCATGTTTTGAATAGGAAAAAGGGCAAGAATAAGCATAGAGAGACCAATCCAAAACCTACTACATGAGCCATGTAAGAGTTCATGGTAACTTGGTGGGGCTGCTATTGTAAAGAAGTGGACAAATTCATTGGTGAAGATAGGAACATGTCATATCAGCTGAGGAATAAGAGATTCATACTTGTAATTCTTCTGCCTACCTATAATAACTAAAGTCATACATATGAATGAGATTGCCCAGGGCAAGATTTAGTGTGAAAAGAGAAGAGAGACCTAGGATGTAATCTAGAAGAACTGTAATATTTCACAGTTGGCTAGAGGAGGATGAGCTTGCAAAGAAGACAGAAAATATCCAGAGAAGTAGAAAGAACTCTAGACCCAGAAATAGTGTTAAATAGGAGAAGACATTTAACAATGCCAAATGTCCATTAGATTTAATGGTACAGAATTCACAGGAGGATCTCATTCAGTGATATGATGTGGAAAGAATGTGATGAGAGGTGGTGAAGATGTGGAGACAAAGAGGACAGCACAGTTGATCATCATCGGAAGAAAACTTTCTTGAAAAACGTGCATAATTCAAGATGGCTGTAACTCACGATAAATTCTAACAAAGTAGGGTGGATATGTATATATACAGCAAAAGTGGTACTAAGATGAAACTATAGCATAGGAAGAGGGTTTTTTCCCAGTTTTATTGAGATATAATTGACATAAAACATATTAGTTTAAGGTGTACAATATAATGATTAATGCATATATTGCAAAATGACTTTCACAGTAAGTCTAGTTAACATCCATAAACTCACATAGTTACATTTTTTCTTGTGATAAGAACTTTTAAGATTTACCCTCACAGCAACAGAAGAGTTTACAACTTGCTCTGCCCACCAAATCTGGATTAAAGCAATTCTTGATCAATATTTCATTTACAGTGATTTGTATTACTTCAAATTCTATGCACATAGGTATATTAGTCATGAGCCATACCATACCACTTAACATTTTCATGTTTTGAATTTACATAGACTCCAACACAACTGTAGAGGCGACACTTTTGGAAAATTGGATATGAAGCGGATGAAGAAGAAGGCATGTTTTTAAAAAGTGAATGTGTATCAACATCATATGTATGTTACAGGCTCTACATCACTAATTAAACTAGACATTGGAGTTCATCTGCCTTCCTAATTCTCCCTTAGTTCAATGTTTATCAGCATGTAAAGTTGTCTATCTGATAAGAAGTCAGTAGTAACTTTTTATGTATGATTAATTCTGGGGACATTGTAAATGATAATTAAATGATTAGTAACTAAGAGACTGCTGGGAAGGGGACTGTATATTTCTCTCTCCCCCACCCCTTTTTGTAATACAGCACAATTGAGAGAATTTAAGATTGCTTTGTAACAGCTTTAAAAAAATAAAACAAGTTGTGGTTTGGCTTTCTCAAGGGTACCATATAAACCAACCAGAGATGCTTCCTCAAAAATTATAGCTAAAAAGAGAAAGAAAAAGAGGACTAAAGCAGGGTTAATTAGGCAAATGATTCTTGATTGAGATCATGTGGCCCACACCTTTAAATGTCATCTTTGTGGATTTGTTTTCTATAGTTATTAAATAAGCTGGTTTCAGTGTACATATAAGTTTTTACTGTTTTAATTTTTAATCCTATTTTAACACTAGTAACTACCATTTTTTGTTTACCTACAGTATGCCAGACACAATAGGTACACACACACATAATTTAAATTCTCATACAACACTGAAATATAGAAATTATTTCTATTACAAATAAAAAAACCTGAGGTCAACAAAACAGAAAAAGTCTCAAAGCCATGTAGTTTGTAAATGGCAACCTAGCAGAGCCATAACTTGACCCAAACTCTGTCTCATCTTAAAGCCTCTTCCTACAGTGCCAGTCTAGTGCTCTGGGTTGTGGTACAGAACTAGATGAAGTAGGATGGAGGTAAGAGGTAAAGGAGGAACAGCAAAACAAAAAAGACATAAAATATAAGTAGAATCGACATTCTTTATGTGATAACCCACTCCCACTTCATGATGCCTGCATTCATTTCCAGCAGAATTTTCACAAACACAGCCCCAGGAAGCCACTGTATATATGTGAAAACAAGCTCAGGTTTAAAATGATCTTTTCATTGGGTTTCCCAGGGGGCAAAGAATGAACCACCACACTCGAATCTATGAATCAAAACCAGGCATATCTTTGCAATATTAACATGTATAAAGACTTCCAAGGCAGAAGAAATTGTTGAGTACCAATAATGAGAAATGCAATGGAAAGTTATTCAAGAAACTTCAACTGATGTGTATAAAATGGATGACTAATAAGAAAATAAATAAATAAACATTAAAAAAAAAAAGAAACTTCAAAGTGGCTTTATCTCAAGAGAACAAGTTATTGAAATCTTCTACTTCCTGATCTAAGGTCCCAATATACAGAACAAGCATAAGAATTTTACAAGGATTAGAGATTAGGAAAATTACAATTGCTAAAACAGCCTAATAATATGGAAGTGCAGAACCACAGGGAGAACTTCCTATTTTGGAAAGTGAATCATCCAAAATAAACTGAACAGATATGAACTGAAGATAAGTATTAAAGAAAAAGAGAAATTATCTATGTTCCCATATGACTATTAACTCTGAAGCATACATCATCTGAATTTGTGAAGTTAAAAATAAAAATTTCTATTTTGACAAATTAGGTTGATTCAACCCTGCAATAAGACAGGTAAAGTGCGAATTAAAATAAAGTGCCTCAAATTCTTTATCTAAACATTTAAAATTGTGTATTTACATTTGAGATAACTTTTAATCATTTTAACATAAGCAAAATAGAGTCAATTAATAAATTTGGAGAACTATCACCCCAAAACTCCCACATACACTTTTATAACAAATTATATAAATTTACTGTTTGTTATGTGTCTCTTATGAGCCAGGCACTGCTTTAAGCTAGATCTAGGCTACTGAGAAGATATGAATAAAGAAAACAGTGAAATATCCCAATGCTCATGGAGCTTATATTTCTAACTGGGAGACAGACAATAAAAATCATTAAAGAAAGAAATCACATAGTATATTAGAGGTGGTGAGTACTATGGACAAAAGAAAATGTAGAACAGAGTAGGAGAACGTCCAGCTCATCTTCCCAACGCCAGGCTCACCATCATATCCTTACCTATGGACCCCAGAGGAAGTAGCCACATAGAGGCCAACACTTTCCATAGACCTTTCAATGAACAACCCTTCAGACTTCCTCCAGTGGCTGGGTGTGATTAGCTTCTCAGATTTAAGCTCCCTTTCCAGATCTTTCTGTCCCTGGTCATCCCATACTTGTGTAAGGTTCATTTCCTATAGTAAATCTCTAACCCCATAAAATCATCATAGCTCTGCTTCCTCAACTGAACTATGACCAATATACAAACCACTTCTCACAGTGCAATCAAAATGTTTTTTCCAAGGACAAGGTTTGATCATATTCTTTTTCTGTTTAAAGCTGTCAATGAGGTCCCCATTTCCTTCAGAATAAAGTCCTGATTTTCAAAAATGGACTTTACCAGGCTTTCATGATCTGACCTCAACCTGTTTAAATAGCTTATCTCTCCCAGAACCAAAGGTAGAGAATTTCTACCCTTTCTTCAAACTCTCTCTCATCTCTGGGTCATCAAACATGTCTTCTTCCCTGGAGCATTCCCCTCATCTTTCATTTGATAAATTTCTAATTCTTCAGACCTATTCTTAGGTAAACCCTCTTAATGCCAATAATACCAGTCAGGTTTTTCTGCCACACAGACATATATTAGTTATCGATTTCTGTTTTAAAATTTACCGCAAACTTAGAGGATTAAAATGACACATATGACACATTTTTATCTCATAGCTTCTGTTGGTCAAGAAGGCATGGCTTCACTAGATTTGCTTCTTCAGGATCTCACTCTCTCACATACCTACAATCAAGGTGGCAGCCAGGGCTGCCATCTAATCTAAAAGCTTGACTGGGAAGTATCTGTTTCTACGATCACATGGTTGTTGGCAAGATTCCACTCCTTACAGGTTTGGATTGACAGCCTCAGTTCTTTGCTGACTGGAAGCTCTCCATATAGCTTGCTTCATCAAAGCCTATAAAGGAAAGAGTCTGCTACCAAGACAAAAGTGACAATCTTTTGAAATCTAGTGACAGAAGTGGCATCCCCACACCACTGAGGTATAGTGTTGGTTAGAAGCAAATTACTGATGGGAAGGAAATTACAGAAGGCCATGAATACCAGGAGGTGGGGATTATTGGAGATTAACTTAAGAGTCTGCCTACCATAACAAGAGTTGTGCTGGAACATCTATGATGAGTTTCTCCTGGTCATCAAGTACATGTTTGTGGGTGGCTCAGGCTATCCTAAAAGCTCAGTGACAAACTGGCTGGAAGACATACTTTATGAATTGAGGTTGCCTCACAGAGGCCTTAAGTTCATCTTGTCTAAATATATTGAAAACACCTGACTGGTAATAAGTAGACAGATTTTAGTGAATCCTAGTAATATTATGAAAAAATAGAGCAAAAAGTAAAACTTAAGGCGTGAATCAAATGGTTTATAATAACAAGTGTTTAGTAAGCATTCATAATACACGTAGGTTGCAGGTCAGCTACGGCTCTAATTCAGGCTCTAGCTCTGCTCCATGTGCTTTTGTGACAGTACCCAGACAAGCAACTGCACTGATTTGGAACACTCCAACCTTGAGATAGTGGAATGGACCAAAAGCACTGCTGGAAGCTTAGGATGCCTGTTAAACCATCTGTCAAGTAATTAAGAGAGTGTAGTATGAGCATTCCAGGAAGGAAGGAAGGACAGCACATGCAAAAGCACAGAGGCAGTGACAAGCATGAGAATAGCTAAGAGTTTAAGAGTGCTTGGGGGGCTTCCCTGGTGGCGCAGTGGTTAAGAATCCGCCTGCCAATGCAGGGGACATGGGTTCGAGCCCTGGTCCGGGAAGATCCCACATGCCGCGGAGCAACTAAGCCTGTGCGCCACAACTACTGAGCCTGCGCTCTAGAGCCCATGAGCCACAACTACTGAGCCCATGTGCCACAACTACTGAGCCTGCACTCTAGACCCCATGCTCCACAACAAGAGAAGCCACCGCAATGAGAAGCCTGCGCACCGCAACGAAGAGTAGCCCCCCACTCTGAGAAAGCCCGTGAACAGCAACAAAGACCCAATGCAGCCAAAAATAAATAAATAAATTTAAAAAAAAAAAAAGAGTGCTTGGGAACACAGGGCAATGGAGTCAGTGGAGTATATGAGGGGTCCCCACCGATGGCTCCTCATATTGCATAGATTTATGCAAAGTTTTTCCTATCTCTGGCCTTTGAAGAATAGTAAGATTTCTGTTGACATTTTTAGAGTAAATATATGAGTAGAACCAAAAAGAAAAAAAAAAGAGAGAGATGTTTAAAAAATGACAAACTCCATTTTAGTGATATAAGTTCAAACTCTGTTTTCTCTTCTTAGTTTAAGATTTCAATTATGTGCAAAAGTTGCCTCAAAGTCCATGATCAATAAAAGTATGGGGGGGAAATCCACAAATCTCAGAGAGATAAATATATGACCAAATACCAAAGAGTCACAGAGATGTGTTTCTGTTTTCCATACCAGAAAGGTGCTATATTTTCAGACTTAGTGAGTCTAGTCCATTCCTGAAAATAAGAGGAGGATGGAAATGAGATAAAATGGTGTGGCTTGGCTGGAATGTGCCGTATCTAATCCAGAGCTGCTCTATATACTTCATAAGGATTCGACCTAGAGTTACCAGATTTACCACTTTGATGAAAATTTCAAGTTAAATCAGGAAAGCAGTAGGTCAGTTTAAGCAATAGTGGACTTATCCTACTGAGCTAACCAAACCAAAGTTAGCTGATGCTATGTATACAACTTCACTGGAGATAAAAAATGTTCACCTAATGTAACATCTCAAAGGCCACTGCTAGTGTATATTCAAGGACTGCAAAATAAGCCCTAAATAAAAGACTCCATTTCTCGTTCCAAATTTTAAGGGTTAGGAGAAGTCAGCATTACAGTGGAAATTTGGACTTATATGTTTTTTGTAAAAAAAGTAGTGCCTTACAGCTTCAAGGTTCAAAACACCTGTGAAAATGAAAAGATGCTGACATTTATTTAGTACTCTCTTTTTCAAGCCTTTTCTAAGTGTCAGCTCCTTTAATCCTGTGAAATAAACTTTATCATCCTCATTTTACAAATGTAAAAACTGAGGATCAGAAATGTTTTCTACATTGCCTAGTCATAAACATGGTAATTGATGACCTTTTGATTTTAAAAGTCATGCTCTCCCCATTCCACTGAGCTATGATAGCTACCATTGCTCTAAGCTGGAAGGAAAGGAGGGTTGGGCCCAAAGAAAATTTAGCTGCTTACTAACTAGAGTAGCCAACCATCCCAGCTTGCCTAGATTGTTCTGGTTTAGCACCCAAGTTTCCTGCATCCCAGGAAATTCCTCAGTACTGGACAAACTGAGACAGTGGGTCACCTTAGCAAGCTATTCTCTGAAATTCATGTTGATTTATGTAAAGAGAAGTGGCACAGAGAGGTCCAGAGCCCCTATAAGTACAAGCGGTATAAATGGGTGCTAAAGACATGAGGGGGAGATTTATTGGGAACTATAGTTGCTTTTTCTCCTGGGTCGTTTTCTGACAGAAAGATATCTTTGCAGGGAGTAGGAGGATGCAGTTTGTATCTCCTCACAACTACGGCACCTACCAGGCACTGGGCGGGGTAGGGAGGGGGTGACCACGGACCACCTAAGGGGATGGGAGGAACCCCCAAGCAACCGGGTAGGATGTTGGGGGGGAGGAAGGGGAGAGGAGGAGTGGAGGCGGGATGGGACTGGTGCCCCTGAGGGGCGGCTTGGGGAGGGAAGGGGTTCGCACTCCTGGAGGGGCCCACTCATGGTAAGGGGAGCAACGGGAGATGCGGAGAGACCCTCAGGAGACTGGAGGATCTCGGCCAGCATTTCCCCTGCTCACTTGGGCTCCAGGGAGCCTTCTGAGGTCCCGGGCCTGATCCTCTGCCCTCTGAGGCCTCCTCCAGCTACATGGGTCCTGAGGGAATGGGGGCGGGGGAGGAAAAGTAGAGGCCAGATGGGACCAGTGCCCCTGAGGGAGGCTGGGGGAGGGGAGAGGTTCCCATGCTTGGGAGGGGCCCACCACAGTAAGGGGATCAGCAGGGACAGGGAGAGACCCTCAGGGGATCAGAGGATGGGAAGGGAACTCGGCCAACATTTCCCCTGCCCACTCAGGCCTCCAGTAGCCTGTTGAGGTGCCAGACCTAACCCTGCACCCTCTGAGATGCCCTCTGGCTGAGCCGGGCCTAAACCCTGCCCCTGCACCCCCAGGGCCTTATTTCTGCACTCTGAGGCCCCCTCCAGCCCTGCTGCCTTTTCCAGTCAGGCAGATCCTGAATCTAGGCCCTGCCCCTGACTAAGCTCCGCCCCCATAGTCAAGGCCTTTTCTGGCCCTTTTTTCTTTTTTTTTTTTTTGAGGTTGTGGTTCTGTTTCACCTTGTTACTGTTTCATTTATATTTTTATTTCTTCTAATAAATTTTTTATTTTTCTAATTTTATTTTATTTTTTATTCTTTGTTATTGTTCTGCTCCTTTTGGTTTGTTCCCCCCCTTTTATCTACTTATTTATTTTTTGCTGTAATGGTTCTGTTTTACCTTGTTGTTGTTTTCACTTATATTTTGATTTTTCCTAATATATTTTTTATTTTTCTATTTTATTTTATTTTTTATTCATTGTTATTGTACTACTCTTTTCTTTTCTTTTGCTGCACCGCACAGCTTCTAGGATCTTGGTTCCCAGGCTGGGAGTTGGGCCTGAGCTCCTGTGGTGACAGCGCCAAGTCCAAACTGCTGGACTAACAGAAAATCTCAGACCCCAGGGAATATTAACTGGAGTGAGGTCTCCTGGAGGTCCTCATCTCGGCACCAAGACCCAGCTCTACCCAACTGCCTGAAAACTCCAGTGCTGGAAGCCTCAGGACAAACAACCAGTAAGACAGGAACAGAGCCCAAAACATCAAAAAAAACGAGACGACAAAAAAATATGTTACAGACGAAGAAATGAGGTAAAAACCTACAAGACCAAATAAATGAAGAGCTAATAGGCAACCTACCTGAAAAAGAATTCAGAGTAATGATAGTAAAGATGATCCAAAATCTCGGAAACAGAATGGAGGCATGGATCGAGAAAATACAAGAAATGTTTAACAAGGAACTAGAAGAACTAAAGAACAAACAGTAATGAACAACATAATAACTGAAATTAAAAATACAGTGGAAGGAATCAATAGCAGAACAACTAAGGCAGAAGAACGGATAAGTGAACTGGAAGACAGAATGGTAGAAATAACTGCCATGGAACAGAATGAAGAAAAAAGAATGAAAAGAATTGAGGACAGTCTCAGAGACCTCTGGGACAACATTGAATGCACCAACATTCGAATTACAGGGATCCTAGGAGAAAAAGAGAAAGAGAAAGAGTCTGAGAAAATATGTGAAGAGATTATAGTTGAAAACTTCCCTAACATGGGAAAGGAAATAGCCACCCAAGTCCAGGAAGCGCAGAGAGTCCCATACCGGGTAAACCCTAGGAGAAAAACACCAAGACACATATTAATCAAACTAAAAAAAATTAAATTCAAAGAAAAAAATATTAAAAGCAGCAAGGGAAAAGCAACAAATAACATACAAGGGACTCCCCATAAGGTTATCAGCTGATTTTTCAGCAGAAACTCTGCAGGTCAGAAGGGAGTAGCAGGATATATTTAAAGTGATGAAAGGGAAAAACCTACAACCAAGATTACTCTACCCAGCAAGGATCTTATTCAGATTTGACAGAATAATCAAAAGCTTTACAGACAAGCAAAAGCTAAGAGAATTCAGCACCACCAAACCAGCTTTACAACAAATGCTAAAGAAACTTCTCTAGGCAGGAAACACAAGAGAAGAAAAAGACCCACAAAAACAATTAAGAAAATGGTAATAGGAACACACATATCGATAATTACCTTGAATGTAAATGGATTAAATGCTCCAACCAAAAGACACAGACTGGCTGAATGGATACAAAAACAAGACCTGCATATATGTTGTCTACAAGAGACCCACTTCAGACCTAGGGCCACATATAGACTGAAACTGAGGGGATGGAAAAAGATATTCGACGCAAATGGAAATCACAAGAAAGCTGGAGTAGCAATACTCATATAAGATAAAATAGACTTTAAAATAAAGACTGTTATAAGAGATAAGGAAGGATACTACATAATGATCAAGGGATCAATCCAAGAAGAAAATATAACAATTATAAATAATTATGCACCCAACATAGGAGCACCTCAGTACCTAAGGCAAATGCTAACAGCCATAAAAGGGGAACTCAACAGTAACACAATAATAGTGGGGGACTTTAACACCCCACTTACACTAATGGACAGATCATCCAGACAGAAAATAAATAAGGAAACACAAGCTTTAAATGACACAATAGAACAGAGAGATTTAATTGATATTTATAGGACTTCTACCTGAAAACAGTAGAATACACTTGCTTCTCAAGTGCACACAGAACGTTCTCCAGAATAGATCACATCTCAGGTCACAAATCAAACCTTGGAAAATTTCAAAAAATTGAAATCATACCAAGCATCTTTTCCGACCACAAAGCTATAAGATTAGAAATAAATTACAGGGGAAAAAACTGTAAAAAACACAAACACATGGAGGCTAAACAGTGTGCTGCTAAATAACCAAGAGATCACTGAAGAAATCAAAGAGGAAATAAAAATCACCTAGAAACAAATGTCAATGAAAACACGATGATCCAAAGCCCATGGGAAGCAGAAAAAGTAGTTCTAAGAGGGAAGTTTATAGCAATTCAATCCCACCTCAACAAACAAGAAAAATCTCAAATAAACAATCTAAACGTACACCTAAAGGAACTAGAGAAAGAAGAACAAAGAAAACCCAAAGTTAGTAGAAGGAAAGAAATCATAAAGATCAGAGCAGAAATAAATGAAATAGAAACAAAGAAAACAATAGCAAGGATCAATAAAACTAAAAGTTGGTTCTTTGAGAAGATAAAATTGATAAACCTTTAGCCAGACTCATCACGAAAAAAAGGGAGAGGACTTAAATCAATAAAATTAGAAATGAAAAACGAGAAATTACAACTGACACTGCAGAAATAAAAACGATCATAAGAGACTACTACAAGCAACCATACGCCAATAAAATGGACAACCTGGAAGAAATGGACAAATTCTTGGAAAGGTACAACTTTCTAAGACTGAACCAGGAAGAATTAGAAAATATAAACAGACCAATCACAAGTAAAGAAATTGAAACTGTAATTAAAAATCTTCCAACAAACAAAAGTCCACGACCAGATGGCTTCACAGGTGAATTCTATCAAACATTTAGAGAAAAGCTAACACCTATCCTTCTCAAACTCTTCCCAAAAATTGCAGAGGGAGGAACACTCCCAAACTCGTTCTACGAGGCCACCATCACCCTGATACCAAAACCAGACAAAGATACCACAAAAAAAGAAAATTACATACCAATACCACTGATGATCATAGACACAAAAATCCTCAACCAAATACTAGCAAACAGAATCCAACAGCACATTAAAAGGATCATACACCATGATCAAGTGGGATTTATCCCAGGGACGCAAGGATTCTTCAATATATGCAAATCAATCAATGTGATATACCACATTAACAAATTGAAGAATAAAAATCATATGATCATCTCAATAGATGCAGAAAAAGCTTTTGACAAAATTCAACACCAATTTATGATAAAAACTCTCCAGAAAGTGGGCAAAGAGGGAACCTACCTCAATATAATAAAGGCCAATATAACATAATAAAGGAAACCATAAACAAGATGAAAAGACAACCCTCAGAATGGGAGAAAATATTTGCAAACAAAGCAATGGACAAAGGATTAATCTCCAAAATATACAAACAGCTCATGCAGCTCAGTATCAAAAAAAAAAAAAAGACCCAATAAAAATATTGGTGGAAGACCTAAATAGACATTTCTTCAAAGAAGACATACAGATGGTCAAGAGGCACATGAAAAGATGCTCAACATCACTAATTATCAGAGAAATGCAAATCAAAACTTCAGTGAGGTATCACCTCACACTGCTCAGAATGGCCATCATCAAAAAATCTCCAAAAAAAGTAAATGCTGGAGAGGGTGTGGAGAAAAGGGAACCCTCTTGCACTGTTGGTGGGAACGTAAATCGATACAGCCACTGTGGAGAACAGTATGGAGGTTCCTTAGAAAACTAAAAATAGAACTACCATATGACCCAGCAATCCCACTACTGTGCATATACCCTGAGAAAACCATAATTCAAAAAGTCACATGAACCCCAATGTTCACTGCAGCACTATTTACAATAGCCAGGACATGGAAATAACCTAAATGTCCATTGACAGAAGAATGGATAAAGAGATGTGCTACATATATATACTGGAATATTACTCAGCCATAAAAAAGGAACATAACTGGGTCATTTAAAGAGATGTGGATGGACCTAGAGTCTGTCATACAGAGTGAAGTAAGTCAGAAAAAGAAAAACAAATATCGTAGATTAATGCATATATGTGGAATCTAGAAAAATGGTACAGATGAACCTATTTGCAGGGCAGGAATAGAGACGCAGATGTAGAGAACAGACGTGTGGACATGTGGGGAGAAGGGAAGGGTGCGAAGAATTGGGAGATTAGGTTTGACACAAATACCCATGTGTAAAAAAAATAGCTAGTGGGAACGTGCTGTATAGCACAGGGAGCTCAGCTTAGTGCTCTGTGATGACTTGGATGGGTGGGATGGCAGGGGGAGGGAGGTCCAAGAGGGAGGTGATATATGTATACATATAGCTGATTCACTTCATTGTACAGCAGAAACTAACAAAACATTGTAAAGCAATTATACTCCAATTAACAAAAAAGATATCTTTGTATTCCTTGGTTCTCCTTACCTCCTTTTACCATTCACATTCACCTGGCAGACCTGCTTATTTGACTAACAGAATGCATTTGGAACACCTTAAATATTTCATTAGTGCTTTAATATACTAAAGTGAACTAGCTATCATTAGGACAAGAATTATCTGAATGTGAAGGTTGCTGCTAAAATGATGCTATAGACAGTGGTCTGACCTTCCATTTAAAGTGAGCTAGACAGCCCCTTGTTCAGGCCCACCTCCTGATAGACTGAAGAGATGTTGGCTTGTGCACTGTGATATTTGGAATACTGGTCAGGCCTTCAGCTCCCAAGTATCTCCATCCGTGCCTTATAATGTGCCTGAAATACTACCATTAGTAGGGGTTTTAACAGGATGATCTAGGACAAGGTGCAGGGACTCTGGGAGGTGGGAGAGAAGCAGTTGCCCTTGCAGTAGGCAGAGAGCCAGCCCCAGCCTTGTTGCAGATGCAACAAATGAGCTTTTTCAGCAGTTTCTGCAAAGGTGAACTACAAGCCAGTGAGTCAAAAGTATTACAAACTCATTTGTTTCGTGAGGTTTTTCGTCTAAGCTCATTTAAAATTTTAAATTAGTATTTGGTAGGAAAGGTTATTCCAACCAGAAAAATGTTTTTATTTTAAAACAACTTTACTCAGTGGGTCAATTCTCTAGAGAAATTATAGTTATTTTCATTGTTTAAGTCAAAGGTCTCTGTTCCTATAGGAGCTATTGAATATTTATAAACTTCACATGATCTCTGTTGGGCTGACAAAATACTATAGCTATCTTGATCCTTGGCAATGTTTACTGTCTCTTTGTAAAACTGAAAGGAACAGTTATATCCTAGCATAATGAGGACATTTTCCAAAGCTCAAGTTGAATATTTGGCCTTAAGAAATGAATGAAGCCAGCTGTAAGAGGGAATTACAAAGACAGCTTTGTACCAATATTTTGTACCACACAATTCATTACAAGAACATTCTTCAATATGGAAAATCTATTGCTAACACTGTAGTTTATAGTGCTTAACCACAGTTGCACAAACTTTGCTTTTGTCAATATGTGGGACCATGAATTCTTTATTTTCAATGCCTTGGAAATCCGTAGTTGAGAAAATGTGCTATGTATACAGCCACCCTCTTGCCCACATCAAAAAGTAGAAAAGAACATTTATAGATGAACTTCCCAAGTAAATGGATGATCTTAATTTAAAAATAAATAAAATTGAAAATAGAAGGCTATAGTCAAATAAGGCTTGGAAAATCACAATGCATGTAAGCATAATAAAGCTCTGAGATTCCTGATGAAATATTCAAATATCCAACAACAACAAAATTATTTGACTTCAGAATCCTATTTAACATTACTTGGGAGCACATTTGGAAAATATAAGGATCAAATATTTGCAAGCATGCTTGTCTTGTAAAATCACAAATGTAGAGTCACTATGTTTATTAATATTAGGTTTATATCCACTCTTTGAGTGTGTTAGGTGTCCTTGGAAAGCTGTAAAATTAATCAAGACTTTACTTTTGCAAAGCAAAGGAAACCATAAACAAGACGAAAAGACAACCCTCAGAACGGGAGAAAATATTTGCAAACGAAGAAACTGACAAATGATTAATCTCCAAAATATACAAGCAGCTCGTGCAGCTCAATATCAAAAAAACAAACAACCCAATCCAAAAATGGGCAGAAGATCTAAATAGACATTTCTCTAAAGAAGATATACAGATTGCCAACAAACACATGAAAGGATGCTCAACATCACTAATCATTAGAGAAATGCAAATCAAAACTACAGTGAGGTATCACCTCACACAGGTCAGAATGGCCATCATCAACAAATCTACAAACAATAAATGCTGGAGAGGGTGTGGAGAAAAGGGAACCCTCTTGCACTGTTGGTGGGAATGTAAATTGATACAGCCACTATGGAGAACAGTATGGAGGTTCCTTAAAAAACTGAAAATAGAACTACCATATGACCCAGCAATCCCACTACTGGGCATATACCCTGAGAAAACCATAATTCAAAAAGAGTCATGTACCACAATGTTCATTGCAGCTCTATTTACAATAGCCAGGACATGGCAGCAACCTAAGTGTCCATCGACAGATGAATGGATAAAGAAGATGTGGCACATATATACAATGGAATATTACTCAGCCATAAAAAGAAATGAAATTGAGTTATTTGTAGTGAGGTGGATGGACCTAGAGACTGTCATAAAGAGTAAAGTAAGTCAAAAAGAGAAAAACAAATACCGTAAGCTAACATATATATATATGGAATCTAAAAAAAAAAAAAAAAAGGTTCTGATGAACCTAGGGGCAGGACAGGAATAAAGACGCAGACGTAGAGAATGGACTTGAGGACATGGGGAGGGGGAAGGGTAAGCTGGGATGAAGTGAGAGAGTGGCATGGGCATATATACACTACCAAATGTAAAACAGATAGCTAGTGGGAAGCAGCCGCATAGCACAGGGAGATCAGCTCGGTGCTTCGTGACCACCTAGAGGGGTGGGATAGGGAGGGTGGGAGGGAGACGCAAGAGGGAGGGGATATGGGGATATACGTATATGAATAGCTGATTAACTTTGTTATACAGCAGAACCTAACACAACACTGTAAACCAATTATAGTCCAATAAAGACGTTAAAAAAAAAAAAAAGTGATTCAGCTTCCTTCAAAATATACATTCTGTGTACACTAGCACAGTCTTGAAAGAGACTACTGTGATAACTCTGATGTGATTCAATCAAACAGCTATAACACTGCACTATCAGTAAGATCCACTTGATGACATATATTCTAATTACAGTTCTAGGGTTGCTGATAAATAACTGTTTTAAAATAAGTATTGCAGTGCATTAGGGAAAAATGTGCCAAATAATTATTTGTGTGATTTAAACAAATCAACAGCTAATAATTTCCTAATGGATAATTTTTTAAGGTAAACCATCCAAGCAGTTTTTATTCATTACTATTCATAAATACACACAGCAGCTTCATTAGAGATTTCAATTTTCCTCTTCAGTTTGAATGTGGAGTATTAGCAGAGCCTTTTGCATGTAATAGGTAATTTAATTTGCAAATAATGTTCAAAAAAATTTCACTGTGGTGCTAATTTTAAATTTAACATACGACTATATGTTTAAAGTCAGAAAGCTTTCAAATTTTTCCAGTTGAGTACAAATTATTGAGTACTACATTGTTAGAAACATACTAGACAAGGCTTACTACAAGAATTAAAAAACAAGAGCCCTTAGGAGAGTACTTTCTAGTAACACAGCATACTATTTTAAATACAGTAAAATACCTTTAATGCATGAGGCATCTTTACAAATATTTGGTTTATAAAGAGAAAATGGGCATAATAATGATAAATATACTTACCTAACCCTACTAGCTTTTAACTCATACATTTTTCTATACTGCATAATATAGAACATACAAACTTATCATAAAACTAGTGTTGTTTTGAAATCCACAAAAGACAAAATTTTAGACTCATTTTGGATTTAATGTCAATTTTATGATTCTTTCTATGAGCTTTGTTTTCTGCGTTTGAAAAAAGCCACTTTATATTTCAATTCATTCGAACAACACAAGATATAAAATGGACTGTCAGTAGTTTTTAAAGCCAATAACCTTCTCTTTCTTTCTTTGAGGTTTTTCGTGCATACAGCCCAATCTTATTTCAGCTTCCTTTTTTTTTTTTTTAATTAATTAATTTATTTATTTTTGGCTGCGTTGGGTCTTAGTTGCTGCACACGGGCTTTCTCTAGTTGCGGCGAGCGGGGTTACCCTTCGTTGCGGTGTGCGGGCTTCTCATTGTGGTGGCTCCTCTTTGTTGCACAGCACGGGTTCTAGGCCCACGAGCTTCAGTAAATGTGGTAGGCGGGCTCAGTAGTTGTGGCTCTTGGGCTCTGGAGCGCAGGCTTAGTAGTTGTGGCGCACGGGCTTAGCTGCTCCGTGGCATGTGGGATCTTCCCGGACCAGGGCTTGAACCCGTGTCCCCTGCACTGGCAGGCGGATTCTTAACCACTGTGCTACCAGGGAAGTCCCCATTTCAGCTTTCTTGAACAGCCAAAAAAGCAATATGCTGGTGAGAACACTGCTGGGAACAGTAATTGAATGAATCAAGTCTGAATCATTACCCAGTTCAGGTCCAGCAAACAGATGACATTTAAGAATAATTGTTTCTCCTTTGTAGCTATACTAGTTGCAGTACTTTCTTTCAGCAATGTATAAAACTATTCTGAAGACAGTCTCCTGAATTTTCAAGCAACATCTGGCTGAGAAACAGTTACTAAGGATGTATGTTTTGGGTTTTGGTGTTTCTTGTTTCTTTTTTCTTTTTTAATCACAAACACTACTTTTTTATATAGGAATTTGACCACTTCAATCAAGCCTATCTAAAGTATGGCAAGTAAATAAAACTTCAAATACGTCTTTATGTTGCTGTTCTTGTTAAAAATAACAATGGACTTGATTTTAGTTTAGAAAATTCATAACTAACGTAAACTCACAAACTACAACCAAACTTATTTCCACAGATCTTTCAATTTAAAAACCCAATCTATTGGGTTGGCCAAAAGGTTCATTCATTTCTTCCTGTAAGATGACTCTAGTAGCACTTAGTTGTCTTTAACTTCATTCAAAACAATTTTGTTAGATTGTATGTGACAGCTATCACATCAGAGTGCATTTAAAAAAAGACATCAAAGTTGGTGAATTTCTGGGTAGCCATTTTAATATTGAAGATGGAAGAAAAAAGCAACATTTTTGGCATATTATGCTTTAATATTTTAAGAAAGGTAAAAACGCAACTGAAATGCAAAAAAAAGATTTATGCAGTGTATAGAGAAGGTGCTGTGACTGATCGAAGGTGTCCAAAGAGGTTTGTGAAGTTTCGTGCTGGAAATTTCTCGCTGCATGATGCTCCACGGTCGCGTAGGCCAGTTGAAGTTGACAGTGATCAAATTGAGACATGAACTTAGACCAATCAACATTATACCACGTGGGAGATACCGACATACTCAAATATATCCAAATCAAGTGCTGAAAATCATTTGCACCAGCTTGGTTATGTTAATCACTTTGGTGTTTGGGTTCCACATAAGTTAAGTGAAAAAAACCTTCTTGACCGCATTTCCACATGTGATTCTCTACATAAACATAATGAAAATATTCCATTTTTAAAACAAATTGTGACTGGCAATGAAAAGTAGATACTGCACAACGATGTGGAATGGAAGAGATCGTGGGGCAAGCAAAATGAACCACAACAAAGGCCGGTCTTCATCCAAAGAAGGTGACGTTGTGTATATGGTGGGATTGGAAGGGAGTCCTCTATTATGAGCTCCTTCCAGAAAACCAAACGATTAATTTCAACAAGTACTGCTCCCAGTTAGACCAACTGAAAGCAACATTCGACGAAATGTGTCCGGAATTAGTCAACAGAAAACGCATAATCTTCCATCAGGATAATGCAAGACCGCATGTTTCTTTGATGACCAGGCAAAAACTGTTACAGGTGGGCTGGGAAGTTCTGATTCATCTGCCATATTCACCAGACATTGCACCTTCAGATTTCCGTCTATTTCCATCCTTACAAAATTCTCTTAATGGAAAAAATTTCAATTCCCTGGAAGACTGTAAAAGGCACCTGGAACAGTTCTTTGCTCAAAAAGATAAAAAGTTTTAGGAAGATGGAATTATGAAGTTGCCTGAAAAACGGCAGAAGGTAGTGGAACAAAAGGGTGAATACGTTGTTCAATAAAGTTCTTGGTGAAAATGAAAAATGTGTCTTTTATTTTTACTTAAAAACCGAAGGCCCTTTTTGGCCAACCCAATATATTCTCTAATACAGCGGTCCCCAACCTTTTTGGCACCAGGGACCCGTTTCATGGAAGACAATTTTTCCACAGACGGGTTGGGGGTGGGCGGGGGGGATGGTTCAGGCGGTACTGCGAGCGATGGGGAGCGGCAGATGCAGCTTCACTTGCTCGCCTGCCACTCACCTCCTGCTTTGTGGCCCAGTTCCTAACAGGCCTCGGACCGGTATCAGTCCGTGGCCTGGGGGTTGGGGACCCCTGCTCTAACAGGATCTGGGGACTCAATCCCTATTAGGAACAAGAAGATATTGAAAATTTATAGAACATGTACAATAGGAAATGATGTTTCATTTCCTTTTATATCCCGTTCTAATTCATCTCCTTTATTAAAGTGCATCTAATATCTTACAAAAGGAAACCAAAGTAAATAAGTAGATATAAAGTTCTGACAAATTATACTTGCCATGAAAATCCAGTACATTTTTCTATACAGAACAAATTAATCTCAGTATTTTAGAGAACCAGGAAGAAGGAGGGACCTGTACATTTCTTCTGAACCATGGTGTAAGGTTTAAGTAGAGGGTGCACACCTCACTCTCTTCTGGGTTACACATATGAATGAGTGAGCTTGTCTAGGCATCAGATGAGGTAGAATAAAAACAGCTCTGCAAAAACACCTCCACAAAAGAAAGTTTAAACTTTTATTTTGAAAATTTCAAAAGTCAGTTGCTATCAGTTCATAAGATGTACTGAATCTGTAAAGGGCATTACCCTCCTGGTGTTTTTAATCCATTTTTTAAATTTAAGTATAGTTAATTTACAATGTTGTGTTAGCTTCAGGTGTAAAGTGATTCATATATATATATGTGTATATATACATATTCTTTTTCAGATTCTTTTCCATTATAGGTTATTATAAGGCATTGAATATAGTTCCCTGTGCTATACAGTAGGTCCTTGTTGTTGATCTGTTTTATACATAGTAGTGTGTATATGTTAATCCCAAACTCCTAATTTATCTCCCCCTACCCCTGCTATCCTCTCTATCAACCATAAGTTTGTTTTCTCCCTCCTGTTTCAATATAGACATATTTGCTAAAAAAAGAAAAACTCTGGTCCTATGAGAAGAACATTACTGTTCTTGTGTAAGAAGTCTTTCTAGGTTAGAGATGTAGCTAACAGTTCCTCTAATTAATGTGTACTTACATTCTTTATCACCTGATATATATTTCTTAGTTCATACACTCCATAGTTGATATTATTAAAATGTATAGTCACCCTGCACATCATCCTACACATACCACTTAGCTTAGATAAGTAGTCTTAGATAAATAGTCTCCCATTATTTCTTTGCTGTTTTCTATTATGGGTTTGGGGAGTCATTATAAAAGTTATGATCTTAAATAGCTGACATAGTGTAGGTGCTGGCAGTTAAGAGAGAGAAGATTCAGGCTAAGCAGAGAAGCCTTCTTCAGCGTCTGAGTCTTCAGAAGGACAAAACCCCTTCCTGCCGTGTACGTGGGTATTTTAACAACACTACATATTCCAAGAAGTTTAGATCTTTATCTGCTACGTGGATGTGGCTTTATGTTTTTTGCTGAAAAAGATTTTATTAAAAAACATGTAGTTGAGCGAAGACTGCCACTATGTCCTACCCACCGTGTGCCACACACATGGTGGGGTGTTGCTCCAGGACCCTGCTTTAGACTTGTAAGCTCCCCCATCCATTAAACCATTGATGTCTCTGTTGCTGACTCCGGGCTCTTTCTTCGGTCTTGAAGCTGGGCAAGTACAGGCCTTCTAGGCCTGGGGGGTGCAGCCCAACAACTGGCAGTGCAGCCAGGAGACTGAGGAAACTCCTGTAAGCACGATGTAGGGAAATACAGGACGGGGAATGGAAAGTTGCCGGGGTCATCCACTAACGTGTGAGGCCTGAAAGTCACAGGTGTAATCCCAGGGTGGCCATCCACTAACACATGGGGCCCAAAAGTTCCAGGGGTGATCCCAAAAGTTGCAGGTGAGAAATCCCAGGTTGCTATCTACTAGTATATGGGGCCTTGTGGTGGCTGTCCTTGGTTAATGGGGGTTGCCAAGAGATCTGAAGAACGATGGAGTCTAATGGTTCTGTTACTGTATCAAAATGAGCCTTTTGTAATTGGTTAAGCTAGCTTTCTAGAAGGAACTGGTATTTCTCTTGTGCCTTTGATATGTAAATGATCTACCTGGCCTCTCTGTAACTTTAATTTTATGTAATCTCTAAGAGTAAAGGAGAAGAAAGAGCTTTTAAGTAAACTCTATAGAAATAATTATGTTTGGGGAATGTCAATGTAAAATAGTCTCTCCAGATTTTGGTGAATTGAAACTAAAGTTGAAAGAAGAGAATTCATGGGTTTGGAACATTAATTGTTGAGTGGGTCTTAGTTTATCTACCCATGCCTGCTTAGGAGAGAAAGACTAAAGCATTGAGTTTTCCAATCAGGAAACGCACAGTTACTTGCTTCTTGGTTTTGCCAGAGATTAAGGATTTTAAGGGTTAAGATTATAATCAGTCATAATTCTAGTTATTGTAACCAAGTTTATTGATTACATTGTAATCAGGTGCTTAATCATGTCTTTTTAAGTCTTTTGTCTTTTATACAGAGTTACTGTTTTACTCTGATACTTCTGAAAAAGTGCTTCATCTTCAAGAAATTCAAAGGAAGGACCTTTTGACAATAACATGTCTCTGATAAATTTCAGATTATACTGCCAAAATGGGTAAGAACTTAAAGAATCCTAATGGAAGACCTGATGGCTTCGTAAAAAGTTAAGCAAACTGAGTGAACTGGTGAATATGGTTATAATTTTTATGGGTTTTGTCTGATCTCTGTTTTTTCGATACAGGGAAGCCCTTCCCCTCAAGTTTTATAGCAATTTGGTAAACTACATCTGTGGGTAGAATTGAAGCATTTTCATTTTTCTCTTTGCCTGGTCCCCCCAGAAATCAGAGATTCTTGGGTTCCAAGAAGCCTTACCAGGGGAATGGAAAAAAAGACTGTCTCCTGGCATGTGCAAGAATCTCAATATTTTGGGGACTTCTAGAAGAGAAAAATCCACCAAGACAGAGCCTGATGGCAGGGATTTGGCATGGCTTTCCTGGCCTTGAGAGGCCTTTTGGGAATTCAGTCTGAGACTCCTGAGGAGTTCCCCTTCAGCCAGTTTGGAGGAGCCTATTTGATCAATTGACCAGACTTGTTTTGCAAACAAATTAGTCTTGATTTGGCTGTATTTGGTGGAGATGAGGGTAATTTTAGAGAGAACAATATTACGTTTCAGTGGATGCTAAATTCTAGTTCTGTTAATTGAGGTTTATATTTATGAAAGTTACTGTGTTCGCTATACTTTTGCCCTGATGCTCTGGACGGAAAGAGAATTATCTAGTGAAACTGTCACAGAGTATAACTACTCATGAAGTGTGACACTGCTTGTTTTAGGTCTGCTACTAAAAGCACATGTACAATGCTTGTGTGACAAGTGGGTATAAGTGATAAAATGTATAGCCAATAAAATGTTTCCCCATTAACATACCTCTGAGCCTGTTCATGAGATCTGACTAGTTTTCCCCCAATGTGAATGATTAGGACCGAGGGACACGACCTGAACCTGGGGTAGGAGACAGCACCCCAGCATCAAGGGATGGCTATTTTGATCATCAATGCTTTCTATGGAAAGATTTGCAATCAAAAGGGCAAATGATGGAAAAATCTGCACAATATTGAGGTATGGGAAGTCAGAAGGCTTATACATGGTTGAATTTAAATTTTACTGACCAGAGCAGCCTGTTTTGTGGCCTTTCGGACACACATTGTACATCTGCTTTGGCCACTGAGGAAGGGGATGCATTTGAAAGTCAAAATGGTATAGCTGTGGTTCAGATATCCAAGGTAAAATTAGGTGGTCATTATATACATGATTTTAGACATGTGCTTGTATCACTGAAAACTTGAGTTTTCTAAACTGTATTGCAGATCAGGACCTAAACCACAGTGGGTGTGGTATTATCTCAGAATGCGGGTACTGCTTGTATTTTGCTTAATGGTCACGACACCACCCCCCACCACCCCCCCACCGCGTGTTGTGCCTGTTAGACGTCTTACATTTCATCCCTAGTCTGAGGGAGGAAATGCATTTGAGTACTGGGCAGCAACACTGGCCTCACTGCGAAATGAGTCCAATTGCTGGGTCTACAGTGAGATGCCGCTGTCCTCCTCCTGGGACTTCCATGAAAAATCCACCTGGCTACCGTGACTGTGTGGGGACTACTGACCGTGGGGAGAAAAGACTCACCATCTTCTGGTCCCATATGCCAGTACATCAGAAGGACCCCCGTCAGTAAACATTACTGTACAACTGACTGCTCACGAGCCCCTCTGGGCTATGCTGTGTGCAGTGGAATAGGCTGGCTTCTGGACACACAAGTCCAACTAGTGGGATTAAATGTTTTTTGTTTGCAAAGACCTAATGGGTCCACCCCTAATGGCACTCAACATAACACGGGGTGGCAGACCTGTACTGTGACTGCTGACTCCTGGCTAGGCCAACTGGACGTTTCTTTTAGAGCCAGGGTCCACCTCTCCCCACGGGGGTGGCTCTGGGTTTATGAAAAACAGGTGTGGCCTGTCTGTACTGTATCTGTGGTGTCTGGTTGCAGTGCCTGCTGCATACCTGACCCCAGGGATATCAAGGAAGAGGGGTGGACCAAGGTGGTAAGGGTCATGCAGGGTGTGTAGGAGTGGAGCATGTGGTCAGGCCGCTCCAGATGGCTGTTCCCTTGCTCTCTGCACGTCCCCTGCCTGACCAGGGCCTGTTTCACCTACACCCTACGCAAATGACTGACCTTCCTATATACTTGCCCCAGGCCCCAGCTAATGATAGCTTATCAAAGGGGTGGTAAGCGGGGTGTCCCTCTGCTGGTTTCCCTGGACACTAATAAGCCCACCTGACATCAATTCCCCTATAACTGGTAATCTCCCCTTCCCCAGGGGAGCAAAGAGTGCCGCCATGTCCTGCCATGCCATAGGCCACACATGGCGAGATGTTGCTCCAGGACCTTGCTTCAGATGTAAAAGCTCCCCCATCCATTAAACCATTGATGTCTCTGATTGCTGACTGGGCTCTTTTTTTGGTCTTGAAGCTGCGCAAGCACAGGGCTTGTAGGTCTGTGGGGTGTAGCCCAACAACACTACAATATATAAAATAGATAACTAATAAGGACCTACTGTATAGCACAGGGAACTCTACTCAATACTCTGTAGTGACCTATATGGGAAAAGAATCTAAAAGAGAGTGGATATATATGTATATGATTCACTTTGCTGTACACCTGAAACTAACACAACATTGCAAATCAACTATAGTCCAATAAAAATCTTAAAGAAAAATGTGGTTAAGCTTCTTTCTCCTCTTTTTTTTTTTTTTGTCTTCTGGGTTTTGTATCTAGCTGAGAAAGTCTTTACTAAAATAGTAAATAGTCCTAAAATGTGTCCATCTTCATTGCCTCCATCTTCTTCACTAGCGGTCTAGGTGAGCACCCCAGCCCTCTAAGAATGCAGCCAGGACTTGCCCTTTATATCCCGGCAACACTGAAAGGCTCAGCGTTTCCTGCCTTTACCAGGCCGTACCTCACCTGCATGACTCTACTCTTGCTGCCTCCCCTTAAGAAGAACATCATTCCCTCCTCTCCCTCACTCCACTGGTTAACCCCACCTATCCATAAAGATCCACTAAAGTGTCATTTCCTCCAGGAAGACTTTCTCACCCCCCAACATCTTCAGGTCTTATGCTGTATTCCATAATACTATATGCTCAGTAATCCATTTCATACCTGTCTCTGGCATATGACTGTGAATTGCTTGTCATAGAGAACTGTCCCATGGTCAACCCTGTATCTGAGTCCTTCACACAGGAACTGGAGCATAAAAGGAGATCAAGAGATATTTAACAACTAAATGAATAAATGAACAAAATGAAGAGTTTATAGAATGATCATAATAGGTTGAATAGAGGTTAGAACTCCACTGAAACCCATAATAGGCAAATAAGAAGGTTACCAGTTCTAACCCTATATGATTTTGAAAGAAAATCCCAGTTTCATATATCTATAGTGCTCATGTTTTCCCTCTATTGTAATTTTCTTCTTAAATACTGTGCAAGAATCAGAGCTTGAATCCATCAGGACTTCAGTGGATCTCTTATCATATTACTCCGAAAAAGATTGCTTTGTGCTTTACACTTACATATGAAAACTGCTTTTTTTCCTCCTCCTAACTAAAGTCCCCAAAGCCTATTAAAACCTAGATAAACTTAATTTATCAAAGACGCCAAAGGGGTTTTAACATATTTAAAAAAGCACAATGAAAATTTCTGAAGTATATACTTTGAAGGAATTATTATTGTATTAGAAATATAAGACATTTTAGAAAATAAAGCTCTCTTCTAGAAATTCAGACTTTTATATGTTCAAAATAATTTTTTAAACCCAAAAGAATATAGTATCTTTGAGTTCAGTGACACTAATGATGACCTACATTATAGTGTTCAACCTTTTTTCCTGGCCTCAGTGTCTGTATCTCTGGGTCTCTAAAAATAATTTCACTTTAAATGCACATGGCATAGCAATAATATTATTATTATTAGCAGACAGTTACCTAGGGCTTGATACATAGAAAAACTGTTTTTGAATGATGTATATATACATGTATTCACACATATACATATGATACACACATACATATTCATTTAAATTTCAAAAACCAACTTTATGGGGTAGGTGCCATTGTTTCTCCTTTTTTTTAATCAAAGAGAAAATGAGGTAGAGAATGTTTAAGGATCTTGTTTCAGGACACACAACTGAAAACGAGCAGAGGTGTGATATGAATCAAGGCCCCCTGGTTCCAGGGTGTGTCCACTGACACCCCCATGCTCCTCAGTCTCTCATTACTGGAAGTGTGTGAATTATAGACACTGATATCTGGGGTCAAATTTGGGCCCCACTACCTTAATCATTAAATATTATTCACAATAAGAATTTGGCAATTTAATTCATGAAGCTGGACTACAGGCAGGTTAATTTTCTGTAAAATGAAATTACTAAATTTCATGATGTTATTGGGAGGATAAAATTAAACAATATGTAAAGCTTCCAGCACAGTGCCCAGTGCCCAGTAAGTAGTTCATAAATGTTAATTCCCTTCCCTCTGGTTGTCCCTCAGAAACCTCAAATTTAAAATGTCATAAGGCAAATCCCAGAATACTTGCTGCTCTTTCCACATGCCTTAATGCAGTGAGAAATTAACATGTAGCCAATAACCTCAATATAATCTTCTGTTCTTTCTCTTTCTCTGTCCCTTACCATAGCAAAGCCATCATCTGATCTATCACCTCGTATCTCTCAAATCTCTCACCTTCCCTGTCCTCCAACCTCCATGACAAGACTGTCTTAACATGGGCTCTTAGAAACTCTCACCTAAGGTATCAAAATGTTCCCAAGCTGATATCTATTCTGTGGTCCCTCTACTTCCCAGCTCATCTGTGGCTGCCTCAGTTACTGAATCCCTAAAACACAAATCTGAACCAAGTCATTCTGGTGCTTAATGACCCCCACTGTTTCTACACTGACAATAGGTGAAGTTCAAACACTAGCTTAACAAGTCTAGTTTCATCCTGCCTTAGCAAACTTAGCTCCCAACATTGTCCACACTTAAAGTATTGATAACATCAAACACCTAATCATTTTCCTAAGGTAATGTGATGGCTGGTTTCCCTGTCCTTTGCACACATGCTCCTCCTCAACTTAAAGGTCATTGAAACTTCTGATATCAGGTGACAGACTGTTGGACAGATGATTGATAGATAAATTGAACAAAAGTTTTGTTAACTACATACATCCAACCGTTCTCCAAACATTCTCTCACACTTTGTGTCTAATACCCTTTAGGAAGGAAGTGATCTAAATATACATATATAGAACCTAGCTGGTAATACAGATGAGATGCCAGGTGTCCCAGTTTCACAGGGTATCTATCAGGTTAGAAATAAGGCATTGCACTCACCGTCCACAAAGGTACACGAAAAGATAAAAGCTTGTAATAACATCATAAATCAATACTTTAGAAATGCCATATTTTGCTCAAACCACATTTTTACTAATGGTAACATTCAGTGGACATTGGTTAGGAACCAAAGGCCTTGAACACATGCCACAAACCCCACTGGGATATAGAAGGCCTGAAAACTATTAGAGAGAATATTCTGACTGACTCCAGCTACGTACCACTAGTTCTGGGACGCAGGGACTTCACTTACATAAAAAAGGGACCTGGCTCAACTGCGTTAGAATTATGTGCCACTCAACCCAGAACGCTGCCCTCCCCTCAGCTAAAACCCCATCAGACCCTTTGTTTTCAAAGCCACACAAAACAGAGCTCTCAATGTACACCGCGATAGTACGGAGGGCTGTAGAGTTGTGTGTACTGCATAAGAAACAATGTAAGGAAAAGTATCAGAAGCAGAGGGAGAAGCACCGGTAACTTACCTTTTTTCTTAGGAGGACGCCGCAAGCCACGGCCTAGTCTGCTGGATTGAGTTCAGGGTTTCCCAGGAAGATAATAGCGCACAGCTGGAGCCCACAGGGTGCGCTCTGTGGCTTCAGGTACGTGGCGGGAAGTGCAGGTTCAGATGGAGGGGCGGGGAGAGGATGAGCCGGGACACAGCCGAGCCTGGGGCAGCGCAGAGGCCCGGGGAGGCAGGCCAGGGGCTTTGCTGGCTGCGACCCCGCTTCCCAGAAGCAGCCCAATCTCGCGGGATTTCCGGACTTCCGCGGGAGCTCGCGGGGGAGTTCTGGGATGAGAAGCACCTGGATGCTCCAGGTGCCTGAAAACGAAAGGAGTCTGGCTCCCACCACCAGTCCTCCACGATTCCTCCCCAAAGCCCTAGTCAGAGTCACAGTACTGTGGCACTTTCCCCCGGGGACCTGCCTCTTGTCGACAGTCCGTGCAGGGGCCCCATGCCCACCCTCGTGAACTGCGCCTGCGCAGACCACGCGGGTCTATTGCCTTGCAGGAGGGAGGCAGTAGGCCCCGGGGCAGTGACGCGGAATTCTCGTGCAGGCTCCTAGGGCCCCAATCTGACTTCTGTCACGGTCCAAGGCAAAATATACTGTTTCCTTATCCTCAGGACCAAGTTGTTCCTTCCGGCAGTAGTGGTGCCTAGAATTCACCTTCGGAGTAACTCATTGCCGTTTTCCTGGAAACTTTTCCCTGAAGAACGGCTTCAGGGAGTTGCTCTCCTATTTCTGACCCGGCCCAACTGCCAGCACCTGCGATGAGGGAGCTAGCCTCTTCTCCAAGTCCCTCCATCAGGAAATGTTCTCCTCTGAACGTTTCCATGATGAACACCATGGGGGACGCCTGTAAGGCCGTAGTCCGGGCCTAGTCCAGGTGGATAGAATGCAGAGTTTCCCAGGAAGGCAAACAGGCCACAGCTGGAGCAGGTGGCTTCAGGTGTGTTGGGGGGAATAAGTGCACGTCCAAATGGAGGGACAAGGAGAGGATGGGCTGGGATGCACTGAGCTTGAGGGGCGACTTTCACATCCCTCACTTACAATGAAGGACTGCCAATGGAATATGACCCACTTACCAAGACAAAGATACAAACTACTGAAGCGAAAATGAGCTCTCCAGTACAGACTCAGTGGATGAGTATCCGTGGTGCTCAACAAACCGAGTCTAAGGGCTGAGAACACAAAAGTGCCATTCAGGGCTAGATGCCCGCATGTAAGTGACCCTGAAAGAGGTTAGGGCACCTCATCCTTCACCTGTCCACCTGCTGAAAAACGAAAGATTTCTATTCAAGGATGAGAAAATGGGGTGGGCAAAGGTCATGAGATTTCTGAAAAGATATATACAACCAAAGAAAAGGAGCCATTGCTTTGAAGGCTTAGAAGAAAAACATGTCGCTGAAAATAGTTTTCTTCAAAAGAGAAGATGATTTTGGAAGATGCTCAAGAGTGCACAGTCTGTATATAACAAAAGGGAATGACTTGCTATGATAGCAGGGATACAAAAGGATCTGGCTGCATTAGAAAAATGCCTCAAAAAAATCTCAACCACAGTACATAATTAAAGCTCACTGAGATGGCTAAGAAAGCAGAAGAGTTGTCACAGATTGTCAAGTGAGTCCTGTGGAGGAAAATTTTGGAAAACCCTCTCAGAAAGTAAAGGCACGGACTTCCCTGGTGGCACAGTGGATAAAACTCCACACTCCCAATGCAGGGGGCCCAGGTTCTATCCCTGGTCAGGGAACTAGATCCCACATGCATGCTGCAACTAAGAGTTCGAATACCGCAACTAAGGAGCTGGCAAGCCGTAACTAAGACCTGGTGCAACCAAATAAATATTAAAAAAGTAAATAAAAACTGGTATCAAAAACTTCCAAGTTAACAATAAAAAATAAGTCCTTGAATTTGAAAAAAAAGAAGTAAAGGCAAAGGATGAAGATATTAAAATGATAAGAATAGGAACTAATAAAGAGAGCTTGTCTAACAAATATAGAGGTTCTCAAGGAAAAAGTAAGAAAAATAGAAATAGAATGAAGAATCAAAGACATAATAAAATAACTTTTCTGGGCTTAAACATTCCTAAGACTACATTTCAAAAGATCTCACCAGATCAAAGGCAAAAATAATGGAGAACACATACACACTTACACTCCTTTGCAATTAAACACACCAATTAAAAGGCAAAAGTCTAAAACTGTATTTTAAACAAAATAAAGCTATATGTTTTATGAGAAAATTATTAAAACAAACTGACGGTAAATTGGGAAATTTAAAGGAACAATACACTTCAGGCAAAAGAATAACACAAAGAAAACTAGAATGACCATATTAAAGTAAGGATGATAATATTTTACAAAATGTTATCTTTTCCTTTGTAAATCATGTCCTCTAGCACCTCTAGCGTATCAAACCTATTTCCTCATGCAAGTAGAGGAAAGTTAAAAATAGGTCAGAGAAGTCACTGATCAGATTTGAAACCACATGACAAAACTGGTCTGAGAGGAGAGTTGCTACTACCTACCATTAACCTACCATCACCCACACAGGCAGAAAAGGAAATCCCACACAGAGTTTCTTTCTTTCTAGACATACTTCTGAAACAAAATCTCACATGGGGAAAACTCCCATTTACAATCTGATACCACCTAAAGGAGGAGTTGGGCCAGGGAGAAAAATCTAAAACACTAGCTTTTAAGCAAGCCAAAAGACATTGAGATCTTAAAGACACTAATGAAAATATAAGAGTGATTTTACTAGATTAGACTAAGTTTAGTTATTCATCTGTATTCAGCGTGTGTGGGGGGAGGTGGGGGGGGAGAGAGAGAGAGACAGAGACGGAGAAGATTTCTTCAGTGTGTAAATTCTATCAAAGCAATCTACCTTCTTTTTGCATACTGCAAATTGGAGTACAGTCCAAGTGACTAGGGCATGTCAACCTGACATAACCTTTAAGAACATAGTTTCTGGAGCCAGACGGCCTGGTTTGGAATAAAGCTTAACTTCTCTGCGTCACAGAACCCTCATATATTAAATGAGGATAATAATAATACCTATTATGTAGGTTTGTGGAAATGATTAAAGGCTATATACATTGTGTAAAGTGCTTAATGTGTGGTTCTGTTGGTCAATAATCATTTAAGATTTCTCTGACAATGCTGAGGTGCACTTTAAGAGCTGTTGTGAACAATTGTCCTCTTTTTGCTTATTCCTTTTGTCTATCACCTTTCTTACCACTAACACAATATATCTCCAAATGTAACTGGGCTTCAGTTATTTTAGGATCTATAAAAATGTCATTAACAAGTAAGAAACCAACTCATAGCACAGTGAAAGAGATAAGACTTAGGAACTAAATAATCCAGTCTACTATGTCTCTGCAAAGCTTCCTGAAATATCCCTTGAGATCTTCCCAAGAAGCCTGCTATGAGAATATTAAGAAAAATTTCATCAAATACTTTTTTCTGCATTGTGTAAAACCAACAACAAATACACACAGTGCACTGACTAGGCAGACCAAATAATTCAATTCTGATCATCTTAACCTCTTTCTCTGACAGGTTGCCTTGCAATAGGCTGACTTTTTCTTTCAAATCTTTAAGATCTTTTTTGTAGTTATCAATTTCCTCTTTCTTCTCTTGTTCATCTCTGTCCCTCTGCTCCCTTAAGTGTTCAATTGTCTGCTCCTGATAAGAGAGAACATCAATACATTAGAAAATCCCTTTCATACTTACATCATATGACTGTAATTCAGCTCTTAGCTGATAAAATTTCACACTTCCATCCATCATTCAAAAGATAGTGATAAGTTGTTAAAAATTTACTTTTTAGAGAATTCATCCTCCCTACCTATCTTATTATAACAAATGTCTAGGTTTGTTCTTTTGATTCCCCTAGGTTTCTTTTCCAATAATCTCAGCTAGTGTTAGATGTCCCTAAAGTAGTCTTTTGGAATTATCCCATTTTTTTCAATTCCCAAGTAACCAAAACTTATATATATATACCCTAAGGACAATAAGTAACAAATATTTCATCTTTATACAGGCATACCATGGAGATATTGCAGGTTAGGTTCCAGACCACCACAATAAAGTGAATATTACAATAAAGCAGGCAACTTAAAAACAAAACAAAAACAAAATGTGTGGCTCTTTTACATTAATATCCAGGAAATAAATGTATTCCTCAAGACTCTTTGGTTTGACTCTTTGAAAAAAAAACTCTCAATTAGAGTAGCACAGGCAAAAGGAGAATTTGTTTCACCTAACACAGCCCCAAGAAGAAGAATGTGAGCCACAGAAACACAGAGAATGCAACAAATCTAAACAACAGTTGGAACCAGGATTTTGAGCACCACAGAATGCTTCCTCTTCACCTCTTCTAGACAGTTTATCCTTTGATGTCAGCAACCACTTGGGCATGCCCACTTAGCACAAGTGCCCATGCCCAGACTAATTACTATGATCCGTATAAAGACAGTAGCTCCCATTTGAAATCACATGGGTAGAAGGGATAAAAACAATTAACATTTATCCAGTGTTTATTTTCTGCCAGGCAGTCTTCTAAGTATTTTACATGTGTTAATTCACTTATTGCTCCCAATAACTCAATAAGATATTATTATTTCCATTGTACAGAAAAGAAACAGAGACCAGAATAATTTACAAACTCGCCCAAGGCCACACATCAAGTTATTGATAAAGCTAAGATTTAAAACAGTCAATCCACATGTCAACCTACCCTCAGAATCTGACCTCTGGCTTAACCCAGATGCCTTGAAATATATAGTGTAGAAATGTAAGAGAAATACACAAATATTAACCATGATTATCCCTAGATTACAATATTATATGTAGATTTTAAAATTTTCTCTATATTCCAAGTTTACTTAAATGTACCTTACTGATTTTTTAATCAGATAAAATCAATAAAGTTTTTCAATAAATATCCAGCCTTCAATTCAAGATTGCAGACAAAGGAAATGTATTGACTTTGTTAAAACACAGAATTACAAAAAAAAAAAAAAACCCTATTAGAGTGAAGAAAAGAAAATGGAGAGAAATCAAGAGATAGAAATATATTGACATCTGAAACAGGTTGGAGAAGTTGTAATTCAGAATGTGGAATGAAGCAACTGCAAATGGAAGAGGGAGCCATTCTACCCATCAGAGCCGAGAAAAATCTCTGAGCTCAGAGTCTGCAGGAACAATGAAGGAACAGGTGAAAACAAGGGGAATTCCTCCAAAGTCTGCACACCGAATAATTGTACTTGTCAACCCACTACCCACTTCCCCAGTCGTGGAACATAGAAAACAGCTCAACATTTACCCCAAAGAGAAAAATAATTATTTTTTTATTTTATTATTATTAGACTCCACTCCAAAAATAAAAAAGTGATCTTTCCTGGAGCTAAGAATTCTAATATAGATAGTGTTCAAATGTTGGTGCCTGGTCCCATCTTATCTTATCTTCCCTAAATAGAACAAATATGTTATCCTGGGAACAACTTCAAGAAAAGAAATGGATGGAGTCTCTAAATTGATCCAAGATGAAACAGAAAATCTGATTAGTCTTATAAACACTAAATGACTTGACTAAATAGCTGAAGTTATTTCTACAATTAGAAAAAAAATAGAATGAGGAGAATACAAAGAAAAAACTTTCATCAGTACAAATGAAGATACAAAATGAAATTTAAAATATATAGAGGAAAAATATAAGTAAAAATAAAGTGGGGAAAACAAAGTACAAAATAAGAGGGTAGAAATGAATCCAAATATTTAGCAATTACAATATAGGGAATAAAATTTCCAATTAAAGGACTGAGACTTTTTTTCCAGATTGTTATTTTAGAAAATTCAACCAAAAGCTATTTATAGAAGACAAATTTAAAACACAAGGACATAGAAAAGGTGAATATAAAAAAGATTGGCCTACATCAATTAAAGACAGCTGATACAGCATCATTAATATCAAATATAACAAACCCTAAGGCAAATAAACTTTAATAGTCACCCCTTATTTATAAAAAGTTAAATTCACTAGAAAGATATAACAATTCTAAACCCATATGAACATAACAATAGTTTCAAACAAAGTCAATCCTCATCATTCATGGAGTCTATATTTGAGAAATTGACAACTGGATAAAACCTATTTGTAATTCCAAAGCAACACTCACAGTGCTTTTGTGGTCATCCACAGACACATACAGACAAGAAAAATTTGAGTAGCCCAAAGTGTACTTTCCCAGCAGAAAGTGAACAAGGTGATGCTCTGCCTTTTTGTTTCAGTTTTCATACTGTAAAAAAGTATCTTTTTCCACTCCTATTTAGTGCCATGTTTTTCTCATTTTTGTGCTTTTTGTAGGTGATTTCACTGTCTTAAGATGGCCCCCAAGTGTAGTGTGATAGTTCTGTAAAGTTTTCATAAGCACTAGAATGCTGTGATTTGCCTTGCAGAGAAAACAGGTGTTAGATGAGTTTCACTGAGGCTTGAGTTATAGTACTATTGGCCATGAATTCAATCTAAATGAATCAACAACATGTATAAAATAAGGTGTCTTTAAAAGAAACACACATAAAACAATGAAGGCAGGGATCAGACTTGCCCTGATATTGGGAAATAATCAGAAAGTATAATGTATAAGAATAGTCCAATAAGTTAAATAAAATTTAGCACATAGTTCAAGACATAGCTCAGGCTCAACATGGTGTGTGACATTGTTCCTCAGAATCATCCTCCCCCCTAATATGGTCTCTTATCACCATATGCACAATCCCAAAGACACAGACTCAGAATATTTGCTACATTATATGGAAAACATCAGAATGTATATCTATCTCCTCGACTAGACCATAGATTCTCTCAGGACAAGACTTATTTCTTGTTCATCTCTGCTTCCCAACATCTTACACAAAGGGGCACAGAATAAGTTCTAAATAAACGTCTGATGACTGAATGAATGAGTGAATGGATTTTAATTTAATAAAGATCAAAATGCATTGGTTATGGAAGAGCTGTTTTCTCTTTCTGACAGGATTCTTCTCCTCCTTCCCTCACTGTAAAAGATATCACAAAATAGTTGAAATCCAAGAAACCATGTTTTTGGAAAAGATGAGAGGTCCTTTAGCAAGGAAGACTTCCTTAGTGGATTAATATTGAGCTCACAGTTGAATGTGTAATATAATTTCCCTTGATGTATATCCACAAATTGTTTACCACATTTGATATCTTGAATGTGACATAAGCAGTTATAATCCTTCCAGCTGAAATAAAACTTAGACCTAAACAGCTAAAAATTCAGAACTGAAATAAAGAAGTAAATATGGACAGAGTCTAAGATCTTACAGCTCAGCTTATTCCCTCTGGAAAGAACATTATCATTTTTTTTATTCTAGCATTGTGTTCAAGATGTTTTCATCTGCAGAAGCCCTGAAATCTTTCCTATAGACCAAACATTCTGATTTGCTTCTCTTTACTTCTTTACACTGATTTTAAAGACCAGTTGACATTATGAAGTACCCTGATTTTGAAGACAAGTTCCCAGAATGACCAGAATACAGAATACTTTGCCAATGCCAAATTTAAGGATCACAGTAGAGTCGCAGTGATATAAGAACTGGAAGCATAAAGAAGTGCTTAATCTGTATTCGTTCTATTTTCTATCGTTTAGTTTCTAATATGGAAGCCATTTCTTGCTGGGGAAACAAAAGGCTATCTCAAATGCTTCCATCCTCTTATGGAGAATCATGCGGTCTTACAGTTGGATATGATTTTTGAGCAATCTTCTTTCAATTCATGTGCCACAGCACCATGGTGCGTACTGTTCAGGTTAGAGGAAGGTGGAGATAGTGTTTCCCCACCAACAAGGATATGGTGAACTGAGTTCCATCAAGTTGCCTCCAGCCATAAGCCATCTAATCAGTTCATCACACTGTGTGACACTAATACCATTGTCTTGATGTAGCAAAGGTGCCATGATGTAGTAAAGGTTAGGAACCACTACCTTGGAGATCACCTAGTCTAACTTACTCAAAAAGTAATGCTCACTACAACCATGCTGGATTATTTGAGCTCTATTTGTGTGTTTTCTATGACTGATTTCTCAATATTTTGCAAAACAAGTCTTTCTGAAAGATCCTCCAGAGACAGAGGTTTAAAACAATCTTCTAACTTCCGTGAATTGAAGCAAATCCTGACATTTGAAGCTACAGTGAATACAGCTTCACATGAGAGTTTGAATCTTAGAATCCAGATATTATCTTTTTTCAGTTATCAATCTCCAAGACATACATTTTCAATTCCCTCAAATGTTTCTAAAATGACAAGGCTCAAGAACCTCCCGCAATTTGGCAACAAACAATCAACAATCTCATTTACAAAAAAAAAAAAAAAGTTTCTTTTAAAGATACACAGTCTAGTACTTAATACTAAATGTAATTGAACCAAAGCTTATTAAAATGTGTCTATTATTTCCTCAATTTTTATTTAATCAGAAATAGAATAGGATGTTTCTTTTTTCCCCCTTAGTAACTTCACCATATTTTTTTTTACATTGAATTTGTGATCAATGGAAAACCTCAGGATATTTTATATGAACTGCTATCAAGTCAAAACATATCTTCTTCATCCTGTACTTTTTCATTTTGTTTTTTTTTAATTAATAAACTTGATTTTTATAGAAATTTTAGGTTCACAGTAAAATTGAGCAGAAAGTACAGAGAGTTCCCACATACCCTCTCTCTCAACATACACACAACCTCCCCCATTATTGACATCCCCCACCAGAGTGGTGCGTTTGTTGCAATGATGACATATCATTATCACCCTAAGTCCACAGTTTACATTAGGGTTCATTCTTGATGTTGTACATTTTATGAGTTTTGATAGGTGTATAATAACATGTATCCACCATTGTATTATTGTACAAGATAGTTTCACTGACCTAAAAATCCTCTGTGTGCTACCTATCCATCCTACCCACTCCCCTAACCTCTGGCAACCACTAATATTTTTACTGTATTCATAGTTTTGCCTTTTCCAGAATCTCCTAAAGTTGGAATTATACAGTATGTAGCTTTTCAGATTGACTTCTTTCACGTAGTAATATGCATTTAAGTTTCCAACACATCTTTTTTATTCCATGACCAAGTAGGTTTATTCCCATGGATGCAAGACTGACTCAATATTTGGAAATCAATGTAATTCACCATATTAACAGTCTAAAAAAGAAAATTCACATGATCATGCCACTCAATACATAAAAAGAATTTAAAGGAATTTAATATTCATGATAAAAACCCTAGGAAAAAATAGAATAGAGGAGCTCTTCCTCAACGTGATAAAGAGCACCTACCAAAAAACCTTAAGCTAACATTATACTTAAAAGTAAAAGACTGAACTCTTTACCCTAAGACTGGTAGAAGACAAGGATATCCACTTTCGCTTCTTCCATTCAACACTGTACTGGAACTGCTAGCCACGGAAATTACCCGCCTGAATTTTTCCCCAGCTTTATTGAGGTACACTGACAAATAAAACTGTATATATTTAAGGTGTATAATGTGATGATTTGACATATGTATACAGTGTGAAATGATTACCATATCAAGTTAATTAACACATTCATTACCTCTTATAATTATTATTTTTTGTTTGATAAGAATGCTTAAGTTCTAGTCCTGTAGCAAATTTCAAAAATACAATACAGTACTACTAACTATAGTCACTATGCTGTACATTAGATCCTTATTCATGAAAATTTATACCCTTTGACCAACATCTCCCCATTTCCCCATCCTCCAGTCCTTGGCAACCACCATTCTACTCTCTGTTTCTGCGAGTTTGACTTTTTTTTAAAGCTCATTTTGTTAAATATAAAGACAGAAATTTCCATTTTTTCCTATGTTAAACTTAATTAAACTTACTTCTCACCTGAAAATAAAATTTTTGTTCCTGCTTTGTAATCAGTTAGTTTTAATTGTTGATACTTCTTTTGCACATGACCTTTCATAGGTCTTCAGTCAGGTAATTAAATTGCAAAGTAATTGCAAAGCTGTAATGCAAGCCAGACACAACAAGATTCCACGTCACACCACTAGAAACTTCCCTCCACCTTGACATCTAACCACCTAAATATCACCAAAGTATTTCTTATCTGTTATATTTTTCCTTGTATCTTTATTGTGCTTTAATCTAAAACAAAGTCATACACATTTCTCAAAGAAGACATACAGAAGGGCAATAGGCACATGAAAAGATGCTCAACATCACTAATTATTAGAGAAATGCAAATCAAAACTACAATGAGGTACCACCTCACACCAGTCAGAATGGCCATCACTAAAATGTCTACAAATAACAAATACTGGAGAGGGTGTGGAGAAAAATGAACCCTCCTACACTGTTGGTGGAATGTAAATTGGTACAGCCACTATGGAGAACAGTATGGGGGTTCTTTGAAAAACTAAAAATAGAGTTGCCATTTGATCCTGCAGTCCCACCCCTGGGCATATATCCAGACAAAACTATAATTCAAAAAGATATTAATACATGCACCCCTATGTTCATAGCAGCAGTATAGTATATACAATAGCCAAGACATGGAAACAACCTAAATGTCCATCAATACACACACACATACTCACACACACACAATGGAATATTACTCAGCCATAAAAAAGAATGAAGGGAAGAGAAAGAAAGGAACAAAAAAGAACTGCAAAACAACCCCAAAACAATTAACAAAATGACAATAAGTACATACCTATCAATAATTACTTCAAATGTAAATGGATTAGAGGCTCCAGTCAAAAGACAGGGTGGCTGAATGGATACATAAACAAGAAGACCTTTATGTATGTTGACTAGAAGGAGACTCACTTCAGATCTAAAGACACACCCAGACTGAAAGTGAGGGGATGCAAAAAGGTATTGCATCCAACTGGAAATTAAAAGAAAGCCAGGGTAGCAATGTCTTATATCAAACAAAATGACTTTAATACAAAGATTGCTACAACAGACAAAGAAAGACACTACATAATGATCAAGGGATCAATCCAACAAGAAGATGCAACAATTATAAATATTGATATATATGCAGCAAATATGGGGCACCTATATACATAAAGCTAATATTGACAGATGTAAAGGGAGAAATTGACACTAACACAATAATAGGGAACTTTAACACCCCACTTTCACCAACAGACAGATCATCCAGACAGAAAATCAAAAGGGAAACACTGGGCTTAAATGACACATTAGACCAGATGGACTTTATATATATAAAGAATGTGTATTCTGCTGATTTTGAATGGTATTATATATATATATATATATATATATATATATAAAATGTGTAATATATAATATGATATATCATGTATTATATATTATAATATATAGTATATAATATATTAATGTTTTAATAATGTTATTATTAATATTATTAATTAATACTGTTATTATTAATATTGATTATGATACACATTATAATTATATAATACATATATGAATATATAATATATTCACATATAAATTATATATTTATATATTAATATATCAATTATATTAATATATATGTTGTTGGATGTTAATATATAATATAAATTATTAAATATTAATATACATTAATATATTATATTATATTTTATATATGTATCAGGTGCCATTCAAAGGCAGCAGAGTACACATTCTTTACAAGTGCAAATGGAACATCCTCCAGGGTAGATCACATGCTAGACCATAAAAAAAAGCCTTGATAAATTTAAGAAAACTGAAATCATACCAAGCATCTTTCCAACCACAATGCTATAAGACTAGAAATCAACTACAAGAAAAAAACTGCAAAAAAACACAGACACATGGAGGCTAAACAATATGCTACTAAACAATCAATGGATTATTGAAATCAACAAATCCAAAAATAATTGGAGAAAAATTAAAACAAAAACACAATGATGCAAAAATCTATGTAACTCAGGAAAAGCAGTTCTAAAAGGGAATTATATAGCGATAAAAGCCTACCTCAGGAAACAAAACAAAACAAAAAACCCTCAAACAACCAAACCTTATACCTAAAGGAACTGTAATAAAAGAACAAACAAAACTGAAACTTAATAGAGGGAAAGAAGTCAAAGGTCAGGGCAGAAATAAATAAAATAAAGAATGAAATAATGCTATTTGCAGCTTTGTGGATGGACCTAGTGATTATCATACTAAGCAAAGTAAGTCAGAAAAAGAAAGACAAATACCATATGACATCACTTATATGTGGAATCTAAAATATGACACAAATGAATTTATCTATGTAACAGAACCAGACTCACCAACATAGAGAGCAGACTTGTGGTTGTCAAGGGGGAGAGGGTGAGGGGGAGGATTGGATTGGGAGTTTGGGACTAACAGATGAAAACTATTATATATAGAATGGGTAAACAACAAGGTCCTATTGTATAGCACAGGGAACTATATTCAATATCCAGTAATAAACCATAATGGAAAAGAATATGAAAAAGAATATGTGTGTGTGTGTGTGTGTGTGTGTGTGTGTGTATAACTGAATCACTTTGCTGTACACCAGAAACTAACACAACATTGTAAATCTACTGTACTTCAATAAAAAATAAGAATACACAATGTGCATATGCCACATCAAAAGAGGTATTGAAAAAAAAATTTTTTTTTTTCAAACATCTTTATTGAAGTATAATTGCCTTACAATAGTGTGTTAGCATCTGCTTTATAACAAAGTGAATCTGTTATACATATACAATATGTTCCCATTTCTCTTCCCTCTTGCGTCTCCCTCCCTCCCACCCTCCCCATCCCACCCCTCTAGGTGGTCACAAAGCACCGAGCTGATCTCCCAGTGCTATGCGGCTGCTTCCCACTAGCTATCTATTTTACATTTGGTAGTGTATATATGTCCATGACACTCTCTTACCCTGTCACATCTCACCCCACCCCCTCCCCATATCCTCAAGTCCATTCTCTAGTAGGTCTGTGTCTTTATTCCCGTCTTGCCACTAGGTTCTTCATGGCCTTTTTTTTTTTTTTTTTCCCTTAGATTCCATATATATGTGTTAGCATACTGTATTTGTTTTTCTCTTTCTGACTTACTTCACTCTGTATGACAGACTCTAACTCCATCCACCTCATTACAAATACCTCCATTTCATTTCTTTTTATGGCTGAGTAATATTCCATTGTATATATGTGCCACATCTTCTTTATCCATTCATCTGTCGATGGACATTTAGGTTGCTTCCATGTCCTGGCTATTGTAAATAGAGCTGCAATGAACATTTTGGTACATGACTCTTTTTGACCTATGGTTTTCTCAGGGTATATGCCCAGTAGTGGGATTGCTGGGTCGTATGGTAGTTCTATTTGTAGTTTTTTAAGGAACCTCCATACTGTTCTCCATAGTGGCTGTAAAATTTACATTCCCACCAACAGTGCAAGAGTGTTCCCTTTCCTCCACACCCTCTCCAGCATTTATTGTTTCTAGATTTTTTGATGATGGCCATTCTGACCGGTGTGAGATGATATCTCATTGTAGTTTTGATTTGCATTTCTCTAATGATTAATGATGTTGAGCATTCTTTCATGTGTCTGTAGGCCATCTGTATATCTTCTTTGGAGAAATGTCTATTTAGATCTTCTGCCCATTTTTGGATTGGGTTGTTCGTTTTTTTGTTATTGAGCTGCATGAGCTGCTTGTAAATCTTGGAGATTAATGCTTCGTCAGTTGCTTCATTTGCAAATATTTTCTCCCATTCTGAGGGTTGTCTTTTGGTCTTGTTTATGGTTTCCTTTGCTGTGCAAAAGCTTTTCAGTTTCATTAGGTCCCATTTGTTTATTTGTGTACTTATTTCCATTTCTCTGGGAGCTGGGTCAAAAAGAATCTTGCTGTGATGTATGTCATAGAGTGTTCTGCCTATGTTTTCCTCTAAGAGTTTGATAGTGTCTGCCCTTACACTTAGGTCTTTAATCCATTTTGAGTTTATTTTTGTGCATGGTGTCAGGGAGTGTTCTAATTTCATACTTTTACATGTTCCTGTCCAATTTTCCCAGCACCATTTATTGAAGAGGCTGTCTTTTCTCCACTGTATATGCTTGCCTCCTTTATCAAAGATAAGTTGACCATATGTGTGTGGGTTTATCTCTGGGCTTTCTATCCTGTTCCATTGATCGATATTTCTGTTTTTGTGCCAATACCAAACTGTCTTGATTACTGAAGCTTTGTAATATAGTCTGAAGTCAGGGAGCCTGATTCCCCCAGCTCCATTTTTCGTTCTCAAGATTGCTTTGGCTATTCGGGGTCTTTTGTGTTTCCATACAAATTGTGAAATTTTTTGTTCTAGTTCTGTGAAAAATGCCAGTGGTAGTTTGATAGGGATTGCATTGAATCTGTAGATTGCTTTGGGTAGTAGAGATATTTTCACAATGTTGATTCTTCCAATCCAGGAACATGGTATATCTCTCCATCTATTTGTATCATCTTTAATTTCTTTCATCAGTGTCTTATAATTTTCTGCATACAGGTCTTTTGTCTCCTTAGGTAGGTTTATTCCTAGATATTTTATTCTTTTTGTTGCAATGGTAAATGGGAGTGTTTTCTTAATTTCACTTTCAGATTTTTCGTCATTAGTGTATAGAAATGCAAGAGATTTCTGTGCATTAATTTTGTATCCTGCTACTTTACCAAATTCATTGATTAGCTCTAGGAGTTTTCTGGTAGCATCTTTAGGATTCTCTATGTATAGTATCATGTCATCTGCAAATAGTGACAGCTTTACTTCTTCTTTTCCGATTTGGATTCCTTTTATTTCTTTGTCTTCTCTGATAAAACAAAGTCATACAAAAGCATACCCAGTATCTTAGATAAGTAATGTTAGCTTACTATAACTAAGCTAAAAAGTTGAGCTAAAAACAGCTCAAATACATTAAATTTTATTTCTTTCTCCTGTAAAGATGAAAAAGGTATTCCTGATTGACTAGAAACTCTCCTTTAAGCAGTAGTTCAGGGACACAGATTCTTTCCATCTTATGGCCCTGCCATCTTCCATATGTGGCTTCAAAGTTTGTCACGCTCCCCTGTATCAAGTTGGTGGAAGATGAAAAAGCAAGTGAAGAAAGCACACTGGATTTTTTTAAAATCCTGACTTAAAAGTTAATTTTTAAAATTGGTGGAAGTACTTGCTAGCTGGGAAACCACATTCCAGCAATAACCCCACACTGTGGAAAGAGGGACACGATTTTGGAGTGAGGCTACTACCTTTCTTTAAAATAGTCCACCCCTCTGGCCATCTTTTTCTTCAAGTCAAGCTTTCCCCATCGGAGACCATCTAAAGTCCACTCAGAAACCATCCAGGTCAAAGTTCCGAACATCCTGGCGAAATGCAACATTATTCACCAAGTCTAAAACGTGGCTCCTTGTGGTCCTCCTATAAATTAACAAAATAGCTTCTATTCACCACACATACGTATTCTCCCCACCCCTCTCTCTCTCTCTCCTTCCTTCTCCTTCTTTTTCTTCTCTTCTGCCCTGCCACCTCTCTCAACAGAGGAGCAGGCACAGAAAAACTATAATAAAAACCCCCAATAGGAAGAAAGAATGGAAAGCAATGTAGTCATAACAATAATTAACTCCCAATGGGTAGGCATTATTAACACCTTTTCCTGGTAGCAGAGGATGCCCTTAGATTAGACTAAATCTCTGGTAGGAACTTTCTTGCCCATTGTTGTCTCTCACCACTCGTTCCAGCCCTATCCTTCAAAATCTTAGTAGATTCTGATTTTTCTATTTCCAGACAGTTCCATGTGACAGTAACCATGACCAAATTTTTTTCTTGGGTATAATTTTGAAACCTGATTTCTTTACTTCCTTACTCCCATGCCATTCTCTCACAACTCAGTAGTATCTGCCTTGAAGCCATCTGACATATTATGCTTGATTGAGAAGGAAATTCCCATAGTCTGATCTTTGTCCCAGGGTTGTTTACATGAAAAATCTTAATAAATCTTTGTTGCTCTGCTCTAAGCTTTTTTTTAGTTTCATTTCTTACTGTTTGGGGATATGGGAGTAGATGATTTTTCCAACTCTGCAAGACTCAAAATTTCTGGAATCTTTCTATCCCCTTTTATTTCTGCTTTCAAACTGCCAGTTCTTCCTTTTTTACTTTGTTTTGTAATACCCTGCCAAATGCAGTAAGATGCAACTAATGCACTATTAGATGTCTATACCTCTAGAGCTTCAGATTTTATCAGTAGTTGACTGGCTTCCAAGTGATTACAACTTTACCAAATGTTTTGTCACTACATAATATAGATCTCCGTTTTTACGGCCTCCAACATGCATTTTCTTGCCATCTCATGACTATTAAGCCAATGACACATATTTTAATTATTGTTGTAGAAGCAATTTTCAAATGTTCCAATCTTCATATTCATTAGAGACAAGCTAGCTGATGTAACAAAGAACTCACAAATTTTAAATGGCCTAAACACATTAGAAGCTTGTTACTCACTTCTATAAGGTCCAGAATGAATGTTCCTAATCTGTGGAGGGCTCTCCTTCTCCAGAGACCTAGGCTACTTCCACCTATGGCACCACCATCTTCTGATGTCATCATGTTAATCTTTGATATTAGTGGAAGGGGAAGACCCAGTGGAGAAACCACATCTTAAAAACTCATATCCTTTCTACTCACATTTCAAGGGGAGCATAGAAATGGCGACATCTTCTTGCATAAAGGGTTTGGTTAGCTTTTTGTGCCTCACTCATCATTAGGAAGTGTTAGAGGCAAGTAAATGACAATTCCTGAATGAACCTGGGAAAATACATGGAGAACATTCATTTAAAATTCGCATATACTTCACAAACCCAAAACTTGGCTATGAAATTTTTAGCAAATCAATATCACAAAATAAAGCAGGACAAATTGTTGCACAGTAATTCATTGATATCTAAATTGATATCTAAATTATTATAAAAACACAATTAAGGAACAATAACAATAACCCGTGATACTTGGTTACAGAAATTAGGCTAAGAAAAGTAGAGATGTGAAAACAGGAAAGCAAACACTCACACTGTTAGAATCATGAGGTATCATTTATAAATACTAAACCACAATGAATTAAGAAAGGATGTGAGTGAAAGAATGGTGGCTGAGTTAGCAGTGAGATTCTACCACAGACTCACCAGGATGGCTGCAATTTTATTACTCAATCAATCAATCTGACAATACCAACTGTTAGGATGTAGAACAACTTAAACTCTCATACTCTGCTAATTGAAGTGAAAATTGGTAAAACCACTTTAAAAAACTAGCAGAATCTACCAAGTCTGACCACATGCCTTCTGATTGCCTAACAAGCCCACTCCTAATTTTATATTCAATCAAAATGTATATAGATATGCAACAACAGACATATATGAGAATGCTCCTAGTAGCATTGCCAGTAATAGTCCAAACTTGGAAATAGCCCAAATATCCATCAATAAGAAAACAAAATTTTTAAAGTGTATTTTTAAACAATGGAGTACTATAAAATAATGATTAAGGACATACTATTACTATATGCCATCAAGTGGATGAATGCCACAAGCATAAAATGGAGTGTAAAAAGCCAGATGCAAAAATACATACTGTATTGTTTGCTTTAATAAAGCACACAAAGGAAAATCTAATCTGTGTTATTAAAATTAGAGTAATTGTTACCTTTTTTCTGGGGTCGGGGTGGAGTCAGCAGGTAAGTAGTAGGTGGGTGCATAAGGGAGGTTTCTGAGATGCTGGTAATGTTAAATGTCTTCATTTGGGTACTTACACTTGGGTGTATTCACTTGGTCAAAATGAATTTGTCATGCCCTTAAGATTTATACACTTTCAAGAAAAGTTATTAATATTTTCATCACTAAATTTCCCTTTTATTATTTCTTTTTAACTATGGACACCATAATCTGAAAGTACTAGTCTACCAACAAAACTACACTTACTGACATTTAGCACTGTTTTTCTTACACTCTTTCAAATTTTAGTCAGTGGTCTATATTTCTGAGTCATAATATTATTTACAATACTACATGTCATACTAATAATAACAAAATTAAGTCCACAGACACTTAGCATTTTTCAGTGCTAGTAGTTACTCATTTTGACCATCACTCAGCATTTGTATCCAAGGTTGATGATCCAAAGGACATGTTCATTTCATTATAGTGACCATCTGACTGGTAGGTCTAGTCACAGTGTTTGAGCGCCACTAACTTGTTCCAATAATTTCCATGATGTCACCAGTAGCCAATCATTACTTCTTAACTTCAAAATGTGCTTCCCTATTTTTGGCCCAGAACAACAAAAAAGAAATTGTTAGCCAGGCAGTCTAATTCAGGGAATTCAAAAATTTCAAAAAGTTACTGAAATACTGAAAACACCCTATATTCCCATACCCATAGCATACCCATAGTCATGGACCTTTAGAGATCTGAGAACTAATAGCACATTATTTCTATTATAGGCTTAGATTAAGAAGGGAAGAGCCTTTCCTTACTTGCCCTCAATAAATGGTTTTCTGTTGAACAACTTGAAAGGGCTACCTAAGCAGTCTGCAACAGCAATATTTTAAATGTTTTATATTTGAATTGCAAATATGATATTCTGCCTGTTTATTGACTTTTTTTCTCAAATCTTCTCCTTGGAGCTAGCCTCTGATATCTATAAGCCTTTACTAGTTTTTCAGGTGACTGAGATATCTTTCTGGGTTTAGATATCTTTCATGTCAATTCATTAGTTTTAACACAAGGTTAATATTTTTCTTTTGGGGGGCAGATAGAGTTCATTTTACTCTGTCAGGCACTTTGCTAAGTGCTGGGTATATAGCAAAGACTTCAAAAAACTCAGTGTATGGGGAAAAAATTTAAAAGTAAATACAATAAATTCTGAGATAGTCATCAAGTGAAATGAATACACTGAGGAAATAAGAATCAATTCAACTTGGTAAATCAAGAAACCTTTAGAAAATAGGGCCTTGAAGGATCTGTAAAAATAACTTACACCTGTGAGGCACTTATTTGCAGGCATATTTCATTTTTCCTTAAGAAAAAAATCCCTCTGAGTTTTATATTGTCATAACTTAAGTGATTTGCCAAGGCCATTCAGAACATGAGATATTAGGATTAAAGTTCAGATCCCTGAAGGGGCAGTAAGGTTTAGAAGAAGAGGACTTCGTAATCGGAGTAACCTGTCTTTGAAACACTGCTTTGCCACTGCTGTGTGAGAAAATTATTTAGCCTTTCTGAGCCTTGGTTTCTTGATCTATAACATAATACTATCTTCACATCAGGATTACTGTGCATTTTATATGATATAACAAATATGTGTGAAGTGTCTAGCACTGTGTTTAGGAGAATGGGAACTCAACTAAGCAGTGTTTTGTGTTCTTGATCAGATGCTAGATAGGATGATGACATGATAAATTAATGTTCTAGAAAGACAACTAGGGTGGCAATGTGGAGGATGGATTGATATATCAAGAAGCACAAGAAATGTATGATAGTTAAGAGTGTTTTGCAATGGTCTACCCAAAAGATGATGAATGTTAGAACTAAGGCAATAACCATTGGGACAGAAAAGAAAGAAGAATTAAGAGAAACACTCAGAAGTAGAATTGCCTTGTTGCTTGGCTGACTGTCAGGAGTAGAGAGGAGGAACAAGATAACCTGACAATTAGTAATTGGGGAATCTTGTATATCATACTACCAGGGCCCAAGATAGGGAATATAGATGGAAAAATGGTCTGAAGGTACATATTCTACTATTTTAGGTATAATGATTCAGGAAATGCTTGTTGAGAAGAGATGTCTAAGTAAGCAGATGGAGACATAGGTCTATATGTCAGGATTGTTAATTTAGATTTTAGAGTCAAGGCATACTTGTGAGTTGAAGATATGCAAAAAATGAGATCAACCAGGAAGAACCTATTACACCAGTACAGAAAAAGACAAAGACTAAAAATCAGAGATATAATAATATTAAAGGGTCAGGCTATAACGTGGGATAGAAGTAACCCAGGAAAAGCCCCAAAATGACTAGTCTAGATAAACTAGATATTGGGAAGAAAAATAAAGAAAGTGACATGACATATAAAACCAAGAGAAGAGAGACTTTAGAGGGAAGGTCAACAAATTATCACAGAAAAGATTAAAAACATGAGGACTAGCAGGAGTTCACTAGTAATGCTTTGAAAGCTTCAGTGGATTATATAGAAAGGAATTCACTGGGCAAAAAAAAGGGTAAGGGATCTACAGAAGATAATAAGCATAAGCAAAGACACAGAAACAGGAAATAGTAAAGTGTGCCTGGTTTATCTCATTTTTGTGCAGATTAGAAAAAAGCACACATTTGGGCAGACATAACTCCAAAAGTGCTCAGCTAGGCAAGAGTGCAGGCTTATCCCTGTGCTTTTGTGCAGTACATAGACTGTGCAACCATTTGCAACAGCTACAGGTGAACAGTCCCATTTAGTTGAAATGCAGGGTACAGAAAAGATAGTACTAGAACATAAATATGGAAAGACGACTTATAGATCACATTTGGAGAATTCTGAAAGACAGTTGAGACTTTTGTGCTCAATTCAGGGGTCAATGGGGAGCCATCCATGTCTGTGACATTCACTTAAAGAAGATGATTCTAGCAACAAAATGTGGTACGAGTGAGAGGAGGAAAATGCAGGCAGTAAGGAAACCACGTGGAAAGCTATTGCAATTGTATAGCTTAATGCATAGGTTCATTTTTCCCTTTGATCTGATTTAAGAAAATTTTAATGAAGTCTAGGAGAAAGGCAGTGCAGAAAAAGCACAGTGTTTATCTATGGAGCTTTGGTTTCCAAATGTAAAAAGAATTAGCTCCTCAAGGAGCAAATTAGGCAGATACAGAGAAAGGCAGTCTCTGCTCAACTTGGAAATATGATTTAGTGTCCCGCTTTTCCAGTCCCCTAAGGAAATAAAATGCTTTGAACTACTATATGTGGCCTTTCCCTTGGGTCATCCTCATGTTTTTCTGCTACTAGGAGAAAAGTTGAGTCCTAGAAGTCCAGAACTTTACAAACTAAAATGTTTAATCAAACCAACTATTTGGCCTCACATGGATTGTCTTTCCTGCTCATCTCATAAAATACTCATAAAATGACTACTATCTGATTTACAATTACTTATTTGATTTTTAAAACAAATCAGTTAACCTGGCTTAATGAATCTAAAAAGGCAAGTTAAAGAAGGAAAAAGGGGAGAGGAATGAGAACATAATAGGAAAATGAAGAGAAAGACAAGTTAGAATAAGTTAAGAATTATTAAGTGCATATCTGTGCACCTTGCTCCATGTGAAAAACAATGAGACACGTTATATAATCCTCATAACAATCCTGCTATTGTTATCAACGTTTTACAGATAAGAAATACTAACTACTTAGAGATTTGACTTGCCCAAGTATACCCATGGCAACTGAGTCTAAATGATACCAAGTCATTAATAAGGAAATAAATATTGATATTATCATGATATTCCTACTGAACAACAGTTAAAATGAATATACTAATTCTACATGAATCAGCAGGGGTAACCCTTGATCCATACTGTTGAGTAGAAAAAGCAAGTTTCAAAAGAATGTATATAGAAGGAAAACATATATGTAACATTTTAAATTAAAAAACAAAAATAACATCCAGTTCATTCACATCCAGCCAAGATGGAATAACAGTGATCAGATTTATCCTTTATCCTCCCTACTGAAACAATTAGAAAAAATATCAAGAAAAGAAACAAATGAGGTGAGCCACAGATTACTGCCTTGAAAGAAATTTCAGTCTGTGACAGAGAAGGAATTAAGAAGACTGCATGAGTTGAAGAGACATAGCTGAGATCCCCGGGAGATTAGGCAACCAGATTTCATAGGAAAAAGTACCAAAGAGGACAGAGCTGCACAGGGAAAAGACCCTGGAGATCTGCAGAGGACCACATTCCACCACCCCACTCTGCCCCCATGAGCATTCAGCAGAGCACTGATCAGTGCAAGTGTGTGAGAAAATTATCCAAGGCAAGGAAAAACTATTGGAAATGATTAGAGAGAATATACCCAGCACTCACATAGGGTAAGATCAGTGTCTTTTCCAACCAGCAAGACTGTAAAAGCTCTTAATTCACAGGGCAGTGGAAAGAGTACACAGGAAGGTATCATTTCATTAGTGGAGAATAATTAATTCTAGAATGAGCAGTGAGCCAAATTTACCAGACAAATCATTTTTATAATTTCCCAGATCCAAAAGAAAACAAAGTAACTAAAAACAAAGCTGAAAAGATTTATAGGAATACAAAATTATCCAGTGCCAAGAAAGATAAAATTCAAAATGTCTGGAAGTTAATCAAAGAATATCATGCATGTCAAGAGACAGGAAAACACAATTCATAATGAGGAGAATAACAAATCAATTGAAATTGATCCAGAATTGACATAGAAGCTAGAATTAGCAGACAAGGACATTGAAACATTTATTATAGAAGCTAGAATTAGCAGACAAGGACATTGAAACATTTATTATAGCTATATTCTATGTGTTTGAAAAGGTAGAGACATAGAAGACATTTTTTAAAAGACCCAGATACAACTTCTAGAGATGAAAACCACCATATCTGAAGTGAAAAACACACTAGCCAGGATTAATGGCAGATTAGACATTGCAAAAGAAAAGACGACTCAACTTAAAGGTAAAACAATAGAGAATATCCAAAATGAAATGCACAGAGAAAAGGGGACTTTTTTTAATGAAAAGAGCATCAGAGAGCTGTATGACAACATCACTTGGAGTCCTCAAAGGATAGGAGAGAGGGGGGGAGAACCAAAATAATATTTGAATAAATAATGGCCAAGATTTTTCCAAACATTATGAACAATATTCACCCACATATCTAAGAAGCTCAATGAACGCCAAGCATAAGAAACAGGAAGAAAATTGCACCAAGGCATATCATAATCAAATTGCTGAAAACCAGTGATAAAGAGAAATTCTTAAAAGAAGGCAGAGAAAAAAGGTATGTGACATAGAGAGGAACAAACCTAAGAATTACATCAGAGTTCTCATCAGAAAGAATGTAAACAAGAAGAGAGTGAAGCAACACCCTTAAAGTACTGGTGGGGAAAAACAACTGGCAACTTGGAATTCTATACCCAGTAAAGTCTATACCTTATTTTTCTTATAAGTAAGTTGTAGACAATGATAGTATGTACCTCAAAGTGTTGTTGTGAAGATTAAATTGTGTAATTTGTGTGTGCATGTGTGGTATGTGTGTATGTGTGTGTCTGTGTGCCAGCCAGAATAATGACTGGCATAATAAAAGCACTATAATTGTTTGCTATTACTTATGGTTTTACATATACATATATATATATATATACAGTAAAAGTAGAAAAACATGGATGAGAAGAACATACATATAACAACCCTACCACAAAATGAAACTTAAAAGATTTTGCACAGCAAAGGAAACCATAAACAAGACCAAAAGACAACCCTCAGAATGGGAGAAAATATTTGCAAATGAAGCAACTGACAAAGGATTAATCTCCAAAATTTACAAGCAGCTCATGCAGCTCAATATCGAAAAAACAAACAACCCAGTCCAAAAATGGGCAGAAGACCTAAATAGACATTTCTCCAAAGAAGATATACAGGTTGCCAACAAACACATGAAAGAATGCTCAACATGATTAATCATTAGAGAAATGAAAATCAAAACTACAATGAGATATCACCTCACACCAGTCAGAATGGCCATCATCAACAAATCTACAAATAATAAATGCTGGAGAGGGGTGGAGAAAAGGGTACCCTCTTGCACTGTTGGTGGGAATGTAAATTGATATAGCCACTATGGAGAACAGTATGGAGATTCCTTAAAAAACTAAAAATAGAACTACCATACCACACAGCAATCCCACTACTGGGCATATACCCTGAGAAAACCATGATTCAAAAAGAGTCATGTACCACAATGTTCATTGCAGCTCTATTTACAATAGTCAGGACATGGCAGCAACCTGAGTGTCCATCAACAGACGAATGGATAAGGAAGATGTGGCACATATATACAATGGAATATTACTCAGCCATAAAAAGAAATGAAATTGAGTTATTTGTAGTGAGGTGGATGGACCTAGAGTCTGTCATAGAGTGAAGTAAGTCAGAAAGAGAAAAACAAATACCATATGCTAACACATATATATAGAATCTAAAAAAAAAAAAAAAGGAAACAAAAAAGTGGTCATGAAGAACTTAGGGGCAGGATGGAAATAAAGAAGCAGACCTACTAGAGAATGGACTTGAGGACACGGGGAGGGGGAAGGGTAAGCTGGGACAAAGTGAGAGAGTGGCATGGACTTATATACACTACCAAATGTAAAACCGATAGCTGGTGGGAAGCAGCCGCATAGCACATGGAGATCAGCTCGGTGCTTTGTGACCACCTAGAGGGGTGGGATGGGAGGGTGGGAGGGAGGGAGACGCAAGAGGGAAGAGATATGGGGATATACGTATATGTATAGCTGATTCACTTTGTTATGGAGTGGAAGCTAACACACCATTGTAAAGCAATTATACTCCAATAATGATGTTAAAAAAAAAAATTCTCAAAAAAAAAAAAAAGAATAGTTGAGAAAAATGAAAAAAAAAAACAACCCTACCAATAAAAAGTCAGAGGAAACGAGCAAAACACAGCTGGAAATTGTATGTTCAATGACAAATACATGATGAGTAAGGTAATGGAACAATCTTTACCTTCCCCAGCCTCATAGGAAAAAGGGAAGAATTCTGACCACAGAAAGAGAGGAGATGCTCTTCCTACTCCAGCTACATGTGAGAAAAAGACTACAGGAAATAATCCACTCAACTGTCCTTACCTTTCAATCACTACGAAAAATCAACCCCCAGGGACTGTGGACCATTGAGGACAAACACCTCTCCTCTTTTGGGATGGCTGGCCATAAAATCAAACCTTAAGCATCACTTAGAGGCTTAGGCAAAAACTACTGCCAGAAAGAAGTTCTTAATTCTCAAATCTGTGAATGAACTTCAAGGTCCCAGTATCCCTTTGAAATTGTATACAAAATGGGATATATAGGAATATGTTGTGTGAGAGAGAGAGAGAGTGTGTGTGTGTGTGTGTGTGCGTGTGTGTTTAGGGAAAGGTCCCATAGTCTTCAACAGATTGTCAAAGTGAAGACCTTAACCACAAAAATGATACAAATGACTGAGCCAAGAGAAACCTGATTGAAACCAAAAGGTACATTAATTAGGTTGTCTAATTCTAAAGCTAATTCTCTAAAAGTTCATAGGATTTTTGTCAGTCTCAGGGATTATCAAGCCAATTAAAATGCGTAAAGAATTAAGATACCAGAATGTAATTTATTAGTTGACCCTGAGAAACATAATTGCTATGAAATCTGAACTTTAGAAAATGCATCCACAGCATTCTTTCTCTTATGATCCAACTTTAAAAAGAAGCTATCATAATCCCAAGGTTACACAGATAGAATAGGATTGAAAATATTTAAATGGTCTTATTTAAAATCCTCCTAATAAGATAGCTTAAGAGTTTTTCCCACTATTAGTGTAATTCTGGCAATGGAACTAAAAGACGTTAAATACTTTCACCCTAGGGACATGCTCTTTTCTCTAGGCGTAACTGGATGGTCCTTGATCAAACCGTTTAAGAGCTCCATGTTTTTTGGAACGTTGTCTAGACTGTCTTCTATTACTACCCTTTTTTCTTTATATCTGTTAATAATTATGTTTATGCTACTGCTCTAAATTACCAATATAGCCTGGAAATGAAAACAACCTCTTGGTTTCATAATGCAACTCTAAAAGTACAATGCTTTTCCTTTTATCCTCAAAGAATTCTCACATAAATTCAAGTACTAATCATAACAATAACCTTACTATTATCAAACAGAAATATCTCCCAATGGTTAACACTGAGTCTTCTAATATTGTATAATATTTATTGACTGAGCCCTCAACACTCTGATCCATGTCCGCCTCACCTTCCCTTCACCATGTGCCCCAGCAGAAGGTGAAACTAGTTATGCATTTGTGAGTGGGCGCACGCGCACAGCCACACACACAAATAAATAGGTTCAAGCATAAGGTCTTTGAGGTCAAGATTGTTAATTGCCTCACCAATTACTCCTGGGACTGTACAGCTGTGACAAGCAGTGAAGTTGATTTTAAGCAAAAGAAGAACTCTGTTCTACATGAAATGGGAACAACGGTTAGTGTGGAGATGCTGATTTGCCTTGCAAAAATGATTTGAATAACATACTAATAATGATAAATCTCCTTTAAGAAACAAAAACTTTAACCATGCTGAACTCCTTTTAATGTACTATTTATATATATATGTGCTCATTAAAAGAAGATTCTGAACTTTTTCTACCAAAAATTCTTTAAAAGTCTCTTTAAATATTAAATATTTCAGGGCTTCCCTGATGGTGCAGTGGTTAAGAAGCTGCCTACCGATGCAGGGGACACGGGTTCGAGCCCTGGTCCGGGAAGATCCCACATGCCGCGGAGCAACTAAGCCCATGCGCCACAACTACTGAGCCTGCGCTCTAGAGCCCACGAGCTACAACTACTGGAGCCCGCGTGCCTAGAGCCCCTGCTCTGCAACAAGAGAAGCCACCGCGATGAGAAGCCCGCACACCGCAACGAAGAGTAGCCCCCACTCGCCTCAACTAGAGAAAAGCCCGGGTGTATCAACAAAGACCCAGTGCAGCCAAAAATTAAATAAATATATACTAAATATTTCTTATAAGCACTCATTAAGTGCAGAGTTGTGGAACCATTCTAGTTATTCCTTGCTATTTCTCTTTCCTACTGGAATGGAGAAGATCTATGAATAGGACATCTGTGCCATTTCTTAATTGTTTTGAGAAGAACATACCGGGGTGGGAGAAAGGGAGTGAAATATTAACGGGAAAGTAACTTTGCCATTCCTTTAAGCTCTGTACTAATACAAGCATGGTTTACAAAGCCCTCATTTCAAAAGTCAGAAACTCTGGAGAGATAACAAATAAAAATGATTCCAAGACAGGTCCTGGCCCCATAATATTTATACTGCATAAAAACGGAAAGTACTGAACTTGAAGAAAATAAGAGCTAGAAAAGAGAGACACAAACTAGTGACTATTATAAACCAGAGAGAGAGAGAGACAGAGAAATAGAGAATCAGAAAGAGACAGAGAGAGGGGCTTTCTATACATGCCTCAAGATTTTCAAATGCAGTGCCTTATAACATTAAAATGGGAAACTGGTTTGGAAAATAAAAAAGGGATAAATAGCTCAGGCAGTTGCCCCCTAAACCCTCACCCATACCCCACCCACAGCAACCCCCTGCCCCATTATCCCTTTATCAGGGTAAATATATTTCTACTTTTTTTAGGGTTGATAGCATAATACAGAATTACATTTTAGTGCAGCTCTGCCACTAGCTAGTTGATAATTAATCAAATGTGGATTTATTGAGGATTTTCTATAGGCCAGGACTCTGCTGAGAGCCAAAGCTACACTGTCAGTGTTCCTGTTCTAAGAAAACTCACGGTGCCTTGATTTAACAAATATTTATGGTTGCCCTTATCACAACAGCATACCAGGTACTTAAAGATATAATGGCTACCAAGGTAGACATTGCCCCTGATCCCATGGAGATTGCATTCTAACCCAAAAGTAAGACTTTAAACAGCATATTCAGTTTTACAACTTATTCATAACCCATTACAACTGTGATGAGACTTAACAGCACACCGACTGACTACCTTGACCTAATTCTGAGAAACAAAATATTTTTTCCTAATAATGGTCTAACCTTTAGAGCCATTTACCCCCAAGTTTAAATCCAAGCTCCACGACTCCTAGCTTTGTAACCTTGAACAAGTCACTTAACTTTTCTCACTGCTCTGTACCTCGGTTTCTTAACTGATGAAATGGAGATAATAAATAGAACGTCCTTTGCAGGCTTGTGGTGAGACTTAAATAAGTTAATATTATAAAGTGCTTAAGATAGTGTCTGGCACATAATAAAGCTCAGAAAAATGCTAGCTGAAATTACATTTGTCAAAAGTGGAGTAAGAGAGAAGAGTGGGAAAAGGAAAGAGAGGGAGAGGTAATTCCATAAAGCAAAACCTGTGTGGGCAAAGGTGCTGAGAAAGGTACAATTGAGGAATGAAGGGAATTGAAAAGAAAAATATGTAAAATTGGAGAGATAGGCACGCCCTCAAGAGTTTTAGATATTAATCCAATTGGGTGTTGTGAAGAGTTTTAAGCGGGAGAGTAACATGGTTAAATTTTCATTTTAAGTAAAACCATCTCCAATGAAAAGAATGTTTTATAAGAGCAAAATAGAGGAGGAAAGCTTAAGAAGCTATAGCTGCAATATCAGTGACAGATGATAATTCCTTAAAATTGAGAGGCAGTGGTTAGAGATAAAGAGATATTTCAGATGAAGGTGCAACTAAAACTTGACTATGGGTCAATTTGCATTAATTACTATGTTTAATCAGATTTCAAATTTCTACACCTGGATCCATAATGGTGCCATCCACTGAAATAAGGAAGATAAGAAGAGTTGGTTTCGAGGAAAATAAATGAATTCAGTATTGGGGCATGTGTATTAGTTTGCTAGGGCTGTGAAATTAAATACCACAGACTGGATGTCTTAAACAACAGAAGTTGGTTTTCTTACAGTTCTGGAGGCTAGAATTCCAAGATCAAAATGTCAGCAGGTTTGGATTCTTTTGAGGACTCTCTCTTTGGCTTACAAATTGTCACCTTCTAGCTTTGTCCTCACATGGTTGTCCCTCAATCTGTATGTCTGTGTCCACATCTCCTCGTCTTATAAGGACACCAGTCATATTGAGTTAAGGCCCACCCTAATTATCTAATTTTAACTTAATTACCTCTTTAAAGACCCTATCTCCAAATTCAGTCACCTTCTGAAATACTGGGGGCTAGGGCTTTAACATATGAATTCGATGGGGACACAATTAAAGCCATAATACTTTGTTATGTTTGAGGGTACCTGTGAGAAAATGCATGAAAATAATATGTGAGCAGGATATACAGATCTAAAGTTCAAAGGAAGGGCTTCCCTGGTGGCGCAGTGGTTGAGTCTGCCTGCCAATGCAGGGGACACGGGTTCGAGCCCTGGTCTGGGAAGATCCCACATGCCGCGGAGCAACTGCGCCCGTGAGCCACAATTACTGAGCCTGCACATCTGGAGCCTGTGCCCCACAACGAGAGGCCGCGATAGTGAGAGGCCCGCGCACCGTGATGAAGAGTGGCCCCCACTTGCCGCAACTAGAGAAAGCCCTCGCGCAGAAACGGAGACCCAACACAGCCATAAATAAATAAATAAATAAATAAATAAGACTTTCTCTCTATTTCACTGTCTTTAAAAAAAAACAAAAAAGTTCAAAGGAAAGGTCTTGGCCAGAAGTTCAGATTAATGTATATAATTAATGTAAATAATAACTGATAAATGAAGTCAGGAGTGCAGATGACTTCACCAAAAATATAGAGATGGAGAATGGAAGAGGGATTAGCCCACTGACTGTTCAAAGTTTAGAAGAAGAAGGAGGAGGAGGAGGGGAAATTTTACAAGGGAAAAATCTTCACAGGAGACAAAGAAGCAGCAGCCAGAAACAAGGGGAGGAGAAAAGTATGAGGTTTATGGAAGTCAAAGGAAGGGAGTGCCTCAAAAAGAATGAGTGTCCAAGTATGATAAATGCTGTGGAAATGGTGAAAATAATAAATCTATTAGGAGATATTGATAGATAAAGAGATAATGATACAAGGCAATGTTCAAAGAGAAATAGAAACAGAGTGATATAAGACCATGGAGGGCCTAAGTTTATTCATTCAATACATATTTATGGAGCAGACACTGTAATCAGTATTAGAAGCTTAACAGTAAAAAGACAGAAAAAGTACCTGCCCGGCTGAATTGAACAGCCTAATCAGATTTAGAGTAAAATAACCAGGCATTTAAGTACAATGATAGATGAAGTAAAATTCTGGAGAATTAGAAAGAATTTTTTACAAAAATAAGTGGACAGAGAGTAGAGGCAGAAAATAAGGCATTTCTAATAAAGGGACAACTATTTCCCAAGGCGCTGAGGCATCAAAGAGCCCAGTGTTCTGGGGAACAAGAACAGAGAGATGTTCAATATTGAGAGAGCTGTGACATGAAGAGCAAAGAAATGTACATGTAAATATGTATGTTGAAGTCATATTAAGAAAGAATTTCTAGGCCAAACTAAGAAATTTGCATTTTTTTCAATATCTGTTGTGTCCAACAGAGATTTTTTTAAACAGGAATGAAATTGCCAATTTTGTGTTATAGAAACATCATTGATAGTAAGCAGGAGTGTGGGTTGGATTGAATAGAAATTAGTAACCAGCACACCTATTAAGATTCTGTCGCAGTAAGCCAAGCAAGAGGTCCTGAGAACTTTACTGAATCAGTGGCAAAAGAATATAGAGGAAAGGGACAACCAGAGCAACATTTACAGATAGAATTGTCACATTTCATTTCCAATAAGACTGGGAGGGAAAAAAGGAGGAGTTAATGATAGAATAAAACAAAGCAAATGGTGATGCTCTTATTGAAGAACACAGGAGACAAACATTCAGAAAGTTCAAGAATGTAACTGGGGGCTTCCCTGGTGGCGCAGTGGTTGAGAATCTGCCTGCCGATGCAGGGGACACGGGTTCGAGCCCTGGTCTGGGAAGATCCCACATGCCGCGGAGCAACTGGGCCCGTGAGCCACAACTACTGAGCCTGAGCGTCTGGAGCCTCTGCTCCGCAACAAGAGAGGCCGCGATAGTGAGAGGCCCGCGCACCGCGATGAAGAGTGGCCCCCACTCGCCACAACTGGAGAAAGCCCTCACACAAAAACGAAGACCCAACACAGCCAAAAATAAACATAATAAATAAATAATAAATAAAAATTAAAAAAAAAAAAAAGAATGTAACTGGGGTGGGAGAATATTTTGAAACAATAATCATGTTTATCTCCTGCATTCAGGCTCCAGTGAGGATATTCTACACTACTCCACTCAGAGCTGGGTTGTTACAGAAAAAATGCAAAGGAAAAAAAATAGAGAGTTAGCTTTTCATTCCGAATAGAATTTTGAAATACACAGTACATATAAAGTTGTTGATGGAAATGCTTTTAAAGTGTGAGATCATTCTGAATTTTCAGGATCAAAAGCCATACAAAAGGCATAAAGTTAAAGCCTTAAATAGTAAGCATAGAAAAATCTGAGCTCAGCCAGAGTCTATCCTTTCTACGTACCAGAGAGGAGGTGAAATTTTCTTGTGCTGGTGAAGAAGAGTCAGAGAAGAGACTAATTTTTATATACCTATATGGGACTCCGAGAAGTAGTCCCCCTGTCTCTACCCTAGATTAAAACCATTGAGGGCAGTGTGTGGAAGTAAAGACAATAAATCACCCAGATTAGGGATTTAAGAGCAGTGAAAACCTGAAGACCTATGCCAGTTTGGGTTAGCATTAGCAGAATGCAAATGAAGGCATCAGTCTCCCACGTCTCCAGATTGGCATGAAAGAGCATCAGAAAATTTTCATGTTTACATTGGGTAAATGACAAAGGGCCAAGAGTCATGTTATAAATGACTAAAGAGTGATCTGCCAGGTGACTACTGAGACCAAATAGGAATACAGCTGTCTCAGCAGATGCCCAGTAGGTCAGACTCTGATAACCAGAACCAACATTAGTGAGGCTGCAAAGCAGACATCAGTAAGAATAGGCATAGATCAGATAGAGCCCTACCACCTTCCTCCCACCCACCATGCTTTTTTATGGCCCTGAAACTTAAATGCAATCTCAAAGAGAAGTAGGAGAGGGGGAGACTGTGAATCAACTAAAACTAATCTAAAATATTCTGCTACTAGATACTGTTTGGTTACAGAAAAATAAAGATATATTTTTGATTATAGAACTTAAGTAAAGTAATAGAAATGTATGTCTAGGGCTAAGAAGAAAAGTCTGGGCCAGAGAGTCCAGTTTGGGAGCCAGTATCAGACAGATGATAAACAGAAGCCATAAGAGTAGATGAGAAAGAGTAAGGAGGACAGAGTCCTGTAGCATCAGGGAACAAGCAGAGAAGAACACAAAAATAGAGGCAACTGCCTCTTTTTCTGCTTATTCATTCAGAGACGAGCAGAAATGAGTACTGGTAGCAATTAAGGCAAGAAGTCCAAGGTCACCAGAATCAAAAATCATTTGCTATGCATGCTGGATATAAGAAGCTTATTGTTGACCTGATCAGAGAGTTTCATGGGAATGGGAGAGACAGAAGCCAGATTCAATAGGTTGAGAAGAAAATGGGGAATTTGACAAAGTGAAGACAAAATGTACAGGCTGTGTTTTGGGGGAAACAGTGCAGAAAAGAAGGAAGGATATAGGGAAGAAATCTGAAGGTGATCTTCAGTTAAAGGAATGGTTTTGGGTTTTCATTTGATCTTTCTTTTTATTCCGAAGATATGTTTTTGTTTTGTTTTGGGGATGAGGAAAGGAAGTCTTGAAGATGGAAAGGGAGAGAAAAACAGATGAAAGGGATGACTGAGTGATCTGTGAAAGTAGTTGTGAGAGTGTCAGATAGTGCAAAGTAAAAGACTTGGCTTTGGAATGAAGCAGCATGAAGGAACAAATAAAGCCGGAATGAATACTAAATAAGGAGTGAAGAAGTGAATTCAGTGAATTCCACTAAATTTTTCCTAGGAAGATGGCAATGAGTAATCAGCTGGGAGTGAAGAGGACAGGAGGAAATCAGAAAGGCCTAGGAACTTGAGAATCCTAGCATCAATAAATCCTAGCATAAGTAGGAATGAAAAAAGGACTGCTGAGCCCTTCTAAAAGCCCAGCTAAAAGCGAAACCCTAAAACATTAGTGCCACCTATCAACACAGTATTTTCTACAACCAAATTGATTGATCACTGCAAATACAAAGGAAACTAAGACACATTTCCTACAGTTAGGTTGCTCAGTTGCAGGAAACCTGTAAATAAACAACTGCAGTTCAATGTTATAAGTCCTTTAGAAGAGGGGCAAAGTGCTGTGTATGTGACAACTAACTTTGGATGTTAGAAAAGGCTTCACAGAGGACATGACATTTTACTTAGGATTTGAAGGAGGAAGTTTTATAAGGGAACAAGGAAAGGAGGATTTCTAATACAAATACAGCATAGAGAAATCAGAATTATAAGAGGAGTTGGAAATTTCAGACTATGGTGTAAATTTGATTTACAATCAAATTTGATTATAGATTCTAGAATGGGGTGAGCAGAGGGGAAGGTTGGAGAGTACTCCTTTATAAAGGTAAAACTAGAGATTGCAATAAACTATTTCTAAAGACCCTTACAGTTTTTCTTCAGAGATTTTGTGCTTTTAGTTACGTAGGAGAGCCATAGGAAAGAAGGACTCTCTGCTATCATGAAATAGTTTATTTTTTTAGTCCAACAGTAGAACGTGTTCAAAGCTGACAGGTAGAAAAGAGACACTCTACCATCATGTTGCACATGGTTAATTAACTCTTCCGGATTGCATATCAATACCTAGATAGATACAGATAGCGGATAGCTGATAGATAGATGAGAGATAGATAGGGAGATAGATATTTCACAGATACGTTTCCTGAAACTTCTGTCATTTCTTGGTTTCCTCTTTGGAAATCATAGTTAAGACCATATTGTAGAGTCATTAGTCGAAAAGAAAAAGAAAATGTTTCCTTTGGCTACAAATGGGAAGATATTTTTGTTGATCCAGAAGAGACTCATTTGCGAAAATTGGCACACCAGATGGCAGCAAGTGGTCTGTACAACAATCTGTTATAGTTTGATAATCACAATGCACTAAGTGATGCTCCTCCATAGTGCATCACTGGAGTGATAGAATGAAACGGAACTAAGAACACCATGGCTAAAAAGAATGCAGTGGACTTCAGCCCTGTAGATCTAGAGATATAAAATAATAAAGGAAAGATCACTGAGCCACTTTTATTAATCCATCAGGGTCTAATTAAGAGTCTTCACTCTCTGGAAATTGCACTGTAATCCTAATCTGACCAACCTCTTCTGTAATATCAGATAATTTTATTCTACTCTATTCAGAAAAAAGTACTTTACCATCTCTACATGTTTTCATTTCTTTTACTTCAGAAATGTTAACAAATTTCCTAAATCACCAGTCGGATTTACAAAGGTGAAACTAGCTAATCTCAGGTCCCCTTATATTTTCTTAGAAATCTTAGTTTGAATTTTCACATCAAATATTTCCCTTGCTGAATGCAGAATTCATTTTAATAGTCTACCAGTTACTATTGCTGTGTGAAAAATTCCAAAACTTAGCAGCTTAAAACAACAATTTTTACTTAAATCAACAAAGATTCTGTGAGTCAGAAATTTGGGAAAGATACAGTGTGGCTGGCTTTTCTCTGCTCCGTGATATCAGGGGCATCAGCTGAATTACTATGTATGACTAGAGAGTCAGGGGCAGGAGTCATTTAGTGGTATCTTCACTCAAATATCTGAGTCTTGGGGTGGGGTAATTGACAGGAGCACCTACACACAGCCTCTCCTTTTGGCATGGGCTTCCTCACAACAAGGCAATCTCAGTGTACTCAGAGCTCTTACATGCGGGCATGACCAAAGCTCCGATACCTTTTATGATCTGGCTTCATAAATCACGCAGCATCACTTCCACTGAATTTTATCAGTTGTGAATGAGTAACTAAGGCCAGTCCTACTTCTCCATGAAACGAATGTCAAGGAATTTGCAGATATCTTTTAAAATCACCACAAACAACAAGTAAAGAATTAAGCCCATTTCCCCGTTTTTGTTCAATGGGAATAAAGTTTCAGTTATGCCAGATGAATAAATTCTAGAGACCTGCTGTACAACATTGTGACTGTAGTTAACAATATGGTATACATTGCAAAGTTTGTTAAGAGGGTAGATCTCATGTTAAGTGTTTTTGCCACAATAACAAAACAAAACAAAAACCAAAGTATGCAAGGAAACTTTGGGAGGTGTTGGTTATGTCCATTACCTTGATGGTGGTAACAGTAATACAGGTGTTTGCATATGTCCAAACTCATCAAATTGTATATATTAAACATATGCAGTTCTTCCTATATCACTTATACCTCAATAAACTTTTTTAAAAAACAGAAAAAGAATCCATAATTTAAATCAGACCATTCAAAGTAGGGGAAAATATCCACTGTACAAAGAGCCTTTTAAACTTTTTAAAGACATTTTAATGTGAGCATTATATATCAAATTCTTACTTATTCTGAAAGAACAGGTAGTGGTGCTCTGATTTTAACTGGGTGTCAATTAAACATTCTCAGAGAATTCAAGCCTAACAAGATACATTCAACAAGATATACAATCTGAAATCTCCTAATGTAGTTATTGAAATATATTCTAAGGACAATGTCCATAATGTCATTTAGAGTCATTTATATAAAAGTTCATGGTAGGAATTCCTTTAAGAACTCAGTGTCAAAGGGCTTCCCTGGTGGCGCAGTAGTTAAGAATCCGCCTGCCAATATAGGGGGCACAGGTTCAAGCCCTAGTCCAGGGAAGATCCCACATGCCACGGAGCAACTAAGCCCGTGGGCCACAACAACTGAGCCTGCGCTCTAGAGCCCGTGAGCCACAACTACTGAGCCCGCGCACCTAGAGCCCGTGCTCCGCAACAAGAGAAGCCACCACAATAAGCCTGCGCACCACAATGAAGAGTAGCCCCCGCTCACCTCAACTAGAGAAAAGCCCACGCGCAGCAACAAAGACCCAGTGCAGCCAAAAGTAAAATAAATAAAATAAATAAATTAAAAAAAAAAAAGCCATTCACTTTATAAAAAAAAAAAAGAATTCAGTATCAAAGAAAGTTTGTTTGCATTTTAGAATCAGTAAACTTCCTCCTTTTGATAAGAGTGGTATAACTGCTTTGCACTGACCACTTGGAAGCTCAGAGCCAAATCTCCAATACAAGATTTATGTTAACACATACAATTGAACATATGAACTTCCTTCATTATACCTTTTTCTGATTTTCATCTATTCCTATTTTATCAACCTTACCGTTATATTGCAAGATATCTCAAACCCTTTTAGAAAAGAAAAAGGGTAAAATAAAATGGAAATAAGTAAATACTGCTTAACATTAAGGTTATTCTAAACATAATGTAATCTTTCTTCAATAATTTAAAACATTTTACAGCTTATAATCTCTTGGGATCTGTGTGATGAACATCTATTTTCTTTTAAAGTAGATTTTAAAGTTAGAAGGGATTAGGTTAAATCTAAATTAACCCGTGGCATACTTTGGAAGATACTTCATTTTGAAGCTTCTTTAAATCCACTATGTATGTTCCATCTGTTTTTGTCATAAAGACCATTAGAAAGCTAGAAAGTTGAGTTTTAGTAACCACTATTCTCCACCATTTGGCAAGAAACTTACCAATTTACTTCTCTGGACCTTAGTTCTTTCATCTGTGAAGGTATAAAGTGGAGGAGAAAATTAGGAATTTTTGACCTTTCAAATCTTTTGGATTTCAGGTAAGTAAAATTTGGATATCAGGGAGGAAGGAAGACATTTATTTTTCATGTGTAAGAATTTTTTATCCATATGTTTTGACCCCACAAACATATTAATACTCTGAGGAAATAAAATAGGGTTAGTCTTTCAAACGATAAAGAAATATCATTATTAAACATACACTTTGTGCATTATAATTTTTGGAATCCAAATTAGTTATTACTAGTGCTTAGTAGAAAATGTAAGATTTTCATTTTCTTATCATTTGAGGTTATACTGTATGTAGACATAGCAAAAATTATAATAAACTTACCTTTTATTACAATTAACCAATGAGATTAAAAACCTCAAAGTGAATATAAAAACTTTCAGTATTTTAAAATAAGTGTTGGAATTCCCTTATCATCAAACCAAGTTAACTGATAAAGTTTTATAATCTTTATGAGTCATTCAGCAATATGAAATGTATAAATATTTATATTTTTTGCTTTATGTGTGTACTACAGGTATATGTATATCTTTCCACCTTTATTCTCCTAGAGATACAGTAGAATAGGAATAGTGATGTTTTTACTTTAGGCAAAGCGCTTTTCTAACTGTTGTACATATATTAACTCATTTAATCTTTTGGGAAATGACTTAGCATTTATATACTTTAGTACCCTAATAGGGAAGCGGGATTCAGTAATTCCTGAGTTTTGTTACTCTAATACTTAGTATAAGTACTTATAAGTATACTTACAAAAAATTACAATTATTTATGCATTTTCCATCCTTCCAGCAGATTCAGAAACAAATGGGTTTTATGATTTGTATTTGTACATAGGACACTGGTCCAAATAAAGCAAGCAATGAGTGAAGAATCTTTGTTTTCTCTACTAAAAGATCCAAAATTTTTTCTATGCTGGTTTCAGCAGACTTACAAAGATTTCTGAAATCATTTGTGTTGAAAAGTTTTCCAAAAGACTTCGAATCATCTTTCAGATCTCTTGTTCCTTGTTCTCTCGATCCTTAAGTGTTGCACTGTGAAATAGACTGGACACAATGAGCACTCTATGAACTGAAGACCCATTTCTTCTTTGAAGCACTGAACAAACATTAATCCAGCAGTTCTGATTCAACCAGTCATAAAATCAATACCAGAACTTTGGGAAACTCCCAAGAATGGTAAACCTTGCATATTTGCTGTCAGAGGAAGTCTTTCATTACTACCGAATATGTTTGTGGTCTATGATGAAATGCAGCAATGAAGAGCACAGGTTCTAATTAGACATAGAGAGGCCTGGTGTGAATCCTGTCTCTGCCATTAGACAGAGTGGGTGGCCATGGTCCTGCCATTTAACCTCTGCCATCTCAGTTCTTCACAGTGAAACTGGAAGAATTAATTCTGCTTCATAGACTGGTTGTGAGGACCAAATGAGGAAATATGAAAATGCTTAGAATGAAGCCTGGCTTATAGGATTGTGTTCCATAAAGAATTTCCATGCATATTGATGAATATAGCTTAAAGCTGTTATATTGTTTTCTGCTCTCCTCCATATCTCATGGAAGAAAAATATGCATGGTATTGCACAATAAAATATCATTTAATGACTCCAGTTGAATGAGATTGACAATATATGTCACTCAATTTATAAGGACTTTAAAAGTCTTAAAGAAAAAAGGGACTTCCCTGGTGGCACAGTGGTTAAGAATCCGCCTGCCAATGTAGGGGACACGGGTTCGATCCCTGGTCCGGGAAGATCCCACATGCCGTGGAGCAACTAAGCCCGTGCACTACAACTACTGAGCCTGCAAGCCACAACTACTGAAGCCCGCGCACCTAGAGCCCGTGCTCCGCAACAAGAAACACCACCGCAATGAGAAGCCCACGCACCGCAATGAAGAGTAGCCCCCGCTCGCCGCAACTAGAGAAAGCCCGCATGCAGCAACGAAGACCCAACACAGCCAAAAAAAAAAAAAAAAGTCTTAAAAAAGAAATATCACAACAACCTTCACTCTCAGCTCAATCTCCTTTTTTCTTAAATCATCTTATAGATGATATCTTTGAAATCTGGTGGCGCTTTAGTGCATCCCATTTGCTAAATAAGAAATATATAGCTGCGGACTTCCCTGGTGGCACAGTGGTTAAGAATCCACCTGCCAATGCAGGGACACAGGTTCGAGCCCTGGTCTGGGAAGATCCCACATGCCGCGGAGCAACAAAGTCCATGCACCACAACTACTGAGCCTGCGCTCTAGGGCCCGCGAGCCACAACTACTGAAGCCAGCGTGCCTAGAACCCGTGCTCCATCCGCAACAAGAGAACCAACCGCAATGAGAAGCCCGCACACGACAAGGAAGAGTAGCCCCCGCTCGCTGCAACTAGAGAAAGCCCGTGCACAGCAATGAAGGCCCAATACAGCCAAAAGTAAACAAATAAATTAATTTTAAAAAATTGCAAAAAAGAAATATATAGCTGCTAAACCATTGCCCACTCAAAAATTCCAGCCGCATCCTATAAATTCCTGGGGCCTTGACAGTTTTGGCTGCAGTAATCAGTTAATCCTTGAAATTTTGAAGCAAGCTCGGCTGACCTCCAGGGTAAGAATTGACTAATTCCTATGATTTTAGGACCAATATGAAAAGGTCTCAGTACAAAAGATTACCTGCTCTACTCCTACTGAGTATAGATGTCTGAAATTTCTTTAACAAGAAACAAAATTATCCCTTCTGTAATTAGCGATAAAGGTCAAATACCTTGAAAGAGCTAATATTTATTGAGAACCTACTATGTGGCAAAGACTTTTGTGCTTTCCATATTTTAACTCATTTAAAACAAGAGCACAAACCTTTGACATAGAAACTACTATCTTCTCATTTTACACGCAAGGGAACAGGCATAGATGGCACAAGTTACAGGCACACTGTAAGTGGTGGATCTGGGATTTGCATCCAGACAGTCTAGTTTTCAAACCTCTACTTTTAATTACTTTGCAAAATAAGGAGCAAAGATTAACAGAGAGTTGTTTCTGGGGTTTTATTGATGGATAGGAAGAAATATACTGGAGACAGAGGGAGAAGACACAAATTTCTGAAACCAATTATAGCGAATGCTGTGGAAGGGAGAAAATGACACAGTAAAAAAGGCTAGAGGTACCAAGTAAATACCTCAGTGACTTCATAGTTTTGTCAAGGAGATATCCGGATTTTCTTGGAGTCATTCTGGTAGACTTCTTTCATTTCCTAGGAACTTATTCATGAAAGCAGAATGTCTGAAACAACCACCTAGGATCTTTCTTCAGGATTTCTTCCGCATCAGCACTGAGCTAGAGCTATACTTAAAACTGCATTTTAGGCTAACTAATAGCATCATTTACTGATAATTTATTAGTCTGTAACATAATCCATTTTAGAAAGTGCTAAATAAATAAGTATAATACTTTTTTTATAAATTTTCTATATCTCTGTGAAAGACTGTAGTTAGAGCTAATGAACATTTATTATACCCTGACATCTTCACACATGTAAATTTTAAGTGCTATGCAAATATCCTATTTTTTTCTAAGGTAAATGCCAGGTTGTTGACAAATGCTTCATTAGAAATAAGCTATGCATAGAAGTAATTAATATTCTATTTTCATTTTGACAGACAAGAGCTATTCAAAGATGGATTCTAATGAGCAGCATAGCTTTCCTAAGTGGTTTACAAATCTTGGAGCTGAGTAAATCAGCATCAGAAACTTGCCAGGCTACATATTCTACGACCCAAGAACCTCCTTCAGAAAATGGAGTGAAAGATCATTGGGCAGGAGACCAGGAGTTAACTACAAGATTGGCAAGTGTTCAGTCCTAGTAAAAATCAACACAGGTCATGTTGGTCTTGAACTCTGATATGAGCCAATGTTGAAAAAGTTTTATTTTTACTTTTCATTCATAATATTTTCTATAACCAGATGAGGTGGCCAGAAATATAAAGATACAGAATTAACTGTCCCACCAAATTTGCTAATTTTAGGTTCACTTATCAGTGATTTGTCCATTGAGCAGAGAAGGATGAATGTAATGTCAAGTCCATGGACTGCATGTTTATATTGATCAACTTTCTTACTTCCCAGATTTACATTGTGCGGCTACTGATTGGTGAATGGCCTTGGGATTTGGGGATGGGGAAAAGTATGGCAGTTGAAAGATCAGTTAGGAGACTTCTGATGTAGTAAAAGTGAGAGATGATGTTGACTTCACCAGAGCAGTAGAAATGTTGAGAAGTAATCAGATTTGGGAAGTCATTTGAGACAGCACCAATACAACTTCTTGATGGATTATGTATGGGGTGTTAGAGAAACTGCATCATACAGCATTAGCACCTACTCTAGGCCATCAAGTACCCACTGAGTTGGTCACTGAGCTACTTTGAGCAAGATAAAACAAACAAACAAAAAAACAAAACAAAAAACAAACTTGACTTCTAGCAAGAAAAAGTGCATAGCCATGGATATAATAGAGGAATGCAGTGGTGTGAGTTTTCACTTTGTTTTACATTGCTGAGAGTAAAGAAAAATTAAGTTTAGAGATTTCTATATGAGCTGATTGTAGGCTAATCTGTTTAAGAGATAGTTTTCAAACTCTTCTAAAATGAAATTTACTGGAAGTTTTCATCTGCTTCACTCCTATGGTATTAAATGAAAGTGCAAAACTCAGAACATATGTGGGAACATATTGGATTTTCAATGTCTAATTCTTCACTGGTTTCATCATAAAATCTAATCTCTAGATTCTTGGCCAATTAAAATGTTGTATCTTCATTTTCTCTTGAGCTTTTTGCTCTAATAGTTGAATTCCTATGATTTTTGTTTGTTTGTTTTTTTTGGTACACAAAGCACACAACTGTTAGAAATGGATTTTAAAACTGGTCATTTTCAGTGAAGCATTTGACTTACATCAGGATGTGAGAAGGTCACAGCTTGTCAAACATGCCAATTACTGTTAATATTTTATTGATTTTAGTGAAAGTCATTTTCAGCTGTGCTAAGCATATATCTTATCGTGTTTCCTCAATCCAGATTGAGAGTAGGTTACAATCATCCTGGTCCCCAACAGAATTGCTTTCACTTAATTGTACTTCGGTGTATAGCCATTAATCCATATTGAAGGTAATTATAAGAAACAGTCTCTGAAATTCATAGTTATATATATTTCCATGATTTATAAAGGAGTTAGTTTATTACATCGCAAGCATTCCTTTTTGTGATATACTTCCAAGGAGATATTCCTATCTGATCAGAATATTAAAATTAGCTGCTAATTGTACTTTTGCAAAATAAATTACTTTTGTCTTATAATTGCTATGAATCCTCTGATTCAATTTTCCTCTTTGCATAAACTGTCAAAAAAATTCCAAGACATTTTGGGTTACATAGAAAATACTTAAATAGTCAGTTACAGTGTGCACATTAACATTTTTCCTGTGTTTTTTATTTTTGCCCCAGGTTTTATAGATTCCCTGTTATATTTATTTTATGTAACTTTTTAAACTTCTGGAAAAAAGTCAAGATTGGACAAACTACTTGACCTCTTTGGATCTCAGTTTTCTGATTCTAAAACTTGAAAGTAGGATTACAAAACTTCCAAGATTCTTTCCTACTATAACTGTGAATATTCAGATAGATGAAATAAGTACTTCAGCTTCAGTAATAGGGGAAAGATTTTAGTACTTCTCAAATCTCTATATAAAAGCAGCTGCATACTCTGCCTACATAAAAAGCCAACTTTGCCTTCAGGAAATCCAATTCCTACCCTATCCTGTTATGTTGCAAAGTCACACGCATTAGAACTGTACTCTTCAAGCAACATCTCTGATTTCTTGGAACTTATGAGGTTATTTTAGGTGACTATAGCTCTCCAGCAGTTTGTAACCTACACCTACGTGGTTCAGTTTATAACTGAACCTAAAAAAGTGTATAAAGAAAATCATGTTTTGGCATCGGTCATACATTTCAGGGGAGTATTTTATTTTGGCCTGAACTATTGCCAGTTGCCTCTGTTCTCTATGTTGTGAATCCAGAAAATCATAAAGTAAAACTGTTCCCCAGACCAGATACAGGCTCTCATCATGCCAAACTACTACAAACACAAAAACAAACAAACAGGAGATGCTAACGAGCAAAAATTTGAAGGAAATACCACTCTGTAAATCAACAAAGAGCTATGAAGTAGTGCAGTATTTTTAAAGCTGCTTTATGCTGTGCCTATTCAAGAGCTTGAACCGTGGCCGGCTCCAAGCACTGACTATGTTTCACTGTTACATGTCTTCCACTTGCGGTTTCTTAAGTGATTTGCAGACTGAAGGCTGTCAGGGATGATTGCTTTTGAGTCTCCCATAGTACTGCAGTCAGAATGGGAACTGAGAAACTGCAGGCCAACTGCCTCAAGGAGTGCATCTTCCACACTGTGGTCTTTTCTGGCGACTAATTATTGTTTTAGATATCTCTAGGCCTTTTCTCTGCACCTTGTGTGAACAGAAAAGTAGCAAACTGAAAAGAACACAGATGCCTCAACATTGACTCTACACTAACTTCTTTTAATCACCCTCTTTTATTTAGATTCCCGCATAGAAACTAATATAGGAGATTGTCCACATTTTATAAGGCCTGCAAATGTGAGCAGACTGCGTGCGGGCACACATGCAAATGTGCACTTGTGTGTATAAAAAGCTTATTAATCTTGACTTCCAGAACTGCTCCTATTTTCAAATACAGTTTTCCATCAATCCTAAATGAGAATCCTAGAGGAAAGAAAACCTTAGGAAAAACTTAGGCTCAAATAAACTAAATTCAGGAAGGTTGTTTTCAATCATCTCCATCTGAAACTTCAGAGTTTCTAACACATAGAATGTTCTACAGTTTAGAAGAGTGATATTCTACATCACTAATAAATATGTAATTAACAAAGTATAAGATTAAGAATTGAGCAAATCATTATTATTGTAAATAACACAGGGTTCTTAAAAAATCTGAACTTTCGTTAAGCTTATAAAATGTTTCCAAAGAACTCTGCTTGGAAACCTGCATCACTCTTATTTCCTAACTCTGAGATAATTTGGAGATAAAAGATAAATTATTTTAAATTGCATGCCGCATAGTTTTCTCACCCAAAATGACTCAAAGATTTCTATCTTTTTCAACTTTTCCTCTAACTGAAGAATTAAAATTTTAGGATTTATATTTTAAATTCACCAACAATTTTTTAAAAATTTACCTTAGCAATCAAATACCTGTCTTGAATGTTGAATCATGATCATCAGGGAGGTTTTATTTTTTTAAATACAGATTCATAAAACTAACTCCATAAACTGATTCAGTAGGTCTGAGAAGTGTATAGAAATCTGCTTTGTTTTGTTCTGCTTTTTGCTCTGTTAGTTATATATTTCATAATATATTATTTTAATTATATAGTTAGTTAATATATAATATGTTATATATGAATTTTATACATGATATAATACGTTAATATCAGAAACAGTAACCCTTAAGACAAAGAGCACCAAAGGAGATAAGATATTCACAATGATATAATAATGACAAAGGGTCATTCATATCAAAACCTAACAATCATAAATGTGTGTGTACCTAATAAGAGAGTTTCAAGGTACATGAAGTAAAAATGGACAGAATTAAAAACAGAAATAGATAAAGCTACATAGTTGGCGGTTTTAACACCCCTCTGTCACCAACTGATAGAACCAATTTTAAAAATCAGCAGAGACGTAGAAGTTCTGAACAACACTGTCAACCATCTTAATCTAATTGACTTTAATAAAACATTACAACCAACAACTGCAGAATACATTTTCTTTTTAAGTTCACATAGTATGTTAAACAAGATAGAAAATTTTCTGGGGCAAAAACAAGTGTCAATAAACTTAAAAGAACTGAAATCACACAGCATGTACTCTCAGACCAAAATAGAATCAAATTAGGAATAAATAACAATAAGACATCTAGAAAAAAACTAAAGTTTGAAAGGAAAACAATATAACCTTCATATTAAATATTAATGTTTATTTAATTAATATTAAGATTTAAGGGTAGAGCTAGAGAAAGTACTTACAAAGAAATGTAGTTTTTAATGCTTATAATAGAAAAATAAAAGGTGCAAAATCAATGAGCTTAAGTTCCACCTTAAAAAGCTGGAAAAAGAAGTGCAAAGAAAACCCAAAGTAAGCAGAAAACGATGAACCAGAAAATAGGCAAACAATAGAGAAAATTAGCATAGTCAAAACTTTGTTATTTGAAAATATCAACAAAATTGATAACCCCCTCCACCCCCGGTATAATTAAGGAAAAAGAAAAAAGACAAAACACAAATCATGTTTATGCATGATTGGGGATCACATAGGTTTCCATCATAACTAATCAACATAACTTTGCTAAGATAAAGTGTCCATCTTATTTGGACTTGTCCATCATATTTTCACATTCACTTTTCAATAAGAAGCATTCTGGATGTAACTTGAAGTAAAAAATTTCCTTATAAGCCTCAAACTTTTGAAATTCAATCAGTCAGTTGAAATATAGTCATATTTATGTTTGGATGAGAGATCTGCTCCAATAATCAACTGACTATGAAAGCTGTTAATTTTATGTATAAAACAATAGTTAAATTGTGAAATAGATTGACAGTTAATACAAATATTGAATTCACTAGCTAGACAACTTTAAAAATTATTATATTCTTTTGAGCCCAAAAATATGTATGAAAATTTAAATAATGCAAAGCAGAAAAATGAAGATTACATTATATCTAATGTTAATATTTGTAAACTTGTTTGTTGTGCTAGTATTTTTAACACAAAATAACATAACTGAATTTGATATTTAGTTGTTTAATTCAATTTATGTTCTAAGAACTTCAAGAAAAATTCCTATTAGAGAATTATTCACATCTTTTGAGGAAAAATTCAGAGTGGACTACCTGCTTGCCCCCTCAAAATTTTCTCAAAGGAAAAAATCCTCTACGATCATGCACTGGTGTAACCATAATAAATCCCTTAAATCATACAAAGTAAAGAATAAAGGGGGTATGAATATGAGAGAAAAATGAGACATTCCAAATATTCTCATTTAAACTTCAAAATAACAGACTTCATCATAATGCTTTTTCAAAAAAGCATTCTTGAAAATTTCGAGTATAGGAAATCTCACTCAACTTTTTACAAAAGGTTTTAGGAAATTGTTATAGATTGTCTCTTATTTTCAGTAGATGAAGACAAAAATTTGTATGACCTGCTGAAGTTATAAATTCTCCTAGAAATGCTATGTTACTTGACAGATGGAGCTGGATCAGGGTAGCCTCCTGCATTCCTCAAACTAGCAGCTCATAAAACTTACAGCATAGAAAAGGGAAGAGAAACAGGGAGAGAGAGAGGGATGAGGTGGGCGAGAGAGGAAAGAGGGGCAGGAAGAGGAGGAGGACAAGGAGGAGAGGAGAGAGAAGAGAGGAGAAAGGATCTAAGCTGCATATGACCAGGTTCTTCTCCTAAACCCCCTCCACTCCTAAGGAATGGAAGCTTTTAAAAGGACAGACACAGGCCAGGGGTGTTACAATATTTGATGTCTTTCTCTATGGAAGGAAACACCACATATGGAAAAGAAGCTTTCCTCCCAAGTGGCCCTCAGACCTTCTTTGTGCCAGGGCCTGATCTGGATGTGGAGGCTGTGGAGAAGAATCAAGTGAGGTCCCTGCTCAGGAGGAGCACACAATGTAGTAAAGAAGGCAGACCTCTCAACAGCCATCTGCACCCTCTGGCTTGGCTCCCTCACTTCCTGCTCCATCCTCCCCTCATTGCAAAGTGGCTCTGCTCCAACCACATCATTAAAATAACTCTCACGGATACACGTTAGACAAATCTAATAAGTTTGGTCTGTCCTCTTGGTCCTCCTCTCCTGGTTCTGTGAAGCCACATGTTCCTGAATTTTCTTCTATTTCTTAGGCCATTCCTTGCTTGTGTACTTAGTGGGATCGTCCTTCTCACTTTCTCATGCTAAGTGTTGGTGATTCTCAGGGCTCTCCCCTTCACTCTCTTGCTAGGCGGTATCGTCAGCTCCTAAATTTCACCACATTATTTCCGTATGTAACCCAGTATGAGAGAATTATTCCAAGACCAAGAATGGAGGGATAATGTAAATAGACTGGATTAGATTCCTAAGTTAAACATTTACTGACACCTCAAAATACGTGCACTCATTCAGACGTCACTTATACTTGCTCAGACATTAGCCGTTCTCATTTATTTTCAAGCATCACTCCGATTTTAGTCAGTATTGACCTAGTATTGAAATTTAAAAAATCAGGCTCCTGTCACCTACGTGGATATAGAAGACCTCAGTAAGAGTTCTAGTTTTGTTTTTATATGTTAATTAATTTATTAATGAACAGCAAATTAATTATGGCAACAACTCTTTAAAAAGTTTGGGAAACTATGAGGTTTGTGTGATTGCCTGTGTGTTTTCCATTCATTTGCAGAATACATTTTATGTGCATGTTAGGTCTTCAGTTTCTAGTCTTTGATTAATCAGAGATGGAGCAACAAGGTTTCATGAACTTCATCCCAGGGTAACTTCAGAAGAGTTAAGTGTGGAGTCAGGCAGGCACAAGCTCTAAGTTCACAGTTCAACCAGGTCTGCATATCAATTGAACTTAACAAAAAAGTTTACTGTTTATGACGAAGAGAGTGAGGTGGCTTCTACTAATGGGTCCTACAGATCGGCTAGGCATACATTATATCCTGGGGGCTTTTAGCTGCAAGTACATGGGGAGAGGAAGATGAAGGAAGAATGTATCACAGAAGATTACAAGGAAAGAAGAGTGAGGGGATGGGATCAAGGAGAAGACTCAGACTCTTAGTTGAAGGACTTACCCCACTGTCTGTTTTCAGGGAAGCCTGAAGAAGGGAGAAAGGGATGGGTCAGAAATTCTGGACAGGTCCTTCAAAATCTTCAAGTTTGTATTCTCATTTCGCATATGGGGATACCAATGCCTGGAAAGGGGTAGGAAACTTCCTGATTTCAGATAGTTTGAAAAAACAAATAAAATAAAATTTTAAGGTAATCATGTTTTCTTTCCTGATTTTGATGTTTTGTTTTTTGCTTTTAGTTTGTTTTACTTTTTATTGACATAGAGTTGACATACAATATTGTCAGTTGCAAGTGTATAACACAATGATTGGACATTTATATGCATTATGAATTAATCCTCTCAATAATTCTAGTAATCATCTGTCACTAAGCACAGTTATTTCAATATTATTGACAATATTCCCTATGCTATACATCACGTCCTTGTGAATTATTTGTTTTATAACTGGAAGTTTGTACTTTTTAATCCCCTTCACCTATTTCTCCCAACTCCTCACATGCTCCCCTCTGGCAACCACCAATTTGTTCTCTGTATCTATGAGTCAGTTTCTGCTTTGTTTTCTTTATTGTTTTGGGTTTTTTTCAGATTACATGTATAAACAAAATCATACAGTATTTGTCTTTCTCTGTCTGACTTATTTCACTTAGTATACATAAACACCTTACGGGTCTATCCATGTTGTTGTAAATGGCACAATTTCATTCACTTTGTGGCTATTATTCTATTGTATATATATATATATGTATATGTATATATATATACACATATATATGTATGTATATATATGTACCACATCTGCTTTATCCATTTATCTATCAATCTAGCACTTACGTTACTTCCATATCTTTGCTATTGTAAATAATGCTGCAATGAACATAGGGGTACATATATCTGTTTGAATTAATATTTTATTTTTCCTCTGGATAAATACCCAGAAGTAAAATTACTGGATCATATGGTAGTCCTGTTTTTAATTTTTTGAGGAATTTTCACACTGCTTTTCATAGTGGCTGTACAAATTTATATTCCCACCAACAGTGCACAAGCATTCCCTTTTCTCCACATCCTTGCCAGTACTTGTTTTTTGTCATCTTTTTGATAATAGCCATTCTGACAAGTGTGAGGTGATAACTTATTGTGTTTTTGATTTGCTTTTCTCAGATGATTAGTGATGTTGAACATCTTTTCATGTGTCTGTTGGCCATCTGTATGTCTTCCTTGGAAAAATGTCCATTAAGGTCCTCTGCCCATTTTTTACAAACTGTTTTTATTTTTTAGTATTGAGTTGTATGAGTTCTTTACATATTTTGGAAATTAACCCTTATCGGATATATCATTTGCAAATATCTTCTCTCATTCAGTAGGTTGCCTTTTCATTTTGTTGACGGTTTGCCTTTACTGTACAAAAGCTTTTTAGTTTGATGTCATACCATTGGTTTATTTTTGGCTTTGTTGCCCTTGCCTGAGGAGACAGATCTAAAAAAAAAAAAAAAGCTAAGATGGATGTCAAAAAGCAAACTGTGGGTGACCTTCAAGATGGTGGAGGAGTAAGATGTGGAGATCACCTTCCTCCCCACAAATACATCAGAAATACATCCACATGTGGAACAACTCCTACAGAACACCTACTGAAGGCTGGCAGAAGACCTCAGACTTCCCAAAAGGCAAGAAACTCCCCATGTACCTGGGTAGGGCAAAAGGAAAAAGAAATAACAGAGACAAAAGAATAGGGACGGGACCTGAACCAGTAGGAGGGAGCTGTGAAGGAGGAAAAGTTTCCACACACTAGGAAGGCCCTTCACTGGTGGAGACAGGGGTGGCGGGGAGAGGGAAGCTTCGGAGCCATGGAAGAGAGCTCAGCAACGGGTGCAGGGGGCAAAGCAGAGAGATGCCCGCACAGAGGGTCGGTGCCGACCAGCACTCACCAGCCCGAGAGGCTTGTCTGCTCACCCACCGGGGCAGGCGGGGGCTGGAAGCTGAGGCTCGGGCTTCAGTGGTCGGATCCCAGGGAGAGGACTGGGGTTGGTGGCGTGAACACAGCCTGAAGGGGTTAGTGCGCCACAGCTAGCCGGAAGGGAGTCCGGGAAAAAGTCTGGACCTAAGACTGAGTCTCTTACCTAAGAGGCAAGAGACCATCGTTTTGGGAGTGCACGAGGAGAGGGGATTCAGAGCACCGCCTAAACGGGCTCCAGAGACAAACGCGAGCCGCGGCTATCAGCGCAGACACGAGAGACGGGCATGCGATGCTAAGGCTGCTGCTGCAGACACCAAGAAGCCTGTGTGCGAGCACAGGTCACTCTCCACACAGCCCCTCCTGGGAGCCTGTGCAGCCCACCACTGCCAGGGTCTCATGATCTAGGGACAACTTCCCTGGGAGAACGCACAGCGCACCTCAGGCTGTTGCAACGTCACACTGGCCCCTGCTGCCGCAGGCTCGCCCCGCATCCGGACCCTTCCCTCCCCCCGGCCTGAGTGAACCAGAGCCCCCGAATCAGCTGCTACTTTAACCCTGTCCTGTCTGAGTGAAGAACAGATGCCCACAGGCGAACTATGTACAAAGGCGGGGCCAAATCCAAAGCTGAACCCCAGGAGCTGTACGAACAAAGAAGAGAAAGGGAAATTTCTCCCAGCAGCCTCAGGAGCAGCAGATTAAATCTCCGCAATCAACTTGAAGTACCCTGCATCTCTGGAATACTTGAATAGGCAACAAATCATCCCAAACTTGAGGCGGTGGACTTTGTGTGATTTTGTCTGCATAGCTTTGCTTTTACCATTTGTCCTAGGGTTCTGTCTGTTGGTTTCTTCTTTTTTTTAAGTATAGTTTTTGCTGCTTGTAATCATTGGTGGATTTGTTTTGGGGTTTGGTTACTCCCTTCTTTCTTTCTTTCTTTTTTTTAAATTACTTTTTAATTTGTTTAATATTTACTAATTTTTTTTATTTTATATTTTTAATAACCTTATTTTATTGTATTTTTTTCTTTCTTTCTTTTTTTCTCCCTTTTCTTCTGAGCTGTGTGGCTGACAGAGTCTTGGTGCTCTGGCCAGGTGTCAGGCTTGTGCACCAAGGTGGGAGAGCCAAATTCAGGATATTGGTCCACCAGAGACCTCCCAGCTCCACATAACATCAAATGGCGAAAGCTCTCCCGGAGATCTCCATCTCAAAGCTAAGACCCAGCTCCACTCAACAACCAGCAAGCTACAGTGCTGGACACCCTATGCCAAACAACTAGCAAGACAGGAACATAATGCCACCCATTAGCAGAGATGCTGCTTAAAATCATAATAAGGTCACAGACACCCCAAAACACACCACCAGACATGGTCCTTCCACCAGAAAGACAAGATCCAGGCTCACCCACCAGAACACAGGCACCAGTCCCCTCCACCAGGAAGCCTACACAACCCACTGAACCAACCTTAGCCACTGGAGGCAGACAACAAATACAATGGGAAGTACAAACCTACAGCCTGTGAAAAGCAGACCCCAAACACAGTAAGTTAAGCAAAATGAGAAGACAGAGAAACACACAGCAGATGAAGGAGCAAGGCAAAACCCCACCATACCTAACAAATGAAGAGGAAATAGGCAGTCTACCTGAAAAAGAATTCAGAATAATGATAGTAAAGATGATCCAAAATCTTGGAAATAGAATGGAGAAAACACAAGAAACATTTAATAAGGACCTAGAAGAACTAAAGAGCAAACAAACAATGATGAACAACACAATAAATGAAATTAAAAATTCTCTAGAAGGAATCAATAGCAGAATAACTGAGGCAGAAGAACGGAAAAGTGACCAGGAAGGTAAAATAGTGGAAATAACTACCACAGAGCAAAATAAAGACAAAAGAATGAAAAAAATTGAGGACAGTCTCAGAGACCTCTGGGACAGCATTAAACACACCAACATTCGAATTGCAGGAGTCCCAGAAGAAGAAAAGAAAAAGAAAGGGACTGAGAAAATATTTGAAGAGATTATAGTTGAAAACGTCCCTAATATGGGAAAGGAAATAGTTAATCAAGTCCTGGAAGCACAGAGAGTCCCATACAGGATAAATCCAAGGAGAAACACGCCAAGACACATACTAATGAAACTATCAAAAATTAAATACAAAGAAAAAATAGTAAAAGCAGCAAGGAAAAAGCAACAAATAACATACAAGGGAATCCCCATAAGGTTAACAGCTGATCTTTCAGAAGAAACTCTGCAAGCCAGAAGGGAGTGGCAGGACATATTTAAAGTGATGAAAGGGAAAAACCTACAACCAAGATTACTCTACCCAGCAAGGATCTCATTCAGATTCAACAGAGAAATTAAAACCTTTACAGACAAGCAAAAGCTAAGAGAATTCAGCACCACCAAATCAGCTTTATAACAAATGCTAAAGGAACTTCTCTAGGCAGGAAACACAAGAGAAGGAAAAGACCTACAATAACAAACACAAAACAATTAAGAAAATGGTACCAGGAACATACATATCGATAACTACCTTAAATGTAAATGGATTAAGTGCTTCAACCAAAACACACAGACTGGCTGAATGGATACAAAAACAAGACCCATATATATGCTGTCTATAAGAGACCCACTTCAGATGTAGGGACACATACAGACTGAAAGTGAGGGGATGGAAAAAGATATTCCATGCAAATGGAAATCAAAAGAAAGCTGGAGTAGCAGACAAAATGACTTTAAAATAAAGACTATTACAAGAGACAAAGAAGGACACTACATAATGATCAAGGGATCAATCTAAGAAGAATATATAACAGTTTTAAATTTCATGCACCCAACATAGGAGCACCTCAATACATAAGGCAAATGCTAACAGCCATAAAAGGGGAAATCAACAGTAACACGATCATAGTAGGGGACTTTAACACCCCACTTTCACCAATGGACAGATCATCCAAAATGAAAATAAATAAGGAAACACAAGCTTTAAATGATACATTAAACAAGATGGACTTAATTGATATTTATAGGACATTCCATCCAAAAAAAAAAAGAATACACTTTCTTCTCAAGTACTCATGGAACATTTTCCAGGATAGATCATATCTTGGGTCACAAATCAAACCTTGGTAAATTTAAGAAAATTAAAATCGTATCAAGTATCTTTTCCAACCACAACACTATGAGATATCAATTACAGGAAAAAAATCTGGAAAAAATACAAACACATGGAGGCTAAATAATACACTACTTAAAAACCAAGAGATCACTGAAGAAATAAAAGAGGAAATCAAAAAATACCTAGAGACAAATGACAATGAAAACACAATGACCCAAAACCTATGGGATGCAGCAAAGCAGTTCTAAGAGGGAAGTTTATAGCAATACAATCCTACTTCAAGAAACAAGAAACATCTCAAATAAACAACCTAAACTTACACCTAAAGCAACTAAAGAAGAACAAAAAAACCCCAAAGTTAGCAGAAGGAAAGAAATCATAACGATCAGGTCAGAAATAAATGAAAAAGAAATGAAGGAAACAATAGCAAAGATCAATAAAACTAAAAGCTGGTTCTTTGAGAAGATAAACAAAATTAATAAACCATTAGCCAGACTCATCAAGAAAAAAAAGGGAGAAGACTGAAATCAATAGATTTAGAAATGAAAAAGGAGATGTAACAACTGACAGTGCAGAAATACAAAGGATCATGAGAGATTACTACAAGCAACTATATGCCAATAAAATGGAAGGAAATTAGAAAACGAAGAATCAAAGAAACAGGACACTGTGTGGTATTCTCTATATTTAAATGATAAGTAAACTTACAGGATTCTAAAATGCTCTCAGTTCATTACTACTGTAATGTGTATAATTTTTCTAGTTACTGCCCTCTAACTTTAAAATTGCACATCTTGATGCATTTGACCTTTGTTGGACTGTTGAATATTTTTAAAGGCTTTTCAGAAAAATAAACTTTTCAAATATTTTAATAGTTTTACATCTATTCAAATGATTAGGATGGAATAGATATGAATCTTTAAAACAGATTCAGACCAAAATTTCATAGAGTAAATGACCTTTCCTCTTCTTAAATAAGCATGTGAAAAATGGCAGCTTTGCTACAATGGCTTTAGGACTAATAGACGTGGTTTTAGTCAGAACTTCAAAGAAGATTTCAGAGTAGAAGTTCCACTTTTTAATTTTATTTTACTTCAGTTTCTTTTTGCTTAGAGAACAAGTGTGGAAGACATAAACAGAATGGATTATCGAAACTTCTGAAATGACCCTCTTATATAAAAAAGTTAATTGAGTTTAAAAAGGTAAAGCCATTAAATCACATGAAATGATGTTGACAGCATCATATGTTTCATCATCACACTTCTTAGTCCTATGCATAAATATATTGCAGAGTTAACCTAAAATTCCTCTCAGTGCAGATTCTGTTTGTACACCAAATGGTGAAGGACAGGTCATATGTTGTGAAGTTTGGAAATTTTCTTTTTACACCTCTGTTTTCAGAGCCCTGTTAAACTTGGATCCCAGTCTACCCTGCCCTAAGCCTCTCAGTGGCCTTGATCTGGCCTGCCTCCATTCCACTTTATAAAACAGAAAAGTCCCTCTTATTAATGGCTCACATTTGCTGATCTGAGATTAACTGCTTTTTATTGCAAAAGAGAGTTTAATTGATATGTTTATAAATTTGCATTTTGTGTCAGAATACTTATATTTTTCCCCTATTGAAGTAATTTCAGGCTTCAGCAATTACTAAATCAAATTTAATCCTTCTGTGATAACTATAGGAAGGATGGAGAAAGGAGGGAGATCTCAGGAATACAAGGACTCCTGATGCCCTGGGACAACCAACAAACCTGGCTGTTACTGCTAAAAACCTATCATGAGGTACAAGGTACATGCTATGACTCCCCACTACCAATTTCCCAAGACCTGCAGCTCTCCCTCCCTTCCCTCCAGACTCCCAGAACTCTTCTCCCCTTTCTGGAGAATTCTGCTCTCCTCTAACCACCCCTTATCGCTGACACATGCATATTTTCTTTTCTGGTCCATTTGACATTATTGTAATTTAGTTAGTCTTTAATTATATTTTCTACCATAATACCCCTATTATGATGACTTGGAACACAGCCCTGTGCCTCTGATATTTATGGTTCCCATTTAGCTCTGCCTTTCCTGGAGAGTCCCAGTTTCAAATATTCTGCCCTATTGTCCTCGTAAATGCACTCATACTTATCAAACCATCTGTCCTGAACTTTAGTTTCTAAAATAATGCCTTGGCACTCTTGGCTGGAATTTGAAATGCTTTTTCCTCATGGAAATAATATTAAAATGTTGGTAAGACTCCTGGGCAAGTCCCAAAGCTCATTTAACCCATGGTTAAATATAACACAGATAATATTAATGAATTATTTATCAATTAATCCACTAGTCTATAGTGATTCCAAGGTTGACAGGGGTTAGAGATCATCTCAGTATTGTGGCTACAGGGAGTGATGGGCTAACAACAAAGGAGAACGGAGCACTAAAGGAAAGCAAGTCATGCTAGAGAAAATACAAATAACTGTTATTCTGTATATGTGAGTTAGGCTTTTTCAGGAACAAAGGTATATTCAGTTCCTCTCAAATAATGAAAGTTCATTATATGGATTGTCAGGGAAGTAAGCAAGAGCAGAAAAAAATCCCAGTCACCAGAGAGCTGAAGCCATGAAAAAATCTGAAGTGAACCTGAGAACAGACCAACCAGCACGGGTATCTCTCCAGACTAAGCAACAGCTGCAGAGATCTGGTTGGCTCTTTACGCCCTCTACAGCAGTGCTCTGCTTTTAGGTGACTCAGTTATTCTCTGCATTGCCTCTTGCAACTTCTCTTATCACTACTTGACTCTTATGCTATTTTGCATTAAAAATGCCCAAGTGAGAGAATGTTATTGCTTTAGACAGTCTCCATCTAATGCACGGAGGGCCAGAGCAGGGCTGCTGCCCACTCAATAGACTACTGCTTTTGGGAATTCTACCAATCCTTTAATCCAGTCAGTGGTAGTAAGGATGCTAAATTAGGGTGGCCATATGTCCTGGTTTGTCCCAGACAGTCCCACTTTATACCTGTTATCCTGGTGTCATTATTAGCAACCCTTTTATTCTCAAAAGTGTTCAGTTTGTATTACAATTTATATTGTTTCTCTATGCAGAATCACATTGAACCAAAGCATGAGATTTGTCAGTTGGAAAACACCTGCAGGAGGACAAGTACTGGCATTCACCCCAACCATCTGTCTGGTTCAGTAGGCTATTGCCTCAGCAAAAGCCAATCCATTAAATTGCTAGATTATGGGACTCATTCCTACCAGTAACATGCAACTCATCAGTTCTAGATGCAAATAACGTTATATTAATTCAATCAATATATTTTTCATGGGGCACTTCTATCCAGGCACTATTCTAGGTACTGCAGATCCACCAGTAAACAAAACATACAAGAATCCCTGCTCTTGTGTGTCTACATAGTGGTTACATATCTTCCTAATTGTAGCAAATATTCATTGACTACTTCTATAATACATACTGGGTACTGGTCATCATATTAAATGTGTCTTCAGAGTAGCTCCAAGGAGTGGATCCTATTTATAGCTGTTGTTCCCATCATCATCATCATAATCCTCATCAAGGATTGAGTGACAGAGAATCTTAGAAACATGTCAGAGAGACAGCTGGTGAGTGGTAAACCAATGATTTGAACCCAGAAGCTCTAATTCTGAGTCTCTGCTCATGACTACTATATAAGTCCACTTCCCTGTTTGCAGAAAGTACAGTCTCCCTCTTGAGAACTTCCAGGAATTGTAGAAGAATCCCAGAGTTTTAAAAGTCCAAGGGAGGCCAGCTCTACTTAAAATGTCAAAAACAAATTGAACTGAAATATGAACAAGCTACTATTATCCTTTCCTTCTCCTGTCAATTTTTAGCACTTGCATGGCACAATTTAACAGTTTTTTGTCCATTTCTTGGAGAATCCCTTGAGGACCATTTGCCCATTGGTATCATATGCTCAAAGGTTACATTCTCTTAGATCACATGCACTTGGTCTGTCATTGTTTCCCAAGTCAGTACTCCAAGTCTAGAGCATTCTAGACTTACCCACACTTTGCTAAATCCAATTCTCCAGCCTGTGAACACTTAGGCTCTTGTCTTCCAACACACTCACCAGCCTAGATGCCACTTTTCCTGAAAAAACAATTAATTAAAAAACAGCGGGGGAAGGGGAAGGTGGGATGAATTGGGAGATTAGGTCCGACATAAATACACCACCCTGTGTAAAATAGATAGCTAGTGGGAACCTTCTGTACAGCACAGGGAGCTCAGCTCTCTGTTCTGTGATGACCTAGATGGGTGGGATGATGGGGGAGGGAGGTCCAAGAGGGGGGGATATATGTATACGTATAACTGATTCACTTCACTGTACAGCAGAAACTAACACAACTTTGTAAAGCAATTATACTCCAACAAAAAATATATATATATTTTCCTTCCTCAGTTTAACTGTTGGTTGTCTACAGGAAGATCATCTCCAAGAACTGAAGAACTTTATGCCAGGAATAATATTAGATAAATATTTGAAAATTAATCAATGCAACTCACCACATTAGCAGAATTAAAGAGAAAAATATTATGATCCTTTCAATAATTACAGAAAAAGCAACTGATAAAATTCAGCATACACAATAAAAATCTCAGCAAACTAGGAATAGATGGAAATTGCCTCAATTTGATAAAGGATATCTATGCAAAACTTTTAGCTAATTTCTGTAACGATAAATCCATAAATTTGTTTTCCCTAAAATCAGGAACACATCAAGAACGTGTTCTGTTTTTACCCCTTCTTTTCAACATTGTAATGGAGGTCTTAGCAATGCAAGAAAGCAAGAAAAAGAAATATGCATAATGATTTTATAAAGAAAGAAGAAAACTGCCCCTAATCTAAGACAATATGATTGTTTATGTAGAAAGGCCTAAGAAATCTATAAAATTATTGTAATTAATTTTAAATTTAACATGATTGTAGGACACCAGATCAGTATAAAAATATAACAGCAAGTCAGTAAAAAAATTCAATTTCTATAAACTGGCAATCAAAATTTATGAAATAATAATGTTTAAAATAGCTACAAAAAACAAAATATTTAACAATTTTAATTAATGTGCAAGACCTCTACACTAAATACTATTTAAAAAATAGAGAGAAATTAAAGAAGGCTTAAATAAGTGAGGAGAAAAACTATGTTAATGGATTGGGAGACAATATTGTTAAGATATCAATTATCTCTGCACAACCAGTGGCAGTTAAACAGGGTTTGGTTGTCAAAGAAGACTCACAGGACTCAAAATGGCAAAGCTTATAAATCTACAGCTTACTGCAGGAGAAGAATATATTATAACATCCATTTTAAGGGGCTTTCAGCCACTTTAAGTATTCTAGAGAGGTCACGTGCAAACTGAAATTGTCCTCCCTCTGTAAGGTTCACAGGGAAACACATTTTCTCTCTTGGATCAGAAACCACCAAAATGTTTAGGGAATACTTCAGGGAGTCTGAAATGGAATCTCAGCTGTGACTTCTTATATCCTGCTGGTCACATAGGCATTTGTGCAATGTAACCAGCCCAGCAGTGGAGCCCTCCCAGGGTCTCACTGAGATGAGATGCAAGTAATCTAGCTCACTATTATCAATAAATAATGCTGAAAAGCTGGTACATGCAACTCTGAAATTCCTTGAACTCATGACTACAAAGCAAAATTATTAATCAGTATGTTTCATGCCTTAACCAGAGGTCAGTACAGTGCAGGTACTTGAGCAGAATATCTCAGGCCAAATCCAGAGTTGCTGAAATTAACCTTCACGGCAAAATCGCTCAATAGAACTAGAATCAACACCATCTCTACCAAAATCCTAGCAGACATTCTTGTTGAAACTGAGACACATTCAAAAATATATTCGGAAATTCAAACAATGAATTTAGAGAACTCACATTGCCTGAGTTCAAGACTTACTATAAAAGTACAGTAATTAAGGCAGTATTGAGTTGACATAAGTAGACTTGACTAGGTCTGTAAAATAGGATGGAATCCAGAAATAGGCTCTCACAAATACATAATTGATTCTTGACAAAGACACCAAGGTAATTCACACTTCTCCCTATTTCTCCCACTAAGTACAGCTAAAAATATCAAAATGAGACAGGAGAACCTGAGGAACAACACATTGGTGAATTCTCTGGGCTTTATTTTATCTAATATATTCCATTCATTCCATTAAAAAAAATGAATTTGAAGTGGTCGTAACAACTGGACCAATAAAACTTCCCTAATAAAAAATGACATCTCATACTTAGTGAGAGTATTGTAGGCCGGAACAAGATTGCCTGGGTTCAAATTTCAGCTCTATATCATTATTTATGTGATGGTAAGCAAGTTACTTAATTTTTCTGTGCCTCTTTTTTTGTCTGTAAAATGAGAATAATAATGGTATTTACCCCAAAGGATGGTTGTGAGGATCAAATACAATAATGCATGTAAAGTGTTCACTGGCACATGGTGAGTGCCCGATTGATAGAAATTATTTTTTTGTTATTATTATGACAGACTTTTTCTAAGCATATACATACATTTTTATATACTCTGTATATACTATATAAACATATACTATATATAAAATATATATAATATACATATATAAATATGTATTTTTTAAAATGAGAAGTTGGGGGAAGAAAGATTTCAGCTAAATGACTTAAATTATAAGTTGTTGTGTTAAGGTATTGAAACTGAGGGTAACTTTTTTACCTTTTCAATATTCCAATTTCAATGTGATTATACCTTTAATAAAAATAGATCTGTAATAATTTCCTTTAAAAAATGAATCTCAACTCCCACCTCATATCATACAAAAAATTAAAAATTGAACCTATAAAGCTTTCTAGAAAAAAAATGAAAGAATATCCTTATACCTTTCAGGTAGGCAAAAATTTCCTATATACACAAAAAATGGTGGCACAAAAAATAATAACTGCAAAAAGAAAATAAATTGGACTTCATCAAAATTTAAAACTTCTGCTCTTCAAGAAATGCCATTAAGGGAATGAAAATGTAAGCCACACAATGGGAGAAAATATTTGCAAAACGTATACTTAGTCAAACATTTGTATTTGGAATTTATGAAGAAAGCTTACCACTCAATATTAAAAAGACAACTGACCAAAAAATAAATAAACATTGAACAAACACTTCATAAAAGAAGATATTCAAATGTGTATAAGCACAGAAAAAATATCTCAATCTCATTAGTAATTAGAGCATTATATATTAAAACTAGTGTAAGGTACCACTTCGCACCCACCAGAAGAACAAAAATTCAAGACTGACAATACCAGGCATTGGTGAGGATGTGAAGCAATTTGAACTGTTATACGTTACTGGTGTATGGAGAGAGTAAGATGGTATATCCACTTGGGAAGACAGTATCATATATAAACCATAGCAGTATCATATATAAACCATGACCCAGCACTTCCACTCCTAAGTGTTTATCGGCAAGAAAGGAAAACACTTATTCTCAAAAACATTTTTTTATTTTTTAATTTTTAAAATAAATTTATTTATTTATTTATTTTGGGCTGCATTGGGTCTTCGTTGCTGCACACGGGCTTCATCTAGTTGCGGCGAGCGAGGGCCATTCATACTCATATCGAATGCCTTCTGGTTTTATGAGTCATTGTTGCTGACTCTGCCCCCCTTCTCTTTGCATCCTGGACCCTGGTCCCTCCCAGTAACCATGGGAGTCCCAGAGATTAAAAAATATATGTGAATACTTGAAACAGAAAAAGATTATACAAATAAATCAATGGCCTGAATGTAAGTTACTCAACATAATTCAGTAGATTTTTCTCAAACTGCTTCCCCAAAATGCAAGATTATGTAGTCCTAGACCACAATAACTTCATTCCAAACCATACACCTGTTTTACTCCTCAGATGTGCTATCACACTGGCAATTCTAACGTGAGACTTCTTTTTATCATCTTATTAATAGTCTGCAACTTTTTGTTGTTAAAACCTTGGCCATTCCCTTTACTTTCTGTTTCCAATTCCAAGCTTTCTCTGTATGGAAATACCTCCATCAGTCTTGACACACAATTCATCTATGCCGCACATGAAAGCTTCACAGTGAACAGAACAAATACTAACGTAAATTAACTTATTCTAGAATTTTGCAAGTGGAGAACTTGTAGTAGGAGAGAAATTAAAGATACATGCCAACTCCCAGTATTCAACAAATAATTAAGCTCATGGTATGACGGGGCACAAAGGTGTACAAAATAACTCAGACTTCAAGAAATCTATAATAGAGCAAAGAAGACATACAATAGTTTTTGCTAATACTTCCTGAGTTGACTTAATGTCTTTACTGTGTTAAACGTTACCTGAATTGTTTAATCCTCAAAGCAATGTAGGGGGTTGTTGCTATCATCATTCTCATTTTACAGATGAGTAAACTGATAGTCAGAGATTCAATAACTTATTCAAGATCACATAGCTAGCAACCAGAAAATCCAGAATTGAAACTCCAGTAATCTAACTTCAAATGCTCTACTCTAAATCCCCACACCATTATAATATGTAAGCCAACGTCAGTCTTTCTTAATCTTTTTTTAATCTTTTAAAATTAATTTTTTAATTTAATTAAACCTTTGAAAAGTTTTCTATCCTCATCACATAGTGTCTAGAACATAACAAATTATTGATAAAAGCTTTGTAATGTGCATTAAGATATTTATTAATAAATCAAAATAAAAATTTATTTAACATCTACTATGTAGTAGGCTCTACGCTATCCTCTTTATATACAATATCCAATTTAATCCTCACAGCAGCCTATGACATTATTAGTATAATACCATTATTGCAGCTGAGAAACTGGCCAAGTTAAAAAATGCATCCAAGGACTACTCAGCTAGTAAGAGGTGCAGCTGATACATGTGTACAGTCTGACGTCAAGACTCAGGTATTCCCTTTCCACCACACTAATATTTTCTGAGACATTAGTAAATCAATAAAGTATTTATATCCCAAAGAAGAACTCATTCATATGATGTTGTCTGGAGTTGAGCCAGCACTAACAACATAAAGTGTCCCTGCGTCTGATTTGTGTGAGGTCACTTGTACCTGATAGATCTTCTTCTTTAGTGCTAACATTGCCCTGGAGGAACTCCAAGGAATTGCCAGAAGTGTTTCTTCTCTAACATCTCATCTTATCCTCACCTGACCTGAAAGATGCAAGGCAGTTCACTTCTGGCTGCACTCTCAAGTTCCCTGCTAAAATTTCCTGTTCTGAAAATAAAGCCCTTGCTAATACCTTGTTGGGAATTGAGAGACAAATCTCACTTTGCCTCCTCAAAACAAAGTCCAAGAGGAACAATTCTTCCCCTAACTGAGGTATTTTCACCTAATTAAGTGGAAAATTAAAGTTTGTCTCTTCTCAGCTAATTTTCTTAACTCTAGCTTGTTAGTTATTCATTAAAAACCAGCCAGAAACTATACTCATTTTAACTCTCAAGAGACTTTTCCTCCTCTATCTCAAAGTAGAAAAAAATAATTACCTTAAAGTAATGATTGTCTTTTGTCCAGCAGTGTGAGTGGGAGATAGCTAGTCCCTCCATGATGTTTACTGTGGGCCCCAGCTTCAAAAAGAGAAACAAGGCTGACAGATACAGGCTCAAAATCCAACACAATCCCTTATTCTTTATATGACATTAGGCCAAATATCTAATGAGATCTTTGACTTTCACTGTCTTCATCTACAAAATGAAAATGATATTACTTGGTTGGGATTAACATATACACAATATTATATATAAAATAGTCAACAAGAACCTACTGTGTAGCACAGGGAGTTCTCAATACTCTGTAATAACCTATATGGGAAAAGAATCTGAAAAAGAATAGATATATGTATATGTATAACTGAATCACTTTGCTGTACACTTGAAACTAATACAACATTGTATATCAACTGTTTTTCGATATAAAATAAAAATTAAATTAAAAAAAGATGATATTACTTAATAACTCACAGAACTGTAGTAGGGCTAAACCACAATGTATGTATGGTACTTAGCACAAGTTCTGGAATAAAATGTATGTATTCAAAAATATTAGCATCTCTCCCCTATTCACACTTTTATTCATGCACAGTTAACATAAATTTTGTTTGCAGTCCAAAGCTACCACTTACTCCAACCTTAGTTTTTTTTAGTCAATATTCTTTTCTGGAAGCCTTTGAACATTCATAGAATATTTAAACAAATATGGCTTCCTATCAGATCCAAAACAACATTGATTGCATGGAAATCAAATTGGTGGTTAACATGAAAAAACTAGAGAGAAAGCCAACATGCTGAATGACAGCTTTAGGAACCAAAAAGAAGTTCATCAAATCTAATTATGGGCTGAATCTAACTAGAATTTAACATGGTTAAATAAATCTAGAGCACAAGTCCAAAAATAAAGGAACACATACAAAATAGTTGATTTAATTTTCGACAAGATTAATAATGAGCAACAATCTATGTGTAGGTTTATACACACTAAAAATGAACATGTTAATAAGGTATATGGCCTACTTTAATTTATCTTCAAAATGTGGAGGTTACCTAAAATTATTCTACTTTATCTGTATTATTGGATGTAAAGTACCAGAACAAGGAAGATTATCCTGTTTTACCCAGAGCTAATCGAATACATTTAGATATAGTTTTGGGTATCAGAATAAATGAGAGGGTGGGAGGATTAAATCCAACAGAATATGAGCTGTGGTTGAAGTCCCAGAGAAGAGGGAAGGCTTGTATGGGACATGATAATTGACCTCATATATTATGTACGCCAGAGAAAAATTTAACTTTTTTTTTTTTCTATGTGCCCCAAGGAGTAGCACAAAGAACAATGAGTATAATTTTCTGGGAGCCAGATCTCATCTCAATATAAGGAAAAACTTCTTAACAATTGTATCTATTATTAAACTGAGTATACTATTTTATATAAAAGTTCAGATCACTGGTGGTTTTAAAACAAAAGCATCAGAGTTTTCTCTCATCAGAAAATGACCTCCAAAGTGCTTTCCAACTAAAAGTCTCTTAGGGAATTCCCTGGCAGTCCAGTGGTTAGGACTCCATGCTTCCACTACAGGGGGCATGGGTTCGATCCCTGATCTGGTGGGGGAACTAGGATTTTGCAAGCTGCCACAAGGCGCGGCCAAAAAAAAAAAAAAAAAGGCCCTTATTTCAGGATATGGGTTTTTTTTTCAGCCCCGTCATCCAGGATATTCGGAAAGTAAGCCTAGAGTAGGAAGAGAGTATAGAATTGTGTGATAGGTTCTAAACGAGACTGCTCTACAGAACATATACCTGTATTTTTGCTTAAAATTATTTTGATTTTTTTATTGTTAATCCATTACCTAGCAATTGATAATAATATTCACAATGGTAAACTATGACGTAAGCCCAATGCAAATATTCTTTATGGATTATTCCATCTAATCCTCAACACAACTGTAGGATTTTAACAAACACATACTCCTAACTATATTCAGTGTTATAGTTACATCCATTTTACCGATGAGGAAGCAACAAAATTAAGTAATGTTATTGTTATACTCATAGAATAACATAGAATAAAAGTCTAAAGTCTTTTTATCAGAATATATGAGGTTAATCACACTGTCCCACAGTTCAGTAACATAAGTAATAATAGGAAATATCAAGAGTCCCATTCAGGACACTCAAAACTCTGAAGTCCAAGATCTCCATTTACATATTTTTTACCTATAAGATACAAGGGCACTGAGGGAATCAACAATTTTTTTTGTTACTGGAAATTTAAAAACAAAATTCTGACTTCTGAAGGAAAAAATAATTCTCCAACTAGATGTCAGGGCATAACATTGATTTTCTTCTTACAGATTTAATGACCACTAATAAATTTTGGTGGATGGAAAACAATTTTGCAACAAGATTGACTATTATTCATTGAAGACAAATGTCTTTTAGATTTCCTTGTAATTCAATGCATCCCCAAAAAGTAAACTACCTGAAGGGAAATTAATAATTTCTAGCCAATAAAATTCCACAGTGGTATTCAGTTTTATATACATGTCAATACTAAAATAATCTTCCAAGGTTATTACTTCTAGGTACAGTTCAGGTTCACATTTACTGAGTGTGATTATATGATGAAATGTGCAAGATACTGGCTGTAAAACGATGACTAAGACATTGTCCTAATATGGAGGAGCTCAGAGTCTTTGCGGGGGCACAGATATATAATGATAGTATATTATCAAAATGAAGTGATAAGGTAGAGGTTAATCCAGGATGCTATGGGGAGCACACAGAATGAAAATTGTATTAGAATTCTCAGTTACAACTAAAAGAAAATCTCCAACAAATAGAAATATTAAAGTTTGTGGGAAGGTATTGGAAGGATTCTGTAGCACATAGGATCAAAAAAAAAAAAAAAAAAAAAAAGGTGCCAAAGCCATGCTGTGTACATTAGGGAAGGGAAAGGGAACTCAGTAATCGTCAGGACTCTTATCTCTCCATCACCTGTGTCTGCTTGTCCTTTTCCTTTTTTTCAAGTAAAATTTTGTTTATTTGCATATGGCATAATCATGTACTTAGACAATCCTAAGGAATATATTTTAAAAAACATCCTACAATGAATTACTGAGTGTAACATGTTTGTGAGAAAAGAATTCAATATAAAAAATTGTTTTCTTTGTCTTGAGTGTACATTGAGAACTGCAGTTATTTTATTTTTTTTTAAATGTATATATATTTAAGTGTACAATTTGATGTTTTGATATACATATACATTGTGTAATGATAACTAGGGTTGTTAATTAACGTACCCATCTCTTCACAGTTACCATTTGTGTGTGTGTGTGAATGGTGAGAACACTTAGGATCAACTCTCTTAGCAAGTTTCAAGTATACAGTACAGTATTAGTAATTATAATCACCATGCTGTACATCAAATCACTAGAATTTATTTATCTTACATAACTGAAACTTTTTACCATGTGACCAACATCTCCCCGTTTCCTCCACCTTTCCCCTTGTCCCTGAAAACCAGCATTGTATTCTCTGCTTCTATGAATTTGACTTTTTTAGATTCCACATATATGTGAGATGATGCAGTATTTTTCCTTTTGTGTCTGGTTTGTTTCCCTTAGCTTAATGGCTTCGGGTTCATCTTTGTTACTGCAAATGACAAGATTTCCTTCTTTCTCATGGCTGAATAATATTCCACTGTATATTTATAACACATTCTCTTTATTCATTCATCCACTGACAGATACTTAGATTGCTTCCATATCTTGGCTATTGTGAATAATGGACATAGGAGTGAAGATATCTCTTCAAGATAATGAGTTCATTTCCTTTGGATACATATCCAGAAGTTGGATTGCTGGATCATATGGTACTTCTATTTTTCATTTGTTTAGGAAACTGCCTACTGTTTTCCATAATGGCTGTACTAATTTACATTCCCACCAACAGTGTACAAGGGCTCCCTTTTCTCCACATTCTAACCAACAGTTATTTTTGTCTTTGGATAATAGCCAATCTTTCAGGTGTGAAGTGACATCTCATTATGGTTTTGATTTCCATTTTCCTAATGATCAGAGATGTTGAGCTTCTTTTCATATAGCCATTATAGTTGGCCATTTGTATGTCTTTCTTGGAAAAATATCTATTTGGGTCTTTTGCCCATTTTTAAATCAGGTTATTGATTTTCCAGTTATTGGAAAATCCAATATTTCATATTTATCCAGTATTTTGGATATTAACTCCTTGTCAGATGTATGGTTTGCAAATATCTCCTGTTCTGTAGGTTGTCTATTCACTCTGCTGATTGTTTCCTTTGCTGTGGAGAAGCTTTTTAGTTTGATGCAATCCCACTTGTTAATTTTTGCTTTTGTTTTCTGTGCTTTTGAGATCTTATCCAAAAAATCATTGCCAAGACCAGTATGAAGGAGATTTTCCCTTATGATTTCTATATACTACAAATTTTATGGTTTCAGGTCTCATGTTTAAGTCATTAATGGATTTTTAATTTTTTTATTGAAGTATAGTTGATTTACAATTTTGTGTTAGTTTCTGCTGTACAGCAAAGTGATTCAGATATATACATATATATGTGTATATATATATATATATTTTTTTCATGTTCCCTGTGCTATACAGTAAGTCCTTGTTGTTTATCTATTTTATATATAGTAGCTTGTATCTGCTAATCCCAAACTCCTAATTTATTCCTCCCTTACCCCATTTCCCCTTTGGTAACCATAAATTTGTTTTCTATGTCTGTGAGTCCATTTCTATTTCCTAAAAAAATTCATTTGTATCATATTTTAGATTCTACATATAAGTTATATTTGTCTTTCTCTTTCTGACTTACTTCCCTTAGTATGATAATCTCTAAGTCCATCCATGTTGCTAAAAATGGCATTATTTCATTCTTTTTTGTGGTTGAGCAATATTCCACTGTGTATATATACCACATCTTCTTTATCCATCTGTCAACAGACATTTCAATGGACATGTCTTGGCTATTGTAAATAGTGCTGCAGTGAACATTGGGGTGTACGTATCCTTTCAAATTAGAGTTTTCTCCAGATATATGCCTAAAAGTGGGAATGCTGGATCATACGGTAACTCTATTTTTCGTTTTTTAAGGCAGCCGGTCCCCAACATTTCTGGCACCAGGGACTGGTTTCAGGGGATGGTTTCAGGATGATTCAAGTGCATTTCATTTATTGTGCACTTTATTTCTATTATTATTACATTGTAATATATAACGAAGTAACTATACAACTCTCTATAATGCAGAATCCGTGGGAGCCCTGAGCTTGTTTTCCTGCAACTAGATGGTCCCAACGGGGGGTGATGAGAGACAGTGACACCCAAAGTGTGTTGCTTATGTCCAGTTTACTCCATAATCTCATTTTGGTTGCTGTCACTGCAGAAAATCCTGCTTCACAAAGATAGGATGTTGGAAATGGAAGCTGTGCTTTTGTGGCAATCTCAGGATATTCTGCCTTGACTTTAATCTAGAACGTATGGAGATTTGACGTTGTCTCATGCATACTTTTAAGGCTACCGTCATTTGTGATCTCAAGCAGTGGATCCTCTTCTTGCACGGACAAGGTCGATTCACCTGGCTTATTCACAAATGGGTGGCGGATCCATTCCTTCCCAGTTCAGGGGTCTTTTGTGGTTGGGAAGTAAAGCTCAAGCTCTTTTGAAAGCTGAGATAGGTGATCAGTGCACCATCTGGAAGAAAGAAGGCCCTGGCTCAGTCTCTTTCAAAATCTCTGCTAATGTTTGAAACGTGTCAAAAATCCCAATGTTCACTCGTTGCCCCCATAATTCCAGTTTGGCTTTGAATGCAGCCACTTTATCTGCCTACTTGAACACAGTTGTCATTCTCCCCTGAAGGGACAGATTGAGTTCGTTGAGCAGGTTGAATATGTCACACAAGTAAGCAAGTTTTGTGACCCATTGTGTGTCACTGAAATGTGCTGCCAGTGGTGACTGTTTTTCTAAAAGAAATCTCTGGAGTGGCCCTTGTAACTCAAAACTCTTGGCAGTGATCTACCTTCAGAAAGCCATCTCACTTCTGTGTATAAGAGAAGACGTGTATGCTCTGTGTCCATCTCCTCACAGAGCTGTGCAAACAGACGTGAGTTAAGGGCATGTACTTTAATGTGGTTGCTGATTTTAATCATATCCTGCAAAACACTGTTAAGCTCAGGTGACATATTTTGGCTAGCCAGCTTTTCTCTATGGATGCCACAGTGCGTAGACTCACATTCAGAAGCGACCTCTTTGACCCGAGTAGTGAAACCAGAAAGCCACCCTATCATGGCAGCCACTCCGTCCGTGCATATACCAACACAAAATGACCATTTCAGTTTTCCTGATATGTAATCATTCAAAGACTTGAATAGTTCTGCAGCTGTGGTGTTGGTTGGCCACAAAAGTGCACGTAACATATCCTCATGCACATCATCCTGAAAAATATATCACACAGAAACAAGCATTGTTGCCTTGTTGTCAACGTCGGTAGATTCGTCAACCTGGATTGCGTACCACGGTGACTTATTAATCCTCTCTAACAATGGTGCCTCAACATTCTCTGCTATTTCATCAATTCATCTAGTTATGGTGCTAGCCAAAAGAGGAACACGTGCCACCTTTTGAACTGCAGCCTCTCCTAAAAGTTCACAACAAATTTCCTTAGCAGCAGGCAGGATCCACTCTTCACCAATAGTAAAGGGCTTCTTAGCTTTAGCAATGCAGTTAGCCACTAAGAATGATGCTTTCAGTACAGATACATTAGATGAAGTGGTGGCCTTCAATAATTGCTTCTGTTTTTTGTGTTCACGTTTTTTTCTTTTGAAAAACTCCAAAGCCTTGTGTTTTAATGCAAGGTGCTTGGTCTCCATGTGGTGAAGCAGTTTTGAAGGTTTCATGGCTTCGTTGGATAGCCGGTCGCCATATATTATACAAAGTGGGCTTGAAGAATGTGAATCACCTGTTGCAATGAACCCAAAATTTAAGTAGGACTCTTGGTATTTTCTTTTAAATGCAGCTTTCTTTTTGTTGGCAGTCTTAGAGTCTTCTGCAGTCTCATCATTGGGTCTTTCCCCCTTTTCAAAGAAGCTCTCCAGTGACGTTTGTTTTTCACTCATTTTGGCTAGGGTTAGCTTGTGGGATTACTAAAACTGTGACTGAGACAAGTGCACAGCACAGGAAAGAGGCACGGACAGAAGTGGTAAATAAAATAATGGGTGGGCCACATGCGGACTAAAATAAGTGTCGGATTCTGACTTAAAGCCTGCCACCAGATGCAGCTGTACAATTGAAGTACATCAATTCACTTGCCACTATAAAGCCTGCCACCAAATGCAGCTTAATTGTCACTTGCCACTCACTGATAGGGTTTTGATATGTATGCAAGCAATTGATTTACTATGGTCTCCGTGCACTCAAACCTCTCTGCTAATGATAATCTGTACTTGCAGCAGCCACTCCCCAGTGCTAGCATCACCACCTCAGCTCCACCTCAGGTCATCGGGCATTAGGTTCCCAAAAGGAGTGTACAACCTAGATCCCTTGCATGCGCAGTTCACAGTAGGGTTTGTGCTCCTGTAAGAATCTAATGCTGCTGCTTATCTGACAGGAGGTGGAGCTCAGGTGGTAATGTGAGCAATGGGGAGCGGCTGCAAATACAGATGAAGCTTCGCTTGTTCGCCCACCACTCACCTCCTGCTGTGTGGCCCAGTTGCCCAGGGGTTGGGGATCCCTGTTTTAAGGAACCTCCATACTGTTCTCCATAGTGGCCACACCAATTTACATTCCCACCAACAATGTACCAGGGTTCCCTTTTCACCACACCCTCTCCAGCATTTATTTGTAAACGTTTTAATGATGGCCATTCTGACTGGTGTGAGGTGTTACCTCATCATAGTTTTGATTTGTATTTCTCTAATAATTAGCAATGTTGAGCATATTAATGGACTTTTAGTTGATTTTTGTGTATGTTGTAAGATAAGGGTCCAATTTCATTATTTTGCATGTGGATATCCAATTTTCCCAGCAACATTTATTGAAGAGACTATGCTTTCCACATTGTATACTCTTGGCACCCTTCGTGAAAATTAGTTAACTGTATATACATGGATTTGCTTCTGGACTCTGTATGCTGTTCCATTGGTTTATATGTCTGTTTTTATATGAGTACCATTCTATTTTGATTACTACAGCTTTGTAATATAATTTGAAATCAGGAAGTGTGATACCCTCAGCTTTGTTCTTCTTTCTGAAGATTGTTTTGGCTCTAATTCATTTAGAGTTGATTTTTATATATGGAGTGAAATAGGGTCCAATTTCTTTCTTCTGCTAGTGGAAAACCAGCTTTCCAAATACCATTTATTGAAGAGACTGTCCTTTCCACATTGTGTTTTTTTTCCACACTGTGCATTTTTATTTCAGTAAGTACTTTGATGTGTGGTCTACCATTTTTTAAATTTTTATTTGGAAAAAATTTCAAATCCACAGAAAAGTTACAAGAATGGCTCAACAAACATTTTTCTGTCCTGCACCTATAACAGTGGTTTCCATCCAGGGGTAATTTTGCTCCCCCAGGGGACAGGTCTGGAGGCAATGTCTGGAGACATTTTTGGTTGTTACAACTAGGACATGCTAATTGCATGTAGTGGGTAGAGGCCAGGCATGCTGCCACCACTATGTGTTCTTTACACCCTTCTCAAATATCTATTGACCAAAACTGCATGGATTTTTTTCTGGGCTCTCTATTCTGTTCTATTGGTCTATATGTCTGTTTTGTGCCAGTACCATGCTGATTTTATTACTGTAGTTTTGTAGTATATTTTGAAATCAGTAGTGTGATGCCAGCAACTTTGTTCTTTTTGTTCAAGATCACTTTAGTTATTTACAGTCTTTTGTGATTCCACATTAACTTTAGGATTGTTTTTCTATTTCTGTGAAAAAGCCATCCATGACACTGTACAACTGAACCCACTCTCCCATTTTGCCCACCCCCCCACCACCGTCCCCTCTGGCAACCATAATCCATTCTTTGATTCCATGAATTGGTTTTTTAAAATTTTCTTTGTTTGCTTTTTTGTTTTTTGTTTTTTTAGATTCCACATATGGGTGCAATCATACAGTATTTTTCTTCCTCTGTGTGCCATATTTCACTTAGCATATCCTTAAGGTCTATCCATGAGGTTGTAAATGGCAGGATTTCATTCTTTTTATGGCTGAGTACTATTCCATTGTTTATATACACACCACATTTTCTTTATCCATTCATCCATTGATGGACAATTATGTTGTTTCCATATCTTGGCTTTTGTAAATAATGCAGCAATGAACATAGGAGGTGTATATATCTTTTGAAATTAGTGGGTTTTTGTTGTTGTTTGTATTTGGAAACTTGATTTATATATACATCAAATAGAATTAATATTTTTCAGCTTTCAAATCCAATTAAGGCTGAGTAACTGTGACGCTAGTGATTACTTTCTTCCATGTGTTTCTAGATAAAAGTGTTTTATCAAGCATATTTGCATATTTACTATATCTTTTAAGGAATATGTTAAGGTTAACTTATTCTAAAACTTGTCTAGTGTCTGATACCTTGGATACTTTTTAAAGAGCAATGAGACTAATGAAAAAGATTTCATTCATTGAATTAGTGTTTCTGTGTTCTTCAGATAAACACCCAGAAGTGAAATAGCTAGGTCATATGGTATTTCTATTCTTCAGTTTTTGAAAAATCTCCATACTGTTTACCATAGTGACTGCACAAATTTACAGTCTCACTAACAGTGTACTAGGGTTACCTTTTCTCCACATCCTTGCCAACACTTGTCATTTGTTGTCTTTTTGATAATAGCCATTTAACAACTGTGAGGTGATATCTCATTGTGGTTTTGATTTGCATTTTCCTGATAATTAGTGATACTGAGCATCTTTTCATGTGCCTGTGGGCCATCTGTTAAATGGCTATTATCAATTGGAAAAATGTCTATTCAGATTCTTTGCCCATTTTACAATTGGGTTGATTGATATTTTTGTTTTGGGGTGATATGTGTTCTTTACATATTTTGGATATTAATCCCTTACCAGAGATATGATTTGCAAATATTTTCTCCCATTCACTAGATTGCCTTTTCATTTTGATGATGGTTTCCTTTGCTATGCAAAATCTTTTTAGTTTGATGTAGTCTCATTTGTTAATTTTTGCTTTTGTTTCTTTTGCCTTTGGAGTCAAATCCAAAATAACGTCACTAAGACCAACGTCAATGTGGTTACTGCCTATGTTTTCTCCTCGGAATTTCATGGTTTCAAGTATTACATTTAAGTCTTTAATATATTTTGAGCTAATTTTTGTGTATGGTGTACGATAATGGTCTAGGTTCATTCTTTTGCATGTGGCTGTCCAGTTTTTCCAACACCGTTTATTGAAGAGACCGTCCTTTCTCCATTGCATGTCCTTTCCTCTTTTTTGTAGATTAATTGTCCACATATGTGTGGGTAAAATTGTTTGTAATAGTCTCATGACCCTTTGCATTTCTGTGATATCAGTTGTAATTTCTCCTCTTTCATTTCTGGTGTTATTTTTTTTTGAGTCCTCTATTTTTTTCTTGATTAATCTAGCTAATGGCTTGTCAATTTTCTTATCTTTTCAAAGAAACCATTCATAGTTTCATTGATCTTTTCTATTTTTTTTCTCTATTTCATTTATTTTTTGCTCTGGTCTTTATTATTTTCTTTCTTCTATTAATTTTGGGCTTCATTTTTTCTTCTTCTAGTTCCTCTGGTGTGAAGTTAGATTGTTTATTTGAGATTTTTTTGTTTGTTTTTTTCTTGAAGTAGGTCTGTTTTGCTATGAACTTCCCTCTTAGAACAGCTTTTCCTGTGTCCCATAGACTTTGGTATGTCATATTTCTGTTCTCATTTGTCTTTAGGTATTTTTAAAATTTCTCCTTCGATTTCTTTGATGACTGGTTATTCAGTAGCATGTTGTTTAATTTCCACGTTTTTGTGTTTTTTTTCCCCATTTTTTTCTTGTGATTGATTTCTAGTTTTATACCATTGTGGTTGAAGAGGATGCTGATATGATTTCAGTCCTCTTGAATTTATTGAGATTTGTTCTGTGACCCCAAAATGTGATCTATTCTAGAGAATGTTCCATGTGTGCTTGAGAAGAATGCATATTGTGCTGTTTTGGGGTGAAATGTTCTGTATATATCCATTAAGTTTATCTGGTTTAATGTGTCCTTTTTTTTCTTTTTTTAATTTTTGGCTGTGCCATGTGGCATGTGGGATGTGGGATCTTAGTTCCCCAACCAGGGATTGAACTGTGTCCCCTGCATTGGAAACATGGAGTCTTAACTACTAGACCACCAGGGAGGTCCCTAATGTATCCTTCAAGGACAATGTTTCCTTATTGATTTTCTGTCTGGATGATCTATCCATTGATGTAAATGGGGTGTTAAAGTTCTCTTCTATTATTGCACTGCTTTCAGTTTCTCCCTTTAAGTCCATTAATATTTGCTTCATATATCTTTGTGATCTTATGTTTGGTGCATATACATTTGTAAATGTATATCTTGCTAGATTGACTCTTTTATTATTATGTAATGCCCTTCTTTGTCTTTATTACAGTCTTTGTTTTAAAGTCTATTTTGTCTGATATGAGTATAGCTACTCCAGTACTTTTTTCCACTTTCATTTGCATGGAGTAACTTTTTCCTTTCTTCACCTTCAGTCTGTGTGTGTGTTTAGCTCTAAAATGAGTCTCTTATAGGCAGCATATATATGGGTCTTTCTTTTTATTCATTCAGACACTGTATCTTTTGATTGGTAAATTTAGTCAATTATGTTTAAAGTAATTATTAATAGGTATGTACTTATTACCATTTTGTTTATTGTTTTCTGGATGTTTTTCTTGTTCCTCTCTGTCTTTTGTCTTCTCTTTCTTTACCCTCATGTTTTGGTAGTTTTCCTTAGTGTTATGTTTAAATTCCTTTCTCCTTTTGTGTATTTACTATAAGTTTTTTCTTTGTGGTTACTGTGAGGTTCACATATATTGTCCTATGTAAATAGCAGTCTACTTTAAGTTGGTAGCAACTTAAATTGGAACACATTCCAAAGTTCTATCTTTTTACACACCCCCAACATTTTATACTTTTGATGACACGTTTTCCATCTTTTTTATTTTCTGTATTCCTTAACTAATTGTTGTGATTGCACTCTGGAGTTCCCCTAGGGGAATAGTCAATGGATAGTTGACTTTATAATTGTTTATGTGTGGAGTTAAAGGTTATGATCTCATGTCTGCCATTTTGTGATCTGCTTATCTTTATTTCTCCTAATGTCAGGAGCTTTTTCCATCTTTATGACCCAACAAGCAACAGGATCCTCCCTCTCTAGATCCTGTTAGAATAAACTTGGTGAAGGATTCTGCCATGTCACTTCTACTGTAGTCAGAACTTTCAGAGCTGTAGCAGAAATAGGGAATAGTCAAAGGTACTAGACAGATAAAAATTACCAGTATAATAGGCATTTCCAAAAAAAGAGCAGTTCATAAATCCTCAGAAAGAAGGACAAGGCAAAGTGTTTGAAAATTAGTAAGATTTAGCCAGGCACATAAGGGCAAAATAATACTATTCTAGACTGGAGAATCAGAATAAGCAAAGATATCTCAGCAAGAGTCAACCTGCAGTGTAGCTGGGGTACTGTTGGAGGTGGAGATATGGGAGATAAGGCTGGAGTGTCAGATAAAGGTCAAGTCATGGACTTGTACACTGTGCCCCAAATTTAAGATGATTGATGAGCCTGCAAAACCTGGAAATCTTATGTTTTTGTTTCCAATTTTGCCTAGGATTTAGTGAGCTAATGCACATTATGTCCCTCATAGGCAAAAGTTCTACTTTACCAAAACCCACACCCATCTTTCCTTCTTTTATTCACCACCCTTGAACTTCCTGCATCATTCCATTCGTTTTGTTCTTTTGCCTCAACCTCATTAACTCTGATAATGTCATATATTTGTATGGTAACAAGCTCAAGGTGCATAATAATGGTGGCAACTCAGAGATTTTTCTTCCTGGCAGAGTTTAGCTGCTTCAGTCGGTTTTCTTGCTACCATCCTATCATAGCTGAGGGCACAGAATTCACCGAGCTTGCCAATCTGTCCTAAATCCTCTCACTTGAAATCTATTTGTCATTTTATCCAAAGAATTGCCTAGGAAGCAAATCTTTCTTGAAGCATGTATAAAGCTGGGGCCTATTATAAAATAAATGGAACCAGTGGGGAAATTAATCTGTTTCAGCTGCATTAGAAATCCACATTTGTGTTTTATGTATCCTTTCAAGTTCAGCCTCCTTCTACCTTATAATTAATATTCCAGAGTTTTGATCACATAGTGAATACCCATCACAGGAAAACTGTGTCGTTCTTTCTTTTGATATTTTTCTGTTCGCATGCCAAACACTGCTGTGAAGCCCTCCCAGAGGAATTCTATTTCAACTCCAAAAAGTTGCTAACATAAGGCTGAGCCTGTACTGTGACCTTATTATGACAGCTTGTTCAAAACTACAAAAGACGAAGGACAGGAAAAAGTTTAGGAATTGTGTCTGTTATATACACACATGTTCTCAACAATATGTTAACTTTGGAAATGGTGGAGGCTGTAGTCCTAGAAGAAAAACAAAAGCAGTGAACTATTCCTGATCCTTTTCAGCCATTTCAATAGTCGGCAGCTCTCTGGAATCCAAAATAAATCTGACTGTTAAAATGCAGGGATGGCAATTATTCAGGTAGGATTCCATAGCAACTATTCAGAAGGATTCTTTAAAAATATTTAACCACTTGATTCAAATTATCCAAACCCTTAGGTTAATTCTAAGTGTTAGTATGGAATTCTCTCCACCTAAGAAGGTGAAAAATCTCCTGTGTGATTCCATCTTGTGGTGTGGCTTGAAGCATTCAGTGGTAGGCATAGAATATGTACATAATGTAACATTAAAATAAGAAAACAGACCGAAAGTAACATAAAACAATTATTAAAATATAAACTGTATAAATGTTATTTAAAGTGGTGACAAATTAGAAGCAATCAAAATATCCAACAATGGGAAATGCTTATGTAAACTGGCATATTCATCTCATGGAATGTTATATAGTTGCTAAAAATGACATTAATAAAAGTTTATAATACCACAAAGACACATTTATAATAAAAAAGTAGAACCAGAAGTTGCATATTAATATGGTCATGATTTTATAAATAAAAGGCATATAAGAAAAGGTTTTAGATGGAATGCAGCTATTTTTAGTTTCCTTTCTAAAATTTTTCCAAGGTTTCCAGGTATTCTTTAATGAATATGCATTTTTATAATATAAAATTACAAAATATTTGTGAAACCATACTTGAGGAGCAGTTTGTCAAAATCTGTTAATGGTGAAGATGCCTATGTCTACAGTCAAATAATTTCATTCCTAGGTATATAGTAGCCAAAAGAAATTTTCACACTTGTACACAAGGATACAGATAAAAACATGTTCATTGTAGCATCAACTAGCAGCAAGAGAACAGAGAAAAAACTTTTTCTTAAGCAGCGGTGAAACTGAATGAACCAGAGCTACATGTATTAACATAAATCTCAGAAGCATAATGGTGACCAAAAAAAAAAAAAAAAATCAAGTTGCCAAAAATATATAAAGTATGATCTTTTTACAAAGTTTAAAACATCCCAAAGAGTGCTATATATTGTTTATGCATGCTTATATCTGTAGTAAACGTGAAAAATAAAAGAAATGCTTGGACAGAGTAAATACCCCATTCAAAATGGTGTAAACATCCAGGAGGAGAGAGAAGAGATTAAGTCAGAGAGAGATATATAGACTTCATTTGCTGTCTTTACATTTCATTATATTTTTAAAAAGATTAAAAAGAAATAAGGTAAAAATGATAAGACTTGGCAAAGCCAGATGGTAGGAATTTGTATCCTTATTATATGACAATCCTTTGTAATATGCTTGAAATACTTCATAATGCCAGAGAAAATAAACTATATTTTAATATATGTAGAGTGAGAAAGTTAATTCTATTAGGAAAAAGTAGCAAATTTTCATATTATATATACATGATAAAGTTATTTTTATAAATCAAAAAATTTTGACTACAAGAACTTAAAAGTATATCTGCTTAAAATGTGTTTAAATGGTCAGAAATGGGAGGAAACAGAAACATATTTGCACATTGTAAAAAACTGAATAGTAAATTACAGTTACTAAATGAAAAAAGTAGGAAAATAAGAAACCAGGAGTCTGAGCAGTTTTTTTGGTTTAAGTAATGTTACCCCAGAAAGCTGAATAGAGTATGTTTATGAGTGTGGACTTTGTATTGTATTCATACTATCAGGGTTTGAATTCTAGCTCTACCAGTTACTAGCTATTCATGTGAAGCAGGTTACATATTTTGACTGGGTGATTGTGCTTTTTTTTTTTTTGCAAGTAATATATTTTATAATTATATCATTTGAACAAAAATTTTTGTTACTTCAAAATGACCCGCATGTACATGAAAGTATTTGTTACATACAAATCATCTCTCTGTATATCTTGTCTAATCAATCACTGAATAGGATAAGCATCTATGATGGGTCAAATACTATGAGAGATACAATGTTATAGAGTACTATTTCCAATATCCTCAAGAGACAATTGGTTAGAAATATACATGTAAAATATACGCAAGGTTGACCAAATGGACAATGAGTAATGCAGAGTTACCTTGCTTGGAATCTTCCTTTCCTCTGTATTTCTCCCTCTCTCCATTGTGTAGGGCCTAATCCAAGCACTATTTTTTTTGTGTGTTTTTATGTTTTTTTAAAAAATATCTTTATTGGAGTATAATTGCTTTACAATGGTGTGTTACTTTCTGCTTTATAACAAAGTGCATCAGTTATACATATACATATGTTCCCATATCCCTTCCCTCTTGCATCTCCCTCCCACCCACCCTCCCTATCCCACCCCTCTAGGTGGTCTCAAAGCACCCAGCTGATCTCCCTGTGCTATGTGGCTGCTTCCCACTAGCTATCTATTTTATGTTTGGTAGTGTATATATGTCCATGCAACTCTCTCACTTTGTCTCAGCTTACACTTCCCCCTCCCAATATCCTCAAGTCCATTCTCTAATGGTCTGTGTCTTAATTCCCATCTTGCCCCTAGGTTCTTCATGACCTTTTTTTTTTTTTTTTAAATTCCATATATATGTGTTAGCATATGGTATTTGTTTTTCTCTTTCTGACTTACTTCACTCTGTATGACAGACTCTAGGTCCATCCACCTCACTACAAATAACTCAGTTTTGTTTCTTTTTATGGCTGAGTAATATTCCATTGTATATATGTGCCGCATCTTCTTTATCCATTCATCTGTCGATGGACACTTAGGTTGCTTCCATGTCCTGGCTATTGTAAATAGAGCTGCAATGAACATTTTGGTACATGACTCCTTTTGAAATATGGTTTTCTCAGGGTATATGCCCAGTACTGGGATTGCTGGGTGGTATGGTAGTTCTATTTTTAGTTTTTTAAGGAACCTCCATACTGTTCTCCATAGTGGCTCTATCAATTTACATTCCCATCAACAGTGCAAGAGGGTTCACTTTTCTCCACACCCTCTCCAGCATTTATGGTTTGTAGATTTTTTGATGATGGCCATTCTGACCAGCGTGAGATGATATCTCATTGTAGTTATGATTTGCATTTCCCTAATGATTAATAATGTTGAGCATCCTTTCATGTGTTTGTTGGCAATCTGTATATCTTCTTTGGAGAAATGTCTATTTAGGTCTTCTGCCCATTTTTGGATTGGGTTGTTTGTTTTTTTGATATTGAGCTGCATGAGCTGCTTGTATATTTGGGAGATTAATCCTTTGTCAGTTGCTTCATTTGCAAATATTTTCTCCCATTCTGAGGGTTGTCTTTTTGTCTTCTTTATGGTTTCCTTTGTTGTGCAAAAGCTTATAAGTTTCATTAGGTCCCATTTGTTTATTTTTGTTTTTATTTCCATTTCTCTAGGAGGTGGGTCAAAAAGGATCTTGCTGTGATTTATGTCATAGAGTGTTCTGCCTATGTTTTCCTCTAAGAGTTTTATAGTGTCTGGCCTTACATTTAGGTCTTTCATCCATTTTGAGTTTATTTTTGTGTATGGTGTTAGGGAGTGTTCTAATTTCATGCTTTTACATGTAGCTGCCAGTTTTCCCAGCACCACTTATTGAAGGGGTTGTCTTTTCTCCACTGTATATGCTTGCCTCCTTTATCAAAGATAAGGTGACCATATGTGCGTGGGTTTATCTCTGAGCTTTCTATCCTGTTCCATTGATCTATATTTCTGTTTTTGTGTCAGTACCACACTGTCTTGATTACTGTAGTTTGTAGTATAATCTGAAGTCAAGGAGCCTGATTCCTCTAGCTCCGTTTTTCTTTCTCAAGATTGCTTTGGCTATTCGGAGTCTTTTCTGTTTCCATACAAATTGTGAAATTTTTTGTTCTAGTTCTGTGAAAAATGCCTGTGGTAGTTTGATAGGGATTGCATTGAATCTGTCGATTGCTTTGGGTAGTAGAGTCATTTTCACAATGTTGATTCTTCCAATCCAAGAACATGGTATATCTCTCCATCTATTTGTATCATCTTTAATTTCTTTCATCAGTGTCCTATAATTTTCTGCATACAGGTCTTTTGTCTCCTTAGGTAGGTTTATTCCTAGATATTTTATTCTTTTTGTTGCAATGGTAAATGGGAGTGTTTCCTAAATTTCATTTTCAGATTTTTCATCATTAGTGTATAGGAATGCAAGAGATTTCTGTGCATTAATTTTGTATCCTGCTACTTTACCAAATTCATTGATTAGCTCTAGGAGTTTTCTGGTAGCATCTTTAGGATTCTCTATGTATAGTGTCATGTCATCTGCAAACAGTGACAGCTTTACTTCTTCTTTTGTGATTTGGATTCCTTTCATTTCTTTTTCTTCTTTGATTGCTGTGGCTAAAACTTCCAAAACTATGTTGAATAATAGTGGTCAGAGCGGGCAACCTTGTCTTGTTTCTGATCTTAGTGGAAATGGTTTCAGTTTTTCACCATTGAGGATGATGTTGGCTGTGGGTTTGTCATATATGGCCTTTATTATGTTGAGGTAAGTTCCGTCTATGCCTACTTTCTGGAGGGTTTTTTTCATAAAAGGGTGTTGAATTTTGTCAAAAGCTTTCTCTGCATCTATTGAGATGATCATATCGTTTTTCTCCTTCAATTTGTTAATATGGTGCATCACACTGATTGATTTGTGTCTATTGAGGAATCCTTGCATTCCTGGGAGAAACCCCACTTGATCATGGTGTATGATCCTTTTAATGTGCTGTTGGATTCGGTTTTCTAGTATTTTGTTGAGGATTTTTGCATCTATGTTCATCAGCGATATTGGTCTGTAGTTTTCTTTCTTTGTGACATTTTTGTCTGGTTTTGGTATCAGGGTGATGGTGGCCTCATAGAATTAGTTTGGGAGTGTTCCTCCCTCTGCTATATTTTGGAAGAGTTTGAGCAAGATAGGTGTTAACTCTTCTCTAAATGTTTGATAGAATTCGCCTGTGAATCCATCTGGTCTTGGGCTTTTGTTTGTTGGAAGATTTTTAATCACAGTTTCAATTTCAGTGCTTGTGATTGGTCTGTTCTTATTTTATATTTCTTCCTGGTTCAGTCTCAGAAGGTTGTGTATTTCTAAGAATTTGTCCATTTCTTCCAGGTTGTCCATTTTATTGGCATAGAGTTGCTTGTAGTAATCTCTCATGATCCTTTGTATTTATTCAGTGTCAGTTGTTACTTCTCCTTTTTCATTTCTAGTTCTATTGATTTGAGTCTTCTCCCTTTTTTTCTTGATGAATCTGGCTAATGGTTCATCAATTTTATCTTCTCAAAGAACCAGCTTTTAGTTTTATTGATCTTTGCTATCGTTTCCTTCATTTCTTTTTCATTTATTTCTGATCTGATCGTTATGATTTCTTTCCTTCAGCTAACTTTGGGGTTTTTTTGTTCTTCTTTCTCTAATTGCTTTAGGTGTAAGGTTAGGTTGTTTATTTGGGACGTTTCTTGTTTCTCAAGGTAGGATTGTATTGCTATAAACTTCTCTCTTAGAACTGCTTTTGCTGCATCCTATAGGCTTTGGGTTGTTCTGTTTTCATTGTCATTTGTTTCTAGGTATTTTTTGATTTGACTTCTTCAGTGATCTCTTGGTTATTAAGTAGTGTATTGTTTAGCCTCCATGTGTTTGTTGTTTTTACAGATTTTTTCCTGTAATTGATATCTAGTCTCATAGCGTTGTGGTCAGCAAAGATACTTGATATGATTTCAATTTTCTTAAATTTACCAAGGCTTAATTTGTGACCAAAGATATGATCTATCCTGGAGAATGTTCCATGAGCACTTGAGAAGAATGTATATTCTGTTGTTTTTGGATGGAATGTCCTACAAATATCAATTAAGTCCATCTTGTTTAATGTATCATTTAAAGCTTATTTCCTTATTTATTTTCATTTTGGATGATCTGTCCATTGGTGAAAGTGGGGTGTTAAAGTCCCCTACTATGATTGTGTTACTGTTGATTTCCCCTTTATGGCTGTTAGTATTTGCCTTATGTATTGAGGTGTTCCTATGTTGGGTGCATAAATATTTACAATTGTTATATCTTCTTCTTGGATCAATCCCTTGATCATTATGTAGTGTCCTTCTTTGTCTCTTGTAATAGTCTTTATTTTAAAGTCTATTTTGTCTGATATGAGAATTGCTACTCCAGCTTTCTTTTGATTTCCATTTGCATGGAATATTTTTTTCCATCCCCTCACTTTCGGTCTGTATGTGTCCCTAGGTCTGAAGTGGGTCTCTTATAGACAGCATATATATGGGTCTTGTTTTTGTATCCATTCAGCCAGTCTATGTCTTTCGGTTGGAGCATTTAATCCACTTACATTTAAGGTAATTATCGATATGTATGTTCATATTACCATTTTCTTAATTGTTTTGGGTTTGTTATTGTAGGTCATTTCCCTCTCTTGTGTTTCCTGCCTAGAGAAGTTCCTTTAGCATTTGTTGTAAAGCTGGTTTGGTGGTGCTGAATTCTCTTAGCTTTTGCTTGTCTGTAAAGGTTTTAATTTCTCCATCAAATCTGAATGAGATCCTTGCTGGGTAGAGTAATCTTGGTTGTAGGTTTTTCTCCTTCATCACTTTAAGTATATCCTGCCACTCCCTTCTGGCTTGCAGAGTTTCTGCTGAAAGGTCAGCTGTTAACCTTATGGGGATTCCCTTGTGTGTTATTTGTTGTTTTTCCCTTGCTGCTTTTAATATTTTTTCTTTGTATTTAATTTTTGATAGTTTCATTAGTATGTGTCTTGGCGTGTTTCTCCTTGCATTTATCCTGTATGGGACTCTCTGGGCTTCCTGGACTTGATTAACTATTTCCTTTCCCAGATTAGGGAAATTTTCAAGTATAATCTCTTCAAATATGTTCTCAGTCCCTTTCTTTTTCTCTTCTTCTTCTGGGACCCCTATAATTCGAATGTTGGTGCATTTAATGTTGTCCTAGAGGTCCCTGAGACTGTCCTCAATTCTTTACATTCTTTTTTCTTTATTCTGCTCTGCAGTAGTTATTTTCACTATTTTATCTTCCAGGTCACTTATCCGTTCTTCTGCCTCAGTTATTCTGCTATTGATCCCTTCTAGAGAATTTTTAATTTCATTCATTGTGTTGTTCATCACTGTTTGTTTGCTCTTTAGTTCTTCTAGGTCCTTGTTAAACATTTCTTGTATTTTCTCTATTCTATTTCCAAGATTTTGGATCATCTTTACTATCATTATTCTGAATTCTTTTTTAGGTAGACTGCCTATTTCCTCTTCATTTGTTAGGTCTGGTGGGTTTTTACCTTGCTCCTTCATCTGCTGTGTGTTTTTTTGTCTTCTCATTTTGCTTAACTTACTGTGTTTGGGCTCTCCTTTTCACAGGCTGCAGGTTTGTAGTTCCTGTTGTTTTTGGTTTCTCTCCCCATTGGCTAAAGTTGGTTCAGTGGGTTGTGTAGGCTTCCTGGTGGAGGGGACTAGTGCCTGGGTTCTGGTGGATGAGGCTGGATCTTGTCTTTCTTGTGTGCAGGTCCACGTGAGGTGGTGTGATTTGGGGTGTCTGTGGCCTTCTTATGATTTTAGGCAGCCTCTCTGCTAATGGCTCGGGTTTTGTTCCTGTCTTGCTTGTTGTTTGGCATAGTGTGTCCAGCACTGTAGCTTGCTGGTCGTTGAGTGAAGCTGGGTCTTGTCATTGAGATGGAGATCTCTGGGAGATTTTCGCTGTTTGATATTACGTGCAGCTGGGAGGTCTCTTGTGGACCAGTGTCGTAAACTTGGCTCTCCCACCTCAGAGGCACAGCCCTGATGCCTGGCTGGAGCTTCAAGAGCCTTTCATCCACACGGCTCAGAATAAAAGGGAGAAAAAATAGAAAGAAAGAAAGAAGGAAAGAAGATAAAATAAAATAAAATAACGGTATTAAAATTAAAAATAATTATTAAGAAAAAAATTTTTTAAAGCAAAAAAAAAAAAACCAAATAACAAAAAACGGACAGACAGAACCCTAGGATAAATGGTAAAAGTAAGTAAAGCTATAAAGACAAAATCACACAGAAGCATACACATACACACTCACAAAAAGAGAAAAAGGGAAAAAAATATATATATCATTGCTCTCAAAGTCTACCTCCTTAATTTGGGATGATTCATTGTCTATTCAAGTTTTCCACAGATGCAGGGTACATCAGGTTGATTGTGGAGATTTAATCCGCTGCTCCTGAGGCTGCTGGGAGAAATTTCCCTTTCTCTTCTTTGTTCGCACAGCTCCCGGGGTTCAACTTTGGATGTGGCCCCGCCTCTGCGTGCAGGTCGCCTGAGGGCATTTGTTCTTCGCTCAGACAGGACGGGGTTAAAGGAGCAGCTGATTCGGGGGCTCTGGCTCACTCAGGCCTGGGGGAGGGAGGGGTACGGATGCGGGGCGAGTCTGCAGCGGCAGAGGCCGGTGTGACGTTGCAACAGCCTGAGGCGCGCCATGCGTTCTCCTGGGGAAGTTGTCCCTAGATCATGGGACACTGGCAGTGGCGGGCTGCACAGGCTCCCAGGAGGGGAGGTGTGGAGAGTGACCTGTGCTTGCACACAGGCTTCTTGGTGGCGGCAGCAGCAGCCTTAGCGTCTCATGCCCATCTCTGGGGTCCGCACTGATAGCCGTGGCTCGCGCCCGTCTCTGGAGCTCCTTTAAGCGGCGCTGTTAATCCCCTCTCCTCTCGCACCAGGAAACAAAGAGGCAAGAAAAAGTCTCTTGCCTCTTTGGCAGCTCCAGACTTTTTCCCAGACTCCCTCCTGGCTAGCTGTGGCGCACTAACCCCTTCAGGCTGTGTTCACGCCACCAACCGCAGTCCTCTCCCTGGGATCCGACCTCCGAAGCCCGAGCCTCAGCTCCCAGCCCCTGCCTGCCCCGGCAGGGGAGCAGACAAGCCTCTTGGGCTGGTGAGTGCTGCTCGGCGCCAAGCCTCTGTGCGGGAATCTCTCCGCTTTGCCCTCCGCACCCGTTGCTGCGCTCTCCTCCATGGCTCCGAAGCTTCCCCCCTCCACCACCCTCAGTCTCCGCCCGCGAAGGGGCTTCCTAGTGTGTGGAAACCTCTCCTCCTTCACAGCTCCCTCCCACTGGTGCAGGTCCCATCCCTATTCCTTTGTCTCTGTTATTTCTTTTTTCTTTTGCCCTACCCAGGTACCTGGGGAGTTTCTTGCCTTTTGGGAGGTCTGAGGTCTTCTGCCAGCGTTCAGTAGGTGTTCTGTAGGATCTGTTCCACATGTAGATGTATTTCTGATGTATTTGTGGGGAGGAAGGTGATCTCCGCGTCTTTCTCTTCCGCCATCTTGAAGCTCCTCTGGGTGACTGTGCTTTTGTTTCCTCATTCATTAATTGCAGAAAATACAAATAATTACTTCATAAGCTAAATGTGAGGTGCAAATGAGTTAATATACATAAAATGCTTATAACTGTATATAGCTCCTTTACCATTTAGATGTTATCTCAAAGATCACTGCCTCAGAAAGGACTTCACTGAAATCTCAGTCTAAACACCCATCCCCTCTTTATCGTATCACAGTTTTATCGTCTTCATAGCACTTAACATTTTCTCCTATTATGTTGTGTACTGATTTTTTTACTTTTGTTTTCTACTTCCCACCAGTATAATACAAGTTCCATGAAAGCTGAGCCCTCTCCTGTCTTGTTCACCACAGTATTACTAGGACCTAAGTCAGTGCCTGGCAAAAACATTTATTTAATGAAGAAGAATAAAAGGCACGTCTCTAGGAATGAGTGAGTCTTGATAGACATGAATGTCTATTCTTGAATATTCTTACAGGTATTGTGGGAATTTTGTCCAGTCAGATTTGATAATTAATACTAACCCAGTTATAACTGATACTAAACATTCAATACCCCCTGTAACAGCATCCCCTTCAAGAGAAACTGTATCCACCCACAGCCCCTACCAAAATAGCAGAACTAAACAGCCATGTTGTATTACATGAACCTACCTTCCAGCCAAAAGTTATTGGACTAGGGATGAACAAAAGGAGTTCCAGACATTAGCCAATCATATCCTTTCAAAAGAATTTGAATGAAGAGCACAGAGAACATTGTTAACTAAAGGTGGTTGCTAAAACTAAGAGTTCATGATGTAGTGATGGAGTTGGAGACCATGTTGAGCCAGATATATTTTCAGTAAGCAGAAAGGAGAGAGAAACAGAACACTAAGCAGCACAAAGATTAAAAAGATAACGTGGTTCCACAGAGATAATAAGAATGAATTCATTTCCTGGCTTTCTGATTCCCAGCTCTGCTACAATATACACTATGAACCTCACCTTGGGATCCTTGAGATCCTCTGCATCTCATTATAAAACCCCCTATTTTGCTATTTTGCTAGTGTGGAAGGGTGACTGTTCTTTGCAGCCGAAAGAACCTTGATTGGAACTCTATTGAAATCCAAATATTTTCATTCAAGAGAAAAAGTGATCCAAATTTACAGAAAAGAGGTGATCCTTACAGAAACATTCAATGAATAGTGAATGATCAAAGGTATAAAACAAACCCGACCAAAATGTGACTCTTACATTATTAATATCCTCGTGGAAGAAGAATTCACTATTAAAGGTGTACCAAAGGTGTGACGTAAGGCATGAAAGTCCTTTGAAGTAGGTACCATGCCCTAAACTTCTTTCCACATTACTCAAAGTTCTGAGAACATAGTGGTTTCTCAGTAAATACTTTTGATTGACATCATCACAGTGAATTTCTTGTATTTTTTTTGTTTTTTTAATTACATGCTTATTTTTCTATAGAGGATGAGATTTGCTTTGGTATTTTTCACAGGACAAAATCTTAACCCAAATGTCACACCAGCACAGGATAGCAATTATTACCCAAGCTATTTTCATTCTGCTGGTTTGGTTTATTTCCTCCCAGTGAAGTATAATATCACCTAGAACTGAGGTGAGTGTAGAGTCTGTCATTATGAGAACTTAAAAAAAAATCAACAAACTTCTCTGAACATGAAGAGTAAAAGAAGCCTGAAAAAACTGCTACCTCAGAAGCCGAGAAAATAATTCTGGAAAGTCACAGTATATTTTCCAAGAGGGAGAAGACAGGGGGAAAAAAACAATAGGTTTAGCATAAAGATGGAAATGGAGTGCCAAAGGCTATTTATTTTAAAGATACAGAGCATTATGGAATAGCTAATAAAATATGAATGCAAATTTTCTGTTTCACTCTGAAAATGCCAATAAAAACTTGGCCGACTGAACATTATCTTCTATCATCCATCCAGATGTAAAAATGTGGAAAACATACAATAAAATCTTTTACATGTTGAATCTTTCATGTTAATTTAAACTCTGACTTCTGAGGAGCATCAGAAGTCTTCCCTGTCTCATGTTTATCTCTGTGCTTACCAGTTCTACATTAGCCAGAGAACATAAATAATCACCCATTGTTAAGAAAGTAACATTTGTGTCATTACACAGTAGAAAATACAGGTTCTTTAAAACATTCTAAAAAATGTAGACATGTTAATAAAATTGCCTCTTGTTTCAAAAGCTTATTTTATTATAACCTCTGACTTCCAGGAACATGGCTCATTTGAATGAAAGAAAAATGACATACCAACATATTATGTTCTGGGTATTTTGTTTGCTTTTACCAACCTCTCATGACTATTTTGACTGGGTTGATTAGGCACAGTGAACTGAAAGCCCAGGACATGTATTGTTTTATCCAGGATTCTAAAGTGTATCCCTGCTCTCCTAGAGCACAATGGGTTAAGAAAGCAAAATGCTTCATAATCAGCACTCTAACCCTCAACAAAATACATTTAAAATTCTTTTGAAAAGCGGTGTTAGGCAAATTCCAAATATGATTAGCCCTTAAGTTTAGTAGAGTAGAAAGATTTTAAAGCTGTCTTTTATCAAATCTTTGCCTATAAATAGAAAGGGCCTTTCTTGTCTCATAAAAGACAACTAAAGCAAAGAGAAGCTTTACTTAGGTAAAGAGTACAGGAGCCACAGCTTGCTTCAGCAAGTTTTAAAGACTTTCTTTTCCTTTCCATCAAATAACCCCTAAAGTGTCATATTCTTGTTAGTTTCCCAAGCAAAAGCAAGAAATACCCTATTAAAAATTTTATAGCTCAGTAAACCAAGTCCCAAAGCACAATAAAAAATACAGCAAAAGGAACAGTAAGTTTTCATGCTCTTACTTTATGAAATAAGTTTATTTCAGGTTATTTTCAGGCTTTCTTTAAATTAAAAAGTGATTTGTGACCAGAATTGATGCAAATTATGCTTCCAATCTTTCTCTGTTCCAGCTATAACACTACTTCATGGGTTGCCTTCAATAGAAAATTCATAGTTATTTTTCTAAAATCCAAAACTTAGATTTTAAGGACATTTTTTTCTAACGAGAGCCATAGATTTTTGTCCTAATAAAAATACGAATTTATTGCATTTTAAAATTCCTCAGAATATCCCTGATAGAGGTTGTCATGTGTGAAGATTTAACTCCTCAAAGTTAGCCTCCCAGGAACCAAGTGAAGGCAGCACATTTATTTATGCCAGCTCCTTCTATATACAAGCCTTTGTCAAAAACCAGTTGAATCAAGTAAAACAATTCCTTAATTAAAGAACACCATAAATTATGAAAAGTATCATTTGCTTAAAAACTTCTTAGGTAATTTATACACAATAGAAGTCACACAATTTCAAAAGTGTTAAAACATCTGTATCAAAGCCAGGAAGAAGATCTCAGTTCCCAGAGTTTCCCATATCAAAAACAGTGCCTAGAAAAATACTTTGAATTTGGTAAACCTGTTGACATCTGACTGATCTTCTAGTATAGACAATTCAAAGTACAGAAAACATAGAAAAACTGGAAATATTGTCAAGTGCTAGTTTCCTGAAAATATTACCAAAGCAACTTTTGATAAGACAAAAAAAGAGTATTTTTTTTTTTTTACCATGGTAAAGGAGGGCAAAATAGGGATATTTATGGAGGATTAGATTCTGGTTTAACATGGGTCTTTCAATTTACAGGCTTGGTTAGGATTGGGTAAGAATCATGATAATGCTAGTGTAGTACTGATGGACATCAACGAGGTAAGGATTTTCAGGCAAGTTCAAATACTCTTAGGAGTAAATGGTCATTCGAAACTAGCTATTGAAATGAAAATTTCAGTGTCCTTTGTAAAGTATCTTCGTTTTATTGCTACACATGCTCATTTGCTTATATATTTTCTATGGCTGCTTTTGAACTGTAAGGGCAGAGTTGAGTAGTTGCAACAGACACATGGCCTGAAGCACCTAAAAAATTTACTATCTGGCTATTTACAGAAAAAGTTTGCTGACTACTGCTATAACAAATACTGTCGATGTTCTACAGAGATTCCCTTTCTTTACCAATTCTGTGTGCCCCTCCCTTGACTTTTGTGTGCTTTTACTTCTACCTACCTTCTTGTGACTCTCTTTGGAGGACTGCTCTGAAGCTATTGGAATCACTTTGCTTGGAGACACAGGTGGCTGGAAATAACAGAGAGGTTACATTTCCCCCATTCCACTATGGCTCTCAGCCAATTACTGACTGGTATGGGATTGTGAAAGCAGCTCCCTTCCCTCAAGTTGGAATAAATTCTGAGGGGTAATTTATATTTCGCAGACACATTTATACTTCAGAGTCTTTTCTACTGGGGAGTGGCTTATCTTTCTGCCTGCTACCTCAGTTTTCTGTAATGCTATGGAGATGGCAAGGTTAAGTTTTTTCCGATGTCACCATCTTCCTTCTTTACAAAAAAAACAAAAATTGTAAAAAGGCAAATGCTAAATTGGGCACAAACTGAAAAAATGTTTCCATTACTTAGAAAATAGGATGTCACACTATAAGGCCTCCTCTTCTTAGTGCAGTTGCTCATAATTTGCTGTTTAACCATTTAATGGCCACAATGGGGTGATCTAGAGACAAGTTTCATTTCTCCAGTTTGATTCACTCAGCAGTTTTTGACTATCCAATATACCAGGTCCTATGCTAACTACTGAGAACACACTGAATGTAAGATGACCTAGGCCTTGAAAATTTCACACTTTTGTGAGGTACTTATAATTTCCTATGCCACTAGAGCAGGGACTGGAACTTCTATTATTTTTCAAATTTTCTGAGTGCCAAGCACAGTGATGTGTTGAATAAATACTTGTTAAATGTAATTGTACCTCATCATTCTCAAGAATGGAAATCTATCCAGCCAGGGCAGCAGCTTAATGCCATACATAATTCCTAGTAAGGGAATTATTGACACATAACCTAGCATGATATAATGTCACAGGAGTGGGCTCCAGGCTGAGCTCCTGAAGTCCAGACTCCTGGTTGCCACTCTATTAGTAATTCCCTAGGTGACCCTGGACAATCCATTTCACTCTCGAAGCCTCAAATTCTTCAATTATAAAATAAAGAGGCCAGACTAGATTATACATAAGGTTCATTCCAGCTCTGAAATTCTGATTCCTTTGAACTCTCCAATTACTTAGCAATGCCTGACTTTTCATGAACTAATAGACTTATTTCAGGACTCAATCCAATATTCTTACAAGAATTGAACTACGGAATTTTAAAATGTGATAAACCTTTTTGTGATAGAACCTCTATGTCCCTTGATTTATTCTGTCTACAGTCTCAGGCATGACAATGATATTTCCCCAACATTTCATTCATAGCTTTCAGTCTTTTATAAAAAGAGGTTTGCAGTAAGTTCTGAAAATATTTGCTACTTATTTTCTGACTCACATTTCTAGAAGGATCCAAGTTCCAATCAATGCCATCTTTTTTCTATTTTAGCAAATTGCCTTATTTCATCATTTTGAGTTATTTTTCAGATTTTTATATTTTTAACACACTCAAGCTTGTTACCTTATTTCTAACCACTCCACCTCTTTCTTAGGTCCTCAGACCTCAGTAAGAGTCTTAAGATTTGTAGGAAATTAAATCAAAAGTACCTTCTGTTCCAAAAATGAATATAAAAGTTTGATATAAAAAACAGAAATAATTTATATTTGTTATTTTGATGCAAGTAATTTATTATTTGTCCACTCAGACACAATTGTAGATATGTAGTTGGATATTCACCTTGTTCCAATTTTTTATCAGGAGCAATTTTTCTGTGAGTCTAAAAAACTTTCATGCATAAGAATTTTATATTCTTCACATCTCCCTTTCTTTTCCTCATCTCTGAAACTGTACCACCCTGCAATGCCTTTCTCCAATGGAAAGAAAGAATTTTCTCACCACCAGTTTTGATTCCTGTATCACTTACCTACTGTTTCAAAATTTATTGGACACCTAGTACTTGACCTGATGCTAGGCACTGAGAATATAAAGGAAGAAGAGAGGGATGATTTCCCAGAAAAGTTGTTAAATTGCATTTTGAAGAATGAGTGAAGTTATGAGAAAGAGGATGGAGGCTTGAAGATGTGAAAACACACTGCATTCAAGAGTCTGCAAGTGCCATAGGATGGCCAAAGCACAGGGTCCTTTATAAAACATAGTAAGACTAATCAAATATCGGTAGAATGTATGTGATTTATCTATGTAACTATCACTGTTTTCTCTTCCAAAACTGGCTCTACTATGGGGCTATTTATTTAGGTTGTGATAAAAGAAAATAAATTTTTAGAAAATTTTCACCATCATCCATTTCTATTTTTTTCTTTCTTCACAGACTTTATCATCTAACCCCATCATTCAGCTCTCCTATCTCCTTGGGTCCTATATCAGTTGTCACTGGGTAAATAGGGACCAACTGAAAACTGGGCCCAAGTTCAACTCTACATTAAAATTCTGGCATTCAGCATTTATGGATTTAGAAAGACTAAAAGCTAAGCTAAAGAGACAAAAAATTGGCTTCAAATCAAAATCCAAATCTCAAAATCAGCAGTGTGTGTTTTGGAGTCCTGGGTATAGAAATCCCTTAAGACCATCTTTAGAAGAAAAAACAAGAATTTTTAAAAAAATAATGATTTCACACACTCTGTAAAGAAAAAAATAGCACATTTGATATAAGCAAAAGTGAGGGAAAATTGTTTTTTAAAAGCAGATTGCCTGGTTTAATCCCATCCCTGCCCCCCAAGAGGTCCTTAATAAGCCAAAAATAAACATAAATATAAATAATAATCCCTCCATGGACACCTATATCCTGAATGGCATTACAAATACATGTTAGCCTATACACTCACACACACGTGCACACGTGTGCATGCACACACCCCAGATCCTTGCCCTTCAGTAGGTGATCAAAGCCCATGAAATGGAATCAGATTCAAGGGCTAGACTTGACTTAGATAGGTCATCACTGGCAGTCAAACTAAACGGATTGTCTACAATTACCTCTCACCCGAGTGCAGAAGAATGTGGCACCATGCATCATTCCCACACCTTTCCATCATATATGCTCAGTACATCCATGCCTGTGTTCCCTCTTTTCACACTCATCATTTCATTATCTCACCATGTGAATCAGAAAATAGCTGTAGGCAAAGTGAATGCAACTTACTTGTATCTAGACTTTAGTGAAATACTTTCTGGTCTAGTTCTTTTTCCTTTTGCTCAGCTCTGAAGGTGACCAAATTTAGAGAAGTTTTCACCTCTCATTGGCATCACTTTGATCATTTGAAGTTTATCCTGTAAAAGTAGATATTCACATGTCAAATCATTCCCTTACATGTCAGCACGATGTTTTACAAGCCAAAAACAAAGGAAAGATGGCCATTCTTGTACTGGTGGCAGAAAACTAAGGTCCGGGATCCAAGGGTTTTCTGAAGGGCATCTATAAAAGATCACCTGGGGATTAAAAAAAGGATTCCTCTATATATTAACAATGTCATGCATCAAAAGGAAGCAATCAGGTAACTATATATTTGACAGATAAAAGCACCAAAATGTTAAGGTGGCTAACTCATGGTAACACAATTACAGATTATGTTTTTTTATCATCTTTATGCTTTTCTATATTTGAATTTATCAAACATAAACAATTATATTAATCAGAAAAATTAAAATGTCACAATACAGTTTCAGAAACTCAATAGCAAAAAGAGGCAACAATGCATAGCAAAACCAAACAAAACAAAAAAGCAATTTTCATTGGATCAACCAAACTCAAATTTTAGCTTTGCCTATTATGTGATCATCAGATTATTTAGCTTCTCTGAATCTCAGTTTACTTAAAAACTACTATAGCTAACTTACAGGGTTGTAATGAAGATGAAATAAAACAAATGCATACAAATTTAAAAGAATTTTCATTAGTATCATCAAGATGAACCTTTGCCTTCTCAAAGTTAAAAGACTGTCCCGTTTTCAGACTGGTGCTGCCATCTTATCCATTAATAAATGGATACACCTGTGATTTATACTCCTGACACTCATTCCATGGACACTGAAACACTTAACAAATAATAAGAAAAACCTCGTAGGCATTCATATAGTATGCCTTGCATATGTAATCCTGGCTTCTATTAGTAACAACAATAACCATAATGATAATAAAGAATTCCTGTGGCCTTATTCTGTGTCCAGTTCTAGATTAATCACTTTATGTGCACTATCTCACATTATCTAAACAGAGACCTAGTGAGGTAAATACTATTATTAGAGGTTAGTAACCTGCTCAGCATCATGGAGCTAATAACTGATGGATCTGGGTCTCTAATCCCAAGTTTGTATGGTTTCAAAGAGCAGTCTCCTAACCACTTTATCATCTAAAGAAAGATATAAGAATTCTGGCCAAGATATACTTACAATCATTTTTTTAATTCACAATCTCATTCTTAGATATAAAATATATTAGACTCTACAATGTGCTAACCTTTCCTTGAGGCGTGACAGAAACAACAAAAATCCAAACTTTGCAAACAAGTTTGGTCATGGGAGCTAAAGAAACTGGCAAAACTGTGACTAAATTGCAATTTTGATGCATGCAAATTATCTGCTCCTCAGACACTATGGTCAGAATAGCAATTGTTACCGTGTTGTGATTTTATTTTCATAGACCAAAGTACAATCAAACCAGACCAAGCTGAACCTATTGCAAAATAAATCATTACTCTTCTCAACTTTTTAACCATGTAATCCTGGTTAATCGAAATGGAAATTAATTCTTCATTGTCTACATATGATGGTATTTCTGTGTCTTGTATATTTGGTGATCTTACTCCCTGAAGATGATGCCCTCTCCTCCATTTGATAAAATAACATCCTCAAATAGCAAATGAAGGAATCTGGGAATTGCAGAAACAGATACTGTGCCTTTATGAAGTCTAAAAAATAATGTTGTGCAATATTTTTAAAGTGTGTTAGATTTTGAAGGAGGGTGTTCTTTTGTTTTTATTTCATTTATTTTTTTCTTTCAAATTTTATTTTATTTATTTTTTTTATACAGCAGGTCCTTATTAGTCATCCATTTTATACACATCAGTGTATAAATGTCAATCCCAATCGCCCAATTCATCCCACCACCATCCCCACACCCCTGCCGCTTCCCCCCCTTGGTGTCCATACGTTTGTTCTCTACATCTGTGTCTCAATTTCTGCCCTGCAAAGCGGTTCATCTGTACCTTTTTTCTAGGTTCCACATATATGCGTTAATATACAATATTTGTTTTTCTCTTTCTGACTTACTGCACTCTGTATGACAGTCTCTAGATCCATCCACGTCTCTACAAATGACCCAGTTTCGTTCCTTTTTATGGCTAATATTCCATTGTATATATGTACCACAACTTCTTTATCCATTCGTCTGTCGATGGGCATTTAGGTTGCTTCCATGTCCTGGCTATTGTAAATAGTGTTGCAATGAACATTGGGGTGCATGAGTCTTTTTGCATTGCTGTTTTCTCTGGGTACATCCCCAGTAGTGGGACTGCTGGGTCATATGATAATGCTATTTTTAGTTTTTAAAGGAACCTCCATACTGTTCTCCATAGTGGCTGTATCAATTTACATTCCCACCAACACTGCAAGAGGGTTCCCTTTTCTCCATACCCTCTCCAGCATTTGTTGTTTGTAGATTTTCTAATGATGCCCATTCTAACTGGTGTGAGGTGATACCTCATTGTAGTTTTGATTTGCATTTCTCTAATAATTAGTGATGTTGAGAGATTTTCATGTGCTTCTTGGCCATCTGTATGTCTTCTTTGGAGAAATGTCTATTTAGGTCTTCTGCCCATTTTTGGAGTGGGTTGTTTGTTTTTTTAATATTGAGCTGCATGAGCTGTTTATATATTTTGGAGATTAATTCTTTGTCCATTGATTCATTTGTAAATATTTTCTCCCATTCTGACGGTTGTCTTTTCATCTTGTTTATGGTTTCCTTTGCTGTGCAAAAGCTTTCGAGTTTCATTAGGTCCCATTTGTTTATTTTTGTTTTTATTTCCATTACTCTAGGAGGTGGATCAAGAAAGATCTTGCTGTAATTTATGTCAAAGAGTGTACTTCTATTTTTCTCTAAGGGTTTTATAGTGTCCAGTCTTACATTTAGGTCTCTAATCCATTTTGAGTTTATTTTTATGTATGGTATTAGGGAGTGTTCTAATTTCATTCTTTTACATGTAGCTGTCCAGTTTTCCCAGCACCACTTATTGAAGAGGCTGTCTTTTCTCCATTGTATATCCTTGCCTCCTTTGTCATAGATTAGTTGACCATAGGTGTGTGGATATATCTCTGGGCTTTCTATCTTGTTCCATTGATCAATGTTTCTGTTTTTGTGCCAGTACCACATTGTCTTGATTACTGTAGCTTTGTAGTATAGTCTGAAGTCAGGGAGTCTGATTCCTCCAGCTCCATTTTTTTCCCTCAAGACTGCTTTGGCTATTCAGGATCTTTTGTGTCTCCATACGAATTTTAAGATTTTTTGTTCTAGTTCCGTAAAAAACGCCATTGGTAATTTGATAGGAATTGCATTGAATCTGTAGATTGCTTTCAGTAGTATAGTCATTTTCACAATATTGATTCTTCCAATCCAAGAACATGGTATATCTCTCCATCTATTTGTATCATCTTTAATTTCTTTCATCAGTGTCTTATCGTTTTCTGTATACAGGTCTTTTGCCTCCTTAGGTAGGCTAATTCCTAGGTATTTTATTCTTCTTGTTGCAGTGGTAAATGGGAGTGTTTCCTTAATTTCACTTTCAGATTTTTCATCATTAGTGTATAGGAATGCAAGAGATTTCTATGCATTAATTTTGTATCCTGCAAATTTACCAAATTCATTGATTAGCTCTAGTAGTTTTCTGGTGGCATCTTTAGGATTCTCTACATATAGTATCATGTCATCTGCAAACAGTGACAGCTTTACTTCTTCTTTTGTGATTTGGATTCCTTTCATTTCTTTTTCTTCTCTGATTGCTGTGGCTAGGACTTCCAAAACTATGTTGAATAATAGTGGTGAGAGTGGATATCCTTGTCTTGTTCCTGATCTTAGAGGAAATGCTTTCAGTTTTTCACCATTGAGAATGATGTTTGCTGTGGGTTTGTCATATATGGCCTTTATTATGTTGGGGTAGGTTCCCTCTATGCCCACTTTCTGGAGAGTTTTTTATCATAAATGGGTGTTGAAACTTGTCAAAAGTTTTTCTGCATCTATTGAGATGATCATATGGTTTTTATTCTTCAATTTGTTAATATGGTTTATCACATTGATTGATTTACATATATTGAAGCATCCTTGCATCCCTGGGATAAATCCCACTTGATCATGGTGTATGATCCTTTTAATGTATTGTTGGATTCTGTTTCCTAGTATTTTGTTGAGGATTTTTGAATCTATATTCATCAGTGATATTGGTCTGTAATTTTCTTTTTTTGTAGTGTCTTTGTCTGGTTTTGGTATCAGGGTGATGGTGGCCTCATAGAATGAGTTTGGGAGTGTTCCTTCCTCTGCAATTTTTTGGAAGAGTGGGTGTTAGCTCTTCTCTAAATGTTTGATAGAATTTACCTGTGAAGCCATCTGGGCCTGGACTTTTGTTTGTTGGAAGATTTTTAATCACAGTTTCAAGTTCATTACTTGTGATTGGTCTGTTCATATTTTCTATTACTTCCTGGTTCAGTCTTGGAAGGTTATACCTTTCTAAAAATTTGTCGATTTCTTCCAGGTTGTCCATTTTATTGGCGTAGAGTTGCTTGTAGTAGTCTCTTAGGATGCTCTATATTTCTGCGGTGTCCGTTATAACTTCTTCTTTTTCATTTCTAAGTTTATTGATTTGAGTCCTCTCCCTATTTTCTTGATGAGTCTGGCTAATGATTTATCAATTTTTTTTATCTTCTCCAAGAACCAGCTTTTAGTTTTATTGAACTTTGTTATTGTTTTCTTTGTTTCTATTTCATTTATTTCTGCTCTGATCTTTATGATTTCTTTCCTTCTGCTAACTTTGGGTTTTGTTTGTTCTTCTTTCTCTAGTTCCTTTAGGTGTAAGGTTAGATTGTTTATTTGAGATTTTTCTTGCTTCTTGAGGTAGGCTTGTATAGCTATAATCTTCCCTCTTAGAACTGCTTTTGCTGCATCCCATAGGTTTTGGATCGTCGTGTTTTCATTTTCATTTGTCTCTAGGTATTTTGTGATTTCCTTTTTGATTTCTTCAGTGATCTCGTGGTTATTTAGTAACGTATTGTTTAGCCTCCGTGTGTTTGTGTTTTTTATGTGTTTTTCCCTGTAATTCATTTCTAATCTCATAGCGTTGTGGTCGAAAAAGATGCTTGATATGATTTCAATTTTCTTAAATTTACTGAGACTTGATTTGTGACCCAAGATGTGATCTATCCTGGAGAATTTTCCATGCGCACTTGAGAAGAAAGTGTAGTCTGCTGTTTTGGCATGGAATGTCCCATAAATATCAGTTAAATCTATCTGGTCTATTGTGTCATTTAAAGCTTCTGTTTCCTTATTTATTTTCATTTTGGGTGATCTGTCCATTGGTGTAAGTGAGGTGTTAACGTCCCCCACTATTAATGTGTTACTGTCAATTTCCTCTTTTATAGCTCTTAGCAGTTGCCTTATGTATTGAGGTGCTCCTATGTTGGGTGCATATATATTTATAATTGTTATATCTTCTTCTTGGATTGATCCCTTGATCATTATGTAGTGTCCTTCCTTGTCTCTTGTAACATTCTTTATCTTAAAGTCTATTTTATCTGATATGAGTATTGCTACTCCAGCTTTCTTTTGATTTCCATTTGCATGGAATATCTTTTTCCATCCCCTGACTTTCAGTCTGTATGTGTCCCTACATCTGAAGTGGGTCTCTTGTAGACAGCATATAGATGGGTCTTGTTTTTGTATCCATTCAGGAAGCCTGTGTCTTTTGGTTGGAGCATTTAATCCATTCACGTTTAAGGTAATTATCGAAATGTATGTTCCTATGACCATTTTCTTAATTGTTTTGGGTTTGTTTTTGCAGGTCCTTTTCTTCTCTTGTGTTTCCCACTTAGAGAAGTTCCTTTAGCATTTGTTGTAGAGCTAGTTTGGTGGTGCTGAATTCTCTTAGCTTTTGCTTTTCTGTAAAGCTTTTGATTTCTCCATCGAATCTGAATGAGATCCTTGCTGGGTAGAGTAATCTTGGTTGTAGGTTCTTCCCTTTCATCACTTTAAGTATATCATGCCACTCCCTTCTGGCTTGTAGAGTTTCTGCTGAGAAATCAGCTGTTAACCTTATGGGAGTTCCCTTGTATGTTATTTGTCATTTTTCCCTTGCTGCTTTCAATAATTTTTCTTTGTCTTTAATTTTTGCCGATTTGATTACTATGTGTCTCGGCATGTTTCTCCTTGGGGTTATCCTGTATGGGACTCTCTGTGCTTCCTGGACTTGGGTGGCTATTTCCTTTCCCATGTTAGGGAAGTTTCCTACTATAATCTCTTCAAATATTTTCTCTGGTCCTTTCTCTCTCTCTTCTCCTTCTGGGACCCCTATAATGCGAATGTTGTTGCGTTTAATGTTGTCCCAGAGGTTCTTTTCATTCTTTTTTCTTTATTCTGTTCTGCAGCAGTGAATTCCACCATTCTGTCTTCCAGGACACTTATCTATTCTTCTGCCTCAGTTATTCTGCTACTGATTCCTTCTAGTGTAGTTTTCATTTCAGTTATTGTATTGTTCATTTCTGTTTGTTTGTTCTTTAATTCTTCTAGGTCTTTGTTAAACATTTCTTGCATCTTCTCGATCTTTGCCTCCATTCTTTTTCCAAGGTCCTGGATCATCTTCACTATCATTATTCTGAATTCTTTTTCTGGAAGATTGCCTATCTCCATTTCATTTAGTTGTTTTTCTGGGGTTTTTTCTTGTTCCTTCATCTGGTACATAGCCCTCTGCCTTTTCATCTTGTCTATCTTTCTGTGAACGTGTTTTTTTCCCCACAGGCTGCAGGATTGTACTTCTTGCTTCTGCTGTCTGCCCTCTGGTTGATGAGGCTATCTAAGAGGCTTGTGCAAGCTTCCTGATGGGAGGGACTGGTGGTGGGTAGAGCTGGGTGTTGCTCTGGTGGGCAGAGCTCAGTAAAACTTTAATCCACTTGACTGCTGATGAGTGGGGCTGGGTTCCCTCCCTGTTGGTTGTTTGGCCTGAGGTGACCCAACACTGGAGACTACCTGGGCTCTTTGGTGGGGCTAATGGCGGACTCTGGGAGGGCTCACGCCAAGGAGTACTTCCCAGAACTTCTGTTGCCAGTGTCTCTCCTCACGTGAGACACAGCCACACCCCACGTCTGCAGGAGACCCTCCAACACTAGCAGGTAGGTCTGGTTCAGTCTCCCCTGGGGTCACTGCTCCTTCCCCTGGGTCCCAATGAGCACACTACTTCGTGTGTGCCCTCCAAGAGTGGAGTCTCTGTTTCCCCCAGTCTTGTTAAAGCCCTGCAATCAAATCCCACTAGTCTTCAAAGTGTGATTCTCTAGGAATTCCTCCTCCCGTTGCCAGACACCCAGGTTGGGAACCTGATGTGGGGCTCAGAACCTTCACTCCAGTTGGTGGACTTCTGTGGTATAAGTGTTCTCCAGTCTGTGAGTCACCCACCCAGCAGTTACGGGATTTGATTTTACTGTGATTGCACCCCTCCTACCATCTCATTGTGGCTTCTCCTTTGTCTTTGGATGTGGGGTATCTTTTTTGGTGTGTTCCAGTGTCTTCCTGTTGATGACTGTCCAGCAGCTAGTTGTGGTTCTGGTGTTCTCACAAGAGGGAGTGAGAGCACTTCCTTCTACTCCGCCATCTTGGTTCCTAATCTCTTGTTTTTAAATTAGAGAAATCATGCACACATTTGTTCCTTCTGCCCTTGGAGATTATAAACACTCAGAGGCAACTCATTTTTGCAGAGTATTTGCTTTCAAGAAGCAATGAAGTGCAAATGGAAGCCAACTGAATTTAGCAATTTGTTTACTCAGAAAGAAAACAGCTGGAGAAAAAAATAGAGTATTTTAATAATTAGCCAGTCATGTTAGATAAGGGACATTCCAGTATATGATCTAGCATCGTAATAAGGAGGCTGACACTTTGGATGATAAAGAATTAGCAATTGGGCTTCCCTGGTGGCACAGTGGTTGAGAATCTGCCTGCCAATGCAGGGGACACGGGTTGGAGCCCTGGTCTGGGAAGATCCCACATGCCGCGGAGCGACTAAGCCCGTGAGCCACAATTGCTGAGCCTGCGCGTCTGGAGCCTGTGCTCCGCAACGGGAGAGGCCATGATAGTGAGAGGCCCGCGCACCGCGATGAAGAGTGGCCCCCGCTTGCCGCAACTAGAGAAAGCCCTCACACAGAAACGAAGACCCAACACAGCCATAAATAAATAAATAAATAAATAAAATTAAAAAAAAAAAAAAAAAAGAATTAGCAATTAACCTCCTAACTGAAGAAAAAAGTACTCAAAAGGGGGGAAAAAGTAGAGAAACAGGCTTCAGTTTTGAATTTTATTCACTATGTCTTCAAACTCACAATGGGTAGTTTTTAAAAGTTTTACCAGGTAATATGCTTTGAGTACTTTCGCAAATAGAAGGCTTCATGAGCCCGTGCTAAAGGTAATGTTGTTGAGGAATTACAAGATAGAGCAGTTACCATGGGGAACTTTTCTCAGCTATCTAATGAAAACTCAAATTCTGTATTCCTTTGTCTACAATGTCTGTACCTACTGTAAATTATTAGAAGAAACGAGTTAACCTCTCCTATATAGCTTAATTATTAAATAGCTGCTGGCACAGAATACAAAATTAATAGCACTCTTTACTGCAGATCTTTAATTAACCACAAAGTCCTTTCACAAGTGTTCTGTACCTGGCCAGAACACTTCTTAAAAATACAGAAGACACATTCAAAGAATATATATAATTCTTCATTGAGATGTGAGATTGTGACTGTGGTCCAACCAGAACCATAGCAATAGGAACCAGGATGGTAATTTTCTCCAAAGCTCACCTCTTTGCTTTCCTGCCATCAGCCAACCAATGGAGAACTTGAGCCCTTTCCTTTCAGAGAAGCATCCTGTCAATTCAGAAGGAGAATGGCCTCTTCTGCATGCACTCTGCTTTTGTGTAGCAATATCTAAGCAGATGGATAGGGCTTTGAAGTCCTGATGAACAAGAGGAGAGCTACACTAAATAATAGTTATATCCCATAGGTCCGAGGGAGTATGACAAAGAAGCAGTCATTGTGTGAAGTTGCTTTTGGTGCCTAGAGGAGAGAGAGGAAAGGAAGGGAATTACAGAGAGCAAAAGAACTAAAAAGAGGGTTAAGGAAGAAATAAAGATGGTTTATGGTCTTATTGGAAGTTACTAAAACTGGTTACAAATCAAAATAACTCAGTATAGTAAATGCATTGAACCAGAATAACCCAACAGCTGAGGCTCAGAAAATGCTGCTGCTATAATTATTGTGTGATTGTTGTTGTTGCTGGTGTTGATGCCGATGCTGCTCTTCTCCAAGAGGTTCTGATATATTTGAAGAACCTGAAAAGATGCTAGGCTTAGAAGCCCAACACTACCATGTAGCTGAGTTACCCCAGGACTTCCAACATCCATAGGAGTAAGACCGTGTAACACCAACACTTCTTCCCCGTAAAAATAGGCTCTTTTTCTCCTCCTTTGATCCCATAGATGTGAATATAATGAGATTTTATCAAAACCACTTCATCTTATTGTTACTTCTGCCAGAGAAATAGTACGTTACACCCTCCTGGCTTTGATGCAGACAATGAACCTTTCTAATAGATTGCCAGTTGCTTTGACACAAAAGCTAGAGAAAATGTAACTTACCCCAGAACCTTGTTCCCAATCTGTCTCCAGCACTGCAGCTGTCAAATTCGGCCCCTAAAATGCCCTTGATTAAAGGAGTGAGCCAAAGAAAGAGTAATAGTCTGCCAAGTTAGGTGGCTATAATCCTCAATATTGGTAATTACACTTCAAATACATCAAGTTTTGTTGTTGAAGCTCAGAAAGTAAAACTCTGATTTATCTAAACAAAAGATGATTCAGATCTTGCAAGCCTCAAAAAGCTCAGTATGTTCTAAAATAACCCCTGCAGCTAAATTACCTTCATAGGATTTTGTCAGATTTCCCAAGACAGCTTTAGCCTAGTCTGGTCATCTGAAGAAATCTTAGCCAACCATAGAAAGTACTACATGTGGCTTACTTTTCTGAAGAGGAACAGTGAGTCTGAAGTTAAGCTCTATTTGATACAACATAAATCTAAGATGTCTCCCACATTTGGCCAATAGCGCTGAGATTTCGTCAAGAAGGAAGCACTCACTTGCAAAAAACAGCCAGAAGAATTAGCTTTTCTTCCGAAATCTCTAACCATTTGCATCACGATCATAGTCAAAGCCTTCTTTAACATGCTGTTGGAGTTCTCATATCTCAGTCAATAAAAATGCATTGTTTTTCACTTTCAGTATGTCACACATTCAAGAGTTAGAAATATTTACAGAATCAGTAATGCAGGGCAAACTCGTCTCCTATTGGCTGGCATTATTTTTATTTATTGGTTTTCCCATGAATAATAGAGTGACTTTGTTCAAATTGCCATCCTGTATCAGTTAATACATCACTTAATTTCTTCTACAGCCAACAATGTCAAAGTTCACATTACAGTGTTTCTTCTGTTTGTCTAACTTATAGATGGCCTGTTGCTAATGTAGCAACATTAAATTAAACAGTAGCATGGGAGTAGTAGTCCCTGAATAGAGATCAGTACCTTTTACACTTTTGCCACAATTGGCATTGATTAATTCACCTTTATAAAATCATTCATCAAATATTTGAGATGAAACACAAGGATTTTTATGTTTAACCCCTCCCCGCCACTATTTGGTTATTTAACCGCCAGACAACCAAATAAAGCCAGCTTGTCCCAGACAAAAATTAAACCATGGGGACTTCCCTGGCAGTCCAGTGGTTAAGACACTGCACTTCCACTGCAGGGGGTAGAGGTTCAATCCTGGTTGGGGAACTAAGATTCCACATGCCCACGTGCCGCGTACGGTGCTGCCAAAAGAAATATTAAAAACAAAATTTAAATCATGATTATGCCTTTTAAAATATTTCTATCAGAAGTCTCTATATAGTTTCAACTTCACTCTTTCAGAACCTCCTCCACGTTCTATTTAAAAATGATCTTGAAACTCAATATCACTTTTTAAAAAGTCACACTCAGAAAACCCTCATTCCACACTGCACTCTCCAAGTGTTTCCAAAATAATGGAGGGACGGATAGGTTGAAATCCCCAGCTCAAAATTTCATTTCAGAAATGAATTCCCCCAGAAAGTAATGCTTCTTATTACATGTCACAGCTATGGCTTATCTTTTAGGCACTGATGACATGTTAGTCCTGATACATGCTTAGTTGAAAACACTGATTTCTAAAAGAGGCCTTCTCTGACCTCGAGTGCACAGCCAAACCATAGCCAGAGGAGCACCTCTAAAGTTGGCACCATGTTGCTTCATTTTTTCATGATGCCACAGCAATCCAATAGAGCCAGAAAGAAACCTTGTGTTTGGGAGCTTGAAATTTTAATAGTAGGAGGAGAAGGAATAGTAGTAGAAATAATGGTAATAGTAGTACCAATTGTCATTTATTGAGTACTTACCATGGGACAGACACCAGATTAAATGCTCTAAAAACATTGTCCATGCACTTAATAATTGAGTATTTGGGAAAATACTAATTTTAATATTAGGAATCTCATACATCTGAATATTCAAAAGGAGACCTAGTTTTCTCTGCAGATTATTTTCTTAAGATAGCAAGGAAGAACCTAATTACATAGCTATCAGCCTTAGGAAGAGGGAAATTAGTTAAGTGTGCTTGAGGGAATAAGTCCTGGTTACTTCCAACTGAACAAAGAGAGCTGAATGGAAGTCCCAGGAAAGAAAGATGAAAAAAGATAAACTATTTCAGAAATAAATCTTCAGGAAATATCAATATAACAATATCAAAGACCCAAGTAAGATACAGATAGTACATTGCCTAGGTTGAAAGAAGAAGGACAAAGAGATTGTTCTAATGGCTGGCAAAGGAAGGGTGGGTGTCTAACACATCTGTGTCAAACATGAAGATTGAAGCAAACTAGGTAGGCAGTTTGGGGCCTGTACAGCTTACCTATGGCTTTGCATTCATGAACAAGGTTGGTATTTAAATTCCAGATTACCTTCACCTGATAATGTTTCATGCATATGAAAGTGTGCTAAAAAGAAAGTTAGAATCCCCCCGCTTTGTTGGTCAAACTTTTTAATCAGCATTTGTTGGAAGTAAAGTATAACCTTTCTGGGAATCAGTTTCATCAAATGTATAATGTAAATTAATCAAACCACCTGCCTATATCACACATTTTTTATATTGTATATCTTATTGTAAGATAATGGATATGAAAGCAATTTGAAATAATATAAAGCATTATGCAAAGGTAAAAGGTGTAATTATCATTTTGTATCAAATGCAATCAACTCCAAACGGATGACTGGATGCTCTAATTTTTCATTAAGGACACGGGACAACATAAAAATGTGAAATGAATTATTGGGGTCTCTGTCTCGTTAACTTACAATGGAAAGGTTATAATGAGGATGGACCAAAAAGATCCAGTGGGAGTGGTACCTGGATCAAGAAATATATGAATATTTTCCTTGGGTCTCTACTAACTAATTTAGTCATTTATTCATTAAATCTATGATTTTCACCCTTGGGAGATTCCAAGCTTATTTTCTCTTATTCTTGTTGAGTAGTAGTTCTTCATATATTAATTAAAATAAAATCAACACCTAGATTTTTCTTCTTTAATAAAAATAATAATAACTCCAATGTTTTTCATTCTTACTCAATGAGAAATGTTTTTCAACTCCTTATTTACCTTCACTGAACTTGTCTGGACCTAACAGTGTGGAAACCTGGGTGTCTATCAAATTGTCGAAATGGAGAAAGGTCTCTATGTCAGATATTGTCCAGGGCATAGACCGCAGCTTGGCTTGGAGTCATCTGGGCCTGAACTCAATTAAGATCAACTCTGATTGCTACTACTCCTACATATCTGACAAAGCAAATGAAAATCCTCTTTAGAGGAAGGTAACATGATGCTCAGTCTTAAATTATTTCAACAATTAATCTTTCAAAATACAATGTGCAACAGACAAGCTAAGATAACTAGCAACATGTTGAGACAAGAAACAACAAAAATAACAGGCTCAGACATTTTATTTTTTTTTAAGGTTACAATGTTTAATGTTTATCAAGTGAAATTTCTACAACTAGCAAGATAACACATGAGTTACTAGGACTCAGACCACGTCCTAGGGAATGTTTATTGGGCCATCCCAATTACACCACAAGCCAAATTCCAAGTCAAGCTTGAAAATGTTGGCAGGGAGCTGGAACCTATGGGAAGTGACATAGGGAACTGTAAAATAACCAAGTGAAAATGCTAGGAAAATTCTAGGAAATAATAATAGAATTTAAGAATTTGATGCATAAAACTGAAGATAGAATGAAGTGTGAAGAGGAAGAGATGTAGGAAGGAATGAAGAGCAATGAAAATGGTAAATACATGGGAGTCTCTAAATGAATAGTAAATGAATAAAACAATAATAATGTTGTTTTAAAACACACATTATGTAAATATACATCTTACATACTATTGTTGTTTTATAGTCATTACTCATTTAGATTTACCCATATATTTGCATATATATGCATGTATGTGTATGTGTTAGAAAATATAAGAAAACAATGGCATGTAAGTCAATGTAAATGAGTTTAAATGTTTTAATAACCTTGCAATGTCCAGGGAAAGTCAAAGGTACATGTTGTAATTTCTAGAGTGAACACACACACACACTCCACACAAGATAGACAATTCTAACTAGAGAATGAAAGGTAAAAGATATCACCCTGGAAAATGGAAAGGAAAGAGAGAGCTAGAGCTGATTCTCTGAAAGGGAAGGAGACATGTAAGGAAGGGAGGTGTGCAAATAGCATCATTTTTACATTAAGAGAAATTAAGAGATAAGTAGAAAATGGATGGGGGGAAAAGGAGATTTACAAACAATAAAGAAACAAAATTAACCAAACAACTGAGCGAAATACTATAGTTTTTCAAAATGGGAAACATGGTGAAGTGATACAAAACATTATAAATGAGCTAAATGTTCATCTTTCATCATAAGGAGTCAAATTGATAAATTAGGAGACAGTAAAATAAGGATCTCTTTTGATTTGAGGATACTTACCCAAAAAACTAAAATAAAAAGTAGTTTAGTGATATTCTCTTAAAAGTGGGACTGAGGATGGTAAAGTTGTTGCTTTTTATTTTAAGTTCTTCTGTTTGATTATTTTATCCTCGATATATAAAAATTTAGATTACATATATTTATAGATGATTTTATATTGCATGAATCTACAGCTATAGTAAATTTTGCTTATATATAATATATGCTATATATTCCTGATGCAGTATATATTTTACATTAATATAATTCTCTTTATATATTATATATTTTATTGTGTGCAGATCCATATTTTATATATTTATATGTTTATATATTTGTGTTAATACTGGGAAATTAAACTATAATCATCCTTATAAACTGATTTTATTCTCATTGATCTCTAATACATAAGGGTGTTAAAATCCAGATCATACTTTCGCAAATTTCGAGTCAAACGGATTAGGTTTCAAATCTTTTTTCTGCCGTAACCTAGCTATGTGACATATGAAAATTCACTTAACCTCACTGAGTCTCTATTTGCTCATCTATTGATTTAAAGGAAGAAAAATAGCTACTGTCAGAAGTGCTGTGATAATCGGAGATAATATATTTAAAGTGCTTAGTCAGTGCCTGATATAAAGTAAGTTCTGAATAAATGAAAATAATCATTATAATTCAACACTCTTACAATGCCTCTATTTAATAAACATTTTCTGGGGCCTATTATGCATCAAAAACTCTCCTAAGACTGCCCACAAGAAGGTTACAGTATGGTGGGAGGAGGTGAGCAGAGGATGCTGTGGGTGCAGGACTGTCAGAAGAGGCTTCATTAAGTCATTAACACTTGAACAGCATTGTGACAAATAATCTGAGCTAAAGAAAGGAAATTCGAAATAGATGGAACAGTGTGGGCAAATGACATAGAAATAAAATAACATGACATGTTTTATATCTCAGATATTGACTTTGAATTTGTCCACCTCTATAGATAGCCATTGAATTAAGCAGGATGATTGATATTAGAAAAAACACTCTGTTGACAATAATGACAAACTGGAAGGAGACTAGAGAAAAGCTGTAAGCAATTAAGATGAGAGAGACTAGTTAAAATAATACCATAGTAATCTGGGAAGTAAGTGACAAAGACCTGAATTAAGTCAATAGGAATGGAAAGGCAAGGTCAGAAATTAAATTTAAAATTTAAAATTAAGAATTTAGACATTAGAGACATGGACTACCTTAATGTGACAAATGAATGATAGGGAAGTATTTAGGATGGCTTTGGAAATGGGGTGAATATTAGTGTATTAACTGAGATAAAAAATGCAGATGGAGGAGAGCAGGTTGGGACATAGTGAATTTGGATAATCTCTAGAACACCAAATACGCAGTGGGTATTTAGCTTTGTGGATCTGGAGCTCAGTAAGAAGAAGGGGCTGAGGGTCTCTATATGGATAAGCACATAGAGAACAGCTGAAAATATTATTTAATTATTTATTATTAATTTACTTAATTTAGAAAATATCATTTTAATTCTCCAAAGGAAATTACAGGAAGTGAGAGGAACAATTACTCCTTGTATAAAAACCAATCCTCCAGACTCACTCATTGCACTTGTACAAAACTTCATTCCTTCATTCACCAAACGTTTTCCAATTAAATACCTATTACTGTCTAAATGAATTGGTTTTTTGCATGTCATATACTAAATGTATATTTTTTATTTTTTATTTATATGTATATTTTTTATTCAAGCTAGACTAAATTTTTCTAGGGTAGGGGACATGTCATACCTACATCATCTTTATCACTAGCATAGTTTCTGGCACAGAGAATGCCCTAAATACATGTTTACTGAGTTCATTCCTCATGCCTCTGATAGCTTTATAATGCTATTCCTTATCCTGTGTTTGGGTCACAGCTCTTTCTAAAATTTTAATTCAAGTTGTTTCTCTACTTCCCTACCTCCCACTTTATGCCATACTGCATGTTACCACTCCTGAGTCTTTTAATAAATATATGGCAGTGAAGTCACCCAGTCAACCACATGGAGCTCAAATGATTATAAGTAGTGAGAGAACACGTGAAACCTTGAAGAAGCTGAAGGCAAACATTTGCACTCCCAAATTATCATTGATGAATAACTTCTGGGCCAGAAATACATGGTATCATTGACATTGCAATTTGGAGGGTGACTTTGATACTCTCACGTTAGGGGTGACACTCCTTTCAACTGGAACCAAGGTCAGTAGAGAAATGCCTTTGGTCTGTAGGAAACTCGTCCTATTCCAGGCCTATCCACCACACAAAGATTTAACCTGCAGACCTAGCAGAAATGAAGACATTCCTCCTAGATGAAAATTTTGAAAAGAATAACACTCAGTAAGACATGAGGAATATTCTTTAAAAAGTTTCATTCCAAAAGAAGCTTTTTTTCAAAATGTGGTGTACATTTGGAAAGAGAAGGTCACAGAGAAAGTCAGCTCCACACAAACGTTTGCTCACAGAAACACTAGCAACAAATAAATAACGTTTGGGAAGCAATTGTCTTGCACTGACTATGTACAAATGGAGAAAAGTCTTCAAATACTTCAATACCTTCATTTTGAAATGCCAGTCAACCTCAGAAGCTGTCCCTTATAATACATTCCTGGCAATACTTGCACCTCTTTGTTTTCAGAGCTATTAACCAAATTTTAAATATTATGCGACTGCTATTTGAAAAAGAGTGTCTGAGATGCATTTATTTTGTAATTGTAATTACTATATAAGGTTCTCACAAGTAATTAAACAGAAGACTATTTGGAACAAAATTTTTACCAAAAAAGTAAAAATTTCAAAAAGTGAGCTAAATAAAAAACAGGTGATTTATTTTTAAGTAAAAACAATTCAAAGCATGACACATAATGAATTACAGTAGTGAAGGAGAGACACATTCTATATTTGACAGCACCTTGAACACAAGTAGCAGTGGCCTATTTTCTTGTTTTCCTTATTATCCTCATTAATAATTAAAGACAGTTAAGAATTGCCTTTCTGTACTTGAATTCAAACTATCACCCTAAGGATCTCCTGGAGAGAGTCGTGAATTCTAGACTTCTGCCAAAGTCAGCACAGGCAGTATTTATAAAGGTCAAAAACTTAAATCATTAGTAAAAAAAGAAAGAAATGCTATTAGCCACATGGAAAATAAAGAAAGCATTTCCAGACTAGTTCTTCCATCTCACCAGTAATTAACAGCACAAGCCCCCAGTATCTATGAACTCCTGATGGTTGCCAGTATCCCCATTCAAGTTCAAGGTCTTTGCAAGCCAGCCTCCTTTGTTATTAGCCACAATGCCTAGCATTCTGCCCAAAATGCCTCTTGGTTTGCTGATTGAAAAAACCTGTCAGAGTGTACATTTTCAGATAGAATATTTTCCTTGGGTATAATTCTAAAATGTCGTGGCCACTGTTGTCCTCATTGATAAAGGTAGAGGCATGAGAAAGGAAGAGAATAAATATAAAAGGAAAGCAATTTCCCCAAGTCCCCATTAACCCACCTAATAAATAACAACACAGTCATCATATTGCTTAGCATTCTACTGTACATCGATAATGCAGTCATCTGATTAATAGATTGCTAAGGCTGTATTTGCCTTGCACCTTAGAAAAATTAAAAGACAAACAAGCAAACGAGATTGCCATCTTTGGCAATGTGCCCATTGAATATCTTTGTGCTTTTTGAGTATTATTGAAAAAAAAAGGACAGTAGTCATTCCTCAAAGGATCTGTTTTAGGCAGGGACTGACACAATGACCCAGGAGCTGTTTGTCCCCATTCTTTAGAACAGTGCAGATAGTTAATGAAATATTATTTGTCCAGGTTAATTAGCCATTTTCCTCCATGTGGGTAAGAGTCAGGTGGTGTCTAAACACAGGAGGGAAGCCTCCTCTCCACAGCAGGGCACAGAATACATTCACAAAACACCACATCCTGCAGGGATACAGTGGTGGATTCAGAAATCAGACTTCCTGAAACTGAATCCCTATCCAGCCATTTAGAACCTCAGGTAAGTTACTCAAACTCTTTGCCTCAGGGTCCTTATCTGTAGTCCACATGGATGTAATAACAACTACTTCCCAGGCTCATTGTGAAGATTAAATAAGATAGGGCATATTTTATTTTGGGCATGTCCAGTACAATGCCTGGCACATGCAAAGAGCTCAAGAAACATTGACTATTACTATTATTATTATCATTACTCCTGGGCTTAAATGCACAGAGCCTACAGGGGGGATATCATCTCACGTAGGGGGTCCAGATAAAACCAAGGCTGAGGCATAACCAGTGTGTCATTTGGGTGGTACCCCCTCCCCCACTAAGCTTTTGTGTGCATCTACTGATTTTCCTAGAGGCTGAAGAGCCCCTGCGACAAAAAATTTAAACTACATCCACAATTAGGGTTCAGACTTAGACAGGAATGTGTGAGGACCTGGGAAGGGGGGATGAGGTAGTGGTGACAGGAGGGGAGTTCTTCCAAATTTGCATAGGGGGCAAAGGAGCCCTAAAATGGAAATCACTTGAAGAAAGAAGAGCCTGGCCCAAGGAGCCAGGAATAGGAAGAGCATTAGAGGAAACAGTAATTCTAGATACAGATGGTGGTCATTACGTGAGACTATTCCAACTCAGCTGTTCTAGTGGAGTGAAAAAAAGAAAAGGGCTACATTATTAACCTCTGCTGTAATTCAGAACCGGGGCAACAATACTGGGGATGCTTCTTGTCCCTGATCTAAACAGAAGGCAGACGTGGCACCAACATATGAGGTGAATCAGCAGAGATCTGACCCTCAGCAGGTCAAGACAGTTGAGGGCAGAGCGGCACTCTTCAGACGTCAAAGGCAGCAGCTGCAGAATCCAGATCAACTAATGGTGAGGTCAGCAGATCTTTGGGGCAACCAGCGCTGAAGTTGTGAAACGAGTCCAAACAGAACAATCGAGTTGGTGGCACAGCACAGAGCAGCAGAAATCAGCCCTGAGGAGTGGCCTGGCTGATTGCAGGTACTTGTAGAACACCTCCTAAGTGAGCCCCCAAACCCTCAGCAGAGTGGGCTCTGCCAGGGGCTATCATAATTTGAGTGTGAGGGCTAATAGGCCTTCATTTGTGTTCTCTGGCTGCTCAGTCCTGGGACAGCTGGTTTTCAGTTATGTCATATTTGTTGCCTTTTTCATGAAAGCCCATTTTCATTTTTGTGACAGGTGTCTGAATTCAGAGTAAGGAGTATAGCCTGACAGGTTGGTGCACAGATTTTTCTGGTAATAACTAAAGCACAAAACTCAGATGTGGGAGAGGTTCTTCTCCATCCAAATCCCAGAAGCCAGGCCATAGTGCTGTTGTAGGTTCAGATGTGACAGCTGAGCTGCAAACAAGGTTCGGTGTCCCTATTTGAGACAGGAGAGTGTTGGGGGGTGGGAGGTATAGGGAATGACATCATCAGTGGATATTTTCCAATTTCTAATATTTTTTATCAAGTGAAATATAGTTAAAATGAATAACAACTTAAATAGTAGGTGAAGAGGGGAAGTTATAAGAGAACATGACTATCCTGTATGATTCTCAGTTTACAAACTTGGGTGTGCAACAAATATTTTTAACATTTTCTTAAACCAAAACAAAACTCAGACTCTGAGCCACCCCCATCTCAACAAACTAGCAGAACATTCAGCCTTGGTCCTTCTTGAAGTTTCCCATCTTCCTGCTCCTTGGCCTGTCTCCTCCCCTGTATTAAGCAAAAGTCAAACATCTTACAAAAGAATCAAGGCACTGAGGAGGCCTTTCGGTCAAGATACATCACTCCCTACTGTCTACCTCCGAGACAAGCATGGTCTCTTTAGAGCTGGCAGCTCTGCTGCTGCAGCACCACCCCTGGGTTAGGAAGTGTTTGAAGAGGGCTGGAGCGTCCAAACTGGGCATCTCAGCCTCCCCAGGTGCCCCACTCAGCCTTTCTCTTGGCAGGTGACCCCTCTGCAATGCAGAGCTACAGAGCCGGACAAGCGGCTTCACGCTTAAAGCACACTCCCTCTACTCTTCCCTGTGGAGGGAACATGTTTCCCTCCTCTTGCTGCCCTTAAACGTTTTTTAAAATAAAATGTAAAATAAATATCGAGAGAAGTATACACAGACTAAAATATGCTGAATCCAAAACCCCCTGAGCTTAACTTCCTGCTTGAATAAAGGAAGGGAGAAAGGTGGGAGATACACAGAGAAAGTCACAGATTAACGTGTCAAAAACTTTTCCTGCTGTAAGTGAAAAGCCATGGTGACAATTTAGTTATTTACTTATCAAGCCCTTACTTATTGCTTAGCACAGCCAGTCACTGTTCTAAGTACTTTACAAATATTAACTTATTCAATCCTCATAACAATCCTATATTATCCTCATTTACATTGTAGAAACTAAGGCACACAGATTCAGTAACATGTGCCAGTTCACACAACAAATAAGTGGCAGAATCTATATTCAAAGTAAGACTGTCAGGCTCCTTAGACTCGGCTGTTGCCCGCTGCTGTGTGCTCCTTCCAGAAGGCAGAGATGGGGCTGCAGAGTACTACGCTGTTGTGTCTCAGTGCTGCTTTCTCTGCTGCTGCCCTCTTGCCCTGGGTCACTGCAGCTCCCTCCACCTGATCCACAATTTGCTGGGCCCAGGTTTACATTCTGAAGTTCAGACCTTACACTGGTTCATATCCTCTCATCTTGATTCAACATTTGCTCTTTGCTCCCTGCTCTGTTCTTATATCTTCCTTTTCCTCCTTGACCTTCAGACTTCAGGAACGATTCGGTCTTTCTGGCTTTCGTCTTCCAAACCCTCTGACTTTCCTCTTGAGCACTTAGAGTAATCTTCTTGGCCAAGTTTAAATGCCATGAATCTAACTTTGACATGAGGTCTCTGGACCTGTGTCCCCACTGAGCTTGCGCTAGATCCCAGGGAGGAATCGGTGCCCGTGCAGAACTCTAAGAAAATATGACACGTTCTGTATCCCTTGAATGCAGGGATCTCAAAACCCTTTAAAACATAACATTTTTTCACAATAAAATATAGTTAATGTTTGTATCTTTAAGGTACTTAATACTTTGAAAATCTTTATTTTTCACATTTTCATTCAAAATAACATGATCCTATTTTGGAAAATTAGAAAATAAAGCACTAAGTATTACCAAGTATTTTTTATATTAGAGGTTATTTTCAATATTGTGCACAGTTACACATGAACCTTGTAATAACTCTTTGAGGTAAATTGCTTAAGAGACTTGTTACTTTAGGCCAATGCCTCAAATATTTTTAACTGCAACCTACAATAAGAAAAACAAATAATGGTATAAACGAGTGCATACATACTGAAACAAAACTTTCCTGTAACATTACTTTTTTTCCTACTTCAATACACTCTGATTTAGTGTATATTATGCTACTTCATTTTTTAAATAAACCTATTAATGTTATGTTTCAGTTTGAGAAATAACATAGTATGCTATTACTGGCTTCTATTTTTTGATAAACCTATCTTCTTGCTGCTTACACACATACACACACTCACACGCACTACACAGAGAATGTGTATCTCAAAAAATACACTAGGAATAGAACACTGTCTCTCAGAAGATGGCTTTTTTCACAGTCCTAACGACCATCAGGATAACATGTGAGCACATAGATTTCCTGTCCTTCAGGTCCAAGGGATCAATTGATCAAATACTGGCAGGCTTTGTGTAAGAGTCTATCCTAAAGCAAATGACACGGGTAGAGCTTGTTTCCTCTGTCTGAATGAGGTAGTATTGACTGTGGGACATACATTATTTGTCAAAGGAGTGTTAAGTGATACTTGAGGTTTAGAAGGGGAGGTATTTATATGATGACAAGAAAACAAACTATAACTTTTCTCTAGAAATGTTACTTTCTGAATCTAAAAATCATATTGGATTAAGAATATAGGATTTCTTACTAAAAGTTCACCTTAATATGCATTCTTTTCTATCTCTGTGATATAAGAATAAATGTTACTTCATTAAGTTATCACAAGACTTTAGGGAAGGGCCTGGGATAACTTATCAAATTATCTCCTTCACCTAAATCCATCATACTTTATTCTTGGCAAGATCGGTAACCAAGACTGTTATGGACTGAATGCGTCTCCCTAAAATTCATATATTGAAATCCTAATCCCCAATGTGATAGAATTAGGAGGTAGGGCCTTTGGGAGGTAATTAGGTCATGAGGATGGAGTCCTCATGGATACAATTAGTGACCTTAAAAAGAGACCTCCTAGAGCTCTCTTGCTCCTTTTGCCATGTGAGGACACAGCGAGAAGATAGACAACTATAAACCAGGAAGCAGGCCCTCATCAGATACCAAGTCTGCCAGTGCCTTGATCTTGGACTTCTTATCCTCCAGACGTGAGAGAAATAAATGTTTTTTGTTTAAGCTGCTCAGTCCATGGTATTTTTTATAGCATCACGAACTGACTAAGACCCTTTAAGACAATATATTGTCTCCAGATTCAGCTCAGAGGATTTATTTCCACTGCATAAAGAGAGTTCCCATCTCAGAGAAACTCAACTGGTAACAAGGATCAAAGAGCCTAAGGATTCATCATGATTACCTAGCTACTCTTCAGAGCACCATTATGAAGGAAGCTAAGAACTCCACATCTGCAAGGGTTAGATGTTGCTGGAATAAAGGAAACAGTTCATTACGTTCATTACTTTGGACTTGATTCTGTTATCTGCTCAACACTGAGGGTATAAAATAGTAAGGATAGGATAAAACCAAAGAAACAGAATGTACGCCAAAAGTGGACGTATAGAAGTTGCTGAGTCCACTGTTTTTGCTTCAGAATGGAGAGTTAATATGAAATTGAAAGGAAATGAGGAACTAAAATACTGCCCATCAAATGAGTAACAATAGACAAACTCACCAGGTCTCTTGGGGGCAGAAAATTTCATAGTTATGGCATTTATTAATGTTTTATTTTCATCAAAACTCTAAGCTTGTCATTGCCTAGCACATTACTTAAATTATTTATGTAATTCATTTCAAAGAAACATAATCTGTCTTCTCTGGATTCAGTCACTCTTCTCTTTCAAATGTTCATTCAAAACTCACCCACAAGGTGAAGGTCATCCCATCAGTCATCTCAAATTCCCATAGTATTGATACTTATTTTCTGCACAGCTTATGTTTGCACCTGATCACACAGACAAATTTAACTTGCCTCACCCTCTGCACCCATACAGATAAATATGGCTATTAGAAAAACATACAACCACACAGGCAGACACTCTGAATTAAGAACCACAGTTCAAGATGAGCCTTTAATGTTGTCCAGAAATCCTACTAAACTTCCCTAAACCATTTACTTTCCCACTCCCCAAGATGATAATCCACAACTCCTTCTCATGCCTAAAACACCTTCTCTTGTATCCTCATTCCCAGTAGGAAGCTGGTGACCTTGCTTTCTACCACACTGAAAAAACGAGACCAATCAGAAGAAAATTTCCACAGACTCCACCATCTGCTAACATGTGTACTCACATACTCAGCCCTTCTTCTGTTACCACTGATAAATTACTAACGCAACTATCTAAATCCAAACCTTTCATTTTTGCACTAGATTTCCTTGTCTCTCTCCTGTACCATCAGAGTTTTACCTTCTACTGAATCATTCCCATCAGTATACCAAAAAACCAGTCTTCTTGACCCTACTACCGCTGCCACCTATATGTCCATATCTTGATCCCCTTTGCAAAAATACTTACTGAAATAGTTGTCTATATTAATTGCCTACAGTTTCTCTCACCCTAATTCTCTTTTAAACCCATCACATCAGACTTTTGCTCCATCAGTTCACTTAAGCTTCTCTGGTTAATGTCACAAATAACCTCCATGTTGCTGAATCCAATGGTCAATTCTCATTCTTCATCTTAGTTCATGCAGGTAATCGATTTCCCCTCCTTGATATGTTTTCTTCTCAGTTTCCAAAGACTACATTTCTCTTGAGTTTCTTCTATTGCACTGATCACTCCCACTCCTTCTCTTGAGTTTCTTCCTGTTACACTGATCACTCCCACTCCTTTTCATCCTCCTTTGTGGTCCCTTTTTGTCCCTCAAACTCTTCATATTGAAGTGCTTCAGGATTCAGTCCTTAATCCTCTCCCAAAGGAGGATTTACAGTAAAGTTAATGAAGTTTAATCTTAGCTTCAGCAACCCTCTTTTGCATGAGCCCATTTTACAATGCCAGGAAGGCCCTAGGAACATTTCACATATTTTAACTGCATTTGGTTAAGACTATTTTTTTCCATTTACACTTCCTTTGTATCACATTTTCACGCATGTCAAGTGCTGCTGAAGTAGTGGCAGTCATTTTAGGGATGTGGCCAAAAGCAAGTAGGGTTTAGTAAGGTATTTTAAGTGGTTTAGAGTCATTTTCATTTATAGTTAAGCCAATGCTATCTACCTCATAGAGGAGTGGGCTTCTAAGAGTACTCCACAATCACCCATGTGCCAGAGGTCACGTTGCAATATGAATGTGTTCCAAGGCACCTGAGACTATGTAGGTGTTGGAAGGGAAAAAAGGATTAAAACATGTGGATCCAGAAACCAGTCGATGGAAAATTCTTCCAATCTTCAGACATGTAAAATTAATACCTAAACAAAATGGAAGTTCTCTCCTGAGGACTGCACTCAGTAATTCAGCATGTCAATTATAAATATACCATTTTTATGGGAATGATATGCAATCAAATATATTAGAATTCTTGTGTTTATAGGGTATAGCCTATATCAGTATTATACAGTATGTCTGTGAGTAAAGCCATGTGTCTTAGGCAATCAAAAACAAACTTTGATTCCAATTCCAGCAGTCAAAAACAAATTTTGATATACCATTTCTATTTTCAATGGAAACATATCTAAATTGTGGCTATAAGAAATTGTTTTTAAGGATGGGCAGCCAAAAAATGTAGGGAAAAAGGCTTGAGTGGTTTATCAATTGGTAAATTAATAAAAAATACTGTTACTTTCATGGACTTTTTGTAATATTTTTATATTTCTCAGCTTTTTTAAATGTGTAATTTATTTTTTAACCTAAATAATTGTTTACTTTTGTACCTAATCTTGAACTCATAATTTTGTATTCTATTTATTCGAAGGGTCACCCATATGTGAGTCAAACCCTGGAAACCTGGATCCATTCTTGCTACTTCTCTTTCTTATCTACATTCATTCCCTTGGGGATCTCACCCAGTATCATGGTTTTAAATCTCACGTCAATACTAAAGACTCACAGACTTCTATCTCCTGCCCAAACCCCTCTCTTAAGCTCCAGACCCTAATGGATGTTGACTCCTTTAGGACTCCTTTCTCTGATAGTCCACAGTCAATCCTGTTAGCTGTACCTTCATAGTTTATCCAGAATCTGAACTATATCCAGATCACTTTTCACCACCTTCACTGTTTCTGCTTGGGTCCAGGCCATCATCATTTCTTGTCTGGATAACCATAGTTTCATGAGATTCTTTGCTTCTCCCCAACCCTCCCACACCCACATCATAAGTCAGTCCATGTTTCTCCTCTGCTCAAAATCCTGTTCTGGCTCCCCATTACAATCAGAATGAAATGAAAAGCCCCTACCACAAAGCACTATGTCATTTGTTCTTCCCCCTCCTATGTCTCTGACATTATCTCTTTCTACTCTCCCCATCACTGCCTTTGCTCCAGGCACACAAACTTTCTCTTCCTCAAATACCCAATCCTAATCCTTGAGGGCCTTTGATCTGACCATTACCTTGGCGTGAAATGCTCTTCCCCTCTCCTTGACTAAACTTCTCACTTCTTCAAATGTCACCTTCTCAATAAGACCTAATCTTGACTACTCTGTGTAAATTATAATGCATTCCTCTTCCATTCCTAATACTCCTAACCCTGCTTTGTATATTATTTTTTCCATAGCATGTAAGACCACCTTCTCACATGTTACATAATTCACTTATTTCCTATTATGTTATTGTTTATCATCTGTATCTGCAACACACACACGGACACACCTGATGGTAATTTTGCTCTTCTCAAAAGACATTTAAACAAAATGATATAAAAAGGTAAAACTAAAGACAGAAAAAGCGATACTAATCAAATATCAATAAAAAGTTGATTGAAAATATAATATCAAAAAATGGAATTTAAAGGAATATAAGAAAAAAAGGGGCAAAATGACCATTATCATTGCTTTAAATTAAAAATAACCAAATATTTATTCATTAAATCAACAAATATTTGTTGATAACCTACAATGTGTCAGGCACTGTCCTAGGCTGGGGACACACCAGTGAAGAAAACAGAAACAGAATAGAAGATAGAAGAAAAATACCGCTCACCCAACTAAAAATATAAAATAAAATACTTCTAACTAAATATAACAAAGTATTTACAATCTTAAGATTAAACCATAAAATGGCAAAATATTCAAAAATTATAGTCGTTGTAATTATAATTATTCTTTATAATTATAAAATAATAAAATTTTATTAAAGACATAGAAGGCATGAATAAATTGAGAGATACACCATGTTAATTAATTAATTCAACATGCAACAAGTTCCTTCCAAAGTAATCTGTAAATTCAAAGAAATTTCATTAGGGAATTCCCTGGTGGTCCAGTGATTAGGACACGGTGCTTTCACTGCCATGGCGAGGGTTCAATCTCTAGTCAGGGAATTAAGATCCCACAAGCTGTGAAGCGGGGCCAAAAAATTTTTTTTTTCATTAAAATTCCAGAGGTTTTTTTGGGGGGGAGGTGGGGTGAGGAGGGAGCATGAGTGTTGAATTCAAATGACAATTCTAAAGTTCATATGGTTTTACTGAGCTCTGAACCGCCACAGCAACAGTCAGCTCTACCCACCACCAGAGCCTCCCATCAAGCCTCTTAGATAGCCTCAACCACCAGAGGGCAGACAACAGAAGCAAGAAAAACTACAATCCTGCAGCCTGTGGACCAAAAACCACAGTTACAGAAAGACAGAGAAGATGAAAAGGCAGAGGGCTATGTACCAGATGAAGGAACAAGAAAAAACCCCAGAAAAACAACTAAATGAAGTGGAGATAGGCAACCTTCCAGAAAAAGAATTCAGAATAATGATAGTGAAGATGATCCAGGACCTCGGAATAAGAATGGAGGCAAAGATTGAGAAGATGCAAGAAATGATTAACAAAGACCTAGAAGAATTAAAGAACAAACAAACAGAGATGACCAATACAATAACTGAAATGAAAACTACACTAGAAGGAATCAATAGCAGAATAACTGAGGCAGAAGAACGGATAAGTGACCTGGAAGACAGAATGGTGGAATTCACTGCTGCGGAACAGACTAAAGAAAAAAGAATAAAAAGAAATGAAGACAGCCTAAGAGACCTCTGGGACAACATTAAACGCAACAACATTCGCATTATAGGGGTCCCAGAAGGAGAAGAGAGAGAGAAAGGACCAGAGAAAATATTTGAAGAGATTATAATCGAAAACTTCCCTAACATGGGAAAGGAAATAGCCACCCAAGTCCAGGAAGCGCAGAGAGTCCCATACAGAATAAACCCAAGGAGAAACACGCCGAGACACATAGTAATCAAAGTGGCAAAAATTAAAGACAAAGAAAAATTATTGAAAGCAGCAAGGGAAAAACGACAAATAACATACAAGGGAACCCCCATAAGGTTAACAGCTGATTTCTCAGCAGAAACTCTGCAAGCCAGAAGGGAGTGGCATGAAATACTTAAAGTGATGAAAGGGAAGAACCTACAACCAAGATTACTCTACCCAGCAAGGATCTCATTTAGATTTGATGGAGAAATCAAAAGCTTTACAGACAAGCAAAAGCTAAGAGAATTCAGCACCACCAAACCAGCTCTACAACAAATGCTAAAGGAACTTCTCTAAGTGGGAAACACAAGAGAAGAAAAGGACCTACAAAAACAAACCCAAAACAATTAAGAAAATGGTCATAGGAACATACATATCGATAATTACCTTAAACGTGAATGGATTAAATGCCCCAACCAAAAGACATAGACTGGCTGAATGGATACAAAAACAAGACCCATATATATGCTGTCTACAAGAGACCCACTTCAGACCTAGGGACACATACAGACTGAAAGTGAGGGGATGGAAAAAGATATTCCATGCAAATGGAAATCAAAAGAAAGCTGGAGTAGCTATACTCATATCAGACAAAATAGACTTTAAAATAAAGAATGTTACAAGAGACAAGGAAGGACACTACATAATGATCCAGGGATCAATCCAAGAAGAAGATATAACAATTATAAATATATATGCACCCAACATAGGAGCACCTCAATACATAAGGCAACTGCTAACAGCTATAAAAGAGGAAATCGACAGTAACACAGTAATAGTGGGGGACTTTAACACCTCACTTACACCAATGGACAGATCATCCAAAATGAAAATAAATAAGGAAACAGAAGCTTTAAATGACACAATAGACCAGATAGATTTAATTGATATATATAGGACATTCCATCCAAAAACGGCAGATTACACGTTCTTCTCAAGTGCACACGGAACATTCTCCAGGATAGATCACATCTTGGGTCACAAATCAAGCCTCAGTAAATTTAAGAAAATTGAAATCATATCAAGCATCTTTTCTGACCACAACGCTATGAGATTAGAAATGAATTACAGGGAAAAAAACGTAAAAAAGACAAACACATGGAGGCTAAACAATACGTTACTAAATAACCAAGAGATCACTGAAGAAATCAAACAGGAAATAAAAAAATACCTAGAGACAAATGACAATGAAAACACGACGACCCAAAACCTATGGGATGCAGCAAAAGCGGTTCTAAGAGGGAAGTTTATAGCTATACAAGCCTACCTAAAGAAACAAGAAAAATCTCAAGTAAACAATCTAACTTTACACCTAAAGAAACTAGAGAAAGAAGAACAAACAAAACCCAAAGTTAGCAGAAGGAAAGAAATCATAAAGATCAGAGCAGAAATAAATGAAATAGAAACAAAGAAAACAATAGCAAAGATCAATAAAACTAAAAGTTGGTTCTTTGAGAAGATAAACAAAATTGATAAGCCATTAGCTAGACTCATCAAGAAAAAGAGGGAGAGGACTCAAATCAATAAAATCAGAAATGAAAAAGGAGAAGTTACAACAGACACCGCAGAAATACAAAACATCCTAAGAGACTACTACAAGCAACTTTATGCCAATAAAATGGACAACCTGGAAGAAATGGACAAATTCTTAGAAAGGTATAACCTTCCAAGACTGAACCAGGAAGAAACAGAAAATATCAACAGACCAATCACAAGTAATGAAATTGAAACTGTGATTAAAAATCTTCCAACAAACAAAAGTCCAGGACCAGATGGCTTCACAGGTGAATTCTATCAAACATTTAGAGAAGAGCTAACACCCATCCTTCTCAAACTCTTCCAAAAAATTGCAGAGGAAGGAACTCTCCCAAACTCATTCTATGAGGCCACCATCACCCTGATACCAAAACCAGACAAAGACACTACAAAAAAAGAAAATTACAGACCAATATCACTGATGAATATAGATGCAAAAATCCTCAACAAAATACTAGCAAACAGAATCCAACAACACATTAAAAGGATCATACACCACGATCAAGTGGGATTTATCCCAGGGATGCAAGGATTCTTCAATATACGCAAATCAATCAATGTGATACACCATATTAACAAATTGAAGAATAAAAACCATATGATCATCTCAATAGATGCAGAAAAAGCTTTTGACAAAATTCAACACCCATTTATGATAAAAACTCTCCAGAAAGTGGGCATAGAGGGAACCTACCTCAACATAATAAAGGCCATATATGACAAACCCACAGCAAACATCATTCTCAATGGTGAAAAACTGAAAGCATTTCCTCTAAGATCAGGAACGAGACAAGGATGTCCACTCTCACCACTATTATTCAACATAGTTCTGGAAGTCCTAGCCACGGCAATCAGAGAAGAAAAAGAAATAAAAGGAATACAAATTGGAAAAGAAGAAGTAAAACTGTCACTGTTTGCGGATGACATGATACTATACATAGAGAATCCTAAAACTGCCACCAGAAAACTGCTAGAGCTAATTAATGAATATGGTAAAGTTGCAGGTTACAAAATTAATGCACAGAAATCTCTTGCATTCCTATACACTAATGATGAAAAATCTGAAAGAGAAATTATGGAAACACTCCCATTTACCATTGCAACAAAAAGAATAAAATACCTAGGAATAAACCTACCTAGGGAGACAAAAGACCTGTATGCAGAAAACTATAAGACACTGATGAAAGAAATTAAAGATGATACCAACAGATGGAGAGATATACCATGTTCTTGGATTGGAAGAATCAACATTGTGAAAATGAGTATACTACCCAAAGCAATCTACAGATTCAATGCAATCCCTATCAAATTACCAAGGGCATTTTTTACGGAGCTAGAACAAATCATCTTAAAATTTGTATGGAGACACAAAAGACCCCGAATAGCCAAAGCAGTCTTGAGGCAAAAAAATGGAGCTGGAGGAATCAGACTCCCTGACTTCAGACTATACTACAAAGCTACAGTAATCAAGACAATATGGTACTGGCACAAAAACAGAAACATAGATCAATGGAACAAGATAGAAAGCCCAGAGATTAACCCACGCACCTATGGTCAACTAATCTATGACAAAGGAGGCAAAGATATACAATGGAGAAAAGACAGTCTCTTCAATAAGTGGTGCTGGGAAAACTGGACAGCCACATGTAAAAGAATGAAATTAGAATACTCCCTAACACCATACACAAAAATAAACTCAAAATGGATTAGAGACCTAAATATAAGACTGGACACTATAAAACTCTTAGAGGAAAACATAGGAAGAACACTCTTTGACATAAATCACAGCAAGATCTTTTTCGATCCACCTCCTAGAGTAATGGAAATAAAAACAAAAATAAACAAGTGGGACCTAATGAAACTTCAAAGCTTTTGCACAGCAAAGGAAACCATAAACAAGACGAAAAGACAACCCTCAGAATGGGAGAAAATATTTGCAAATGAATCAACGGACAAAGGATTAATCTCCAAAATATATAAACAGCTCATTCAGCTCAATATCAAAGAAACAAACACCCCAATCCAAAAATGGGCAGAAGACCTAAATAGACATTTCTCCAAAGAAGACATACAGACGGCCACGAAGCACATGAAAAGATGCTCAACATCACTAATTATTAGAGAAATGCAAATCAAAACTACAATGAGGTATCACCTCACTCCTGTTAGAATGGGCATCATCAGAAAATCTACAAACAACAAATGCTGGAGAGGGTGTGGAGAAAAGGGAACCCTCTTGCACTGTTGGTGGGAATGTAAATTGATACAGCCACTATGGAGAACAATATGGAGGTTCCTTAAAAAACTAAAAATAGAATTACCATATGACCCAGCAATCCCACTACTGGGCATATACCCAGAGAAAACCGTAATTCAAAAAGACACGTGCACCCGAATGTTCATTGCAGCACTATTTACAATAGCCAGGTCATGGAAGCAACCTAAATGCCCATCAACAGACGAATGGATAAAGAAGTTGTGGTACATATATACGATGGAATATTATTCAGCCATAAAAAGGAACGAAATTGAGTCATTTGTTGAGAAGTGGATGGATCTAGAGACTGTCATACAGAGTGAAGTAAGTCAGAAAGAGAAAAACAAATATCGTATGTTAATGCATGTATGTGGAACGTAGAAAAATGGTACAGATGAGCCAGTTTGCAGGGCAGAAGTTGAGACACAGATGTAGAGAATGGACATATGGACACCAAGGGGGGAAAACTGTGATGAGGTGGGGATGGTGATGTGCTGAATTGGGCGATTGGGATTGACATGTATACACTGATGTGTATAAAACTGATGCCTAATAAGAACCTGCAGTATAAAAAAACAAACAAAACAACTAATACTAAACTTTCATTGGGTTATATGTTAATATAAATGTTTCAGACATTACATGAAATTTCTAAAAATCTTATATTTGTATTTGTATGGAAATATGTATGGAAATATGTTAATATAAATGTTTCAGACATTACATGAAATTTCTAAAAATCTTATATTTGTATTTGTATGGAAATATGTATGGAAATATGTTAATATAAATGTTTCAGACATTACAGGAAACGTCTAAAAATCTTATATGTTCTGGTATAATGTTATAAGTAATAATCCTAGTTATTACTTTAAAATGTATATCTCAGAAATAACTAATTTTCTTGTCAACTGCATTATTATGAACTTTCATCAAATCTTTAACCATGGTCATTTTTAAGTCTTTTGTCATTTACAGACAGTTCTGGGTGTACTCTGATGATTTTGCAAATATGTTCCTATAAAAGAGTTTCATCTTCAAGAAATTCATGGAAAAGACTCTGACAAGTACAGGTTTCTGGTAACTGACTGTACTGCTGAACTGAATGAATAAGCATTTTCAGAACTCTAATGAAAAACTGATGAACTCATAAAAGTGCTAACAAAAGATCAAGATGAAAAAAAAGAAATTAATTACATGGGACTGAGTGAACTGATGAGGATGAGTATAATTTTTGTGACTTTCTGTCTGAATTAAAAAAAAAAAAAAATCCCACAAGGACTCAGAGGAAAAGAATATACAAATCAATTTTCACTGCAAAGTAAAGGAGCTGTTACAGTGGAGGATTACTGGACTGAATGTCAATGTTATGACATAGTATAAGTGTGTTTCATGTTTGGTAATTGCAATCATTGTTGCTTTTGTTGTGGTCATCCATGTACAATGCTTGGTGTCAGTCTATCTATCTCTTGTAAAAATAAAATACAGTGTGTGTGTGTGGAAAAAAAAATAAATAAATAAATAAATAAATAAAGTTCATATGAATATTAAAGTTACATTAAAAATTAAGAAAATTTTAATAAAGAATAACTTGGGGTAAAGAACTTGCCCTCAAGAATTAATAACATACTTCAAAGCTAAATTAATTTAAAACAGTATGAAATTAACACAGGAAGAAAAATAATCTCAGAGGAACTGAATAAAGAGCACAGAAACAGACCCATTATATATGGAATCTCAGAATGATAGAATGGCACTGCAAATCAGTGGGGAAAAAGAGACAAATTGTGTAGGACAATTGGATCTCCATATTGAAAAAAATAAAATAAGATTTCTATTTACACCATAAACAAAACATTTCCATATGGATTAAAGACCTAAATTTTAAATAAAATTGAATTTAAAATACAAAACTGTTAGAAGAAAATGATGGAAATTATCTCTACTTTCTCAGAATAGGAAACCTGTCTTAAATGAGACACAGAGCATGTACTCTAAAGAAAGAGATAAATACACTTGATATTACCAAAATTTAAAACTACGGTATAGATGGAGAAGAGTGAAGATATCAACAAGAGGCAAGTCAATTCACCTTACAGAATCTCAGAGTCCCAGGAAATGGGAAGCACCTAGTGTCCCTGAAGGCAGTTTTTGATTTAAGACTGAGAATAAGAGACTTGATTGAAAGTCTTTATAAAAAGCCACAGTCCCCATGTTCTCCTTTCATTACGAAGTGTCAAGTAACAAATCCAGTCTCACCCCACCCTCTCTCAAGCAGAAGACACTATAGAGTATATACAGTATAGAGTATACCATCTATGGAGAGAGTATCCAGAGAGAATCTGGTACAAAGGACACCAAAGTTGAAGGAAGAAATGAATCACTGTACTGAAGACCAAGGGATAAATACAAAACTCTGCAAATCAAATAATGAGATGTTCATCCCTCAGAATGATATCAGCCAGCCTTACACCCATCCACTTCCATATTCCTGGTGAGTGATTAAAAAATTTCCTGGGGAGACTGAACAGACCAAGGGGGTGGAGGTGGAGTGAGCTCTGTAGACCTACTGTTAAGGATCCTGCAATAAAATAGCAAGGTCCTCACCCTATAACCTACAATGAAATCTAGCCTGTCACACTGTGTACACAGAGCTGCAATCAGGTTTGTTGTGCCTCATTCTTTTTCTTTTTTTAAATTGAGCTTTGCTTTATTGAGCTTCACAGATAATTGCATTTTTACAAATTGAAGTTGTTTTGACTCATTCTTAAGTGTGAATGGATGACCAAGGCTCACCAAGAAATTGAGGAAAACCTCTTGCATGAAAGAAAAGAGACCAATATAAACACATATTCTAAAGGAAGTTTAAATAAATAGACATAATATATGCAGCAGCAGAAAATTTTTTTAAAAAATGTTTATCTATAATTGATAACAGCAAAGAAAAATTAAACTGTTGAACAAGGAAACAATTACAGAATACTAATTGGTACAATAATATTCTGGAAAAAACTATTTGGAAAAACAAAACCAGAAAGATTGCCAAGGAATATGGTCAATAATACTGTAATAACTTTGTATGAGGACAGATGGTTACTAGACTTATTGTGGTGATTATTTTGTAATATATTTAAATGTTGAATCACTATGTTATACACCTGAAACTAACATAATATTGTACATCAACTATACTTCAATTAAAATAAATATGTATTGATAACATACATATATACATATATATAATAAATATAAAAATATTTTAGCCCAAATAAAAAATTTAATCACAAACTTGGAAGATGAAAATTTCACTGAATGCAGAAAAAAGAGAATATGAGATGGAAAATAGACAGAAAAAGAAAAGGAAAGGAAAGGAAAGAAAAAAGAAAAGAAAGAAAAAGGATCAGGCCAGGAGGTCACCAATCCAAATAATTAGTGCTGTAGAGAATTAGAAAAAGAATAGAGGGGGAGAAAGTATCAAATAAATAATGTAAGAAAATTCAACAGAGCTAAGGAACATGTGTTTCCAAACCATGAAGGAGTCCACACAATAAATAAAAGGGAAACAAAAGAATAATTTTAGACACATGATCATGAAATTTCAGAACCATAGAAATAAAGAGAAAAATTCTAAAAGTTTTCGGAAAGAAAAAAAGTGTGTAATATACCAAGAAACAGGAATCAAAATTTATCCACACTTCTTAACTGTAACACTGGAAGCTAGATGACATTAGAGAATTTGGAATTATAGGGGCAACTGTTTACAACCTATAATTCTATGGGCAGACAGATGTGGGCACAGAATAGTGTATTCAGATTCACACTCTTTCTCTGAAAGCTCTTAAAGAATGTGGACCATCAAAATAAGGGAATCAAGCAAAAAAGAAGAAATAGAGGACTCAGGAATCAAAAGATCCCACACTAGAGAGGGACAAAGGTAATTTATGGTATAAGTCTTAAGCTGAAAAATGAATAGCAAATCTCAAGAGTCACCTCTTCATCCCCAACAGCTAGGTATTACAAATTCTATTCAATCATCTATGGACCACTTATAAAAATTGACCATAGGGGCTTCCTTGGTGGCGCAGTGGTTGAGAATCTGTCTGCCAATGCAGGGGACATAGGTTCGAGCCCTGGTCTGGGAAGATCCCACATGCCGCGGAGCAACTAGGCCCTTGAGCCACAATTACTAAGCCTGCGCGTCTGGAGCCTGTGCTCCGCAACAAGAGAGGCCGCGATAGTGAGAGGTCCGCGCACCGCGATGAAGAGTGGCCCTCACTTGCCGCAACTAGAGAAAGCCCTCGCCCAGAAACGAAGACCCAACACAGCCATAAATAAATAAATATACCTTAAAAAAAAAAAAAATTGACCACGCACTAGGTCATGAAACAAATAAAGAACGGGACTATGTAGCTAACATTCTTATGATAGTTAAGTTAAAAATCAAAATCAAAAGGAATTTTTAAAGTTGTGTACAGATTTTAAACATACTGCTAAATAATTCACAGGTTAAAAAAATAGTACTAAAATCAACATTACAATGAGAATCATAACAAACAGGACAGTGAAGTTGGACAAAGAATAAGAAAACTAAGAATATTTTGAAGGTCTAAAATAATAAAGATGCATCAGAAATAAAGGTTAAAAGATACAATGGAAATAACATGATTCCACTTAAAATAAATAAGACAAGAATGGTCACTCTCACCACTTCCACTCAACATTTTAGTGGAGGTTCTAGCCAGTGCAACAAGTAAGAAACAGGAAAAACACATAAGGAAAAGATAGAATAAGTAAAACTGTTATTATATTTGCTTATAATATAAATGTGTACAGAGAAAAAGAAAATAACCTGCAGATAAGGTTTTAGAATTAGTAGAGTTTAGTAAATTTACTGGATATAGAAATACAACTGACTTTTTTATAGTGGTCTAATATTAAGTAAAATAGAACATAATTTTTTAAAAAAATTGTACTTATACTAGCATTTACAATAGCAAATGAGAATGAGATGTCAAAAAATAAATCTAATGAAAGGTATTCTAGTTTTTCAACAGAAAAATATTAGTAAGATCTAAATAAAGGGATAGATATACCATTATGAAAAAGGCAATGTCAATTCTCCTTAAACTGATATACAGATTCAATACAATTCCAATCTAATGTATCCTGACTTTTTTCCCAAGAAACTCAACAAATTCACTTTTTAAACTTCAAAAAAATTTTTTGAGATAGTTATAGATTCCTGTACAATTGTAAGAAACAATACAGAGATTCCACTCTCTTTACCCAATTTCCCCAAATGGTAGCATTGTATAAAACTCTAGTGCTTTATCAGAAGCAGGATATGAACACTGGCAAAGTAAAGATATAGAGCAATTCCATCACAAGTATCTTCATGTTACTCTTTTATTGCCACATGCACCCCACCCCCCTATTCTTACCACTTGGCCATCACTAATCTCTTCTCTATTTCTATAACTTTCTCATTTGAGGATGTTATATAAAGGGCATCATAGAGCATATAACCTTTAGGGGTTGGTTATACTTTTTTCACTCAGCTTAACTCCCTCAAGATCCATCCAAGTTATTGAATGTATCAATAGATTTCTTTTTTATTGTGGAGAATTCCATGTACTCCATGGTATGCATGTACTACAGCTCATATAACCATTCACCTGCTGAAGGATATCTAATTATTTCCAGTTTGGGGGTATTATGAATAAAGCTTCTGTGAGCAATCCTGTCAGATTTTTGTATGAATAGAGGTTTGCATATCTCTGGGATAAATACCCAATGGTACAGTTGCTTGTTTATATGGTATTTACATGATTAACTTTTAAGAAACTGCCAAACTGTCATCCAGAGTGGCTGTGTTCCCACCAACAATGTATGAGTGATCCAGTTTCTTTGCATTTTTTGCCAGCATTTGGTGTTGTCACTAATTTTTATTTTAGCCATTCTAATAGATATGGAGTGATATCTCATTGTAATTTGATTTGTGTTTCTCTAATGACTAATGATGTTGAAATCTTTTCACATGCCTACTAATGATCTGTATCTTCTCATCACTGAAAAGTCTGTTCGTGTCTTTTGCCCATTTTTCTAATTGGATTTTTTTTTTGTACTTTACTGTTGAGTTTAAATAATTCTTCATATATTCTAGCTACAAGTCATATTTCAAATATATGGTGTACAAACATTTTTTCTTGGTCAGTAACTTGTCTTTTCATCCTCTTAACGCATCTTTTGCAGAGAAAAATTTTAACATTTTGATAAAGTCCAGTATTATATTGAATAACAGTGATGTCAATAAATTTATTTTTAATATTTATGTAAAAAGCAAAAAGGCTATGAATAGCTAGGGCACTCCTAAAACACAAAAACAAGTTGTGAAGATATGTTACATCAAATTTCCAAATTGGTTGAACATATTTGTTTCTTGCAACACCACAACTCCACTTCCAGGTATATACTCTAAAAAATCACTTGCACCTATGTTCCTGGAGACATATACAAGAAACTTCATAGCATAATTGCTCCTCAGAGTAAATTATTGGAAGCAACATCATCTGCAGAAGCATTGTTAATGTAGTAAATTGTGTATATTTGCAAAGTGGAACACTATACATTACTGACAAAGGATGATGGAGAGCTACATGAAACAATGTGGATGAATTTGAAACATAAAAGACAACATACAGGAAGATATAACTTTTGAAAAACCAATTAAAGCAAAACTAAACAGGGTTTCCCTGGTGGCGCAGTGGTTGAGAATCTGCCTGCCAATGCAGGGGACACGGGTTCGAGCCCTGGTCTGGGAAGATCCCACATGCCACGGAGCAACTAGGCCCGTGAGCCACAACTACTGAGCCTGTGTGTCTGGAGCCTGTGCTCCGCAACAACAGAGGCCGTGACAGTGAGAGGCCCGCGCAGCGCCATGAAGAGTGGCCCCCACTCACTGCGACTAGAGAAAGCCCTCGCCCAGAAACGAAGACCCAACACAGCCAAAAATAAATAAATAAATAAATAAATAAATAAATAAATAAATAAAAACAAAAAAAAACTAAACAACATGTTGTTTCAATATGCATGTATATGTGGTAAAACAAGGAAAACAACAAACAAGGGAATAATAAACACAACATTCTGAGTATTGATTACCTTGATTGAGGGGTAGGCAGAGATAGGATTAAAGAGGTACATAGGTAGCACTAAGAGTATTGATAATGTTGTCTTGCTTAAGTGGGATGGGGAAGACACAAATGTTGGTTTTATTATTCTTCTTTATAATTTAAATACCTTATTTTGTTTATAACAAATATTTCATAATTTTTAAAAGATAAGGAATATGCGTGCCAAACCTATTATAGTGGCTATTTCTCAGGAGAGCAGGAGGGAAAGAGAATTGGAGGTGATGGTTTAAAGGGATGTTAGTCCTAATGATTCATTTATTTAACATGAAGGGAAGAAAACATAACAAATAAGGAAAATATTCACACATATCAATTGTGACTGTAGGTACAGGGAATATAGCTTTTTGCCATATCATTCTTTGCAATTTTCCTTTTTTGAATTATTTTCAAGATAAACTCTTGTATGCCCATCTCCTTTGTGCCGGGATTATAATGTCATAGATAAAGAGACAGACAGATAGACAGACAGATTTCTAGGCAGATGGATAGGTAATAGAATAAGAATGTGAAGAGTAACAATATAGATATTTGGTTTCATCCTCTGAGATACACTGAGAGCAGCAACATGATGCATCACAGAAGAGCACTTAACTCTTGGCTAAGTGAGATGGTAGAGAGAGAAAAACACTTTCGGTTTATACCACATCTTTATATTGTATATCATTTTAACACCACCTAAATCACCACAGAATCTCTTTCTGACAACAAAATTAACAGAAGGTAAGCAGTGAAATACATTTCATTTTAAGGTAAGAAATAGTACTGAGATATTTACTAGCCATCAGTGACACTGTACTAAATATAAGCATTCGATGACTATAAAAAACATCTAAGGGCTACATCTACAATATAAACAGACAAAAGTAACTTGAAGTACAATTGAAATCTGAAAAACCGTTAAAAATACCACTTGAAATCTCAGTCATAGCAGTCAGAACGTGTGTTTTCAAAGGCTAGGGAAAGAAATTTGCACAATGGAAAGATAAAATCTTCAACTAAACAAGAGCCTTATATAAGCGAGGAAGAGAAACGAAATTGGTATGTCAAAGAACTCAGAGAGTGAAATATGGAAACTATCAAAACCAATAGAAGGCAAAATGCATGAGAAGATAAGAAAATCCAATGTGAAAACTGGGGAAAGATTCACTGAAAATGTCAAATACTTCAAGACAGCCATAGGGAAGTACACGCTGTTTAGCTCGGGAGAAGAGACTGCTCCATATCAGCGGAAAATTGAGGACTTGTAAACACACATGCGGTTTATAGAATGCCATTTAGACATATTGCCATTTTTTTCTACGCTCGAGTATTTGGAGTCTAACTAATTGACTTTGAGAGACCATTCCACCAGCCCTGAAGCACACTGGGTCTCAAGGATTAACACAAGCTAAAACCCTTGATGGCTGGGTCAGTGTCTGGTTCATCATTTTTATCTCCCCAGCACTTATTATAGTACTTTGTTCATAATAGGTACTCAATAAATTTATGATAAAAATAATACCGATTCTGCTAGAGAAAATGTCTTTTCTACCACCTTAATAATCAAATGTGCTCTAAAGTAAATTAAATGTTTTTTGACAGTGAAATAATACAAAACAGCAGGTAAACCATAGCACTGTACTTTGAGAGAACTGTCTAGAGATGGTTTTCTCTAATATGGTATTGCAAATGTTTGTTGTGCTCGGTAAATGAAAGCTTTATTCAGAGAGTCCGTATGGAATAAGAGAAGCTCTGCACTAAGAGAATCAGATACCTACTCTACCTCTTATAGGCTATTTAGTCGTGGGATCTTCCACAAATCACTTTATCTCTCTGACCCTAGGCTTTCCAATACAGAAAATGAGGCTGTTAAACTAGAAATCCCTAAGACCTCTTCCAGCTCTGTCATACAGTCTCTGATGTGAATCCATGAAAACACTAAACATAACCTGTGATATTCTTAGACTTCACTTTGTTTAAAATAGCTTTTCTTCCAAGGCGTGGTTAAAACAAACAAACAGGAAATAAAATTTCCTGGAACAGCCCAGCAGGGCTTTCGTAACTAGGTAGTGATATATCACAAACACCAGCAGAGCCATATGAACTTGGTGAAGGCAAAATTGCTGCCTCCCAAATTAGTGTGCATGAAAAGACCCATTAGGGAATAATGGGGTTCAAACCCGTGGGACAGCATCAAGGCAGAGCTGATAGAATAGCAGCACTGCATTGTGGCTGTTCTCCCACAAACAGACATGCAAGCCTGGTAGTGGAAGGAAGGCAATGGAAATGAACAGTCGATAACCTCTGCTAGTGGGTGCCTGTCCCACCCCCCCACTTTCCCCCATCCTGTGGAAACCACAGCCTCAATGGAGACCTATGGTTTGACACAATTGGCTCTTTTGTGACAGGGCAACAACTTACTGTCCTTGTCAGGTGTACTACAGTCAGTTTCTGTTAAGTTAAAAGATGCCAAAAAGATCAAGGAAAACAGGCAATGAAACCAAAATAGTGTTAACTGAAATGAATGTGAAAAAGCAAAAAGAATTGTGTAGCCCTTATGACTTGGAGGTGCACATAAATTCAACATCTCTGCAGCTACAGAAATTTATAGGCTTCCATGGATTTCAACATTTCAAATTGCCTTTGCTAAATCAGAAATGGCTCCACAATATAAGAATTATATATAACATGAACCACTGGTATAAAGCATAGCAGCTTCTTTTTTATTCTTTCTAATAGTGCATGCTTTACAAATCCCAAATGAAGAAAAACCCTCTATGATTCCTTGGCACAGAATCATACCACACAAAAGGTATCTTCTGGAATAAACAATCCATTTCTGTGGAACTCAAAGTTCTGTATTGCAAATGAAGACTCTCTAGAGACAGACTTTGTTTTTTAACTTTGATCATTAACTTTTTCTCTTACATGTCTGATTAGGTTTAATGAGTTAGCTAAGTTAATGAAGTGTGATGTCCCATTAAATACATCAACTGACAACAATTAATTCCTCAGAGAATGTTCTCTGTTGATTGATTATATTTATCAGTGTAGTAGAATTTAAGTGATGTAAATCTCTTAGCAGAAAATAGGAGTTGCAAATTCTGGGAGTTTAATTCAAAGAAAATGATTATTTTCTATAAGTGAACTTTGTTCATCAGTTCAGTGAATGAGCCTATTGTCAACAAATTAATGAAAACTTCACAAAAACAAGTTATCATTCAATGGAAAAATGTCCTCTATCATCGAAAACCTTAGCTAGGAGCCCCTAATTGTGTAGAGTACTTCTACGTAGTTGCATTAGATCTAAGTAGTACATCACTGTGCTACATCTAAATAAGAAGCAGTGTGAAGTTTAGAGGTTTAGAAAGAAAGCCCAGAAATATAGAGAAAATGTAAGTACCTTTGAATTTAGGGAAATCCTCAAATCCCTTTATTCATTTTTGGTAATAGACCAAGTTTCCCCAAAGCACCTAACTGTCACAGGAAGCCTGCAAACTTTCTCACAAATCACCTCAGTAATAATGCGCTGTCACAGATTTCTTAACTGATCCTGATAGAAATAGTACAGGATTTCCCAGGAGATTAAAACCCAGTTAAATCACCTCAGTGAGTGAAATTAACCAATGCAGGAAGATCCTAGTTGGAAAAGACCAAACAACCGTTTAAACATAAATAGCTTGATAATGAGCAATAAGCAAAATGACAAAAGAATTCAAAGTTATCATTTGTAAAATACATCTATAGTTAGAAGAGTATAAATAATCCAGATTATTACAGGAATCAACGTTAGATGTGGAGAGAAAGCAGTTAATGGATGCAAGCATCCAAGTATGGATGATAATAAGAAAACTCTTTCTCATTTCCTTGCACACTTCACTACAGTTCCTGCACGTTGATACATTTGGGAAGATTGAAGAGCATTTACCCATGTACTCATTGAATGAACAGAGCAACACAGAGCCCAGTTTGTCCTTGAGACATGCATTTGTAGGATCTTTCTGATAACAGAATAACCTTTCTTGGTTCTTATATATTACTAAACAGCTGAGAGTCCTCAATAGAAAAAATTGCGTATTCAATTAAGTAGGTGTTTAATGTTTGCAGGCTTATCAAAGAGGCATCCTCGAATCCTGTTCATTTAACCAATCCATAAATGTAAGCAGCATTTGTTAGCTATTGTCAATGGTATATTTTTGGTTGTTTGTTTTTATGGTGCCTAAACCAGGATGTAAAAGCAAATGATCAGTGATAGTCATTTTACACATTCAAGTAAAATATTTAACAAATACATTAATTGAATCAAGCCCTCCACATCCCATCCATAACCTTGAAGTTAGTATAAAAGGTTTTCACGATTACCTGAGCAAAAAATAATAAACTTACAGGGGTGAAAAGTATACCTTACCTCTTCTGTATCTATGTGAGAAATGACTGTTGAATCCTGACAGTTGATGAAAGTAAAATATTCCCAAGTAAAGTGAGAGTCACTGGCTAGCCCAGCCATTGAAATTAATAGGCACCTGCTCATCTAAAGGGCCTGAAGTGGTTAGTGGATTCCTCCTTCATTATCCAAGATGCCTCCCATTGCAATCTGGCTCACACCACATTGGCAGTTTCTACAACTGCCAGAGCAGAGCATTGGGTTGGCATGTGGCAGATGAGAAAAGCATGAAAGTCCAGTTCTACCTATAACACTTCCCCTTTGTTTCTTTCCCTCCTTACTCCCAAGATTAGATCCATCTGCTAGTGTCTCCCTTCAATACTCCTCATTTCAGAAAAGCAGAAAGAAGATGACTAAACACTGGTTTAAGCATAAAGTATTTTCCTGGTTGCCAAATAAAACTGTTTTAACTAAGTAGGATAAATCCTCTGTTTAGTATGGCCATTCATTATTGCACAATTCTTGCTGTCGTTTAAACATTCCATTTAAATGTATCAGATTCTGGATATTTAAACAAATAATAAGTAAATTGTTATAGTAATTCTTCTTAAATATTATAACTAGCTCCATGTTACTATTCTCTGTGCAGTCCAATGTCTCCCAAAGTGTGGACTAAACACCATCTTAAACATCAGAATTACCTGGGGGTAAGGAGCAGATTATTAGAAACACAAATTCCTGGGCCCGTACCTACTGAATCAGAATGTCTTGGAGAGGACCAAGGAATCTGCATTGTTAATAAACACCCCTAGTGATCATTAGGCACTAAAATCTGAGACTCACTGTCATATCAATGAACCCTTCAATTCCCTCTTTAAAAAGAAAAAACTCTTTGTGAAGCATCACCACAAATGAGGGCATGAATGATAAGGACATTACATAAAATTACAAATGTACAAAAGAGGTTAGTTGCCTGAAATATGCTGAGTTACTACTATTCCACACTGTACCTTGTATTTATCCTCAAGTACAGCACTTACCACAATGTTTTCTACCATAATGTATTTGATATATCAATTTTCCCTACTTGGCTATAGGCTATTAGAAAGCAGTATCAGTGTCTTACTTTATTTTCCTAGTGCCAAAAAAGAGAGTTAATTATACATACTGAAATGAAGGAATAAAAGAATAAATATTGTGCCTATTAAGTAAGCTTATTCAGATATATGAGTTACTTAAAGAAACTCCACTTAAAGTTGCCTGAAGAGCAACACATTATATTTCATTCCATCTAAGATGCCATTGATTATAAGACACACCATTATCTTATATACTACCAAGAAAAAAACTCTGGAAAATAAATGTGGCATCACCATTGATTATAAGATACAACCCAATTTCAAGGATAATAAAAATGTGAAAAAGTGTGTGTCTTAGTATCAATATAATAGGGGACTTATTATATGGTACCCTGGTAGCCAGAAAGAGTAAACACACTGCCACAGAAAGTGGTTTTCTTGATTATATCATCCATTTATTCCTGACTCACCATATTACCATGTAAAGCAAGTAGGGTACATACTTCATTTCAGGAATCACAGTCTGAGAAATCCTACATAAAGACGCTTTTCCCATTGAACACTGTCCAAAGCACATGCAACTCACTGTAAAATGTGAGTCTCAACAGACTTTGATTAATTGATCATCCAAATAGGTTGCTTGTCTCTCCACCTAGTGTGCATTTGTTTAGGCCACAGAGCTCTGCAATATGAGCCTTAAATTGTATTCAGTGCTTAAATGGGAGTAATAAAAATAAGTGGGTGGGCCAGGGATTGAAGCCATCTATTTAAATGAATTTTAAACCTAATTAGGTGACTAATTGTGCATCAGAACTCAGTTGGTGTACAACACGCACGTCTGGTTAATGATGATTTATTCTAAAATTTTTCATTCAGATTGCTTTGTTTTCCATTTTCGATGAGTCAGATCACTAAAAGACAGCCTTAATTTTGAGAATGTTCTCCTTTTTAATCATTCTCTGTCTATTAAACTTGCAGAAATGTAGAGACGTCACAAAATAGAACCCAAAGTTACAAAATGAAAAGTAAGAAATTTTGCTATTCAAAGCCCTCCCTAGAGCCTTACATGTGGTACATAATTGAAGCAGTAAATTCTGGGCCATATTTGTCAAACACAAAGTACTACACTGGTAATTATCAATATTTCAAAACAAATGGAGAATTGTGTGGGTAAAACTTCTTGCAGGTCTATGTAGTATGGCAGTAAATAAACTCCTCTAATTTCCCTAAATGAATTTTGGGGGCCCATGGGGGCAAAGACAATAAAAAATTAAACCAAACATATTTTACTCAACTAGCCCAACAAAGAGATGGAATTATGGTATCCAAGAAATAAAACGTAGATAATTATCTTTTGGAAAGTTCACATGAATCAGACCTGGTAGACAGATCTTAGGATCTTGGTCTCCTCATCGGCCTTCCTTCCTAAAATACTGACCTTACTGGGATGCAGAAGGTAGGAGGGAGGTGAGGAGTTGTCTAACACATGATACAGAGAGGATCCCTCCTTCCAGATGAAGGCTGGACTCTGTTCATTCAGGAAATTAAGGAGAGAATGTCCGAGTCTCTTCACCCTCTTATTCTCCACTATGGTCTCCTCACTTTTTCACTGGCCCCTTGTATCAACCTGTTCCTTTTCTTTACCAGCCTCTCTGCCATCCCCAACCAGTATTCTGCATTCATGAAAGCAATGTATAACCTTTATGTTAACCTTGGGCAGAAAACTGGAAACAATTTTTATTCCAGCCTCTCCACTAACTCCATTCTGTGATCTTAGGAAAGCCCAATCCTTCTGATCTGTACAATGAACATAGTACCTATTTCAAGAGTTATTATAAATATTAAAGAAGATAATGTATGTGAATACCTAACTTTATGCCTGGCATATATTTATAGAACCTCCTCCAACAAATATCTTTAAAAGCGTACTCTGAGTCACTTGAACTGGGTTGGTATATAGGTGAACTAAAGGTGGAATAGTGAACCAAACAGACTTGCTACTGTTTTAGAGCCTGAGGTCCACAGATGGGATAAAGAATTAAACAATTATAATAAATCACCCTAGTGCTCTAAAAATGGAATTACAGGGAGCTTAGTGAGGCACCTGTACTAGTCTAGCAGGTGGCAGAAAACATCACTAAAAGATATGTAAGAATTAGTCACACGCCACCTAGGGGGTAAGATTGTTCTAGGCAGAGAAAGCAGTTGAGCGAAGGCTGTGTTTATTTCAGAAAGTGAAAGAAGTTGTGTTTATATGGGATTGGCAGCTTGTGTGCAAGAAGAAAGAGCCCAAATGGAAAATAAAGATCGCTTAAGGAGTTTGGACTTTGTTGTAAGCAATAGAAACAAATAAAATACCTTTAAATCAAAGAAGGTCATGATCAGAATCGAATTCTAGAATGATCACTTTGCTTTAGCGTGAAAAATGGATTGCAATGGAGCAAGACAGAAGGGAGAGATTCATGCTGGAAGAGTTATGTCATTCTAGAAGGGAGCGGATGGAGACATGACCTGGGAAAGGGAAAACTGGGGATAATTAAAGGTAGATATGGGAAAATAATTGAAGATATCATAAAAAGACAGTTGGTAATTTATTTGGATGTATCGGTGGGGAGAGGTGGAGAGGGGCAGAAAGGAGTGATGAAATTGAGAAGGCAAGGAGTCAGGCTTCAACAACTGCGTGAATGATAGGGCCTTTCACTGGGAAACCAGAGAAGGGAAGAAGGAGGAATTCTGTTTTAGATATTCTTAGAATTCCTAGAATTCTTAGACTGCCACTCAGGAGACAGGTGAGTTCACCATGAGGACGTGACCAGTTGGCAACTGGCTGGCAGTTGTATAAATGGGTGTGATGTTTAGGAGAGAGTTTGGGTATGTGTCAACATTATTTTTTAAATATGTTTTATTTATTAACTCATTCTGGATTTTTGCCTAAGATGATCTTTTGAACCTAACAGAGGTCATACTTTCTCAGGTCATTGGAGTCAAAAAAATGGCAAAACACTGTTGTAAGGGTAATGAGGAAAGCCTCTAAGTGTTTGCCAGCTCTGTTCCCAAGACACCTATAATTTTTCTGAAGAATGGTTTTCCTGATCTCAGTATGCAAAGACAGCAAACCACATTTGTTGTATAAACAATTGATTTTGCTCAATGTACGCTATATATCTGCCATTTTCTCAAAAACATTTCTCCATGTCAGCAAATCTGAAAAGGCTGCCACAGCAGATTACCTCAGCTAACATATAGCAGGCTTTCATCAAATGTGGTCCGAGGGGAAGAAATGAAAAGTGGAGGCTTTCTGTACTGAAGAGCTAAGAGAGCAAGCCGGGTTCTCTGTATTCTGTAAGAGAAACAGGTCTGCAGCACAGGAAGCTTGAGGAAATATTCTGCAAAGATCTTGCACGAATCGAACAGAACATAAAAGAGTGTGTGCTGATTAGTGCACAACTGCAAACACAACTGGAGCTTTCCTTATTCATTTTCTACTCTGGAAAGCTCTGCTGGGCACTGTATAACCATGAACAATTTCTCTGCCAATTGCATCATGGGCTTAAGAAAATATTTTTCATAACATCTCAGGAACAGATTTTCCCCTGATGTCTGCCATATCCTTTGGGGTTTGATCAATGCTTTGCTTTTGAAATTCATTTTCTAGTTTCAGCCCATGAGCAGCACTTAATTTAAAACCAGCCGATAGTTCTCTTCTGAGAAAATGATGATGCTATGTTTCAGATGCTCATTAATGAAGACCAACGACAAAAACACTCCAAATCCAAAATCATTTCATCTCTCTTCCCATTTACGTCTGAATCTGGGTTTTGCCGCATTCTTTACGAAGGTTCCACTGTCCACCTTGGGAATCATTTCTTTGTACAAATCAAGGGTGCACAGCTCACTGGCCACATCTGAAGTCTATTTATACCCAATAAGTAAGGATTATTGTTTCTCTGACAAATACAACTTTAACTTTTCTCTTCCTCCTCTACCTTAAAATATACTTTTGCTGGACAACTTCCAGCAAAAGTTATGGGTTAGGATATGTAGAAAATTACTAACTAGTCTTCTTTATACTAGTAAAACTCTAAATTGCACTTTGCTCACCTAGTGTGTCTTCATAAGAACTTAATCTCCTTTCTTTAGAACACATTTATATGGATCACTAGAAAAGTGTGTAATTTCAACTCCTGCTGAGGATAGAGAATGGGAATTTTTAAATACAATAATAATGATACTTTAGCCATAATAATAATAATAATGGCTACAAGTTATTGAGGATGTCCTGTATAGAACCTGGCTAAGAGGTTAACATAATTAAAAAAAACTTTTTTAACTCCACAAAATTCAAGGGAGATAGATATTCGTTTTAATCAAATATGCTTTTTACCCCATTGGTTAACCCTTCCTAGGGTCCTGGGGCTGGCTGAGCACACAACACCCAACGCCTGACAGGTGAGATTGATTAATTAGTCACAAATACTGACAGCCTAGGGGAGGAGGATACCACGTGCCACACAGGGCCACCTGGGCTGCATGCAGGGACAGAAGCAGGGCTTGGGAGGCAGGCTTTGCAGAGTCGAGAGGGTGAGGAGCCCCTGGTTCTGATGGGAGCGTGTGACTGGCTTCTCTGGATAATCCTGCGGGCTGGCAGGGAACTACATCCACAGGGATCAGCACAAGTGGCACTTGGCCAGTTTGGTAAGGAAGCGTGCTTGGCTAGGAGGCCTTACCCACGGGAGCAGAGGAGGGAGGGGAACTTGGGCTCGGGATATTTGAGGCCCTTCCAATTTCAGCAGATGTCAAGGCAGCACTTATTCTAAGCCTTAATTTTAGACCTTACACTCTAAGATTTTTTTCACATTACCAGATGTAGAAACTGAAATTCAGAGAGGATTGATGATATTCGGGGTGACACAGGTGGCAAATGGTACAGCCAGGATGTAGACCTAGTTTTCTTAGTCTCCAAAGATTAAGAACTATTTATTTTTTGTCTTAAATCAGTATTTTGTGTTATATTTTTCATCTTGCTCTATCTTCCTTTTGAGATATAATAGAATTCCCTGTTTAAAATCTAATCACATTGACTTTACCTTAATAAAGGTAAACACCTAAATCCTGCTTAGGAATTGTGGTAGGCAGAATAATGGCCCCTTAAAGATGTCTATGTCCTAATTTCTGGAACCTATGAATATGTCACCCTTCATGACAAAAGGGACTTTGAAGATGTGATTAAGTTAAGCATCCATAGATGAGGAGATTATCCTGAACTATCCAAGTGGGCCTAATGTAATCACAGATGGGTCCTTATAAGTGAAAGAGGGAGGAAGGAGAGCCAGAGAAAGAATGTGATGACAGAAGCAGAGGTCAGAGCCATGCAATTTCTGGCTTGGAGCCATGAGCCCGGGCATTTGGGTAGCCACTAGTAGCTGGAAAAGGGAAAGCAACAGATTCTCCCCTAGAGCCTCCAGAAGGAACCAGCCTTGCCAACACATATGACTTTAGCCTGTGAGATCCATTTCAGATTTTTGACCTCCAGAACTGTAATATAATATACTCATTTTGTTTTTAAACCTTTCAGTTTGTGATAATTTGTTACAGCAGCCACAGGAAACTAATACAGTCATGGTAACCATCAACATTTATTTCAAACTTTGTTTTTTTCTTCTCCCACATCTCCAATTTCCCCCTAGGAGATTCTGATAGCCATGAACACTAACCTCTGCTCCTGTGGTCTCTCATAGGTGATTTCAATGTCCCTCTCTACTCAGCTTCTCCACATTCTACCTTATCTCCAGCATCCTACTTCACTTTATTACTTCCCCAATTCACCTCTTATTTTCTTCTCAAGGATTCTCATTCCCATTTTGTTTCTGCTTCCTACTTCCTTTGATGTGAACCTCAGGCCTTTCTGCCTTCAACTTTTATTTTACTGATTCCTTCATGCTCTATGCTTCTTCTCTCCACTTCTGTGCTTCTTCTCCCTCTCTGATCTACTAACACTATCTATTATTCAACCCAGGACTTGGCTTAAAGGTATTTCCTTTTAAGTCTTCCTTATTCCTCAGACATGGTTAGTACCTCTTGCTCATACAAGATATGAGCAATCATATCACTGTTTTTGTAGCGCTGTAATTTACTAAATAGTTTTCCATTAAGGTCTATCTTTCCCATTGGACACAATTCTTGCTCAAGGATGGTTAGTGTCTTGTTTATAACTGTATCTCTAACATTGGGCCAACTATCTGGCACATAGTATATGTTCAATAAATAGTTGTTGAATGAAGGAATGAATAAATACAAAGTCTCACCGGTACTTTCTGTAACTCAGAAGACAATACAACCATCCTTTATTCTAATGCTAAAAGGAAAATTTTCTCAATAATCATAATTAAGAAGAAATAGAATATTATAATCAACAACACTGGTACAATATCTGGAACAGTTATATTGGCATTCAAGACATAGTCAACATTTATGTGATAGTCAACATTTGTATGAGTGCGTTCATACACACACACATATACATACACACAAAATGAATTTCATAGAGCCATTCTTCATGATACTTCACTGTAAAGGCTAAAATTTCAAACTAAAACACCATTGAGTACTATCAGTTCTACAGCTGGGCCAATAAAATGTGGTAGAATTTATATCAGATTACAGGTCACTGAATACAAGACTGACTTCCATCAGTGCTAGCTTCATGGATGCATAACCTGAGAAGTGGCACAGGGCCCCAAACTCAGGAAGACCTCACACCCAGTTTAATGCTCTACTTTTACTGTCTTGAAATTCTTAATAATTATTGAACAAGGAGTCCCGTGTCTTCATTTTGCACTGGAATTCACAAATGATGTAGCCAGTCCTGTTCCCCATGGATGGATTTATTCCACAATAGCTTTTAAGATCCTATTATACATCAAGCACCATTTGTGGGGATACAAAATATGAATAAGATGATGTCCTCACAGATGGTATAGAGAGCCAAACAAATATTTACAAATAATTACAAAATAATATGACAAAGTCTGTAATGGAGGCAAATGAAAAGGACTATTGGAACACTAAGGGTGAAGTTAAGGATGCTGCCTGAGAGCTCTCAGGAAGGCTTCTCAGAAGAGATTACAACTGAGTTGAATCCTCAAGAATGAAAAGGAATTCTCCAATGGAAAGGGTCATTACTAATGTAGTGACTAAAATTACTTAATAGATGGATAAGAAATAGCAGGATAATAGGGCTGTCACCAACTACTTTCCAAGGTCAGAGGGTATCCAATTTGTGCATTTCATTACCCCCCAAGAACAAATCCAAGAAGACTCCTTCCCGATAACAACCCAGTTAGGAAACAGACTGTCCACTTCTTTGCAGTTTACAAAGTTCTGAGCAGGTGGGATGGGGAGAGGATGATAAACAGTGAGCACAGAGCAAAAGGGATCTGCTAGAATTACCCGACAAGGACAGAACAGAAGGCCCAGGCAATATGACAGGCTACTTGGTACAGCTTTCTAAGCATCCAAAGAATCTTAGCCAGGGCATTCACATGGGACCTCCTTCTTTCTGGAAAACTTCTCCAGGGTCAGCCTCTGATGACTCTCTCACTTTCTCCCTCTTTACTCACCTCCTCTTAATCTTAGGTTAATCCTTCCCTCTACAACTTTTTCCAGTGTTCCTCAAAGGGAGGCCCTCCTTCTCTTCTCAAAATCTCTTTGTATTTTTTTTCACACTATTCTTTAATAGCATATTAAGCCCTGAGCCCAAATCATTAACAATTAAATAAGCAGTTCTCCTTTCTTTAAAGGGTCAGAGGGCTTAATAATTAAAACATCCCAGGAGATGAAGAATAATATTTGTGTCCTATCCTTCTGGTACAGAAGAAAACTAAAGAGTTAACTCTCTACCTAAGAGAGTCTGCAATTGTTCATGGAGCACAAGATAGAAGATTCTGGCTCAGAATCCTTGGGGCAGGTCTTAAGAGCTCCTGATGGGACCATTTAGCATCAGTGAATTCTTACGGTTAAGATGGAAATTTTGGCTTCATCTTCTCCAAACTCTTCCCTTTTCCAAAAGAATAGCCTAAATATGGTCTGGTCATCTCTTACAGATCTAGAAGTTATGGCTCTGGAATCTGTGTTGTCCACTTTTCTGTCAAAAGATTTCTCTCAGGGGAAATGGCAATGCCTAGACCTTGCTCAGAGAGATGTAGATAAATTTGTGATTCTGAGGAATTATAACAAACTGGATCATTTTCAGGACTTTCCACTTCTAAGCCAAATGTCAACTCCTTATTGGAACAAAGGAAAGAGCCTTAGTTTTGCTGTCAGAGAGCTAGAAGGATGCCTGCACCCAAACAGCATATTGGTGGATATTTCTGTCCAATATTAGAATCTCCAACTTTTAACTCATTTTGATATCAATGTTATACTGGTCTCACAAAACAATTTGGGAAGTGTTCCCTTTTTCTATTCTCTAGAAGAGTTTGTGGAAGATTGAGTCTATTTCTTCCTAACTTATACATGTGTCAGAAAATACATTATTTGAAAATGCCAGTTCTCTCCCAATTGATCTAAAGATTTAGTGGAATCTCAATAAAAAATCTCAGCAGTTTGTGTGTGTATGTGTGTGTAAATTGACAAGCTGATTGTGAAATTTATACAAAAATAAGAAGGGCCAAGAATACCCAAGGTAATCTTGAAGAACAAAGCTGGGGACTTGTATTGCCAGATATCAGGACTTACTATAAAACTATAATAATTAAGACAGTGTTTTATTAATGTAAGAACAGAAAAACTATCAATAGTACAGACAGGAGATTCCCACAACCAGTGCCATATATACATATCGTATCCGCTTGCACTCAGGACAGGATCTCTCACATTACTTGCATCTAACACCCTATGCCCTCTGTTCCCAAGGAGAGTTGGATAATCGGGGAAGAAGTCGCTAACCAGTCTTCTTGATGCATTGGCATAAGTGGAAAAGTCACAGTTTGCAGAGATACCTGAACACCTAAGCAAAACCCCCAGATGTCCAGCTGCAGACCTGAAGAAGAAAATGGTGGAAGGTCTACAGCACACTGTTGTCTCCATATCTTGCCACTCCTGTGGGTGTACTGCCAAGCACCTGGTGGTGGCCTAGGGCTGCTGTTGGCCAGCAAGGGTAGCAGTCAGGAAGAGAAGCTAGACATGGACATAGGAAGAAAGAGGAAAGCTAGAATCCACCAGCACCATGTGTCTTTCCATGGTCATATCTAAGAAAACTTCCAAAGAACAATGGTAACATCCTCATTTTTTCCTTCCAAATCTTGTGCGAGTTCCTCTATTAACCAACTCTAATGGAAACCATTCAAAGAAGGAGATTCTGGGGAAAACACTTCTCATCTTAACCAAGTTAACACAGAAGAATTCAACATATGCAGTCACCTGCTTGATGACAAATGTAACAATGCAGAAAGTGCAATGCAGAAAGAATGATCTTTTCAATAAATGTTCCTGGATCAATTAGATATCCTTATGGGAAAAGAATAAATCTTGATACCTAGCTCACACCATAAACAAAATCAATATCAGATGGATTATAGCCCTAAATGTTCACGATAAAACAAAATTTTAAAAGGAAACATAGACCAATATCTTCATAACGTTGAGGTAGGCAGAAATTTCTTAAACAGGACAAAAAAGCATTAATTACAAAGGCTAAAATTTTGATTAAATTGACTGTATTAAAATTAATAATCACTGTTCATCAAAAAAACTCTACTAAAATAGTGAAAAGATAAACCATAGAATGGGAGGAGATATATGCAATACATATGTTAGAAACTCATATTCAGAATATTTCAAGAACACCTATAAATAAATAAACAAATAAATAAGCAAGTAAGCATATAACCCAACAGAAAATTGAGCCAACTTTGTGTACAGACACATTATAAAGGAGCATATCCAAATGGTCAATGCATTAGCTATCTGTTGCTGTATAACAAATTACCCCAAAACTTAATGGCAGAAAACAATATACATTTATTATATTATATTTATTTATGTCACATATATTTATTTTTCTTGTGGGTCAAGAATCTGTGTTGGGTCTTCTGACTCTGAGTCTCTCACAACGTTGCAGTCATCTTAAACTAAAGTCAACTAAAGGTGAATCTGCTTCCAAGCTCACTCCAGTGGTTATTGGCAGCATTCACTTCCTACCTGGCTGTTGGACTGAAGCCTTGAGTTCCTCAGTTCCTACTCACAAGGCCTTTCCATACGGCAGGTCACAACATAGCTGGCTTCATTGGAGGAAGCAAGCAAGGTGGCAGGAGTGCCAGCAAAACATTCAAAGTCACAGTCTTTACAACCTAATCTCAGATGTAACATTCTGTCACTGTTGCCATATTCTATAGATTAAAAGCAAGTCACTGGGTCCAGCATACACACAAGCGAGGGTTGTAGATTACATAAAGGCATGACTATCAGGACAGCTAGAACTCTGAAACACTGTTGATAAAAGTATACATTGTTACAACTGTCTTGGAAAATATTTTGGTAGTATTTATTAAAGTTGAATATATACATAACCTCTGACCCAGCAATTCCACCTCTTTGTAGATGACCAAACAAAATGTATTCATGTGTTCATTCAAAGAAATGTAAAAAAAAAAGAAAAGTTCAAAGCAACACTGTCCATGACAGCCAAACCAATTTAAATGTCAATTACTAGTAACATGCATAAATAAATTATGTCATATTTATTTGTACAAAGTCAGTACAACAATGAGGATGATTAAATTACAATTATATCTAACAATATGGATAAACCTATCAAATATAACTTGAATAAAATAAGTTAGAAAATCAAGGGGGCATACCACACAATTCCATTTATATAAAGTTCAAGTCAAAGTAATCTATGGTGTTAAAAGCTAGAAGAGGTTACTCTTGGAGCATTGACTGCAAGGGAACATAAAGAGGCTTCTGGGGTTTTGCTCAAAAACTTTCTATAACTTCGCATCTCATTCAGAACTCACTGAACCACTAGAGACTATATGATTTGTACCTAAACTCCCCCTACTTTCTCTTTGTCTTCATTTACTATTCTCCTCACTCAGTACTCTAGGTTCCTTGAACTCTCCAACCATACTTCTACTTCAAGACCTTGTCTCTTATTGTTGTTTTACCTGCAAACATCTTCCCCCAGATTTTGAAATGCCTTGCATTCTCACCTTTTTCAGGCTTTGTTCAAACGCAGCCCTACCAGAGAGGACTTCCCTAATTACTCTATGTAAGCTTGTCTTTAATCTCCTTCGTTTTTTGCCATGCAGTTATCAATACCCGGTATATAATACATTTACTTGTCTAATATCTGCCCTCCTCCACTACAGTGTAAACTCCATGAACAGGGATTTTGGTTTTTTATTACTGTTTTCATGGAATCTAGAACAGTGCCTTACATGTAGTAGCCACTCTTTAATTTTTTGTTAAATGAATAAAGAGACCAGGAAGCCCTGTAAGAGATGAAGAAGGATCACAGAAACTGAGCCAGGATGAGTACAGACAGGGACCAGGGAAAATTACGTGCCATGGAGAGGTTACCCATTAGGGTTAGTTAAAAGAAAGAAGTTAGTGTTCCATGTTCAATACCTTAAGACCAAAAGGCATGGAGAAGGCAATATTCACTTGATGCAGGTGTTAATATCCCATGAGTCCATTCTGAGAAAGATGAGAACAAGAACCAGTATGAATACTTCTGGGTAGCAGTAGTTCTCCCCATAAGGAATAAATCTGAGTCTTGCTTGCATCAGGGTAATCTTAGACTACAGAAGACAACACTCAGGCTTCCTGAGTGCTTTTTATGTCAACAAAGTTCATTCCCTCTGATAAATGCCTAAAGGAAGGGTTCATAGACATCTTTAAAAAGTAATTCATATAAATAGAAAGTAATGAAATCAGACTTTCAAGGAGCTTGTAGTACATCAAATTGTTTAATTGATTTTTGTAGCCATTAGGGTAAGATGGCTGTTCATAACTACTGTTAAGATTATTGCTTCGGTAGATGAATTTATCCATGGAAAGTGGCAGCTTTTCATCAGTTGTCACTATATTGGTCACAAATAGAAACAATATGACAAATGTTACCAATGAACACTTAGTTCATAATTCTTTTTATTCCATGTTCCTATTTGTCTCAGGTCATTTGATTCACAGATTTATCTAATTCACATAAGCAACTCATATGCCGACATTAGCAGTATTCCTTTATATTTCCATTATTTGCACTCTGAGGTGTTTTATCTTCCTCATTGTCTCTATGGATTAATCACCATTTACAATATTAAGACGAAATGTGTTTTGTCTGGAGTTTTCAACTCCTAATAAACGGTGAACCCAATGTAATATAAGTCAATATTTAAATGCATACATCCTGTAATAACAAGATTACATTCAATTTGGTTATTAGCCCTTTATGATAGCATCTGTCTTCTAATTGCATTTTTAATGGTAGTTGTTCATGCATTTCATCATCTGAGAGAACCTAAGAGATGGTGTAAATAGATGTCTTGTGAACAGAACACATCAACATGTTAGCTAAGTATAAATACCCACATAAAACCAGGAGATAGCACTTCAAATCTGACCTTCAAACTTCTTTTCAGGAAACCATAATGTGTGTTTAGGTGTGGCACAGAAAATTATGCATTTATTTATAATCTGGCAGTTTACATATAAAATATTTCAAGAAGTGTCTGAATGCATGTTTAATATAACCATGTATTTACAAATCAAGAGGAATAACATGAAATAAAAGATTCTTTTTCTTGCTAGCATGTGAAATTCAAATAAAATCATACATCATGAATTAATTATGTAAAAATAGGGCAAATAACTACCATTAGGAAAAAGTAAGTGTGAAGGAGCTTGTATATAAACTGCATTGAAAAAAGCAATACTGACCTTGCTTATTTTCCTGTTCCAAATTATTAAACTTCTGTGGCTACTAAAGGAAAGTAGCAAGCATATACAACTCAATTTGACCTTTCATTAATAAATCAATTTCAGTTTTAGGCCAGCAATTGCTCAAAATAAGAAAACTCCCCTTTTTATAAAATTAACAAAATATTTTCTCAAAAAATCCATGTCTTTTCTCAAAACAAACAAATAAACAAACAAACTTACTTCTGGTATTTCCAACTTCCTTTACACTTTATACACTCACACATTACTTCATTTATTGAGAATCTAATATGTACTTCATCTTAGCATTTATTTCTTATGCCTGCCTGGTTCCCGATGGCCATGATGCTTCACAGAAACTGCCCAGAGATCCTTATTTCAAGCCCCCAAACAGCGTTCTTTTTCCCTGAAGCATTCTTGGTTTTCAAATTGCTATTTTCTTTCCTTTGTCCCATCTCACTATCAAAGCCCCACATTTGCCTTAATGATTCTAGCTGAGGAAATGCAGGCAAAAAAAATCTACTTATGCTAATATTCACTAAAGCAAGAATGAATAAACTATTGGACCCCAATCATTCCCTACGTACCTTCTGCTTAAAAGCCAATGACAGTTAAATCAAACACTCTGGAATCTGGTGGGCATGCCAACAAAATGACAGTGAAGGTAGGCAGGGTATTAGAAATTTGAGTAGACACTGTCCTCTAGCAGAATAAAACCTTATCATGTGGGTATGTTCCACCATTTCTGTCATTGGTTGAAGGCGGCTTCTGGAACCATATTCTCTCCTTGGAGGTATAGTGTGCTCTTACAACCAGAAAAAAAGCCCCAGGATATAGTCTCAGGTGTTAACAATGCTCAGCCTTTAGTGGGTAGAGTTTCAGGCTGTGAGAAGAAGGAAACAAAAAGCATCTGCTACATAAAGGAAGACTGTTAAGAACAATGAACAATCTCACCATTATCTTCTCCCATACCTAAGTTTTCACAAGTGGGAATGAGTCAGTAAACCTAATGCATCATCAATATTATTCCAACAAATCACCATCGTCTTCATTCAAAATATTTACTGAGTCCTCTGTGCAAATCCCTGGGTGGAAGAATATAAAAGAATAGAGAAATAGTATAGGCCTTCTAGAAATGTACTAGTAAGATATGGTGATAAAGATAATTACAAAAGAATAAATGAGTTAATAGCAGCACAAGATAATATGTTTTATATAGCCTAGGAATTATTAATTCATAGACATTTTAGCAGCAATCAACCTTAGATATTCTTCAGTCTGGCTCCACTATGGAGTCATAGAGGTTAAGTGGGTTGTCCAATGTTGCATGACTTAAAACTGGCACCAAAACTCCTCATATTGACAATAAGTGTTGGAAGTAATTAAAGAAAGTAACTTGGTCAATATAAAGCCAAGACAGGAAAAGAGGTCATTGTTTCTCTTTCAATACATGTACCATTTTATATTGTAATATCCAAAATCAATGGTGGTGGGTGGGTCTGTATTCATCCAGTGAAAACAATCTTCAGTAGAGTAAAAATGAGCCCTGAGTTTTGCTGCTGTCAGGTTTCATAATGACGAGCAGCAGTTAAACATAAGCTTGTTTTGAACATGCTGTGATCCATTTTACTGGTCAGAACAACCAGTCAACATGTAACGAGGTTCTGAAATATCTGCCTCTGCTATTTATTCTTCATTTATTAAATGAATTAGGGAAATTTTCACATATTAGTATTTGTGAAGACAAGATTAAAAGAATTAAATGATTATCCAACTTTGAAATGAAGAATCTTGCTTATGAGAAATATTATTCTCTTATTCAAAGTTTCATAGAAGAAAATAGCCATTCTTAGAAAGATAAAGAGATGAGGATGACACTAAAATATAAAGAAAGTAATTTTCCTCAGTGGCCAAAGGGGGAACTAGGGAAAAAAGATAAAAACAAAGTAATTTCTTTGGTAAGTAAATGAAAATTGCATTCACTTTCACAATATTGTTGATTTTGTCACAGTTAAAATTCCCAAGTATATACACCACTTCAGAGTCACCAAGGTTACCCCTTTGAACATCTTCAAGAAGGACAAAAAATAATTATTGGCCTACAAGAATGGCCAGTTGATCTCTTCTGAAGGACCTACAGAAACCAAATAGATATTCATTAAGAAATGTTCAAAGCTCATACATTATCAACATGGATAGTAGTCGCAAGCAGATGTCAGAGGAATGAATATAGGATGAAATCACAAAACACTCAGAAAAGTATGAAGTGGTAAAAACACAAGGTGATAAAAACTATCCAGGATGCTTTCCTAAAGAGTAGATCTGTTCAAGTAAATGTGGTAGAAATTTTAAAAAATAATAGTAAGTTCAGTGAAGTGGATCACTGGGTATTAGCAAATCCCAAATGAGATTGAAATTTGTGCCACATAGTCTTCTCATATAGAGAAATCCAGTGGAGATGGAGAAGGGGGAGGGGTTGGGGGGAGGAGGAAGTCTAGTTATTAATAAGCAACCAAGTGCCTTACTGAAAAGAACTTGCATTCCTTTAATTTAGCCAAATGCTTGGTTTATAGCTGGTAGTCAATATATATTTGCTGTAGAAAACAAGAAGGAAAGAAGAAATTTGCTTTCCAGACAGAATCTAAACTGATGAGGTAATCAAGAGAAGACCATAATTAATTTAGAAATAAGGAAGAACTGATCCATTAATATGTAAAACTCTGTATTAGGGTCATGAATGTTTAGAAGAGAAATTCGTTTGAGGAAGTGTTGGAAACAGGAGTATTCATCTCAATTTAGAATTATATAAGCATTAAGATGGACAAAATGAAGCTTTTCTTTTGTAGGGCACAAGATGGAAATTATGAACTTTCACTTGGGAATTTCCTTTTTTTAATTATACAAAAAAAATTATATACTGTGAAGTTCAAGCAGTCTCTCAAAGCTTTAGCCACATCGCAATTAAACAGCACTGGGAATTGCATAAGGAACCCTGCTAGAAATGAGAACAAGTATGTAAAAGCAACTTTGATCAAGTTAAGATTTGTTTCCAAAGTAGAATTTTTAAAAATAAAGAAATGGAAAAAATGGTTCCTGTCTTTTACTGTTTTGTCAGCTTAACTTGAGTCTTATGCCCAGCTCATTAATTATGTAGTATCCTCGTTGTTTGAGTGAAATATTGTAGCTGTGAGTTTCTGCCTGCCTAGCACATTTCCTATCTTTCTATAACTGGGAACAACATGCCCTCTTTTTTTCAGGAACCATATAAATAATGATACCCTCTACTTCCTCAGTCAAGGTAGAGGCATTTGGCATAGTACTGCCTATCAACATACCCTATTCCTCTGGCCAGGAAGAGGCACATGGTATAAACAAGGGCTGTAAGAATCAATAATTTTTGAGATTAGCCTGACAGAAAGGGTGCTCAATCAACATTAGTTAAAAGAACATCAGTCAACTGAATGAATAAGTTATGGGAATAAGCTAGACCTTTTTCTTTCCTTTAGAGTCTGATGCTAGGAGAATATCACCCTGGGCTTCTCCAGCCTTTATTAACTTACTAGAAGGAGCTCATCATCAGTAGATAGACGATAATGATGCTGAGATTAAAGGAAAGCAGAGACAAGTATTACTAAGAGGTGAATAAAGAGAAAGAAATATTCATGAAACCCTCCTGGAATTTCTGGTTTTGTGACTAATAAATTTCCTTTTCAGTGAAGTTGATCTAAGTTTCTACCACTTGCCCAAAGAAGCTCATGACGAAAACCACAATATTCAGTAGGGCTTTAACAGACCCTCAGAGTACCTAGCAGAAATGGAAGTGATCAAACAAGCAATCATTATAGATTTAAATAAAATGTATTTCATTATAGATGTAAATAAAATTCAAAATTGCTGTCGGAATAAGCAAAATTTTGCTCATGGTGCACTTTCCGTTCACAGTTGCTTTCACATCAAGTCTAATAATATTACTTTAGAAAAAACAGATAATATTAAGTTCATATATACTGCATATCCTGTATAATATAGAAGACTCTAAAAGGATAAATGTTTACTATTTCATTTTCATGATTTAAGACTTTCATATCGTTATTAAAAACATTTACAACTTATTAGCAACTGCCTCTTGCATTTCCTGCTTTCTTATTTCTTTGGAAGGCTATTTTAAATTTACCATCAATTGATGAGTTTCATCTTACGGACATTAAGTTTCAGAATCATAAGTTCAGATTCCCACAAGGCTGTAAAACAGGCTTTACTCCATGGTAAGCTTAAGAGTGTCTTAAACTATAATTCTGGTGAAACTAATTCTCCTTATCAGCCTTTGGAAATTAAGCCACAACTGTAAATTACTCCTCTGAGTGTAGAAGATGAGTAGGAAGAAAACAACTCAACTGTAATTCAACATTCGTCTGATAAATATCTATGGAGTTCACCATGATAGAAGTATTGTTCTAAGTTCTAGAGATAAAACCATGAAGAAGGAGAAAGAACTCAGATATTGTAATTGGAGACAGAGCTAATAAAGTAAACAAACGAATGAGATAATTTCAGATAGAGATAACAAAATGTAAAACATACTGTAATAGAAAATGGTCAGGTTAGGAAAATCCACTGTGAGGAGATGATGTAAAAGCTGAGATCTGAATGAAGGTTACCAGACACTGAAATCTGGGAGACACGCATTCTGAGCAGAGAGAACTGATACGCAAATGCTCTAAGACGCAGTGTGTTTGAAATTCAAGAAAAGTAGATGGATACTAATGTAGCTGGAGTGTGGGGAGCAAAAGGGAGAGTGGTAGGTGATGAGGTCAGAGAGCTCTGTGGGCACTGGTAAGTTTGAGAAGTCACTGAGGAGTTTTAGATGAGGAGTGACACTATCTAATGTCCCTTTCAGAAGGGTCACGGGCTCGAATGGGAGACTGGATTGTAGGGCTCAAGATTAGAATGAAAGGTATCAGTAGGAAGCTATTATGATAGTCCAGGGGAGACATGATGGTAGCTTGGGCTAAAAGGTTCAAATGAAGTGAAGTGGAATAGTACAGGATCCTTTGAGAAGTAAAGACTATGAGATTTATAAGATGCAGGTGAAGAAGAAAAGAGGAATCAAGGAATCTCATAACCACATCTGACGATCAACTTTAAGAATGTGACTCTAGATAATATGGTATACTTACCAGATTTCCAAGTTAAACTAAATTATTAAATTTACTCTCATTTTCAGAACTCTTAATGTCATAAAGTAAAAATGACTAAGCCAAAAAAATAATTAAGAATGCGTATGACCAAATTTCTTTTGCAAGAAAAATAATCACCTTTAAAAGCATTGTTAGGAAGAAGTGGATGATGGCAGTTTGAATATTTAGGTCTTTAAATTGACAACGTTATACAACCTTATACGGAAATCCCCTTCTGAACTTTTTTTAGACCTTCTCTCTGTATCACTTAAAATGATATTTAATTATTCTCTCTCATTTTCATGTATAGGATTTATATCTTATTAAATTGTAAGTTTATACTCCCTTATATCCTCTCCATAATTTAACACATTTTTTTTCTCACAATAATGGCTCAATAAACATTTTTCAGTATACAAATTACTTCCTTTTAGAGAAACGTCTCCCTCATCTTCACTTTTTCACAGTTTACTCATTCTTCCAGGACAGTTAATCAACAGCTCCTGCATATGCCTTCTCTGCTGTCTCCTCAGTCCTCCCAGAGCATTTCATCCTCACCAGTTCATTGATTGAACTCTTTATTCTTCTCTTAGCATTGTGGTTGCTGGGCCACAGTGGCAAGGCAATTGGTCCCTCCATCACTAATGGAACTTCATGTCCCATACTCTAAAAGTGAGCATCTCAACTGACAAAGAGAATCTGAATGTTTTACTCCCCTGGGCAAACACTGAAATCCCTTCATAGATCTTGAATATTTTTTTCTCCTGTACAAATCCAATAACCCTTTAAAAGATCCTTAATGTTTTACTAGACAACAGTTGTGACCAGTACGGCATTTCAAATGCTATATTTCAAATTTGGAATTTCTACGGTACTTTTTTTCAAATAGTTCAAAGCTCATTAAGGAATGACAGAATCCTCTTTCCTTCTGCTACTGACCGTTCACCATAGTTCATCTCCCCTACCCAAGTGCATGAGGCATCTCCTTTCCTGCAAAACACAAGAGAAATCTGGAAAAGGGTCTTTTATGCTTAAGTGTAAAAGGAAGCCTGTAATTTTGATGTGTTTAAGAAGCAGTGTGTAGCATCCCCCAGAGCCTGGCTGGTGGGTACTCTCCTCCTTCCTTCTTGCAATACATTTCTATCAACAGCACAATCTTTTAAAATTTTGTGGTGTTTTTACAATATCTCACCTTCCCTACTGAACTATAAGCTCTTAGACCAGTGCTAATAACCACCACAGGGTGTTCAGAAAATATTTGTTTAATCAATTATTGCATACACTTAATTAAAAAACAAATCAATGAATGAAAAAATGAATAAACGCCTTGATGGCTAGTATTTGACTTTGAAGGCAGTCTCATTTAGGCCAACTTTTTAAAAACTTTTAATACAGTCAGATTTGCATTAGAAAGCCTCCTTTTTGCAAACACTCCAGGGCTACTGTGCAAAGTCACTTTGAAGGTAAATGCCATCAAATATTAATAAGATAAGCCAAGCGAAATAAGCTTGTAGTTTAGCCCAGATAAAAAGAGCATTTTTTTCCCCTGAAGTATGACTACATACAGGAATTTAAAGCTCCCTTCTAGATGCCAGACAGAGGCATGTGTGCAGCAAAGCTGACTAGGAAAAGCAGAGTGAGTGAGGCATATTGGTAAGAATGAATGGGTGGAAAACCCCTCATACGGTGAACAAGAACCTTAGAAGATGCTGCTATTTTTCTCATTAGATTTTCTTCCCAGAATATACTTACTTCTATATCTAATCTAAGGTAGAAATAAATTTTAAGTTATATTTTAACAAGCCTTCAATCACACTGTAACCTTCTAAAATAACAAAAGCAGGGCTTCCCTGGTGGCGCAGTGGTTAAGAATCTGCCTGCCAATGCAGGGGACATGGGTTCGAGCCCTGGTCGGGGAAGATCCCAAATGCCGCAGAGCAACTGGGCCCGTGTGCAACAGCTACCGAGCCTGCGCTCTGGAGCCCACGTGGCACAACTACTGAAGCCCGCACGCTTAGAGCCCGTGCTCCGCAACAAGGGAAGCCACCTCAATGAGAAGCCAGCGCATCACAACGAGGAGTAGACCCCCGCTCGCCGCAACTAGAGCAGCAGTGAAGACCCAACGCAGCTAAAAAAAAAAAAAAAAAAAAGTCCAAGATCTCTACTCTATGGTCAGAAAGGCTTCACATATTCTGACCAAAGAAGAAAAAGAAGGGGTGTCTTGGTCTGACAGAGCTGCAGCAAGCCTGGCTGGAAATGGAAGAAAACAGGTCCCACAAGGTCCCCACTCAAATGAGTTTCCAGTGAATTGTGAAATGTATCTTATTGGATCAAGAAATTAAACACTGTAAAAAGAGCCAATTAGTCATTAAACGAGAGCTGTATGTCCTAGTTCCTCCCCACAGCATCTGCCTGCTATGCCCAGGGAGTCATCACCAGCTCTAGGACTGGTCTTACATTGTAAGACTACGTGTGGTAGTAACAAAAGCATTGGATTGTCAAAAGAGCTGGATTCTAATTCTAACTCTGCAACTTATTAACTGGTTGGCCTCAGCCAAATCATTCACTTCTCTGAGACTATTTTACTTACCTGGAGTAAAAATACAACTGATACCAATCTCACAGGACTGTATGCATATATGTAAGATATAAGCAGAATAAGCTCCAGCCTACACAGTGTGTTGAGATAAGCCTTCTGCCACCCAAAACTCTCTCCCACATGCTTAGATAAATGTTGATGTTATGTAAATAAAAAAGCCTTACATGTAAAAGTATAAACTTTAAGTTTCAGGAAACATAAGTCATTGACTAATTAATAATAATTAATTAGTCACTGACTAATTAATAATATGATGTAACTAACATGATACCATATTTTCCCTGAATATATCCAGTGTAGCCCCTCTCCTGTCAGAGAGTTCCAGTAAAGAATGGACCAAGTGAACCTATGCTAAAGGAAAGACAACTGTGCACTGAGCCAGAAGGAAAATAAGATAATCAATCTGAGAAAGAAGAAATACAGATTTCCAACAAACACATGAAAGGATGCTCAATATCACTAATCATTAAAGAAATGCAAATCAAAACTACAATGAGGTATCACCTCACAGCAGTCAGAATGGCCATCATCAAAAAATCTACAAACAATAAATGCTGGAGAGGGTGTGGAGAAAAGGGAACCCACTTGCACTGTTGGTGGGAATGTAAACTGATACAGCCACTATGGAGAACAGTATGGAGGTTCCTTAAAAAACTAAGAATAGAACTACCATACCACCCAGCAATCCCACTACTGGGCATATACCCTGAGAAAACCATAATTCAAAAAGAGTCATGTACCACAATGTTCATTGCAGCTCTACTTACAATAGCCAGGACATGGAAGCAACATAAGTGCCCATCGACAGATAAATGGATAAAGAAGATGTGGCACATATATACAATTGAATATTACTCAGCCATAAAAAGAAACGAAATTGAGTTATTTGTAGTGAGGTGGATGGACCTAGAGTCTGTCATACACAGTGAAGTAAGTCAGAAAGAGAAAAAGAAATACTGTATGCTAACACATATATATGGAATCTAAAAAAAAAAAAAAAGATGGTTCTGAAGAACCTAGGGGCAGGACAGGAATAAAGACGCAGATGTAGAGAATGGACTTGAGGACAAGGGGAGGAGGAAGGGTAAGCTGGGATGAAGTGAGAGAGTGGCATGGACATATATACACTACCAAATGTAAAATAGATAGCTAGTGGGAAACAGCCTCATAGCACAGGGAGATCAGCTCAGTGCTTTGTGACCACCTAGAGGGGTGGGATAGGGAGGGTGGGATAGGGAGGGTGGGAGGGAGACGCAAGAGGGAGGAGATATGGGGATATATGTATATGTATAGCTGATTAACTTTGTTATACAGCAGAAACTAACACAATTGTAAAGCAATTATACTCTAATAAAGGTGTTAAAAAAAAAGAACGGACAAAGTAAACCCATGCTAAAGGAAAGACAACCGTGCATTGAGTCAGAAGGAAAATAAGAGAATCAATCTGAGAAAGAATGTCAAAAATCAAGCTGAGATATTGTGTCTAAAAGTGCTCCTCCAAACTGATAGCATTTAGGGGGTTAACTGTATTAGGGTGTAATTAGGGATTAGTAATCTCAGCAGTGCCATTGGTACCTCCTGGCCACTAGGGGGGGCCAGCAATGCCCTGCTCTATAAAAGGAAAAGGCTTGTTTCAAAGTCAACTCTGGACTTATCAAAGGGCAGGAATTATTTTGATTTTATAGGGCCACAGGAACCCTTGCCATCAAATTATTCCTCTGAAATATAGAAAGAAAAAATTGCAGTTCTATTCCCCAGAAGAAAAATGAAACAAAACACAAATTCAGGAATTAAAAATCAGATATTCTGAGCATAACTGCCTTAAAAATTCATTTGCTAATCAGTGGATTAAACTAGAGACAGCACCCCGTATATTGTCTTCAGGTAATGCACATATTTATTTATTTTTTAATTTGATATTCTGTAGATATTTATTTCCATGTGTGTCCCACATGGGCCAGAGAACTTGAATATGCCTTTGCTTTTGTGCTAAGTGATAGGACCTGACCACTTGCAACACATGTGCATGGCAAAATGGCACTGCTGTACTGCTTGCTTTTTTTTTCCTCTAAACTTGTATGTGTGTATATATATATGTGTATATATATATATATATACACATTTTTATTTATGTATATATGTGTACACACTATATATAAATAATATATATAAACAATATTTATAACTATTTGATACATGCAAAAGTAAATAACATCTATATAAATATTGAAGAATATTAATAGAAAAAAAAAAACTCTGCACTAGAGATACCTTTAGAACTAGAACATACCTTTAAACTAGAACTAGAACATACCTTTAAAATGTCTGTTGTCTTCTTCCCAAATCCAACTGCCTGTTTCCACTCATACTGATTCACTACTATGAATATTGTGTTTATCACTTCAATGCTTTTTAAAAAATAATTTGTATCACACCTATGTGCACTTTTAACAATATATATTTTAAATTTCTTGGAATTTTATTAAAATTATATCATCCTGTATGTTGCTTCTTGTGATTTTTTTTTTCTTTCAAAAATATGCTTCTATGATTCATCCATTTTTTTCCATGTAGGTGTCATTCATTCTTACTACTAAATAGTACTCCATGGTGGAGAATATCACACTGTATTTAATTACTATCTTCTTATTGGACATTTGGGCTGTTTCTACCTTTTGCTCTCATAATCAGTTAACAATTCTGCTATGAGCATTCTTGCTTATGCCCCTTAGGACAGAGAGGCACATACCTAGGAGGAGAATTTCTGGTTCATAAGTTGTGTACATCTTCAGCTTTCAAGAAAATACTAAATTGCTTCCAAATTTGTGGTTCCACTTTATACTCCCACTAACAATATGTGAGAGTTCTCATCGCTCCACATCCTTACCAAGATTGGCATTGTCAGACTTCTATTTTTTGTAAGTTTTCTAGTTTTGTCTTTTACATTTCATTACATTTTCTCTTTCACCCTGATATATAAAAATGCAACTGCATTTTTAAATGGGTCTTATATCTAGCCACCTAGCTAAACTCTTATTAACCTTAATAAATTATGTGAACAATCATATCATCTCTGTAATTATTGTGCATGTTCCTTTCTATAGTAGGCCAAATAACGGCCCCCCCAAAGATGTCAACATCCAAACCCCCAGAACATGTTAATATGTTACCTTACATTATAAGAGGGACTTTGCAGATGTGATTGTGAAAGATCTTAAGATGGGGAGATTATCCTGAATTATCCCAGTGGGCCCAAATAATAACCAGTGTCCTTCTAAGAAAGCAGAAGAAGATTGGATTACAGTAGTAGATGTACCAAAGAAAGCACAAGATTGTAGTGATAGGAGGAGGGGGATCATGAGGCAAGGAATGCAGGCCTCTAGAAGCTGAGAAAGATAAGGAAACAGAACCTCCCCTCAGAGCCTCCAGAAGGAACGAGCCTACCAACACCTTGACTTTAGCCCAGTGAGATTGATTTTGGGCTTCTGACCTCCAGAGCTATAAGATAATAAATTATTGTTGTTTTAAGCTACTAAATTTGTGGTAATTTGTTAAAACAGCCATAAGAAGACAATACACTTTTCAACCTCTTTTATTTCTTTTTCTTCCCGTAATTCTTTGGCTAGAAATTCTAGCCAAATATTTTATTCTGACTACATGCTTTTCTAACAGATTCTTAAATATGATAGGAAGAAAAACATAATACTCTAGACATTTTCGGATTTATTAACTATAGGATATTTCCACAGAAAGATCCAAATTCTTTTCTAAAGTCTATAATTTTAGTCTAGAACGTGTACTTTCAAATATTCTAGGCACACTGCCTTTAATGATAACCTCCTACTTCTCATGTCTATAATAATGATCTGGTCCGTATATATTCTTTTTTTCATATATATTCTTTATTTGTGATTGATTGATACTTTATCTCTGGAAAGGACTGAGGTATCAAAATAGTTAGAATAGGAAGATTAAAAATAACAACAAAAAAGCATAGCATTCTAAGGAGGAGAGAAAATAGATGTACCAGGTGCCTGGAATGAGTAGTGAGCACAGTGGGAATTCTGAGAACACTGTCACTTTGGAGAACTTAATCTGCAAGTTAGAGACTGACTTGCCCAACAGCCAAATGTGACAGTATCTTTCTAGATGTATAAATAGCCATAATTATTAATAGCTATGGCATCATGAAGAAGTGGGAGTCAACTGTAATTGACACCATGGTCAGTAAAATTTGGAAAATTTCCATCAAAGTAAAGTCATTGTCACTCTGTTTATAATGTAATAATTTTAGTATGTAAACCTGATCATTTTTCCACTGAACACAGAGTTTAAATTAATATTAAATATGATTCAACAGAAAGATGCAGAAAAAAGCTAAAGTTCACTTTTGTACTTTTTATGACTTTTTTTTACACCATAATTCTTATCATCTTTTGAGGGAAAGTATTATATATTGTTTTTTCCATGATTGAGACAAATACATTGAATCTACTGATTCACTCCAATAAAAACTGAATAATCAATGGATTGTAAATGCTTATGTACAGAAGTTCTCTGAGAAAACAGTAAAATTTAAAAGAAGGGGCAGTTGTACTTCCTACTTCCTCAGTAAGGATTAGAATAATCATAAAACTATTAACTAGAAGTGTAAGAAAGAGTACCCTAAAAAGTTTATTTCGCACTCCCAAAGATCTGGGTAGATTTTGTTAAACAGTTTCAGAGTTTTTGAAATCCCCGTTGCCTTTCCTAGTCTAGTCTTGTGTGATAAAAGCTGACTTCTTGGGTTTTCATAGCAGTTAGTTCAGCTCATACATATTTTGAAGACTTACACCCAAGGTAGCCAAGAAGATTTCTTGCCTCAGGTTCAGGAATCTGCTTACCAGCTTTTCTCATAAGTTGTCCTTCCTTCTACTGATTTATTCCTGAAGAGCCAGCTCATTATACTGGATTTCCTTCTGTAAAGGAAAACATCAACACAAAGAAAATTTATTTCCCTCAGCAAGTATTTTTATGTATTGACCAGGTGCTACTTTAACCTTCTCACTCATAGCTAGCCTGCTCCCAAACCAAGTTGTATGTCTAATGCATAAAATCAAAATAGAGGAAAGGACACATAAAGGTTTCACTTTTAAAGGTATCACTTACTCCTTGCTCAGGATTGAATGTAGAACCATCAGTGGGAGGAGTAAAGAAATGTCTCCATTATCCTGACATAGATTGATGAAAACTCTTCCCAGTTTGAACATTCTCCTGGGATCTGTTGGCTCAGTCTGACTTTTGAGGCCCCAGGTCTGGTGGCTTAAGCAAAGTGGAAAATAGGAGGCGAAGATGTGACTTCCAAGACTAAGCTCTGATGTAGGCCTCAGGAAAGAGTAATAATAATAATAACAATAAAAACATTTTTATTATTATTATTAATACCTAACAGTTCTTTACAATCTAATATGAACCAGACATTTAGAACTTTTCGCGTACTTTGTGTATTCTAATTTATGTGATCCTCGTAACAACTCCATGAGTTAGTTACCGATAAAAAAATGAGATTATGTAAAATGCCCAAAGTCATGGAACTATAAACTATGCCACCTCTTAAAAGTTCATGAAGTGTTCGTATTATCCAGGCAGCTTATCAGGACAGGAGTCAAGATAGTGATTTAATGTAGAACCCTATGTGGAAGTTGACTACAAATGCCCCTAATTCTGGTGGTGGTAGTTAGTCTGTGTGGAGCCCAAATCCAGTGGAGGAGAAAGCTGCCATATGCAGAGTAGCATACTATACTCTAAGAGGACTGTAAGAGAAATACAATACATTGCTTCTACCCTCTGAAGTTTCACATTCTGAAGGTAAGCTTAGCTATTCACATAAACAATTAAGTAGTAATTCAACCCAATATGTATTTATTTCATTCAATTCAATAAACATTTGCTTGAGCTTACTTTATTTTACCAACTGACTAAAGATTGCCAAAATCAGGATCTGCATTCAGAAGAAGAAAGATGAAGAAGGTGTGGGATCTGTTTGAAGGACCTCAAGGTTTGGTGGGAAAAAGCAGACGTCCATCAGCAATTAAAATTTCAATGCAGTCAATGCATTCAGGCACTAGGTGCCCAAGAAGAAGATGTGACTGGCATTTCCTAAAAGATCAAGGAATGCTTGCCAGGGAAGGTAATGCTTAAGCTAAATCTTAAAGGATACATTTTTAATATTTCTATGAAGGGAATATTTCTCATTTGAAAACATACATTTTCATTCCTAAATAAAATCATTGATTGTATGTGGCATCTCCTCGGTACATCATGGATGTGCAAACCTGAAAGTAGCTCATTCATGACACAGTTTAACTTTATATGTAGCAAATCAATGGCATTTGGAAAATCAATTTCGTGAAAGGCCAGCTGCCAGGGCAAAGGACACGTGTTTTCACATCAGTACCTTTCTGCTGGCTAATACAAAAGCTAAGTCAATGACTAGATCAATGCCATTAATAAAGAGATTTCACAGGTTTAATCCATTGTAATACCTTATTTTTACACATTTAAAGAATCTAAGGATTTGGAAATACATTGTGGGTTCTTGTTAATATTTTGAAATAAGATCAAGATCCAATATTTTGACATATTCATCAGTAGTGCTCCACTTCAGATGCATTCATTCTTTCACTACATCCTTACTAAATACCCACGCAGTGCCAGGTACTGTCCTGGGCATGGAGTATATAGTACAGCAGTTCACAAGGCAAGCAAGAGTCTAGTTTCAGGAAGGCTACACTCTAATGGAGAAAGACTGACATTAACCATGTAAGAAATGAATAAATAAGCTGCTTTCCCATAAGAACTAGAAGATAAATAAGTGCTATGAAGAAAATAAATAAAACAAGATGGTGGCTTAGAGAATGAATTGGGGGCTGTAGATGGAAACTATTTGAGCAAGGATGGCCCCAAAATCCTGGTATGAAAATATGACATTTTTATCTAACACTAGAATGTTGAAAAAAGTACCAACTATGAAATATACAGTAAAGAAAATTCCAGGCAGTAGGAACAGCAAGTGCAGAAGCTTAGAGACAGAGGGGATCTTGGAGTGCTTGAGGGACAGAAGGAAAATGAGAGTGGCTGGAGAACAGTGAAAAAAAATGAGAGTGGTCAGAGATGAGACCAGAGAAGACAGCTATAGACAGATCAGAGAGGGTTTTAGAAAATAAGGTAAGAAGTTTGGATTTTCTTCCAATTGGCATGGAAAGCCATTGGAGAAGTATAAGCAAAGTAATGATGTGATTAGATTTAAACTTTTAAAAAACTGTTCAAGCTACTGTGAAGAGAATTGACTATAGATTAAGAATGAAAGCAGGAAATTCAATTAAGAGGCAAGTACAGCTGGGCAGATAAGACATGAGGGTGGGTCAGACTACAGTTGTAGGAGCTGGTGGGGTATGATCACATTCATGAGCGTTTTGGAAGTAGAGCTAGCAACATATTTGTGAATTGGGTTTTAGGTTTGGGGGCCTGGATGATAAAGATAAGACCCAGAAAGAAACTAAAAAAGAACTGGAAGGTAGAAAAATAGTTATCTTTTGCCATGTTAAGTTTGCAATGTCTATTGTATATCTGAGTGAAGATGCTAAACAAGCTTCTAGAAATGTGATTCTAGAATTCAGAAAAAAGATATGGAAAAGGGGATTTATATTTGAGAGCTATCATCACATAGATAGTATTTAAATCCATGGAACTGAATGATATTATAAAAGAAAAAATATTTTTAAAAAGGAAAGGAGGACACACATAGGCCCCTGTGATTTCCAACATTTAAAGATCTGGCAGAGGAGGAAAAGAAGTAAGGGAGATTGAGGCAGAACATCAGTGAGGTAGCAGGAAACCAAGTAAATGCGATATCATGAAGGCCTAGAAAAGAATTTCAAGAAGGAGCATTTTGTCAGATAATTGACTCTAAGATGTCGTGAATTAGAGGACCCTGGTGACCTTGATAAGAACAAGGTCACTTTCAGAAGTGTGGTGGCAATGAAAGCCAGATCAGTGGAATATGGTAACTAGCTACTGCTGTGTAATAAACCACTACAGAACTCAGTGGCTTAAAATAACAATTATTTCTCACAAGTCTATGGATCATCTGGGTGGCTCTGCTCATCTGGACAAGTCTCAGCTGATCTCAACAGGGTTAGCTCATGTAACTGCAATTAACCAGTGAGTATCCTAGGGGTCGGCTGCTCTAGGATAGCCTCAAGTGGAACAATGTTTTGCAGGGTTTCTCAACCACCCAAAGGACTGTCCTGGCTTGTTTTCAGAATGGTGGCAGGGTTCCAAGAAAGAGGGCAGAAGGGCACAAGGCTTCCTGAAACATTGGCTGAAAACTGGCACACCATCATTTCTCTCACATCCTATTGGCAAAGGCAAGTCCAAGTCCTCCCGGAAGCAGAGTGGGTGAGAGACTACAAAGTTAGAGACCAAAGGGCATGCATACAAGGAGGCAATTAATTAGGGCCCACAATGCAATTAAGTTACCATATGTGGGCAAAAGTTTCGAGAAGAAAATAGAAAGAAAGTGCATAGAGACAGCATTCTGCTTCAAAAAGTCACAGATAGATGGGTGGGTGCCAAACTAAAGATGCTGTGGTGAAGGACTCTATTTTGTTTGTTTAGTAGGTTTTTGTTTTTTAAAATAGATATGAATGATTGTGTTCATTGGCTGATTGAAATGATTGAGGAGAGAGAGAGTCCAGGAGAGAAAAGGATTCCTGCGGGAACAAAGTCTATGAGTAGATCAGCTAAAATCAGAGGGGTTGGCCTTTCGCAGATGCAGGGGCATGTCTTCAAGAGCAACAGAAGGGAAGGAAGAGCGTGTGCACACCTGGTCACCCTCATGTTAAACTGGATGTTAATTTCAGAATTCTTAAGGATTAAGAAAAGTGTACCAAACCGGTTTGCAGGGCAGAAATTGAGACACAGATGTAGAGAACAAACGTATGGACACCAAGGGAGGAAAGCAGTGGTGGGGGGATAAATTGGGAGATTGGGATTGACATGTATACACTAATATGTATAAAATGGGTAACTAATAAGAACCTGCTGTATAAAAAAATAAATAAAATAAAATTCAAAAAAAAGAAAAGTGTACCAGTTCAGGGAAATCTTATTTTTTAAAAAAAGACTTGCTTACAATTCAAAATTATAGAGAAACTGTTCATACCAGGGGAATTTACTTCTGCTATGCAATAAAGCTATTGAGAGGCAAAGACAAAATATGTTCAGAAGAGAAATCAGCTGGGATCAATGTCTTGATTCCAGAAATCAAAATATTCCACAATGACTTGCACATCCAGTGATGTGTTCACAGAGAAGTCACTCTCCAATGTAAAATACTGATTTAGATCCATGGTACAAACTTGCATTATTACTGTACTCCTAGAGTGTTACATTTTGAATGTGTGCTATTGCAACATCCTTTATTTGACTAATCACTTGAGGGGTTGAAACAGCCGTTCAGTTAAAGATGGCTTAGATTTACAAACCACAGCATTCGTGAAAAATTCATCAGCTCACTACTGGGAGATGTTGAACTAATTGTTCATGATGTGGGTCAAATATCTTTGAGTGCCTAAGACCATTTAGGGAAATTTGTGCACATGGAGGTGGTTGGGGGAGAAAAACCTCACAAAGTTAAACTTCAAAAATCTGAGTTTATTATGTAAACTTTTACAAAAGTTTAAAATTGTACAAAATTTTAGGCATTAAGTTGCAGATTGAGAGGGATGTGTGGCTGAAAGTGAACATGACATATATAGTAACTGTCTCAAAATCAGAAACCCTCTTTCACTCAAACCAGGTTCTGATTTCACTGGGAACTGAGGCAGACCAAATATTTTAAGCTGAACTTCTTATGTCAATTGTTAGGTCTTTATTTTCACATTAGTTAAAGCCAATACAACAGGACTCTTAGGTCAAAAACAAAAGCTTTCTAATTTCAAAAGCCTTCTTGTAAATCCTTCCTATATATGATTTCATCTTCATGTAGATTGCCTCAGGTTGCCTGTGAGGATCCTAACAGGACAGGTCATTAGCAATTAAAAGACAGGACAGGCTTCTTTAAGGAGTTCTTGACTTCCATTTTCCATTGGTGCTTTGTGACCACCTAGAGGGGTGGGATAGGAAGGGTAGGAGGGAGACGTAAGAGGGAGGAGATATGGGGATATATGTATATGTACAGCTGATTCACTTTGTTATAGAGCAGAAACTAACACACCATTGTAAAGCAATTATACTCCAATAAAGATGTTATTTTAAAAAAAAAGAAAGAAAGAAAACATTCTAAAATCAAAACTGTTTCCAGTATTCTCCATCTGACTCTAGGAATGCCTAATTGTACTGAAGCCATCACATTATGAGAAGGATGTGAAGGTAGGAAATATACGTAAAGCTGGAGATTTATATAGTAAGGCAGAGTCATCACAAATACACCAATCAGCAACCAGGAGCATGCGGAATGAGGAAAAAGAAAGAGATAGATGAACAGACCAGAGGCAGATAAGAAATAAATTTAATTCACTTTCATAAACACTTACTGAGCAGCTACCATGAGCCAGACAAGGTTCAGAAATAGAAGTTGGGAAGGGGTACAAGGCAAGATAGATATAATAGCATATGATATTAATGTAATGCAATGGTAAGGCTGTACACAGGATTCCATGGGTCCCCAAAGGAGGGGCACTTGATTAAGTCTGGGGCACCAGAGGATGTATGCTAGAAGGTATATTTTCTGAGCTGTATCTTAAAGGGATGGATAAGAGCTAGAGAGGTAAAATAGAAGAAGATTTTAAGGTGAGGCCAAGTAGAGGTCCAAGGGCATGAAATATCATAATATCTTATACGGATATTACAAGCAGTAAGGCTAGTGTGGTTAGTAAGCCATATCATGGAGAACCTTGTTTTCTAAGTCTAAACTTTATCCGGTAGGTAATGGTAATTCTTTTCAGCACAGGAGTCAAATGATTTGAAGGGATCAAGACTGGAGACCAGAAATCAGTGAGAATTAATGCATGAGTTTGGGAGAAGGAAATAGTGTAGAGTAAAATTTGTAGGATTTGGTATATAAATGGAAATAGAGGTCATTCTATGGAAAGAGAGGTGGAACAGGAGGAAGGTCACTGCAAGAGATGTCACACCAACAGAAATATGTCATGATCAATAGGCCTGACAGGCACACTAGCTTTCAGTCCTGGAAATTTTGACATATTTCCTTTGCAAGCAGAAGTCCACTTAGAGATGATCCCAGAGGCCTGTGAAGAGTCTAAAACAGATATACAGGCAGTTTGTACCATTAGAAAACACCTACGGCACTTTTTTCATGGAAATATCAGGGAGTACATAAATGAAATATCTGGTTTCTGAGCATCTGAGAGATAAAATGACACACACATGCTAGGATAACTGAGTAGTTACCATAAACACATCCATATCTACAGATTGCAGGTGAAAATACGTAACCTTTCAGTTTAAAGTAGGTTGTTCTTTGGCCAGATCAAATGGCATGAAGGCAAAACTACTAATCTCCACGTTCAGCTTTTGCTATGATCAAAAACAGACTAAAAACATTTGACAACCTCAGTTCCAATTTCTCCTCACCAATGAAACCCAATATTTGCGCTTCAACTCTTCCTTAAAACTTTTCCACTAACCTTTGATTACCTTGATGCAGCTAATCAATTAAAGCCATTTAGGAAATTATTAACTGAGGGTCAGGATTTTGAAGGTTCGAATGGTATTGGGAATAGTAATAATTGAATATATCGAATAAGTCATTCACTATTGCTGCTCTGATATGGTAAAACTCTATAAAGTACAGCCTACAAATATTTGAGTCAAAATTTCATGAGATCCCATTTATGAAAAAATAATATTCCTGGTCTGTAATAAGATCCAACGCTTTACTTGGAAGACAGAACTTAAACAGCAGAGCTTATTACATAATCTGAAATCTAGAACGTCTCTAGAAAGCTTTAAAAGATGTAGCGCTAACGTATTTTTCAGCTGTCCTGAAAAAGCTAAATCTTCTTTTTTTCAATTGTGAAATCTCTGCATCTATCATCAGGTTAAATATCAGTCACCAAGTTCTGCTCCTGCAGTTCTCATAAAGTCAAATCCCTAGTAATTAGAGACAACTACTCACGTTACAGCTGTAAGATCAGCTCTCTAATAGGAAAGCAAACAGCTCACAAAGACTGAGATCAAATCCTTTTAATGCGCTTTCAACTTGCTGGGGAGGAGATCTATTCCAAGCATAAACACAAGCCTCCAGAAATAGTTTTTTTTATGATGCTCTTAAATGTCTAATAGGTGTTCAACACCCGCTGTGAACTGGTGAACCTAAAAGGGATTCAGGGGTATTTATGAGTGTGGCGCCATGTAGTACAACACATATACACACATACACAGATCTGATGCACGCATAGTTATTGCACCATCATCACTGTAAAAAACTCCTTGTATACTACCATAAGTCCCCCAAAAAAAGATTTTTAAATTTTACAACTGAAAAAATAACTACAAAATGGATTATAGTGACTCTACAAAATCAATAGTTAGCCACATTAACACAAAAACATTTAAGAACTGAAAGGCACGCTGTTTTGTAATGTTGAATTTTTTAGTTAGAAATGTGTTTTATTGTCTTCATTTAAAAATCTTAAATAATAAACATATTCCTCAACAGTATACATTCTTCATAATGTTGATATTAAAAAAAGCTTTTCAATTTTGAAAGTGCTTTTGGAGTCCTTTGTTAGGCCTTGGGGAGTGGTGATTTCACAACTTCCCAACCAAGCATTTAAATTATCATGCTTAAATAAAAGCAAATCTCTATTTATGTAGCAGATATGGTCTTGAAGAACTCTTTAAAAACAGAATTTCTTAATAAATGACAATGTAGTAAATAAATGGGGAACCGGCCAGTTAAGTAAAATATATAGTTAATTTTTTAATATGGTAAATCTTTTGATAAAATAAAAAAGGAAGACCTTTTAGTATATCTGTTTTGTAAATTAAGATTTTGTGTATGAGATTTTCTTAAACTGGGGCAAATTTGTCTACCTTATGGCTGAGGAAGAAACAATTCTAATTGCATGAGTTGAGACTGGTGAGATTGTTCAATTTTTTAACACTGAGTGGGGTGCTTTAAAAAAATATATCACTTCTTTTATGATGGCTGACCAGATTATTGTCTACATTTCTCCTTTTGGTTACCACAAATATCCATGTATCAGGAATCATCTTTAGCTGTAAATAACAGAACCCATTCCATCCAAGATACACAGAAAAAGAATATATTAAAGGTTGTGAGGTCACTCATACAATATCAAGGAAGGCTGGAGATATCTGGCCTGCAGACTATACAGCCAGGAAGAATAGTCCAATTACACTGATAGAATGCCCCAGTAAGGCTCCACTGTCACCACCACAGCAGTACAGTTTGTACTGCCCACGCAGAGCATGGAACTGTACACTCAGAACTCTGTGTGTGTGTGACTTCTGAAAGCTCATTGTCTCTCCGTTGTTCTCACAAGAATTAATTCTCTGCATGTGACATTTTCATGTCGCTCTCTTCTGAACTGACTGCCAGGTGGGTTCTCTCCAACCTACATTCTCACTCTAATGGAAAGTAGGAAAGCATTTCTGTCTTCTACCTCAGAATGATCTACCATAAGGTGAGAGATTTTAAGTGGGGAATTCAGAAGGAGCTAGGAAGACCACAAACAAGACAAATATTCACTCTAGTCTCTTCCTGGCATCAATATATTCCATTTTTCTATGCCTAAATTTCCAAGCTTTTATACCACAACAACAAATGTTCGTATCTAACATGACGAAACTACTCTTTTTAATATGAAAATGCATTCACTCTCTTCCTGAAAGGGGGACTGCCCAAAAAGTCACTGGTTACTTCATCGGCTCCAAGTCCAGAACCAACTGGCCTCATGCTAATAGTCTGCAACAAATGGATGAAATTGAGAAGTCAACCATCACCATTAGGTATTGTTAAATTAAGTAGGTGAAATAGCAAGGGAACTGTAGCAAGAAATAGCATATTAATGAACGTGAAATTTCTAAATATTTAACAATTGGCTCCTATGAGCAAAGATTGTTCTCTACTGCTAGAAAATTAAGCATCCAACAGTGATATTAGTCAAATCAGCCTTAGAGGGTGCCACCATGGTATGCCACCATGACCACTTTATTTACTGTCTCATTGAGTAAGCACTGGTTTAGCTGGGAAAAGGCTACAGACAAAATGGTTATCATGTACACCTAATTATCAAAACCTCTTCTATAATGAAGGGTATTTGCTGGATATTCAAATATTCTCACACTACCTAATCTGAAAGAATAATCCACATATTTCTCTCACAGACCTTCTTTTCATGAAACTTCCTGTCTGTTCATTCAAAGATACTGGGTTATCCGGCTGAAGCATTAGCATCTCCCCATGAATCACTGTAAATGCATACCTCAAGCATCTGTCTTTCTAGACAAAATGAACATGAGGCATACTACTCAATCAGCTATACATTGAGATTTCCCTTCCCCCAAGTGTTCAGAGCCTCTTCAATGTGGGGTTACAATTCTGCAACTGTTCACTTTCAGCTAGTGCCAGCGTAGTATTAATGAATCTACTTTTAACTTTTGCCTTCTTCAGTCAAAGATCACTGGGATAGGATGAGGAAGGATCGCTAAGAATGTAAGCCCCCTGCTAATAGAGTTTACTTTTTGTCTTACTGAAGCATATTCTTGGTTTGCCAGGGAAAGTACCAGTTTATTCTAGTTGTCCCAGTATAATTATTAGTAGTGCCATTTTTACTCAAAAGTGTCCTGGTTTGGAGACTTCCCTCGGGGAGCAGTGGTTGAGAGTCTGCCTGCCAATGCAGGGGACACGGGTTTGATCCCTGGTCCGGGAAGATCCCACATGCCGCAGAGCAACTAAGCTCGTGCACCACAACTACTGAGGCTGCGCTCTAGAGCCCATGAGCCACAACTACTGAAGCCCGCATGCCTAGAACCTGTGCTCCGGGGCAAGAGAAGCCACTGCAATGAGAAGCCCGTGCACCACAACGAACAGTAGCCCCAGCTCGCCAAAACTAGAGAAAGCCTGCGTGCAGCAACGAAGACCCAATGCAGCCAAAAATAAATAAATAAATAAATTTATTTTTTTTAATAAGTGTCCCAGTTTGGATAATAAATTATATATTCACCCTACACATATACTATTTTCACTTGATAATAAAGTGCTACTGGGCATGCCTAACTTTTCTTCTTGGTGGATTGGCTCACCAAGTTATGCGCATCATAAGCATGGCCAATGGCCAACTGTTTAAACTCTACTAGAAACTATTAATAAGAAGAGAATAGTTACTTTTCAAAGAAGGCATAGTTTTGCTCCAAATCTCTAGGAATCTCTGATGTGATTCTCCGAACAGTGATTTCCACAAGCACCCTAATAGGCTACATATACTTTGAATATCATTGTATCCACTAAGTCATAAGAACTAAATGGTAGAATAAATTGTACTATAGCTTGGCTCTGCTGGAGAGGCTTTCCTTGGTGTAGGGCCCTCTCATATCTGGCATTTTGGGTAATAGGGTGAATTATTCAGAGGCTCACTCCCATATCTGATAGGCATTTCTCCAATATAAGTGGGCCCACCAAACTTGTGCCATTTTAGTAGTAGTATGGTACTACATAAAGGGTGCAACTTCTTTTACTTTGAAGGCAGTCTCTTAGCAGGTCTCTTAATAGATCCCACTAAAAGGTAAATGGAGCTGGAGGCCCCCATATCTTTTTGCATTTCATCTGCCCACCTCTGGCACTACACACGAAGGCACTAGAATACCTGATACTCCCTGATCTCATAGTCCTTTCAGCATGATGGCATCAAGGTACTAGAATATATGATGTCCTGGGAAACAGTGAGAAAATCAGGGTGCCTGAAGACTACATTTTATGTCTTGAATCTGAAGAGTTAACATGACCCTGAGATAGGATGAGGAAAACAAATTGCTCTCACTGTAAGGTTAAAGAAAACTGCTTCTTTTTTTTCTCTGTATATTGGAATAGATAAAAATCAAGAGCTATATAGTAGATGCCACGGACTCTGTTAATTTGTTCCAATAAAAAGATAACTTCTGGGCTTCCCTGGTGGCGCAGTGGTTGAGAATCTGCCTGCCAATGCAGGGGACAGGGGTTCGGGCCCTGGTCTGGGAAGATCCCACATGCCGCGGAGCAACTAGGCCCGTGAGCCACAACTACTGAGCCTGCGCGTCTGGAGCCTGTGCTCCGCAACAAGAGAGGCTATGATAATGTGAGGCCCGCGCACCGCGATGAAGAGTGGCCCCCGCTTGTCGCAACTAGAGAAAGTCCTCGTACAGAAACGAAGACCCAACACAGCCAAAAATAAATAAATAAATAAATAAATAACACACCCCCCCCAAAAAAGATAACTTATATGCCCGAGCCGGTGCGGTGGGTACCGGGGCCCCACCGGCCACGGGGCTTACTTAACTGCAGCGCCCGGTGGGAATGGGAGTTGCCTCACGTGGGAGAGGCTGCGAAGGCATAATTAAAGGGAAAACCTCCTTGTTATTCTTGTAAATGCTTGGTTAAACTATCAGAAATGGAATTAAATAATAAAGCTGATGGACGCCACCCCCCCCCCAAAAAAAAAAGAGAGAGATAACATCTGGAACAGCAAATGAAAATTAGTCACTATCTGAATAAGCTGCTGAAATTATGCCAATTTTTAAAAAACCAATATGCCTTCTGAATGGCCAAACCGGTAAGGTAAATGAGGTTTCCACTGACTGGTTTTGGCTTTAAGTCTGTGTTCAAGGCCCTGGACACAGTTACCCTATAAATGAGTGCAAGTTTAGGGAAAGTTTGGTGGAAGATTTAAGCAGTCTTATGACGTTATCACAGAACCTTTCCTCAAATACACCACGCCTTCCTCTTTTTTTTTTTCCAGAGTGCCTGTTTCTGTTAATTGACTTAGTTTTTGGAATTGAAGATTTCCCATGACTGTCCATCACGGGGGCCCAAGACAAGCCTCTTTTTACCAGACTTAGAATCTTTGTTTGTTTTTGGTTTTCCAGTTCAAGTGAGAAGGCTACCTATCTATTTCAATCCCAATGACCCTGTAATCAATTAGGCACCCCTAAATATGCCTGCAGGTCATATAATTCTGAACATGACTCTACCTTTGCTGCCTGTAATGGAAACCATAACCACTTATGCCACTCTAAGATCCATCATTCCCATCGAAATCATAGAACCCACTTTAATCCTGCCCCAATCACTTAGGTAAATTATTTAAGCTCTAAATTAAAATTACTGGTATTTTAGCAGGTTGTTTCTTCTTCTTGCACTTGCTATTTCTATAATACCTTACAGTTACCATGAATAAAATGAGTTAAAACACACTAAGTATTTAGAACAGTACCTGGCATAAAGACAGTGTTCAGTGTCAGCTATTATTTTTTTTCTTTTGAATTATTTTTCCTTTTTTTGGTAACGGTTTAAATATACGACTAGGTATGGCACCTTACGTGAACTGACTTAAGAGATTCTATCTCTCTTGTTTAGTCTAATAAGACCTATTTTCTTAATAAATAAAACTGGTTTTCCTTTGTCCAGCTTGATATCACCCTGTCTGAATGATAGAAGTCCTGAAGCACCAGGAAGTCTGCGTGTTTGCAATTTACTGATGTTTACATGTAGGGTTAGAATAAACAACACAAGTCTTCCAGAATTCGTTGGTAATCATCTTTTTTCACACTAAAATAGTCCTCTCTAAGAGATTCACTAGAGGTGTCATAGAGCATCGTGGCTTTGAAAAGACCAGAGTTCAAATCCTGGTTCTGCCACTTGCTGGCTATTGTTCATTTAGCAAGTTTCTTAAACTCTTTCAACTCTATCACATGAGAATTGAATTTTATTACATGTAAAATGCCCAGCAAAGAACTTCTCACTCTTAACTTTATTATTAATAGCCTCAACACAAAATCATTTTTGTTATTTATTACACATACAGTTATAGTGAATGTCCTTTAAAACAAATTACAAATAACCCAGTAAACAGAAGGTGAAACTAACAGTTTTAGAGTATTACATCGGATGGCTTTAGATCACAGATGAAGGTGTCCTAGTCCATAGCAGTAATTGATGATCTTTATTCACAAAGGAAGAAAACAACACACTTCCCTCACACATCACTAGGTCTGAGTTATGGAGGCATTCATTATTTTGAGTACCTCCTATTCCTCACTACTATCCATAAAGTGTTTTCTCACCTTGCACCCTTGACAACATGAAAAGTGAAAATACAGCTTCTAAATACCATACGGCAATTAGGGTAATGATCCTTCCACGTACAGGGCACTGGACTGCTCTCCACACCACCCCATTTCAGCTGACTAGGAAGGATGCCGTAGGGTGCCACTTAAAAAGGCAATTTCCTATAAAAGCTATGGAAAGAAATCGTCTGTTGAAAAATACCACTAGAAATTGAGCTTGCATCTGTCTTACCAAAAATGTTAAATTCTCTCAGCAGTTTTTTGAATTCTATTCCAAAGTAATATTAAACCATTTAAGACAACACTACATAATTCAAAAGAAAAGAATGGACAGACTGTAGGAAGGAAAATTGTATAATACTGTGGTTTAATGTAATAGAAGTCAGCATTAGCTGGATCTTTCTAACCATAATTTCAGCCGTTAAAGCACCAGGGACTCCATCAGTATAGACACTATATTCTGACTCAATTACATTGTGCATTAAAAGTAGTGGTCTACAGCATCTATTAGACTTGTCATTACCCTTGTGCCATACTCGATTGACCAAAGGGGTAGAGGAAACCCTCTCTCCTAAGGGAAAAGAAAACTAAGAAGCAAATTCAGTGGAATGCATAATAGGTGTTCCTTGGGAGAATGCTTTAGGTTTCAGTTCATTTCTTCATAAGATGAACGTTTCCACCAAAAGCATCAGAGTAAACATCATGCCTCATTATTCCTTTCCACTGTTCATACAGCATGCATGTAGGTATAATGCTGATTAATGCAAAAAAATTACAATCTTCAATGAATAAGCAGTGGAGGAAGCAAACATTTACTAGATTCCATGAATAAAAACCTCTCTAATAATGGGACTTCCCTGGTGGTCCAGTGGTAAAGAGTCCGCCTTCCAATGCAGGGGACGCGGGTTCGATCCCTGGTCGGTGAACTAAGATCCCACGTGCCACGGGGCAACTAAGCCTGCGCATGGCAACTAGAGAGCCCGTGTGCCGCAAACTGCAGCACCCACGTGTTCTGGAGCCCGTGTGCCGCAACAAAGAGCCCACACACCACAACGAAGAGCCCGCACGCTGCAATGAAGATCCCACGTGCCGCAACTAAGACCCTACACAGCCAAAAATAAATAAATAAATATTAAAAAAAAAAAACCTCTCTAATAAAGCTTATGTTGGAGGATAATGGCTCCAGCTACCCTAGCAAAGGAGGCAGAGTCCCCTTTCCTATGAATAGCTGGGCTCATGTGTGATGTTGGGAACAACACAAGCCCATACATCACTCTGAAGTGACAAGGCAATTGAGAAAATAAGCTCTTCAGATACATATCATTTGGTGGGCATTCGATAATCTCAAAAGGCACACATGGGAATTGTATGTATAGGCTCTTATGGTCTGTAACTTAAAAAGCTTTGATTTTATAAATTATTTTCCTCTAGAAACCAGAAGCACGGTATTTCAGATGGAATAATTCCCTAATGTAGTTTTGGCCTTCCAGTAAAGATTTGTCAAAAATAATAATAATACATATAGATTAAATAGTAATAATTATTATAGACTAAATAAATAGGTAAATTTTTCATGTGGATATTCTGCCATAACCTGAATCTCAAAATAACAAAGAAGTAGAACACCAATGTTGGTTTTCACAGCTGCAAAAGAAGTAAAACATGTTACTTTTTTTTTAAAACATAATACCAATTAGTTTATACCTTCACAAAATGAAGAAGATTAAGATAGTGCAATTCATATGCTACAAAACCCACTAAACACAGAACTGAGGAAAACCCTAAAGATCAAGAGGCACCTACTTCATAATTTCTCTTCCTCACATTAAAGAGAAGAAATATACCCCATCTGCATTTAGGGGTGAGGGTGCTAGAGCCAATCTCCAATCTTCTTACCATGGGGTTACACTTATTTTCATTGGATCCTGGTTTAGGTCCACTAATTCATGTTCTTATTTTTAGTCTTTATTAGTTATTTTATCCTTTTGCTTTTTCTGGAGAACTTTCTAGGAGGTAAACTTTCTGAGTATTTAGTTGCATGTTTGTAAAAGACACCTGATTATTAATTTAAAACATGTTACTTTTAATAGAATCAGAAATGTTAAAGGTGATTTAGATCCATAATATCCAAACTGGACTAATCTTCAGAATTATTTATGGTGCTTCCTAGGCACTATCACAGACATGCTGTTTTGGGCTGAATTATGTCCCCTCAAAATTCATGTGTTGAATTCCTAAACATTACTACCTCAGAATGTGCCTGTTTTTGAAGATATGGCCTTCAAAGAGGTAACTAATGAGGAGTAAGGTCACTAAGGTGAGCCCTAAACCAATATGACTGGTTTTCTTATAAGTGTAGATTAGGACACAGACAGGCAGAGACGAAAGTTCATGTGAAAACAGTGGAAGAAGAGGCTCTCTACAGGCCAACAAGAAAGGCCTCAGAAGGAATCAACCCTGCTAATACCTTGATCTCAGACTCCTAGCCCCCAGAATCATGAGAAAATTAATTTCTGTTGTTTAAGCCACCCAGTCTGTGGTACTTTGTTGTTAGGGTAGCCATAGCAGACTAATATACCCACTAAATCAAAATCTCTATTGGCCAAATAATTTTTCTCTTTTAAAATATCCCTAGGTTTACATATCCAAAGGAAATGAAAACAGGATATCAAAGAGATATCTGCCATCCCACTTTTATTGCAGCATTAGTTGCAATAGCCAAGATATGGAAATAATCTAAATGTTTGTCAAAGATGAGTGGATAAAGAAGATCTGAGATATATATGATATATATATATCTATCTATATATATCTATATATATAGATATATATATAGATATATATAGATATAGATATAGATATATATCTCAATTGATATATATATATATCAATTGAGATATATATCTATATCTATATATATATATCAATCACACAAGTGAATATTATTCACCCATGAGAAAGAAGGAAATTCTGTTTGTGACAACATGGATGGAACTTGAGGGTGTTATGCTAAGTGAAATAAATCAGACAGAGGAAGACAAACACTGTATGGTATCACTTATATGTGGAATCTGAAAAAGCTGAACTTGTAGAAACAAAGAATAGAATGGTAGTTACCATGGGCTGGGGGTAGGAGAAGCAGGGAGATATTAGTCAACAGTTACAAACTTCCAGTTGGAAGTTGGAAGATGAATAAATTCTGGGACATCTAATGCCCATCACTGTGATTACATTTAGCAATAATGCATTTTATACCTGAAAGTTGTTCAGACAGTAGACCTTAAATGTTCTCACCACAAAAAAGAAATGGTAATTATGTGACATGATGGAGGTGTTAGCTAACCTATGGTGGTAGTCATTTGCAATATATAACTGTATCAAACCAAAATATATACCTTAAACTTACAAAATGTTATATGACAATTATATCTCAATAAAGCTGGGGGGAAAATATCTCCAGGTGATTTTGCTAATTGGCCAGGCTTAGATCAACCCCACCATCCAGAAGTTGAATTCAATTACTTATCAATTCATTTTGCCTTGTTTTGTTTTGTTTTTTGAGAGAACAACTACCAAGCATCTGCTGACCTAGGAACAGCTCCAGACACTGGGGATACGGATGAATAAGACACAATAATTGCATTCAAAGAGCTCACCATTTAAAGGATATAGATATAAGATGTGGAATTAACACCGAGCACAGAGTATCAAAGGGATACTGATGAAGGGCACTTAACAAAGTCTGCAGAGGTCAGGGAAAACTTCTTGAAAGAGGTAGTGTTTGAGATGTGCATTAAAATATGGTTAGAGGTAAAGCAAGTAAAGAAAACTGGAGGAAGAGAGAATGCAAATAATAGCAACACTTATTTTATAGCTGAGGAAACTGAGGCCCAAGTGGGTTAGGCAGTTCCCCAAGGTCATAAATGCTGCAAGCAGAAGAGCTGAGATTTTAACCCAAGTAACCTGACCTCATGCCCCAGGCTCTTCCCAGCTTACTTCCTCCGTGCTTCACCAAATTTTCTTCTCTCCATCCTTATCTTAGTCTATTCAGGCTGCTATTACAGAATACCATAGACTGGGTGACTTAGAAACAACAGAAAGTTATTTCTTATGGCTCTGGAGGCTGGGGAGTCCAAGACCAAGGTGCTAACAGATATAGTGTCTGATGAGGACCCTCTTCCTGGTACATAACTGGTGACATTTCCTGTGTCCTCACATGGTAAAAGGAGCAAGGAATCTTTCTGAAGCTTCTTTTGTAAAGTCACTAATCCCATTCATGAGGGCTCCACCCCTATGACCTAATCACCTCCCAAAGGCCCCACCTCCTAACACCACCTGCAGGATTAAGATTTCAACATTTGACTCTTGGGGGACATAAACATTCAGACCATAGCTGTATAAACGTTTCAAATTTTATCACATGACACACTTTAAATATGTGTGTTTTACTGTATTATTCATATATCAATAGAGCTATTTTTAAAAATCCATCAGTTTGAAAAGCTTGCAGGTAAAGATACATGGTTAAAAAATTATGAAGTTATAACAATAATTAAAAAAGAAAACTACCAATGACACACAATCTAAATATCCCATATAATAAGTTAATGTGTAATATTTTATAATACAGATTAAGACCTTCATACATAAATACATTAAGATATTGTGAGTCCAACATTTTTTTAGCGGTTGGGCAGCTGAAGATGCTTTGAAACTTCATCAAAGGGCTTGCATCAAAGAACCGGGCTCCATCTGGAGGCTGGAATATATATGAACGTCTTTGGCGGCCATTGACAGGAAGGGATCCTAAGAACAAACTAAAGTGATCATTTAGGGCTGACAGCCTTATAAATGCTCCTCTATACCTATAGGAAGGACATAAATCATAATTGAGCTATTAAATCAGGAGAGCGAAGTTTGAGTCCCATAATGAATGCATGGTGGTTAATTCCACTATTCTCTCTACTTTGAAATTTTCCATAATAACCAAATACATTTTGGTTCAGCCACACAGTAGACTATTAAGTGGTCTCTAAAACTCCTATTTTCAAAGAACATTTAATAACCTGAAGAACAGCTCAAAATAAAATGCTAAGGGCAAAAGGCAGGATTAAAATTAAGTATGTATCATGATCCCAATTATTGGTGTATGTGTTTATAAACAAGAAGATGAATCAAAACGTCTGCAGTGTGACCTCCGTGTGAGGGGACCATGAGTGATAATTGTTTTCTTCTTTTTATCTCTATTTTAAAAATTATCTCCAGTCAACATAGAATATTAAGTATATATAATAAAGTGTGTATGTGTGCTTATAAGGTTTAGTATTAATTGACTAAGCTCTTTGAGGTAAAAGTAGAGAATGAGAAACTTTGGGGCCTCTCTCCAGGCCTATAATTTTACAGCATGTCTCAAATCTAGCTGCACATTAGAAAGACATAGGTTATCTTTAAAAAATTCTAATGCCTAAGCCCCATTCAAAGAGCTGCTGATGTAACTGGTCTTGAGTAGAGTCCAAGTATGAGTTTTATTTCTTCTTGTTTTAGAGTTTTTGTTCAGGTTTTGGTGGGCGGGAGGGGGTATTTGTTTTTTACTTCTCTCCAAGTGAATCTAGTTTGAAGTTAGGATTAAAAATCAGCGCTCTATATGTATGGATCCACTATTATTTACCAAGCACTATACCTTGCTAGAGTGAAATGTACATGGAGATGCACAAACTTGAGAAAAGAAGCATGGAGATCACCTGGAGATAGAGAGGAAAAACAAATCATCACTGTAAACTTCCTAGCTAGAAGCAATTGGAACACAATTAGCAGAGATTCTATTATCTGTATGTATGCAAAGCTTCCATAGGGATATTCTGAATTCCCTCATGGTCATCTGCTAGAAGTTTATTCAGGTAAGTTCAGAGAATGTGACAAATAATTCCACTTGCTAATAATTTCAGCTGTTTGTGTACAGGAGCATGTATTGATTCCGCTGAACTCTATGTAGAGACTGCAATTTGGCCAGTCTTCTCTCCTGATGTCCTTAGTTAGACCAATAGGCTAGAAGTTACCATGCTGGTTAGGAAAATGGATGCTGATTATCAAGAGGATTAGGGATGTTACTGTGCAATGGGGACAGGAGGAGTAAAGTCTGGAACCAACAGGCTCCTCTAGGTTGCCTGCTAGTTCCACCTTATCCAGTAATAAATTTTAGAGAAGCTATAGCAATCTAATATAGGGAGACCCTCTCAGCCCTAGAAGAACTGACTGAGGGCAAAGAAATTAGATAATGGACAAGGGAATGAAGGAATTAAGAATTAGGAATTTCCCTCCCCTTATCCAGTAACTAAATTTTTTCCTTTCCATGTTCCCTACTATTTTATAAAGGATGAGCTGGTGATGATAAACCTTATAAATTTGATACATATATTAAGTCTATCAATACAGAATAGTGACAACTAGAGGATTTACGAACATCGCCTAGATGGGTAATGATTGATGAGATTTTGAGCCTCCCCTTTCTTCAATTATGAAAAGAATAGTTATTTTATATTATGTTCCTTCGATATGAACAATGCTGCTGGCTCCCATTGTTACAGGCAAGTTTAAATCTGGGAAGAAGAATACATACGCATGTGAGGTTGCCTAAGGGTGACTGCAGCAGACACCACAGATTGATTCCCTCAAGGCCACTGCAGCAGCCTTACAATATATCTCCCGGTTCACTAGAGGTTAGAAAATTGTCTACATTTCCCAAGTTCCCTGTAGCTAGGTTATACATCTGACTACATTCCCCTAACAGACTCACTTATGAGACTTTGATGGCAGAGGCAAGATTATGAGCAGGGGCTACACAGATCTAACAAACATGATCAAGGAGGACTTAGAATTTCAACAGCAGCACTTGAGCAGGTTTGGTGAATAGGTGTAGAACAACAGAGGGCAGAAGTACAACCTCTTGGCTTCTTTCAGAACAGAGCAATGATGTGTTTGGGCATTTCTTCTACTTGTATCACCTGTGTGTGTATACAGCATTGATCCAGTGCACACAGAAATTCTCTGAGCCAATTAACACTCTGTAATAAATTTCTTCCCATTTAAACTAACCAGAATGATTTTGACTATAACTAAAAACACTGACTAATACAAGGAGTTAGTGATATATATATAACTGAGATGCTGACAGACTAAAACTGTGTTTATATAGCCTTTATACTAACCTGCTAGAACAAGACCAAGTTTATATATTATTTATATAACTTACATTATAATAATGTATAAATTATGTTTACATTAAATTTATATTAAGCAAGTCAGAATGCTCTCTTGGCCTATAATTATGGTGGGGAGGGGGAGCCTTGAAATTTAAAAACATTTTTTAAGTAAGACTTCCTCATTTACTGAAGGCTTACATGTGAGTTGAAATGAAAAAGGCAACTACAAGACAGAAGCTGGGCAAATACCACATCTTAGTTCTTAACAAATTAAATTATAGACTGTCTTTAATATAAGAGCACAGTCTAAGTCATCTTCCAAGAATTGTCTTAAAAACAGAGGGGAAGAAAGGATCTCATGACACTTAGGTAGGAAAGGTGAGACCTCTAGTTACTCAGAGAAGAGAAGAAAATGAATCTTCAATTCCTAACTTGGCAAACATCAAAAAAGGTATTTTAAATAGATGCTAATAGCATCAATTTGAAAGAGGTCACAGTATTTGTGAACTATTGAAGATCTTTACAATGTTTTCCCATTTGAATGAAACATTACATCTCTTTGCTATTTGAAATTTCAAATTTTAGAATATGTGACATGAAGCTCTGTTAATTATGGAGGTTGCTTTTTTCTTCAGAATCTCTGGATGAATAAGACAGATATGAGAACCAGGTGTTATATCATTGTATAAATGTACAGTTGATTGAATGACTGTGCCCAGAGAATGGCATACCATGTTTTGTCCTCTGCCTTGTTCTTTTCAGTATTTTCAACAATGACAAGAAAGTAGATTAAAATAGAGGGACTACATCACACTAAGAGGCTTCAGTATAGCCAAGGAAACCATCAACAAAATGAAAAAGCAACCTATGAAATAGGAGAAAATATTTGCGAATCATATATCTGATAAGGGGTTAATATCCAAAATATACAAAGAATTCATACAACTCAATAACAAAACAAAACAATCCAAATAAAATGTAAAGAGGAACTGAATAGACGTTTTTCCAAAAGAAGACATTCAAGTGGCCAATAGGTACATGAAAAGTGCTCAATTTCACTAATCATCAGGGAAATGCAAATGAAAACCACAGTGAGGGGGTGGGGCTAATGGCGGACCCTGGGAGGGCTCACGCCAAGGAGCACTTCCCAGAACTTCTGTTGCCAGTGTCCTTGTCCCCACGGTGAGCCACAGCCACCCCCTGCTTCTGCAGAAGACCCTCCAACACTAGCAGTTTCCAAATCTGTGGCTTCAACCAACCATGGATCAAAAATATTCAGAGAAAAAAATTCCAGAAAGTTCCAAAAAGCAAAACTTGAATTTGCTGCACACTGGATAGATAATCTTTAAACAGGTTTCCCACCGTGTATTAAATCCAGCTAAAGAATGTGGTTTCAAGTTTGATTCCACAAAGGATGTGGTTTAATTTGGTTTCTATGAATCAGTTCTCACCTCAGTTAAGCCTCCCCTAATCCTGTTCGTCAGAATCAATTGCTTTGGGACTTCCCTGGTGGCACAGTGGTTAAGAATCCGCTTGCCAATGCAGGGGACATGGGTTTGATCCCTGGTCCGGGAAGATCCCACATGCCGACGAGCAACTAAGCCCGTGAACCACAACTACTGAGCCTGCACTCTAGAGCCCACAAGCCACAACTACTGAGCCCGTGAGCCATAACTACTGAAGCCCGCAAGCGTAGAGCCCTTGTTCCACAACAAGAGAAGCCACCACAATGAGAAGCCCGCGCACCGCAATGAAAAGTAGCCCCGGCTGGCTGCAACTAGAGGAAGCCCACATGCAGCAACAAAGACCCAATGCAGCCAAAAATAAATAAATAAGTTAATTAATTAATTAATTAAAAAAAGAAGAAGAATCAATTGCTTCTTTCCCTGAGCTCTCCCAGTAGGGTATTTGTATCTCTAGCATTTAGTTACTTGCCTAATTGTCTTATCTGTTACTAGAAGGAAGAAGGGACTCTCTTATTCATCTCTATGTCTCCCTAAGCACCTAGCATATGCCTTGTACATAGTAGGTCTCAAAACATTTTTGCTGGATTAAAAATAATTTCATAGATGAAATAGAATTTGTAATACCCATGATATCCTGAGACCTTAATGCATATTTTAAGAAGTATGCACTTTAACAGTATGGGCGTGTGAGTATTTGGTGGAACTCCTGTGTGAAATCTGCCTAGATTTTTTTTTTTCAAACAGGATTTTCATCAGCCAGGCAGCTTTTAGTGTTCGAAACCTTATCACTACCAGCAGTAAATTTCTTTGAAAATGCCAAGTAAGGGTCATTGGGCTAATGGATTTATTCACTATGATATTCTAGGAAATTATGCCATCCAACTTGCCAGAAGTTGTTTCAAGGTCAAATACTGAAATATCTAAGTAGATTACAAAGGAGCCTGGAAGATTCTTTTTTGACAGTCTTGCCTATTTCTACATCTCTATTCCCAACTCTGATTACATATTTCTATTATCCAATGTTCAGACGTACTTTCTTTACCACTCTTTCTATTTATAATTAGGATCCAGCATTTATTTGAATTTTCAGCTCACTGGATATTTCAGAAAATTTTACCCTTTGAGCAGCACTTCTTTGGCTCTAAAAACCAAGGAATAAAACCAGGAGGATGAAATAGCAACACGTCATTTGGAAATGGCTTCCTCTAGAGCAAGTGAACTCTGATTGGGAATTAGAATATGATCACACAGGTGCACTGAACGGGCTGAACAAACTCTCTTTTTACTGACAGGTGTGTAATGTTTGGCAAGTATTAGACAATGGAAAATACAGCTCCCCCTCAGTCAGATCCTCTGAAAACATTATCCCTCCCTGGCCACTTCCGGTCCAGTTATTCACTCAAGACAGGTCTTCAATCACCTGGCCAATTATAAAACACACCACTAGCTACCTGGTTACTCTCTGGCTTCCTATCTACTTTGACAGATCTCTGATCATTGGGTTCATTAAAGGAAAAAACACCATCATGGAAAGACATTAAGTGTATAGCAAAGGCCCCAGCTGAAGCATAAGTGGTGCTCAAGTATGTTTCAAAATGCCCCAATAGACTGTATATATATTCCATGAAGGTAGAGACCATCTCTCTTATATTTTCTGAGCTACACCTCTGTCTTCATTGTCACTTTTGGGCTTATTGGTTTGACATTTCTCCTGTTTGTTTTTTTTTTTTTTTCTTGGTGCAACATTTTATTTTTTTTTAATTAAAAAAAATTTTTTTAATTGAAGCATAGTTGATTTACAGTATTATATTAGCTTCAGGTATACAACATAGTGATTCAAAAGTTTATAGATTATACTCAATTTAAAGTTATTATAAAATATTGGCTATATTCCTTGTGCTGTACAATATATCCTTGTAGCTTATTTATTTTATACATAGTAGTTTGTATCTCTTAATCCCCTACCTTTTTTCCTCCCCCACTTCCCTCTCTCAGCTGGCACCCACGAGTTTTCTATATCTGTGAGTCTGTTTCTGTTTTGCTACATACATTCATTTGTTTCTCCAGTTTAATTCCACATCTCGTTTTGGCTTTGCTTGATTCCACATGACTTCCTTGAACTCCATACTACATGTGTTAGTGGCACTTTGGGGAATCAAGGAGGAAGAGTGCTAGATGGGGCGGGGGGGGGGATGGAGGGCCACAAAGTAGGGGAGATAAGAGGTCAGCAGCTTTCAGACATATGATAAGGGGATCGAGAATCAGTGAGGGATGTATTTGGGGATGAGATTTCACGTCTGCAGCCACCAACCCCCACTCCAGGAATCCTTGGTTTTTAGGGAGGGTGCTGCACTTTTGATTGTGTAAGTAATGGTGATTTACATCATTTTATAATTGGATATTACATGAAAGAGTGGCTTCAGAAGACTGGAGAACTTGGCAGCATTTGGGTATTGGAGCAGTTTTTTTTTCACACTGTTATTCAAGTCTCTTAAGAATTCCGGTGTCTTCTAGCAATTGTTTTTTATATACAGCTGTGTTTGTTAAAAATCCTGGGTTGGATTTTAACCTGGTTGAAGAGGAAAATCAAAGAGGGAGGCAGAGAAGCCTTTCTTTACCTCTGGGCCAAGGGAGTATATAAGAATTTTTACACAAGATGTAGCCATGGATTTGATTTGGGAAAATAACAGAGAAGGCTATAACTGAGTTCCTATAAAGAAATAAATTCGTTAATTCAATATCATCTTTTAGTTACCAAGAAGAACATGCCATCACAGTGTGCCAGGAAAGTAGAATTCTGTTATGTTTACCTTGAAGTGCTGGGTGTAAGGAAGTCATTGGCAAGTGCTATTTATTTTTTAAAGGCAAGCAAGAGAAAAATAATAAAACTCAAACCTCTACATTTCTACTGATCACAGGATGCAGATCTTATTGTCTCTTTATCTGTCAAGAAATGGGAATATATAGTTTTAAAAAATGTTAAAACTTTGATCTCGTTTTCTTCTCTTCCTCTCCAGTAAATTCTCTGAGTATTTGAAAAGGTGGAAAGATTAGAGAAAACTTTTCTTTTGATGTCTAGACACAATTTGGTTAGAATCATAGCAAACATGTTTTGTTTTTGAAGAAGCAGTGCAGAATATGGTGTCAATGCTGGGATAAAGTATACAATGGGAATACAGAAGTGTTACATAGAGTCTTCAGACACTAACACTTGGAGCTTGTAATAAATTTGGGGAAAACACATTTATTGAGTTAAGCAATAAACTGTAAGAACTAGACTTACTTGTAGTCTGTAACATGTTCAGCCAAACAATAAATATGCTTGTAAAGTGAAAAAATAAATAAATAAAACTACAGTGAGGTATTACCTCACACCTGTCAGAATGACTATAATCAAAAAGATGAGATAAAAAGTGTTGATGAGGATGTAGAGAAAAGAGAAACCTTGTGCACTATAAGTGGGTTTGTTAATCGGTACAGCCACTATAAGAAACAGTAAGGAGGCTCCTCAAAAAATTAAAAACAGTACTACCATACAATCCAGCAATCCCACGTCTGGGTATATATCCCAAGGAAATGAAAACAAGATCTCAAATAGATATCTGCTCTCCCATGTACATTGCAGCATTATTTATAGTAGTCAAGATACTTAAACAACCTAAGTGTCAGTCAATGAATAAATAAAGAAGATACACACACACACACACACACACACACAATGGAATATTTTTTCATTCTTTTCAATTTTTTTATGTTAATTTTTATTTTTAAAATATTTTTATTTAAATATAGTTGATTTACAATGTTGTGTTAGTGTCAGGTGTATAGCAAGGTGATTCAGTTATACCTATATTTAAATATATACATTATTTTTTCACATTCTCTTTCATTATAGGTTATTATAAGATATTGAGTATAGTTCCCTGTGCTATACAGTAAGTCCTTGTTGGTTATCTACTTTATATATAGTAGCGTGTATCTGTTAATCCCAAACTCCTAATTTAATCCTCCCTGCCCCCCTTTGGTAACCATAAGTTTGTTTTCTATGTCTGTGAGTTTTCTATGTCTGAGTCTATTTCTGCTTTGTAGATAAGTTCATTTGTATCATTTTTTTTTAGATTCCACACATAAGTGATATCATATGATGTTTGTTTTTGTCTGGCTTACTTCATTTAGTATGATAATCTCTAGGTACATCCATGTTGTTGCAAATGGCATTATTTCATTATTTTCTGTAGTTGAGTAATATTCTGTTGTGTATATATATCACATCTTCTTTATCCATTCCTTTGTCAATAGAAACTTAGGTTGCTTTCATGTCTTGGTTATTATATATAGTGCTGCTGTGAACACTGGGGTGCATGTATTTTTTGAATTATGTTTTTCTCTGGATATGTGCCCAGGAGTGGGATTACAGGATCATATGGTAGCTCTATTTTAGTTTTTTAAGGAACCTCTATACTGTTCTTCATAGTGGCTGCACCACTTTACATTCCCACCAACAGAGTAGGAGGGTTCCTTTTTCTCTACACCCTCTCCAGCATTTATTAATATTATTTGTAGACTTCTTAATGATGGCCATTCTGACCAGTGTGAGTTGATACCTTGTTAGTTTTGATTTGCGTTTCTCTAATAATTAGCCATGTTGAGCATCTTTTCTGTGCCTTTTGGCCATCTGTATGTCTTCTTTGTAGAAATGTCTATTTAGATCTTCTGCCCATTTTTGATTGGGTTGTTTGTTTTTTTGATAATGAGCTGTACGAGCTGTTTGTATATTTTGGAGATTAATTCCTTGTCAGTCGCATTATTTGCAAATGTTTTCTCCCCTTCTGTAGGTTGTCTTTTTGTTTTGTTTATGGTTTCCTTTGCTATGCAAAAGCTTTTAAGTTTAATTAGGTCCTACTTGTTTATTTTTGTTTTTATTTCCATTACTCTAGGAGACAGATCCAAAAAGATATTGCTGTGATTTATGTCACAGAGTGTTCTGCATATGTTTTCCTCTAGGAGTTTTAGAGTAGCTGGTCTTACATTTAGGTCTTTAGTCCATTTTGAGTTTATTTTTCACACAATGGAATATTATTAAGCCATGAGAAAGAAAAATCCTGCCATTTGAAACAATTTGGATGGAATTTGAGGGTACTTTGCTAAGTGAAATAAATCAGACAGAGAAAGACCAATACTGCGTGGCATTACTTATATGTGGAATCTTAAGAAAAAACAAAAAAGTTAAGCTCAGAAAGAGAGAGTAGAAATGTTGTTGCCAGGGGCTGGGAGGTGGGTGAAGTAGAGAAAGGTTGGTAAAATGGTGCGAACTTTCAGCTATAAGATGACTAAGGTCCAAGGATCTAACGTATAGCATGGCAACTAGGTAACTATAGTTGCTAAACTGTATTGTAGGATTGAAATTGCTAAAAGAGTAGAACTTAAATGTTCTCACTAAAAAAAAAAAAAAAAAGAGAGAGACAAATACGAGAGGTTATAGATGTGTTAATTAACTAGATGGAGGTACACTTTAAATATCTTACAATTGTCTTTGTCACTTGTTCCTCAATAAAACTGAAAAACTAAAAAATAAGTAAAGCATATACATGTTGCAACCTTATTAAATCTTTATAGGACATAAATCAGTAACTATAAAGTGAATTCAAGAAACAATAAAGATGGACCACATGCACATAATAAAATTCAGTTTTAAAAAATATGAACTCCACAACTGTAGGATAAGGAGATATGAATAGAAAATATCTCTGTCAAAAAACTAGAAGTTAGGGTAAACCTAAGATGAATATGAGTCAGTAGCAAAATAAGTTCAGAAAAGAACTGATTTCATTTCAGTTTGCATAGCTAAAAATATAGAGCTCAGGAAAAGAGGAGTCACATGTGCTCTCTTCCTGAGTAAATCCATCTTGGGAATACTAAGAAGTTCCAGTCTAAAGATGACACCTTAAGAGAGATATTGAGAAATGGACGCATCTCCAGAGGACTAAGACCAAGATGGTGAGAGGAGAGGATCTGGAATCAAGGCATTTGTGGGATGCTTGAAAGACCTGCATCTGTCTCACCTGGGAAAGACAGAGCTGCTTCTAAACATTCAAAAGAAGTGTCCTTGTTGACACAGGATTAAATTTATCCTAGGAGGCTTCTTAAAACTAAGATCGGTTAGTACTATATAGTCATTGGCTACTATAACCAAATGACCCCAAGTCCTCTAGCTTTCTGTGATCATCTTTTCCTTTAATATCCAAACAACATAGCACTCCTCCCTTCCCCATATTTCCATGATTTCCTGGAGGAAGGAGGAAGTTGCTTTCATTCTACAAGCCATTTTCTCTACTCTCCCCTGTTACGTCTGCTCTCAGCTTTTTCTCGTGTGCTGCTCTGGTTGACTCACCCTTTTCCTACAACTGTCCTAGATTTTCTCACCCCAAACGATCTCTCTTTCATTTCACAAAGCACCATTACAAATTCTATTATGAAACAGGCTTTAACTGAAACCTTTAGTTTGCTGAGTAGCCTTACCGCACAAAGCCAAAAGAAAGGAAAAAAAAAAAAAAAAAGCCTGTAATTAAATATCAAAAACCAATGTTCTGTTAAAAAGAAAACCACTGGCCCCAAATGGACTCGCTTATGCCAGGCCATACCACCAAACCTAGGCTTAATACCTAGCCTAATTGAAGCTTCATCCTCGCCTAGAAGGGGAGTCTTAACTAATCAGTCAGGAATTTTCTGGTCAGCACCAATGAGGTAATCTGTCACTTGGGCCCTCTCCATCCCCCAAAGGAAGATGAAGTAATCTGCCACATAGCCCCCTTTCTTCCCCCATAGGTAGGTCATCTAAGCCTGAAATAATCTTTTTAGTTGATAACTTCCTTGTCCTGCTGTTAGAAACTCTCGCTTTCCTGTAGCCCTTTGGAGTTCCTCTCTACTTGCTAGAAAGGATGCTGCCGGATTCATGAATCGTTGAATAAAGCCAATTAGATCTCTAAAATTTACTCAGTTGAATTTTTGTTATTTAACATTCTTAGAGTTGATCTGCTCATCACCACGTTTTTTGGACACCGTTTATATTCTTGTTTCTTCCCTGAATCCCAGAAATGCAAACTCCAGTCTTTAGATCATCACCAGATCAAAACCAAGTTCCTATTCCTTAATTAAATTTTATTCTCTTTTACTCATTTTTCCCCTTCCATATACAATATCATGGGTCTTGCTTTCATAATTTTTCAAAATTTGTTTTCCTACAGAAAAGAGACTTCTAGCCATACTTCCAACTTTATGCAAAGAACCACTTAAAATGTTGAAGTTTCTGGTCACCAATTGCCACATGTGGTTGTGTGTGTGTGTGTGTGTGTGAGGTTTCCCATACCACCAACAAGCAATTCTTGGATACCAGCAGGGTGTACAAGAATTCAACTCAGTTTGAACACTATCTAGCCAGAGATAATGACAGATTTCCAAAGGCTAAGGATTCAGTCTTACAAGACTGCCCCACCCCCCGACTTCAGACGCCAGTCGCCAGCCCAGGTTGTCATCTGTGCTTTAGACCAACCTGCACGAATCCCAATAGGTCAGCTAACCCAGCAGATCAGACGTTCCAATGACTCCTTGTCCTTGGGTTCAATTACAGTAGTCCCCGCTTATCTGCAGGGAATACATTTCAAGACCCCAGCGGATGCCTGAAGCCACAGATAGTACCAAACGCTACATGTACTATGGTTGCTTTTTTTTTTTTTTTTGCATTTTCTTTTTTTTGTTATTGAAATGTACTTAATTTACAATGTTGTGTTAGTTTCAGGTGTACAGCAAAGTGATTCAGTTTTATATGTGTATATATATATATTTTTCCAGATTCTTTTCCATTATAGGTTACTACAAGATTTTGAATATAGTTCCCTGTGCTATGCAGTAGGTCTTTGTTGTTTATTTTATATACAGTAGTGTTTATCTGTTAATCCCAAACCCCTAATTTATCCCTCCATCCCCCCACATTCCCCTTTGGTAACCATAAGTTTGTTTTCAATGACTCTGAGTCTACTTCTGTTTTGTAAATAAGTTCACTTGTGTCATTTTTTAGATTCCACATATAAGTGATATATGATATTTGTCTTTCTCTGTCTGACTTACTTCAGTTATTATGATAATCTCTAGGTCCATCCATGTTGCTGCAAATGGCATTGTTTCATTCTTTCTTTTTTATGGCTGAGTAATATTCCATTGTACATATGTACCACATCTTCTTTATCCATTCATCTGTTGAAGTGAAACTATGCAACCCAGATTGGGAATTGGACCCACAGTCTTTTAATTGAGATCACACACCTGGTCTAAGGACTTAATGAAGCTCAGGTTCTTGATGTCTTATCGCAGAAAGAATTCAGTGAGAGACAAAGTGATAAGTAAGAAATGGATTTATTTAGAGAGAAACACACTCCACAGATGGAGTGTAGGCCATCTCAGATGGCGAGAGGCCCCAAAATACCGGGTGGTTAGTTTTTATGGGCTGGGTAATTTCATAAGCTAATGAGCAGGAGGATTATTCCAAGTATTTTGGGGAAGGGGCAGAGATTTCCAGGAATTGGGCCACCGCCCACTTTTTGATCTTTGATGGTTGGCCTCGGAACTGTCATGGCACTGGTGGGTGTGTCACTTAGCTTATACTAATGTATTACAATGAGCATATAGTGAGGCTCAAGATCCACTGGAAGTCAAATCTTCCACCATCTTGGACCTAGATGGTTCTAACCAGTTTTTGTCATGTCCTATGTTTATGTCCTTCTTTTGTTTTTTAAACAATTATTTTATTTATTTAGGCTGCTCCAGGTCTTAGTTGCGGCATGCAGGATCTTCATTGCAGCATGCAGTATCTTTAGTTGCAGCATGTGGGATCTTTTAGTTGCAGCATGCTGGCTTCTTAGTTGTGGCATGTGGACTATTAGTTGTGGCATGCGAACTCTTAGCTACAGCAGGCATTCAGGATCTAGTTCCCCAACCAAGGACTGAACCTGGGACCCCCTCATTGGGAGCACAGAGTCTTACCCAGTGGACCACCAGGGAAGTCCCTATGTCATTCTTTTAAAGGTTGTACCCTGCCCCTTTCCCTACTGTTTTAGACGGACACTTAGGTTGCTTCAATGTCTTGGCTATTGTATATAGTGCTGCAATGAACATTGTGGTACATGTCTCTTTTTGAATTATGTTTTTCTCTGGGTGTATGCCCAGTAGTGGGATTGCAGGATCATATGGTAACTCCATTGTTAGTTTTTTAAGGAACCTCCATACTCTTCTCCATAGTGGTTGCTATGATAAAGTTTAATTTATAAATTAGGTGCAGTTAGTAATTAACAACTGCTAATAATAAAACAGAACAGTTATAACAATATACTGTAATAAAAGTTATGTGAATGTGGTCTCCCCTTTCAAAGTGTTGCCTTGTACAATTTTAATGCCTGTTCCATCTTAACTAAGCATTTATGCAATGTGGCCATAATTTTTGCAGTTTGAGGTGCTACAGCAAAGCTAGCATGGATTTTTTTTTCCTTCTTAACAATTTCACAGATAGATTTGTTTGTACCACAGATTTCAAAAACTTCAGCATACGACTTTTTTCTTTCTTTATTAAGTTGAGAATGTCTACCTTTTCACCTAGAGGAAGTACTTTACAGCTTCTCTTTGTCAAATCCAAATTGCCAGCATCACTAACACCTGCACTTGGGGGCCATTATTAAGTCAAGTAAGGGTTGCTTGAACACAAGCACTATAATACCATGACAGTAGATCTGATAACCCAGGTGGCTGCTAAGTGACTAACGAATGGGTAGCATATATAATATAGATACGCTGGACACAGGGATGATTCATGTCCCATGCAGGATGGAGCAGGACAGCATGAGATATCATCACACTAGTCAGAATGGCACTCAATTTAAAACTTATGATTATTTCTGGAATTTTCCTTTTAATATTTTCAGACCATGGTTGACCTTGGGTAACTGAAATGAAGAAAAGTGAAACCACAGATAATGGGGGACTACTGTGATTTGCTAGTGCAGCTCACAGAACTCAGAGAAACATTTTATTTACTAGATTACTGGTTTATTATAAAAGGGTGTTGGCCTGAAATAAATGGAATGCCAGATATTTCTTTAGCAAAGATGGGTTTACTCAGGATCAGCAAAGAACTGCAATTCGGGGTCTGCAATCATGGCAAATCACATGCAAATCCCCACACAGCAATGGAAGAAGAATACATTTAGAGAGGAAAAAGGAATTTGGGAAGGCCACAGTAAACAAAGAGTCCATGGCTTTCTATTGGCTGAGTCCTTGCCAGAAAAGAAGAAGAGTCATTCTTCCTCCTGTTCGGCTCTGCTATCATCACAGGGCATGAGAGCTCTGTCTTCTGGTCTCCCAACTGTATTTAATTGACGTTTCTATTTATTAATTTTTCACAAGGATATAACTCAGGAACAACCAGATGGAAGAGATGCAGGGCAAGGTATGGGGAAAGGGCGCCACTCTCTGGGAATCTCCACATGTTCACCAATGCAGAAGCTCTCTGAACTCTGTCTTTTGGGGGGTTTATGGAGGCTTTATTACTTAGGCATAATTGATTAAATCACTGGCTGTTGGTGATTGATTCAACCTTCAGCCACTCTCCCAGTCTGGAGGTCAGGGAGCTAAGTCTAAAAGTTCCAACCCTGGGACTTCCCTGGTGGCGCAGTGGTTAAGACTCCGTGCTCCCAATGCAGGGGGCCTGGGTTTGATCCCTGGTCAGGGAATTAGATCCCACATGCATGCTGCAACCAATAGTTTGCGTGCCACAACTAAGGAGCCCGCCTGCTGTAACTAACTCGGTGCAACCAAATAAATAAATCAATAAACAAATATTTAAAAAAAAAAAGTTCCAACCCTGTAATCACGATTGGCTCCACTGACAACAAGTCCCCATCCTTAGGTGGGGTTTAAAAGTCACCTCATTAAAAGCGACCTTTGTCTCTTCTTAGGAAATTCCAAGGGTTTTAGGAGCTCTGTGCCAGAAACTGGGATGAAGACCAAATACGTATTTTTTATTATAAATCATAATATCACAGGCCTAAACTTTTTATTTAGAACTTCACAAATCACAAATTTCTTAGAAGGGCTCAAGATCAATCTTACTGTGCTCCCCTCCATCACTACTGCTCTGAAAGCAGAAGAGTAAATAGGTGATTGATAGAAGATTGAGTCTCCTCTTACCCAAAGCAACTCCCAGGTGGGGTATAACAATAATTTTTGTTGTTACATTAGGAAGAGCTCTCCAACTCTAGAAGTGTCTGGTTCTATTAGTTCCTGTATCATTGATAGTGAAACCCTATGAACACCCCTTGTGTAATGAAAACATCACATAACACAGAAGAAAAAAAGAAAAAAAAGAAAAACAAGACAAACTAAGTCTAAGTGGCTTCTTCTGTCCAACTAATATTTTACCAATGAGCAGTACAAGAACAGTGCACTTTGTTCATTTTACTCAGTCCAAAGAAACTGTATTTTAGTGAGAACTGCCTCATTTACTTCTTTATAATCCTCTGCTAATCTTTAAGTTTGGGTTAATGACATTTCTCACAAAGAACAACTCCAATCTTTGAGCCACGGTCATCCAACCCAATTCAAATCTTTAAAACATTTTCCTCTCAGCTATTTCTGATTCCTAAGTAATTTCTCTAATTCTCAAAGTAATCCTCATTTAGTAGAAGACTCCACTTTACGGAAACCAAAGTCCCTTTCCTAATTATGATTGTCCATTTAAGTAGGGCTAGTTCTAATAGGGGGTTTTATTAAAAGAATTTTAAAGGATATCAAAATCTGCCTTTCTGTACTGTGGCATAGCTGACACATCAATGTTCCTAGTTCAATAATTGAGCTATATATGTTCCTAGCTGCATATATATCTACATAATAAATTTAACTACAGGAATTACTGACAATCCTAATAAGTCAAAATTAATCAAATGTAGCATTACATGTCAACACATGTTCTACATTTTTTTCTTGTGAATATAAAATAATGAGTCTAGACTTGGCATATTGGCATTGGGAAATTCAAACCATTTGTGTCTTCATTAAAACTTACCTCGCTATCAATTTTTAGATAATTATTATAACCACAGAGGTTTTCATTATAATCTCTTAACCACAATGGTTTTGAGGTAAAGACCATCTGTGCTGTTTTCTAGTCTCCAAAATATGAAGGCAGATTCTCTCTAAAGTAGAGCCCCAACTTCTGTATCAGCTTGACACACCAAGATATTGCCTTTCTCCCAGATACCCTCCGTTAGGGCAATCCCAATAAATGCCTAAGATTCTCTAGGTGTAGTTCCAGGCACATGGCTTCTGATAAGTCATTTCATTAGGGATGAAGTTAAAGATGCAGCAAGGTGAGTCAGCCCAGGTATTCACTCTGGTCACCGCCCCCTCAGGCACTACCACTGGAAAAGTGCATTATATTGCAGGTCAATGGGGAAATGCCCAAGTGCCCTCCAGAGTCCTAAAATCTTATCACTTAGTCCACAACATTTTGCAAGTTACTTCAAACATTACGAACATTATTAGGCTTCAAAATTTATAGACCCTCATCATTAAACCATAAATGACAACCCAATCCACTCGCATTTTCTTTTCTTTGATAACTGTCATTATTAGGTATATTTACAATGTGCTGTTATTTACTGATATTGTAACACTTATTTCTCATAAAAATCTTACTATGTGGTGATTGCTTTCTCCTTTAAAAAAATGAGGAAAATAAGGCCGAGATTGGTTGCCTAAGACAACTTTCTCATAAGTGACAGAGACAGGAATCTAAGGTCTGTCATATTCTGAATCTTCCACTATTCCTACTGTATCTCATTGTCTCCTCTTTTAAAGCATTACACCATTCAAGCATTATAACATAGTCTTATTATCTGTAAGTGTATTTCCATCTGCACTGAGATGTTTCAGAGACATACTCTTGGGGCCAGTTGCTACTTTCCCTGTGGCATCTGCCACCTCATTCCCACTTCTTTAAGTACCTAGAATACCAAAAATAAAGCCCCAAGACATGCCCACAATTAGCGGGAAATTAGAATCCAATCACAAGCTATTGTTCGAGGACCCTTGAAAAGTATGGGGGGAGGAAAGAAAACTAGTTGCTGGCTTTCTAGCTCTCTCACAGTTTCACAACCACTTCAGTGACCTTTAATCTGACTGAGTCACTATTTTTGCTATTTTTTAGCATTACTGAGCTTTGTAAATTGCATAATATATACACACTATCAAACAGTAATTTTTCAAGAATATACCCAATGCTGACAAGTTTGTTGTTAAGAATGGCATTCTCATACACTTCAGGAAGCAACGCAACCTTTCTTAAAAACCTTGGCTCTATGTATTCAGAACTTTAAACATTTAAATGTTTATGACATTTGAACCAGTAATAACACTTCTGGAAATCTATCATAAGGAAATAATCAGAAAAGCAAACAAAAAATATTGTTATAGTACTTATTTTGAATAGTGACAAAGTGGAAAAAAAGGAAATGGTTAAATTATGGTATTCATGCAACTAAACATTACACAACCATTAAATTTTATGCCTATAATGAATTTTAAATGACATTTTTTATTTTAAAAGTAGAGGGTAAAATTGCAGACTGTAGCACTTTGGTGTATTTTTTTTTAGTGGAAGGAAATGCCAAAGTCAAAAGCGGTAGGATTGAGAAACTAAAAAGAAAGAACGAAAAGGAGAGATTTTACCTTCTAAAATTTTCTAGAAAAGGCAAAAAAAAAAAAAAATGTGATTATATAGTGAGTAGAAAATATGCTGAAAATTCCTTGTGAACAATTTATGTACCTAAAAAGTCTTTGAATGGTAGCTTTTAAATCCCTCCTGACTTCACTTAGGACTCAGTGCAACTGGGACATTACAAAATGTCACTTATAGCTTTTTTCACTACGATTTATTGTAATCGGGTTTTACTGCATTCCATTAGCAAAAATATAAGCCTGAGTATGTGTTTTCTGGTAATTAATACTCTGCATTTGGCCTAATACTGCTTCTTGCACCAAAGGCATGAACTAGTGGCCCTAAAACACATGCCCTATTGATTCTCACCATTAAACTTGCAAGTATAATCCTACCTAGGCAAATTACAAGGCCTCTGGAATCCAGCAGTTGAACCATCTGAGTCTAAGAAAAAGAATGTGCCCCTGATGCTATCATTTGGGATCTTCACTCCCCACAAAAAAGAAATATTGAATGAGATTTGTATAAGCTAACAGTTGCTACAATACTACTATTAATAAACTACCCCCCAAATCAGCCTTTATTTAGTTCACAAGTCTGCATAAGCAATTTAGACTAGGTGGACATACTGGTATCAGCTGGACTTGCTTGCCCATCTGGGGTTGGCTTGCTATCAGTGCAGAGACCTGACTTGCCCACATGTCCCTCACATCCCTCCAGCGAGCTAGGCTGAGTGTGTTCCCTTAAGAAAGGCACAGGTTCAAGAGCAGAAACAGCAGTAACAAGCACTTTTTTGAATGTCTACATACATCAGATCTGCAAATTACATGGCCAAACTCAGAATCCAGAGACAGAAAGAAACTTTGCCTCTTTAGTGAGAGGACCTACAAAGTCACAAATCAAAGGTCATGAATAAAAGGAGGAGTAAAGTATTGGGGCCACTGATGTAATTAATCTACTGTAAAGGCGCATCTAGATTCCTATTATACTCAACTAATCTCTTTTTCAGCAAGAAGTTTATATCATTGACACAGTGGCTCACAATTGCCCCAGAGGTGATTAGTGTCTTGAGAAACCTAAAGCAAGGATGAAATTGGCCAAGATATTTTTTTTTTTTTTTTATAAATTTATTTATTTATTTATTTTTGCTGTGTTGGGTCTTCGTTTCTGTGCGAGGGCTTTCTCTAGTTGCGGCGAGCGGGGGCCACTCTTCATCGCGGTGCGCGGGCCTCTCACTGTGGCGGCCTCTCTTGTTGCGGAGCACAGGCTCCAGACGCGCAGGCTCAGTAGTTGTGGCTCACGGGCCTAGTTGCTCCGCGGCATGTGGGATCTTCCCAGACCAGGGCTCGAACCCGTGTCCCCTGCATTGGCAGGCAGATTCTCAACCACTGCGCCACCAGGGAAGCCCGGGCCAAGATATTTTAAAAACAAAAACTCTTGCACTCTTGTCACCTTAGACACTGTTTCACATTCCCCTAATTGGCAACCACTCATGGGTGAAGCAGGGTATATTGAAAGTTAACATTAAACATATGTATATATTATATAAATTAAAATATTAAAATAATATTATAATGAAAAAATATAAATAAATTAAATGGATTAATTTAATTGAAATCAAAATTATGTGAGGAAAATACATCAATTTGTAAATTAGTTATTATTTTTATGATAGAGGAAGGAAAATGAAGGCTATAAAACCAAAACTTTTTCAACAGAATTTGCTAGTCACTTCCTTCAAAAATGGTAAGTCTTTTTCTTTCCCTTACACTGAAATAGTGCTATGCCTTTTATGATTCCCAAGCAACTAAGCCTATATACTGATTGATCACCTATCTTTACTTCTAGACCTGACCGATGTACAAGAAATTCTCATGTACACTGCACAAGACAGGTCTTCTAGGATATAAGCGTCCTCAAGGAGGGTAGCCCAGAAGTGCAAAAAGGTGAGAGCAGAAGCTGCAAAAACTTTTGAGGTCTAGGCTCAGAAGGAACAGAGCATCCTTTCCACTGCATTTTATTGCTTAAAGCAAGAAACAAGGCCATCCTACATTCAAGGGGTAAAGAAATAAACTCACCTCTTGATGAGAGAGGTGACAAAGTAACGTTGCAAACGGGTGTAAGTACTGCAACGGGAGAAATTATTGAAGCCATTTGTGCAAAAGTTTCTATCACCATTTCACAGTGTTAGCATAAGGATCTGAGAAATAAATAAAAACACTTTATAAATTATTTACAATTAGAAATAACACATTGAATTTAAAAAGAAAATGTCCATGAGGGTTTGAAATCTGCAGATAGTCTGGGTATAATCATACTTATTAGGTCTGACTAGTGGCTCAACACCTGCCCCAGTGATCCTTGCCATTCTCCTTACCCAGAATTCCCTTCTAAAGTATGTGGGGTTGGGGCTTCCCTGGTGGCGCAGTGGTTGAGAATCTGCCTGCCAATGCAGGGGACACGGGTTCGAGCCCTGGTCTGGGAAGATCCCATATGCCACGGAGCAACTAGGCCCGTGCGCCACAACTACTGAGCCTGCGCGTCTGGAGCCTGTGCTCCGCAACAAGAGAGGCCGCAATAGTGAGAGGCCTGTGCATCGTGATGAAGAGTGGCCCCCACTTGCCACAACTAGAGAAAGCCCTCGCACAGAAATGAAGACCCAACACAGCCAAAAATAAATAATAAATAAATTTTTTAAAAAAGCTGGGAGTTATCACCATCATTTAAAAAAAAAAAAATCAGGGGATGACAAAAAAGCATTTTTTTTGTCAGAAAGACAAAAAAAGCAAAGATATATACAGTATACATATCATGTACACACACAAAAAAGCATGGCTTGAAAAAATTTTCTTAAAAAGGATTGAGGGTGCTCAGCATGTTTACCGGTGGCTTGGGCTGAAGCATTCTGAGACTCTACTCCAGACAGCCAGAGATGTGTTACAGAACCGAACCTAACTCTGGTCCGCTTGCCTACCTTGCAGCAAAGCCAAACTACGTGTCAGTTGTGGTGAAGGAAAGTACAGTGTTTATTGCAGGGCACCAAGCATGGCAATGGGAGAAAGCCTCAGATCCACTCCAACTTGGTGTATGAATCAGAGTTTTTTTAAAAAGAGGAAGAACAAAGAGGCTAGAATTGATTATTGTCTATGATATTTCTGTGGTATTTCTTTTTTTTTTTTTTTTTTTTTTTTTTTATTAATTAATTTATTTATTTTTTTGGCTGTGTTGGGTCTTCGGTTCGTGCGAGGGCTTTCTCCAGTTGCGGCAAGCGGGGGCCACTCTTCATCGCGGTGCGGGGGCCGCTCTTCATCGCGGTGCGCGGGCCTTTCTCTATCGCGGCCCCTCCCGTTGCGGGGCACAGGCTCCAGACGCGCAGGCTCAGCAATTGTGGCTCACGGGCCCAGCTGCTCCGTGGCATGTGGGATCTTCCCAGACCAGGGCTCGAACCCGTGTCCCCCGCATTAGCAGGCAGATTCTCAACCACTGCGCCACCAGGGAAGCCCACTGTGGTATTTCTTAATTGTAGTTTCTGGAGTCAGGATGTTTCTGGTTTACTATTCTCTGGCCAGGTGGTCCATGGCTCAGGGTCTTTGAGCTCATCTTGCCCTGGAGAAATAACCTGAGTTTGTATGATAATAATGATATCTATAATAGCAAACTTAGTACTTTAAAAATGTTATCCACAACAGCAATTTTAGTCATCTGACTCTAGTTGATTAGTGTTCAGTTAGCATAGGATTGAGGTCACAGAAGACAAGAAAGGGAATAAAGTTTTGAATAGAGAGATTAATCATAAACTTGGTAAGGGAACTCAGTATTAGGGTGACTCAGCTTCAGCTGGGTAAGTGGTTTTGCAACCCCAGAAATGTTAGGAATAATTTTTGGAAGCATTTTAAAAGTTTGTAATTTTTTACCAAAACTGGTCTGGAATGGAGATGTTTTTCGTGCTATAATTTACAACTTCCTCTGTGAATAAATTCCCACTTTTTATAAAATGCATAAACAATTTTTTGATGAACTTTATAGGGATTCAGGTCTGTTCTACTAGTAACTAGTTCATTCTCAGCATACTGTCAACTGTCAGTCAAGAAGCTTAATCAGACATTAAAAAAAAAGAACCTAATGTACTAAAGTATGAATTCTTAAAAAATTAAGAACATGACTGTCATAAAAATACAAAATGAATACTGTCAAAAATTTTATTTAACTTATTAATTAATGAGAAAATCAATAAGGTGTTAAAACTGGTTCAAAGGAGAATCTGAAGCACAGACATATATATAGGCAATCAGAACTGCTAAAATGAATTTGCTAATAGATGAAAACTGATTAATAGTTTAAAATACAATGTTTGAGATGATCTTTTCTGCAAAGTAGAAATGAGTTTGAAACTGACAAGCACCCTGTGGGGCTCCTGGGCACAGAAGCCTTTCCATGTCCCCCATTTCTTGTTTGTAGGGAATAGACTCCAGCCTCCATGACCTTCTCTGAGTTCCAAAAGGAACAGTTGCTAATCCGGGAAGGGAAGGGATGCTGAGTCAAGGGAGGAACAGCCAAGAAACAATAGTGCAGCCTTGGGGCAGTGTCCTGGTTCCACCTCAGGTGATACACATAACAGCATCTTTGAGCTCTTTACAGAACTAAAACCCCCAACAAATGGAATATGTTAACATTCTTCATTCCAGAGGAGACCACTTGAGGCCAGATTAAAGGAGCCAGAGAAGCTCATCAAAGACCACCTGAGACCAGATTAAAGGAGTGCAGGCCCTACACACACCCTAATCCTTATCAGCAACCCCACCCTTGAACCATTGCTACAAAACTCCTCACCAAATCTTCTCGGGTTGGGACACACAGTTTTTGAGGGGCATGAGCCCCTGTGTACTCCATTGCCTGGCAAAGCAATAAAGCTATTCTTTTCTACTTCACCTGAAACTCTGTCGCTGAGTTTTCATTTGGCACCGGTGCACAGAGGCCAAGTTTTCGGCATCAAGTTGTGTCTCTACAGGACACAATTCACTTGCATTGCTGTGAATGAGAATAATTTGAGAAATATCAGTTTTCTATAACTAAATTTCTATCCCTACAGATTTGTAAAATTGTCATAGAAAGACAATCAAGGTGCACAGCCCTAAAAAGTCAAATAATCTCTGAAGGGACTCCTCAACACTCCTTTAAAAGCACAATCATTTCTTTTGCCCATTTCTAAACCTTTGAATTTTTTTCTTAACAAATCTAACATTAATCATGCAACTGTTTTTTTTTTCCTGTATAATATCCCTACAGAAAATGTGTATTTTAATTGGTTTACTAGGACCCTTTTCCTTTACATCAAGATGATAATAAAACCTTCACACATTCTCCTAACTAAATTGCCTGAAAGGTTTTGCTTCACATTTTTAAAAGTTCCAAATGTTTAAGAGAATCTGACATAATAGTCTTGTGATCTGACATTGAAATATCTAATTGAGGGACTGCCCTGGTGGTCCAGTGGGTAAGACTCTGCTCTCCCAATGCAAGGGACCCGGGTTCGATCCCTGGTCCGGGAACTGGATCCTGCATGCATGCCGCAACCAAGAGTCCACATGCCGCAACTAAAGATCCTACATCCCTCAACAAAGATCCCGCGTGCCACAACAAACACCCTGAGCAGCCAAAAAAATTAATAAATAAATATTTTTTAAAAAATAAGTAAAATATAAGCTCCGTGATTCCCTATTTAAAAAAGAAAAGAAATATCTAGTTGATATTTTTATTTTAATGTAAAGGATATAAAAGAGTTAAGTTTGTGGACAGCATATGAATTTTTAAAGGAACCTATCCACAACATTTATGTTAGATTTATCAGATTTATAAAATTAAAGTGCTTAGAAAGACTATTTTTAAAGCTTTAGTTGGGGGAAGGGTAAGCTGAGACGAAGTGAGTGGCATTGACATATATACACTACCAAATGTAAAATAGATAGCTAGTGGGAAGCAGCCGCATAGCACAGGGAGATCAGCTCAGTGCTTTGTGACCACCTAGAGGGGTGGGATAGGGAGGGTGGGAGGGAGACACAAGAGGGAGGGGATATGGGGATATATGTATACGTAGAGCTGATTCATTTTGTTACACAGCAGCAACTAACACAACACTGTAAAGCAATTACACTCCAATAAAGATGTTAAAAAAAAAGCATATCTGCACAACAATATGAGTGTATCTGATGACACTGAACTAATTATACACTTCAAAATGGTAAAAATGGTAAGCTTTATGTTATGTATACTTTGCTATAATAAAAAAGCACATTTACTTGTTTTTTAAAGTGTCTGAGATCAAGATATTTAAAACTTTTAAATGTAGTTTGAAACAAGAGAATTTAAAATAACTAAATTTGTTGATGGAGTTATTACAGGGGATAATCTAATCTACTTTATGAATTAAATGATTATTAATTTTTAAAAAGTTGAAGGTAATAATTCCTGTTTTTAACATTAGATTTACAAATAAAATTAAGAAGTTGTGGATTTTGAGTAGAAGGATAATAAGATGAGGCAGGAGAGCTAAAGAGAAACTAGGTCACAGTAATAAGGAGTTTGGATTATATCTTGTGAGTAACTGGGAGCTACTAAAGTAAAGCAATAAGAGCAAATACAGCAGTAGCATGTTTGCACCTTAAAAAGTATCACTCTGACTTGCTCTGTGAAGAAGAGAATGGAGGAAGACTAGATTGTGGGAAAAAATATTACAGGTTATTGCTGTTATTCAGATAAAATATAATGACAATCAGGACTATAGCAATGAAACAGTAATTATAACCAATTTATATTGAGCACCTATTTATGTGTCAGGAGCTCTTTTAAGCACTTCACCTGTGCTAACTCATTTTATCCTTATATCAATGTCATAAGGCAGGTACTACTAACACCTTACACAGCAAAAGAATTAATCCTCCACTCAGTATTATAGTTCAAAGTTACAGGGAAATTCTAAGAATACATGCTTTAGCAAATGCCTTATCAGCCCGACTGGGGAAATGAGAAGTGGGAAATCAGTTAATACTGTTTAAAGATAAACTGAGTCATATCAAACATTTTCATAGTTTATTTGAGCAAAAATCTACTTGAATCAGGCGGCACCACACCAGAAGTAGTTAGGAGCATGCCACTGACAGGAGCTTGAGGAGAGGCTTTTATAGAAGGAAGGCAGAAGAAAAGTAAAGGAATTATTGATTGGCTATAGCTTTAAGCCTTAGTTGGCTGTTCATGATTGATTGTCCTTAGGTTTCAATTTCATAACCTTGAGGCCCTTACAGGCTTAGATTTTGGTTTGCTTACACAGGCAGCCAGGGCATTAAAGTCACCTCAGGCTAATGGCCTCCTTGTTTAATTAATTTAACAATATCAAAATGCAAACAAAGAATAATCAACTCTTTACTTCTTAAAGTTCCAACTTCAAAGGAGAATGGGTTCAATATGGGAAAGATTGTATTCAAGAGCAGTTCATACTGATTCAAACAACCAATTATTAACTTACAAAGAAATCAAGTTCCAAATATACAAATAACTGATTTAGAAAGAAACAAATGAATTGCTTGTGATAAGGTATTTGACGGAAGAGTTAGTTATTGATTTATTTGTTTGTGCCTATAGTGGTTGTGGTGTTTTATCTCCCAAGAAATCTTGTTTCACTAAATGACTAAACAAATGAGAGTAACTTGAAAAATGGGTAAAATTTTACATATGCCATGAAACCTTACAGGTCATATTTTCTCTCTCCATGATGGCTTCAAATTGCTGGTGATAAAAAAAGAACTAAATGGCTTGTCTCTTATAAAATGTGAGATTTTGAAATCTGCATGTGTAAAACTCTCAGTTCTTCAAATGCTTCCTCTGAGCTCAAGGAATTGCAGGGTTCCAGGATTTCGTTGTCCCTAAGGACACTCACTGGCCAACCCATCCTCAACCTCACCTTGCTCAGTTGCGTGTAAAAGCACCAGAGGGGTACCAAAAGGCTTAATTTTTATAAGCGAGAGACAAATGGAGCCTCTGGGTGATGTTTTTTCTTTCCTAGTGGTAAGGAAACACATTGTCTGCTTTACGTTTGCAATGCAATTGTTTGTCACAGGGCCTGGCAGTAAGGACAGGTTAAGAATCACAGGATGGGAGATATATGAAATGTAGCCAATATTCAATTCATAAATCGTTCAGTTTATTGCAAACAATTAGTACCCAACACAAATTCGTCTCCAAGGAGAAGTCCTGGAAGCAGGTGTCACAGCACAAGCAGCAATCTGGCAACAGGTCTCTTGACAAGCATGAGTGGGAAGCAGCCCTCTGCTGCAACAGGGCCTCCAGCAGCATTGGTCTGGAACAGTTCTCAGCAGCGTGGAGATGGGTCCTCCAGCGAAGAGACTTCAAGTCACTCGGCTCAGTGGCCTCTTTTTAAGGAGTAGCAGTTACTCCAGGAGAGGGGGTCATGGCTCTATCAGTTGCTCCTCCTCTTCCAGTGGCACACATCGCCCATCAAATTTCTCATCTAAAGTAACACGCTCAGTTTATCACTCCGAGACACTTGCAGTCTTACAGCAGATGTTTTAAAACCACTGATAGGGGGCTTCCCTGGTGGCGCAGTGGTTGAGAATCTGCCTGCCAATGCAGGCGACACGGGTTCGAGCCCTGGTCTGGGAAGATCCCACATGCCGCGGAGCAACGAAGCCCGTGAGCCACAACTACTGAGCCTGCGCGTCTGGAGCCTGTGCTCTGCAACAGGAGAGGCCGCGATAGTGAGAGGCCCACGCACCGCGATGAAGCGTGGCCCCCACTTGCCGCAACTAGAGAAAGCCCTCGCACAGAAACGAAGACCCAACACAGCCAAAAATAAAATAATTAATTAATTAATTTAAAAAAAAAAAAGGCAGATGCTTGCTTTAAAAAAAAAACAAAAAAAACCCACTGATATATTGAAGTTCACATTGGCCACTGTGACTACATTTTGAACTGCCTCACAGAGTTTAACACAGCTTAAATCCTATAAGTTTCACACAAGATGAGTAGGAATCAGAACACAAAATAAATCACATTAAAACAGCAATACAATGGGTTGGGGCAAGAGAAAAGGGAGTGTCTCTAAACAGGCCTGCCTCATACCTTGAAGAACACATGACTGATCTGACTCCTTCTGGATATTCTAAAAGAATGCTATTCTAAAGTTCTACCAGATTTTCCCTTTAATAGTCTGCAGATTAGGCAGAAAGCTTTAAATGTGCCAGCCAAAGGCAATACCTGCTGTCTCATGACCAGCTGAACATCCTGCTCCACAGACTGGTTCATGCATTACAAACCATCCCGATGACTGTCTATTATCATGTGGTATTTTCACCCATCCCTGCAGTGTCTGCATCAATTGACTAGAATATTCATCCTCTTCTCTTAACTGAGACTCCCTAAAATATGCTCACTAGAAATTCTTGGAAATAAATTACCAAAAATTTTATATATCCCTAGCCAGCATTTTAGAACATCATATTTCAGCATATTCTCTTTAACAACAAAAAGCTTCTTTGGGAAAAAAAGATCATGAATGTGGTTTTAGAGTGTGGTCATAATGCTGGTTTAAGTTTTTGCCGTCTTAGGTAACTTCACTTGCATTACCAGTACACACTGCCTGACATTAAATGGTAAAACAATTGGGCTCCACAACAAAGACTTGAAATATTTCAACCCACTAAAAATGAAGCAACAGTCATTACAATATCCCAACTGCTTTAAAGGGACTGTAAGTAGTGAAAGTCTAGTATCAGGTGGAAAATAGTACCATGTAGTGGAAAGAGCACAATTTTGCTCTGAGACTTGAGTTCAAACCAAGTTTTTCCATTAATCAGTACTGTGATCTCAAGAAGTTAACGTCAGGAAGGAGAAATTTTTCCTTTCCTCTTCCCTTTTTTTCTTCTTCTTTTGGCTGGTCAAATTAAATGATGTAAGACAGATTAACAGGAGAAAATCAAATTTAATTTCATATGTATGGGAATCCCACATACATGAGAGATTCAGAGATAGATAGAAAGGTAAAATGAGGTGTATATGTCGTCCTGAGCTAAGAAATGGGATAAGGACCTGGGGCTTCCAAGGACAGGAGAGTCATTAACAGGAGCAAGAAGAGCAGATGTTTGGTTACTATATGTTCACCCTATCATATAGATGGGGCCAATTAGATAAAACTTATCTCTGGTAATAACTCTTTTTCTGGGAAAAATCCCCAATTCAAATTCTTCTCGGTGGTTAAGGGAGGGGTAGTAGTTTCCCTTGAGCCCCTAGGGTCTCCACTGCCTTTAGCTCAAAATAATCTTCATGCCCAAGTGGCACTTCTTGGGGAGGTCTGTTCTGAACCCCTCCATTAACTTAAATATCTGTGTCCTAGTTTTACCATTAACAAAACAGGAGCTATGATAACTGCCCTTTAAATCATTATGAAGTTTATTTAAAAATATATAAAATACCTGGCTTGTGATAGGCATTATTGTCGCTTTCAGTATCAGTATTCTCAAGCAACTGCTCTCTTGAAAATCTATAAAAAAACATGTAAACCAAGTAGAAAACACATTTGAGAAACAATAGAAAATTATCTCTCATAAAACTCCTAGAAGAGTACACAGGCAAAACATTCTCTGACATAAATCAATGTTTTCTTAGGTCAGTCTCCCAAGGCAACAGAAATAAAAGCAAAATTAAACAAATGGGACCGAACCAAACTTGTAGGTTTTGCACAGAATAAGAAACCATAAACAAGACAAAAAGACAATCTATGGACTGGGAGAAAATATTTGCAAACAATGCGACCAACAAGGGCTTAATTTCCAAAATTTATAAACAGCTCATACAACTCAGTAACAAAAAAACAAACAACCCAATCAAAAAATGGGCAGAAGACCTAATAGACATTTCTCTAAAGAAGAATACAGATGGTCCACAGGCACATGAAAAGATGCTCAACTTCTCTTATTATTAGCGAAATGTAAATCAAAACTACAAGGTGGTATCATCTCACACCGGTCATAATGGCCATCATTAAAAAATCTACAAATAATAAATGCTGGGGAGGGTGTGGAGGAAAGAGAACTCTCCTACATTGTTGGTGGGAATGTAAATTGGTGTAGCCACTATGGAAAACAGTATAGAGGTTCCTTAAAAAACTAAAAATAGAGTTACCATATGATCAAGCGATCCCAATCCTGAACGTATATCTGCAGAAAACTCTATTTCAGAAAGATACATGCACCACAATGTTCATAGCAGCACTATTTACAACAGCCAAGAAATGGAAACAACCTAAATGTCCATGGACAGATGAATGGATAAGGAAGATGTGAGATATATATATAATATATATATATGTGTGTGTGTGTATATATATATGTATGTGTGTGTATACATATATATATATGTATACACACACACACACACACACACACACACACGATGGAATACCACTCAGCCATAAAAAAGAATTAAATAATGCCATTTGCAGCATCATGGTTGGACCTAGAGATTCTCATACTAAATGAAGTAAGTCAGAAAGAGAAAGACAAATATATATGATATCACTTATATGTGGAATCTAAAATATGATACAAATGAACTTATTTATAAAACAGAAACAGACTCATAGACATAGAAAACAAATTTATGGTTACCAAAGGGGAAAGGGGGTGGGAGAGGGATAAATTAGGAATTTTGAGATTAGCACATACAAATTACTATATACAAAATACATAAACAATAAGGTCCCACTGTATAGCCAGGGAACTATATTTAATATCCTATAATAAACCATATGGAAGAGAATATGAAAAAGAATATATATATATATATATATATATATATATATATAAATAGAAAATTGTCTCAAGCACCTACATTAAGGAATGAGTTGACTCAATTTTAACAAAGGCTTCAGAACCATAATCTACAGAAAAACAAATGTTTTCAGTAAACTAATTACAGCTCCAAAAGAAAAGCCATTCTTCACACTTGCAAACCGTGGACATAAAGGTAGCTGTCAGCCATGTTTACAGCAGCAGGATTTTTTAATTAGAAGAGATGATAAGACACATTGTACAGGGAACTCTACTCAGTTTTCTTTGATAACCTATATGAGAAAAGAATCTGAAAAAGAATGAATGTATGTATATGTATAACTGAATTACTTTGCTGTGCACCTGAAACTAACACAACATTGTAAATCAACTATACTCCAATAAAATTTTTAAAAAAGATACATTGTATTTGCAAAAAAACATAAATAATCAAATAATACCCATGACTTTGCAAAACATGGCCTTCTTCCAAGCACCTACTGAAGCTACCAAATGATCCTAAAGATTCAGCGAATATCCTACACATCACTTAAAAACTATTGCGAAAATTGCAGCACATTTCCTTCAAGTCCTCAGTGAATAATGACATGTCTACACTGATAATATCATGCTAACTAAGACATATTCATGCTGTTTTCTCTGTTTTAGACATTTGTGTTTACTCCATCATAGAGCATAACTCAGTGTTTTATACATAATAAGTATTTCATAATTACTTTACAGAAAACAGACACAGTGAACACAAATGAAATTCTTTAATCAAAAGAGGGCAGATTTCACTTTAAAAGGTATAATACTATTGAAACATCCATATTAAACATGAGCTTTGATTTGAGAGGATTACAGCTTGTGAGTCAAATAATTACAGGTTTCATATTTTGCATATTTATTTCCAAGTCTATTTTCTATCTATCTTTTGTCTGCAAAAATTTTGGACTCATTTGACCACATAAAGATCCCTGAATTTCTCATATCTGTTGTCTTCTAATATGAAAAAATTAGTATTTTATCACTGAAGTCATAATGCCACAAAATAGCTGTTGTAAAAACTTTTTCCATGACCTTACATATGTGAAAACATTAATGAATTGCAAAAGTCAAAATTGGTGTTCCTCATTTTGGCACATAAAAAACAAGAGTGTCCCCCACAATGAATCACCCAGGGAATGTGCACCAGAGCCAACAGGCAGTCAGGAGAAGCAGCTGCTTTCTTGGCAGCAGAAGTGACAGCATCTGGAGCATCTGTGTAGCAGACTGCATCGAGGTGCTATGATTCTCCCCTGAAATGCTACTAAAGCAACTTATGCCTGACTATCACATGAAAAGTGCCATAGTTATTTTCTCACTGTTTACAAAGGGACTAGAAATGACATATGTTACCAGCACATTAGGATCACTTTCCTATACAAGACTTCATAAAGATCCAAAATCAGGCTCTCTACCAAAATAAATTAGCTTCAACAAATAGAAGTTTCCTTCCCATAGGAAGTCCAGGATAGGCAAACAAAAACTGATACAGTGGCTTCATTATCACCTGGAACTTGTACTACTTTCAGTTCTACATCATGATTACTTATACTTGGTCCAACATGGTGCTCCAAACATCATTTCTGAGTTCTAAAGAGTAGGAAGAAAGTAGGGGAAGCAGGATCAAAGTACACCTACCACCTATCTTAAGAAAGTTTCCCAGAAGCTGCCACACACTTCCATTTGTAGCCCTTTGGCTAGACCTTAGACACATGACCATACCTAGTTACAAATGTAGTCCTTATTCAGCTGATCATGTGCCTAGGAAAAATTGGGAGTTCCAAGAAGAAGAGATGGATATTAGGATGAGCAACACTCATCTATGCCACAGCAGGTAAAATGTCAAGAATTTGAGTAGATTACAAGACAAAGAATATTTTCAAATGTGGGTGTTAAGAGTACAGATCTAGAAAGAAAGGAAACACTATGGTGCTTGGCTTTGCTATTGATTCATGAATCAGTACAATTTGAATTTGCACAGTTCTCTTAAAACATTTCTGAGGTCCTCACACATTAGAAATTATTTTCAATGCCATAAGTTTCACAGCCCTAGACTAGTCTCCAATCAATCACAAGTGGCTAGAATCCCTTGTAAGACTTACTCTGGTCAGATATTCTTCTACTTGGTCAGAATGCCTTTGATTACCAAATGAAGATTTAGATGTCAAGCAGGTGCCAAGGGAGTAGAAAAAGTTGAAATGGGTGGTAAATGAAGACTCAGAATAAGAAATTTTAAGGTGGGGGCTGGCAATAGTGGATTAACACCTAAACACCCACTCACTACTCCCCTCCCAACTCTCTATCATCCAAGATCAGGCCAATTCATCATCATACACTAGAATATAAGCCAGCCAAGTATGACGCCAGCCCAAAACACTATTCAACCAGTGTGCAGAAACAAATGTCTCCATTTGGCAAAACATGACAGTTTCAATAATACTGTCAGTAATAGTAATAAACTCAATATTAATAATAAACCAATGAGGTTTACAGTTCAATGAGGAATACAGTTCAATCACTGAGGTACTTGGCAGAAAGAAGAAGCAAACCTCTTGGCAGTCACCTGTGCCATGTTTCTGAACGTTCACAGACTATGAATTTCTTCCTTTCTCTTTTAAGGTAGAAGATAATTATTTTCAAAAGAAGGCAGGTTTTTCACATTGGCCTCAAAAGTTGGCAAAGATTTTTAGCCATTCAAGGAACATTCTGTTTTTTGTTTTGCTTGCTTGTATTTGGTTTTACTTTTTTAATGTGACAATACAATGGTCGTGGGGGGGGGGCGTTCTTCCCTCCCACTATTTGATAGCAATTTTAGCACAATTATCCCATAGGGTAATCGCAAGGCACTCCTGCCTTCTGTCAGTGCTTCTATGTATAATATCGTGATTCAACATCACAAACCGATGACAGGTATTCACAAGGATTTTCTAGTGAAAACATGTTCTATCCCAATTATTTGCAAAAGGAAAGGGAACCTCTCTTAATAGAGTGTGGTAGCCAGCCTCCAAGATGGCCCCAGTGATCCTCACCTCCTTGTATTCATGTCCTGTGTTAGTCTCCTTTTATGCTGAATCAGTGCTGGTCTATGTGATAACTAAAATATGGCAGACATGACCATACGTGACTTCCAAGGATAGGCTGTCATAGTATTGAAGCTTTGGTTTTTTTGGATGGCTTACTTTGATGGAAACCAGCCATCATATCATTAGGACAGTCAACAAGCCCTGTGGAGAGGCCTACAGGGAGAAGAACTGAGACGTCCCACCAGCAGTCCACTCCAACTTGCCAGCCACAGGAAATAATTACTTTGGTGGAGGATCCTCCAGCTTCAGTCAAGCCTTCAGATCACTGTAGCCCCAACTGACATGTGACTGCTGTAGGAGTCTTCAAACCAGAACAGTCCAGCCAAACTGTTTCCAAATCCCTAACTCCCAGAAATAGTGATAGACAATAAACGTTTAGGTTGTTTTTAAGCCTCTTAATTTAGGGGCAATGTGTTATACAGTAATAGATAACTAACACAATCATACAACTCTCCTTTATAGCTTTTACCCACTGGTTAATTCCCACAGGGACATACACTGACCAGCATCTCCCTTCAAATACTCCTTCAAAACACATACACACACACACACTCAAGTGTAATCAGACTGAATGTTTGACAGTATTGAGTTAAATTGCATTGATCACTCCAGAAGGCTACTATGAGACTAATCTGGCCTGACTAATCCTATGGTCATGCCTTCCCCTCTCTCAAAGATCTCAGAAAATATCTCCACAATGTCATATTTTAAAATAGTCATGTTGGTCCAATGAATCAAGGAGACAACATAGGGTTTGGGGAGATGTAGCCTCCTCCAGCTGACTTTCAAGTTATCAGTCTGTGAAAAACGTCTCTCATTTTTTTAGGTGTCTTCATGTATCTCCCATATCTTCGCCATTTAGTTCCCTCTTGTTTCAGAAAAGGTAATCAATCTTCTCAGCCAGGGATGTGCCCATACCCCTAATCATTGCTCACTAGTGCCACCTCCTGGACGTCTGACCCTTTGTAAATATTAAATCAGTGATGGTATCATTTCTTGTCTAAAGACATCAAAAAAAGGCTTTCAGTGCAACATAGTTATGTCCACATTTTAGTCTCTTTGGTTTATTTAGGCAGCAAGAACTTAGCCCAACATACAGTAAACCATGATATTCCAACAGGGCTTGGCTAATAATTGAGACAATGGAATGGAGTTTCTATTCATAGCTTCTCTCAAAGTCTAATTCTCCTTCTGGAACCAGCTAGCTGAGTGACTTGGAACAGACCACCCGAGCTTCTCATGCCACCATTTAAAATAAATGCAGACGTGCTGATCTACTGACTTAAAATGGGGAAAAAATTAACCAAATTACTTTAAATTATAAAGTTAAACTATGCCAGCATAAAAATGTTCAGTGTGATGATTTAAGGTAAATTCTCACAAGCACACACCCCCTCTTTATGATATATATTTTGAAAGTTAAAACTCAAGCAATAAAAGTTATCCTTAATGATTTACAACCTTAATGTCATACTCCCTTTGTACTTCTAAGCGAATACTGTGACTCCCTTTCTTATCCAATGCATATCTAAATCAGAATACCTTATCTGTTCAGTGTGACTCCTCATTTTCAAATGTATATCTGTATCTCTGATTAGATTTATAATTTACCTATGCTTATTCCCCCATTTTCAAAATATATGCTTGAATCGCTTCTCAATGTATATTGTAAATTTGTATATTTGTGAGTATAGGATACCCCTCTTCAATGGATCCCAAAACAACTCCTGGAAAGGGGGTTGTTGCTCTTGGGTTGTATTCCTATGTAAAAGAGAATTTGTAAAACTGATGTATTCGAAACTGAGACGAATAGTCACCTGGCTTCTGACTGGCAAATGTTCCATCTTTTCTGCCTGCATGCATATCCTGAGTAAATGATAAAAGCCATGTTTCAAAAATGTCTGAATGTCTGCCCCTAAACAGACAAAAATGTCTTGTTTCCACAAGTGAAAATGTTGACAGCTCTCTACTAAACATTTGCACAGCCATTATCCTTTCAACAAACAGTCCACCATCACCATATTTATTAAGCATGCTCCTTCTTCAGTCATCCCACCAAAAACAAATAACCTACACACACACAGAATTTTCTAACTTCTCATGGAATGCAGATGTTGGTAGCTGTTTAATTAAATCCTGTTTGAACAGTTATTTTTTACTGCTTCAGCTCTTCTTATCAAACCTTTAAGAAACTACGCTATACATAGTTAAAACAGCCTGATGGGGGGAGAAAGCATTCCTAGTGATTCCCAATGTTCAGCAATAGCTCTCAGAAACTAGCTTTAACAAGATACCAGCAAATGATTGGTTAAAAGAGATTGGATATGTAAATTCTATGGCACACATTTAAATTCCTTGCCTACCCCAGAATGTCTTTCACATGGCTTGACCTGAGAGGTCCATTTCATTCCAATAAGATTGAAATATAGTATCTCAATAAAGGAAAATCCCCAGTGTGCTACATCCTTTGCACTTTTTTTGTGTGTGCGTGTTGCTATCTATCCTTGGAACAAATTCTGCCTGAGCGGATCAACTTATTAATGTCCAGTGGCTTTGGCTGACAGATCACATCCAACACGGACACTTACCCAGGATGAGGAGGGGAGAGTGGGCGGTGGATTGACAGTGAGCCAGCTTGTGGACCATATGCAAATGAAACAGCTTGCAGTCAAGTCTGCTTGTTCCTCCCACTCTCACATCCTCTTCAACTTGCAGCCCAGCTGTCAGTGCTGTCCAACTCCCTCTCCCATGCCAACCAGAGAATACCACCTAGATAGCCTAGCCTATTTTTTTCTTTCTACCTCCCATGGAGTCTCCACCTCCCCACTGTGCAAGGAGCAGGCACCCCGAGTGTTTCACGTCATTATTTTGCTATTCGCCATCTCATGCTGCTCATTTAATTTTAGCAGTGTGCATGTGAAGAATTGTCCATTTATAGTCTTAAAAGGCAAGAGAGGCCGCTAGGCTTGCTCAGTATTTGAATGTTCCTTTCCAGTAACAATGCGAGCTGTCTGGTTTGATGGATATTTGGAGCTGTGATCTTTGACATATAAAATGTCATACACAGCTTTTAAATCCTAGGACTGAGTTATTTGGGGGTAAAAGTAAAAAACAGTAGTTCTATTTCTTAATGATTAATGCTTATAAAAAAGAAAATAACAGGGACTTCCCTGGTGGCGCAGTGGTTAAGAATCCGCCTGCCAATGCAGGGGACACAGGTTCGAGTCCTGGTCCGGGAAGATCCCACATGCCGTGAAGCAACTAAGCCAATGTGCCACAACTACTGAGCCCGTGCTCTAGAGCCCGCGAGCCACAACTACTGAGTCCGTGTGCCACAACTACTGAAGCCTGCATGCCTAGAGCCCGTGCTCTGCAACAAGAAAAGCCACCGCAGTGAGAAGCCCGTGCACCGCAACAAAGAGTAGCTCCCGCTCACTGCAACTAGAGAAAGCCCGTGCGCAGCAACGAAGACCCAATGCAGCCATAAATAAATAAATAAATAATTTATTTAAAAAAAATAACAGATGTTATGATACAGAAAAATATCAGTTGACAAGGGTGTAGCTCTTCACATGTATTGCAGGAATTTCATTTTCATCCTACTTGCCCCTCCAATTCCTCCTCACTATCCCCTACTTTACCAAGGAAACTTTGAAATGGAAAAAGGGGAGAAACCAGAATGATTCTTTCCTTTTTCAGCCCAAATGGTAATCAATCGTATTCCCCTTCTTTTCCATAATAGCAGATCAACACACACACACACACACACACACACACACACACACACACACACACAAATGCTTTGCTTTCTTAAGGCTTTGTGAGAAAAGTGGATGAGGATGGGTGAGTGGAAGAGAAAGTCTTCTGAAGGTAGAATTATTGTGTAACTGGATGCACCACACCTACTCCAAAGAGACAGTAGGCATCACTTCCAAAGAACACACACTTCCTGTTGCTACTCTCCACTGAATTTTTTAAAAATAGATTTTATATTTAGAAGAATTTTAGATTCACAGCAAAACTGAGCAGAAGGTACAGAGAGTTCCCCCACACCTCCTGTTCCCACAGACGCAGAACCTCCTCCATTATCAACATCCCTCAACAGAGGTACATTTGTTAACAATTGATGAATCTACATTGCCACATCATTATTACCCAAAGTCCACTGTTTACATCAGGGTTCTCTCTTGCTGTTGTACATTCTATGGATTTTGACAAATGTATAATGAGATGCATCTACCATTATATTATTGTATAGAGCAGTTTTATTGCCCTAAAAACCTTCTCTGCTCTGCCTGTTCGCCCTTTCCCCCACACAACCCCTGGCGACCACTTGTTTTACTTTCTCCATATTTTACTTTTTCCAGAATGTCATATAGTTGGAATCATATGGTTTGTAGACTTTCCAGACTGACCTCTTTCACTTAGAAATATACATTTAAGTTTCTTCCATGCCTTTTCATGGATTTTTCACTGCATTTTTGTTGATTATAGTATCATAATGCAGATTTGTGGCAGTATATAATGATTAACAATGAGGCATTCTCTCCCCAGGAACTTAATGCTGAAGAAAATAAATGTTTTTTCTGAATTAGAAAAAAAGTGCATATATGATGATTGTATTTAACCACCTGTGGATTTTAACTAATAGATCTAAAGAATTTAGGAACACTCAGAACTGAAATCAAAGTGATTGCAATTGGGCAAGCAAGAGCCATTTCAACTGAATTGTACCACGTCTAAAGAAGGACTAAATGAACTAAAGGAGGATGGTCAATGAAAAAAAAAAAAAAAAGACACCAACATTCCAGAGATTAGCAGCAGTTTCCTGCCTACCTGGGGAGAGTGACAGGGAATATGGAGCATGTGAACACCCCAGATAAGTTACCCTGTTGTAGAGCAGGTATGATTCATTGGGCCTACCTGGCTTGGATGAAATATGCCTTAACATTATTCCAGCTTCCTCTGCACTGATTACAGGTTTACTGAACAACTTTCTGATTATTCATTTGGCTTCTGGGTATATTGATTCCAGAGCTGAAAAAGTGTCCCGAATAGCAAGCTCCACCATCTCACTCTAGAAAATAACATTTCCCATTGTATATTTATAAGTTGTAGATCTGGGTTATCTACTTCAATCTCTTTTAAGTTTGATTGATATACTTCTTCAAGTCCAGTGAATACTGGGACACTGAAGGATTCAGAGGTGGTCTGAACCACTGTAAATTCACCAGGTGATTGGTCTTTTGTAGTCAGCCCAACTTCTCTTGGTGGCATCTTACCTTCCTCTCATTACTTCTATGCCCTATCCCTTTCTACTTCTAATAGTAATTAGTGTCAAGTAAATATAATGTTTAATTTCCACTTGAAAGTAGAGGAATTTTTCAAGTGAAAGTGCTCTCACAGGAAACAAAAAGAAGGAGATGATCCTTTAGGTCAACAGAATAGGAAAGAAATTCCTCCAATTTTTCAGTTATTTCAGTGGGGGGTGGGGGAGTAATTCTCAAAGCAAAAATTCTCAAGTAAAATATAACAAATTTTAAAACAAGAAGATAAGAGATATGTCACAAAAGAACAAGATAGGAAACAATCCCAATGATCTCAGCAGTGTAGGCAATACTTCTCAAAGCAAAAATAAAATGTAAAATAAATAGAATAAAATGTAAACATTTTATTTTTTTTGTTGTTTTACTTTTTTTAATTGTAATTTTTATTTTATTTTGAATTTTTGAATTTTATTTATTTTTTTATACAGCAGGTTCTTATTAGCCATCCATTTTATACACATCAGTGTATACATGTCAATCCCAATCTCCCAGTTCATCACACCACCACCCCCGCCCTCGCTTTCCCCCCTTGGTGTCCATATGTTTGTTCTCTACATCTGTGTCTCAATTTCTGCCCTGCAAACCAGTTCATCTGTACCATTTTTCTAGGTTCCACATATATGTGTTAATATACGATATTTGTTTTTCTCTTTCTGCCTTACTTCACTCTGTATGACAGTCTCTAGATCCATCCACGTCTTTACAAATGACCCAATTTCGTTCCTTTTTATGGCTGAGTAGTATTCCATTGTATATATGTACCACATCTTCTTTATCCATTTGTCTGTCAATGGGCATTTAGGTTGCTTCCATGACCTGGCTATTGTAAATAGTGCTGCAATGAACATTGGGGTGCATGTGTCTTTTTGAATTATGGTTTTCTCTGGGTATATGCCCAGTCGTGGGATTGCTGGGTCATATGGTAATTCTATTTTTAGTTTTTTAAGGAACCTCCATACTGTTCTCCATAGTGGCCGTATCAATTTACATTCCCACCAACAGTGCAAGAGGGTTCCCTTTTCTCCACACCCTCTCCAGCATTTGTTGTTTGTAGATTTTCTGATGATGGCCATTCTAACTGGTGTGGGGTGATACCTCATTGTAGTTTTGATTTGCATTTCTCTAATAATTAGTGATGTTGAGCAGATTTTCATGTGCTTCTTGGCCATCTGTATGTCTTCTTTGGAGAAATGTCTATTTAGGTCTTCTGCCCATTTTTGGATTGGGTTGTTTGTTTTTTTAATATTGAGCCGCATGAGCTGTTTGTAGATTTTGGAGATTAATCCTTTGTCCATTGATTCATTTGCAAATATTTTCTCCCATTCTGAGGGTTGTCTTTTCGTCTTGTTTATGGTTTCCTTTGCTGTGCAAAAGCTTTCAAGTTTCATTAGGTCCCATTTGTTTATTTTTGTTTTTATTTCCATTACTCTAGGAGGTGGATCAGAAAAGATCTTGCTGTAATTTATGTCAAAGAGTGTTCTTCCTATGTTTTCCTCTAAGAGTTTTATAAGTGTCCGGTCTTACATTTAGGTCTCTAATCCATTTTGAGTTTATTTTTGTGTATGGTGTTAGGGAAAGTTGCAGGATACAAAATTAATGTACAGAAATCTCTTACATTCCTATACACTAATGATGAAAAATCTGAAAGAGAAATTAAGGAAATACTCCCATTTACCAATGCAACACAAAGAATAAAATACCTAGGAATAAACCTACCTAGGGAGACAAAAGATCTGTATGCAGAAAACTATAAGACACTGATGAAAGAAATTAAAGATGATACCAATAAATGGAGAGATATACCATGATATACCATGTTCTTGGATTGGAAGAATCAATATTGTGAAAATGACTATACCACCCAAAGCAATCTACAGAGTCAATGCAATCCCTATCAAATTACCAATGGCATGTTTTACAGAACTAGAACAAAAAATCTTAAAATTTGTATAGCGATACAAAAGACCCCGAATAGCCCAAGTGGTCTTGAGGGATAAAAACGGAGCTGGGGGAATCAGACTCCCTGACTTCAGACTATACTACAAAGCTACAGTAATCAAGACAATATGGTACTGGCACAAAAACAGAAATATAGATCAATGGAACAAGGTAGAAAGCCCAGAGATAAACCCATGCATCTATGGTCAACTAATCTATGAAGTAAGAGGCAAGGATATACAATGGAGAAAAGACAGTCTCTTCAATAAGTGTTACTGGGAAAATTGGACAGCTACATGTAAAAGAATGCAAACATTTTAAAAACAAGGAAAAGTAAAATACGTGCCCCCCCCACCCCCGCCCAGCCAGAAAGAAAGATACAAGGGACACTATTTTCAGAAAGGGTTATTCTGAAAAACAAAAATAAAGATCTCCTTGTTACAGGGCTTGCAGATTAGAAATATACAGAATTTAAGATAAATGGCCTTGAGAACTGAACCAAATTGAATACATTTCAGTGGACTATTCAAGATAGAGAACTACCTCTCAGGTCCTTTGGAAAATAATGGAATTCAAGTGCAGTACTAATCCAATAAGAATTTTCAAGAGTCAATATCAGCTACTTAGCACTGTGATAGTCCCAAAGCCATTTTTTTTAAGCCATTATTATTGACTCCACTTCCACTACTCAGAAGTATTGCTTTTCTATAAAACTATGGCTTTAGGGGCTATTTAGACCTCTTCCCCCTAAGCATCCCTCATAATTTATTCCATCTGGAAGATCTGCATGAAGGATAACTTAAAATCTTTAGTCTCTCTTCTCTCTTGCTGCAGAAGTATAACTCCCATTAGCACTAATGAAAAGCTATCTGTTCATCTCAAGCAGTGTACTGCTCATAAGCATTTTTTTTTAAAATTTATTTATTTTATTTATATATTTTTGGCTGTATTGGGTCTCCGTTGCTGCGCGCGGGCTTTTTCTAGTTGTGGCGAGAGGGGGCTTCTCTTCGTTGCAGTGCGCAGGCTTCTCATTGCGGTGGCTTCTCTCGTTGTGAAGCACGGGCTCTAGGCACACGAGCTTCAGTAGTTGTGGCACGCGGGCTCAGTAGTTGTGGCTCGTGGGCTCTAGAGCGCAGTCTCAGGAGTTGTGGCGCACGGGCTTAGTTGCTCCACGGCATGTGGGATCTTCCCGGACCAGGGCTTGAACCTGTGTCCCCTGCATTGGCAGGCGGATTCTTAACCACTGCGCCACCAGGGAAGCCCTGCTCATAAGCATTTAACAGCCAAAATGTTTCATGTCCTGTGAGAGAAGCAGCATTAAAGAGAACTTGTATATAATTTAGTAAGGTTAAAATGCAAAGTGTGAATTGTTTTCCAGATGACAGTATTCTTTAAAAAGTATGTCATGTTTCTGTCAAAAAAACAACAAGTTTCTCACAGACTCACTGGGGAAAAAAGGAGTCCTAACCAACTTTGAACATACACAAAGAATAAGAAATACTTCTCTTTTAAAAAGGAAGTTTGCAGTTTGAGATTGCTATTCTTACCTTTTTTTTCAAGAGGAGAAAGATATTTGTGCTCTAAGAGTGTAATACTTTATCTATGGAGTATCCCTTGTCTAAGTTCAGAAGCTCACCAAATTTTGTACAGACCCTATATCTCCTTTAGCTATATTATTAGAAGGTTAGAAAAATTTTTTTGTAAATTCGTGACTAAAAGCCTGTCATTTCCCATCTCCATGATACTCAATTGCTGTTCTCTTCTTGCCTTTCTAGCCATTGTGCCGCTGGACTGAATATCCCCAAATCACACTCCAAGCAGCCTGCAGCCGTTTCTTCTGACAGCCTCACCAACCTTGGAGCTTCCTCCTGCAGGTTCTCCTGGCCAGCTGGTGAGCTCATCTGGATCACCAAAACCTCGGGACTGCTGCAAGAGTAAATCTGTTCCAAGTCCCCCGAACCCCTTAGTGAAGCAAAGGGGATATTTAGTGTTTCCTGAAAACACAGAAATAATCCTGAGGAACATAAAGGATTTCATCATAGTTTGGAATCAAATGGCTGTCCAAAAAACTGGGATAGTCTCCAAGTTTTGATGTGGGGAAAAATTTGGTTATCACAACATTATCACTGAGGCTGTACGCGGCACAAAACATTGATATAAAGCAACATCACTGCTGATTAAACACTATTAGCATATTTAGTTGGAATCACAAATGTAAACACAGATTTCCAATGTTTGCATCACGTACAACTGCAATACTCATCTTTGTGTAGGGGTGAGAAAATAGAGACTCAGAGACAGAAGAAAAGCTAGTGTGCACACTCAAAGAATGTATAAATGAATACTTAAAGTGGCTTAGGAGGTCTTATTTATTTTTAAAAGAAACTGGTTAAGCTTTCTTTTATTTTTTCTTTACAGCTTGTAGCTATTATGTACTTGTGATCTTGCCAAGTGGAATGTGGCTGGGAGCATATGTTTAATAAAAGTGTGTGCAGGCATGCACACACACACACACACACAACATTAAAGCAATGCTGTGGTCTCCTCTTAAACTGACAGATGCAAGGCACTTTGGGAACTGAGGCACTCCTCTATTTGAACTCTCCCCATTATGTTCAGGCACTTGGAGTTTGCGTACATTAGAGCAAAGGGAAATAAGTAAGTCTTATGCACATCAAGAACAGTAAGAGCTGACAGGCAGTCTAGAGCAGTTACTTTTGTTTGCCCAGATTTCTTTTAGTGTTTTTCCCCCCAGGTTTGATTTCATACATTTGCAAGGTGCCAGAAATTCTGTGTTGTGTTTCCTCTGCACTGACCTCTACCAGGCTCACCATCCATTTATAGCCCACCTCTACAGCCATCCAGACTTTAGCATAGGTATTTTGCAACTCTAGTTCCACCTCACTTTCCCTCCCCCAAATTCCTAATTTGTTGTGGCAAGCCACCTCAAATTCTTCACGGAAAAATGTTGTCTAGAAATAATAATTTTAAAATGTGCATGCATATTCATGGAGAAACATATTAAGATCATATTAAAGTCATGTTTATATTGGGCTGAAGTAGCACTTTATCCTATGCTCTGAAGGCATCAAGGATGGAACACCTGAAAAAGCCTGAGATTCAAAAACCTGAATTCATATCCAAATTTTGTTTCTACCAAATGATATAATAACTGTGTAATTTTCTCATAGTCACTTAACCTTTGTAAGCTTCAATTTGTTAATTTGTAAGATGGAATAGTTGCTATACATAAGTGGTTTTCAATTTTTTTAGTAATAAAACGCTTTATTTCATGTGAAAGCCTACCCAGAACCAATATTCAAAAGAACCAAAATCATAGCAGCTCAAGTTGAAGCTGGATGGACTGTGGTGTTCCTTCTTTACAAACTTCCCTTTCAGCTCCCACTTCACCTTTATGGTTACCACCACATCTTCTAGCACCTCTTCTGTGAAACCTTGAGTGTTCTGAGGAATACTATTGAAAACCTGAAATACCTCATCCCCATGGACCCACTCAAATTGAAATTAGTTTATCCTATATATACTGAGAACAAGAATAGTAGTCAAAACATTTAACATATATAGTATGGGCACCAACCAGTCAAAATGGACTCCAGCTGAAAAAAACCAGTAACCTATACCTCCATCTACCAGGTGAAGGTCAATCCTTAGTATTCATGCTAAGCATATTTAAACAATAATGAATAACGGTAACTCATTTATAGGATGAAAATCTGGCAATACCTATTCAGCAGGGCTGTTGGGAAAATACAGTGAAATAATAACTGTGAAAGTGCACTGCAAGCTGTAAAATGTTACACAGACGAAGGAAGAGCATACAACCTCTTAATTCAGTGCTCCTTAAACTCATACACTTCCCAAAAAAACACATCAACTTTCAGATACAACCTAGTCTAATCTTTATTTTTTTAAAAATCTTCCTTAAATATAAACTCTAGAGACACAGATGACTGAAAGTTTTATCTAATTTGCTGTGATACATACAACGCTTAAATTCTCCATCTGAAACACCTAAATTCAGGTAGTTCCTGCCATTCAAATCTTCCTTAAAGGACTTTTGAAGATTGCTAATGGTCTGTTTCTGGATTTGGGTGCTGTTGTGTTCAGTTTGCATAAGTTTATTGAGTTGTATTTTTAGGTATACTTTTCTCTATGTATTTATACTTCAATAAAGTTTTTAAAAATCTTCCCCAAGAACAGCAGACAGGCAATTTCTTTAGTGTTAAATATGTGTATTAGTTTTCTATTAATGTGTAACAAAATTACCACAAATTTAGCAGCTTAAAATAACACATATTTATTATCTCACAGTTTTCACATGTCAGGAGTCCAGTGTGGCTTAGCTGGGTCTTTTAATCAGGGTCCCACGAGTTTGCAATCAAGGCATCAGTTGGGCTGCATTCACATCCGCAGGCTTGACTGAGGAAGAATCTACTTCCAAGCTCTTTCAGGTTGTTGGCAGAATTCATTTTCTTATACTTGTAGAACTAAAGACCCATTTCTTACTGGCTATTGACTGGAGGTCCCCTTTTAGTTCTAGAGGCCACTCACAGTTTCCTGCTATGTGACTCTCTTCATAGGCAGTTCACAACATGGCAGTTGTTCTTCAAGGCCAGCAGGCTCTGTTAAGAGGGACTGATATATAATGAAATATAATCATGAAAAGTACCTACTCCATCACTTTTTCCATATTCTGTTGGTTAGGAGCAAGTCACAGGTTTCAACAACACCCACAAAGGGGGAATTCTATTTCCCTTCTCTCAGCCTCGGTTTTCTCAAATGTAAGAATGGAGCAAATAATAATAATAATACCATTATATTATTGAGAGGAATAAATGAGATATTATGTGGAAAGCTTAATAAGGAATTGAACACCTAATAAGCTTTCAGTAAGTTAGCCACTGTTTAACTGCTTATTATGTAGAGTCCTAAGTCTATTCAAACTTGGCTTTAGTGTAATGCATCTCATTAAAAGAAATTGAAGGTAGGTGGGAATCTACAATAAGACTTCATTTTTTTTTTTTTTTTTTTAAATTTATTTATTTATTTATTTATGGCTGTGTTGGGTCTTTGTTTCTGTGCGAGGGCTTTCTCTAGCTGCGGCAAGCTGGGGCCACTCTTCATCGCGGTGCGCGGGCCTCTCATTATCGTGGCCTCTCTTGTTGCGGAGCGCAGGCTCCAGACGCGCAGGCTCAGTAGTTGTGGCTCACGGGCATAGCCGCTCCGCGGCATGTGGGATCTTCCCGGACCGGGGCATGAACCCGTGTGCCCTGCATTGGCAGGCGGATTCTCAACCACTGCGCCACCAGGGAAGCCCAAGACTTCATTTTTTTTTTTTAAACATTGGCTTTTAATTAATTAATTAATTAATTTATTTATTTTTGGCTGTGTTGGGTCTTTGTTTCTGTGTGAGGGCTTTCTCTAGTTGCAGCGAGCGGGGGCCACTCCTCATCGCGGTGCACCGGCCTCTCACTATCACGGCCTCTCTTGTTGCGGAGCACGGGCTCCAGACGCGCAGGCTCAGCAGTTGTGGCTCACGGGCCTAGCTGCTCCGCGGCATGTGGGATCTTCCCAGACCAGGGCTCGAACCTGTGTGCCCTGCATTGGCAGGCAGATTCTCAACCACTGCACCACCAGGGAAGCCCAAGACTTCATTTTTAAACTTTTTTTTTCTTTTATTTTTGGCTGTGTTGGGTCTTCATTGCTGCGCGTGGGCTTCCTCTAGTTGTGGTGAGCGGGGGCTACTCTTCATTGCAGTGCGTGGGCTTCTCATTGTGGTGGCTTCTCTTGTTGCAGAGCATGGGCTCTAGGCATGTGGGTTTCAGTAGCTGTGGCACGTGGGCTCAGTAGTTGTGGCTCGCAGGTTCTGGAGCGCAGGCTCAGTAGTCGTGGCGCACGGGCTTAGCTGCTCCGTGGCATGTGGGAGCTTCCCGGACCAGGGCTCGAACCGTGTCCCCTGCATTGGCAGGTGGATTCCTAACTACTGCACCACCAGGGAAACACTAAACTTTTTAATATTTGTGGGAAAAAAATATTTTAAATGTGATGGGAAACTTATTAAACCTGAAATATTTTATCCAATCTAGGAGCAGCTGAAGATTTACACAAGCTTGTTAGTTATCTATTACCACATAATAAATTACCCTCAAATTTAGTAACTTAAAACAACATTTATTGTCACACACAGTTTCTGACAGTCAGGGATCAAAGAGTGGCATAGCTAGTAGCTTCTGACTCAGGGTCTCTCTTGAGGTTGCAGTCAAGATGTCAGCTGGGGTTTAATCATCTGAAGGGCCTGAAGAATCCACTTCCAAGCTCATTCACATGGATGCTGTCAGGAGACTTCAGTTCTTCACTATGTGGGCCTCTTCTTCCAGGGTTGCTCAAACAACATGGCATCTGGCTTACCCCAGAGTGAGTGATGAGAGAGAAGAGAGAGACCCAGGATGGAAGCTGCAGTCTTTTCATAACTAATTTCAGAAGTGATATACTTTTGCTGCATTCTATTTGTTAGAAGCAAGTCACTAAGTCTAGTCCACATTCAAGCAGTAGGAAATTAGGCTTTTCTTCTTTAAGTGAAGAGTACCAAAAAATTTGTAAATATACCTTTAAAATGACCACAAGTATTACTGTTGTCTTGAGATTTTTTGGTGTTTGTTTGTGATTTTCTTGGTCATGGATGAACGAAATTTGGCACCCAAAATTGAGTCATTTCCTGGGAAAGCTGAAAGAAAAGATTAGCTGAGACCACTAAGTATTTTAGCTTTTGGCATCTTCTCCAGTTCCTACAACTCAAGCACAGATATATATGCGCATATATATATATATATATATATATATATATATATATATATATATATATATGATTTCTTATAAGGAATTGGCTCACATGATTATAAAACCTGAGAAGTCCAGACCCAGAAGAGCCAGATTTTTTTCTACTGAGGCCTTCAATAGATTGGATGAAGCCCACACATATGGGGGAGAGTAATCTGATTTACTCAGTATACAGATTCAACTATTACTTTCATTCAGAGAAACCCACATAGACAAACCCAGAAATAATGTTTAACCAAATATCTGGGCATCCTGTGGCCCAGTCAAGTACTGACTTGCTCCTAACCAAATGAATACTGCAAAGGTGATGGGATATATGTGATTGTGTTATATAAGATTATAACATTTCTCTTTCTAGATTTTCTTCCTTGTTGGCTTTAAAGAAGAAGGCAGCCATGTTGAGAAGGCCCACTGGGCAATTATCTGAGAGTGGCCTCCAGCTGACAGAAAGTAAGGAACTGAGGTCTTCATTCCAACTACCTAAAAGGAACTGAACGCTGCCAATAATCATGTGCACTTAGAATCAGATCCTTCCACAGTGGCGCCTCAGATGAGACAGCAGTACCAGGCGAAACTTTGACCACAGTGTTGTAAGACCCTAAAGCAGAGGACTCAACTCTGCCATTCCTAGATTCCTTACCCCAAAACACTGTGAGATAATAAAAATGTGTTGTTTTAAACCTCTAAGTTTGTGAAAATACAGTTACACAGCAATAGAGAACTAATATAGTCCCCTTTTAGGCCATTCTTCCTCCTAAAATGAAGGGTAGAACATTAGCATCCGGACATATGATTAATCCAGTTCTGCACTGCTGGATGATGTGTTTTGGTTGTGTGTAGAGCTTCTGATGTAGTCATTCCAACATTAAAAAGCATCAGATTTTCTTATTTTTTGTGGAAAATTCATTAATTGCTTCATTTCACAGAACAGTGACCTCTCCACAGCATTCAAGACCCTGAAAACCATACAACTGAGCACTGAAAAACATATACTAACTGAAGAATAGTAATCATAATTTGTAGTCCATGCATAATACAGGAACCAAGAGAAAACATCTCATTCCAAACCAAAGAGCCTGTAAAACCAGATATGGGAATATAAGCCAAATTACCTAATTTCATCATGTCTTTGTTCCCTGGGTATTTTTAGTAATATAAAAGATCCTGGAGAGGTCTACAGGGATGTAAATACAATATTCTTCTCCTAAGACGGTATACATTCTACCTCCAGATGCCAATATCCTAAAATTTAGTACTATCACCTGTCTAATTTCAGAAACCTCTCCTTAAGTTCCACAACCTCAGTGACATTGTCTAGCTCTCATGCCACACATTGAACCACTGCATGTAGGATTATCAACATTTGTGTCGGCTTTTGTAAAGTATAAACTGAAGAAGTTTGGGGGCAGAGGAAAGATGTCCAAAATTCTCTTTCAATGTTTGAATGCAAATTGGGACCCAATTTTTCTAATTTTTGAGTTTAATTATCTAAATAACCCTTTTTTTTCTGAGAAGAGAAATTGATGGGCTAAAATGGACCTTGGGTAATATCTGAAGTCAGTCATCAGACTACCAAGATAAGACATCTCTACAAAATTTGTGGGGATAGTCAATAATCTTTTGTGACACAAATCCAATCCCAGTCATTAAGAAACAACCACTGGAACCTAGAAAAATGGTACAGATGAACCGGGTTGCAGGGCAGAAGTTGAGACACAGATGTAGAGAACAAATGTATGGACACCAAGGGGGGAAAACTGCAGTGGGGTGGGGATGGTGGTGTGCTGAATTGGGTGATTGGGATTGACATGTATAAAGTGATGTGTATAAAATTGATGACTGATTAAAAAAAGAAATTGAAGGGCTTCCCATCAAAACAATTAAGATTCTAGCCTGTGGTCTGAAATAAATATTGATTTTTGAAGTAGAAAAAAAAAAAAAAAAAAGAAACAACCACTGATCTATTTTTGGCCACAATGCCTCATGTGGTTGTCATATAGTATGGCAATGTTTTAGTACCACTCATCAAGAATGGCCCTGTGCCAGGTGATAAAATTTGTCATACAGAGACCATCAGGTAAATCTAAAGCAAAAAGTGCTTAGGGCTGTCCTAACTGGCATACCTTTCTTATAAGGTCTGAAAAGGTGAGACAGCCTCTGAATACTTACCATCTGACCTCCAGCTCTTTTCCAAGCTCTAATTCTATGAAAGTTCTATAGCAAAGTCTAGCTCCTATGGAAGGTCCCCAGGTATAATTTCTTTGGGGAGAGAAACCTATAATTTTAGGTATGATGGAATTTAGGGTTTTAGATTTCTGGCTGTTTGGCCTGTTGTGATTTTTTGCCATATGAAAAGTTGCTTAGTGGGTTGAATTTTCTTACTCAAGAAACTAACTGGAACTTGTACCATGCATGCAAAGGAAAGTGGATACAAAGCTTCTAGGGATTATGCACTCTGAGCATCAAACAGTTCTTCAGACTAAAGTAAAATCTTGTGGTTTTAATAGTTATTTTTACCATCACATGCTTTCTGTAGGCCAAGTTCATAGTTTCTTTAAGTTATACAATTCCCCAAAAATCTTAATAGGCTTCTGATCTATTTGCTTCCAATCCATTCCTAGTCATGAATCCAAGCCTTCCATAACTTGTTGCTTCTCAAGACTATTCCTCTTTCTCTTCCAACTTAATGGAATTTGCGTTGAGGTCTTCTGAAACAATAGCTTGAAAGGGAGGTAATATCCTTAATGTGGTATCTGCTGCCCAGATGAGTCATTTGTTTAACTGTAAACTTGTAATGGGTTTTTGCCATTCAAGGCTTTTTGTGACTTTATTTCCTAAAGTTTGGTGTCTAGAAGTAGTTGGCTCTTCCATCTCTGTAAGGTGACAAATTTCTGAACTTTCTCTAATCTCTTTAATTCTACTTGCACAGAACTCATTTATTTCTTTTAAAACACCTTGCTAAGTGCATCAGTAAGCAATCAATGCATACTAATACTCTTGCTCTTCCCATTTTCACTAAAGTTATGGGGATTCAGTAAGAACTTGGTCTGTCTGCCTTCCATGTTATCACAAACAAGAGTTTTATAAAACCTTATTCCCATTTTTAACAGCCTCTCATGTATGTTTTCTCACCATTCACTATTTAACCTCTAACTCAGTGTCACTATTTTAAGTTTTTGTTATGGCATAACTCCATTTCAATTCTGTATTAGTTAACATAATACTAAAAGCTATAGCAAATTTCATTGTTTTTACATGATAGGTGTCTGGGGGTTTTCTTGCTCATATGACAGCAGTTAGTGTTGCTGGTGAACTTAAGGTTCTTTCTTTGTCGGAAAAGAATTCGGAGACGAAGTGATAGGTTAAGAATCAGATTTATTTAGAGAGAAACACACTCCACAGACAGAGTGCAGGCCATCTGCGAAAGCAAGAGGCAAGAGGCAAGAGGCCTTGAAATATGGTGTGGTTAATTTTTATGGGCTGGGTAATTTCATAGGCTAATGAGTGGGAGGATTGTTCCAATTCTTTTGGGCAAGGGGTGGGGATTTCCAGGAATTGGGCCACCACCCACTTTTTGACCTTTTATGGTTGGCCTCAGAACTGTCATGGCAGTGGTGGGTGTGTCATTTAGCATGCTAATGTATTACAATGAGCATATGAGGCACAAGGTCCACTGGAAGTTGAATCTTCCACCATCCTGGACCTACTTGGTTCTAACCAGTCTTTGTCATGTACTATGGCTATAACATTCTTTTAAAGGTTGTGTCCTGCCCCCTTCCCTCCCGTTTCATTAGTACATAAACAAGTGGAGGGGACAGTCTTGTTCTGTGGTAGGCAGAATAAGGCCTTCCAAACATGTCCACATGCTGATCCCCAAAACCTATAAATATGTTACCTTACATGGTAAAAGGGACTTTGCAGATGATATTAATTTAAGGATCTTGAAACGGAGATTATCATGAATATCCAGGTGGGCCCAATGTAATCACAAGGGTCTTTATAAGAGGGAGGCAGGAGGGTCAGAGTGAGAGAAGGAAATGTGACTATAGAAACAGAGGTCAGAATGATGAGAGCAAGGAGCTATAAGCCAAGGAATTCAAGTCACCTCTGGAAGCTGGAAAAGGCAAGGAATAGATTCTTCCCTAGAGCCTCCAAAAGGAGCACAGCCCTGCTGACCCATTTTAGATTTCTGACCTTCAGAACAGTAAGATAATAAATCTGTGTTGTCTTAAGCCACTAAGTTTGTGGTAATTTGTTTTAGCAGCAATAGGAAACTAATAAATACATCTACAGAGTCAGCTAGGCATCCAAACTGAAAATCTACTGTCTTTAAAATGTAATCTCAAAGTTTTGCCTCGAGTTTATCTCTATCACAAGCAGCTGAAAAAAGAAAGAGTATAAAGTATTTCCCAAGAAAAGATGTATGGACTAGGCACCTAGAGACACCTAGATGTATTAGGGGATGGACTATATAGGCTCTGGCTGGGAAGCTGCTTCCAATAACTCCATACGTAATGGATGTGGAAGCATGAATGCTGGTGGCAAGCTAGCCATCGTGCCACAACCCCAGACTGAGAACAGGGCAGCTAGGTGAATCTGTATGTACTAGATGGTAAGCTCCCACACTCCCTTCCCTCAACTGATTATCAGAACCTGGCAGCAGGCTTAATCATCCCCAAATACGCAGAGATTAGAGGAGTCTCTTCTGGAGGAACTGAGCAGCCCAAGAGAAAAAACACACAAATATGGATATTTAATATTCAGGGATTCCCACACACATACCACATCTGACCACTCTGTACATCATTTGACAAGTCTCTCCCTCACCCCTCCCACCCAGCTGCACAAAAAGATTTCAATCACCTTTCTAGTGTCATAAATACAAAAAAAGAGTCAAGGATCACCAGACACTTTAGAAAAGCCTCCAATAGGAAAGACAAAGACCAAGAAAAACAAACAGAAAGGGGAAATTTGAAGAAACAATGGCAATGCATTGGTTGGTGGCAAAAAGAAAACTTAAAATTTAAATTAATATCTTCTGAGAAATAAGAATATATATTGAATTCATGAAACCAGAAGGAAAAATACATTTAAAAAAATGAAAGAAAAGAACTCTTAGAAACTAAAAATGGGACAGCAAAATTTAATTTTAGACTGAAAGATTAAGTTATGACTATATTATAATAAACAAAACAAAATATCAGAATTGAAAAACTGGAGAGAAAAAATGAGAGCCCTATAGGTTTGTGGTAAAAGTAGCTACATTCATCAAATATTCCACTATATTTCCCAGCACACTTGGGACTAGGCAGGGTTGTGTGACTAGTCATGTCCATTGAAGTGTGAGCAGAAGACATGTGTTACCTCCAGGCTGAAATAGAGAAAATTCTCCACTCTCTTATCAGTTTGATAAAAAGCTTTGCAGCAAATGGTGGTGCCTCCATCAGTTGGGTACCTGTGTGACCATGTGGAGCAGAAGGAATCTCACCCAATTCACTTTGAACATGAGTATGAGACAAACAGTTTTTGGGTTAAGCACTAAAACTTCACAATAGAAATTTATAACAGCAAAACCTGGCCCATACAAGAATCAATCCAGGAGGTTCAACATGTGACTAACAGGAATTTCAGAACAAGAACACTAAAAAAACTGTTGTTTTTTAAATATAAATTTATGCTTCTACTTCTACTTTATAAACAATATACAATCATTAATTTGATAAAAATTTGAAGATATTTAATAAGGTAATTTTAGTATTCAGATTGGAAAAAAAGTTAAAGATTGATACTAGCAATATTTGCAAGATAATAGGAAAATGGGCAGGCTCATGCATTACTGATGGGCTCAAAAACCAGTAGGACTTTTTAGGAAAGTAATATGGTACTGTCAATTAAACTTTAAATTTACACACCAGTTATTCCAACTCTAAGTGTCTTCAGAAATACACTAATATATCTACCAGAGTATTCTTAGAAAAATACCAGGGACTTCCATGGTAGTGTAGTGGTTAGGAATCTGCCTGCCAATGCAGGGGACATGGGTTCAAGCCCTGGTCCGGGAAGATCCCACATACCGTGGAGCAACTAAGCCTGTGTGCCACAACTACTGAGCCTGCACTCTAGAGCCCGTGAGCCACAACTACTGAAGCCCGCGTGCCACAACTACTGAAGCCCATGCGCCTAGAGCCCATGCTCCGCAACAAGAGAAACCACCACAATGAAAGCCTGTGTACCACAACGAAGAGTAGCCCCCTCTCACCACAACTAGAGAAAGCCCACGCACAGCAACGAAGACCCAATGCAGCCAAAAATAAATAAATTAATTAATTAAAAAAAATAATACCATAAATTAGAAATTACCCAAATATCAGTAGGGAAACAGTTGTATATAAAGTACATCCATACTCATCAATGCATGGAATAGTATGAAGTGCATGGAGTTTTTTTGAAGAAGTAGATGTATGTGTATGGATATGAAAAAATGTCCATGGGACTTCCCTGGTGGTGCAGTGGTTAGGAATCTGCCTGCCAATGCAGGGGAGACGGGTTCGAGCCATGGTCCAGGAAGATCCCACATGCCACGGAGCAACTAAGCCTGTGCGCCACAACTACTGAAGCCTGCGCGTCTAGGACCCATGCTCAGCAACAAGAGAAGCCACCGCAATGAGAAGCCCACGCACCGCAACGAAGAGTAGCCCCGCTCACTGCAACTAGAGAAAGCCCGCACGCAGCAACAAAGACCCAACGCAGCCAAAAATAAATAAATAAATAAATTTAAAAAGAAAAAATGTCCATGATAAATTGTTGAGCACACAGAACAAGACACAGAACAATATATATAGTATGATTTTCCATTTATGTAACTAAAAAAGGGAAAGAGAATCTGTATATGCGAGTGTGTGTGTGTGTGTGTGTGTGTGTGTGTGTGTGTGCTTTGAGAGGGATAAAAAGATAAGATGTTATAATGTTTACCATCTTCTTCCCTCTCCATCACCATCATAAAGAAGAGAGATGAAGCTGACTTGTTCAGTCAGCTTCAAGACCCTACTTTGTTTTGCAGAATCTAGGTATGAGGGAAGAGAAAAACTGATTAATAGAAAACTACACCAGAGAGAGGGTTGGTCTGGACTGAATTGGGTGGAGAATTTAGAAAGCTTGGAGTGAGAAAGGAGTGAATCTTTAAAGCATTGCTATGGGTGTGAACAATACTGACAATAAGAACTTGGGGAAAGAAGTTTTTGAAAGAAATTCTGTGATGTATGGGAATGTTCTCCTCTTTGGATATTTTTATGCAAGACTGGAATATGATTCACATTACTCTGAATTATTTTCTTGGACTCTAGATTGATTTTTTTTTCATGTAATCAGATCTTTGGGTATACAAGGATTACAATTGTATTATAGACAGATCAGAAGATAACATATAAAGATAATACGGAGATAATCTACAAAGATGAAAACATATTTATGTTTCATGTTTAGGAAAATTTATTGAGGAACAGACATCAAACTGCTAATGGCAGAAATCTCTACAATGTCAAACTAGGTGAGGGAAGGCAGAACATACGGTCAGGAGGAGTTTTTTTATACATGCATATATGCATTGTTTGTAATATGATTTTTAACTGAAACAAATGAAGAAAATAACAAATGCAAGCTATTACTTCTTAGAAAATGTGACATCTTCTTATTTATGACTGTTAATTAAAAACTATATCCTATAAGTAATTGTTTTTTCTTCATTTCAAATACCTCTCCTAGTCAACAGACTATGTTTATGTGCATATACAGGTCACAGAGGTCCTTCAACTAAAACATTAAAATAATTGAGGCAAAGATGTTTTTAAAGCTTAAAATAAGCATGTAATTATTCAATTCGCCTACTCAATTTTCAAGTATAGACACATAGCGAAAGCTCAGTTTTCACTAAGAATTTTCTTTCTGGAAAGCTCTTTCTGGACATGTTTAGTCTTCTACTCTCTAAACATGAATATTCAAAGAAAACATTTTTATATTGTGTTGTCAGATCTTTTCATGTACGGGCTAGAGGAAAATGACATCTTAAACGATGTTAGACAAAGTAACACTCCGTACATACTTAATAAGTAACATTTTTAAGGTAATACGATTTTAAATCCGACAATAATGACTCTAAAAATAAGGGACTGCTCTCCAAATAGTTAGACAGAGGAGGTGTGTGAAGTTTAGATATGAGATATGAACTCTAGCGCCATCTAGCAAACATGATGGGTAATGTCACTGACATTCTCTGTAACAGATCTAACAAAGCAAGGTTGTGTTCTTGAGTTCTACACTGTCAACCCTGGAAATCCCACTTAAGCATTCTTTAGTCTTTCTAGAGTTCTGAACATGGTTTATAGCCCTTTAAAAGGCAAGGGGAAAAGACACTTCAATTCCATCAGGCCTAGTACAGAAAGGTGTCTTAGAAAAGAATAAACACCACTTAACTATAAATTTGATACTATATAAACGCTTTCACCCTCACAAGAACATTGATATCATTTTATTTCTTAATAAAAGCATAATGTTGCTAAATTTACTAATTTGTAATCTGGGCTATTTTCAGTCATTAAAGTAAACAAGAAAAAAAAACACATTCTCAGACTCCCACCCAACACACACACACACTTACTTTAATTTACTGATATTTTAATACATACTCATATGTAATACTTGTCAATCTATCCAAACCTCAGCTACACAATGATTTTCAAGCAAAAGTATATATTTAAGCTCACATTTGTGAACAAAATGAGTTAAACACAAAAGCCTCTTGGCCTTCCAAGACCTTGAGGTCTAAATAATATGAAAACATAGTACCTGATACTTTGCTGCTAAAATTCCTCAAGTAAGGGGCTATAAACATATGTTTTAATGATGAAATCCCAAATGTCATAATCCCAGATGGATTTCAGCAATAATGTAAAAAGTGCCATTTTATAACAGAGAAGACATGAATGAATGACTAGAAGAATTAATAAATAAAACTTCTATTATCACCATGTTATCAACCACAGAAAACATTTCAAAAACAATTTATTACTTTCTACTTATGAAGAACTTCTTCAAGAAACTCCTTATGTTTGCAGCCTTCAAAATGCTTATATGATGTTGCTTTTACTGCTCCCTAGCAGCAAGAAAAATATGGGTAATAATATGACTCTATTTGGCTAAAACACATAGCCTTTTATATCTTCAGATAAAGAGAAATGTAGAAGATGTTGCTTAATTATGAATGTCCAACACAATTAGATTGACTTGCATCAGTCAGGGTCCTAGCAGGACCTATATCACAAAGATTATACAGGAGTTTATGGGGAATGTTTAATATAAATGTTTATTAAATTCAACAAGGGATTGGCTAGTGAAAAGCGAAGAAAACACCAAGGAATACAGAAATTACAGATAAAGGAGCAGCCACTACCCTTAGGGCTGAGCTATTGCCCCACATAAGAGTCTCCCCCAACAAGGGCTAATCCACTCCCTCACTGGAGAGGGAGCAGCTGTGGCTCATCGGTTGGTAGAGAAGTTGCTGAGGTCCTGTGCCAGCAGAGCTTGCCAGAAAGTTGCCCTCTGGTGTCCTGGAGGAAAGCCATCCACAAGGTTGTCCTTCGGTAGTGGCTCTGCTGCAAAGCCACCTGAAGGGGTGCCAGGAGAAGCTGCACTGATGCTACAGGAATCTGATGCTAAAGAACTTGCACAGGCGGCCAAAGCCAGACCCTGGAGAAGCCATGTGTGCTACAGGAGTCCGGAGAGAGGTGCACACTGGGCCCAATATAAGGAAGTCCTTCCTCCAGTGTCCCTGCAGCGCCCTTCACTGGCAAATCGTAACAACTTGTCAGCTGGCAAACAGAGCCCAGCTCCACTCTCACAGAACAGGCATCGCAGTGTGAATTTGGAGCTAAGAGGCAATAAATTCATATCTGGTGCACAATTCTTTAATTGTACCCATTGTCACACATCACATCATGCTTTAGGAATTGCTTATTCCCAGCTCACTGGTTTTCTCAAGCTTAATTTCCACAAGAGGTTTCTTACTGGTTTAGCTTTCTTTAATCTCCACTTTTAAATCAATAGAGCACTAACAGATTGATTTCCCTAAACCATCATTTCACTTTGTCTTTATGCTGCTCAAAAGCCTTCAAAGGACTCATATTGCCTAGAGTAGTGATCTTAAACTTCTTAAATATGAAAACCCCTTTACAATATCAACAATTTTGTACAGGTCACCACATGATAGTAGTCTTACTATTAGAACACTTTAATTTAAAAAATAGATGATACATGCTGCAATAAATTTAGACATATACAATTAATCTGTATTTTGCTAAGTCACATCACCTACAGTCAAGTACAAACCGTAGCTCATATCATGGGACAGACATATCTGTTCCGTGTCCAGGCTATGCATGGTACGCATATGGATCAGAGAGCCCCTGACAATAATAACTCCAGGGTCCCAGAGGCCTCAGGCCCACAAGTTGGGACCCACTAACCTAAAATCAATTCCCATCCCTTCAACCCACCATTGAGCTGTCCATAATCTGACCCAACCTATCTTTATAACTTTATCTGTCACTGACTTTCCACATGACTTCAGTCAATTTGCTATAATCCCTGCACCCTGAACACATTTTGGAATATCCTAAGCCCTGATTCCACCTGGAATACACACCTTCCTTCTTCCTTCTTATCCACATCTCACTTCTCTTCAAGACCCACATTATATCCCTCTTTCAGTTGCTTTTCTTGGCTACTGCAGAAGACGTGTCTGCTGATTCTCAGACACATCACTGCCCTCTAAGCCCTCTCCTGCACGGAAGGGGATAAATTCAGGAAATTACACTTCCAGGCTCTTTTCAGCAGAGCTCATTGGATGCTACCAATAAGGGGCTGAGCCAGAAGGCAGGATGAACAGGTCATTACTCCCCTGAATCATTTGCAGGTAGGTGAGGTGGCACTCTCAGATGGCGAATGTGAGGTTTGGCTGGGGACACTCCCTTCTCTATGTCCTTTTTGCGCTCTGTACCTGACTCTACCACATCACTTATCACACTGTATTTTGATTATGAGTTTATCTGATTACTTCCCCCAGCAGAACAAGCGCTCCACAAGGATAAACATGATCTCCTGAGAATCAGCCACTCCAATGTTGCAGACAGCTGAGCTCATCAGTGGCAGCTTCCCTGTGATCCCTGCACTTCCGGGTCTCCTAAAAGCCAGCACTCCCAGCCCTTTCAACACTTGTGTAAGTCTCTCAGGCCCTGCATTTAACCCCTTTCTATTCAAAATACCTATAGCAGCTTTCACTCCTCTAAATTGCTATAAGGCCTTAACATAGTCGTTTACTGCTTATACAGTTAGTTATCTTTTCATATGTATTCAGATTGTCTTCACAACTAAGCTACTGAAAGAAAGGGCTGAGTTTTATATTTCTTTATGTACAATGTAACATCTTCCCTTCAAAGCAGTTTTTCAATAAATAATTACTGATTTGACTCATTTAATTAAATATAGGGATAAACAAGACTGAGCTGATAGCCTATCAGACTTACATCTTAGAAAAAATGGACAGACTTTCAAACTGTCAAGTCAATACTTAAAAGTTTCAGTGGTTTAGGACTTTTCAATGGTTCTTACCTTTCTACCTTTCAGTAAACTAATTTACCTATTTTGAATTAAGTTTCTGACTTCCAATCTAAATATCTGTAATTATTTTTGGATGAACAACTTTGGGGGAGTCAGGCTATCACAGCACTTCCTGCATTACATTTTGGTCCTAAGCATTTCATATTTCTCTACATGTTAAATCTCCTTACTTCTATCAGATCTTACCTAACTACCCTTAAAGTCTACCTTTTCTCCACTTCTTTTTCCTTCTACCACCAGGTATAAAAATAATATAAAGAAATATCTTTCTTCAAATGTGAAGTATAAAGCTTTTATCCTTGATCTGCAAATATATCTTTTGCTGTTTCTGTAAATCTAACTGTAATAAGTTGAATAGTGTTCCTCAAAATTCATGTCCACCCAGAATCTAAAATGTGAACTTATTTTGAAATAAGGTCTTTGCAGACATAAAATCAGTTAATGACCTTAAGATGAAATCATCCTGGGTTTAGAGTGAGCCCTACATCCAATGACTAGTGTCTTTATAACAAGAGGAGAGAATCAGAGAGACACAGGGGAAAAGGCCACGAAAAGACCAAGGCAGAGATTAGAGTGATGCTCCTACAAACCAAGAAACAACCAGGGCCACCAGAAACTGGAAGAGGCAAGGAAGGATTCTCCCCTAGAATCTTCCGAGCATGCCTCAGAAGCATGGCTCTGCTGATACCTTGTTTTAAGCCACACAGCTTGTGGTACTTTGTATGGCAGCCCTAGAAAACTAATACACTAGTATTGCTGGTATTTTTCATTAAAGTCAAAACAACTTTATAGGCATAAATGAATGTATTAAATTGTGAGTAAGTTGACATCACTGTACATGCTGCTAAGCACAAAGTATTCCTAATACATACCTTCTACTCTTTTAGGACCACCTTCAGAGACGTAAACAAAGCATTTCCTGGTGAAAGGACTTCCTGGCTAAATAGTTTATTAGGAGAATCAATTTGACATTTGACATTTAAAAGTTGGTTTCAAAGAGAATTACATTGGTAAAATTAAACTATTTTCTACTTTCTAAAGATAATACTTTAGTAATTATTAAAAAAACTTTAAAATTCAGTGAAGACATAATGCTCTTTTCCCTCTGGGGACAGAGCAGCTGAAAAAACATTGCACAGCCTACAAGCATACATGCTTCTCCTCCTGAACACATCAGACCTTCTGAGGTTTGTATTCTAAGGGATGCTGTAGAATACAAATTCCCAGGCAGAGCTAGACACCCGCTTCTCAGGGCCCTCTCTGCACTCCGTAGGCAGCTCTATTGTTATCACATTATTTTGTTATCATTGGTTTACCTGATTGTTCCTCCCAACAGACTGAGAACTCTGCAAGGGAAGGACTGTGTATAACTCATCCTCATATTCCCGGGCCCTGGTACCATGTCTGGCAGCACTTGGTGCTTGATAAATACTGAACTAATTAAACTGCTGACCTTACTCTGTTCATAAAGGAGTAGACAAATTTAAAACACACTGCCAAACTGCAGCCCTGAAATTGAGCATTTATTCTTAAATCAGATGCAGCAGACATATTTTTATTTACAAAATATATTTTATATACTGCCCCTTTCTCAAAAGAAAGCGACAAGACTCAGCAATTAATTATCCAAACCTAGTGAGGGAAACATTCACAAGTGACTACAGCCTGATATTTATCAGAAAGATATAACAGCCTGGGTGGTAGCAAGGTCAAGACATTTTCCCTCTTCAGGCGCCATCCTCCCATAAAGCAGGTTTTAAGAACAATGGGAATGTGTAGCTGAAGGACAATGAGTTTTGCCTAGAAGTCAAACAAAGCCAGAGGTTCAATCTTCCAAATTCTTTGGCCTGGGGTTTTAACCAGATTCCACACCTCCTACATTTAAAATTGATAACAAATGTGTAAATATTCTAAGGTGGGTCTAAAGTTTTCTTAATCCTCAAAATTGCTAGGTCAAGAGAACACACGCTATAGCTAGTATACCTGTCTCTGAGATCACGCCAGCAGTCTAATTCTAGGCCACTGCTAATGGCTTTACAGAGCAACCTCAAAAACTGTTCCAGGAAAAAAATTCATGAGAAGTGAAGAAATTGGGAGATTTAGGACAGGGATCCCAAAGAAGAAAGAATATTAAGAATCTTGGTTGCAGGAAGTTGACTGAGAGGGGTCTTCAAGAAGAACTACCCTTGCCAGGCTTTCCCAGTTTGCAGTTGGCAGCCTCTGAGATGGCCTCAATGATCCCTGCCTCCTAGTATTCATGCCCTGTGAAGTCCCCTCCCCTTGTGTGGGCTGGACCTAGTGACTGGTTTCTAACAAGGAGGCTACAGCACGAGTAACGGGATGTCAATTCTGGGATGAGGTTACAAAGAGATTGTGCCTTCCATCTTGGGCTGCCCTCCCTCCCTCCCAATCCTGCACATTCACCCTGAAGAAAGCCAGTGGCCATGGTGTGAGCTGTCCTATGGAGAGTTTCCTTTGGCAAGGAACTCAGGCCTTCCATCCAACACCTGACTAGGAACCGAGTTGAGCCAACAACCACTTGAGTGAGCTTGGGAGATCCATGCCTGATTGATCCTTGAGATAACTGCAACGCTGGCCACCTTGATTTCAGCCTTGTGAGAGACCTGGAAGCAGAGGCACTCAGCTAAGCCACACCAGATTCCTAACCCATGGAAAACGTGTGATAATAAATGCTTGTTTTTGTAAGCCATTAAGTTTTGGAGTAACTTGTTACATAGCAATATATAACTAATATATAGCAACTCCTATTTATAATACTAAGTTCTTCCTTACTTTTCAAAACACATATCCTGATTTTTGTTTGTGTGAGGTCATCTGACCCCTTGGATGGAAGTAGAGAGCACTCTCTTAGGAGCTAAGTACTTTTTTGGATATGCAAATTCAGGGAGCAAATCATTATAATCAAGGATTGGCCTATCGCCCTTCCAAAAAGGCCAATCAAGCAGAATGTGGTGAAACTGACCGTAGGGTAGTCTTCCTAACACCAGAAACCATAGCAGCTGAAGTATCAACCCATTCACTCATCATCTCATGAACGGTAGTGGAAACAAAATCATTTTATTCTTTAAACATACAACTGTATGTTCATTAATCTTTTCAATGCAGTGTTTTTATAGGGAACTGGAAAGCACCAAGAACTGCTTCTCTCTTCTGAATCACTAGAGATGCCCTCTACAAGCACAAAATTGATACTAAGCACTTATTCTGTGAAGGAACATAATTGCTTGGCTGCTATGAGACATTTCTTTTCAGATTCTATTCATTGCTCACTCATTTCTCCAAACAATTTCCCTTTTACTCAAACTTTCCTAAACAATAGAGTATTTTATTAGATAATGTTTACTAACAAACTGAAGGCATGGGTAACTATTAAAAAAGATAATGTATTCAATTAGAACGGCTTAATTACAATGTGACTTTTCACAGAATTCTAGCTTGTAATTTAATCTGATAGCAATGTCAAGTGTTTGTTCAAAGTAAGAATTGCACATTTAGTTCTTTCCAGATTTAACCAGATGAGCGGGACAGCACAGGGCTTGGACATGGATTCGTGGTCTCTAGGCTTTCACAAATAATGCTGGTATGTTTTATGATGGGAAAATATCATATTAGAACACCCATTTAGGGGCTTCCCTGGTGGTACAGTGGTTAAGAATCCGCCTGCCAATGCAGGGGACACGGGTTCAAGCCCTGGTCTGGGAAGATCCCACATGCCGCGGAGCAACTAAGCCCATGTGCCGCAACTACTGAAGCCCGTGCACCTAGAGCCCGTGCTCTGCAACAAGAGAAGCCACCACAATGAGAAGCCCGTGCACCACAACAAAGAGTAGCCCCCACTCGCTGCAACTAGAGAAAGCCCACACGCAGCAATGAAGACCCAACGCAGCCAAAAATAAAATAAGTAAATTTATAAAAAATTTAAAAAAGGAACACCCATTTAGAACATGCATGTGTTTAGGTCTCTTAACCTAAGCTACCACCATGAAATTTTGTGTTAATGGTTCTCAAGTAGGGGAAAGAGCAGAATTTGTCATTGGAGGTCTCTTCCACATTCTCTTTTCTACTTTTTCAATATACCAATATATCTAAAGCTGAAGATACACATGAATTCTTCTCCTTGAATCTTTTTTTGAAGTCCCCTTTTTTAATGGATAGAGTGTTTTGAAGACTCACTTAACTTCTCACTCTCCCTATATCAATCCTAACTGAACCAGTGACATGATTAAATGATGGTTTTGTCCTGCTGGAAGACTGATTAGGATGCCTGCCACCATCTACAAAATTGCCATTAACCTATCTCTTGGACAAATACAAACAAATCACTAGCTTCAAATATTGGTGGCTGTTGAAACAATGTTAAGGCTGTCATTAGACCTCACCTTGGCTTATTGATAGTAATTTAAGTCAGGCCGTCCTTGACATTGTATTTTTCTTATTATGTCTCACATCATTGATAAAACATTATAGATTCTTTTCCTTGAAATCTTGTTCCCTATTCAAAGAAGGAACAGATGTTGCTTCATTCACATACACTCTGCTTAATTATCTACTACCTTTATATAGATATGTAACAACTCAGGTAAAGTGAGCTGGCAATAATCTGGAAATTTGTCAGAGAAAAATCTGAATTACATAGGTGTTTGGAACCAAACTGACTCTTCAGTTCTAAGTTATTTGTTTCCTTCAATTTAGTGCTTTAACTTTGCCTCTGGTCAGATGGTCTCAGCCCCAAACACCAGGCTTTCACCCTACTATCTGTTCTCCAAACTACCACCAGAAAGATCAGTCTAAAATACAAATATTTTCTCACTCCTCTACTTAAAATTGTTCAGTGCATCCCACTACCTTCAGGATAAGGTTGATACCCCTTAGAATGACATATAAGGCCTTTAATTACCTGGATTATCTGGATCCTACCAGCCTCTGCATCTCACTCTCTGTCCACTTACTTCACAACCTACTCTTCAGCCACGCTAAACCACTTGCAGTTCTAACTTGCAGTTACCACATTCTCTCACACCCTGTGTCTTACGCCTTTTGTTCCTTCTGCCTAGGTCAGTGTCCATCTTAACATCTTTTTTTTTTTAAATAAATTTTATTTATTTATTTATTTATTTTTGGCTGTGTTGGGTCTTTGTTGTTGCACGCGGGCGTTCTCTAGTTGCGGCGAGTGGGGGCTATTCTCCGTTGCGGTGCGCGGGCTTCTCATTGCGGTGGCTACTCTTGTTGTGGAGCACGGGCTCTAGGCACACGGGCTTCAGTAGTTGTGGCACGTGGGCTCAGTAGTTGTGGCGTGCAGGCTCAGTAGTTGTGGCACACGGGCTCAGTTGCTCCGCGGCATGTGGGATCTTCCTGGACCAGGGCACGAACCCATGTCCCCTGCATTGGCACGCCGATTCTTAACCCCTGTGCCACCAAGGAAGCCCCATCTTAACATCTTTACCTTAATCACCCAGCACTATACCTTCTTCAGATCTCAGCTCAGGTCACTTTCACCCAGAAACGCCTTCATTTTTGCTTCTGACATCAACTAAATATCTTTCCTATTTTCTTACTTAGCATTCTATTCTAACCTTGATTATCACATTTATCACACTGTATCTTTGTTGACAATTTATGTCTCTCAATCCTCAACTAATTGTGAAGTCCTGTGGACAGGTGTTGCATCCTACTTGTTTTGTCTTAACTGAAAAACTAGCATTGTGTCTGGAATGTAGTAGGCACTCAGTAAATGTTTGTTGAATTAGCTAGTATGTTTATAATGTCTCAGAAGTAGTTTTGGGAAAAGATCTTTTTTTTTTAAAGAATGCTAAGAGAAAAGAGTTACAGCAGGACAAATTACTCAGAAATTACCATTTTTTTTGGTCTTATTAAATAAAAGCATTTATAAACTTTGGGAAACATATATTCCATGAGACTCTGAAGGAATCAGTTGTCAATCAAATGCTGGAAAGGTCAGCATGATAACAAGTCTTTTGATAAGATAAAAGTCAAAGTTACCCAAACTAAAAACAAAAAATTAATGCATATCATTGAAATATGAAATAAAGAAACATCAAGCATTATATATATACATTGTAAACTAAATGTGAAAAAATAATTTCTCTTCAAGAATTCCATTTTAGGATCTTCTTCAGGCCTATTCAGTGAAATTCACCATACAATAAATTTTATATATTAGAGGGTAAAATTTCCTGAGAAACAAACAATTCAAACACTTTTCAACTTCTGGAATAAAAAGTAACCCCGGGCTTCCCTGGTGGCGCAGTGGTTGAGAATCTGCCTGCTAATGCAGGGGACACGGGTTCGAGCCCTGGTCTGGGAAGATCCCACATGCCGCGGAGCGGCTGGGCCCGTGAGCCACAATTGCTGAGCCTGCGCGTCTGGAGCCTGTGCCCCGCGACGGGAGGGGCCGCGATAGAGAAAGGCCCGCGCACCGCGATGAAGAGCGGTCCCCGCACCGCGATGAAGAGTGGCCCCCGCTTGCCGCAACTGGAGAAAGCCCTCGCACGAACCGAAGACCCAACACAGCCAAAAATAAATAATAAATAAATAAATAAATAAGAAAATCCTTAAAAAAAAAAAAAAAAAAGTAACCCCAAGTCTACAGTTTGAAACAGTAGTTATTTCAGAGATCTTCTTAGGATTAGTTTCATTTTGCCTTTCACTATTTTTTAAAATTGTCTCATATAAAGAAAACCATTACAAATACTTTTTTCCCTCTATTGTGGACTCAATGAGCTCTGCTGAAGGTAAAGTTAAAATCTGAAGGAACCAAAAATGGTGGAGACACCTAAGTACTTACACAGATAAATACTGTCTTATTTCTCTAAACTAAAAGAATTGGCCAAGTCTCCAATTATAACCCACTGAGCTCTGTGGGTACAAATCTGGGACAAGGTAAAGACCCAGATGGCATGGGTGAGGCTGAGGAAAACCCACATAATCTCATGGACCTTACATCAAGGATCACATTTGATTTGGGCTACTTCGGAGGAGATCCAGAAGCAAACATCTATTCTGCAGTGACTGTAGGATCACAAATCACTCAACCTACTCTGGAAAATAAGCAGATGCCTATAATAATCCCATGCTAATCATGGTCAATGAAAACACATTAGTCTCATACACCACTGTGTCCCCAGGATCTTGAATAATACACAGCACAGAGCAGATGCTCAGAAAATATTTGTTGAATGAATGGATTAATTATTGAATAAATGAACCAGTAATGTCATACAACTAAACCATACTGCCCAGGACAACACTTAACTATATTCTATCTGTAGCCTATGGACCTTAAATTGGTTGATTTTTTTTTTTTTTTTTTTTTTTTTGCCCAGTGTATTCATCGCCAGCATCTTTCCACTCCCACCTGCACCCCCAAGAAGAGCCAAGCTGAAACAGTCTTCCCAGTCTGGACACTAACACACAAGTAAGCATTTGTGACAGGAATCAAAGTCTGAGGGTACCCTCCTACTCCTTGAGCCACTTCCCAACTTAGCTCACAGGAAACCTCCTAAGAAGCCTTTCCTACTTCCTCCCTCCCATAGAAATGACTCCTTTCTTTGTATTCCCTCTGTACCCTGCATATGCTTAAACATTTCTAAATTATGAAATATGACATGCAGAAAAGTGTATAAGGGGCTTCCCTGGTGGCACAGTGGTTAAGAATCCGCCTGTCAATGCAGGGGACACGGGTTCAAGCCCTGGTCCAGGAAGATCCCACATGCTGCGGAGCAGCTAAGCCCGTGTGTCACAACTACTGAGCCTGCGCTGTAGAGCCTGCGAGCCACAACTACTGAGCCCACGTGCCACAACTACTGAAGCCTCCGCACCTAGAGCCCGTGCTCCGCAACAAAAGAAGCCACCGCAATGAGAAGCCCGCGCACCGCAAGGAAGAGTAGACCCAGCTCACCGCAACTAGAGAAAGCCTGCGCGCAGCAACGAAGACCCAATGCAGCCAAAAATAAATAAACTATTGCCTTTAAAAAAAAAAAGTGTATAAAATATTGTGTACAGTTTAACAAATTATAACAAACTACACAGTTTAACAAATTATAGTAGAGTGGATCCCTGTGTAACACTCATCAAGGTCAAGATAGTGAATATCACCAGCATCAGAGAATGCTGCTATCACTGGCAAAGCCCGCTGACTTTTCCCGGGAAATGAAAATAGAATCTGGGTAATTTAAAAAGTCTAACCTTTCATTTTTCTTTTCCTTTGTGCTTAGTCTTGTTTCAGTTGCTCATAGGGGGCCGTGTGCAGAGACCTGGCACCCAGCACTTCAGACCACAGTTCTAGTGTACAAACAGCTGCGCCGACACCTCGGCTCCGAGGGACACAGGTCAGAAGCTCCACTAACGACACAGCAAGTCAAGATGGCGGCCGCAGGCCGTGCGCAGTCTCTGCGCTCGGCACCGTGATCTGAAGCCGCAAGCAGCCGGCTGGGCCAGTCCCGCGAGAAATCCGCCCCCCCCCCCCCCCCCCCCGCCCCCGAGAGAGCTCCGCCCCCAAGAGAACTCCACCCCCTCCCCGCCGAGGAAAACCCTGTAATGCAGCCCCACCTCCTGCCTGCCAGGGAGAGCCGGTACTCTACAGGGTGATCTCGCCCCTCTCCATTCTTTCATCAAAGAATAAAACTTTCTTTTGCTTGGTCTCATTCTATTGGCTCAGATGACACTGGGAGGAAGGATCCTTGCTGGGGACCAAATCAGGAGGGTAAGTAACTTCCCCACCATGTTCCTCGTTCATCTCAAACTCTTGCCTCCCCTGGGGTAACCACTCTCCTGACTATTAGGATAATGTGTCCCTGCTTTGTTTCATCGTTTTGCCACAGAAGCAGGAACCCCTAATCAGTGTGGGTTACTTGTATCTGTTTTTGTCTTGTTTCTTTTGTTGATGTTATGTTGCACACAGCTGTAGTTTTAAAATTTTCACTACTGAATGTTATTCCATTCCATGAATAAACCGTTTGTCTATTCATTTTACTGTAGATGGATGTTCGGCAGGATCCCATTTGAGGCTATTGTACGCAACATTGCACATTCCTGTCAAGTGTACGGTAGTGCACATAAGTATGCATTTCAATAATAGAACGTATCTCTGAGAGAGGAATTTCTGGATATGCACAACTGCACATTACTGGATAGTGCCAAAGCATTTTCCAAAATGACTGGATCAGTGTTTACTGCCACCAGTTTTTGAAAGTTCTTATTGCTCCAGGTTCTTGCCTTGGTATTGTCCTACTTTTAAATTTTCTCCAATCTAGTGGGTAAGCAATGGTTTCTCATTGAGGTTTTGATGTGCTTTTTCTGATTCCCAATGAGGTTGAAGGCCATTTTAAATGTACATTGGTCATTTAGATTTCCTCATTGGTGAAGTCTCTTGTCCATTTTTCTATTGAATTGGCAGCGTTGCTTTTGGTTTTTTTTTTAAATCATTTGTAACAATTCTCTATGTATTCTGAATATTTTGGTTAAAATTGTTGGAAATATGTTCTCCCACCCTATGGTTGCTTTTTACTATCTTAATAGTGTATGCCAATGAATGGAACTTAATTTTAATGAAATCAACTTTATTGATCTTCTCCTTTTAGTTAGTGCCTTTTGCATCATTTTTTAAAAATTTATTTATTTTATTTATTTATTTTTGGCTGCATTGAGTCTTCGTTGCTGCACGCGGGCTTTCTCTAGTTGCAGCAAGCGAGGGCTACTCTTGGTTGTGGTGCTCAGGCTTCTCACTGCGGTGGCTTCTCTTGTTGCGGAGCTCAGGCTCTAGGCATGCGGGCTTCAGTAGTTGTGGTTCGCGGGCTCTAGAGCACAGGCTCAGTAATTGTGGCACACAGGCTTAGTTGCTCTGTGGCATGTGGGATCTTCCCAGACCAGGGCTCAAACCTGTGTCCCCTGCATTGGCAGGCAGATTCGTAACCACTGCACCACCAGGGAAGCCCTGCGTCATGTTTAAGAAATCATTTCCATGCTCCCTTTGGCAGCACATATACTAAAATTGGAATGACACAGAGAAGATTAGCATGGCCCCTACACAAGGATGACACGCAAATTCATGAAGCATTCCATATTTTTCCCATGCACATATGGTCACCTAATCTATGACAAAGGAGGCGAGAACATACAATGAAGAAAAGACAGTCTCTTCAATAAGTGGTGCTGGGAAAACTGGACAGCTGCATGTAAAAGAATGAAATTAGAACACTCCCCAATACCATACACAGAAATAAATTCAAAATGGATTAAAGACCTGAGTGTAAGTCCAGACACTGCAAAATTCTTAGAGGAAAACATAGGCAGAACACTCTGACATAAATCGCAACAGGATCTTTTTTGACCCACTTCCTAGAGTAATGAAAATAAAAACAAAAATTAACAAATGGGACCTAATGAAACTTAAAAGCTTTTGCACAGCAAAGGAAACCATAAATGAGATGAAAAGACAACCCTCAGAATGGGAGAAAATATTTGCAAATGAAGAAACTGACAAAGGATTAATCTCCAAAATATATAAACAGCTCATGCAGCTCAATATCAAAAACACAAACAACCCAATCAAAAAATGGGCAAAAGACCTAAATAGACATTTCTCCAAAGAAGATATACAGATGGCCAATAAACACATGAAAAAAATGCTTAACATCACTAATTATTAGAGAAATGCAAATCAAAACTACAATGAGGTATCACTTTACACTGGTCAGAATGGCCATCGTAAAAAATCTACAAACAATAAATGCTGGAGAAGGTGTGGAGAAAAGGGAACCCTCTTGCACTGTTGGTGGGAATGTAAATTGATACAGCCACTATGGAGAACAGTTTGGAGATTCCTAAAAAAACTAAAAATAGAACAACCATATGACCCAGCAATCCCACTACTGGGCATATACCCGGAGAAAACCATAATTCAAAAAGACACATGCACCCCAATGTTCATTGCAGCACTATTTACAATAGCCAGGACATGGAAATAACCTAAATGTCCATCAGCAGAGGAATGGATAAAGAAGATGTGGTACATATATACAATGGAGTATTACTCAGCCATAAAAAGGAATGAAATTGGGTCATTTGTAGAGATGTGGATGGGCCTAGAGACTGTCATACAGAGTGAAGTAAGTCAGAAAGAGAAAAACATATATCATATATTAATGCATATATGCAGAATCTAGAAAAATGGTATAGATGATCTTATTTGCAAAGCAGATATAGAGACACAGACGTAGAGAACAAATGTATGGACACCAAGGGAGGAAGGGGGGATGGGATGAATTGGGAGACTGGGATTGATGTATATACACTATTGATACTATATATAAGATAGATAACTAATGAGAACCTACTGTATAGCTCAGGGAACTCTACTCAATGCTCTGTGGTGACCTAAATGGGAAGGAAGTACAAAAAAGAGGGGATACATGTATACATATAGCTGATTCACTTTGCTGTACAGTAGAAACTCACACAACATTGTAAAGCAACTATACTCCAATGAAAATTAATTTAAAAAAAAGAAATCATTTCCTACCCAAGGTCATGAAGATATTCTTTTTCTTATCCAGTACAAGTTTGATTTTTTTTTTGATATGTAAGTCTGTAACCCACCTCGAATTGATTTTTGTGTTAGGTGTGACAGGACATCCAGTTTTTTTTTCTACAATAAGTGTTGTCCAATAGTCCCAGCACCATTTCTTGAAAATACTAGCCTTTCGCCTACTGCTCTGCAGGTTACTTTGCCATATATATCTGGTTCCATTCCTAGACACTCTATTCTCTTCATTCCCCTGTCTGTTTGTCCTTGTGCTAATACCACAGGGTATAAATTAATGTAGACTTATATTAACTTGGCTATTCTTTAATCTTTGTAGTTCCATATAAATTTTAGAATCAACTTTTCACATTCCACACACACACACACAAACCCTACTGCAATTTTTATTGGATTTGAATTAAATCCATAAATAAGTTTAGGGAAAAGACATTTTGGCAAATTTGAATCTTCTAGTCTATAACCAATATCTATTTCTCTACGTCAGTCTTTTTAGTTTGTTTTAATAAAGTTTTATAGTTTTCTCTGTAAATTTATTTCTAGATGTTTGATATTTTAATCCTAAGTGTCTTAAGCCTTTTCTCTTTTTCCAAGTCTTTCTCATACACAACAGAACTAACATTTTCCTTTCAAGGAAAGCATGCAGAAGCTTACTGATAAAACAATTGCACTCAAACAGGAATGCTGTTGCCCTTGACAACAATCTGGTCCACCAGCTAATTAGGCCATACCCTATACTGATGATATGCATGAAGCCACAGGCATCCAATCAGCAGAGTCAGTGGAAAATGGGAAATTATAGGCTAGGTCTACAAGAAGTATTCCTGGAAAATAGATGATGAGGAATCCTGCTGCGTAGCATAAGAAGAGTAGTCTGAACACACTTGCTACAGTGGTTGTTGTCTTTATTTCAATGTAAATTATAAATGTATGGCTGTTTGTTTTATTATTTTCATCATTTTTCAATTTACAATAAACCCTGTTAGCAGTAATGAGTTCAAAAGAATGGAACAGTGTGTTTAATGAAAAAAGTAAGTGCTACATCTTTATCTCTGAGAAAGTTAATGATGACCATGTAACTTGCAAAACTTGTCAACATTTACCAACCACTATGAAGGTCGTAGTGATATCACTGAACACATACAAAGACACAAATCTGCTAAAGGATTCTCAGCTTCTGCAAAAATAACTAAATAGACTGAGTGGGAAAATAAGGATTCAACATGTGCTGCTGAAGAAAGTGCATTTACACAAGACTGTGAAGCTTATTTTTCCAACTAGAGCCAATGCCTGTTCTTCTAAATGAATTTCACTCCTTTTGATTGCAGGCTTCAAGGAGGGGAGCAATGGCTTTGAAGGAGCCGGCTCCATTAGTAGCACCAGGACTTTGCACACTGTTAGATGATGCCAACTTTACAGTGCTATTTCCAGATACTTTAAAGATTAAGAGACATACAGAGATTTTCAGGTGTGTATATGTACATGTATTAGTAAACTTGGCCTATTTCATACATATATTTGCATATGTTGCACTCTGATATGTCTAAGTGTGGATTTCTTTTTATTTGTCATCCTTAGGATATTTGAATCTGTGTATCTTATAAGTTACAGAAAATTCTCAGTCATTGTCTTCAGATATTCCATCTGTCACATTCTCTCTCTTTCCTCTCCTTCTTGGACTCCAATTATGGCAGCCCTTCTCACTGTATCCTCTATTTCTGTTACCCTTCCTTCAATATTTTCTATAAATTAGCTTCTCTCTACTTAATTGTGATTAATTTCTTCCATCATGTCATCCAGTTCACCAATTTTCTTATCAGTTTTGTCTAATCTGCTATTAAACTCATTCATTGCACTCTGTTTCAATTGTTGAAGTTAGTTCTAAAATATATAGTTTAATGTGCTGTGTCATTCTTCATAATTTTCAGTTACCTGCCACGGTTTTATATTTGATGTTTATCTTCTCAGAACCATAGTAAACATAGTTTCATAGTTTTTGTCTGATAATTCCAGTATCTACAGTCTTTATGGATCTCCTTCTATTAACTGCAGTTTCTCACCTAGAGGAGTCTTGTCCTTTGGATCTAGATGTTCTTATTGTATGTTAAATATGTTATTTGAAAATTATTAGTAGTATCAAGTTATTATCTTCCAAACAGGATTTTATAATCCTTTTGCTAAGCACCTGGGGAAACTAGCAATACAAGATAATTTTAATCCAAGTTCAGAGCTTGAGATTTTACACACACACAGGCATATTATTCAGCTATGAAAAGGCAGGAAATCTTTCCATTTGCATCAACATGGGTGAAACTGGAGGACATAATGCTAAGTGAAATAAGCCAGACACATAAAGAAGATATTGTATGATCTTAATTATATGTGGAGTCTTTAAAAAAAAGAGTTGAATTCATTGAAACAGAGACTAGAACATAAGTTACCAGGGCTGGGCCAAGTGGGGAGGATGGGAGGGGAAATAAGGGGGGTATTGGTCAAGGGTACAAAGTTGTTGGCCGTTATGTAGTATGAACAAGTCTAAAGAATAATATACAGCATGATGACCAGAGTTAATAATACTGTATTGAATATTGAAAATATGATAAGAGAGTAGATTTCAGGTGTTCTCATCACACACACACAAATAACTGTGAGGAGACAGCATGCTGATTAGCTTAACTATAATAATCATTTTACTATACCCATATATATGTATCAAATCATGATATTGTATACCTTAAATATACACAATTTTTGTTTAAAACTATATTTTAAAATGATTACATCCCAAGAGTCTGGATAGAGTGTTGGATCCTTCTCAGGAGACCCATCAGCAGTGCTCTGTGTGTCTCTTCTGATTTATCTCCTCTCACTCATCATCACACAGAATCTTTATCTATCTGGATATTAGAAAAAGTGCCTCTGACCCACAACATATTCTTCCAAATCTATCACTTAGGCCATAAATTCTGCCCACTGATCTCAGGACTAAGGCCTCTGATGCTCAAATTCCAGATTCTTACAACTCATAAGCCAAGAACTTCACTCTTGTTGCAGAGCCATGCTCTAAAAACCTTCCCTGGAGCTAATGAGAAGAGATAGGAAGACATACATGTCAAAGCAGTTAATCCATTTATTGGAATATATTAAGCTTGTAGTTATCAGACTGTGTTCAACAGAACCCTAAGACATAATAATGATTTGAAAAACATGATTTTTAAATTGCCACATTATTTGCTAATATAAACAGTGTATGTAATTTATCAATAGAAACAAACTACACTGAAGTCTGCTTTTGTGTTGTTAGGACGAACAGTCTCTAGCCATTGAGCCACTGAAACCTCAAGAAGCAAACTGTGAGAGCCCTGCCAAGTCCTCCCAGAATCTCCAGAGCTGGTTAGAGATAGAGCTTTTCCCTGGGGAGCCATTCAGTTGAGAGCATGGAGAGGGTCACGGAAAGGGCACAGGAAGGGACACAGAACTGTACTCGTTGTGAGAAAGCAAAAAAGTTCCACAATTTCTCAGACTTTGTTTCTTACACGTTAACAAAAAAAAAGGGAATAGAGGGACTTCCCTGGTGGTTGTCCAGTGGTTCAGACTCAGCACTTCCACTGCAGGGGGCGAGGGTTCAATCCCTAGTCAGAGAACTAAGATCCTACGTGCCACAAACCGTGGCCAAAAAAAGGGGGAGGGGATAGAAATCCCTGTTTCTCAGAGTTATTTGAGAATCAATGACCTAATATGTGCAGTAGAACATAGCACAGCACTGGACACAAAGTACTTAATGAGTGTCAGTCACCTGTCCTTGTCTTTCTTCTAACAAGTCTCCAGACCTCTTAGAAAGAAGTTTTCCAGCTCGTACTGAATCACAGCTTCCACAGAAGCTACTCTATCTATGTCCATATATGCAGGGCCATGAAAAAGGTAATTTTTGTGCTTATGTTTGATGCCCTTAAGCACATCTTTTTCCAAACAGCTTCTCCTCATCTACCCATGCCTGCTAATCTAGGAGTACTTTACAGGGTTCAGAGTGCTCTGACCCTAAAACCTACTTTTGCTTCTGATAGTCCATAACAGGACGGAAAGGCTGGCAGCATAATGGAGACTCTAGAACAAGACTTAAAATGCTGCAGTTATCCGTCAGTCACACGACACAGCGTGTCATGCATAAGAAACAGCTGATTTATTAGCCTGCTGGAGCAGGCTGTGAATATGAAATGATAGGGTGCAGCCACAGACCAGTTGCAGGAAAATGTGCAGTTGTGGGCCAACTCATGGGTGCCGTTGACAATAATGCCAGAGATTAATTCTGACCAACACATATTTATTTATCAGGAAAACTCTGAGAGATGACAAAGCACGGGAGCCAGCCAGCCCCACAGGGAAGACAACCAGTGTCCAGACTGAACTCTTTTGTCAGTTGGTAACAAATCTACTTTCTTCCGCGTGGTGATGCTACTAAATAAGTAACATGAATAAAAATAAACGATTGGAAGCCTATTTCTCACATTACATTAGCGAGGATATTTGAGGATTTGTTTCATGGCTTTAATTCAGGCATATTTCCCCCCTCATCTTTTTCTTTTTTTTTTTTTTTTATAAATGTATTTATTTATTTTTGGCTGTGTTGGGTCTTCGTTTCTGCGCGAGGGCTTTCTCTAGTTGCGGCGAGCGGGGGCCACTCTTCATCGCGGTGCGTGGGCCTCTCACTGTCGCGGCCTCTCTTGTTGCGGAGCACAGGCTCCAGACGCGCAGGCTCAGTAGTTGTGGCGCATGGGCCTAGTTGCTCTGCGGCATGTGGGATCTTCCCAGACCAGGGCTCGAACCCGTGTCCCCTGCACTGGCAGGCAGATTCTCAACCACTGCGCCACCAGGGAAGCCCCTCATCTTTTTCTGAAACAGATAAATTTCTGTTGTGACATTACCTATCTTAGGAATATTTGTTTACGGCATGTGGAGAGTGAGAATTGGTTAGCCAGCAAACCAAAAAGGGCAGATGATGTAAACCTCGTAGGGCAGAAGTAAATGTGGCTGAGAGCTAAAAAGTTCAAAACTCCTCACCTTCTGAGCACCAATGCATTTCCTGAAAGGCGATCAAAAATGCACCACCTGTACTGGTTTGAGAGTAGTAATCCCCACATTCCAGCTGAATGTTAAGTACATACAAATTTCTAAAGCCTCTCATAATGTTATTTTGACATTTCCTTTTCAAAATACAATACTTACGTGATTTCATTTTGACCTGTATAGTGGCTTTCTGATCCATAAGGATGTCACAGAATAACATACTGCTGAAATCATCAAATTACTGAGTATGTGCCTCAGGCTATGTCCAGCCAAACTAAAGTTGAGCATTTCATGGGAAAAAACCTTGCTCAATGACCTAGATATTTCCCATCTTAAAATTCTTTAAGACAGTATTTCAAGTCAAATTTTATTTCCCCGCACAATCCATGATTGTGCCATGATTTCCTATTTCACTTTGCCGGTATTCACACAACATTAGGTGTAACATTTTACAAGAATCCACCACAGCCAGTTAAGCCTGACTGGCTCTATAGACAGTGACTTTACTTTCTGAACCAGAAATATTATAGGACACATGGGCTGCCAGCAGGGCAGAGCACTTTGTATCCAACCTGTATCCTTGAAACAGTCTCTCCTCCAACAAATGAGTCCTCAAAACTGCCACTGGGATTATCTTCATAAAACTGAAATCTGATCAAGCCACTCCGATGCTTTAACCCCTTTGAAATCTCTTCTTTTCCTATAGGATAAAATCTAAACTTTTTGGGTAGGCAACAAAATTCCAAATAGCCTGCCTCAAGACATCTCTTTCACCACTGCAGTTTCCATCCAGCCATTCTGAACTTCTCACCATGTCTTAACACAGCCTTTCCTAAATTCCATATCTTTGCACCTATATCCTCTCTCTGGAAATACTCTTCCCCACCACACACACACACACACACACACACACACACACACACACACCACGAGCGCATAAGCACATGTACTTATCCTTCAAGACAACTTCTTTCCAATGTTCTCCCACACAGTTAGCTGTTTCTAAACAACTTATCTGTGCCTCTATCAAAGCATTCACCACATTTTATATCAATTTATCTATTTATACATTTAGGTCCTCTCCTAAGCTGGAGTTCACTATCGTTTTAGATAAACTATATTAAGGAATAGCTCTAAATTATAACTGCTGGATTCTGGAGTCTGCTTTCTCCCCACTGTCATTAGGTAGGTTCTATCATGATCAAGACAACCACTTGGGGGAGATGTTGTAAAGATGTTACCAGCATAGGGTGGGTGAGGGGAGAGACTAGTGACCTTTAATAACTCTAATAACGTTAATATCTGCAATAATTCTTCCAAACCTAAGATGATGAGTGCAACAACAGAAACAACCAGCATCAAAACAGCCTAGTTGTTTAATCAATAACCAGCAGTCGTAAAACCAGGGCTTCCATCAAGTTCCACAGTGTGGGAAGGTAGCATACTTATAGCTGTTCATTAGGTTGAAACTTCACATTAGATACTGCTTGGATTTAATAGCTGTGAATTTTCTATCTCTAGAAAGCTAATTAAAAGACTATCACTCCCCTTTTTGTTGGTTACTAAAGAAGTTTAGGAAGTATACCTACTGGAGAAGTATGAAACGTTAGAGAGGATTAATTTAGATAGGTGCTAATTCCAAAGAAGAGGAAAAATAATAACAAAAAACCTTTCTTTCCTGACACAGACGTTCTCTTTGAATACAAATATAAACTCTAGGCAAAATGCTTTGGCCCAAATAATTAGACTCCTGCTGACAATCAGAGTCAGCGGCGGACTGACGTCATGCCAAAGGACACGCAGTCTGAGCCTTTAACGTAGAGTTCTAGGGCTAATTAGAAAAATTACACCATGCCACATCCAGTTCTGGAGTCTGTATTTCAGCTGCAGAAGGTGATAACAGTAATGTATGGTGTCACATCTTCAGTCTCGATCTAAGACAAAGAACAAAATACTTTTAAAACAATTCCTGAAGAACAGAAGGGGATTCAGCCTTACTTGCCTCTTCACAAACACCTAATAAAAGAGAGAGAAAACAGGGTTACCTTCAACAAGCAAATCTTTCTCAGTCTCAATTTTCATCCACCTGATTTGCAAGTTATTTTTTCCCCTCTCCTCCTGGAAGTAAAACAATAAAAACCTAAGCCTCTTCTAGTCAGTTTCCAGTATAATGCAATACAGTGCCAGCTTTTGTTCCCAGAGCCTAAGGCAGGCTGGGGAACCCCACATGTGCTCTCCAATGTCCCTGGATGGCTGGAACTTAGAAAAGGTGCCTTCAGTTGACATAAGCTGTTTCAGCCTTGTCCAAAGTCTGAAGCCAGTTCTGTCCTGGGTGTCCCTCCTCAGACACTGGGGATACTGATTCTATTTGGTTCTAAGCCCCAGTGTCCTACTAACTGCAACGACTTGAACTAGAATCCTGTCCTGCCTCTCCCACCTCAGGAGGCTCCACACCACTGCAAGGATGCTAACACAGGTTTTCCAGAAGCAAAATCATCAAAACCAAACCTAGGTCATCAAAAAGCCATAGCCAAGAGGTAATCAGGAAAAAGAAGTTTCTAGGAGAAGAGAGGTCTCAGAAAGCATTGATCACAGACAGCATCTGATGAAACATTTCCATCATCTCAGACAGTCAAAATTATCAAAATAACAGAGCCACGCGGCCCTGGGAGCTCTGCCTCCGCCAGTGGGACCTGGCACGATGCCTGGACCGGCGCTCAGTGGGCCCAGGCCTGCTGGAGGCGTGGGGGGCCGCCGCCTTCCGCCCCAGCAGCCCCGCGGGCCCTGCGGCGCGGTACCAGAGGCCCAGCAGGTCACCAGGGAGCCGGATGCCCATGGCTGGCTTCCAGGTGGGACCCCCTGCGGGATCCCCATTTGGCGCAGCTGCTCCACTTCGACCTGGCATGCCACCCACCATGATGGACCCATTCTGAAAACTCCTGCTTGTGCCCCAGGCCCAGCCCCCCGATGCCTGCCCAGCGCCAGGGGTTAAAGAGGAGGAAGGTGGCAGATAAAGTTCTACCTCAGCGAATTTGGGAGCTTGTCCCAGAGCCTCAGGCGTACACAGATCTCTTGGCTTTTGAGCGAAAGCTGGACCAGACCATTGCTCGAAAGCGGATGGAGATACAGGAGGCCATCAAAAAGCCTCTGACGCAAAAACGAAAGCTGCAGATCTATATTTCTAATATGTTTGGTCCCAGCAAGGCAGAAGGTGATAATGCAGGAACCGCAGGGACCCCCAGGGGGAAACCCCGCAGGGGACAAGGTGGCTTCCTGGGAACTCCGAGTAGAGGGAAAACTGCTGGATGACCCTAGGAAACAGAAGAGGAAGTTTTCTTCATCCTTTAAGAGCCTCGTCATTGAGCTGGACAAGGAACTGTACGGGCCTGACGACCACCTGGTGGAGTGCCACCGGATGCCCACCACCCAGGAGACAGATGGCTTCCAGGTGAAACGGCCTGGAGACCTCAACGTCAAGTGCACCCTCCTGCTCATGCTGGATCATCAGCCTCCCCAGTACAAGTTGGACCCCCGACTGCGGAGGCTGCTGGGGGTGCACACACAGACGAGGGCTGCCATCATGCAGGCCCTGTGGCTCTACATCAAACACAGCCAGCTGCAGGACGGCCACGAGCGGGGGAGTACGTCAACTGCAGCCGGTACTTCCTCCAGATCTTCAGTTGTGGCCGACTCCGTTTCTCTGAGATTGCCATGAAGCTAGCCAGGTTGCTGCAGCATCCAGACCCCATTGTTGTCAACCATGTAATTAGCGTGGACCCTAACGGCCAGAAGAAGACAGCCTGTTATGACCTTGATGTGGAGGTGGATGACCCACTCAAGGCCCAGATGAGCAATTTTCTGGCCTCTACCACCAATCAGCAGGAGATTGCCTCCCTTGATGTCAAAATCGATGAGACCACTGAGTCCATCAACCAGCTGAAGACTCAGAGGGATCTCACGCTCCATTTTAGCACTGACTCCCAGGACTTCATCCAGGAATGGCTCCGTTCCCAGCGCCGGGACCTCAAGATTATCACTGATGTGACTGGGCATCCTGAGGAGGAGAGACAAGCTGCTTTCTTTCTACCACAAGCCCTGGGCCCAGGAACCAGTGGGGAGGCACCTCATTGCCAAGGTGCAGCAGCAAAGGCAGGAACGGGAACAGGTGCTGGGAATCCGCCTGACCTAACTGCTCAGGGATCCCCTCCTTTCTTCCCAGCCCTGGAGCCAGCCCCTCCTCAGCCTGGAAGGGGACCACCCGCTGGGGCACAGACATGTAGGATGAGGGGGGGAGGGGTGTCTCCTGTCACCCTCTGCTCCCCAGCTTTAGTTTCATAAGTGTAGTGATAGGATTCCTTGTTGCTTGGTCCCCAAAGCCTTACTACTTACACATTGGCTTTAATTGGATTCACAGCAGAGGCCTCCTCTGCCCCCTGCAGGCAGGCCCAAGTAGGACCTGGAGGCTGTGCTTTGACCTCATAATGGAGACCTTTCAGAACCAAAGGCCCCTGGCTTTGCTTGTTTACTGACCCCCTTGGGGCGAGTGTCAGTGCTGGCTCTGGGGAGATGGGCGAGGAAGAGGGCCACAGCTCACACTCTTCCTAGCCTTTCCAAACCAAAGTTCTTTGCCATTCCTACCAGACCAGCCTTGCTGCTGTTTTTTTTTCCCTTTCCTTTGGGTATTTGCAGTATTCGTGGGGCAGGTTTTTCTATGCGTGAGCCACTTTTTTTGTACAGGGGTAAGCTTGGGTTTTTCAGAGAGCCCTACTTGATGGCTCCTTCCTTATTTTCTTTTCTCAATCTATGCAAGCGGCTCTGGCTGCCATCATCTCCTGAGAGGCCAGAGGGCTGCCACCCAAGCTCTTGGACCCAGGGGTAATGCCTCCTAGAGGGAGGGCACACTAGTTCTCTGTTGTGGCCTGAGGCATGGGTGTGTGTGGGCAGGGGTAGGTGCAGGGGAGAGGTGGGGGGGACTATCGTTGCCCTTCGGAGCTTGGTAAGGAGGGTGGACCTAGGGCTTGGCAAGTGCCACTTCTGGCAGGTTTGGAAATTTCCAAATAAATCTTTGTTTATTGGTGGTAAAAAATAAATAAATAAATAACAGAGCCATTACAAAGTTGCTCTTTCCTTATCAGTACATTTGAAGAAAATAACAGGTCTTGGTCTTAAGGTGTTTATTCAACTTACGGAGTTCAGTTCATCAGAAGCGCCACAATTTGTGTTTTCTAGTTGCCTCTTTCTGGAATCATTGAGTATTTTAATATCTAGTGCTTATATATGAACCAAATGAGAGTTATTCTGAGACAAATATTACTCAAGCCAAAGTATTTTAATGTCAAGTATGTTAATAGTAGCTTTTCAAAAGTGTAAACATGGAGAGCTCAGAGAGCAAGTTTAAGCATTCCTTTATCAAATAAACATGGGTTTTGGCCCATTTTTTCTGCTGGAACAATAGAAATCCAAGTGATACATACAGAGAAAGCAACAGAGGTCATAACAGCATTTGAATCTCATACTAGCCTGTTTCACTTCCTTCTCACAATTACCATTCTGCTTGTCTTTATCCTAGTGATAAAAACCAAAATAAAACCTCAAAATCAGATATTGAAACCCAAGATTATTTATAGCTGTCCAATTTCTTATGACATAGTTACATTAGATTTGATCCAGTTCTGCATGACTAGGAAAATTAAGCACGAAGCACCTTCTTCAACCTGCTTCTCTAGTATCTAGCATGCTTTGCAGCAATTCAACATGTGTGTGCTTTCTCTTTGGTGGAAAAAAGAAAAAATACAAAGATAGATGGCATCACCTGAAAAGCAAAAGAAGTGAGGGCCTAAGCCTGTGGAGGCAGTTTAATCACCTGCAAGCAGTTTATCATTCAACATAATAGCACAGGGCCTTAAAAAGCCTACTCTGACACTCTCATTTGTCCTGTGATAGAGTGCTCACTGCATGGGAATTTAATACCCCCACTGCAATCAAACTTTGATGTGCACAGAATGTGTCTGTCATCTGTAAGCTGGAAGTCACAGTGCAACCCACTTCGCTGACCAGGACAGGGCCAGTCTGTTTCCCACAGGAAGGTTCTCAACCTCACTTAGCACCTAAGACACAATTTTGGATGCCCAGACCCCACCTCAGAATGCCCGAGACTAGGGCCTGGGCATTTTTTTCAAAGCTACACAGTGATTCTGTCACAGAGCTGCATTGAGAATCACAGGGATGCAGTGCTGACCTTTCAGTGTCGTTGCTGGTGCATTGTTTTAAAATGCAGTCCAGGGACTGGGTGTGTACTGCCTTCCAGAAAATGAAGGCAGCCTCTTTTGTGGAGGCTACATAATAGTTTTCCCTGTGGGTGATCAGCCCCCGGGAAACTCTCTGATGGAGCGTAAATCTCCCTTTTCATACAAACAAGCCAATCTCCTGGCTGTTCTGCTCCTGATTAGCCTGGGACAAAATCTCTCGTTCCAGGCAAAGTAGGTGTTATTATCATCATTTTATAAATAAAGAAATGGAAAGCCTGAGAGGTAGAATGACTTGCCTACTTTCATACTACAGACTAAAAAGGGACTGGTTCAAAACGAGGATTAAGATTTTCTACCTCTAAGCTTTTTTCTGATTTTAAAATGTATTTTCTATTGTGTTAGGTTCACATGCGAATAAAATCTCAGGGTTAGGAAAGCAGGATGTCCTCTTTAAAAAAATAAAAAGCAGTTTATTTTAGAAAAGTGGTTCTCAAAATGTGGTTTCTGAATGAGCAGCTTGAGAATCACTTAGGGATTTGTTAGAAATGCAAATTCTCAGCCCTCACCCTAGACCCAGAAAATGAGAACCTCTGGGTGTGGGCTAGCTCTCCAGGCAATTCTGAAATTTTAAGAACCACTGTTTTAGACAAAAGCCAAACTACAAACCCTTTCCCCCAAATTTTGTTGAAACAGAATCTCATAAAAATATGTTTTAAAAAACTCAAAGGTAAAGTCAGAGAGAAGTAATAGTTTTTGGAGAAGTCAATCAGCTTGGTTGCCAGAGGTGGAGTCTTCTTGGCTGGAAAATAATCATTAGACAATTGTGGGAAATCATCCCCAAATATTTTTCTCTCTTGAGAAGACATTTAAGTAAAAGTTAAGACCAACAGGCAGAAACAGTTTAAAGGAAATATGTTGAGTAAAGAAAGAGAATTCTCTGGCAAGGAAGGTACTAGGGCTTAATTAGGTCCTCAAACTAGCAGAAAAAATGAAAAAAGGCCCTTAGGAGAGAGTTAGACAGGGTTACCAAATCTGTTTTCCTTTCCACAAATCTGTTTTCCTTTCCACTTGAGTACACAGCCCAGACTCCCTGGTAGTAAAGTGTGGCCCCAGGACTGAGTTCTGACTCCTGGAATATGAGTAGAAGGGGTGGACGCTACTTCCAGCTGAGCCCATTAAAAAAAACCTCCGTCATAAGGCTCACTCTTCTCTCTTCTCACATTGGCCTACTGGAAGCAGAGGATTCAGCAGAAACCTCCATGGCTTTAAGGGACAGTAGATCCACAAGCTAGACGGACCCAGAGTTCATAAATCACCCTAGGGAATGCCACTACCACACACCTACACAAAAACACTCTATGAATGAGACAAATTCCCACTGGGCTAAGCCAGTGAAGTTTGGGGGTTGTTACAGACAGCATCTACCATGTGTAATCTAAGTCTTTGCCAGAGTGACTAAAATAAACGCATTTTTAGTCAAAGCAGCAATGTTTCATACTGAGTTCTGATGCCTGCACTTCAAATGGCTATAGAGCAGTAGCTACGGAATTCCCTGTAGATCAAAAAGTGCTCCTGGAAGTAGCAGCCGAGCACACCTGCACCTTGTTTTCTCTGTGAGCCCTCCCAGATAACACAGGGTCTCACTGCTCCTCTTCACCAGATTGTCCCTTCTGGAATTTGCCATTATATCCACGTGATGTTTAGAAGACAGAAAGGTGATCTATTTAGAGTCTATATTTTAAGTCTAACACTAATAATTGATCACAAACGTCATTCATGATGAATATGTTTTCAGAAATCTCTACTTCTCAGTCCCACCTTTTGTTATGATGTCCCCATTTTCCCTTAATGCCCTATTATCTATCTTCCTTGAAGATGTCATACCTCTTGTTCAGTATTCATTCATTGCTTAAAAAATTATTTGTCCAGTGGGAGAAATAGACAAGTCATCTTTTCAGTCTGTACACAGCTTCTGACATGGATGAGTCTTCCATTGGCTTCCATCACACAACTCTCTCCTGGTTTATTCCTATTCTCTGGCACTTCCTCCTCTCTCTGCTTTGCATGACCATCCTTCTCTATCCAATAATTAAATGATATTAAATGATGGAACTTCCTCAAGTCTCTGTCTTAGCCTTTCTCTCTCTCCAATCTCTATATTCAGGCTATTATATCAACATCAACAACTTCTATTTTCGCCCACCCACACATGACTCTCAAATCTGTGAATATTTCTCAGGTACAGACCTTTCTTTGGCGTTCCAGACTCACATAACCAATTACCTACTAAACGTGTCTACTTGGATATCTCAAAGGCATTTTAAACACAACATAACACACAATTGAATTCATTGTTTCCAGCCTCATACCCCACCTCCACATCTTCTTACAGTGACCATTATCAGTGAATGACACAAGCTTCCATGCTGATAAGCAAGCCAGACATCTAAGAATCATCCTTGACACCTCCCTCTTTCTTGCCCCTGATAGCTACTCCAAAACCACATCTTACTGATTTCACTTCCAAAATACCTCCTGAATCTGTATACTGCACCACATCTCCTCTACAGTGTCCCAACCCAAACTGCCCACATCTCTTGCTTGAATGATGGCATTGCTTTTCCCTTTTAAACCACCACCAAATAGTCCATTCTCTACAATGCACAGTGATTTTTTTCAAATTGCAAATCTGATCCCATCATTCGGCTACTATTTAAAACTTATCAGAGGCTCTCCATCAATCCTAGGCTAAAGATACAAATGCTTAACATTGCCCACAAGATCCTACCTTGGCCTGGATCCCATCTGCCTGCCCAGCCTCATCTCAAAACCACCCTTTCACTTTCCCTCTGCAAACCAACCACAGTGGCTTTTTTTCTTGAATGGGCATGTTCCTTCCAACCACAGAACCTGGAACATACAAATTCCTTGGTCTCAAACAATTTCCTTACTTGTCTCATCTCCCTTTCACTTCTACTTTTAGATTTTATCTCACCTTGTTTGCCTTTCTCAGGGGTCCTAGTGTGACCTCCATTTTATGGTTAATGGCCCATTACTAAGTCCTCCTAGGATGGCTCTATCTCCACACTAAGGATAGCTGTAAATTTGCATTAAATTGTAGGATTCTTTGCTTAATGTCTATTGCCCTTGCTAAACTACAAGCTGCCCCGAACCATGTCCACTTTTGTCCCACCACTGTATCCTAAGTCTCTCACTCATTTAACAAATATTTATGTATCAGGAAATATTCTAGGTGCTGAGGACATAGTAATAACAAGACAGAGAAGTTTCTACCTGTTGTGGTACATACATTGTAGTAATAGGAGACAGAAAATTAAAAATATATTTTTTAAAATAAGAAAAATAACAGGTAATAATAAGTGCTATGCAGAGAATTCAGATAGGATCATATGACACAATGTGATTAAGAGGTTTATTTCAGATTGAAAGAAGACCTTTTTGGAGTGGTGAAATTGAAAATTTTAGTTAAAATTTTGACAAGATGAAACCAGTCATGTGAAGACTGATGAGGAGAACCCTCCAGGAAGAGGGTTGTAAGATGGGAGCCAACACCTGACACAGGCTAGGCTCATTATGAATGTTTAATAAATATTAATTGACTGTTGTCAGATAAGCAGGGCCCAGGGAGGGGCTACTAACCCAGGCTTCTCTTCTTTAGCCTGTGAGAGATGTAGGGGACAAAGGAAAAAGGGGCAGGTGACATGAATGGTGTCTGCTGTAGTTGCTGTTGACTGATAGATCCTCAGTGCTGCTTTCCAGGGAAGCGAGATGTGACACACTGATTTTTGTAATTTCTATTGTGAGACGGGGAGGACTGGTCTTAGTGACAAGAGCGATTAAGTAACTTGCACACAGTAAGACTCTGGACAGGCTGAAGGAAAAGCTGCATCTGCTGTAACTGTTACTGTTTTACTCAAATTATAGCTGACTCCAAGACCTGGCTTTGAACTTGGCACAGTATGGTTAAAACTATTTTCTTGATTTAGAGGTTCTCCTTTCAAAGTTAAGGTAAGTGTGCAAACAAATTCATAATATCTAGAAGATATTACAAACATAAAATATATTTTTTTAAGTCTAGGATCATCTCATGTCTTCTTCCCTGCCCTTGCATACTCTCTCAAATTGCAATTGTCCTTGGTTATTTTTCTCCTCCTCTAACTGTGGAGTAACAATAAAACTTTACACATTGAATGATGAATAAGACATGTTCTTCCCCAGGCAGAAAAGGGGATCAAAGCAAAGTATGTTACTCAAACCATCAGTCTTTTTCAAAAGCAAATGTTTCTTCCCAGGATGAACTAAAATATTTAAGGTTTCAAGAAAATATGGTCTGGAAAGTCCTTTAAAGTTGTTGTTCAATTACATAAGTAAATTGTTCTATAGAATAAGAGTTTTAAAACAATCAGGTTTCAGATTTTTTTCTAAATGACTCTGTGTGTGTGTGTGTGTGTGAGAGAGAGAGAGAGAGAGATAAGAAAGAGAGGGACTTCGGACATTTTCTAAATAAAATTGTAAATGAAAGAGCCTGTGTGGCTTTCTTTTTGAAAGATAACTTTTGATGACAAAACTTGAAGATGCTTCAGTTACTACAGATCGTTATCATTAATGAACTAATAATCAACCTTATGCTTATTCTCCCTGCTTCTCAACATCCTAGTCTGTAAGAGGGTGACTGATAACATCACCTCCCTCACATTTAGATAATGCCGACAGCATCTAATACATAGCCTACGAGTGGAAGGTGCAAAGGTAAAGATAAAAATTTCTATTACCATGATGTCTTCCTATGAGGAGAATAAGACTTTACAACTTGAAGGTAGGCAGTAGGAAACATATTTGGATTAAGTACATGATCCACAGGGTACTGACATCACCAGTCAGTTGGTTTTCTGAGAATGTGACATAAGAAGTTGTTTTCCACTCTAGCTGATCATCAGAATCACCTGGGGAGTGTTTTCAAAAGTACAGATCCCCAAGGGACTCTGATAGTCAACCAGGTTTGGGAACAGTAAGTTGGAGGACATATTATAATGACTAATACTCTAGAGTATTTTTCACACATTATCTCTTATAAAGCTCATGACAACTCTTACTGTATTGAAAGGAGAACAGAATTTGCAGTCAAAACGACTGGACTTTAGCTCCCATCTAGTCACTTTTTTTTTTCTCTCTCTAGTGGTGGTGCGCGGGATTCTCTCTAGTTGTGGTGTGCGGGTTTTCTCTCTCTGGTTGTGGCACACAGGCTCCAGGGTGCGTGGGCTCTGTAGTTTGTGGCATGCGGGCTCTCTCATTGAGGTGCGCAAACTCAGTAGTTGTGACTCGCAGGCTTAGTTGCCCCGTGGCATGTGGGATCTTAGTTCCCCAACCAGCAATCGAACCCACATCCCCTGCATTGGAAGGCAGATAGATTCTTTACCACTGGACCACCAGGGAAGTCCCCAACCATGTCACTTTTTAGTGCACAAAAAACTTAACTTCTGTGATTCTCACTTTCTTCACCTATAAAATGAAAATTAAATGTAGTTATATCTGCCCTGCATGCCTGCTAGACCTTTTTTAAATGCCAAAGCACCTGCAAATATAAAGCATAATTATTAAAAATGAGAAATGGTGTCATTATTTGGGATGGGTTATGTGTCCTGAGTGTCTTTATTAAACAGTAAAGCTAAATAAAAATCTGGGCATCTGAAGGAAGAAGATGTGTAAGTGTCTATGTGTGTATGCAAAGATATGTGAATGTGTTTATGACAATATTAGAGATAAGTTGGACCAAAAAGATTTTAGATGGTATCTACTTTAATGGCACTCATTTTTTTTCAAGTTTTCCAATTGGCTGAATGAATTCAGATTGAGTGTTAAAAGAAATATCTCAGTTTTAAATCTGAACACTGGAAGAAAATTCATCTTCTAGAATGAAAGACAATATTTATACATTAAAGTATTTGGGGAAACTACTGTCATTCTTTAACTTTAACTTTTGCATTGTGAACTATTCTAAGAGTGTTTATAATAAGAAACCATAATGGGATTCTCACCCCTCCTCTATAAAATAACTTTAATTTTTGGTTGGTTTTACTTTAATAGTTTCCATTCTTCTAAATAACCACCTAAATTAGATTTTATAGTAAATGGGAGCACTAATAAAAGAAAAGAACAAAATTAAAAAGTCATGTGGTTTTTAATGCATACGCTACAGAAATGAATATTTTTCCTGTGGATACAGAGTCAGCTTTCACTTATGAGCCTAGATTATGGTTTATAAGACAATTACAATGGTTATGTGAAATGAGCATATAACTAGAATGCTAGCTTTAAGAAGAATGTGTATTACACTTCATCTGGAGAATAGACAGTGACCACTTATGGTCTAAGAGTAAAATATCCTCCTATTATTTTCTTAACTCTGGATGTCAAAAATTAGGGAACAGGTGGAAAGAGCAAGGACATAAAAACAACACACTCTCTGAGACCAAAAATAATTCACATAAAATGAGTAAGAGCTGTTGGCACCTAGAAAACATCCCAGAAGCAATTAGGAGACAGTCCATTGAAAAGGTAGTCACTGTAAAATTGGATATTGACATTGTAAAGATATTTGGAAGGTATTTCAGTGAGGCAGAAAACTGCAATAGTTGAGTTTGGGGCCAATGCAGGGACTACAGAAAGGAGAGTTGGAAGAAAATATTTTAGCCATGTGCCTCAGCCATGTCCAATGAAAGAGATAATCTGTTTTTCAAAAAAAAAATCCAAAGTATGAGAAAAACAAAAAAAGGAATTTTATCAAGCTAATATATATCAAGGTTATTCCTAAAAATCCATTCCCTTTGCTTTAAACCTGAATTTCTCAAGCTCTATTTTCTTATGCCATTTGGTTTCCTAAGTGAACCCAGCCACAGAGAAACCTCAACTATAATTGGCAAAAAATATCTCCTGTTGTAAATCAATATTAACTTTCTGAATTCAAAGAGGTCTCTTGAGAGTATGGTTAATGTCAATAAATCTCGCAAAGACTGATGAAACAGAGGATGCAGAGGAGTAATATAGAGGTAACTATGAAAAAATATAGTAATCAAGAAGCACCATCTGTCTTCCGAAAACACACACACAGTCACATGCATAAATACATGCAAAGAACACCTTCAAATCTGAAAAATCTTGGACCTCTGGAAATATACCCTCAAAATTGGGATTGCCAAATTTAGCAAATAAAAATACAGGATTCCCAGTTAAATTTGGATTTCAGATAAACAACAAAAAAATTATTAGTATAAATATGTCCCATGCAATATGTGGGACATACTTATGTTAAAATACTATTTGTTGCCTATCTGAAATTTAAATTTAACTGGGCCTCCTGTATGTTATCTGGCAACCCTACATAGAATTCTGTGTAGTCAAGTTTTAAAAACACACTAAAAATTAAATGCTGCCACTTTAGACAATCAACTGGCCCCAACAATCATAACCCTATCACAAATTTCATTAATGAAATCATATGATGGTCCTCTGATAGGAGATGAACATCCGGATGATCCTGAATATAAATATTTATCATTAAATGCAAACACAAAAATTTAAATTCTCATTCTGAAGATCAGAGACTATGTCCTCTCATCCTCCAAGGCAATCCTGGTACCATGGTGTATTATCAGGGTTCTCCAGAGAAACAGAACCAGCAAGAGAAACTGCTTGTGGAGGTTGGCAAGTCCAAAATCTGCAGGGTAAGCTGGCAGGCTGGAGACCCAGTGAAGAGTTGCAATTCAAGTTCAAAGGCTGTCAGCTAGCAGAATTCCCTCTTCTGGGGGGGGGGGGGGGTCAATCTTTTTCTATCAAGGCCTTCAATTGACTGAATGAGGCCCACCCACATTACGGAAGGTAATCTGCTTTACTCAAAGTCTAGTGATTTCAATGTCATTCTCATCTAAAAAGACACTGTCACAGAAACAACTAGAAAAATGTTTTACCTAATATCTCAGTACAGTGGCCGAACCAAGTTGACACATAAAATTAACCATCATACTCAGTTTGCTCTACATCATACTATAGTACACTGCATACCACATTTCCCACCAGAATCACAGTGACCCTCATCACCTGGCTTCTCTCCTGATACCCCAGTCTATATACTGATTCTCAATCTTTAGAGAATCTAAGTATCACCTGAGAAGTGTCTAAGTAACACCTGAGACGTTTGTTAAAAATGAAATAGCTGAGCCCCACCTCCAAGATTCCAATATATTAAGTCTGGAGCGGGATCAAGAAATGAGAATTTTTAATAAGGACCCAGGAGATATTTGGGGACCATTCTCTGAAAATACCACAATATTGAGTATAACTCAACACAATATAGGATTTTAGTTAGAGCGAGGTATGTGGCAAAGACCTACAAATCACAGCTGAGTCAATTAGATTCCATGTTCTTCACATCTATATCTGTGGAATCTATAGTTCTTTATTCAATTGAGCATTCCATGTGCAATAAAATTTAGTGAGAACACCAGTAGGAATCCCCATAACTCTATCTTCCCTACTAACTCAATCCTTTTCTAGCCTAGCCTAAAGGGAGTCAGTCTGGACTAAAAGTGTCCAGTGGGTCTGCCCCAGGAGAAAAAGACTCAAATTATTCCTGATTTGAATTCCTACACAAAGGTCCAGAGTAGTGAGAGTCAATGACCAAAACAACAAATTCAGGTAAGTCATATAATTGTTTTTACAAGCAACATCAAATTACTGAATTCAGGCTTATTTCTCTATGGTCCTTCCACCCTTTAACAAGATTTCATCTGCCTCATTTTTATGATGTTAAAATGCATCTTAGAACCAAGAAGATAATGAGCTTTCATGTTAGAATTCTGATGATGATAGTAGTGACGTGTATCAGGGACTGTGAAGGGTCTGAGATTTCAATTTACTTGCGAACGAACAAGTTTCATGGATGTTGCTAAAGACATGAGTATCCTGGCTCAGAGACAGAGGACCTCATGATGTATGGGGCAACAGGCAGCATGAGTACTAGCATATTTACATCAGTTCCACCTGCCCCCAAGTCCCATAGAGGTGATGTGGATGGGCCCAGATAGATGTGTACATGTGCAGTGACTTGCATTTTAAAAGAAGAACCCTGGGCTTCCCTGGTGGCCCAGTGGTTAAGAATCCACCTGCCAATGCAGGAGACACGGGTTCGAGCCCTGGTCCAGGAGGATCCCACATGCCGTGGAGCAACTAAGCTCATGCACCACAACTATTGAGCCTGTGCTCTAGAGCCTGTGAGCCACAACTACTGAAGCCCACATGCCACAACTACTGAAGCCCACATGCCACAACTACTGAAGCCCACACACCTCGAGCCTGTGCTCTGCAACAAGAGAAGCCACCGCAATGAGAAGCCCGCGCACCACAACAAAGAGTCCCCCCCCACTCACCACAACTAGAGAAAGCCCACGCGCAGCAACAAAGACCCAGCACAGCCAAAAATTAATTAATTAATTAATTAATTATAAAAAATAAAAGAAGAACCCTGAGCTTAGGGATCTAAATCTTTTATAATGGGCAGTAAGTATATCTGTCCTTTGGTCCAGAGAGAGACACTGTCTCTGTGTTCCAGGACTGTTTGCTATAGCAAGATTCTTAAAAAGATCATCTGGAGCAAAGGGCAAATTGGTGCCCTTGCTTATAGAAACCCACAGAACATGATAGACCCATAAGGAATTGTCTTCCAACAAAATGTTTGTTATTTGGTTTTTATGTTAGACTGTAAGTTGCATAGAGTCAGGCACATATGTTTTATGTTGCCAATTCCCCTGAATCTAGTATAGTGTTCTATAATTATTATTATTACATAAATTATATATAAATATAATTAATATATTAAAGTATATTAATAAGTATATAACCTAGCATTATATAAATATTTGTAGTATGACTGATAACTTTTTAAAATGTACAGTATGAAACTGGTAAAGGATAAATGAATATCTTCCATTACTACTGCTACTGCCTATTTATCTATCTATCACCTCAGAAACAATGTTGTTTATGAGATGCCTCATTTATTTAGTAACAGCATTTGACAGTGGATTAAGAACAGGTGAAAACTAAGGTATTTTAAGTTACGTATTTAATATACAATATATTTCAATTCCAAAATAATTGTGTGTAAAAATGTTAAAATTAAGCCAAAGCTTATTAAATTTGAAGATTTGGTTTGAAAATCAACCTAAAAATTTCAAAAAGGATCTGATGTTCTGACTCATTCGTTTATTTGACAAATATTAATTGGTCAGCTCTTATATTTCAGACACTGCTCTAGGTGTTAGGAATATAGCAATGAACAAAGCAGATAATAATTCCAACTTTCATGAAAATTTCATTCTAAAAGGGAAATCAGATGGCAAAGATAAAAGTAAAATACAATGTATAAAAGATTCTGATTAGTGCTAAGGAAAAAAATAAAATAATGAAGTGAATAGGAAATATTGGAAAGGGACATTGAATTTTTTTAAAAAGATCCAAGAAAGGTTTTAGTGAGATTTCTGTTGAGTAAAGATGTGAAGAAAGTGAGGGATCCAACCTCATGGTTATCTGGGAGACTAACATTCTGGTCAGAGGAAATTGTAAATCCAACAATATTGAGACAGGCACAGCTAGGAGGCCAGTGTGATTGAACCAGCATGATCTAGGGAAAGAGTTGGAACATATGAAGTTAGAGAGCTATTGATGAGGGGTTTAGAGGTGAAGATGAGAGAAGAGCATGTAAGGACTTGAGGTCATCATAAGGTTTTGGCTTTTACAGGACTGAGATGAGAAGCCAATGGATAGCTTTGAAGAGAGAAGGAACATGACATATCTGTATTAGGGTTCTCCAGGGAAGCAGAACTAATTAGACATATATAATATATATATTATTATATATAAATGGATATTATATATTCATTTATATTCATATATGTGCATATATATACATATATATGCAGAGGAGGCTGGCAGGCTGGAGACTCAGGAAAGAGTTGCAGTTTAAGTCCAAAGTCAGTCTGATATAGAACCAGGAAAAACTGATTTTGGAGATGAAGTCTGAAGGCAGTCTGCTGGAGAATTTTCTCTTCTCCAGGGGAGGGCAGCCTTTTGTTCTATTCAGACTTTCCACTGATTGATTAAAGCCCACCCACCTTATGGGGAATCTGCTTCTCTCAAAGTCCACCAATTTAAATATAAATCTCATTTAAAAACACCCTCACAGGAACATCCAGAAAATGTGTGACCAAATATCTGGGCACTGTGGCCCAAACAAACTGACACATAAAATTAACCATCACAGCATCTAGAAAGATGAATGAAGTGGAGGAAAGAACAGACTTGTTCTGTCGGGTAAAGATAACAGAACTTGTTCCTATGGATGAAAGCTATACCTAGGTAGATCGAAGTTTCATATAAAGAAAAATTACTTGATAAATCTAGTAAAGTCTGTGTGTTATTTAGAAAAAATTATTACTGCATTGGTGGGTAGCTGAGCCAAGTGGCCAAGTTTCTTTCTCACCTGTCAATCCTGTGATTCTGTGATTTGTTCAGGTGATTTACCAACAGAGTTAATCACAATATTTCAAAATTTCTGACTCTCAAATGGAAACATTTTTGCATGTTGAGACAAATGAATTACATCTTTCAGAGGAAATCCTGATATTTGGTCCTTAACTGAGTAATACTTAGTGATAATGTATCTACTGTCTTAGGTTGCTTGGGCTGCCATAACAAAATACCATAGACTGGGTGGCTTAAACCACAGAAGTGTATTTCCTCACAGTTTCGGAGGCTAGAAGTCCCCGATCAAGGTGCTGACCCATTCAGTTCCCAGTGATAATTCTCTCCCTGGCTTGTAGACAACCACATTCTCCCTCTGTCCTCCCATGGCAGAGAGAAAGAGGGAGACTGAGATTGAGAGAGACCTCTCTCGTGTCTCTTCTTATGATGATACCAGTCCTATCGAATCAGGGTCCTCATCCTTTTGACCTCATTTAACCTTAATTACATCCATAAAGGCCCCATCTCCAAATACAGTCACATTGGGAGTTGGGGCTTCAACATATAACTTGGGGTGCAGTGAGGTGGGGGGGTGGAAACAAACATTCAGTCCATAACATCAACCTATCTCTTTCTGCCAATAGCCAGCTCAGTAGGATTCATGTAAGCATACTAATATAAAAGAATTTACTGTGCTCTTCAATGTGAGACAGTGATTCTAATACTATGTCATTCCTGCTTTTGGCAATATGGGGACCCAGAGAAGTTGAGTGGCCTAGATTTCATCTAGCTTGTCATCTCTAATCAATTAGTTGTGGCTACCGGGAGCACTGTGCTGAGAGCTCAGCTACAGGGTCGTGGTCTGTTAGTAAAGTCTGCCAGGATTATGGCCACATATTTGCATATACCTATCATGGACATAAAGGACTCTGAAGAAAGACAGGAATAATTATGCCATTATCCTAGTCTGGTCATCCAATGTAATTCTTTATTATTGTTTACATCAGCAAAAATAATAATGGGGGTAAGTTAGGTAAGTTATCTCTCCCCCTGCAAAAATATTCAACCACTAAATATATGATTTAGGTATTTATTAGATGAGGTAGAAAGATGTCTGTGATGGATTTATTACGAGAAAAAGTGGGTTTCAAACTACATAAAGTATGATCACATTTTTAAAATAGATTGCTGAGATAGAAAATATTGAGAAAGTATTTACAAATGTAACTACAAAGCAAGTCAGAGTTTTCTTCCTTCCTCACTTCTTTATTTTCCTTCTCTTCTACTCCTTACTGGGAGGAGTTTTGAGTCTTGTCGCTATGTCATTATTGTTGTTGTTGTAGTTATTTTACTTTATTTATTTATTTTTATTTTTGGCTGTGTGGGTCTTCATTGCTGTGCGCGGGCTTCCTCTAGTTGCAGTGAGTGGGTGTTACTCTTCTTTGTGGTGCGCGGGCTTCTCGTTGTGGTGGTGTCTCTTGTTGCAGAGCACGGGCTCTAGACACATAGGCTTCAGTAGTTGTGGCATGAGGGCTCAGTAGTTGTGGCTCACGGGCTCTAGAGCACACGCTCAGTAGTTGTGGCGCACGGGCTTAGTTGCTCCACGGCATGTGGGATCTTCCCGGAGCAGGGCTCAAACCCATGTCCCCTGCATTGGCAGGCGGATTCCTAACCACTGCACCACCAGGGAAGTCCCAGCAGGCGGATTCTTAACCACTGCACCACCAGGGATGTCCTGTAGTTATTTTTTATTCCATTTTATTTTGTTTGTGTCTTTTTAAGGTGGGAAAAAAAGAGACAGAGAATCTGTTAGCCTAGTAAGGTACTGAATTTATGCTATAAAAGGCATCAATATAACCAAAGTGTTTTTTTGTCCTATAAATGTTTAACTCTGTATAAAGTTCCTTCCAAGGAAGAGCAGGATGAAAGGTGCTAGTACCACCTCTCCAGGAGGGGAAATCAATCAAACCAATAAACTAGGAGAGAGAGAAAGAAGATAAAAAATTCTAAGACAAGAAGGAGGCCAAAGACATAGAAGCAGCATAAGAGTCCATCAAGAGATAAATGGATAAAGAAGATGTGTATATATATACAATGGAAACAACTCAACCATAAAAAAAAATGAAATTTTGCCATTCACAGCAACACAGATGGACTTGGAGGGCATTTTGTTAAGTGAAATAAGTCAGAGAAAGACAAATAGTGCATGATATCACTTATATGTGGAATCTAAAAAATACAACAAACTAGTGAATATAACAAAAAAGAAGCAGACTCACAGATATAGAGAACAAACTAGTGGTTACCCGTGGGGAGGGGGAAAAGGAGAGGGGAAATAAAGGGTTAGGGGATGAACAGGTACAACTACTATTAAGTATAAAATAAACTACAAGGATATATTGTACAACACAAGGAATATAGCCAATATTTTATAATAACTATAAATGGAGTATAACCTTTAAAATTGTGAATCACTATACTGTACACCTGAAACTTACATAATATTGTACAGCAACTATACTTCAATAAAATTTTAAAAATGGAATTTTAGAGAACAAAAAAAGAAAGGAGGCCAGAGGAAGCCCATCTGAGGCAAACCTAGATGGACTGACACATAACCCAAAATAGAAGCAAAGGACCATCCTATTCCTCCTCCAAACTCTAGACGTATCCTGAATATCTAGTAGTGACAGTTTCTTAATGCACCTCAACCTTAATAACCTTCAAGATGCCACTGACATAACTAAAGTGTGTGTGTGTATGTGTGTGTTTTCAGAAATATCTGAAACAATGTCAGAGGCACTGTATACCACAGTGTTAATAGTAGTTATCCAAGAGTGGTGAGATTATGCATAGTGTTTATTATTTTTGTTTATCTACATTTTCTAACTTTTCTGTACAACAAGCATGTAGAGTTTTGAATAAGATTTTTTAAGTTATATCTATGACTTTAAGAGAGAGAGGAAAAGGCTGCAAGGGATATTCAGACAAAGAAACTCTGATATTCTCTGCATGTTCTTTCCTGCACAGCAAGCAATAAAACATGTTGTATACTTCTGGAAACTGCAAAGCTGGAAGGAATCTTAGAGGTGATATGGTCCCTCACTTTCATTGTGTAGGTGAAGGAACTCAGGCCTAGAAATCCCTAGTATTGTACCCAGTAAAGAGTCACAGCAGCAGAGCAAGGAAATAATTTAGATTTATTAATTCTTAACCCAATACTTTTATTAGGTGGCAGGAGAAGCAGTATCATTACAGTTAAAAGTTCTACAGTGTCTCTAATTATGTCCAAAAGTAAAAAATAAAAATGTGAGGGTTTTTTGGCCAACAGCAAAAGAATGGAATCAGCAAAACTTTAAGGTACTAGTCCAATCAATTTGGAGAGGTCTTAAGTCAATGGCCAGTCTCCCAGGATGTGTGGAGTGGCTATGCATCTATAACATGCCCCTCTTTAAACTAAGTGCTGATGTCTGCACTGTATTCTCTCCCTTTATAACGCCCTCCCCTGGGGGAAGCCCTGGGATTGGGTCACCGATGACCTCCTTATCCCCTCTAAAGAGAGTGAGGGAACATTATTATAAAACCCCAGCTTTTTTCAGTATCATATTTTTTAAATGTGCCTAACTTATACATAGACAACATTTTTCTTCTATCTCTCTTTTATACTTAAGAATAGAGCTTTAAAGAAAATTTTACAATAAAGCATGCCTCCACCCTGCCTCAGGTAAAATGAATGTGACAGTGTGTACAAAGTGCTTTGAGCTCCCCAGACACAGACATCAGAAGCCAACAGCAGTTATCTTGCCCTCATGAAAAGTATCTGCGGAACCTGGCAAGACTCCAAACCAGAAAGTAACTTTCCTGTATTTCTCAGTGAGGTCCAACCCCATTTGTATTTCTCAACTAGATACAGAAATTGAAACTAGGAACCAGTAGTTTGGGGGAGAATCAAATGCCAAAATTGTTCGGCAGCGTGGGTAAAAAATGAGGTGAGAGGTACAAAGAGGAAGCTCTCTGAAAGCAGAGAGTATAATTAAGTCAACTTTCAAATTTAACTTCTTTCTTTCCCACGTGTTTCAAATCTGATGTCTTTCCCATAGGCCTGCAGATGGTGCCCTAGGGTGGCCTTCACTGATCTCTGAAGGGTGAGACTGGAACTGAAACCCACAAGCCTTGCACCTGTGGGGTCAGCTTCATTCACAGTGTTGACCCTTGCTGGTTTCCAAGACCTCCCCCAGTAAATGCCACCCCCACAAGGAGCTCCTAGAACTTCAGCCTCTCTTTAGTAGTCCAGTTTTAAGTCCTGCTCCGAGCTGATCCAGGGCAGGTACCTTAAGTCAGTGCTCTGTTGAGTGAAACATGAGATGGATACTTGCTCTTTGACACATCTCATCCAGCAAAGGGAAGTTTAACTATTCATTTACAACTTGGGCTTCAATGAACATCTTTTGTTTTTTAAAATGACTTAAATTGCCACAAAATAATGGTTCTACCCTTCCTCAGACAGATTCCATCACCTTGATTTTCCCATTTTTAGCCCAACTGCAATGAAAGCATGCAGAGGACATATTGGTAAGGCCAGGTTTAGGTCTTATCCTGCATAGATTGCCATTTTCTGCCATAGGAGCTGTCCCCATATACAGAGGAAATTTTCTGGAGGTTCCTGTGAATGGTGAAAATATTAGACCACATCTGTGGTAGGTAGAGGAAAGCTGTGGAGTAGAGGTAGAAATACCAGGAATTACTGAAAAAAAAAAAAAAAAGACCCTGAGTTTTGTCCACAATACTTATCCTCATTTTACAGAATTTAAAACCCTAGGCACAGAGAGGTTAACCTGGCCAAATGATACAACTAAATTATAAAGATTCCTATAAATACTTTGTCAATATGTAAATCACATTATACATCTATTGAAACGTTTAGTATTACTAAGTAATTTTCGTTCTAACAATTTAGGAACATATGCTTTAAAAAATAAGGAATGGAATTGATCATTTTGAAGAAGGCTTTGGGCTGGCAGTGAATCCAGATGACAGTTTTATACTGTTTTAGAACAGCAGCTCTTTGCATAGTAGAAATAGTCCTTACTCACAAGATAAACTTAGCTCCAGAGCAGAAAAGGATGTTTTATTTCAACTCTAAATATATGTTGAGTACCTACTATGAACTAATCCCCATGCTGAGCTGGTATGCCATAGAGATGTGTTTATTCTCTCTTTTTTCAAAATTCTGAGAGTCTAAGAAGGGTGAAGGGATAACCAGCTATAACATAATGCAGAGTAAAGAAGTGTCCAAACAGAGCTACAAGTGAGGAGCATTTGGGACCCACAGGAAGTAGCAAGATGACCAAGGAGATGTTCCAGAACTGTTTGCCCAACATTCACTTTTCAGCCACAACCACAGACATGAGCACTGTCCCCTCCTCCACTTCCCAAAATAAGAATCAGCAATAATTACAGGTTTGAGTTGGAGATAAATTTGGCCCCTAGAAGATGCTAACAAGGTGAAAATGATTAGAGGAAATCCATGAAGGTTTCCTGGAGGAAGAGTGGACAAAGAGCAACGTAAGGCGTGGTAGGGCGTGTCCGGCAGAAGGGAGAATGTTTCAGGCACATTGGATGCGAACAGGAAGTAAAAAAAAAAGGAGGAGGGAAAACAAACAAAAAGCAACATGGCCAAAACCTGTTTTAAGCCATTTGATAAATGGAGACAATAAAACCATCAGAATGAGCAAAACGGAAAACTGTTAAACAACATGATGCTCTCGGGATGTTACGCTTCTTGTTAAGTCTGAAAGGCAGATAGAAGACAGCCTTTGCACTCAAATGACATACAGTGTAGTTAGGAACGCAGGAAATGCCAAATGGGAATTATATGAAAAGTAAGTGCTTTGAGACACAGAGGACACAGTAATCAGAGACTCAGAGGTTAAGAGGCAAGAAAGAAAGGGTCTCTGGTAAAGCAAGGATGGGATAACTGGGGCTCAAGAGAGAGAAGCAGGGATGTGAAACACTTTGTAGTGGAAGCTAAAAAAGAGCGATTTGAGATTAAACTGCTATAAAGATACTCAAATGAAGCATATTATTCTGTGGTACAGAACACGTCCACCCACAAACACTAAAACCATTTGGACCCCAGCGACTTTTCCAGGGTGTGAAATGGCAACTAGGTCCTCCATGAGGTAGAGAACAGTTCACTGAGGGTATGTACACTCTTAAAAAAAAAAATCATTTCCCTTATGCTCACCATATGTACCCCATGATGGCCAAAAGGCGAGTCCTATTTCAGAGGCTGGAGAATGATGCCTCTAATACAAGTGACACAATTAATTAGCAACATCTTCTGTGAAGGTGTTTATTAACTGTGCATTTCTGTGTTTAATTATTCAGATGTGTTGCATTTATATACAATAACTTTCAGAGAGTTCCATATACCTAGCATGGCATGGGAGTGGTCTTGTATTTAGAAAATGTGAAATCAATCTCTTTTGTTTAGAAAGTACAGTGGAAAATTATTATGCTCGTTTGGAAAGTGCTTTATTTATGCAAATATGCATTGTACTTATGTAGTAAATAATTAATATGCTTTCAAAATGCAAATAAAATATCTATAAAAACTTTCAAACCACTGTGTCTGTCATCTGACCAGACACAACCATTGCCATGGAAGCTTTCTGGGACTGGATTTAGGAAATGTAAATTAAACCCTAGAACTTTGGCCTCACCATGTTCTAATCAACTAGAAATGTTTAGCAAGCTTTTCCTGTAAAGAGTCAGAAAGTGAATATTTTTGGGTTTTGTGGGTCATACGATCTCTGTCAAAACTAAATTCTTCTGTTATAGTGCAAAAACAACCATAGACAATGTAATTGAAGGGGTGGCTGGCTGAGTTCCAATAAAACTTCATTTTTGAAAAAGTTGGTGGGCTGGGTTTGGCCATAGCCTGACCCCTGAACTAGGTATTGACATCAATCAGTAATAACAAACAAGGTTAAACAGTCCTCCTTTACAAGGGCTTAGTATGTGGGGACTATTGGTGCTTATGGATGGAACTCTGCCTAAGCAAAGGAAGAGCCCTGGGGACTCCACATCAACATATCAGAAGAGTTTAAGAGATGGTTTGAGAGTTACTACAAGGGATTAAAGATGCTTTTGTCACCAGGTCTCACCAGGGATTAGAAGAAGTCTGAATTTTCATTTCAGGATTCTATCCATTAAAAAGCATTTCTTCTAACTCCCACACACCCATTCCCACTTCAGATCATCCCATATCTTCTCCAACAAAGGTGTTTTTAGCCTAAAGAATTCTTCACTGCTTTGCTGCTATGGCAAAGCTTAATTTCACCTCATAGACTGGGTTCAAAACGGATACACGGGGAAGGTTGACAGGCTGCATGTCTTCCTTTGTTCTCTGTGTACAATTTACTTGCTGAATTTTCTCCTCTAGAATATATGAAATGTTTCAATTCCAATTATCTCCACAGGAATGAGGGCTTCCCCTTCCCTTATTTTATAGTTCCGAGGGGACTGAATATCCCCTGGGATGGTAAAAGATTTTTTGAGAAGAGGGGAAACAACTCCCTACAATAAAAGAGTTCTTGATAAATAATTCTTCCTAACATTTCCAGTTGCTGCATTTAGTATCCTTTACTCAAAAGAGATCACATGAAGAGTCTGGGAGAAGAATGCCAAGATTCTCATTTTACTTTTAATCACTCTTCTAAAACCCTGGAGTCATTATCCTAAAAACAGGGTCTAAATTTTCTGAAGTGACTACTCATCTGGCTCCCCACCACTCACTCTGCTTCCCAGTGTTTCTCTGTCATTTTCCATCCATTCTGTTGAGCAAATCAATCCTTCATCAGGAAGGCAGCATCATTTATAATGAATTCTCCAGGAAGGGGTATTTATCTCACACCCAGACAATGGTAACCTTTCCAGTGGCTTCTCCATTTCTGCCCTGATGTGTCTTCGTAGAGTTTCAGTTCCTTAATATGGTATTGAACAGGCAGCAGGATGAAAGGACACAGAGAAGCACTGTGAAATAGATGCACTTAAGGGTCTGAGACACTTGCCAATGCGTGAGAGAAGAGAAATCTCTTATACTCTAGCACATCAGAATGATGTCAGGGAAAGCAAACTCACAAGACTGAATCAGGAAAGATTTGAGATTGTACCTGTATCACAAAGAAGTGTTGAAAGGTTAACAGATGCCCAAGTGGTCAATTTAGGTTAAAACACAAGTGTGATGACAGACGTTCGATACAGATGTCAATAGACTTGGGCTGATTGAAGTGACTAGTGCATAAGGACTGAATCTTAATGAAATCCTTAAAAATTATATATATACAAAATTATATATATACAATATTTATATATACATGCACATAGATCTTCTATATACATAAAAACGTAGTTATGCATATATATAAATACACGTAAATATAATGATTACACTGGCTTTTAAAAACCACGCATTGTTTTAAAATGGACTAAAGAATTATCCCAAATTATTCACAGTATCTAGGTGTGATTTTTATCACTATATAGTTCTGTATTTTCAAATGTTCTTTAGTAAGTAAATATAACTTTTATAATTAAAAAATTAACAGTAGTAAAAACCCTCTTTTCATTCCATTTCTTAAAAAAATAAGATAGGCTCTCAGGAATGCCTCCTGAGATTCCTGCTGAGGAAAGACCATCAACAGAAAAAGAACTGCAGACAAGTGCCTGTGCTTACATGGTGGTGGGGAAATGCCCCAAAGCCTTAATCCTGGGCCCATTTTATCCCTTAGAGGAAAGGAGGAAAGGTCGAATAGAGGATATAGAATAAGGCAAAGGTCCTAAAATAAAGGAGGAATTAAAAAGCAGGCCAAGTGAAGTGTGAGTACAGGAAAGCAGGTGGGGCTCGCAGACCCTGAGAAGGGCCAGTCTGGAGACAGTTCTGCCCAAGTGTGAGGCAGGAAGGTGTGTCTTTTTTCGTCTTCAAATACTATATTTATTCATGAACAGTGTAATAAACTTTTATCAGTATAATTCTCTTTACACCCTCCCCCCACCCCATGGTCCTTGTCTTATATCTCACTTATACGTATATTTTTAACCACAAATACTAGTTATTTTTGCTTATAACAGTATTAATCTTTTAAAGAAACGTGTGCATGTGTGTGTGTAAATAAAAACAGAAACAAAGAAAACTCTTGCCATAAAGTTCTATATCCAGCAGTATATCCTTCAAAAACCAGGGTGAAATGAAGACATTTTCAGAAAGACCAGCCAAATAAATTTGTCACCATCAGTGTTGAGATACATGAAGTAATAAAATGAGTTGCTTAGGCTGAAGGGAAAAGATATCAAAGAGAACCCCAGACCTATAGGAAGGAATAAAGAGCTCCCAAAGTAGATATGTGCATAAACATAAAAGGGAGGGTGTGTCTTGAAGCTGCACATTCCTGCTCCTAATTCCACTCTCCCTCCCCGCCCTCCAATCCAGGGTTCCTCCCTCTCATCCAGTGTTTTAGATTCTCTCCTGACTCACTACCTTAAAGATCTGATGAACTTTTTGGAATGAGTTTTAACTCCTAGGGGTTAACTCCATCCAGTGGTATTTGCATGTTGACAAGAGGAAAACCCCTTCTGTGACTAAAGCCAAAAGAATGAAGACCACTGTGAGGAAAGTCACATATTAAAAAAGAGGAAAGGAAGAATTGGGGGAAGGAAGTATTTCTTCTTCTAGGATCAGCTTCCTCCCTCCTACCTACACACCTCCACTAAAGTGGTGTAGTTCATGCACCTGATCCTACCTCTTCCTAGCAGTGTAAACTAAGATAAGTCCTTAAGTTCAGTTGCCTCAGTTTAATCATCCCTAGAATGGGTATAACAATGGCGTGTTCCTCATAGCTTTGCCTGTGGGGATTAAATGAACTAATCCATGCAAAGTACTTAGAGCCTACCACATAGCACACAGACAGTAAATGTTAGCAATAATTATTATCACAATGTACACACAATACACAGGTTCTGCATCCCAAGGGAAATGAGAATCCTTGAGAATGGGACCCATGTCAGGGTTATCTTTGAGCCTAGTTGACATTAGGGCATCCATGAATGTTGATTATTTTAATATACTGATGAAGCCAGGTATTGCATAGACGAAAACTAAAATGTACATCCAAACACATCTCCCTAGACTTCCTGCAACCTGAGGAAAACCCAGTGCCACTACTTCCAGGAAGTCTTCCCTGATTGTGTCCTAATCAGAGCTATGAGGTGCTATGAGCATCCCAATTACACACTGAACTTTTCTCTTGTCCTCATTTTTTGAAAACTTTTGTTAGATTCTCTTCCTCATCACCAGAGAAAGCCTCTTGAGAGCAGCAGCCATGTTCATCACTGAATTTAATCACTACTTTCTCCTTAATTCCTTACACAATATTGGTACATGGTAGATGCTCAATAAGCACTTTTGAATGAATAAAAATAATATTATTACCATGTAAAAACATTATTACATTTAGTGAAGTCTTATATTGTTCAAAGCACCATTGGTGCTTTGGTACATGGTATTGGTACATGGTAGATGCTCAATAAGCACTTTTGAATGAATAAAAATAATATTACTACCATGTAAAAACATTATTACATTTAGTGAAGTCTTATATTGTTCAAAGCACCATTTAATCCTCATGGCTAGTGGTACTTTTATTAACCCCATTTTATACACCAAAAAAAAAAAAAATTGAAGCTCAGAAAGGAAAATTATCCTGAGTTCACACACACATAGGATGCAAGCCCAGGCCCATTTGGCTCATACCTGTGTTACACAAACTCTAAACAGTTAGACCCAAGTTCATATACAGAAAACTAGAGGGAGAAGTAGTGTTCATATACAAATTCCTTACCAGCTCTATTATTTATATTTTCCCAACCTAACTTTGTATTTTAATTAAATAGTGGATTTGATGGATATGTTCTGTGTAAGTCTTATTGCTAAGAACCTCTGAGGAAAGAAAAGAGGTCAGCATATTTTAGTAGTTCTGTTTTGAGCAATGCTGGTGACAAAGGGAAAAAATCAATAAAGAAAATTGTGCATTAGGAAAGAAACATTGGGCTAATGGTAAATCAGAATGTTTTAAGCAGAAACCAGACAAAACTGGATCTACTTAGGCCTTTCCACAGTTTAATTGGTAAAAATCCATGTGACAAAATGCAAGGGGAAATAACATATATTGGTGTGGGTGAGAGAGAGAATAGATTTAAAACATTTCTTGTAAATTTGAGTTGGTACCCAAGAACTTCAGTTCTCACCTTTTTACCAGCATCCTTTGTGCCCAGCCAAGAGGAAATAGCCCTCAGCTTGCAGGAAAGCTCCAAGAGCAAGGGACCAGAGAACTGACACGATAAAGATGATACTCAAGAAAGGCCGCAGTCATCTGGGAGTGTTTGACGTGTCCCAGGAATGTGATGGGCCTCTGAACTAGTCAGAAACCTGATTTCAATTTGATTGTTGTAATGACACTCTATCAGACGACGTGGTATGTGTGATATGATTGCATATATGATTTTGTGTGTGATGTGGTGTGTGTGAGAGGGAGAGAGATTGTATGTATGTGTATGCTGTGGTGTATTTGTGATTGTGATTTGTGAACGTGTGTGTGATTGTGTGTGCATGTAAATACAATGAAAATCTATGTCAGAGACAGAAAGCAAAACTACCCCTCTGCTCAGCTAGGGGAACAGACTGCGGCAAAAGACCAACAAGGACCAGCAACGACGCACTCACAAGCAGGATGGGGCAGAGGTTGAGAGCAGAGGAGTGTTCCCCAAGCCAAAGGATAGAAACTTCTCCTGAAGAAAACATAACTAGATCTAGGTTCAGGAAAACAAAACAAAACAAAACAGTTCCTATGTAAATTATAGAAAAATTAGAATTGGTTTTTGCCTATCGGTTTGATAAATATTAAGAAGACTGACAATATCCTGTTTGAGCAAAGGTATGGGAGATATAATGCTTTTGTACACATCCAGTGGGAGTGTGTTTAGGACATTTCTGGAGGGCCGTTAGCCACATGCACTACAATGTAAATCATGCATACTCTTCGACCCCACAATTCCACATTGGGAGATTTCTCATAGGAAATGAAAGGGTAAGTATGGAAAAATATAAGTGGAAAGATATTCCTTGCAGCACCATGCATAACAGGGGCAATGCCCATCACTGAAAGATCTGTTAAATAAATAATAATGCTGTTTGAAGAATGAGCTGTAGGTCTGTAGATAACGACTCAGGGAGATGCCCAATACATAGTGTTAAGGTAAAAGATCACATGACAAAACAAAAGTGTATTTTCATTTCAGAGAAACAAAATTGTGTTCACATTTTTAGAAAATATTTGGAATGGTTTATAACAAAATATTAACAGTGGGTTATGTCTGGGAGGTGATGACATTGGGGGGAGGGAAGAGAATTTCACTTTCTACTTTGTACATAATTATTTTTCTCCTTAAAGGGTATATATCATTTCTGCAACTAGAGATTATCGTACTAAGTGAAGTAAGTCAGACAGAGAAAGACAAATACCATATGATATCACGTATATGTGGAATCTAAAATATGGCACAAATGAACCTACCTACGAAACAGAAACAGACCCACAGACATAGAGAACAGACTTGTGGATGCCAAGGGGGAGGGAGGAGGGGAGAGGGATGGACTGGGAGTTTGGGGTTAGTAGATGCAAACTATTACATTTTTTAAATTATTTATTATTTTTTTTCGCCACTCCACGTGGGATCTTAGCTCCCCGAGCAGGGATTGAACTTGGGCCACCGCAGTGAAAGCACCGAGTCCTAACCATTGGACCACCAGGGAATTCCCCAAACTATTACATTTAGAATGGATAAACAACAAGGTCCTACTGTATAGCAGAGGGAACTACATCCAATCTCCTGGGTTAAACCATAATGGAAAAGAATATTTAAAAAAATGTATACATGTGTATAACTGAGTCACTTTGCTGTATAGCAGAAATTAGCACATCATTGTAAATCAACTATACTTCACTTTAAAAAAAAAAAAGAAAAGAGTATGTATTATTTCTACATTTGGAAGAAGAATACCAATAAGGATGTTGCCATTTAGGATGGAAGGAAAGGAGATTTTTCTAATATGCTATAGTAGAGCAGATTCAGTTTATGTCTCTCCATTTCAGATTTGAGTCCCTGGCCAGATTCCCAAGCTATGTAAAAAACTAAAAGTTTGACTCCCTAGATTTCTGAATCTGTTTTCCCACTGATTCATAGCCTGGTGTTTCTTATGCAGCCCGTGCATCTGCAGCCATCTTGGCAAAACAGAGCTGCCACAGTAGACAAGCAGGGAAGAAGTCCTTTCCTGAGAGCTCAGCTAGTGCTTGCTGACAAATAGAAAAGAAACAGCTTTGCTGTTTAGGAACTTATAGACGGTTTAATTTACTTTGATAGTAAAAATGAAAGCAAGGACTAAATATGCTCTTACAACAAAATCACCAAAAGACATTAGGAATGCATGCTATTCAGCATACAAATATACAGACCACCTTTTTATATTTGGCAATAATGTTTAGAATTCAAAGTGCATGGTAGAATAATGAAACAGTATCGTACTTTCAACAATGCTGAAGCTCTATCCAGTTGTCTGGGGTTTTGTTTTCTGCCTGAGACTTGCTGAAATAGAGCACTTCAGCATTCTCGTCATTCATGGAATGTCTTGTTTTCACAAAGTGCAGGACCATACCTCTCTTCTGTGTGAAAGATAGCTTTTACTACAAGGAAAAGACACTTTCCATCTTACAAACCATAAAAATTTTCATTTCGTATCACGTTTTCATGAAACATGAATTTAATATTTTTCTCTTGGCTTAACAATTTTCTAAGTGTTTTTTTTTCACTTTTTATTGATCTTTAATCACTATGGTTTCCTAAAACATTTTATCTTTCTCTGGCTTCTCTCCTCTTCCACCACCACCTCCTATTTCCTTGTTACCCATAAATAAAATCCAAAGTATATTAGATTCATCCCATTTAAAAGAATTCTTGAAGAAAAACCTTTTAGAAATCAAGGAATTATACAGGCTAACTCTATAACTTACCTGTTTTGTAAAATTTCCCATTTTGAATGTGGATTCTTTTCTAATAGGATACATCTGTATTTTTCTTTTCCTTGTTGTATCACTATAAAAAGTAAATAAGGGAAGAAAAGGAGTATCTTGAGACAGTTTGCAAATTAATGACAGTTGAATCAGGAGCCCTAATTCTCAGTTACAGCCAAGGTATGTTCACTATTAATCCATAGAAAAATTTTTTTAAATCCTGAAAATAGACCTTTCTATGAAGGAAAACACGGATCTATTGCTGGTGCTAATTTCTCTGCGAAGACTACGGGTCAGTTCTACCTGGTGTACAGCTTCTTTTTCCTGAGTAACACCAAAGACTTTTTTAATCTTCCTGGCATCAACACTTTGTCAATAACCTGAAGGAGGGCATGAAGAAGGAGTAAAGCAAAAGTAAATAACTATGACCTCATATACAAAGCCTGAAATTAAAGGAAAACAGCCAGAAATACAACCCATATGGTCATTTTTCTTTGTACATGCTCAGATGACAACAGGAAAATATGCGAGGCACATACAGATGGGCAAAGGCAGGTACCAGACAAAATACATTGCAAACGATTCTAAATTAGGTTCAGCTCTGTGACTTTGACTGCTGAATGACCTTGTATGAGGCGGGCAGCAGCTCTCAGCCTCAGTCTCCCTCGGTTGCTTGGAGTCTTGTAAAAGATTCAAACACTACAGAGGTTTAAGGAGAACTGGAGTCTTCCTTCATCTGTTTTACATTTCTAGCCCCATGCCAGGGGATTGCTAGTACTTTGGTGGGTATCTTTTTAATCCTTTTTTATGTCACCACATAGAGTTAATATAGAGAAAACATTTATCTTCCTATTGCATTAATAGACTTGTGGTAGATTGCATTATTGCTGCCTGCTATTGGCTCCCCTCCCTGAACGGATAGCACACATTGCTGCCTGTTGCTATATGATTTGCAGTATCTCCCAATAGGTACATTTGAGACCATGGAAATTTGCATATGCAATTGGAACTCCCCATCTGGATCTCAGAGATTTGGGGATTGTCATATGAATGATGATGCAGATCTCTGAATAAGGGAACCATGGAGAAAGGCCAGTGTTCTATTTACTATGGCTGCATAATTACCCCCAAACTTAGTGCCTTAAAACTACAACCAAATTTGGTGTTTTCTCACATGGCTGTGGGGCTTCACTGGACCCCACCAGCCAGTTTCTCCTCTGGCTTTCTCACATGGTTGCAGACAGAGGGAGCTTATCTACTTACATGGTATCATGTGAGTATCTGGTATCATGGCTGGGAAGACTGGAGCATCTGGGGATCCTCTGATACTTTTCTCTATCTCCTTTTAGTCTGTCCACCTGGTCTCTCCAGCACGGTGGCTTTAGAGTAGCTGGATCTCTTACGTGATAGCTTGGGACTTCAAAGCTGCATATCCCAAGAGAGAGCAAGTCATGCACAAGCTGCATCCCCTCTATGGGCTAGCCTCGGATGCCATGCAGCGTCACTTCTGCTTCACACTGAGTCCAAGTAGCAGTTGTTAGTCCCCTCGAAAAAAAAACTCAAGAGAAGAGAGCACACGCCCCACCTCTTGGTGAGAAGGGTGTCTCAATTCAAGAAGCACATGGAGAATGGAATATGTATCTAGCCATTTTTGGAAAACATAGCCGGCCATGGCAAGGTTTAGGAGGCTAGTAAAATGAGCTGGTAGTGATCATGTCAAAATCCCTGTGAGTTAAAATATATTATCGCCATCATTGGGACTTCCCTGGTGGTGCAGTGGTTAAGAATCTGCCTGCCAATTCAGGGGACATGGGTTCGAGCCCTGCCCCGGGAAGATCCCACATGCCGCGGAGCAACTAAGCCCGTGCGCCACAACTACTGAGCCTGCGCTCTAGAGACCGCGAGCCACAATTACTGAAGCCCGCGTGCCACAACTACTGAAGCCCACGCACCTGGAGCCCGTGTTCCGCAACAAGAGAAGCCACCGCAATAAGAAGCCCGTGCACCGCAACGAAGAGTAGCCCCCGCTCGCCGCAACTAGAGAAAGCCCGCGTGCAGCAAAAAAGACCCAAGCCAGCCTAAATAAATAAATTTATTTTAAAAATATATATATTATCGCCATCATTAAAATTACTACTTAGTTAAATATTTTCACCCAACCTACTGGTAAAATTTGAGACGATTAGTATTAATTGAGTTATAATTATGCTTTTCTTTATCATTAGGAGGAAGCATTTTACTCATCTTTATGTCACTTTAATCAGTATATTAATAAACACTTATATGAATAAGTTCATTAATCCCTGCTACTCAAAGCCTTTTTTGCATGACCTTTTGAGAAGATGATTACTAAAAACATGTGAAGTACAGTATAAATAAGATTAATGGGAAGATTTTATTATAAATACATTGATAAATTGTTCATAATAAACCTAATTTCCTTATCTTCTGGGGATAAATATCTAAGAGTAGAAAATAGGACTATAAATGAAGTTATTTATCCAGAAAGCTGCAAGCTTCTGGGATCTGTGTACTGTAAAAGGCAAAAGACCTCATGGAGAATGGAGCTATGTATAAGAAAGTGATCAGGTAGAGATTTTTATCAGCATTTCTGAATTATTTACATCAAATTGATTTCAGCTATTCTGTTAATACAATTCAGAAAATGCAAAAAGAATTCTTATCTTCATTATCTTTCAGTAATGAAGATAAGAACACCTGAATAAAAATACTAGTATGAGATTTACAATTTTATGGAAGCTAATGTGCTAATTCATGGACACAATTTCTAGTTATCAAATGTTCCATTAGCTACTGGTTTGTGATACAAAAATTGCTATATCTACTCTATTAGATTAAAGTTAACTAAGCTACATGACACATTAATAGAAATAGGAAGCCCTTTGCAATCAAATTTGTACAGCTCCTAATGAAACAAAATAGTTTTCCTATTGAATGTCAAACCTTAATCTTTATATTGGTACTATACAAGAAGCATATTTTCAAAGGAGCTAAACATCACATTATTTTATATTTATAAGTCTCCATAGCTGAATATTATAAATTAAACATGTCACCTATTGGATAACAATAGCACAAAGAGCAAGTTTATTTGGGAATTAATTTAATTTAAGTGCTATTATCTTGAAAAAAAGTTTTGAAATCATTGTGCCAAAACTTCTGGTCAGCTTGAAAATTTTGCATGTGCCATGAACCCAACTCAATGTCCCTTGAAAATAGAACTCATTGGTTTATGTAACTGAAAGATCCAGGATAAATCTTCCTGTGCGCTGGTGTCAGCAACTTGGGTGATGCAGTCAGAGTCTCTTTTTCACTATCTATATCGAATGTAGTCTGCCTCTCAAGCGGAGCTCATCCAGTGTCGTGACTTAAAATACTGGCATTTGCTTTAAAACACTTTAGCAAGGGAGGAGAGAAGAGAGGGAGAAGGAGAGAAGAGTGGAGGGGAGAAGGATTGGGAAAAAAAGAAAACGAGGCATGTGCAATAGATGTGGCAAACTTGTGATAACTTTTGAACATGAGTGATAAGTATGTAAGGATTCATTATATTCTCATCCTTGAATTGTAATTTTTTAAATTTTTTGCAATTTAAGTTCTAATCTATGAAGGATTGCTCAAAAAAGTGGTGGAATAAAACAAGGAAGAAGAAAGCACATGATCAAGGAGACAAGAAATCCCACACAGAAGAGGGGTGAGGTCCCAAGATGATTATGTGCAACAGACCTAGAGAAAAAAAAAAAAAAAAATTGGAGCAGAAGTATCTGTTCACCAGAGGGAAGTGGGAAGTGGGAAGGAGGGTTGTGGTGACAACTGATAAATGATCAGACATGTTAAACTATTTGGGAAAAGCTTTTTAAACATGTTCAGCAGATCTAGTAGAGCATTTGGAAAAAATTAGTGGGTATAAAGGAGATTATGGGACTGGAAAAATAAGGCAGTTTTAAATTCCAAGAGAAGGTTTTTAAAAAACAAGAAGGAGGGGCTTCCCTGGTGGCGCAGTGGTTGAGAGTCTGCCTGCCAATGCAGGGGACGCGGGTTCGAGCCCTGGTCTGGGAGGATCCCACATGCCGCAGAGCAACTAGGCCCGTGAGCCACAATTACTGAGCCTGCGCGTCTGGAGCCTGTGCTCCGCAACAGGAGACGCCGCGATAATGAGAGGCCCGCGCACCGTGATGAAGAGTGGCCCCCGCTCGCTGCAACTAGAGAAAGCCCTCGCGCAGAAACGAAGATCCAACAGAGCCATAAATAAATAAATTAATTAATTAATTAAAAAAAAAAACAAGAAGGAAAGTACAATCATAATATAATAGTAGGTTATTCAGTAAAATATATTTACTTAGATCATAATAATAATGTAAAGGGCTTCCCTGGTCGTGCAGTGGCTAAGAATCCGCCTGCCAATGCAGGGAACATTTGGGTTTGAGCCCTGGTCCGGGAAGATCCCACATGCCTGTGCACTAAGCAACTAAGCCTGTGCACCACAACTACTGAGTCTGTGCTCTAGAGCCTGCGAGCCACAACTACTGAGCCCGTGTGCCACAACTACTGAAGCCCGCACGCCTAGAGCCCGTGTTCCGCAACAAGAGAAGCCACTGGGATGAGGAGCCCACGCACCGCAACGAAGAACAGCCCCTGCTTGCCGCAACTAGGGAAAGCTCACATGCAGCAATGAAGACCCAACACAGCCAAAAATAAATAAATAAAATAAAAATTAAAAAGAAAAAAAAAAAACAAACGGTGAAATCCAAGTATCTGTACCTGAGTTGATTGTATGGTACCAACATCAATTTCCTGGTTTAAAAAAATGATAATAATAATAATAATGTAAAGACTGAATTTTGACTTCACTAAAATTGTGGTCTTATGATTTATAGCGGGAAAAGGAAGGGAAGAAATTTGGAGAGTGGTGGAGAGCCAAGTCCTCAACTGTCACAAGAAGAAACCAGTAAAAAAATTTTAAGTTAAAATAAACGAAAAATTTAAATTATTTTTTAAAAAATTTATACTTGGAAATGTCTAGCTAAGTTTTACCCTTTTCAGGAGTTTGTAAAGTGCCAAACACACTGAGCAAAAATGAGTATTAATGTCTGCCTTTGACCATGGCAGGAGACACAGTCTGAAACACATCACCACTAAGGTACCCCTGGTCTTAGGAAAGAAGCCATTCACTGAGGGCTTTTAATTATCCTGCACCACAGTGGGGAATGAGGGTGGTCATCATTCAAAAATTTAGCTGATAAATTAATTAGCCAGCTTATAAAATGATTTATAAATCCATGGAAGTGGAATGGATTTGAATTAGGTCTTAGTGTAATAATCATCACAAGTGTGTTTCTCTGAATCCTTTTAGGATTTTAATAGTTATGGGATTGTGGATTCAAATCAAGGGTGGTAGGGTAAATCTTGGTGCAATAGAGCATTGAAATAGACACCACAAGATCTGTCTTCTGACACCAAATAAATGAGCGACACTATTGTGTAACTTAAATACTCTGAGCCTCTGTTTCCTGGTCTTTAATTTCCTTCAAGTTTGAAAATATGATGATTTTGGACTTGGTTCTGATCAGAAATGTCCGTGTATGTGAGCAGAAAATAGAAAGCTGCGCTTTCATTTTGTGGATGGTTTCCTTTGCTATGCAAAACTTTTAAGTTTAATTAGGTTCCATTTGTTTATTTTTGCTTTTATTTCCTTTGCTTTAGGAAACAAATCCAAAAAAATATCCCTGAGATTTATGTCAAAGAGTGTCCTGCCTGTGTTTTCCTCTAGGAGTTTTATGGTTTCTGGTCTTACATTTAAGTCTTTAATCCCTTTTGAGTTTATTTTTGTGTATGGTGTTAGAAAATCTTCCAATTTCATTCTTTGACATGTAGCTGTCCAGTCTTCTCAGCACCACTTAGTGAAGAGACTGTCTTTTCTCCATTGTATATTCTTGCCTCCTTTGTTGTAGATTAACTGACCATAGGTGCGTGGGTTTATCTCTGGGCTTTCTATGCTGTTCCATTGATCTATGTGCCTGTATTTGTGCCACATGTCTAGATTTTTCATTTTATCGTCTTTTGATGATCAGAAGAACTAAAATTTAGCACATACCAAAAAAAAAATTCATTTTGAATTTTAGGCCTGTTGTCTCATGTTTGTTTGGAATTATAACTGTTCAGAGCTCATAAAAAGAATATATTATATGTATAATAAACACCTGCAGCACAAGCAAGATAAGAGCTAGGAAAGATTCTTTTGAAGCCAGAATACCTTGTCCTTTAAATTGCAGGTACATTTTGACATGAAGATACTCACACAAAAAAATCTAAAAAGACAAGAGAAAACTAGCTCTGTGAGAAGGGCTATTTTATCAGTTGAACAGATGAGGCCAAAACATTCACTTACTCTCTTTACCAGAGTCCATCTACTTGGCCTTGTGCTGCAAGGACTCAGGAAAAAAATACTATCCCTTCCCTTGTGTGACCGGACAGATGCAGGGAAATAAAATAAGTCAACGAAACGGTGCCAGGCTTTTGGGCCACACTGAAAATAGCTCCGGGCTTTATGGTCTGTTTTGAGCTTCCAAAGAGTCTTCCTCATTTTTCCTGACTACCCTCTTCCACCTCCTCTACTCTCTCTGCTCTAAATATGTACAAGCATGCACATCCCTCCTCTAAGTGTGCACGAAAATGCATTGCAGAGTCCTGGAGCGTGTAACAGGAGGACATGTGTGTCATTATGAATGTGGACAAGAGCTGTAACCAAACAGGCAGTAAACAACTTCCAAAAGGAATCTTCCTATCTGCTCACTTGTCACCAGCACTACCCAGAGAAGAGTGCTTTTTCTTTTTTTTTTTCCTCTCAGCTGTTAGGTCCCAAAGTCCTTTTTATCTTTTCCTTTGGTATTCCTCCCACTGATGTCAATTGGCATAGAAAACTAGGAAGACAGTTTCCCCTACCCCAGAAGAGACAGGTCTAGTGGATCAACAGCATATAATACACTACTGGGAATAGGAAATAAGAAGGAATCATAGAAGAGCTAGTGTTTACTGATTGCTTACCTATTAAGTATCAGATATTATGTTAAGTGATTATTATGTAATACTTGTCTCATTATTCCATTTTACAGATTAGGAACTTAAAGCCCCGCATGGTTAGGTCCCATTGTCTGAAGTCACCCAAATAGAAAGTGGCACACACAGCACCTGAACCCTTCTCTATCAAGCTCCAAAAATCCCAGTGCTTAACTCTGTGCCATAGTGATACAAATGCAGGGTAAGGATATGCCACTTCAGTCACCTGCTTACTACACAGAGCACACAGGGGTGGGTGATGGCTTAAAAGAGCTTCACACAGTTTAACAGAGTGGTTCACAAACCTTCGTGACATAAGAACTCTCCTGGGGAACTTGTTTAAAATAGATTTGTAGGTTCTTCTCCAAAGCTACTAATCCAAACCTTTGAGAGTAGGGCCTGGATAACCAGCATCTTTAACAAGCTCTACTGGTGATTCTTACATAGATGGCCTTTGTCCCACCTATTGAAACACACGGGTTGAACAGCTCTTAACAGGCTATTCCATTAATCCAGTAGTTCTCAAAATGAGATTCCCAGATGAGCAAGCAACAGCAGCACCTGGGAATTTGTTAGAAATGTAAATTCTTGAACCTTACCCCAGATCTAAGACACTCTAGGGGTGGGACCCAGCAATGTTAGTTTTAACAAGACGATTTTGATGCACATTAAGCTATGAGAAAGAATGCTCTAACAATCTAACCTTTTATAAGGTTATCATGTAAAATATTATAATTCGTTTACCAAAACTCTGATTTGGCTATTAGAATATCCCTTTGCCCTTTGCATCCCTTCTTCTTTTTTTTTCCCTTTGGCCGTGCAGCTTGTGGGATCTTAGTCCCCTGACCAGGGATTGAACCCGGGCCCTCGGCAGTGAAAGCCCGGAGTCCTAACCATTGGACTGCTAGGGAATTCCCATATATCCCTTTGTACAGCAATACTTAATTGGAATTTTGCCTAACTAAAAAACTGGCTCTTCACCATCCTTCCTTCATCCAATCCATTCTTCGCAGTCTGTCAATGTCAGCCTGCAACACCATTGTGAGGAGAGTCCTGTGCTGAGTGACAGAAGGTTCATCATTATTCATTTAACAAATGAATATGTTGGATGCTAATCTCTAGAACCTGTGAATATGTTACCTCATATGGCAAAAGGGACTTTGCTGATGTGATACATTAAGGATCTTGAAATAGGTCACTACCCTGGATTACCCAGGAGGGCCTAAGGGTCCTTCTAAGCGGGAGGTAAGAGACTCAGAGTCAGAGAAGGCAATGTGAGGATGAGAGGAGAGGTCAGAATGATGCGGCATCACCAGGCAAGGAATGCCGGCAGCCTCTAGATGTGGGAAAAGGCAAGGGAATGGACTCTCCCCCGGAGACTCCAGCCCTGCCAACCTGGTCTGGTGTTCTGACATCCAGACTTTAAAATCATAAATTTTTGTTGTGTTAAGTCACTATATTTGTGGTAATTTGTTGTAGTAGCAATAGTAAGGAAACTAATACATTAGACATCATTGAAATTAAGAACCAACGTTAAGAAAATAAGAAGTCAAGCTACAGGCTGAGATAAAATAGTTACAGTGTATATATCTAATAAAAGACTTGTATCTAGAATATATAAAGACATCTTGCAACTCAATAATAATAACACAACCCGATTTAAAAATGGGCAAAAAAAAAATGTTAACAGATACTTCACAGAAGATACCTGCATGGCCATAAAGACATGAAAAGATGCCCAAAATGATTAGTTATGGGAAATGAAAATTAATACCATGATGAGACCTTACTGAACATCCATTTGAACGGTTAAAATTTAAAAAATTATACCAACTGCCAAAGAACAACTGGAACTTTCAGACAATGCTCAATGCTTGTAGGAGCATAAAATAGTACAACCAGTTTGGAAAACAGTTTGTCAATTTCTTATAAAGTTAAATGCGTATTTACCTGTGACCCAGCAATTCCACTCCTTGGTATTTACTGGAAAAAATAAAAAGAGAAAAGAAAAGCAAAAGAAATCATATGCATACAAATATTCATAGCAGTTTTATTCATAATAGCCAAAAACTGGAAACACCCCAAATATTCACCAGTAGGTAAACAGGCACACAAAATGTGGTAAATCCATACCATAGAATACTACTCAGCAATAAAAAGGAACAAACTACTAATATACACAACAATATAAGTGAATCTCAAAAACATTATGCTGAAGGGTTTTTTAAAAAAAAGCCAGACACAAAAGAGTATATACAGTACAATTCCATTTATATGAAATTCTAGAAAAGGCAAACTAATATATAGTGACAGAAAGCAAATCAGTCGTGCTTGGGCCTGGACAATGGTGAAGACTTGATGGCCAAGGGAGAGGAGGAAACTTTGTGCAATAATGGAAATGTTCTATACCTTAATTGTCATGATAGTTACACTGATATATGCATTTGTATGTAAATAACTCCTCAGTGAAATTGCTGTTGAAAAGACATAGTGATTAATAAAATGTTGGGGAAAATGAATGTAAAATACCATTAGACTGAGATAAGGGACACAGCCACAGCAGCAGGAACAGGGGTCAGTCTGTCCAGTGGCTGCATGTGGCAGCAGCAGGAGTCACCTTAAATGATCACTTAGAGTAGTTGGATAGACTTTGGGATTCTGTTACTAGGGCCAGTCTCATAGGTAAGGCATTCTGCTTGTTCAATGCTTGACAAAAGTTTTCTAATGAGAAGTTGTTAGGTAATATATGAGAAAGTCAATTCTACATATTTGGGGAAAAAGAGATTTTACATACAAAATTTTACACTTTATACATACCTTGTACATCAGAGGACTGAACTAAATAGACTTGAGAGAGCTACCTGGAAATATCAACAGGAAAGAGCTTTCTGAAATTGTTTGAATAGTAATAACTCTATTACAAAAACAAATGAGGAGAAGAACATAGTCTTTGTCAGAGCCTCAGGGATCCTCGACTTATTGTACCATTACCCCTTTGAAAATGGACAGCCTTGGGATGACAAAGGCTCCCCACTGAGGCTGCAGCACGTAAATGAATAAATAAATGACTTCTTATTGGTGTTTATCTGAATTGGCTCAAGGTAATGTTGGTGTTGTCCTTTGCAATAACAATAGAAGAATTTGTATATAGGCTACACAGTTGTAAGTACATGCATTAGAATTAATCACAGAAGTTATTGTTAGGGATAATGATGCCTAGTTATTTCATCAGATGCTAAAACAATGCATGTGTAAGCCTGCGTGGCCCTCTTGACTTGGGGCAAGCCAAGCTACTGTTCTTTTGGAAACCTGCCTGTTAAAACTCAAGGTAGTAACCAAAACTTTAGCACACACTCCTGATGCTATTCTTGTCCAGCTCTGTGCTGGCCGGTGAAGAGGAAGAATAAGAGGACATGACTTCTTCCACTCATTCATTCCTTCATCTAACTAGTAAAAGAGAGTCAGATAATGTTTAAGTTACAGTAATAGAATGGGCTGCCTCAGAGGGAGTTCAAAAAGAGATGCATACCTAACCATAAGAAAGGGGTGGTTTATGGAGGTGTGCTGGACTAAAAATGGTCCCCAAAGATGACCATACCCTAAGCTCTGGAACCTATGAATATATTGCAGGCGTGATTAAGTTAAGGACCTTGAGACAGGGAGATTATCTGGGGTTATCTGGGTAGGCCCTATAAGTTGCGGGGGGAGGCAATAGAATAAGAGTCAGAGAAGGAGATGGGATGATGGAAGCGGAGGTTGGAATAATGTGTTCTGAAGATGGGAGAAGGGGCCACAAGCAAAGGTCCACGGTCAGCTGGAAAAGGCAGGGAAACAGATAACAGATTCTCCCCTAGAGCCTCCAGGAGAAATGCAGTTCTGTTGATTCCTCGTAAGATCCATTTTGGATTTCTTACCTCCAGAACTGTAGGATAATGAATCTGTCTTGTTTTAAACCGTTGAATTTGTGATAATGTGTTAGAGCAGCAGTAAGAAAGTAATACAGGCAGGATTCTAGATTCTATGAGAATTAGACCAAGAGACATGTATTTATGATTCTAAAATTCGAAATGTAAAATGTTGATATATTAAGATTGCTTGCAAATTCTACACCCACCATGCTCTTTCCAAACTCAAAAGACTGTATCCCTCCTTTAGTGTATATATGTGTGTGTTTTCAATAAATGTACACCCCACCTCGGTTTACAAACTGATGAAAACGAAGTCAAGATACAGAAACAGAAAGGGGATATAAGGCCCCTCTTTCTCATTTGCCCTCATTAGTTCTGTCCTTGCCCCACTTTGGCCACCAAAAACTCTAACTCATCTAACTCATTTGCTCATTTCACCTGGATCTGTTATACCATGTATCCTTGTATTCTTCCAACAAAAACAAGTTCTACTCTGCCTTTACGTAACTTACCAGGTCTCACTTCCTACCCCTAGCACTGAGATAACACCTCATTTCCAAGAACCTACCTCCTACCTATTTTCATTATTTGAAAGAGCTAGCAGTTTGGCACAAAAGCTAGCATTTCTTATAAAATCCAGAGCAATAATTTTGGTGCCCCATTCTAACTGGGGTAAAGAATGGCCTCTGGAGGACCAGTCTAGCAAGGCTAATATGACTGGCCATTAAAATGTTAGGAAAGAAAGGGTGGAGACATTAATTGAGCATCTACTATGTACCAGACGCATTACATAAACATACATTTTATCCTTAAATGAGCTTGTGAAGTATTATTTTCTCTTTTTAGATGAAGAAACAGAGGCATAGAGTGGTTAAGTAACTTGCCCAAGGCTGCCCAACTAAAAACTGACAGCGCTAAGACCTGAACTCAGGTGTTCCATGACATTTTTAGCTAAGTAACTGCAAAAGAATTTTGGGTAGAATAAAAAGCTTCCACCATCCGCGTGGGTGACTTGCCTTAGGTGCCCACAGTCCCAGGGCTGGCGCCCTGCTCTTTGATGTAGAATCTTCAACTGCCACCTCATTCCAATCCCTGATTTTAATTCCACCCTCCATTTGATGGTGCATTTGTTTCTTGTCAGCCTGAGAGCAGGAAATGGAAGCAATCTCTTTTAGCACTTAACACTTTAGTATTTTGCATCAAATACAAAATCTGGTGGGTTTTCCTGGGCTCCTGCTCTGCTGTCAGTGCTCCCACCCAGCACCAGCTGCAGAGGGAAAAATTACTTTTCTGTGGGACCGAGCTCAGAGGCCTGAGGAAAACACCAGAATCATTTCCTTGGGTTCCATCAAGAGCCAAAGCCTCTTGGCCTGAATCAGGGATGACTTACAAGTGAGGGCAGGCTATCCAATGCTGTGATTCTATGATTCTCTCCTCCAGGGTCACAGGCCAAGCGTGAGCCCTAGAGAGGCAGGACAAAATGAGTCCAGACGCCCGGAAGAGAACTTGAGGCCAACCAAAAATTGGCCTCCTATTTTCTTTTTATTTATCCCAGAGAGACATCAAGAGAAATATACTGCTCTGACTAACCCCCAGTTCTCAGCGGAGGCAAAAAGAATCACAAGTAACCATTTCCTGAAAGTCAATTTTGAAATAGGGGCTCCACAAAATATCGAGCACGCAATTTCGTATTTCTTAATAAATTGGGGTCAGAAAGTGTTACCGTAATTGGCATATAGTATTTGTGTCCCTGGAGCCTAAATGTGTAGGGATGGGAATGGGGGTAACTAAGCACTCTTGTTTCTGGAGCTTGTTGGCCGGCAGCTCATTTATGCTTGGTGACCATCCAGGAGACACCAGACCCATCTGCGTATGCGTGTCATGCCATGCCTGACTAATGCTTCCTGACGTGCTGTTGATTTAAGGTTAAAATCCCATACAGCGGAGAATTTCCCTGGTCTCCAAAGGTTCAAAAATAATGATGTGTGGAGGATAAATATGTGCCATTTATTTTATTCCTCTTCCTGCAGCAGAGACCAAAAAAGAAAAAAAACTTACTTAAAGGCAAAGATAAGAAAAAGGCACTTTAATACAATTACATTTTCAAAGGACTTGTCAAAAAAATATTTTCGGCTGCCAAGTCAGCAATTTTCCAAAGATATCCTAACAGGAAAAAAGGATTCATGGAAAAGAAATTATCAGGGGAAATTTAACTGTAGTTCAAAGAACAGCAGGTGGTACGCAGCACATTATTACTTTTTTATTCATGACTTGCCTCAGAGACCCCCCCCCAAAAAATCTAACCAAACTGACAGACAGTGGCCCAGTATTATGACCTTGTGAATACCAAATCTGTGCAATAATTATATCAGTCTGATCTGCTGTGCTCTGACCCACTACATCCTTTACTGCCTTCTTTAAAGCACGCAGCAAGCAGCATCCTTCCTGATTTGCAGAGAGAATCTGAAGCATCAGGAGACAGAAAGACCTTCCAAGGAGCAGAGGAGAGGCCTGTGGGGAGAAATATGTCAAGAGCCCTCCTCTCTCCCACTCCCACCCCCGTCCTCCCCTCCTCAGCCCACCCCCAATCCTCCATCATCAGCTATGGCTCCTTTCTAACCCCCCGCCAAACAGAGCCTTCTTTCCATCCAGAAAATGGGAAATGCCGACCAGGCTTGAGCAATTGGTTTAATGTGACTCCTGGGTTTTCCTTAGAGATTTTAATTTCAGAAGTTAGAAGATTTATGCCAAGGGGTGATTTGGTGAACATTTGTTATCTTGAAAAGTACATGAATTTTGGTAAATTTCCATGGGAAAAAATAGGAGCAGTATTCCTGTGCTTACATCAGCTTTCAATTTATTCAAGACCTGCTTATCCAGTTTGTGTGCTATTTATATTTTTAATTCTCCTCTCTCTCACTGTCTACCTTTATAGCCATTTTAATGCTCTCAGAACTTTCATAGTAGCATGGCAAAGGAATACATTTCACTACCTCACAGTGAAATACCAGAATATGGAGAGAAATTTAAAATCCTAGTTACTTCATATTTTCAGCAATTTAATACAGTACATGGTGGGAGAGAAGAATAAATCATTGCTATAATTAAAATTTGGTGATTGGCTGTACATTTTGTTTATTTTACTATTAATATGTCAAATAGTATTTAAGAGCTGACTATATGCAAAATATTCTGAAAAAGAATTGTGTGATATGGGCTTCCCTGGTGGCGCAGTGGTTGAGAATCTGCCTGCCAATGCAGAAGACACGGGTTCGAGCCCTGGTCTGGGAAGATCCCACGTGCCACAGAGGAGCTGGGCCCGTGAGCCACAACTGCTGAGCCTGCGCGTCTGGAGCCTGTGCCCCGCAACAAGAGAGGCCGCGACGGTGAAAGGCCCGCGCACCGCGATGAAGAGTGGCCCCCGCTTGCCGCAACTAGAGAGGGCCCTCGTACAGAAACGAAGACCCAACACAGCCATAAGTAAATAAATTAATTAATTAATAAAAAAAAAAAAGAAAAGTGATCATTTAAAAAAAAAAAAAGAATTGTGTGATAGAAGAGAAAGAAGAAAAAGACACATAGTTTGCAGCCTGATAATCACATCTTCTATTTGGTTAATGCAGTTTTCAAAGTGTTCTCACTTTGAAACAATATTTATTCCTTCAGTAATACATATTGAACATCTACTGTGTATCAAGCTCTGAGATAGGTTCTGAATATACATTAAATTGCTCACTGGCAGAAATTGAGTCTCATTATTTTCAACTAAACATCCAGCTCTTAATGGCTACCATTTTACTGAGTACATGTTATATGCTAGGTACTAGATTAAGTAATTTATCAACAATCATGACACCCGGAATTCATTGACTTCATCAGAGCCGAGTTTTGTGTGCTGGGAGACAATTCCCAATGGGTCTCTTGCGTTCTTGCACATCTTGCAAACAGACGCCCTGACTGACTTTGTTCTGGACTGTCTTTTCTAGGACATTTGTATAGCTAATAACCTTGGAAGATACAGAGATTTTTTCCATCAGGGCAAAGGAGCAGGTTTACTTTGGAGTTCCCGGAGATCAGAATTTCTCTCTGTAACAAACCCATGGCATGTGCAGGCTTCACCTGGCTCTCAGGGCTTTGCCTCATGGGAAGTAGAGCTCAGGTAACCAGCGTAATCGCTGATTCTCTAGCTACCGCTATTGCTATGAGTAAGAAAGTCATTCATCTCTAACCCAGGAGTTTTGTGTCTTTTGCCAGCATCTGTGAAACTATGGCAGGCTAACTTGTTAGCTTATAAGTAGGGTAAAACCACAGGCCCTTCAGAGTTCTTGACACTGATGAGTGTTTTACCTATGCTACTTCACTGAGTCTTCCCAACAAACTATGCATATTGTCCCGACTTTAGAGAGAAAGAATCCAAGGCTTAGAGATGTTAAAAACCTGCTCAAGGTCACAGAGCTGGTCTTCCCCTCCCACTTCCCAATACTTTTTGCGTATAGTGAATGCCCTGCTTCCAGCCCAGGGTGTAATCGTCCAAAGGTATGAGTGTGAGAAATGCCTCTAAGGGAACACACTGATTGAGGCAGGGGAGCCAGCAGGTCTGGGAGGGAAATAATAAGCCCTTTCTCAGTGAGTTGAGTTGCTTTAGGTTCTGCACATCAGGCTCCAGGCTTTGCCCTTGATGAGACAAACAGGACTAAAGTACTGAGTCAGAGGAAGATTGAAGAGTCGTGTTTTGGAAAGTGATTCTCTTGCAAGAGCCGTCACGGGGCATCAGGCTGGGCTTAGAAGCAAGAATGGGAGCCAAGTCAGAGAAGGGAGAGATGGCGGCACAGACAGCACCGGGAAGGCTGTTACTGCCGCTCAGAACAGGGTGTGATGAGACTAGAGGAACACCCACAGTCAGCATTCTCACTTCAGAGCTACTGAGAATAAGGTGACCTATCAAACTCTAAGATCTGACTCATACTGAGAAGTTGCTCTGGAAATAAAAAAGCCTATTGGCTGCCAAATCTGTTAGCTTAGAGTTTCTTTCCCATTTGACTCAGAAAGAGGACAGAGACCACAGGGATGGGCCTCTGAATATCCTCCCCAGATGTAGATCTACTGACCAATGTTCAGTGCAGGGGACTGAACATTCCCAAGCTAACAGGCACTGTGGGCAATGACAGGAACCTGTCCCCCGGGAAAAAAACAGAAAGTGGCCCCCCTATGGTCTGACTTCTGCCACTAGAAGGCAGTTTCTCAATGAGATAGGCAGCATGGGCTGTCAGCATAGCGTTTCAGTAGGAAAATGTGAGTGTGAAAATGATTTTCCTCATATCAGAGGGCTTAGCGGGTCCCAAACTTGAATTGCACCCCAGAGTGAGTCAGAATCCTAAAGAGTATATCTGGGATGATTTAACATTAAAAAAAAAAAGATTATGTAGAATCAGGAGGCACAGACTACCCTTCCAAATTCAGCAGATCTAAACACATGGACATTCCTGATTTCCACACACTGGGACATTTTTTTTTTTTTTTTAAAGAGCTCCTGACTTATTTATTTACTTTATTATTATTATTATTTTTGGCTGTGTTGGGTCTTCATTTCTATGTGAGGGCTTTCTCTAGTTGTGGCAAGCGGGGGCCGCTCTTCATCGCAGTGCACGGGCCTCTCACTGTTATGGCCTCTCTTGTTGTGGAGCACCGGCTCCAGATGCACAGGCTCAGTAGTTGCGGCTCACGGGCCTAGTTGCTCTGCGGCATGTGGGATCTTCCCAGACCAGGGCTCGAACCCGTGTCCCCTGCATTGGCAGGCAGATTCTCAACCACTGCGCCACCAGGGAAGCCCCACACCGGGACATTTTTTGTGATCCTCTGGGGAAAATTGACAAGTGCTATTAATAACCTTTGACCTTAGAGATACATCTAGGTCAAACAGACGAAGTCATAATTAGGAAGTACAGTCTAAGAGGTAAAGGTCAGACAGCGCACTAAAATACTGCTTAATATACAGAGCACTGTGCAAAAGTGCTGATGCAGGAGAAGTAACTATTGATTAAATCTGGTGCTTCAAATCACTGCTAATGCCATAAAATTTAATGGATTACAAAGGGAACACACAAACCACAAGGAAAGCTATGGGAAACACAGCTTCAGTGACTCTCCTAAGTAAGGCAAGTTTAGAACACATAGACTGAATTTTTTTTTAATCCAAACCTTTAAAGATGGGATAAAAATGGCGTCTTTTTTTATACTTGCCTAACATAGCTTTCCATCCCCTCTTCTTGAAGAGAATTTACTACTCACATAAGGAACAGCCCTGGAGACTGCAGGGCTGTGTCTTTTCTTTATAGTCAGCAGAATGTGGACTTGGAAAAGTTCAAGCCAAATGTCCCCACAGTCCTCAGTCAGACTCCCTGCTCGGCGCTGTCAGTGCCGGACAGCAGCAATGGAGGGCCAGCTTGGGTCAGCTCTCCCCATTGTCATTCTCTGTGGTCAGTCAAGCCTCCAAGAAGGACACTAACGGGAGGTCTTGTTCTCTTTCTGCTTTGCTCGGTGAGGAAGATGAGTGTTCAGCATGTCGCGAGCAGCCTTTAACAGCTCTCCTCAGAACATGGCAGAAGGACCCTCCCACCCCCTGATGGCAGTGCGTTCACTTGCCCCCCTCATTTTCCTCCTGGGCACAGCTGCCAGGGTGACCCACCCCAAAGATGCCTGAGCCTGTGACTTCACTTTACAAAAAAAGGTTCTTGATTACACAAAATAGACATTAACTTTGGCTTTTTTTTTTTTTTAATTTTATTTATTTATTTATTTAGCTGTGTTGGGTCTTCGTTTCTGTGCTAGGGCTTTCTCTAGTTGCGGCGAGCGGGGGCCACTCTTCATCGTGGTGCGCGGGCCTCTCACCGTCGCAGCCTCTCTCGTTGCGGAGCACAGGCTCCAGATGCGCAGGCTCAGTAGTTGTGGCTCACGGGCCCAGTTGCTCCGCGGCATGTAGGATCTTCCCGGACCAGAGCTAGAACCCGTGTCTCCTGCATTGGCAGGCAGATTCTCAACCACTGCGCCACCAGGGAAGACCCCTGGCTTTCTTAATTAGAAAAAGAATGTTCTGGAAGGAGGACAGAGAGGTCAGAGAATCAATATGCAGCCTAGGGAACCCGGCGCAGAAAAGAAGACATGCATCAAGTGAGGCCAAGCACAGCTAAGATATGGGCATGGAAATGATCTACTCAGAACTCTGTTCTAGGCACCACTTCCTGTGTCAGAACCACAGCTCGGCTCACCACCACAACTCGTGGAGTCAATCTCTTTTCACTGTCAGGATTCCAAGCCCCAGGCTGGCGCATCCATCTGGCAGAACATGATCACATGCCTAACCCAGACCTGCCTGGTAGCTGTAGGGGGGAACGTCTGCCTCCAGAAACAGGATGGTCTTCAGATGCCAAGGAGCCACCGACTCAACACTCTTCAGAAAATCTCTATTACCTACGGCATAGAGTCCAAGTCCCTTACCTGCCGTAGAAGTAAGGTGGCGACGTGTCCCAGTTTTTCTGAGACAGCCTTATTTTTAATTTTTGTCCTAGAATAATTATTGGGACTTCTTTCACTCTCAAAAGAACCTGGGTTCAATAACAAAAAAACAAACAACCCAATCCAAAAATGGGCAGAAGACCTAAATAGACATTTCTCCAAAGAAGATATACAGATTGCCAACAAACACATGAAAGAATGCTCAACATCATTAATCATTAGAGAAATGCAAATCAAAACTACAATGAGATATCATCTCACACCGGTCAGAATGGCCATCATCAAAAAATCTAGAAACAATAAATGCTGGAGAGGGTGTGGAGAAAAGGGAACACTCTTGCACTGTTGGTGGGAATGTAAATTGATACAGCCACTATGGAGAACAGTATGGAGATTCCTTAAAAAACTAAAAATAGAACTACCATATGACCCAGCAATCCCACTACTGGGCATATACCCTGAGAAAACCATAATTCAAAAAGAGTCATGTACCAAAATGTTCATTGCAGCTCTATTTACAATAGCCAGGACATGGAAGCAACCTAAATGTCCATCATCGGATGAATGGATAAAGAAGATGTGGCACATATATACAATCGAATATTACTCAGCCATAAAAAGAAACAAAATGGAATTATTTGTAGTGAGGTGGATGGAGTTAGAGTCTGTCATACAGAGTGAAGTAAGTCAGAAAGAGAAAAACAAATACAGTATGCTAACACATATATATGGAATCTAAGGGGGAAAAAAAAAAGGTCATGAAGAACCTAGTGGCAAGACAGGAATAAAGACACAGACCGACACAGACCTACTAGAGAATGGACTTGAGGACACGGGGAAGGGGAAGGGTAAGCTGGGACGAAGTGAGAGAGTGGCATGGACATATATACACTACCAAACGTAAAGTAGATAGCTAGTGGGAAGCAACCACATAGCACAGGGAGATCAGCTCTGTGCTTTGTGACCACCTAGAGGGGTGGGATAGGGAGGGTGGGAGGGAGGGAGATGCAAGAGGGAAGAGATATGAGAACATATGTATATGTATAACTGATTCACTTTGTTATAAAGCAGAAATTAACACACCATTGTAAAGCAATTATACTCCAATAAAGATGTTAAAAAAATAAAGAAGAACCTGGGTTTTAAAAAATTATATGGTCACCCTACTTATGAAGTTCTTCATGACATGGCCCCTGCCTACCTTTTCAATTTCACTATTCCCTGATCCATCTTTATTCTTCAGCATAACAAAAATATTATGATTCCTTACATACAGGTGCTATTATTACTTCCAAGTCTTTACTCTCTGCCTAGAGTCTCCTTTACATGATTTCCATCCTGTCCTTTAATACCCAAAAATCTTTCTTGTGTTGTACGGGTTACTGAGTTATCTACGCCCACCCTTGCTTTCTGTTTGTACATACATCTCTCTGGGTGTTTACCAGATTATATTGCCATCATCTATTTTGGAGTCTAACTGCTCCCTTAGACTGTGAGGTCTTTGTGAGGAGCTGTGACTTGCTTATCTTTGATCCGTCAGCGCCTAGCACAGCATGTGACACTTCGGAAGTGACTCTCTCAAAAATACGTGATGGATGTTTGAGTCCTGCAAGTTCGAAATAAAAGATTGGTCTGAAAATTATCATAATGGGGCAATAAATGGAAAGAGGAAAGAGAGGCAAGGAAAGACACAAAGGAGAGTTAAACAAATTACTGGGCTGACCACACAAGGCAAAGGTGGTTAGTCATCCAAATCACAGACCTCAAAGTCATTCTTCGAATCAAACTCAGAGACCAAAGGGGTTCGGTCTGATGGGTGGCATGGTGCAGAGTCTGAAAAAGTAGAGGAATGGTGTTTCCAGTTGGTATGTTAGATTTTAGAGAAAAGCCCTGGGGTGCAATCCACAGACAGGCCACACAGCTCGGGGAGGGTGAAAGAAACCTCAGGTCTGGAAGATTCATATACACCCCACCTCCTCCAGAGATAGCAAGCCCACCAGAGCGAGACTGCTTCTTGACGTCCAGCTCCGTGGTCAGGTCTGACTCCAGGCCCTGGACTAGTAGAAACCTCAGGTTAAGGAGCTGCAGCACCTGCCCTGCAGCAGGGCTGGGAGAGGTAGAGGCTGTCACCTGCAATTAATGGCAACTGCGAGCGAGGCTTTAGATAAACAAGATCTATTGGGAGGGGGCGGGGAGCACCCATATGTTTACCCTCTGAGGAATCCAATATATACGTTCTGGTCTATTAAGTGACACGTTTATCTTCCTTCAAGGCAAAAAGGAACATCTGTCACCAGGATCTTGACTTAATTTCCATTGTGAACACCAAGCTTCATCAGATGCCCAGTCAAGTCACAAAACGCGGAAAGCTTACCGGCCAGGGCAGCAAGAGAAGCCGCACAGAACCACCCCTTCAAAGTTCAAAATGGGCCCCCAGGTGTACCCAGTATGTGTCCTCTGTCCAGTATTTTTTAAGCTAAACTCTATTCCCTTGTTATTCATTTTGTTCTGTGTCTGGGCTTCTTCAGAACAAATTAGTGCTTTTTCTCTCTCTATTCTAGCATAATGCTAGTCTTGTTGAAGAGAGGACAAAGACGGAAATGGTTAGGAGACTGCAAAAGAGATATAGAAAATGTTTTTTGGTATTTTTTTTGTTGTTGTTTTTTAATTTATTTTTGGCTGCGTTGGGTCTTCGTTGCTTCGTGCCGGCTTTCTCTAGTTGCAGAGAGCAGAGGCTACTCTTTGTTGCAGTGCACGGGCTTCTCATTGCTGTGGTTTGTCTTTGTGTCTGAGAACAGGCTCTAGGTGATGGGCTTCAGTAGTTGTGGCATGTGGGCTCAGTAGTTGCAGCTCGCCAGCTCTAGAGCGCTGAGTAGTTGTGGCTCTAGGCTCAGTAGTTGTGGCTGACGGGCTTAGCTGCTCCGCGGCATGTGGGGTCTTCCCGGACCAGGGCTCGAACCCGTGTCCCCTGCATTGGCAGGCAGATTCTTAACCACTGCACCACCAGGGAAGTCCCAGAAAATGTTTTTGATTGCCACCTGAGCGTTGTGATGGGCTTTGGAGTCAGACAGACCCATGCTCTAGTCTCAGTTCTCCTGAGGCCAGCTTCATGCTTTTCAATGAGCTACGTCGTACAGCCTTTATGTACCTGACTTTGCATTAGGGTGGTTCTTTTCACGTAGTAAACTTGCAGTAAGTATTAGCTATTATATAATTTCACGTACAAGGTATATTGGGCAGTACTGGTCCCTAGACCAAGTAGCTGGAGGGAGAATGAATCCCCCTCTTCCACTAAGCTTTGAACAGTATGCATCTGTCTCTGTATCATCAATACAATTTGAAATCGAATTCCAAAACTCAGACTCCCAGTATGTCCAGAACTTGGAATGTCCCAATGACTAGAGCACTGAGACTTTGCCAGTAACTTAGGGTTCTAAGCCCCTGATGTCTTAATAACATTTCTGTTTCCAGGATGTTTCATTATTATTTAGGAAAATAGCACCTTTAAGTACCTCCCTAACTTTCAAAGCCCCCTTGTGGGCAAACCATAAACTCTTTTTCAAAGGAGATGGTATCTAGTTGGGCAGAAGAAGGTTGTCTGTCTCACTGGCAAAATTTCATCAGCCTTGAATATGTTTTTCTGCCTGGAAAATGACAGATAATTAACTTATCCTCTAATAAATGCCAGCAAGGTTTTCCTGCAGAAAAACCTAAAAGTGATATTTAGAGCTATTCTTTCCTCTTAAAAGTCTCTCTTGCTGGAAGCCCTTCACTGAACTAAACCAGCCTTGAAATTTAAGGTGCTGACGTGCACTGCGGTAGGGGTCAAATGGCAATGCAGTTGTGAAATTAGGAGAGCTCACAGAGGAAGATCCAAATGGACGTTCTCTTCCTCAATCCCTCCATCTCCTTATATTCTTGTGATTCTCTTGCTGCTATTTGGACAGTTTCCTCTTATGATTACACTGCATTTTGGCATCAGGCAGGTCTGCTCCCTTCCTTTTAAGGAGGGACTCAGGAGGCACTGTCCTTTTACAGCCTCTACCCAGTCAGGTCCCCAGGTCTTTGGGACACCAACCTGAGGCCAGATCAAGAAGGGCCTGTAGCCAGGAAACCCCTGAAATTATCTCCAAGGTTATTTATCTTTTCATTCACTATTGAAATAACTCCTCTTCCAGCACCACATGTAGATCTTCCTGACAGCTTCCGAATTTCCATATAGAAGGGGTTCAGTGGTAGCAATCTACTTAAAAAGAGAGCTAAAGGACTGACCTTGAAGCTACTTCTGCATGGAAAGTACACCGTTTGGGGTTGCACTATATGTTCCACATCAGTTTTTTTAAATAGCAAATTTTTCTAAAGATGTATATACAATACATAACATTCTTTTAACTGTCCGTATCAAAGAATGGGCGGCTCATGGAGATTATGGGGGTTAAAGGCCCAAATCATCCCTTGACACCATTATGGCTCCAGTCTTCTCCTAGACACTCTCAGTATACTCAGTGAAAAATAATTTCTTAATCTCTCCCTCCAATCTAGAGAATTTCCTCAGAGCTGAAGGCTGTAACCCAGGCCGTGGCTACCACTGCGATGGAGCTGCTACTGAGCCTGCGCTGTCTGGTACCTCCTGGAACCCGCGACTCCACTGCTGGCTTCCTTCCTTCCCTCTGCCCTCTCTACACCCCTAACTCAAGGCAGATCTCTCCTAAACTTCCTGAGTCACTGGGGAACGTTGGTTATGGTCGGTATGTCTCATTCAAGGAGAAACAATTCAAATGTTCTTGGTTGTCTAAAGAATTTGTTTCTAATTCATATCGTCCCCAGCTTCCCCAGATTTGGAAATAACTAAAGGCTAAAGTAACAAACCCAAAATAATCCTTACCTTCCCAGGCTACACTGACCCCTCTTCAGTACTGTACTGGAAAAATGAGCCTGTGTCCACCTTACTTCCACCTCCAGGTCACCTCCTCTCCCCAGCAGTTCCCAATGTCTCAGGCAAACTGAGGTCCACTCCTGCTTGCCTTCCCACCAACCCCACCCTTAGCTGTTGCTATTCTTTCCTCTACCACACGGTGGCGCTGTTCTCCGGCAGTTTTTCCCTGCCCGTGGGTTGAAAATGAGGCTCCCAGTAGAGTCCTCAGAGCTGCTGGAGGTGTTCTCCCTCAATCTGGATTTATGGTGAATATTGCTCTGCATTAAACTCCCAGATTCAGCCCTTTCTCTCCGTTTTTATTGTCCCCTCTTCCAAGGACCTGGATAAGAAACTGTTTGAGAATACTTGAACCTCAATAGCCTGCATTACACGAAAAAGTGCCCCCTCTCCATGAAACATGAACCAGAACCTAAGGACAGAGTTCAGTGCCTTGAATCTCCTAACTTAAAGCAAGTTTCCTGTTTCCTGCTGGAGGGAGTACAGCATCCTAAGGTCCACACTTGAGTCAAAAGTCACTTGTACCATTTTCCCCAAGAGACCCCTCATATAAATAGGACCCTTGATGGTTCCACTCCAGATTTCCATCACATTCATAACTCTCACACCACCTCTTCCCCCAGCACAGAGGAGAAGACCAGGCTTCAAGATCAGATCTGCAGCTAAACTCAAGTTCTATCCTTACTGGTTAGTAGCCAAACATTCCTGCTAAGTCTCAGTTTCCTCAGATACAAAGTGGGGATAACGATACTTAAGTCAGGGATTAAATGAGGTGTCTTATGCAAAGCACCTGACATGGTACTCACTGTATAGTAGATGCTCAATAAATGCTTGCTCCTTTTTCTTCTCTCCTTGGCCACATGCCTGGCTCCTTCATTCTGTAATCTTTGTCCAGATTCCAGGGCCCATCAAGCTAATCTACTTTCAATACATAGCTCTATTTGTTTACATATCTAAACAGCAATTACCAGCATGATATACAGGAGATAAAGTTTTAACTGTAGGATTATGAAAAAAAAAGACAAAACTGTTATACTTTTTAGGATATGATTTTAATTGATTAATAAGATGAAGATAATAATAGTGGCTTAAACAAGGTTGAAGTTTTTCCTCTCACAAACTGGGCTCATACGGTAGAAGCTGCTCACGTGGGCACCCAGGCTCCTTCTAGGTTGTCACTTATCCATCCCTAGAGTATTGCATTTGCTCTATAGCCCAAGATGCCTTGCCACTGTAACTGCATTGCAGCCATCAGAGAAAGGGGAAAGCAAAGAAGGAGGGTAAGCCGTATCTCCCTAAGGACACATGGAAGTTTCTCAGTTACACCCAGCTCCAAGGAGGCTGGGAGGTCAGAGAGGCTGCTATGTATCCAGTCGAAATGCTATTTCTATGGAGGAGAGAGAATAGTATGCGAGAAAACCAAGTTTCGGCCAGAGTGCTAATCAGGAGTTTTTCTCTGCCAAAATAAATAGCAAAGACAGGATAAGCCATGTAAGCCAAAAACTATCCAAGCTACAAGTAATGACCCATTTATTTCAAACAAATCCATAAAGAAAATTTAACATCAGCCTAGAACATATATATAAGTGACAAAGACTTTCAGCTAAATCAAGGGAATATAACCATTTAAGAAAACATTAAACATTTTATCCTATAAAATCACTGATTCTTAGAGCTGGTAAGGATCCTAAAGGTGATTTAATGAAAACCTTCCACTCAATGCAAACATTCTCTCTACGGTAATCTTGACTACAGCTATCCCATCTTTGCCAGAACACTTTCGGGGATAGTACCTGCAGCTTGAAGGTCCACAGTCCCTGGGAGTTGTGGACAAAAGCAGAAAGGGCGAGCCAGCAGGGGACAGCGGTCAGAGCCTGCACCTAGGGTGCCTAGCCATGAGCATGGCCACGGTGTAAAAACTCCAGCCCCGGGATCAATTAAGAGTATGAAGCATGGTGGAGGGAGAAGGATTCCCATTGGTTTGCATCTAGAGGTAAATTTTCATATATATATATATATATATATATATATATATATATATATATATATATAATTTTTTCCTGCAACATAGTTCTGAAATAAATGATTTTTGCCACAGCTGTCTATACCTGAAAGGAGTACCTGAGATGTTTGGGTGGAGATTTCAAGTGAATACCTAGGAGTATGTATCTGGAGTTCAGGCAGAAGGTCACTAAGTATATTTAATGAGCTACACAGAGGTTATACTCGAAGTATTGAGATAGAACTAAAAAACATAGAGGTAAAAGAAGCTGGGAAAGAACCTCTCTTTTAGAGAATGGAAAGCAGAACTGTTAGAAAAGGAGGAAGATGAAGTGTTTTAATAAATAGATAAAAGAGAGGAAGGAAGGCGTGAATCTCTGGGGGAGCCCTCATTAAGAGGCAAGGAATTCCTGAGGTGTCAGCCCAGTGAGGGTTTCTGAGGTCAGGCTCAGACCTGCATTTAGGTCACAAGATGAGTCATTTTTAGCAATAATTTAAGGATCAGTTCCATGTTTTAGAGAGGGTGCAGTTAAGGGAAGGGAGAGTCCCTTCCCCAAGGCTAAGTAAGAAAATGAGGGGGTCAACAGCAGAGGACATCAGTGCCCAGGAGACCGGGATCCGCCCGAGGTCACTGGCAGTGGAGTGTGGCAAAGAGACAGGAAAATAGGATGTGGAGAACAGGAGCGACCTAGGACAACCCAACTTGAAATGACAAGAAGGACATGCTGGAAAAATGGCACAGTGGAGTCATTTGGGTTGGTCCCTTAATGTGACTTGTGACAATCAGAGTAAAATTTGTGAAACGTGAAAGACTTCCCTGGAAATGGCCAAAGATGTTGAGAAAGAAAACTCAGTGAAACACTAGACTTCCTTCAGGGGAGCTATGATCATTTGAATATAAAAGGTAATTTTTGTGATAATAGCTTGGTAAGGCCTGGGATATACAGATAACAGAGAAGGAAAAAATTCCCAAGGTTTGGTTTAAATGGTATCTCATGCTCTAGACAGAATGAGAAAGATGGAGATCAAAAAAAATGTCATCAGATGAGTGGCTGCTTTTATTAGTGACTTTCAAGAGCTGTTTAAGAAAGTAGATGGGGCAGAAAGCAAATTCAAGGGAATGAAGAGAGGGGTGAATACTGAAAATGTGTAGGCAGCAAGAACTGACTATGCTTTCAAGAAGTTTGTGGAGGGCTTCCCTGGTGGCTCAGTGGTTGAGAATCCGCCTGCCAATGCAGGAGACACGGGTTCGAGCCCTGGTCTGGGAGGATCCCACATGCGGCAGAGCAACTGAGCCCGTGCGCCACAACTGCTGAGCCTGCGCTCTAGAGCCCATGAGCCACAACTACTGAGCCCGCATGCCGCAACTACTGAAGCCTGCACGCACCTAGAACCCGTGCTCCGCAACAAGAGAAGCCACTGCAGTGAGAAGCCCGCACACCGCAACGAAGAGTAGCCCCTGCTTGTTGCAACTAGAGAAAGCCCGCGTGCAGGAATGAAGACCCAGCACAGCCAAAAATAAATAAACTTATAAAAAAAAAAAAAAGAAGTTTGTGGGAAGAGGAAAGAGCCGGAATCACAGAAAACAGGATAAGGAGGCTGAAGGGAGGGTGGTTGGCAAAGAGAACAGAGGAGGATGTGAAGGGAGGCTGAAGAGATCCCCTAGGGGGCAGGGCTCAGCCTCCAGACACAGCTGGTTCCTGAGGCGTGGCTCTGCCCTTTAGGAGCTACATCATCCTGAGCATGAGACGTACCCTCTGTCAGGGTGATGTGAGATGTAAATCAGTTAGTTCAGGTGAATGACTTAGCATGTGGGAACAGGGGCCTGGGCAGGGATAGAGGCTGAGAGACACCTAGGCACCCAGCTGCTCAGCTTTGGGTAGCAGGAGGTGCCTGTTAGGGAAGAAGGGAGGGAAGACAGGAGCCAATCTAAGTGTGACTCTCTGGTCAGGTGACCTTTGTGAGTGGATTGTCACCCTACCACCCATCACCCACCACTGAAACAGGGCAGGGGACAGGGGAGAGCGTCTTGTGTTCCCATCTCCCTTTACTAAGATTTACACACACAGTTTCATTCAAAAGGCTCAAATAGCTTTATCCTCAAAGATTCCAGTAATAAAATACAGACTCTGGGGGAATTAAAAAGTTGGCCATTGGTCAGCAGATAAATGGATAAACCAAATGTGGTATATCCATACCGTGGGATATCATTCAACCTTAAAAAAAGGAAGCTCCGACATAGGCTATAATGTGATGAGCCTTGAAAACATTATATTAAGTGAAATTAGCCAAAGAAAAAAGGACAAATATATTATTCACTTATATGAAGTCACTAGCATAGGCAAATTCATAAAAAACAGAAAGGAGATTGGAGGTTACCAGGGACCGGAAGGGAAGAAGGGAGTCTTCGCTTAACGGTTACAGAGGTTCTGTTTGGGGTGATGAAAAGGTTTTAGAAATAGATAGTGGTGACGATTGCATAACATCGTAAATGTAATCAATGCTACTGAATTGTACACATAAAAATGGTTAAAATGACAAAGGTTAAGTTATATATATTTTACCACATTAAAACAAATTTTTAAAAGTTTGGCCTTGGGTGTTGTGCCCCTAATTCAGCTAGTGTACATCATTGCAACGTGAAAGATCAGAGCGTCAGCCCAGGACTTCTAGGAGTCCTTGGTCTACACTGGCTGCACCGGCTCTGGGACCTCTTCCTCCTTTCTCTCCACACAGCACCCCTTCTCCTCCCAGCTGCTCCCTTGGGCCTTTTTAACTCTTTGTTTCTTCTCAGAACTCTCTCTCTTGTCCTCCTATTTCAAAGTTGCTATATTTTCCCCCAACAGAAATATTAAGCTTACTCTTCAACCTTGCAAATGTGTTCAGCCTCTGGGGTGGGTTATGAAAATACAGCCATTCTCTTCTATCCCCTTTTTTAGTGCTTCATAATGAAAAGAAGGGTGTCCCAAGGTGGACTAGGGATGGAAGTGTCTCCCTAAATACCTCAATAATAACAACAACAACAGTAAAAATAATAATAACACACAGTCCATACTTTAAAAGTTAACTTTCCTGAAAAAATAACTTCTCACTGGTTCTTCTTATGTGATTTTCCTAGTATTTGTCCCCTTCTTGACCTTCAGTTATGTTGCAGTGCTCTCTGTCATCACCTTAGCACTGACAGAAGTCGTTTTCCTGTTTAACTTGTGAATGATTAGCACGGGAACTGGGGAGTGGGACAGGGAGGAAAGAATGGAAAACATTAGGTCAATATGTAAGTTCCCAAAATGAAATGCAAGAATACAGACTGAAAGAGCAGGTACAAGGGTTAACTGTGGAAAGAAAGCGGGATACTTTATACTCTGATTTGCGAAGATTGTTGGAAAGAATGAATGAAGATAAATAGAAATCTTGAGGAAGAGAGGACATGAAGAAATTCAGATAGCATGTTCTCAGTCATCCACTAAGCCATACCCTTTGGATATCACTCTTCAGCTAACTGTGAATCCAAACATCTCCACCTTGCCTAAAGAATCATTCACCCTTTTTGTTTTGTTTTGTCTTGCTTTTCAGCATTAACTCAGAATGTGTATGCACCATGTACATGACAGAAGGAAAGAGGAAAAATGTATCTGGCCGAGATCAGCTCTCAAAGATCTAGGTGAATGGCTAGTAAAAGGAGAGGAGTAAAGAAATAACTTCTAACCCATCTGATAAGTTCAATAATCAAAACATGAATAAGCTGTTGTGGGGACATGAAGAAGGAAATGGCTACCTCTGCCTGAAGTGTCAGAAACGACTTCAAGCAGGTGACACTGGCCTGGCTTTGAAATATGAGTGGCAGTTTGCTAGACGAAAAAGGAAATCAGACATAGTAAACTGAAAGGATCGCATTGTAAGGGCAAGGAATTAAAAGTAGAGTGTGTTGGGCTTCCCTGGTGGCGCAGTGGTTAAGAATCCGCCTGCCAATGCAGGGGACACGGGTTCGAGCCCTGGTCTGGGAAGATCCCACATGCCGTGGAGCAACTAAGCCCCTGAGCCACAACTACTGAGCCCGCGCGCCACAACTACTGAAGCCCGCGCACCTAGAGCCTGTGCTCTGCAACAAGAGAAGCCACCGCGATGAGAAGCCCGTGCACCGCAACGAAGAGTAGTCCCCACTCTCTGCAACTAGAGAAAGCCCGCGCGCAGCAACGAAGACCCAACACAGCCAAAAATAAATAAAATAAAATAAATAAATTTATATATAAAAAAAAAAAAGTAGAGTGTGTTGAAATAAGAATAACAAAAATTTCGGTGTAGCAAAACTATAGGTTGTATTCAGTGCTTTGGAAGGTCACTGCTTTGCTAAGAAAGCCAGGAGCAGACCATGAAGTGTTTTCTGTAGGTGCTGGGACTTTATCCTGTGGATGTCAACAAATCAGCAAAGTTCTAAGCACAATCAGATCTGCATTTAGAGAATTCTGGCAGCAGCATAGAGTATGGTCCAGAGCCAGAGCCGTGAGAGAAAGGTGATGTTGTCACAATAATCCAGTGGAAAGAAGCAAAGCATCAAGGATTAACTAAGAGGACTCCATCTTAGAAGACTGGTGGCTCAGTGGTCCCCCTCATAGGACATAAAGAAGAACAGCTTCTGTGGAGGAAGATTGTAAGTTCACCTCAGGTCATGCTGTGGACGAGGGAATGAGTTACCAGTAGGCAGTTAAAAATGGGTTTCATTCAGACTTCTCTGGTGGCACAGTGGTTAAGAATCCGCCTGCCATGCAGGGGACACGGGTTCAAGCCCTGGTCCGGCTTCCCACATGCCGCGGAGCAACTAAGCCTGTGTGCCACAACTACTGAGCCTGTGCTCTAGAGCCCATAAGCCTAGAGCCTGTGTTCTGCAACAAGAGAAGCCACCGCAGTGAGAAGCCAGCTCACGGCAACAAAGAGTAGCCCCCGCTCGCCGCAACTAGAGAAAGCCCACGCAGCAACGAAGACCCAACGCAGCCAAAAAATAAATAATTAAAATAAATAAACTTTTTAAAAATGGGTTTCATTAGGCACAAATACCTTAATAAAATCAAGATCAAGTGTGTCTCAGACGCTCCCCTCATCCACCAACTGGTAATTTTTCCCAAAACAAAATGAGCTTGATTTGGCATGAATTCCTTTTAGTGACATGGATGTCATGAAAATGCATGGAACTTCAAATAGCAACAATGGATGACAACTAGTGACTACTGCTTTCTTTTTTCAGTGTTTATAAACCATCTGCTTAATATTCTGCTTAATAAAAGTCAATGGCAGCTCAATCATGCATAATTTTTAGAAATTATCTTCTCTTTTTTGGAAAATTGATACATTGTGTATCTCTAAATGTCTTCATGTTGTTAGCTGCCATTATTCCTCAAAAATGAATGATGACTTTTTGGCATCCCACCTGCACATCTTCTCAAGGCTCAGGGACATTATTCATCCAGGTCTGGGGTTTGATCTCATTAAAAACAATTAATTTTTCATTTGCTATCCTGACCTAGTGTGGATTGGAATTCCTTTTTTAAATTGCTTGTTTAGACTTTCCAATTTTGAAATTATTATTCTGGGTGACAAATATGAAAATAAAATAGAACTTGAGCAGCTTTGCTTTCTCTTTGTCAGAAACATTCCTTGTTTTTTGGAGATAAATCTGTAATATAGTCAGCTAAAAGAGTTGAAAAGAGATGCCTCTGCAAAAGTGGAAATGGGGGGAAAGGTAGTGGACTGCCTTCTGTTTTCATAGAAAACCTTATAATACTTGTTATTTCTTTAAACCATGCATATGTATAACTTTTTTTCTTAAAAGAATATAAGTTTCCTGATAGCAGGGACCGTGAGAGTCTTGTTCTATTAAAATCCCAAGTGTTCCACCTGAAAAAAAAAAAAAAGAAACATTCCTTGTTTTTGTGTCTCTAACATGTTAAATCAAAATTGACATGTTGTTGCCCTTAGCATTTTGGGGAGTCTTGGTGCATTCTTGTCTGCAGTTTTCCCAACACTGGTCGTATTGATTTATGCCATTCTCCTATTCACTCTTAGCCCTGCGCCCCTCCCTCCGTGTTTTATGAAAATGCTGCCTGTGGATCCTTTATCTGAGCTCCTCAGCACATCCTCACTGAAGTCAGGTGTAAAAGCAATGTCAGACTGATGTTTTTTAGACCCACCCGTGTTTCTTCCCGGTTGGTGTTTTGTTTTTTTTTTTTTTTTTTTTTTTTTTTTTTAAAGATTTATTTATTTTATTGATTGATTGATTGCTATGTTGGGTCTTCGTTTCTGTGCTAGGGCCTTCTCTAGTTGTGGCAAGCGGGGGCCACTCTTCATCGCGGTGCGCGGGCCTCTCACTATCGCGGCCTCTCTTGTTGCGGAGCACAGGCTCCAGATGCACAGGCTCAGTAGTTGTGGCTCACAGGCCAAGCCGCTCCACGGCATGTGGGATCTTCCCAGACCAGGGCTCGAACCCGTGTCCCCTGCATTAGCAGGCAGATTCTCAACCACCGCGCCACCAGGGAAGCCCCCCGGTTGGTGTTTTTGATGATGGAACTAATACCTATCTTTTCCCTTCACAGTTTTAAGTGTGATTTCCCCAAGTCCAGTGTATATGTCTGATAATAACCAATATCCTTGACCATCAAACCCCAAGACAACAGAGTCACTTCCTTTAACATTCAGGTCACCATTATGTACCCATATGTTCTCTTCTTTGTTGGTGATAGGTAAGCCTCAAGTCCAAGTGCATCGTATTCTCAGACTTCTGAGAGATAAAATTACCTCCAAGACATCAATGTACTGGCTGCTCTGTTTTTGTCAGATTAGCCCTCCCAGCAGATACGCAGAAGCTGGACCATCCTTACCCTCCCATCAAGTCAATATCTTGTTTCCACGCCAACTTCAAGTTTCTATTGAGAAATCATCATCTATGTTCCTTTCTTGGATAAGTGTTCAGCAATGTCACTACCTTTTATCCTTACAAAAATGTTCCATACCATTTATTTACCTTAACAGATACTTATTAAGCATGTGTGCTTTATTAGTTTGCTAGAGCTACTGTTAACAAAGTACCGTAGACTGGGTGGCTTAAACAACAGAAATTTATTTTTTCAGAGTTCTGGAGGCTGCAAGTCTGACATCAAGGTATTAGTAGAGTTAGTTCCTTCTGAGGGCTCTGAATTAGGGATGTGGTCCAGGCCTCTCCCCTTGGCTTACGCATGGCAGTCTCCTCCCTCTGTCTTCACATCATCTCCCCTCTGAACGTGTCCATGTCTAAATTTCCTCTTCTTACAAGGATACCAGTTGTATTGGATTAAGGCCCACTCTAATGACCTCATTTTAACTTAATTACCTCTTTAAAATCCCTATCTCCAAATATGGCCACATTCTGAGGCACTTGGGGGTTATGACTTCAACATATGAATTTTGAGGGACATAATTCAGCCCAGAATATGTACTATGAGCCAGGCCCTGATCTAGGCCCTGGGAATATAGTAATGAATGAAACAAAGTCCCTGCCCTCATGGAATTTATTCATGCTCTGGTAGGAACTGGAGAGGATGGGCAATAAACAATAAATAGATGTTGTATTTAAATGCCAGAGAGTAACATTTAGAATCTAAATAGGCCAGGAGACGGAGGGTGGAGGGCGAGAGTGAGGGGATGGAGCTGGGAGGGGGGGTGTGAGTCATTCTTTTCTCTCTTTTTTTTAAATTGAAGTATAGTTGATTTACAACGTTGTATTAGTTTCAGGTATACAGCAAAGTGATTCAGATATATATATAGATACATATATTCTTTTTCAGATTCTTTTCCCTTATATGTTATTGCAAGATACTGAGTATAGTTCCTTGTGCTATACAGTAGGACCTTGCTGTTTATCTATTTTATATGTAGTAGTGTGTATATGTTAATCCCAAACTCATAATTTATCTCTCCCTACCCCCTTTTCCCTTTGGTAACTGTAAGTTTGTTTTCTATGTCTGTTAGTCTGTTTCTGTTTTGTAAATAAGTTCATTTGTATCACTTTTCTTAAGATTCCACATACAGGGACTTCCCTGGTGGCGCAGTGGTTAAGAATCTGCCTGCCAATGCAGGGGACACGGGTTCAAGCCCTGGTCCGGGAAGATCCCACATGCCGTGGAGCAACTAAGCCCGTGCGCCACAATTACTGAGACTGCGCTCTAGAGCCCGTGAGCCACAACTACTGAGCCCGTGTGCCACAACTACTGAGCCTGCACGCCACAACTACTGAGCCCACGTGCCACAACTACTGAAGCCCGTGTGCCTAGAGCCCGTGCTCAGCAACAAGAGAAGCCACCGCAATGAGAAGCCCGCGCACCGCAACGAAGAGTAGCCCCTGCTCGCCGCAACTAGAGAAAGCCTGCACGCAGCAACAAAGACCCAACACAGCCAAAAATAAATAAATAAATAAATAAATTTATAAAAAAAAAAAAAAGATTCCACATACAAGTAATATCATATGATATTTGTCTTTCTCTTTCTGACTTTTTTTCACATCTGCTTTATCTGTTCATCTGTTGAGGGACATTTAGGTGGTTTCCAAGTCTTGGCTATTGTAAATAGTGCTACAATGAACAATGGGGTGCAAGTATCTTTGAATTATAATTTTGTGCATATAGATACCCAGGAGTGGGATTACTGGATCATATGATAATTCTATTTTTAGTTTTTTAAGGAACCTGCATACTGTTCTCCATAGTGACTGCACCAATTTACATTTGGAAGGGTAGTGATCCTAAAAGAAGTCACATTTCAAGAGAGACGTGAAAAAAGTGAGGGACAAGCCATGCAATGCAATAGGATAGGATACATGCATTCCAGGCAGAGGGAACAGCCAAGGCAAAGACCTGAGGCTGCAGCGCGGTGAGCATATTCAAGAAACATGAAGGAAGAAGTCAAGCAGTAGTAAATGACATCAGCACTGTATGCGGTCTTGTAAGGATCTGGATTTTATCCTGAATAATATGGGAGGCAATTAATTTGAGGTTACAAACAGGGAGCTGACATGGGAAAGAAAACTGTATCAAACTTGGATTTTATGAGATATAATGTACCACACTTTCTGGGAAATATATGCCATTCCTAATAATGCTTAAACAATATTCTGGTATATTTTAATGAAATTAAGAATTTCTTCTGGAAAAGGAATTACCCATCACCCACTTACCTAAAGGGGATCTTGTGAGGAGCCTAACAGTCTCATTGTCTCCAAATAAACATTCATATAAAATATCTCTACCAAGAAGGAGTCTTTGAACTGGCTTTTTCAGAAGCCTCTTCCTTTATGGCAAGTTTGAAATTAAACTTTGACACATGCTTGTTGTCAATGTGTCTAAGAAGTTGTTTTAATGAAGGAAATCGTATTTACATTTTTGAAGGATCACTCTGGTTACTGGATAATTCACTGTAGGATTTCCATCTGGGTGTATAACTTCTTCTATTAAAACTGTTTCTTCTGCATATTCCAGGCACTGTTCTCTTAACTGTGCTAGTTCCTGCAAAATCTAAATTTACTCCTCAGGTCCTCTGCCTCTAATACAGTCTATTTAAATTACAAGAAGATAAATGATTACAAAGTAACTGAAATGCCGAACCAAGCCCATTTCTGATACAAACTGACCTTTCCACAGCAATAAATAAAAAGCTTCCTAAACTCTCCTTTTTTCTGAATTCCCTCTTTAAAATCTAAATGAAGTATACATTGAGTCAACAATAGTTTGGAGCCTGCATAACCAAATAAAACTGATTATCCCTTTCCTACTTTAGAAAAAAGGCAAAGGACAGGGTTTTTCTTACATGATTTACATCTTCTGACCTAAACACAGCATTAGTATTCATTAAGGGAGTCCCAGTAAATATCAAGGAGAAATCACACTGTCAGCAGAAGTCACTTCTTGTATCATCTGGTAATACTGAGGTGTTTTCAGTTCCAATTTTTACATTAAATCTTATTAATGAAAAAGGGCAAACTAGAGGTCCTTAGATAAACCAGGGCTCTACAACATTTTGTTTTGTGTTTGTATATGAAACTTATGAAATTGTCTCCTCATAAATGAGATATGGAAAAGGCAAGTTTTTAAATCATCAAATCAAATCCAGATACATTTTCCCTTTCACCAGGATGGGCAAGTACAATATTAGCTATTTTTAGGGCTTTCTCTCTTCCCAGGGCTACCAATGGCCCTGGGAAGAGAGAAAGCCCTAAACCAGGTTGAGGCAGGTCCCTGGTTGCCATTGTTTACTGCATCCCACCCACCAACTTTGTTTATTGAAGAGTAAGTACCTGCGGGAAATATGAATTTATCAGCTAGTTGAGATTTTATTTAGTTATGGAACCCAAAGAGCAAATGGGTGAGGGATACAAGGGATGGGTTAGGAAGGAAAGGCAGTAAAGAAGAAGGGAGGAAAAAAAAAGAGAAAGGGACAGAAGGGAAAGGTAAAGTTCATTTAAAATTTTAATAAGGAATAAGCATGTGCAAAGTAAATTGCACTCAAAAGATTATTTACTTTGGGGCTTCTCTGGTGGTGCAGTGGTTAAGAATCTGCCTGCCAATGCAGGGGACACGGTTTTGAGCCCTGCCCCTGGAAGATCCCACATGCCGCGGAGCAACTAAGCCCGTGCACCACAACTACTGAGCCTGCGCTCTAGAGCCTGCGAGCCACAACTACTGAGCCCATGTGCCACAACTACTGAAGCCCGTGTGCCTAGAGCCCATGCTCCCCAACAAGAGAAGCTACCACAATGAGAAGCCTGTGCACCGCAATGATGAGTAGCCCCCGCTCAATGCAACTAGAGAAAGCCCGCACACAGCAACAAAGACCCAACACAGACAAAAATAGAAAATAAAATAAAATAAATTAATTTTAAAAAAGATTATTTACTTAAAGATAAAATCACATGAACGTATTTCAAGTTAGAAATTATTAGTGCCACATTAAGCAACTGGGAAATTAGGGGCTTGCACTGACAGGCAGCACATATCCCAAAAACTGAAACTTGGAAATTAGTAATTAATGTCACAGTAGTGATGTATTTTCTTCCAAATGAATTGTACCATTTTTTGCTTAGGGATTTCAAGCTTTCTGCATTTAATGTTACTGCTGGTCTTCATTAACCCAAGCTAAATATTTCTAAAATGTTGTATTATACAATATACTGAGTCCCTTTCTGTTACCAAAATTCTAACTAAAGAACATTATAGAAAATGCCTTCACTTTACTGACTGATTTTTATTTGATAACTCTCATTTGATGGTCATTTGTTTCACAAAATCACCTTAACTTTGGTATAGTCCATTATTCTGAAGATATCATTTTCTTTTTTCTTTTTTTTTTTGCTATCAATACTTAAAAATCTACAAGTCACTGTGGGTTACAGCCCCTGAATAGGAAGCATGACTTCACATGTGCCATCCTTCCTTGAGTTCAAACCCTTCATAAAAGGCACTGCTGTGGCTTCCAAGAACCCTAATGTTCTCCCTCCACGAAGCCATAATTGTGCATCTTAGGCGTCATAAATCCATGGTGTATAAAGATTGGGGCTGAGTTAGGTGAAAAGGTCAAAGAAAAGATTGTTCTCCCATATACACCAAATGAACGGATTTAAACATACTGTATGTTTAAATACTTGATACCTTTTTGAGCTAAGTCACTCGGCATACAACAGGTTAATCGAAGCATTTGGAAAGGTTCAGAATAACAGTGCCAGGCTCAGCTTAGCTCAAACACTGAGGCTTTTTTGATATTAACTAAAGAATTAGGAACTAATTACCCATTTTCAAATTTTAAGGTAATTACAAAGTAGAGATACTGAAAATAATTGCTTGGTTCATGTGCTGTCAATCACCCTGAGTTTGCTGGAGATTTAACTGCACGGGTTCCATGTGAAAGTGGGCTGTAAGCCAGTCTCTGCAGGAACACTCACTTATTTCCCCTTTGTTATGCTGTAGAAAGTTAAGTGGTAGATTCACTAAACTAAAATAGCATTGATAAACACTGTGGTGCTTTGTGTCCACCTAGAGGGGTGGGATAGGGAGGGTGGGAGGGAGACACATGAGGGAGGAGATATGGGGATATATGTTTATGTATAGCTGATTCACTTTGTTATATAGCAGAAACTAACACACCATTGTAAAGCAATTATACTCCAATAAAGATGTTAAAAAAAAATCAATAGGAATCCTGCAGGCATTTCTACTGGACATTTAAGTGAAATTTTAAATGTGACCCAGGGTTTCTTTTTGTTTTATTCACGTTTATTATTTAAATGTTGCATTTGCAGCCTAACTGTGGTTACCCTAGCCTGATTTTTGGCTTGAGAAGTTGTCACTCAGGCAACCTATAGCCCTAGGCCCCCAAATTAGATCACTCTCTCCATTCACAACAACAATTGACGATCTTGTCTCGTAAAATAATGGTGGATTCAAATCTCCCTTTCAGTGCCATCCACTCCCATCTATCTCCAACTCTTTCCCAGGATAGTTGTTCTCAGAGAATGATAGCAACTACTAACCTCTCTGTAGAAGACAGTTAATGACATATACAAAAAACCTGGCTCTGGGAGGTTAGCAACCGTGTTGACTGAATCACCATGGATGTGCTCCCTCTCCCTGTGTCCAGAACACACACACACACACACACACACACACACACACACACACACACACAGAGTCATCACTAGAGTTCATGGCCCTTTACTTCAGAGGAGCAGAAACCCAGGTCTTTGTCTGATTTGTTGGGCTTTGAGAAAATCACTCATTTATCTACACCTTAGTGTTTTTAAAACATTTTTTTAAATGTTTGAAAAATTTTTAGTGGGACTTCCCTGGCAGCCCAGTGGTTAAGACTCCGTGCTCTCAATGCAGGGGGCCCAGGTTCGATCCCTTGTCGGGCAACTAAGATCCCCCATACCGCAAGTAAGCACGCGCACTGCAACTACTGAGCCCATGCGCTCTAGAGCCCGTGCACGGCAAGGAAGACCCAGCACAGCCAAAATTTAATTAATTAATTAATTAATTTTTAAAAAAGAAAAATGTTTAGGAAATATTTAAGGTATACAAAAGGCATAAAAATAAAATACAATGGACACCTGTGAAATTATCACCTAACTTTAAAAATAGCATAACCATCCAAGTTGAAGTCCCCTGTGCACCCCTCCCAGATAGAGAAGATGACCACCACCCAGGGTCTGTTGTTTATCTTTCACACACATCTCACTATACCATTACTGAGTCCAAGCTCTTACTGCTTACCCCATGACAGGCCAATAAATCAAGAAATGAGCTGTTGGGGCAAGGAATAATGATTTTATTCTGAAAGCCAACAGACTGAGAAGATGGTGGACTAGTGTCCCAAAGAACCATCTTCCCTGAGTTAGAATTCGGGCTTCTTTTATACTGAAAGGGGAGGGAGTAAAGTCCTGGTTCTGGTGGAATGTGTTAATTTCTTCTTTCCTGCAGCCATTCACAGGTGGACCTGCTCAGGATGTTTCCTGTCAGCTACACAAAGGTATTTTTTAGCTTAACACTCATTACATGGGAGGCAGGGTTCTACGAGATGGGCCATTATGTGTAATTTAAACTTATAGGCAACATCCCTTTAGTAATTAACTTGTGGCAAAAGCAATAGAATACAAAGGTTAAAGTAAAAGAAACAGCTCCAATATGGAGTTAGATTTGTTCTTCCCTATTACAATAACTTTCATAGATGTCTGTGCTATCCAGCATAGAGTGTTTTGTGTATATAAAGGTTATAATATCGCATATATTCTTTGGCAACTTGGCTTTTTCCCTTAAGATTGTATTTATGAGTCATATATTGATATGTGTAGTTGTAACTCATTCTTTTTCACTATTGTACAATACCCCATTTTATTTGAATATATCAAAATTTATCTTTTCATTCTCCATTCAATGGATGTTGAAATTTTTTCTAATATTATGTTCTTACAAATAATGCTGCTATGAAAATTTTTGTTTTTATTTCTTTTGCTAAGACAGAGATGCTAAGCCAGGAGGCTGACCACTTGGGGCATGAATCTGTTGGAGTGTACCAAGGGATGTATCTCTCCAGCCCTCAGATTGGCCAGTTCAGGGCCTGGGTTGACCAGAGCCCCTCACTTGTCCACTCTCTCCATGAGCTGCTTCACCTGTTTATGGCAGTGCATGCAGTGAAATAGGAACCAAAGTCGTCTATTCCCACGCTCATTTGGGACACTGAGAATAGAAATCAGATCTTACTACTTACAATAACATGATTTTGTTATTTCACTACATTAGCATTACTTTACTTCCCAGGGGTCTTTTGCTCAGACAAATTAATTGATTGTTCGTAGCAGAATTTTCCCCAAAGACTCATTAACTCTTCAATGGAAAACATCAGCAGACAGTTTGTGCCCTAATGTTCTTTGAATCTCTTGCCCTAAAATCCTCACCTTGCTGTTTCCATCATCCTGAACTGTTGTATCATGATCCTTACCCAATCGTAATCAAGCTCCCACAATGAAGTAGCTGCCTTAAAATTCCCATTTCCCAATAAATTCTGATTTTGCCTTTCCCCTTCCCAAATACTGCCAAAGTTCTGTGTCAATGGTAAACAATAAACTAAGCTTTGTCTTATCAACAGGTTGTATGCGTGATCTTAGGGGAGCTGGTACTTGCATTCAGAGGAATATTTTGCTGTCACGTGACATGACAGCAAAAGCTTTGAGAAGCATGGCTATAGAGTACAACCTAGGTGTGGAATGGCTGAATCTCAGGATAAGTGCATTGTCAACTTCACTATATACTGGCCCACTGCATCAATTTAAGCCTTGTTTTCTCATCTGTAAAATAAAATGTTTGGACAAAATGATGCTCAAATTCTTTTTTGATCTTAAAAATGGTTTCATCTTCTGATTTCTAACAGGAACTCATTCTAAGAACAAAAAACATTACACTGATTTTACACACACACACATATTTGTGTGTGTGTGTGTATAGCAAAGCCTCATCTACCTTATCTTGCAAGGTAAGGTATTTTTAAATGACTTTGATTAAGAAAGAAAATAAAACATAGGGAAGAAAAATGACCTACTTAGTGTTTTTTGATGATCTAAGAAGTGGAAAAAAAGAACCAAGCCTCCAAGCCTTCTCCAGAATATCATATAAACACACCGCTTTTCATAAGTTCTATTGATAGGATATCTACAGCAGGAATATCAAATACATGACACATGTGCCAATGCCTCCCTCTTCCTTGCCTTTGGCAGACATCACAGCACTCATTCCACAGCCCAAAGTCTATTTCAGAATCCTTCTCAACACACCATTCTAGACAGCCAAAACCAATAACCTCAGGTTGGTACTCAAGATAATACCTATTGACTCTTCCTTGTTTGTCTCTGCTTCTCCAGTCCAAGCAACCTGGTTTGCTTTCTGCCTTCCCTAATTGCCAGGTCATTCCTTCCCTGGATGCTCTGATGATATTCTTTCCCCATCTAGGATTCCCACTTCTCTCACTTTACCATCCTCATGGCCATTTTCAAAGTTAAATTCAAGTCAAATCTCTTCCAAGAAAGTTTGGTCTGCAACTCCACATCATGGTAACCTGTCCCACGCATAAACTCTAGTGGAACTTCAGCCTACATCCATCCCCAGTGATTTGTCATTTTCCACGCATAGGTGCTCTTCAGTGCTTCTGTGCCTTTGCATATGTTTTCCTGAGACCTGGAATCTCTTCCTCTCCTTTCTCAGCCAGGCCAATGATCATTTCAAGATTAAGTTCAGATGTCACCTGCTCTTTAAACTCTGAAAGAAAATGCCTCCTTCTTCAACAGTTACACATTCCCTTTCTTCTGCTCCCAAAGCATCCTCTGCTTTCCTCCATTATAGCAAGTATCCTGTTGTCATGGAGCTGTTTAATTGCCTTTCTTCCCTAAGAGACAGTGAGTCCCTTGAAGGCTGGGATTTGCATTCACATCACCTATCACAGTACCAGGTGCAGGATTAGTAATCAAGAAATGCTTGCTGAGTTGAAATGAAATGAAATAAACTAGATTTACTTCAACTTATAGACCTTGCCCAACTTTCTCAGGAAAATCTCAATTGCAAAAAATTGCACTATTTTATTGAACGTTATTCATTAATGTATAACCATGATTTCAGTTTATATAATTCTGTCAGACTTTTCCTATAAATAAATTCACAGATCAGGAGAAAAGTCTTTTCCCAGATCCTATGTCCTCATCTTGGGTTTGAGGGGTATTGTTGCTGAATACCACATTTGCTGCAATTGGGAACACGGCTTGCAGCTGCTTGCCCCTTTCCCTACCTCACCACCAAACTTGGAGCTGATCTCAGAGCAAGCAAACAACAGACTCACTAGTTGGTTTTTGATGTACTTACATACAGTCACCTGAAAGGAATGGAGAAAACATGATAACCATCTAATGGGGCTTGCCACTGCACTCAGGAACAATCTCTCAGGTCAGCATAACTGTAAAAGTATAAGGACAGGTAGGAAAGAACCCGACACTTTACCCAGCACATATGCTGGATGCTTGAGAGAACACTAAAGAAAAAAAAACAGATGAACTCTTTGGAAATGTATTGCCTGGTTGGTTAAGAGTAGAAAGGGGGTGGAATCAGGTGTCTCATTGAGTAATTTTTTTTTGCAGTTGGGTAATTTTTTATTTTTTTATTTTTATTTATTTATTTATTTAAAAAAATATTTATTTCTTTATTTTTGGCTGCATTGGGTCTTTGTTACTGCGCACGGGCTTTCTCTGGTTGCGGCAGGAGCCACTCTTCAGTGCAGTGCGTGGGCTTCTCACTTCAGTGGCTTCTCTTGTTGTGGCACACGGGCTCAGTAGTTGTAGCTGGTGGGCTCTAGAGCACAGGCTCAGTAGTTGTGGTGCACGGGCTTAGTTGCTCTGTGGCATGTGGGATTTTTCTGGACCAGGGCTCAAACCTGTGTCCCCTGCATCGGCAGGCGGATTCTTAACCACTGCGCCACCAGGGAAGCCCCTTGGGTCATTTTTTAAAAGGAAAGTGTATGGGAGCTGGTGATGAAGATGAAGAGTAGCTGAGAGACAGGACATTTCTACTCCCTGAATTCTATTTTGCAGGCTTTTATTCAGACATTGAAGTTGGAAAAAGGAAATGATATTAGAATTAAAACATCTTCTCCATTAAGATGATCAGCAGAAAGGGTTCATCTTGACTCTAGCGATTTGGTGATTATGTACAACTAGCCCTAAAGTGGGAAGGCCAAGACTAATAGGGGATCACCAAACAACTGTCAGATCATGCTCCATCAATCTAATTTCACCATTAGGGTAGCCAAAGCAACTGGATTGATAATATTACAACTCTTTGTTTTCTTGGAAACAAAATGGCTCACCTCAATATGCAGCTGATTAATTGCACAGCAATCACATCGCAAATAATGCTCTGGCTGGATTGTATACCTGACAGTTTTTGGACACCAGAGTAATTAGAATTCTAGGCAGGTTTTCTATCACAGAAGGTTAAAGAGACTTAGCCAACACAAAGGATTGAGTTACTATATATTTGAAATTACACAATTTTCTATTTCCTTGGTCCCTTCCCAAACTCACAATTGCTTTCAATGAAGTTGCCTGTTTAATTGCTTTCTCTGCAACCAGCAGGGCTGCTTATTTTAATCTAGGAACTAAAGGTACTGATTACAAATACAGCATTTTAATCACTTATGTATATACAATTTCTGAAGAAGTTATGTACATTTTTTTATCCTGTATCCTTTTGAAAACAGCATAAATATTTCGTTAGATGGTTTAATTTTGAGGTATTAAGCAATTTACCTCAGTCCTATATAAGAGGTCATGAATGAGAATCTGAATAAAGGAAAATCTTAATGCAGCTGTTGGAAAGCAAAATGAAGGAAACAGAAGGTTTAAGGATGCTGTGACTGTTCTTTAAAAGAAAAAGAAAATCAAAATGACTGGGGGAAGAATTTAGAAGAGTAAATAATTATGAGGAAGAAATAACCATTGAGCTCCCCAACATGTAACCCATATTCTGCCTCGTTCTTTCTTTTCTCTTAGAGGAGACGACCCTCCTCCCTGGCCAGTTCCATGCTTTGGAGCCTTTACTCTCACCCATCTCTGAAACCTTCTTTCCTACAGAAGTCAACTTCTCCCTTTCAATTGGATCTTTCCCATCAACAATTATACATGCTGAAGATCAGCCCATCTTAAAAAAAAAATTCTCTTGTCACTCTACAGCATTTAATTCCTCTGCTTCCCTTTACAGCTAATCTCTTGAAAGAGTTGTCTAAACCCAGTTTCCATTTCTCACCTCCCACTCACTAAAACTAACACCTATAAACTTACTGGTCTCTGATCTCTTTGCCTGCTTTGCTCTTTTTGCCTTTAACAGACCCTGTGATAAATCTCCTCAAGACTGTGCCCTCTACCACATTCTTTTCTTATTCTTTGTTCTCTTCTCAGGCAATTTCATCCAGACCTATGCCCTTGACTAACAGTTCTAGACCCTAAGACTCTCAAGGTCAAACCTCTCTTCTGAGCTTGCAAACAGTATGTCTAACTCCCATTCTGAAACTAACAATTGAAAGGCTTAAAGGCATCTCGGTCTTAACCTGTATGAGACTGAACTCATTATCTGCCCCCAAAACCTAATCTTATTCCGGTGTTCTCCACCTGGAGAGCTGCATGGCACTGAACCAGAATCCTTGCTTAACTATTTCTCAAATACGCCCACTGCTGACCGCATCCGGTGCCACTCCCCTAACCCACGTTACCCCTTCTCTTGCAAAGTCTTCTGTAATGGCCCACTACTAACTGGTCTCCTGACACTCTAACCCTCCTCCAGCACACTCTCCACGTAGCAACCTGGGGGACATTTTCAAAACCAAAGTCTGATGATGGTAACATCATGATAGACACCATTATTGACTTCCCACAAATCATAAATTGAAGATTGAAAGTCTCCTTGTGGACCACAAGGTTCTGCATTTCTGGCTGCTGCCCACCTTTCAAAGCATCAAATAGGGGGCTTCCCTGGTGGTCCAGTGGTTGGGACTTTGCCTTCCAGTGCAGGAGGTGTGGGTTCGATCCCTGGGTGGGGAGCTTAGGTCCCACATTTCTCATGGCCCAAAAACCAAAACATAAAAAACAGAAGCAATATTATAATAAATTCAATAAAGACTTTAAAAATGGTCCACGTCAAAAAAAAAAAAGCATCAAATAATACCATCCTATTCCTCGTTCTCTACTCTCCAACCTCACTGACACCTTCCTTCATTCCCGGAGTTCAGCAATTTCTTTCTACTGGAGAGACATGGCACACGCCATCCCCTCTGCATGAAATGCTCTCTTCCTCTCCTCACCCCCACCTCCAACCCATGCATCCTTGATGCTTCAGCTAAACCATCGCTTTCTCCCAGAGGATTCCTTGCCGCCCCAATCTAAGTCAGGCTCCTATGTTCTACATTTTCACAGAAACTCACTCTTCCTTTGAGAATTTAGCTATGCTTATAACTACACATCCACTAGTACATTCATTTGTTCAATGTCTATCCCACCCACCTGCCTGAAAGCTCCATAGGAGCAAGCTCTAGATCTGCTTTTGTTCACCACTCTTTCCAAGGAGCCTAGCAAAATATCCAGCACATAAAGATCACTTAATAAATCATGTGTTTAACAAAGAAGTGTTTTAAAAGTATTTCACCATATTTTATGTTTCTGCCATTGAAAGTATGATCAGGGACTTCCCTGGTGGCACAGTGGTTAAGAATCCGCCTGCCAATGCAGGGGACACAGGGTCGAACCCCGGTCTGGGGAGATCCCACATGCCACGGAACAACTAAGCTCATGTGCCACAACTACTGAGCCTGCGCTCTAGAGCCCATGAGCCACAGCTGCTGAGCCCCTGTGCCACAACTACTGAAGCCTGCGTGCCTAGAGCCCATGCTCTGCAACAAGAGAAGCCACCACAATGAGAAGCCTGCTCACTGCAACAAAGACCTAATGCAGCCAAAAATAAATACATTTATTAAAAAAAAAAAAAGAAAGTGTGATCAAATATCCCAGAATGTCTGTGGGAGGGCTCACACAACGGCTCTGTGTGAAGGCAGGTATCACAAATGTTGCATAAATGTTCTGGAAGCTGTGAGGGATTACTGAGTCCATTTATTCTGAGGCAAAGGGTTGGAGAATCCATTGAACAATTCCCCAATTGTCACTGTGCTCAGTGAGAGAAATTACTAATGGGAATGTGCTGTGACCATAAATGTGTAGAAGGAATAAAAGGTTGTACTCTTTTTTTTGTGTCGAACCCTCTCAATTTATAAAGTAGATGAGGTCCAGAAAGGTAAAAAGACGTGTCCAGGTTCCTATAATGTAGGACCAATAACACCACTTTATTTGTATCCTTCCATGTACCTAACATTGGGCTCTGTTCTCAGAGGACATATGATTAAATGTATTAATTAAAAGGAACATGGTAGGTATACAATAAGTAGTACTTATTTAAGACACATTTATGCAGCACATTCTACTTCTTGGACCTGGATAAGTACTGCAGAACTGAAAACAAGACAGACATGATATCTTCCCTCATGGATCTTACAGTAATTAAAATAATTATAGATTGTGAGAGTTTTGCTATAAAATGTATAAATAAGGCAAGGTGACAGACTAGTGACAGGAGGAAAAAGCAGACTGGCCAGGGAAGACCTCTGTGAGGAATGACATTGGAGTTTAGACATAAAAAATGAGAAGTGGCCAACCCCGTGAAGAGATTGTGGGATAACTTCAGTGGAAAGAGAATTCCAGATTCTTCTAAGAACTACTCATGGCCACTGAGAGGTCTTCGGTCTGCTAATTGGAGGCAGAATGGTGACATGCCCTGATTTTCATTTTTGAAAGACTACTCTAGCTGCTGGGAGAAAAAATTGATTTTAGACAGGCCATTTAGGAAACTATTGCTGAGGTCCAGGCAAGAGATATTAGTGTCTTGGGTTATTGTGATGACAGTGAAAATGAAGAAGTAAATGCTTATGCAATATGTTTGGGGAGAAGAAAGACAGCAAGAAGTAGAAATGGCGGTGGAAACGATGATCAAGGAGTTAAAGTCTTCAGTGAACGACTGACCAAGAAGTCAGTAAAAGACAGCTTCAGAAAGTGTTAGTGGGTGGTGTAGCTGAACATCATATGATAAAAGGAGCTTAGGGCTTTGAATGAGAAAGAAGAAGAAATCATTTAAATATGACCATGAGAAGGAAGGAGCATGCTTACTGCCTCTCATGGGGCATGAGAGAGAGAAAAAAAAAAAACAAGAAAAGAAAGCAGCCTCCACTAGAGAGGGTTTCAGGGGAAATTGCATTAGAAGGGGACAAACTAGGTTTCAGTTAAGGCATGGAGATGAAAGGAATGCTCATCTACAAACAGAGTCTGTTGATCACAGATCAGGAGTTCCAGAGGACACAGTGAGAGAATTTAGAGGAAGAGGAGGGAAGCTGCGGGGTTTGAGATCAACAGCATGACACGAGAATACATGTCCTTAGAAAAGCAACGGTTGCCTATAGACCCTGGGACTTCTTCAGGGACTGCAGTAAACTGGGACCTGAGGCATGACAAGATGAGAGGCTCATGAGAAAGGACAATAAATTCAAGCCATGATTCTGAACAAGTGACTTGACGGCATAAAGGTTTCCAGGTGACTTCTCCCTCCTACAACTCATACAATAGTAGGTCTGGGTGATATGGTCACTAGGTACCACCCCTCCATCCTGTAAGGATGATGACTCCTGTGACTAGGGTCCAGAGGCATACTCTCTCTCAGATAGCTGGAAATGGAGTTTCATAGCTGCCTTTTTCCTTAGACATAATTAACTGGAACATGGGTAGGCACCTGCCCCAATCCGGGCCAATTCAAGTCTATTCCTAGAATCTTTCTATTTATAATAGAGAGTCCTTCACTGAGGATAGAAGTCATTAGATATAAAACATGGCATCTGTGGACAGCTATTTTTTCAATCATGCAGAGACAGTCAGTCCAAATGAGAACTGTTCAACTCTTTCTTGAATGTCATGAGTCAATACACGTATCTTTATGCCTAAGATAAAGCTGGGGTTCTGGCCCTCAAAACCAAGAGTACTAACTTGAAACCAAAGACTAATAGCTAATTTATGAATTCTGTAACCTTCTGCTATTGACCATAACAAGACATAGTGCTAACAGCCCCATAAAGTCAGCTCGTAAATTTTCTCCACATCAATGTGAGGGAGCCATAAAAGTGGGAAATACTAATGCTACTATGTATTAGCCAGGGTTCTCCAGAGAAACAGAACCAATAGGGAGTGTGTGTATGTGTGTGTGTGTCTGTGTGTATGTGTAGAGAGAGAGACAGACAGAGAAAGTGAGGGAGAAAATAAAGAACTGGCTCACACAATTCTGGAGGCTGATAAGTCCAAAAATCTGCAGTCGGCACACTAAGACCCAGGAGACCCAGCGGCATAGTTCCAGCCTGAAGGCCTGCAGCCTGGAGGCCCAAGAAGAGCCGATATTTCAGTTTGAATGCAAAGGCAGGAAAAAACTGATGACCCCACTCAAAGACAGCCAGGTAAAAGGAATTCTCTCCTATTCAGCCTTTTTATTCTATTCAGGCCTTCAACTGATCAGATGAGGCTCACCCACATTAGGGAGAGTAATCTGCTTTCTCTACCAATTCAAATGTTAATCTCATCCAGAGACACCCTTACAGACACACCCAAAATAATGTTTGACCAAATATCTGCCCAGTCCAGCTGACACATAAAATGAACCATCACACTACAAAATCTTACACAGCTGCCTTCCAGAAGTATGACTGCTTTGCATTGTGTTGAGGGCTGCAGAATATATTAATACTGCTATTGAGTAGGTCCAGATGCCAGGAAGTTGTGCTTGTCATGGTGACCTTGGACTTACCTCTCAGGTTAGGTAAAGTCCTGATGAAGGAATAGCAGAGGTAGGGAAATTGTGTGGAGGAAAGAAAGAAAACACCCTGAACTGACATTTCTCCCTAATTTGAGTGAGGAAACTATTCTAAGTAAAAGGAGTTGTGAACATTTGGAAAACTCTATAAAGTAGTTTGTGTAAGTCCATAAAGCAGCAACCGCTTTAGGAAGGTTAATTGGAGGAGACTCCAGGAGACCCAAGTTGGTAGGGTGAAAATTTCATAATCTGGGCAGAATACAAAAAAATCACCAGGGTAAGGCTTGAAATGGTATCAAAAAGAGTGGGAACCTGATTCCAAGGCAAAAACTAGAGCCTAGAGAGAAATCCCTCAGTTTACACATCTGTAGAATGGATATAACAATAGTGTGTGACTTATAGGATTATTATGAGGATCAAATAAATCCCACTTTTATGGCTCTCTTACACTGTTTTGTAGGGGATTTGCTAGTTTATTCTATGAGGGCTGTCACACTATGTCATGCTATAATCAATAGAAGAAGACTACAGAATTTGTGCATTAGCTATTGTTCTTTTGGTTGTGAGGACTGAATAATGCAAGAAACCATTAACAACTACCTGGCATACTGTAATGGGTTACTTACCTCTGTAGCACTATGCCTATCCCAAGCACTGCCTGCTGCCCATGAACTAAGGGGCAGGGGCACCACAGAAGATGTGAAGGACAAGAGCTATGGGATCAAAGACAAGGGCTGAGGGTCTGAGGACCAAGCCTCTAGGGGAGAATTTTCTGAAATTTCTCGAGTAGTGGCAGCTTTAAGATCCCCATCACAGGGATGTCTTTGCATATTGGGTTTAGGGGGCTTCCCTGGGCCTCGTTTTGTTACTGCTTCTTTTTAATGTTCAGCATTCTTTCACAGCAATGATCTCATCGGTTCATAAAACATCCCTGGGAAGATTACAGAGAGGAAACCATGGTCTTCATTGTACTGAGTCCTAGAGCAGTTTAGGGACTTACTTGATGCAGATAAATGATCAAAAGCAAAGTCAAGACCCAAGCCCAGGGACTTAACCCCCAGGTCTCACACTCTTTCCACAAAGCCACAGCAGACAGGTTTTGCCCTCTCCTATGCTTTAGTTGACATACTAAACATCAAATAAAGTTTCAATGTTCAGTTCAGCTCATGTATTTTTGAGCACGTACCATATGTTCTTGCTTGATGCTATGGTGAAAATGAAGGGCTGATGTAGCTAATCAGAGGGACACCAAGTATAACTCCAAAATACCTCTTGAATTGTCCACTTCTGCAGCCCCGGCCACTGCCTCTACTCAGACTCCGCCTCACATACTGTAAGAATCATCTGTTCTCTCTGTCTCCAGCTGCTCCAGTCTTCCTACTGTCACTATCATCTATACCCACTTCAAAACTGGTTTTTGTCTCCATTGAAAACCTTGACGGTGCCCCAATCACATTGGCAGGGTTCTTAAATCCTGGTTGCACAGTAGAATTACCAGGGCATTAAATGTCCAGGCCCTGTCCCAGATATTCTGACTTTAATTGGCCTGGGGTAGCACCATCATTCTTTTGGTTTTAATCTCCAGGTGCCATTAAAGTCCAGCCAAGGCTGAAAGTCTTTGGTCTACCAAATAAAGCCAGATCGCCTGAGCATTACATCTGAAGCCCTTCACAACTGGGCAGGAACTGATATTTCTTGTCTTATCTCTCCCCTTGTACATTTGTTATTATAATCATATCTTAAAATACCTGTCAATCCTGTTAGACTGTGAGTTTCTCAAGGGCAAAACCCCTGTCATTCACCTCTGTATCCTTACTATTCATCATAACACCTTACAAACGGTAGGTGCTTAATGAATGTTGGTTGGATGGGTAGATGGTAGTGGATGGGTGGGTGGATAGATGGATAAATTCTGAACAAACCTAATCAGGAATCCATGGGCCCACACTCCCAGAGCTGAATTATCAGGGCTAAGAACTAAGGTTCTTACATCAATGTGCCTCTACTATTTGCTCCAGAAAATTCTTGCCAAGGAAAATAAGAATGTAAAGGGTGTAAACACTTGATCCACCAATCCTAAATATTGAACTTGAACTTCGCTTGATCCCAATCAGATCACCTTATGGAAATTCCACCTACTTTCAATCAGACTTTCAAATGCTATGAATTTCTGCCTCTGACCTCTCTCTTCTTAGATCCTAGACATTATCAAGGGGGTGTTCTTCCTATTTCAGTAAGTGATAAACTCACCTTTGTTTGAGCAATAGGTTATTCTAATGGTCTTTTGGAGGTGTCAAGAATCAACACCTAAGTTCTTTTCCATTCTTACAGTGTGGCTTTGGGTAAGTCAGTTACATTGTCAAATGTTTCTAAATGGAAAATGAATCCAATAATACTTATCACTTTTCTCTCTCACAAAATCATTGGAGAATAGAATGTGCTATAATTTTCTATGGCACTTTCTATCCAAGGATCTCAAAGCATTTTATTTCTGCCAAATGCAAATATATTTAATGATTAATAGCATTGCTTCTGAAAGTCACAGAGAAAAGGATTTCATAGCTCCAAGTACTGCGCTGTCAAACTAAGCATTGTCTAAATGCAATGACTTTATCATACCATTACATAAGAGCAAGACAATGGAGGGCTTCCCTGGTGGCGCAGTGGTTAAGAATCCGTCTGCCAGTGCGGTGCACCCTGGTTCGAGCCCTGGCCCAGGAAGATCCCACATGCCACGGAACAACTAAGTCCGTGTGCCACAACTACTGAGCCTTCTCTTGTTGCAGAGCCCGTGCTCTGCAACAAGAGAAGCCACCGCAGTGAGAAGCCTGTGCACCACAGCAAAGAGTAGCCCCCGCCCACCGCAATTAGAGAAAGCCCACGCGCAGCAATGAAGACCCAACGCAGCCAAAAATAAATAAATAAAATTTTAAAAATTAAAAAAAAAGACAATGGGAAGGATTATGAGCATAAACTTGCTGCTAGTTCCCTAATTAAGAAATAAAGAATAACTCTCAACTGCTGATTTCTTTACTTGACTTCATTAGAAAATCACATATGGATGGATTCATAATTACTATTAAATTACAAGCACTTGTTTATTAATGTTACCAAACTGAGGAGCAGTACAGCTGTCTATGATATGTCAATTAAAAAAAAAAAAAGCTGTGAAGCAAACTGTTGCTGTGTTAATTACATTGAACTTTTCACATTTTGGATTCTAAATGATACTAATGCTTTTATAGGCTTGGACTATTCTGTCTTTACCCTTCACAGGGAGAAAAAAAAAAATCTACCTTAACAAAAGGGTAGATAGAAAACAAAAAACAGTTAATACTGTGGGTTTTTTTTAAAGAATCATAAACCCAGCTGCATTAGACGCCAGTAAAATCTGATTACAGAACAGAGCAGTATTAGAATTTCTGTGCAACAGAGTGTTGATTTTGGAAGTGTTCCTTTCCCAGTTCTTGCGGGAAAGGAACAAAGAAACTGTTTAGAGCATTAGCTGATTGTTAGAAAAAGACTCTACTGAATTTCTGTTTATCACTACATATTGAGGTGTGTATAATTCAAAAGGTGCAATTTGGCATTCAAATAAAAATACTGGATTTAATGGACAATATAGAAAAAATAAGAGAAATGTGATGTCTCCTATGAACTTGAGATAATTGCTTTATCCTTACCAAGATTTAGTGAAACTGGATTTGTAATCACTAAAGAGTATCTTGCAGGAAATCTGTGGTGTATAGGACCTTTCTAATTTGTACTAATTGACTAAAACACTCATGATGAACTATAAAATTCTGTGAATTGAAGAAATAAAATAACTATTAAGACTCCAAGGCAATGAATCAAGCCAAGTGTCTTCATTGTGACCAGAACATATCCTAGCAAAAAAATAAACTCTTCAGTGATAACAAGGAACAGATAATAGTTAAAGCAAATAACTGCTCATATCTAGTTTTGTATTCTATTTTTGGTTCTGATACTAATTTGTAGCCCTAGTAAGTCACTAATCTACCTTCATGTGCCCAGGTCTCTTTCCATAAAATTAAAGGAGATTTTTGAGGATATTTAGCAAAAATGCAAGGAGCCAGACTAGGTTAAGATTAATTTAATTCAAATTTGAAGTCAATAAAAAAGGCAGGTAAATGTCAAGGAAAGCTCAAACCTCCCCTTATCCACCAATTCCAGATTTCACAAAACACGGCTTGTTCTTTTGATAGTCTCCAGAGACCAGCCTTTTTTTGTTGTTGTTATAAATTTATTTATTTATTTATTTTATATTTGGCTGTGTTTGGTCTTCGTTGCTATGCACAGGCTTTCTTTAGTTGAGGGTTGCAGTGCGCGGACCTCTCATTGTGGTGGCTTCTTTTGCTGCGGAGCACGGGCTCTAGGGCACACGGGCTTCAGTAGTTGCGGCACATGGGCTCAGTAGTTGTGGCTCGTAGGCTCTAGAGCACAGGCTCAGTAGTTGTGGCGCACAGGCTTAGTTGCTCCGCGGCATGTGGGATCTTCCCCGACCAGGGCTCGAACCTGTGTCTCCTGCATTGGCAGACGGATTCTTAACCACTGAGCCACCAGGGAAGCCCGAGACCAGACTTTAAACTCTCATTTTAAAGTATTGTCAAAGCCCAGCCACATGGAGCAATAGTGATTTTTTTTCTGTCTTTCCATTAATGATTCTTTATCCCTATTCCCTTCCTTCAGCTTTCACAACAGGATGATTTCTGGAGCAAATTAGGGGCAAGGGAAAACAATCTGGGGCCTCATCTGTCTCTCTCCCAACTCCTCTCCTCCAAGCATCTGTCCCACTCTGTGTACCACCTTGTTACAAAAAGGGACAAGGTAAGCTAGGCCCTGGAAAACTGCCACCACCAATGCCTCTTCTGTCCCCATGCCCCCACCCATGGATGCCAGTAAAATCCCTACATTTGGAATCCACTCCTGGGCATGCCATAAAAATGTACTATGAGAAAGCATGCAGTGAATTTTTCTTCTCTATTAAGGGAATGTTATTAATTCTTTTAAAAAAATAAAGTATCTTTGTTCTCCTCTAGGATATTTATTTTTCACTGCTAAAGAATCCAAGCCCAAACATTGCAATGAGTCCACAAGAACTCAGCTATTAAAAGCTACACTCACATCTTACCAAAGGTGACTCCTTGGTGGCCATTCTCAGCATTCCTTTCAGCAAATGAAAATGCATCTCAGACAGAAGCAAAGCACTCATTTACAAGTTAGCTCCCTTGCAGTTAATATATTGTTGGTAAGATTTAATGCTCTCATTATCTTTCATTATTTACAGCCAATGTATTAATATCCCATGAAATGTTTCCTCTGAAATGATTTTAATCTTCTTATTTAGCTTGTTCTAAACTCAACCACTTTATATAATGAACTTGTTCCCCCTAATTAACTGTTCATGGGGAGCCCACACTACCCTGCCAGGAAGTTATTACTAACATGAAGTGTTCAAACGGCCCTGGTAGGGAGCTGGGATGCCGGTAGCCTCGGTATTCACGGTTCCATCAATTCTTTCATAACCAGGAGCTTAGATTCTGAGTAGCAATACTTTCTAACAGACACCTTAAAACCTGGACCAATGATTGATTATCTACATGTCTCAAACACAATCCCTTCAGTCGGGTCTAGGACTGCAACAGTCAACACTAGAAATGCATTTATTAAATCAAACAGCTCTTACTGATATACCTACCAAGACACTGTCACTGTGCAGGGCACTAGAGATTAAAGGATACAGACGCCACAGTCACAGGGGTACCAAAATCATACAGGCAAGCAGAGGAAATTCCACAGGAAAGCTATTTCTAAAAATATAAGATATGAAAGATATTAAAACTGTGCACACAAAAAAAATCATAAAACATTACGAGATTAATTGTCAAATAAGTCAACTAGACAGTTCAGAAGAGTAAGAGATCACTGTGGGCTAGAATGAGCTGGGAAGGCTTTGCTGTTTTAAAGATGCTGCAGCAAAATCTTGAGGAAAGGGCGGGTTGAATGGTTACAGGTGGAGAAGGACATTCTTAGTCATTGCAGGTCACTCTTTTACCGAGTACCTATTATGTGAGTACCAATCAACTCAGGGCGGTACCTGCACTAACTCGTTTATACTGCAAAACTTACAGTAAGTAGTTCTTATAGCTTGATTTTTTTTTCAAAAGACAACTAAAGCACAGAGAAGTCACACAGCTAATCTGTAGCAGAGCCATAGTCTGGACACACTGTAACTCCTAAATCAGTATTTCCATTCTACTATAATGTGTCCCCATTCGGCACTAGGAGGAAATGGAGTGAGAAAGAACTTGAAGACCTGACACTCTAAGTAGATGGGTTTGACTGCATGAAAGGGTCTAAGAAGTTGAACCAAGAGAGATAAGGATACAAAGGTGAACCTTGGAGGGCTCCGGACGGCATGAAGCCTCCTTCTGGGCAGACCCCTAACACATTGTGATGGAATGAACTCCCCGCAGAGGTCACACACGGCAAGGTCCCCAGCCAGGAACAGGTGCCATTTGCCTGGGTAACTTTGCATTTATTCCTGTCCTTTCAGCTTCTAAAAACAGTCAGTTTAGACAGTTTCAAGCCACTTGTTTTACAAGACAAAGCCTCAGAATATCACAGCTGGGAGGACCCAGAGAGATGGTCTAAGGCAAGCCCCTTCACGATCTGAGTTCTTTCTCTTCCTAACCTAAGCCTTTCATCACCTGCATCCAAATTTACATCACAGTTGAGAACTAGATACAAGACTCTGCCCTCTGGCTGTGTGATCTCAGACCCAAACTTAACCTTTCTGTCCCTAAATCTCTCCATGGAATGATCTTTGTATCTGCTGCCCAGACAGCTTATGCATCTCTAAACCCCTCTTCAGATGTTTGATGCCCCAGCCTCCAAAATGTTCTTGGAACGTCACTACTCAGCTGGGAAAACTATTTAGAGGAGTTCCCCAAACACTTTGCCTATAAGAACTCTCATCTAATATTTTAAAATGCCAAGAGTTCTCTCCTGGGAACTTCCCTGGTGGCGCAGTGGTTAAGACTCCCCTCTCCCAATGCAGGGGGCCAGGGTTCGATTCCTGGTCAGGGAACTAGATCCCACATGCATGCTGCAACTAAGGAGCCCTAGAGCCACAACTAAGACCCAGTGCAACCAAATATAAACAAATAAATAAATAATTTTTTTTTAAAAGAGTCCTCTCCCACTATGGCAGGTGTTTGTTTGTTTTGTACCTGTTGACTGAGAAAATAATGACCAAAACTTCTGCTGAGATAGGCACTTTTTAGAGTGAATTTGCATTTCACTGTTTGGAACAGCATCTACACACAGTTGAAAAATAAAATTACCAATCCATGGGAGCCATTGTATTTATTCAGAGTGTGGAAAATACTGATCTTCTAATAGATTTACCTTACTTCGCATTGACACTAAAGTCTTTCCAAAGATATTCAGCCCTCAGATTGCAAACCACTGACCAGAGCTATTTAACTAGTTGGTAATTATTATCCTCAGAAAGTCAATTTTCCTCCAGTTTCCTCATTTTATGGTACAGGATGTTAAGTGCCACTGCTAAAGCAACCTCACGGAGAGTGTGGTTTGTTTGATGTAGGCACCGTAGATTACAAATATAAAGATCCTTAACTCACCTTCATAGCACAACAGTATTCTGGTAAAGAATCTAGAAAGCAATTGCTTAAAGGGCAGAACTCTGGTTGTTTGCTAGTTTTCCCATCTGAAAGGCCTCATTAAGCGCGAGAAGCTGAACAGCAGAATTTAAATAAAAAAAAAAAAAGCAAAACTGCCTTCCCAAATCCAAGAGTTCAAATGAGATTGCATACAAATTGCTGGGGTCTGTCTTCGCTCAGCCTAGCAGCTATTATTCCTACTTCTATGTGACTTGCATGGCAAACACTGGAACAGAAGGCAGAGACAAAGAGCCAGGACCAGGAAAGACAATAAAATCTCTGTGTGTGTTTGCTTCGGCAATCTACCAGGCTAGTCTCTGCCTTGTAAATTTCTTCCACATGCTGCTGTCCATCATACAGGCAGCTTGTAGAAAACGAAAAAAAAAAAAAAAGAAAAGCCATCAGTTGTCATAGAAACAATAGCAATTTGTTCCACCTTTGTGTGAGCAGATAGAAAGCTTACTGCTGCCGTTTGGCCAGCTTCCAAGGACACAGGTTGAGAAACACCGGCTGGCTTAAAAGGGAGCCCCTGAATTTCTACCAAGCCAGCAAACGGATACTCTTCAAGTGGCCTATCACATACTTGCCTGGGATTGAAGGTTAATTAAAATACAGTCCTGGATGTGGGAACATTTTAAGAAAGACACATTCCTCGACCCCAGGTTCCCCTGTGTGAGGTCTAACAAGGCGATTGTAACCTTGCACACGGGGGTCGTGCTGTGGGGAGCAGCGGGGAACAGGGTGTTCAGCCCTCAGTCTCATGGGATCTGTTCTCATCAGAGAAAGACGTAATCATCTCTAAGAGACTCTAATTAAGCTGGTGATTAAAGTTAGCTCTGGCAGAGGAAATATCCCAAGGGTGAGGCCGAGGTGCCAGGAATCACGCTGACAGCGCACAGCCAGGTGGCTGTGACCTTCCCTCAATTTAGGGCCTCTTTAAGATGGCTGCAGAATGGGTCCCCTTGTAAATCAGCAGGCTGGCATGAAAGAGTCACCCCCAGCTTCTCACAGTACGTTCCAAAGGGCCGGCCGGCCCTGGGGCTCTCCCAGCCCAGGAAGTGTCTGTCAGAGAGGTGTGACACAGTGACCTTAAATATAAAACTCATGTAAAACTGCGGGTCCCATGGGCTGGTGGAAGAGAAAAAATTCCTGTTAGCAGAGCTTCTAGAAGTCTCTCTCACTCTTCATGCTGTTTCTACTTGTCAGTACGAGAGAGAATCTAAGGGCTGTAGACACAATCAGGGAGAGGCAGGGTTGGAGCTGTAGAGCTCGGTGGTGAAACAAGCTGAGCAGAGGGTCTGTAACAGACAGGAGGTCAAATCCAAGGGAAGGTCAGAAGAAAGCAGAGAGCAGAGGGAAAGGCGTCAGGAATCACAGGGAGTGTGCACAGGAGGTAGGAGATGGCCAAAGGTTTCCACAGGCTGGGAATATGCAGACTCCCAGAGCAGACGAGACTGTCCATTTGAGGCTTGATTTTTGAGATGTGGTCCAAATTCACCCAGATGTTTTTCATGTGCCCAAGCTCTGACAAGAATGAATTACACACGACATCAGCTGGATTAGCTTTAGCTGCATGAGACAGAAAATCAAAAAGAGCCCTGGCAAAAGCCAGAGGTTGGCAGACGAGGGCTGCTAAGGTGGCTTTATGGCAGTCAGAGACTCAGGGTCCTTTTAGCTTTCCATTCCGTCTCTAGGCTGTGGGCCTCGGCCTCATACCCCATAGTGGCTGTTATAGCTGCAGCCCTCACAAGCACATTCCAAACAGCTGGACAGATGAGGAAGGGCACACTCTTCCCCTTCTACAAAGGCTTGCCAGAAGTATCAACCAACACTTTTGCATAAAACGCCCTGGCCAGAATCTACTCATATGGTCACACCTAGTTGCAAGGTACATATATGGAAAATGCGGTCTTTCGGTTGGATTCATTGCAACTCTGAATAAATTACTAAGTAAAAGGGGAAATAGATACTTTTAGGTACCTAGAAGTCTCTGCCAGTCAGGGTATTTCTTCTTGGACTCTCTGATCATCTCTTTAGACTGTTTCAGTTATGGTCACAAAAAAGAAAACTGTTCCTCTGCTCCCTACTCACCAAATGTGTGTGTGTGTGTGTGTGTGTGTGCTTGTGTGTGTGTGTGTGTGTGTGTGTGTGTGTGTGTGTGTGTTGGGGGAGTGGGAAGTCCCACATCAACCAATTATCCAACTCTCCAGACACCAGCCGTGTGTCCCACACTTTAATTCTGACACGAACAGCCAGAGTCAGTGCAGACCCCACAGGTTAAGGGCTTAGTCCCATAAGACTGCACCCCTGAACCCCGCCAGGACTTCAGACACCAATTGCAAGTCCAGGCCTCCCACACTTCTGACCGACAGGCTACAAATTATGGGCTCCCACAACCCCCTCTTTGTGTTCAGTAATTTGCCAGAAGAGCTCACAGAACTCAGGGAAACACTTTACGTACTATTACTGGTTTATTATAAAGGCTATAACTCAGGAACCGTCAAATGGAAGAGCTACATAGGGCACGGTATGTGGCAAGGGGCGCAGAGCTTCCACACCCTGTCCAGACACACTATGCTCCCAGCATCTCGATGTGTTCACCAACTTGGAAGGCCTCTGAACCCCTTCTTTTAGGGTTTTTATGGAGGGCCCATTACACAGACAGGGCTGATTTAATCACTGGTGATTGAATTCAACCTCCAGCCCTTCTCTCCTCCCTAGAGGTGGGGAGGGGGAGAGCTGAAGTTTCTAACTCTCCAATCACAGCGCTGGTTCCCCTGGCAACCAGCCCCCTATCCTGAAGCTCTCTAGGGGCTTCCAGTTACCAGTCACCTCATTAACATACGAAAAGACACTCTTACGCTCTGGAAATTCCAAGGGTCTTAGAAGCTCCTGTGTCAGGAACCAGGGACTGAGACCAGTCATAACCAAAAAGGTTCCTATGCCCCCTATCACTCAGGAATTACAAGGGTTTTAGATGCTCTGTGTCAGGAACAGGGGTCAGAGACCAAACGTATATTTCTTATTATGTTTCCATCACACACTCTGCAGCAAAGAAAGTCTTTGTTCAGCAATTTGTCCCCAGAGTAGAGCACGTCTTCCTCAAAGTTGGCAGGTAGTGCTGGAATTACGGAGCCAGTGGGAGGGAAGACGTTTTAGGAGCTCCCGTCTAAGAGAAGAAACTCTAGAAGGTCTTTACCTTCCCCAGCGATGAGTCAGCGATGAGCCCCAGCGATGAGTCATCACCACCCAGAGACTGAGTTGTATAGCGGTGGCCCTGGCTCCAACTACTCGGGGCTTCCACTAAAGCACAGTCAGGCTTGGCTCCCGTGATAGCCAGGGAGACCACGGTTGTAATCACAGCATCACAAGCAATGGGATTCAGTCACTGAGTATTTACTCTCTGCAAACACTGTCAAGCCTCCCCGCCTCTCCTAGTCCTGCAAGTGAAACAATATGTAAATTACAGATTAAAAGACAGTGTGATAAGTGTGATGCTAGGTGCACTATGGGAGATTCATCTAAATCATATAGGAGTCACAGGAAAGCTTCTCCTGAGATGAAATCCTGCTGGGCTTGAAAGACAAGTAGAAGTTAGACTAATCGAAAAACTGGAAAAGTATTTCATGCAGGGGAGCAGCACATTCACAGATATAAATATAAAATAGGACATGTTCAAGAGAAATCCTGTGAATGGAGTATATGGTAAAAATGGACGGCTGGAGACCTAATCTTGAGTGATAACAACAGTTAAAACATATAATGCTTATCATGTGCCGGATTGTGTTACAAATGCTTTAGGTATAACTCATTTAATCTTCATGACACCTCTACGAATAAATATCTTATCCCCATTTTACAGATAAGGAAACTGAGTCCCAGAGAGCAAGGGCACACCAGTAATATGTGACAGAGGCAGTATCTGAAGGCAGGCAGTCTGACTGTAATATCTATGCTTTTAACTGCCATACTGCAGTCTGGTGAGGGGCTTCCACAGCTTGGCACTTGAACTTTTTCCAAAGGCAATGAGGAAGCTTTGAAGAGTTTTAAGCCAAATGGTGATAGGATCACACGTTTGTCTTTAGAAAGTCACTCTAGAGGTTGTGTAAAGAAGGTTGGAGGGGATCATGTTGGAACGAGGGGCCAAACCTAGTCCAACACTCCGGAGCAGGACTCTGGTCCCAGGATATCTAGGCATGAGGCCGATGAGAGAGGTTGACCAAAAAATTCCTGAAGGTCCATGGGTCCTGAGCAGGGGAAGGAGTCAGGAGCTCCGGCCCGGCGGAAGACGAGACCAGGACTCAGTTACCAGATCAGAGGTATAAGCAGAGAGTGGACACAAAGTGGGAGGCAAGAACCTAGTTCTGAGAAGCAGGTCTCAGGACATCAACAGAGGCTGACTTTGCGCAGGAAAGATGTCCTTAGGATTTCAGGCCAGGCAGAGGCTCGGCACCTTGGCTGCGCTGCGGGAGAAAATGGCCAAGGAGCGTGTTACCCTGAGTCCCCAGCACAGTCCTCGACCTAAGCCAGCCCACCCGCCAAACCTAGACGCTTGCACCACAGGGCCTGGGACACTCGAAACACAATGGTTTAAACAGATTCTAAAAGCAATCTGAATGAGACCACTGGGACCGTTCAAAGGTCTGAGCCTAAGGTGCTCAATGCCAACAAATAGATTTCGGAAGTTGTCATGCCATCTCTGGTCTGGCCAGAGAAGCTTTATCTGGCTTTTCTCTCCAGGCCCAGTCAGTCCCTGGGCGCTGTGTCTTCACCTCAACAGGAGCAAGGAGATCCCAGGCATAGAGCCGGTAGTAGGTCAGGCAGGGAGAGGAACTGGGAGTGGACCAGCCAGGGTATCCAGAGATTGTGACAGTGAAGGAGAAGGCATGACACGGCACAAGCCTTCTGGGTCTTTAGCAAGCAGCACAATCTCCTGATTCCAAGGAGGTTTAAAATTCATGACACTTGTTCAAGAACAATAAGGGAGACTTTATTCAAGGGGGGCCATTGCGATAAGCATGGGGACCACTGCAATGGGGATTCACAGTGGGAGAGAAAGATTGGCTCAACCCTAAATACGACAAAGAAAAGTGGGAATTCACAGCCAAGGGGCAGGGTGGGGTCAGTGGATAGAAAATTACTAAGAGGAAACATCAGGGGTAAGGGAAGATTCTGGCTAAACCTAGCCACCAGGATTCTCACTGAAGGCAAGGAGGGTGACCAGACCCCACCAGTGGGATATTGGAGGATGAGGAACTTAATTAGATATTGACGGTGATCGGATATCAAGTGTGGGTTAAACTGACTTAGGATTCTTGCTAAAATTGGGCAATGAAGAGACAAATAGGGAAGTCCAAAAGTCAAGGCCTAGTTTAAAAAGGGCTCAAAGGAGCCTGATGAGAGTTTGGTCAAGGAGAGAATCTTTGTCAGGGACTGGCAAAAACCAAAAAACAAATAAACCCCAAAAAACTCAATTATATCATAATGACAAATCAAGAACAGTCCATGCATCTTCTATATTTTCTTTCTTATTCTTTTAAAGTGAAGATAATAACCGTGCAGTTGAACACCATCATTTAAGTCTATATTTACTGCAAACTGGAGCCCACCTGGCCCTAAGGAGCAAAACTTCATATGAGTTCATTGCATGAAATCTGTCATCTCAGAGCCATGCTTTAAATGCTTTCACCCTTCCTTTTCCTATCCTTCCCCCACTCATAGGGAGCAGTGGGGCATCTTCCATTTGAATTTGTTGTTCAGAATAGATTTTGAGTACCTCAGGGTAAACTGAGAAATGGTGCCCATGTAATATTCTTAAAATTAGAAAATATGTCTCTCTTACATCCATAGGCATTTTTTCCTAGTACAGATCCCTACACGATCTCCTTCCCTGCTCCCCCAGAAGTAGGAGATGCCTTGAACATTTAAAAACTAATGAAGCAAAGGCATGGGAGAAACTTAGATGCATATTACTAAGTAAAAGAAGCCAATCTGAAAAGGCTACATACTGTATGATTCCAACTATATGACATTCTGGAAAAGGTGGAACTATGGACATTAATAAAAAATCAGTGGTTACCAAGGATGGAGAAGGAGGGAGATGAATAGGCAAAACACAGAGGATTTTTAGGGCAGTGAAACTACTCTGTATGATACTATAATGGCAGATTACATGTCATTATACTTTTGTCAAGACTCATAGAATGTACAACACCAAGAGTGAATTCTAAGATAAACTGTGGACTTTTGGTGATGATGACGTGTCATTGTAGGTTCATCCCTGATAAAAACTGCACCGCTCTGGTGAGTGATGTTAATAATGGGGAGGCTATGCACGTGCGGGGGGCAGAGAGTGTGTGGGAGAAATTTCTGTACCTTCCTCTCAATTTTGTTGTAAACCTAAAACTGCTTTTTAAAAATTGTCTTATTAAAAACAAAAACAAAAACCTAATGAAGCCTCATTATTTTGAATTATACTATTTTGGAAAATGCAATCTTTTAATTTGTGTTGGGATGAAATTTACAGAAAGCGATTGCAGAAAAGTTTCTAAACCGCTTAACAGCACAAACACCATAATCAGGCGTCTGACATGTTACTTCGTTTCTGGAGATAAATATTTCTCTTTTGAGGATAGTTAACACAAAGGCAAGAGCCATCCTGTGCCCACCATTTGATGTGAGTGTAAAGGACCGATATGCAAAGGTGCCGGGGGAGCGAAAAGGAAGAGTGGGGAGACTTTGTCGATCTTACCCCCATCCCGCTCCCCCCACCCCACAGTATTCAGGGCTGTGTTTAGTGCTGGTCCCACCGCGCCTCTCTCGCTGCAAAACCCCGCGGTGCGGAAACTCGAGCTGTGAGCTGCACAACAATGAAGACTCCAGGAGCTGGAGGACAGGAAAAAGAGGCAGGCGGGGACACAAATGCAATGCTAGAGATCAAAAGGTGATCGCGGACTAAAGGTGGTGGGTCTGAATGAGGAAGTGGCATGTGGGGGGTAGGGGCATTCCCTGCTCACACTTGGCCATGAACCCTGCAAAGGGCTGCAGAACAATGCGGAACCGAGATGGCTGATGCAGCAGGCAAATCTAACGCCTCTGACGCCGGGAGCTTGTCGGCGCTAAAACCTGACGTGTGGGAAAAAAAAAAAAAAAAAAGAAAGGAGCAAAGAGCAAAGGAAAGTCGGAAGTCTCATGTATATCAAAGAAAAGGGCTCGAAGAAATGCTGCAAAAAGATGCTTCAGCAGGACGCTTCCGGAATTTGGGACGCTGATGTAGCCGCCGCCGCTGCCCTCTGCAGCTGTGACTCTGAGCGTTGCCTTCTCTTTAACTGCCACTTTGATACCACAGTCTTTTGAAGTCTTTTTTTTTTTTTTCGTATATTTGTCATTTACTTCTGCATCAGAAAGAAGTTACCGTTCCAGTGTTTACCCTCTCGCTGGGATCTGCTAGGAGCAGGGCAAAGGCAGGTCCGTCGGCGCCCTCTCCTGGTGCTACTGCGAAGCTGCAGCAGGTGGAGCTAAGGAGAGAGGGCTTGCGTTTTCCCATGTCTGGGGCAGCAAATTTTTATTAAAGTTTACCCCGTATCTGTGGTTTGCAAACTTAAGCGATCACCAGAAACGCTTGGCGGGATCGTTAAAACAAGATTTCTAGGTGCCGCCCCCAGAGTTTCTGATTCAGTAAATTTGGAGTGCAGCACGATAATTTGCAGTTCTAGCAAGTTCCCAGGTGATACTGATTAAGGGAGCACAGTCCCAGAACCACTGCCGTCTGCACAAGGGACTGAGCGAGGTAGGAAGGCACGTTAGAAAATCAGTGGACCTTATTCTAAAGCAGGGAGGGCTCTGTATAAACTGAAGAAGCTTTCAACTTGCCAGGGTGTCATTCGCGGTAGTAAATGGTGCCGCCTGAATGAGAACTGAGGTCTCAGCCCCCAGCCTGTGCTCTCCCCCTTGCAATGTGCCGAACCTCAAGTACCCTGACCGTGACCCTGATGTGTAGTAACATCTATAACTGCCACCTAGGGGAAAAACACACCTCAAATGTTGCTGAGACAGGAGAATTTACCCCGCGCTCACACACCCACCGCCTCCTGAAAGCTTTCCCCAGCAAAACCCACCCGGTCTTCTGAAGCTCTGTGGCACCAAAGCGCAGTGGGGCTGTGAATGTGGTACCTTTTCTCGCTGCGCCCCGGTGTGTGGGAGTAGGTGTGAGAAAGCCAAGACTTTGTTGTTGCTGCTTTCAGCCGTTTTGCGGCTCCGGGTTGCCCTCAGGATAGGTTCTTTAGTAGAGCTCTGCATCACACCTCCTGCTTCCCCTTTCTTCTCACTGGATGCTTTAAGTGCTCTGAATAGTTACCGTTTCTCCGTTCTCCGCCCGGAACATCTGGGCCTGTGGGCCTTCTGCCTAGAATGTCCTCTCCTCACCTGCTTTTCCTACCACCACCTTGTCTGAGGGACCCCTGTCATTCCATGAGGACTCAAGGTCGATTTTCTCTTTGGACAACCTCCCTTCACACCCCCCTCCCCAAGACTGAGTAGGAACCCGTACTACAGTGTTCCCACTGCCCTCCACACTCTCATGGCAATTGCACATTCACCGGGCCGGTCCCACTAGACTCCTCTGGGGGAAGGACTATGCCTTTTTCATCTTGGCACCTTCGGATCTAGCACAGTGCCTAGAGTATAATGGGTGCTCAGTACATACACTAGGAAGAATGAACACAGGGAGGTAGGATGGAGAATTTCTACATCATGAATCCATGTAAACTGAAAAGGAGCAAAAGTAGGTGAGCCCAAAGAACATTTGAAGGCCATGAAGCATCACCATTCTCAATGCCCAGGCCATGCAAGAAAAGCCACACTTCCTGGAAGAGACAGACACAGGCCTGCGAGGTGGAACCCTGGCAATCCCAGAACAAATCATAAACTCAGAAGTGTCATGCTTGGGAGGGATCTTGGAGATTTCAGAAGACACAGAAAGATGCATGAATTGTCCCTGGTCCCAAGGTTTTTAGCAAACAATGCAAGTAGTACCCAGGCCTCTGGACTCGTTATCTGATGTTTTCATCACACATTATGACACAGAGATTGGATAAGCCCAGTGATGAAAAGGTGGGGCAGAAAATAGTAAGAGGACCTCCGGACAACAGTGCCAGCTCTGGCAGCCACAGAGGTACGATGCTCAGATCTTGCTTCAAAAAATAACTTGCCAGCAGCTGCAAGGATTGCCCTGAGCTGATGCCTTACAGCTGTTGGCACCTCCAGGTTTCACGTAGGCTTTTGCATCCTGGCCATGCTCATTCCTAGAGGCTCCCAGCCAGTGACTCAACGTGGAAGGGAGACTGGGACATAGTCATTTCTGCCTAACATAGGACTGCTCTGAGGCCAACATTTACTTAAGAACTCCCAAATGGATTGGCCGATACAGTCAGATCTATACAGCAATCTGGCGCTTTCACTGCCAAGCCTGCTTCTTCTCCCTTTTATCTCTCACAGGCATCAGCCCTCACTAAACCTCTTGTACTCCTAACTCTGTAACTGAGCAGGATGCTATGGGGCTTTCCTGGGGCAGACCCTGCCCCCATATCCTCTGCTGAAGCTCCCCTCTGAAGTACCCAGATAATAGAATCTCATGCATATTTCCTGAATTTTTCAGATGCTGAAAGCCACCACCAACCAAAAGGAAGAAATTGACTACTTGATGATCATGAGTACATAGCCCCGAGAATTTTTGGCGCCTAAGGATTGGTAATGTTGACTGCCCTGTTACCTCACCATCAACCATTCAGAGAATTGTGCAGGAACTGATCACTTACACTGTGACCCCGTCCCTCACTTTGCCTTTAAAAATGCTTCGCTGAAAGCCTTCGGGGAGTTGGGGTTTCTTGGGCACAAGCCACCCATCTCCTTGCAGGGCCCTGCAATAAACGTTTCTCTGCTCCAAACTCCAATGTTTGTTTGTTTAGCCTCACTGTGCGTCAGGCACATGAACTTGCATTTGGTAACAGCTCCACATTATCATCTACTTCACAGAGGGCCTAGTACATCAGCCAAAGCCAGATGGGATCTCCAGAGGCAACAGTAGGAACCACAAAGGAAAGGGGGTCACTTGCAGCTGACCAAGTGCATCAAACCCAAGGTCCCATTGGTGATCTTGATCTCAGGTGACCTCGGCCTGCAGTGGCTTGAAGCAGGATCTCAGTTTCCTGACTAGAGATTGAACTCAGGCCGAGGCAGTGAGAGCACTGAATCCTAGCCACTAGACCACCAGGGACCAGTGCCCAGTGACAAGGCCCTGGCTTGTCTGCTTTGTAGAAATAAATTTCAACAAAGAGACGAAAAGTAGTGAAACAAGTAAAGGGTTTATTAGGAGGAAAAAGTATGTGTGAATAGACACATGGGCGGGCTCAGAGAGAGAGAGTTACACCTTCGTGGTAGTTTAAATCACTTATATGGGGCATTTCTTCTGGGTTTCCTCTGGCCAATTATCTTGCATTGCCTGGCTCTGAGTTCGTATTTGATATAACCCAGGGTCCCCTGCTGTGTACGCGTGCATCTCTTAGCCAAGATGTATTCTAGTGCAGAGGTCTATGGGAAGGTTGACACCACCTATTATGGGTTGACACCCCTCCCTTTTTGGCTCTCAAGGAGTCTCTCTGTGCATGTGTAGTCAGGAAGCTCTCCTTGACCTCGAGAATGAGAAATATGTGGTCTGTTTATCTCTTATCTGGGAAGGACTCAGCTCCTCCCTGCCCCTACCTTTATCTTATCTTGGAGTATCTGCCCACAGGGAACAGGCTTCAGCTGCTCAGCCTGGGGCTTCCTTGAAGATAACAGAAACTGGTAAGTGTGCCTTCCATATTATTAAAGATCCTCATCATTTCATGTTTTAAGGCAAGCTCCCTTAGCTCCAAACTTCATGCTACAACCAGTCACACAAAATCATATCCTTGACGCCCAGGGAAGAGTCCCAGTGCATTAAGTGAAAAACACCAGCCCTTCCATCTCACAAGCATAACCTTGGCCTGCATATCCTTTTCTAGCTCATTGCCAGCACCAGAGTTCTGCCCCTTTTGTTGAAATGTCCTCAAAAAGGCAAGGAGAATTTAAAGAATTATCTATGCTTATAATTTCAGATCTTCTCAAAGCTACATCTTCTGACATCCTAGAACCTTTTGGTTAAAAAGCCCAAGGTGAGGTGGGGAGAAAGAAACTAAAATCAGGAGTCTTATCTTGTCAGATCCCTCCCAAATATTTCTCTAACCTATCCACTAGCTGTCCATCCTTGATGCCTGAGATGCAGGAGAGAAGCCAAATGTACCTCAAGCATATCTTCCCATCAACTCCAACCTCACAGGCCTGAAAGCCTTCAAGGTATCAAAGGAAGAGAGAGAGAGATCCACCTCCAGTTGAGAACATAGAAGGGTTGGAGTAATTCATCTCACTGAAAGGAGCTGCCCTTTGGGTGTTAATTTTAAAAGTAACCACCCAAATAAGCCACACTTTGTACTTTATAGATTTCTTTAGCCCAGCATTCAATATTGCAAAGTAATTCTAATCGAGCTTCTTTATCCAGCCCAAACTCCAGATGCACTCTTATCTTAAAATATATCACTATCCACCCTTGCACTGTTCATTGCATCCCCAGAAGATCAACCTAAGTATACCTTTGAAACACTGCCTTCTGGGCTTCCCTGGTGGCGCAGTGGTTGAGAATCTGCCTGCCAATGCAGGGGACACGGGTTCGGGCCCTGGTCTGGGAAGATCCCACATACCGCGGAGCAACTAGGCCTGTGAGCCACAATTACTGAGCCTGCGCATCTGGAGCCTGTGCTCCGCAACAAGAGAGGCCGCGATAGTGAGAGGCCCGCGCACCGCGATGAAGAGTGGCCCCCGCTTGCCGCAACTAGAGAAAGCCCTCGCACAGAAACGAAGACCCAACACAGCCATAAATAAATAAATTAATTAATTAAAAATTTAAAAAAAGAGTAATCTTTAAAAAAAAAAACAAAAAACACTGCCGTCTCACATATATACAATGGAATATTACTCAGCCATAAAAAGAAACAAAATTGTTACTTGTAGTGAGGTGGATGGACCTTGAGACTGTCATACAGAGTGAAGTAAGTCAGAAAGAGAAAAACAAATACTGTATGCTAACACATACATATGGAATCTTAAAAAAAAAAAAGGTTCTGAAGAACCTAGGGGCAGGACAGGAGTAAAGATGCAGACATAGAGAATGGACTTGAGGACACAGGCAGGGGGAAGGGTAAGCTGGGACGAAGAGAGAGAGTGGCATGGACATATATACACTACCAAATGTAAAATAGATAGCTAGTGGGAAGCAGCCGCATAGCACAGGGAGATCAGCTCGGTGCTCTGTGTCCACCTAGAGGGGTGGGATAGGGAGGGTGGGAGGGAGACGCAAGAGGGAGGAGATATGGGGATATATGTATATGTATGGCTGATTCACTTTGTTATACAGTAGAAACTAACACATCATTGTAAAGCAATTATACTCCAATAAAGATGTTTTAAAAAAATAAAATAAAACACATATATTAAAATAAAAGCATTATTTTCAAATCATGAAAAAAAGAAAACCAAAACACTGCCTTCTGCCACAATCATTATTTCTTGTTCCATCTGATTCCCAAGATACATTTCTTGGTCAGCGTAGACCTAGGAACATGTACTGAACTACATAGTACTACGTAGTAACTATTTTAGCTCCTACTGTCAAAGAGAGTTGAGAATTAAGTTCATTTTCTTTGCCTCTAGGCTCTCATAGAGCCCTAGGAACCAGAGGGTGGCTAAGAGGGCAGCAGCTTTATCTACCACCTTTAATCAGGGCCATGCTTAAGCCTTCCCAACAGATGAGAATCTGTGTTTAAAAGTAAATCTCAAGATGCTGAATGAATAAAAGAGGTCATTTCATTAATTATGTGGTGAATAATGGACAGTTCTGCACATAAAGGACACTGCCACTGGCTGTGCTGCCTGTAGAAATCCAGCCTGCACAAAAGTGCAGCACTTAGAAGCATAATCTCATTGGTACACATCATGAGGAGATAAGTACGTAATGGGCCAGAAGTTACAGAACGTTTCCCAGTTTGATAAATGAATCAAATTGACTTTGTGAAGTCCTTTGGGAACATGCGTAAAAACCCGGGAAAAGGAACATCCTTCTCTGAGCAACTATGATCAACTCTCAGGGTATTTCCTGGGAATTCAGACAGTGAGGCCACTCACTGAGCTGATTGTGTGTGTCATGCCATTAACCCCAAGCTGGACACTCATTTCCAGGAAATCTACTGCACTTGAATCATTGTCTCTATAATAAGCATAAAAGAAGAGGGCATAACGATTTCTTCTGGAAGAAGCCTTTTTGCCTAGTTCTAGAGAATCATTTGCTGGGCATCAGCCTGGAATAATTCGTCCAGTCCTCATGACTCTTCTTAAAAAGAGGTTAATGATTCATTACCAGATGCACTGGAAAAAATAGAACCTCATGAGTATTCCTGTGGCAATTGACAAAACTGAACTGGAATCCCAGGTCGATTATTTATTGCATATACATCTGTGGGAAAGCTGTTTAACCTCACTAGGACTTCATTTTCTCACCGTAAAATAAGGGTAATACCAACTGCCTTAAAAGTGGTTGCAAGGCTTGAATGGAAGTCATCACAGTCGTGAAATTAAGAGCTGCTCTTTGGCACCAGACTCCTGTGTTCAGAATGGTTTCTTACCAGCTGTGTGACTTTGGACAAGTTACTTATTGTCTCTGTTCCTCAATTTCTTCATAACAATAACACATACTTATAGTGTTGTTATGAGAATGTAATGAGTTAGCACAGGTAAAAAGCTGAGAGCTGTGCCCAACACATAGTAATCACTCAAAAAGTGTTATTATTGTGGGCTTCCCTGGTAGTGCAGTGGTTAAGAATCTGCCTGCCAATGCAGGGGACACGGGTTCAAGCCCTGGTCCAGGAAGATCTCACATGCTGCGGAGCAACTAAGCCTGTGCGCCACAACTACAGAGCCTGCGCTCCAGAGCCCGAAATCCGCAACTACTGAGCCTGCGTGCCACAACTACTGAAGCCCGTGCACCTAGAGCCTGTGCTCAGCAGCAAGAGAAGCCACGACAATGAGAAGCCCGCACACTGCTACAAAGAGTAGCCCCAGCTCGCCACAACTAGAGAAAGCCTGTGCACAGCAACAAAGACCCAACGCAGCCAAAAATAAAATAAATTTATTTTTAAAAAAGTGTTATTATTGTTATTGTGTGTAAAGAACCAAGCACGGTGACTGCACTGCATATTCTAGACACTCAATAAATGGGAGTTCTCTCTCTCCCCTATTCTCTTGGCAAACTCCAGGGGAAATGTTAGGTAACATTACTCAGTACCTCTTATTTTCCAGTTCCTCTACGTAAATCAGGATTACAGCAAGGGATTGTCCCCTTATCTCCATGGACGCAGACCTCTTTGCCTCATTTCCCATTGGAAATATTTCAGACGTGACTGACCCCAAGTCCAACAAAAGTGACCTCTAAAGCCCTCCAACCCACCTGGCCCCAACCAAAAATACACTCCCCTCAACTCACCAACCCACCCAGGTGCTTCAAATACCCATGATTCCATAATCCAGCAAATATTTGCAAAGCACCTGCCATATATAAAGCAATAGGAAGGACACAAAGATGGAGCGGTAGTGAACTCTGCCTCGAGGACCTGATGATTAGGAGGGGAGAGGAAGAACAAAAGGCACAGGCTGATAGCCGTCATGAGAGGGAAACAAAGGGGGTCAGAAAACACTTCAGGAAGGAAGCAACATTGGGACTTATCTTAATCAATGTGTAGCATCCAAGGGAGTGGGGAATTCCAAACGGAAGGAAGAACAGGAGCAAAGATTTAGCTGTTAGAAACCATGAGAAAAAAAAAAAAAAGAAAGAAGAAAACAAAAACAAAAGCAAAACAAAAAAACTGACTGGGAGTTCCCTGGTGGCCTAGTTAGGATTCTGGGCTTTCACTGCCGTGGCACAGGTTCAATCCCTGGTCAGGGAAATGAGATCCCCACAAACCATGCGACATGGCCAAAAAAAAAAAAAAGAAAGAAAAGAAAAGAAAGAAAGCATGAAAGACATACCAGGAAGGGTACGAAGTTGTCCCCTCTGGCAGGAGCTTAGGATAAATAAAAAGTTAGAGTTGGAGATAAAAAAACATTAATGGTGTTTAGGGTAGAACTGGGAGAGCATCAGCATATCTATAAAGTAGGGAGCCAATGAAGGTTTTGGAAAGATAAGTGGCATGACTAAAGCTGGTTCTTGGATGGCAAATCTAACACCATCGCAGAGGATGGGTTGGAAAGGAGAGAGAGAGGAGTTAGGAGATTGTTACAGGAGTACAGGTGAGAAAGGAGGCTATTGGTGAGGGTGGGATGGGAGAGTGAGGAAGATATGGGATGTAGTGGCCACAGATGTTGACCAATGATTGGACTGGTAGGTGAAAAGAGAAAGAAACCAAGGGTGAACCACAGATCTTGAACCCAGCTGCCTGATGGAACTCAGGAGCCATGCCCTCCACAGAACTAGGGGAAAAGAAGATTCTGGCCTTGGCAAGAAATGATGACTTGGGTTCACCCCTCTGAGAGTTAGTCCTGCCCTTTCCACATTCTTTTATGAAACTGCAAATAGAGGGAATTACTTTCTCAGGTCTTTCTTTATTTACAGGGGGAGGTCTCTATGAAAATCATAAGGCTCTGGGACTCCTGAGTAGAGAGGAAAGGGTGACAAAAGCAGAGGCAGAGATGGGAATAAATCTTCTCTTCTTCCTTCAGGCTCCTCTGACAAGCTTGTCTCCTGCTCATGAGAAGGAAAAAGGATGACAAGAGGAACTTCCCCACTAGAATGTAACTGCTAGGAGGGCAGGGAATTTTTCTTTTCTGTCTTGTTCAGTGATGTATCTCTAGTGCCTAGAGCAATCCCAGCAGTAGTGGGAGCTCAATAATGTTTGTTGAATGAACAGATGATCCCTGTTTCTAGGCTTATGAAGAAATAAAGACTAGGTCTCTCATAGATCACTCAGGTTCCCCCTCCCAACCTCAGTCATCTACTCTGTTCATTCTTTTAATCTTTTTTTTTTTTTTTCCATCGTTGTCCAAATACACCTAGAAATAATTCTCAAAGAGTCCTGCTTTACAGTCTAACGCTCTTGCAAAGCTCTCAGGAACTGACAATCGCAGGCAGGATAACAAAGGAAATGGCAGCTCTCCGATGAGCAGGAAGCTGGATATTTATGATGTGAAATAAGCACGGTCCCTTGCTGGGAGGAGGCTGGATTTGGAAGTATGCAAGTGTTTGACTTCTTTTCTTGATTTTATTTTCTGTTTGTTGGCTCACTGCAAGATTTTCATTGCTTGCCTCTTAGACTATGATTTGGAGACTGGAATGCCATCCAGAATATAATGTGAGTCTCTTTTGATGCTATGTGAGGATGCCTTACAACCAGTTTTGGCAAATTTGAGGAGTAGATTCTTCTGCAGACTCTCAAAAAGCATCATAAGGTCCAGGAGTTGGTCCGAGAGAGAGGACATCAAGGTGAAATATGTTTAAGTGGATAAGGAGTGGGAATTGAAAGGATGTTGTTGAAAAGAGTAGTTTATGAGTCAGGTTGGTCTTGACATCAGAAGTTGTAACCTCAGGCGCACCCATCCGGACTCATTATAGTTAAATTGTATCTTATCTTCCTTTTCTACTTCCTGAGACTTAATCGTGGTTTCCTCAGTTTTATCAGCTACCTAAAACTTTTTAAGATAAAAGAAAGTTTTCTTTTTTGGAAGCTACTACTCAAGGACTCAAACTGATTTCCAAACCTGCAAGTTTAAACTAGGTAATGCGTGACATGAGCCACTCATCCTCCTCTTTTCAAATTATACTCTGGGGTCATTTATTACGTGTCTATTGCATGGCAGGCACAGCAGGAACTCCAGAACAGAGCTGAATAAGACTGTCTCTGCCTAAAAAAAAAAAAAAAAAAAACACACACACACACAATTTCTGTGTAGAGAAAGACACACAACCAGTTCTTCTAGAACACGCCATGGGAAGGGCTGACACGGAGTCACTGAAGGTTTTTGAGCAGTAAGTTTCATGATACCCAGGCTTAGCCTTTTCAAATGGCTTCTACTTTATCTCTGTTATGACTAACTTCATTCCTTCAAGGATGTGCAGGAGAGAAGAAGAATGATTTGCTCATTTTACAAATATTTAGTGTTGAGTCCATTCTGAGGAATTATACAGGCACCTACTTCTAGTTAAATCCCACAGGACTACTCACAATTGAAAGCAATTAGAGAGAGCTAGAGCTGAAGGTGAAGAAAGTAATTGAGTTCAAGGGGGAAAAAAATTACCTGGGTGAGGAAACCAGGAAGAAAAGATGAAAATGGTAGGGAGGAAGGGAGGTGAGAGACATGTGCTATCTAGGAGAGACAAGATGGTCTAACCCAGAGGCATGAAACCACCAGCGCCTATCAAGATGCTTGCCACCGGGCCATGTCTGGTTTCTCCCCAGGACTTAGGTCAGTGCCTCACATATGGTATTGAATAAAATATTTGTGGATGAAGATACTAAGAAACAATCAGGTATATTTCATTATAATCCTTATACTTGTGAATCGTACTTGTTCTCTTTGGAAAGCAAAGCTTAAACTCTCTCTACCATCTCTGTTTAATTTCCCAGGTCATCTTCACATATACTAGGTTACCATATCATATTGTATCACTTAGACATTTTCCTGTTGCAAAAAACCTACGTCTTAGGTTACTTGCAGTGTTCGATTTTAATATTGTAAATATAAAGGAAAGCAAGAAACTATGACAGCACTACACAGCAATGGAGCTCCCCAGGAGGAGCCCAAAAGGGAATCAACGAAGGTTCTGTGCTGGTTTGCAATTCAAAGCCAATCCTGGTCACCTGCTCGTGCATCTCTGCCTCAGAAGCAGCAGCTCTGCTTCTCCCTCTGGTTGACTCTTCAGGAACAAGCTTCTCTCTCCCTCTCTGCTTCTTTTCCTCTGCTACTCCTGTTCCATCTCTCCCTTCCTTCTACCTAGCATCAGATTTCCTCATGGACAGAGCATGAATGGGTCGGTAGTAACCCAATGAGGGCTGCTCCCACTGGACAGAGTTCTCGCACCTGCAAATCTCACAGGCTACCCCACAGGATCCCAATGGCCGGGGTGACCATCCCCACTCCATTCTGTCCGTGAGGCAGTGTGTGTGAAGGGAACTCCCTGAAGCTGCCTGAAGGGCTCAGAACGTGGCCAGCACTTAGGGTTTCATGAATTTTCATTAATTTAAATTAATTTAGTCAAACAAGTATCACAGGGCTATCCAGAATTAACAGAACATTGAAAACATCATTTATCCAAATATGAACTCTTGCAATTCCAACCCACCACCACCCCCTACCCACAGCAGACCTGCTCTTCTCACAGACCTCTTCATCTCAGCTGAAGACAACTCTATCCCTCCAGTTACTGTAAAATTGGATTCTTCCTTGATTCCTCTCTTTCTCTCACATCCCACATCCGATCTAACTGGAAGTCCTTTTGACTCCCCTTTTAAAATATATCTGGAAACTTAGAACTTCTCACGATCTCTGCCATTACCACCATGGTCCAAATCACCATCACCTCCAGCCTGGAATTATTGCGGTTGCTCCTAACTGGTCCCCACGTACCACACCCACACTTGCTCCCCACCCATCTATTCTCAACACCGCAGCCAGAATGGTCCCTCTAAACACCAGAATGGTCCCTCTAAACATTGGTTGGATCATGTCACCTGTCTGTTCAGAACTTTCCAGTAGGGATTTCCCTGGTGGCGTGGTGATTAAGAATCTGCCTGCCAATGCAGGGGACACAGGTTCGAGCCCTGGTCCGGGAAGATCCCACATGCCACGGAGCAACTAAGCCCGTGTGCCACAACTACTGAGCCCAGGCGCCACAACTACCGAAGCCCGTGCACCTAGAGCCCATGCTCCGCAAGAGAAGCCACCACGATGAGAAGCCAGGCACCATAACGAAGAGTAGCCCCTGCTCACTGCAACTAGAGAAAGCCCGTGCACAGCCATAATAAATTAATTAATTAAAAAAAAAAAGTGTCAACCTCTAGTCCCTCCCTCTCAATGATCCTGAACTGTAAAGATTTGTTACTTCAGCACGACAGGTGGCGTGGGAGGTGAGGAGCTCCATGGACACAAGGAATCAGATCTTAATTCATCTTTTTGCCTGATGTAATAAATCTGAAAAGACAAAACAGCTTCAGAATTATCACAACAAAAGGTATTGTAAAATAAATTGAATGTGTAAATTTTTACACAATGTGAAAAAGAATTGATCCAAATGAGCTAGAATTTATCAGAGAAGTGTCCCTGGAAGAAGTGGATTTTGAATCAATCCTGGAACAGGTGGAGAGAGATTGAAATTTCCCAATAAGGGAAGGACAAAATTCTTTTTGGTGTACAAGAGGGAAAGGAGGAAGAGGGCACGGAGGAGACAGGAAGCAGTGAGTCATATATCGGGGAGGAGAGATAGAGGGTCCTGATGTGGGATACCATAGTCATTGGGGGGACTCTCCATTATGGCAGAACAACAAATCTACGGTGCAGCAGACTCGGCTAGAAATCTGAGCACAGCAAGCATGACTCAAGACTGATTTAGATTCTGGGAAGAAAAACCGAGGAATGAAAATGTGCTCATGAGAGACAATCCACAAAAAGAGAAAAGACCAAATACCACAATGAAAAATCCCAAGGGTAGCATCGGGTATTCCATTCCAACAGAAGCATAAAATTTCAACTGTACTGCATTTCCCAGAGCTACTTCAGTCACTGGGCTCATCAAATCCAATTCCTCCTTTTGGTGGTCAAAAAAATTGAAGCCACAGAGACTCATTAATGTAAAGAAACTTGAGGTCATCTGTCCGTATTTTCTGAGATGGTGCTAGACTTCGTACCATTTCTCTACCTTAGGCACTCAAAACCCTTAAAAAGACAAAGAGCGTTAATGCCACAGAGGGCACATGTCTAGAAAAAGGGCTTTTAACAACCAAAAGGAATTCCGTCCCCTTCAAAGTAGTTTCTAAGTAGTTTCACTACTACTTCAAAGTACTAGTATATACTTAGTTCCAGCTGCTAGTACTCAGGCACACATCTTTTTATTATTTCTAAAATTTGTTTTCTCCAGATATATGTATACGTATAGCCGATTCACTTTGTTGTACAGCAGAAACTAACAACATTGTAAAGCAACTATACGCCAATAACAATTAAAAAAAAAATTTAAATATTTTTAAATTAAATTAAAGATGCATTTTTTTATTTATTTGTTTTTATTTATTTATTTTTGGCCATGTTGGGTCTTCGTTGCTGTGCATGGGCTTTCTCTAGTTGCGGCGAGTGGGGGCTACTCTTCGTTGCAGTGTGCAGGCTTCTCATTGCGGTGGCTTCTCTTGTTGCAGAGCACAGGCTCTAGGCGCGCAGGCTTCAGTAGTTGTGGCATGCAGACTCAGTAGTTGTGGCTCCCAGGCTCTAGAGCACAAGCTCAGTAGTTGTGGCGCACGGGCTTAGTTGCTCTGCGGCATACGGGATCTTCCTGGACCAGGGATCGAACCTGTGTCCCCCGCATTGGCAGAAGGATTGTTAACCATTGCTCCACCAGGAAGTCCCCCCAAAAATAAAGATTATTGAATCTTTATCCTTTGAGGTAGATGATTATGAGAAATAGCCAAAAATCCTTCAGTTCTAGTTCTGGTGACTAAGGTGTATGATCAGACTGGGGACAACACCATTTTTATTATAGTAAAATGAATAGATTGACTTTCTCATGTGGTTTCTTTTTGAGTGCTTTATAGAGAGCTGTTGTTTCTCACTCGGGTGCTGCAGAGGGAATGGATGGCTTCTATGGTCCCTGCCATCAGGAAACTTACATTTGAAGGCAATACTTACACAAGGGACATGTTTATACCTGCAAAAGTGAAATGCCATGATGTGTGAGAAGAGAGTGAGCCATTAGTTTGGTTTGAGAAACAGGGAAAGTAGCATTTTAGCTGGCATTTTGGGGAATAGATAGAATCAATAAGCAAAACAAAGAAAGGAATAAAAAGAACATTCCAGAGTAAGAAAAAACCAAATCACAGCGATGTGAAAGTGCAGGGTGATTTCAAGAAATAACAAATAGTTCTGTGGTTGGAGCAACAGGCGCTTGGGAGAATGGCAGTGGAGATGAAACCAGATGATGGAGGAGAGTAAACATCAGACTCAGGATTGCAGCAGGACCCAAGAAAGCACCTCCAGGCATATTCTGAACAACTCAGCTTTGTTAGAATTAACGGGTAGCTTCCCGAGATAAGTATTTTGAAGAATAACACTCTTTGGAACTCTCAAGGTCCAGGACCGCAGGAACACACATCAGTCTCCCTTACTTGATAACCATATCTGATACTGGCGTATCTCCGTAGAGGGAAATTACTCACCAATTAGGTAAGAAATCAGGCTTCAGAGCATCAAACAAATCATCAGCAGACCAACAACAGAGGAGGAGAGTCAGTCCTGCCGGGCAGTCTGTCATATGAGGTTACAGAGTATGAAGATAAACTCTTCCAGGAAGCCCTCTTGAGAAAAATCTATTTCTGTCTCAGGGGAATTTGAGAGGTCTCTCATAGGGTCAGGAGTCACCAGGGATGAGGTGGCAGGGGTGGGGACGCATGGATCGAGCTTGGAAAGAGCCCAGTCTGGTGAAGTGCTGAGGTCGAGAAATGGAAGAATGGAGGAAGAAGCCTAATGGACTCTCCAGCACCAACACAGGATGGAAGTGATGGGAGTGTGAGAGGAAGACCACAGCCAGCTCAGCCTGCTGGTGCCCAAGACGAACACGGAGGGCTCAGGATAGAGCAGCCATAGCAGCAGGATTCATTCTGAACGCCACCAGCTGGTGGTCCAAAGCTACCCAGATAATTCCCTGTCCTGGTCAGAACTGGTCCCAGAACAGTGGCTCTCAAGCTTGGGATACACCACAGTGGTCTGGAGGGCTTGTCAAAACACAGATTGCTGATATTGTCAAAACACCCCAGAGTTTCTGATTCAGTAGTTCTGGATGGGCTGAAGAATTTGGCTTCCTAAGGACTTCCCAGGTAGTGCCAATGCTGCTGGGAACCACTGACCTAGAACTTGATGGGCCAGAGTGCTCAGGTAGTCTTCAGTAGCTGAATCTAAGAGGAACTAGAGAGGGTAGGAGTTGATAGTTTCCAGCCCGGGCTGGAGACTGATAAACATCAAAAGACAACAATCAGGACAGTGGTGATGCGATAGAAAGAGGAGAGGAAGGGAAGGCTGTTTTTTTGGTTTTTTTTTAAATTTATTTATTTATTTATGGCTGTGTTGGGTCTTCGTTTCCGTGCGAGGGCTTTCTCCAGTTGCGGCGTGCGGGGGCCACTCTTCATCGCGGTGCGCGGGCCTCTCACTATCGCGGTCTCTCTTATTGCGGAGCACAGGCTCCAGGCGCACAGGCTCAGTAATTGTGGCTCACGGGCCTAGTTGCTCCGCGACATGTGGGATCCTCCCAGACCAGGGCTCGAACCCGTGTTCCCTGCATTGGCAGGCAGACTCTCAACCACTGCGCCACCAGGGAAGCCCGGGAAGGCTGTTTTAAAGAAAGGAGTTCAAGAAGGAATCTGGCCCTTTGCCCAGAGTAACCACCTGCTGGAAGAGGAAGGCACTGAACCACTGGGTAGCACTGATGACCCACAGCTCTGCTATCACCTGGCTGCCTCTGGAATCATCTAGGAAGCTTTTCAAAAATACCAGGCCTTGGGCCCCATGCCCGGCAGCCTAAATCAGAATCCCTGCAGGTGGGGCCCTGACTGTGGGAGCGAAAGAAAGCTCCCAGGTGATTCTCACATGTAATTAGGACGGAAAGCCACTGGTCTAAGGAGAACCTGATTCTGTCTAAAGGAAGAAAAGAATATATAATAGGGGAATCTATGGAATGCGGAGTTCATCTACAGTTAACTTAACCTGAGCAAGATCTCCACACTGACTGGTCCTCCCTTGGCTCTGTCCTTCTCCATCCTTCAGATTCCTTTTACTGTTGGTGACATTCCAGAGGCTGAGCAGCATCTTTGCTCTGCTCCCCCCACGCCTTGCTGTCTGTGAATCACCACTGTGGTCACAGCAGCCAAACATCCTAAGAACTGAAAACACAGAGCCAGGCACTTTCTGGAGCTTTCTTTCTTCTTGTCTCTCAGAGGCCTGACACCAAGCGCAAGTTCAAATGGTTTTTTTGTCTCTGCACAGCCACAGGTCTATGAATCATTCATTTTCTAACAAATCAAAAATGTAGGTTTAAGAGTTATGAAATGCCCTAGTGAAAAAGAAGATTTATAGATAAGCTAGTCAAATATTTTATGGATAGATAGTCTGGGTTTAGTGAAATATAAGTGAAATTTCACATGAAAGTCCAATATATAAAATGGGTAAAAAGCACTATAGAACGGTGTGAATGCTATGCTGCTATTTGTGTTAGTAAAAGGAAGGAGGTGAGGGACTTCCCTGGTGGTCCAGTGGTTAAGAATCCACCTGGCAATGCAGGGGACACGGGTTCGAGCCCTGGTCCGGGAAGATCCCACATGCCGCGGAGCAACTAAGCTCATGCGCCACAACTACTGAAGCTCACGCGCCTAGAGCCCGTGTTCCGCAACAGGAGAAGCCACCGCAATGAGAAGCCCGCGCACTGCAACGACTCAGAAGTCCCCAGTTGAATAAGGTGCTTGAACATCTCGCCTTTCATAAAACACAGCTTCAAGAGAAACGCTGGTAAGAGGGATCCTATAAATCCAAAATAACTCATGGAGAAACCTTTGTGTTTAAATGTTAAATAACCTTTTTTTTTTTTAATTTTTTTAAAAAATTAATTTATTTATTTATTTTTGGCTGTGTTGGGTCTTCGTTTCTGCGCGAGGGCTTTCTCTAGTTGTGGCGAGCGGGGGCCACTCTTCATCGCGGTGCGCAGGTCTCACTATCGCAGCCTCTCTTGTTGCGGAGCACAGGCTCCAGACGTGCAGGCTCAGTAGTTGTGGCTCACGGGCCTAATTGCTCCGCGGCATGTGGGATCTTCCCAGACCAGGGCTCGAACCCGTGTCCCCTGCATTGGCAGGCAGATTCTCAACCACTGCGCCACCAGGGAAGCCCTTAAATAACCTTTGTACTTAAATGTTAATCACACCTATAAAAAAAATGTATAATCTCAGTTCCAAAGGCAAGGGCAATTTATATGTTTTGTATTAGTTCATTTCATCAATAAATTGTTCTTGGGACTTCCCTGGTGGCATAGTGGTTAAGAATCTGCCTGCCAATGCAGGGGACACAGTTTCGAGCCCTGGTCCGGGAAGATCCCACATGCCACGGAGCAACTAAGCCCATGCGCCACAACTACTGAGCCTGTGCTCTAGAGCCCATGAGCCACAAGTACTGAAGCCCACGCGCCACAACTACAGAAGCCCACGTGCCTAGAGCCCGTGCTCCACAGCAAGAAAAGCCACCACAATGAGAAGCCCGCACACTGCAATGAAGAGTAGCCCCCGCTCGCCGCAACTAGAGAAAGCCCATGCGCAGCAATGAAGACCCAATGCAGCCAAAAATAAATAAGTAAAATAAATAAATTTATTAAAAAATAAATAAATAAATAAATTGTTCTTATCTTTTATTTTGGCTAAAAAAATCCAAAAAGAACTCCAACTTATTTTTATTTTTAAAATAAAAATATTTATTTATTTATTTTTTATTTAATAAAAACTCCAATTTTATTTTATCTTGCACTTCTTTAAGTGCACTGTGTAAGTGCAGTGGGGTGGGAAGGCGTGGTGGTGAGGCAGCTTGCCATCTTGACTGGAAGTCCTTTTGGTAAGAACATTTTTTTAAAAATAAATTTATTTATTTAATTTATTTATTTTTGGCCGCGTTGGGTCTTCGGTGCTGCGGGCGAGCTTTCTCTAGTAGCAGCGAGCGGGGGCTGCTCTTCGTTGCAGTGCGCAGGCTTCTCTTGTGGCGGAGCACAGGCTCTAGGCGCGTGGGCTTCAGTAGTTGAGGCACACGGGCTCAGTAGTTGTGGTGCACGGGCTTAGTTGCTCCGTGGCATGTGGGATCTCCCCGGACCAGGGCTCGAACTCGTGTCCCCTGTATTGGCAGGCAGATTCTTAACCACTGCACCACCAGGGAAGTCTGAGCTTCACTGGTCTGGGAAATAAGATCCTGCATGCTGCGTGGTGTGGCCAAAATAAAATTAAAAAATTTTTAAAAAAAACTTAAAAAAAGAAAGGAGGTGAGACAATATGAGGTGGGGGTGGGTAATCTCTAGAAAGATAGACAGGAGATGGTGACCTTGGTTTCCTGCAAGGTGGGGAACTAGGGACAGGGTAGTAAGAAGACTTTTCACTGCGTATGCTTTTGTACCTCTTGGATTTTTAATAATGTGCATGGATCACCTAGTCAAAATTAATTTCTTAACAATTAATTTTTCGTAGTGGAGCTGTTCCAGTTGGAGCAGGCTGGACCTCACCTTGCCCCCTCTTCCCCTCGCTCTAAACCCTCACCCCCAGACGAAGCCCCATCAGGACTTCTAATCCCATGAAGTTCCTCAGAAGATGGGTACCCCCCTACCATGGGATCCAGTTAGAGGACTGCTGAACATTTTTAACCCCACATTTTTTAGCCAGAATTGATTCCTAGAGAGGCCAAGTGACTGGCTCAAAGTCACACAACTAACAAATAAACCTAAATCTCCTCATTATTTCTTCAATGTTTTTTCCGTGAGTCCTCAAATATAATCCCTTCAACAGAGCAGATCAGACATTTGTTGAACTTCTATAGCTATGCCTAAGAGATACCATTCACACATGCACACATCAGTGGCAGAGAAAACTTATTGACCACATACCAAATAAATAAGCACAAGCCTCACTATCACAGTATTGATTATATGGCAATAAGCACCCTCACCATTAGTGAAAGTTCATCCTATTAAAGGATTATGTAGCTTATTTGGATATTTTTTAGCATGAGTCACAAGACAAACATTTGGGAGATGAAAGCACCATATATAGAAAGCAGCCCTGTTGCTTTTCATTGGTGCTGGCACAGCCCCAGTGGCCACTAGGTGGCGTAGTGTCCTAACAACAGTAAAGCCGCAGGCCTAAGGCTCTTAGAAAGTAAAACCATGAATTAATATCCCACAAGTGACCCACCTGGCTACACACACAGCCTTGAGGCCCAGACGGAATTATTAGTACAAATTCCAAATAATTCCTCTATCTTTTGATGACTTATGTCCTCTATTGTAATAGCCAACAACGCTTTAGCTTACGTCAAAAAGCAGGCTCAAACCAGCTGCCCTTGGGCAGAATCTGGTCAGCAGCAGTGTGTTTTTGCCTAGGTTAGAGTTTGGTTTTGTTACTTTGTTTTAATCCAAAATGCCTTTAGGTGGAGCAGGCCCTCCCAGAACACCCACCACTCTCTAATGTCTTATTTTGGGCTTATCCACACACTTGCATGGTCCCTGAGGCATGAGGTTGGGATCCCTGCTAAAATGTCTTTCTTAAATACACAATGACTCCACAGTTGCAATCGAACTGATCTCTCCAGTTATCTGGGGCTTTCCCACCTCCATCTATCTTTTCTCGTCATTCTTCCACAATGACTCCTCCATGGCATGTCCATTGTTTTGCAATCCTTCTCATTCTCTTTTTAATTAATTAATTAATTTATTTATTGGTGGTGTTGGGCCTTCATTGCTCCACACGGGCTTTCTCTAGTTGCGGCTAGCGGGGGCTACTCTTCTTTGCGGTGCGTGCGCTTCTCATTGCGGTGGCTTCTCTTGTCATGGAGCACGGGCTCTAGGCTCGCGGGCTTCAGTAGTTGTGGCACATGGGCTTAGTTGCTCTGTGGCATGTGGGATCTTCCTGGACCAGGGATCGAACCTGTGGCCCCTGCATTGGCAGGCAGATTCTCAACCACTGCGCCACCAGGGAAGTCCCTGCAATCCTTCTCATTCTTGAAGGCCTAGATTCAATGTCAACTTCCTCAATCATACCAGGCTGAAGTGCATTTTTCCCCTACTCTGACCTCCCAGGGTATACAGAGCCTATACTTCTTAGTTTGTGCTTATTTTCTGCTCCATTCCATTAGCTGTCTTTCATATGTCTCAGCTATTTGTAAGTTCTCTGAGGGAAGCAAAGAGGTCTGCCACTTCGTGTGTGTGCGTGTGTGTGTGTATGTGTGTGTGTGTGTGTGTGTATGTGTGTGTAATGGTATCCTGTACAGTGCCCTACCCTGCTTTTGATTTCTTCCAACTCAAAAGCTATGTGAACACCTCCTTAATGGGGACTAATAGGAGACACGGTGGTTTAGAAAAAAGTCTTTTTAGAATATCCTGACAGAAATAATTTATTGATGCAAGTAAAACCATGCACCTCATATTGGGACTTGAACCCACATGCCAGGACTTGAACCCAGCCAAAACCCAGATTGGGACTTGAATCCACATGGCCGGGACTTGAACCCAGCCAAAACACAGACTGGGGCTTGAACCCACACAGCTGGTACTCGAACCTGGCCTAAACCCACAGTCTTTCAACTGAGATCACACACTTGTTTTCAGGGCTTAATGAAGCTCAGGTTCTTGATGTCACATCGCAGAAAGAATTCAGTGAGACAAAGTGATAGGTAAGAAGTGGATTTACTTAGAAGCACACTCCACAGACAGAGTGTGGGCCATCTCAGAAGGTGAGAAAGGCACCAGGGTATGGGGTTGTCACTTTTTATAGGAGTGGGTAATTTCATAAGCTAATGAGTGGGAGGAGTATTCCAGCTATTTTAGGAAGGGGTGGAAATTTCCAGGAATTGGGCCACCACCCACTTTTCGATCCTTATGGTCTTGGAACTGTCATAGTGCCTATGGGTGTGTCATTTAGCTTGCTGATGTGAGCGTATACTGAGGCTCAAGGTCTAGTGGAAAAAGTTGACCTGTCCGCCGTCTTGGACCCATTTGGTTCTAATCAGTTTATATCATGTCCTCGTACCATGTCATTCTTTCAAAGGTTGTGCCCTGCCTCCTTCCCTCCTGTTTCACAAGTATATGAAAAATTAAAACTAAGCTACAACTTCATTGTCTCCCCCAGGTACTAAGGGGATGTATCACAGGGTTCAGTATAAGATCTGGACTTAGACAGCCTGGGTACACATCATTGCCTCACCCTTGAGAAGCTGGGTAACCCTGAGGGAGTTACTTCACCTGCTAACAATAAGATAATGATAGCACCTACTTCAGAGGATTTGTTTTTATTAATATTTTACTTTGAAATGACTTTAGAAACATTGCAAAAATTGTAGAGAGATTCTATTATACAGCCTTCACCCAGCTTCCCCTACTATTAACATCTTACATAAATGTAGCTCAATGATCAAAACCAGGAAACTGATGTTGGTACAATACCATTAACTACATCTACAACCTTGTTTGAATTTCACCAGTTTTCCCACTGATTTCCCTTTTCTGGCCCAGGATCCAATCTAGGTTCCCATATTGCATTTGGGTATCATGTCTTCTTCCTTTCCTCCAATCTGTGATGCTTCTGGAAAGCCCAGGCCAGTTATTCACAATATGTGTCTCATGTTTTCTAATGAGTAAATTGAGGTGATGCACTTTTGGGCAAGGATGTGATGTTGTGCTCTTCTCAGCGCATCATATGTGGGAATACGTGATGTTGCTCTGTCTTATTACTGAGAAGGTTAACCTTAATCACTTGAATAAAGTGGTGTATGGGGGATGTCTCCACTGTAAAGTTACGATTTTTCCCTTTGTAATTAAAAAATATTTGTGGGAAGATACTTTGAGACCCTACAAATATCCCATTTCTCATCATACATTCACCCACTGATTGTAGTGACCGTCAATAGTTCTTACCTGCAATGATTATTACTGCGGTGTTTGCCCAACAAAGATCTTCTGTTTCTCTCATTCCTTCTACATGTATTAACTGAAATTCTACTGTAAGGAAGAAGTGCTCCTCCCCCCCCGCCCCTGCCACTTATTTCTTTGGAGGGGTTTTATGAAGATGAAATGAAGTAAGACATTTACAACAGTGCCTGGCACACAGCGAAGGCTCAGTAAGTGTGAGCCATTTCTAATGTCATTAGTGAGACAATATGAAAGTTTTCTGATTAATATAGACATTTTCTGGTTCAGAATAAGTACTTCTAATATGTTTAAGGATGTTTCAAAAAAGTATAGCATATTAGTTTGCTAGGATGCCATGACAAAATACCACACACTGCGTGGCTTAAGCAATAGAATTTTATTTTCTCACAGTTCTGGAGGCTGGAAGTCCAAGATCAAGGTGACAGCTGATTTGGTTTCTTCTGAGGCATCTCTCCTTGGCTTGCAGATGACCACCTTCTCCCTGTATCCTCACATGGTCGTCCCTCTGTGTGCAAACCCCTGGTGTCTCTTCCTGAGCCCAAATTTCCTCTTATAAGAACACTAGTCATGGACTTCCCTGGTGGTCCAGCAGTTAAGACTCCCAGTGCAGGGCACCCGAGTTCTATCCCTGGTCAGGAACTAATATCCCACGTGCCACAACTAAGCCTGCGCACTCTCTAGAGTCCAGGCGCCACCGCAACAAGAGAAGCCGCACTGCAATGAAGACCCAGCGAGAAGCTGCACCACGATGAAGACCCAGCGCAACCAAAATAAACAAACAAACAAACAAACAAACACTAGTCAGATTGGATTAGAACCCACCCTGGTTTAGGACCCACCCGAACGGCCTCATCTTAACTTAATCACCTCTTGAAAAGCCCTTATCTCCAAATACTGTCGCATTCTGAGGTACTGGAGTTAGAGTTGCAGCATACAAATTTTGTGAAGGAATGCAATTCAGCCCATAATATCTACCTACTTACTTCAAAGAACTATCATGAAAAAAATCATTGTACATGTGAGAGTGCTTTCAGAATTAGAAAGCACTGTACAGATACAAAGCAACAGTGCAAAAATCATTGCAACTCTTTGCAACCATTTATGCATTTCACTTACAAGTTGCTTAAGCATTCCCTTATGATGTTATTAGTACTGTTAATTGAAGTGCCGTTTCCTGGCTGTCACAGAGCTCTGGAAGGCAAACTTCAACCCAGCTGCTGTCTGCGTTATCACATAATCTCACTGAACGGCACCCACAGTTGGTGTGTTTTGCTGGATTTTTTTGTCTTCCCGAAGCTCAGGGCTTCTAGTAGCTCTCTTCAGTCTGTGTCAGCTACCCTGACAGAGGCCCAAGGCATCTCCTTCCCTGAGAGAGGAAGCCTGCCCGTGAGCGGGCCAGCAGAGCCCCCATTTCTGCATCCACCAGCTGTGTAGCCTCGGTCAAGGCCCCTCGACATCACACTTTGTCTCGATTCCACAGCTGAGAGAAAAGGATAACAATCCTCACAAGCAAGCAGTGAAGATGAATGAGTTAATCTTTAAGGGGCATTTGGATAACATAAAATGGGCAAACTCCTATTCATGTCTTTCTAGAACCAGCATCAGACTAAAACACCTGCTAGGAAGCTAATCCTTTCTATAACATTTTCTTAAAGGAAGCAATTTGCAGATTTTCATAAATCTTAGCCTCCTGGAAGTGGGAACAGGACACACATTTCACTCTATCTGAGTCAGTGAAAAGGGGGAATGATCTCCTCCCACTGAAGGTTTTGCTTATCAGAGGCTAAGAGAGGCCAGGGGAAAACTGTGGCCCTCGCCTGCCCTGCCTGCCCTGCCTGCCCTGGGTGAGGGAGAGAAGCCAGGTCTCTTCAGCCCCTGAACCCTCCATCCACAGCTGGCACGTTCCGGGTGTGTGGGAGGAGGGACTGGGTACAGTTTAACTGCTTCCTCCACCAGCTGGCCAAGCCCATCACCATTCCTCTGGCTGCCGGTAGCCATTCCTTGCTTTAAAGCCTTTCAGAGTTATGAGTACTTTGACAGCCAAAGAAGAGAAGTCCCCTTCTGAGCTGTTTGGCCACTTTCAGAGCACCCTAGGGGAGTTTCTCTGTAGGAACTGTCTTTGTTTACCACGTAGCATTACCTCTTTACAAAATTTAATCCCTCTTCCTGTGAGGTATCCACAGTGAGCATCTAGTTTTTTTGGAGGCCCTATCTCTGTTCCATTTCCTTATTTTCTTTGCCCAACTCTCAGGCAATTATCACCTTCTGTTCCACGACAGCATTCTAGAATGTCTCCTTAATCCAGCCTGCATATGCCCAGCATTGCCTGCCTTCCCTGCCCCTCTCCACCTCTTGAAATCTTAAAGTTGAAACAAAATGTCTCCAATACCACCCCTATTCCCACATTCTCTTTGAAGTTCCTTGTGGCTATTGTCACACCTGTGCCTGGGTGACAGGGGAAAGAAGGGAAGGGGGGGCAACAGGGGCAGACAGAGCGACATAGACAATATTGTGAGGTAAGCACACGGCCCATCTGGGGACTACAGACCATCCAGTAAGGCAGGAGCGCAAGGAGCAAGAGAGAGAGAGAAAGCTGGTGGGGCACTCCGAGGCAGTTCACAAAGAGCCCTTGGAGTGGAATTCGGACTTAATCAGGAGACAGTGGGAACCACTGAAGGGTTTTAAGTAGGCAAGTGTCACGAACAGATTTGGAAACAACGGGAGACCACCTGGCGCTGGTGCAATAATCCAAAGTTGACAGCGGCGAGGGAAAAGGAGACGTGATGTTAACTTAAGCAGCGTTACTCAAACTGTTGTCCTTGGACCAGGGCCAACTTCTGGATCAATGTCCGTCTTGCCACCGTTTTTACTGATCCACTATGAGATAAGGAACGAGTGCCAGAAAGTAAACCCAAGGCAGTTCTTACTTCATCAAGAAAGTCTTGCTTTAGGAAAAATTTTTGAAAGTGTCAGTTGAACTAAAAAGTGTGCCTAGTGACATAGTTGATTTACATTCTGGCCCAAGTGCCTTATCTTTGTGGACCCGTCACAAACAGTTCGCAGACCAGGGATGTGAGAGGCACTGAATCAAAGTGCTTTCCGAACCCATGGTGATTTGGGTCAGTGAGAAGCTTGTAGTCATGGTGGGTTAGGAAAGGGAGGGAGACAAGGTATGATTCTAAGAAGAACCAGTAACCCAAGGTGTGGAAGGGATGACGTGCTGAAAGAATGGTACATGAATTGAGTCTCTGAGGGCTCAAACTGAGACGCCGGATCCCAGAGTGGACTTGACCATGGCTTTGAGTAAAGCAGAACTGAGTTCAAATGCAAACGTCCTGATGTACAGTATAAACTTATGTTATTTAGCTAACCTCTCTGAACCTCATTTCCCTGTCAGTAAAACGGAGGGAATAATACCGGCCTCAGAGGGACACGATTCCCATGACACAACATACAGCAGGCGTTTGTTAACCATTCCTAAGATCTGGCACAGGATAAGCACTTGTTGAAAATGTGTTGAATATCATAAAAAATATGCTCAAAGGTGATGAGAAGGCTGTAAAAAAAAAAAAAAAAGAATAGTGTGAATAAAGACAGAGTTCGAAGTATGTAGGTTGGCTAGTCTGGAATATCAAACTCTGTAAAAAGGTAGTAAAATCCTGAAGAGCTCTGTCCCCAGCAGAGTTGTAAAGTCCACTTTTCTACCCCATATTCCTTCCTACTCCAGCCTCGGTCCCACATTCTGTGGCCCCAGCCTATGAGTCATCTTGGCTATCCTGTGTCCATCCCCAACCTTGGGTCTTGGTCTGATAACAGGGCTCTGCTTTGGTGCCTGTTTGGTCCCATTCATGTTGTAGGTACCCACCCAATACCCCAGGTCCCTCTACTAGGCCACCTGGGCCACTCTGGCCAATCCCCTCCCACAGAGATTCCCAAACGCCCTGCCCCATGGCTGTTGCCCTGATACCTACTTGCAAATAGATGCACTGGAAAACAACCAGAGCCCATTGCCACTTGGTTTGGACCTCTTTACCGTTTGCCTGCGGGACTCTGATGTAGTATTGCCATCCCCCTTGGACACCAAACTTTGTGGTCAGATGGAAACTTATCCCAGTAACTGATGAGTCTGGGGTTCCGCCCACCCCTCAGTACCTGCCTCACCTCCAGCGTGACAATCAAATTCTAGATCCAAGCCCATCACTACATGTACCTGGGATGAAAAAAGTATGCTTATAGTACTCTCGTATGATCCTTTGTATTTCTCTGGTGTCCATTGTCACTTCTCCTCTTTCGTTTCTAATTTTATTGATTTGAGCCCTCTCCCCTTTTTTCTTGACGAGTCTGGCTAAAGGTTTATCAATTTTGCTTATCTTTTCAAAGAACCAGCTTTCAGTTTCATTGAACTTTTCTATTGTTCGTCTCTATTTCATTTATTTCTGCTTTATGATTTCTTACCTTCTACTAACTTTGGGTTTTGTTTGTTCTTCTTTCCTTAGTTGCTTTAGGTGTAGGGTTAGGTTGTTTATTTGAGATTTTTCTTGTTCCCTGAGGTAAAAGAGTACCTTATGTTTATATGCCAATTAACAACTCACAAAGATCTTTCACATTATCTCATTTGACCCTCACACCAAAGTCATGATATAGAAAAGAATCAACTTCCCTATTTTACAGATAAGTGCAAGTGACTCAGTCAGGATGACCAACTGTCCCGGAGTGCTGAGGATTAAGAGGTTTCCTGACGTGCAGGACTGGACAGTCCTGAGGAAACTGGATGCTTAGTCACCCTAGGTCACATAGCTAGTAAGTGACTGAGCTAGGATTTGAACCCAGGGCACCTAACCCAGTACTATAATAGTTGCACTCAATAAATATTTGGTAAATGAATGACACCTACTTAGACTGTCTTCTTTCCACTGCATCATTTGCCTGTCATAAACAGCATCCCCTTCAGACTAATATATAAAGGTCTTATTTGCCTTCTTTTTTCCTGAAATGGCAATCAGAGGAAAGGGTAGGGGAGAAATACTGCTTTACATGAGAAAAGCATGCTTGCATTAACTCCCATGTAGGAATAAACACCAATAGTAATAATTTCAAAGAAGGGATTAATTAAGCAGAGTCCATGATTATCTTAATAAGAACTTGAAATCAAAAGTGACTGTGAATGGGCCACTAACCCTGTCAATATGCATACTCTGTCCCAGAATAATCAAAGCTGATTGCATATATGAATATTCAATACATGTAAATTTGAAATCCTAGAATCAGATAATAATACAGGGTTGTAAGAGATATGAAGTGGTCAGTATATCCCTTTAAAGTCAAGCCTAGGCTCACTGAAACCATCTCAGAAAAGATGACAATCTGTGCTCCTTTTAAATATCTCCAGTGAGAGCCCAAGAACTTCTTCAGGTGATGCTTTTAACACTTAACCATCATGGAAGGATGAGAGAGAAGGGGATTTGTGGAGCGTAGCTACCTAGCTCATTATGGAAAATCTTTCCCTTTTCCTTTACCCACCAAGTAGGCTTCTGTACATCAATAACAGAGAGAGAGAGAGAGAGAGAGAAACGTTGTTACTCCAGGAGAGTCTGTGGTCCAGTACTGTTTCTTGTGGTGACACTTATGTAGAAAAGAGCAAGGGTTTCTTTACAACATCAGCATTAAAAGTATCAAAATGTGGCCCTTCCAGGGCCAATGCTAGCTTGGGACTTTGTGCAAATCACAAAAACTCAGCTACTCCAAGGGGTCATTTAGAACAAGGTGTCCCATCCTCAGAGCTGTCACAGCCCCTCTCCACGGTACACAGCTTGACCTCTTGGCTAGTTGAGAGGGGGCTGAATGTCAGCCCCACTTTCTTACCTTCTGCCAGACTTTTGGGCAAGGCACAACCTCCAGTCACTGCCTCCCCCCACCCCCCACCACACTCCCTGTCCAAGCTTCTGCCAGCTCAAGCTCCCTTCTGTCACCCAGGATGCAACTATGCTCCAAGACTGCATCTAACCTTTTCTTTGACACATTTCCTTTCTTAGCTTATATCACCTTTCAGGATAATTAAGTCTCAAGACTCAACCCCATTGTAGGACAGGCTTTGTATGCAGCCAACGTTTACATTTTTCACCTGTTTACAATCTCTGTATGCATCAAGAAGCTTCTGAATATCCATCATTCATTCAACAAGCATTTACGAGATGCCTGTAGTAAGTGTGTCAGGCACTGTACTCGGGACTGAAGTTAGTGATGGAACAGTTACAAAGGGCAGGAGTACTTGAAGCCATTAGGGAAACAGGGAATAAAAAAGCCATTCCAGGAAGAGAGAACAGTATCACACACTCAAGAAAAAATACTCAGTTAACTACAAGTTAATTCAGGAGGGCTGGAAGCAGGAAGTCATTTAGGAGTTGGCAGACATGAGCCTGGATAATTCGGTAATTTTCCAGGAAGTTTTCTCCATCTGATCCCTAGAGAAGCAATAGCTTCTGCTCTCTCACTTTGAATAAACATAAAGCAACCAAGGCTTCCTACTCTTCCTCTCTTATTTTCCATTTCCAATGCTTTTCCACTGATGAAGAAATTTTAACCCCTACTTGCATCTTCTTTTCCATCTGTCTTCTGTACTTACCCTACATATTAATCCACATCTGTGTTTGCTGCCGATAACCGCTGGGAAGGGTGGAGTAGTAAGGGTTTCCTGTGACCCAAGAAGAAGAGAAAACAAGAGGGTATCAGCCCTGCGCTATGATTAAGCCACTATGAGTTTCCTTAGAAGTCTGGTTAACCTATCTCAGCACAACATCAAATACCTGTCTCTGCTAAGTATAGCCTCTTCACTGAGGAGACAGAATCCATTAAACTCCCAAAGATGCTTTCCAGTGGCAGAAAGGGAACAAAACAAAGGACTGGCTAAGTTCAGCCAATATGAAGAGCCGCACTAGGAAAGGGAAGAGACTGGGAGAAAGGCTGAGACAAGCAAGGGATAAGGGGGAAGAGGCTCTACGGGAAGTGCTGCTGGCTTTGAGCACGACTGTGGGCCTGACTCTGTGCGCCTGGCCCACCTGCAGGCTCAGCTAGAAGGTCTCCCCGCAGGCTTCCCCTCACTGCCAACCTGAGCTGTTAAAACAGGGATAGAATCTGACCCAAGGGCTGTCAACCCACAGGCTGGAGAATGACCTGTGATGCTGCCTGAGAGTGATGACAAGGATGATGGTAACAATGACAGCGCTGGTGCCTTGAGGGTTTACAATGTGCCTGGTAGGTAGGCTATCTCTTTTAATCCTCACAACTCTCTGAGGTAGATACTATTACCATCTCCTTTTCACAGATGAAGGTTCACAAGTCTCCTAAAATCAGAGGTTTAAGTCAAACCCAGGTCTATGTGATTCTAGAATCAAGCTCATGCTTATCTTTCAACATAAATAAATGAATGCCTTTCATTTATTTATTTATTTATTTATTTAACAAATGCGTCTGAGGATCCACTGTTGTTGTTTTTTTAAAATTTTTATTTATTTATTTATGGCTGTGTTGGGTTTTCGTTTCTGTGTGAGGGCTTTCTCTAGTTGCGGCAAGCGGGGGCCACTCTTCATCGCGGTGTGCGGGCCTCTCATTATCGCGGCCTCTCTTGTTGCAGAGCACAGGCTCCAGACGCGCAGGCTCAGTAATTGTGGCTCACGGGCCCAGTTGCTCCGCAGCATGTGGGATCTTCCCAGACCAGGGCTCGAACCCGTGTCCCCTGCATTGGCAGGCAGATTCTCAACCACTGCGCCACCAGGGAAGCCCCTGAGGGCTCACTGTTAACCAAGCACTGTGCTATGTGGAGAAACAATGGAGGCCCCCTTGGAGCTTACACTCCACAGATGAGGCCGATAAACTGTAAGCAAATAATCAACAAAAATAACCTGTTATTAGAAAGAGGCAATAAGAAAGATGAGTTTGGAATTTTATGGGAGAGAAGTGTAGAGGAGACCTCATAGATAGGTGGTCAGAGAAGGCCCCTCAAGGAAGGGACAACACACTGAGATCTGAAGGGTGTGTCAGAGCCAGCCAGAGGTGACCTGAGGAAGAGGTGAGGGAAGAGCATGACTGGAACAGCCTATGAAAGAAGAGACGGGGGTTAGTGTGCTGGGTGTCTATGGAGAATTTGGCAGGGACCAGATCACAAAGGTTCTTAAAGGCCATCAAAAGAATTAGAATTGTCTCTTAAGTGCCATGGCAAGCTATTGGAGATTGTCAAGCAGTAGAGTGATAGTTGATTTGCTTTTTATTAAAAAGGGAGGAAGCACAGTGTGGTAGTTAGAAGCATAGACTCTGAAACCAGGATGCCTGTGTTCAAATCCTGACCTGCTGCTTACTAGCTATGTGACTGTGGGCAACCTCTCCATGCCTCAGCTTCTTTATCTTTAAAATGCAGAAACTAACAATACCTGCCTCAGAGTGTTATTATTAGGATTAAATTAGTTATTATTTGAAAGCACTTAAAATAGTGCTTGGTATGTAGTAATATATGTTAAGTAAATGAATAAACAAAGATTAATAGATGTCATTACTCATATATCAATACAAATATATCTTCAAATAAAGGCAGAAATGCAATAGCAAAAGCATGCTTTTCTTTTAATGAAGTCCTTTTGCTTTCTTCTTGACTCTTTCTTCTTTCTCCTCCTCCACTCACGTTAGTAACTTGTCCTGGCTAAGGTAACTCATGTGAGCAATTGAGCTTCCTACCATACCAGCCTAAAGAGGTACACGTTAGATTTATGGACATATACATAAATATGGCATGCTTTTCTCTTTGTCTTGAAAAAATTAAATCACATTATATGCATGTTTTTCTCAACCAACACTAACTTGTAGAAATCCCTTCAAGATAACTGGTACAAGTCTAATTCATCATTTTAATGACTATATCATGGTCCATGGAGGCAGATGCACCATAATTCATTCAGCTATTCCCTAATTGATGGACATTCATTTGTTTGCAGTCCTTTTGCTATTATTAACACTGCCTCAGTAAGCATTACTATTCACATGTCCTTACATTCTGATGCTTTCATCTCTGTGAGACAGATTCCTAGGAGTGGTTTCATTAGACTAGAGGACATAGTGTTATTTTCTAATAGATACAGGTGACAGATTGCTTGTTCAAAAGACTAATACCTCTTCCATGTCCTGTAGGAAGGCATGTGATTGCTCATTTACCTACGTCATTGCCAAAAACAGATCATTTTTGTCAGTTTGGATGGATGCAAATAAAATTCTTATATTTAGTGAAAATTTACACGTATTAAAATGCATGCGGGACTTCCCTGGCAGTCCAGTGGTTAAGACTTCACCTTCCAATGCGGAGGGTACGGGTTCAATTCCTGGTCGGGGAGCTAATATCCCGCATGCCTCGTGGCCAAAAAACCAAAACATAAAACAGAAGCAATACTGTAACAAATTCAGTAAAGACTTTAAAAATGGTCCACATAAAAAAAAAAATCTTAAAAATAAATGCATGTATCATAAGTATACAATTTGATGATTTCTGATAAATGTTTATACCATGTCACCAACACCACAATCAAGAGATAGAAATTTTCCATCACCCCTGAAAGTCTCTTCCAGCCAAGCCTCACCCTCCATAAGCAACTACTGTTTTGATTTCTATCATCATAAATTAGTTTTGCACATGGTAAAACTTCATATGAGTAAATTCATGCAAAGTGTACTTTTTGGTGTCTGGCTTCTTTTACTGAACATGTTTTTGAGATTCTTTCATGTTGTTGCATGTATCAGTAGCAAATATTTATATATATATATAAATTAAATACAATAAAATATATAGGTCTTATATGTTCAGTTAGATGAGTTTTGACAATTGTATATTCCCATGTTACCACCATGCAAAACATTTTCATAATCCCAGAAAGTTCCCTCCTGGTCCTTTACGTCGATTCCCACCCCATCTCATTTCCTTCAGAGGCAAGTATTTATCCAGTTTCTATTACAAATTTACTACTTAAGCCTGTTTTAGAGCTTCATACAAATAGAATCATAGAGTATTTACTCTTTATATCTGGTTTCTGTCACTCAACATAATCCTATTTTAATTCATTCCTGTTGTTTCAGTGTTGAAACAGTGGTTTCTTCCTTTGTATTGCTGATTAGTGTTTCATACATCACCATCTGTTCCATGAGTCAGAATTTGTTTATCCATTCCCTTGTTGCTGAACATTTGTGTGGATTCTCCTTTTTTAGATATTATATATAAGATTGCTATAAACCTTCTTATACAATCTTTTTGTGGATATAATTTTTTATTTCTTCTGGATAAATATCTAGGATTAACTTTGTTAAGTCATAGGGTAGATGTAGGTTTAATTTTATGAGAAACTGGCAAAGAGTTTTCCAAAATGATTTGCACCCTTACTGCAAACGTATGGGAGTTCCAGTTGCTCCATGTTATCTTCAACATTTGGTATTGTCATTTTTTTTTAGCTACTCTATTGGATGTGAAATGATATTTCTTTGTGGTTTTAGTTTGCATCTACCTGGTGACTAGTGAAGCTGAGCTCCTTATGTGTTTTAATGAACAGAGGTTTTCCCTTTTATGTTTAGTGCTTTTTGCCCAAATATTTGCCTGCCCCAAAGTCACAAAGCTTACCATGCTTATTATGTACTTCTGGAAGCATTATACTTTTAGCTTTACATTTAGGTCTTTGATTTGATTAGTTTTACATTTTAGGTCTTTGATTCACCCTGAATTAATGTTTGTGTGTGGTGTGAGATAGAGATCAAGTTCATCCCCTTCCAACCCCACATGTTTAGTTTTTCCCTCATGGTTGTTGAAAGACTTTCCTTTTCCCGTTAAAATTGCCTTGGTGCTTTTTTTTTTTAAATTCTATTAAACATATATGTATAGGAGTATTTCTGAACTCTATTCTACTCCTCTGATCTGTTTTTCTATACTTATGCTGATACTGATGCCAAAGGCTCGGCTGTCTCTGCACCGGTACAGAATCGAATCTCAGAGACAAGAGTTTTGGGTGAAGTAGAAAAAATAGCTTTATTGCTTTGCCAGGTAAAGGGGGACACAGCAGGCTCCTGCTTTGAAAAACTAATTGTCCCAACCCCAGAGGATGTGATGAAGGGTTTTATAGCAGTGGTTCAAGGGTGGGGTCTCTGACAAGATTAAGGTGTGTGCAGGGTTTGCACTCCTTTAATCTCATCTCCCATGGTCAGTCTCCTAATCTTGTTGAGCTTCACTGGTCCCTTTAATCTTGCCTCAGGTGGTTTCTTGGCTGCTCCTCCCCTGATAAACAATCTTCCCTTTGGAATTCAGGGAAGGTCATGGAGGCGGGAGTCTTGCCTACAAGGAATGGGGAGGGGGGCAAGTGGGGCAAAAAGAGACCTCCATGTGCCTGGGAGCCCCACAAGGCCCTGCCTGGTTTCAATATCACAGTGTGTTTATTATTGTAGTTGTATAATAAGTCTTGACATCAGATAATGTATTTGTTCTCTCTTTGTCAAGTTTCTTTTGGTTATTCAACATGCATTTCCATATTAATTTTTAAATTGACAAAAAAAATCTATTTAGATTTTGACTGGAATTTCGCTGTATCTATTTTTTTAAACTCAAATATATGTTTTATTTTATTTTATTTTATTTATTTATTTATTTTTTTCGGATTCTGTTTTTTTTAAAATTTTATTTATTTATTTATTTATGTATTTATTTATTTATTTATTTATGGCTGTGTTGGGTCTTCGTTTCTGTGTGAGGGCTTTCTCTAGTTGCGGCAAGCGGGGGCCACTCTTCATCACGGTGCGTGGGCCTCTCACTATTGCGGCCTCTCTTGTTGCGGAGCACAGGCTCCAGACGCGCAGGCTCAGCAATTGTGGCTCACGGGCCTAGTCGCTCCGCGGCATGTGGGATCTTCCCAGACCAGGGCTCGAACCCGTGTCCCCTGCATTGGCAGGCAGATTCTCAACCACCGCGCCACCAGGGAGGGCCTTATTTTATTTTTTTAATTTATTTAGTTTATTTTAATTTTGGCTGCATTGGGTCTTCATTGCTGCGTGCGGGCTTTCTCTAGGTGCTGTGAGCAGGGGCTACTCTTCATTGCGGTGCGTGGGCTTCTTATCGCGGTGGCTTCTCTTGTTGCAGAGCACGGGCTCTAGGCATGCGGGCTTCAGTAGTTGTGGTATGCGGGCTCAGTTGTTGTGGCTCGTGGGCTCTAGAGCGCAGGCTCAGTAGTTGAGGTGCACAGGCTTAGTTGCTCCAAGGCATGTGGGATCTTCCCGGACCATGGCTCAAACCCATGTCCCCTGCATTGGCAGGCGGATTCTTAACCACTGCACCACCAGGGAAGTCCTCACTGTATCTGTTAATCAAACTATGTTTTAAAGAAGTTTGTGTTAGATATGTGTTATTTCTACTTTAAATATATGACAGAGCTCATCCTTGAAGCTATCTGCGCCACTTCTTCTTTCATACAATGTGGATTACTTGGTGTATCTCTAACAGCTCTTTCCATTGGGAAAATTTTCCCTCCCCACTATCTTTCAAGGGCAACCCTGATTGTAGCAATAATGCAACTGTTGTTTATTTTTAGCTTGCACACATGTACCAAGACCAATTGTTGACAAACCAAGCTCAGGCTTTTTCATCCTCCCTCAGCTGATCAGAGCTCCCTAATATGGCAATAGGTGTGAGCTGAAGGAAGAGCACTTGTGCAGCTCTAGAGAGTGACATGCAGTGTACTCATGCCCTCTGGTCATACTCTGGTGTGATTGCAGATGAACCATTTTGACAGACTGCTGCTGGGCTGGCCCCAATTTATGATTTGGTGAGCCCCACAACTGATGTTTCCAATGTAGTTAGGTGTCAGCCATTTAGCCCAAATGACAGGGCTTCTTGCACCATAGCTTTGACCTACTGCAGAGCTCTTTACTGCTCTAGGCCCCACTCAAAGCTAAGGGTATTCCTAGGTGTATAATGTACAGTCCCCAGAACCCAAACATGCCTACTGTGCCCCTAGAACCCAAAGAAGGCACTGTGCTTCCTTCTCTGTGGTAGTAGGTACAAGATGTGTCTTTTACTCTGGAGGGGATAGCCCAGCACACTCCTGATCACTGGATCCATAAACATGTCACTGAAGTGTCAGGTCCCTGAATCATCATAGTACGTACTTATCTTGCATGTATCTTATGAAGTCTTCTAGCATACTCTTTAATCAGCATGACGTTTTTGATAGAATGAATCCATATCATTTTCAGTGGGATTTCAAAATGATGCAAATATCTTCAGACTATATAACTCAGAAGGAAGAGAGTTAACATAGTCCTGGGTTAAAGCTGCAATTGAATATTATTTATGTCACATGAGTAAAAACTGTTTCTGATCCTCTTTCTAATTGAAATTTTAAAAAGCACATTTCCTGAATTAATTACCATATACCATGTACCTAAGCCCTTATTAACCTATTTTGTCGTATTTATCTAGCAATAAGACCTCATCCAGCCCAGTAGCTACAATCAGGGATATCACTTGTTTGAGCTTGTAGTTTTCTACAAGTCACCCTCCAAAACCACCCAGTTTTTGCAGGTGACTTAAATGAAGATATGATAGTGAGTAGTGACTATCACCCCTGCATCCTTTAGGTCTTTAATGGTAGCATGAATCTCTGCTATCCCCCTACTCTCCCAGGATGCAATTTTCCGTTGTTTGCTATCTTGGCTGGGGAGGGCTGGGGCAGTTTCAGAGATTTCCGCTTGGTCTTCTTCACTCTGATATTTCTTTCCCTGCAGGCCAATGATCCAGTACAGGGGTTCCTCTAACTGCAAATATGTCATTTCTAGTTATGCACTTGGGAGTTTGAGAAATGATCACCAGATAGGTCTGGGGACCTAGTGGATCCCCTGTCACTGGAACTTAGCCAGGAATTTCTTTCTTTTTTCCCTGCCCTTATAAATCTCTACTCTAATGGGGAGGAGCAGGATTACACTGGATCTCTGGATATCAACTCAGACTCTGTGTTCCTTGCAATGTTGAGGTATTCCCTTTCCCCTTCCCTAGGGGGCTCCTTAATTAAGATGACCCTTCAGTGCTATCCCAAGCTGGGGTGAGAGCATCAAGCCTTTTTGTCCCTATGTTGATTAGTCATTGGATGTGAGCTGCCCTGAAGAGGACTTATATGTTTGCCAGTGCGTTCCCAGAATTCATAGTAATTAGTCCTCCATTCCTGAATGGGCATTTGGGTGGTGCATCACAGTGTCTACCACAGAGATGCTCTTGGAAACCATTTCTGTAAGGAAGTAGGGGAAGCATGACTGGCCAGGAGGAGAAGCTGAACTGTGAGTTGTAACAGAGACCTCTGCCAATTCTACAAGGAGCTCTGGAACTGGCATGACCCTTCAGAGTTGTCCTGAACTGATGGACTTTGTACCCTTGCTTCAACCAGCATTGGATGCAGGCTGTCCTGGGGGAAAGGGTGTAATCTTGGGCCGAGGACAATACTCAAGGAGGGAATAAACTGCGAGCTGCCAACAGTTCAGCTGGGGAAATGAGTGCCTTAGTCCTGAAGAGAATATCTGGGTGGTGAACCACAGTCTCCATAATAGACGTAATCAGCATGTAGATGATAATTTGGGCCACGGATGGGCTCACTGGGGAGAAAATGCAGAGAGTAAAATAAAAAGGTCTCAAAACCTAGCTCTAAGTCAAACTATTAAAAACTAGCTAGAGAGCTGCTGACAGAGACGGAGAAAGGACGGTCACTATGGTAAAAGAAAACCCAGGGGATAGGGTGGAGGGTGCAAAATAGGTGAAGGGGATTAAGAGGTACAAACCTCCAGTTATAAAATAAGTAAGCCACGGGGATGTGATATACAGCATAAGGAATATGGTCAATAATATTGTAATAACTGTGTGGGTACAAGTGGATACTAGACTTATCGTGGTGATCATTTCATAATATATGCAAATGTCAGATCACTATTTGGCGCACCTGAAACTAACATAATATTGAATATCAACCATACTTCAATTAAAATAAATAAATAAATAAGACAAAAAGAAAGAGAAAAATAAAACAGAAAGTATCACTAAAATCAAGAAAGAAGGATGGACTGGTTCACCATATAGAATGATGCTGAGAGGCTGACAAGTATAAGACAGAGCATGCCCATTGCCTTGTCAGCCTGGAGGTCATTGTTAACTTTGACCAAAGCTCTTCTAGTGGCTAGTAGAGAGAGAGGCCAGATTAGAGTGTGTTGAAGGATAAAATGAAGTTCAGGCAGGAGAGTCAGCATATTAACAAAACTTTTTTGAGTTTTACTGTAAAAGGGAACATAAACATAGGCGGGGATGGTAGCTGGAAGGAGATAAGAGTTCAAAGAGGAGTTTGCACCTTTTTAATCTGTGCTTGCTTTTTCATTTGATAGCTACTAAAGTATGTTTGCAAGTTGGGGGAAGAGATGGACGAATGCTGGAGAAGGGTTAAGAGAAGAAATGGAATCGAAGTCTAGTGGGCAGAGGCAGTGGGTCCCAGCACAGAACTGCAGAGACTGGCCTTTGGTAAGAGCAGGGCCAGGAGAAAAGAAGATGGGGAAAGGTATGAGCAGAATTAATGATTCAGAGGTGAGACAATAAAGAGGTTCCAACTGATGCCTTGTATTTTCTTAATGAGATATAATTGCTTTGAGAGGTAAATAATCTGCTTCTACATTGCAGCTCTGTTCCTACCCTAAACTATCAGTATAATGGCCCAAGGCTCTGCTTCTCATCATTACACAGGAAGAGAGAACAAGGTGTGGCTTGCAACGCTGGCCCATGTCACTTTGCTTTTTTGCCTTCTTTCTTTTTTCTTCCATTTAGAGTCATCTGTGCCAACTCAGACTGGTAAACAGAGGGTGGGTGGGGCTAAAGGTCAAAAGGTGATAGATCTCAATCTAAACTCATTGGCTTGATCAGCTGTGTTTCCTCATTATAATCAGGAAATCCTGGAGTGACCCCAGCCAGCAAGAGCACATCTGGAGCGACAAAGAAGGGAGGGAGGGGAAGGAGAAGAGGGAGGGGTTCGTGTAGCAAGGAAGGGAGGGGCTCCTTTCTCTTGTCTGGGCTCAAATTGGATCTTCGTTTCTTTAGTCCATATCTTTGCATATATTCATATAAATGTGGGCACATTCAATCTCTGACATACTTTTTCCCTTTGAGACTCTGTTGTTTTTATAATCTCTTTCCTGACTAGAGGGATTTGGTTGCATTTACAGATAAAGTTTGTTGGTTTCCAGATACAGCCAAGATGGTCTACATTCTATCTTGTTATGTTGTAAAGCATACAGATATTTGTGGTAAGACAAAGAATATAAAATATAACTATTAAATATGTTTATAAACATGGGAAAATAGTCCTAATACATTGTTTAGCAATAAATGAGGATTTTTAAAAATGTAGGTCAATAGATAGATATGTATGGAAGTATATATATTATTTTTTTAAATGGCTAGCATGTTTTAAGTGATTATTATGATCCAAATATAAAGTTAGCTCTGAGTATTGAAAATACAGGTGATGTTTTCATTTTAAAATTTTAACAGTAGTTGTTAATTTTTCTAAATGCATTACTTTTGTAAATAAAAAAAATAATAGAAGTTCATTTTAGAGCCAGTATCAGGTCCCTGGTAAACCCTGTCATTTACATACAAATTTTGTGGTTCCTCCTCTCTCTGCTTGCAACTCATAATTGTATCAGACATAGGTTTGGGAGTTCTTTCCTTTCTTCTACTCTAGTCTGACTTTGCTCTTTGTAACATGTGCCGTTGCTTTGATGGGGCTGAGTTTGGAATGCCCTCTAGAAGCTGAGTATCTCCTGGGCTTGGTAAATTACTAACAACCAATTTCACGAGTTAAGCAACATTAGCTTATTCTAATTCTTGCTCTTCTCTCAAAGAAGCTTTCTTGAGTTTTGAAAAGCCTATGCATACCTTCCCTGGTGTTTGTGGCTTTGACCTCAGACTCTCTTAACTACTTGAATGCCAGAAGCGTTCCATCCCGTGACTGCCGGCTTGCAATTTATCAGAAAGAGGGCGATCAGTGCCTCTTCCTCACTCGAAATTGTCTCATTTCCACTCTACCTCCATTGCATCTCTCTCTGTACAATGAGAAAGAAAACTTTGTCCCTTCTCTCCCATAAAGTTTAAGCACAAAGAGATATGGTAAAACTGTGTTCGGAGGAACCAGCTATGTTTTTGTATCACATGTCTGTCTTATTCCAATCAGGAAAAGTTACCCCGGCAACCAAATAACAGAGGTTTTGGGTTTGGGGATTTTTTTTTTTTCTTTTAACCTCTAGTCTCTGTTTTCTATAAATTTAGTTTCCTCTTATAGAGTTAGTCTGCCTCCTGAATTTTGAAAACCACATGATTCAGTGAAGCCTGCTGATAATGACAGGCATATTGTTAAAATTGCTGGAAATCTTGGTTGTATTCCTCTCTGGAAGTTGAAATTTATCTGAATATTGGCATCCCGCAATTCTTACTAAGTCTCCCTTTTTCCTTTGGGGATTACAACTGAAAGGGCTGGCAACACATCCCTGAAGGTGACATTTTAAAGAGAGGGAGTGTTTGTAATCCCTGCTAGAAAAGAAAGGCCCAGAGAATCACTAGAATCACGTTTCCCGATTGGTCCAGTAGGCTCTCTGACCATCTTATTGGCTTCCTAATATGATGTTATTTTTTCATAGTTTCCAGGGAATATTTTCCTGAACTGATTATGCTTATTTGACCTATAGGAAAAGAATGCTCTTTTTATACGTCTAAACTTTTCTTTTGGGAAGCTACTCCTTACCCCTTAAGTCCTTTGAATAAGACCCTAATTTGAATTAAAAAGAAAAAGTATAAGAAAGCACACTGAGAGTCTAAATTGTTGTTGTTGTTGCTGTTGTTGTTTTTATTTCCTCCCTTGTATCTGCTATGCATCCCTGTTTGTTTCTCATTACTGACTCCCCTGGGCTTGTCTGGATCTGATTACCCCTATCAGTCAGTGTTCCTCCACTTCAATCCAAAAGCCCGTTTTCTGGTTAAGGACAGGGCTGGGCCTGGTAAAGAAGGCTAAATTTTAAAGCTAGGCCTGGTCACAACTAGAAACATGATGCAGAATGCACACCCTATTCCAAGTGGATTGGTGACTGCTTCTTTGTGAAGATCAGCATATTTACTGCATTTCTCCACCCTGTCAATTCTGGCAGGATGTTATGGCATCGCTCCCAAAGAAAGTAAAGCAGAGGATTTGGCGAAGGTGCCAGAAGCAGATCCCCCTGAACATACCACTTCTCTGCTCAATTCTTAGTAGCGTCTTGAGAGGATAACCTTTAAAAACTGTGATTTACTATACTGTACACCGGTAACTTATATTATATTGTACATCAACTATACTTCAATTAAAAAAAAACGAGTAAAGAGTCTCAGCCGGATATATGCACCATTGTCTGTCACCTCAGGCTGGACATCGTGGGTGGCTCTAAATGCACATGTTATTCTGCAGGGACCCTTGGATTAAATGACATGTACACAAATAAAACTCATGGATACAGATGTTATGTGATTCGACAATACCCCTGTTTATACAAATCATTTCTTAAAATTTTCTTTTTTTTTTCCTTTAAAAATCATTTGTCTTTTTTCTCTGTTGCCTTTATTTTTTTTAAATATCTTTATTGGAGTATACTTGCTTTACAATGTTGTGTTAGTTTCTGTTGTACAACAAACAGAGTGAATGAGCTATAAGTATACATATATCCCCATATCCCCTCCCTCTTGTGTCTCCCTCCCACCCTCCCTATCCCACCCCTCTAGGTCATCACAAAGCGTTGGGCTGATCTCCCTGTGCTATGCAGCTGCTTCCCACTAGCCAACCATTTTACATTTGATAGTGTATATATGTCAATGCTACTCTCTCTTAAAATTTTCTTCCCAGCTTCCCCTCTTAAAATTTTCTTAAAACTTCTTAAAATTTAACAATTAATAAATATTACACATTGAAGTTGGTCTTTACTAACACCTTATGCCCATCAATAACCAGTTATTTCTTCCAAGTGCCTCTGATATCACCAGTAGTGAAGTTTCCTGAAAGGTCACAGCAGCTTCAGACAAAGAATCATGTATCTCAAAATAACAGAGAAACTTGAGGAAATAGCCGTGACTTCTTCCAGGACATAAAGGATCTGCACCCCTACCCCCTTCCTCTGAAACAGGAACCTGGAGATCTTTCTTTGTTCGGAGAAGAGGAGCCCAATAGGAATCCTCCCCTTAAGGACAAGCCAATCAAGGAAATCGGAGGGGAAAAGGGAACGGCAACAGGAGAGGAAAGAGATTTAAACATGCTTTAGTTTTAGTTTGTATAGTCTTTTTGAAAGTTCTCCTTCTTTTATCCCTCTCCCTTCCCTAATCCTTAAAATGTCAGTCACTTAACCACTCTGAATCATCATTTTGGTCTGATACTAAAGTCCACCTCGATTCAAGAGGATGCTGAGAAGTAACTCATAGCAAATAACTATACATTTTTAGGTAGAATTAATCCTCCTTCTCATTCCCAAAGACACACTCATACACACACCCACTCACTTTTTTTTTTTTTTTAATTTTTATTTATTTATATTTATTTTTGGCTGTGTTGGGTCTTCGTTTCTGTGCGAGGGCTTTCTCTAGTTGCGGCAAGCGGGGGCCACTCTTCATCGCGGTGCGCGGGCCTCTCACTGTCGTGGCCTCTCTTGTTGCGGAGCACAAGCTCCAGACGCGCAGGCTCAGTAATTGTGGCTCACGGGCCTAGTTGCTCTGCGGCATGTGGGATCTTCCCAGACTAGGGCCCGAACCCGTGTCCCCTACATTGGCAGGCAGATTCTCAACCTGCTGCGCCACCAGGGAAGCCCCACCCACTCACTTTTTTTTTCTAGAGTGAATAGAGTGAATGCCCAATCAGGTTTGTTTTTTTTTTTATCGAGCCACCCATTATTTTTAGCAAAACCTCACAGAATAAAAAAGTATACCGGCAGGGCTCCACATACCACCTCCAAATGCTGCAATAGCACAATTGTAATTGGTGAGTGAGTTGACCATCCATGAACAGAGCCTGAAAGCAAACTTCAAAGGGCCTTACCTGTGATGGCCAGGATTTTAGAGATTAGGATTCCAGTATATTTGATTTTCAGTAACAGTGGGGTAGAGCATGTGAGCGAGGATACAAGAAATGAAACAAGAGAATAAGAAGGAAAATATAAAGAAAGGGAAGAAATAAGAGTGGGTGGTAAAAGATGCTAAAAAATGGGAAATTAAATATGATTTTAAAAATTAATAATAACCTAAACAGAAAAGGGAAAAACAATTTGGCCTTCAAGGACAAAACAGAAGAATGGAAGAGGAAGTGGTTAAATTGGCCCAGAAAAAAAAAAGCTGGAACCAAAATAATATGAAGACCTCCACTGTTAGCAATTTTGAGCGTCCGAAATCTGTGAGTTTCTTTTCATTTCCTGACTTGTACTGCCCTCTTTACCAACACCAGGATCAAAATAAGCAGTCATCAGACCGTTAGTCAGCACTTCTAACAGAATTGCATCACGGATTAATCATCTCTGAAAAGGAGTTCCCCATTCTTCCCTTCAAAGTACAGTTGCCCCTCGGTATCCACGGGGGATTGGTTCCAGGCCCAAAATCCACAGATGCCAAAATCTACAGATGCTCAGGTCCCTTATAGAAAATGGTGTAGTATTTGCATATAACCAATCCACGTCCTCCAGCATACTTTAAATCATCTCTGGATAACTTATAGTACTGAATACAATGTAAATGCTATGTAGTTGTACATACAAGGTAAATGCTTTGTAAATAAAGAGTCACCTGTGTGTAGCAAATTCAAGTTTTGGTGTTTGGAACTTTCTGGAATTTTTTTTTTCAAATATTTTCCATCTGTGGTTGACTGAATGTGGGTTGGATGCAGATCCCATGGATATGGAGGGCCAGCTATAATGATTTTTAGATAGTTTTCATAAGGTAATTTTTAAGTTCCATATTCAGAGTTATTGTAGGATAATTCAGTTTATATAAAATCTTCACCCAAAAATCTAAATCTTTTTTCAGAGCAGTGTGCCTTAGTGGAATGGGCTTTGAGGCCATTGAAACCTGGGTTCAAGTCCTAGCTCTGCTAATTATTGGTTCTGTAGTCTTTTTTCTTACTTATTAAAATTTCAATTTATTCAGTTGATTATTTGATAGTCTGCCTTACCCAAGAAATGAAGTCTCTTCAAGGACAGAGATAATTTCTAATTTTACTTATCATTTACTTGTCATTTAATAGTAATTGACACAGTAGACACTAAATAATTTTTAACGAATGAATGAATAATTTATTAAATACTTTTTCGACAAACTGCAAGATATTTGACATTTTTTTAAAGTGTCCATTATGTTCGATGCTACTGTATTATTAGGTTCTGGGAGCAAGGAATGTATCAGTAAAAGCTAATCCTTGCCTTCAAAGATTTATAATACAGTAGAGGAGAAATTCATATAATTAACTATCATACAAGGCAGACTGTAATACGTGCTATAAAAGAGATACAAGCACATCTGTATAAGAGCAGAGAAAGCAAATCTGCCAAAATTGACGAAGCTTTCAAAATGCAGAGGTTATTTGAAATCTTCCTGGAAGGTAGTTTTGGATAAAATGGAGAACTAGGGAAAGGATGGTTCTGTAGTGTTGAACAAAAATGTTTTAACTTCTCTGAGCCTCTCTTTCCTCCTGCACACAATGGGGATTCTCAGGATTAAATGAGAGAGCGAAATAAAAGGACCTTTCTCATCTCTACTATGTAAAATGTACTCGATAAAGTATAGCAATGATTATCAGCACATCAAGGAATCAATGTTCACATATATAGAAGGACAAAAGAGAAAGATCTGGAAGAAGAGCTGGAGTGAAGGGGCTGTCAGTGCGGACGTACGGGCGAGAGAGATGGTGTGCCTTTCTGTGCACCCACACTCCTGGATGTGAGTTCAGTGTGGGAGCAAAGCACAAGTGTGCGATCAAGGAGAGAAAACCGAAAACAAGAAGAGGGTGCTGAGGAACAAGAAGAAGGGAGACTCCACTGCGTGCAGGAGGAGAAGTGTGACTTAAAATCATGAAATCTGCCACCGACTCCGAATCAACGGACAGTAAGCCACCTTCCCAGGACCACCAACATCCGGGTGCAGGCCAGTCACCTGGACCACAAAGCTAATAAACAGTGAGTTCCTTGATGGCAAGAGCCATCATTCTGTAACAGAAGTAAATTCTTACATGTTTAAAGTGCTTTTCTCTTTTTTGTCTTCCTGAGTAGAAATCTTTGCACTGGTCTGCCTGAGGTAATGATGTGTCCGGAAGGAAGGTTAGAATTTATTATAGAAAGAGAACAAGACAAAGAGTAACGTTTTGCTTCTGTCATTCAAAAAATAGGGTTTCGCAAGCCTCTTAAAAAGGAATTCCCTCTACTCCTTTGTGAGGCCTGAGTAGTTTAACCACCATACATGGAGGCTTCAAATCATAGAGATCTACCACAATAAGGTTAAAAAAAAAAAAAAAAGGAACCTGTTTGTCACTAAGATTTAGCCAGGTGAATGAAGTCAGGAAAGAAAATACACTGGAAAGATCTCGTCTTTGTTAATGTGAGGAATTGTGGGAATTAGAAAGAGAAGGGGACAGAGACAGAGACAGAGAGGAAGGAAATAGTGAAGGTGGTCCTAATCTCCCCTTCCCCAGCTCTCCTGAGTTTGGCCCAGGCAGGGAAAGGTGCACTAAGAAAGCAAGGTTGGTTACTTCTGAAGGCAGAGCAAGAGACCCCCATGGACTCTGAAATGAGGTAGCCCTGCATGTGGCACGCCCCCAGACAAGCCCAGGGACCCAACGCGCCCCAGTCCGTGCAGTATGGCCAGATAGAATGATGTAGATAGAGAGGACCCCAAAACCTCAAGCCCCTCTGCCCCTCAGAGGCAGGCAAAAGCCAGCCAGACTTCAAAGGGCCCTCAAGCAGCAGGGGATACTGAAATGAGAGCAGGTCAGCCAGAGCCCACTACAGACTTTGACTGGGTGGGAGATCAACCACAGGTCCCACCCACCCAAGTTGGCCACAAACACCCACAGGGCCAGCAGCGCCAAGTGGACAGGACAACAGCCTGGAGGGCCTGGGGCAGGGGTGGGCGGGGGCGTTAGGCAGCTGTGCCTGAAGACACTGTCTCTTCCCACCACCCGAGGCTGCAGAAGCCTCAGCCCTTCCCACTGCTCCAGACAAGCTGGGGAGGAAGAGGTGGCCTGTGAGCCCGAGGATTTTTAGCCAAGGGGAGCAGAAGAGTATCCAATATTGAATGGGACTACATTTTTTGAAAAATTTTTATGGCAGTATAGTTGACTTACAATGTTGTGCTAGTTTCAAGCGTATAGCAAAGTGATTCAGTCATACATAGACATACATATATATATATATATATATATATATATATACACATATACATACAGTGCATATATATATTCTTTTTCAGATTCTTTTCCATTATAGGTTATTACGAGATATTGAGTATAGTTCCCTGTGCTACTCAGTAGGTCCTTGTTGTCTATCTGTTTTATATATAGTAGTGTATATATGTTAAACCCAACCTCCTAATTTATCCCCCGCCCCCCCCCCCCCCGCACCCCCGCTTTCTTCTTTGGTAACCTTAAGTTTGTTTTTTATGTCTGTGAGTCTATTTCTGTTTTGTAAATAAGTTCATTTGTATCATTTTTTTGGATTCCACATATATGTGATATCATATGATAGTTGTCTTTCTCTGACTTACTTCACTTAGTATGATCATCTCTAGGTGAATGGAACTCCATTTTAACCAGGTATTTAGTCAAGTTTTATTCCTCCCTCTGACCAGGAGGTAAGAGTTTGGGAAGGAAGCCAAAATAGTATAGACTAAAGAAAGTTGAATTTTGCAATTCCATCACACGTTCTTTCTTTGGTTTCAAGTAAAAAGACAATCTAAGCACAAAATGTACTTGTTGACTGGTAGGACTTCCAAAGGAATGAATTCTTTGAAAAAAAAACAGGGTTATTCATCCTAAGTGGTCTGGCTTTAGTGGGGAGGATCAAGTGACTGAGAAGGACGGAGGGAGGAAAGGGAATGCGGTCTATGGGTAAAGATTTTGTCTGTTTTTTCTCAGATGTGTTGGCAGTGCCTGGACCATAATAAGTGCTCCATAAACGTGTTAAATGAATGAAGAAATAGACATGAATTGAGTACCTATCTTGTGCCAGACATTGTAAACATGATCTTATTTAATTTTCACAACAGATTTTTAAAGTTGTAATTATCATCATTATTTGATAGATAAAGGGGTTCAGACAGGTTGAATAACTTCTCCAGGGCCACACACCTGAGAAGTGTGTGATGTGGACAGAATTCATGCACAGGCCAAATTGACAACTGTAATTTCTCAATGTATTTCCTCCTGTGGAAGGAAATCTCTTCATATGGAAGAAATTCCAATGATATTTCCACCTTCCATTTTATATCACAAGGAAGATCCTGGTGTTTTCTACCATGACCAGATGCCATGACCCCTGCAAAAATGATCCCTACTGCAAAAATGATCCTTCTGCTACGAAAGTAACACTGATTTTGTGGCAGATACTGTGTCGAAATTAAAATGTTCATAGTTATCTGGATAGAAAGGAAACACAGGAAAGTTGAAAAGGCTGTGTGGGAAACCAAAATGCAATCCTAGAAAAAGAAAAAGAAAGAAAAAAGGGAAATCATAACAGAAGTCAGAACTTTAACTGAAATAAGCATTTTTAAACGTCAAAATAACTCGACCTTTTTGTAATCAAAATAAACAACAAAATAGGCCAAATTGCATAAAATAAGGCCTTTCTTGGGTTTCCAGTGACATTACAAACCACAAAACGCTCCACCATTTTTTAAATTACAGCATGGGGTTTTACCCTCTGGTGGGTTGTTTGGTTGAACACTACCATCTACATTAACATTTGCCACACCCTTCTGCTTTGATCTGAGATTCCCTCTAAATTTAACAGGCATTCACATGCTGCAGAAGCAAAATCATTGTCATTTCAAAGACTTGCACTCCATTTATCCCAGTTATAAAAATTAGCAAGGGTCAATAGCCTAAGGGTCTAAAGAAAACCTGGCTGAATCTAAAAGAAATAAAGCTGGATGCATAAAACTGGAAATACAACCAGCAACAACAATATTTCACTTTCAAACATGGGTCTTGCTAATAAGACTCTGATTTCCAAATAGCAAAAGGAAAAAAGAAATGATCAGGAATCAGGAGCAAGTCACAATGAGACAGTTGGACATGTGACTCTCTAAGGTCCCTTCCAATTCAATGGATCTGTGATTATGAGTCTGGGAAGCCTGAGGAAGTTTTCTTGGCTTCTCTGTGTAATGGAAAAGCATAGCTCAGCTTCTTGGGGGAGGTTGATTAACCTCATTAGCTTAAGATTCTTCATCTTGAGGGAACAGGTAGGGATACACAGTTCATAGGATTGTTGTGTATAGCCAGTGGAAAAATGGGAAAGTCAGACTTGCTCGTACACTTTTTAAAGCTTTTAATTTTTAAAGTAATTTTAGAAAGGAGGGTGACGAAGGGAACTAACATTTAGAAAGTACTGCAGCATCCAATGCGCATGGCTGATGTTCTCATTATGCTACTGCATTATCTGAGTTGGCACATTTTGGAAAGGTTGAGACACTAGTGGTTTGATATCCGTTATCACCACGCAGTGGAAATCCAGGAGCTAGAACATCCCATTCAGATATGTGGAAGCCTCCAATGATCAGACATACCAACCAAGAAGCCTTTCTAACCCTAAGTCCCAGAACCCAATCTAGCCTGTTTCCCAAATCCACCATGGGCTGTCACACCCCAAGCCAATGGAAGGAGACCGCTTCAATGTGGGACTGATTTAACACCAATGCTGGACCTAGATTGAGCAGCTCAGTTATTCCTATTTAAATCAAGTGACAAATAGGAGCCCTGAGGTCACCTGTAGCTACTATCATTTGACATTTGGCCTATAAAAGATTATTCTGAAATTGAATCAGTTACTAGCATTTAAAAATCAGGAGATGACACATCAAAATCCATAGTTCCAGCTTCCCTTGGAACACCTAAAAACACTGGGCTCCCGTTCTCAGCTGGCAACAAAGGACTGGAGGAGGTAAGGACTTCTCCACTGAGATGGACTTTCCTCTCAAGTTCGTCACAATCCTACCTGACTCACTTCACTCCAATAAGTTCTCTGCCTGGTTCCCAGAGGCATTTGAGGGCAACCACTGACTCGAAGATCTAAATAGAATAGGAAACCTTCTGAAGGCCCCTCAACTGCCAGAAGGCAACCACCTCTGGATCTAAGTGGCTACTCTGGCATCTAATCATAAAGCTGATCTAACAAGACCCCTGTGCTAGGGACCCCTGAAAACCAAATGATGGAAGGAGGCTGGCTAGCTCAGAGCTGACAAGCAGGCCTGGAAGTCCTTACAACACTGACAAAGAATGAAGGCCAGGCCAGAAATACTGTTTTAGCATTATTATTGCGTTTCGACCGCTCTGCTCTGCCATGCATGGTATATAAAATGTCATTTTATAAGATATCATGTTAATTAGCCAGCGAATATATGGAGGCATTTCACCATATAAAAGAGTATTTCAGCTTGCTTAAAGAATTCAAACAGGGCTTCACTAAACTAAATGTTTTCTAGATCCTACAATTTTCTTCCATAAAAATAAACCCAGTTCCATGGAAAATACTATAAATCACAGAGATCCTGATCTTAGCAAAGCTTAACAGGCAGATCCTTATTTTCCCCAAAGCCCATACTTGGCTCATTTCAGTGGAATTACTTTTGTTTCTCCGTAGTGCTGTTTCCCCATGTGTGATGGTCGTCGTCAGCCCGAATGCCAGCCCCGCAATCAGGTCTTGCTTGTGGGAAAGGGCTTCGGTGCACTTAGACTTTTATGTTATTACACCCCATTAAAGAGCTTATGCTTTGTTATCCTTTTCTGAACCTTGGCAAGGCCTCTTCACTCTCTTACAAGTTAAGTGAAAGCAGAACTCTGTGCTGGGCTGCTAGTGCTTCCTAGTGAGAGCCATGAGATGTGAATAGTATTCATCGAAGAGATTATTCAAGTAGGCAGCCATCAATCCCAGGGATACCCTGCCGGTTCAAAAATACAGGAAACAAAGTTAAGCCCTCAATTTATACCCCTCCTTAAGTTTACTGAAAAAAGAATTCAGCAAGGGAAACGACGCTGCTATCTTTTATTTGCTTTAGGCAGTGGGTTACAGCCTCTAAAGTAAGAGTTAGTGCTGTGGATTTCCTCTAAATTACAGAATAGTTCATGGAATGACATATAAAGAATGTAGAGAGTTTATAATGCAAAGAAACTATAGTAATCCCTGATGTTTAAGACTTCTTTTGTATGGAATACAAATTGCTCTTTTTCCTTCAGATAGATTTAAATGGAAGTAGGGAGGAAGTTAAAGTGCTTTCAACAAAGAGAAAATGTTCCGATCACTTTGCTCCAAATGGACGTTTCCTGCCAGTTACCAGTGCAGTCTTAATTGATAATGAAATGCAAAGTCTAAAGTAAACTTACTGTGGTAACACAGGCACACAATTTCGTATGAATCAAAATTCTGCAAACCACCTAATAATATCACACGCGGTGCCAGACTCAACCCTGACATGACACAAGGCAGTTTTGGTGGCCTGAAAACTGTCCTCACCAGGGAAGGAATCAACATTCAATCATTTTGTGGTTTTTCAGTGAAACTCATCTCTTCTGTGCTTTTTTTTTTTTTTCCAGTGTTTATTTAATTCCTCCAAATTCTCCATAGGCTTATTCTATCCATTAGGCAAAAATTATGTGTAAATAATTTTCTTTAAGACTCTGATAAAATCATATAGCACTTCCAAAAAGCCACCTTTCTATAAATCAAGAAAATCTATTTTAAAACACAAGGGAAGGGCTTCCCTGGTGGCGCAGTGGTTGAGAATCTGCCTGCCAATGCAGGGGACACGGGTTCGAGCCCTGGTCTGGGAAGATCCCACATGCCGCGGAGCAACTAGGCCCGTGAGCCACAACTACTGAGCCTGCGCATCTGGGGCTTGTGCTCCGCAACAAGGGAGGCCGCGATAGTGAGAGGCCCGCGCACCGCGATGAAGAGTGGCCCCCACTTGCCGCAACTAGAGAAAGCCCTCGCACAGAAACGAAGACCCAACACAGCCATAAATAAAATAAATAAATAAACCCAAAGTTAAAAAAAAAAAAAAAAACACACAAGGGAAAGTAACTGTCCATTCCTTAATTTTAAAGTACTTTAGGTTTCCAACGTTGGAACATTGTGTTGAATTAATACATTCTAAATTTTTACTTTAGGGAGGAATTAGTTAATTCACTCCTTTTTTGAAAAGACAGAAGGTTGAACAAATTATTTTCCCTCTAGTGGAAATCTGATGTGTATTTAGGCATCCAAGATCCCACACTGCTAGCAATTAGCTGCTAGGTGTGTTCAGTATTAACACACACTTCAAATTTGTACTCTAGTGCCTTGATCAGTATTTAGCCTAGAATTTGTGAGAATAACAATGGCCTTTTTACAGATCTCATAGAAAGCCCAGATGAGTAAAGAAAGATACCAAATAAACAATCCCAGAAATCCAAGTCTCCTTATCTTGTAGGCCACATACACTTTAGCACAACCCCTGTTCCTAGAGTACCTCTTTAAGGGAAAGATAGTGTCATCCAGATAGCTCTTTACTTTAACAAGTTCAGTAACTAAACTGCTTGTATTGAATGTTCTAGAAAGTGAGCAGAGGATGGAAATCTATTTGGCACATATCACTTACAGATGTTTAAATTACTTCAACCCATTTCAACTTTTGCTACGTAGGGCCACAATTCAAAAATAACTGATTATGAAAAAAAAAAGCTCTCTATAAGCATAAGTTTTAAAAGAAAAACTAATACAATGAATATATAAAATGAGGTAATGTATATAAAACTGCTTTTCAAACTGTGTTGTTATAGGGGTCATTTTTCCCCTTTAAATTAGGAGGTCCTTGTGGGTATGTCTTCTAAATTCCCTGTAATTTTGCAACTCCTACTATGGTGCTTATGATAGTATAATAATTCAGCTGGGGAAAGTATTGACATAAAATATTTAGATAATTGAGGCAAAGGATTTTATATATTGAATAATGTAGGTAATTCTTTAATACCCTAATTCACTTTGCATGTGTGAATGGGAATATGAAAATCCATGTTTTTCTAAATGCTGCCCTGACCAGCATCTAGACAAGGAAGAGAAACCAAAAACTACTTCTGCAGGTGGCCACTGAAGCTAGCTGAAGCAGAACAGCATGTGAGACCTAACCACTATTTCTGGTGCCGCAAAAATCTGCAGAAGCTTGGTGAGTGAAGAATCTCCAGGCATATGCTAGTTAATGCCTTTCGAGGTGATTTAGCACAAGTCTTCTCTTATTTTAGAACATAACTTTCTGGTGACTTAAATTTGTTTTTCCCTGAAGTGTCTAGATAGGCATAAAAGAAACCCTGAAATTAGAAAGAAGTATGCTTTCCTTTATACCAAAGAATGAAACCACCCAGCCCTCCCACCAGTAGACCTTTGAGGGGTGGATCTGGTCATGGTGAGTGGGCATCTGAGCTATTGGCAGGTTCAGTGCAATTGTTATGTAAGACTACGATGCAGAGTCCTTGGGCTGCTTGGGATCTAGTTCCAACTCCCTGGCATCAGAAGTCACTGAAACATACAACACACAAAAGACCTACCTAGGCTTCTTTCTCTGGTCCTCCAGAGGATTTGTGATTGCTCACCTTTAGATGAGTTTTTTCATGATGTTAATAATGAAGGATGTGTGTCATGTTTCTTCTTGAGTTGCGCATTTTTGTCTCCTTTTTTTTGCATCCAGGTTAAATAAGGACACCGCCTAAGACTTATTCAAATGCAGACTTCATTTGCCCATTTCACCCAAGTGGCTCCACCCAACAGAGTTCACAGCAGTGCTCTAGAGAGAAAAGCACAAAGTGAAATGAGATATAAACTAAAAAGTTGAATGCTTTGATTTCACACGGGGCCTAGGACAACTTGAAAAACCAAATACAAGGGATGTAAGTTACAACATGATAGGTATAATGAACTCTGCTGTATGTTACATATGAAAGTTGTGAAGGGAGTGGGTCCTGAGAGCTCTCATCACAAGGACATTTTTTTTCTGTTTCTTTAATTTTGTATCTATACAAGATGATGGATGGTCACTAAACTTATTGTGGTAATCATTTCATGATGTATGTGAGTCAAATCATTATGTTGTACACCTTAAATTTATACAGTGCCGTATGTCAATTATATCTCAGTAAAACTGGAAGAAAAAAATTGAAAACCAATACTGATATTTACCACAGAGTCCAATACCATAAAGGACTTCATTCCGAATCTAAAAAGTTAATTCACCATTATTTAACTTTAAGTCATTTAGAGATATTGGTTAAATAAAAGCCAAAGATTAAAAGCTGCCAACGTGGATCATATTTATTAAGTGAAATTATTTTACACTGCTTGAGAAGTGAATATATTCCGGGAAGTGTACAACATTGGACAAACTCTTGGAAAGAAGCACTGTTTCTTGCTGTATCAGGCTTCCTGGGCCCCAAACAGAAGGAGCCATTGAAGCACTAGAGCTGGTGGAATGGATCCTATAAGCTCTATGAAGGCAGGGACCTTGTTTATCGTTCGCCTGGTATCCATGGCACACAGCCGAGGGCAAGCATTCTTGTTGAAGGGATGGGTGCATGGGTGGGTGCACCCATTAGGAGGGGTGGGAGCAGGAAGCACGAGCCACATCAGTGCTTCCTCTGGGGTTGTTCTTTTTGCCCTGGTTTCAACAAAGCAGCAGAAAAGTGGAGCAATAATAGGATTAGAGCTCTAGGGAAGTAGGTAAGCAATTATCTACCTTTCCCCATTCCGGTCAACACTGGAAGCGATGTCTCTTCTTTCCGGTTCCCATTCCTCCTTGTATCAAATCAGCCTGTCCCAAGACCACCGCAGCACCTGAAGCACTTCACCTCTGCCCGGCCACTCCTAGAGCTGGCTGAAGGAAGGAATCCTTAAACAGGGCTGAGCACAGGCCAACAAGCTATCTAGCTGCAACAGCTTATAAAGCCCTCAAAAGCATGAGCTTAATGGATAAACAACTAGGTCCTATTGTATAGCACAGGGTACTATATTCAATATCCTGAGATAAACCATAATGGAAAAGAATATTAAAAAAAGAATGTATGAGAGAGAGAGAGAGAGGGACAGAGAGCAAGCATGAGCTTATCATCCATTTCTTTTGTGTCTCTGCCTACTACTTCTAACAATGCAGATCTTACACTGAGACAAGTGTAATTATGTGACTGAATACCTTTTATCTGTTTGGTCAGGTGGTTTGGCACACTCCAGTTTGTGTCACCAATACTAATACGTTTCAGTACCCTTGCCAGTGTGTAAAAGTCCATTCTTCATTAGGTGATTTACAAGGCACCATATACACCTAAGACTGAAATTTGTTAATAAACTTTCATTGTGAGAATTTCAATTATAACCCTAGACTCTTTCAAGACATGGAAATTCTTCAGAGATTACAAATACCAATACCTGGCCAAATTTTCATCCTATAGAAGCAAAGATATATCATCAGGTCACAGTTATTTAGCATTTTAATGTTTTGGTTCTGGGGCTTAGGAGAATAATAAAAGAGCATGTGTCCCTTCTATGGAACACTCTGGGGCTTTTGCCACATTCTACTGAACTCTGAAAACTTGTTCTGTAATTTCACAAAGTCCCATATAGCCCTCATACTCAGAAGTAGAAGTTTACCATATTGAATCTTTTTTTTTTTTTTTTAATTTCACAGGTCTTAAGAATATGGTTGGATAAGTTTAGACAAATGCATACACTGAGTAACAAACACCTTAAAAAATTAAGATAGGGAACATTGTTAACAACCTAGAAAGCTCCTTCATGTTCCTTTTCAGTTTATCCTCCTCCCCCAGGCAACCACTATTCTGATGACTTCTATCTCCATAGATTAGTTTTGTCTATTCTTAAATTTCACATAAATGGAATCATGCAGTATGTTCCCTTTTGTGGCTGGCTTCTTTGGCTCAACGTAATGGTTTTGAGATTTACGCTGATTGTTGCAAGTAACAGTAGCAGTTCCTTTTTAAATTGCTGAATAATATTCCATTCTATGAGCTTACTACAGTGTGTTTATCCATTATTAATTAACACAGAAGCTGGATGGGCACATGCTGGTGCTTCAATAAAACAAATGTAGCAATTCCTGTTCTTTCAAATCTGCAGTTTATACTTGGCTTTTGCTAATGACTATATCCAGATCCAAAGCTGATTTTTAATCCTTCAGTCCTCAAAGAGAGCATGGGAAAAACTTCTTGAGAGTCTGAAGAATCTGAGCAGAAAGCAGGAGTAAGAGATAGGAGGTATTCAGGGAGATATCTTCAACATGAACCAAATTTGCTCTAGGTCCTGGCTCTTGTCAAGGATTGTGAAAAGACTGAATTAAATGCAGGTCTAACCCTAACCCTCTCTCAGTGTTATCTTCCTCTTATCCTTCCTAGCTCTTTTTTTTTTTTTTTTAAAGGATTTTCTTATTTATTTATTTATTTATTTTATTTATTTTTGGCTGTGTTGGGTCTTCGGTTCGTGCGAGGGCTTTCTCCAGTTGCGGCAAGCGGGGGCCACTCTTCATCGCGGTGCGGGGACCGCCCTTCATCGCGGTGCGCGGGCCTTTCTCTATCGCGGCCCCTCCCGTCGCGGGGCACAGGCTCCAGACGCGCAGGCTCAGCAATTGTGGCTCACGGGCCCAGCTGCTCCGTGGCATGTGGGATCTTCCCAGACCAGGGCTCGAACCCGTGTCCCCTGCATTAGCAGGCAGATTCTCAACCACTGCGCCACCAGGGAAGCCCCTTCCTAGCTCTTTTGACCACTGGTTAAAAATTATTTTTCTCTATAGACAATCTAAAGACTTTCACCTATTCAAAAAAGCCTTGCTTGCTTGGGTAGTCTGTAGTTTCAGTTAGGATGGCAGTGAAGGCAATGGTGTATATAGAAATGTATTTTGAGTTCCTTTCCTTGTGACCAAGCACACATCAAAAAAGCAGGAAGGAAAGTTGGAGGAAATTATGCAATTTATTATGATTTCTCATCATCAAGAACTTGTGTCCACGGGGAAAGAATAATAGTCCCTATAAAGGTTTCTTTTGGTTATTTGTGATTCCTCCCTCAAGAACTTTAAAACAAATTTTGAGAAAGCATAGACAAATCTAGGTTGATCTCATTTGTTAGAAAACAAATGAGATCAATCTAATTTGATCTAATTAGTTAGGTGTCCGCAGGAAACATCATTCCAGATGAGAATGGAGCAACCAACATTAAAAAAAAAAAAAAAAAAGAATAACTGAGCATTATACTGAGATTATAGAAACTCATTATTGCAAATACTGTGGATAAATAATGGTTCCTAATTAGAGATTAATTTTAAGCCAGTGGCTATTTACAGAATCAAATCTTTAACAGTTCTGTAGGTAGAATTTTTTTTAATGTGTCACTCAAGTATTATCCCTTCTCAGTTGAAAAAGGGATTTTTAATATTCAGAATTACTTGAAATTCAAGTCCTCACTTTGTAGGATTTCCCCAACATAGTCCATCATCTTTCTGAAGGTGCTATTTCAGAGTAGTAGCTCCCAGAAAGAGTTCATTTGTAGTTGCCTAGAAAACCTGACAGGTGATATATTGATATATTGAATGGAGGCATGAATGGTCAAAATCATGCAAAAACTATAGTCAAGGTTAAAAGTACTATAAAGAGTATTGGACCAGACATATATTTAACATAGCTCATGTCCAGAGGAGAAATTAATCCAATTTGAAAGTAAGAACCATTAAAATCTTTATGTCTTTTTACATTGGGAAAAAATTGAAGATGCCATAAATCACAACTGTAGTGCTGATACTACTGATATTACTAAAATAAAATAAAGTATCTAATTAGCATGAATGCAAAACTCCTATTCCTGTACATTTTTGAATTTATAATATCACTAAATCAACTTTTTTAAAGAATTAATTTTTTCTACTTATTAAGAGACTAAAAAGGAAGAACAAGCGTTGTCTTGTATAAGATTTTTATTTGAATGCTCTGACAATTATAATCACATTTAATGTTGTTGGGAAGAAAGTATTATTTGATGTCATTTTGTAATTTTCCTGAATATTTATAAGCCATAAAGTATTGCTCTGGTTGTCTGTTTTCCTCCTCTTAAAAAAAGCTCTACATCTTTTAAAATTTTTAATTAATTAATTAATTAATTAATTAATTTATGGCTGCATTGGGTCTTCATTGCTGCACGGGGGCTTCTCATTGTGGTGGCTTCTCTTGTTGCAGAGCACAGGCTCTAGGCACGAGGGCTTCAGTAGTTGTGGCCCACGGGCTCAGTAGTTGTGCTTCGTGGGCTCTAGAGTGCAGGCTCAGTAGTTGTGGTGCACAAGTTTAGTTGCTCTGTGGCATTCTACATCTTTTTTAATCAAAACTTTAGGGAGTTTATTTTAGTATAAACACATAGGTACTGAGGGCTTTTTTTTTTTTTTCATCCTCAATTCTCAAAATATACTGAATTAAAACCAGATACTCATGTTGGGATACGGCCAAGGATTCCTTCATCTTAGCCATTGCTCTTGGCCAGATCTAGGGCTCTGACCCGCATCTACCCAGGGAAACCACAGTCCATGACTGTCCAGTTGTCTTGGAATGAAATGTGCTGTCTGGAATTTCCAGGAAGAAAACACATTTAATCATTGGATAATGTGCTCACAGGTAGGCAAGCGAGGCTGTGCTCCCTTATCACTGATGAGCTCCCCAGTCCCCCCCAAGGTCAGCTGTCCCACCTCATTCTTCCCCACATCGTGTGAGTCACTGCTGTGCTTACAAAGATAAGTCCAAGACTACAACCACTTTATCTTCCATAGAAACACAAAATGGACACGCTTTTCCATTATGCTTGATTCTGTAACGAAAGGTCTAGGAAGTGAGTGTAACATGAACTCATTCCTTCCGCCTCAGCAGACAGATGGATAGAGACATTCCAGTTTGTTTCCAGTCTTTTGTCTTCGGAGCATTTTTGGCATTTCCTTCAGGAAACTGGAGGTTGTGACCTAAGGTTTCCTTAGTGAACATGCTTCTGTTTCCCACAGTTAACTTTACCCAGAAATGACATCTACTCTATTAGGTGAGGTTTATCTTCGTGTCCCAACTGTGTCCTGTGCATATTCAATGACACTTGAAAGCACAAATTCTGAAAGTTAACAATAGCACTGAAGAGGCAAACACACCAAAATACTTCGATGTAATCCCCAGTGAAGATGATAATATCAAAACAAGAATTAAAAATTCTGTGAGGCTTGCCATTTTATAGTTGGAGAAATTGACTAGGGATGTTAAAGCTTTCAGATACTATGAATCAAAAATTTTCAGATAAAAGATGTATGCTATTCAGCCAACATTCTACAACTTGTTACTTTGTTGCTAATGTGTAGTTTTATATTGTTCAGCGGGTAGACTGGGAGAAGCCAAAACAATGTCCTGAAAGAATTAAGTAATTTAATATAATCTCCCACAGCCATATCCCCACTTCCCCAGTATGTTGATGGCAAGCCAAGAATGTAAGCTTCTAGAGATGGGTGTGAACTGACCAGTGAGTGTCATAATTTAACTTTGATTTACAACCACATTGTTGTACATTATTTCATTTAAAACTCATGTTTTAAGACAGAATTATTGTACTTAATTTAGTTTGGCTTGAATGTCATTTAAAACTCAAACAATTACATTTACTTGCCAATGTGGTATTTAGAAGCTGGTGGTTTTCATCTCATTCTTTACTACTCTTCAATGTTAACTTATTGAAGTTTCTCTTCCTGAAAAAAAAAGAGTGGTTTCTAAACAAACCACATTCTTTTTTCACACCCTAGTTTATCAGGGTAAAATCCTCTAAAGAATAACAGAAATTTGCCTTTAACTGATTCTAAAGAGGCACATAGTCAAATAGAATGTCTTAATAATTATTTTTTTAAAAATGCTCTTCACAACGGAATCTTTAAAAAAAATCAGTTTATTAATGTTTAAAAGTTGATAAAGCTATGTGCAAAATGATCCACATTGTCAGAAACCTATTAAATACTATTTTTTAAAAAAAAGACATTTCTCAGTTTAATTGCACTGGAAACCACACTAAACAGACACCAATATATTTTTATTCTTTGTGACATTTATACACATCTTCAATTAACTATTTAATGTACTGAAAAACTTCTTATGTTCCCTATCAGTTAAAGTAATGCTTTAAGGGCACAAGAGGATGGTATTTTCTGAAGAAATACACATTCAATGGTGTTAACACAGGTTAGGAAAATCCAATAAAATGTTGAAACAAATACATTCAAAAATTATTAAAAAAGTACTTTTAACACAACAAAATACAGCCATCCTGTTGGTTGAAATGATTCACACAACACTCCGAAAGAAACATCAACAAAAGTGCCAAAGACAGATGCTGTATTTGTTAGACAAATTCATTAAGAAATCTTTCTTGGTTTACAAAGTCACCCTCCAGTCAGTTTTCACCTTGTTTTGCTTGTTTGTTTCTCCTATGACACTAAGGATCCTGGCTGATGTCATTTATATAAATTGGGACTTCCTCATGCAGATTTCAGCCATGATGGATATGATACTGTAATACATTTCATTGCAAAGTTTTTTTTTTTTTTAAAGTGACTGCAACTAAATTCAAAAACACTCATCCAGCTTACGTGGAAACTTTGGCTTCAGCAAGTGAAATTGCTTTACATCTCCAAACCATCTCCACCACAGTCTACCTGCTGGACATAGCCTACCTGCTACACATCATCAAGAAATGGACCGTGCCACACTCTCAACTCTGAATGCCAGGTAGTTAAAATATAAAGTAAAGGAATTCTGAGGAGGGGTGTGAAGGAGAAGGGAGGGTAGGATATGCAGAGCATACCTAGCAAAGCAGAAGTGCACACACTCACTTGGGCTGGAAACTAAAGTGAAAGAAAACATCTCCTCAAAGCTCCCGACAGAGACGCTTTCACACGGGGACATTAGTCTTTGAGGAGGGGCCAGATGAACCCTTCAGGAGCTTGACAATGCTAGACCTTTGGCTCAGTGCAAAATCAAAGCTCCAGCGAGGGGAGGAAATAGATTCCAGGCGAGGACCTGATCTCCACCCTTCCCAGTGCATTGTTCACAGGAACTAAGTCTACCCACCAACACCAGGCACCTCCAGGCTGTTCTTACGCTTCCCCTCCCTCCCTCTGGCTTGCGACAGCTCCTGCCTGGCAGCAGTGGAGGCACAGAGTTTTTTTTTCCAAACAAATACTGGGGTGGTGGGCAACCATGCAAGCTCCCCATGGGTCAGCAGTTTTCACTTTTAGGAAGAAGAGTTGACGTTTCCAGAAGACATAATGGTCTCTGGGTTATCCCCATCATCCTTCTGAGGGTGGGAGGAGTTGTCTGACTTACTGCGGCTGAATTCCATGCCGGCGATGATGGGTCGTGTGAATTTGCCGGCGGAGTCTCCGCTGGGGCACTTGCAGCAGGACATGATCCGGACGAAGGCCCGACGCATCTCCTTGTTGGACAAAGTGTAAATGATGGGGTTGGTGCCAGAGTTGAGCACAGCCAACACCAGGAAGTACTCCGTTCTGAAGAGGATGTCGCAGGTCTTCACCTTGCAGCCCACGTCCAGCAGGAGCAGGATGAAGAGGGGCGCCCAGCAGGCGATGAAGACGCCCAGGACGATAATCACGGTCTTAAGCAGCGCCAGCGACTTCTCAGAGCTGCGGCTGGCCTTCGAAATGTTCTTGCGGAAAGTCAGACGGCGGCTCCGAGTCCTGACCAAGGAGTAGATCCTGCAGTACAGGATGACGATGGAGAGTAGGAGCAGAGTGAAGACCGTGGTGCAGAAGAGGATATAGTGCTTGTGGTAGAGCGGCAGCACTGTGGAGCAGCTGGGCAGCGCGCTGATGCAGTTCCAGCCCATGATGGGCAGGCCCCCCAGGATGAGGGAGATAACCCAGCAGGCACTGATGAGCAGGAAGGAGCGGAACCTGTTGCTCCCATTGTGGAGTTTCATCTTCAGCATGGTGATATAGCGCTCAATGGCGATGGCCAGGAGGCTGAACACGGAGGCAGACAGGGCCACAAACATACTCCCTTCCCGCAGAAACCACTGGGCAGGGGTTAGCTTGTAGGTGGTGGCCCCAGACAGAAGCAGGTTGGCCGTATAGGCCACTCCTGCCAACAGGTCTGAGAGGGCGAGGTTGCCAATAAAATAGTACATGGGTCGGTGGAACTTCTTGGTTTTCCAAATGGTCAGCAAAACAAAGATGTTCTCTAGGATGATAAAGCAGCAGATGAGAATGAACACCACTGAGATCAGTTTAATGCCGTTTTCCTTGTCCGCGCCGATATTCAGCTTTCCCGTGTAGTTATAATGCCGGACGATGATGTCGTAGTTGACATAGTCGGAGACAGAGCTGCGGAGGGCCTTGACCAGCGGGATGTTGGTGGACCCCATGATGCGCACTGTCCCCAGGAGCCCGGGGCGGTACTTCTCCAGATGAACGCTAGAGGGCGAGGCGGAGAGAGCCTTCACTGGCAGCGGGGGTGGTTGAGCGAGAGAGATCCAGGCTTTTTGTGTAGCTTTTCCGTGGCTGGAGAGGGCCTCAGAAACCGCAGCCTTAAACAAATCACAAAGAGGAGAGAGTCAGGGGAAAAACCACAGCACACTGGCGTAATTCATTCTAGCGAAGGTATTGCTCCAGTTTTCTTGGTGCTGATTTGTTTTAAAGAAACTTGGGGAGAGTGCAGGAACAAGGATTAAAAAACAAACAAACAAAAAAATCAAACTCTCATTTCTTGCAAAGAAAAAAAAAAAAAAAAAAAAGGAAGAAGGGGAAGAAAGGGAGAAAAAAACAAAAATGTACCCAAACTCAAAACTCCGACTCGACAAGACGAAAATCGCTCCCTAGGGTTACATCCAGTCAAATGGAAATGGGAAAACTGGAGAAGTGAACCCCATTTATTCCCACTCTTGCCTCCTCAACCCCCCCCCTCACCCCCGCCCAACGCTGCTCCCACCCCACAAGGTTTCCAGCCGCAGCCGAAAGAGTCTCTGAAGCGTTCACCCGCTCAGCGGCGGGCTCACCACCAGCTCCTGGTCGCTCCTTCGAAGAGCCTCAACCGCCAATGTGAGGGCGGAGACGCACACCTCTGCCCTCCACCACCACCCAGCTAAAACCACCTCCTAATTGCCATGCAAGAAATTAGGTTTGCACGAAAACCATTTGACAGCGTAAGTCACTTTTTGGGCTCTATTAATAACTCTCTAGGAGCAGGTGTGCTTGGGGTCCAAAGGCGCAGCATGGTGTGGGCAGCCAAGCCCGCCCTGGCCTTGCGGTAAACAGGAAAGCTTAGCGCCTCCGTGAAGCAACAGCCTTTTCTTTCTTCTTCTTCTTTTTTTTTTTTCTTGCAAGCCAGTGCAAGAAAATATAAAGGTACTCAGTGAAAATCATTCATAAGCTATTGCAATAAATCCCAGAAGTTTCGTACATTCGTTGATTGCAAAAGGAGTATTTTTAGTTACTGTGGATATAGCCAAAACGCGCACACAAAAAGAGACGTTAAACTACAAATTATAAAAATACATGCCACTGCATTCCAAATTCCAAATGCCAAATTACTCTCCAGAAACTCACACAAGCAGAAGTCTGCCGGTGCGTTGCTAAGCTAGCGCGGGCAGTTTTATTCACTGCTCTTCCCCAATACGTTGCCTCCTCTCATAGAACTAGAAAGTGTGGGGGGAATGAAACGTGGCACTGGTGATCAGAAGTCTACCCGAGAGTTGTTTAAATGTTTCAAGGTAACGTAGCAAATGCGATAAAAGTGGAGTCATCGAGGCGACAGCAATTCCAGCAATTCCCAGGACAGCAGAGGCAGCTCGCGCCCAGTAGCTCCGCGTTTCCCTCATCTAATTCCACACCCTGCTCTCTCGCAGTGCAAGTTTAAGCCCTTACCCCACCTCCCCCAGTCTTTGTCTATAGGATTTCCCAGAATAAGCGCCTCTCCTCCGACCCACCACAGCTTCCGCTATCCCCCAGCCCCAGACGGTTCTACAATGGGAACTTAACCCTTTTCCAAACTTTTTAAGTCACAAGTGCGCCAAGAACAATCCGATCCGGTTGGTCTCCTTAGTAGCCCAGAGATGCTTGTTTTCAGCACCCAGAGACAGATGTTTTAAAAGTGTTCGTTTTGCTTCATTCCGGTTTAAAATGTTTGTTTCTGCCTCTGAAGACCTCCCGCCTCGATGCTCCTCCACGCGCACACCCTACCTGGCTCAGGCTGGACGAAGCTGCGTTCGGGGAGCTCCGGGTCTGCACGGCGCGCTCGGCATCTTGCTGCTGCCCCCGACTGAGCGCGCCGCGTTCTCAACTTACTCGAGTCGGGGTCCCCTCCCTCCGCAGCCGCGCACTCCAATGGCCAGCGCGCTCGCCGCGGCCCGGCCGACCGGTCAGCTGAAGTCGCCGAGCGCCCCGCTGAGGCTGAGTGGCTTCTTTAGGAAGAGACAGGGAGGAGTGAGTGCCTCAAACCCCCCACGCCCTCCGCCCGCGGCTGGGGACCTCAGGATCAGTGCTGCTGAGACTCACCGTCCGGGAACGATCTGCGGCAGAAACACACACACAAAAAGAACCCCTCCTTCCCCACAGGCAACCAAAAAAAGGGGAAAAAAAAAAAAAAAAACCCAGAAAAGGGGTGGAGCCTGGTGCCCCCAGGACTCTTAATGTATAAATCTCGGCCCTCGCCCTGCAATCCGCCGCTCCCGGGCGGTGGAGACAGTTCTCCCGCGCCTTAGAAAAGGGGGGGAGGCGAAGAGCTGTTGGAAGCTTTTCTCCAGAAAAGTCTTAAGGGACAGAGGACGGCCTGGCGTCTGTAGTGCATCTCTCTGGTCCCCCAGCCCCGCAGCCCTTGTCGGATTGGAGTCCGGTGATTGTGGCCGGGCTCCGCCCTCCTCTCCGGCCCCGGCCGCGTCTGCGGAGGCAGGGGAAACAGGCGCCGCGACCCCGCGAGTCCCGGCCGCGTTCTGGGGGAGGAGAGGCTGGGAAGGGGCTGCCAGAGGTATGGAGGAGGCGAGCAGCCTGGGAGGGAGAATGGCCCGGGAGGTTCCTCCACTTCTGCCCGCCTCCATCTCTCACCCCCATCCCGCTGCTGCCTCGAAACTTGCGGTCTGAGGGGCAGAAAGTGGCTTTCTCGGGGCGCGCAGTGAAATGGGCCAGCTCCGGGCGAGGTGTTGGGCGGGGGTTCCCCTCACTCAACTGGGCGCAAAATCAGGCCTTGTGCCCTAGATTCTTGCCAGTGGTGAGGTCTTTGAGGAGGTGGGCAGCTGCCGGGGCCCGAGAGACTTAAACAGCTTGGGCAGCTCAGGAATTTCCAAAGGGGAAGAGCTGCCGGCCCGATCAGCCTAGGGCCTGCAGCTGCCCAGCTCGGGGCCAGCGCGCTTCTCTCCCTCTCTACTTGAGAGGTCCCCAAGCCTCAGTGCTCACAACTCGCCCACTCTTTCCTTTCCCTTGGATGCTACTTCAGAACGTGAGACTGTGAGGCGGCCTTGGTCAGCTCCGCCTAAATGATAAAATGAGGGCACTTGTGACGGCCCTCCTGCTGCAAAGTTGGTTTCCACCCAGTTCCTGGTCGCACTGGCTTCCCATCCTGGCAGATGTGAACGCAAAACTTCTCCGTTGTGCAGTTTCAATTAACACAGTACAGACACACCCTGTACCTGAATGACTCAGAAGGAGGCTGAATGAGTAAACAACAGACTCCTGGCTTCTGGGATCTTACGACTTTGCAAAGGAAAAAAATCAAATGACAGTTAATGCACAGTTGCCCGAAAGCTCTCATCAGCAGCCTTGCACCCAGCACACACCCACAAATTTAACAACAGTAAGTGCGAACGACATAGAAACTAAGATAACTGTCCTCTATACTCTAGAATAGACTTTGATTGGGTCTGAGAATGTATTTCACTTAAAAGGGAAGATATGTTGTGTCTACTCAGCACAACAAAATGTGTGGACTTGGCAAACTTCACCTCATCCACTAATTTATGAGTTCTTTAAAGGGAAAGGAATTAAAGTAAATTGCACACCCAGACTATATCAGGCATGTGGTAGATTATCTAATTTAACACTACTACTCTATGAAGCAAACATTGTTGGTCATTTTGTTGATGAAGGAAACGTCAGGCAGTTTAAGCCACTAGATGTCCCAGCTAATGGGTGGTTGAGCTAGGTTCCAAAACTCAAATACTGCAGATGCCACGTCAAATGCCTTCAGTAAACAGTTAAGGTGTTCTGTATGTATACACCGGTTTGACAAATGAAGTCCTTTAAAACCACTTCTATCCTGACTATGCAAGTGTTACACATATTAACACATTTAATCCTTACCATGACCCTGCAGGTTAGGTACTGTTAATATCCTAATTCTACAAACAAGGCAACTGAGTCCCAAACATATTAAGCAACTTGGTTAGCGTGGGCTTTGACCGTAGACAAGCTGCAGATTCTTTTTTTTTTTTTTTTTTAATTTTTTTATTTATTTACTTATTTATGTATGGCTGTGTTGGGTCTTCGTTTCTGTGCGAGGGCTTTCTCTAATTGCGGCAAGTGGGGACCACTCTTCATCGCGGTGCGCGGGCCTCTCATTATCGCGGCCTCTCTTGTTGCGGAGCACAGGCTCCAGACGCGCAGGCTCAGTAGCTGTGGCTCACGGGCCCAGTTGCTACACGGCATGTGGGATCTTCCCAGACCAGGGCTCGAACCTGTGTTCCCTGCATTAGCAGGCAGATTCTCAACCACTGCGCCACCAGGGAAGCCCAAGCTGCAGATTCTTAACTGCTGCTCTAAACCACCGCGATAAACCTCAACGATGTCAAAGAATTGTGTGAGGGAAGTCAGTCCTTTTCTGGTGAATAATGTTGGTGAGGACAACATTCAATATTGATTCAACATTTAGAAGAGCTCAAACACTTTGCAGATGATTACTTAGCAATATTCATCCTTAGTGCACAGCTATGAGATATAAAATATAGATGACCACTCAGGCAAAATTAGAAAGTAAGCAAAGTGATTTGCCACAATGACTTCCCTGCCAGTTTCGAGTCTCTGGTTCCTACACATGTCTCTTCCCATTACTCTCATGAGAACCCCCCAAGAACTGCATCCTCAAAAAGCTGTTAGCCCAGCTTCCTTTCTGCTGCAAGTCCAGTGTTCCTCCCTTACTTCCTGGCATGCTGAGGTTACCATCTGATGCCCATCACATTGAGGTTGATCCATTCCAAATTTCTGATTTCAAAGCAGCTTTGCTGTTCTTTATGCATGATTTAGTGTCTCTCTTTAAGGGCTGCCGGATAAAATACCATGCAATATTTGGGACATATACTGAAAAAATTGTCGTTTTAATCTGCAATTCAGATTTAACTGAGTGAGCTGTATTTTTGTTCACTAAATCTGGCAACCCTACTCTCTTTCCTAAAGGCTCCATTCACTTTCGAACTCCCTCTCCTCTCCCTAGTACCCTGTAAAGATCCAACTCTCTCCTTACTCATTTGTTCATAGGAGAATAACTAGCCTTTGACTTCATGGAGAAAAGAGTATCACCACTTATAAATTCCAGCTTCATAATAACTTCACCCACCCTAACCTCCTTCCCACAGCTCTGCTCCTTCTCTTGCCTGTATCACCATGCTGCTTCCCCCAAATTTTCTAAGACAATTATTCTTTCTCTCTTTTGTATTTTCAGTTCTTTCCCTCTGATGACTCTTCACTTGAAACTTACCTTAATATTTATGTGTTTCCTCTACCAAAAACTCACTGTCTTCCCCTCATACTAGGTCCCAGGATCTCTCTCTTCTCTTGTTTGCCAACATTCAAAACTATGTAATGGAACATGATTGAGCTTTGGAACCAGACAGACTTGGGTTCAGCCTTAATTCTGCCAGTTCCTAGCTGTGTGACTTTGGGCAAGTTCCTTTAACTTCCTGGGGCCTCAGCTTCTTCATCTCTAAAATGGTATACTGATATTTCTTTCAGTCACTGGGAGGATTAAAGAGCTTCATGTGTGTAAAGAGTATTACAGTAAGGGACTTCCCTGGTGGCACAGTGGATAAGACTCCACACTCCGAATGCAGGGGGCATGGGTTCGATCCCTGGTTAGGTAACTAGATCCCACATACATGCTGCAACTAAGGAACCCGTGAGCTGCAACTAAGGAGCCCACCTGTTGCAACAAAGGGGCCCACCTGTGGCAACTAAAACCCCATGAAACAAAATAAATAAATAAATAAATATATATACATTTTTTTAAAGTATTATGGTAAATGCTTCACTCTCCCACCACCTCTATCTTTAACTCTATTATATTCATTGCTTTTTTTTTTATAGCAACTACCATGGCATTTATTAGTTGTCAGAAAGCTTCACAGTCGGTTTCATGATCAGAAAATAAAGCAAGATTTCAGTTTGTTTTCTTTACAAAATTGTTCAGTTTCTGAAATATAAAGGATCATTTGCTTTCTAAAAATGTCAGCTTTGCCACATGGTGTTCCAGAGATCTGACCTCAAAAGCTTCTCAAGTTTTACCATCCACAGAATCTTTATTTGTAACTGAGACCCATCTGTTGTTTTCCATTTGAAGCTTCTTCAGCAGTTTATAGCAAAGTGAGAGAAGTTGGACCAAAGTAGCCATTATGCATCTTGTCTTTGTAATACTCTTATCAACCTTTAGAAACACTTGATTCTGCAAAGGTGTCTTAGTTACTGCCTGGAGCTGGTGGCATAGAGGAACAAGCTTGTTTATTTCCAGGAGAAGCATAAGCTTATCATCATCTTTCAGGTGTTTTGAGAAAGCTTGCACACTTGAAGCAAGCTTCAAACCATCTTCAACAAAAACCTCTAGTTGATGAATTAAATCCTGGGAAGTTTTTATTGGTCCCTCTCCCCTAGTAAATAAATACAGAGAATAGGCCATACTGGACATGTTCCGTCCGTATCGAACAATCTCATCCTCCTGATCCTCCCACTTCTCAATCTCACAGTTGGCATCAGAGGTGAGCAAACCCAGCTTGAGTCCACGCTTTGCTATCTTGGCTTGCTCCTCAGAGTCAGGCTTGTCTGGCTTTAATGATTTCAGGTTTGCGTTATTCTTCATTGGCTTTGGAAGTGAAAGGTAGCCATACTTCTCTCCTCGTCTTCCTTCAATACATCATTGATTTCTCTCAGCAGTGTTAACATGTCACTAATTTGGGATTCCCAGGCTTCACAGAATACATCTAGATTTTCTTTAGCAATTTTACTAGATGGATGCAAAGTCAAAGTTTCAGCAGCAGAAATTATCTGCTGGCCAGTCACCTGAAATGTCTCCTCTGCATGTATACAGGTTATTTCAAGAGGTTCTGTCCCAGACACATGTCTCAACAATCGACAGGTCTCAACAAGCCGCTCTTTCTGTTCAGAGAGTTTGCAGGCATATTCAGCCAAACCTTCTAAATTTCCTTCTACTCCAGTAAGTTTTAATGCTTTGAGAACCACATGATCAGCGTGGTATTTTACCAGATCTGCTGCCAGCTGAGCTGCTGTACTATGAAGTTCTTTCTTAAGTTCATTGAGGCTGTGGCTGATTTTCAATACAGCGAGTTCCAGTTCTTCATCGATGCTCTTTGTTTTCTTGCTTTGAGCTTCAATCCACACAGAAATTAACTGCTGCAGTTCCATCCTGGCCTGAGCTGACAGTCCCAAGATGCGTTCCCTGTGCTCGTGGCTGGTATAGGCACAATCAGTAAAGTCCTCTGTGCGCTCCAAGAGGGCGTCCAGCATCGCAGAGAGAGTCTCTTTTGACTGAAAATAAAGATTCTCCCGAAGAGTTTCAATATTCATCTTGAATTCCTTAATTCCAGTAAAAATACTGATAGATGAAATGTCAGTCTCTCCATTTGGTTTGCATTCCGTCACAATTTCAATTACCTTATCCAACGCCACTTTCATTCTGTCAAATACTCCTTCTTTGTTTTTATGGGCTGATTTACAGTTGGGATGCCTGAGACACGTCTTTGAAGCTGTGAGAAGCATCATTGTACACTTTTCAAGAACTTTCCTAGCTGCTGCCATTTTTGCCTTTTTCTTTTCATCTTTCAAATCATTTTGTCTATCTCCAGTAAGATGTGCAAACTCCACCATTTCATTTCCAAACTGACTGACTATTTGGACAAACTCTTGAAAGCTGTTCACTTTCTCCAGTCTTTCCATAGTTGCAAGAACCTTATTTCTTGACCTTATTATCTGCTTCATGACTGCTCGGTCTGCCAGCAATAACACTTTTGTCACTGAAGAAAGAAGTAATCTTGCAACCTTTATAACTCCTGTTTTATCTGTAAAAATTGTGATCTGGCCATCAGATTCTGGACGATTCAAGCTGCTCATATCTGTAAGTGCAGCAATTGTTTTTCCTGCTGTTTAGCTTCAGTACAGGCAATATTTATTTCTTCTTTCAAGTCCCAGTTTTCATTGGCTATAGCTTCCCCTACTTTAACAAATCTTCCAACTGCCAAGTTGACGGCTTGTCCTACACGCTGAATTGCTTGCAGAGTTTTATCAGACTTTTTGGTATTATCTTTATGATTAATAAGTGTGGTGATCTGAGAAACCAGTGGGAGCAGCGTCTGCTCCACCGAGCGAGTTTTGATCTCGAGTCCGGAGTCGAAGGCGAGGCCAAACGGGCCGGAGCCGTGCACTGCCCCGGCGGCGGCACCGCCGGCCGGGCCCGGAGAGGCGGCCGTGGCCCTCAGCCCGTCGCGGAGCCCGGACGTCGCACCGCTGCGGACCCGCCGCCAGCCCGGCTGCCTGCGCTCCGCCTTCATTGCTTTTATTATCTCACTTTCCATCTTACCATTCACGTTCCTTTTTGATTGTAAAATAAAATTATTTTTAATAAAATTAATACATGCATATGGTTTAAAAAAATCAAACAGTAGAAAACTCGCAGGGAAGAGCATCAGTCCTCCGAAGCTCCCTGACCCTCTAGTCCTCCCAACCACTTTGAAATCTTACTGGTGTTCCTTTTCTTTTTTCTTTCTTTATTTATTTATGGCTGCACTGGGTCTTCGTTGCTGCGTGCGGGCTTTCTCTAGTTGCAGCAAGCAGGGGCTACACTTCGTTGCGGTGTGCAGGCTTCTCATTGTGGTGGCTTACTCGTGTTGTGGAGCACAGACTCTAGGAACACAGGCTTCAGTAGTTGCAGCACGCAGGCTCAGTAGTTGTGGCGCACGGGCTTAGTTGCTCCAAGGCATGTGGGATCTTCCCGGGCCAGGGCTCGAACCCGTGTGCCCTGCATTGGCAGGCAGATTCTTAACCACTTCGCCACCAGGGAAGCCCTTGTTGATGTTTCTTCTAGTGGCTATTTGAACTCTCTAAATCCACTATTTTATACCTCCATTTCCTGATTATCAATTTTAGACAATATCTATAGGTTTTCTGCTATGTTGAAGGAGTATTAATTCACTTACCCTTAAGAAACATGCTTGTGCTATAAACTTTCTAAATTCTTGAGTGTCTGAAATTTTAAAAATTCTGTTTTTACACTTGACTAATATTTTGGCTGAATATAGAATTAGAGGTTGTAAGTAATTTTCCCTGAGAATTTTGAAGGCATTAATCCCTTGTCTTTTAATTTCTAGTACTAATGATAAAAAGCCTAAAGCTATTCTGATCAAAACCTCACATGACTACATTTTGTCATCTTTGGATGTTTTTAGAATCTTCTCTTTCTCCACAGTGTTCCAGAATTATACAATAATATACCTTGATTTTCCAAGCTTTTTCCTAGGAAGTTATCTGAAATCATTTTATTGATAACTTTATTTTCTCTTTCTAGAACTTCCACTCTTCAGACGATGACCCATCTGGACTGATCTTTTAATTTCCTCATATTTATTTTCTATTTTTTACATCTTTATTTTTTTTCTAATTTCTGGGAGTTTTCTCAGCTTTATCTTTTAACTCTTCAGCTAATATTTCCCTTGCTCTTATCATAGTTTTAATTCTAAATGCTCTCTTTTTCTTTTATGACTATTTCATTTTTACAGAACTCTGTGCTGTTGCTGACATTTTCTCCTATTTTCTTTATTTCTCATTTTCCTGTTTGTTTTGGTCCCAGTCCTTTGTGTCAGAGGCTTTCCCACTTTCTATTCATATTTCAGACGACACTGAAAGCTAATTAAAACTCTGTGGGGAGCTTGTCAGTGGAAGGGTGCTGGGTGATCAGGCTGTGTTCTTTTGTTGGAGGACCCAAAATGTCAATATCTGGAGATCTCTATTCCTAGACTGGTCAATTTCACTAGACGGGAATTCCAAAATCTCTTGTCCACCTTCTAGTATTTTCCCAAGTGAATCAAGGAAGAGCAGGGAAGAGAAGTAGGGAGAATCTTACCACTCAGTATTTAGATTTGACTGAATCAGAATAATGGGGATCCCCACACACATACTCTTAGCTCAACCAGGTGTCCCAAAGACCCCTCTGATTTTAGCCTCCAGGAAACCTCCAGTCTTCTGCTGAAATGGGGGTATTGGTACTTGTCCTGTTGTACAAGTTGGAAATGGTGGGCTGGAGATTTGGCTGCTAATTTTACTTTGATTAAAAAAAATTTTATTTAAAAATCAAAAAGGAAAATGAATGAGAAGTAAGATGTTGAAAGCAATGAGTCTAGTAGGGTTGGAGAGAGGCAGGTAGGAGGTGGTGTATAGAGCATCTTCTCTCTAGTAAATGTTTCACACTCAGTCCTCTTATTTTCAGATCAGCATTTACACCACTTTTCAGAAATACCTGGAGCTTCCATTTCCTGACCCTAGCTGAGGATCTGTAGTGGGAATTTAACTTGCTTCTAGGATTCCCCTGCCTCTAGCTCAAGTTTCAACTTTCTCTAGTCTGACAAGCCATTTACACACATTAATTTGTTTTCCAAAATTTTACTGCTTTTGTCAGAGGTAGTTTACCTTGAAGCTAATGTAGCTCAAACTTTAGGGTCCTGCTTCCAAGGTCCTGGAAAGAGTCCTAGCAATATGTCCCCATGGTTATATAAATAATAAAAATAAGACATTTTAACCATAACTGGCTAAGTTTATTGTCTCTTTCTATTAGAAAGTCTTCTCTATTTCATTTTCTTCTGTGTAGGGGTGGTTTTGGAGTTGCTGTAGGCATTTTTGGGATCTGGCTGAAGGGAAGTTGAGCTGCATTTAGATTGAGTAAGGGAAGGAGGGGACTATATTTAGATTGAGTTTAGAAGGATATGTGAGTGAGATTCACAGTTACTTCCATGTTATTACTAGTCCTGCTAGTGTAGAACTGATTTTCAGGACTTGTACTGCCCTCCATGGCTACTCATGCTATCACGATATAAAATGCAAGGCCAGTGTCACATGACTCTGAGCCAGAAGCTCGTCTGGGGAAATTCTTCCAAAGATGTCGTGTGTAAATTGTAATTGGAGCATTTGATTCTCACTAATACCTAGTTAAAACAGAAGTTCTCTTCTTTCCAGAATATATTTGATAACTTAGCATATATAATTATTAAACACATCATATACTTTTTTCCATTTTTGATGGAGTTCACACAAAAAAGATTGATCAGAATTTGTGTATATGTCCAATATTTGTAGGGTATAACTACTGCAATTTGGAAATAAGTTTAGGATTATTTCAATAAAATATGAGAGAAATTACAGGCTCCTCATTTGGGCATATATAACCGTTCAGCGTACAGACTTCCACTTAATCCACCTGTTTCTACTGTAGTGTTCCACAGTCAAAGTTGTTCTGTTCTACGTATACACGCTACTATATATAAGATAGATGACCAACAAGGGCCTACTGTATAGCACAGGGAACTCTACTTAATATTCTGTAATAACCTACATGAGAAGAGAATCTGAAAAAGAATGAATATGTATATGTATAACTGAATCACTTTGCTGCACACCTGAAACTAACACAACATTGAAAATCAACTATACTCCAATAAAATATTTTTTAAAAATTCATTCTGTTCTACCCCACAGCTTCTGCCCCAAGGGGAAAGAGACATTCACTCTGGCTATGCAGGGTTAGGGAAGGTCACAGTATGAGGGGATGAAGATGAGTCTAACTGCTTCACTTTTATTTTTTTTAAAGTTTTTTTCAGCTTTTAATTTAAAAAAATTTTTATGTGGTTGTTACACACACACACACACACACACATATATGTAAAGCTGATTTACAAGAGTTTAACTTCTTCTAAAGCAGACTTTCTGTTTTCATCTTAACTTTCAACACTGCTTTCAGAGATACTTAAATTCCCAATTCTGGGCTTTTCTGGGGTTCTATAGCATAACTCAGCTGGTTTTTGGTCTATGGCAGGCTTAGTTTTCAGCTTTCTTAATTGTACTAAGTAAATTAGCATCCATCCTCTGCTTTCCAGTTTCTAGAATTTTTTTGCTGTCATCACTTGTCTTTTCCTTCTCTTCGTTTGTTTATGCAAATAAAAAGAAAAAAAAAAGCCCTTTACTATTATGTCCGTGTAGTGTAGGAGTAGAAGGAAGTGAAAGTGTTCAATTTACCACCTCTAAAGAGAGGTCATTTCCATTTTCTCTTAAACCCTGGCAGTCTGGCTTCTGCTGCAGCCGTTCTCCTGAGCTTGCCCTTTCTAAGGACACAAATGACTCTTTAATCGACAGAGACAAAGGCCTCTAGTGAATCCTCACTTAGGGGAACTTACTGTAACATTTAGCACCATTGACTTTCCCCTTGTTGAAACTCTCCACTGGGCTCTTCTGTAGCGCTGCTCTCTCTCTTTATCTTCTGACTCAGATTGCTCTTTCCCAGAACTCTTAACTGCCTTCTCCTTTTCTATATTATCTTAAATATCCTTACTCCAATAATAGGAAATAATTATATAACCTGTATTATGTTCCAGTCACTGTACTAAATAAGCATTTTGTAATAAGTTTGTCCCCTCAACAACTCTACAAGCGAGATACTATTAAACAACCCATTTTACAGATGAAGAAACTGAGGCACAGAAAGCTTAAGTAATTTGTCCCAATTCCCAGCTTTTTCCCACTGTGAATATTGCCTCTTCAAATGCTGTATCCTTGGTCTACCCTCTGATTCATTTACCCTTTCTTGGCTTTTCTCATCTACTTCTAGGACTTTGTCTATCACATGTAGACAACTCTGAACTGTACATCTCTAGGCCCCCTTTCTCCTAAGCTACAGACTCAATTCCCAAATATTTATTGGAAGCCTCCTTTTGCGTGTCTCACACCCACCTAAAGATAAAAATATCCAAGGCCTAGCCATGTCATTTTCACCATTCACTTTTCAGAACAACTCAACCTACTCTGTGTCATACATATCAGTTAATGGCATCCATTCACCTCATCAGACGAGCTAGAACATTGAGTCCATTCTGACTGCTCCTTCTGTCTCACCCTCTATGTGAAATTTGCTGCCAAGACTGTTGTCCTCTGAAGGGGCTTCTGAATTCATTTCCTCATCATCCTTCCAGTGTCATTGTTAGGTCCTTACCCCCTGTTTATAACGTCTTCCTCCTAACTGGCCTGACCACCATCAGAGTTGCTTTTCTAAATGCCTAAGATCTGTTTTTTCTGCTTATTGAGGGAGGACGGGTAATCTCCATGGGAGGGAGGGTTCCTTACATAACAAAAGGATAGCAAGATCCCTTCAAGAAACACCACATGTGTGTGTTTTACAGATCAATAGACACATACCAAGAGAAACTAAAAGCTGTAATGTTCCAAACCATTGATGATTAAGTACTAATCAGAAACTAAGCTAGGGCTTCCCTGGTGGCGCAGTGGTTGAGAATCTGTTTGCCAATGCAGGGGACACGGGTTCGAGCCCTGGTCTGGGAAGATCCCACATGCCGCGGCGCAACTGGGCCCGTGAGCCACAACTACTGAGCCTGCGCGTCTGGAGCCTGTGCTCCGCAACAAGAGAGGCCGCGATAGTGAGAGGCCCACGCACCACGATGAAGAGTGGCCCCCACTTGCCACAACTGGAGAAAGCCCTCGCACAGAAGCGAAGACCCAACACAGCCAAAAATAAATAAATTAATTAATAAAAAAAAAAAAGAAACTAAGCTAAAGCAATTCTGGAATCATAGAGATAAAAATGGACCTTCATTTATTTATTCAATAATTTGTCATTGAGCACCTACTGTGAACCAACAGGCATTCTTCTAGGAACCGGCACTGCAGCCTTGAAAAAGACAGATAAGCTCCCTGATACCATGGAGTTTACATTCCTATACTGAAGGCTAATACTAAAGAAATAGGTAAATAAGAAGATATCAGAAAGTAATGAGAACGATGCTGAGCATGAAGGCAGGACGATGTGGCCTTGAGTTGCTGCTCTGGGTGGCCAGGGTTGGCCTCTCTGAGTGGCTGGCATTGGATACCAGTGCACCATGGCAGGCTCGGGGCTCCCTGGAACGACATCGGGAAGGCCTGAGAAGAACTCTGTCCTGAGAGCAGCAGGCCCAGTGAGGGGAGCTCTGAAGTGGGCGCCATGGGACCAACCCAGGGGACTCACTCAGTGGCCTAAGACAACTCTCCACCTCTCTCTGGACCCCTACGGTCCTTTCTACCCCCAGCTCTTCATTACTTGCTTTCTAGGGTCCTGGGTCCCCCAAAACAATCTTCTACAACTGCTACCTCTTTTTCTCCAGTTTAGGACTTCAACTGCAAGGCCTGGCTGGGCCTCTGCTCCATTTGCCATGGAACCTTGCTTGGCCAGTGGTGAGGAGAGCATCAGGCAGCCAGAGCGTAGGGTGGTAAATGCCGGGAGCAGCTCTCAGCAAACACGTGACTGGTGGGTCCCTTAACTCTACCAGGCTGGAGGGTCTTGAGGAGCATCGGAACCGCAGAAAATCCTCTCTAACATTCAATAAGACCACCTTCTCAGGACTTCCCTGATGGTACAGAGGTTAAGAATTCGCCTGCCAATACAGGGGACACGGGTTAAAGCCCTGGTCCGGGAAGATCCCGCATGCTGGGAAGCAACTAAGCCCGTGCGCCACAACTACTGAGGCTGCGTGCCACAACTACTGAAGCCCACGCGCCTAGAGCCAGTGCTCCGCAACAGGAGAAGCCACCACAATGAGAAGCCCCTGCTTGCGGCAACTAGAGAAAGCCCTTTGTTGCACAGCAGCAAAGCCTCAACGCAGCATGCCACACCCCCCAAAAAAAAGAAAAGAAAGATCACCTTCTCCTGAGGAAAATTTTCTCCTGAGGGAAAGTAATCTCTGTCCAATTGAAGGATTACACATCTGTAAGTAACATGTTAGCAAAATCTAAGTATTCAAGGGACTTCCCTGGTGGTGCAGTGGTTGACTCCACACTCCTAATGCAGGGGGCCCGGGTTCCATCCCTGGTAAGGAAACTAGATCCCACAAGCATGCCGCAACTAAGAGTTCGCATGCCACAACTAAGGAGCCAGCAAGCTGCAACTAAGGAGCCTGCCTGCTGCAACCAAATAAACAATAAATAAATAAATAAATAATCTACGTATTCAAGATGAATTTATTAAATAAAGAAAAACAATAAAAATGACTCTCATATATTTTTATATTTTTATATATAAATTACACACATAAATTTATATATGTAATTTATATATATAAATTCATATTATATATAAAAATTTATATAAATATATATAAATTTACAGTGAATAAAAATTTTGGAAGGAATTTTGCTTCATATAAACTAAATAAAGAAGTCATCGGCTTTGAAAATCCACTCAGTAGATGATCTTTCTCTTGAATCATTTCTCCAACTATTTTAGAAACAAAATGAAGACAGATTCTCCAACAAATTTTACATTATGTAACTCTGTTTTTAAAGTTTCCAAATGTGCCTTATAGGTTTGAAATTAGCTGTCTTTTACATTTGTATTTTCTTTTATTATGTCATTTTCACAAGCCTCAAAAAAATCTTATTATTCACATGAATTGCAGAGGTAATTAAGGGCACTCTGGGCTGTAATTTTCTTTCCCAGTTGTGCAGTGTTGAGATAAAACCTAAAGAGAACACCTTGCTCTGCACTGCCCAGCAGAGCAGGCCACGAGGAGGAAGAAACAGTGATTGCTGCCACATTTGTGTGTTTAAGGAGATTGAACTGAATTGTGTGTACATAAATATGAATTTTAAATTCATAAGAAATCCAAAGGCATTTTAATCTCACAAATTGAAGGTATTATTATGCTTTTAAAACAAGTTCACAGGGCTTCCCTGGTGGCGCAGTGGTTAAGAATCTGCCTGCCAATGCAGGGGACACGGGTTCGAGCCCTGGTCTGGGAGGATCCCACATGCCACGGAGCAACTGGGCCCGTGAGCCACAACTGCTGAGCCTGCGCGTCTGGAGCCTGTGCTCCGCAACGGGAGAGGCCGCGATAGTGAGAGGCCCGCGCACCGCGATGAAGCGTGGCCCCCACTTGCCACAACTAGAGAAAGCCCTCACACAGAAACGAAGACCCAACACAGCCAAAAATAAATAAATAAATAAATTAAAAAAAAAAAAAAGACAATATGAGGAAACATTTAAAAAAAAAAAAAAAAAAACAAGTTCACAACTTTTCATTTGTTTGTACCTCCCTACTAAGTAGTAAGCAGGGATTGTCATCCTCATTTTACAGGCCAAGGAAAATGCCTAGGAAGGAAAGTGAGCTGCCCAAGGTCTTACAGAGTCTGTAGCAGAGCCAGATAAGAAATGATAGACTCCTGGCTCCTTAACAGTGCTTGAAGAAGAGTTAAATGAAAATGTTGAAGGGATGAAGGAGATAAGAAAGAAACGAAAGGAGGGAAAAAGAGAAATACTCAACTAGTATTTGCTATTCTATATTGCTTACTTATTTGTTTATTGTCTGACTCTCCTATTGGAGTGTAAGTTCCATAAAGACCAACATTTTGTCTATGTCTTTTACTGCCGTGTATTATATATTAGTACCTAGCATAGTGCCTGGCACATAGAGATACTCAATAAATATTGATGATGAGTGAATGAATAAATTAAAAGTGTCTGTGATTCATCCTGGATTATGTCAAATGGGATGAACTGTTTGAAAGCAGCTAGATTATAAATCGGAGTGTTATTTTGATTTTTTATTTTAGTTTCTAATTACAGAGATATGGAGCTATTGATCCATGAAAAGACGTGGAGGGAGCTAAGATGCACTATTACTAAGTGAATAGTAAATAGAATAGTGAATAGAATCACTGTACCATTCCAGCTACATGACATTCTGGAAAGTTATGGAGACAGTCAAAAGATCAGTGGTTACCAAGGGTTAGGGGGGTGGGAGAGATGGACAGGCAGGGCACAGAGGATTTTTTTTTAAAATTAATTAATTGATTTTATTTTATTTTTGGCTGTGTTGGGTCTTCGTTTCTGTGTGAGGGCTTTCTCTAGTTGCGGCAAGCGGGGGCCACTCTTCATTGAGGTGCACGGGCCTCTCACTATCACGGCCTCTCTTGTTGCAGGGCACAGGCTCCAGACGTGCAGGCTCAGTAGTTGTGGCTCACGGGCCTAGTTGTTCCGTAGCATGTGGGATCTTCCCAGACACGGGCTCGAACCCGTGTCCCCTGCATTGGCAGGCAGATTCTCAACCACTGCACCACCAGGGAAGCCCCACAGAGGATTTTTAAGGCAGTGAAACTATTCTGTATGACACTATAATGATGAATACATGTCACTTATTGTACAATTGTCCAAACCCACAGAATGTGCAACATCAAAAGTGAACCCTACTGTAAACTCTGGACTGTGGGGGACACTGATGTGTCAGTGTAGGTTCAGCAGTTGTAGCAAAACTCTAGTGGGGGATGCTGATAATGGGGGAGGCTGTGATGTGGAGGTAGATGGTGTATGGGAGATCTCTGTACCTTCCACTCAATTCTGATCTAAAATACAGTTTATTCTACAATGAGATATCATCTCACACCAGTCAGAATGGCCATCATCAAAAAATCTACAAACAATAAATGCTGGAGAGGGTGTGGAGAAAAGGGTACCCTCTTGCACTGTTGGTGGGAATGTAAATTGATACAGCCACTATGGAGAACAGTATGGAGGTTCCTTAAAAAACTAAAAATAGAATTACCATGTGACCCAGCAATCCCACTACTGGGCATATACCCTGAGAAAACCATAATTCAAAAAGAGTCATGTACCACAATGTTCATTGCAGCTCTATTTACAATAGCCAGGACATGGAATCAACCTAAGTGTCCATCATAGGATGAATGGATAAAGAAGATGTGGCACATATATACAATGGAATATTACTCAGCCATAAAAAGGAATGAAACTGAGTTATTTGTAGTGAGGTGGATGAGTTAGAGTCTGTCATACAGAGTGAAGTAAGTCAGAAAGAGAAAAGCAAATACCATATGCTAACACATATATATGGAATCTAAAAAAAAAAAGAATAAAGACGCAGACCTACTAGAGAATGGACTTGAGGATACGGGGAGGGGGAAGGGTAAGCTGGGACAAAGTGAGACAGTGGCATGGACTTATATACACTACCAAACGTAAAATAAATAGCTAGTGGGAAGCAGCCGTATAGCACAGGGAGATCAGCTCGGTGCTTTGCGACCACCTAGAGGGCTGGGATAGGGAGGGTGGGAGGGAGGGAGATGCAAAAGGGAAGACATATGGGGACATATGTATATGTATAACTGATTCACTTTGTTATAAAGCAGAAACTAACACACCACTGTAAAGCAATTATACTCCAATAAAGATGTTAAAAAAATAATAAAATAAAATAAAATACAGTTTATTAAAATTTTTTTAATTGAAGAATTTCATAATTTTGTTGCCTCTGTTCATGTTCCTAGAGACAATAACTTTAATCTCTCTTTGTTCCATTGTTCCAACTGCACTGAAGAATGTTAACCCAGTCTTTCTGGGGTATCCTGCGACACTCCAAGTTTTTATCTATATATTTTAAGTCAAACCATCTTAATTACACCCTCTCATTTTGAGAAAAGTCTGTCCAGCAAGTTTTGCATGATGATGTAAATTTTATTTACATAACTTACAAATAATACAGTTCCTGCAAATTTGTTAATATCAGCATGGCAAAACCACATTAATCCTTGTTACGTAGAAAAGGCCGAATTAGATTAGTGAGACATCGAAATAGAAAGTATTGGGACTTCCCTGGCGGTCCAGTGGTTAAGACTCCACGCTTCCACTGCAGGGGGCGTGGGTTTGATCTCTGGTTGGGAACTAAGATCCCGCGTGCTGTGCTGTGTGGCCAGAAAAGAAAAAAAAAATTTTTTTAAAGTAAATTCAGCCTAATTCCATTAAAATTCCCTGAATTACAAGAATGAGGGTAACCAAGTATTGTTTAGGAGGTGGCTTTTTTTTTTTAATTTTATTTATTTATTTTTGGCTGCATTGGGTCTTTGTTGCTGCACGTGGGCTTTCTCTAGTTGCCACGAGCAGGGGCTACTCTTCATTGCCGTACGTGTGCTTCTCATTGCGGTGGCTTCTCTTGTTGTGGAGCACAGGCTCTAGGCGCACGGGGTTCAGCAGTTGTGGCATACAGGCTCAGTAGTTGTGGCTCGCGGGCTCTAGAGTGCCGGCTCAGTAGTTGTGGTGCACGGGCTTAGTTGCTCCGCGGCATGTGGGATCTTCCTGGAGCAGGGCTTGAACCTGTGTGCCCTGCATTGGCAGGTGGATTCTTAACCACTGCGCCACCAGGGAAGTCCCAGGAGGTGGCTTTGACTGAATGAAAAGAATGGGTCAAAACCAGCTCTCATATATGTGAGATAAACAAATGCCTCTCAAGGGCTTAAGGGATCTTAACATGTTTACTCAGAGCCCTTAAGTATTGTTTAGACTCAAACAGCTTAGTAAACTTTGTCTTCACAGGTTATTTTGCCCTCAGTCCATCCTGACTCTTATATGTTGCATTGTTTATAACGTTTAAAATCTCTTTTCTGTGTCAGGGGAGAAGTTGATAATTGAACAGAAAGACAAAAGGATAAACAGATAAAGTGACTTGTCTATGTTCCCACAATTCAGTCAAAGATTTTCAACCACTGGAGTTTTCTCTCGATGGTTAAATTCAAATTGCTGAAAACTGAGGAATTTTGGAAGGTTATATGATAATTACTCCCCTGATGTCCTGCTTATTCGAAATAAAAGTGTACTACTTTAAGTAATATAAATACTAATATGTTATTATATATATGTCTATATTATATATACATAAGTATGTGTATATTTATACTTATATTACATATAAAAATAAGCTAATTTAAGTAATGAAAAGGAAATAATTAAAGCTTGTTATTTAAATACACTAGAAATTGTGTGCAAATCCCTCAACTCTAGGCTTTTGCACTTGCTATTCTTTCTGGAATGTTCTTATTATCCTCAAATAACTCCCATCCTTACTTCATTCAGATCTTAGATCAAATGTCATCTCCTCAGAGAAGTCGGCCCTGACCCCTATCTAAAAATGCACAATTTTCTCTACACTCCATCTTCTTATACCTACTTAATTTTTCTTTATAGTACTTAAATTAACACCCAACGCATCATTTGTTCGTAATTTGTTTGTCTTCTCCCACCAGAGCGTAAACTCTAGAAGTGAACTGTTTTGTTGGTGGCCCAGAAAAGTCTCTGAGACAGCAGTCACTCAGATATTTGTTGAGTGAATGAATGAAAAATCACAAAAAATTAGTGATATTTCTCCTTAAACACCAAATGATTTTTTTTTTGGAAAGTGAATATTCTCTGATTGAAAAAAACCAGTTCTCATGAAAGGCCAAAAAGAAAGAATCAGAACGTCTAAATCTTTAAACTAAAATCCAGAGCTTTCATAACAGTGTTTATGGACAGCCTCAAACCACACCTAGCACTGACATTGTATCAACTTTACAAGAGGGAGTTTCCGCTAAATTACTACTAAATTACTAAATTTAGTTAATCCAGTGAAAGAAATCAGTCTTAACTGGTTGTCATTGCATAGAGAAAACAACAGGTTGCTTGGTTATAGTTTTTAATCATTGACCTGACTTCAAGTAAGACAGCATTGAATCTCTAAATGAAAAACCCAGTGGCTCAGAGTTGGCTTATATGTTAATCCAATACACAAATATCCAATATTGCGTATATGCTAATGCTAAGGATATAAAATCCGTGGCCTTAGTATGCTCACAGTCTAGTAGGGATGACTGAGAAAAAATATGTACCGTCCAGCATCGTAAGTCTTGTCATCAGTGTGTGGTTCTGCGTCCCCAGCTGAGCTTGTGTTCCTATGCACCCAGGCTCTGAGAGTTTTCCTTCTTGTAGAGACTACTAGGGCCTGAGCTGTCTAAAACTTGGCCTCGAGTCACTGAAACCTCGGCAAGGATGGAAAGAGAGATGGAAAGACTCATTTCAAAACTGCAAGCAATTTTCTGGAGAATTTGACACTCAATATGTATCTGAGTCAGATTTTTCTTTTATTGAAAAACCATCAAAATGGGCCCAACAGTTATGTAAATGAAAAGTTAAAAATCCAAATCAGGAAAGGTCACTTTTGAGAAACTTCGCCATTAGAGAGTGAAACTTCTATTGCCACAAAGTAAGAACAAACAAAAAAAACCTACTTAGTATCTCCAATTGAATACCTCAGACTCAGCACAACTACAATGGAACGCTTGGTTTCTCCTTCCCCAAAACCCCCTGTGCTCCACAGCCACCCCCAGCTCCCTCCCATCTTCCAGTTCTCACCCAGGGTCACCCTTGGTTGCTCCTTTCCTTTACCAACAGATCCAATCCCTCAGCAAGTTCTGGCATCCAATCATCAAAACACATCTGGAATCTGTCCACTTCTTTCTTGTTCCACTGTCCCCCTTGTGTCCAACCTGCCATCACCTCTCACTGTATTACTGCAGTAGCTTCTTCAGCTTCCACTCATGTTCATCTCCAGTCTATTCTCCACTCAGGAACCAGAAGGAGCTTCTTTTCATCTTTTGCTAGGTAATTCCATTTTTTTTAAATTAATGAACTTTATTTTTTAGAGCAGTTCTAAGTTCGCAGCAAAGTTGAATGGGTGGTACAAGGAGTCCCCATATACCCCTTATACCTGCACACACACAACCCCCCCACTGCCAACATCTCCCACCGGAATGGGACATTTGTTACAATCGATGAACCAACATTGACACATCATAATCACCCAAGTCCACAGTTTACATTAAGATTCACTCTTGGTGTTGTACATTCTCTGGTTTTGACAACTATATAAAGATATATCCACCATGATAGTATCATATAGGATAGTTACACTGCCCTAAAAGTCCTCTGTGTTCCTCCTATTCATCATCCCCTCCCTACTAACCTCTGACAACCACTGCTAGTCTTTTGACTGTCTCCATAGCTTGCCTTTTCCAGAATGTCATAGAGTTGGGATCATACAGTATAGAACCATTTCAGATTGGCTTCTTTCACTTAGTAATATGAGTTTTAGGTTCTGTCATGTCTTTTAATGGCTTGACAGCTCAGTTACTTTTAGCACTGAATAATATTCCGTAATTTGGATGTACCACAGTTATTTATCCATTCACCACCTAAAGGACATCCAGGTTGCTTTCAAGTTTTGGCAATTATAAATAAAGCTGCTATAGACATCTGTGTGCAGACTTTCGTGTGGATATAACAATTCATTTGGGTAAGTACCAAGGAGCACAATTTTTAGATCACATGTTTAGTTTTGTAAGAAACTATCAAATTGTTTTCCAAAGTGTCGTTTTTGCATTCCCACCAGCAATGAATGAGAGTTCCTATTGCTTCACTTCCTCATCAACATTTGTTGTCAGTGTTTTGGATTTTGGTCATTCTAATAAGTGTACAGAGGTACCTCACTGTTGTTTTGTAATTCCCTAATGATATATGATGTTAAATATATTTTCACATGCTTATTTGCCATCTGTATGTCTTTTCTGGTGAGGTGTCTGTTCAGGGCTTTGGCCCATTTTTTAATTGAGTTGTTCATTTTCTTATCATTAAGTTTTGTTTTGTTTTGTTTTTTAACATCTTTATTGGAGTATAATTGCTTTACAATGGTGTGTTAGTTTCTGCTTTATAACAAAGTGAATCAGCTATACATATACGTATATCCCCATATCTCCTCCTTCTTGCGTCTCCCTCCCTCCCACCCTCCCTATCCCAGCCCTCTAGGTGGTCACAAAGCACCGAACTGATCTCCCTGTGCTATGCGGTTGCTTCCCACTAGCTATCTATTTTACATTTGGTAGTGTATATATGTCCACGCTACTCCCTCACTTCGTCCCAGCCTAAGTGTTTTTGTATATTTTGGATAACAGTGCTTTATCAGATTTGTCTTTTGAAAATATTTTCTCTTAGTCTGTGGCTTATCTCCTCATTCCCTTGACAGTGTCAAGAAGTTTTTAATTTTAATGAAGTCCAGTTTCTCCATGTTTTCTCTTGTAGATCCTGCCTTTGGTGTTGTATCTAAAAAGGCATTGTTATACCCAAGGTCACCTAGATTTCCTCTATGTTATCTTCTAGGAGTTTTATAGTTTTGAACTTTACACTTAGGTCTATGATCCATTTTGAGTTAATTGTTGTGAAGGGAGTATGGTCTGTGTCTAGATTCATTATTTTGCATGTTTGACGTCTGGTTGTTTCAACACCATTTGCTAAAAAGACTATCTTTGCTCCATTGTGTTGCCTTTACTTCTTTGTCAAATATCAGTTGAATGTAATTATGTGGGCCTGTTTTCTGTCTATTCTTTCACCAATACCACACTATCTTGATTGCTATAGCTTTATAGTAAGACTTAAAGTTGGGCAGTGTCAATCCTTCAACAGAAGAAGTTTTTAAAAACTTTATTGTGTTTTAAAAACAAATCCTACAAAGGCTTCTTCTTGTCCTTAGAATGAAGTCCAGATATTTAACAAGGCTTCCAAGACCCTCTGCCAACCTCTCCATTTCTATCTTTTCTCCCTCCTTGCTTTTTATTCTGCAGTCATAGGGGACTTCTTTGCTTCTCTACACATGCCTGCTCCTGAACACCTCAAGGCCTTCGCACATGCTGTATCTGTTGTAAGAAATATTCTTTCCAACCTGACACCAGCCCCACCACCCTCTCTGCACTAGGCTAACTCCTTCTTCATGTCCTTTGTGTGCCAATTTAAACATCACTTCTCAGGGAAGCCTTCCCTGACCCTCTTAACTGGGTCAAGCCCCCATGTTACATGCTGGCATTTCACTTGTATTCTCAGTTTTGGCACATATTAAGTCACAATTGATTGAATCTTTGTGTAGTTGGTCTGCATAATGGGGATATTCTTATTAGATTGTAATCTCTATGAGGCCAGGGATTTTGTCATGCTGTTTATTGTGGTCTCGCTGGCACAATGCCTGGTGCACAGCAAGGTGTGAATAACTGCTAGTTGTGCAAGTGAGTAAAACCTCTAGCCCATATGTACATAATCACATATACATCGGAACAATACAAGTATGTTTCAGATGAGATCTGTCAATCTTTTCAATACTAGAATTCATTCACAAGGATATATAATATTCTTGTAATTAGGTAACATAAAAAAATTTATTCTGGCTTTCTTGTGTGTAAAATGACTACAGCTATAACAAAAAGTATGATAATATTCCTTTCTTTTTTCTCTCAAGTAGATATTCTGCAAAGAAGAAAATTATTCCCAATTCTCATGCTATCATTAGACCTCTTGGGCCTCCTAGGAAACAGTTCATGAAGAGCCCACCAGCAAGCCTTTTGTTAATTATATAAGAAGCAGGACTCCAGCTGCTACTTAGGTGATATTTTTGCCTATGGAGACAGAAAAAGAAACTAGTTGGTGGAGAATGATTTTCTTTGTTCTGACTCTTTAATACCTTCTGTATTTTCCTCAGACAAATAAACGTATAATCCTCAACAAGTTAACTGATCTTTGGAATGTGGGCACCACTGACTTTTATTTTTAATAAGGATTAAACTTAAGTAGGTATTATATTAAAAAGAAGTTTTAGAGGAAACTTTTAAGTTTTATTAAATATTGTAAATGACTTTTCGAACTATGAACTGAGAAAGGAGAGGCTCAGCCAGCCTCTTGGAATTGTTCTTCAAATGGAGGTGGGAATAGGTTCCAGTAGGGCTCAAATCTTGTGCGAATTCTACAAATAGCAGAGAATGTGGTCCTGTAGTATATGTTCTTTTTAAAGGCTATCTTTAGCTGAACTCATGGACATGGAGAGTAAAATTGTGGTTACCAGAACTTGGGGGAATGGGGAGATGTTGTTAAGGGATACAAACTGGCAACCTGAAGATGAATAAGTCCTGGAGATCTAATGCGCAGCGTAGTGATTATAGTTAACAATACTGTATTATAAACCTCAGAGTTGCTTAGAGACTAGATCTTAAATGTTCTCACCACAAAAAAAAGAAATGATAATTATGTGACGTGAGAGAGGTGTTAGCTAACTCTACTGTGGTAAGCAATATATGTTGCAATATACAAATGTAGGAAACCAACACACTGTACACCTTAAACTTACAAAGTGTTAAATGTCAATTATGTCTTATTTTTTTAAAAAAACGCTATCTTCAATAAGGAAATATTATGTTAAAGCTTCAATTTAGCAGCATTTTAAATAACTTCTAAAAATGTTTCTATAATTGAGGCGTGGTTAGAGATAGAATGACTTTTATTAAGAGATTGTATTCATTCTTTAGTCCATTCATCAAATATTTGTTTAAAACCAAAAATGAACCATGTCTGAGAATTCCCTGGTGGCCAGTGGTTAGGACGTGGTGCTTTCACTGCTATGGGCCTGAGTTCAATCCCTGGTTGGTGAACTAAGATCCCACAAGACGTGTGATGTGGCCAAAAAAAAAAAAAAAGCACCACATCCAGTTCAAGGTACTTGGGATATACCTCACGAATAAAGCAGAAAAAGATTCTTGCCCTTGTGGAGATTATATTCTAATAAGGGAGACATCCAATTAACCGTCAATATAATAAGTAAATTATGTAGTATTAATCCATTAAAAATATTTATTGAATATTTAGAAGCCTAGCAGTAAACAAACCAGACAAAGATCTCTATCCCTGTGCGTTCCACTTTCTAACAAGGGGAGATGGACAGCAAACATAATAAATAAGTAAGTTATATAGCACATTAGAAATAGTTAAAACTAATAAATCTAAATCCAAAACAGAGGAAATGGTTGAAATATATTTTCTTTTTTTAAAAATAAATTTATTTACTTTATTTATTTATTTTTGGCTGCATTGGGTCTTCATTGCTGCACACGGGCTTTCGCTAGTTGTGGCGAGTGGGGTGATACTCTTCGTTTCAATGCACGGGCTTCTCATTGCGGTGGCTTCTCTTGCTGTGGAGCAAGGGCTCTAGGTGCGCAGGCTTCAGTAGTTGTGGCATGCAGGTTCAGTAGTTGTGGCTCACGGGCTCTAGAGTACAGGCTTGGTAGTTGTGGCGCATGGGCTTACTTGCTCCGCGGCATGCGGGCTCTTTCCCGACAAAGGATCGAACCCGTGTCCCCCGCAATGGCAGGTGGATTGTTAATCACTGCGCCACCAGGGAAGTCCTGAAATATATTTTCTTTCCTTCCAAAAATTTCAAAGCTTCTGCATACTATGAAAGCAAAAACCATTCACTTTTTAAAGAAATTTTCTGCAAAAATGTATGTAGTAATAAGATGTCTTTTATTAATAACAGGTATATTCATTCAGTCATTGGTCCATTTATTTCAAAATTATGTATCAAGGGCTTATTTGGTACAGAAGATGGCAGCAACAATATAGACACAATCCCTGTCCTCATGGGCAAATATTTTATATTCATACCAGAATTTCATGGAGAAGGCATGGATCTGCAAAAGCATGAGTCTGCATAGCACATTTACCCTAAAGTTAATAACTACTTCTCTCCTGTTTGTTTTGTCAATTGAAAAGCTCCTGAAATCCAAAACATTGTTTCTAACTGGAGGGCTGGATATAGGTAACAGTCTTTACTGCTGCCAATATTATTTCATTTTCACTGTGACAAGGAAACCTTTGCTACCCTTTATGGAAGATGTGTTAACTGAATCATTGAGGAAGGTGCAGGGAAAGCTGTTCCTTCCTGCACACTCCTCAGGCAGGCAACCCGGGCGAAGAAACTGTAGTTTCTACGAGAATTTCAAGAACCACCTCTGTGGCCTCCTTTCAACCCTAGGTTCATGTCACAATCTTAATGTTCCAATGTCCAAATTAGAGAAGTTATTTTAAGGAAGAAAATGTACCATATCCAATATCTTAATATGCTATAAAATGCTCCAAAGATTTTTGTGGTAGAATCTGTTCTTTTTGCTTCCCCCTTCTCCCGATCTTAGCACCCCACTTTTCCTCTGGCAAACCACCCACTTCATTCCACATGCCAGGACTGCCAATCAACCGACCCAACTCCTTTGGCCAACCAGTGTGCCTGGGACCTGAGCCAGGCCAGGCTGATTCTCCTGGGATTTGAATCTTGAGCAGGGTGACTCAAGGTCAGAAAATATTTGTAGCCAGGACTTTCTGATGGTGGAGCCCTGAAGAAATCATCCCTTCTTTCCTGCCATCTAGATCACCAAGCTTAACTGAACTACCCCATATATCCTTCCAGTAAAATTCCCTTTTACTTAAATATGCCTACATTGACTGCTGTTGCTTGTGCCCAAAGAATCCTAATATACTTACCCATATAAATAGATTGGAGAATGTAATAAATAATTATCAGACCTTTAAAAATGCATTTGTTGAGACTGACAAAGATGAGAATTAATTTTGTTTTTCCTTGAGTCATCCAAAAGTTCACTCCCCAGGGCACAAAAACACAGTTTAAATATATACTCAAACAGCATAAATTTTCTTAATGTATTGAGAAAAACTGTATTCTTAAAAAAACACATTATTTTATTTATTTATTTTTTAAAACCCATTATTTTAAAAAAGGAATTATAAATATACTGGCCTTTTAATGTAAAACTGTTAATATTCAAATCAATTCTGCAATGCATGTAAACTCCAGCTTCCAAAATGAGATTCTTAGAGCAGAAATAAAATGAATCACTGCAATAGCTGCCTTTGGGAGCTACTGCCATAGTCCCTTCACTAAAAAAGGCCATATATGTATATATGTGTGTATAGACACACATATATTTACATCTGTACAAAAACAATATCTACTTATTCTACTTTTAGGCACCCATTCCTTGAGGATGTAGAGTTTAATTATGATTGGAAATCTTTCCATTCTGATAATTACTCAGCTTTGTCACCATTTCCTAATTTATAAAGAGGAAGCAAATCAGATCCAGGTGCACCTTAATCAACATAACCTTGCTCACTGGCTTCTCATTTTTTAATTTCTGGCTGGCACAATGTTTAGATGAATCAGGTAAGTTTTGCAAACTTCAGAATATAGTGTTGATTGTGAAAATGTGGACAAATAATAAAAAGTACCACTAATTTGATGACTTTTTTTTTTTCTTTCTAATTTTGGCTGCACCGGCTCTTAGGTGCGGCATGTGGGATCTTTTAGCTGCAACATGCAGGATCTTAATTGTGGCATGCGGGCTCTTAGTTGCGGCATGCGGGCTCTTAGTTGCGTCATGCGGACTTCTTAGTTGCTGTGAGATCTAGTTCCCCGAACCCGGGCCCCCTTCATTGGGAGCGCAGAGTCTGACCCACTGGACCACCAGGGAAGTCCCTGATGACATATTTTTATAGATAGCGTTTTATAGTTTTCAAATATTTTTGAATACTGTACCCATGAGGTTCTGAGGAAAAAAACATAATTTGCTCAGAAGATTCAATGAAAAGAGTTTAATGAAGGGTCTACTTACAGAGGTTGTAGAGAGGTTATAGAGCAAACAAGGGATGTTGAGGCCACCAGAGACTAGCGAGAGCAGAAAGCTGTTACTTCCTCTAGAGCCTAATGTCTAAAAGATGAAAACAGCATTACCAGAGCCCCATGGAAAGTTAAGAGCCAAGGAAGAGGGGTCACCCTGCTGATGCCACAGATGTAGTATGGAAGCTGTAAGAGAAGGCAGAATTATCTTGCTCCTTCTTCCCACCTTCTGATCTACTGAACCAGAAGCCAGATGGCAAGGGGGTCTTGGCAATGGAGTTAGTAGGAGACAGCAAATCCTTAGGGCACAGAGAAAGCAGGCGGGGGGGGGGGGGGGAAATGTGTCTGGGGGAAAATCCGGAGAATAAGCAACCACATATATTAACTCAGAATAGAACAGGCTCAAGAGAGATTAAGTGCCTGATTAAATTGACACAACTCATAATCCCTGATCTGGGACTTAAATACAAGTTTCCAGACCCACTGAAGCCAGTGTTTTTTTCCCAATACACTTAGTTAATGGCTTAGTTGCTGATGATTGAGAAGTATTGTATTGTTTGGGTCAAATATAATATTCTGTTTCAAACTGAGTTACTTCAATGAAGATCCCTAAGGAGGTCCTTTGCTGCATATCCACCATGAGAATTTGGCTCCCAAGGCAGATTGTCCAATGAATCTGGTGAACACACTGAAGACGACTGTCCTGTGCTGGTGAGGTCAACTGAGAGATATGGGGAGTCGTGGGAGCAATAGAGAGGAACAAGACAGTAAGATGAGGACCCTGATGGCTGTCAGAGGGAAGCATCACCAGTGTGGGTAAGAGCCTGGCCGTAGGAGTCAGCCAGCCTGAGTCTGAATCCACTCTCTCTCTCACTATCTGGGGTGTCGGGTAATTAACCTAAGTCTCCATTTGCTCATCTACTGTTGGGGGTAAAAATACCTACCTCAGAGGGTTGATAGGAGGACTAACATACTGCTTATAAAGTGCTTTGTGTGATGCTTGACATAGTAGTTCTAATTAACATTAATATCTACCATTTATTGAGTTTTTGACATGATATTGCTTTCCATAAAACAGACTTAAGGTAGGTCTTAATTCCCCTCATTTTACAGGTATGGAGATTGAGGCTTAGAGGATTACTTGCCTATGATCACATAGCTAACACGAGTGTTAAGATCTGAATTTAAAAGCACACGCGTCTACTCCATTATACACTTCCAGGCAAGATGGGGTTCCAGTAGTTTTCCTGGTGGAAAGCTTTTAAAGTGTGCCTAGACACACTTTTTCTTGAACTTTTCAAGAGAGTTGATGCAATGTGCGCGACACGGGTTACACACCCTTTTCTGGTTATAGCTCTCATCCGCTTGTTGAGTTCGTTGTTCACATTTCAGGGCTAGCTCCTGTGATGTTACTGTTTTTTAAATAAAGCCCAGCGTGCCCTCGAGGACTATGCCTTTCGCCAGGGGATAATTGGCTTGGAATCCTGATGCCATTATTTGTCATCACGTGGAGCTGATTTACGAGGAATATGGCTTTGATGCTTGAGGATTGGCTTTGCGCCAAGAAGTCATTGTTGGGATTGTTGGGGATTCTGGCTGTTTGATGTTAAGATGCAATCTGCTGAGGAGCTGACTCGGCCTATTAATAGGAGTTCAAACACAGTGTCACAAGCTTAACTATGAGGGCCTGGAAAGAGAGGCCTGAATACCAATTCTGAGAGCCAGGAGGTGTTATTGGACAGGACAGTGTGACCTCAACACCACGATAAGAACTCACAAAGACAACTGAAACATACCTCTGCACACCCACTCTCACTCAAACGCACTTTTGGGCACTGACACAGCACGGTACGTCACAATTAGGTGTCCGCCTTTCCCACAGAATAGAGATCCTTAGAGGCAGGGATTAGGTCATTAATTCCAAAAGCATTCATCAGGGGTCTCTTGCCACTGCCAGGCATTGTGTGAGGAGCCAGGAGCCTTATTCATCTTTGTACCCAGCATCTCATCCAGAGGCCAACACATGGCAGGCATTCAATAAGTGCCATGGGTAAAATATGACTCACTGAGGGGGCTAAACACAAACACTGTGGTCGTGGTCACTTGAATGTGTTTTCTCAAAATATGCTATAATACCCAAGCTTTTTGAATTAGGAAAATCAACCTGTGGCAATTAGACAACCGTTTAATACATTCCTATTTATCTAGTGGTTAAAGACTAGAGCATTCCAATTAATTAAATATTTTGTTATGTAATAGAGAAGTCTGTATTTGCCAACATCAAGTATTTTTTTAAAATTATTTTTTGGCTGCGTTGGGTCTTCGTTGCTGCGCACAGGCTTTCTCTAGTTGCGGTGCTCGTACTTCTCATTGTGGTGGCTTCTCTTGTTGTGGAGCATGGGCTCTAGGTGCCCGGGCTTCCGTAGTTGCAGCACATGAGCTCAGTAGTTGTGGCACATGGGCCCTAGAGCGCGTGGGCTTCAGTAGTTGTGGCTCACGGGTTCTAGAGCGCAGGCTCAGTAGTTGTGGTGCATGGGCTTAGTTGCTCCTTGGCATGTGGGATCTTCCCAGAAGAGGGCTTGAACCATGTCCCCTGCATTGGCAGGCAGATTCTTAACCACTGTGCCACCAGGGAAGTCCTGGTAATATCAATTTAAAAATGAACTCAATACCTAAACAAAACATAAATCATTCCTTGATGATTAAAAGGCAATATGTATCTCACAGTTGTCATTAAGGAACCATTTACCATTGCACAAGCTCTATCTGTACATGGGGTTAAGAGCTTGGATTAGTAAATACTCTTCCTCTTACTGATATTTATTTTTTATACTCAATTGATAATACATAATTATGATTAGACACCTAGACTACAGTTAATCATTTAAAAAATAATTAAGAAAAAAGAAAAGAACCCTATGTTAAATGAATGTTTGTGAAAGCAACAGAAACTAACTCTGACTAAATTAAATATAAAAGAAATTCATTTGAAAGATAATGATAAACCATCAACAAAATGAAAAGTCAACCTACTGAATGAGAGAAAATATTTGCAAATTATATATCTGATAAGAGGTTAATATCCCAAATATATAAAGAACTCATACAACACAATAGCAAAGAAACAACCCAATTAAAAAATGGACAGAACATCTGATTAGACATTTTTCCAAAGAAGACATACAGATGGCCAACAGGTACATGAAAAATGCTCAATGTCACTAATCATTAAGGAAATGTAAATCAAGACTACAGTGAAATAGTACCTCACACCTGTGAGAATGGCTATTATCAAAAAGACAATGAATAACAAGTGCTGGCAAGAATGTGGAGAAAAAGGAACCCTTGTGCATTGTTGGTGGGAATGTAATAAATTGGTGCAACCACTATGGAAAACAGTATGGAACTTCATCCAGCAATTCCACTTCTGGTATTTATCCTAAGAAAACAAAAAATACTAAATTGAAAAGATATATTACCCCCATGTTCATTGCAGCATTATTTACAATAGCCAAGATATGAAAACAACCTAATTGTCCGTGAAGAGTTGAATGGATAAAGAAAATATACTGTAAATATACGTATATATAGGAATATTATTTAGCCATAAAAAGAAGGAAATCTTGCCATTTTCAACAACAAGGCTGGACCTCAAGGGCATTATGCTAAGTGAAATAAGTCAGACAGAGACAAATACTGTATGATCTCATTTATATGTGGAATCTAAAAAAAAGAAGAAAGAAAGAAATAGAAAAACAAACAAACAAAAAGCTTATAGATACAGAGAACAGATTAGTGGTTGCCAGAGGCTGGAGTGTGGGAGAAATGATGGAGGGGCCTCAAAAGGTAAAAGCTTCATAAAATAAATAAATCATGGGGATGTAGTGTACTGGTTGGTGACTATAGTTAATAACACTGTATTGCATATTTGAAAGTTGCGAAGAGAGTAGCTCTTAAAAGTTCTCATCACAAGAAAAAAATTTTTTTTGTAACTATACAAGGTAATAGATGTTAACTAAACTTATTGCAGTGATCATTTGGCAATGTATACAATATTGAATCATGATATACACCTGAACCAATACAATGTTATATGTTGATTATACTTCAATTTTTAAAAATCAGCCAAAGGAGATTAGACAGCAGAAATCACAGCTGACGTCATTCTACAGGAGTTGTATGGATTTGTTGCCATTGGACCCTGGCCGTCCCACCCTACTGTAAAGAATGTCTAAATGGCTTCTGTATATGGAGCTGGAGTCCACATGGGCTGAACCAAAGTCACAGAACAACAGCCCAGATGCCAGGGCATGCGGGAAGGGAGAATCAGGCCCCCTGAGCTTCTGTAGCAAGAATTTGGGCTCTGACTCTCATAAGCTTATCTATTAAGGGAGTCAAAAGAGGCACTGTCCATTATATAAACTGGGTGATTTTAAAACAAATCCAAGGTATATTGTTTGTTACAATACCTAATTATAAAAAAATGTACAAAAGTATAATGCCATAGGATAAAAATAGAGACGTCAATAAGGGTATGGTAGGTTAAGTAATGCCTCCCCACCAAAGATATCCACATCCTAACCCTTGAAACTTCTGAATATGATGTTTATATGGCAAAAGGGACTCTGCACATGCAATTAGGTTAAGGATTTTGAGATGGGGAGATTAGCATGGATTATTTGAGTGGGTCTAATGTAATCACATGGGCCTCTATAAGAAGGAGCTGATGGATCAAATTCAGTACAAGGATATGTGCGGGTGGAAGGAAGAGGCTGGAGAGATGGAAGAGGCCCGGAGCCAAGGAATGCAGGCAGCATTTAGAAGCTGGAAAAAGCAGGAAATAGATTCTCCCCTAGAGCGTTCAGAAAAAAACCGACCCTGCTGACACTTGATTTTAACCCCATGAGACCCAATTTTGGACTTCTCACATACGGAATTATGAAAGAATAAATTGTGTTGTTTTAAGCCACTAACTTTGTGGTGACTTATTATAGCAGCCATAGGAAACTACCTCAAAGGGAAGAGGGGAACCCTAGCTATTTAAACTCTTTAGTAAAAAACAGAATTCAGATAAATAGGAGATTTCCAAAAATGGAAGATAGAATACAAAGACACTTCATATTCTTTCATGGCAGTTCTTCAATATTGTCAACACAATATTTAAGTGGCTTACTTTACCTTATTCTATCAGCCAAATTCTTGGATAATGGGATTAACATGGTGGTATTTGGGACACAACTCAAGAGCCCACATGTTTCTATGACCTAGGATTATGCCTACCAGGTACATAAGAGAGTATATCTATTAACAAATAAAAAATGAGGATAAAAATTAGGGAAAAAAAATGCTCTGTACTATGCTTGTCACTGGGCTTTGATGATCTTTCTAATATTATTAAACTTCTTTTACAGTGGTGAGCTCATAGAATGTACTAGTTTGAGCGTGTAAGAGAAACAAAGCAAGAAGGATAAATACTTAAATTTCATATATTTTTAAATAACTCAAAAAGCCATAGAAATTGGGCTTCCTTGGTGGCGCAGTGGTTGCGAGTCTGCCTGCCAATGCGGGGGACACAGGTTCGAGCTCTGGTCAGGGAAGATCCCACATGCCGCGGAACAACTAAGCCCGTGAGCCACAATTACTGAGCCTCCGCGTCTGGAGCCTGTGCTCCACAACAGGAGAGGCCGCGACAGTGAGAGGCCTGCCCACCACGATGAAGAGTGGCCCCCACTCGCCGCAACTGGAGAAAGCCCTCACAGGGAAACGAAGACCCAACACAGCCAAAAATAAATAAATAAATTAATTAATTAATTTTTTTAAAAAAGCCATAGAAATTAACAACAAAATTGACGATTAAAAGAGATATAATCTTTTTCGGGCTTCCCTGGTGGCCCAGTGGTTAAGAACCCGCCTGTCAATGCAGGGCACACGGGTTTGATCCCTGCTCCGGGAAGATCCCACCTGCCACGGAGCAACTACACCTGTGTGCCACAACTACTGAGCCCACATGCCACAACTACTGAGCCCACATGCCACAACTACTAAAGCCCGCGTGCCTAGAGCCCATGCTCCGCAACAAGAGAAGTCACCGCAATGAGAAACCCACACAATGAAGAGTAGCCCCTGCTCGCCGCAACTAGAGAAAGCCCGCACACAGCAATGAAGACCCAACGCAGCTAAAAATAAATAAATAAATAAATATTTAAAAGTAAAAATAATAAAATGAAACTGAAATACTGTATTTTTTAAAAATAAATAAATAAAAGAGATATAATCTTTTTCAAAACTATGTTTTTCAATATGTGTATTTTTAAAAAGTTGTATTTAATTAAGCTTTTTTGAAGGAAGAAAACTTCTCATTCTATTATAAAATTCGTTCCCTTTTCCTCCCTTGGCAATCATTAAAATTGTTTCTATCCATAAGAATTCTTAGTCATCTTATGATAGCCAGCTTCCCTATCCCCATCCTCTCAAATAGAAACCTGAGATTCTGATTTTTTGTCCAGAGTGATATCAAAACACTGTATCAAAATTAATTGGGTCCCTGAAGGTAAAACATATTTCTGGATGCCAATTGCCTCCCCTCATTTGTCCACATGCCATGGTTATGAGTAAAGATGTCCCAACAGCCTTTTACCACCTGTGGTAGTCGAGTTAGGAGTAAACACTTTAATACTTAAAATAATCCTCTTATTGCAGTGAAGTGACAATAGAGGGCTTAGTTGTTTTAAATTTGAAAAACTATATACAATGAAATACAGTATTCTGTCATACAGAGGTAAAGGAATGAAAAGCATATCAGTAGTACAGATGTATCATATAAAATGAAAATGCTTAGCACTTTTGAAAGAAAATGAAAAGTTGATAGGAAATGTTCCTTATTTTACATTAATGGATTTGTTTTTTGTGTAGAAATCAACTCCAGTTTTCTGCTTTCCTTTCCATAATGGGTAGGTGAGATGAATTAACTTTTTGCTGACGTTCTTTGAGCTTAACAAGTCCATACCCTCTTCTTTCAGAAACAAATTGGACATCTAATTCAAAGAAAAAATATTTTAAGTTACATTTGATTAAGTCACATAAAACTCACTGAGTTATATAGTGGTTTTAAAGAGTTAAAGTCTAGTGTTAATCTCCCCAAATTGTAAAATTATAAAAGCATCTAATCACATCATTGATAAAAGTCAGAGTTTACAAAGAATAAAACAATTATTCTCATTTCTCTAAGCAAAACTTTACTGAAATAATATTTTGGCTTTTAGTGAATCTTGGAAGGAAGAGTTTAGTTTTCATGGAATTATTATATATTGATGTATTCAGTGAAAATGATTACTTTCTACGGTAGTGGAAAGTACCACTTATATTTTCATGTGATTCAACAGACTTGAACTTCCTAGAATTAGGAACAACTTTTGGCTATGCTGATACTTGCTCTCCAGAGTTGAGAATTACTCTTCATTCCAAAATCAACTAATTGGAGGCAGGTAGTATAGATTAGGAGCATCAGTCGCATTGTGCGGGTGAAGCCTGGAACTGAGTCTTGCTGTGGACAGCCTGTGTATCTGGTGTACCCAGAAGTAGGCCTGGATGCAGGAAGCCTCTGAACTCTAGCATTACCTGCATCCTGGTACTCATGTCTCACTTTCCTTACCTAACCCTCCATCTGCCACCAAGGACTAGAGTTTAATCCTGAATATCAACTTTGCAATTACATATCTTTTATCAATCCTCTCCCTCAATCCTGCCCTCTAGGTCCCTTGACTATTGGGGTGCATCAGGAATTGCCAGAGAGACATGATACTACTGCCCTCCCTGACTTTTAGCACCATTTCCACCTCATCTTCCTTTACCTAGCTTTAGGAGCTATGACAGAGGTCTACAGAAAATCTATTTTAAGTAGAGTAACTTTACAACACCCAATCTGGGTGCTACAGACTGAACTGTGTCCCCCCAAATTCATATGTTGAATTCCTAACTCCTAGTACGTCAGAATGTGACTGTATTTGGAGAGAAGACCTTCAGAGAGGTCATTAAGTTAAAATGAGGCCCTTAGGGTGGGCCTTAATCTAATCTGACTGGTGTTCTTAAGAGGAGATTAGGACACAGGGAGAGACACCAGAGATACACACCCACAGAGAGAAGACCACGTGAGCACACAGGAGGCCATCTGCAAGCCAAGGAGAGGGGCCTCAGGAAAGACCAAACCTGCCTACACCTTGATTTTGGACTTCCAGCCTCCAGAACTGTAGGAAAATTAATTTCTGTTGTTTGAGCAACCTCAGTGTCTGGTGGTATTTTGTTATAGCAGCCCTAGCAAGTATGTACAATGGGAAACTTTTGAGACTGGCCAAAGGGTAGTTATCAGTAAATATGCAGAGACAACATGATAAATCGGGATTGTTCTGGACAAATCAGGATGAATAGTCAAATTAATGTTAAGCTCTAAGATAGCCTGCCCCAAGGAGAGGATGGGAGAAAGGAAGTGGAAAGTATTCCAGGCTAAGGGAGCTCTTGAGCATCAAACAACCTGGGTACATTTAAAAAATACCATAATGAGATTTATGTTTTCAAAAGACTACTCTGGTGGCATGTGGCAGAGGGATTGTTGATTGAGTATGGAGGGAGACTGAAGCAGGAGGCTATTGCAAAGGTCTTGAAAAAAGATGATGAGAGCTTGCCTGATATATGGGAGCTACAGAGAGGTTGGTAGGAGGAAACAGATGCAAGGAATACTAAGAAAATAGAACTAATAGGCCCTGGTCACAGAGTATACACAGGGGACAAGAGAGAGGTCAAGAAAACAAGTTTTGGTGTGGATTACTCAGTCAATGAAGATGCCATTTTTAAAATTAATTAATTTATACCTATTTTTGGCTGTGTTGGTTCTTCACTGCTGCACGCGGGCTTTCTCTAGTTGCTGCGAGCAGGGGTTACTCTTCGTTGCGGTGCGTGGGCTTCTTGTGGTGGCTTCTCTTGTTGCAGAGCACGGGCTCTAGAACACAGGCTCAGTAGCTGTGGCACACAGGCTTAGTTGCTCCGTGGCATGTGGGATATTCCCTGACCAGGACTCAAACCCGTGTCCCCTGCGTTGGCAGGCAGATTCTTAACCACTACACCACCAGGGAAGTCCTGAAGATGTCATTTACTGAGACAGGAAATAAGGAGAAAGATCAAGTTTAGAGAGGAACTTATAGGCCCTTTCTAAAATAGTTAATAGGTATATATAATTTTTAGGTTCTAATTCTAGACTATGGAATATAATAAAGTTAGAGATGATTAAAATTATTAGTTTGAAATACTTGTTAAGAGTAGAATAAATCTCCAACTCCTGTTTGAAAAGATCTGTTAATTTAAATAATCACTTAAAATGTATCAGCTATGACTCTATATTACTCAGAATTACTTCTATCAGTAGTTGATCTCTCCTTTTTGTTTAGAATTCTCTTCATCCTTGGTTCCATTAAAGGCATGACCCTGGTTCTCCTCTTGTTTCTCTGGGTGACCTTCTCTGTCTCTCACTAGTTTTTCTAATATTCCAACATCCTCAAAGTAAACCATTCCTCAAGTCTCTGTCATCATCCTTCTCTTCTTCTACACTTTCTACCACACCATCTTATCCACGCCTACATCTTTGACCATCTTCTCTGTGCAGGAACATGGATCTTCAAATGACTGGTGTTTGTTTCAGCTCAGATGACCATCTAGCAATTCAATGTCAACAACTCCCAAAACAAACCCATCGTCTTTCCTAAGGTTGCCTTCCTGATGACTTCCCTGTTTTTCTGAATGACATCATGGTAATAATGATAATTCTTATATTTAAACATCTTATTACTTATTCAGAAATGATGAGAACACTTCCCCTCACTGGGAAATGGATGCAGTCTATCCATGCTCAGTTCAGGCAGTGTTTGGCCATATCAAGTTTTGGCTGTTTGGGTGGCGGGAAGATTTGGTCAGTCAACCTTGAAACCAGTTGTTCACTTGTTTCTTGGATGATCAGTCATTGAGATCTCTTTTTTATGACTCATCAGTTTTCAGTAACTTTATCAACAGTCATTGATTCATTCAGTAACTTTATCAATGAGTCATCCATTGATTCATTCAATAAATAGATATAATGAGCTTGTCTGCTGATTGGAAGGCACTGGTAGGTCTGGGGGACACGAAATTAGAGATATGACTGTTGTCCTCAAATTACTCAGCTTCTCACGAGGGAACCATCAAGAAAGTTGATGATTTCCAAGAGTGACAATTGCCTTAATATAATAGAACTATGCACAGAGAGCTCTAGTAAATCCTTAGACAAGAGGCAGGCTTGGGCTTCCCTGGTGGCGCAGTGGTTAAGAATCCACCTACCAATGCAGGAGACATGGGTTTGAGCCCTGGTCTGGGAAGATCCCACATGCCGCGGAGCAACTAAGCCCGTGTGCCACAACTACTGAGCCTGCGCTCAAGAGCCTTCGAGCCACAGCTACTGAAGCCCACACGCCTAGAGCCCGTGCTCCACAACAAGAGAAGCCACCGCAATGAGAAGACCCCACGCAGCCATAAATTAATTAATTAATTAATTAAAAAAAAAAAAAAAGAAGGAGGCTTACTTCTCACTACCCCAGTTCAACCACATATTCAATATTTTAAAGATCAACCTTATAAATCCTCATATTTCTCAGTGGGAAGGTTATGATAGTGTCTAAGTTAATTAATTAAGAAGTAACAACATAAACATATTTAAAGATATGGAGCTAACCACTAGAAGAACTAAAAATAGAAAACGTTTCAAGTGTTGGCCCTGGGAAAGTAACTGGTGGTTGGGAAAGGTAGAGCAGGAGATTGTTGCTTTTCATTATACACCCTTTTATTTTATCTTCTATCATATGTATGCACATGATAAAAATAAGGAAAATAAAAAACCAGTTTAACTCTTTCTCTTCAGTCCTTTCTTCCATCCATGGCTTTCACAACTAGCCCTCAATTTTTGGAATGGAGGACACACTTACTCAGGAGCTCCCTGGTCGACTGTGTACAATTCTATTCATCTCAACATATTTGTTGCCTGATCACTACATGTCAGGCATGGGGGATATGGTGGTGGGCAAGAGGGACGTGGTCCTTGCTCTCATGGAGCTTACATTGGTGGGAAGGATGAGTATAAGACAGTTGTTATTTAATTTTGACCTCCACTCCTTCTCTACTTAGCTGAGTAGTATGATATGCAGTACTACCAAGTAGTCATTCAAACGATGTGAGCAGTTAGGGAGGTTTGAGCCCAGAAACACAGCACCTACCATCACGCTGGAGGAGAAACTATGAGGATATAATCACAAGCCCTGAATTATTTAACAGGGTCATTAAAGGCATGACCCTGGTTCATGAAGTTTCTTGCCTTAGTGAAGGAATGATGCACAGGTAGAGTGGAGTGTTTAAGGGTGCAGGCTCTGGAGCCAGACTTCCTGGGTCAGAATTCCAGTTTTTCCATTTGTGAGCTGGAAGTATGATTCCAGATAAATTACCAAACTTTGATGGGGCTACAATACCTCATCTCTGTAAAGAGGATAACAATAGTAGCTACCTCATGGTTGTAAGAATTCACTTACCTGAAGCACTTAGAAGAGTGGCTGGCAAGAATAAATGTCCAGGGCTTCCCTGGTGGCTCAGTGGTTAAGAATCCACCTGCCAATGCAGGGGTCATGGGTTCAAGCCCTGGTCTGGGAAGATCCCACATGCCGTGGAGCAACTAAGCCCGTGAGCCACAACTCCTGAGCCTGCGCTCTAGAGCCTGAGAGCCACACTACTGAGCCCACATGCCACAACTACTGAAGCCCGTGTGCCTAGAGCCCGTGCTCCACAACAAGAGAAGCCACCAAAATGAGAAGCCCACGTACTGCAACGAAGAGTAACCCCGCTCACTGCAACTAGAGAAAGCCCGCATGCAGCAACAAAGACCCAATGCAGCCAAAAATAAATTAATTAATTAATTAAAAAAAAAAAAAGAGTAAATGTCCAATGAATGTAGCATTATTATTGGGCGCACTTACATACTTAAAATGATTCAAAGAATGATACTGATTGTGAATATTTCATATCCATGTGTAAATTGGTTTTTAAATTTAGAATTCAGCATTCTTATCACAGAGCATAAGTTGATTCACCATTTATGTATGTTACTACTTGTTTGAATAGGGACACAAATGCACAGAAACAGATCTGGAAAGATACATATGATGTGGCTGACAGTAACTCCCTTTTTGGAGAACCAGATTGGAAATAGTGAAGAAACCTTTAGCAATTTATCAATTGTTTGATTTCCTTTTTATGATGAAAATATATTCATGAATTTAAAAATAATTTTTAAAAGGTAAGGAAAAATGTCCTATTAAAAGAAATGCTGGCAGTCAGTTGGAGATGGAAAAGAAGGTATATTAACATTCAGTAACATTTTTACCTTCATTGATTGAAAACTCAGTTTGCGCTAGGCATTGTACTAGGTTCTTTAGAGTATGCAAAGTACATGTAGAGTTACCCAATCTCTTGCAAAGGCCCGTTTCCCTCAATTTGGAACTGGCATGTCGTGAATTTGAGCTGGACCGTGTCAAATGAAGGGGTTTCAACTGGAGTATCTAATCATGGCAGGCAGTGTAAGCAAAAGCATGGGGGTAAGAGAGTGTGAGAAATGTCCAGGAAACAGCAAGTAGTTGAGTTTGGACAGATCACAGGGTACTGGAAAGAGAGTGATGAGACAGACTTGGAGAGGTAGATTGGATTCAGTACACGAGAGCCTCAAATTCAGGCAGAAGGCATTTGGCTTTATTTTTTCAACTGAATGGGAATCACTGAAGGATTTTGAGTAGAGGACTAACACAACGTCTTAAGAAGAATATTTTTGTAGCAGTATAATGGATGGATTCAACTGAGCTTCTTTATAGAATTTAAATGGTCCATTTAAGAGAGGATGAGGATGTTGGAATATTAGAAAAACTAGTGAGAGACAGAGAAGGTCACCCAGAGGAGCAAGAGGAGAACCAGGGTCATGACTTTAATGGGACCAAGGAAGAAGAGAATTCTAAAAAAATCAAGAGGTCAACAGAATCAATGTAGCAAAAGAGTTAAGGAAAACAAGGACGGAGGATACTACTTCCTTCTCTGTCATCAGAAATGCCTTAGTAAAAGGCAATTTGAAAAGCAGATGAGCCTGAAGGGCGATTGACACAAGTCACCACACTTTTTAAAGGTGGATGGAAAAGTCAAGTGAAGAAGAGAATGTGAAGATACAGCTGGAAGAGACTCAGAATAAAGATAGAAAAAGGTCTGGAATGAAAACAGGGCCATGGCTGCATGAAAATCTGATTACCCAGAGCTGGGACATTTTTCTTTGACCCATGTCCCAGAAGGCCTTGTTAAGGAGGATATACTGAAAACACTCTATGCCTCAAACTGTGAGTCACATAAACCAATGATTCTGCAGTGGAATGTTGGGGGAGAGGGCAGATTTCCTTTAAAAAACACAGATTACATACTTCTTCTGCTCAACCACTTTCAATAGGTCCTTGCTGCCCTTACAGTACTTTCTAAACTTCTTATCTTGACAATGAAAAGCCTCCATAAATTGGGTCCCTCTCAATATTACTTTCCACTGTTTCTTCAAATAAATCCAGGCCGGTCTACTCACTGTCTCCCCAAAAGTTCTTTTCATTCTCACATCAGCACCTTTGCTCACACTATTTCCCTTGCCTAGAATCTTCCGCCTCTCTCTGTTTCTTCAGTCTATTAAACCCCTAATGCTTAAATCAAGGGCCCTCTTCTCTGTGAAGTTGTTTTTTTTTTAAACGATCCAATTCCTATAACATTTATTTGGAGGCTACTCACTTAGCACTTAGATGTTATCTGCTATTGTTTGCTATTATACCTTCTTCAGATTATAAGCTTCTTGAGGGCAAAAAAAAATGTTTATTTGAAAAGCACCTAGCATAATATCATTTTTCAATATGAGGTACTTTAAAATTGAGATACTAAGTGTATAGTTTGATGAGTATTGAAAAACGTATGTACCTGTGTAACCACCCACCCTAGCAATCAAGACAGACAGCATTTCTAGCAAAGTAAGTGCTCAGTAGACATCAGGCTCGGCTCAGGGAGGACGAGACAGGACCAGGAGGGTGAATCTTAAGTTTGAGGCCTGTCTAAAGGGATTGGATCATCCCAAGTCAGATAAAGTGAAAAGGCAAATACTAAGGTGGGATGATGCAGACAAGGGGGCAGTATTTTGTTAATCTGAGCAAGTCTGGGATTGTGCAATCTTGTGTGTTATGCAGAAAAGATCCAGCAACCAACAGGCAGCAGTGGAGGCAGGGGCACTGGGGTGGCAATGCCAAAGTCAGCTTTAATTCTCTAGCTGGGAGAATCTGCCCTCTTAGAAACCCTAGAAAGTTGAGGGTTGCAGTACATGGTACTCTGACCAGAGGTCCGAGGTGATGAGATTCCTGGGAGTTTCTTACTAAAAACATTTGCTCACTAATGGACAAATTGCTGATAACAGTGATATCTTGTCTGACTTGCATGTTTGGCTGCGTTATTAGTAAACTATCCCATTCGATTTCCCAAATGGAAATTGCATTTGACTAAGAATATGTGAAAAGGCTGAGAGACTGATCCCAAGACAATATTTCTCTAACATTATACTACATTACTTCTACCTTATATTTAAACAGAAGTTTAAAAAACAGAAATCATATCAAGCCATTCACCTGTACAAAACCCTACAATAGCTTCCCAATCGCAAAAGAAATCCAAAGTTCTTACCATGGCCAACAAGGCCCAAGCTGGTCTGGCTTCACATCTACAGCTCTCTCTTTGCACTGGTCTTCACGTAAATTTTCCCTTCCTACTGATTCTCAGACATGCCAAGTCATTCCAGGACCTTTGCACTTGATGTCCTCCTTTACAGGAATGCTCTTCAGCAAGCCCTTTGCATTAAAGCATCCTCACTTCATTCAGCTCTATCAGCTACTTAAAGAAATCTGCCCAAATCATTGTATCTTTTCCTTGCCCATTTTATTTTTCTTCCTAGTTCTTAGCAGTACCTGAAAATACACTATAACTTACATTGTTTACTTGTTTATGGTCTGTTTCCATCACTGCAATGTCAGCTTTTATAATCTGTCTGGTTCATCTTTATGTCCCAGTGACTAAAATAGTAACTGAACATCATAGAAAGTCGATAAATATTTGTTGAATGAATGAATGGGTGAATTTTCATATCTTCTCATACTCTCCATCCATCCACCCACTGCTCCAAATTAAACACCACAGAGATCATCTAGCTCAACACTCTCATTTCATAGGGGGAAGAAACCTATCAGCTGAGGTGAAGGTTATCTTGGGACTACCTCTTGCTCTTGTTCCAGAACTCTTCTGCAAACCAAGCAACCAGTCACCTTCTTCCATCCAAACTCTACTGCACCTTGGTGCTATTGACAATGCATAATAAGTTGAGTACAGGTAACTAAAGGGGTATTATTCAAAGGCCCTTCTCTTTTACCTTCAATCTCTCTGGAGTCTCTCCATCTCTTCCTGTCTCTTCTCCCTCTACCTTTCCTTCAGCTAATCCTGAGTTCCACTCTTGGCCCACCTTCCCCACTGGTCCCCTAAGTAGTCAAGTCCATTGCCATAACTTCAACTACCATCTACATGCTGGTGAATCTCTCCCCCCGGCCCAGATTCCTCTCCTCATCTCCGACTCACACTTCCAACATACTTACTAGACAACTCTGTCTAGATGCCCCTGGGCATCACACACTCAGTATTTCCAAAGCAGATTTTATTCTCCATCAAAAGAGCTCCTCCTCCAGTGCTCCCTGTCCAATGAATGAGGTCATCCAGCCTGGCGAACTCCTCATTCTCTCTTCCCCTCACGCAGTCTTAAGGACCTGTTGATTCTACTTCCCAAATAATTATTGCATCTATTTCTCTCGTCTTCACTGCTACTACTTTAGTTATACCTATCATCTCTTCTTACATGGATGAATATAACAATCACCTAATTATTTCTCAAAATGTGGTTCGTGACCCATTAATGAGACATCAAGTCAATTTAGTGGGTCATAACAAGCTTTTGAAAAAATCTCAATATTATTTGTTTCTACAAGCCAGAAATCAGCAGGATCAAAATTAGTAGCAACACAGAGATGTTTACTGGCAGCCTTTCCTTTTTTGTAAAGGTCAGAGCACTTGAAACATTTTGAAGGAGCACAAAGACACGTCTAAGAGAGAAAGCCAGTCCCCTGCCCCCATACACTTAAACTGAGTGGAGAAATGTTTTATATGAATAGCACTTAGTGGATAGCATTATCAAATACAGCGGCAATTTAGTTTTAATGTGATTTACATATGCATCGTGATGGTGAAAAACATTTAATTTCTCTGCAATGTTATTTGCATCCATATTCGTCATGTTTCCTGCCCCAAAGGGATGAGCTCCTTGGAATAAATTCTTCACCTTCTCTGAACATTAGCTCTAGCAGTCATCTTGGATTTGAAATAACAGTCAGGCACTCTTGCTTCCGGTTGGTCAGTGCAGTTTTATTTTCTAGTTCCATGGTCTAGTCAGGAGCTAAATTTTCCACTCACCATGAAATTTTCCCCAGTGTCAACAAGTTCAGTAATCGCGTCTCTGTCAAATTTTTCCCCTTCCTTAAGCAACCTCTTACTTTGGACAGGAGTTCTTCCAAGCCTCTCCATACCTGCTTTGTGGCCTTGGAGGAAACACTTTTCACTGTCTCAGTTTCTTCCTGTTCTGCGTAAAGCCAGGCAAACAGGCATCCCCAGGAAAGGTACTGACTCACTGCAGCAGGGGCCATCCTAAGGTCTCCAGACCTACCTAGCCTGGCAGCCCTGACCACTGGGCCAGCCCAAGGCTGTGGCCATGTGGGGAACGGTCCTCAGCACCTCAAGGCCCAGCAAGACCACTAGGGCAAGGACCATGACCAGGTGAGGAGGCTGAGACATGGAGAGAGGCCATGCCCTGACTTTCGTCGTGAGTGGGGGGTCCTTGCTGCCAGGTGGCTTGTGCCTGAGGTCTGATGTCCTAAACACCCCTATGACACCTCCCCAGCAGGCTGCTCAGCTCGCTAGAATCAGAATTTATTTTTAAGTGTGAAATAGAGTAGAAAATATCTGAGTGCAGCGCATGCGGCAAAATTCAACAGTTTTGTATAGTTGTGTATATTCAGGGTGTACAATGTAACACTGTGGGTCATGGACAAAAAATTTGAAAGATTCTATTCTAATTTGTTACCCTACCTTCATTTTGGATCCCCTCGTGTTCCTTCAAGGGCCAGAGCAATATAGGCAATCTCTAAGCACTGCATACAAAGTCAGACAAAGCTGGGTTTGAAACCAGGCCCTAGCATTTAATGGTGCTGTGACGGTGGGAGAGTTACTTCAACATTGACCCCTCAATCTTATCTTTAAAGTGGGAATAATAACATCATGAATTCAGGGGCTGCGGGGCAGCCTCATGCAGGCCTCTTTAAATCATTTACCTCTAATCTTTGCAAGAATCCCAAGTTACTTATTATTATCCTCATTTTGTTAAAGAAACTGAAGCTCAGAAAAGTCAAGTAACTCCCTCAAGGTCATGTTGCTAATATGTTCCTGAACAAGGAGTTCATTTTTCAAGGTTCCCCCTGCTCTTTCCACTAAGTATAAATTTCTACCCACGTGATGTCTGAGGCTTGTCATCTCATGGCAACTTATATCGACTTCTCACACATTCACATAATTCAATCAATTCAATATTTATTAAGCACTAATTAAGTGCATGGGAAATGGAAGAGTAAAATGTGGTCTGTTCTCCTGGGATGTGCATTTAACTTGGAAAGAAAACACCAAGAGACACAAAGCAGCAGCAAGCTTATTAGTGGCATGAGTACCTAAAGCAGGTTAGATATTTAAAAATTGTAACAGGTGTTATCCTACAATAAATTTAAATGACAGCTAAGGAAAGAAATAAATTTATATTTCATACAATGCCTAAAGGGTTTAGTGTATGGATCTAATTTATAGATGAAGAATCTACATGGATATGAATGAGTATAAGTTGCTTATTTTAAAATTTAGCAGTAGATGTCCATTTCAGAGACTATGATTATTGGAATAACATAATCTCTTTTGCATTTAAAAAATAAATCCCATATATTTGCGTTTTACCTAACTATCAGCACTCTGTTCAAACAAATTGGTCTGCTTTCCAGTTAGAAACTGTTAGGGAAGAACAGCTTTTAAAAAATCATTCTTTAAAGCTCTCACGGGAAGCTGCCTACTTAGTCACTCATCAGAACAAGCCGCGCCCTTCCACGTTTTGTTTACTCTTTCTGCTTTCCCTATTTATTGTTTTAAATTGATTTTCCATTCCTCTAGTGAGTACCATGTTCCAAGCAAAGCTGGGAAATTCAGTCTATATACACACTACCGACTTATCAGTTTTTCTATCAGGAGTTATTGAATGTGAATAAGATGTACGGCAGGGTGGAAAAGGATTCAGTAGGAGAGCTGAAGAGTGGAGCACGTGGACTTGGAGGCGGTGTCCCTAAAGGGTGCTGTTTCTCTGCCACAGCCGGTCCCTACAGCGTGAGGGGGTGGGAGGAGCCATCAGTATGCCCTCCCACCTCTGCAGTGATTGACATGAAAGAAAAAGTCACACAGGACTTCTCTTTAAAGTATTGAGAAAAAAAAAAAACCTAACATGAGCTCTATCATTACCTTGGTTTAACTGATACTTAAGAACTATCTTCTGTTGTTATCATTTCCAGAAACTAAGCTCTATTGTATCTTAGCTACAACCTATGAGAAAACTCAAAGAAGAAATCCCAGGAAGAATTGAGCTTTCAATTTTCTGTCTTTCAATTTCTTTGCTTGCAAATAAAATTAGTATTAGAGGCTCCAGAACAAAATCTGTACTACTCATATCCTGTTTAGGTAAGCCAAATGACATTCATGTTTATTCAGAAACCAAAAGTTCCTTTCGCTTTTATTATTTTCCACACTAGAGTTTCAAAGGATCCTAGACTATTTCTCAAATAAACGGGAATTTGCCATGTAGGTACATACACCCAGAGGTACATGACAAATGAGGTTCTCTGGTTTATGAGCTGAAGGGTTGAATATTTTTAAATTCCTTGAAAAATTATCAGATCCAAGATAAAATATACAGAAAGCATCTTTAAAAACATTGTCATGGTACGAAAACTAGACAACACATTTGACAAGAAAAAGACGACTTGTGCTGTAACACAGACAAAACTCCCAGCTGCCACAATATCCCCAGCCAGCCCAAGATAACAGGATTCCATTCTTGTGATGTGTAGGAGTTAATACGTACAAAAGAAAACAATGGGGACTTCCCTGCTGGTGCAGTGGTTAAGAATCCGCCTGCCAACGCAGGGGACACGGGTTCAAGCCCTGCTCCAGGAAGATCCCACCTGCCGTGGAGCAACTAAGTCCGTGTGCCGCAACTACTGAGCCTGCACTCTAGAGCCCGCAAGCCACAACTACTGAGCACGTGTGCCAAAACCACTGAAGCCCGCGCGTCTAGAGCCCGTGCTCTGCAACAAGAGAAGCCACCGCAATGAGAAGCCCACGCACCGCAAAGAAGAGAAGCCCCTGCTCTCTGCAACTAGAGAAAGCCCGTGCACAGCAACGAAGACCCAATGAAGACAGAAAGAAAGGAAGGAAGAAAGAAAGAAAGATGGCTTAGGGTTAGTGGAGGTACAGTGGCAACATTTACACATCATATCATACTTCACAGGAAGATAGTATGGATCAGGTTTAATCCACTGTGATTTATATTATGAGGTATATGGTACTAGGCTCTATGGGACTGTGGAATAAAAACAGTTCTCCCCTAGGGTATGATAGTTAAACATGCAAAATAATAAGCCAGAAACTAAGAAATGGAAAATAGTCACCCATCCCTTCTCTGAAATAATTAAAAAGATCTAGGCTATGTAGAACCAAAGAAAATGATTAAAATATAAAGGCACACACATTAAAAAAGAAAAAGATATTAATGAACTTTACAAAAATTACAATCATATTAAGCGTATGTTACCTTGAAGGAAGTGAAAACATTGGCTTGTCAGGTGTGCCAAAGTGAGGTGACATGACACCAGAGAAGACGCAATCACAGAGGAGAACGCTTTGTGTCATTCACTTGAAAAATATACACTGAGTGCCTCCTATGTGTATATCATGGTGCTGTATGTGAAACAGTCTTTTTTAAAAAGTTAAAAGATGTGATTCTGTGACATTCTTGCGTTCGCAATTTTATACACACCATTAAATAGTTCTGAGGTTGGCCTATAATGATATTTTTAAACTATTTTTAATTTTAATCCTTTTTAGATATATAAAGAAAACTAGATGGTAACGTGGAGCAATTGCTGAACTAATGTAAATGAGTGTGTGTATGCACCTACGGGAGTGTGTGTTGGGGGGGGGCAGCCTCCAGTCTAACCAAGCATATTAGAGGAATTCAGCAGATCCTCTCTCTCGTCTTCTTGTTCAGCACTTCAGAAGAGCCGCTCTTCAGCTTCGTTTTCCAGATTATTTGGCCACCAATTTTGGTGAGAGGAGAGTCTTTTACCAAATGTCTCATTTATATTCCCTTAAATATAGGCTTGCTGGTGAACTTCACTTTTTGTTGATAACTTCAAAGGAAAATGGCTTTGGTTATTAGCAAAGTTTTAGTCTGAGGCACAGTGAACAATTATACTTAAAAAGTTGAGGGCTTCCCTGGTGGTGCAGCGGTTGAGAATCTGCCTGCCAATGCAGGGGACACAGGTTCGAGCCCTGGTCTGGGAAGATCCCACACGCCGCGGAGCAACTAGGCCCGTGAGCCACAACGATTGAGCCTGCGCGTCTGGAGCCTGTGCTCCGCAACAAGAGAGGCCGCGATGGTGAGAGGCCCGCGCACCGCGATGAGGAGTGGCCCCCGCTTGCCGCAACTAGAGAAAGCCCTCGCACAGAAAGGAAGACCCAACACAGCCATAAATAATAAATAAATAAATAAATAAAATTAAAAAAAAAAAGTTGAGATCACTTTCACTGCTAATATTTACAATGCATATGGTTTCATGTAAATAAATACAACGTTTTTTATGTGTAACAAGTTTGATTACATACAAAATATGATTGAACGTTTTACATCCAGTTTTCCAAATAATTATGCTGAGTGAAAGAAGTCAGACAAAAAAGAGTATATGCCATATGATTACATTTGTACACAATTCTAGACAATGTCAAGTAATCTCTAGTGACAGAAAGCGGATCAGTGGTAGCCTGGGAGAGAGGGCAGGGAAGGAGCAGAGGCAGGGATTACCAAGGGACATAAAGAAAGTTTTGGGGTGCTGGAAATATTTGTTACCTTGATTGTGATGATGGTTTCACAAATGTAAACATAGGTTAAAACTTATCAGAATTGTATACTTTAAATCTATGCAGCTTATTGTATGTCAATTATGTCTTGCTATATCTGGAGGTCACGTCTCTAATGACTTATCACTTTAAGCTTTTCCAGCAGCACTGAAGTTTGCTTTCATCGCCACAGAACAAATAACTATCCAAGCCCTCACATAATACTATTTCCTATGGTCTCTCAGGAAGCTAATATCAGATAATATCTCATAGGATTGTAACTGCATGAAACATGGAGCAGATTTAGTAGCTTTTGTTGATAAAGGAAAGGGGAATGAAAAACAATGATTCAAGGATAGGAAAGACAGTCTGGTACCTTTATTTTACCATTACTATCTGAAAGAAGAAAAAACTTTTTTTGAAATATATGAATTTGGTATTCAAAGCACCCCTGCCATCCATTGCATATTCCAAAACTATAAATTTAATCATGTCATTCCTGCTTCATATCCTATTATGGCTTCCTATTAGCCACTGCCTTTAGGAAAAATCCTTAGCATGTTTTACCAGGAGCTCAGGATCTGACCCTTATCTACCTTTTCAGCTTCGGCTCGTCTCTCTGTCTCTCTCAAACTACAGCCATTCCAAATGCCTTAATTTGTCAAAGCTTTTCATGTTGTCAGGCAGTTTGGGTGCTCCAGGAAGCAGACTCAGGCAGGGTTTAGTGTTCAGGATGTTTATTAGGGAGTGTTCTTGAGATCAACACCCATGGAAGGGAGGGGGCGGGAGCAGGATTGGGAAGAAGGCGAAATCAAGCTGTGATGCAAGCCTGACAGCCTCAGCCAACTGTGTGGGTAGCTATGAAACAGAAATGGCCCATCAGAGTCGGCCTGCACGTACAGGGAGGATGTGACCTTGGGCAAGGGGGCTCTCTGCAGCTGAGGCAGTGCCTGAAGAGGTTGCCAGCACTGCCAGAGCCTGGGGAATCAAGTCTTTCCTTAAAGGGGGATCTGGGTGGGGCATTTGTATGTCCACCTTACCTTAGTATTCGTGAAGCTCTTCTCCTCCAGTTCACCCAGGTAATTTCTGCTCCTCCCTCAGATCTCAGTGTAATTCTTACTTCTTCAGAGAGGGATTCCCAAATTCCCAAACATGGTTGGCTTCTGTCAAACTTCCCATATTTCTTTAGTACCATCCTTTTCATAATCCTTATCATACTTAATTGTGATTAGCCACTTATTTCTTTTTATTTATTTATTTATTTATTTTTGGCTGGGTTGGGTCTTCGTTGCTGCGCACGGGCTTTCTCTAGTTGTGGAGAGTTGGGGCTACCCTTAGTTGTGGCATGTGGACTCAGTAGTTGTGGCTCACGGGTTCTAGAGCTCAGGCTCAGTAGTTGTGGTGCACTGGCTTAGTTGCTTCGCAGCATGTGGGATCTTCCCGGACCAGGGTTCGAACCCCTGTCCCATGCATTGGCAGGCGGATTCTTAACCACTGCACCACTCCATGAGGGCAGAGATAACTTCTATAGCATTCACCTCTGATCCTCAATGCCTACCACAGTTTTGGCACATAGTAGGTACTCAGTAAATATTGACTGAATAAATGAATGAGTCCAAGGTTTAAAGACCACAAGGCACAAAGGCCCTCACCAACACGTCAAGGCACAAAGGCCCTCACCAACACGTCTGTTTTGACGTATACTAAGACTTGCTGCCTCATGATGTCGAGGCAGACTTCATTTAGGCTCTATAGTCAGACTGCCCAGTCCTTCAGTCCTAGCTTGACCACACCCTAGCTGTGTGATAAGTTAACTCTCTAAGCCTCAATTTATTTATCAATAATAGTAATAACAGCAGCAATAATAGTATATTCCCCAAATGGCTGTTGGGAGGGTTCAATGAAATAGTCTACATAGAGGGTTTATCAAAGCTCCTAGAATGCAGTATGGCATCAGTAAAAGTTAGCTATAATTATGATGATTATTATTTGGCTTTTAGCTGTAAGTTCTTAACATACCTTAAAAAAGAGAAAACTATTAGGAAAACATTTTTTTTATACTTGCCATTAAACATGCACCAAAATAGTAATCCTAGAAAAATTAGAAATTTGTTGGATTTCCCTACTTTTATCTTACAGTTTAGAATTGGTTTTTATTTTGTTTTTTATATATAGAAGTTGGAGAACAGCATTATCTTCTCATTACTTAGGGTCTTCTAAGGTTTTAAGTAAGTCCTGTTCCTGTCTTCTCACACAACCTAGGAATTTATGACTCAGCATAGTTTACAAGTAGTGGGGGGATGGGGAGGGGGGACAGCGGTGAGAAACATGCTTTTGCCTTGTCTGAAATTCCTTTTCCTACCTTAGGAGATTTCTACTTGAGTATGAATTGACTCATCAGCTCCAGAAACACCTCCTGCACAAAGCCTTGCCTGACTTCTTCCATGCTGCTCCTGCACTTTTACCCTAAAACCATTTACGCACCTGGACATTTGTTTTAATCCCCTCGCATTGCTCCTCCTCCTTAGACTGAGCTTCTAGAAGGCAGATCTTCTTCATCTTTTGTATCTGGCACGTTCAGACGCTCAATAAATGTCTGTTGAATTCTTTTTAATTAGAAGAAAAACATCAGATCTCTTCAGAAAGATACAAATGATGAAGGGGTTTAGGTAATCTGTGATATGCTCAAAAACACAGAATTTAATAAACTAGAAATCAAATACATTCTTTTTAATTTAAATATAACCAGCATCCATCTTTATAGACTGTTTTCTTTTATACCAGAAACCTTATCTGAGCCTTTAGAGGTTAAATTTTTCCTTTGAGAAAACAGTAATCGTCCCACCCTGCTTTCTTTATGGGCTACCATGGCAATTGACTGCCAGTCACTTAGTTCCTCCATCCTTCCACTGGCATGCATTTTCAAATTCTCTCATCTTCTTAAAGAAATACATACATTTACCATCCCGCTTCTATGCCTTTACGACTCCTATTTCTGGGGCCTCCACTTCCTCTGTCTCCTTTTACTCTGTGTTCTTGGTCCCCTATTCTTCCTAATTGAAACACTTCACCCGGATACTATGAATCGTCTGATCTCTCTCTTCTTCTAACTCCTTCATTACATGCTTTAAAAACTCTCCAACAGGAATAGAAGTTTTGATGAGTACTAAAATAAGATCCAAATGTGAATTCTTTATTTACTTCTGACTGTAAATATTAAGAGAACATAATATATTAAGATGGGTCAATGACATAGTAGAAAAGATGACAAATTTAGAGAAAGTGATGACTTTTCTGGGTGCCAGGCGAAAGAACATAAGAAACTGAAACCACTGGCAACCTCAAAAGGGTTAATAGTAAGAATTGTGCTCAGGATACATATGCCACAGTGAAATAAACAACACCCTACAGAAAGTTTTAAAAGGTCCAACTGACTGAAAATCCTATTTATTAGTCAGTCTAGAAGGAAGAAAATTAATAGTGAAAAGAACGAACTGATTTTCTGGAAATGTCTCATTTCTTTATGTGTCACTGTACTTTAACTTTTTCTTTTTTCATTATTCTTAACAGTTCTTTCCATTTCTTGACAATCTTATGTAATTTAAAGAATTGGTATTTGCTGAGATTTGTGATAACAAGACCTTGCACACAAGGACTCAAAATGCTTATCTTAAATCTTAATGAGATGCCTTTAATTATATTCTGAACTTTAAAAAAACGTTAAAAAAATTATATCATACATAAGGGATAAAAGACTGATCTGGGACATGTAGTGCTGAGAATACATGGTTACTACAATTAAAAAGAATAAATTCTGAAATCTGACAGTGCTCGCATAATTTAACAATAGTTCAGTAAAGTGTCCAGAATAAATTATTCCTCCCACTTGGAAAATATATGAAAGGTGATGCTGTTACAGAAACCCCACCTAGGATATAAATCTTTATATTGTGTCTATTCATACAAGTATCTGTCTCCCTGATAGATTTTGAAAACCTCAAGGAAGAAAATATGTTTTATTCATCCACAGCACCTAGAATGGTGCTTAAAATATGGAAGATGTTTCAGGCTTCCTAAATTAAAGTCTCAGTTGTCAGTTTCTCTCTCTCACTGATTCCAACAGCCACAAAATATTTACCTCAGAAGAGAAAGATCTTTTTTTTTTTTTAATTTAAATTTTTGGCTGCGTTGGGTCTTCGTTGCTGCACGTGGGCTTTCTCTAGTTGTGGTGAGAGGGGACTACTCTTCATTGCTGTGTGCGGGCTTCTCATTGCGGTGGCTTCTCTTGTTGCGGAGCACTGGCTCTAGGCGCGCAGGCTTCAGTAGTTGTGGCTCGCGGGCTCTAGAGCACAGGCTCAGTAGCTGTGGCGCACGGGCTTAGTTGCTCCGCATGTGGAATCTTCCCGGACCAGGGCTCGAACCCATGTTCCCTGCATTGGCAGGCGGATTCTTTTTATTTATTTATTTAATTTATTTATGGCTGTGTTGGGTCTTCGTTTCTGTGCGAGGGCTTTCTCTAGTTGCGGCAAGCGGGGGCCACTCCTCATCGCGGTGCGCAGGCCTCTCACCATCGCGGCCTCTCTTGCTGCGGAGCACAGGCTCCAGACGCGCAGGCTCAGCAATTGTGGCTCACGGGCCTAGTTGCTCCGCGGCATGTGGGATCTTCCCAGACCAGGGCTCGAACCCATGTCCCCTGCATTGGCAGGCAGATTCTCAACCACTGCGCCACCAGGGAAGCCCCGAGAAAGATCTTTGAAATCTCACCTTGCTTCATCACTCCCAATTCAGTGCTAAAGGTTATATCCTCTAGGTCAATTGCATTGGCCCCCTCACTGGTCCCAATACTCCTATCTATCTATTGTAGTCTCTCTTCCTCACTGCCCTCAGAGATTCCTTTTTGCATAGAGAGGAGAGAGGAACCTTTTCAAGATAACTATATGCCAAGCACAATGTCAAGCATTTAAAATACATTATCTCTAATACAACACGTAGCAGAGTTGTATTACCTTAGTATTTCTAAGTGAGGAAATTAAGGGGGATTAAATAATTGATTCTAGGAAACATGGCTGTTACAGTACCAGAGCTGGCATTTAAACTTCCCTCTTTCTGACACTAGCTATCTCACTCACTTCCTGGTCATGTCATCTTTTTCTTAAAAAAATCACTACTGGAAAAAAGTTTTTACTACTGGCTCTCACTTACAGAATAAAATATAAACTCTTTGATCTGACATAGAAAAAGAAATCCTCCCCAGTATGTCTCTGCTTTTTAAGCTTCCTTTACCTCCACTCCTATGGTGTATTGTAAGCTCCAGCAGGTCTGGACTTCTCACAATTCCTCAGACTTCCAGGCCATTCCACAACTCTATGCCTTTGCATGTGCTTACTTCTATCTGGAATGACCTTTCTACTTTCTTGCCTAGTAAGTTCCCATTCAATCTTTAAGACTCAACTCATGCAAAAGTCAATTGCTCAGAGGTTTCCTTGACTTTTCCAGGCTGCTAAATTGCTCTATCCTATAGAGCACATGTACATAACAACACATTCCACATCACCTTGTAATCCATTGGACAGAGACCTTGTGTTTTTGACTCTCTCACTGTGAGATCTTCAAAGCTGTAGGCTGTATGTTTATTCAAATTGGTATCTGTCCTAGTCAGTTTGGGCTGCTATAACAAAAATACCATTGACTGGATGGCTTAAACAACAGAAATTTATTTCTCGCAGTTCTAGAGGCTGGGATGTCCAAGATCCAGGTGCTGGCTGATTCAGTTCCTAGCGAGAGCCATTTTCCTGGTTTGCAGACGGATGCCTTCATGCTGTATCCTCACATGATAGAGAGAGATCATCTCTCCCATGTCTCTTCTTATGAAGTCACTAATCCCATTCATGAGAGCTCCACCCTCATATCCTAATTACCTCCCAAAGACCTTACTTCTAAATACCATCACAATGGGGATTAGGCTTCCACATATAAATGGAATACAAACATTTAGTCCATAGCAGTATCTCTAACACATGGTTTTAAATCTTTACTGAAGAAGGGTGGAAGGATTAAATGGTATGGAAAAATGAAATTTTCCTGCCCCCTCCTCCTTTTTTATCCCCAGAAAGCAGCTTAGAAACAAGCTTATGGATGAAAGCTCGCTGCTTACATGATTTTCAAAATGTGATTGCTTCAATAGGCATTTAGTAAAATCATTAAGAAGATACAATTAGCAAAGAATGAAAGCTATTAAATCTAAATAAACAATGCAACAAAAACAACAGCTAACATTTATTGCTTAATTACCATGTTCTAAGAATTGTCCTATTGCTTTTTATGAGCAAGCTCATTTAATCCTCACAACAACCCTATTAAGTGGTTATTACTATTGTTAGCCCCTTTTGAAATTGAGGAAACTGAGACACAGAAAAGTTCCCCATGAATACGGAGGTAGTTAGTGGTACAACTAGGATTTGAACCCAAGTAGTCTGGTTCCAGAGCCAGAACCTCCATACTACATGAATAAAGAGCCATGAAGAAACAAATGACAGAGAGAGATCTTTTCAGAAAGATTACATGATCCCTTCTCGTTTTAATTCTTAGGGGAAAGATTTAAATCGGAAAGACCTATGTACAAATAACCAGTAATGCTGTTTAAGACTAAACGAAACCACAGGAAAGTCTATAATGTTTCTATAGCATGTGGTTAAGGAGAGCAAGTAAGACTCAGTTATAAGAATTAAACTGAAAGAATATAACAAACACTGATTTATCAAGGAAGCCTCTACAAACATTATGTTTAACACTGCAGTACAGGATTTAGGGATATAAAAAAAACATAAAACGCGATTCCTGTCCCAAAGAACAAACACTGTTATTGCAAAAGATGTGACTCTCACACACAAAGTAATTAGAGAATAGATAAAATCTTAAATTTTGTGGTACAGAAATAAAAGCAATTATAGAACAACAAATATATGTTAAATAGTCGTTATTTATTTTTAAAAGTAATTTTGAAAATTAAACTAGGATTTCTTTTTCTCAAATGCTTTCAAAATCATCCCACCAACAGAAGTTTTATAAAATAAAATTGCTACTACTATAAAACTCTATAGAAATTAAGCTTAAGAGACAAAGAACAAAACTGAAACACACAGTTCTAGATTGAATTTTGATTAAAAAAAAGAAAAAAAAAACAACAAGCTTTGTTTTAGGGTATGAGTTAAATGGAATAGTATTAGGAAAACTGCCTCAGGAAGTCAGAACACAATATAAATCAGTCAAACTTTCCATACCTTTCTAGTTGCAGGAAATCTTAAAATATCATTCCATTCTGCCTGTGTGTGCAGCAAAGACAAAGTTTCTGAGACATTCAAATATTTTCAAAGGTAGAGAATATATGTTTTATCAAATTAAAGTAACAACTTACATTGAACCTCATTTATAAATGTCAGGAGATTACATTATAAAAGACATAAGAAGTCTTACCAAAATTGAATGAAAGAAGAAAAAGACAAGAAAAGAAAATTAACTAAATAAAGGGAATAAAAGAAAACAAGATCTTTCCTGGTCTCTAAGTGTTATAAGGTTTCAAGCTTGTTCAAATGATAACTACAGAATCAGAACTAAATAGTAGATTTGCCATTGTGCTGCTGGAAATGTAAAGAACAGTGGTCTTTAAGGGCCGAAGGACAAGGAGAGAGACTGAGAAAAACAGAGGCAGCCATGAGAATATAAGATAGAGGATACCTTGGCCAAAAATATTCTGGAACTTAGATCTTGAACTATGTGAGAAGTTCAGAGGTGTTCTGGATTAATTATCTGGCCGCCAGATAGTTTGGCATCACTTGCTGGATTAGGTATCTCAAAGGTCATTGCAGGCATTAGGTCCTCAATCTCTTGAGAAACCTTGCTAAAAAAAATGCAATGTCTTTGAATAGACCTCTAGGAGTTAATCTTATTTCCCACCTTAATTACTAAGGTCTTATGTTTGCATATTATTTTATACTTGAACATTCATTAAAATTATTCTTAAATTTTTTCATAGGGATATGTTTATCTCCATATATGTGTGTGTTTATTTATAAATATCCCCCAAATAAATTGCTGTACCTTCAATTTCTTCCTTCCCTATATCTACTCCCTTGAATCTGGGCTGGTTTATAACAGCTTTGCCTAATAAAATATAGTGAAAGTGATGCTGCATGACTTCCCACACTAGTTTCCAGGATTTGAAGCTTCTGCTTGGGTCTCTTGGAATGCTTGCTCCTTAAGTCGTCATGTGGTTGAAGCCCAAGCCAGACTTGTAGAGTGGCCACATGGAGAAAAGAAAGAGAGAAATGCCCCACCAGTCCCCAGCTGTTGTAGATATCTCAGCCAAGCAATGAGACGTGAGTAAAGAAGCTTTCACAGGACTCCAACCTCAGCTGTCAACTGACTGCAACTGTTTGAAGGACCCCAGCTGAGAAGTGCCCAGCTCTGTCCATTAACTACCAGAAAAGTGAAACATAATAATAAATTATTGTTTTAACCTACCAAGTTTTGGGGTGGTTTTTTAACACAGCAATAAAATAACTGGAACATGTAATAAGCATCTAAAAACAGATCTAATGCTTCTTTATTTATCTATAGTACTTAGTATAAAATTCAGCACCATCCTGTCATTCTGAAATGCAACTAATTCTAAATATATATCTATCATATATATATATATTTTTTTAATTAATTAATTAATTAATTTTATTTTTGGCTGCATTGGGTCTTCATTGCTGCACGTGGGCTTTCTCTAGTTGAGGCGAGTGGGGGCTACTCTTCATTGTGGTGCGCAGGCTTATTGTGGTGGCTTCTCTTGTTGCGGAGCACGGGCTCTAGGTGTGCGGCCTTCTGTAGTTGTGGCACGTGGGCTCAGTAGTTGTGGCTCGTGGGCCTTAGAGCGCAGGCTCAGTAGTTGTGGCGCACGGGCTTAGCTGCTCCACAGCATGTGGGATCTTCCCGGACCAGGGCTCGAACCCATGTCCCCTGCATTGGCAGGAGGATTCCTAACCACTGTGCCACCAGGGAAGTCCCTCTATCATATATTTAACTGAATATCACCACCGTACTCTCTTTACTTCATTGGGCACAAAAATAAGTTGGTATATTTTGTTGAAATTTGTAAGGGCTATAAAATAGTACAATAAGAGTGATATATACATGAATAGAATCCAGAAGTTTATATTAATGAAAAATGGTTATATACTCATTTTAAAAATTAGACTTTATTTTTTAGAGCAGTTTTAGGTTCACAGGAAAATTGAGTGAAAAGTACAGAGCATTCCCATATACCCCTTGTCTCCACATAAACACAGAACTCTCTCCCGTCAACATCCCACATCACAGTGGTACATTTGTTAACAATGGACAAGCCTACACTGACACATCATTATGATGCAAATCCATAGTTTACGTTACAATCACTCTTGGAGCTGTACATTCTATGGGTTTGGGCAAATGTATAATGACATATATTCACCATTAAAGTACCATACATTGCCTTAAAAATCCTCTGTGCTCCACCTATACGTCTCTGCCTCCCTTCTAACCCTTGGAAACAACTGATTCTTTTACTGTCTCCATAATTTTGCCTTCTCCAGAATGTCATATAGTTGGAATCATACAATATGCAGCCTTTTCAAATTGGCTTCTCTTACTTAGTAATATGCATTTAAGATACTTGCATGTCTTTAAATGGCTTGATTAGATATTCTTTTTGAAAAAATACTCTGTCATATTTCCTTATCCCTCATTCGTTCCTTTTTTTTTTTTTTTTTTTAATGTGGACCATTTTTAAAGTCTTTATTGAATTTGTTACAATATTGCTTCTGTTTTATGTTTTGGTTTTTTGGCCCCAAGGCACGTGGGATCTTAGCTCCCTGACCAGGAATCGAACCCACACCCCCTGCATTGGAAGGCGAAGTCTTAACCACTGGACCACCAGTGAAGTCCCAGAACCCTGTGCTCTTAAAGTTCACAAAACACCTCCTAGTCACGAAATCCAGAGCTATTTCTGCAACACTGAATATTGTTACCACTATCTCCTTAAACTCTTTCCTATGGCTTTGTGAGACTGTTCCTTTCCTTCTCTAGCCTTCTCTGTTCACTCCTTCCTACAGACTCTTCAAGGGTAGGTATTCCTCAAAAGGCTGTCCTTGGCCTTCTCTGTACTCTGTATTACCATCTCAGCATCTTCTTCTCACACCCATATTATCTTCTATCTAAAATGTCTAAGCATAATCTTGGATAATCTCTCTTTCTTCTTACATTCAGCCAGTTACCAAAACCCATCAATTTTCCCTCCCTGTTACATCTTGCAATTGTCCCATCTTTCTGATTCTTTGGTCTCTTTCCTAGTTGAGGAACTCATTAACTCCTGTTTAAATAATGGTAATAGAATTGTAGCCAATATATCTCTGCATTAAGCCTATTTCCTTAGTCCATTCTATTCAGTCCTGCTACATTAATTTTCCTGGACTGCCTTGCTGATTAATGTCTACTTCAATGTCATTTGAAATATAAATGGATATTTATTATTTCAGGAGTAAAATGCTGGAATAATTACTGATAATTGTGAAAACTGTTATTTTTATACACAATTATTAATAACTTGTAAATGGATACAAATAGTTAAGTATTTATTTATTTTAATTAATTAATTAATTATGGGGGGGTGCTGTGTTGGGTCTTCATTGTTGTGCGCCAGCTCTCTCCAGCTGCAGTGAGCAGGGGCTACTCTTCATTGCAGTGCGTGGGCCTCTCATTGTCATGGCTTCTCTTGTGGAACACAGGCTCTAGGCATGCAGGCTTCAGTAGTTGTGGAACATGTGTTCAATAGTTGTGGCTCGCGGGCTCTAGAGCTCAGGCCCAGTAGTTGTGGTGCATGGGCTTAGTTGCTCCATGGCATGTGGGATCTTCCCGTGTCCCCTGCATTGGCAGGCAGACTCTCAACCACTGTGTCACTGGGGAAGCCCAAAAACTAGTTAAGTTTTTAAATTGACATCAGATAAAATTTATCAGATGAAATAAACTGACAACATGTTCAATAAATTGAACATCAGGAGAGAGTGACTTAGATGACACAAAGAAGAATATTGTATCTTTTTTGAGCCAACAAATATTAATAAAGTTACAAATTAAAATGCAAGGCAGAATTATAGATATTATATTATATCATAATTCTAATCTTTTAAATAGTGCTGTGTACTGGCATTCTAATTCTAATAAAATTTTCGTTATTTTATTCAATTTAGGTTGTGAAGGTTTAAGAAAAAGCCCTCTTTGGTATTATTCATATCTTGAGAGTTTGTTTGATAAAGCAGAATTTTAGTACCTCAAAATTTCCTCAAGGGGCTTCCCTGGTGGTGCAGTGGAAGAAAGCCCGCCGCAAGTAGAGAAAGCCTGCATGAAGCAACAAAGACCCAATGCAGCCATAAATAAATAAATAAATAAATTTATTTTTAAAAATTTCCTCAAAATATAGAAAAAGCTACAAACTCATGTACAATGTACCTGTTATCTTTGAGCCAAAATAAAGCATGTATAAAGAAAAGTTGAAAGAATTAGAAAAACATCAAGTATTCAAAATACATTTAAAATTTTTTTAAGAATATTACTAATTTGAGATTGAGTACATGGAGGTTGCAAATTTAAATTAAAATCTTGCCCCCAAATTGTCTTTTCTATAGTTGACAATGAAGAATATTAGAGATTCTTTTCTAAGTACAAATCATGGGTAAAAAATCCCTTCTAGACAATATATCAATGAAAACCTTGCTTTCTTATTTGTGTTTTGCCTTACACAAAAAGATTAATGTAGAGGCAGATAGTAGAAGCAAGAAGAACTACAATCCTGCAGCCTGTGGAACAAAAACTACATTCACAGAAAGATAGACAAGATGAAAAGGCAGAGGGCTATGTACCAGATGAAGGAACACGGTAAAACCCCAGAAAAACAATGAAATGAAGTGGAGATAGGCAACCTTCCAGAAAAAGAATTCAGAATAATGATAGTGAAGATGATCCAGGACCTAGGAAAAAGAATGGAGACAAAGAATGAGAAGATGCAAGGAATGTTTAACAAAGACCTAGAAGAATTAAAGAACATACAAACAGAGATGAACAATACAATATCTGAAATGAAAAATACACTAGAAGGAATCAATAGCAGAATAACTGAGGCAGAAGAACGGATAAGTGACCTGGAAGACAGAATGGTGGAATTCACTGCTGCAGAACAGAATAGAGAAAAAAGAATGAAAAGAAATGAAGACAGCCTAAGAGACCTCTGGGACAACATTAAATGCAACAACATTCGCATTATAGGGGCCCCAGAAGGAGAAGAGAGAGAGAAAGGACCCGAGAAAATATTTGAAGAGATTATAGTCGAAAACTTCCCTAACATGGGAAAGGAAATAGCCACCCAAGTCCAGGAAGGGCAGAGAGTCCCATACAGGATAAACCCAAGGAGAAACACACCAAGACACATAGTAATCAAATTGGCCAAAATTAAAGACAAAGAAAAATTATTAAAAGCAGCAAGCGAAAAATGACAAAACACATACAAGGGAACTCCCATAAGGTTAACAGCTGATTTCTCAGTAGAAACTCTAAAAGCCAGAAGAGAGTGGCATGATATACTTAAAGTGATGAAAGGGAAGAACCTACAACCAAGATTACTCTACTCAGCAAGGATCTCATTCAGATTCAATGGAGAAATCAAAAGCTTTACAGAAAAGCAAAAGCTAAGAGAATTCAGCACCACCAAACCAGCTCTACAACAAATGCTAAAGGAACTTCTCTAAGTGGGAAACACAAGAAAAGGGCCTACAAAAACAAACCCAAAACAATTAAGAAAATGGTCATAGGAACATACATATCTATAATTACCTTAAATGTGAATGGATTAAATGCTCCAACCAAAAGACACAGGCTTGCTGAATGGATATAAAAACAAGACCTGTCTACAAGAGACCCACTTCAGACCTAGGGACACATACAGACTGAAAGTGAGGGGATGGAAAAAGATATTCCATGCAAATGGAAATCAAAAGAAAGCTGGAGTAGCAATACTCATATCAGATAAAATAGACTTTAAAATAAAAAATGTTACAAGAGACAAGGAAGGACAGTACATAACGATCAAGGGATCAATCCAAGAAGATTTAACAATTATAAGTATATATGCACCCAACACAGGAGCACCTCAATACATAAGGCAACTGCTAAGAGCTATAAAAGAGGAAATTGACAGTAACACAATAATAGTGGGGGACTTTAACACCTCACTTACACCAATGGACAGATCATCCAAAATGAAAATAAATAAGGAAACAGAAGCTTTAAATGACACAATAGACCAGATAGATTTAATTGATATTTATAGGACATTCCATCCAAAAACAGCAGATTACACGTTCTTCTCAAGTGCGCACAGAACATTCTCCAGGATAGGTCACATCTTGGGTCACAAATCAAGCCTTGGTAAATTTAAGAAAATTGAAATCATATCAAGCATCTTTTCTGACCACAATGCTATGAGATTAGAAATGAATTACAGGGAAAAAAACATAAAAAAGACAAACACATGGAGGCTAAACAATACATTACTTAATAACCAAGAGATCACTGAAGAAATCAAAGAGGAAATCAAAAAATACCTAGAGACAAATGACATGAAAACACGATGATCCAAAACCTATGGGATGCAGCAAAAGCAGTTCTAAGAGGGAAGTTTATAGCTATACAAGCCCACCTCAAGAAACAAGAAAAATCTCAAATAATCTAACCTTACACCTAAAGGAACTAGAGAAAGAAGAACAAAAAACCCCCAAAGTTAGTAGAAGGAAAGAAATCATAAAGATCAGAGCAGAAATAAATGAAATAGAAACAAAGAAAACAATAGCAAAGATCAATAAAACTAAAAGCTGGTTCTTGGAGAAGATAAACAAAATTGATATACAATTAGCCAGACTTATCAAGAAAAAGAGGGAGAGGATTCAAATCAATAAAATTAGAAATGAAAAAGGAGAAGTTACAACAGACACTGCAGAAATACAAAGCATCCTAAGAGACTACTACAAGGAAATCTATGCCAATAAAATGGACAACCTGGAAGAAATGGACAAATTCTTAGAAAGGTATAACCTTCCAAGACTGAACCAGGAAACAATAGAAAATATGAACAGACCAATCACAAGTAATGAAATTGAAACTGTGATTAAAAATCTTCCAACGAACAAAAGTCCAGGACCAGATGGCTTCACAGGTGAGTTCTCTCATTTAGAGAAGAGCTAACACCCATCCTTCTCAAACTCTTCCAAAAAATTGTGCAGGAAGGAACACTCCCACACTCATCCTATGAGGCCACCATCACCCTGATACCAAAACCAGACAAAGATACTACAAAAAAAGAAAATTACAGACCAATATCACTGATGAATATAGACGCAAAAATCCTCAACAAAATACTAGCAAACAGAATCCAGCAACACATTAAAAGGATCATACACCATGATCAAGTGGGATCTATCCCAGGGTTTCAAGGATTCTTCAATATACACAAATCAATCAATGTGATACACCATATTAACAAATTGAAGAATGAAAACCATATGATCATCTCAATAGATGCAGAAAAAGCTTTTGACAAAATTCAACACCCACTAATAATAAAATCTCTCCATAAAGTGGGCATAGAGGAAACCCACCTCAACATAATAAAGGCCATATACGACAAAAAAAAAAAAAAAAAGATTAATGGTAATATTTGATGTGCTGCTTCAGCTTCTTGCACCTCAGCATTTTGAAATGAAGAACCAAGTAGCAATAATTTTTAATAGACCGCATGGTGGATCAAGGATGAATTCAATCGCATATTGTATTGGGAATATAGCCAATATTTTATAATAACTTTAAATGGAGTATAATCTATAAAAATTTTGAATCACTATGTTGTACACTTAAAACTAATATAATATTGTAAATCAGCTATACCTCAAATAAAAAAAAAAAAAGGTAGAGTGACCAGACATCCCAATTTGTCCTTGACAGTCCAGATTTATGCCTGTGGTCCCAGTGTAATGTTAATGGAAATCCCCTTTCAGTATTAAAAGTTTCCTAGTTTAGATAATAAATTTTATATTCACCTTACCTAAGAGATATATTAATCAAATGAACTGTATTGGCATAGTTGGGATATTGATTAAAAATTAACCAACTGTAATAAAACACTTGAATGCTGAAAAAAAAATCAAACAAAAAAGGATGAATTCAATTTTGCTTTACTTGCCTGCTGAGAAATTTCTTGGTCTCAGTCAACTAATAACAGTGAATTTGACTGAACCAATACTAATAGCATAAAAAATTAGTAAAGAAAATTATCATGCAGTTGTCATCAACACTGAAACAAACATGGCTGTTATCTATTTGGCATCATACTTTCCCTTTTATGATCTGTGAGTCTCAGAGGAGAAACTGAGAACTATTGTTCCCAGAATCCCCTTCCCTAGATGGTTCTGGTTAGAGTCTGCCAGCTACAGGCACTTATGTGACATCGGAATGGGGAGGAGCAGAAGCTACTACTCTCCCAGGGTAGTGACAGATGGATGTGTAGGCTGAGAGTAGACATGAAGTTCACAGTAGCTTCTGGATTAGTTCCTTGCAAATTACCCTCTTTGATCCCATAGACAATTGAGATGGCTAGTGGCGGCTGCTGGAGAATTATGTGATTTGGTCCTGCAAGCTTATACAGTTTGTAGGAGCTTCCTGGAGATTCTTGAGAAAAACAGAGGCTTCCAAGAAAGTTCTCAGAGCCAACCACCTTGGCAATGCAAACTGAGACTATTGGACCAACTTCCCTGATCTTTAATTTCCCAACTCTTCCAATGATTGTGGAAGCCTCTAATTCCCACATTAAAACCCTTCATATTTAGTGTACATAGAATACCTCTGTTTTTCTATATGTACTTTGTTTAATGCAGTGTGGAGGTTACTATGCATTGCCTACACTGTTTTGATAGGGTGTTCAAAAATTACTATGCATTGTAATATAGTAATAGAATTATTAGCCAAAGCCAACAAAGCATATTACGTATGAGAGCTTTTTAAACTACCCTATCATGTACTTACACAATGTATTAAGGCAAGATGGAGTAGGAGCTGTAACTTTTAAAAAGAATGTTTAAACAAAACAAAGTCTTAAAAACTTTTCAGATAAAAATATTAACATAGCAGGCCTTATAAAACTAAATATTGGCTGCTTTCAGAAAAAGTAACACATATGCTGAAATCTCCTAAAGAAATAAAACTGATATGCCTCAAGAACACAAATGTTTCTTAGGTAATAGGTGCTAACTATTCTCCATTCTACCGTGGATGTAAACTTTTTAACCTTCTTGATTTGTATCGTAAAGTGCTTTCTAGACAGATTCTAACAACCCATATTCCTGCTAGCATTGTTTGAGAATGTCCATTTCACTATATCCTTGCCTACATTATGATCATTTTTTCAACATTTTAACTAGTAAGATTGATATAACATTTGAAAGAAAGTTGTTTCCCTTGGCCTTTGAGTCACTGGCATTCTAGGTAAGAAAACACAAATCTAAAAACTAGGAAACATAATATTATTCTTGGTTCTGTTGTGGATTTTTCAATCTGGCCAAATATTTATGTTTTCCATTTTAAAAAAGAGATTAAAAAAAGGACTGTTAGCTCTCACTCTTCTTTCTCAAAATAGTAACATATAAAAAATAAGAACAGAGCACTGACAAGATGGTACCACCGATGCAGGTCTCTCCGCTCCTCAAACTTGGCGGCTACTCTGCCCTGTTCCTCAGTGTGGCCTACAGAGAGAGCCAAGCGCTGTAATTACCTGAAACCCAGGCAGAAGAGGAGAGGAGGACAGCAGCTGAGGAGAAAACGAAGCAGGATGAGCTGAAACGCATTGAGAGAACTGGCAGGAACCCGAGAGGACGGCATATTAAAGTGAGCCTGCATTTCTCCGGAGCAATGTGGTTGAGTAAAGCTTTCTGTGCTGTATGAAATAAATAAATAAATGAGCGAGCAGAGAAAGTTGATAAAGTTAAATATGCTAAATTGATAGTGAATACTAATTTGCTTATGCTTTGGTTCAACATTTGTTGAGACCCGTTAGATGCCAGCAGGTATAAGGAATCGGGACTAAATCCAGAGACCTCACCCGCGGGTGGGGGACGCAGACTAGCAATGCAGCGCCATGTGCCTTTATCCAAACCATTTGGGCCACAAGTGTTTCAGAAGCAGCACTATTTGTGGATTTTTAGAAAGGTAAGACAATACATGTTACGTGTAACATGTAACACCTCCCGATAGAGCCTGAGGCAGCCTCCTATGCACGAATACAGCAACATTTCTGTTGTAAAACAATGTTATAAATAGCCTCATGTCCGTTCTGGTCAGATTTTGCTGCCAATAAGTTTTGGCACCAGTTATAAAATAAACTTTTGGTTTTCAGAGCTTTTTGGATTTTGGAATTGCAGATAAGGGACTGTGGACTTGAAAAATGGTGTCACATTCTAGGAGAGAGGTAAGAACAGAGTACTATGGAAATGTATGTGTACGGCACCCAACCCAGACTGGCAGGGGGCAGGAAGGTGAGTGGAGAGAAAATAGAGGTTGGCTCATAGGTGCCAATGAAATGCAAATATTTTATTGTATTATAGTTCCAGGGAGATTAGAGAGAAGTGGAGGAAGAGATGATTGTCTGATGATGAACTCTGACAGACTGTTTTTGAGTTTTCTTACTTTACTGTTGTGTTACAAAGTTAACAATGAAAATATTATTGTCTGGTCTATTCAATTTCCTTACTGATAGATAAAAAATTATTGCAAACAACATGGGAAATAGCAGTACTTCATTTAAACACTAAGCTATTTCTTCTTGCACGTCTATGCTAGAGTTCAAGGTTTTTATACTTTCTCACACTGTTCTCTCTCTGGTCTCTCTGGCCTCAGACAGGCTGTATGCTACACCACCATACAGAAATGGTTATCTCACTCTCATGCCTGAAAACCTTTAAGAACTCCCCACTGCGGGGGGAAAAAAATCTATATTGCTGTCTCCCTCTCTCCATATATGCTGTAGAGACCAGGAATGGGTCATCAACTTACAAACAAACTTGAGTAGCAGCACAAATACAAGGAAGCTTTATGAGGGTGGCAAGCTTGGACAGAGGAGCAAATAAGACAAATGCCAAGCTCAGGAGAGATGTATGAAGCAACAATGAGACAGGCCAGTCAAGAACTTAACTCTGAAGATCCTTCTTGGAACTGAAGTGTATGGAAAGCAGATCTAGAACTAGAATCCCTTTAATATGGGCCTAGAATATCTCAATGTGTGAAATATTTACATGTGAAGAGTCACTCTAAAGTTTGTTTTGCTTAATATTTTTAAGATTCTGCTTTTCCCAGCTTACCTGTACAAATTATTTGCACTATTTTTCAAGGCAGCCTTTCCTAAGTACATGCAAATTCAGGACCCGATCAAGTTATACATTAGTCAATCAAAAGTATCCATTGGGAATCTATTAAAAAAGTGACCAGCACATGAGAGAAATCTTGAAGGTAGTCATTAGAAAATAGAATCAGGAAAAAAAAAAAAAAAAAAAGAAAATAGAATCAGGGAAATTTGAACCAATATGGTTTTACTATATTGTCTTATCATCTTATTGGATATAAAAAATATTTTTTAAAATCCTAGAAAACTATCAAATAGTTCAAGAAGTAGACTACCTTTAAAATATTTTAAAGCTTAAGGGCATTCCTTAGTTTCCACACGGCAACGTATTTACAAATACAAAGTACAAAACATCAGGTATTCATTTTGCCTAGCTGGGACAAAGGGCACTGAATATTAAAGCTTCAAAAATGGTCATTTGAATTGTATTATGACTATGCAAACCAGAGGAGCTTGGCTAAACATGAAAAATGCAAAATGCTTTTAATTTCTTGTTCCTTTACTCAAACTCTAAGATGAAGGCAAGGATAGAAAGAAAGGTATCTAATGTCTCTTTCCCATTTCCTTTTCATACACCCTAAAATATGGTGGACCCTAATTCTGCTAGAGTAATGCCTCCCATCTCTGGATACAATATTTACCTAATTGGGAATTTATTTCAGTGACAATTAAAAAACAATCTCTCCCATATGGAACCTAATTTTCCTGAAATAAGGTTGACATAAACCTTTGATTGTGAGTATACTGGGGAGGTAGGGGGTAAGGAGGAATTAAATTCCTTCTTTGTGCAAACATAGGACTGCACTCCCTGAAATAATCTTATAATATTTGAAGACTGGTATAGCCCTGCAAGATAGGTTTTAAAGATTAGGAAAATAAGGCTCAGAGATGGAACTACTAGCCCACATGGAAGACACAGTTTATAGAAGGCCCAGTCAAAACCAGAATTCAGATCCTTGACTCCCTGCACAGTATGCTTTTATATCATATATGGTAGGAAATGCATTTTCTCAAACACATTCATGCAGTCCCTCATGCATTCATTCAAACAAATATTTATTAAGTAGTGATTTAGTCTTTATTTAGTAGTACCTACTGAATGTCAGACACTGCACAGGAGATATAGCAGTAAACAAGTCATATAATAATCCCTGACCCTGGGGCTTTCCTGGTGGCGCAGTGGTTGAGAATCTGCCTGCCAATGCAGGGGACACGGGTTCGAGCCCTGGTCTGGGAAGATCCCACATGCCACGGAGCAACTGGGCCCGTGAGCCACAATTACTGAGCCTGCGCGTCTGGAGCCTGTGCTCCACAACAAGAGAGGCCGTGATGGTGAGAGGCCCGCGCACCGCGATGAAGAGTGGTCCCCACTTGCCACAACTAGAGAAAGCCCTCGCACAGAAACAAAGACCCAATACAGTCATAAATAAATAAATAAAAAGAACGTGAATTTCTTTAAAAAAAAAAAAATTGGTTAAGTCATTAAAAAAAAAAAAAAAAAAAAAATAATCCCTGACCCTATAGACTACATTTAGGTGAAGACAGAAAATAAACAAGAGAAATAAGTAAAATATATAATAACTTCATTGGTGGAAGTACTACAAAGAAAGATAAAGCAAGAAGGGAGCCAAGGCACAAAGCAAAGGGAGACTGTAAGTTTAAATAGCTTGGTTAGAATAGCCACACTGGCAATGACATTTGAACAAAGACTTAAAGGAGATGAGAGACTGGACATGTGGATATCCATCAGGAGAGCATTTTGGGAAAGGAAACAAGTGCAGAAGCCCTGAGTTGAGAGTGTATTTAGCATATTCAAGGAAGAGCAAGGAGAGCCGTGGCTGGAGCAAGGGGCAAGGCAGATAGTATAGGAGATTAGGCCACATTGTGTAAGACTTGTCTGGTTTTCATTCTAGGTGAGGTTGGAAGCCAGTGGAGAGTTTTCTTGTTTTCTTGCTTTTTTTTTTTTTAAGTTGAATCTTTTGTGGTTATACATCATTTCATAGTGGAGGGTTTTTTAAAAATTTTATTTATTTATTTTTGGCTGCGTTGGGTCTTCATTGCTGAGCGCAAGCTTTCTCTAGTTGCGGCGAGCAGGAGCTACTCTTCATTGCGGTGCATGGGCTTCTTACTGTGGAGGCTTCTCTTGTTGCGGAGCACAGTCTCTAGGTGCGCAGGCTTCAGTAATTGCACCACGTGGGCCCTAGAGTGCACAGGTTTCTGTAGTTGCGGCGCTTGGGCTCAGTAGTTGTGGCACACGGACTTAGTTGCTCTGCGGCATGTGAGATCTCCCCGGACCAGGGATCGAACCTGTGTCCCCTGCGTTGGCAGGCAGATTCTTAACCACTGCACCACCAAGGAAGTCCCTGCCAGTGGAGAGTTTTGAGCAGGAGATTGACAGGATGTAAATTACATTAATCATGTTGGCTGCTCTTTGAGAATAGTCTGGAGATGCAATGGTAGAAGAAAGAAGACTGGTTAGAAAATTTCAACAATAATCAAGGTGAAATGTGGGAGAGGCCAGAGTTACAGAAGAGAAAGTGTTGATAAGTGGTTAATTCTGGAGAGATTTTGAAGGTTGAGTCAACAGTATTTCTTGACCGTTTGGGAATGGGTATGAGAAATGAGGAAAGGAGTCAAGGGTGGTTCCAGAGTTTTTATCTGAGCAGCTAAATGAGGGAGTTGTCATTTACTGAAATGGGGAAGGCTGTATGAGTAACAGATTTGTGAATAGACCAGAGAATTCCATTTTAGACATGCTGAGTTTGAGGTAGCATCTAAGACATCTAGGTAGAGATCAAGAAGGGAGTAGTATATACAAGTCTGGAGTTCAGGCAGGAGGTCTGGACTGGAGATATAAATTTGGGGGATCGGTAGCTTATATGTGATATTCAAGCTCAAAGACCGAATAAGGTCACCAGGGGAGTGATTATGGATAGAGAAGAGGCCAGAGGACTGAGCTCAGAAGCACTCCAATGTTTAGAGATTAGAAATTTGAGAAAGAGCAGTCAGTGGAATGCAAGATTAACTATTTCAAATGCTGCTGCTTGCTTAACTGAAATAAGGATTGAAAACTGGCCACTGCATTTAGCAATGTGAATATCATTGGTCATCTGATCAAGTGCAGTGTCAGTGGAATTCTGGTTTGCCTGAGAGGAGTGGGTTCAGGAGTGAGGGGCAGGGGAAAGGAGTGGGAGATGGCCCAGTGTCAGTTCCTATGCATTTGCCTTGATATTTCTACATGGTTGTTAAGTATAAAAAGTGTTTTAGAAATTATAACAATAACTTTTTATTGAATGCCCTTTATATTATATGCCCTGAGCTATGCACTTTATACATTTAAAAAAGAATAATTCCTTGCAACAAAATGTAGTTTACAAATGAGCAAAGTGATGATTAAAGAGGTTAAGTAACTTTCCCAAGGTCCCATGTTTGGTAAGCAGCAGAGTTGGAATTTGAATTTAGGTCTGTTTGACTCCAACCCTTCATCCTTAATCTCTGTGTTATGTTGCCTTTAAATATTACATAGCCACGTTACATAGCCAATTAACTATTAAAAAGCCACATAAAACTGATTCTTTCCTGAGGTTAAATACTAACTTGGAAGAAAGAATCCAGAAAAGTAAAGGAAGCTCCTCTCTCCTTGTTGCTTAAGGTATTCTTAGCCTCTGGCAGGCATACCAGGCAGAACTGAACAGGGTTGTACATCATTTCAGCTGTCAGCCAGCTCCCAGCAGGTCACTATATATGAAGCCCTCTTCAATATAAAATGGCTTGATAAACCAATTTTAGCAATATGGTTAAATTCAAATAACAACTTCCATTGGAAACAATTCAGTCCTATGGCCATTAATGAAAAAGGAGAACCGTGGTATGTCTGTAAGTCCAATAAGCCAAATATAAAGAAAGAAAGTAGTTTGTTTTCTTATCTGATTGTCTATTTGCATGAAAAACAATGATATGCCTCAGCAGAGGAGGGTTTGTGGTAAACTGGGAAGGACAAATCTCATAAAACCCTATAGGCCCACTCCCTATCCACACCCTCCATTCCATTTCGACTGGTATTTTAATTCACCCTCAGACTCAGCTATTGAACCTTCTGGCTTGGGCCCAGTGGCATAAGAGGAAGGTAACATCAAACAGAATTGTGATGGAACTCCACATGGCTATTAAGAGAAACGCCTGAGTATCATAATTGTCTCTGTTCCGAAAGCCTGAGTTTTATAATTCTGTTACATCTTGGCCCAAAATGAAAGCAAGAAAAATGTTAAAGTATCAAATAGACGTTTGTTAGGAACTAGTAAAGAAAATTATATCAGCTGGCTTTGTATTTTTTTGTGTGGTATTAGGGGGAAAAAAGCCCACTGCAATTCAATATGATAATCACATATTAAGACAAGAAAAAGAGAAGAGGGCTTCCCTCGTGGCGCAGTGGATAAGAATCCGCCTGCCAATGCAGGGAACACAGGTTCGAGCCTTGGTCCGGGAAGATCCCACACGCCGCAGAGCAGCTAAGCCCGTGCACCACAACTACTGAGCCTGAGCTCTAGAGCCCGTGAGCCACAACTACTGAAGCCTGTGCACCTAGAGCCCATGCTCCACAACAAGAGAAGCCACCGCAATGAGAAGCCCGCGCACTGCAACAAAGAGTAACCCCTGCTCGTCGCAACTAGAGAAAGCCCGCACACAGCAGCAGAGACCCAATACAGCCAAAAATAAATAAACAAAATAAATATTTATAAAAAAAAAAAAAGAAAAGAAAAACAGAAGAGCTAGTGAAAACATTTGGGGCGTTCTGAAAAGTTTACAATACATTACATTACATTTTGTTTACCTTTTCATTGCTACACGGTCATGAAAGTGTTTCCCTGACTTACCTGGATGCTCCAGCATACACAGAGCTGGGCAGGAATTTTTTCATACTTCTTTGCCAGCTAGAGAACATTCGGATGAATCAAGACCTCCCCTCTGGCTAATGGTCAGTAGTCTTCCAAAATATGTTTACTTTTTAACAACAATCTGGTAGCTTTTGAGGTCTTGAGAAAGGATAAAATGCAACCTGTTAGGACTCGGGGAGGAGAGAGAGGAATCCTTGAAATATAAAGATTTGTCATATTTATAATTTACTGATTTCACAGTTTAATGTGAGAAAAGGCAAAATGAAACTATTATGATTTAGTTAAAATAACGGATAACATTTACGCTTAGCTGAGGCGGTTCAGGAAAATGTGCACAGAGCCCTCTGACATAAGACTTCCTCTTACTCCAACGTCCTTGCTACCCACCGCCCCACCCACCCCGGCCGCTCTAAAGCAAGACACCCGTTGACCTCATTTGTTTCCAAAATGGCTATTTTTTAAAAAATGAAACTGTTTCTCATTGAAAACTTTTTACTATATAGCTACATAATAAAAACTCAACCATCAACGTACGTAAAATATATACACGCAGTGAATTCAACTCAAGAAAATTTCCCAAAATATTCATATAGGTTGTTTGGGACTAGACAGACAAAACAATAGCTAATTGAATTTTTCCCTTTCACCTAATTGTTTTTGGTCTTGGAAAGACATAGGCAGAGCTTGGCTGAACACCAGTCATTTATTTTCTATAGCTACAAAGAATTCACCTTGCCCAGAGTGTGCTAGAATAAAGAAGTTCAAATTGACATTAGAAATAATGCTACTCGTGATAGCATTTTAGCTGGAGAAAAAACTTTCTGGGATTCTACAAAATTGTCTATAGAAAAAGAAGAACTGAAAAATGGGATGAAATGGAGTTTGTCAGATACATAGCACATAGGTTGAAAAAAGATCATGTACACAAACTTATATAAAACAAGAATATGAAACTACTTATAATAAATGAAAGAGAAGGAAAGACATGGCCATACCTGAATTAAGATCTCTACTTCTTGATGTCATATATATAAAATCAAATCTCGCACTTAAATATGCTAGAGGACTAAATAACTGGTTGGCTGCTGCTTTGCTCTAAGCCGAAGACAGTGTACAGTGGTTGGGGAAAAGCTTGTAATTACCGTTTCTTTTCTTCATAAAATACAGCTCATTTCTTTTCACTTCTCAGGAAGAAAAGTACCAGATTTTTTAGGGCTTTTTCCTCCTCACCTCATCCCTAGACCCAGTTTAAGCCTTAATCCTCATCCCTTCAAAGAGTGCAGCATTTCAATTCATTTCAAAGCATTGGATTGGTGCTGATGAGAGTAGGACCAAAATAAAAAAGAGATTAGCTATGCTGAGAAATGCCCATTGTAAGTTCTGCAAGAACAGTGAACCAACCAGCCAGCATATATTGAAGTTGCTTACTGCTATTTACAGGAAATTGTACAAAGCACGGTACTGGAACAGAAGGGAATGGGGCATATGTCATAGACTTTGAAGACGGAGAAAAAATTTATGTGTAAAATAAATTAAGGACCCTCCAAAGAAAGTAAAAATTAATACATTCAAATATACATGCTTCACACATACACACAAACTGAGCAAATAAAAAAACTCCTTAAAACCTAATTTGAAAATACTATAAAACCTTATTTTGGCAGTTACAGTGTTCTATTCCTCTAAAAGAGTGATAATAAGTTTTACGCTATGCCCATGACAGCAAAGACAATTAATTGTTCCAAAGATCTGACCACTAAACAGTTTTTAAAAATATGAAAATAATTACATCAGCGTATGGACTCTGGAAAATTTCTTCTCTGGTAATAAGGTCAGATAGACATTTCCTGTTTCACATTTCTAGTACACTTTGTCTTTTATACAATAATAGTATGAAACAATAGTTTGGCATGAGTTCAATGCATACTAAGAAATGCCCTGGCCCTTGAAGGCTGGGATGAGTCAGCCTCAAATGGCAAAAATCTCAATGATGACAAGAAAGGCAGACTGTCTGGGGTGTGGTGGCCCTAGAGAATAAGATTCAAGGAGCCAACCCATCTAGACTTCAATCTTTGATGTTTCTTGACCAGTGAAGAGCTCTTATGTTTAACAGCTACATGTACACAGCATTTAGGCTTGTGTCTACATAACCTGGCTTTTTTTTTTTAATTGTTTGCAAGGCAAACCTGCAATACAGAAAAAGAATGAGTTGGCATTTCCTCCTAAATTGTTAACCCAGATTGGCCGTTGCTTCCACTACTCAACCTCCTGCTCTTGCTTTAAACAATCCAGGTGACAATGAGCTCTTTCCTACCCTTCACCAAACCTTGCCACCAACTGGGAATCCTTACCCTGTATCTATGGGCCTTTCTTACCACTACTTTGAACACCATGAGACAGAGCCACCCAGCACTGGGCCCCTCAGAAACTTGGTAATTCACACACCCATCTTCTCTGATGCCAAACTGGGATCCTCGGTACATGCTGGCATCAAAACAACTCGTGCCAACTTGAGAATATTTAGGCCAGTCATTTCCAAGGATATCTCTCATCTCTAATCTTCTGTTACTCACTTATGGAAAGTAGATGAAGAAAGCATTCTAAAATAAAGCAGAGGATGCAGGTTAACAATGGGACAAGCATACAGAGTTAGGAGGGGCAGAATCTGAGCTGAGAAGTTACAAACCAGAAGGAATGACAATGGGGGAAAAGGGTAGGCAACTGGGAGGAGGTTGCCTTTCTTCCAGTGCCAGAGAATGATAGGGATGAGAAAGCTGGAGGTCCTCCTTGACCAAGCCTTCTCCTTCTCTCTCCACATACAACTCATCATCAAGTCTTCCTTGTTTTTTACTACACGGGATAAAACACCTGCTGTTTTCTTTTTCCCCCAAATAATAAAGCTTTATTTACTTATAAATAATACATATCTATTTTTAAATTACAAAACAATATAAAAAGATAGAGAAAAAAACTAAAAATCATCTCCAACTCTACTACCCGGAAATAAGCACTGTTTTAATATTTAGTGGAAAAGCCTTATAGATATCTCTATACACATACGTGCACACTCCTGAACACACATACAATTTTATAGAAAGTGAGGCATGTTATACAAGGAGTTGGGTAACATTCTGTTTTCACTTAACAGGTCACAGGTATCTTTCTATTTCAATAAGTATAGTTATACACAATCATTTTTAATGGTTGCATAATGTTCCATTGATGGGGATATGTCATAATTTAACAAATCTTTCATTGAAGGAAATTTTTTTCAATTTTGACTGTTATGACAGCACTGATACTGATACCTTGTACATATGTATGTGCTATTATGAGAGTTTCTTTACTAATCTAATAATGAAAAATAGCTCTTGTCCTTTTATTTCTACTTTTTGATCTTTGGTGAGGTTTTAGCACTTTGTAGGCCAATTATATTATTTGATGCATTGCTATGTCCATTTTTTCTGTCAGAAAGCTTTTTATCTTACTGAGGCATAGACCTCTTCGACTATTAGGACTATCAACCCTCTTTTTTTTTTTTTTAGATTTTATTTACTTATTTATTTATTTATGGCTGTGTTGGGTTTTTGTTTCTGTGCACGGTCTTTCTCTAGTTGTGGCAAGTGGGGGCCACTCTTCATCGCGGTGCGCGGGCCTCTCACTATCGCGGCCTCTCTTGTTGCGGAGCACAGGCTCCAGACGCGCAGGCTCAGTAATTGTGGCTCACGGGCCTAGTTGCTCCACGGCATGTGGGATCTTCCCAGACCAGGGCTCGAACCCATGTCCCCTGCATTGGCAGGCAGATTCTCAACCACTGCGTCACCAGGGTAGCCCCAGGACTATCAACCCTCTTATCTTTCATATCATTTATGTGTCAGAAGTTTGTTTGTTTGTTTTTTCCAATTTGTCCCTTGCTTTACAAACAATTTTATTATGTTTTTGCTGAAGCATTTAATTTTTACATAGTCAAATTTCTTTCTTGGTTTAGTCCTGCTGATTTAATTTCCTACTATTCCTACCAGCACTAACCTAAATCAGATGCTTTATCATCTTTCACCCAGATAACTATAAAAATCTGAACTATTCTCCCTGATCTCTGTCTCCTGGAATCTACACTCCACACAGCTGTCAGAGAGTTCTTTTTAAAACGAAAATCTGGCCAGGTCGTTCTTCTGTCTAAGACTGTTCTGTGGTGTGTGTCTCAAGTTGGGTATTTGTATGGCTTTTCCAAGAGTCAATAAAATAACAACTAACCATGGCAAATATTCCTGGAGCATTATTTATTTGTGAAGTTTTTTGAAGAAAGAAAGCACATTATTCTTTTTTTTTAAATAACCCATTAACTTTAATTAATTAATTAATTAATTAATTAATTAATTTTTGGCTGTGTTGGGTCTTCATTTCTGTGCGAGGGCTTTCTCTAGTCGCGGCAAGTGGGGGCCACTCTTCATCGCGGTGCGCGGGCCTCTCACTATCGCGGCCTCTCTTGTTGCGGAGCACAGGCTCCAGACGCGCAGGCTCAGTAGTTGTGGCTCACGGGCCTAGTTGCTGCGCGGCATGTGGGATCTTCCCAGACCAGGGCTCGAACCCGTGTCCCCTGCATTAGCGGGCAGATTCTCAACCACTGCGCCATCAGAGAAGACCACATTATTCTTATTTTAAGAAAAACACAAATATGGAGCAGGATGCAAACTTCAAATGAATTTTTAAGTTAAGCAAGAAGGTTTCAAAAACATATTTGTATTTAGGTGGAAATATTTAAAAAGCAATGGATATAGAGGATAACTCTTTAGTGCCTTAATATGTGTGGCAAGGAGTGCCTTGCCTTCACCAAAATCCATTGCCCTTTCCCAATTAGGTTGTCACATAATCCTTCTGATCACATTGATTTCCCAGCCTCCTTTGAGGTTAGGTGTGACTGTGTGATTGAATTCTGGCCCATGAAGATGGAAGACATTACTGTGATCATACAATTTATTGTCCAAATCAGGACACTGTTGAGAGTGCAAGAAGACACTATTAATGGTTGTTCTAGGAATTCAGGCATAAATTGGGGCATCTGATCACCATGTGGAGAAGTGAAGTATGTCACCCCAAGGTGGGCCCAGGCCTAACTCCCCCCTCTCTTCTGCAGTCTGTTGACAGATGTGGAACATGCTAGTAGAAGATTCAGTGTCCTGGATAGAGCCAGGGTGTGGAATGCTTGCACTAAACTGTTCCAAGAGTGAGAACACCACTTCCAGCATTTCAAACCATTGTAGGTGACAGCAGTTCTTATCCTGACCAGTGCAACGTGGAACACAAAGATTTCCATGAAATGGCCTTTCCCTAGCTGTCCAGCCTTACCTTTCATCATTCTCTAGCTTGAATTTAAGCTCTAGCAAACTGAACTACTTGCTCATACATTTTTAAATACCTATTTATGTGTCAGTCTCTCCCACTAATCAGGGAGCTCCTTGATGGCAAAAATTTAACCTTAATTATCTTTGTAGCAAGCCACTACCTGGCACATAATACATTTCATGAATATCTGTGGAGTGAAGAAATATTTAGCCAAGTAAGAAGTAAATCTTTCAACAGTGGCTATTTCATGACCAGAACTAAAACTATCAGAACTATATACCAAATGGAAGATCTTATATCTGCAAAGACATATATTCAAATACAACATTTTGGAAAAATGAACTACATACTTTTATAGCCCTAAAATATGAATGCAAAAATATTCTTCCTTTTAGCCTTCCATGTTTCTTTATCTTCGCCTCATCCCGGTCCACCCCCCAGCCCTCCCCCCCCTTATACAAACACAGACACACACATATTCTTTCATTTCCTGGGGGAATTTTTGACTTAATTAACAATAGTAGAATAAGTTTGAAGAGAAAGAAAGATTTTAAGTTCAGATCCTAAGGTGTTCAATAATCCCTACGTGAGGTGCTTTTGCTCAGCAGGGGGATTTATCTCTCCTGCTTTCCAAGATGATTAAGAGTTGATGTACAATTGACGATGATGTACACTAGAGCATGTTATCAACTCAAGAAAGGGGCTTTGCCTGCGTGATTTAATTAACATTAACGGTAGTTAATCTGCACACACACAGCATAATGTCCTCTTAGCTCTAAGAAAGGGAGGGGCTTTCACCACCTAGATTATGAAATATTGATTAATTCATGTATGCTGACATCCATCAAAAAATCGAATCATTCAATCTGTCACTCCTCCCCCTATCCACATACAAAAACGTAATGGCGGTCCTGAGAAGAACAAAAGGAGTGATGAGGGGGTGAAAATGAGGAAGAAACATAAGAGCAGAGAAAGAAAAACATTGCAAATGCAATATGTCAGGCTACGACCACAGACACACAACATCCACACACAATCACACAAACACACACACAAAAAACACCCACTCTACTAATTAATGCAGATTTGCTTTCACACCAAATATTGGGAAAACACTAATTAGAGAGAAATCTCGTTAATCCATTTCCCAGTTAATTAATTATGCATCAATGCCAAGTTTTTGTTGGCCTGACATAAGACAATCCTGTTCCAATGAAGATCTGATGCTGCACATTGCACAACAGTTACGGGGCTTTCCTGACTCTGTGGGATGGTATTCAGGATCTACTCAATTCACATGTTGTGTATATTTGTGTCCTCTAATAAGTATTCTGTGATTATGAAATGTTCTTCAAGCTGACTACAATTGTTTCTTAGCTAATACTTCATCCACCTCTGTCACAGGCACATTAGGAATTCTATTCAGCTGGCAAAAAAGCAACACAACATTGTGAATATACTTAATGCCACTGAATTGTACACTTAAAAATGGTTAAAGTAGTAAATTTAATGTGATACATATTTTACCACAATAAAAAAATTTTAAGTGAAAGAATATCTATAGATTTTTGAAAAAGTTATCTAGGGAGTCTATAGATGTAAAACAAAACAAAACAAAACAGCTTACAAGTTCTCAGTCTCGAAAGACCTCAGAATGTATTTCCTTGTGTTCAGAGAAAATATTTTGAGATGAACTTCAGAACCCAGACAAACTCAAATGTGCTGTTTGCAAAGATTTGAGGAAAGCAAGGATGTTTAATGGCCTGATCAACAAATATTAATTGAGTATCCACAAAATTCTTAGCACTGTACTAGTTAATTTGGAGCTACCTATATTTAATTACATCTAGTCTCCTAACATATTATTCCCTATACTCCTTGCTCATTTCTTTGTCAGTGTCTGGATGTCACAGCTCCCTCTGACCCAAGTACAAAGAAATTTACTAGACTTGGATTAGTGAGCAGGTAAAAGTTATGGGCTGCTTCCACTGATGGATAGCTTCACTTTTTCTACAGAGAATAAGTCTCACTTTTGAGGAGTGCTTCAGATTCACAAAGTGCCTCATACTTAATAAAAACTAGTGTCACCCTCTCAGTAGGGTGACAGTAAATGGCAACTAATACAGTAAAGTTTTCTCAACCTTTGTATCAAGAGATCCAGTATTAAATGTTATCAAATCCTATCTTCAAGGTACAAACTGACTGACCCTGGAGTGTGCAAAGGAATTTTTTAGTCACTATCACACAACTGAATTTACTGCAATAGTTGTTGTGTAGTATCAATCTGAGGTAGAATTCTGGCCAATAAATCAAAGTGAATTTTGAAACAAAGAAAAAATAGAGAAAGATTCAATAAAGGCTCTAAGAATTATCTGATTCTTTGTCTAATTTTTCACCATGGAAATATTGGTAATTGACATTTTTATTTAAATAAAAGTAAGCCATTAATACCCAAAGACAGTTGCACACAACTGGTTGTTAAAAGTTTTCCTTAAGTCTTAATTTTATCTAGTGTATTTACTGAACAGGATAATTTACTTAAATTTTCTTCTTCATTTTATATCTGGTGGCATACATATTTATCCTATCAGCCTTCCAGTGAGTGGTTGGCTGGGATAAGTCCAGCCTGCAAGAGACCAAGGAAGAAGATGGGAGTGCTTCTTGCTCAACACTATATAATGTGTGGAATGCGAGGGAAAGCATCAAAGGCTATCTAAGGAGAGACTGCTGAGAGAAATACCTCTTGGTGTCCAAATGTTCACCAAAGAAGGGGCCCTAAATTGGTTAGTGAGATCCTTGCTAGGAAACCAAGTGGCTGGAGAACAAGATTCAGCAGTTGGTCCAAATGGCTGCATTTTTGTATGTTTCTTAGCATCCATGCTCTGTCAGCTGAGCCAGTTTGCCTGATAAAGAGACCAAGAGGGCTGGAACTGATGGTGTTCAAATACCCTCCACATGGATCAACTAATGTTTATGTAGTATTTTATGTTTCTTAAGAAGGTTCTTGGGAAGAAGTTTCACATGTGTCTTCTCAACTGAACCTTGAATCAGGTAGATATTAACAGTATCCACAATTTACAGATGAAGAAAGGACATGAAGAATGTGCCTCCACACTATAAACAATATCTGGGGCTTGACCTCCACTCACCAAGTCACCTGGAAGCAAGGTTGCTTCTCCAGTTGGAGGAGCCAGGCTAAGGGTATATTGTCTGCTGACCATCTACTGACTGGCTGGTCAGAGAAGCAACACTAACAGGAGCTGCACTCAGGCTGATGGGATGATGGGATCCCAGAGGTCTTGGTGAACCTTTTGAGAACTCATTTCTCACCTAAGTGGTCCTAGAAGAAAGGCAGTGGGAAGTAATGGTCAAGTATGAAACTTCATTAAGTTGTTCTCTGATAAATCTCCAAATTATTTTTCAGTGAAAGATTAGAGAGCAATTTGGGCATATAACTCAGAAGCAATGAAAAGAGTTTAAGTAAACTTTCATTAAAAAAACCCAAAAAGCCCTCCTTGCAGAGCTATCTACTTAAGTGTATGCCTAAGACTTCTTAGGAAATGCATCTATAAAAATAAAAACTAGAGATTTTATTGATGTTGAACCTGTCTCCTTCCAGCAAAAAGCAATAACTATTCATCAATAGATACACAAACTAATTGTAAAACAAAAGCCCCAAAACAAAAGAAAAAATAAGCAGAAATTTAAAAAGATTTTAAAGCCTAATTCACTTCACATTTATCTCATTGAGATGCATTTCTAATAAAATTATATTTACTCCCAAGAATGCAAGGATTCTTCAATATATGCAAACCAATCAATGTGATACACCATATTAACAAATTGAAGGATAAAAACCATATGATCAACTCAATAGATGCAGAAAAAGCTTTTGACAAAATTCAACACCCATTTATGATAAAAACTCTCCAGAAAGTAGGCATAGAGGGAACCTACCTCAACATAGTAAAGGCCATATATGACAAACCCTCAGCCAACATCACTCTCAACTGTGAAAAGCTGAAACTATTTCCTCTAAGATCAGGAAAAAGACAAGGGTGCCCACTCTCACCACTATTATTCAACATAGTTTTGGAAGTCCTAGCTACAGCAATCAGAGAAGAAAAAGAAATAAAAGGAATACAAATCAGAAAAGAAGAAGTAAAACTCACTATTTGCAGATGACATGATGCTATACATAGAGAATACTAAAGGTGCTACCAGAAAACTACTAGAGCTAATCAATGAATTTGGTAAATTATCAGGATACAAAATTAATGCACAGAAATCTCTTGCATTCCTATACACTAACAATGAAAAATCTGAAAGAGAAATTAAGGAACCACTCTCATTTACCATTGTAACAAAAAGAATAAAATACCTAGGAATAAACCTACCTAAGGAGACAAAAGGCCTGTATGCAGAAAACTAAAGACACTGATGAAAGAAGTCAAAGACCATACAAACAGATGGAGAGATATACCATGTTCTTGGATTGGAAGAATCAGCATTGTGAAAATGACTATATTACCCAAAGCAATCTACAGATTCAATGCAATTCCTATCAAACTACCAATGGCATTTTACACAGAACTAGAACAAAAAATTTTACAATTTGTATGGACACACAAAAGACCCCGAATAGCCAAAGCAACATTGAGACAGAAAAACGGAGCTGGAGGAATCAGGCTCCCTGACTTCAGACTATACTACAAAGCTACAGTAATCAAGACAGTATGGTACTGGCACCAAAACAGAAATATAGATCAATGAAACAGGATAGAAAGCCCAGAGATAATCCACACATATATGGTCACCTTATCTTTGACAAAGGAGGCAAGAATATACAATGGAGAAAAGACAGCCTCTTCAATAAGTGGTGCTGGGAAAACTGGACAGCTACATGTAAAAGAATGAAATGAGAACACTCCCTAACACCATACACAAAAATAAACTCACAATGGATTAAAGACCTAAATGTAAGTCCAGACACTATCAAACTCTTAGAGGAAAACATAGGCAGATCACTCTATGACATAAATCACAGCAAGATCCTTTTTGACCCACCTCTTAGAGAAATGGAAATAAAAACAAAAATAAACAAATGGGACCTAATGAAACTGAAAAGCTTTTGCACAGCAAAGGAAACCATAAACAAGACAAAAAGACAACCCTCAGAATGGGAGAAAATATTTGCAAAAGAAGCAACTGACAAAGGATTAATCTCCAAAATATACAAGCAGCTCATGCAGCTCAATATCAAAAAAACAAACAATCCAATCCAAAAATGGGTGGAAGACCTAAACAGACATTTCTCCAAAGAAGATAACACAGATTGCCAACAGACACATGAAAGGATCTCAACATCACTAATCATTAGAGAAATGCAAATCAAAACCACAATGAGGTATCACCTCACACCTGTCAGAATGGCCAACATCAAAAAAATCTACAAACAATAAATGCCGGAAAGGGTGTGGAGAAAAAGGAACCCTCTTGCACTGTTGGTGGGAATGCAAATTGATATAGCCATTATGGAGAACAGTATGGAGGCTCCTTAAAAATCTAAAAATAGAACTACCATATGACCTACCAATCCCACTACTGGGCATATACCCTGAGAAAATCATAATTCAAAAAGAGACATGTACCACAACGTTCATTGCAGCACTATTTACAATAGCCAGGACATGGAAGCAACCTAAATGTCCATCGACAGATGAATGGATAAAGAAGATGTGGCACATATATACAATGGAATATTACTCAGCCATAAAGAGAAATGAAACTGAGTTATTTGTAGTGAGGTGTATGGACCTAGAGTCTGTCATACAGAGTGAAGTAAGTCAAAAAGAGAAAAACAAATACTGTAGGCTAACACATATACATGGAATCTAAAAAAAAAAATGGTTCTGATGAGCCTAGTGGCAGGACAGGAGTAAAGATGAGGACTCGGGGTGGGCAGGGAGGGGAAACTGGAATGAAGTGAGAGAGTGGCACTGACATATATACACTACCAAATGTAAAATAGATAGCTAGTGGGAAGCAGCTGCATAGCACAGGGAGATCAGCTCGTGGTTTGTGACCACTTAGAGGGGTGGGATAGGGAGGATGGAAGGGAGGCGTATGAGGTAGGGGATATGGGGATATATGTATACATATAGCTGATTCACTTTGTTATACAGCAGAAACTAACATGACATTGTAAAGCAATTATACTCCAATAAAGACTTTTTAAAAAAATTATGTTTACTGTTAAGTCAAATCGTGGAATTTTTTTTAAAACATCTTTATTGGAGTATAATTGCTTTACAATGGTGTGTTCGTTTCTGCTTTATAACAAAGTGAATCAGCTATATATATACATATATCCCCACATCTCCTCCCTCTTGTGTCTCCCTCCCACCCTTGCTATCCCACCCCTCTAGGTGGACACAAAGCACCAAGCTGATCTCCCTGTGCTATGTGGCTGCTTCCCACTAGCTATCTATTTTACATTTGGTAGTGTATATATAAGTCTATGCCACTCTCTCACATTGTCCCAGCTTACCCTTCCCCCTCCCTGTGTCCTCAAGTCCATTCTCTATGTCTGCATCTTTATTTCTGTCCTGCCCCTAGGTTTTTCAGAAACTTTTTTTTTTTTTTTTTTAGATTCCATATATATGTGTTAACATACAGTATTTGTTTTTCTCTTTCTGACTTACTTCACTTTGTATGACAGATTCTAGGTCCATCCACCTCACTACAAATGACTCAATTTCATTTCTTTTTATTGCTGAGTAATATTCCATTGTATATATGTACTACATCTTCTTTATCCATTCAAATCGTGTAATTTTTTTAACCAATTTTTATTTATTATGTTTATTTTTGGCTGTGTTGGGTCTTCGTTTCTGTGTGAGGGCTTTCTCCAGTTGTGGCAAGTGGGGGCCACTCTTCATCGCAGTGCGCGGGCCTGTCACTATCGCGGCCTCTCTTGTTGCGGAGCAGAGGCTCCAGACGCTCAGGCTCAGTAGTTGTGGCTCACGGGCCCAGCCGCTCTGCGGCATGTGGGATCTTCCCAGCCCAGGGCTCGAACCCGTGTCCCCTGCATTGGCAGGCAGATTCTCAACCACTGCGCCACCAGGGAAGCCCCATAACCAATTTTTAAAAATCAACTTATATTAATAGTAACTGTAATGGTGACTTATTCTAGAGAAGTTTGGACCTCATGTTTACAGGAAATTTTTTAAATTTTAAAGTTCAGTTTATATAAATATTTTTGTTGAAGTGAAACACGAGAAGGTCATTAATAAACGATGTTTTAGAATAGACATATATTTTATTAGAATAAAATTCCATGGACGAAGTGGAATGGAAACATAAGTTTAAGGGGAAAAATGATGTACATATTTATAAAGAAAGCTTAATGATTTATTTTTAAATGGATGATAGGAGTGTTAAATTGCTATGCTATTTAGATCACATTAGTTACTATTACAAAAGTACACAACATTTTAATTTTTAAGTAAAATATTTACATGAGAGAAATTATATCCTCTGCAACTATTTGCACTTACAGTAAAAATTTTCAGCTGTAACAATGTGCAAGAGGGACACATACTTCTTCAATATTCTATTAGTCTGTATGTGAATAGGAAAGTTTAAAGACCACTATGCTACATGAACATATTGTTTGTCTAAATTTTGTACAGGAAATGCAGATATTTCTAAAATCTGAAGAAGGCAGAAGATTGTATCCCGAGAGTACAAAATCATAGCAAGTTTTTACTAAAGGAAACATAACCTTCTGAAATATTTGTGTCTCAGCCAACACCTCCTACAGTTGTCTGCCTGGTTCTTCTACAACTACATGTTAAAACCTACTCGCCTGCTCATAATGCATATCAAGGAAGAAATAAGAATTTGGGAAGCTGATGTCATATAACACTATTAAGCCACACTGTGATAAATGATAATTCTCTTATATAATAACGGCACACCCATATACATGATCACATAATCCTTGACCCCCCCCCCGACCAGCATAACACACGTGGCTGACATGTAGGATTATATTAGTTTTCCAGGAGTTGCTCCTAATGACTAATCAGGAAGTTACTTACCCTCATGGAATGGCATATACCTAAATAAAATAGGCTGACGTTGTACACAGGAACAGCAGCACATAACACAGGAAATGACCATCTCTTTGCATGTTTTAATTTATCTTTGGGACAAAGTGACAATAAACCATCAAAGTTAAAATGGAGTCAAATTTTAATGAAAAATCAGGGATAAAAGTAATTAAAACAACTTTGCTGGGGCTATTAGAACATGGAGTTCTGCTCCAAAACTGTTCAGAAAAGCTTTACAATCTAAAAACACATTGAAACTCCCGAGTGTAAAACACTCTAAGCTAAATTATGGGAAAAGCCAGTGTCGTATCAGCACCAATCACCCAGCATCAGAATGAAAAGAAGGAAATGTTCTGAATAGCTTGCCAAGGCTAAAGAAAAGTAGAACAGTTGCCGAAGACGGATTGGTTGTAACAGACCAAAGGGATGCATTCTAATTTGTTACCACTTAAATTTTGAAATAGGTCATTATCTTCAAACTTTGGGTAAACATAGCTGCATTAGAGGAAAACAGAGAGGGGGAGGGAGGAAGGAAAAAGGGCTTAACAAGTAACAGTGAGAAATGCACTTTAAGTTTTAGGTTTCTTCCAATCAATACATCCTATAACGCATTACAGGTGTTTGAATGCTATGTTTTCCCTGTTTAATTTTTGCCGTGAGATAAAGATTAGGTTAAGTGTAAAAACAGTAGATCTGGGCACCCCCATATTAAATAAGTGATTGACAATGTATCTCTTATATAGTCTTTAGTAATCCATTTTAATCGCTTTTAACAGCTTGAGTATCTAATGGAAGAATTTTTAAGCAAAATTACTTGACAATTTAATATAAAGCAGTGGTTCCTAGCCTCTTTGAGTAGGATAATTTTTAAGCTTATCATAAGGGAAAATTTCAAGAAACATAAAGTTAAAAGGAAAGCTAGTCTAAATCTCCATGTATAACAATCATCAACTCATGACCAATCTTATTTCATCTATAACCCACCTACTTATTCCACCCCATATTATTTTTGAAGCAGATACAAATTATGAGATGATTTACTTTTGTTTCTAATGTAAAATGTTTGAGGGCCCTCCCCTATCACACTTCAGTGGTTGCATTTTTAATAATACTTGATTAAGAAAATCTACATGTACATATGGATTATTGCCCACCCCACTCCTGCTTCTTTGCTATGACTCTGTGCCACCCTCCCCATCACAAGTTTCTGCGGCCCACGGTGGGGAAACTCCCGGCATAATGAAAATAACTGGTAACATCACTTAGAAATGTGTTTATTTATTAGCGCCTTTACATATACTCACAACACAAATACAGCTTATGCGATTTTATTTCTCAGGAATATACTTGTCACTACGGGTTTATAAGCAGATTGGGAAAGATAGTGTTAGAATTAACAACACTTTTTTTCCTCTTTATCCACCAAACTGATCATTTCTCTGCTAACATAGAAACAAAGAGCTAACACAGGCCGCTGCTTTTTAAAAGTTGTTATTCCCTAACAGCTCTTTAGGGGCTTTTATGACCTTGACATTACCTATGAAAAAAAGGCCAGATTTTTGTGGGCTGCAAATCCTTGCGCAATACAGCTTGAGAACTGGCATACCTGTTGGCAGTCTACCGGAGAAGCTAAGGAATAAATGAGCAAAGACTGTGTTCACACATTTGGAAATGACAATAGCACACTGGAGGCCTTGATATACCCGTACATTTATTTTCTTTATATAAAAGACCAATATCCAATGCTATTAGCCAGAACTTCTCTTACATATGAAATTCACTTTTGTAGGAAGAAAGAAAAAGAAAATAAAAGCTTCTTTTTTCTCTGTATAAGAGAGATAATTTCTTTAGTTTCTTTGGTAAGGGGCTCTAAAAAAATCTTTCCTGATTTCTGCTCAGTGCATACATGTAATACTGATTAATGCTAATGGGGTTCACATATTTAAAAGAGTGCACTCAATCTCATGATTATAAATACCATTCAGAAAGTGTGTGACTGGATTTTATTGGTATGAATTTAATCCAGGTCAATTTTAAACTCCTAAACTTTTATGTTTAAATGAACCAAATTATCTCCATTAAATCATACTTGACATTGATCTTGGCTATATAAAGAGAAAAGTTATAGTAGTGTTCATTTACACTTTATTAGAGAAAAGCAATCATTTCCACTTGAATTCTCTTCCTAGTTTCATGGAATATCCGGTTTTGGAATTATAAATTTCTGAAAAAATATGTCATCACTTGAAGATTCCAATTTTGGCTTTATTTTTCTAAACATGTCCATTATGGAGCTGAGCAAATAGAATATATTAGATAACAAAATCTTGCTTACATAGTAAAATGTTTTTCTAAAACATAGTTCAAACATGAAATAAGACAATATAGTTTTCAACCAGGGAAATTATTATCTGCTGCATATGTACCGTACTAATTAGATTATGCCTAAATCCCGGTAGTTTGCATAATTGTATTTAATTTGCCAGAGGGGTCAAATTATAGCATTGGACCTCTACGAAGAGGTAATGCTTCTTAGTCAGCAAAGCATATCACATTCTAAAGAAACTGAAATGTATTTGTAACTTTAGAGTAATAAAATGTCGTCTTTTCAGAGGCCCAATTTGAATAGAAATCCCCCCAGAAATGCACCTGGTTAAATATATATAATCATGAAATATGGTTAAACATTGGTTAGAAGCTCATTTATTTCATCCCTTCCAGTTTAGTGTCAATTTGTTAAATGCATTTTCTGGTCGTTTCACTAAACTATCATTAAAATGTAAAATTTCAGACCTTGAACTTCTGCCTATCACTTCTTTCTTATTATATTTCCTTCTTCTGGGTTTAACATGTTTTCTCTATATTAAATAATTGTTTTCACTCCTCACCTCCACCCCTCAGAAATAGGGCACTCATTAACAAACTTGCTATGTTAGAAAAAGGAAAAGGCAACTGAGGAAGAACGCTTGCAATTTATTTATAAGGGAGAAAAGGAGATCACCAAAATAGTGTAAGAAGTAAAAAAAATTGCTGTACAAGAATCTGAAGATGTTCTGAAAAAACAGTATTCTTTCAGATTTCATTGGAAGTTACTTTACTCTTAGACAAAAGGTATCCAGGCAAATTTTTTGGTATTTGGTATTTTCAGTGGCTTTGGCCTACTCTGAGCTACTTGGTATTCCACCAGGTTTGTTCTTGGCTGGTGTAACCCTTATCAAAAACAGTGAAGTATTCAAACATAGATTATCACCAGAATCACTCAAGACACCTTTGACAAAATACAGGTTTCCAGAGAACCAGCTTAGATTTATTGAATGGGAATCTTAGAGGTGGGGTTCTGGAGGTAGGGTGAAGCAGAACATAAGAATCAGAATTTTTTTAAAAGTTCCCCAGAGGATTTTTTTAAAGCAGCTTCATTGAGATGTAATTGACCTACCATTTACCTATTTAAGAATACATTTCGATGGTTTTTTAGTGTATTCACAGATATGTGTGATCATCATTACTGTCAATCTTAGACCATTTTTATCATCTCTAAGAAAACTCTTCAGCTATTCTCCTACTATCCTCCCATCCCCATCATTCCTGACTCTATAGATGTCCCTATACTGGACTTTCATACGAGTGGATTCATACAATCTGTGATCTTGTATGACTGGCTTCTTTCCCTTAGCAAAATGTTTTCAAGGTCCAACCAAATTGTTGTATATATTAGTAGTTCATTCCTTTTTATAGCCAAACAATATTTCGTTGTATGGGTATATCGCATTTTGTTTATGGACATTTGGGTTCTTAGAAGATTTAATCATTAGCCATATTTGGTAACTAATGATCAAGTGCTGATCTCAGAGCAGTTTCAGGCTCTCCTCACAAAGCAGCACTGAGTCCTAAACCGCAAGGAGTGAAGAGAAGCATGGCTGGAAAGGCAAGGCTTGAGACGGAATTGGCTCTGCACTTCTTAGTCATATGACCTGGGCAGTGTCTTTAATTCTCTCCACTTCCTTTTCCTCATTTGTAAAACAGGAGAAATGATTTCCCCTTCATAGAATTGTTATGAGGATACATGAGACAATTGAGTAAAGTGCTTAAAATTGCCTGGCACACAGGTATTTTACATATGACAGCTATTATTCTTATTTTCTTTGTTGAATTAATACAAAACAGCCATTTATATACAGAGTTATAGAAGCTGGATAGGTTATTTCCTTCTAGAAAATGAAATATTATGAATAAAATAAACAAGGCTTCCCTAGTGGCCCAGTGGTTAAGAATCCGCCTGTCAATACAGGGAACACGGGTTCGATCCCTGGTCCGGGAAGATCCCACATGCTGCGGAGCAACTAAGCCCGTTAGCCACAACTACTGAGCCTGCACTCTAGAGCCCACGAGCCACAACTACTGAGCACGTGTGCCACAACTACTGAAGCCAACTGCGCCTAGAGCCAGTGCTCCGCAACAAGAGAAGCCACTGCAATGAGAAGCCCACGCACCGCAACAAAGAGTAGCCCCCGCTCGCCGCACCTAGAGAAAGCCCACGTGCAGCAACGAAGACCCAACGCAGCCAAAAATAAATAAATTTTTAAAAATAAATAAGTTAAATAAATAAATAGATAAATAAAATAAACCTCTCCAAGTTATAAGAGAGTAAAAGGACAGATTGGATGATGCAATTTCTTCACTTTTTTTAAACTAAAGTAAAAGTAATAATAAAAGTCCACATTTTCATTTGGAAAAAAAATAGTTGCTTCTTTTTAAGAATACAAATCAGATTTTTATTGTTTCATTGCATTTTCAAAATCCATATATTTTGTATACTCTGCGAATCTTCTGAAAGTTCTACCCATGTAAGTGCATGTATGTATATGTACACACACACACATGTGAACACACATATAATTATAGTTAACACTTACTGAACTCTTGATATATTCCAGGCAATGTACTTTATGTGCATTAATATACCTAACCCTGCCCACAACTTTACACGATCAGCTAAGGAAATTGAAGCATAGGATAGTCAAGAATCTTGCTCTGGATCATAAGGCAAGTACGTAGCAGAGCCCAAGCTGTTAACCATGACATTTGTAATAGTTTTCCCTCCACGTGTTTGTATATAAGATAATGGAATAGATATTGTTCATGAACTACAGAATGATGTTTATTACAGCTTGAAGCAGTCTTTAGCAGATACTAGTGAAATCCACCCTATACTGTTGCACTTCCAACACGGTTTAAAGATCAAACCAAAGATAAGTAGCATTGTGAAGTTTACTGGTTTTCAAACTGAGTTCTGTGCTGCCCCTTCACAGAGACCCAGGGATTCAGGAAGGAAGGGGCTCTAGGCTTCACACTCTGATTCATCAGAGCAGTTCTTTTTTTATCTATTTCGTTTATTTTCATGTCAACTTTGATCTATTTGGCTTATTTTCATTTCAATAATAAGTTACTTGACAGGAAAGAAAAGTTTTGAAAACCACTGGTAAAGTTGAAAAACCTTGAGTTTTGGAGGCAGACAGTCCTGATTCTGAATCTCAGTTATACTACTGCCATCCCAGCTGTAGAATCTTGGTTTAAATATTTAACCATTCTGGACTTCAGTTTCTACATCTGTCAAACAAGGAGAGGGCTATCTATGCCACGTGCTAGGCAAAGGGTAAATAAAATGTGAGTAGAATAGTGCCTGATACATAAAGGTTCTACAAATTAATTCCCTCCCCATTTATTATAATTATTTTTTTATTCCCCATTACTCTGCAGGGTCTTTATAATCTTTTTACCTAATAAAGGGCTAGCTCAAAACCAACACTCAATGAATGTTTGTTGAATGGAAGCAAATGTGATAGGATACTAGAATGAAATAGTTAGGGTCAATATTGAGGTTAGAAGTGGATTATAAAGAGCTTTGAATGCTATGCTAAAATTTTAAACTGAAAGTTTTGAAAGGTAGAGATGTGATAGTATTTTTTTTTTAGCAATACAGATAATTTTAGTGCAGTCATTCTTAACAGAAGGTGCTGGGTATAGTTCAGCTTACTAGTTAGAAGTGTGGAATCTGAGTTCAAATAACAGCTCTCTCACTATCCGTGTTTGGCTGATAAAGTATAACAAATACGATTTTAACTAAATGGACTATCATTCCAAGAGTAAGTTTAGATTTTCTTCTATAAAGAATTTTCTTGAAATAACATTTGCTGCAACAAAATCTGAACTGTAATATTCATTGAGTTCCATAATATCCAGCATCAGATTATAATTGCCTTGTTTAATACAGTTGACATTCCATATGGAATTCTTTCCATTTTTATAAATATTCCATCATGGATTAGATCTCTGCTTAAGCTTATTATCTGATCAGAGCTTCCATTATAATTTGTCTGTGTATGACCCCACAGGACTGCTATGCCCAGCTTTTCTTGGCTTGTTATCAGATGAAGATGAACAGTGCAGAACTGTGAATAAATTGTATAATTGGATAAGGTCATCTTCCCTGCCTCTAGGCTGCTCTGTCCCCTTCCAGGGGCCCACACTGCCTTTTTGCCCTCTAACTCTCCTCATCCATCAGAACAGGAAAGAGTGTGATATCCTATTTTATAGCTAAAACTGATTCAGATATTTGTATTTTTAAGCTCTTTAACTGTGGAATGAAATGATTTATCAACAGTTTAAAGTGATGTTTTTTCTTTTAGGCGAAACAGACTTAGTAGAAGGGAGATGCTGGATTAAGTGCTAAATCCTGAAGGCAAAACAATTTAGTTATATTAGGGTGCTGTGTGTGCTAGGGGAGGGGACGTTGTGGTGAGAGAGGTTTGTGTGGAGAAAAATAATCAGAAAGTCTACCAGGATACATAAGAATCTCCCCTTTTTCCATGTTTTCTCTTCTTTTAAGCCTAACGTTTCTCCTTTTATTCTTTGGCCAAGGGTCTCAAATTTTGAAGCTCTGGAGTTCATCCATCACTAAAAAGCAGAACCTGAGGCATGAATTAAGTTTTTAAGCCTTATAAAGGAGGCACAATCCCAGGGCAGTAAGGGTGAGGGAAAGGGAAGGTGAGGGTAGGAAGGATGAGAAGTAACACAAAGTTATCATGCTGGCCGCTGCTTCATAATAAACCGTGGAGAGACTAAGGCAATCACTTTCAAGTTTCATCTGCTCGGCAACACTGGGAAACTGTGCCTGAGGATGAATGGGAGGAAGAGAGGAGGTAGAATCTATCTGTCTGGTTCCCTCTGGTCTCTTGGTTTCCATTAATTCAGGGAGTTCATTCTCCTGTACTTTTGGATATAACGTCTGACTGAGCAGGAAGCCAAATCCCATGCCCTGTGGTGAGGTGTTTCATCTGAGCCCATAAATGGCAGAAGCAGCCAGAGACCCTGGGCATGTGGCTGGTTACCTGGCTACAAGGTGATGATAACCAAAGTGGAGGGTCAGTATCCTTAGTTATGCAATAAGTTAGCTCCAGACAGCAGAGCCATGTGAGGCATAGAGTAGGTACACCGTAGTTTTTGAGAAATATCTGATGGCCTAGAATGCAGGGCAGGAAAGGCCAGTGGAATCCAAGGGGGTATATAACCTATGTCTTGTGTTTTTGTTTTTGTTTTTTCTATTTTGTAAAGATTATAAGTTCATTTAGGGCAGGACTATGTATTTTCATCTTTGTGTGCTTTATAACTATAATACCACATGCTGTATCTTAGGTGAGTTTGACCTTAAGGTGTACTACGATTTCAAAGACAGCTTGCAGGGAAGGGCAAGAAGCAGGATTGAGCAAAACAGGCGAACTAGTCAGCAGTTCAAACTGGAGTTTACAAAGGAGCACGTTGAACTGGAGCTTGGTCAAAGACAAAGCTAAGGGGGGTCTAATTTGCCTGGGATATGGTAGCAATGCGGACATTAAAAATCAAGTGGCTCCACTGGAAGTGAATGATAGGTAGCACCCCAGCCAGAGGCGGATGACAAAATCCAGGAATAGAGAACAAGGTGCCAGAGATCCAGCCAACTGGATTGGGGTTCAAAATAGGTTTCAGTTCCAGGCAGAGAACTGGAATAAAAATATGGGAAATCAAGGCAAAAGGACCTCATATCTGGGCTGTATGAACATGGCAGGAATTTTTTGGATGAAATTATTAGTAGTATTTGTATTAATAATAATGATTTGTAGTCAATATTTATTAGGTACATTAGCTACTTCTCTAAATTACATTACTTAATTTTCCCAACAACTCTCCTAGATAGATACTTTTATTATTTCTGTTTTACAGATAAGGAAATCAAGAGTCAGGAAAGTTAAATAATTTGCCCATGGTCACACAGCTAGTGAACAGGGGACTAGGATCTGACCAGAGGAGTCTTGAAAGTATTAAATGAAAGAAGGCTGACAAAGCTTTTAGCAGAGCTCCAGTCATATAGTAAGTTTTCAATGAATATTACCAATTATCATTGTTATTGTTAGTAGTTTTGTAATAGAAGCGGTACTATTAACTGTATCTGCGGTAGTCACCGTAGCAGCAGTAGCACGTACATGGAATTTGGGGTCAGCTGATAAGACCTATTGACTGTTTTGGTCCACAGGAGAGGACTGATGAGATGGGAACTGTTCTAGGGCACAGGGGCTGAGAATCAGGGGCAAAGGAGTAAGAAAGTATAGGGACATACAGTGCAGAACCTTGCCCTTTTAACAAAAGTAATTGAGAAGTAACATAGAATAGGAGTTAAAAGCTTGGACTTTAGAATTACAAAGACCTGTGTTCTGTTATTTATTAGCAGTGAGTCCTTAGGGAAGTTACTCAACAGATGTGAGTTTCAAACAATTTGCACCTGTACCCAGCGGAGTGCCTGGCATATAGTAACCATTCAATAAATGCTTGTAGAATTAACTCACTGCTTCATTTCCATTCCTTTCCACTCAAAACATCTCAAAACAAACAAAACCAAAAACTATCCCAGTGCACAGCTGCTATTAAACTTCTGAAATACCAAGGCAAAGCCATCCCACTGAGAGTATCTACTTTTATAACTGATATAATTTGTCACCCACATCCGCCTAATATTTCAGGAGCCTCCCCATCTGTGCTCAAAAACTGTAGCACAACCAGTAACAACTGTGTGATGTGCTATCCCTGTCACCCTGATGCTATGTTGCTACAGCAGGTATTCCTGTGTTATTCACTTACCTGAAGCTATTTTGATTTGACAAAGAGGAGGCAATTTTGAAGAAAGTGCCTATTTTCCCCCCCAAAGCCTGTCATTTTTAAAGAAAACATTTCTCATTTTAACTATGGTGTAATCAAACATGAAAATAAATGTATATTCAAAGGAACAGGTCATCTCTTTCCTTGGTACCTTTCACAGTAAATTTGAGTTTCAGTTCCTGGGGCTCAAAAGAAAATAATGCTGTAATTCATGGGGCGGGGGGGTGGTGGGACTGGAGGAGAGAGGGAGAGAGAGAGAGAGAAAAAGAACGTTACTGCCACCTCTCGCTCACTTCTCTAGAACTGAGAAAATGTGGAGGAAACCTGGAATTCGCTTGCCGAAGTTTCACACAGACAGTCTGACTTTTGTTTTTACTTCCATGACCTTTAATGGCTCTCAGTGCAGCCAGACCAACTTTGCATATATGTTGACACTATGGAAACCACACAAATGAGCAGTTTGGGGTTTGCACGCTGTATTTACTTTGGCACTTAACAATGATACACATATTTTCCTGTTAGAGCTCCCAAAGGCTTTGGGAGTTGAGTTGCCTTTTCTTTTATTCAGCTTTCAGATTGCTTCATCATTACTGCAAAAATGCAAGTATTTTTAAACTTTTGTTTTGCTAAGTGTAGTTCTATTTTGTTTTGGAGGGCACTGTTTGCTTTAACAGAAGTAGGACGGGTCCTGTTCAAGCTGTGAAACACACACTCTGGAGGGATAGGGGAGGGAGGAAGGCATCTTTGCAGTCACTGGAGGGACAGAGCTTACAGAAGGATCACCCTCAGGTCTGTAGATGTTTTCTATTTCTTTTCACCCAGGAATTTCAAAGCGACTTTTGACATCTCGATTGTCTCTCAGAACCACTGCCTTGTACATTTCTGCAAGAAATCACTTGCTTCACTTCGTTCATACCCCTTGTATCATTAAGAACAAAGTATATACTCCTAGAACTCTAAAGAAAGACATATCAAGAATGAAAATTTTAAAAATTCTGATAAATATATTCTAATTTTAAATGATTGCCATGGACTGAATGTTTGTGTCCCCCCAAATTCATATGTTGAAACCTAAATTCCCACTGTGATAGTATTTAGAGGTGGGGCTTTGGGGAGATAATTCAGTCATGAGGCTGGAGTCCTCATGAATGGGATTAGTGTCTTTTATAAGAAGAGAGAGAGATGATCTTTCAGCCATGTGACCATACAGCAAGAAGGCAACTGTCTACTAGCCAGAAAGTAGGACTTCACCAGACACCGAATCTGTTGGCACCTTGATCTTGGACATCCTAGCTTCCAGAACTGTGAGAAATAAATATTTATTGTTTAAGCCAACCATTCTATGGTATTTTTGTTATAGCAGGCTGAGTTGAATATAACAGTAGTAAAATATGTACAACAAAATTTAACCATTTTAACTGTTTTTAAATGTACAGTTCAGTAGCATTAAGTACATTCATATTATTATGCAACCATCACCATTATACATCTTCAGAACTTTTTCATTATCTGAAGTTGGAAATCAATACCCATTAAATAGTAACTTCCTTACTATCCCTCTTCCCATCCCCTGACAACCACCATTCTATTTTCTGTCTCTCTGAATTAGACTACTCCAGATACCTCATACAAGTGGAATCATACAATTTATCCTTTTGTGTCTGGCTTATTTCACTTATCATAATGCCTTCAAAGTTTATGCATGTCATACCATGTGTCAGAACTTCATTCACTTTTAAGTCTGAGTAATATTCCATTGAGAGTGTATCCATTCACCTGTCAATGGACATTTAGGTTGTTTCCACTTTTTGGCTACTGTGAATAATACCGCTATGACTATGGATGTACAAATATTTGTTCTAGTCCCTGCTTTCAATTCTTTTGTATATACACTTAGAAATGGAATCGCTGGGTCATATGGTAATTCTAATGTTTCATTTTTTGAGGAACTGCTGTAAAGTTTTCCACAGCAGTTGTACCATTTTACATGTCCACCCATACTGCACAAGGCGTTCCAGTTTCTCTTCATCTCTGCCAACACTTATTTTTTCTGTTTTTTTTGATAATAGATGGCTATTATCAAAAACCCAGAAAATAACAAGCGTTATTCTGTGAGGTGGTATCATATTGTTATATTTTAATTTTTCATAAAATAAAGTTTTGGCCGAAATTTCTAGATGTTTTTACAAAAGATTTGGAACTCCCTACAGCAGTTTTATAACACAAAGGAGTATTTTATAGGACTGTTAATATGGTGCAATCTTACTTGAGTGAGTGAGTAGCTAAAGAACCATTAGTTAAACGGCTAAAGAACCAGGCAGGATAGATAAATAAGAGAACTAGGCTTATAGACGTACGTTAGTAAAATACACAAGACTTTGTGCCTAATTGGATTAGGTATATAGAAAAGGCAAGAAAAGAATCTTTTCCACGTTTCTGACATGGACAATTGATAGATGGTAGTACTATTTACCAAGATATGTAAAACAGGGAATTATAATAAAATATGCTGCACATCCAAGTGGACATGTTCAGTATACAACTGAGTCTAGCCAACAGGAAAAAGCTGAGGAAAAGGGAGAATTTTGGAGTTTTCAGCTTACGGTGATGCCATCAGCCTGCAGACTTCATCAACGTGTAGGCTGAGAAGGGACCACAAAGGACAGATCAGTGGGACACACCAGTAGCTGAGGGTGGACAGAGGAAGAGTAAGAAGGAATGATTTTAGAGTTACAATAATGATTCCACTGAAACCAGGCAAAGAAAGATTTTGGCCCTAACTGTCAAAGCTGAAGACGGATAGGATAAATAAATAATGAAAACTGCCTACTGGATTTAGTACCTAAGCAACCACAGGTAACATTCATAGAGCAGTTTCATAGAGACAGGTGGGGGAAAGTGGACAAAGCGAAGAGAGCACAGGTTTTCAAGAAGCTCTGGAGTAAGGAGAAGGAGAAATTCAGGGTGGCAGCTTGAGAAATGCACTTTGTTTTTTTTTTAATTTCTTAAATTTTATTTATTTATTTATTTATTTATGGCTGTGTTGGGTCTTCGTTTCTGTGCGAGGGCTTTCTCTAGTTGCGGCAAGTGGGGGCCACTCTTCATCGCGGTGCGCGGGCCTCTCACTATCACGGCCTCTCTTGTTGTGGAGCACAGGCTCCAGACGCGCAGTCTCAGTCGTTGTGGCTCACGGGCCTAGTTGCTCCGCGGCATGTGGGATCTTCCCAGACCAGGGCTCGAACCCGTGTCCCCTGCATTGGCAGACAGATTCTCAACCACCGCGCCACCAGGGAAGCCCTGCACTTTGTTTTTTTATGCTGAGATAGAGCTGAGCCCGTTTACAGGCTAAAGGTAAGGAGCTAAAGGAAAGGAAGAGGTTAAAGACACGGGACAGAAAAGAGGCAGCTGATGGATCCAGGTCCCAGAGGAGGTGGGAGAGAATGAGATCCAGAGCATAGGCGGCTGGATTAGGATTGGGGTTCGTAACCTCTCCTTTTAGAACAGAGAAAAGAGGCGAGGTTACAGCATTTGCAGTTGTGTTTGTAGAAGTGGGGGGAAGGGCAGGAACTTCAGAGCATTCATGCTTGATATAATCTTTGTGAAATAGGAAGTAAAGTCACTTACTAAGAAAAGGTGTTATTTTAGAAAATCAATATGGTAGAATAGTACAGTATATACTGAATGAGATGAGTTAAAAGTATAAAAAGGAAACTAACGTTAATAGTTTAGGTGTGAGTTTATATGGGACTTAAGTGCAGTGATGGCAATATGTTGGAAAAGAGAGGTGGACATCATGCTTTTTTTCTTATATTCTTCTGAAAGTGAGAAGCATTATTTTTTCTCTGAAGAACAAATCCTGATAGACAATGTCTATGCCATGGGAATTGCCACATGACACCAATATTTAAAAACATAGGCAGTAAGATCCTTGACATCAACCTTGGTGATGATTTTTTTGAACCTGATTCCAAAAGCAAGGCAACAAAAGCTAAAATAAATAAGTGGGACTATATCAAACTAAAAAGCTTCTGTACAGCAAAAAAACTATCAACAAAATGAAAAGGCAATCTACTGAATGGGAGAAAATATTTGCAAATTATATTTCTGATAAGGAGTTAATATCTAAAATATATAAAGAACTCATAGAACTCAATAACAAGAAACAACTCAATTTTTAAAAATGGACAGAGGATCTGAATAGACATTGTTCCAAAGAAGACATACAGATGGTCAACAGGTATGTGAAAAAATGCTCAATATCTATAATCAGCAGGGTAATGCAAATCAAAACCACAGTGAGATATCACCTCACATTTGTTAGAATGGCTATTATCAAAAAGATAAGAAGTAAGAAGTGTTGGAGAGAATGTGGAGAAAAAGAAACACTTGTGCACTGTTGGTAGGAATGTAAATTGGTGCAGCCACTTTGGAAAGCAGTACAAAGGTTCCTCAAAAAATTTAAATCATAACTACCGTAAGGTCCAGCAATTCCATTTTTGGTTATTTATCTGAAGAAAACAAAGAAAATGAAAATACTAACTCAAAAAGACATGCACCCCCATGTTCACTGCAGCATTTTTTATAATAGACAAGATATGATAACAATCTAAGTTTCCATCAATGGATAAGTGGATAAAGAAAATGTGGGATAAAGTATGTATATTATATATATATACATATATACACACACACAATGGAATATAATTCAGCCATAATAGGAAGGAAATCTTGCCATTTGTAACCACATAAATGGGCCTTGAGGGTATTATGCTAAGTGAAATAAGTCATCAAAGAGAAATTCCGTGTGATATCACTTATATGTAGAATCTAAAAAACCAAAACAAACAAACAAAAATACCCCCCAAGCTCATAGATTCAGAGAACAGATGATTGGTGGTTGCCACAGGCAGTGGGCGAAATACATGAAGGGAGTCAAAGGTACAAATTTCCAGTTATATAATAAATAAGTCATGGGGATGTAATGTGCAGCATGGGGACTATAGTTAATAATACTGTATTGCATATTTGAAAGTTGCTAAGAGAGTAGATCATAAAAGTCCTCATCACAAGATTTAAAAAAATTGTAACTATGTATGGTGATGGATGTTAACTAGACTTATTGTGGTGGTCATTTCACAATATATGCATGATATGTACAATATATGCATTAAATATATTTCATCATACTGTACACCTGAAACTAATGTAATGTTATATGTCAACTATAACTCAATAAAAACAAAAATTTTAAAAAGAACAATTGCAACTGGCCAATAAACATAAGAAAAATGCTCAGTATCATTTAAAAATACATATATAAATAAAAATAAAACATCTAGCGCTAGAACAAAGCATCCTTGGAGCAACAAGACTCTCTAAAGACAAGTTTTTAGATTGCAGAGATGAATATCAATATTAACTTGCCCTACCCACTTCAATTTTGAGCTATATATTGTTAACACCTTCTCTGTCTCACACACACACACACACACACACACACACACACATTCTTATGTGTGTACATATACGTGGAGAGTAGAACACTTGATTTAGGAGGAACTAGGGTAAAGACACAAAGGAGTCTGACCAAAACCCCTAAGTAGACCAGAAATAAAGATCACAATTATGAATAATTTGTTTTTTTAAAAATTGTGGTAAAATATACATAACATAAAATTTACCATTTTAACCATTTTAAGATGTATAGTTCAGTGGCAGTAAGTACATTCACATTAATTGTGTAACCATTACCACTGTCCATCTCCAGAACTTTTTCAACATCCCAATTGAAACTCTATACCCATTAAATGATAACTTCCTACTCTCCATTCTCCTAATACCTGGTAACCTTCATTCTACTTTCAGTCTCTATGAATTGGATTATTCTAAATTCCTCAGATAATTAGAATTATACAATATTTGTCCTTTTGTGTCTGGCTTATTTCACTTAACATAATGTCTTCAAGGTTCACCCATATTGTAGCACGTATCAGAATTTCTTTCCCTTTTAAAACTGAAGTAATATTCATATATATATATATATAGTCTATTGTGAACAATGCTGCTAAGAACTGAGTGTACAAATATTTGTTCTAATCCTTGCTGTCAGTTCTTTTGGATATATCTCTATAATTAGAATTACTGCACCATGATAATTCTATGCTTAATTTTTTGAGGAACCACCATACCGTTCTCTATAGCAGTTGTACAATATTATAGTCCCACCAGCAATGCACAGGGTTTCAACTTCATTACATCTTTGCCAACACCCGTTATTTTCTATTTGTTTGTTTTAATAACAATCATCCTAATGGGTGTGAAGTGGTATCTTATGATTTTAATTTGTTTCGCTAATGATTAGTGATGCTGAGCATCTTTTCGTGTGCTTATTGGCCATTTATACATTATCTCTGGGGAAATTATTCAAGTCCTTTGCCCATTTTAAAATCGGCTTGTTTGGTTTTTTTGTTGGTGGTTGTAGGAGTTGTAGGAGTCCTTTATGTATTCTAGATGTTAATTCCTTATCAGATATATGATTTGCAAATACTTTCCCTCATTCTGTGGGTTACCTTTTCAATCTCTCTCTCTCTTTTTTTATTTATTTTTATTTTTATTTTATTTTTTGTGGCCATGCTGAGTGGCATGCGGAATGGAACCCGTGCCCACTGCAGTGGAAGTGGTGAGTCTTAACCACTGGACTGTAGGGGAGTCTCTACCTTTTCAATCTCTTGATAGTGTACTTTGAAGCACAAAAATTATGAATAGTTCACTTTTAACTTCAGTTGATACAAAGTGATGTATAAAAAAAGTTCCCTGAAGTAAATTTGAAATAAAACCTCTAGTCACAATACATTTATTGAACATCTTCATGATACCAAATTAAAGAAAATATACATTGAAAAGACACTGAAGCTTCTAAAATTTTTCATAGATACAGAATAATATATGTTCTCATTCATTCATTAATGTATTCAGCAAATATTTCCTGAGCCCAAATTTTTCTAGGTCTTCCTTCTCATAAGCCATTAGTAAAAGACTAAAGGAACCACTCTAGTGATCTCCTTATTTAGATACAGTTTTTCTGCAGTCAACATGATCCAAATTATTTGTCCCAGACTACTGATACCTCCAGGCTCTGGTTTCCTGGATCTTCTTATTCTGGAAATGGTGTTAATTATGATAGGCTGAAGAGAAAAATGGCCAAGAATCAAAAGAACCTAGCTGGTTTCTATCATGATAACTCCTGTACAGGAACCTCTGCGGTTGCCAGAAATCCTGATACTCAACTAGCACTGAAAATCAGAGAGAGAGAAAACTAGCCTATATTTTTCACTCTTTGCTAATATCTGACTTAACTACATGAAAGTCTGTTCTATCCTACACAGGCATACCACACTGGGCATGAACCATGATCTTTCTTGCTGCAATACCAAAAAGTTCCCATAGAAATCTGGGTTTCCAGATGCTCTTGAAAAAGTAAGAGATCTAGTAAACCTGGGTCCATGTTCTCATGTGTCCAGAGTCAGAACACTTGCTTTAAAGCAGTGCTTCCAAACCTTTTAAGTAGAGGCTCAAATAAAAAATGGTAATGTTTGAATAGTACACTAGAGTCACCAGAAGAAGCTGCTTGTGGTGGAGGCGATGAACTGGGGTTCTGGCTACTTCCTCCCACCCAGATACCCCAAAGGTTGTTGTTATCAATATCTGGTCACACCACTAAACCACTGGTGAGCTATGAACCATTGAATGTTTCTAAGCAGAAAAGTGAAATGATCAGTGCTGCATTTAAAAAGATAACTCTAGCAGGAGTGTAGAGAGCAGACAGGAGGCAATCAGATCAGTTAGAAGTTTTCCTAGATGAGTATAAGGAAACGGCTATAAAGGCTTGTCATATGGCATTGGTGAGGACAGAAAAGAGGGTATACTCTAGACACTTTTTTTTTTTAAAGATACAAACATTTTAATATATGTAAACTGCATACCAGCAATCAGATGAAAATATACAGATCATACGGGCCTTGTTTATAAGTTGAGCTTTATTTTGAGTTCACATGACCCCCAAGGCAGCTTTTATTTTATTTTATTTTACGTTTTTTCAAATATAATAATCCTGTTGTATCATTTTTTTAACATCTTTATTGGAGTATAATTGCTTTACAATGGTGTGTTAGTTTCTGCTTTATAACAAAGTGAATCAGTTATACATATACATATATCCCCGTATCTCCTCCCTCTTGCATCTCCCTGCCACCCTCCCTATCCCACCCCTCTAGGTGGTCACAAAGCACTGAGCTGATCTCCCTGTGCTATGCGGCTGCTTCCCACAACTATCTGTTTTACATTTGGTAGTGTATACATGTCCATGCCACTCTCTCACTTCGTCCCAGCTTACCCTTCCCCCTCCCCATGTCCTCAAGTCCATTCTCTCTGTCTGACTCTAGAGACTTTTAAAGGTAGAACCAAAAGACCTGCTGCCAGTGATAGCTTCAGACTTTCCTTACCGCAGGAACTTAACGATAGAAGTAAAGTCTTGTTGGTGTGTGCAGAATGACTGACAAAAAAATTTACTTGAAGCTCATGTTGTCTTAAAAACTCAGATGTAAGCATGAGAAAAATCAATTGAGTCTTCTATTACCTTAAATGCTTCAGAAGATTTTAGCCCCATGAAAGGCAACTTGATAAGCAATAGTATTGCTTAAAATATTGTTGCAAACTTGTTAAAGACTCTGATAAATAGATTTTCATTTTAGATGTTTGATGTCTTATATATCTTTATAAGCACTGGCTTATAAATATAAGGTTTTTTTCCCTCCCTTCATCATCACGTTTTAGCCTTATCTGATCTAAAAGGGTGGGGTTCAGGATCCACAGTAACCACTAAGCCACCTGAGGAGCAGCAGCATGGTATATGAAAGTCATTTAAGTACACAGTAGCGACTATAGGTCAAGCAGGTTATGTCTAGTGCTCTTGTACTTGATGCTGTGAACATTAATAATCTAATTAAAGTATGTTCACCAAGTTCTTCTCCTGCATTATGATTTTTACTTCTCACCATGGAGGCAGCATAGGTGTGATTTTTTTTTTTTTTCTAAATAAAACTGTTTAGGGGATTTCCTACCTCTTTACTGCTTTACTTTCTAGAACAGAAGTTTAGAGATTTTTTTTTTTTTCTCTAAATGATTACATGGGTACTTTGAATTTCAAACCAAATTTGTTTTTCTACTGAAATCAAAATATGGTCAGATTTCCTTGCACTCTGGCAGTTAAGAACTCAGGGGTACCTCAAAGGAGAAGACTGCAGCTTAGGAAGGGAAGGACTGACCACACCATTCTATTACCCTGCCCTTTGCTGTTATCTGCTACAGGCAGCTGCTGTGAGTTTTGTGCACAATTCACTTGAAGACTACAAAAACACACACTGAAGTCAGACGCAGAACACGTCAACTAAGAGAATGAGTTTGATCTACTGCCTATCTCACTAGGAGTGAAAAAAAAAAAAAAAAAAAAACAAGGCAGGAAAATAGAGTGGTTTCAGAGAGATTCCCACCCCCACTTTACTGCAGGAAGGAAGCCTGACCCTCAGAGACCCAGAGAGGAAAGCAGCCCTAGATGGATTCTTCCACACAGAGTGCCACCACACACAGAGAAGCAAATTTGCATAGATATACAGCACTTCCTCCTCTTAAAAAGCTGCTGTGAAGATGTGCTTCTACGCCAGGCTAATTGTGGTTGATCTGCCTGTGATTCAAGAATCAGAGAAGAGAGGGGTCCTCCAAACAGAACAAAGTATGACGTTGCGCTTCCCCAGCCAAGGCCAATGTCCAGAACAGATGTAATCATAGTCCCCAGAAGTATGTGTCCTGCCTTTAAGGGTCTGAAAACTCTACAGCCTTTAAAAAAAAAAATCTAATATTGATCTAATCATCACCTCCACCCCTAGATTTTCCAAATTTGCCAATATTATGCTTTTTATTAAAGTATCCAAACTCCATCCTAAAATAATTTCACCAGGCCTCAGAATGGGGTTAATTTCCATCAAAAACTTGGTATTGGTGATACAATAAATTTCCCACACAGATTCTCTTAGAAGAATCATATCATAACCAAATCATAATTTCACTACAATGGGAACTCAAGCTCAGTTTCCCCCTAATTTTCTGGCCTATTTACAGCTTGACCTGAAATCAGATCAGACATCACAACCAGTAATATAAAAAAAATCTGATTTTTTTTTTAGAGATAAGATTTAATTTCTTTAAGTTGTACCTCTTAAAATTCTTCATATTAGACCTTTATGTGTTAAAATATTGAAGACAATATTATAAGTGTAATTTTTTATTATTAAAAAAAAGACCTAGAATTGTAGTATGTGATATGAGCAAATTGAGTGATACCTTTTTCCTGAATAATCAAGAATTATCTATTATACATTTCACCCAGAAAATCAGGATATTTTACTTTTGTTTTGATATGACAACTATAACCTTAAGTTAACTTTGGTTAAAATTATCATGCGTTAGGTAACTCAACAGTGTAAAAGTGTGGAGGGAATTAGGGAAAAGATGACCAAAAGGGAATCTGAAATATTTATGTAGATTGGGATAACTCTGATATTTTAAATCTGCAAATAAATCCCAACCTTTCATTTCAACCAATTATGTCAATCTTCTTTCTCAATATAGCTGAATTCATAGTTGAAAAAAATATAAATAGAAATATATATATTAAGCATTGGTAGAAAGTTTAAAAACTTGAATCACATGTGTTTTTTACCAGTATATTTGGGAAATAAATTGTTCTGATTGAATGAATTTTCTAGTTTAATGAGAAAAAGAAAACTTTTTGTTTTGATCTCTGTAGTGGAAAACTTGGCTGAAAAATACAAGTTTACTATCTTCCCTTAGTAGGAAGAATATGACAACCACAAGTAAAAGATTCAGGATCATAGAATGCTGAGGGTTTTACTTTTTTCCTTTATTAATTCATTCATTTGACAAATATTTATTGAACATCAACTATGTGCCGGGTACTGTTCTGGGTAAAAGCTCTATTTGATGGTCTTTCTACAGGCTATAGAAGTATAGATAACAGGGTTCAATGTGTAAAGATTCCAAGTTATACTGTGGAATGTGCTCTTAAAAAATCCTATCAATCAGCTTGTTTTTGGTAATATGGGAATTTTGCCTAAAAGTTTACAATGTCTTTCCTCTGCATGCTCTTAAAATAAAATCTACTTAATTGAAGTTCTGGTTAATCATACTTTTACTGCAGTACAAGATAATCTGTAAAGTAATTACTGCAATGTCATGGGAACCAGAGATTGTTTACTTGTGTATGACTGTCAGAATTACACTATGTAACCAGCAGTCTTCACTGTCTACATGAAAAGGAAGCATAGGCAGTGTGACCTAGAAACAGTACAGCCTCAGGAGCCAGACAAACCTAGCCATTTGACTAGGGGGTGAGCTCCTCCCTTTAGCCTTAGTGTACTTAACTGAAAAATAAAAATTGGGCTTCCCTGGTGGCGCAGTGGTTGAGAATCTGCCTGCCAATGCAGGAGACACGGGTTCGAGCCCTGGTCTGGGAAGATCCCACATGCCGCAGAGCAACTGGGCCCGTGAGCCACAATTGCTGAGCCTGCGCGTCTGGAGCCTGTGCTCCGCAACGGGAGAGGCCGCGACAGTGAGAGGTCTGCGCACCGCGATGAAGAGTGGCCCCCGCTCGCCGCAACTAGGGGGAGCCCTGGCACACAAACGAAGACCCAACACAGCCAAAAATAAATAAATAAATAAATTAAAAAAAAAAAAAAAGGAAAAGAATAAATAAATAAATAAATAAATAAAAATAAAAAAAATAAAAATAAAAATAATGTCCCACCTAATGTTATTCTGAAGATTAGAGAAGATAATTCATTCAACAAATATTCATCATGTGCTTTATCCTGAGTGCTCTGAAGAATCACTATAGGGTCTTAAACAGAAGAATATCCCTCTGGCTGCAATATGGAGAATGAATGAGGATGAGGTAAGATTGGAGGGAGCGAAATCAGTCAGGGACCTATTATTATTCAGAAACAAGTGTAACTTTCATTGAAGTAGAGGCAGTGAGGAGAAAGAGAATGAAACAGATTTCAGCATTAATAAGAAATTAAGAAAGTAATATCGACAGGAGAGGGTGACAGGCTGCATGTGGATGGTAAGAGTGTAAGGTATAAAGGAACATCTGGATCTCTCACTTGGGTATCTGAATGGATGGTGTTGCCGTTAACTGGGAGATAGAACATTGGAAAAGCAGCAGATTTTGTGGGAAAGATGACAAATTCTGTTCTAGATAGGTAGAGTTTTCTTAGGTTCCTATTGGGCACCCAACTAGTGATTTACAATATGTGGTTAGAAATACAGGTCTGGAGATAATGCAGGGGAACATGACAGGATAGAAGCTCAATAATCAGTGGCTGCTACTGAACAGACCTCCCAGCTGGTTGTGCACATCTCTGCTTCCCTCACTGGTCTAGAAACGTCCACAGTTCAGGGACCATGAGCTATCTTATAGTGCAGTATAAGCAATTCGTCACTTGGAAATTTTTCACAACTATTAGCACTATCTGAAGAACCTGTCTAGATTCTGTTTCAGCCTCTCAGCTGTTGGAACGCTGTTCGAGAAGAGTCACTCTGTTGATTCCTTTTTAGTGTTCTATATATTAGTTTTCCACTGTGGCTTCTTAGAACTTCAAACTTTTGAATCTGTATTTCAAGATTTGCTTAAAGTATGTATGTACTCTCTCTCATTTTTTTTTCCATACAGCTATTGAGTGTAACAGATTGAAGTCATACAGATACACCTGATAGCTGGGGAGGAGTATTCAAGCCAGAGAAAACACAAACAGCTGTGAGTTAGAACAGGTTTGGTGCATTCAAGACCAATGTGGAGTGATGGGACAGGGGTGTGAGATGACCCTGGGGAGACAAGCAGGAGTCAGGTCATGCAGGGAATGTGCAAAGATCCAGAGGTAAGAACATCACTTGTTCAGAGAATTGAAATTTCAGAATTCATAAAGAGGTGAAGCTGCAGAAGTATTTGGGGGGAAAGGTTCAGATCAGGAAGGGCCTTTCGGCCACATGAGGAAGTCCGGACTTTATCCTGACACCAATGGGAAATTAGTGAAAGATTATTAGAAAGAGCATTTTAGTTGTCACATGGAGAATGGGCTGGAGGAGGCAAAAGGGGTGCCAGCCAGGAAAGAGGCTGTTACAAAATGCCAGGGGAGTTAGAATGGTGGCCTAATTGATGCCAGGGAAGCAGGGAAAGAAAAAAGTGGATGCATTCAGGAAATACTGAATAGGAATAATTTGCGGACTGGTGACCATCCGGATGTGGGGAGTCAGGAGAGGAAGGAACTAAGCATTGACTGTCGCCCAGGTTTCTGGTGGGGACAACGATGGCGGCACCACTCTACTCTGTCCTGTTTTCTTCTACAGAGCTTTTCTTAACCTGTGGTTGCCATTGCTCTATTTTTCTCTGCGCTGGTAATCATAAAAATACTTATTTGTCACTGGTTGGTTGATAAATAAGTTAATACCAAAAAATAAAACGCAGTTCTGCTATTGCTGCTACTTCTTCCACTGATGGAAGAAGTTCTACCCTAACAAGTCAGTGACAACTTGAGGCCTGGAAGGAAGTGAGGGAATCCATCCTGCAGGGAGGGAAACAGCCCTGGGTCTCCTCGATCATGATGGGCCCTGCATCGTCTCATTTTCAGGGAACTAGCTCCAAGGGGACTAAACCTTATGCAATTTAAGTTCCCTACTCCAAAGTATATAGATTCACCATTTCTTTAAAGTGACTATTAAAGTATATTTCTTTCACCATACAACCGTGAAATTCTACAAACTGAGTTGCCATGTAGAAATACCAGTTCTCGCCAATTCTAGGATTTGATTATTTGAAACTCTAAGCATTTCTAATTTCTCACACACTGACCACTAGCCTGAGCCACAACTTTCTGTTTAACAGGTATTTTAAAAGCTATTGTGGCTTACCACAGCACCTTGAAGGGGTTTTTCTATTATACTGAAGCCTGTCGTCTGTTATGTTCAGAACTACCGTTTTTTTTTTTTTTTTTAATGTAAAATAGTTTTAAATTCAGTCAACCTGAAGCTCTTGCTTTTAGTTGGTTAGTATTTCTGCTTCAGACAGGATGTATTTCATTTGAAAAGAAAAAGGCAGTTAAGAAACTTCCAGGAGTTTATTTCTCTGAAAGCTTTTTAAGAAATGATGAAGATTCATTGCTTTTTTCCTAAGAACACAGAATAGTTTTTAGTAAATGTTATAAAGAAAATGTGCATAATTTTTAAGAAAACACAATATTTTAGGCTCTATTTGCTAATAACTGATGGCATTTGATAACTTTTAGTGAGGAAGGAAAATACTAGGGGAGGTACTTCATGTAAGCCAAGAGATAGAAACAAGTGTATTAAATTAGGCATCTTCCCTGCACAAAAGCATTTTAAGGAACACAAAATAAATGTTTTTAAAGAGACAACCTAGTTGGAATGTAGCCCTTTGTTTGTTTATTCAGTTGTAGGAGAAAAACCATGAAAAACTCATTTAAGTCCAAGAGGTTGTGTATTTTATTTATTTATTTAATTCTAGGAAGGATGATAGTGATGCTGAAACCAGAAAAACAAAGTTTTTCTTCTGTGCATCTCATGCCTCCCATTTTTTTTTTTTTTTTTTAAAGAATATCGCTTCCCATGGGTAAGAGGGTGGACCAGGTGACTTCTCAAGGTCAGAGCATCCGTGTTTTTTTTTTTTTAATTTTTATTTATTTATATTTATTTTTGGCTGTGTTGGGTCCTCGTTTCTGTGCGAGGGCTTTCTCCAGCTGCGACAAGCGGGGGCCACTCTTCATCGCGGTGCGCGGGCCCCTCACTGTCGCGGCCTCTCCCGTTGCGGAGCACAGGCTCCAGACGCGCAGGCTCAGTAGTTGTGGCTCACGGGCCCAGTTGCTCCGCGGCATGTGGGATCTTCCCAGACCAGGGCTCGAACCCGTGTCCCCTGCATCGGCAGGCAGACTCTCAACCGCTGCGCCACCAGGGAAGCCCCCTTTTCTTCTTTTTTTTTTTTTTTTTATAAATTTATTTATTTATTTTTGGCTGTGTTGGGTCATTGTTTCTGTGCGAGGGCTTTCTCCAGTTGCTGCGAGCGTGGGCCACTCTTCATCGCGGTGCACGGGCCTCTCACTGTCGCGGCCTCTCCCGTTGCGGAGCACAGGCTCCAGACGCGCAGGCTCAGTAGTTGTGGCTCACGGGCCTAGCCGCTCTGCGGCATGTGGGATCTTCCCAGATCAGGGCACGAACCGGTGTCCCCTGCCTTGGCAGGCGGATTCCTAACCACTGCACCACCAGGGAAGCCCCCCACCCCCAATTTTTATTAAGTAGTTTCCATGATGGAAATAGCACATGTTCCATGCTCCCATTTCACTGACAGACAGAGTCAATATGTAACAGGTTAGCCTCGCCATTATTAATGCTTTTTGCACTTTAAGCATTTTCTCTACATGATAGCACTTTGAATGGTGGTTTTGTTTTGTTTTTTTCACTTTGGGAATATAAAGCAAAACCCTGATGTACTTTATTTCCACTGACAGCAAATATTTTGCTTTTAGACTCCTTTTACTTTTTTAAAAAAAATTAATTTATTTTTTGGCGGCGTTGGGTCTTCGTTGCTGCGCGTGGGCTTTTCTCTCAAGTTGCGGCGAGCAGGGGCTACTGTTCGTCGTGGTGCACGGGCTTCTCATTGCTGTGGCTTCTCTTGTTGCAGAGCACGGGCTCTAGGCGCGTGGGCTTCAGTAGTTGTAGCATGCGGACTCAGGAGTTGTGGCTCGTGGGCTCTAGAGCGCAGGCTCAGTAGTTGTGGCGCACGGGCTTAGTTGCTCCGCGGCATGTGGGATCTTCCCGGACCAGGGCTCGAACCCGTGTCCCCTGCCTTGGCAGGTGGATTCTTAACCACTGCACCACCAGGGAAGTCCCTAGAATCCTTTTACTTTTTATCTCTGCTGAGTTGCATTGGAATAGAAAATTTTACATTTGCTAAAGTAACAGAGTTATTTTAAATATCAAAAAAGTTGAGTTCTTTATTTGGCAAAGAAATCCTTCTAAGTGTGCAGTAACTAGGACTCAGTTTAAATATATTATGTTATTTATATCTTCCATGTCACTTGGCTTTGTCTCCAGAGGATCCGACATTAGGAAATTTCATGTGCCCTTAAAGTATCTCGTTATAAAGAAATAACTGATAGTCAAGATGATTTCCTCCATTTTAGTTTTTATCATTAAAGTATACGTTAAAGTGCCATATATTAATAATTACCCTTCTTACTTTCTTTATAACCTTTGATTTTGGTAATACACAGCAGAGACTAGATATCTATCTCCCTGTTAGAAGCACTGCATATGGGATCCCGTGTACTGAAAAGTAGGTTGTACTAGGTGACCTTTCCTAACATTCTGCAGTAACAAGGAGATTATAAGGTTTTCATATATTATTTTATCTTCCTAACGTTCCTCTGAGGTAGAGGAGCAAGTACACTTTCTCTCATCTTATAGCTGAAGAAAAGAGCTATAACTTCCCCCAAATCATATTCCTTGTAGATCTGGAACCCAAGCCTTGGTCTTCTTACTCTCCTTACAGAATAACCAAAGTAGCTTATAAACAACTAGTCTTTCTATTATCTGAACCTTCTTAGATGAACTCTCACTTCCTAAACTCTTGGGTTTTTTTTTTTTCCTACTAGTAATGCTATTTCTATAATAATGCTCATAGAGTTATGAAGTTGAGCTAATCACCTGACTATAGATGAACCACCGAAGCAAGCCAGTGGAAAAATATAAAAGACGATAGAATTTAATCTTCAACTTAAAATCTGCATGGTTAATCATGCGAGTAAATGATTTATCACATTTATTTGTGATCACTGAATTAAATCCTCATGACAGTTAACACCATACATTCTTTTGATAGAACAGCATTACATTTTAGAGTTCTTTATCAAAAATTTGAAATTGAAAAATGTAAAAAGGGATTTCCAGGATCAAATGAGCAGTGAGGGCATCAAAACACATTGTAGGATGCTGGTTAAATGAGGTTTGGGCATAATTTTACAAATATAAACTATTTGAGAAACTGTAAGTTCTTTGTAATAAAATCCATTATCTTTCAAAACTTAAACATTATAAAAACAAAACAGCAGTGCTATTCTAAGTAGAACTTTCCTTCTTAGGAATTAGTTGTTTTACTATCCCAGAGATATATCTGGAGCAGGGTCTAGTTCACAGTAACTATTCAATAAATATTTGTTGAATGAATAAATAAATGAGTCTCAAGTTCTGGAGAGAAGCATGGAATGCAGACACAGATTTGAGAATTGCAGCTAAAATGGAGGGAGCTGAATTCATGTCAGATGCATGAAAGAAGAGTGTGTAGATGGAGTTCTCAAGAAGGCACATAGATAAGAAATATGAATTTCCATAGGAAGAGATTAAATTATTCTTATGATTATATCATGTCATCTATAATTGGAGTTCAGTAAGGCAGTCAGAAGAAAATAAATACATAAAAATCAATAACTGTCAGACACAAATTATTCCAAAATAATTTAGAAGAGGTAAATGAAATTGTGTTATTGATAATAGCATACATATATAAATAAATAGAAATAAGTTTCACAAAAATATGCAGGATTTACATGAAAAAATTATAAATCTCCATTAAAAGACACAGAAGAAAATTTAAGTAATGGAGAGCTAACCCCAAATTAAATAATAAACTTTGCAATCAACATTCTAACAGCCCACAATGCATGGATTAGAAGAGCCAAAATCCAAAACACGAACACCACCAAATGCTGGCAAGGATACAGAATGCCAAGAACTCTCATTTATTGCTGCTGGAAATGCAAGACGGAATAGCCACTTTGGAAGATAGCTTGGCAGTTTCTTACAAAACTAAATAATTTCTTACCATATGATCCAGCAATTGAACTCCTTGGTATTTACCCAAAGAAGCTGAAAACTTACGTCCGCACAAAAACCTGTACACAGATGTTTATGGCAGCTTTATCCATAATTGTTAAAATTTGGAAATAACCAAGATGTCCTTCAGGAGGTGAATGGATAAATAAACTGCTGTACATCAGACAACTGAATACTATTCAGCGATAAAAGGAAATGAGCTATTAAGCCATGAAAAGACATGGAGGAAACTTAAATGTACAACACCAAGTGAAAGAAGCCGATCTGTAAGAGTTACAGACTATATTATTTCAATAGTATGATATTCTGGAAAAAGTAAAACTACAGAGACAGTGAAAAGATCAGTGGTTGTCAGGGGTTGGGGGGAAGGGGATGAACAGGCAGAGCACAAAAGATTTTTAGGTCAGTGAACTATTCTGTGTGATACTGTAGTGGTGAACATATGTCATATATATACATATATATATATGATCTCATTTGGGTCAAAAATATGTATGCACAGGTGTGATTTGAAAAGAGACAGAATTGATTCTCTCTGAGCAGTGAGATTACAGATGAGCAGGAAAGGGTACTTATACTTGCTGCTTCACATACTTCCACACTCCACACTGCATAAACTGTATAACTTAAAAGATAATTAGGGACTTCCCTGGTGGCGCAGTGGTTAAGAATCCACCTGCCAATGCAGGGGACATGGGTTCGAGCCCTGGTCCAGGAGGATCCCACATGCCGAAGAGCAACTAAGCCTGTGTGCCGCAACTACTGAGCCCGTGAGCCATAACTACTGAAGCCCACGTGCCACAACTACTGAAGCCCACGCGTCTAGAAGCCCGAGCTCTACAGTGAGAGGCCCCCGCTCGCCGCAACTAGAGAAAGCCTGTGTGCAGCAGCGAAGACCCAAGGCAGCCAAAAATCAATCAATCAATAAATTTATTTTAAAAAAATAACTAAAATGACCTTGGGAATGTTATCTACATAATCATGACAATCTGATATGAGATAGGTAGGTGCTAGACGGAGTAACAAACTATAAACTACTAAAAGGTTGATAGCACAGGCAAAGCCAGACATAAAAATTCAGATTATGAACTTAGGTTTTGCCATTCCCCAGTTCACAATAACAAAAATGGTAAAGTCTAAGGAACACAGTCCAATGCTGATGATGACAACGATACCAGTGATTACCACTTAGTTGTGGCCTGTGATATGCCAAGTGTTGTGCCAGATGCTTTACATATTTTACCTAATTTAATCCTCACAATCCTTTCAGGCTTTATAAGTGAGGAAACTGAAGTTAAGACAATATAAGTATTTTGCCCAAAGTCACAATGTTAGTAAGTGCCAGAGCCAGAATTAAAGTCGAAGGTAATCAGACTCTAAAGTCCATGTTGTTTTCCGTACTGCCTCTCAATAAAATAGAAATAGAAGGATACATCAATTAAAAAAACACATCTTGAAAGAAAATTTGATTTCTAATAGTAAGAAATTTCATGTATCTGAATGAGTAGTATTTAATTTTAACTGTAACAAGGATAGCAAACTCGTCTCTATCATGTAATTCAGCCATGGAATAGAATTCTCCATGTTTCTGCTTGAGCTTCACAGCGACTCTTTTCAGTAATCTGGCCTCCAGGCCAATGTATCAAATAAAGATGGGAAAGCAACCTAAAATCACTTTTGCATCAGTAAAGGGCTCTGGACTGGAAAAAAAAAGAATTATCCTTCCCTGCATGCATGTGAGAAGATTACATATTTGCACTCCTCATTCCTCCATAAGAACTAATCCAAACTCCATTACTGCCAAGCTTCTGAACATTTACATAAACGATAGGTTTGTTATCACTTATTACTGGATTCAGTGGATTACATGCAAAATGTGCAAAGACATGATTAAAAATCTTTGATCTTTTAATCAAAAGAGTAAGCAATATTAATTCATTTTGGCAAGTGTGATACATATACTTTATTGTAATGCTATTTTGCATTTGAGATTACCACACTACAATAATTATTCTTCATTAATGAAGGTTTGTTGCTATGTAATTTCATTGTGGCTCTAGGCAATAATACCCTTTCTAGAGCACTGGATAAATTTGGTGTGAATTTATTTTATAAAATAATCATATTCTTTATAAAATATAAATTTTACCATCATGATATTTGATTCTGTAAAGCTCGTAGACAGAAATATCACTGAGAACTATGTAAATGGGAAGAGTGAAAAATCTTCAAATTGAATAAGAAATAACCTTCAAATTCAAAAGCCCACTGTATTTCTGTTAGTATTAACTTTGTGAAGCAAGAACGAAAAAGCTTCCCAAATCTTATTGCTGTCCCACTTTAATAATGAAGATAGATTTATACTTAAATAATTATAACACAAAGAAGGATGCACATTAATGTTGCAACAAAAGAAGAAGTGGCATGCTAATTATTCCTAGAAGGATCCTGGAAGACTTCATGGAAAAGATATAATTTCAATTAATCTTTGACAAATGGGCAGGATCAGGAAGTGGAGAGGAAAGGAGAGGGCTGGAGTAGGATATAAAAGGCATAGAGTCTTGATTGCTAGTCTAAATGCTGAATCTTTATTCTGCGATAAATAGAAAGCTACCGTGTTTTGAGCTCAAAAGTCATATGATCAGAGCTATGAGGAGTACTCTGAGGGAACTGTGAATGGGACATGAGATTAAAAGAAAATTATGGTGGCAAAACCAGTGATGAAGTACTTTAGTGACTGGTCTGTCTGTCTGTCCCCCCAGAGAGTTGTCATGAGCATCTCCAGGCCAGACACCATGTTTTCCACAACGCTATACTCCCCAAGCCACACATATTTAACAAGTGCTACTGAATGCATGGATGAAAGGTAATTGGTTCTTGTACTATGCAAACAGCGGTGGGAATGAAAAGAAATGAAACAGAGACAGTATAACTGAGGAGGTGACATTGTAAAGAGATGTTATCTGGCTGGATGTAGATGCTGAGGGAGACAAAGAAATAAAATTGTTACTCAATTTACCCTGATAAAAATTTACTGAGCACTTACTCTGTGCCAGGGTGCTGTAGATATTAAATATATAAATATGAATTAATATCTGGTCCCTACTATCAAAAAACTAGGGGTGACATTAAGTGAACAGATAAATAATAATACAGAAAAATAAATAATACAGAATAATTTTGTGTATGTACATATATATATATGCAATAATGTGTGTACAAAGTTCACAAATAGCAAAGAAAAGTAATTTATTTTCTCTGCAGAGAATGAGGAAAGACTCCATTGAGCAAATGGTGGTTGAGTAGGACTTTGGAGAATAAATAGGAGTTTTCAAGGTAAGGAAGTGCAGGAGCCCATCTCACACAGAGGAATTAACATTTTTAAGTATGTGGAGGTCTCAAAAAACTTCTCTCGTGTGTGTGTATGTTTGTATGTGTGCATATGTATATAAGTATTTTGGTATTGCAAAAGCATAAATTGCAACATGGAACCGAGAACTAACGGGAAATGAGATTGGAGAGCTGGGTAGGGGATAAAGAGTCTCTGCATTGCAAACTAAAGAAAATGAACTTTATTCTGTGCATAGATAGTAGTCAGTGAAGGTTACTAAGTTCTGTAGCAGCTGGTAGATCTACCCATCAGTAAAGGGCAAATGGGAAGCACGTTGATGAAAGCTTGGTGAATGGATACGGAGGAGGAGGGGAGTGTGGGTGTGAGGATAGAATGGTAATGGCAAAGAGTCTATTGCAACAGGTCGGTTGAAAGATCGTGAAGTCCTACTAAGACAGTGATAATAGAGAAAAGATAGAGAGAATGAAATAAAGAGGTATTTAGTTGATAAAATTGGACAAATTCAGTGACACGGGATGTGAAACAACCAACTCCAAGGTTTTTTGATTGAACTACTAGGTTGAGAGTTGTGCCACCAAATGAAGATTCAGATTGGGATAAGCAGAGTCTGAAGCATCTGCGGCATACCCAAGGGAATGTTTCTGTAGACAGTGAAATTTATGTCTATGACTTAGGGGAAATGTTAGTGCTAGTGCTCAAGTTACACCCTTGGTAGCAGGGTGACATTATTTTTTATGTTGCTGTTCTTTTTTTTTTTTAACATCTTTATTGGAGTATAATTGCTTTACAATGGTGTGTTAGTTTCTGCTTTATAACAAAGTGAATCAGTTATACATATAAATATGTCCCCATATCTCTTCCCTCTTGCATCTCCCTCCCTCACACCCTCCCTATCCCACCCCTCTAGGTGGTCACAAAGCACCGAGCTGATCTCCCTGTGCTATGTGGCTGCTTCCCACTAGCTATCTATTTTACGTTTTGTAGTGTATATATGTCCATGCCATTCTCTCACTTTGTCCCAGCTTACCCTTCCCCCTCCCCATATCCTCAAGTCCATTCTCTAGTAGGTCTTTGTCTTTATTCCTGTCTTGCCCCTAGGTTCCTCATGACCTTTTTTTTTAGATTCCATATATATGTGTTACCATAAGGTATTTGTTTTCCTCTTTGTGACTTACTTCACTCTGTATGACAGACTCTAGGTCCATCCACCTCACTACAAATAACTCAATTTCATTTCTTTTTATGGCTGAGTAATATTCCATTGTATATATGTGCCACATCTTCTTTATCCATTCATCTGTTGATGGACACTTAGGTTGCTTCCATGTCCTGGCTATTGTAAATAGAGCTGCAGTGAACATTGTGGTACATGACTCTTTTTGAATTATGGTTTTCTCAGGGTATATGCCCAGTAGTGGGATTGCTGGGTTGTGTGCTAGTTCTATTTTTAGTTTTTTAAGGAACTTCCATACTGTTCTCCATAGTGGCTATATCAATTTAAAATGCCACCAACAGTGCAAGAGGGTTGCCTTTTCTCCACACCTTCTCCAGCATTTATTGTTTGTAGACTTTTTGATGATGGTCATTCTGACTGGTGTGAGATGATATCTCATTGTAGTTTTGATTTGCATTTCTCTAATGATTAATGATGTTGAGCATTCTTTCATGCGTTTGTTGGCAATCTGTATATCTTCTTTGGAGAAATGTCTGTTTAGGTCTTCTGCCCATTTTTGGATTGGGTTTTTTGTTTTTTTGATATTGAGCTGCATGTGCTGCTGGTAAATTTTGGAGATTAATCCTTTGTCAGTTGCTTCATTGGCAAATATTTTCTCCCATTCTGAGGGTTGTCTTTTCATCTTGTTTATGGTTTCCTTTGCTGTACAAAAGCTTTTAAGTTTCATTAGGTCCCATTTGTTTATTTTTGTTTTTATTTCCATTTCTCTAGGAGATGGGTCAAAAAGGATCTTGCTGTGATTTATGTCATAGAGTGTTCTTCCTATGTTTTTGTCTAAGAGTTTGATAGTGTCTGGCCTTACATTTAGGTCTTTAATCTATTTTGAGTTTATTTTTGTGCATGGTGTTAGAGAGTGTTCTAATTTCATTCTTTTACATGTAGCTGTCCAGTTTTCCCAGCACCACTTATTGAAGAGGCTGTCTTTTCTCCACTGTATATTCTTGCCTCCTTTATCAAAGATAAGGTGACCATATGTGTGTGCGTTTATCTCTGGGCTTTCTATGCTGTTCCATTGATCTATATTTCTGTTTTTATGCCAGTACCATACTGTTTTGATTACTGTAGCTTTGTAGTATAGTCTGAAGTCAGGGAGCCTGATTCCTCCAGCTCCATTTTTCTTTCTCAAGATTACTTTGGCTATTCAGGGTCTTTTGTGTTTCCATAGAAATTGTGAAATTTTTTGTCCTAGTTCTGTGAAAAATGCCAGTGGTAGTTTGATAGGGATTGCATTGAATCTGTAGATTGCTTTGGGTAGTAGAGTCATTTTCACAATGTTGATTCTTCCAATCCAAGAACATGGTATATCTCTCCATCTATTTGTATCATCTTTAATTTTTTTCATCAGTGTCTTATAATTTTCTGCATACAGGTCTTTTGTCTCCTTAGGTAGGTTTATTCCTAGATATTTTATTCTTTATATTGCAATGGTAAAGGGAGTGTTTTCTTAATTTCACTTTCAGATTGTTCATCATTAATGTATAGGAATGCAAGAGATTTCTGTGCATTAATTTTGTATCCTGCTACTTTTCCAAATTCATTGATTGGCTCTAGTAGTTTTCTGGTAGCATCTTTAGGATTCTGTATGTATAGTATCATGTCATCTGCAAATAGTGACAGCTTTACTTCTTCTTTTCCGATTTGGAGTCCTTTCATTTCTTTTTCTTCCCTGATTGCTGTGGCTAAAACTTACAAAATTATGTTGAATAATACTGGTGAGAGCAGTCAACCTTGTCTTGTTCCTGATCTTAGTGGAAATGGTTTCAGTTTTTCACCATGAGGATGATGTTAGCTGTGGGTTTGTCATATATGGCCTTTATTATGTTGAGGAAAGTTCCCTCTATGTCTACTTTCTGGAGGGTTTTTATCATAAATGGGTGTTGAAGTTTGTCGAAAGCTTTCTCTGCGTCAATTGAGATGATCATAAGGTTATTCTCCTTCAATTTGTTAATACGGTGTATCACATTGATTGATTTGCGTATATTAAAGAAACCTTGCATTCCTGGGATAAACCCCGCTTGATCATGGTGTATGATCCTTTTAATGTGCTGTTGGATTCTGTTTCCTAGTATTTTGTCAAGGATTTTTGCATCTATGTTCATCAGTGATATTGGCCTGTAGTTTTCTTTTTTTGTCTGGTTTTGGTATCAAGGTGATGGTGGCCTCCTAGAACGAGTTAGGGAGTGTTCCACCCTCTGTTATATTTTGAAAGAGTGTGAGAAGGATAGGTGTTAGGTCTTGTCTAAACATTTGATAGAATTCGCCTGTAAAGCCATCTGGTCCTGGGCTTTTGTTTCTTGGAAGATTTTTAATCACAGTTTCAACTTCAGTGCTTCTGATTGGTCTGTTCATATTTTATATTTCTTCCTGGTTCAGTCTCGGAAGTTTGTGCATTTCTAAGAATTTGTCCATTTCTTCCAGGTTGTCCATTTTATTGGCATATAGTTGCTTGTAGTAATCTCTCATGATCCTTTGTATTTCTGCAGTGTCAGTTGTTATTTCTTTTTCATTTCTAATTCTATTGATTTGAGTCTTCTCCCTTTTTTTCTTGATGAGTCTGGCTAATGGTTTATCAATTTTGTTTATCTTCTCAAAGAACCAGCTTTTAGTTTTATTGATCTTTGCTATCGTTTCCTTCATTTCATTTTCATTTATTTTTGATCTGATCTTTATGACTTCTTTCCTTCTGCTAACTTTGGTTTTTTTTTTTTTATTCTTCTTTCTCTAATTGCTTTAGGTGTAAGGTTAGGTTGTTTATTTGAGATGTTTCTTGTTTCTCAATGTAGGATTGTATTGCTATAAACTTCCCTCTTAGAACTGCTTTTGCTGCATCCCATAGGTTTTGGGTCATCGTGTTTTCAATGTCATTTGTTTCTAGGTATTTTCTGATTTCCTCTTCGATTGCTCCTGTGATCTCTTGGTTATTTAGTAGCATATTGTTTAGCCTCCATGTGTTTGTATTTTTTACAGGATTTTTCCTGTAATTGATATCTAGTCTCATAGTGTTGTGGTCAGAAAAGATACCTGACACGATTTCAATTTTCTTAAATTTACCAAGGCTTGATTTGTGACCCAAGATATGATCTATCCTGGAGAATGTTCCGTGAGCACTTGAGAAGGAAGTGTAATCTGCTGTTTTTGGATGGAATGTCCTATAAATATCAGTTAAGTCCGTCTTGTTTAATGTATCATTTAAAGCTTGTGTTTCCTTATTTATTTTCATTTTGGATGATCTGTCCATTGGTGAAAGTGGGGTGTTAAAGTCCCCTACTATGATTGTGTTACTGTCAATTTCCCCTTTTATGGCTGTTAGTATTTGCCTTATGTATTGAGGTGCTCCTATGTTGGGTGCATAAATATTTACAATTGTTATACCTTTTTCTTGGATTGATCCCTTGATTATTATGTAGTGTCCTTCTTTGTCTCTTGTAATAGTCTTTGTTTTAAAGTCTATTTTGTCTGATATGAGAATTGCTACTTCAGCTTTCTTTAGATTTCCATTTGCATGGAATATCTTTTTCCATCCCCTCACTTTCAGTCTGTATGTGTCTCTAGGTCTGAAGTGGGTCTCTTGTAGACAGCATATATATGGGTCTTGTTTTTGTATCCATTCAGCCAGTCTATGTCTTTTGGTTGGAGCATTAATCCATTTACATTTAAGGTAATTATCAATATGTATGTTTCTATTACCATTTTCTTAATTGTTTTGGGTTTGTTACTTTAGGTCTTTTCCTTCTCTTGTGTTTCCTGCCTAGAGAAGTTCCTTTAGCATTTGTTGTAAAGCTGGTTTGGTGGTGCTGAATTCTCTTAGCTTTTGCTTGTCTGTAAAGGTTTTAATTTCTCCATCAAATCTGAATGAGATCCTTGCTGGGTAGTGTAATCTTGGTTTTAAGTTTTTCTCCTTCATCACTTTAAATATGTCCTGCCACTCCCTTCTGGGTTGCAGAGTTTCTGCTGATAGATCAGCTGTTAACCTTATGGGGATTCCCTTGTGTGTTATTTGTTGTTTTTCCCTTGCTGCTTTTAATATTTTTTCTTTGTATTTAATTTTCGATAGTTTCATTAATATGTGTCTTGGCATGTTTCTCCTTGGATTTATCCTGTATGGGACTCTCTGTGCTTCCTGGACTTGATTAACTATTTCCTTTCCCATATTAGGGAAGTTTTCAACTGTAATCTCTTCAAATATTTTCTCAGTCCCTTTCATTTTCTCTTCTTCTTCTGGGACCCCTATAATTCGAATGTCGGTGCGTTTAATGTTGTCCCAGAGGTCTCTGAGACTGTCCTCATTTCTTTGCATTCCTTTTTCTTTATTCTCCTCTGCAATAGTTATTTCCACTATTTTATCTTCCAGGTTACCTATCCGTTATTCTGCCTCAGTTATTCTGCTATTGATCCTTCTAGAGAATTTTTAATTTCCTTTATTGTGTTGTTCATCACTGTTTGTTTGCTCTTTAGTTCTTCTAGGTCCTTGTTAAATGTTTCTTGTATTTTCCCCATTCTATTTCCAAGATTTTGGATCATCTTTAGTATCATTATTCTGAATTCTTTTTCAGGTAGACTGCCTATTTCCTCTTCATTTGTTAGGTCTGGTGGGTTCCTGCCTTGCTCCTTCATCTGCTGTGTGTTTCTATGTCTTCTCATTTTGCTTAACTTACTGTGTTTCCGGTCTCCTTTTCACAGGCTGCAGGTTCGTAGTTCCTGTTGTTTTTGTTGTCTGTCCTCAGTGGCTAAGGTTGGTTCAGTGGGTTGTGTAAGCTTCCTGGTGGAGGGGACTAGTGCCTGTGTTCTGGTGGATCAGGCTGGATCTTGTCTTTCTGGTGGGCAGGTCCCCGTTTGGTGGTGTTTTTTGGGGTGTCTGTGGCCTTATTATGATTTTAGGCAGACTCTCTGCTAATGAATGGGGTTGTGTTCCTGTCTTGCTGGTTGTTTGGCATAGGGTGTCCAGCACTGTAGCTTGCTGGTCATTGAGTGGAGCTGGGTCTTGGCATTGAGATGGAGATCTCTGGGAGTTTTTCACCATTTGATATTACGTGAAGCTGGGAGGTCTCTTGTGGACCAGTGTCCTGAACTTGGCTCTTCCACCTCAGGGGCACAGCCCTGATGCCTTGCTGGAGCACCAAGAGCCTGTCATCCACACAGATCAGAATAAAATGGAGAAAAAAAGAAAGAAAGAAAGAAGAAGATAAAATAAAGTAAAATAAAATAAAGTTATTAAAATAAAAAATAATTTAAAAAGACTTTTTTAAGTAATAAAAAAAAAGAAAGAAAGAAGAGAGCAACCAAACCAAAAAACAAATCCATCAATGATAACAAGAGCTAAAAACTATACTAAAAAAAAAATATATATATATATATATATATATATATATATATATATATACACACAGACAGACAGAACCCTAGGACAAATGGTAAAAGCAAAACTATACAGACAAAATCACACACAGAAGCATACACATACACACTCACAAAAAGAGAAAAAGGTAAAAAAATATATATATATCATTGCCCCCAAAGTCCACCTCCTCAATTTGTGATGATTCGTTGTCTATTCAGGTATTCCACAGGTGCAGGGTACATCAAGTTGATTGTGGACATTTAATCCGCTGCTCCTGAGGCTGCTGGGAGAAATTTCCCTTTCTCTTCTTTGTTCGCACGGCTCCCGGGGTTCAGCTTTGGATTTGGACCCGCCTCTGCATGTAGGTCACCTATGGGCATCTGTTCTTCGCTCAGACAGGACGGGGTTAAAGGAGCAGCTGCTTCGGGGGCTCTGGCTCACTCAGGCGGGGGGAGGGAAGGGTACAGAGGAGGCGGGGCGAGCCTGCGGCGGCAGAGGCCGGCGTGACATTGCAGCAGCCTGAGGCGCGCCGTGCGTTCTCCCGGGGAAGTTGTCCCCGGATCACGGGACCTTGGCAGTGGCGGGCTGCACAGGCTCCCAGGAGGGGCAGTGTGGAGAGTGACCTGTGCTCGCACACAGGCTTCTTGGTGGCTGCAGCAGCAGCCTTAGAGTCTCACGCCCGTCTCTGGGGTCCACGCTGATCGCCGCGGCTCGCGCCGGTCTCTGGAGCTCCTTTAAGCGGCGCTCTGAATCCCCTCTCCTTGCGCGCAGCGAAACAAAGAGGCAAGAAAAAGTCTCCTGCCTCTTCGGCAGCTCCAGACTTTTTCCCGGACTCCCTCCTGGCCAGCTGTGGCACACTAACCCCTTCAGGCTGTGTTCACGCCGCCAGCCCCAGTCCTCTCCCTGCAATCCAACCGAAGCCCGAGCCTCAGCTCCCAGCCCCGCCCGCCCCGGCGGGTGAGCAGACAAGCCTCTCGGGCTGGTGAGTGCTGCTCGGCACTGATCCTCCGTGCGGCAATCTCTCCGTTCTGCCCTCTGCACCCCTGTTGCTACGCTCTCCTCCGTGGCTCCGAAGCTTCCCCCCTCCGCCACCCGCAGTCTCCGCCCGCGAAGGGCCTTCCTAGTGCGTGGAAACCTTTCCTCCTCCACAGCTCCCTCCCGCTGGTGCAGGTCCCGTCCCTATTCTTTTGTCTCTGTTTTTTCTTTTTTCTTTTGCCCTATGCAGGTACATGGGAAGTTTCTTGCCTTTTGGGAGGTCTGAGGTCTTCTGCCAGCGTTCAGTAGGTGTCCTGTAGGAGCAGTTCCACATGTAGATGTATTTCTAATGTATTTGTGGGGAGGAAGGTGATCTCCACGTCTCACTCCTCCACCATCTTGAAGCTCCTCTCAGGGTGACATGATTAACCAAGGTAGGGAATACAGTTTAGAGATACACAACAGTTAACAATGAAAATTATATATTTTTTTGCTGTTGCATTTGATTAGCTGGTGGAATAACCATGTGGATATGTCCATAAGGAGTTTAGAAGTATGATACTTCCATACTGTGAAACACTATGCAGACTTTTAAAGGATTAGATAGCTCCATATGCATCAATTAGAAAAGATGTTCATGGTTTATTATAAAGAAAAAATACAAGTTGTAGAACAATGTTTAACGTGATCCAACTTTCATAACAAAATATATATGTAAATGCATATATGTATGAATATATTATATACATATGTGTAAAAGCAAATAACATATACATACTTATAGACATATATACAGAAAAAAATATATGGGAGGGGGGAAGACAACTAATCTTTTACTGGATAGTCCACTGTGTTCTTTGTATTGTTATAATGCACATTCATTGCTTCTGTTTTAAGTTCTTTTTAGAGTAAAAAAAAAAAAAAAAGCTGTGGAAAAAAAATAAGATTGTCAAGTGAGCGTATAGAGGGAGGAAAGAAGAGGACCAAAGGCAGGAACCTGAGAAATGCTCTAAACACAAATGTAATTTGAGAGTCAGATAGAAAGGGGAAAAAGAGGAATGAAAGATACCTGAGGGTTAATAGTTAAGAGAAGAGTGCTTAGCTAGGAGGTGCTGAAGACTTCAAACAAACGTGCATAGAATGATGACCTGAAAGTGGCAAATGGGGTTGGGAGATTGGCAAATTTTGATTAAGCAGTTTTTTAAAAATATAAATTTATTTATTTATTTATTTACTTACTTATTTTTGGCTGTGTTGTCTCTTCGTTGCTGTGCATGGGTTTTCTCTAGTTGCGGTGAGCGGGGGCTACTCTTCGTTGTGGTGCACGGGCTTCTCATTGTCGTGGCTTCTCTTGTTGTGGAGCACGGGCTCTAGGCTCCTGGGCTTCAGTAGTTGCAGTGCTCAGTAGTTGTCGCGCATGGGCTTAGTTGCTCCGCGGCATGTGGGATCTTCCCAGGTCAGGGCTCGAACCCGTGTCCCCTGTATTGGCAGGCAGATTCTTAACCACTGCGCCACCAGGGAAGCCCTAAGCAGTTTTTTGAGAGCATTTTTGGATTGCATTTGGTGAAGCATGAGATTAAAATGAGAACATAGAGGTAGCAGTGCAGTTAGTTACCAAGGAGAGTGTCTCAGGCAAAGGGAAACTAGAACATGCTTGTCATTGAAGGCTAGAGAGGCAGTGTTCTGATAAAGGTTGAAAACACAAAAGGGAGAGAGAGTAACTGTGCTATTTCATCAGATATAATTAAATTTCTTTTAAAAAGGAAATAATACTGTGTACTTTCATATTTGATAACAAAACCAAGTATGCTTTTCTTTATATTGACTTTTGATTATAAAGAATCACATTTAAGGGCTTTTACAACTATTTTTTTAATTCCCAACGTTGCCATTTTTCAGATAAAAACAGGAACCGGAAAGAAGTGGCTGGGCAAGCTGTCTGTGGTCTGACGCACGCTGCTGGTCCAGACAGCTAGAGTATATGTTGTCTTGGTTCTCATGAAATGCAGTCTTCTAACGTTGGATCAAACAACCTTAATCGTTCAAAGTGACAGTAAGTGTTAGAGTAAACCACAACAACTGAACCGTTGGCAGTGATATAACTCCACCCAAAGGTCGGTTCTAAGACACACTTGTGAACACTGCTATTGCATGCATCGTAGACTTCTTTGGTAGGAGTTATTTTTCTGCAAGTTGTTCACATCTTGACTACATGTACCTAGACACACACACATGAAAACAATAAAACAGCCATTTATATTTATTTGGTTATTCATGTGGGGATTATGCAAGACAAATTTTAGTCCTTAGTTTCCTTCCTCATCATCCATCAGAAACCTATCAACACTGTCATGTGTTTACGAGATGCATGTTAATTTTAAATTTTAAATGTTGACAGCCTAAAAAAGGGAAAACCTATAGGGTATACTTCTAGGGTAGATGGTAGAGCAGAAAAGCAAAAAACGCTTTCTAAATCTAACTATACATGATTTTAAAATTACCTGTGAAACTAAATTTAGATTATTTACCATTTGGGATTATACATAGTTCTGGTAGAAGGTTGACTATATTTAACACAAAGGTATTTATCAAATTTCCTCCCTAAAACAAATCAATCTTAACTCATAACCTTGAATTATGAGACTTTATAGAACGTACAAGCTGCTGCCATAGAGGCATTTGGTGTGCGTTTACTGTAAGAAAATGCCCCCTACCCCAAATAAAAACTGTCTAAAATTCCTGATGAACATTTTCCGTGGTAGTCTCACATATGGTTGGAGTTTAGAGTGTAAAATTGCATAAAGAAATAAAGTTGGAAAAGATAGAGTGGGCAGGTTATAGAAAGTCTTGCATGAAATATTTAACATTTCTGGATTTAGTCAGGCACTACTTGCCAACTTGAAGACTGCAGACCCCCTCTCCTCTGCTACTATTGAACCTGTGCTTATTTCTATTGACACATTTATTTTATTATTTTATAATTATCATTCATGGCACTATCTCTCCTTCCCAGATTATGGGCAATCTGAAGAGCAGGAAAAATGTCTTTGTTCTCAAATCTTTTTATCCCAGAGCCTAGCATAGTGATTGAGCTCAGTAGGTGCTCAAAGGAATAAATGAAAGGAAGAATGCGTGCATGTGTGAACATATGTGGTACACAAGACTATGAAAAGTGGCTTTAAAACGAAGACATGTTTCTAGGTAAAACTGGCAAGGTTGCACTCTGGACTCTCCCGTGACTCTGCTTTTTTTTTTTTTTTTTTTCTCTTGGAATTAAACTGATATTCATTTTGGCATTGCCTAAAATGTCCTTATCTTTAGTCCTGACCCCAAGAACAATATGGCCCATGAGAGCCAACACTGAGGCATGGTCCAGGGGTCAAAGGCTCATGCAGTAGTGTGATGAATAGCATGGAGAAGATAGAATAAACCCTGTGTAAGGAGAAACATGGAGATTCGCAACTGAATGAACCAAGACCATTGTTAAGCCTTTGAGGCAAGTCCTAGGCTAGAAATGGGAGTTAAGGGCAGTTTGTATTCTAGATAAATGCAATAAGGCAACAAAAATTAGGGAGAGCAAGAGAGAAGAGGGCCCAGAACTTGAGATGTGATGAGGGCTGCTTTCCTGAAGTTCTTCCCCTTTGGGTGCAGCTACATAGCTGGAGTAACAGGCATAACAGGGTCAGGATGTATGCTCCCTCTCTCAACTTCTAGAGTTTCCTAAGGTCTCATCTTCATCCAGGGGTTTCATTCAGTGAAGCACGCTTCATTTGTTTACCAAAGAAACATGTTTTGTTGCCTACGGTGTACCAGGCACTAAATGAACGCAGTGAGAAGACGAAACTCTGAATGAGCCACAGTCCCTGCTCCCAATCCAAAAGGCAAAACAGGCATATGAACAAACAATGAGAGTAAGTAAACAGTGTAGGGAAGTATGTACAAGTGTTATGGGAGTTCAGGCGAAAGGCTTGAGTTTACTTGGGGATAGTGACGGCTGGGATGGGAAGGTCTTCAGAAAAAATTCAAAAAACAAAGTCTGGAAGGCTGGAGTAGAAGTTTAGCAGGCACACTAAGAGAACAAGCCTGATAGAAGCAGGTGGAAAGATTAACTAATTAAAAATCAGCACATTAAAATCTGAAGTACATGAAAAAACAGGATATATTCAGAATTCAGGTTGTTCAGGTAAGATGGGAAGAAGCAATGGTATATACGGATAGAACTGTAGCCAGTGGCCAAAACTTGAAAACCTGTGGGACCTACTAAAATTAATCAAAACTGGAAGATATGTTAGGTGGTGAGAAATACAGATGTCATGAATTTGAACCAAGACACTGGCAAGGGGGAATGAAGAGAAAGGCATAGATTTGAAAAGCAATTTGGAGGAAGAATGTTTGGTGATATGACTGCGTGTGTGGGGTGAAGTATGGAATAGGCATATATGAGTGCCGAGTTTCTGGATTGGGTGGCTAGATTGAATGGTGGTACACCTATCAAGATTGGGAAAAACAGGAGAAGTAGATGGTGTGAAGAGATGAGTTTTGTTTTGGACATGTTGAGTTAGAGTTCAAATTCAGTAGATCCAAAATTAAATTCATTGGCATGGAAAACCATATGAAGAGGCCAATAGGTAGGTTGAAAATGTGACTGGGTCATGACCTGAATGAAACAAACCTCTCTACTTCTGCCAAGATCATGGATGCATTCTGGGCTTTTGATTCTGACAAGTTTGTGTCACACATGACTTATTCACAAATGTTCATCATGTATTTCGCTATTCAGTGAGAATACGCAGGGTTTTTTTCTTGTTTAATGCTTATGTCAAAATAAAAGTGTTTGGCTAGAGGAAGAATAAAGTCCCTTCTAATGTTCTGATCCCTATATTTGGGTAAAATCTATGTATTTTTTAAAAATATTTATTTATTTATTTATTTATTTTGGTTGCGCCAGGCCTTGGTTGCAGCACATGGGATCTCTGTTGCCACGTGCGGGATCTTTAGTTGCGGCATGCGGGATCTAGTTCCCTGACCAGGGATAGAACCCCGGCTCTCTGCATTGGGACCATGGAGTCTTAACCGCTGGACCACCAGGGAAGTCCCTAAAATCTATGTCTTTAACAAAGTTCTAAAATCCCAAAATAAGAAACGGTGAAAACATACATTTTTGGTTTTCCCTACATAAATATAAAAGACATTCTTTTTTTTTTTTTTTTTTTTTAAAGACATTCTTTTTTATTGGCTTCCCAGCATTCACATCTCCAATTTCCTTCTGGGAAATTAACTGTGTGCAGTTTCAATGTCAGAATTGAGACCTGGGCAGTCTAGCACATGAGCTAGGTTAATCAGATGCTTTCTCATGGGATTTTGTATTTCACGAGCAATGCAAGGGCGGGGGACAAGGGTAGTATTGCGGTGGCACCCTGATCAGGCCAACCAGTGATGAAGCAGTAACGGTGCGGCTGTTTCTGGCTTTTGACTCGAGTGACCTTTTGGTTCCTGTCTATTTTGAAGCTTCCCATGCTCCAGTCTTCTGTTTGTTCTGTGAGCTTGATGTCCTCTCAACAAATCCCCTTTGCTTCAATTAGCTTATTAATTTCTGCCACTTTTGATAAGAAACTTAGCTGAACATCAGATTAAATTAAGTCATTCAACCACAAAGAAAATACTGGATATTTATTTCCTAACTAATTGAAATAATGGTTACTACTAAAGCCATGGAATGTAGTCCAGAATCAAAAAGGATCTCAAAATGAGTTATTATGAAAAAGAGAACTTAGCCACATTCTTTCCTGTCTGGTTATCTTCACAGTAAATTGAGCACAGGCAGGATTTTTCTAGTAAAACCTAAGCTGACTGAGGAGTAATTAAAGTAGTTTTGTTTCATTTAGTTTTAAATTGTAAGGGATTTATTTTTCTGCAGGTATCTGAATAGGAAAGATATATTATTCTTATTAATTTGGTAGCATTGATTGAGTAGTTATTGTGTGCAAAACAATGTGCTAGATGCTGAAAGAGTATTCTTTTTCATCATTTTGTATTTTGACGCATTTAGCATATTGATGTTTCTATAGTAAGTTCCTGTCCTTATGGAGCTTACATTCTAGTGAGAGAGGGAGAAAAAAGATAAAAATAATAACAGTAAGTCATATGTGTGTACTATGAAGCACACAGACTAGCAGCTGAGATGGTGACCAACAATGAGACCTACCTTAGGTACAGTGGCCAGAGAGGTCTTCCCCAAGGATGGAATTGATATGCTGAGACCTAGAGGATGAGAAGAGACTGCTATACAAAGAGTGTGTAGAAGCTCATCTTAGTGTCATCAAGTACAAACTGTGGGACTTTGGGAAATTTATTTAACCTCTCTGTCTTTGTTTCCTCAGCTGTAAAATGTGAATCACAATAGTACCTACTCCATACTGCTTTTGTGAGGATTAAATGTGTGCATATACAGAGGGTACTTAGAACAGTGCCTAGCATGTAGCAAGAGCAAAATAAATACTAGTTATTCTTACTATTCCAAAAAGAAGGACCGGCATGTGCAAAAGCCTGAGGCAGGAAAGATTTTTGGCAGATTAATTAAACTGAGATAAGACTAGTGTGGCTAGAGCAGAGCAGGCAAAGAGGTGAGCAGCACAAGATGAGGCTAGAAACGTAGGGTCAGATCACGCAGGGCCTTGTGGTTCATAGTAAAGAGTTTGGATTTTTTTCTTAGTGAAAAGGGAAGTCACTGAAGAATTTAAGCAGGAGATTGATGTTATTGGATTTATGTGGGTTTTCTTTAAGATTTAATTTTTTTTAATTTATTTTTGGTCTGTGATGGGTTTTTGTTGCTGAGCGCAGGCTTTCTCTAGTTGCAGTGAGTGGGGGCTACTCTTCATTGGGTGCACGGGCTTCTCATTGTGGCTTCTCTTGTTGCGGAGCACGGGCTCTAGGCACACGGGCTTCAGTAGTTGCGGCACGTGGGCTCAGTAGTTGTGGTTCGCAGGCTCTAGAGCGCAGGCTCAGTAGTTGTGGTGCATGGGCTTCTCTGCTCCATGGCATGTGGGATTTTCCTGGACCAGGGATCGAACCAGTGTCCCCTGCATTGGCAGGCAGATTCTTATCCACTGTGCCCCTGGGGAAGTCCCAGGATTTATGTTTTAAGATGATCACTTCACCTGCTGTGTGGAGAATAGATTGGAGGAGGTAAGTGTAGACACAGAGAGACCAGACAGGAGGGTGTTGTACAGTAGTCAGGGTGGGACATGATGGTGGCTAAGCTAAGGTGGAAAGAGTGGAAAAGATATACTTTGGAGACACTTGGGAGTATTTGTGAATTAATTGAATTGGGGGAAAAGAGAAAAAAGGGGGAAGGTCAAGGCAGGGCTGCCACATACAGTTGTATAGGATGTTCACTGACTAAGTGTGCCTAGCTGACAAAGGCACATGGAAGTGGACATCCAGCACACACTTAGTTCACAAAGTCCTGTCCCCTGGCATGGAGCTACATGCATTTGCAAGGAGTGCCTTTTTTGATTTCTACGAAGGAAGTACATAAGCTGGAAGCGGTCTCACCTTTAATTCTGGCTTGGGTAAGAGGTAAATGATGTTGCCGCTGACAGAAATCCGTTTTCCTTAATAGTTATAAGACTATTCAGATTTTCCTATTTTTTCTCTTTCTTTACTTTTAGCGAATTATATTTTCCTAGGAATCTGTCCATTCCATCTAAATTTTTGGATTTATTAACAAAGTTGTTAATAATAATGATGACGATGATAATGATATTCTCTTATTATCCCTTTAAAATCTGCATTTGTGTCTTCTCTCTTTTTCATGGTCAGCCTAGTCAGAGGCTTATCTCGAAGAACCAACTTTCGAGGCATGAGTGTTATTGGTACAGGGTTTCTTTTGGGGGTAATGAGAATGTTCTGAAATTAAATATTGGTGATGGTTGTGCAACTGTGAATATACTAAAAACCACTGAATTGTTCATGTTAAAAGGATGAATTGTATGCATTTGAATTACATATAATACATTTGTTATTTTATGTATATGTATATACATTTGTCATTTTATATATATGTATACAAACTAACACAACCAGTATAACCTGTGTAAGTATCAGTGAAGTTTATAATACTTGCCTACATCAAGGCTCCAGTAATATTGCTTGTCTTAGTTTTTGTACACTGTAGTGTTCTTTATGTCACATAGCTGTTGACAAATTAACCACCTTTATTATTGTCAGGAAGGTAAGATTCATTAATATACGATTTCTTTAAAACCTTCCAATTTTAAATAACTAATAGTTTCCAGAGGATACTGGTACATGTTCTATCCATAGAGACCAAATGAATCTAAGGAAAGTAGGTCACAGAGCACAATCTAATTCAAACTTGGCACTAATTGATGCAATGTTTTTTCTTCACATAATCATGATGTTCTAATCATTCTATGATTCTGACCTTTAAGTCAGTGGGTAGTCTATTATTACTTGGTAGCTGCTGAATCCAGAGTCAACATTTTGGAAGCCAAAGAATGCCGATCTTCTTTCAAAATCATTTGGCTTACAAAAAGCTGAGCCCAGCTAAAAACTCTTGCCAAGGTTTAGTTATTTCATGCATATGAACTAAACAACAAACAGAATACAATTAGCAGAGGATTTAAAAAATAGAGAATACACTTCTTTTCTAACATATTAAACATATTAAAAACATTAAATACATTAAAACATTTAAAAAGAAATTACCTTCAAGCATATTATACTCTTTTTTCAATTAATTTATTTTATTTTATTATTTATTTTTGGCTGCGTTGGGTCTTCGTTGCTGCGCACGGGCTTTCTCTAGTTGCGGAGAGCAGAGGCTACTCTTTGTTGCAGTGCACGGGCCTTTCATTGCTGTGGCTTGTCTTTGTGGCTGAGAACAGGCTCTAGGTGATGGGCTTCAGTAGTTGTGGCACGTGGGCTCAGTAGTTGCAGCTCACCGGCTCTAGAGCGCAAGCTCAGTAGTTGTGGCACACAGGCTTAGTGGCTCTGCGGCATGTGGGATCTTCCCCAAACAGGGCTCGAACCTGTGTCCCCTGCGTTGGCAGGTGGATTCTTAACCACTGCACCACCAGGGAAGTCCCAAGCATATTATAATTTTAAGAAATTATAGATCAGATTTTCCTATTTCTCAAAATGTTATTCTTCCTTTTTTCTATAGATAGAGGCCAAAATAAAATTTTAGTCAAGTTAGAAATTTTAAATTTTAAAAATTATCAAATGACAGAATATCTTTCCTATCTGCAGGCTACAAGTAAGATAGATTCCTTGCTTCTCAAAGGTACATAATCCATAAATTTAAAAGGAAAAGATGTCATCAGAGATTGGCACAACATTGTATAGCAACTATACTTCAATTAAAAAAATAAAAGAAAACATCTTTAAAAAGGAAAAGTGGAAAAATTATCTATGGTTCTAATTTAATACCTTTTGCAAAAGTGTGTGTGTGTCCTTTTCTGATTTTTTGTAAGAGTAAAGTCAGTCATAGTTTCCTCTCTAACAGGAACAATTATTCATTTATATTAACAATAGAGTGTTCAAGTAATTTTTAAATATTGTCAGCTTTTCTAGGATATTTATCACCTTTCCATCACATCCAAAGTTGAATCTTAACAAAAGATTCAAGAAACATAAAATACCAAGAGAAGGTTAGTGGTATATATAAAAACCTTTAAGAAAGGTGATTTGAAGTTTTAACTCTTAACTCTAAACTAATGTAATTTCCCCTTTACTGAGGAATATGCAGCTTCTATGTAGTGATTTATTTAGTATAGTAACAAATTGCCTCTTTGGAAAACTAGATACACAACTCTAAAATGGTCTCCATGGACTATAAGGTTCTTTTTTTTTTTTTTTGAGGTACAGTTTATGTATAGTATTATATAAGTTTCACATGTACAACATGGTGATTCACAATTTTTAAAGGTCATACTCCATTTATAGTTATTATAAAATTTGGCTATATGCCCTATGTTGTATAATATATCTTTGTAGCTTTTTAATTTTATACATAGTAGTTCAGACTATAATGTTCTTAACAATTAACAATTTAACAGCTTCTGTCTATGAGAAATGAAAATAATTAAGTGCAAATGACCTAAAATGCAGGTGCATGTCGAGGAATGGAAACCCAAAATGATAAGTACAATTTTAGATTCAACAATCCATGTTTCTTGATGCAAGAGGGAGGAGATATGGGGATATATGTATATGTATAGCTGATTCACTTTGTTATAAAGCAGAAACTAACACACCATTGTAAAGCAATTATACTCCAATAAAGATGTTAAAAAAAAATTGCATGTTCTTTAAATAACCTTTGCTGTGAGAAGTTAAGATACTGTGAGAAAATGGAAGTGTGAAAAAATGGTTTATTAAATATTCATTCTTGAAACTCAAGGCACCTGCTTTCATGCATTCAATGATGCATTAAAAAAACTTTAAAATTACACCCAAAAGAAAATCCTTCTGCCTCATAACTGACAGGTGATTTATATATCTGTTTTATAAAACATTCCTACAAATTAGTAAGGAGACATATACAAATCAATAGAATAATGGGTTTGGGGTATAAACAGGCAATTCACCAACGAAGTACAAATACATAATAAACATATGAAACAATTCTGAACTTCACCAGTTAAAACATATAAATTAAAATAAATATGATTTTTTTCTAATCAGATTAGAAAAATTTTAAAGATTGATATCAATAACTTTTGGATAGTGTGAAGTGTGGGGAAATGAGCTTTACATTTTTTTTTATTTGAGTTGATAATTTGTATCAAAATGAGCTTTACATTTTTGATGGAAATATAATTTGTACAAACTTTTGGAGGATAATGGAATTTTCCTTATTAAAATCTGAAAAGTACATACCCATACCCTGTTACCTAATGATCCCCCTTCTAGGAATCCATCCTATAGATATGGTTTCATGAGAATGTAAAAATAAAATAGAACATGGTCATTACAACATTGTTAGTAGTAGCAAAAATTTAGGAACAGCTTATGTATCTATTGATAAGTGAATGGTTCAATGAATGAAGGGGTAGACATAAAAATTGCAGCCATTTCAAAGGGCACTGATAGGATTTCCAACGTCCTGGCAATGTTCTTTTTCTCAACCTGAGTAATGGATGTCTGCATGCTCACTATGCATATATTTATTTACATATGCAATTGTACATATTTCTACATGCTTCTGAATTTTCACCAAAAAATGAAAAGGAAAGAATGAGGATAAATCTATATGTATTAATATAGTAAGATGTATGGGATATATTAAGAAAAAAACATGAGACCATAAAGACCATTAGACATGGTATAATCCTTATTTTATGAGAAAAAATGTACCATGTATGCATGCATATGGACATGTCACCATGCTTATATAGTATATAAAAAACCATGGAGAATATGTAGCAAACCTCTGGAGAATGGGATTTAAGGATGCTTTTGGGAGAAATAGAGTGACATTGGAGAGATTTCATACCTTTCCTAAAATATATTTTTGGTGGTATATACGTATATATATGTAACACTATATTTACTTTTATGTGTTTTAATTGACAAAAAAAACTTGTCCAAGACAGTTTAGCAAGAAAAGCAAATTAAAAGAGACCAAATTTGAATATGTTCCAATAAATATTTATCCAGCAATAGAAAGTGAATTATATAGTAAATCAAGTGTTTTATGAGCAAATAATAAAAAAATTGTCCCATATGCTTGATGAGGGATAGTTTATAGAAAAGTTTAAGACACTGTGATTAAACTTATGCTTCTCACATTGTAGTTAGAGAAATGAAATTATTGTATCAACTACAGCTGATCCATTTTTATATAAAACTTGTAATAAATCTAAATTCAACTAATATTTTAGAAATAATACATTAAAATTTTCCCCAAATAGTAATAAAAGAAGATACTTATTTAATTCTAATTAAGTTCTAGGCATGATTCTAAGTGTTTTATATGTATTAATTCATTTAATTATTACAACCAATTATTATAATTATGTATATTTTATAGATGAGATACAGAGAGGTTAAGTAACTTGACAGAGGTCACACAGCTTGTAAGTGGGAACAGGATTCAAACCCAGGTATTTTGATTCTAGTTTTCCACCATTCTATACTGGATCTCAAGGAATTTCAGCTAAAACCTAATATTCATTATTAAATGATGTACTGTAACATTAAAGTATATTTTGTGCCTACCTCCCGCAAGATACGTGAAAACATTTTGAAATATATATAACATTATAAAATGTAAAATATTATGATTGTAAAGCTTTAGTTATTACCTCCCTCTCCATAAGCCAAAGATTCTTACGCTTTGAACCTACAGTAGCTTACATGAAATGTTACACTTGTCAAGAAAAAGTTTATTTTTGAAGGAAATAATATATAATTTTGAGAAACTGATCAGAACTTTCTTATTTACTTCATAGACGAATATGAATTGCCCCATCAGTTGTGTTTATACATTCTAGTGCTAAGGAACTATAGAGCTAGTTAAGTCAGAGTTTATCTATTAAGATTTATTCTGTGTTAATAGATAAAATTTTGAGAGTAAATGAGAGTGTACAGTCCTTTTTTTTCCAGCAAATTAAAATTCACTTTAGAAGACGAAAGGCATTTAAAAAAAATTCTAGAGAACAATTACAACATTGTACATAAGAAGGATTAGAATGAGTGTCATAAGATACATGAGATATATAACAATTCAGAGAGGGTAGAAACTTTGGGGATATGAAATAATTGCAGGAGTTTTTATGCTTAATGAAGCTGGGTCTGCAAGGAAGGAAATGAATCAAGGGTTCATAAAAGAGGATACTTTACTTTCTGTTTTTAATAAATTAAATATAATTATGGTTTTATTTTACCTACTTTGTTAGAACTGTTGAAAAATCACTATAATTATGGAGGTACATTTTGAAAAAATATCTTATAATATTCAGTAAAAAGGTTGCTAGCTTTTTAAAACTATTCATGTGATAATATTTGAAAAAACTGTTCTCCCTTTTCTTCAATCCAAGCCAATTAAATGATGAGAATCCCTTGCTTTGTAATTCTTTTAGCATTAATTTCTAGTACTTAATTACTGTTTCTCTGACTTTAGACAAGCCCAACCAAGCATATAGATCATTTGATTACTAGTTATTATACATACATTTTACTAGTAAGAAATGTAGAGGTCATTGATTGGTCAAAGGTTATCTGGTAACATTCAGGACTTCTAACTTACATTTCGAGACTTTACTACACTCAGGTTATCATAGCATGGAAATATGAAAGTGAAAACACTAGGAATCTGGACCCTCAAACGAATAGTGGGATGTAGAAAAAGAGCAGGGGACTACAATGAGTTACATCTCCCAATTCCCTAAAAAGCAAATGTAATTTATACCAGGAAAAGTCATTTAAGTAAAATACTACATACGGTAGAAGGGGAAAAGGAAGTTGTGTAAGAATTGACTATTGGGACTTCCCTGGTGGTGCAGTGGTTTACAAATCTGCCTGCCAATGCAGGGGACACGGGCTCGAGCCCTGGTCCGGGAAGATCCCACATGCTGGGGAGCAACTAAGCCCGTGAGCCACAATTACTGAGCCTGTGCTCTACAGCCCAGGAGCCACAACTACTGAGCCCGAGTGCTGCAACTACTGAAGCCTAAGCACCTAGGGCCTGTGCTCCGCAACAAGAGAAGCCACCGCAATGAGAAGCCTGTGCACGCTGAAGAAGAGTAGCCCCCGCTCACCGCAACCAAAGAAAAGCCCCCGTGCAGCAACGAAGACCCAATGCAGCCAAAAATAAATAAATTAATTAATTATTTTAAAAAAGAATTGACTATTAAGGAAAGTTTAGTTAGCGGCAACTCTAATGATGGAACTGCAAGGAAGTGGTTTAAAAATATTTCCTTTAAAAAAATTAGTACAGTAACTAATTTTATTATCCTTAATAAGTTCCCTGGGCCTTATTTATGTTTACCCAGAAATATTCTAGATATACTTAAATTTACAGAGATTCTTAAAAGAACTCCCATCCTTCCCACTACATGGTGGGAAAAGAGTGGGTGTATGTCATATTATGGGTAGGAAAGGGTAGGACAGGGCAATAGTTAGGTTTTAGTGCTAACAGACTGAGAACTGTCCCAGAATAAATGCCTGGAAGGAATCCAAACTTTCAGTAATCAACATTCAGTCCCTATCCCACACAAGCAAAAAGGAGTAAACTAAACAATAAGAACAGCAGACAAATTAAAAGAGAAACTATTAGAGACCCCCCAAAATGGTTTATTTTTAAAGTGCATTGGAGAAGAGGTCAAGGTCAGATTATTTTAAAATATGGATTATCCTTCTGATGATCTAAGCCTACACCAATAGCAATATGGAGCAGTTACCTAAACAATTATATAGGAAGTGGAGGAAATATTGTTCACTAAGGTTGTCCTCAGGAAACTGAATAATACTGAAATTTGGGTGCACTAGGGCATGAACCCAAATGCAAATTGCACACTAAAAAAATTCAGCTTGAACTAGCTAGGATGCTCAGATCAGCAATTGGGTTTTTTATGCATGTGGATTTTTCAATTAGGATTATATTGTTTCTGTCAGTGAAAGGACTGCTTGACTTTTTTTTTTTTTAACATCTTCATTGGAGTATAATTGCTTTACAATGGTGTGTTAGTTTCTGCTTTATAACAAAGTGAATCAGCTATACACATACATATATCCCCATATCTCCTCCCTCTTGCGTCTCCCTCCCACCCTCCCTATCCCACCCCTCTAGGTGGTCACAAAGCACTGAGCTGATCTCCCTGAGCTATGTGGCTGCTTCCCACTGGCTATCTATTTTACATTTGGGACTGGAAATGATACATCATTACCCATTAACTAGGTCAACAGTATAGGTAGCAATTAATACTACTGTTTTCTTGAAACAAGAGAGTGTTTTAAGTCAGATATATTTTTTCTACTCTTTCTTCCAATATCTCCTCCTTCTCAGAGGGAGAGAGAAACGGTAACTTTATTTAATACACAATAAAATCTTCTCTGATGCTTAGGCTCTTCTCTCAGTTGTGCACATGTGGATGTGAAAAGGACGTCCTGTCGTCTACAATGAAGACGAAAAAAATTATTTCTCAAACTTGGTTAATAAAATGCAAAATAATATACTTTATGATGAGGCTTTAAAAGATTGATGAACAATATGATAAAAAGCATAAAGAACTAGAACCCAGGAAATTAGTCCACTGTCTAGTTTTGTTACCTTGTGCAGATGACACTTTCTGGGGTTCAGTTTTGTCATTTATGCACCTACTTTAAGAGTGGTTTTGAGGAACTAGATGAGATTAATATCTTGAAACAAATAACAGAACTGTATACAAAAACAGGCTATTATTGGCTTGTATTCTATCTTATTACTTGTCAATTAGTATGTAAATGCAGTCTCTTACGAAGCACATTGGACCTAGAATCTGAATTGAAACTTCTCTGGTCCTTATTTTTTTAATCTATAAATAGGGAGTAATGCTGCATATGGTTTCTTTGATGAAATGCTATTGGTAGGGGCTGGTTACGCATGGCAAATAACGAGCTTATAGGGACCATCTTAGAAATTCCAGATTCAATATCTGTATTAGCTAAGATTAAGTTTGGGAGAAAATGACAGAAACAATAGCTTAATAAAGATGGAAATTTATTTTTGTCTCATAGAAATGTCCAGGAAGTGGTTCGTGACTGGCATGGTGACCCATGCCGCCAGGAACCCAGGATGCATGCATCTTGATGTTCTGAACTGCAAGGCTTCAACCTCATAGTCCAAGATGATAGCATCACATTCCAGAGTAGCAAACAGGAAAAGGGTCAGAGGACAAGAGTAAAGGGACCTACACCTCACTCTCTCCTGAAGAATGTTCATGAAAACTGCCACAAGACACTTCCTTTTGCATGCTACTGGCCATGCCTGGTTGCAAGCTGGAAATGGAATGTCCACTGCAGATGGTCACAAATCTGAGCTTCTAGAACCTGGGAAAAACTACTAGGGGATAACTACCAGTCTCTGCCATTTATCATTTAATTTATATAATTATTTTAGTTTAGAAACTTTTTCTTCTTGAATGAGTAGAAAGAGAATGGGCTAAGAAATATGTCAGAAAATTGAAATAAAGCTGCTCTGTGAATGTTTATTATTGTCTTTTTAATTTTGAAAAGTAGTAAGCTCCAATAAGTTTACAGGTTTAAAATGCTGATTATTTTTATCATTATGTAATTATTATTCCTATACTTCTGAATATCTAAAATGCTTATTTCTCTGTCTTCACATTGACCTAAAACATACTAAACAAAACTAAAAATAATGTAAACATAAATAACAAGAATATGAAAATTCACAAAACATATTAAAAAAACCACTAAGGGGAGGCAGTATGAAATGTGGTAAGAACACAAGCCTTGTAAAGAAAGTCTTGAGATAGAAGCCCATCATTCACTCATTCATTCATTCATTCATAGCATCTATTGCTGTTATGTGTGTATGGTATGTTTCAGGTAGTGTGCGTTAGGCATGGAATGTACAATTTACTTAGGAAGACAGGTATAAAACCTACAATTTTATAAGTAATAATTCAAATTACAATTGTGACAAGTAATTCAAAGTGAGAGTATAGGGTACTGTCCACATCTAAAAGCAAGATCTAGCAATTAAACAGACTAAGGAAATTTTATATTTACTAGTTGAAAGATCTTTTACACTTAAAAGTTTAGATACATTATGTGAAAAAAAAATTGCAAACTAGGGTGCGCATTATGATTCAATTTCATTTAAAAGGTTGCACCTCAAAGTTGTAACAATATTATTATGCGTATATAAATCCACAGAAAAAAATTGTAAGACTATACTCTGAACTATCAACAGAAGTTATCTCTGGTATTTTTGTTAAATATTTTTATAATGATTAAATTGTTTGCAATGAGCATACGTATTTCTTTTGTGCTCAGAAAAAATAACAAATAAAAATTTATTAAAAAAATAAAATTTACTCCAATTTAAAAAATAATAATAATACTGCACTGCACATTTGAAAGTTGCTAAGAGAGTAAACTGCAAAAGTTCTTATTAAAAATAAAAAATAAATAAAATAAAATTTAAGGTTGTAAAACTGACTGCAGCATGAATCTGACACCTGGACATTGACCTGCATCTAGTAAATGCTCAGTGAAAGCTTTTATTACATTGGTAGAAAAACATTTACAAACAAAAGAATAAATATTCTTCTATTTATAAAGGGTTTTTACCATAATTCAAAAAGAGTCATGTACCACAATGTTCATTGCAGCTCTATTTACAATAGCCAGGACACGGAAGCAACCTAAGTGTCCATCGACAGATGAATGGATAAAGAAGATGTGGCACATATATACAATGGAATATTACTCAGCCATAAAAAGAAATGAAATTGAGTTATTTGTAGTGAGGTGGATGGACCTAGAGTCTGTCATACAGAGTGAAGTAAGTCAGAAAGAGACAAATAAATACTGTATGCTAACACATATATATGGAATCTAAAAAAAAAAAAAAAAAAGGTTCTGAAGAACCTAGAGGCAGGACAAGAATAAAGACACAGACGTAGAGAATGGACTTGAGGACACAGGGAGGGGGAAGGGTAAGCTGGGACGAAGTGAGAGAGTGGCATGGACATATATACACTACCAAATGTAAAATAGATAGCTAGTGGGAAGCAGCTGCATAGCACAGGGAGATCAGCTCGGTGCTTTGTGACCACTAGAGGGGTGGGATAGGGAGGGTGGGAGGGAGACGCAAGAGGGAGGGGATATGGGGATATATGTATATGTACAGCTGATTCACTTTGTTATAAAGCAGAAACTAACACACCATTGTGGGGCAATTGTACTTCAATGAAGATGTTGAGAGAAAATAAATAAATAAATAAATAAATAGGATTTTTAGGGACTTCCCTGGTGGCGCAGTGGTTAAGAATCCGCCTGCCAATGCAGGGGACATGGGTTCGAGCCCTGGTCCAGGAAAATCCCACATGCCGCGGAGCAACAAAGCCCGTGCACCACAACTACTGAGTCTGCGCTCTAGAGCCGGCGAGCCACAACTCCTGAAGCCCACGCGCCTAGAGCCCGTGCTCTACAACAAGAGAAGCCACTGCAATGAGAAGTCCACGCACCGCAACGAAGAGTAGCCCCTGCTCACCGCAGCTAGAGAAAGCCCGCGCGCAGCAACAAAGACCCAACACAGCCAAAAATAAATAAATAAATAAATTTATATGTATATTAGAAAAAGGGGTTTTAAAATATATTAACTAGTTTATTTCTTTAATAGTACAAATTCAAGATTTGGTATCCAACATTAAAGATAATTATATTTTTCCATTTACAAAACAATGAAAATAAATTCTGATTTTCCTTAGTTTATGGGAATACTGAAGGAGTTAAAGTGGAGACGGTTTTGGCTCTCACAAAATAAACATACACACACTGAGTATTTAACAAAACACTGCTTAATGCTTTTGGGAAAATCTCCATAAGAAATAGTTTACTAATTCAGCAAATATATACTGGGTACCTACTCTGTACCAGATCCAAAATGAAAAGGACATAGAACCTGCCTTCAAAATACTTTTGATTTAGTGATAGAGACAGATACATAAATAACTTTCTAAATATATGACTAGAAAAATCAAGTAATCATAGGCAATTTTTAGATGTAGACATAACTAACATGCTAGCACATGCACATTCTTCTATAGAGTGTCACAGAGTTATACACTTTACTATGAGGGAAGCCAAGGGCAAAGAGCTTCAGTGACTTCCTCTGTTGCAAAAACAATGAAAACACAGAAAAATAAATTTGAGTTGAGGAGACAAGAAGGAGGAGAAAGACAAATTTTGCTCAAATAGCTATCATACTTATAAAGTTTCATGGCTTTTGTTTAAAAAGTCACTTTCCAGTCTTTATGATCCTGAATTGTGAAACAGTTTAGCTGCTGACAAAGTAAACCACTGCAGAAAAAGTCCTTCTCACATCTCAAAAAAGTTCTGCTTTTCTCTTTTTGTCAGTTTTTCTAGTGGTGACTGCGGTAACAAAAGAAAGCCTTAGATTCTAGTGATAAGATGGAGTGGTTATTTTTCTTTCTTGGCAGCCAGCATGGACATTTTTATTGAGAGCTCACTAATAAGCATTTTTCATTATCAGTGTAATGAAACTCCTTTGTAATGGGTTTGGAGACAGAACTAGCTCTCACTGAGACATTCACTCATTCATCCAACCAACACCTTCTATCACCTACAATATCGCTGGGCTCTGAGCTTAATAAATGAGGAAGCTATAGTCCAGGCCCTTGAATTTACATAGAGGCTTACCATACAGACAACAAATTTCCTATAACCTGACATTCTATGGTTGATAGAATCAACCATACTGTTAACCACATAGTCTTCATTTCTCCATTCATTTAATAAATATGTACTGAGCTCCTTCTAAGTACCTAGAATTGTGCTACACACAAAACAGTATGAAAAACTGCCATGCCCTCTGTTCTAAAAGAACATATAGTCTGGCTGGGGCAGACTGAGGCAGAAATTGTTAGTTTCCTAAACAATTTCCATTCTCTCTTCTTCTCTAAAAGAAACCTGATTCTTGTACGGGGAGCCATATGTCCAGCCCCACATAATGGATCATGATTAGTTTAAACCCATGATTCCCAAACCGTGTGCCCAGTCTCCAAGGGTGCCAGAGTAAGCTCACTGGGCACGGGGGAATAGCATATTTTAATTTTCAAGGGAAACGCAGTGGGACTCTACATCTATTGGACAGCACGTACTACTAGCTTAGGGTACAGTTTTCATATGCGATCACTACATACCTTTAGACTGTGCCCTATCATTGCCAAACTGGATTTTCAGTGGTTGCTGTGACTAAAAAACAAAGAAAGTATGGCATGAAAAGCATGTAGAACGAGAAATGGCACTATCCAATCTGATGCCAATGTTTGAGAAGTTACGGAATACCCCACAGGTGATACCCATTAACAACACATGGTTCTTTAAGAATGAAAAAGGTATTACTTTTCTTTCAATTTATGTGCATAATTTATTCAAACAGCTACTAAGTTGTAAATAGAACTTTTACGTATTTCTTTTGGCACCGTGAAAATATTTACTGAGATCCCAAGGGAGCTGTGAACCATGAAAGTTTGGAAACCTTTGGTGAAAGCCAATCATGTAAACCCTGTTTCCTGTTTCCTCAGCTTCCTTGCATCTAGAGGTGACCATATGAGCCAATTCCAGCCTAAGCAGAAATCTGCTGGGGGTGAGGGAGGAAGGAAGGTGCTGAGAGAGCATTTACTTTCCTGATAAAAGGGGAAAATGACTAAGACTGTTAGTTGTCCTTCAAAAGTCCAATTCCTTTAGTCATAAAATCCTACAAGTTTTAGCTACAGACTATATGCTCCAGTCTCCTTTCCAGCTACATGTGACCAACTGACTAAGCTCTGGCCAAAGGTACAGGAGCAGAAGTGATACACGCAAATTCTGGAGCATACTCTAAAAAGGAATGGGTGTGCCTTCTAGTTCTTTTCCCTTTCTTGCCAAGGCCCAGAGAATTTAAACAATTAGCCTCAAATACACATAGATAATATAAGCAGAACTCAGATAAGAATGTTAGGCCTCCTTATTTCTAATCCACTGTACTTTCTATATACTACACTCATTGGGGTCTTAGAAATCTCTGCTATAACTCTATACACTATATTTGGTATGTTAGTATACTAAAGTCTCTGATATGATGCCATACTATTGATTCAAAATAATAACAGGATAAATTCACATTATTATAATGCATAAACCATAGCACCTCAGTTAATAAGCAAGACTTAGTTAGTGAGTCAACTGAGTTTCTTAACCTGAACAACTTAGGACTGGACTGCAGCTCATGGTAGGTTACCTCTCCAAGGTGCAGGTCACATGATACTTGGACAGTTCTATGACTAGGAGTAGCAAAGAGGTGGAGATTTAACCATTGCTCCATGAATGAGAGTTTCTCTTAATTGAGGTGGGAATATGAAAAAGTGACATAAAGACAAAAGGATGGGGTGCAGGGACCCGGCTGGGCTACAGCAGGACCGCAGGCAGGGAGGCCATGGGCCCCGGGGCTGCCACCAAGGTTGTGACAAAGGATGCAGATGAGTGGAAAGAATTTGAGCAAAAAGAGGTTGATCGCAGCAGCCTAAGAGTTCAAGCAATGCAAATAAGTGGAAAGAAAGAAGATGAAAATGAAAAAAGAGAAGATCCAGGTGATAACTGGGAAGAAGGTAGAGGTGGTGGTGGTGATGTAGAAAAATCTTCAGGTACCTGGAATAAAACAGCTCCCGTACAAGCATCTCCTGCTCCAGTAGTTGTTACAGAAACCCCAGAACTGACAATGACTAGAGGCGTGTATAAGCCTCTTGGGGTCAGGTTGACCACAGCAAGGAAAGCACCACAAGGGCCACTAGAAATCTACAGTGATGCACAGTTCCCACCCCTGCAGCCCACTGCCAAGCATGTAGAAAAAGCCAGAGCAGGTACTTCAAATGAATGCTACCTGGAGTCAAATGACCACATATGGCATATCCACATCTTATTTAGGGACATGATGTTTTTACCAAGTAAATAAAATGGGAAGAAATGTAAATGACCTCAGATGGAAATTTTTGAGCGTGGCTTTTAAATTAAATCCCAGCCTTTTTGCCTCTTTGAGAGCACAGCTGGCTTGAATTTCAACCTCCACTTTGACTTGTTCCTCTGCTCTGTCCTACAGTGATTCACCACACTCATCTTTATCTGATCCACTCCCATAAAGTAGAAGTGTGGGGAGGTCTTTGAATAATGAGTGGAACTTTACTTGAATGAGGAAATTGTTGTCCTTACTTTATGCATAGAGAAAGAGATATGTATTGTCTATTATTTGCTAAGAGTAAAAGTGAGTCTTAGAAGGAACCACCATGTCATTATACAGTTTTTTAACTTTCCAGTTGTCTTGAAGTCAATCCCAAAATAGGTTTTCAGTTAATAGTATTCAGTAGATTTGCTACCACAGAAAATAGGACTGTAGAGCTTCAGTACAGTATTCTATATTTTCTGTTCAACTGAAGCCTTAAAAATGGTTTTGATAAGGATTTATAAACCAGTTTCCCCCTCCTGTCACTTCCTCAAGATTTTTCTAAAGGGTAGCTTTTTTTTTTTAATTCAAGGAAGGATATTTTCAAAACAACCTAGTGAAGAAGAAATACTTACTGATCACATTTCTTTTCCCTTAGGGATAAAGAAATGGAAAAGAGCTTTGAAGTAGTAAGACACAAAACTAGAGGTAAGGATGAGGGCTCAATAAACCAGACCCTTAAACTTCAGCTAGACAGCCAGCATGCTGTGCTTGAGAATCAGAAAAGCAGCCACACACAGTACAATTAAGGAGTGGTGTTTGCTAGCCCTTCCAAGGTAACTAGACCACAGCTAACCACCACGGACAGCCATCCATCATCTATCTGATCTCTGCTGGATCTACAACTGATGCAGACCGCTCGGTATATGCAATCAGCCCTATTGCACTATGGAAGTTTAAAGTGTCACAACTGCTCTTTATGTGTATTGGATTTAGGGGGATTTTCATTGTTATATAGATGTGTGAACTAGATTCAGCAGTGTTCTTTCATAATTATTCTGCAATTACAAAAAAAACAAAAACTGCAGCCAGTGGTCATTTCAAAATCTTTTTATGTTCAGATACTGAGCCTTCATCAGGGTTGACTACCTCAGATTTGCTGCACTCATTGTGGACTTCATGTGGATCACAACATCTGGATAAGAAGGTTACAGCTTTTAAGTGCTGATGAGAAACTTGAAACCAGCTCTACTGGATTCCTATCAGAAATCCTGCAGAAAGTCAGCCAGCTGGGTTCTGATCTGCTGTGAAAGATGAAGATTTAAGTGACCTTAATTAACCTGTCCTGTGCCCCATCCATAAGGAACACTCTGTAGTGGGCTGTGGCTATGTTAGACTTCCTGGAACATGCTGCTCTCGAAAGAACTGATGTGTTCAGATAATCTGTGTAGGGCTGTGATTTATAATTTAAACTTTGAGCTGTATTCTGAGGTAAACACAAATTAAATTCAACCAAACTCGGTCACCAAGTGGGAAAAGGGGTGGGGGGGGGGAAATAATCTTATTTCTTTTAGTAATTTTTTATTCGGGTAGTGCTCTTTCTGTGTTCCATATTAAGGCTTTTTTGGGGTTTTTTTGTTTGTTTGTTTCTTTTGCTTTGACTTGGAATAGTTCTTTGACAGAGTATATTGCTTGACTAAGCAACCTGAAATATGCATTGGAATTGTGAAATGTCTCATGAATACGCCAATCCCTAGAGTAGAACCAAATGGCCTTTGATGTAAAGGGCAGTAGATGCAGGGGGCTGTACTTCAGGTGATGCTAAAGCCTCCTCTAATCAGGTCTAAGTTGTATAGCAAACTGTGGTGGGAAGAGTATGGTTTCTGCTCAGGCCAAGGGAGTCACGGACGTGTCCTTATAAATTCAAAGCAGTGAGAGCAGAACCTCAACCTAAAACCCACTGAAGTTTCATGGATCTTGCATGATCTCTGACAAGAATTCCAGATGCACTTGTGCCCAAACATTTAAGGTATTAGACATTCTGTAGATGCAGTGATTGTCCCAGCCTAGCTCTGTCATCAACCTTCTGGTGTGTCTTTTTACATTGTTCATTTGGAGAGTCGGGGCAAAAGACAGGTGATGTATACACTGTTTATACACCGCACACACTGTTTTTAATAATTACAACTTAAACTATCCAGTAATTTTTAGTCCTGAAAAAGGACATCAGGACGCTACCCAGGATTACTGAAAAGTCTTTCCATCTAATGAGATAGTCTGGTAATTTCCTAGTTTTGTATCTTCGGTTTAATAGAAATATTTCAAAGTGGCATGTGACTGACCACTTGATGTAGAGTCTGGGTTTCTCTATTGTAAAATCCCTTTGCCAAATGTAGGAGTTGCAGACTTGCTACTGGCAAGAGTGAAGCAAATGGGTGAGTAAAACTATCCTGATACAGGAGCATTTTCCTCTAGGAGTTCAGTCTTGATAAAAGTGTCGATGCAGGAATCGCACTCCTAGAAGGGTTACAGAGTCATCTGACAGGACCTGCGAACCATATCTGGGCAATAACGTTGGCATTATTTGAAGTGGCAGGCAGGACGCCTATGTTCTCATGTACTTGGGTAGTTGCTGAGTCAGCCAAGGAAAGGTTGGATGATTGAGAAACAAAGGATTCTTGGTTAATCTGAAGACTTCATTTGGGAGCCAAAAATCTTTTAACAAATAATCTCTTGGACCTTGAGCCACATATTTCCCCTGAAAAGTATGCATTTTTTTCCAGCAAAATTTTGTTGGGGGTTACGTTATTAAGGAATGAACTGAGATGAATATGTGGAAATGTTACTTAATGGCACAGAAATCTGAAGACCTGCAGGAGATTTAAAAATTCCAACCCTTGATATAACTTTTTAAAAGATTGTGAAATTATCAAAATGCACATGAATCAAGTTTTAATATGCTGTATGATGGGTGGATGAGGCTGTCCATTGTAGCATTTCTTTCTTTGAATTCTCAGGCATGGTTTGGCAGTGCAAAAACTCTTTAACATTAACAAATTCAATAAAAAGTAAATATATGGAAAAAAAGACAAAAGATTACTTAAGGACAGATGTGAATCAAAAGATTATAAAATAGCAAAAGAATTCATAAAAAGCTGAGCAAGGGCTAAGACATCACGTCTGAGACAGTTGACTTTGTAACTAAGTTACTGGGAGCTGTATAAGAAAACATCAAAAGGGATTTCAAAGCACAATAAAATTTATTTCTTTAAAAACACATCACAATATTTATTCTGACATCTGCCATGCTCAGAGTCACACTACATCCAAAATTATTTAATCCCCTAAAAATACATAAAAGAATGGTTGAATCTCTAAGAAGATGATAATGACCAATGATGTCTACAGTGCACACCTACGTACTCCAAGCCACAGGATTTCAGACATGACTGTACAGTGTTTTCAAAGCCACAGTTACTGAGCTAAAATTTTGTGATGATCCAGAGATTCTCATGTTTCATGGCACTGTCCTGGATGGCTTCTCCCAAGAGACATTCATACCCATGTGTTTTGGCCATACCAATATGATGAGCATCACATTCTTTCAGTGTGTATATCACAGCTTCATCGCAATAACCACCCTTAGGGTGTACCTAGGAAAACAAAAAAAGGAAGATGATGATCACTAATATTTTAGGAGGGTTACATTTTTACTATTGTTTCCCATTAACATTGGGTCCCTCATGTCATGTGGATGACTTCTTTGTGTAATAAAAATCTTTTTAAAACATGAGGCTGAAAATGAACATATGGTAAGTTTATTTAACATCTAACTGGAAAAAAAAGGGACATCTGGGGACTTCCCTCATGGTGCAGTGGTTAAGAATCCGCCTGCCAATGCACGGGACAGGGGTTCGATCCCTTGTCCAGGAAGATCCTACATGCCGCAGAGCAACTAAGCCCATGTGCCACAATTACTGAGCCTGCACTCTAGAGCCCACGAGCCAACATTACTGAGCCCGTGTGCTGCAACTACTGAAGCCCGTGCGCCTAGAGCCCATGGTCCACAACAAGAGAAGCCCTGCAATGAGAAACCCGCACACCGCAACAAAGAGTAGCCCCTGCTTGTCGCAACTAGAGAAAGCCTGCACACAGCAATGAAGACCCAATGCAGCCCAAAATAAATATTTTAAAAATAAATAAAGGGGAACATCCTGCCTGTATCCAAGTAAGGTAAATATACAAAGAAAGTAGACATCAGACTCAATGAAAATGTAGGAGAAACACAAAGGTGTAATTAAAAGAGACATTTTACTATACTACCCAAGGCAATTTACAGATTCAATGCAATCCCTATCAAATTTCCAATGGCCTTTTTCACAGAACTGGAACAAAAATTTTTTTAATTTGTACAAAAACACAAGAGAACCCCAAATAGCCAAAACAATCTTGAGAAAGAAGAACGGAGCTGGACGAATCACACTCCCTGACTTCAAACTATACTACAAAGCTACAGTAATCAAAACAGTATGGTACTGGTACAAAAACAGACATATAGATCAGTGGAACAGGGTAGAAAGCCCAGAAATAAAACCACACACCTATGGTCAATTAATCTATAACAAAGAAGGCAAGAATATAAAATGGAGAAAAAACAGCCTCTTCAATAAGCGGTGCTGGGAAAATTGGACAACTACATGTAAAAGAATGAAATTAGAACATTTTCTAACACCACATACAAAAATAAACTCAAGATGGATTAAAGACCTAAATGTAAGACAGGCTACTATAAACCTCTTAGAGGAAAATATAGGCAGAACACTCTTTGACATAAATCACAGCAATTTTTTTTGGATCCATCTCCTAGAGTAATGGAAATAAAAACAAACTAACTAACTAACTAACAAAAATAAATGGGACCTAATTAAACTTGAAAGCTTTTGCTCAGTAAAGGAAACTATAAACAAAGTGAAAAGGCAACCTATGGACTGGGAGAAAATATTTGTAAACTATGCTACTGACAAGGGATTCATTTCCAAAATATACAAAGAGCTCATAAGCTTAATTAAAAAAAAAAAAAAGACAACCCAATTAAAAAATAGGCAGAAGACCTGAATAGACATTTCTCCAAAGAAGACATACAGGTGGCCAACAGGCACATGAAAAGATGCTCAATATCATGAATTATTAGAGAAATGCAAATCAAAACTGCAAAGAGTTATCACCTCACACTAGTCAGAATGCCCATCATTAAAAAGTCTACACATAATAATGCTGGAGAGGGAATGGAGAAAAAGAAACCCTCCTACACTGTTGGTGGGACTGTAAATTGGTACAGCCACTATGGAGAACAGTATGGAAGTTCCTTAAAAAACTAATAGAGTTATCATATGATCCTGCAATCCTACTCCTGGTTATATATCTGGAGAAAACTCTAATTCGAAAAGATACATGCACCTCAATGTTCACAGCAGCACTATTTACAATAGCCAAGACATAGAAGCAACCTAAGTGTCCATCAACAGATGAATGGATAAAGAAGATGTGTTATATATGCACAGTGGAATATTACTCAGCCATAAAAAAGAATGAAATAATGTCATTTGCAGCAACATGGAGGGACCTAGAGATTATCATATTAAGTGAAGTCAGACAGAGAAAGACAAATATGATGTGATATCACTTATATGTGGAATCTTAAAAAAATGATATAAATGAACTTATTTACAAAATAGAAATAGACTTACCAAAATAAAAAACAAACTTTGGTTACCAGAGTGGATAGTGGCAGGGGGAATAAATTAGAAGTTTGGAATTAACATATACACATTACTATGTGTAAAATAGATAAACAACAAAGACCAACTGTATAACACATGGAACTATATTCAGTGTCTTGTAATAACCTATAATGGCAAAGAATCTGAAGAATATATATATATACATATATTATTATTATGTACTTATATACGTATACATATATATATATAACTGAATCACTTTACTGTACACCTGAAGCTAACTTAACATTATAAATTAACTATCCTTCAATTTTAAAAAATGGTTAAAAAAAGACACTTTAAGTGAAAAGTACTTTATTTCATTTGTTTAGGTTATAATAGTCTTAATGACTCATTTCTGAAAATGGCTTAGTATATACACACTCATTTTCATAAACTGAAGCAATCCTACTAGAAAAAAAGGAATTCTTAGTGGAGAAATGAAGAAAAGTTCGATAACTAGGTTAAACATCAAGGGTGCTGAGAAGCTGGAAATCTGATCTACTGAATCTTACCACTAATTTTCTGTCCCCTTTGAGTTCCCATTTTCTTTCCAATTCTGTGAATGGACCTAGACATAGTAACACTTCCTACATTTTGAAAGATTAAGGGGACTCAAGAAAATAGCTTCATTCATTCACTCAAAAATTGTTTTGTAGTAGTTTGTTTTTTGGTTTTGGTGCCTTTCTTTAGGCCTGCTAAAATGTCATGCACCAAGTGGCATTCAGTATTTGCCAAATGACATAAAAAATGAGTTTAAAATGGAGGGGAAGAAACCTCTATTTAATGATCAAAGAAAGAAATAAGTACAGCAGCAAAAACATCTTTACTTGTAAATATTGGCCCATATTATTAATAATTATTATTAACCTATAATAAGAACCCAGGTAATATAATTTAATATCAAGAATAAGACAATTATATAAATAACTATAAAATATGACAGAATACAGGAAGTGAGCATGTATTACAAAGTTTAATGAGAAATGAGATATGGGACTCACTGACCAAAATGTTCCATCCTTGAACTTTTATCACTATCCTTTTTCTTCAGTCTCATCCGAGTCTCCAAGCATTGTTTCTTCCACCCCCTCCCTGTTTTTCTCTACCCTCTCTCCTTTCTTCAGTTCCAATCCATTTTAGAGCCCCTGGGTTATCAATCCCTTTTTTGCTAATATCTCAATTTCTCCTATTCAATTATTCATGTTACATCCATTTGGCTATCCATACTGGCCTTCCCTCAGTTCTTCAAAAGTGCCATGCTCATTCCCACTTCACGGCCTTTGCATATGTTGTTTGCTCTGCCTAGAACACTCTTTCATGTCCCCAAATTCCTTTAATCCCCTCCCACTTTGCCTAGCTAGTTCTTCATTCTCCAGATATCTTTCTGCACCTCATCTCAAGGAAACCATACTTGACTCTCAGTTTAAGTTACACCCTGTTAAACATGCTGTACAGACCCTTGTAAAACCCTTGACACCTGAAATTAGTTATCAACTCTTCTTTTATGTTAGATTATAACCTCCACTAAGGTGGGTTCCAATTCTGTCCCAGTCATTGCTAAATCCCCAGCGCTGTTTTCTCATTTGATACACCTAAGACATTTGATAAATATTTGTTCCATGAATGAATAAACAAATGGAAAAAGAAACCCTATACATTCAATTGGAATGATCACTCAAGGATTTATGGTGGAGGAAGCCTTGTGAGATAGGCTTTGAAAATGGACACAATAGTGAGAGGCTGTGGAAATAGTTGGTGCTGAGGCTTGGAGACAAGAGAGCTTGAGGGTGCTTGGGGAAGAGTAGACAGTTCAGTTTGGCTGTAGAGTATGGACCATATAGGAGAGTAGGAAAAGATTACATTGGAAAGGAAGGTCAACATAATATGGTGGAGGAAGGCCTGTCTTGAAAATAAATACTTAATTTTGTATTTGCTGATGAGACAATGAAGGAATTGGCTACATAGGCTAAATGAAAAGGGAAAGAGAATGCATGGAGGAAACTTGTTCAAGAACTAAGTGACAGTCCAGCAAAAAGTAATAAAAAACTGGACAGCTGACTGCAGAACATAAATGAAAAAGAAAAAGCAGTAATCAAAAGAATTATACGGGGCTTCCCTGGTGGCACAGTGGTTAATGCACGGGACACGGGTTCAAGCCCTGGTCTGGGAAGATCGCACATGCCGCAGAGCGACTAAGTCCATGCACCACAACTACTGAGCCTGCGCTCTAGAGCCCACGGGCCACAACTACTGAAGCCCACTCACCTAGAGTCTGTGCTCCGCAACAAGAGAAGCCACTGCAATGAGAAGCCCATGCATCACAACGAAGAATAGCCTCCGCTCACCACAACTAGAGAAAGCCCGCGCGCAACAACAAAGACCCAACGCAGCCAAAAATAAATAAATAAAATAAAAATTAAAAATTAAAAAAAGAATTATATGTTTAAGGTGTATTCTGTGGAGAAAGACTAAAATGTTTAACTAAAGTATTTGGGGGGAAGATAAGAAAAAGAGATAAGCCAGGGTGCTTCCTGAGGTTTCTATAAGAGTAACTGGAAAAATGGTGAAGCCAGGAAAGTTAGGATAATCTGGCTTTAGGGATGGTGAGGGAGGGAAATGATGAGTTTATTTTGTAACATTATTGAGCTGGATTTTTTAAAAACTCGCCTAGAATACTGTAGTCTTGGAGTGAACACTGTAGATCAGTGGCTGAAGATTAATGCAGAACTTCTGCGCTAATGAGATTTTATAGTTACATTTCTGGTAATACCCTTAGTCTGTTTTTCACATGCTTCAAGCCATAGGATAAACATAGTGTGTTGTTTTGGAGAAATAACTGTGCAGAAAATTTGAGGCAATAACCACCAACCAACTTAATCCCTTAACTTAAAAATATTTTTATGTTAAAATAGACAGAAATGTGTTAGAAGAGAAAGCAAGATTCACCTGGATTTTTAAATGACACTCTCAAACTCAAAGAAATGTCATGCTTGGCAAATTGCTTTAGGGTCTATCTTCCTTGCCCCATCTCTCCACCCCTCATTTGGAGTTTCTTTTGCTAAATAAGTTGTCTAAATAGCTTGTCCACATCCATTATTGCTGGTAAGTGGTATAGCAAGAATTTTAAACCAGATCTCTCTAGAGCGTGCACTCTTAAAACTACTTCACTATATATTATTAAATAATTCAATGGTATTTGAGTCTTCGTTAACATTTTATTTAGCATCATTCACCAAGTAAATGACAACATAATGACAAATACTGGCAGCTGGTATTTTTCAATAATGAATTAGCAGGGTCTCCAAGAATGCAATCAGAGCAAGTGATTTTTCACTGTGCTTGGGAGAGACCAAAGACGGGATCATCAAAAGGATTAGTGTGCTATTTCCTAGTTCAGTGACCATTAATTACATGGGTATGTTAAACCACCCTTCAAACTTTTAAAACATAAAGCTGACATCATTTTCCTGTTCAAAATCTTGAAAGCACAGTTTAGAAAGTCCTTCACAATCTGGTTCCAAACTGTCGTTCAACGATGAATCCCCACACAATCAGCCTCAAATATGCTGGACTTTCAATTAATTAGTTATTTAAGACAACTAAAAATCTTCCAGAAAAAGTAACCTAAAGTTAAGACTTCAAGAGTTAGTAAGGGTTGTTCAGATTAAAATGGGGAAACAGGATTGGGAAGGAGAGAGCTCCAGGCAAGAACAGGCAGAAACAACATTATGTGGAAGAAAGAGCCAAGTCCCCTGAGTAGAGCTCACTGAGGGAAGGATGGTAGGAGATGAGGCCGAAAAGGCAGGTAGGCAAAAGCCAGAAGCCTGAAAGAGGACTTTGTAAGTCATGTGGGATGTGGGCTTTCCCTTCAAGGGCAATGGGAAGTCCACAAATGGTACTGAGCAAGGGGTGACGTGCTTAGATCAGACATGCACTTAAGAAAGTTCACTTGGAAATGGTATTAACAGGCACTGTACCACGACTGCTACTTCCAGATGTACACCCTCCACTGACTTCTACAGGTAAATGTGGAAACTGATTAGTGGATTTACTTAACAAAATTGTAGTTTGAACTCTAATCAGATTTTAAAATACGGTAATGAAAAACACAAGTCTTTTCCCTTAAAGACTTGGGGTGCATGTTAGTGTGTTTTTTATAAACTTTAGTAACTGTAATAAGCAAATTACTTTGAAGTATTCCATTTTCAAAATGTCACTCAGTGCATGAAATGTGATATTACAGCATTGCCAAACTACTTTATAATCTTTTTAAAAGGTGTTTATTTGAATACACAAATATGATCAATGAATACAGAAGTATATAATCACCAAGAGAAGTTATTAGAGTTTTCATAATGATCTTTTGGCTTTTCCTCTGCTGATATTGGTGCCAAAGAAATTAGGTTATAACTATTGTTTCTCTTTGTGCCTGAAGAAACATTTCCAAATACAGAATGAATGGAGTTCATTCAGAGGCCTTGCAAATGGGCTGTGGCCCCTTATTATGCATAATGGGCCCCAGCAAGGATATTTAGAACAAAACCAACTTTTACTTTTTAACCCATTGACAAGGTCCTACATTTTAAAGGAGCTCTACACACTGGATTTACTTAGGTTTATCTGTTCCTTTATCACAATTTCTATAGAAGAATATTAAGGATGCTAGACAGTCTTCCACTCAGAGAAGGCAGCTGAATTTTTTTTTTTAATAACAGGGTAAATCACATGTTGTTTAAAACTTAAATTACAGAGGACATAGGATTTTCCAATAGACTAAGCCAGACACAATGACATGCAATAATATTTGAGAAAAAAATAAAGAGAAAGAGAGCTTGGTGGAGAGGGCGAGTCCCCATGAAAGAACAAAGGTGAAAAAGTCATGCATCTTTCAATAAACGTAAGTTTTTGGTTGTTACTGTTGTCCCTGAGTATATCAGGGCTTCGTGTACTTTAACTGATTTTTTAAAAGGCAAGAGATGACACTACAACAGTTGGGAGAAGAGGTTATAGCCCACTTCCTCCACACCCTCTTGATACTTACCATCAATCCTTTGTGTGGTCTTGGCTTATGCAGTATCCTGTCTCATTATGACTGAACTATGAAGAGTCAAATAACTGTCATCAACAGTGTAGTATCAAACTGAGGGTCCCAGATTTTTGTTAAACATACCCATTTTGTCAACTTAGTCTTTTTTCCTCCCTGTTTAAACCACAGAACAACCTCCTAGACGTGGCAAGTTCACAGCTGGCAAATTAGCAGAGAAGTAAACTGTAATCTAATGCGATGGCTTCAGAAAAAGTCAAAAGATTTTAATCTGAGAGGAAAGGAATTCCAAATTTTTGACCCACAAGTTCAATGTTTAAAGGTTCCCAAGTATTTTTTTTAGGAAGGGAACTAATTTATTCCTAGATTGGCCGGGCAGTGGATTTCTCTTTGTCTCAAAGTAATTTGCTGGTTGGACTACAAAGGACACACAGAAACCCAAAGAAAAGAGAGTAACGAGGTAGAAAGAAGATGGGTTCTTGGCATGTGCTTGCACATCAGCCTGCATTTCTGAGGGTACATCCAGGGGCTGGCTGAGGACTCTACCTCCCCTGTTTCACTCACCAGCAGGGGATCAGCAATGCTCCCTCACATTGTATACTTTTTTTTTTTTTTTTTAGCAGCTACTGCTGCTTTTTTTATTTTATTTATTTATTTATTTATGGCTGTGTTGGGTCTTCGTTTCTGGGCGAGGGCTTTCTCTAGTTGCGGCAAGTGGGGGCCACTCTTCATCGCGGTGCGCGGGCCCCTCATTATCGCGGCCTCTCTTGTTGCGGAGCACAGGCTCCAGACGCGCAGGCTCAGTAGGTGTGGCTCACAGGTCTAGTTGCTCCGCGGCATGTGGGATCTTCCCAGACCAGGGCTCGAACCCGTGTCCCCAGCATCGGCAGGCAGATTCTCAACCACTGCCCCACCAGGGAAGCCCACATTGTATACTTTTGAAGCACTTGACAGAAACTCTTCTTAATGGAGATATTAAAGATTAAAGAACATTTCTGAGACTGAATCATTTTGGGAAGAAAGAAAACTGAGTCAAGTGAAACCACCTCTGACAGAGCTCAGCTCTTCTTCTCCCAGGAGCTCTTCAAGGGCTAAAGGCTGCAGAGAGATAATTGCTAATTAACCCCTTCATGTTTTCATGTAAATATTTATGCAACTTGTCACATATCCAGAGTTGTATTTTTATTATATAAATACTGTATAATGACTGTACGTATATTATAAGCATTTTATAACAATATTATATAATTACAGTAAAAATAATGGTAGTTTACCTCATTGGGTTGTGGAGAGGATAAAATGAGATCATAAGTATAAAGTGCTCATAGCCATATTCCTGGTGCACTGTAATTGCTCAGTATATGGTCACTACTATAATTATTGCTGTTATGGAAGCTGTTCATGTAAAGCTTTATCTCTTCATCCAGCTACAAATACCTTTTAATGGAGATACCAGAGGCTAAATAGTAACTGAGATTTAAGTGGAATCTGGAAAAAAAAGATAAACTTTTTTTTTTTTTAATTTATTTATTTATCCATTTTTGGCTGTGTTGGGTCTTCGTTTCTGTGCGAGGGCTTTCTCTAGTTGCGGCGAGCGGAGGCCACTCCTCATCGCGGTGCGCGGGCCTCTCACTATCGCGGCCTCTCTTGCTGCGGAGCACAGGCTCCAGATGCGCAGGCTCAGTAATTGTGGCTCACGGGCCCAGTTGCTCCACGGCATGTGGGATCTTCCCAGACCAGGGCTCGAACCCGTGTCCCCTGCACCGGCAGGCGGACTCCCAACCACCGCACCACCAGGGAAGCCCAAAAGATAAACTTTTGATCCAGAGGTATTTATACAGTTTCGAACCACCCCAGGACTTAGAATTTTTGTAGGTGCCTTAGTTCCTGAAGTTTCTGAAGAGATCTGCACTTTCAAGAATTTAGGCTTTGGGCTTCCCTGGTGGCGCAGTGGTTGAGAATCTGCCTGCCAATGCAGGGGACACGGGTTCGAGCCCTGGTCTGGGAAGATCCCACATGCCACGGAGCAACTAAGCCCGTGAGCCACAACTACTGAGCCTGTGCGTCTGGAGCCTGTGCTCCGCAACAAGAGAGGCCGCGATAGTGAGAGGCCTGCGCACCGCGACGAAGAGTGGTCCCCGTTTGCTGCAACTAGAGAAAGCCCTCGCACAGGAACGAAGACCCAACACAGCCAAAAATAAATAAATAAATAAAAATTAAAAATAAAAAAAAGAATTTAGGCTTTGATAATGAATTAGGCAATTTGAATCCTGACTAATCCATGACTTAGTCTCTCTATTCCTTAGTTTTCTTGTGTGTAAAATGGAACTAATAGCTCTACCTACACCTCAGGGCTGTTGTGAAAATTTTGTAGACCCCTGCTCTTCGGCACAATTACCCATGCATTGAGAATTCCTCAATACCATGATCCATCTGTTTGAGAAATAGCTCCCTCAATCTTTCCTAACTCCCTCTTTACTTGCAAAAGTCTAGGATGACTCACTCCACAGTTACAACATCCAAGATGCCTATGCACCTTACTTCAGTTCCTGGCATACTCCAGAGCCCACAATTAGCACCTATATGTACCCTGTCTTTCCCTCTAGAGTCAAAGTGAAAAAAGAGAAACCAGAAGTGGTGGTTTCTATATAGTTATTAGAAGTTAAACAACAACAACAACCAAAAATAACTTAGACCAAAATAGTAAAAAAAAAAAAAAAAAAAAAGTTACTAAAAAAAAAAAAGTAGCTGGTTCTGGCTTCTGAAACAGAGGAAGGAAGAAAAGTTATGAGATAATAATCTGTTATATTCTACAGGGAGTAGACATACATAAGTCAAAAGTAAAGAAAATTGGTTGGGTTACTCCCTAGAAAATGACAAGAAAACTGAGGTTCAGAAAAGTTAAATGAAGAAGTAAGTATTCAAAGCAAAAAAAAACAAAAACAAAACACAAACAAACATGCAAAAAGTTAAATGAGAGTTCTGCATAGATGTGTTATGAAATTCTTGCTCACTATGCCCACCTTGAAGCAAGAGAAGGGGATTATTGTAACATCCCAAGTTGGAAATATGAATATATTTTCTGAGTAAAGTTATTAAATAGAGTGATTATTTATATATTGGGTTTAATAGAATTTTGCAAGTGGCCTAAAAATGCATACAGTAATAATAACTGCCATTTAATTAAATGCCAATGTAGTAGATGTTTTTCTGATTTTGCCATCCAACATTCATTCTCCTTTCTTCTGATAACACTACCTACATCTCCTTTGGGGAACCATGTTCCCTGTGCCTTCTGTCCTTATGCTTTGGATGGAGATGAAATCACCCCTGATTCTGGAGTTAGGTATGTGATCTAGGTCTGGACAATCAAAACATTGAAGTTCCCTGGACCTACAATTATTTCAGGGCTGGAAACATGCAAAAGTGGATTTAATCAAAGTGAGGCCAGGACTTTTGCAGGTATTTCTGAGGAGAGTTGACCCTTTTTTCTGTTAGATTGGAAATCGGGAAGATGTTAATATAGAGTTGCTAGGAGTCAGCAATAAGAACTTCTTTCAAAATAAAGCAAATATCAAGAAAAGCAGGCTGAAGAAATGCATCAAGATCAAATCCTGAGAGTATTGTTTGAACCCTTAATATCTTGGTAAAGAAAGGTAATTAATTTTTTTAAATTTTAACCAGTTTTTTTTCCTTCCTTCCTTCCTTCCTTCTTTCCTTCTTTCCTTTTTCCTTCCTCCTTCCCTCCCTTCCTCCCTTCCTTCTTTCCTTCATTTCTTTTATGCCTGCAACTGAGAGTGTTAATACAATCTATTTTATGTTAGCCAGTATATATACTTTTTCTTTAACCCACAGAACAATCCTATGGCTGGGCATAATTATTCTCATTTTCAGATCACGACTGAGGAATTCCATGGTCATGCACCTAATATGCCACAATGCTACGATTTAACTTCAGGCCAGTCCAAAGCAGGTGGTCTTCACTACACTCCCTGCTCTCAGAGAACAGGGCTCCTAAGGGACCAAGCCTTGAGGTTTCAACAACTCACATATGCCAATAATTTAGGGGCCATATCTATATGAGAGACATGATGTGACAGTAACACATTTGCTTTGGCCTGTGATTGAAAATAAATGCTTTACTTTTGAAAATGTAGTGATTCCTTGACCAGGTCACATTTTTTAAAAATTTATTTTATTGGAGTATAGTTGATATACTATGTTGTGTTAGTTTCTGGTGCGCATACAGGCACTTTTTAGAATATTACTGAAATAATTGCCATAGACAAGTCATTTATAAAATGTATTTCTTTAAAGCAAATTGTATTTTCCACTTTTAGCCTAATGTCAGGTATATGTCCAAGAGAAAACTTTTATACTCATTCATCCTATTAACAGACATTTAGAGATGTTTAGACATTTAGAGCATATCAGGCACTAAGCAATGGAGTATCTGTACTGGGTTGCCTAGAACAAAAATTTGCCTGAAGTGGTTATATCCACTTCAGGATATATGTGTTATATCCTGTGTGGCAATGTAACACTTTCCTTTACATGTGAAACTTCACAGGGAATCACTTTTTTTCAAAGGATAAGACCCTGAGAGGCAGTACTGAATAAACCGCTCTGTGTCTCAGTTTCCTCATCAGTAAAACGAGGATGATACTAAGAGTACTATTATTAGTAGTACCCCATCCTCTGCTAAGTTTCTCAGTTAAGTGAATTTCTGACTTAACTATCTAGCTTTTAAGTTTGAATATTTATAGATTTGATTTTTCACAGGATTCGATTCACTTTTATCTCTCTCATGCTCTTTCACACACATATGAATATGCTACATAAATTATCTCCCAAAATGAACAAGTTATAATACATGCCCAGCATTGAAATATAAGCTAAATTGTATTTTATCAAAGAACCAAAGATTGTTGATATATAAAATGAATAAGGAAATATATCAACACAGTTTTCATTATAAAAATACATTGTTTAAAATACCTCTCTTCTCAAATTTTCTGTTAAAGTTAATGTAGCCATGTGGCTTATATAAGCTTTAACAAAACCAAAGCCAAGTATAACCACTTAAAGTATGGTGACTTCAGAACAGTGACAGTATGCTTATTTAAATAATGTTATGTTGTGTGCACATATTCTGTCTTTCTATCTATTTAGACGAGAGAGGATAGGCTAAGGCAACAGGGAAATCTCTCAAATAAACTTGGAAATTAGAGAAATTTCCCTTTATTCTTCTCACCATAATAAGCTAGAATGGATCATTGGAATCTATTTCAAACAAATCAAAAGTCTCCTAGTATATTTGTATTGCAAAGACCAAAACGTCTAAGTTGTCATCTCAGAGCAGCAGATAGCTTAGAAAACAAACACATTGATTTTCCAGCTTTCTTGAGTTATGAGTCACAGATAAAAATTATGTATATTTAGATTATACAACATGATTTTTTAAAGGTGTACAATGTGATGATTTCAGATATTATACATTGTGGAATGATTACCACAACCAAGTTAACACATCCATCACCTCGCAGAATTACCTGTTTTGTGTGTGTGGTGAGAACACTTAAGGTCTACTCTCTTAGCAAATTTCAAGTATACATTATGGTATCATTGACTATAATCACCATGCTGTACAATGGATCCTCAGAACTTATTCATCTTATAAATGAAAATTTGTACCCTTTGACCAACATCTCCCCACTCTTCCCCAGCCCCTGGCAACCACCAGTCTACTCTCTGATTCTATGAATTTGATTTTTTTTAATTCCGTCTATATGTGAGATCATACACTATTTGTCTTTCTGTGTCTGGCTTATTTCACTTAGCATATTGCCTTCTAGTTTTATCCGTGTTGTTACAAATGGCAGGATTCCTTTTTTATGGCTGAATAATATTCATATATATATTAGTAATATATACATATATACTATGTAATATATACTGTCTATATATATATATAATTTTCTTATTCATTCATTCATACACAGAAGTTGTTTCCATATCTTGGCTACTGTGAATAATGCTGTAATGAACATGAGAGTGCAGATATCTCTTCAAGAGACTGATTTCATGTCCCACCCAGAAGTGGAATTGCTGGGTCATGCGATGGTTCTATTTTTAACTTTCTGAGGAACACCCCTATTGTTTTCCATAATGGCTGTATCAATCTACATTTCCAATAACAGGGCACAAGGGTTCCCCTTCTCTACATTCTTGTCAATGCTTATCTCTAGTACTTTTGATAATAGCTGTCCTAAAACCTGTGAGGTGATATCTCATTGTGGTTTTTTAAAAATATTTATTTATTTATTTATTTATTTATTTATTTATGGCCGTTTTGGGTCTTCGGTGATGCACGCAGGCTTTCTCTAGTTGCAGCGAGAGGGGGCTGCTCTTGGTTGCAGTGTGCAGGCTTCTCATTGCGGTGGCTTCTCTTGCTGTCGAGCACGGGCTCTAGGCACGCGGGCTTCAGTAGTTGTGGCACACGAGCTCAGTAGTTGTGGCTCGTGGGCTCTAACCGCAGGCTCAGTAGTTGTGGCAGACAGGCTTAGTTGCTCCGCGGCATGTGGGATCTTCCCCGATGCAGGGCTCAAACCCGTGTCCCCTGCATTGGCAGGAGGATTCTTAACCACTGCGCGACCAGGGAAGTCCTGAGTGTGGTTTTGATTTCCATTTCTCTGACAATTAGTGTTATTGAGCACCTTTTCATATACCTGTTAGCCATTTTTGTCTCTCTTTGGAAAAATGTCTCTTCAGGTCCTTTGCCTATTTTTCAACCAGGTTATTTATTTTTTTGCTGTTGAGTTGTATGAGTTCTTTGAATATTTTGTATACTAATCCCTTATCAGATATATGGTTTGCAAATATTTTATTTCCCATTTTGTAGGTTGCCTCTTCATATTAATTTTTTCCTTTGCTGTATAGATTTTTAGTTTGATATACTCTCAGTTGTTTATTTTTGCCTTTGTTGCCTGTGATTTTTGTGTCATATCCAAAAAATCATTGTGCAGACCAATGCCAAGAAGCTTTTCCCCTATGCTTTCTTCTAGGAGGTTTATGGTTTCAGGACATACATTTAAGTCTTTAATTCATATTAAGTTGATTTTTGTGTAAGGTGTAAGATAAAGGTCCAGTTTCATTCTTTTTTTTAATTTTGAATTTTATTTTATTTATTTTTTTATACAGCAGGTTCTCATTAGTTATCCACCTTATACATATTAGTGTATACATGTCAATCCCAATCTCCCAACTTATCACACCACTCCCCCCCAGCACCACTTTCCCCCTTGGTGTCCATACGTTTGTTCTCTACTTCTGTGTCTCAGTTTCTGCCCTGCAAACTGGTTCAACTGGACCATTTTTCTAGGTTCCACATATATGTGTTAATATACTATATTTGTTTTTCTCTTTCTGACTTACTTCACTCTGTATGACAGTCTCTAGATCCATCCACATCTCTACAAATGGCCCAGTTTCGTTCCTTTTTATGTCTGAGTATTATTCCATTGTATATATGTACCACTCCTTCTTTATCCATTCATCTGTCAATGGGCATTTAGGTTGCTTCCATGTCCTGGCTATTGTAAATAGTGCTGCAATGAACATTGGGGTGCATGTGTCTGTCTGAATTATGGTTTTGTCTGGGTATATGCCCAGTAATGGGATTGCTGGGTCATATGGTAATTCTATTTTTAGTTTTTTAAGGAACCTCCATACTGTTCTCCATAGTGGCTGTATCAATTTACATTCCCATCAATAGTGCAAGAGGGTTCCCTTTTCTCCACACCCTCTCCAGCATTTGTTGTTTGTAGATTTTCTGATGATACCCATTCTAACTGGTGTGAGGTGATACCTCATTGTAGTTTTGATTTTCATTTCTCTAATAAGTAGTGATGTTGAGCAGCTTTTCATGTGCTTCTTGACCATCTGTATGTCCTCTTCAGAGAAATGTTTATTTAGGTCTTCTGCTCATTTATTGATTGGGTTGTTTGTTTTTTTAATGTTGAGCTGCATGAGCTGTTTACATATTTTGGACATTAATCCTTTCTTGATTCGTTTGCAAATATTTTCTCCCATTCTGAGGGTTGTCTTTTCGTCTTGTTTGTAGTTTCCTTTGCTGTGCAAAAGCTTTTAAGTTCCATTAGGTCCCATTTGTTTATTTTTGTTTTTATTTCCATTACTATAGGAGGTGGGTCAAAAAAGATCTTGCTGTGATTTATCTCAGAGAGTGTTCTTCCTATGTTTTCCTCTAAGAGTTTTATAGTGTCCGGTCTTACATTTAGGTGTCTAATCCATTTTGAGTTTATTTTGTGTATGGTGTTAGGGAGTGTTCTCATTTCATTCTTTTACATGTAGCTGTCCAGTTTTCCCAGCACCGCTTATAGAAGAGGCTGTCTTTTCTCCAGTGTATATCCTTGCCTCCTTTGTCATAGATTAGTTGACTATAGGTGCATGGGTTTTTCTCTGGGCTTTCTATCCTGTTCCATTGATCTATACTTCTGTTTTTGTACCAATACCATATTGTCTTGATTACTGTAGCTTTGTAGTATAGTCTGAAGTCAGGGAGTCTGACTCCTCCAGCTCCATTTTTTTCCCTCAAAACTGCTTTGACTATTCAGGATCTTTTGTGTCTCCATACAAATTTTAAGATTTTTTGTTCTTGTTCTGTAAAAAATGCCATTGGTAATTTGATAGGGATTGCATTGAATCTGTAGATTGCTTTGGGTAGTATAGTCATTTTCACAACGTTGATTCTTCCAATCCAAGAACATCATATATCTCTCCATCTGTATCATATTTAATTTCTCTCATCAGTGTCTTATAGTTTTCTGAATACAAGTCTTTTTTTCCCTAGGTAGGTTTATTCCTAGGTATTTTATTCTTTTTGTTGCAATGGTAAATGGGAGTGTTTCCTTAATTTCTCTTTAAGATTTTTCATCATTAGTGTATAAGAATGCAAGAGATTTCTGTGCATTAATTTTGTATCCTGCAACTTTACCAAATTCATTGATTAGCTCTAGTAGTTTTCTGGTGGCATCTTTAGGATTCTCTATGTATAGTATCATGTCATCTGCAAACAGTGACAGCTTTACTTCTTCTTTTCCGATTTGTATTCCTTTTATTTCTTTTTCTTCTCTGATTGCCATGGCTAGGACTTCCAAAACTATGTTGAATAATAGTGGTGAGAGTGGACATTCTTGTCTTGTTCCTGATCTTAGAGGAAATGCTTTCAGTTTTTCACCATTGAGAATAATGTTTGCTGTGGGTTTGTCATATATGGCCTTTATTATCTTGAGGTAAGTTCCCTCTATCCCCACTTTCTGGAGAGTTTTTATCATAAATAGTGTTGAATTTTGTCAAAAGCTTTTTCTGCATCTATTGAGATGATCATATGGTTTTCATTCTTCAATTTGTTAATATGGTGTATCACTTTGATTGATTTGTGCATATTGAAGAATCCTTGCATCCCTGGGATAAATCCCACTTGACTATGGTGTATGATCCTTTTAATGTGTTGCTAGATTCTGTTTGCTAGTATTTTGTTGAGGATTTTTGCCTCTATATTCATCAGTGATATTGGTCTGTAATTTCCTTTTTTTTTAGTATCTTTGTCTGATTTTGGTATCAGGGTGATGGTGGCCTCACAGAATGAGTTTGGGAGTGTTCCTTCCTCTGCAACTTTTGGAAGAGTTTGAGAAGGATGGGTGTTAGCTCTTCTCTAAATGTTTGATAGAATTCACCTGTGAAGCCATCTGGTCCTGGACTTTTGTTTGTTGGAAGATTTTTAATCACAGTTTCAATTTCATTACTTGTGATTGGTCTGTTCATATTTTCTGTTTCTTCCTGATTCAGTCTTGGAAGGTTATACCTTTCTAAGAATTTGTCCATTTCTTCCAGGTTGTCCATTTTATTGGCATAAAGTTGCTTGTAGTAGTCTCTTAGGATGTTTTGTATTTCTGCGGTGTCTGTTGTAACTTCTCCTTTTTCATTTCTGATTTTATTGATTTGAGTCCTCTCCCTCTTTTTCTTGATTAGTCTGGCTAATGGCTTATCAATTTTGTTTATCTTCTCAAAGAACCAACTTTTAGTTTTATTGATCTTTGCTATTTTTTTCTTTGTTTCTATTTCATTTATTTCTGCTCTGATCTTTATGATTTCTTTCCTTCTGCTAACTTTGGGTTTTGTTTGTTCTTCTTTCTCTAGTTTCCTTAGGTGTAAGGTTAGATTGTTTACTTGAGATTTTTCTTGTTTCTTTAGGTAGGCCTGTATAGCTATAAACTTCCCTCTTAGAACCGCTTTTGCTGCATCCCATAGGTTTTGGATCGTCGTGTTTTCATTGTCATTTGTCTCTAGGTATTTTTTTATTTCCTCTTTGATTTCTTCAGTGATCTCTTGGTTATTTAGTAACGTATTGTTTAGCCTCCATGTGTTTGTCTTTTTTACGTTTTTTTCCCTGTAATTCATTTCTAATCTCATAGCGTTGTGGTCAGAAAAGATGCTTGATATGATTTCAATTTTCTTAAATTTACTGTGGCTTGATTTGTGACCCAAGATGTGATCTATCCTGGAGAATGTTCCATGCACACTTGAGAAGAAAGTGTTATCTGCTGTTTTTGGATGGAATGTCCTATAAATATCAATTAAATCTATCTGGTCTATTGTGTCATTTAAAGCTTCTGTTTCCTTATTTATTTTCATTTTGGATGATCTGTCCATTGGTGTAAGTGAGGTGTTAAAGTCCCCCACTATTATTGTGTTACTGTCGATTTCCTCTTTTATAGCTGTTAGCCGTTGCCTTATGTATTGAGGTGCTCCTATGCTGGGTGCATATATATTCATAATTGTTATATCTTCTTCTTGGATTGATCCCTTGATCATTATGTAGTGTCATTCCTTGTCTCTTGTAACATTCTTTACCTTAAAGTCTATTTTATCTGATATGAGTATTGCTACTGCAGCTTTCTTTTGATTTCCATTTGCATGGAATATCTTTTTCCATCCCCTCACTTTCAGTTTGTATGTGTCCCTAGGTCTGAAGTGGGTCTCTACGCAGCATACATATGCGTCTTGTTTTTGTAACCATTCAGCGAGCCTGTGTCTTTTGGTTGGAGAATTTAATCCATTTATGTTTAAGGTAATTATAGATATGTATGTTCCTATTACCATTTTCTTAATTGTTTTGGGTTTGTTTTTGTAGGTCCTTTTTTTCTCTTGTGTTTCCCACTTAGAGGACTTCTTTTAGCATTTGTTGTAGAGCTGGTTTGGTGGTGCTGAATTCTCTTAGCTTTTGCTTTTCTGTAAAGGTTTTAATTTCTCCATCAAATCTGAATGAGATCCTTGCTGGGTAGAGTAATCTTGGTTGTAGGTTCTTCCCTTTCATCCCTTTAAATATGTCATGCCACTCCCTCTGGCTTGTAGAGTTTCTGATGAGAAATCAGCTGTTAACCTTATGGGAGTTCCCTTGTATGTTATTTGTTGTTTTTCCTTTGCTGCTTTCCATAATTTCTCTATGTCCTTAATTTTTGCCAATTTGATTACTATGTGTCTCGGTGTGTTTCTCCTTGGTTTTATCCTGTATGGGACTCTCTGCCCTTCCTGGACTTGGGTGGCTATTTCCTTTCCCATGTTAGGGAAGTTTTCGACTATAATCTCTTCAAATATTTTCTCGGGTCCTTTCTCTCTCTCTTCTCCTTCTGGGCCCCTATAATGCGAATGTTGCTGCATTTAATGTTGTCCCAGAGGTCTCTTAGGCTGTCTTCATTTCTTTTCATTCTTTTTTCTTTATTCTGTTTCACAGCAGTGAATTCCCCAATTCTGTCTTCCAGGTCACTTATCCGTTCTTCTGCCTCAGTTATTCTGCTATTGATTCCTTATAGTGTAGTTTTCACTTCAGTTATTTTATTGTTCAACTCTGTTTGTTTGTTCTTTAATTCTTCTAGGTCTTTGTTAAACATTTCTTGCATCTTCTCCATCTTTGCCTCCATTCTTTTTCCGAGGTCCTGGATCATCTTCACTATCACTATTCTGAATTCTTTTTCTGGAAGGTTGCCTATCTCCACTTCTTTTAGTTGTTTTTCTGGGGTTTTATCTTGTTCCTTCATTGGTATATAGCCCTCTGTCTTTTCATCTTGTCTATCTTTCTGTGAATGTGGTTTTAGTTCCACAGGCTTCAGGATTGTAGTTCTCTTGTTTCTGCTGTCTGCCCTCTGGTTGATGAGGCTATCTAAGAGGCTTGTGCAAGTTTCCTGATGGGAGGGACTGGTGGTGGCTAGAGCTGGCTGTTGCTCTGGTGGGCAGAGCTCAGTAAAACTTTAATCTGCTTGTCTGCTGATGAGTGGGGCTGGGTCCCTTCCCTGTTGGTTGTTTGGCCTGAGGCGACCCAACACTGGAGCTTACCCGTAGACTTTGGTGGGGTTAATGGTGGACTCTGGGAGGGCTCACACCAAGGAGTACTTCCCAGAACTTCTGCTGCCAGTGTCCTTGTCCTCACGGTGAGACACAGCCACCCCCCGCCTCTGCATGAGACCCTCCAACATTAGCAGGTAGGTCTGGTTCAGTCTCCTATGGGGTCACTGCTCCTTCTCCTGGGTCCTGATGCACACACTACTTTGTGTGTGCCCTCCAAGTGTGGAGTCTCTGTTTCCCCCAATCCTGTCGAAGTCCTGCAGTCAAATCCTGCTGGCCTTCAAGGTCTGATTCTCTTGGAATTCCTCCTCCCATTGCGGGACCCCCAGGTTTGGAAGCCTGATGTGGGGCTCAGAACCTTCACTTCAGTGGGTGGATTTCTGTGGTATAAGTGTTCTCCAGTTGGTGAGTCACCGACCCAGCAGTTATGGGATTTGATTTTATTGTGATTTCGCCCCTCCTACCATCTCATTGTGGCTTCTCCTTTGTTTTTGGATGTGGGGTATCTTTTTTGGTGCATTCCAGTGTCTTCTTGTTGATGATTGTTCAGCAGTTAGTTGTGATTCTGGTGCTCTCACAAGAGGGAGTGAGGGCACGTCCTTCTACTCCGCCATCTTGAACCAATCTCCAGTTTCATTCTTTTGCATGAAATATACATTTCTTTTCGTGCTCATACAATGCTGAATGGAGCCATATGGTGTAATGATTAAGAAAACAAACACTGGTGCCAGACAAGTGTGGGTTCAGATTCATGTTCTGGAACTCACTGTGTAACTCTTGCTAAGGTTCTTAGACTAAACATTTAACGTGGTTCTTGGTATTTGGTAAGCACTCAATAACAGTAGCTTATATATGGCCATATAAATATATATGTATAACAATGCTAGATTTATAAAATAAAAATCTCCATAGTAGACTTCAGTGATAAATGAAATACTAAAAGTAAAAACAACTATTCATCATTGAAGTTTCTTTATTAGTAACACATAGAGAACAATAAAATTCAGATCCTTAATATAACTTTATGAATTAAGAGGTGAATCACTTAAGCATATACAAAGGGCTAGATAAATGCCAGGAAGATGTTACACTGCTAGCGAGTAGTTCTTTATATTACTGTTTAACTATTTTAACTATATTAGCCTGACATCAGTTCAAATTCAGTATTAAATATTATGTTGTATGTTGCTCTATACTTGGTTTTAAATGAATCATAATGTTCAATTATAGGATTTGGCATTATTACTTTTTAAGGTTTTTATATCCTTGATAATATGAACATTCAATTTAGCTTCAGTTACACAATATAAGATCTTTTTTATCACACAATTATTCTTTCAAAGTTGAATGTGCATGCACAAATGTCCAGAGTGTAGACAGCTGTCCAAACAATAACACTTCTATGTATCAGGACAGGTGCTGTTATTATCCTGCAAACCCATAACACAAGTGTTCATTTATAAAAGATTTGGAGGAAAAAGACTTAATAAACATAAAAAATAAATAATTCAGTATCTCAGTAGTAAAACAAAGTGATGAATTTCAATTTATTCCATGCACAAGAAACAAAGAAATTTCAGTGAAAATTTATAGAAAATTATAGGAAGTTGTCCACTGCTATGGAAGTATTTTGATACCACATAGTAATACCTGATTTGGGATATTTATTACAGCTAGCTAAGAAGTCCAAGGCACTGCTTCAAAGTGTTACTAAGAATCACTTGGTACATTTACAAAACCTAAAGAATCAACTTAATTTACCAATTTTGAGACAAGAGCTACTACAGGGCAAGGGTAAACTTACTCATCATGGTTTGCCAGTACCTCTCACAAATTAGGCACTGAATGTAAGAAGGAGCACGGCTGACTGAAGACCCACACATACTGGAAGAAAAGCTGCACCGTGGTCAATCTGCACTTTCCCATAGGCGTAAAATCAATGGCCAGATGATCAAAAGCAGTGGTTCTCAATTAGGGGTGATTTTGCCCCCCAGGGGACATTTGACATTATCTGGGGTCATTTTGGGGGGTCACAAATGACAAGGGGGCTGTCACCTAGAGGGTAGAGGCTAGGGATGCTGCCAAACAACCTATAATGTACTGGTCAGCTCCACACAACAAAAATTTATCTGGCCCAAAATGTCAATAGTGCTAAGGCTGAGAAACCCCTCTAATATTCAGAAGTAAACTGAATATTAATGACAGCATTAGACAGTCATTCAGAGCCAAACCCACCAAACCCTGCCTCGTTTAAATAAAAAAGTTTCATTATACAGTTGAGTACATATTTTCCAAAAATGAAAAGCTACCGAAATGGAAATGTGGAAGTAAAGTGAAAAGCCTTCCATTTTCTCTCAGCTAATAGACAATTTTTCATATATCTTTGTTTATCACCACATGTGATATTTAGGAACTGTGGTTGAACATAAGTTACAATGGAATGCTAACACATAAGACATTTCATTTCTACTAGAAAATACATTGACTTCTGTTAGTGAGACATCGAAAAAGGTCAAACATGGAAGGGCTAGATTTGTACTCAATATTGGCATGAGAATACTGAAATAGGAAAGGTAAAGACGATAATGATAATGAAGATAGTTAACATCTTTTGAGTGCTTTCAATTTGCCAGGTACTATACTAAGCACTTTCCATGTGTTTTCACGTAATTGGTAAGTTCTATCAATTTCAGAAATTAAGTGTTCCAATAAGAACATTATTTGCTCATTTATACAAAATTGTATTATAATTTCTCTTGTACATATTCCTCCCCTCCTCTAGACTGAGATCTTCTGGAGGACATGGTCTCTTGTCTTATTCATCACTGTGTTCCCAAGGACCTAGCACCTTATCACAAAATAGTGCATTCATTAGAAGTTTGTTACATGAAGAAGGGTATCACTGCTCAATAAAACAGCTTCTTTCTCTTCATGGACTAATATTTACAAAATGCTCTCATATACATGTTTGTCTATAATATACCACTCTGAGAAAGGTAAATAAAGAAGTTTCTGCCCTCTGAGTTTCTGTACTATAGGGAATAAGGGAGAATAGAAAAGAAGGTCATATTCCCTCCCTCTAAATGTCACAATCAAAAATAATATGTAAATTATTATTGTAACCAAGCAATATTGGCAATAGTATAGGTCTGACCAAACTGAATGGAGATTATATGCTCTCAGAGTATGGACCGGGTGAGTAAACATAAAATATAACACCTTCCAACTTCTTTCAACACAAATGATTTCTGTGTTTGTTTTCTTTTCTTTTTTTTTTAATTTATTTAATTAATTTATTTTTGGCTGCTTTGGGTCTTCGTTGCTGCGTGCGGGCTTTCTCTAGTGGCCATGAGCAGGGGCTACTTTTCGTTGCGGTGCGTGGACTTCTCATTGCAGTGGCTTCTCTTGTTGCAGAACACAGGCTCTAGGCGCGCGGGCTCGGTAGTTGTGGCGTCCGAGCTTACTTGCTCCATGGCATGTGGGATCTTCCCGGACCAGGGCTCGAACCCATGTCCCCTGCATTGGCAGGCAGATTCTTAACTACTGCGCCACCAGGGAAATCCCTGTGTTTGTTTTCTTAGATGAGAAAAGAAGTCCTCTCGGATAGTCTCTGGTCACTTTGAGTTAGTCTCCAGCAGCCGATCCCTTCTCAGTCTGCTACCCAATGAGTGGAAAGACCCCAAAGTGGGCTGCCAGAGAGCTGCAACACATGCAAAGCACTTGTAGTCCTTCTTGTTTTCTTATTTTTCCTGTTTTCGTTGGCAGAATTTTTCCCCTGCCCAAAGCAGAGCTGCAAATGAAAGCAGCTGCCCAAAGTGGAAGAAATTCAAAGACCAGGGAAGAAAGAGAGAGGAGGTAGGGTCAAATGAGGAAAACAACTGAGGACAACAAGAAGATTCTTGGCAACTCTGCCTTGTACAAAAGTCTAAACAGAAAAACATACCAGGGGACAGATGGACAGGTAACAGCCATGGCAAAGTGATGCACCCATAGGCTTTCAAGTGACAATAACTGAGTATTACATTTTTACACTGATTCACAAACTTTTCATGCCAGAAGTATTTCTGTGTATTTTCCTCTGAACTCCTGGTGTTTACTCTTTGGGTTCCTGTCATATATTCATTCGTGTTTCTGAATCATGCCACAGATGAAAATCTATTTGAAATTATTGTATAAATTTCTTTTTTTGGTTTTATAACTTAAAGGTTATCAAGGAAATATAGGTATGTTTATTTTGGAATCTGAATTCAATAAGTACATTTAGAGAAATTAGTGTATATCCTAGCATTTATTATTTTAACTACAAGGTTTAGTGCTTTATTAGATATTAAAATTTAATCTTGAAATTATTATAAAGGGATTATTGTTAAAATATTGTAAATACTTTCTTTTGAGGAAGAACTTAAAAGAAGTAAAATACATACAACTTATGGGACATTTCAGAATGTATTTTTAAAGTAGATTTAAAGAATATATAAATATCTCACTGTATCTTAGGATTTTTGGAAGACTTTTATGTTGTAAATTAATTTTATATACTTATAATTCAATGCCAAATGTATATGAATTCTAGCATGCTGAAATTCCAAACAGACTGGAAAAAATGATGGAGTGCACAGATTCTGGGCAGCAACTTGTCTGAATATATTTGCAAGCTCAAGTATCTACATTTTTAGCACAAAAACTCTTCTATTTCTCCTTTAAAGAATATATTTACAAGAAAGAACAACTGTGAAATAAGATGTACAAATATTTAATCTATGTAGAAATTTCAGGAACGTAACTGTAGAACAGTAAACACTTTTTACAGACTGACTGCCAAATCTAGAAGCCTTTTCTTTCAGTCAACACTTTCCCACCATCGTGAGAACCATTTCTCATTAACAACCAAATTGTTTTCAGATGCTGTGCTATAAGGCGTTTCCTTAGAAACCATTTGGTAAAAGACTGTGGCTTTCTTCCATAGAAATCTCAGCAGTGAAAAGGCAGATTTTCTGGCATAAATCAAACCCAATTTCTAGGGTTCACTAAACCCTTTCTCCGCAAAATAATGTTCTGTGACTTGATCTTAGCAGTTTATAGTACATGCAGGAGAGCTGGTGTGAACCAGTTTTAAATGAATTTTATTCCACTTCTTTTGTCATTCAATAGAAATCACTCCCACGGCTTGTTATACCTTGATGAAGGTTTGACTGCACAACTAATGAACAAAATAGTACATTTTACTGTATGGCAAAATCTGATATTTTTTCCCCACTAAGTTTGCCCGGGTGAATTAATCTTTGTATTGTTAGGATAATATTATCTGTTCTGATTTCAGAGTTGTTCTTACAAGTATAATTTTTAAAAAAGAAATTGGGCAACAAAGTTTTTTGTACTAAAAATGTAACTATTTCAACTGGCTAATATGCATATAGACTGATAATGTTTTAGGAAGTTTCTAGATACATACAAATTCACAAGAAATACACCATAAAGAAGCATGTGTATAAATAATTATGTCTCAAGTGTGGACTTGGCAGAGTACTTTAAATGGAAATCTAAAATTATTACTGGGATAGAATTATGCTTTTCCACATCTTCATACCTTTTACACACATTGTTCTCTTTGCCAGCAATGTGCACCTGCCTCCCAAACAAATCTTATTCCTTCTTCAGACGCTGCTCAACCACCTCCTCATCTAGTCATTCATTGATCCATTCAATAAACTTTTACTGAGCACCCATAATTTGCTTGATACTGTACTAGAGGCAGACAATGTCCTATCCTCATGAAGTTGATGGTTGACTGTAAATCATTTCTCCTTCCCTGACTTCCTCAAACAGAACTAAATACTTCCTTCTTAGTGCTACCATTATTTATCAATCAGATACTTGTTAAGTATCTAACAAGCACCTACTAAGTACTAGGCACTTGCCATATCATAGTACAATTATTTATTTGTGAGTCTGCTTCACCTATTTGACTGTGAGCTCTTTAAGGAAAGAGCCTTTATACATCTTTGTTCCCAACTAACACAATTCCTGGAATACAGTAGGTACAAAGTAAATGCTTGCTGAATAAATAACTGAAGTAAACAAAAATATTCTAGCTAACAGAACAGGCTTTCTGCTATTTGAAACTCTCTATAACGTACCGTGGGTTTACAAAAGTATTGGCCCTGATTTGCTAAAGACTTCAGCCAAACATTTTAAGATGTGAAAGATAAAAATCTGAGAAATGGTCAATAATAATAAGCTTATAGCATGATCCATTTAAGTTCAAAAAATAATTCAAAATAGAAATTGGTCTACTTAATTTGGTAACACAAGTCTTGTGGTAATTTGGTTTGAGGGTACTTGAATTGAAAATGCAACCTTTTGCTTCCGAAGGTATCTCACTGGTAATAAATGCCCCAACACCTACTTTAACCTGTAAAACGCTGTAAGATCTGCCGCCCTGCCCCCAGCTCTCTGACCTCATCTCCTGCCTCTCTCCCCTTTCTCCCCCTGCTTCTACCAGACTAACCTCCTTGCTATTCCTTGAATATCCAAGCAATTCTGCCTTGGACCTTGGTACCCGTCCACTCTGCCTGGACAGTTCTTCCTCACATACCTTCAAGGCAGACTCTCTCCTTCCTTCAGGTCCCTGCTCAAATGTTACCTTTTCAGTGAGCCTTTCCTTGACACTTTATCTCAAACAGCAGGCCCACACCCTCTACTCCCAATCACTCCCTAACTTCCTTACCCTGTTTTAAATTATTCAGAGTACTTATCACAATCTGACATATTGTGCATTTACTTGTTTCTCTTTTTCTTTTGGTCTGTCACCCTACTAGAATCTAAACTCGATAGCCTAGGTATTTTTACTATATCCTTAGTAATGAGAAATATGCCTCACATATAAAAGACACCCTATAAATGTTTGTTGAATGAGTGGATTTGATCAACCTGTCAATAACTGCATCTTCAGCATTTACTCTATATACTATACTTGCTGATGACTGTGGACTACAAATATGGTAATAGAAACCCCCTAAATTTGTGGATTCAAAATTTACTATTTCGATTATCTGATATGCACCCTGAGACTGATTCAGAAGCCCAAACCCACCTAGTATAACTACTGCTGCATTTTTTGTCCCCTCAGATCTTCTTGCCTCCCAATCACTACAATAGAAAAGGCAGTTTTGTGAACATCAACAGAATTCTAAGCATTTCATAAATGTCTGCATGAAAATGGGGATGGAAGTAGAGACACGATCCCTTCCCTAAGGTAGTTTTAACCTAGTTGGAGACCTCAAAGTGAGAGTACCATTTCCTCTATAGAGAAATTCTTGTGAGAAAGTCTCAAGCATAGATAATTATTTCTAAGTGAAAAAAAAAGAGCTTTAAATTAGGAAACTCATTTCATTGACTATTGAGGGATATTTTCATTTTATAAAATCATTTATGGAAAGGAATCAGTGGTTGTAGTGTGTTTAGTCTGTCATCAAATGCAAGAAAAGACCAATTATTATAAGGTTGTCAAGAAAAAGAATATAAAAAATTTGAAGACATTTAAGACTCATTTAAAAAATTCAGTTGCCCACATGCTCTAAATAAAAGCATCTAGTCATCTTCTTTCTTTCCCGACTTCTGACAAATACACAATGCATCTCAAAATTCCCTGTGCAATATTGATGTATTAAGTTAGAAATAACCAGTTCTCTGATTTGAGTTTGTATCAGACATTATCTTATACTGTAATCTCATAGATATGTAATAAAAATGTCTAACGGCTTGCTTAAGTTTATGATAAAGATAAAATTAAGCATATTCTATTAATTAATTAATTCTTCCAGTTATTAAGCTACTCCTTACTTGTTATATCCAGTTATTGCCTTAATTCTACTGATTTTTCCAACATTTTTTTCATAGCATTTAACCCCCCAAACATACACATACAGGCATGCATATATATCCATGTGCATGCGTGCATGTGCACAAACATGCACATATACACATACAAGAAAAAAAAATTCTTGGTCAAAACCTAGTTTTCAGCATTATCTATGACATCATATAAACCTGTCACTTAAACCATTTGGCTTCCTTTCCTGGTCCCTGAATTTTTTTAAGTGGCAGGGTGTTCTAATTTGTAAACCTAGTATTGCTTTTAATTTGAAACTGACTTGGCATTCTCACTCAGTACACACTAATATACTTTGAGAACTCAGTTCTTATATATATCTATATATATAATATCTTTTAATTCTCAACGTTTTAAGACTATTAAACTTGGATTAAGCTGCAGATACGTTGAGACTTCAACAACAAGGGCTAGAGGAATAGGAGAGGTCTGGACCACACTGGTGGTAGGATGACCAATTTATCCTGCCTCAGCTGGGATTTTCCCAGTTTAGCACTGCAATTCCCATGTCCCAGTAATCCCCTCAGTCCTAGGAAAACCAAGACAGGCAAACTTCATGGGTGACAGGCTAAAGGAAACTGAACTAACAAGAGCCTGATCTCTTAGGGCAGTCTAGTGAGCTACTTACTTCCAAAGGAATGGTAAATAAGGTGTGGCCCTGAGAATAGTCAGGGCCAATGAAATCTAATTTAGTTGGTGATAGAGAATGGGCAATGCCTGCAGACAGTAGTAAGAACTGGAGTCCAATAATCCGGACTTCGGTTAATGTGGCTTTACGGAGTATTTATAGAGCACAGGATACAAAACCTGTGGTAGGAAAGCTGCTTAGGCTCCATACTGATGGTAGTGCAGTGCTTTCTGACCTCCTGGGAATGAGTGTGCTGGTAAAGAGTTTTCAGTTATATCTGTGAATTACAATGGAAGACAGACATGGATGAAATTAAGACTCAAATGGGCCCAGGTTTATATAGCTAGGAAGAGACACAGCTAAATTTTAAACCTAGATCTTTCTGACTCCAGGTCTGTTGCTCAAGCATTTAAGTAAAGGTTATGATAAAATTTTATTCATAGAAATCCATTCTCTTGTAGTAGTTGTGTCCATGTCATTTCCCACTTCCCAGACTGATAAATTCTATGAGGTTGTAATGACCATTCTTTATTTATCTTTGTATCTCTTAATTAGCAAAATACTCATAAGAGAATAAACTTTTTTTTTTTTTTTTTTTTTTTAGTGGAAGCATTTAGCTTTTTTTTTTTTTTTTTTTTAAGGATTTTCTTTTTAATTAATTAATTTATTTATTTTTGTCTGTATTGGGTCTTCGGTTCGTGCGAGGGCTTTCTCCAGTTGCGGCAAGCGGGGGCCACTCTTCATCGCGGTGCGGGGACCGCTCTTCATCGCGGTGCGCGGGCCTTTCTCCATCGCGGCCCCTCCCGTTGCGGGGCACAGGCTCCAGACGCGCAGGCTCAGCAATTGTGGCTCACGGGCCCAGCTGCTCCGTGGCATGTGGGATCTTCCCAGACCAGGGCTCGAACCCGTGTCCCCTGCATTAGCAGGCAGATTCTCAACCACTGCGCCACCAGGGAAGCCCGAGAATAAACTTTTGATAAATGTTGTTGAATTAAATAAAATTAAAGAAGACTTGCATATTCCTACCTTGTTACCCTTACACTTATTGGGTATTTTTGCTTGCCCAGTGGAATGCCCTTCTTCAAATTCTATTCAACCTTCAAAGCCCAGCTTAAGTTTTAGAATCTTTACCTGAGGTCATAAGGATCTCTCCCTTCTCTGAACTCCACCTCAGCATTTTATCTTTTCATGCATTTAAATCTTATTATTCTCAAAGGTATCAGCAGATCTTGTGAATCCTTCTATTATGCTTACATCAGACAGTCAATTTCAGTTACTTGAAATCCAGAAGCAAAAGACTGCCAATTAGTCTGTATTCTTAGTCAACAATTCAAAACAGGAATGAACATTCAAAACAGGAAAAGAATTCTAAACTTCCTAACAGCAGCCAGACATTACCATAGTCTGGGTGTTGCTACTTAGTGCACAAAAAAATGCCTTTTTCCTTTATGAGGCACTTAGCTCAACCATATCTAAAACATGGAGACTTGGACTTCCCTGGTGGCACAGTGGTTAAGAATCTGCCTGCCAACGCAGGAGACACGGGTTCAAGCCCTGGTCCGGGAAGATCTCATATGCTGCAGAGTAACAAAGCCCGTGTGCCACAACTACTGAGCCTGCACTGTAGAGCCCATGAGCCCCAACTGCCAAAGCCCATGTGCCCCAACTACTGAAGCCCATGCGCCTAGAACCCGTTCTCCACAAGAAGAGAAGCCACCGCAGTGAGAAGCCTGTGCACTGCAACGAAGAGTAGCCCCTGCTCACCGCAACTAGAGAAAGCCCACGCACAGCAGCAAAGACCCAGCGCAGCCAAAAATAAATAAATTAAATAAATTAATTAAAATAAATAAATAAATAAAACACGGAGACTGTCAGCATATGGATAAAGTTTTTTTTTTTTCAAAAAGAAGAAAGCATTTCTTTACAAAAAGAAATTCTCAGCATTTTCCAGAAGAGAAAAATATTAATAAACAGTTCATATAAATACAGTTAAAGATAGAATACTTACAATAAAAACTAATAAAAGCTCAATTACTTTTGGGGAGCTACAGTGCAGCAAACCTTGTTATGAAAATCAAGTTTATAGCCTCATTATTTCTAAGTGATGTATTGGGGCAAACAGATGAGACAACAAACATATAAGAACTACACCACTTACTACAAGTATAAAAGTAAAAAGAAATGACTACTTTCTACTTTTGAATCAAGATATTTGCTTATTTGTTTTTGTTTTGCAATCGTGAAGATTATGTATTGCAAAAAAAGGCTGGATTTTTTTCTCAATTCAAATCTTTAGTAAATCCATTTTTTTTTTTCTACAGGAGTGGGGAAACTTAGTACGTAACTGATTTTTGTCAGCATCAGATAGCTGTGAAAAAGAATCACAGCAAAAACATGTTCCTGATTCCCATTTTTAGTGCCAAAAGAAGAAGAACTTTTTTCCAGTTCAAGATTATAGTTCTGAATGCTGATTCCAAAACCTTACAGTCTGTATATAATACAGAATGATCATGTATTTAAAAAACTGATGGTAGGGGCGGAGTCAAGATGGTGTACTAGGAGGATGCGGAATTCACATCTCCTCACAACTAGGGCACCTACCAGACACCAGTGGTGGACCACGGACACCTAAGGGGACGGGAGGAGCCCCCAGCAACCAGGTAGGACGTGGGGTGTAGCGGGGAGTGAGAGGGAGGAGAAATGGAGGCAGGACCGGACTGGTGCCCCAAGGGGCAGCTGGGGGAGGGGAAGATTTCCCACGCCTGAAGGGGGAAACTGGGGAACCATTGGGAGAGCAGAGGATCAAAAGGGAGCATGGTTTCCCCTTCCCACTTGCACCCCCAGGAACCTGTTGAGATTCCCGGGCCTGATCCTCTGCCCATCTAGGCCCCCTCCAGCCACACGGGTCCTGAGGGAGTGGGAGGGAGGGTAGGGGGAGCAAAAGTAAAGGCTGGACCTCTGGGATCAGCACCCCTGAGGGGTGGCTGGGGGAGGGGAGGAGTTCCTACACCCAGCGGGACCCACCCATGGTTAAGGGTCCAGCGGCAATGGGGGAGACCCTGGGGGAGATGGTGGGGGAGGGGCATGAAGGAATGGAAGGGAATGCGGCCAGTGCTTTCCCGGTCCACTTAGGCACCAGGGAGCCTCTTGGGCTCCCAGGCTTAATCCTCTGCGTTCAGATCCTCCCTCCTGCAGTGCAGAGCCCAAGCCACACCCCTACACCCCCCACCCAGGGTGCTACCTCTACACTCAGAGACCCCCTATGAGACCCCCTCCAACATGCTGGGCCTAAACCCCACCCACACACCCTCACTCAGGGCCCTACCTCCAAACTCTGGAACTCCACACTCCAGAGGCCCTCCTTTCCACGTGCTGCCACTTCCCTTCTGCACAGATCCTAAGCAGAGGCCCCGCCCCATGCTCAAAAGTCACCCCCCACCCACCTAGGTCCTGTCCCACCCTAAACTCCACCCCTGCCTAAGTTCCACCCCTGCCTACACTCCTCCCCCATAGCCAAGGCTTTTTATTTTTTTATTTTTTATTTTTTTCCTTTTCTTTTTTCCTCTTTTAGATTGGGGTTCTGTTTAACCTTATTGATTCATTGCTGTTGATACTTTCATTTTTTTATTTTTCATAATAAATCTTTTATTATTCTAATTTTATTTTATTCTTTATACGTTGTTAGTGATCTCTCCTTATGATTTGTCCCTGCTCCCCTCTTTTTTTTTCTTTTTACTGTTCTGGTTTTATTTTACCTTGTTTCAGTTGTTTCAATTATAGTTTCATTTTTCCTAATATATTTTTTTATCTTTCTAGTTTTATTTTGTTTTTTATTCTTTGATATTTTACTGCTCCTTTTTTTCTTTCTTTATTCCTTTTTTTTTTTTTTAACCACACCATGAAACTAGCAGGATCTTGGTTCCCAGGCCGGAGGTCAGGCCCAAGCTCCTGTGGTGGGAGCTCTGAGTCCAAACTGCTGGACTAACAGAGAACCACAGACCCCAGGAAATATCAGTTGGAGTGAGGCCTCCTAGAGGTCCTCATCTCATCACCAAAACCCATCTCTATCCAGCTGCTTGCAAACTCCAGTGCTGGATGTCTCAGGACAAACAACCAGTAAGACAGGACTACAGCACCACCATCAAAAAAAAAAAAAAAAAAAAAAAGAAATGACAAAAAAATTTCTTACAGACGAATGAGCAAGGTGAAAACCTACAAGACTAAATAAATGAAGATGAAATAGGCAACTTACCTGAAAAACAATTCAGAGTAATGATAGTAAAGATGATCCAAAATCTCGGAAACAGAATGGAGAAAACATAAGAAACATTTAACAAGGATCTAGAAGAACTAAAGAGCAAACAAATAGTGATGAACAACACAATTACTGAAATTAAAAATACTCTAGAAGGAATCAATAACAGAATAACTGAGGCAAAAGGACAGATAAGTGAGCTGGTAGATAAAATGGTGGAAAAACCTGCCAGAGAGCAGAATAAATTAAAAAGAATGCAAAGAATTGAGGACAGTCTCAGAGACCTATGGGACACATTCAATGCACCAACATTCGAGTTATAAGGGTCCCAGAAGAAGAAGAGAAAAAGAAAGGGTCTGAGAAATATTTGAAGAGATTATAGTTGAAAACTTCCATAATATGGGAAAGGAAATAGTCAATCAAGTCCAGGAAACACAGAGAGTCCCATACAGGATAAACCTAAGGAGAAACTTGCCGAGACACATAGTAATCAAATTGGCAAAAAATAAACAAAAAGAAAAATTATTGAAAGCAGCAAGGGGAAAACAACAAATAACATACAAGGGAACTCCCATAAGGTTAACAGCTGATTTCTCAGCAGAAACTCTACAAGCCAGAAGGGAGTGGCATGATATACTTAAAGTGATGAAAGGGAAGAACCTACAACCAAGATTACTCTATCCAGCAAGGATCTCATTCAGATTCGATGGAGAAATTAAAACCTGTACAGAGAAACATAAGTTAAGAGAATTCAGCACCACCAAACCAGCTTTACAACAAGTGCTAAAGAAACTTCTCTAGGCAGGAAACACAAGAGAATGAAAAGACCTACAATAACAAACCCAAAACAATTAAGAAAATGGTAATAGGAACATACATATCAATAATTACTTTAAATGTAAATGGATTAAAAGTTCCAACCAAAAGACACAGACTGGCTGAATGGATACAAAAACAAGACTCATACATATGCTGTCTACAAGAGACCACTTCAGACCTCGGGACACATACAGACTGAAAGTGAGGGGATGGAAAAAGATATTCCATGCAAATGGAAGTCAAAAGAAAGCTGGAGTAGCAATTCTCATATCAGACAAAATAGACTATAAAATAAAGACTATTAAAGAGACAAAGATACTACATAATTATCAAGGGATCAATCCAAGAAGAAGATATAACAATTGTGAATACTTATGCACCCAACATAGGAGCACCTCAATACATAAGGCAAATGCTAACAGCCATAATAGGGGAAATTGACAGTAACACAATCATAGTAGGGGACTTTAACACCCATTTTCACCAATAGACAGATCATCCAAAATGAAAATAAATAAGGAAACACAAGCTTTAAATGACACATTAAACAAGATAGACTTAGTTGATATTTATAGGACATTCCATCAAAAACCACAGAATACACTTTCTTTTCAAGTGCTCATGGAACATTCTCCAGGATAGACCATATCTTGGATCACAAATCAAGCCTTGGTAAATTTAAGAAAATTGAAATCATATCAGTATCTTTTCCAACCACAATATTATGAGACAAGATATCAATTACAGGGAAAAACCTGTAAAAAATACAAACACATGGAGACTAAACAATATGCTACTAAATAACCAAGAGATCACTGGAGCAATCAAAGAGGAAATCAAAAAATACCTATGACAAATGACAATGAAAACACAACGACCCAAAACCTGTGGGATGCAACAAAACAGTTCTAAGAGGGAAGTTTATAGCAATACAATCCTACCTCAAGAAACAAGAAACATCTCAAATAAACAACCTAACCTTACACCTAAAGCAATTAGAGAAAGAAGAACAAAAAAAACCCTCCAAAGTTAGCAGAAGGAAAGAAATCTTAAAGATCAGATCAGAATTAAATGAAAAAGAAATGAAGGAAACAATAGCCAAGATCAATAAAACTAAAAGCTGGTTCTTTGAGAAGATAAACAAAATTGATAAACCATTAGCCAGACTCATCAAGGAAAAAAGGGAGAAGACTCAAACCAATAGAATTAGAAATGAAAAAGGGGAAGTAACAACTGACACTGCAGAAATACAAACGATCATGAGAGATTACTACAAGCAAATATATGCCAATAAAATGGACAACCACGAAGAAATGGACAAATTCTTAGAAAAGCACAACCTTCCGTGACTAAACCAGGAAGAAATAGAAAATATAAACAGACCAATCACAAACATTGATATTGAAACTGTGATATAAAATCTTCCAACAAACAAAAGCTCAGGGCCAGATGGCTTCACAGGTGAATTCTATCAAACATTTAGAGAAGAGCTAACACCTATCCTTCTCAAACTCTTCCCAAATATAGCAGAAGGAGGAACACTCCCAAACCCATTCTACAAGGACACCATCACCCTGATACCAAAACCAGACAAAGATGTCACAAAAAAGAAAACTACAGCCAATATCTCTGATGAACATAGATGCAAAAATCCTCAACAAATACTAGCAAACAGAATCCAACAGCACATTAAAAGGATCATACACCATGATCAAGTGGGGTTTATCCCAGGAATGCAAGGATTCTTCAATATTCACAAATCAATCAATGTGATACACCATATTAATAAATTGAAGAAGAAAAACCATATGAGAATTTCAAGAGATATAGAAAAAGCTTTTGACAAAATTCAACACCTATTTGTGATAAAAACTCTCCAGAAAGTAAGGCATAGAGGGAATCTACCTCAACATAATAAAGGCCATATATGACAAACCCACAGCCAACATCCTTCTCAATGGTGAAAAACTGAAACCATTTTCACTAAGATCAGGAACAAGACAAGGTTGCCCACTCTCACCACTATTATTCAACATAGTTTTGGAAGTCCTAGCCATGGCAATCAGAGAAGAAAAAGAAATAAAAGGAATCCAAATCAGAAAAGAAGTAAAACTGTCACTGTTTGCAGATGACATGATACTATACATAGAGAATCCTAAAGATGCCACCAGAAAACTACTAGAGCTAATCAATTAATTTGGTAGAGTAGCAGGATACAAAATTAACACACAGAAATCTCTTGTATTCCTATACACTAATGATGAAAAATCTGAAGAGAAATTAAGGAACCACTCCCAATTACCATTGCAACAAAAAAAGTAAAATACCTATGAATAAACCTACCTAAGGAGACTAAAGGCCTGTATGCAGAAAACTATAAGACACTGATGAAAGAAATTAAAGATGATACCAACAGATGGAGAGATATACTATGATCTTGGATTGGAGGAATCAACATTGTGAAAATGACTATATTACCCAAAGCAATCTACAGATTCAGTACAATCCCTATCAAACTACCAATGGCATTTTACACAGAACTAGAACAAAAAATTTCACAATTTGTATGGAAACACAAAAGACCCCGAATAACCAAAACAATCTTGAGAAAGAAAAACGGAGCTGGAGGAATCAGGCTCCCAGACTTCAGACTATACTACAAAGCCATAGTAATCAAGACAGTATGGTACTGGCACTAAAACAGACATATAGATCAATGGAACAGGATAGAAAGCACAGAGATAAACCCACACACATATGGTCGCCTTATCTTTGACAAAAGAGGCAAGAGTATACAATGGAGAAAAGACAGCCTCTTTAATAAGTGGTGCTGGGAAAACTGGACAGCTACATGTTAAAGAAAGAAATTAGAACACTTCCTAACAGCACACACAAAAATTAACTCAAAATGGATTAAAGATCTAAATGTAAGGGCAGACACTATAAAACTCATAGAGGAAAACGTAGGCAGAACACTCTATGACATAAATCACAGCAAGATCCTTTTTGACCCACCTCCTAGAGAAATGGAAATAAAAACAAAAATAAACAAATGGGACCTAATGAAACTTAAAAGCTTTTGCACAGCAAAGGAAACCATAAAAAAGACAAAAAGACAACCCTCACAATGGGAGAAAATATTTGCAAATGGAGCAACTGACAAAGGATTAATCTCCAAAATATACAAGCAGCTCATATCAAAAAAACAAACAACCCAATCCAAAAATGGGCAGAAGACCTAAATAGACATTTCTCCATAGAAGATATACAGATTGCTAACACACAAATGAAAAGATGCTCAACATCACTAATCGTTAGAGAAATGCAAATCAAAACTACAATGAGGTATCACCTCACACCAGTCAGAATGGCCATCGTCAAGAAATCTACAAACAATAAATGCTGGAGAGGGTGTGGAGAAAAGGGAACCCTCTTGCACTGTTGGCGGGAATGTAAATTGGTACAGCCACTATGGAGAACAGTATGGAGTTTCCTTAAAAAACTAAAAATAGGACTACCATATCACCCAGCAATCCCACTACTGGGCATATACCCTGAACAAACCATAATTCAAAAAGTGTCATGTACCACAATGTTCATGGCAGAACTATTTTCAATAACCAGGACATGGAAGCTACCTAGGTGTCCATCGACAGATGAATGGATAAAGAAGATGTGGCACATATATACAATGGAATATTGCTCAGCCATAAAAAGAAAGGAAATTGAGTTATTTGTAGTGAGGTAGATGGACCTAGAGTCTGTCATACAGAGTGAAGTAAGTCAGAAAGAGAAAAACAGATACCATATGCTAACACATATATATGGAATCTAAAATAAAAAAAAAAGGTTCTGATGAACCTAGGGGCAGGACAGAAATAAAGACACAGATGTAAGGAATGGACTTGAGGACCCAGGGAGGGGAAAGGGTAAGCTGGGATGAAGTGAGAGAGTAGCATTGACATATATGCAATACCAAATGTAAAATAGATAGCTAGAGGGAAGCAGCTGCATGGCACAGGGAGATCAGCTCGGTGCTTGGCGAGCACCCAGAGTGGTGGGATAAGGAGGTGGGAGGGAGATGCAAGAGGGATGGGATAAGGGAATATACGTATGCATATAGCTGATTCAGTTTGTTATACAGCAGAAACTAACACAACACTGTAAAGCAATTATACTCCAATAATGATGTTAAAAAAAAAAACTGATGGTAAAATCAGAGGCAAAATTCCTGTGAAGCTAAGGGAACACAAGTTCCTTAGCTACATGCATATTAGAATCCAGCAAAGAGGAGGTTGCGTTAGGGATATATTAACTTGAATTTGGTGGGATAGGATTACATGGTTTGCAGCGTTTTATGTATAAGTAAATTATAACTAGTCAAGGAAGTTCAAGACTAGCTTCCAGCAATACTCTTATCACCCTGTGTATAATAAGGTCATCCATAATCATGACACAAAGATGGAGGTCCAAAGGTCATATTATGATATGAATGTGTCTTATGTTGACTGTATTGGAAGTATTTAGCTAAGTCAAGAAGAAATTTGACAGAGGTTTTCTCAAATTTGACAACAATCTTAAAAATTTAGAAGACATTATTAACAAGTTTAATAATGAGTTGTAAACTTAAAAAAAAAAAAGCTTTCCTTCTATCCATATTTTTAAAAATACGACTTCTAATTCCACTCATGAAAGATTACATCCAAAGGGTATTGTCCTCCCACTGTAAACAACTAGAAAACCAGAAAAATATATTTAAGTAATTTTATAATTTTCAGGTATTGCACAAAAGACGGTGAAGAACTGTGATCTCTGAAAAAAAGGGTCATGGATTAGTGGTGAAGCTAAATTAGTTCCAAAATAAAGCCGCACAATAACAAAGCTTAAAGGCAAACCTTGAAAGGATAAAATGGATGTAATTAACTGCACACCAGAACAAACCCAACACTCTTTAAAGAATGCAACAAAATCCAGCAACCAACAATAAAATCCAGTGCCCAACAGTAAAATTCACAAGGTCTAGCATCCAGTCAAAATTTATCAGGTGCAAAGGTGTGAGAATTTATAACCCATAACCAGTAAAAAATTAAGCAATTAGAAGCATACCTAGAAACATGGCATGGACCTACACCAAGGAATTGGATTACCAGAAATGGTAAATATGTGAACAAATGCAAAAGATACATTTTCTCATTTTTAATCTCTTTAAAAGATAATTATTTGTCTGTTTATATTATTTATAATATAAAATCTAATAAAATATATAGAATTGGGGCTTCCCTGGTTGCACAGTGGTTAAGAATCTGCCTGCCAATGCAGGGGACAGGGGTTCGAGCCCTGATCCGGGAAGATACCACATGCCACGGAGCAACTAAGCCTGTGCACCACAACTACTCAGCCTGTGCTCTAGAGCCTGTGAGCCACAACAACTGAAGCCCACGAGCCTAGAGCCCGTGCTCTGCAGGAAGAGAAGCCACCGCAATGAGAAGCCCATGCACGGCTACAAAGAGTAGCCCCCACTCGCCACAACTAGAGAAAGCCCACGCACAACAAAGAAGACCCAATGCAGCCAAAAATAAAAGAATAAATATAAATAAATTTATAAAAAATATATATAGAGAGAGAATTAAAATGTATGACAATAAGTACAAAGGATAGGGAGGAATATTATTATGTTATTTGAATGTAGACTGTGATGTAAAGATATGTACTGAAAAACCTAGCACAGCTACTAAAAAAATAAAACCAGCCAATTGGTAGGGATAAAATCCCCAATTAATAATTATTTTAAGGCAGGAAAAGAGAGAAAAAGGGGGAAATATAAAAAGAGGTAAATATAAAACAAATAGTAAGATGGTAGACATATACCAAATAGTATCAGTACTAATATTAATTGTAATGGTCTAAACACTATAATTTAAAACAGAGATGTCAGATTAGATTTAAAAGGCAAGATTCAACTGTATACTGTCTATAAGAAATCCACCTTAAATACACAGAGAGGTAGGTTAAAAGTAAAAGGATGGAAAAATATATACCCTGTAAGCCCTACTCAAAAGAAGGGTGAATGCTTATTGGCAGACAGGCTTGTGAGACCTCCTGCTTTAAGTCTGTGGCCTGCCACTTACTTTGATGACATAGTAATCTAGTATAAAGCACTAGTGAAATCATAGGCTATAGGAACCCCTTCTCCCCCTCTCACCTCCATCTCCCTGGGTCTGAAGGTACTTCAGAGAAAACTTGTAGCCTTGAGTTGAATGGATTTTGTCTTTCAAATAGGCTGGAAATATGGTGATATCTCTTTGCTTGCATTTATTTGCTGTTTGGTGATTCTAGCAGTTATTCCTGGTAACTCCCTTGATTTTCTCCTTTACACAGCATGGCCCCTGAAAAGAATTAGATGAATCTTTCCCAAGGAGAGAGGAAGAGAGAGGACTGAGGCCTTACATCTTGAACTATTCTAGAGGGTTGGGGGAAAATTTTGTCAACATGAACCAAAATGACTTTGTTGAACCTGAAGAATAGAAGATAACATTAAAAGACAATTAAATGTGGCACTAGTTGCTCTTCAAAAAAGAAAGGTGGAATAACTATATTAATATCAGTTAAAGTAAGAACAAATAAGATTTAAGAACAAGGAAAACACCAGAGCTAAAGAGATATATTTCACAATAACAAAGAGTCAATTGTTCAGGAAGATATAACAGTCTTAATGTGTAGGTATCTAAGAGCTTCAAAATACATCAAGCTAAAAAATTAATAGAAATGGGGGGGAAATATACAAATTTCAGTTATAGTTAGATATTCTAACAAATCTTTCTAGCAAATGAAACAAACAAAACAAAACCTTCAGTGTGCAGAAAGACCTAAACAACATTATCAACTAACTTGACCTAATTGACATATATAGAACACTCTACCTAACAACAGAGGATTATCCATTCTTTTCAAGAGCCAATGGAACTTCACCAAGAAAGAACATATTCTGGGCCAGAAAACAAGTCTCAATGAATTTTAAAAGAATGAAATGAAATAGAGTATTTTCTCTAACTGCAATTTAATCTATTGATTAAACTAGAAATTAATAACAGAAGATATCTTTGGAAAAAGATCCCTAAGTATTTGGAAGTTAAACAAAACACTTCTAAATAATTATGGGTCATAGAATAAATCCTGAAAAAAACCAGTATATTTTGCACTGAATAAAATGGAAACATCAAAACCTTGTTGGACATTGCTAAAGCAGTACTTAGATGGAAATTTATAGCATTAAATGTTATATTAAGAAAGAAGAAAGCTCTAAAATTAATGACCTATGCATATAACTGAAGAAACCAAGAAAAGAGGAACAGATGAAAGCCAAAGAAAGCAGAAGAAAGGAAATAAAATGATGGCTTAAATAAGTAAAAGAGAAAATGAACAAACAAAACAAGATAAAATCAATAAAAGCAAATACTTTGAAAAGATAAATCAAATTAATAAACTTAAAATTAGAACAAACTAGAAAAAAAAAGACACACATGACCAATATCAGAAAGAAAAAAAGAGGTGTAATTACAGACCTTACACACATTTCTAGATTTCTCTATTTCATTATTCTGGTCACTGTAGTTCAAGGTCATAGTACTGTTGTGCTTTCTCTCTTGCTCACAGCAATCAGTCAATCACCAAGTCCAATCTGCAATGTTTTCCTCATCTGTTCAGTTTTTCCCCCTATCAAAATCACTTGAGTTTTAGATTTTATTACCCCACAAGGAGGAAGCACTCTACTTTAACTTGTCTCCATGCTTCTAGACTATTATCCTAAAATCCCTCCATGCATTAATTCATTTATTTACCCAAATAAGTATTATGCAGCACTCTCCATGTATCAAATAATGAACTTCATTGAGGATACATGGTTCCTGTTATCAAAGATGTCAGTCTAGTGAAGGAGACTGACATTTACATAAATGAGTACAATGCAGATAATAAGTAAACTGCAGATATGTATAAAGTTTAATAAGATAAACACAGAAGATGTAATGAACCCTATCTAGGAGAGGAGGACATGCAAGGCTTCAGAGAGGTCATGATGTTTAAGCTGTATCTTAAGGAACAAGTAATTCTCAGGCAAAGGGAATAACATAGATAAAGATACAAACCACATAAAAAGCTTGGTATGATGTTCAAAGAATGGTGAATAGTGGGTATGGTGTGGCTGGAGTGTAGGATTTGTAGGACACTGTGGCAGAAGGTAAGGGTAGATAGGTGGAAAGAGCCAAAGTACAAGAATTTGTATGTTATGATTAAAAGTTCAAACTTGGTTCTATAAGTACTAGGAAACCATTTTAAAAAAATTACAGTGACATGATCAAATGTGTATTTTAAAAAAGAACAGCTGATGAATATGGAAAGAAACTAGAGATGGAAAAAGACTAAAGAATGTGAGACAAGTTGGGCACTTTCTACAGTGGTCTAAGCAAGGAGATGATACAGGCAGCAAGAATGAAGAAGAGTCAGATTTAAAAGATATTTTTGAAATAGCAGCACTTGGTAACAGAGTGCTGCCAATGCCAGGGGTAAAAGAAGTCAAAGATGACACCTAGGGGCTTCCCTGGTGGCGCAGTGGTTGAGAATCCGCCTGCCAGTGCAGGGGACACGGGTTCGAGCCCTGGTCTGGGAAGATCCCACATGCCGTGGAGCAACTAAGCCTGTGCGCCACAGCTACCGAGCCTGCGCTCTGGATCCCACGAGCCACAGCTATTGAGCCCGCATGCCACAACTACTGATGCCTGTGCACCTAGAGCCCATGCTCCAGAACAAGAGAAGCCACCACAATGAGAAGCCCTCACACCACAACAGAGTAGCCCCTGCTCACCACAACTAGAGAAAACCTGCACACAGCAACAAAGACCCAATGCAGCCAAAAATAAATTAATTAAATAAATGAATAAAAAAAGATAATTATATACATATAAAAAAAGATGACACCTAGGTTTCTGGTTTGGCCAAATGGAAATATACTGGAGCCAATAACATAGAAATAAGCGTAAAAGGAGACAAAAATTACGGGAAAAGAGCCTAGTTTTGAACACGTTGAGACAGGTACCTTTGTACATCCATATGCAGTTATCTAATAGCAGTCAAATATAGATCTTTAAGTACTATCATCCTTCCTAAAACGTGCTTTAATTGTCACTCCCTGTCTTAGAACTTTCCCATGGCTTACCACTACGTGCAGGACTAAGTCCAGATGTTTATCTTGGTACAGAAACTTCTCCACAATCTGGATCTAACACATCCTTTAAGTCTTTACTTCCACTACTCTTGTATTGCCTGTTATAGTCATTCTCAAAATATGATATTTGCACCAGCAGCAGCAACGGCCCCTATGAACTTGTTAGAAATGAAATTTCACAGGTACCACCTGGAGACCTATAAAAACAGGAATCAGAAACTTTGGAGGTGAGATCCAGCAATCTGTGTTTTAATAAGCCCTCCAGGTAATTCCAATGCATGATCAAGTTTAAGAACTACTGACATATATAAACTTTAAAATCCAACAAAAATGGACTACTTGCCATTCACCCAAGATGCTCCCCTCTTGTCTCTGACTTATGCCATAATCATTAAAAGATTTGCATCAGCAGAGCAAGTGTCCAAAGACAATAGCTTATTATAACTGATGACCCACATCACTAACTTTGCTAAAAGGTATGGATTTTCACATTTATATAATCATTTAGTATTCCTAAGAGGATTACATTTGTTAAGTATTACTTAGAACAGTTTTCTGAAAAACTATGTCAGTGAAATCTACATAATACCACATACAAACAAGTCATAGGCATAAAACATATCTTCATAAAGATGCATATGTACCTAGTCAAAGAAATGACAGTACAAAGGATTCTTATGGTCTCTATGAAAGCAGCTGACAGCCTAAGCAGCTCATTTTGGTTAGAAAATGTAAGAGTGACTTCCCTCTAGCTCATACTTAGAGCAAATGCCTGAAATGTTTCCAGCCTAAGCATAGATCAAAGAGCTTCTTTTCTTTCCTCTCTTCTTAGTTTCACTGGAATTTGAAAATGACAACTTTTCTTCTCACTGGGTTGTTTTAAAAAGAATAAGACAGTTTATGAGTCTCAAACTGCCCTTTCCAGAAACTGGGAGCAGAGCAAATGCACTGACTCACAGGCAGACCATCTGGGTTCGAAGCCCAGTGGCATCACTTACTAGGTGGGTATTCTTAGGTGACTTAACGCCTGCGTGTCTATTTCCTCATCTTTAAAATGGTGATTTTAAAAATTCAATAAGTGTAGTTTCAGTCCAACATGGTGACATAGGAGACCCCTGAACTCACCTCCTCCCACAGATACACCAAATCTTACAGCCACACGTGGAGCAATTCTCTCTTAGAGAAATCCAGATATCTACTGAGTGACTCCTACATACTGAGTGAATGAGAAAATACCCACGTAAAAAGGGGTAGGAAAGACTGAGAAACACTCTTGCCATAAAATACACCCCTGGAACAATGCCATACAGTAGGAGGGATCTCACAACTCCCAGCTTGTCCCTGAGAAGTGAAGGGTTTGGACTCATCATCTAGTGCCCCAATTTTTAGGTTTCCACTGAGGAAAGGGTCTCCCAAAAAAACCTAGCTCTGAAAGCCAATTAGACTTATGTGCATGAGACCCACATGGCTATAGCAAAGAAAGAAACAGTTCTTTTTTTATCGTATTTTACCTTATTTTAATCAAGATCTAATTGACATAAAACATTGTACAACCTAATTATTTGATACATGTATATATCATAAAATGATTACCACAATAATTTTAGTGAACATCTATCATCACACAGTTATATAATTTTTTCTTGTGATAACTTTAAATATTTACTCTCTTAACAACTTTCAAATATATAATATTGTTAAATATAGTCATCATGCTATACATACCATCCCCAGGGCTTATCTGTTTGTACATTTTGACCACCTTTAAATATTGCACCCACTCCCCACTCCCTACTCCCCACCTCTGGCAACCACCGATCTGTTCTCCTTAAAATTAGTTCTTTTTTTTTTTCAAAAATGGATTCCACATATAAGTGAGATCATACAGTATTTGTCTTTCTCTGATTTATTTCACTTAGCACAGTGCCCTCAAGGTCCATGCATGTTGTTACAAATGGCAGGATTTCTTTTCTTTTCTTTTTTTTTTTTAAATAAATTTATTTATTTATTTATTTTTGGCTGCATTGGGTCTTCATTCCTGCGTGCAGGCTTTCTCTAGTTGCAGTGAGCGGGGACTACTCTTTGTTGCGGTGCGTGGGCTTCTCATTGCAGTGGCTTTTCTTGTTGAGGAGCACGGGCTCTAGGCACACGGGCTCAGTAGTTGTAGATCGCAGGCTCTAGAGCACAGGCTCAGTAGTTGTGGTGCACGGGCTTAGTTGCTCCTCAGCATGTGGAATCTTCCCAGACCAGGGCTCAAACCCGTGTCCCCTGCATTGGCAGGCAGATTCTTAACCACTGTGCTACCAGGGAAGTCCCAGTTCTATTTTTAAAAACATTTTTTGAGGAACCTCCATACTGTTTTCCATAGTGGCTGCACCAATTTACATTCCCACCAACCATACAAAAGTGTTCCCATTCCTCCATGTCCTAACACCACTTCCTATTTCTTGTCTTTTTGATGATAGCCATTCTAACAGGTGTGAGGTGATCTCTCACTGTGATTTTAACTTGCATTTCCCTGATGATTAGTGATGTTGAGCATCTTTTCATGGGTCTGTTAGTCATCTGTATGTCTTCTTTGCAAAAATGTCTATGCAGGTCTTCTGGCCATTTTTTTTTTTAATTTAATTTTAATTAATTTATTTATTTATGTCTGTGTTGGGTCTTAGTTTCTGCGCGAGGGCTTTCTCCAGTTGCGGCAAGCGGGGGCCACTCTTCATCGCGGTGCGCGAGCCTCTCACTATCGCGGCCTCTCTTGTTGCGGAGCACAGGCTCCAGACGCGCAGGCTCAGTAGTTGTGGCGCACGGGCTTAGTTGCTCCGCGGCATGTGGGATCTTCCCAGACCAGGGCTCGAACCCGTGTCCCCTGCATTGGCAGGCAGATTCTCAACCACTGCGCCATCAGGGAAGCCCCTGGCCATTTTTTAATCAGGTTTTTTGGTGTTTTGTTGTTGAGTTGTATGAGTTCTTTGTATATTTTGGATATTAATCCCTTATGGGTATATCATTTGCGAATATCTTCTCCCATTCAATAGGCTGCCTTTTCATTTTGCTTATAGTTTCCTTCACTGTGAAAAGCTGTTTAGTTTGATGTAGTTCCATTTGTTTATTTTTGCCTATGTTTCCCTTGCCTGAGGAGACATACCTAAAAAAAAACTTTGCTGAGACCAGTGTTAAAGAGTGCACTGCCAATATTTTCTTCTAGAAAGGTACGGTTTCAGGTCTTATATTTAAATATTTAACTCATTTTGAGTTTATTTTTCTATATAGTGTGAGAAAGTAGTCCAGTTTGATTCTTCTACATGTAGCTGTCCATTTTTCCCTGCACCATGTATTGAAGAGGCTGTCTATTCCTCATGGCCTATTCTCTCCTCCTTTGTTGCAAATTAATTGACCATATAAGTTTGGGTTTATTTCTGGGCTCTCTATTCTGTTCCATTGATCTATGTGTCTGTTTTTGTGCCATTATTATACTGTCTTTTTTTTTTTTTAAAACATCTTTATTGGAGTATAATTGCTTTACAATGGTGTGTTAGTTTCTGCTCTATAACAAAGTGAATGTCATACATATACATATCTTCCCACATCTCCTCCCTCCTGCATCTCCCTCCCTCCCACCCTCCCCATCCCACCCCCCCAGGCGGTCACAAAGCACAGAGCTGATCTCCCTGCGCTATGTGGTTGCTTCCCACTAGCTATCTATTTTACGTTTGGTAGTGTATATCTGTCCATTACACTCTCTCACTTTGTCCCAGCTTACCCTTCCCCCTCCCCATATCCTCAAGTCCATTCGCTAGTAGGTCTGTGTCTTTATTCCCGTCCTGCCACTAGGTTCTTCATTACCTTTTTTTTTTTTTATTCCTTAGATTCCATATATATGTGTTAGCATACTGTATTTGTTTTTCTCTTTCTGACATACTTCACTCTGTATGACAGACTCTAACTCCATCCACCTCACTACAAATAACTCCATTTCGTTTCTCTTCATGGCTGAGTAATATTCCATTGTATATACGTGCCACATCTTCTTTATCCATTCATCCGATGATGGACACTTAGGTTGCTTCCATGTCCTGGCTATTGTAAATAGAGCTGCAATGAACATTTTGGTACATGACTCTTTTCGAATTATGGTTTTCTCAGGGTATATGCCCAGTAGTGGGATTGCTGGGTCATATGGTAGTTCTATTTTTAGTTTTTTAAGGAACCTCCATACTGTTCTCCATAGTGGCTGTATCAATTTATATTCCCACCAACAGTGCAAGAGGGTTCCCTTTTCTCCACACCCTCTCCAGCATTTATTGTTTCTAGATTTTTTGATGATGGCCATTCTGACTGGTGTGAGATGATATCTCATTGTAGTTTTGATTTGCATTGCTCTAATGATTAATGATGTTGAGCATTCTTTCATGCGTTTGTTGGCAATCTGTATATCTTCTTTGGAGAAATGTCTATTTAGGTCTTCTGCCCATTTTTGGATTGGGTTGTTTGTTTTTTTGTTATTGAGCTGCATGAGCTGCTTGTACATCTTGGAGATTAATCCTTTGTCAGCTGCTTCATTTGCAAATATTTTCTCCCATTGTGAGGGTTGTCTTTTTGTCTTGTTTATGGTTTCCTTTGCTGTGCAAAAGCTTTTAAGTTTCATTAGGTCCCATTTGTTTATTTTTGTTTTTATTTCCATTTCTCTCAGAGCTGGGTCAAAAATGATCTTGCTGTGATTTATGTCATACAGTGTTCAGCCTATGTTTTCATCTAAGAGTTTGATAGTGTCTGGCCTTACACTTAGGTCTCTAATCCATTTTGAGTTTATTTTTGTGTATGGTGTTAGGGAGCGTTCTAATTTCATACTTTTACACGTACCTGTCCAGTTTTCCCAGCACCACTTATTGAAGAGGCTGTCTTTTCTCCACTGTATATGCTTGCCTCCTTTATCAAACATAAGGTGACCATATGTGTGTGGGTTTATCTCTATGCTTTCTATCCTGTTCCATTGATCTATATTTCTGTTTTTGTGCCAGTACCATATTATCTTGATTACTGTAGCTTTGTAGTATAGTCTGAAGTCAGGGAGTCTGATTCCTCCAGCTCCATTTTTCATTCTCAAGATTGATTTGGCTATTAGGGGTCTTTTGTGTTTCCATACAAATTGTGAATTTTTTTGTTCTAGTTCTGTGAAAAATGCCAGTGGTAGTTTGATAGGGATTGCATTGAATCTGTAGATTGCTTTGGGTAATAGAGTCATTTTCACAATGTTGATTCTTCCAATCCAAGAACATGGTATATCTCTCCATCTATCTGTATCATCTTTAGTTTCTTTCATCAGTGTCTTATAATTTTCTGCATACAGGTCTTTTGTCTCCTTAGGTAGGTTTATTCCTAGATATTTTAGTCTTTTTGTTGCAATGGTAAATGGGAGTGTTTTCTTAATTTCACTTTCAGATTTTTCATCATTAGTGTATAGGAATGCAAGAGATTTCTGTGCATTAATTTTCTATCCTGCTACTTTACCAAATTCATTGATTAGCTCTAGGAGTTTTCTGGTAGCATCTTTAGGATTCTCTATGTATAGTATCATGTCATCTGCAAATAGTGACAGCTTTGCTTCTTCTTTTCCGATTTGGATTCCTTTTATTTCTTTTTCGTCTCGATTGCTGTGGCTAAAACTTCCAAAATTACATTGAATAATAGTGGTGAGAGTGGGCAACCTTGTCTTGTTCCTGCTCTTAGTGGAAATGGTTTCAGTTTTTTACCATTGAGGACTATGTTGACTGTGGGTTTGTCATATATAGCCTTAATTATGTTGAGAAAAGGTCCCTCTATGCCTACTTTCTGCAGGGCTTTTATCATAAAAGGGTGTTGAATTTTGTCGAAAGCTTTCTCTGCATCTATTGAGATGATCATATGGTTTTTCTCCTTCAATTTGTTAATATGGTGTATCACATTGATTGATTTGCATATATTGAAGAATCCTTGCATTCCTGGGATAAACTCCACTTGATCATGGTGTATGATCCTTTTAATGTGCTGTTGGATTCTGTTTGCTAGTATTTTGTTGAGGATTTTTGCATCTATGTTCATCAGTGATATTGTCCTGTAGTTTTCTTTCTTTGTGACATCTTTGTCTGGTTTTGGTATCAGGGTGATGTTGGCCTGAAAGAATGAGTTGGGGAGTGTTCCTCCCTCTGCAATATTTTGGAAGAGTTTGAGAAGGATAGGTGTTAGCTCTTCTCTAAATGTTTGATAGAGTTCGCCTGTGAAGCCATCTGGTCCTGGGCTTTTGTTTGTTGGAAGATTTTTAATCACAGTTTCAATTTCAGTGCTTGTGATTGGTCTGTTCATATTTTCTATTTCTTCCTGGTTCAGTCTCAGCAGGTTGTGCATTTCTAAGAATTTGTCCATTTCTTCCAGGTTGTCCATTTTATTGACATAGAGTTGCTTGTAGTAATCTCTCATGATCGTTTGTATTTCTGCAATGTCAGTTGTTACTTCTCCTTTTTCATTTCTAATTCTATTGATTAGAGTCTTCTCCCTTTTTTTCTTGATGTGTCTGGCTAATTGTTTATTAATTTTGTTTATCTTCTCAAGGAACCAGCTTTTAGTTTTGTTGATCTTTGCTATTGTTTCCTTCATTTCTTTTTCATTTATTTCTGATCTGATTTTATGATTTCTTTCCTTCTGCTAACTTTGGGGTTTTTTTGTTCTTCTTTCTCTAATTGCTTTAGGTGCAAGGTTAGGTTGTTTATTTGAGATGTTTCCTGTTTCTTGAGGTAGCCTTGTATTGCTATAAACTTCCCTCTTAGAACTGCTTTTGCTGCATCCCATAGGTTTTTGGTCATCGTGTCTCCATTGTCATTTGTTTCTAGGTATTTTTTGATTTCCCCTGTGATTTCTTCAGTGATCACTTCGTTATTAAGTAGTGTATTGTGTAGCTTCCATGTGTTTGTATTTTTTACAGATCTTTTCCTGTAATTGATATCTAGTCTCATAGCATTGTGGTCAGAAAAGATACTTGATACGATTTCAATTTTCTTAAATTTACCAAGGTTTGATTTGTGACCCAAGATATGATCTATCCTGGAGAATGTTCCATGAGCACTTGAGAAAAATGTGTATTCTGTTGGTTTTGGGTGGAATGTTCTATAAATATCAATTAAGTCCATCTTGTTTAATGTATCATTTAAAGCTTGTGTTTCCTTATTTATTTTCATTATGGATGATCTGTCCATTGGTGAAAGTGGGGTGTTAAAGTCCCCTTCTATGATTGTGTTACTGTTGATTTCCCCTTTTATGGCTGTTAGTATTTGCCTTATGTATTGAGGTGTTCCTATGTTGGGTGCATAAATATTTACAATTGTTATATCTTCTTCTTGAATTGATCCCTGATCATTATATAGTGTCCTTCTTTGTCTCTTGTAATAGTCTTTATTTTAAAGTCTATTTTGTCTGATATGAGAATTGCTACTCCAGCTTTCTTTTGATTTCCATTTGCATGGAATATCTTTTTCTATCCCCTCACTTTCAGTCTGTATGTGTCTCTAGGTCTGAAGTGGGTCTCTTGTAGACAGCATATATATGGGTCTTGTTTTTGTATCCATTCAGCCAGTCTGTGTCTTTTGGTGGGAGCATTTAATCCATTTACATTTAAGGTAATTATCGATATGTATGTTCCTATTCCCATTTTCTTAAATGTTTTGGGTTTGTTATTGTAGGTGTTTTCCTTCTCTTGTGTTTCTTGCCTAGAGAAGTTCCTTTAACATTTGTTGTAAAGCTGGTTTGGTGGTGCTGAACTCTCTCAGCTTTAGCTTGTCTGTAAAGGTTTTAATTTCTCTGTCAAATCTGAATGAGATCCTTGCTGGCTAGAGAAATCTTGGTTGTAGGTTTTTCTCCTTCATCACTTTAAATATGTTCTGCCACTCCCTTCTGGCTTGCAGAGTTTCTGCTGAAAGATGAGCTGTTAACCTTATGGGGATTCCCTTGTGTGTTATTTGTTGTTTTTCCCTTGCTGCTTTTAATATGTTTTCTTTATATTTAATTTTTGATAGTTTGATTAATATGTGTCTTGGCGTGTTTCTCCTTGGATTTATCCTGTATGGGACTCTCTGTGCTTCCAGGACTTGATTAACTATTTCCTTTCCCATATTAGGGAAGTTTTCAACTATAATCTCTTCAAATATTTTCTCAGTCCCTTTCTTTTTCTCTTCTTCTTCTGGGACCCGTATAATTCGAATGTTGGTGCGTTTAATGTTGTCCCAGAGGTCTCTGAGACTGTCCTCAGTTCTGTTCATTATTTTTTCTTTATTCTGCTCTACAGTAGTTATTTCCACTATTGTATCTTCCAGGTCACTTATCTGTTCTTCTGCCTCAGTTATTCTGCTATTGATCCCATCCAGAGTATTTTTAATTTCATTTATTGTGTTTTTCATCATTGCTTTGTTCCTCTTTAGTTCTTCTAGGTCCTTGTTAAATGTTTCTTGCATTTTGTCTATTCTATTTCCAAGATTTTGGATCATCTTTACTATCATTATTCTGAATTCTTTTTCAGGTAGACTGCCTATTTCCACTTCATTTGTTAGGTCTGGTGTGTTTTTACCTTGTCCCTTCATCTGCTGTGTGTTTTTCTGTCTTCTCGTTTTGCTTATCTTATTGTGTTTGGGGTCTCCTTTTCACAGCCTGCAGGTTTGTAGTTCCTGTTGTTTTTGGTGTCTGTCCCCAGTGGCTAAGGTTGGTTCAGTGGGTTGTGTAGGCTTCCTGGTGGAGGGGACTAGTGCCTGTGTTCTGGTGGATGAGGCTGGATCTTTTCTTTCTGATGGGCACGTCCACATCTGGTGGTGTGTTTTGGGGTGTCTGTGGCCTTATTATAATTTTAGGCAGCCTCTGTGCTAATAGATGGGGCTGTGTTCCTGTCTTGCTAGTTGTTTGGCATAGGGTGTCCAGCACTGTAACTTGCTGGCCGTTGAGTAAAGCTGGGTCTTGGCGTTGAGATGGAGATCTCTGAGAGATTTTCACCATATGGTATTACGTAGAGCTGGGAGGTCTCTTGTGGACCAGTGTCCTGAAGTTGGCTCTCCCACCTCAGAAGCACAGCCCTGATGCCTGGCTGATGCACCAAGAACCTTTCCTCCACACGGCTCAGAATAAAAGGGAGAAGAAATAGAAAGAAAGAAAGAAAGAGGTTAAAATAAAATAAAATACAATAAAGTAAGATTAAATAAAATAAAGCTATTAAAATAAAGAATAAGAAAGAAATTAAGAAAAAATTTATTAAGAAAAAACTTTTTTAATTTTTTAATATAAATTTTTAAATTTTTTAAAATAAAAAATAACAAAAAAATTATTAAAATATGTATTAGGAAAATTTTTTTTTAATTTTTTAAAATAAAAAATAAGGGAAAAATTATTAAGAAAAAATTTATTAAAAAAAAATTTTTTAAGTAAAAAAAAAAACAAAAACGGACAGACTGAACCGTAGGACAGATGATGAAAACAAAGCTATACAGACAAAATCTCACACAGAAGCATACACATACACACTCACAAAAAGAGGAAAAGGGAAAAAAATAGTATATCCTGCTCCCAAAGTCCACCTCCTCAATTTGGGATGATTCGTTGTCTATTCAGGTATTCAACAGATGCAGGTACATCAAGTTGTTTGTGGAGCTTTAATCCGCTGCTTCTGAGGCTGCTGGAAGAAATTTCCTTTTCTCTTTGTTATCACAGCTCCCAGGCTTCAGCTTTGGATTTGGACCCACCTCTGAGTGTAGGTCGCCTGAAGGCGTCTGTTCTTTGCTCAGACAGGATGGGGTTAAAGGAGCAGCTGCTTCGGGGGCTCTGGCTCACTCAGGCCGGGAGGGGGGCGGGGTATGGAGGAGGCGGGGCGAGCCTGCGGCGGCAGAGGCCGGCATGACGTTGCACCAGCCTGAGGCGCGCCGTGCGTTCTCCCGGGAAAGTTGTCCCCGGATCACAGGACCCTGGCAGTGGCAGGCTGCACCGGCTCCCGGGAGGGGCGGTGTGGAGAGTGACCTGTGCTCGCACACAGGCTTCTTGGTGGCGGCAGCAGCAGCCTTAGCATTTCATGCCCATCTCTGGGGTCCGCGCTGATAGCCACAGCTCACACCCGTCTCTGGAGCTCGTTTAGGCGGCGCTCTGAATCCCCTCTCCTCGCACACCAGGAAACAAAGAGGCAAGAAAATGTCTCTTGCCTGTTCGGCAGCTCCAGACCTTTTCCCGGACTCCCTCCTGGCTAGCTGTGGTGCGCTAACCCCTTCAGGCTGTGTTCATGCTGCCAGCCCCAGTCCTCTCCCTGCGATCCAACCGAAGCCCGAGCCTCAGCTCCCAGCCCCGCCCGCCCCGGCGGGTGAGCAGACAAGCCTCTCGGGCTGGTGAGTGCTGCTCAGCGCCGAGCCTCTGTGCGGGAATCTCTCCGCTTTGCCCTCCGCACCCCTGTGGCTGCGCTCTCCTCCGTGGCTCCAAAGATCCCCCGCTCCGCCATCTGCAGTCTCTGCCCACGAAGGGGCTTCCTAGTGGGTGGAAACCTTTCCTCCTTCACAGCTCCTTCCCACTGGTGCAGGTCCTGTCCCTATTCTTTTGTCTCTGTTATTTCTTTTTTCTTTCGCCCTACACAGGTACGTGGGGAGTTTCTTGCCTTTTGGGAGGTCTGACGTCTTCTGCCAGCGTTCAGTGGGTGTTCTATAGGAGCAGTTCCACGTGTAGATGTATTTCTGATGTATCTGTGGGGAGGAAGGTGATCTCCGCGTCTTACTCTTTCGCCATCTTGCCCAGCCACCCTATTATACTGTCTTGATTACCATAGCTTTTATTATAGTTTGAAATCAAGGAGCATGATACCTCCAGCTTTGTTCTTCTTTCTCAAGATTGCTTTGGCTATTTGGGGTCTCTTGTGTTTCCATACAAATTTTAGAATTATTTGTTCTAGTGTGAAAAATGCCATTGGTATTTTTATAGGGATTGCATTGAACCTGTAGAGTGTCTTGGGTAGTACAGAACTACCCAATCCATTAGCATGGTATATCTTTCCATTTGTTTCTCTTGCCTTCAATTTCTTTCATCAGTATCTTATAGATTGCTGAGTACAAGTCTTCTACTTCCTTGTTTAGGTTTATTTTTAGGCATTTTATTCTTTTTGATGAAATTATAAATGGGATTGTTTTCTTAATTTCTCTTTCTGATCTGCAACAGATTTCTGTATATTAATTTTGTATCCTGCAACTTTGCTGAGTTCATTTATTAGTTCTAATAGTTGTTTGTTGGTGTCCTAAGGATTTTCTATGTGTAGTATTTTGTCATCTGCAAGCAGTGACAGTTTTACTTCTCCCTTTCCAATTTGGATTCCTTTTATTTTATTTTATTTTTCTTGCATGATTGCTCTGGCTAGGACTTCCAATACTATGTTGAATAAAAGTGGTGAGAATGGGCATCCTTGTCTTGTACCTGATCTTAGAGGAAATGCTTTCAGCTTTTTCCCATTAAGTATGATGTTGGCTGTAGATTTGTTACATATGGCATTTCTTTCTTTTTTTTTTTTAATTAATTTTTTTGGCTGCACCATGAAGGTTTCAGGATCTTAGTTCCCTGACCAGGGATCAAACCCAGGTCTCTAGCAGTGGAGGCGTGGAGTCCTAACCACTGGACTGCCAGGGAATTCCCTATATTGTCTTTCTTATGCAGAGGTATGTTTCCTCTAATGCACTTTGTTGACAAATTTTATCATAAATTGATGTTGAATTTTGTCAAAAGCCTTTCTGCATTTATTGAAATGATCATATAATTTTTACTCTTCAATTTGTTAATGTGGTGTATTACATTGGCTGATTTGCAGATATTGAAACCATCCTTTCATCCCTTGGATATATCCCACTTGATCATGGTGTACGAGTCTTTTAACATATTATTGAATTCAGTTTCTAATATTTTGTTGAGGATTTTTACATCATGTTCATCGGTGATACTGGTCTGTAATTTTCTTTTCTGTGTAGTGTCTGTCTGGTTTTGGTATCAGGGTGATACTGGCCTTGTAGAATGAGTTTGGAAGCATTCCTTCCTCTTCAATTTGTTGGAATAGTTTGAGAAGAATACTTGTTAGCTCTTCTTTAAGTGTTTGATAGAATTCACCTGTGAAACTATGTGGTTCTGGACTTTTGTTCACTGGGAGGTTTTTTATTATTATTATTATTATTACTGATTCAATTTCATTACTGGTAACCAGTCTGTTTATATTTTCTACTCCCTCCTTATTCAGTCTTGGGAGAGTGTATGTTTATAGAAATTTATCAATTTCTTTTAGGTTGTTCTTTTTTTTTAATTTTATTTTTGGCTGTGTTGGGTCTTAGTTTCTGTGCGAGGGCTTCCTCTAGCTGAGGCAAGCGGGGGCCACTCTTCATCGCGGTGTGTGGGCCTCTCACTATCGTGGCCTCTCTTGTTGCAGAGCACAGGCTCCAGACGTGCAGGCTCAGTAGTTGTGGCTCACTGGCCTAGTTATTCCGCGGCATGTGGGATCTTCCCAGACCAGGGCTCGAACCCATGTCCCCTGCATTAGCAGGCAGATTCTCAACCACTGCACCACTAGGGAAGCCCTAAGTTGTTCATTTTATTGACATATAATTGTTCACAGTAATCTCTTATGGTCCTTTGTATTTCTGTACTGTCCATGGTAACTTCTCCTCTTTCATTTCTGATTTTATTGATTTGGACCATCTCTCTTTTTTTCTTGATGAGTCTGGCTAAAGCCCTATTGATTTTGCTCATCTTTTCAAAGAAATATCTCCTAGTTTCATTGATATTTTCTATTTTTTTGTCTTTATTTATTTATGCTCTGATCTTTATTATTTCTTTCCTTCCACTAACTTTGGGTTTTGTTTGTTTTTCTTTTTCTAGTTCCTTTAGGTGTAAGGTTAGATTGTTTATCTGAGATGTTTCCTGAGGTAGGCTTGTATTGCTATAAACTTCTCTCTTAGAACTGTTTTTGCTGTAGGCCATAGATTTTGGATCACTGTGTTTCTAATTTTCGTTTGTCTCCAGGTATTTTTTATATCTTCACTCACTGACCCATTGATTGTTTAGTAACATATTATTTAGACTCCACGTGTTTGTTTTTGTTGTTTTTTTCCTTGTATTTGATTTCTATTCTCATACCTTTGTGGTTGGGAAAGATGCTTGATATGATTTCAATCTTCTTAAACTTATTGAGACTCGTTTTGTGGCCTAGCCTGTGATCTATCCTGGAGAATGTTTCACGTACACTTGAAAAGAATTCTGCTGCTTTTGGATGGAATGTTCTCTATATATCTATTAAGTGCATTGGATCTAATGTGTCATTTAAGGCCACAATTCTTACTCATTTTCTGTCTGGATAATCTGTCCAATGATGTAAGTGTGATGTTAAAGTCCCCTAATATTGTGTTACTGTTAATTTCTCCCTTTATATTTGTTAATATTTGCTTTATGTATTTAGGTGATCCCATGTTGGGTGCATATACAGTTACAATTGTTAACTATTGGATCAATGATCTGTTTGGACCGATGATCCCTTTATCATTATGTAATGTTCTCCTTCATCTCATTACAGTCTTCGTTTTAAAGTCTATTTTGTCTGATATAAGTATTGCTACCCCAGTTTTCTTTTCATTTCCATTTGCATGGAATACCTTTTTCCATCCCCTTACTTTCAGTCACAGATGCTGTCTCAGAGGTCTCTTAAACTATCCTCATTTTTTAAAATTCTTTTTTCTCTTTTTGTTCAGCTTGGGTGATCTCCACTACTCTTTCAGTTTGCTGACCTGTTCCTCAGTATCATCTAATCTACTGTTGATTCCATCTAGTGTATTTTTTATTTCAGTTATTGCATTCTTAAGCTCTGTTTTGTTCTATTTTATATTTTCTAACTCTTTGTTAAACTTCTCACAGTGTTCATCCATTCTTCTTCCATGTGTTGAGCATCTTTATGATCATTACCTTTAATTCTTTACCAGGTAGATTGTTTATCTCCACTTCACTTAGTTCTTCTTCTGGGGTTTTGTCGTGTTCCTTCATTTGCAACATATTCCTCTGTCTCATTTTACCCAATTCTCTATGTTTATTTCTATGTATTAGACATGTCAGTTACATTTCCCAATCTTGAATACGTGGCCTTATGTAGGAGATGTTCTATGAGGACAGCAGCACACTTCCCTCTGGTCACCAGAGCTCTACGCTCTAGGGATGATCCCTGTGTGGACTGCATGAGTTGTAGCAGGGTTGACTACCATGTGTTGCTGGTATGCAGAGCTGGCCCCTGCCCTGATTTGTTACCAGGCCCTGCCTTGTGTGGTGGCAGCAAGCCCACTGGTGGGCAGGGCAGTGTCCTGGCATACCTGGCTGTGGGGTCAGCAGTGGTGGATCCTGGTGTGACTGGCAGCATGGCCTGAGGGGTTCTGGGACTGGTGCAGGCCTGCTAATAGGCTAGAGGGAGCACTCCACAATAGTGCTTGCCAGCACCATAGTAGAACAAGCTCCCTAAAATGTCTGCTGCCACTGTCTATGTCTCCAGGGGGAGTGTCAGTTGCCTCCTGCCCCTCCAGAAGTTTTTCCAAGATCAGCAAGTAGGTCTGACACAAGCTCCTTTTAAGTTATTGCCTCTGTACTGAAAAAGAGCATGTGAGATTTTGCATGCACCCTTCAAGAGTGGAGTCTCTGTTTCCTATAGCCCTCCTATAGCTCTTCCATATATAAGTCCCACTAACCTTCAAAGTCAGACATTCTGGGGGTTCGTCTTCCAAGTGGAGGACCACCAGTTTGGCCAGCTCAATGTGGGGTTATGATCCTTCTCTCCTATGGGAGAACCTCTTTAATTGTGATTATTTTTCCATTTGAGAGTTGCCTACCTAGGGCTGTGGGTCTTGACTATATGTGTGTCTCCATCCCTCCTACCCATCTCATTGTGGTTCCTTCTTTATATTTTTAGATTTGGAAATTTTTTTCTGCTAGTCCTCAAGTCATTCTCATAGATACTTTCTCTGTAAATAGTTGTAATTTTGATGTGCCCATGGAAGGAGGTAAGCTCAGGGTCTTCCTACTCTGCCATCTTGGCTACCATCTGCTCATTTTAAAATCAGATTTTTTTCAGCTATTGAGTTGTATGTGTTCTATATATTTTGGATATTAACCCCTTATCAGATATATGATTAGCAAATATTTTCTCTCATTCAGTAGGTTGCTTTTTTTCATTTTGTTGTTAGATTCTTAGATTCCTTTGCTGTGAATAAGCTTTTTAGAGATGTAGTCCCATTTGTTTATTTTTGCCTTTGTTGCCCTTGCTTTTAGTGTCAAATCCAACAAATAATTGCCAAGACCACTGTCATGGAGCTGGGCTCTCTATTCTTTTCCATTAATGTATGTGTCCACTTTTGTTCCAATACCATACTGTTCTGATTACTATAGTTTTGTAATATAGTATGAAATCAGGAAGCATGATGCCTCCAGCTTTGTTCTTTTCTATCAAGATTGCTTTGGCTATTCAGTGTCTTTTGCAGTTCCATACACATTTTTGGATTGTTTTTTCTATTTCTGTGAAAAATGCCTCTTCCAAAAAAAAAAAAATTGGAGAAGAGGGAACACTTCCACATTTATTTTAAAGGGCCAGGATTACCCTGACACAAAAACCAGACAAGCACATAAAAAGAAAAAACTTACAGGCCAATATCCCTGATGAATATGATGCAAAAATCCTCAATAAAACATTAACAAACTGAATTCAACACTACATTAAAAGGATCATACACCACGATCAAATGGGATTTATTCCAGGGACGCAAACCTGGTTCACATCCTCAAATCAATCAATATGATACACCACGTTAACAAAATGAAGGATAAATATTGTATAATCATCTCAATAGATGCAGAAAAAGCATTGGACAAATTCAACATCCATTTGTAATAAAAACTCTTACAAAGTTGGTATAGGGGGAACATACCTCAACATAACAGCCATGTATGACAAGCTCACAGCTAGCATCATATTCAATGGTGAAAAACTAAAAGCTTTTGTCTAAGATCAGGAACAAGACAAGGATGCCCAATCTTGCCACTCTTATTAAACATAGTAGTGGAAGTCCTAGCCAGAGCAATTAGGCAAGAAAAAGAAATAAAAGCCATCCAAATCAGAAAGAAGTAAACCTATCACATTTGCATATGACATGCTGTTATATTAGAAAACCCTAATGACTCCAACAAAAAACTGTTAGAACTAATAAACAAATTGAGTAAAGTTGCAGGATACAAAATCAAATACAAAAATCTGTTGAGCTTCTATATACTAAGAATGAACTATCAGAAAGAGAAATTAAGAAAACAATCTCATTTACAATTGTATCAAAAACAATAAAATACATAGGAATAAATTTAAGCAAGGATGCAAAAGATCTATACACTGAAAACTGTAAGACATTGATGAAAGAAATTGAAGAAGACACAAATAAATGAAAAGATAGTCTGCGCTCATGGATGAGAAGAATTAATGTTGTTAAAATATCCATACTACCCAAAGCAATCTGCAGACTCACTGCAATCCCTATTAAAATTTCAATAACATTTTCATAGAAATAGAACTAACAATCTTAAAATTTATATGGAATCACAAAAGCCCCCAAATCACCAAAGCAATGTTGAGAAAAAAGAGCAAAGCTGGAGACAGCATACCTCTGGATTTCAAACTCCATTACAGAGCTGTAGTAATCAATACAGGGTGATATTGGCATAAAAATAGACACATAGATCAATGGAACAGAACAGGGTCCAGGTATAAACCTGTGCATATATGGTTAATTAATTCACTACTATGGAGTAAAGAATATACAGTGGGGAATGGATATTCTCTTCAATAAATAGTGTTTGCAAAACTGGACAGACACATGAAAAAGAATGAAATGGGCCACTATTTTGTACTATAAGCAAAAATCAACTCAAAATGGATTAAAAACTTGAACATAAGACCTGAAACCATAAAACTCCAAGAAGAAAATATAGGGGGTAGTAAGCTCCTTAACATCAGTCTTGGTGATGATTTTTGGATTTGACACCAAAAACAAATGCAACAAAAGCAAACATAAATAAGTGAGAGCACATCAAGCTAAAAAGCTTATGCACAGCAAAGGAAACCATAAACAAAATGAAAAGACAACCTTCTGAATGGAAGAAAATATTTTCAAATCATATATCTGATAAGTGGTTAATATCCAAAATATATAAAGAACTCATATAACTCAATAGCAAAAAAAAAAGCTGAACAATCTGATTTAAAAATTGGCAGAGGATTTGAATAGACATTTTTCCAAAGAAAACATACAAATGGCCAACAGGTACATGAAAAAAATGCTCAAAATCACTAATCACCAGGGAGATGCAAGTCAAAACCACAATGAGATAGTATTGCACACCTGTTAGAGTGGCTGTCATCAAAAAAATAATAAACAATAAGTGTTGAGGATGCGGAGAAAGGAGAATACTTGTGGACTATTGGTGGGAATGTACATTGGTTCAGCCACTATAGAAAACAATATGGGGATTCCTCAAAAAATATTAAAAATAGAACTACCATATGATCCAGCAATCCCACTTTTTAGTGCATACCCAAAGGAAATGGAAACAGGACCTCAGAGAGATATCTGCCTTCCCATGTTCATTGCAACATTATTCATAACAGTCAAGTTATGGAAGTGTCTATCAATGGTTGAATGGATAAAGAAGATATGAGATATATATATACACACATATATATATACAATAATGATATATATGACATATATATGATATACCATATGTATGGTATATGATGGTCACAAAATATTACTCAGCCATAAGAAAATAGGAAATCATGCCATCTGCAACAATATGGATGAAACTTGGGGGCATTATGCTAAGTGAAATAAGCCAGACAGAGATAGATAAATCTTGCATGGTATTAATTATATGTGGAATTTAAAGAAAAAAAAAGTCAAACTGATAGAAACAGAGAGTAGAAAAGTGGTTGAAAGGGGCTGGGGGGTGGTGAGGGAAATAGGGAGAGGTTGGTTAAAAGGTATAAACTTTCAGCTATAAGATGAATGAGGTTTGAGGATCTAATGTAAAACATGTGACTATAATTGATAACACTGTATTGTATAATTGAAATTTGCTAAAAGGACAGAACTTAAATTTTCTCATCAAAAAAAAAAAAGTTAGGTAATGTATGTTCTAATTAACCAGATGTGGGGAATTCTTTCACAGTAGGAAGCAGCTGCATAGCACAGGGAGATCAGCTTGGTGCTTTGTGACAACCTAGAGAGGTGAGATAGGGAAAGTGGGAGGGAGGCGTAAGAGGGAGGGAATATATGTACACATATAGCTGATTCACTTTGTTATACAGTAGAACCTAACACAACATTGTATAGCAATTATACTCCAATAAAGATGTAAAAAAAAAAGAAAAAGAAAAAAAACCCAAAAAGCTAAAAAGGAAGTTTTTATAAATAAATGTATAATCTTAATACTTTTAGTCTCCATACATGTTTATTTATTAGTCAATTTGCATAAAAGAATAAAACTAAATCAGCATCCACAGAAACAAAGCTATTTCACTATAATGAAACTTCACTTATTTAAGCTCTCCTCTGTCTTAGGAAGATTCCCACAGAAGTGATATTACATTGAATCTAACCAGGAAAAGGAAGAACCTGAAATGGCACTTTAACACTGCCAAAGCTTTGAACAATACATGCCATCTTAGACATACACATCTTGTTTTTTTTTTTTGTTTGTTTGTTTGTTTGTTTATTTTGCTTTTATTTATTTATTTATTTTTTAAAACATCTTTATTGAAGTATAATTGCCTTACAATGGTGTGTTAGCTTCTGCTTTATAACAAAGTGAATCAGTTATACATATACAATATGTTCCCATTTCTCTTCCCTCTTGCATCTCCCTCCCTCCCACCCTCCCCATCCCACCCCTCTAGGTGGTCACAAAGCACCGAGCTGATCTCCCTGTGCTATGCGGCTGCTTCCCACTAGTTATCTATTTTACATTTGGTAGTGTATATATGTCCACGACACTCTCTTACCCTGTCACATCTCACCCCACCCCCTCCCCATATCCTCAAGTCCATTCTCTAGTAGGTCTGTGTCTTTATTCCCGCCTTGCCACTAGGTTCTTCATGGCCTTTTTTTTTTTTTTCCCTTAGATTCCGTATATATGTGTTAGCATACTGTATTTGTTTTTCTCTTTCTGACTTACTTCACTCTGTATGACAGACTCTAACTCCATCCACCTCATTACAAATACCTCCATTTCATTTCTTTTGATGGCTGAGTAATATTCCATTGTATATATGTGCCACATCTTCTTTATCCATTCATCTGTCGATGGACATTTAGGTTGCTTCCATGTCCTGGCTATTGTAAATAGAGCTGCAATGAACATTTTGGTACATGACTCTTTTCGAATTATGGTTTTCTCAGGGTATATGCCCAGTAGTGGGATTGCTGGGTCATATGGTAGTTCTATTTTTAGTTTTTTAAGGAACCTCCATACTGTTCTCCATAGTGGCTGTATCAATTTACATTCCCACCAACAGTGCAAGAGTGTTCCCTTTCCTCCACACCCTCTCCAGCATTTATTGTTTCTAGATTTTTTGATGATGGCCATTCTGACCAGTGTGAGATGATATCTCATTGTAGTTTTGATTTGCATTGCTCTAATGATTAATGATGTTGAGCATTCTTTCATGTGTCTGTAGGCCATCTGTACATCTTCTTTGGAGAAATGTCTATTTAGATCTTCTGCCCATTTTTGGATTGGGTTGTTCGTTTTTTTGTTATTGAGCTGCATGAGCTGCTTGTAAATCTTGGAGATTAATCCTTTGTCAGTTGCTTCATTTGCAAATATTTTCTCCCATTCTGAGGGTTGTCTTTTGGTCTTGTTTATGGTTTCCTTTGCTGTGCAAAAGCTTTTAAGTTTCATTAGGTCCCATTTGTTTATTTGTGTTCTTATTTCCATTTCTCTGGGAGCTGGGTCAAAAAGAATCTTGCTGTGATGTATGTCATAGAGTGTTCTGCCTATGTTTTCCTCTAAGAGTTTGATAGTGTCTGCCCTTACACTTAGGTCTTTAATCCATTTTGAGTTTATTTTTGTGCATGGTGTCAGGGAGTGTTCTAATTTCATACTTTTACATGTTCCTGTCCAATTTTCCCAGCACCACTTATTGAAGAGGCTGTCTTTTCTCCACTGTATATTCTTGCCTCCTTTATCAAAGATAAGTTGACCATATGTGTGTGGGTTTATCTCTGGGCTTTCTATCCTGTTCCATTGATCTATATTTCTGTTTTTGTGCCAGTACCAAACTGTCTTGATTACTGAAGCTTTGTAATATAGTCTGAAGTCAGGGAGCCTGATTCCCCCAGCTCCATTTTTCGTTCTCAAGATTGCTTTGGCTATTCGGGGTCTTTTGTGTTTCCATACAAATTGTGAAATCTTTTGTTCTAGTTCTGTGAAAAATGCCAGTGGTAGTTTGATAGAGATTGCATTGAATCTGTAGATTGCTTTGGGTAGTAGAGTCATTTTCACAATGTTGATTCTTCCAATCCAGGAACATGGTATATCTGTCCATCTATTTGTATCCTCTTTAATTTCTTTCATCAGTGTCTTATAATTTTCTGCATACAGGTCTTTTGTCTCCTTAGGTAGGTTTATTCCTAGATATTTTATTCTTTTTGTTGCAATGGTAAATGGGAGTGTTTTCTTAATTTCACTTTCAGATTTTTCATCATTAGTGTATAGAAATGCAAGAGATTTCTGTGCATTAATTTTGTATCCTGCTACTTTACCAAATTCATTGATTAGCTCTAGGAGTTTTCTGGTAGCATCTTTAGGATTCTCTATGTATAGTATCATGTCATCTGCAAATAGTGACAGCTTTGCTTCTTCTTTTCCGATTTGGATTCCTTTTATTTCTTTGTCTTCTCTGATTGCTGTGGCTAACACTTCCAAAACTATGTTGAATAATAGTGGTGAGAGTAGGCAACCTTGTCTTGTTCCTGATCTTAGTGGAAATGGTTTCAGTTTTTCACCATTGAGGACAATGTTGGCTGTGGGTTTGTCATATATGGCCTTTATTATGTTGAGGAAAGTTCCCTCTATGCCTACTTTCTGCAGGGCTTTTATCATAAATGGGTGTTGAATTTTGTCAAAAGCTTTCTCTGCATCTATTGAGATGATCATATGGTTTTTCTCCTTCAATTTGTTAATATGGTGTATCACATTGATTGATTTGCGTATATTGAAGAATCCTTGCATTCCTGGGATAAACCCCACTTGATCATGGTGTATGATCCTTTTAATGTGCTGTTGGATTCTGTTTGCTAGTATTTTGTTGAGGATTTTTGCATCTATGTTCATCAGTGATATTGTCCTGTAGTTTTCTTTCTTTGTGACATCTTTGTCTGGTTTTGGTATCAGGGTGATGGTGGCCTCGTAGAATGAGTTTGGGAGTGTTCCTCCCTCTGCAATATTTTGGAAGAGTTTGAGAAGGATAGGTGTTAGCTCTTCTCTAAATGTTTGATAGAATTTGCCTGTGAAGCCATCTGGTCCTGGGCTTTTGTTTGTTGGATGGTTTTTAATCACAGTTTCAATTTCAGTGCTTGTGATTGGTCTGTTCATATTTTCTATTTCTTCCTGGTTCAGTCTCGGCAGTTTGTGCATTTCTAAGAATCTGTCCATTTCTTCCAGGTTGTCCATTTTATTGGCATAGAGTTGCTTGTAGTAATCTCTCATGATCTTTTGTATTTCTGCAGTGTCAGTGGTTACTTCTCCTTTTTCATTTCTAATTCTATTGATCTGAGTCTTCTCCCTTTTTCTCTTGATGAGTCTGGCTAATGGTTTATCAATTTTGTTTATCTTCTCAAAGAACCAGCTTTTAGTTTCATTGATTTTTGCTACTGTTTCCTTCATTTCTTTTTCATTTATTTCTGACCTGATCTTTATCATTTCTTTCCTTCTGCTGGCTTTGGGGTTTTTTTGTTCTTCTTTCTCTAATTGCTTTAGGTGCAAGGTTAGGTTGTTTATTCGAGATGTTTCCTGTTTCTTGAGGTAGGCTTGTATTGCTATAAACTTCCCTCTTAGCACTGCTTTTGCTGCGTCCCATAGGTTTTGGGTCGTCGTATCTCCATTGTCATTTGTTTCTAGGTATTTTTTGATTTCCCCTTTGATTTCTTCAGTAATCACTTCGTTATTAAGTAGTGTATTGTGTAGCCTCCATGTGTTTGTATTTTTTACAGATCTTTTCCTGTAATTGATATCTAGTCTCATAGCGTTGTGGTCGGAAAAGATACTTGATACGATTTCAATTTTCTTAAATTTACCAAGGCTTGATTTGTGACCCAAGATATGATCTATCCTGGAGAATGTTCCATGAGCACTTGAGAAAAATGTGTATTCTGTTGGTTTTGGGTGGAATGTCCTATAAATATCAATTAAGTCCATCTTGTTTAATGTATCATTTAAAGCTTGTGTTTCCTTATTTATTTTCATTTTGGATGATCTGTCCATTGGTGAAAGTGGGGTGTTAACGTCCCCTTCTATGATTGTGTTGCTGTCGATTTCCCCTTTTATGGCTGTTAGTATTTGCCTTATGTATTGAGGTGCTCCTATGTTGGCTGCATAAATATTTACAATTGTTATACCTTCCTCTTGGATCGATCCCTTGATCATTATATAGTGTCCTTCTTTGTCTCTTGTAATAGTCTTTATTTTAAAGTCTATTTTGTCTGATATGAGAATTGCTACTCCAGCTTTCTTTTGATTTCCATTTGCATGGAATATCTTTTTCCATCCCCTCACTTTCAGTCTGTATGTGTCTCTAGGTCTGAAGTGGGTCTCTTGTAGACAGCATATAAATGGCTCTTGTTTTTGTATCCATTCAGCCAGCCTGTGTCTTTTGGTGGGAGCATTTAATCCATTTACATTTAAGGTAATTATCGATATGTATGTTCCTATTCCCATTTTCTTAAATGTTTTGGGTTTGTTATTGTAGGTGTTTTCCTTCTCTTGTGTTTCTTGCCTAGAGAAGTTCCTTTAGCATTTGTTGTAAAGCTGGTTTGGTGGTGCTGAACTCTCTCAGCTTTTGCTTGTCTGTAAAGGTTTTAATTTCTCCATTGAATCTGAATGAGATCCTTGCTGGGTAGAGTAATCTTGGTTGTAGGTTTTTCTCCTTCATGACTTTAAGTATATCCTGCCACTCCCTTCTGGCTTGCAGAGTTTCTGCTGAGAGATCAGATGTTAACCTTATGGGGATTCCCTTGTGTGTTATTTGTTTTTTTTCCCTTGCTGCCTTTAATATGTTTTCCTTATATTTAATTTTTGACAGTTTGATTAATATGTGTCTTGGCGTGTTCCTCCTTGGGTTTATCCTGTATGGGACTCTCTGTGCTTCCAGGACTTGATTAACTATTTCCTTTCCCATATTAGGGAAGTTTTCAACTATAATCTCTTCAAATATTTTCTCAGTCCCTTTCTTTTTCTCTTCTTCTTCTGGGACCCCTATAATTCGAATGTCGGTGCGTTTAATGTTGTCCCAGAGGTCCCTGAGACTGTCCTCAGTTCTTTTCATTCTTTTTTCTTTATCCTGCTCTGTAGTAGTTATTTCCACCATTTTATCTTCCAGGTCACTTATCCTTTCTTCTGCCTCAGTTATTCTACTATTGATCCCATCTAGAGTATTTTTAATTTCATTTATTGTGTTTTTCTTCATTGCTTTGTTCCTCTTTAGTTCTTCTAGGTCCTTGTTAAATGTTTCTTGCATTTTGTCTATTCTGTTTCCAAGATTTTGGATCATCCTTACTATCATTATTCTGAATTCTTTTTCAGGTAGACTACCTATTTCCTCTTCATTTGTTAAGTCTGGTGTGTTTTGACCCTGCTCCTTCATCTGCTGTGTGTTTTTCTGTCGTCTCATTTGGCTTATCTTACTGTGTTTGGGGTCTCCTTTTCACAGGCTGCAGGTTCGTAGTTCCCATTGTTTTTGGTATCTGTCCCCAGTGGCTAAGGTTGGTTCAGTGGGTTGTGTAGGCTTCCTGGTGGAGGGAACTAGTGCCTGAGTTCTGGTGGATGAGGCTGGATCTTGTCTTTCTGGTGGGCATGTCCACGTCTGGTGGTGTATTTTGGGGTGTCTGTGGCCTTATTATGATTTTAGGCAGCCTCTCTGCCAATGGATGGGGTTGTGTTCCTGTCTAGCTAGTTGTTTGGCATAGGGTGTCCAGCACTATAGCTTGCTGGTCGTTGAGTGAAGCTGGGTCTTGATGTTGAGATGGAGATCTCTGGGAGATTTTTGCCATTTGGTATTACGTGGAGCTGGGAGGTCTCTTGTGGACCAGTGTTCTGAAGTTGGCTCTCCCACCTCAGAGGCACGGCCCTGATGCCTGGCTGGAGCACCAAGAGCCTTTCATCCACACGGCTCAGAAGAAACGGGAGAAAAAATAGAAAGAAAGAAAGAAAGAAAGAGGCTATAATATAGTGAAGTAAAATAAAGCTATTGTAAAGCAAAGCTATACAGACAAAATCTCACCCAGAAGCATATACATATACACTCACAAAAAAAGGAAAAGGGGAAAAATTAATATCTCCTGCTCCCAGAGTCCCCCTCCTGAACTTGGGACGATTCGTTGTCTATTCAGGTATTCAGCAGATGCAGGCACATCAAGTTGATTGTGGAGCTTTAATCCGCTGCTCCTGAGGCTGCTGGGAGAGATTTCCCCTTCTCTTCCCTGTTCGCACAGCTCCCGGGGTTCAGCTTTGGATTTGGACCCGCCTCTGCGTGTAGGTCGCCTGAGGGCGTCTGTTCCCCGCCCAGACAGGACGGGGTTAAAGGAGCAGCTGCTTCGGGGGCTCTGGCTCACTCAGGCCGGAGGGAGGGAGGGGTACGGATGCGGGGCGAGCCTGCGGCGGCCGAGGCCGGGACGTTGCACCAGCCCGAGGCGTGCAGTGCGTTCTCCCGGGGATGTTGTCCCCGGATCCCGGGACCCTGGCAGTGGCGGGCTGCACAGGCTCCCGGGAGGGGAGGTGTGGAGAGTGACCTGTGCTCACACACAGGCTTTTTGGAGGCGGCAGCAGCAGCCCCAGCGTCTCACGCCCGTCTCTGGGGTCCGCGCTGATCGCCGCGGCTCGCGCCCTTCTCTGGAGTTCGTTTAGGCGGCGCTCTGAATCCCCTCTCCTTGCGCGCAGCGAAACTAAGAGGCAAGAAAAAGTCTCTTGCCTCTTCGGCAGCTGCAGACCTTTTCCCAGTCTCCCTCCCAGCCAACTGTGGCGCGCCAACCCCTTCAGGCTGTGTTCACGCCGCCAGCCCCAGTCCTCTCCCTGCGATCCGACCGAAGCCGAGCCTCAGCTCCCAGCCCCGCCCGCCCCGGAGGGGGAGCAGACAAGCCTCTCGGGCTGGTGAGTGCTGGTCGGCACTGATCCTCCGTGCGGGAACCTCTCCGCTTTGCCCTCCGCACCTCTGTGGCTGTGCTCTCCTCCGTGGCTCCGAAGCTTCCCCCCTCTGCCACCCGCAGTCTCCGCCCGCGAAGGGGCTTCCTAGTGCGTGGAAACCTTTCCTCCTTCCACATCTTGTTATTGGCTAGGATCCAACTATGTAAGTACTTTTATTAAAAGGATCATTTTGAAATAGCTTACTCTTTTTTTTTAAATTAATTATTTAATTTATTTATTTAGTTTTGGCTGCGTTGGGTCTTCGTTGCTGCGCGAGGGCTTTCTCTGGTTGCGCAAGCGGGGGCTACTCTTTGTTGCGGTGCATGGGCTTCTCACTGCGGTGGCTTCTCTTGTTGCAGAGCACAGGCTCTAGGCTCGCAGGCTTCAGTAGTTGCAGCACGCAGGCTCAGTAGTTGTGGCTTGTGGGCTCTAGAGCGCAGACTCAGTAGTTGTGGTGCACGGGCTTAGTTGCTCCGCAGGATGTGGGAATCTTCCCGGACCAGGACTCGAACCCATGTCCCCTGCATTGGCAGGCAGATTCTTAACCACTGCACCACCAGGGAAGTCCCTGCTTACTCTTAATATAGTAGGAAACTATAGGTTCCAACCCTGATGTGCCTAAAAAGATATCCCTGTTAAGAAAACTATAAAACAATTTGGATTCAAACATGTTTATGTTGGTTACATTCAATTTTAATTACAGGCAATTCTTTTAGGATTTGCTTTGAAAAAAAAAAGAATCTTGTTGAGAAATATATAACTGACATCTACAAGGTGAAAATAGACAAAACAATGTAAAAACAGTGCATACTATTTTAAAGACTGTATGATTAATAACAGTCATTTGTTTCTCAAGCTGTTACTGGAACTGCAAAATAGAGTCTGTCCTCTTATCTCAGAAACAGTTGTCCTGTCTCCTTTCCAGCTAACCTACCACCACTATACTTGATAACCTTTCCTTCTGTCACCCCCACTTATGCCCAAAAACTATTCTTACGTTTTATAGCTACATCTGTTTCTGTGTGTGTATCTCTATTTCTAACTCTATCTTGATATAATTTATCACTATGTCTCTCTTCCTCAATGTAGTTCTTGCCTCAAACTACAACCCTATTTTTCTTTTAGTAAGAAATCTCCAGGGGAAAAAAGTCATTTCCACGTTAATCACTCACTAACTTATTTCTGAGTACCTTGCAGTATAGCCTCCTACTTTACCCCTTCTCTGAAGTAACTAGAGTTCTTTGTACTGGAATGAATGGTATTCCCCCAGATTTCATGCTCACCCAGAACCTGTGAATGTGACCTTATTTGGAAATAGGGTCTTTGCAGATGTAATCAAGTTAAGATTAGAACATACTAGATTAGAGTAAGTCTTAAATCCAATGACTAATGTTCTAATAAAAAGAGGAGAATTTCAACATAGAGACACAGATGCTCAGAGGGAAAATGGCCATGAGAAAAAGGAACCAGAAATTAGAGTGATGCAGTGATAAGCCAGCAGCACCCAGGGCTGCCAGTAACCACCAGAAACTAGAAGAGGCAAGGAAGGATTTTTCCCTAGAGCCTTTGGAGGGACCAGGGCCCTGCTGACACCTTGATTTCGGGCTTCTGTCCTCCAAAACTATGACAGAATAAATTTCAGTTGTGTTAAGCCATCCAGTTTGTAGCAATTTGTTTCTAGGAAGCTAATAGATCCTCCTAGTCACAAAATCCAGTCGTCTCTTTATTCCTCTTTTTCCTTGACTTAAGGAAGGCTTAACTTGTACCTTTGATAGTAAAATTCCTTCATTGGATCTGAACACTCTACTAACATCTTCATGAGCTCTTTTCTCTGTTTTCACCTTACTACGGGCTTATCTTACTATGAGTTTACTCCAAAACTCTTTGCCCTTCTTTTCATTCTTTATCCCATAGAACCACTCCTACTTTTGTGATTTCAACTACTGCTTCTATGTAGGTAATTTTGGAACCTAAATCTTCAACTCTTGCTTATCTTTTGAGATTTAGCTCCTACATTTTCAACAATAATAGTTTTTAAATTCTGTATTTTGTTTTATTTTATTTTTATTTTTACAGGCATTTTTTATAGTAAGAGCCACACAGCCACTTATATGTGCCAAGCACTTTACATACATTAACTTGCTAATATTCACAACAACCTTATGAAGCCGTTACTATTTTTATGCCACAATTTAAAGATGAGAAAGCTGTGTAAGGCCCTGAGTGGTTAAATAACTTGTCTGAGGTCCCACAGTCAGTAAGTGGTAGAGCTGGGATACAAACCCACACAGTTTCACTAAGCACAATGAGTCTTAAGCATTTAGGAAACTCAGACTTCTTTGAGAATTTGGTGAAAAGTATGGTCATTCACCAAAGAAAAATATGCAAAATGTTTTCCATAAAATTTTAGTGAGTTCATGGCATCCCTTAGAAGTCCATTTGTGGATCCCAAGTTAAGAACACCTGTATTGGAAAGAACTGAAATATTGGAAAGAATTGGAAATATACTAGTAATAAGAAAAAAAAATGGATTCAATAGTCTTATTTGATTCCTTAAATTGATTCTCTAGGAAAATATAATTTCTGCTACAGGCAGCAAATTAGTAGATCTTTTTTGTAAAGAAAATTGTGCCCATCATGCTCATTCATTCAACACAAATGTTATAAATGACACCCAGTATAGAAGGGAGGACAAGGCATGTAAACAAGTAATTACAATATGATGCAATAGCTCTGACAAGACAAGGACCTTTGTGGATCTGTGGATAATGATATAGAAGAAAAAGACAGTGGTGAACAAGATCAAGAATATGCAAGAGGTGATTAGAAGTTCTAACCTAAGGCAGTGGAAGAAGTAAGAAAGGAGTAGATTCAAGGGTTGCCAAGGAGGAAAAAACTGTCCAAGTTTAGGGGCTGATTAGTTGGACAAGATGAGAGAGAGAGATGAATCAAGAACAACTCTGAGATTTCTAAATAAGATGATTAGGTGTAGATATGGCATTAATTGAGATAGAAAAAAGGAGAGAAAGGGGTTGCGGTTCTATTTGGACATGTTTGGTTTAGATGGGACTGAGGCAATGATATAGAGATGCTTACTATTTGGAAATATAATTACGAGTTCAGACAAGAGCCTGGGATAAATATTCTGGGGTCAAAGATGTATTATGGACATAGTTGAAGAAGTGAAATGGATGAATTATATGGAACATGACAAATGACAAAGTGATCTGTAATCAGTCAGAATTCTCCAGAGAAACAGAACCAATAGATGTGTGTGTATGTGTTTTTTGTTTGTTTGCTTTTTTGTCCACGCTGTGCAGCATGTGGTATCTTAGTTCCCTGCCAGGGATCAAACCTGTGTCCCCTGCATGGGAAGCACAGGGTCTTAACCACTGGACCATCAGGGGAGTCCCTATGTGTGTTTTAAAGAGATTTATTTCAAAGCTTGGCTCGTGCTTGTTGGGGCTTGGCATTCTGAAATCTGAAGGGCAGGCAAGTCAGAAATTTTTAGGGTGGGCAGGCCAGCAGGCTGGAAACTCAGAAATTCCGGGAAACATTGATGTTACAGTCTTGAGGCAGAATTTCTTTTCCTCCAGGAAACCTCAGTTTTTGCTCTTAAGGCTTTCTAACTAATTAGATGAGGCCCAACCACATTATCTCTTTAAAGTCAACTGATTATAGATGTTAACTGTATCTACAAAATACTTTGACAGCAGCATCTAGATTAGTGTTTGATTAAATAATGGTATACTATAAAGTAGCCAAGTTTACACATACAGGCAGGAAGACAACACCCAACAATCAAGGGAAAAACATAAGTCTGTAAATACCAACAAGAAGTCAGAGAGGTAGAAGAAAGGGATCACAGAAGTCGAAAAGGAAGAGACCGTTAAGAATATAATCAAAAGTAGCAAGCACTCTGCAGGGATCACATGCTGAAACCTATTCTCAGAACTTAACATTTAGCAGTTAATTGTGACCCCAGTAATATCTGTTTCAGTGGAATTTAGGGAAGGGAGCAAGATTGCAGTGATTTGAAAAGTGAAAGGGAGTTGAGGAAGTAAAGGCCTGATGGCAGCATATTAGTAGAAACAATAATTGAAATGTTCCAAAAAACGTTTTCCCCTTCCTTCAGTTGGGGCCTCCCCACTACCAAATTATTTGGGTCTTCCCCAAGGCTAAACCCACTCCCTGAGGGGCCACCTGACAACAGGTGCAGTCACAGCTGTTTAGATGCCAGGCGTTATGGAAATTAACTTCATGTCACAGATGACAAATTAGACATTACATTGGAAATTCTGGTAATACTCCTAGGAGATATAAGGGAATCAAATCCCTAGAAAAATTTTAATTTTTTTTTTGGTAGAAAGAAATGTGAATGAATTCATTATTAAATATTACTTAAAAAAATAATTGGTAATCTATGAACTTTTCTGGTACCAGAAAAGATTCAATCTGTCACATGTCCAGTTTTGTTCAATGGTCATATTTAAAGTTTGACTGAATAAGATAAGCACACTTAATAAAGAGGGCATTTATAAGAAATGGGCACATAGAATTATTTCATTATGATAGTTAAATAGAACTTAAGTGGGTTGTTTATCAAGGTAACTCTTAGTTTGTCTCTGTGAAGTCCAGGAGAAGTATTACTTGGAATGAAAATACCATCTAAAATATTGGAATTTCACATTTGTTAGAAATTTGTTTAGCATGTAATCTTCATATTTATTTGAGAAAATAATAATCTTAATTGTGTTTCTTAACTAATAATGTAAATACAAATTATTTGGGCCTCTCTGAGACTAAAACTACTCTCAGAAGGGCTTCTGTTGGCATTTGGGAGAGAGGCCATTGGACCTATAAGTTAAAGCCAAAATTTTACAAAATATTTATTTTTTAACACTGGTATTGCAATAGAGGACCTACACTTAATTTATAAGCTAATTATGATATATATGGTTTTATTGCTGATGAAGATTTTATTTAATTCAATAAATATTTCTGCAGGCCCAATATATGCAAATACTTTCATAAATGAGCTGCCCCTAATTTCTATTTCCCATTTAAAAGTAAAAGATACAAGATTACATGAAATAAAATTACTTTAAAAAAGGAAGAGAAATACTTTTTAAAGGTAACAGTAAGAACAAACACTACCCAGGAGCACAACCCAGGGCAGGGCAAGTGCCCCTGTGATAAAGAGCCCAGGTGACCTTGTCAAGTGGAAAGGTGGAGGGATAATGCAGGAAGAGCTTCTCAATCATAGCCGAAAGTTCTGAAGTTTTCACCATCAGAGAAACTAAGACTTGGTCTTTGAAGGAGGTGTTGTTTTTCCTGCAGGCCGGCGCACTGGTAGGCGGCATCAACTGTTCTTCTTCCAGCCATTGTTGTTGTCATGGGCGGCAGCAGCAGACTCCCTGGCTCTGAAAGGTCACTTTTTTTTTTGACTGCGCCTCGCAGCTTGTGGGATCTTAGTTCCCCGACCAGGGATCAAACCCAGGGCCCATGGCTGTGAAAGCCCTGAGGTCTAACCACTGGACGGCCAGGGAATTCCCTGAAAGGTCACTTTTTTTTTTTTTTTTTTTGAATTTTTGAATTTTATTTAATTTATTTTTTTATACAGCGTGTTCTTATTAGTTATCCATTTTATACATACTAGTGTATATATGTCAATCCCAATCCCCCAAAACATCCCACCACCACCACTTTCCCCCCTTGGTGTCCATACGTTTGTTCTCTACATCTGTGTCTCTATTTCTGCCCTGCAAACCGGTTCATCTGTACCATTTTTCTAGGTTCCACATATATGCGTTAATATATGATATTTGTTTTTCTCTGAAAGGTCACTCTTAACCTCAGACTCTTGGCTTATTATCAGTTCCTCTATGTTAAACAGATGGGTTTAGATGAAAGCTTTGAGTATAACTTTTTTTTTTTACCAAGCAGAATTGATCACTGTTGAATCTTTTCCACCCGTAGTGAGTCAAAAATTACTGCATGTGTATGATGTGCAAAATACCATGCTAAATACAGTGGAAAGAGGGAAGAGTGGTCAGCAGAGTGAAAAAATAGAATATAATCCCTCTCCTTAAGAAGATTATTAATTTGTTTTGTTCTTTTTGCTTGAATTCAGCCAGGCCTAAAATGTGCTTGGCATTGGAGATAAAGAGAAAAGTAAGGTACTAAATCAAGTTCTCTGGCTTTCAAGGATTCACACCTAATTCAACATCTATTTATTGATCTGATTGGAATAGAATCTAAGCATATTAAAGTTGAAGGACCCATAGATAGGCAGGATAACATAGTGGTTAAAATCTTTGGACCAAATGGAGTCAGGGTTCAATCCCAGACCTAAACACTCTTTTCTCTAGTTTGCTCATTTATAAGATAGGCAATATCACATAAATCACAAAAGGCTGTTGTACCAATTAAATGAGAAAACCTATTTCAAAACATTTCAAAGTACAGTTCCTATCATATGACAGAAGATTTTTAAAAGTTAGTGATTACTATTCCTAAATAATAATAATAATAAAGCATCTAGTCTAAATCTCTCACTTATTAGATGAAAATGCTGAAACTCCAAAAGAATGTCTAAGGCAAGTGAGTGGACAAGTTATGTCTAAAGGTAAAGCTAGTGATCAGACAAGTTAGGACTAAAATCTGGAATGATTTAACAGAGGGGACCAGTCGTCACTCTGAGAACTAAGCATTTCCAGAAAGCCTGCTAAGGCTTATTTTATAATGGCCTAAGCATTCAAAAATTTTAATCAGACAATACTACTTTTACTAAAATAACAATATGCCACAATTTTCTTTACTGCCTTTTCAAGACATGCACAAATATCAATTGCTTGCTTCAATGCCAACAACTAACATAATCCTTTCCTATATTTTCACTAGAATATAGTTTTTTTTAAAGCTAAACTTAAAGGGGAATACAACTTTTTCAGTATACTTACAGTTGCCTTTGAGTTTACTTTCTCTTTTGCTCTTTTTTTCTCATCTGCTATTCTTCACCACAATACAGGGACACAGTCTTTTGCCCTGCTTTTGAAGAATGTACTGCACTAACTTACGTTCACTCTTCCCCTTGGCTCTTCTCTATTTTCGGTATTGGTAGAACTGTAACTGAACTACTGATCAATGGGCCAGTCCGTGACTTTCATAGTACCCAAAGGACACAGATGAGCTACAGAGATTACTTGGGGGCCTGGCTCAGGCAGTGGAAGAGACATCTGAAGGGGCAGCCAAGAAGTCAAGATGCTTAGGCCTCACTGGAGTGATCAGTCTACTGGACTCTATTGTATTACAGCCTGGAAATCTTAACTATGCTGCTTTTCCATCCCTTCCTTGCTGAAACCTGAAACAATGGGTACTGTGGAAAGAGCTTAAGTTTTGGAGTCAGTTGAACTAAGTTCAAATCTGTGTTCTACCATTTAGTAGCTTTGTGTCTTTGATTAAGCTACTTAGCCTTCCTAAACCTTAATATACTTGTCTGTAAAATGGACCTTATACTTCTTTACCAGGATTATGGTAAAGGAAACTGAACTAATGAACATAAAACACCTAACTTGTAGCAAGCTCTTAGCAAGGCTCCTCCTGTGATCCTGATTTTGACTTGACAGTCTGATGCTGATCTCCTGTATTCTCTGTTTTTTGTAACGCATTTAAAGATAGGCTTTTAATTTACAATGAAGGCATAGACAAGTGGCTTTCTATTTAGAAAAGAAATGATTTTAGATCCTATCACACAATATAAAATAAAATGTCATTTTGAAAAATACTGTAGTATGTACAACGGTTTACAGAGGTACTAGTAACTAGTGTTAAGCAAGCACTTTGCTTTGGGTTAGCTTCAGGAATGTTTTCACTGAAAGTTATGTGTGTGCTGATTTTTTTTGTTTCTAGTAAAGTTACTTACAGTGAAATAAGTGTAAAATTAGACAGGTTTTGGCAAATGTATAAATTCATGTAACCAACAACCAGTTAAGATATCACCCCAAAAAGTTCTATAGAGCAACTTTCCAGGCAAGTGCCACTCCCCATAGATACCATAGATTAGTTTTGCTCAGTTTTAGTTTCACATAAATGAGAGCAAGCAATATGTATCCATTTGTGTCTGGCTTCTTTTGATCAATATGTTTCTGATATTCACTCATCTTGCTATGTGAATCAGTAGTTCATTTTTTTTTGAATTTTTGAATTATATATTTTTTATTTTTTATACAGCAGGTTCTTATTAGTCATCCATTTTATACACATCAGTGTATACATGTCAATCCCAATCTCCCAATTCATCACACCACCACGCCCACCCGCCGCTGCTTTCCCCTCTTTGGTGTCCATACGTTTGTTCTCTGCATCTGGGTCTCAATTTCTGCCTGCAAACCAGTTCATCTGTACCATTTTTCTAGGTTCCACATATATGCGTTAATATGTGATATTTGTTTTTCTCTTTCTGACTTAGTTCACTCTGTATGACAGTCTCTAGATTCATCCACGTCTCTACAAATGACCCACTTTCATTCCTTTATATGGCTGAGTAATATTCCATTATATATATGTACCACATCTTCTTTATCCATTCGTCTGTCAATGGGCATTTAGGTTGCTTCCATGGCCTGGCTACTGTAAATAGTGCTGCAATGAACATTTGGGTGCATGTTTCTTTTTGAATTATGGTTTTCTCTGGGTATATGCCTAGTAGTGGGATTGCTGGGTCACATGGTAATTCTAACTTTAGTTTTTTAAGGAACTTCCATGCAGTTCTCCATAGTGGCTGTATCAATTTACATTCCCACCAACAGTGCAAGAGGGTTCCCTTTTTTCCACACCCTCTCCAGCATTTATTGTTTGTAGATTTTGTGAAGATGACCATTCTGACCGGTGTGAGGTGATACCTCATTGTACTTTTGACTTGCATTTCTCTAATACTTAGTGATGTTGAGCAGTTTTTCATGTGCCTCTTGGCCATCTGTATGTCTTCTTTGGAGAAATGTCTATTTAGATCTTCTGCCCATGTTTTGATTGGGCTCTTTGTTTTTTTAATATTGAGCTGCATGAGTTGTTTATATAATTGGAGATTAATCCTTTGTCCGTTGAAACGTTTGCAAATATTTTTTCCCATTCTGAGGGTTGTCTTTTCTTGTTGTTTGTAGTTTCCTTTGCTTTACAAAAGCTTTCAAGTTTCATTAGGTCCCATTTGTTTATTTTTGTTTTTATTTCCATTACTCTAGGAGGTGGGCCAACAAAGATCTTTCTGTGATTTATGTCAAAGAATGTTCTTCCTATGTTTTCCTCTAAGAGTTTTATAGTGTCCAGTCTTACATTTAGGTCTCTAATCCATTTTGAGTTTATTTTTGTGTATGGTGTTAGGGAGTGTTCTAATTTCATTCTCTTACATGTAGATGTCCAGTTTTCCCAGCACCACTTATTGAAGAGATTGTCTTTTCTCCGTTGTATATCCTTGCCTCCTTTGTCATAGATTAGTTGACCATAGGTGCGTGGGTTTATCTCTGGGCTTTCTATCCTGTTCCATTGATCTATATTTCTGTTTTTGTGCCAGTACCATATTGTCTTGATTAATATAGCTTTGTAGTATAGTCTGAAGTCAGGGAGTCTGATTCCTCCAGCTCTGTTTTTTTCCCTCAAGACTGCTTTGGCTATTTGGGGTCTTTTGTATCTCCATACAAATTTTAAGATTTTTTGTTCTAGTTCTGTAAAAAATGCCATTGGTAATTTGATAAGGATTGCATTGAATCTGTAGACTGCTTTGGGTAGTATAGTCATTTTCACAATATTGATTCTTCCAATCCAAGAACATGGTATATCTCTCCATCTGTTGGTATCATTTTTAATTTCTTTCAACAGTGTACTATAGTTTTCTGCATACAGGTCTTTTGTCTCCTTAGGTAGGTTTATTCCTAGGTATTTTATTCTTTTTCTTGCAATGGTAAATGGGAGTGTTTCCTTAATTTCTCTTTCAGATTTTTCATCATTAGTGTATAAGAATGCAAGAGATTTCTGTGCATTAATTTTGTATCCTGCAACTTTAGCAAATTCATTGATTAGCTCTAGTAGTTTTCTGGTGGCGTCTTTAGGATTCTCTATGTATAGTGTCATGTCATCTGCAAACAGTGACAGTTTTTCTTCTTCTTTTCCAATTTGTATTCCTTTTATTTCTTTTTCTTCTCTGATTGCCGTACCAAGTACTGGCAAGGAAATGGGGGAACAGGAACTCTCATCTCTTGTTGGAGAGAATGTAAATTGTACAAACACTTTGGAAAACTGTTTGGCACCATCTGCTGAAGTAAAAACACATGCATCCTATAACCTAGCAATTCCAATTCCTGGGTATATACCGAGAGAAATGAGTGCTTATGTCCAACAAAAATCAGATACAATGTTCAGAGCAGATTTATCAAATTGTACCCTTAAAATTTTGTGGACTTTGCTGTATGTAAGCTATATCCCATCTCCAAGGTACTCTTTTACTTATCCATGTTGAGATTCTGAGATTCATCCATGTTGTTTTATGTAGCAGTAGTTCATTTTTTTTCATTGCTGTATAATATTGTATTGTATGAATGTACCACAATTATTTTTTTTAATTGTTGTTGAGTATCTAAAATTTTTAAAAGTTAATTGTTTAGAACCCAAGTGAACATCTTCTCTGCTCATCAGTAGATTTTGTTTACTAGAATACTAAGAAACAAAGTCCATCTGCATGCTAGCCATCTTCTATTTTAAGTATTAACATATTGCCAAGCAACATTTATTTGGTGTCAATCAAGTTTACAGTGCTAAACTCAATTAAATGATAGAAACAAAGTTTTTCTCAGAAAGAGTACCTCAGAGTATAATAATAATGTTTGCTTAAGATGACCCTTTGTGAATCAATAAAATAGTCCATCTAGAGGACTGGTCTATAATGAACTATGTAATGATTTCAGAGAACTATTGTGAATGAGGAAAAGAATGAGAACCAATCTAGGTGGGAGATAAGGGCTGATTCTCATAATCTGATGGACACTGTAGATTACTATAAAATTAATTTCAAACTCCATATCTGCCAGTGTTGACTGAATCTTTCCTAATTGCCTGACATTATGCTAAGTCCTTAATATGTATTCTTTCATTTATCCTCACAATAATCCTATGAGGGATGGTATTACTATCTCTATTTCCACAGATGAGAAAACTGAGGTTTAGAAAGGGAATGAACTACTGAAACCATATACAAGCCCCTGTGTCCCTGTCCTTTGAAGTAAAAGGCTTTTGCTTTAGTTTCCCAGGCCTCCCTTGAGTCTCAAAAGGCTGACTCAAGAGTTAATGATTAGGAAATGTGAAAATGTAGAGACAAATAGCCATTGGGCTGGGAAACTGGTAACAGTTTAGACTATAAATCTGCCACATGGCAGAATCACCGAACTCCCAGTTCCCTAAAAGATATAAAGGCCTGACACACATTCCTAAGTTGTTTTTAGAGGAAGCAGACCCCCACCAGTTGAAAAAACACTGACCACACGCACATAGACCCTAGACCCATTGAAACCCAAAGGTTGATGATGCTTGAAACTTTACCTTGATGCCAACCAATCTGAGAACTACGCATGAGCTGATCATGTACCCTGCAGTCCCCTCCCTCACAGTGCCTTTAAACCCCTTCCTTGAAAGCCATTGGGGAGTTTGGGTCTTTTGAGCATGAGCTGCCTGTTCTCCTTGCTTGGCACCCTGCAATAAATGCTGCACTTCCCATCACCACAACTCATTGTCAGTAGATTGGCTTTATTGTGCGCAGGTAAGCAGACCCAAGTTTGGTTCAGTAACACTACTGAACAGAAAACACCTAAACTTAAACCAAGGTCTGAATGACATGAAAACCTGAGTTCTTAATAATTATGCAAACTTCTCTCTGCACAGTTCTTCCCTTATGAGTAAAAAAATGTATTTATAATATATTACCATATGTAGATATGCACTCATTCATTCAACATATATAAAGTTTACACACACAAGGAAACATCTTGGGGAGTTACTTGACACAAAAATATAGGGCTGTAAGTGATTTTCTTTCTTTCTTTCTTTCTTTATTTTTAAAAAAAAATTTTTTTAATGCTATTCTTGTCTGCTTACATTCTTTTTATTTATGTATATATGTATGTATGTATGGCTTTGTTGGGTCTTCGTTTCTGTGCGAGGGCTTTCTCTAGTTGTGGCAAGCGGGGGCCACTCTTCATCGCGGTGCAGGGGCCACTCTTCATTGCGGTGCGTGGGCCTCTCACTATCGCGGCCTCTCGTTGCCGAGCACAGGCTCCAGACGCGCAGGCTCAGTAATTGTGGCTCACGGGCCGAGTTGCTCTGCGGCATGTGGAATCTTCCCAGACCAGGGCTCGAACCCGCGTCCCCTGCATTGGCAGGCAGATTCTCAACCACTGCGCCACCAGGGAAGCCCTGATTTTCTTACAATCAGTCCACATGGTTACTCTTTCAATCTATTAAGCTAGGGTTAAAAATAACAGTAAAAATTCCATATTTTTCACAGAAAATCACTATGGATATGGAGGGTTTTTAAAAAAAATATTATTGTGCATTTTACATGATCACATCATGTAAAATGTGTAGATGAGCAAGATCACTGAATAAACAATTACCCTTTTGCCCCCTGAGTAAGCAAATGCACAATAATGTAATTTCAGAACTTTTCTTGGTCTTAGTAAATACAACTCTGTCTTCTGAAGCAATGCTATCTTTAATTATAACTTATTTGTGAATTGTTAGAAAATAATGACTATCAATCAATTCAGGGTTTCTAAGCTCTACGAATATTAATCAAAATTTCCTCTAACAAAGAGGCAATCTCTGGGAACAGCTTCAGAGTAAAATAATACTCTCTATTCACAATAAGGTCAGATGGAGTTTACTCAGTAGCCCTGATATCTTCTTTTCAAAAGACACACAATGAACTCAAATAGGAAAATTGAATGATGACTCCTTTCAGATGAAAGGTAATTACAATTTGTTCATAATGTAATGCAGTGTCTCAACCATGTTGTTATCACTTTAATATAAAACTACTATATGATGTGTTTATGACAATGGAATGGAAAACCCATCAGCATTAACTTCTTATGACTATCTGCATCTCTTTTTCACAGTTTATGACTACTGCTTGAAGGTCTTAGATTAGCTATAAGAAGAATTTCTGACAGTCAAGGTACTAAAAATGAGTTACTAACAAAGGTTATAAAAGCATCTTAAAGATCTTTCAGGAAAGGCATGAATGTTTACCCTCAGGGATGATTTAGTATTGTCCTACATGAAAGGAGAAATAGAAAGCAGAAAACTCTTCAAGCCCCCCATGTATCCTTGTTATTCTTTACACTAAAAAGGCTTTTACCCCCCCCCCCTTTTTTCCCCTAGAATAATGGTTCTCTATAACCATGCCCCTCTCTTCTGCTACGTATGAAATTTCATATTTGCTATGACATTAGAAATAAATATTCTATTTGCTTTCATTATCATCAAAATAATGTTACAGTGTTGATTAAAAACTAATTTGAAACTGTTTTAAAGCAAAATTGTCAAGGCCCTGCCAAAATTAGATGAAGAAATGATATCATTTAATCAGCTATATGCTTAGGTATGTATGTTTTGTTAATCTGTTACCTAGATGAGGGGTTTATCTTTCACACAAAATGCAATCATATGTGTACTTATGTCTGTAACTCCCTTGGAAATGCAACAAAATAATAACATGGGTTGATGGCTGAGTGGATGGATAAATATATGATTGAAAAAACACAGCAAAATGTTAAAACTGTAGAACCTAGGAGGTCACTATATGGACATTTACTGTAAAATTGTTTTAACTTTTCTATATATTTGAAATTTTTAACGATAAATTGTTGGGGAAAATGCAATCATACTTGAAACCTGTTTTACATGGCAAGGGAGAAACCAAATCACACAGAATAATTCTGCAAAAAAAGATGAGACCAGTTTTTGCCGCTTATACTGAGTTGAGGAGGAAAAAGACTGCCATAACACCTTTATCAATCTACCTCCAGAAAAGTCCTCCAAATTCACACTGCTATTGAGAAATGAAGGCAGGCAGAAAGGTTTGTTTGTTCAAGAATTATATAATTATAATTATATAATTATAATTGAGTAAGTTCCTTTGACTGAATTTTGAAAAGTAAGACTTGAAATTACTTCTGTGTCTAAAAATACAATATTTCTTTACCTACTCAGAATAACTTCATTTTCAATATAGATTTCCTGAAAGGAGATAAAGTATACCTTCCTTTGGATTACTAATTATTCTTTTTGGCAATGCCCTTTCCCTGTGAAGCTGTTTGAAATCACTTAAAGAAAATCAAAACAAAAACATGTTAAAAAATGACCAGTACATTGGAAAATTTACATACTAAATATGATATCATTTAATCAGCTATATGCTTAGGTATGTATGTTTTGTGCGTATAAAGTATATGTGATATGTGTCATAAGCCTTTCAACATAAATGACTTTCTAAAGCGTCATAAGCAAGGCATCTTTATGTTTGATAATTCCATCGATGATATTTTGGTAATCATCAAAAGCATATCACTCCCTGCATTTCGTAAAGACAGAAAAAGACATCATCTCAAAGAAATTGCTCAGCTAGTAGTGGATAATGACCTATTTAATAAAGATTTATTGAATACCTACCATGTGCCAGACACTGTGCTAAGGCTTAGGGATGAGAATATAAATGAAATACAGTCCCTGACTTCATGAAATTCACGGTTTGGTAAAGAAGATACACAGTTACAAAACACTTAAATTGACCAGTAAGTATATGTGTGGAGTGTTACTGTAAGAAAAAGGAGATACCTAACCTAGCTGGGGGATCTCTGGGACTGCTTGCTGAGTTTAGTCTTAAAGAATGGGTATAGCAGTGATTTAGGCAGGAGAAAATGGGAGAGGGTATTCCATGCTGAGGTGGCCGCCTGACTAAAGGCACAGAGCAGCATGTTGTGGGCCCAGAACTGTACTGTTAGAGAAAAACTCATGGTATGTAATGGAGACAGATGAAGCTATGGAGGTAGGCAGTTGTCATATCATGGATGATCTTGTGGGGTATATAAAGGAGCCTGGACTTTCTCTTGGCCTGATAAGGATTTAGAAGTGGAGTGACATTTTCAGATTGTATCTTAGCTAGATCTCCCTGGCTCCTGACAGAAGGATGACTGTGAGGGAGACATGGTGACCAGCTGCAGGAGTGACATAATGAGGACCTGAATCAAGATTGTGATGGTAGGTGTGGTTTCTACTGAGAAAGACCAGCAGATTGTCAGATTAAAATGTGAGGTGATTTCTAGGTGTCTGGATTGGATACGAGTCAATAGATAACAACGTCCTCCAATCAAAGTAGATAACACAGAAGCAAAAGCCAAGTTGAAAGCTGATGGATTCAGCTTTGGATGTGTTGGATTTGACATGCCTCTGGGTTATCTAGATGATTTCCAGAAGGAAGTTAAATACAGGATGCTGAGGAGGAGGTCTGAATGGGAGGTTGAAATTTGAGTCAGCAAAACATAAGAGATATTTGAAATTGTGAGACTGGATATTCGGGATTTTGTTTTTGTTTTTGATTTTAGCCATTCTAATAGGTGTGTAGTAGTAGCTCATGGTGGTTTTAATTTTTATTTCCCTAATGTCTAATGATGTTTTGCATATTTTCAAACGTTTATTTGTTATTCATGTAACTTCTTTGGGGATGTGTCTGCTCATAATTTTTCCCCATTTAGAAATTTAATTTGTTTTCTTATTATTGTGTTTTGAGAGTTATTTGTATGTTCTCAATATGTCTTCTACCAGATATATGCTTTGCAAATATTTTCTCCCAGTGTGTGGCTTCAGTGTTTTCTGAAGACCATAGTTTTTATTTTGTTTAAGTATAATTTTTTCATTTTATCTTTTCTGCATCATGCTTTTGGTGTTGCACCTAAGAAATCTTTGCCTAAGGTCACAAATATTTTCTCCTGTTTTCCTTTGGAAGTTTCAAGTTTTTCACTTACATCTATGAGACATTTTGAGTTTATTTTTGTTTATTGAGGAATGGATTGATATAATGTGAGTGGATAGAACCAATCACTAAGAGTGTACACAATGAGAAGGCCAAAAGGTGGATGAAATTCGGGGAGAAAGGATAAGCCTAGGCTAAAGGAAGCGGAGTTGAGCAAAAAAGACACAAGGCATTGTCAGAGAAGCACAAGGAAAACTCTGAATAATCAACAGTCTACTGAGATAAGCAATGGAACTTGTCTTCTGAACTTGGATGAGGTCATTAGTGACCTTAGGAAGAGCATATTCAGTCAAAACAAATCATTTCGACATTGGAACTGCCATTTAACCAACCACTTTAAGAATTCCCCCTGTGGAAGCATTGGGACGAGGTCTGAAATCCCTGAGCATTCTTAAAGGTCACTTCTCGGGGCACAGGAGGGTCTTGGGCTTCCCGACACTGACGATGACTGAGGCAGATTCCCGTCACGCCCCTTGGGGCACTCCAGAATGAGGTCTTGGGGACAGACCCAAGGAATCACCGCCCCGCTGGGAAATCTGAACTAACACTCACCAACGGGGTTGCCAAGCTGGCAGCTCACGAGGGAGGCAGCTGGTGAAACTACGGCCGAATGAAAAGGCGAGGATGGGAACCTGAGCACTTGGGCAATCCCAGGGCAGACTAGGGAAACCCCTTCCACCCGCCAACCCCTCGTGTGTCTGGAGGAGGAGAGGGGGAGGGCGTGGGGCTCCTCGGGCCAACTTCGCGGCCGGCTCTCCTCGCGGGCGAAGAGCTCCTGCACTTAGCCGGTCCCAGGCTGCGGGCTTAAACATAGGGGATCGCAGGTAGGCGTCGTCCCTTCCCAAATGTCATGCTGGGGGCACTGGTCAGACTCCCTCTGACCGGCTAACCTTTCGCCTCCCCGCCCCAGCATCCTGCGTGTCATTCTTTAGTCGCGGCTGGACAAGGTCGCCCGCCAGGTGCCGGAACGAGCCATCCCTTCCAGCTAGTCGTAAAGTGCCGCAAAGCGCACCGCCGGCGCTTTGCGGCACCGTAGGTGAGGCTGCAGCGTGGATCCTCGCTCCGCGCAAATCCTCCGGTTGGGCAGCTGTTTCTGGGAAACCGCGGCAGATAGGAGTTTGGGGAGGACGGTGATCCAGCTACGATTCTCTCAAAGGGTAATTGCTCCTAGGTTTGTGTAACAAGAGAGAAAGCGAGTAGGGTTGTTTAAAAACAATACAATCCTTATTTAAAAGGCTTGAAGTAAGATTCTTAAACCTCCCTCCTTGTGACATGCCGTCCCTCCTCGTGCTATTTTGGTTTTCGTCTAAGTGTTCATCACTAGATTTTAGGCATCCTCCATGTAGCTGACACTTGATTTTCTTATTCATTTCGTCCTGCAGTCGCCCTCCCCCTGGACTTTGAAATGCTTTACATGATCGGTTTGGGCCTGGGAGATGCCAAGGACATCACAGTCAAGGGGCTGGAAGTTGTAAGACGCTGCAGTCGAGTGTATCTGGAAGCCTATACCTCAGTCCTGACTGTAGGGAAGGAAGTTCTGGTAGGTGCTTAAGGCTTTCCAGCCTCCTGGGAAGAACGATATTTAACAGCTGATTTTTATTACACCAAGCTGAGCCGAATTTTTCAGGTCTGTTGGTTCAAACCCTTTAAAACACATGCCCTGCTTATTATTAAGAATCTGAGGAGTACAAGAATGGAAATAACACACTAACCAAGTGACTTGGAAAATGAAAGCGTGCTTTTTCTTACTTTACAAGTCTAACTGTGTAGCTTTCTCCATTAAACAGGAAAGTTATTTTACACTCCTGGGGATAATTATCAGAATCCCATATTTCATGAGATAGCCAAGAAATCCTTTCTGAGTTGAGTGCTAATGAGGTGCTAACACAGCCTTAATGAGCTGGTTATGTATTCAGGAACCAAGCTGAAAACCTCCCCCCTTTGAAGTATTTCCATAGGGAGTGGTAATCGCCTTTCTGTCTGTATCATATCCAGAGAGATCTAACCTTTGAATAGACATCTCCCAGTAAGGCTTATACTCATACACTTGGATGTATTGAGTGAGCCTGGAACTTAGTAACCATAGAATTTGCTAGTATATCATACATTTACCTGGCTTTGCTAAGGGCTCAGTAAATTTTGGAGGAGGGGTCAAATTCAGGTTCATTGTCAAATTTCAAATAGAATGTAAATTAAGATGAAAAGATTGATGGACATGTTATAGGAGGAGGGAGAACATTTTAGGATTGGTGTATCAAGTCTTCCAGAGAAAAAGGTGACCTAGAGAATTTCAGGTCTTCTGGCCTCTCAGATTCACAGCCCAGAGAATTCTGAAGGTCTCAGAGTTTCTTTAAAATCTTAAAGAAGGACTGCTACTTGATTGGCCATGCATTGAAATAAAAGTTGTGTCTAATGACCAGCTTTGATTTGTTGGCTCCAGTTTATTAGGATGGAGCCAGAATATCCAAGTTCAAGATGATAGAAATGTTCCTCTCTAGTGGTAAAGGACAATTAGAATGAACTTAAAATCTTTTTAGAGAATATAGACAAATAAATCAGTAGTTTTATAGAATTGGACCTGGTTTTATGTCTTTGCTCTGTCACATGTTAACATGTGACCTTGGACAAGTAGTTTCTTACTTTGTAAAAAGAGGACAGAAATGCCTACCTTATAGGATTTTAGCATAGCGTCTGGCACAAAAGTGTTCAGAAAACATGAGTTGTTAACAGATACATTTCCAAACGTCTCTAAACCTCAGTTTCTTCATTTGTCAAATGGAGATAATAATCAGTTGGAAGGCTATTAAGATTATATCATTTATTAAGATGATGTATGTGAAAGTGCTTTGCAAATTTAAGTGCTAGCTAAATGTTAATTTCGGTTGCTATGATTTTTTTTAAGTATTATTTTTTTTCCCCAAAAACATATTTGTAGAGTTACTACATACAGGGTCAAGATCTGGGGCTGAGCTCAACCTCACAGGTAAATTATATGTACTTTGTTAAGGTACTAGAATTCTATTCCTCAACAATAAAAAGTGCTAATATTTTTAGAACACTTATTATGCACTGTTTTAAACACTTTACATGTAGAACAGGATTATTACTCTTTAATTACTGTTCACAGTTTTAGAGGCACAGAGAAACTTGTCCAGGGTCATACAGATAGTGAATGATAGAGCCAGAATATGGGCCAAAGCAGTCCTCAGTTGAGATCCACCACTTTTGACCATACTGTGTCTCTGTACTCTTAGGGATAGGTAATAGCTTCACAAAATATAACGTCACAGAACACCTACAGAGAAGTTAGAATTCAGGTAAAGTGGTCAATCCTGGATCCCTCCCTGTCACAAAATGCCACTGATCTGCTCTCCATGAGCCCCTCTGGGTCCTCAATTCATGTTCTTCCCTGAACAACTTTCCATACATCAGCCACCTTAAATGAATCCTTTCTGGAATAAAGTAAGGTATAAATAAATACAATCATGCCTTATACTGCCCAGTAAAATTTTAGAACCACTTTATCTTCAGCCACTTTCTTTCTTCCTTTAATTTCTACCTTTTCTTTCTTTTTTAAACAAATTACTTAAAAAGTTGTTAAGATGTGCTCGTACAATCTGGTCTCAATAAGTCTAGACGGTTATTATACAGTGAAAAAAAGATGGGAAAATTCTGTTTTCTGTAATGAATATATGCTTTCTTTTATCACTAATTACACAAAATAATTTTTTTAAAAGCACACATGGATGTTGCTAAAGAAATCTAGAATTTATCTGTTCTTACATTGAAAGCTATTATTTTCAAATTGCCAGATGGGTAGTATCGTTTATATATTCCCTATTATTCAGAAGTTAATTAAACTAGAGACAGTGAATCCAGGAAAGAGTTTTAGTTTTGGTATATACAGTTTGGATTTCTTTAGGCACTTTCTGTGGCTAAATTATTATCTATGTGCCTATCTGATATAACGCACCTGTATACGTTATACAACGAGATATAAGCTATGATCTTTGTTCTCAAGTGGGTCATGATTCATCTGCGTTTACCCAGGAAAACTTAAATAATACTGGAAGATGTAAATAACAATTCATGACAGTAGTGGAAGAGAGAAACTATAAAATTATATTGCTGACAAGAACTTGATTATTTTATTTAAGCCAACACTTTTTCACCAATTAAGTAGTAGAAGCTATCTCAAATAGGTACTAGTTATTAATTACAATTGGGGTACATGTAAGAGAGAAGGTCACTTCAGGCTGTGCTGGTCAGGGAATACTATGGAACAGATGGAATTTGAGCTATGTTTTAAAATGACACATCTCAATTGTTTTATTTTTGTTTTGTTTCTTTTGTTTAAATCATGGTCCAAATACAAAATGATAATATTTGTATAGCTCTTCAGGATAAATGGAGGAAGCTGCTCATGGCCGGCGAGGACTAACTTTGGGGCCCTAGCTACCCTGCATAAAGCAGAGGAGATCATTCATCTCTGCTTGTCTATGCCCCATTTGCAGTTCTGTGAAGTCCTGCAGTCAACTAATGTTCTGTGTCCTTGGGCAGTCATTTAAATTTTCTTTGCTCTTTTTCTTATCTGTAAAACAGGAATAAAAATAGTGCCTATGTCATAAATTGTGGTAAAGATTAAATGAATTCATATGCATAAGTTCTTAGAAGACCACAGAGTAAGCCCATTGTAAATGTATTATTACAGATATTGTTATTATAGATGATATTTGATAAAGGGAAGAGCAAGAGATAGTTATTATTATAGATAAGATTTGATAAGGGGAAGAGAAAGAACATTCCTTGCTGAAGAAAAAATAATAGTGAGCAAAAGCAGGGAGGAGAAAAACAAATACTTGCTATAACTTGTTCTTGGGCAACACCGAAATAACTTTCATTTTCCTCTGGTGTATCTTTTCCCTCTTTTTCTCCTTCCAGTTTTATTGAGATATAATTGATATACAGCACTGTAAAAGTTTAAAGTGTATAAGTGACATAATGATTTGACTTTCTCACATCATGAAATGATCACAGTAAGTTTAGTTAACATCCATCATCTCATATAGATACAAAGTAAAAGAAAAAGAATTGTTTTCCTTGTGATGAGAACTCTTCGGATTTACTCTTGTAACAACTTTCATATGTAGAGTACAGCAGTGTTAATTATATTTATCATTGTTCCTTCTCTTTTCTTCCTAACCTACTTCACCTGGGTATACCAGCCAACTCTGTTTCCTTGTCCTCCTATCTAACTGCTGTGGGTTGAGATTGGAGGGATAGGAGAGAACAGTAAAGAACTTTGCATTGAGAAAAATGAGGCCATCAGCTATGACCTTTATTAGCTTCCTATTTATCCTTACCCTAAATCTGAATCTGTCCTCCCTCCAGTCTTAGAAAATGACTTGTAAGATGAGGTTCTCTTCCTGTTCAAGTCTAATGCCATCTAGATGGGTTTTCTTTCAAACTTCTTCTCTCCATTCCTCTGGAACCTTACTCCTGTCAATTATTCTTTCTTCTTTACGTTTGATCTATATTAATATCCTTTTGTCCTCTCAAGGGTCAAATACAGTTGACCCTTGAACAGCTTGAGTTTGAACTGCACAGATCCACTTATATTTGGGTTTTTTTTTCATAGTAAATACTACAGTACTACTTGATTCGAGGTTGGTTGAATCCACGGTTATGGAGGAATCACGGATATGGAGGGCTGACTATAGGTTATACTCAGATTTTTGACTTTGTGAAGGGTCGGCACCCCTAACCCCTGCATTCTTCAAGGATCAAGTGTATTGTCCATTCTGAAAACTCTCCTTTTTTAAACCTCTTTTCCCCATAGTTATTATTCTGTTTCTCTCTCCTTTTTCCAAAGCTTTTTGAAAAAGCAGTATACTTCTCTTGTCCCCCCACGTCCCCTTACGTCTCAAGACTTCTACAAGCTGACTTCCATTTCTCTGAAATACTTCTGTTTTTTGAACAATTATTTAGTAGCAAGAACTCCAGAGGATAGTTTTGAATTCTTGTCTGGTTTACTTCTTTTGACATAGTTGACTATTCCTTGAAACCGACTTTCAAGACATGGCTCTCTATTGGTTTTATTCCTGCTTTTCCATTTTTCTCAGTCCCCTTTGTAAGCTCCTTACTTTTCCATTCCTACTTTAAATGTTAGTGTTTTTGTTTTCTTTTTAAGATTTTGTTCTTGCATTTGTTTCCATATGCTACTTTGAGCCTCTGCTCTTCTACTTTTTGACTAGGTAATATGTTAAATAGTTTGAAACTCAAAAGATACTAAAAGGTATATACATCAAAAGATTTCTATCCCAGTTCTTCCTTCTGGAGGCAATCATTACTAATTTCTTGTGTATCCTTCCAGAAACACCCAAAAGTAATTTTAGCTGTTAGTTTTTACTTTCTTCCTGATATACAAAGCCCACCAATGTAAAACTAAGAACGAATTTTGAGTTTTACCTTCATTTTCACGAATGGAGAAGATTAGAGCTGAGATTGTACGAAAACTGTCTAATCAATCATTGGATAATATATAGTATAAATTTAAAATCATTTGTTAAATGGTGCTGCTTGTTTTTTAAATTTTCCTTTCCTGACCCTGACTAGCTTTGATGTTCCTATAGCACATATAATGTGGTAGTTAATTCCCCACTAGACATTATGCTCTATAGGGCAGAGGTCATGTGTGTCTCATTCACACAGTTTCCCAGCATCATGCATAGAGCTTGGCATGGAGGTCGTACACAGAAATATTTTTCAAATGAGTGGATGAACGAATACATAAATAAGTGGTTAAGATAAAAATAATGTAGTACCAGTCTATTTCTGCTTTAGCAATCTCTTCCTTTTTTTAAACATTCTTTTTAAAGAGGATCAACCATTTGATTATATTGAGGTGTTAATGTGTGTTTCTCTTTAAGGAGGATGTTTTTAAAAAATAATCTGTTGTTTCAATTAGATAATGAAATATTTCTTGGGTTAGGGTAAGTAATAAATATGAAGTGATCATGATAAAAGTCTTGAGGAGAGAGTGGGTTTTCTGTTGTTAAGTCATTTATAAAATATTGGATAGGATTACTGCCAGCATTAACCTAGTAACATGTGACTCCTTGATTTTTAAGAAATGTTAGTTCAGAAAAGAACATTGTTTCCTTCAGTTTTCAGTAATCATATGTGTGTTCTCTTACATATGTGAATATAAATGTTCTGCAGTTGTTTTTTGTTTGTTTGTTTTGTTTTGTTTTTGGCTGCATTGGGTCTTTGTTGCTGCACGCGGGCTTTCTCTACTTGCGGCGAGCGGGGGCTACTCTTGGTTGCAGTGTGAGGGCTTCTCATTGCGGTGGCTTCTCGTTGCGGAGCACAGTCTCTAGGCGTGCGGGCTTCAGTAGTTGTGGCACGTGGACTCAGTAGTTGTGGCTCGCAGGCTCTAGAGCACAGGCTCAGTAGTTGTGGCGCATGGGCTTAGTTGCTCCACGGCATGTGGGATCTTCCCTAACCAGGGATCAAACCCGTGTCCCCTGCATTGGCAGGTGGATTCTTAACCACTGCACCACCAGGGAAGTCCCCTCTGCAACTGTTAAGTTTATTGGGCTTACAAAATTAAAGTAAGATGTATAAAAATGAAGGATTAAGAAAAAATATGTGGTACAAGTGAAAATAAAACATTTTCATCTATGAAAACATCATTGTCATTGGGAACTTCTGGAACGTTATCTCTAAGAAGATATTCAGAGAAAAGGAAAGAATCTTTTTTCACATTTGAGGAACAGATTCTAGTTAAGTATTAGGAAATAATTATCACAGTTGGAACTATAGCCTTTATCTTCAAATGCTTAATCATTTGTTCATTTACTCATTTGCTTGACAAATATTACTGAGTAGCAGATACTCTTCCATTACAGCAATCCTTATAACTTTTGACATATGATATAATCCTTATGGCAAAAATAAACTTCTCAGCATGTAAGAAATAGTATTATTTATCTGTGCATCCACTTTTACTATATTTGAGTTATATTCAACATGTTACTCCACAGGAAATCAGTTATAAGATTCATGATCTTGCATAATAGGTTGTAACCACTACCCCGTGACCACTAGCACACTCTTACTTACATGCTGCCATTCCAGTTAAGGTCAGCCTCCTGGGTTTGTGCTTTAGAGTTGAACTTCTGGGGATTCGTTCACAAAGCAGTTTGTATGGAGACTTATTATATATTTAGAATTCTTTTCTTGCTCCTGCAACTCTGCCTTTTTTAGCAGGAACTAGGAAATACAGTTTTAAATTAGTCTTTCCTGCAATTATGCAGGAATGTTTGCTGGTTCTGTAAACAACTAAATCTTAATTTTCTACTGTTTCTCATTGAAATTATCTTTTTTTTTAGTCAAGGTCCCATAGATTTCCTAAGGAAAATTTAATCAAACCCAACTACCATGTATGTGTATAATTATTGTTTAATATATTTATTCTGCAGTACTGTATTTCTGAAGTCAGGCTCATGCATACATGTTCTCTATTCATCCTACAATGTTTGGCCTGGTCTATTAGACCCAAATTTAGAGGTTAATTTAAAATGCAAAGAGCCTGAGGTGTTAGGAGGTCTGCCTCCTCTTGGGATATTAAGATAGCCCCAAAGACAGAGTTTAATTGCAACATGATACAGAGGGCTAGCTCATTGAAGAGTTGTAGTCAATGATCTCTGTTTGGATGGTTGCCAAGATTTGCACTGGCCCCAGACAAAGACTGTTTTATGTGTGTGAGAGAGGTGTGTATGTGTGTGTTGAAATGGTCACCTGTGTCTCATTTTTATATTGGACTTAAATCTATAGGAAGAGTTTTATGGAAGAAAATTGATTCTCGCTGATAGAGAAGAAGTGGAACAGGAAGCAAATAATATTTTAAAGGATGCTGATATCAGTGATGTTGCATTCCTTGTAGTTGGTGATCCATTTGGGTAAGTCAAAGGAGATATTTTGAATTTTAATTTATTTACTTTTTTAATCATTAAGAATTCTTTTATTACATTTAAAACTTTATCTTCCAGGTCCTGATAGGGGACTGTTTACCTAGGCTCTGTCTAAAATTTTGTAGTTTAAACTTTCGTTATCTTTGAGATTAATGAAGAAAATTTATTTGGGAAGGATGTCATCATGTATCACTTACATTGATTATCAAGTGTCAACTCTAAAGTTTATATCGTTGCTTCAGCTACTTTTTTAGAAAGTCACTTAGGGCATCAACCTAAACTAGTATATCATTATTAAATAAGTATATTACATTATCAAGAGTTGTACCTGCCATTTATTTTGCAGGTAAGTGCAAGTATCTTCTGCTTGCTTTGTCCTAGGCTTTTTTTTTTCTTTTTTAATCATCTACTATTTAGCAATACTGTTGTCACCTTACTTGCCTTGAATTTATTATTTATCAAGCCTCAGATTTCAATTTCTTATATCCATTGGGAGCTCTGTTCTTCCCCATTACTAAAAAGATGGGCTTATACTTGTCTAGTGAAGCATCATCAATCTCTAATGTCAAGCCAAACAGAACAGTTCTTTTTCTCCAGCTGGTGACCCAGGATTTATGTCACAGGTTTAAGGAACATAAGGACAATTAAATCACTGTAAGCCCACCACCAAGGAAATTTTTCAAAACAATGGAGTTACATGTGCATGTGTCTGTCAAAAAGAAAGTAATTTATATCAATATGAGATGCCAGAGATTATGTATCATTATTATACTTAGTTGCAAATGGTATCCAGTCACTGATGAAGTCCAGTAAACCAATGCTGCTTGAAGTGAGATTTGCAGGCTATTGCCAGCCCACAAACTTACCAGTCCATGATGAGATAACTACAGAAATTGAAAGTAAGCATTTAGAAACTTTTATAGCAATTTTACAAAATAATTTTATCTCTGCTGAAACTAATAATAAAAATTTGGAGCTTGTATTTTGTATTATTTTATATTTTATTTTTCTAATAGTTAATTTTTTTGCATTTTACAAAACTAATGTTCCATGACAATTTAGAACTTACAAAATATTGGCCTTTCACACAGTTTGAGAAGCACTGCTGTTGACTTTTGTTTTACCAAGTTTTTCATATCCTTTCCTTCCTTTCCTCTGTGGCAGCCACTATTCTACCTAATCCAAGCTCTCATTATACTAATTTAATATAGTAGCCTTTTACGTGGTCCAGGTGTAGATTCTTTTTTTTTTTAATAAATTTATTTATTTGTCTACTTTTGGCTGTGTTGGGTCTTCGTTTCTGTGCGAGGGCTTTCTCCAGTTGCGGCGAGCGGGGGCCACTCTTCATCACGGTGCGCGGGCCTCTCACTGTCGCGGCCTCTTCCTTTGCGGAGCACAGGCTCCAGACACGCAGGCTCAGTAGTTGTGGCTCACGGGCTTAGTTGCTCCGCGGCATGTGGGATCTTCCCAGACCAGGGCTCGAACCTGTGTCCCCTGCATTGGCAGGCAGACTCCCAACCACTGCGCCACCAGGGAAGCCCCCAGGTGTAGACTCTTAACTCATTACCTATGCTGTGATCAAATTCATGTTTGTAGATCCACAATTTTAAAATCTCACCCGGGCTCAAAATTAGACTATTATTAGCTCCATCATTGGCCAGACATGAAAAATACTGTCTAGCCTGCTCTTCTACTGGTGTCCTGCCAGTCTTGTACTGAAACCCACACTCAGCCAACCAGTTTGCCCTTCCCTGATCATCATGCTTTCTCACCATCACACATTTGTTCAAACTGTTTTCCTCATCTGTAATGCCCTTTGCCCTATTTGTGACTGTCAGAAACCTACTCATTTTTCAAAGCCCAACTCAAACATCACATTCTCTGTGATATAGTTCCTAATTAACCCAACCAGAAGTTATATCTCTTCCTAACTGCTGACATATTATTCATATTAGTTTTCATATATTACTTCACAAAGTATTTTTTAATTTGTATATTTACTCTTTAGATTTGTAGGCTGTCCTTCACATTTTTATCTCCCTAGCTTCCTTCACAATACTTGGCTTATAGTAGACATCAATTAAATATTAATTGAAAGAATTGTTAATATTTTGCCTGAGGTCATGACAAAGGAGGACCAGGTGTATTTGGACTGACATCCATTCAGCAGATATCTTTTGAGCACCTATCTCATGACAGGCATTCCTATGTGCTGGATATATATTAGATGATAACTCATGGGGTTTACAGTTTCATAAGGGAGACTGACATGAGTTGAAGAAAAAATAATAAATTAAAAAAAATCAATAAATCTGTAAAAAAAAAAAAAATAGAGACTAACAGGAACAGACTTATTTATGCAGGGTCATATGGAAAATCCTTCATGTGGAGGTGATATTCAATCAGGTATCTAAAAAGGAAAAGGAAAAGCAGAAGGGAAGAACATTCTAAGCAGAGGGAACAGCAAGAATGTATTCAAGGAACTGAAAGGCCAGAGTGGTTGGAGCTCAGTGAGTGAAGGGAAAAGGGACCTGAGAAGGAGTTAAATAGATAGGTGGGATCCAGACATGTAAGCCTTTGGAGGGAGTAGGGGTTTTGTTTGAAGTACAGTGGTAAACTTTTAGAGGATTATAAGCAGCAAATAATCACAATCTCATTGACATTCTTAAAAGATCACTCTAAATGCTTGAGTGAATGGGTTTTAGGGAGGCAAGGGTAGCTCTGGTAGAAGAAAGAAAAAGACAAACTGGGAAAAATTTAGAAGGAAAAATGCTCGGATGTATATAGTAGATGAGGAAAAGGAAAGAAGTAAGTCTTCAAGGATTCTGGCTTTAGTAACTGAGTAGTTGATGATGCCATTTTTTAAATGATGAAAACCAGCAGGAAAAAGGGCTGGGGGAAACAAGAATTGGTTCTGGAAATGTTTTAAGTTTTGGATGTCATATAGACAATTTGATATCTGCTACTGGAGCTCAAGGGAGGATTTATCCTGGTTATATGACTTTTGAAGTCATCAGTATCTAGATGGTATTTAAAACCTGAGTAGTGGATGGAATCACATTAGGAAGGAACAAGAACAAGAACAGAAGACCTAGGATGATCAATCCCTAGGAAACTGGCATTTCATGGTCTCTCAAGAGCAGAGGAGGAGGAAAACCGATAGAGTGTGCTGTCACAGAAGCCAAGAAAACGGAGTGTTTTAGAAAAGAAAGAGTGGTCAGCTTTGATGTCCTGCTGAAAGGTTAAGTAGAAGATGAGGATAGAAAAGTGTGTGTAAACTTAAAGGCTTTATTTTATGGAGGAGTTGGTCCGTGAGCAAGGTCCGGTTTAATAGTTGAAGATTGTGGGGTAAGATTGTGGGGTAGGATGGGGGGGGTTGGGTGGAAGGAGGGGTGGAAGGGAAACTTCAATGTAAATGAAAAAACTGAGGCGCAGAGAAAGTGCTGTGACGCTACTCAGAATCCTTCAGGGACTTCGTGGCCTTAAATCTTTTAACAGTTTATCTACTTCTTCCTTTGGCTACTCTTCTTTTTGACTGTGGTAGAGCCAAATTGTATAACTTTGCCATTTTGTAAATGTTTTGCAGTATTCGTTCTCCATGTCTTTGCTCGTGCTTTTTCCTTAAACAGACTGTTCTTCCTAGATTCTATTTAGTGAAATAGTAGATTCTTTAAGACCCAGCTTAGATGCCACCTCTTCTATGAATCCTCCCTTATTTTATTCAGGAGTAAGTGCTTTTTTTTTTTTTAAACTTCTAGCCAGTTAATTTTCCCTATGTCAGTGACTAATCATACATAACCTTGTATTTGGATTTATGTAATATTTACTGTAACTGTAGTTATTTTTCATTTATCCGCTGGATTACTGTTGGGATATAGTAGCTGGAGACAGGGTGGTAAGGAATGTGTAAATTTTAATTGGGCCTTGAAGAATTAGAATTTGAATTAATTAAATGGATAAAGCAGGAAGGGAATACAGAATGCAACAAGGCACTGAAATTCTTCCATGTATATATATGATCAAAAAAATGTACTTTGTTTAATTTTAAGCCCCTTTCTACTTATTTGAATAAAAATTTCAAAAAGAAGGGAAAATTGTTTACTCAATCTTAAATTCTTTTTCTAATTTTTAAAAATTTTCTAATATTTTAAAATTCTAATATTTTAAAAATATTTAAAAATTTATTATTTTAACCGTTTTTGAGTGTACAGTTCAGTGGCATTAAGAACATTCACATTGTTGTGCATCCATCAGCACCATCTGTCTCCAGCGATCTTAAATTCATGGAGAAGGTAATTGAAAGTAAGTTAAGTCAGTTGGTGTAGTTCTCATCTTTGCCTTTTTATCTAGGTTATTAAAAGGAATGTGGAAGTTAATCACATAAATAACGTAAATGACTCTAAAAATATACTGCATCAGTAGATCTGACTCAGTCATGTGAGAGATGACAGTCTTAAGCTTTCTGTCCCCATAAAGAGCAGTTGAACAGGGTCATCATTAAACAGATTCTTTCTGGACTTCCCTGGTGGCGCAGTGGTTAAGAATCCGCCTGCCAATGCAGGGATCACGGGTTCGATCCCTGGTCTGGGAAGATCCCACATGCTGCGGGGTAACTAAGCCCAAGCACCACAACTGCTGAGCCCGCGTGCTGCAGCTACTGAAACCCGTGTGCCTAGAGCCCGTGCTCCGCAACAAGAGAAGCCACCGCAATGAGAGCCCATGCACTGCAGCAAAGAGTAGCCCCCACTCACTGCACCTAGAGAAAGCCCACGCAACAACGAAGACCCAACACAGCCAAAAATAAATTAAAAAACAAAAATCAAATTCTTTCTAAAGATGGTTCTGTTTTTATTCCATTCGCTATTTTAATATGCTCTGTAATATGTTCATGGTACACGCACACACATACACACACACAAATATACCTTTATTCACCTGTCTCCTATGTGCCTTAATGTGGATCATTTAATTGCTTCCATTCTGCAAATTAATGTTATTATAAAATAAAATTTAAAATAGACATACCAAGCCTTATACATTCAAATTGTCACCTTTATGAACTTCATTTTATTGATTCCCTTGATCACAACATTCTTGAATCTCCTCTTTTGAAATTGCCTTCAGAGCAATTCCAAGTATATTATTAAGAAACATTTACTATTTCTGGGCATGTGGCTCTATCTAGAACCATATGTGTGTGTATATAAGTATATATGATTTTAGATAGAGCCACATGCCCAGAAATAGTAATAAATTTGTCTTTACACACGGCAGTGCACATGCGTGCACACGCACGCACGCACTTTCCCAATCACTACAGTGAAACATTTTCATGAGCCACGGACCTGGAGGAATGCCCAGTATAAGGGTGTTAAGCCCATGGTTCGTACAGTTCTTTTCTTTTTTTTTTAATGAAGCAATATAATCTAGGTAATTGTGATGATAAAATACCAATTTTATCACAGTTTTTCATAGCAGAAATCTGAAAGGCTAATTTAATCACATTTATATCAGTTTCACAAAACCAAATCACTTTGCCAGGTCATTAAATCTTCATAGTACACCAACCACATCTGGTCGTTTTAAATGAACTTGTGATAAAAAGAGAATAATTTTAAACCAGTTTTTCTTTCTGCTCATCTACTTAAATAGCTCACCAAGTAACTAATTCAGTTTTCCCTTAGCTTAGTGTTAAATAGTGAAATTCTGTTGAAAGTGATATTAAAAACTTATAACTGGCATTTATATTATTTTTTAAAAGCTTACTTTAAATCAAATTAATGATTATTTTTATAGTAGTTTGTATTTTATGTGTGTGATTTAAAACAGACTTCCCTGGTGGGCATTCTTTAATCTGTTTCTGACTGCCTCATGGGGTGAAAGCCCTTGATCTTCCTACTTGGTATGCATTGACCAGTTGACAGGTTCTGCTTGTTTGTATGTAGTTTCTCAAACATGCTAATGTTGCTTTCCCCAGTAGGGCCTGGAGTTTTCATCAAGGGGGAAAAATGCCTTTAATAATGCAGTTCTAAATTGATATGGGGTTAAGTTTCACAGTATCCATATTTATATTTACATGTATTCTCTCTTTACCCCAATCTATCTAATTATAATCTTTAGATCTATCTCAAAAAAGGGAAGACAGCAGGCAGAATAGGCACACCCTTACACATATTAATTATGTGCAGTAACAACCAGGCTGAAAACAGTTATAAATAAAATGACTGCTAGACAGATAAAATCCAACTAGGAATATATCAGTCAGAACTCTGATCTACTGGCTGTGAAAATGTTCTGTAAATTGTGCCTTATACAGAAACAAAGCCTTCAAAATAGAGCAGAAATCAAGGAGGAAGTCTAGTGCCATAATTTGGAACTCTGTAGCAGAAATTTTAAGAGTTTAAAGGGACCCTAAGACCAAAACATTTGAGAACTGCTACTCAGGAGTTCAGTTGCTGAGTAATATTCCACAGATGTCTTTTGCAGGTGTTAACGGGACGAAAAGAGCAAGTTAAAAGTTCCCTTTTTTCTGTAGCTGCCAAGGTAGCTTAAAGAGTGTTAAAGGTGCAGTTCAACATTGTACAGGGCCTGTGTAAACTTACACTTTTCTTGCCCAAAAGCCCAGATGAAAGTGTTATGCAGGTGCCTCGAAATATTTGAGGGAAAGCAGTGTCCTTGACCCTTTGATTGACTTGAGCTCATGAAATGTTGTGGCTTTACTGTCTTAAAAAGTCAGCCGTGGTTAGTTTAATCCAACCTGATCTTTTCTCACTACAGAGCTACAACACATAGCGATCTTATTCTGAGAGCAACAAAACTGGGAATCCCTTACCGAGTTATTCACAATGCTTCCATAATGAATGCTGTAGGCTGCTGCGGTTTACAGGTAATACTACAAAAGAACGGGTTTTTTTAATGGTATTCAGCAAAAATGTTTTAGTTTTCTACAAATTTCCAGAGATTTTATTGTATTTCATGAATTATAAGCCATTATCATTTTATATAAGACTGTGTATTAAGTTTTTTAATACTAGATTTTTTTATAATAATTTTCCCATAGCTTAGACTTCTTTTCCCCTCATTGGAATAGATCATTGAAATTTAGCTAGAGAAAGATTTTAATTTTATATCCAAATTGTAATGTACAAAAAAGGGAATATAACCCAATTAAATTGGTTAAGTATTCCTAAAACCTTTTTAAATTATTCCAAATGACTTACTCTGCATTGCTGAGGCCCATGTTTTTCCACCCAATATTGTTTTCTGTGCTATTGAGAGCACAGTGATGCAGCGTTTCTTAAAATAATCCATGAAAGAGCTAAAAGCCAGTGATATTAGGCTTTTAAGCCAGCTTTGCAATTATTGATATGTAAAGTTAGTTGTTTTTAACCCAAAAATCTTGGTTCTGAGGAGTTAAAGGAGCACTCCATAACTGTGTTTAATATTTTCTTCCAGGCTGCTGACATTCATTTTACAAGTTTGATATCTGTGTTCTGATGTTCACACATATATAATCCATGACAATTGTGACTGCTTGTGGCCAACAGTAGTTTTAAGACTTTATTGATTGTTAAGACACATTCCTATTTCAGATGTATTATAACAGGAAAAAATTTGCATCTTAGAATCTATGAAATAGGTATTTCCCAGTATATCTTCCTGGAATGCATAATTTAAAATAGCTGTTTACAAAGTAAGGGACAGCATGAACTGAGAACTATTGGCCTGTATTGGTTGGTTTCCTCTCTGTGAATATGAAACAGGCATTTTATTTTAATGAAATCTTAAATATTTTGATCATATATATGGAGAGTACATTAGAAAAGTAGTCAAGAGTCTCTCAAATATTCTCAAAATCAAATAAAAGAAAAAATAGTAAAGATTTTTTGGGAATCATTTGTGTATTTCCAATCTCTTGGGAAATATAAAGATAGCTTGATCCGTTCTGCACATGTATTTTAAAGGAAATATAATCCCATAAAATTTAATTAATACTTCTATGCTTTAGTGAAGCCCATGGATAAAAGCTACTATCAGTTATGAAGTACTGGCATGATTATTCTGATAAATGCAGTTTTTAATTTTCTACACACTAATTAGGTGTCCCAAATTAAAGGTGTGATACCACACAGAATAAGAGCTGCTGATTATTAGGCGCAAAGAGACAACTCACAGCCAATGGATCACCTAGACTCTGAATTCATTTGCTAGTTGTATATATAGGAAATCTCAAAAAACACAACTTTTTCTTTTCTTTTGTTCTGAGGGTCAATAACATGCTATTTAATTCATCCATTAAAAAAAGAAATAGTTGTTTACAGCAAGAAGCTACATTAGCCTTGGTACCCAATGCTGTGTCTGTGGCTTTAGAGGGACCTGTATTTTCTGTATTACCTATGAAGAGTAGCTCACTTTAATTGACTAATCCTGGCCAGGCATCCCAGAAATATTGCCTTTGGTTCTGAAGAGCCAGAGAAAAAGTATAAATGATTCACCTTTCAGTATTCATTACTTCCTCTTAGTTATGACTACGTCTAAATTGGCAAAGAACTTTGCTGTCTGTTTTGTCTTCTAAAAACATGCATACTTAAAAAAAACCTTGCCAATTCAAGTCTTTTTTACACTTAAAATTTTTTCCAAATATTTCTGTGTTGGAATAAATTGAATTCTTGACTCTCAGATTCTTGAGTGATTCTCAGTCCAATATTCTTTCCTCTAGACATTCTCTCTTTTAATCATTTAAGAATGATTGCCAGGAGAAAGGAAAAAAAGAGAGGAATAAATTATGTGATAGACAAAGACATATAAATCTTAAACTAATGGACTATATATAAGGGACTATATGTATTTTTTCATATTGGTTTAATTTTTATTTCTGGTGAAGAAGGTTAGTTAGCCCCTTTCCATCATATTTTGCTCTAAATTATCTTCTAATAATCTATTATTTAGAGTTTTTTGCTTTTTAAGCGTAAAATTTTTTTTAACATCTTTATTGGAGTATAATTGCTTTACAATGTTGTGTTAGTTTCTGCTGTATAACAAAGTGAATCAGCTATACGCATATGTATATCCCCATATCCCCTCCCTCTTGCGTCTCCCTCCCACCCCTCTAGGTAGTCACAGAGCACCGAGCTGATCTCCCTGTGCTATGCAGCTGCTTCCCACTAGCTTTCTATTTTACATTTGGTAGTGTATATATGTCAATGCTACTCTTTCACTCTGTCCCAGTTTACCCTTCCCCCTCCCCGTGTCCTCAAGTCCATTCTCTGTGTCTGTGTCTTTGTCTTTATTGCTGTCCTGCCCCTAGGTTCATCAGAACCATTTTTTTTTTTAGATTCCATATATATGCGTTAGCATACGGTATTTGTTTTTCTCTTTCTGACTTTCTTCACTCTGTATGACAGACTCTAGGTCCATCCACCTCACTACAAATAACTCAATTTCGTTTCTTTTTATGGCTGAGTAATATTCCATTTTATAAATGTGCCACATCTTCTTTATCCATTCATCTGTTGATGGACACTTAGGTTGCTTCCATGTCCTGGCTATTGTAAATAGTGCTGCAGTGAACATTGTGGTACATGACTCTTTTTGAATTATGGTTTTCTCAGGGTATAAGGCATAAAAATTATAAAAGATCTTTGTCTTTATTACGTAAATCTGTTATCCAGACTGGGTAAAGCTAGGCTAGGGTGACCCTTTCCCTCTGATCCCCTACACTGATAAAGAAGTACAATATTATTGTTCTCATATTTAAAATGGGTGAAGGTATTTGAGGGAATTTACTATGAGAATTGACGGTCTCCATACATATAAGCCCCCAAGATCATATCCACATTTACATATATTATTATTATTTTAAATTTAGCTTTCTCTCAGTTTTATATGGGCTTACTCTAAGCAGCCACAAAGTGCTGTTTCCCCATCTTGGTTCTGTTCCCTAATCTGGATATGAAATGACTTACTACTAGTGTGAAAAACAGGAAGTACCTTTCTATTTTCTGTTTTTCGTATTTATGAAATCTCTATGAAAGTGTAATTCTTGTACCACCCAAGGTATTCATATCCCAGGAGAAGGAGGTAATTATTGATTCCTTTGTATAGTTTTCTAAGATAAAAGACATTAAAAAATTAATCATATGCATAGCACACTTAAATTTTAAAATAAATGTATATGGATATCCTGCATAATGCAAAAATTTTGGCCAAGTCCCCTTCCTTATAATAGCTAGTCTTTTTCTCTTTACTCTTTGGACTAGCATTTATGGAAAAAACAATAACCTGTACCAGTGGTTCTCAGACTTTAGTATTCATCAGAATCACCTAAAGGGATTATTAAAGAGTTTCCTGGGCCTTCCCTTCAGACTTTCTGACACAGTGTATATCTGGAGTAGGGGTCTGAGAGTTTGCATTTCTGACAGGTTCTCAGGTGATGCTGAAGCTGCTGGTACAGGCACCACACTTTGAGATTCATCAACCTAGACAGATAAAAAATTTCTTAGAAAGTTAAAAACTGCACTGTCATTCTTTTAGTATGGCAGAATTGGAAAAGTAGATTTTAGTTCCCAGAAATATGCTTGCTCAATGTAGAGTGTTAACAGGTTACCTTGCCATGCTCTCTTGCTCAATTTTCTAAAAAGGAAGTGGGCACCACTTTCGAAAGGCATTCTGTCATCTATGTGAAAGAGCTTTCCTATGAATTGAAAAACAGCCATCGAGTTGTTAAACAGAAGTTCTACTTGGGTAAGGTTACAGACCTGAACAGTATATACTTTCCAACATCTTCACCTTAGGTTAAAGAGGAGTAGTATGAAATTCCTAACCTGAGAATGGGTACGATTTTTTTAGCTATCATTTATCAGCTCCTTTTGAACTATCTTTTTTGTTTTTGTTGTTTTCTAAAGCAGCATAGTTCAGAATCGACCACTGAGTATTTTTTATTAACTTTGTAGTTTATTAACCAACAGAAGATTCTTGATTATCAGTATCTTTAAAGGTAAGTAGTTGCGTAGACTAACACTTCTACACACACACACACACACACACACACACACACACACACACACAGCCAGTTGATATGCATTCTATTCTAGGCATGCCATAAATACAGTTCCTTACCACAAACCCCATATACCTAATGAAATTTTGGTTTTGTTGTTATATGCAAAGTATATTAGAGGTTGCCAAGTTAGACATCATTAATCGGAATAGTGATCTGTTTATTCAACAAATACTGTTTGTCTTCTTATTGTTTGCCTACTGAGTTTCTTTGAATATGGTGGTAAACCTGACCAAGAAGATCTCTGCTCTCAAAGAGCTTACATTCTAGTAGGAAAGAGAGGCAATAACAAATTAAAAAAATAAAGTCAGGTAGTGGCAAGTATAAGAAATTCAAGTAGACTGCTAGTTTAGAGAGTGACTAGGTCACTACTGTAGTTGGGTAGTCAGGGGAGGTCTCTCAGGGTGGTAACATTTAAGATATGAATCAAGAAGGAACAACCATATCCCAGTCAGAAGGAACAGTTTGGACAAAGACCCTAAAGCGGAGATGAGCTTGGCTTTTTAAAGGAACCAAAGGGAGGCTTGCGGGAGAGTAGTAGGCAAGAAGAGGAGTGATCTGAGGCTGGATAGGTGGGTAGGGTTGGACCACTAGACTAATACACTGTCAGGAATTTGGATTTTATTCTAAGTGATATAGACTAACTGCCTTTAGAGGGATTTAAACAGAGCAAATACTTGATCTGGTAAGTGTTTTAAAAAGATATCTCTGGCTGGTATGTGGAGATTGAATTTCTGCCAGGCAAGACTAGAAGTGAGGAAATCAATTAGTAGGTTTATTGCAGTCTTTTAGAGAAGAGGTGATGGGGGCTTGGACTTCATGGAGAGGGTAGGGTGCAGTAGACGATTAAAAGAAGTAGATACATAGGAGCAGTGTCTATTAAGAGAATTGAGATTTAGGGAGATGTAGAGAGCCGTTTGTGCCTTACTGATAATCCTAGGAAAGGAAACGGACTCTGTATGCTAATGGATCCTACCATCTCACTACCACAGTTATCATGGTCCTTACCCCCATAGACTTGTCCATGGGGCTGGACCCTCCGAACACCATTGCCCAGGTGTTTTCTCATTTTGCTTGGTTGTGTTAACTTGTCATTTCTAGAGAAGTTGCCTCCTGTCCTAAGAACCCTGTGCCAGTCTTCCTATGCTTTCAGGACCATTATCAATCTTAGAACTGATTATGTAGAAGAATAGGATTGGGTTTGTCTTATTCCCAGACTCTCGAAGGCATGATGTTTCCCTGAAGTATCTCCTTTTTTTCTTATGAACAGTTGGTAGTCCCAGCATAGATAATAAGTGTATGTATGTTAAGTGAAAGAAGTGAGACATAGAAGACCACATAATTTATGATTCCGTTTACATAAAGTGTCCAGAAAAAGCAAATCTATAGAGACAGAAAGCAATTAGTGGTTGGCTGGGGCTGGGGATGAGAACAAGGATTAAGTAGAAATGGACATAAGGGATCTGGAGTGATAAAAATTCTCTAAAACTGGATATAGTGATGGTTGCACAACTTAGATTTACTAAAAATCATTTCATGTACACTTGGAATGGGTGAATGTTATGGTATGATAATTATACCTCAATAAAGTGGTTTAGAAAAGGAATTCTAAGGGGTTTTCTCGATGGACAAGAAGTTAAAAGACATTCCCAAAAGCGAGAAAGGTAGAGTTAGAGAGTCATGGAGGCACTTTGGGGCATCTGCAAGGTATTACAGAAACACGAGTGAATCCATACATACATACCACAGAAACCTTGGCTATCTAGAGATTAGTTAACACAAGACTTACAATACGTATGTTGGGTAAAAACTGACTACATATTGGGAAGAATTAGAAAAGGAAAGGTATAATGGATATAATGGAAAAGGTTTAGAGTTTACCTGTAAATTAAAAGGTTTTGGTTTTACTTTTTGCTCAGGTGGTAACTAAGGAGTCATCTAACTGCTCTGGATCTTAAGTTTCTTAACTACAAGGGGATGAGATGGGAACAGGGAGGAATGTTGGACAAAACTAGTGGCTTTCAAAGTGAACCATGATTTATGAAGATGCTTTAGGGTTCTGCAGATAATGAAGTAATTGACACCAAAACACAAAGAATAAATCCCTGAGGCGCCAGGTCATTATCTTTAACTCAGTTTTTAACATCAGTGATGTTCTATGTAAGAATTCATTTGGAAAAAAGATTTGTCACTAAAAAGTATGAAGAATACTAAACTAGCTAAGTTCTAATATCCTGTAGTTTTGGAAGCTAAAAAGCTGGCCTGTTGGGACCTCCCTGGTGGCGCAGTGGTTAAGAATCCACCTGCCAATGCAGGGGACACAGGTTCGAGCCCTGGTCTGGGAAGATCCCACATGCTGTGGAGCAACTAAGCCCGTGCGCCACAACTACTGAGCCTGTGCTCTAGAGCCCGCGAGCCACAACTACTGACCCCACGTGCCACAACTACTGAGCCTGCACGTCTAAAGCCCGTGCTCTGCAACAAGAGAAGCCACCACAATGAGAAGCCCGCACACCACAATGAAGAGCAGCCCCCGCTCGCAGCAACTAGAGAAAGCCCACGTGCAACAACAAAGACCCAATGCAGCCAAAAATAAATAAATAATTTAAAAAAAAAAAGATTTATTAAAAAAAAAAGCGGGCCTGTTTTCCAGCTTTAGGCAAAGGATACATAGACCAAGATATATTAGATACTCAAATTTTCATTGAGTTAATTTTAAGATATTTTGCAATTAAAATATGAGTTATAAACACGTATACTTTAAAATCATGTTACTTGAAATTCCTAAGTAACAGATATTTCTAACACTTATTTGTATTTTAAGGATTTTTCTAGTCAAAGAAAAATCCATTTATTTGTCGAGAGCCAGGCAAGGTGGTTGTATTTAGACATTCCTGATAATGAAAAATCAGGGATTTTTCTCAGTACACAAAAGATAAGAGGAACAAGTCCTTCTTCTCTTGAAATCTTCAAGTTAGGCATTTAGCAGCTTAATCATGCAGAATCAGAATTACTTTTATTATTGTTGCTGCTTTTGAAGAGCCACTTACAAAATAACGTTTTTTCTTGATAACAAGTGACATATATACGCATAGAAAATCAGGAAAATACAGTAAGTATAAAGAAGAAAATAAAAGCATCCGTGGTCTCACCACCTGAAGGTAACCATAGTTACCATTTTGGTATGTTTTCTTTCAGTCTTTTTACTTAGCACTTACTGTGTGTACATTCTCCTGAATCTGACAGGCTAAAAAAGAATTACAGATCCTAAAATAATTTTTTTGCATGGTACTTTCATTTATTGTTAGCCATTTGTGTGATAGAATGTGTTAATTCTTTTGTAAAAGTTCAGTGACTGAAATGATTTTGAGACATTTTTAAAGGAAAGATAAATAAGACAGTTTGAAACCAGGTAGCAATGGTTTCTGCATTAAAAACTGCATTATTAGTTGTGGCTGACTTCAGGGAAAAAGGTTGTATAATTTTCTCATCAGTATGAAATGCTTCCACTTTCGCTGACTGTTGCATGAGTGACCTTGATTATTGCCATATGTTCCTCTGTTTATATAATACATATCTACTTTGGGAAAAAATGTTTATTACTTTCAAAAAATAAGAACTCATTTCCTTCCTTTTTTTTAAATAACACAACACTCATTGTGATAGTCAGCATTTTTGACCTTGTGGTAGTTCTTACTGTTAGTTTTCAGAAGCATTAAGTTGCTTTCATTGTTGTCCAGGCACTATTGTAGAAATGATAAAACCTAACGAGTACAAAGAACACTTAACAAGGTAATAAGGGTATTAGAGCTCTACATTACTATGTAACCTTAGAAGAATTCATCTAATAAGTTCTCTGTTCTTTTAGTCACTTTGGAATTATTTTTGACCACCTGTTAAATCATGAGCATGTTAAAAAATTTTTTTCCTTCCTTTCCATTTCCTTTTTTTAGTCACTATTTTAATAGCCACCTTCCCATCATTCTCTTCCACTTTATAGTTTTCTGCTTAAATCATAGATCTGATTGTGCCATTATTCTACTCAAACAATCCTGGTAAATCTCTATCCTATAAGAGTATTCAGTTGCTTGCATATGTTTATGTGCTTACCATATTATAAACTCCTTAATTTACTTATCTTCACATCTTCCATGGTACTTTATTGCAGTGCCATGCACATATAATCAATGTGTAACAAATATTTGCTGAGTTGAATTGCTTATTTATTTATTCCCCCCTCCCCACCCCCTACCCCAAGTTGGATCTTGTCTTTGGAATTGTATGCTTTAAATTGTAATTCTTTCACTTAATTTGTATGTGGGTTCTCTCATTTATATGTGAAAATATAAATCTAGCTGCTCTTCTGTCTAGTCATTCAGCTTTATCTGTGTACCTAGTGTGTAGCCATGTGTATAATCTTTCTTACTGTTACCAAAAGTCAGTGTTTTATCAATGTTAAGCAAAATGCATGTGAAGATTAAAAACAGCAAATATTCTATATAAAAAACTAGTGACTCTTTTTTTTTTTATTTTTTATTTTTTTTATTTTTTTTGTGACTCTTGATTATATGGTTTTGTGGTACATTTTTTGACAACTCTGCTGGCTCAGCTTTCTTTTACCTCACAGATTTAAGTGATCTGATTAGGATATACATATATAAAAGATACATGGGCTTGATAGAGTTCTTAGCAAATTAAATTTTCTAATTTTTCCATATCCAGAAAAGATACTTTTTAACCTAAAAATCACAAAATATTTTCATTTGAATATAAAATACCAAAGCATTAAAATCTAATTATAAAATGGAGTTTACAAAGCATCTGTGCTTCTGAAAAAAAGGAAATACTGGCAGCGAGATGAATTAAGACTATTAAGGTCATTCAGGCAGGTGGTACTGAGAACTCAAACTAAGGTAGAGGGAAAAGAAATTAATAGTTTCTAGATAAACTGTAGAGCTAGAATTGACAGGAATTGGTACCTGGTAAGGTGTCAGGAATTAGAGATACTTGTTAGAGGCAAAGTGAGGCAATACTTATTTCTAGATACTTGCTTAATGCCATTGTAAATACTGCCCAGGATTTCCCACCTCTGTTACTTTGTTCACATCATCTCATTCTTCTGCATGTTCAACTTCCTCAGGCTAAATCTTACCCATCCTTTAAGGTCCAGCTTATATCCTGTCTATTCAGAAGTTACCTTCAGGTGCGCTCTCGGTGGGGGAAATGCTGAACTCTTATACAATCTATATCTAATTTTTTATTATTATTAATTACCTCATATTTGTCTTGTGCATCTTTTCACTCTTAACTAGTGCCTTATATATAATTAAGTAAATCATTTTGAATTGAGTTTTTGTCTTCAGTTGATAAAAAACATGATCCAGCATCAAGTTAGATAAACTGCTTTCCTTATAACTTACTCTAGGTTAAAACACACACAAAAAGCCTGTATTTACCTACTGTTTTTGAAAACAGTTCTTTTTGTAATCTTTAAATGTAGATCTGCATCAATAATGGGTTGGGGGAAAATGATCACAAGCACAAAGGCTTACATTTTTAGGATGGTAGGTGCTTAGGCTTCTGTAACCTCAGTTCTCGTCACTGTATGATTTTGTTCCAGTTTCTTTTTGTAATTTACTGGTAAGTCCTTGAATTGTGAAACACAAAGGAATTGGCCCTTCTGTTCTTTGAGGTACTGACATCTAAATGGTGAAACTGTTTGCATAATGTTCCAGAATTCATTGAAGAAGTTTGTACCACAGCCATGGAAATGGTTACAGTCTATAAATCAGGGTCCTAGGAAGCAGTGCTTATGTGAGGTTTTCTTTAATCCCCCAAATTAGACAATTGAAAGATGCTTTTACATAAAGTGTTTCAACTAATGTTTATATGTGACTAGCATCTCAATTCTCTTTTAAATCATCTATCCCCTTCTTTTTGAATGAAGAATTTACCTCCATGACTATATTTTCATGACTCTTAAAATATTGAAAAGTATTTTAGTATAAAAATATTTAGTATAAAAATATTTAAAGTATTTATATATGCTTGCATATGAAATTTTCTTTAATGGTTTTCCTTTAAAGTTTTTTTTAATAGAGTAATGTTAATATTTTAAAATCTGATCAGAGATGCCAAAAATCCTTTTAAGAATGTAAACGATTGAACTTGTCAGAATTAAATCATAAACATAGTTTCAAATGTTTGGTAATATTTTTGAGCTCACTCCAGTAAGGAGAGCAGTTGGATTATAGCACAACACAGCATTTTAGAACATCTTCATATCATCATTATAAACATTATCGTTGTTATATTATCAAATTCCTAACATTTATTGAGTCTTTACTATGGCACTAGGCACTACATACAGTATGTCATTTAATCCTTAACAAAACACATTATTAGGTTTATAATTATTATATCCATTTTGCAAGGGGGTTCCTCCTGAAAGTCACCGAACTAGTCACCATGATCATCCAACTAGTAGGAACCAGAGCCATGACTCCAGAGCTTTTGCCCGCTATGTAAGGTATGAGTGAGACTGCATACTTCGTGAGGACCGGAGCTCTGCTTTGCTTCTCACTTTATGCCTGTGCATAGCATAATGCCTGGCACATAGTGGATGATTTATAATAAATATTTGTTGGACAGATTTGCCTCTTATAGAACAACAGCAATAACAGAAGCCCTCAACAGAGCTAGGCTTAGTCCTTGTAGCTGGGGTGAATGTATTCCAGGGATCTTACATTGGAACTCTAAATACATTTATTACAGAGAAACCATGTTAGGTGTGGCTGGAAGGTTTATGACTGAATTCTGAGAATTACATGGGTCTTTGTACACTAATCTATGAATTCGACTGCCACTGGATAGCATGGCTTCTCTGGGGAAATACCTTTTCAGACAATTTTCAAATGGACTTTGGGCATAAAGCCTATTGGTAGGTAGGTTGGAGGTTGTGGCCATATAAGGAATATGATGAACCTTCCCTTGGGATCTCAAAGTCACCATTATGAGTATCGGTGATAGTTTTTAAGCCCTCGACATATAAAAATTGAGAAAAGTTGAGGTTCTTTAGTGACGGAGGGATGGAGGACTTTGAATGTCCTAGCTTCTCTCTTTCCTCCCTATATGCCTCTTGCAGCAGCTTCTGAAAACTGAGAAGCCTGGGGACAATAATTCCTTCTCCAGACCAATTTCTTCATTTCTGAAATGAAGAACTTTAGGCTTAGAAAAGTTAGGTGATTTCCTGAAGTCACATAGCTGTTTCAATCACACAGCTAACTTACGGCAGAGGACTAGATGTAATTTCCAGCATTTAGTGCTTTCCAGCTCTATTAAAAATTCTTTCAGGCACTCTTTAAGTTGAATAATTAAATCTTTACATAACAACTTCAGTGTTACGTTTTACCATATATTAAGTCTTTGAAAATAAAATCCTTTGTGCAGTACCTAGATAAGAACTAATATAAGCATATTATTCACAGTTTGAATAACTTTTTACATGTTATTTGATTCATACAACCCTATGGGTCGGAAGGGCATATGTTATCACTGTTCCTATTTTAAGGATTAAGACTTAGAAAGAATAACGTCACACAGCTAACAAGTTGAGGAACCAAAATTCAAAACTAGAGTTTCTCAGCGTAAGATTTAGAGTTGGACTCACTTAGTGAGATGTGCAGCCAGCCTGGAAGCAAGTTGGAACAAAGCAAGCTTCTTGGTTGTGTGATGGTCAAGTGAAGTGGGTGGGCCTCTTGGGGGGAAAGGAGGAGGTCTGGGAAAAGGCCTATCACTGAACTCTATAGTGAGGGAATAAACAGTGGGTAAAGTAAGGGAGTAGGTTTTGGGATACGGCTGCAGTGAGTATACAGTGCCTGAATTTTACTGAGACGTCATGGTAGAAAGGAGCTCTTCCTCAGACCTGGCTTTGAGTTTCTTTTTCACTACTAACTGGCTGTGTGACCTTAGGCAAGTCAGTTGATCTTGACAGTGGACTCATCTGTAAAGTGAGGGTAATATTAACTTTGTGAACTGGGCTCTGACTGCTCAAAAGGCTTTTTTTTTTTTTTTTTTTTGGCTTCCTTCTGGGTTCTTTGTTTTTCAGTATTTTTAGCAGCTACCTAGCTAAACCATGAAGTAGTTACATATGTTCCCATACTGAATGCAGAAATACTAGAAATCTCTTACTGAAAGGGCATCAGAATGACACCAGCTGCTGTGGATCAAAGAGAATTTTTATTACCTTTTTTTTTTTGTGACAGACTTGATCCCCAGTCCATCTCAAGTTTGGTTCTCGCTTTTTATTTTTATTGTTATCTATGAAATAGTAGTGAATTGTTCCATCATTAATTAATTTTAGTTTTCATTTTTTCTAGTTGTATAGGTTTGGAGAGACAGTGTCTGTTGTTTTTTGGACAGACACTTGGAGACCAGAAAGCTTCTTTGACAAAGTGAAGACGAACAGACAAAACGGCATGCACACATTATGCTTACTAGGTAAGGGCTGTGGCGTTTCTTTAGGGTGACAGTATGGAGTTGTCATATTGTTCTCATTTTGATTTTGTGTGAAGGTGAAACTGTTCTGTGGGATACAGGCTAGCTACTCTATGCATGGCATGCTCTCCCCCCGTACTCTGTGGAGAAATGAATTTTCTGTTCCAAATACGGCATGTCTCCTCCTACATACATGCCATAGTTCATGCTGCTGCCTACTTATGCCCTAACAGACCCTCTCCAGCATGCCATCTTTTACCCATTTGTCCATTAAGACCCTGTTCTGGTCAATTTACAGCAATTCAGTAGACGTATCGAGCATTTATTCTTATCACGTTCCATCCTGTCTTCCTTAAGGTGTCCTTTGAATACTGCAGTATTAATGCTATCAGAATCACAGAATTATAGATCTGAAAGAGACTCTTGAGATCATCTTACTGAAGCCCTATTTTACAGATGAAGTTGAGGCCCAGAGATATTGAATCATTTTCCCACTGTCACCCAGATTATTAGTTGCAGAATTCGTAGAATCCAAATAGCCTGTTATTCACAGCTCTTTTCACTGTATTATGCTGCCAAATTCTGTTTCCTACCTAGTGTGGAAATGGCTGGGATCACTGTCTTTGTACACTAAGCTGGTGGTACTGATAGAGCTTCAGAAGGGATGGGCTGCGTTTGCCAGCAGAGGTACTGGAATTGTACTGATTCACATTTGCTATCAGTTCCTATTCTACAGTGTGTGTTGTAAAAATGCTATAATCAGAGCTTTAATCTGTGGCTGGTCAACAGAAAAGAAATAACTGGCATCTTTGATAAATTTGAAATGACACATACTTGGAATCAGAAGACAAAATCTGAGAGCTACTATATACTAGCTAGAGAATGTTGTAAACAGTCCTTACCTTTGCCTTCATTTTTATCAAATAGGAATAATCTTTTCTTGCCTCATGGAAGTGTTTAAAGCAGTACTTCTCAAACTATTTGTGATGAAGGACCAAGTTTTGTTCTTTTATTTTTATATGTGTGTGTGTATATACACACACATATATAAAATAAATATATGTAAAAATAAATACATATATTTATTTACTTTTAAATTTCTAATCTTTTGTGTCAAAGTCAAATTACTGCAAGTGTTTGTAAACACTTCTTCTCACTCCTGTAGTTTTTTTTTTAATCATTTATTGGGAACAAAATTCTCACATACTGGCATCAGTCCTCGGATCATACATTGAATTGCACTGTTTTAGTGATACTGTGTGTGAAGTCACAGCAGAAGAATGTCTGCCACATAGCACAGAATCAGGGCAAAGATGAACCCATGGTTTTGGCCTCTGTAGTAAGTACAGATATTCAGAACATTAGAAAAGATTCCTATTTGCCAAAGGCATTTAGGTTATTTGTATAATATAGACAGTTCTCTATTATTCAATAATATATAATTTGTACATTATCAGAACCTCAATCAATATGTCTCTTTTAAAAGAGAAGACTGTAGAAAAGTTTTACTAATGGTTAGCATTTCTTATAGGGTAGAAATCGGAAATTATCTAGTAGGGGTTAGCAAACTAGCACCCGTGGATCAAATCTAGCCTACTGCCTGTTTTATAAATAAAGTTTAATTGGAACACAGCCATGCTACTTCATTTATGTATTATCTGTGGCTGCTTTCATGCTCCACTGGCAGCGATAAGTAATTTTGACAGAGACCTTGTGGCCCTCAGAACCTAAAATATTTACTACCTACTTCTTTACAGAACAAGTTTACTGACTCCTGATCTAAAGTGAAATTCTACCTAATCTGATGTGGTACACCCTGTATCCCCCAGTGATTCTGTTTCCCATTACCTTGTATTATTTCTTTTAAGTCTTACCATCCATCTGAATTGTTTTATTAACTTGTTGGTTTTCTTCCCTGCTTCATAAGAGCAGGGACTTTATCTTGCTCATTCCCCTCTTCCAAATGTCTAGAAGTCTGGCACAGTGTAGCTGTTCAACAAATATGTAATGGAAGGTAATTGGTTGAAGTTTACTTTTAGCGTATTTTCTCAGACTTGATCTTATTACCCATTGGCACAGAAAATGTTTAACTCTTGCTAGCTCATTCAGTTCCAGCTGGAATACATTCCTTTTACTCCATTAACATTGACACCTAATTAATTCTAGATCTAGATCAGGCCATGCATGCTTCTCTAACATTTTTTTGGCTTATGCCTATGTCCCACAATTAACTGGTATAATAATGTTTTCTTATTTTAGTTTATTATCAGGGCAATTTAGTAATTCATTATTAATTAGCTTTATAGTTTTGTGTTTGGATTTTCCATGTGGAAAGATACTAGTTTTCCTTTTTTTGTAGTTCCTACTGGCAGACCGACTGTAACACACTTGTTAATTCATGTGGAATATGCCATTAGATATAGCCATCATGTTATCTTAAACTTAGATCCAATTAAGGCCAGCAGTATGTAGAAGGATGTGAGAAGGACAGCCATTAAAAGGACTTTTATTAAAGGCAGAAGTAGAAGTATATGCAACTGAGGGATAAAAAATAGGGATTCATTGGAGCTCAGGTACTAAAAAGCATGTGTGTGTGTGTTTTACAACAGAACTGAGAGGTTTTAAAACAGAACGGGGAGAAAAGTAGTCTTAAGAGGCAAGCTACCTGATAACATCTTCATGTATCATAAAAAATGGGGGAAAGGAGGAAAAATAGGATTTATCTTTTGGAAGCTTTGGAAGGACAGAAAATCAGTTTACAGTATTTATTGAGTATTTACTGTATGCCCAATGTGGAGTTAGGTTCTTCTGGAATACTAAGGAAGTATTAGACATGGGTCCTGCCCTCAGGGTTTTGAAATCTAGTTGGAACTAATGTGCTGTGTACATGAAAGTTTATAGAACAGTTAAGTTCTATTGTATGGAGAGGCAGGAAGGACAAACCAGAACTTTGGCTCTTGAACTCTCTCTAAGAGCTGCCTCTTTTCTTGGCTTTCCTGGGAAAAGACAAACAAGGTTAAACAATATATCTTCCTTGCTCCATTAACAAAAACAGGAACAAGGTGTGAAGTATAAGATATCATGATTCCAAATTCTCAAACCATAGATCTCATCATTTAATCACCTGGAATTCTCATTATTCAAATTAGTACGTATTTATTGAATGCCTGCTATGGGCCATGCCCTGTAGGGATTAGTGAGACTATGTCATGGTAAGGAACCATACAGAATTTAAAATTTACTTGGAAGGATAAGACTGATATATATAATGTAATTAGAGATTAATAAAATACAGCATTAATTGTATGGATATTTCAGAGGACAAAGAGCATTTAAGAGGAAGTCAGTAAAGACTTTCTGAAGGAGCTGGGACTTTTACTCTACTGAAGGGGTAGATAGTTTAAGATGGGCTGGTGGTAGTAGAGCCATGTGAACAAATTTATTCAGTAGAATTTATGGAGTATCTGCTAGGTACTTTGCATTATGCTAGGTGCTGGTACTAAGATGAATAGGAGAAGCTTACATTCTAGCAAGTAGAAGTAGAAAGGAATAATTATGGCCTGTGTGAAGACAAGGGAAAAGTATCAAGATAGGTCTGGCTTGAGATTAATTCACTAATGCAGTCTTATGTTCAATTAAAAAGCATTTGCCTGTAAAAAGTCTCCCCAACCCGCTTAATTTTTAAAATCAAATTCTGTAGAGCATATCAGTAAAAATGTAAAAATATTGCAGATATTAAATTAAAAACTTAAGTATGACAACATTTCAGAAGCTCAAGGTGAATACATTAATAAATGTGTTTAATTTTTAAAAAATATTACAACTATTGTATAAAGGAGCTCAAAGTTGACTTATATATCATTAATTGTATTGCAGGCCATATTTCAATAACAGATATACATTTTTTTCCTATATGTGCCAGACAAGTGGAAATATTAAATAATTAATGATATTTTGAACCTGAAAATATATTCACTGCTGGTTCCAAGAACATTTAGAAATACATGTAAGGGATTATCTCTGGAGTATTTTCCAAGCAAATACTTAGTATCCTTTATAAGAAAAACTTTTATAATCACTTGGGAAAGCTGTAGAAGTCTATCAGAAAGACCCCTCAGTTGCACTATATTTATTTTTGCAAAAACAAACTTTGACCGAACCATTTGTTTTCAGCATGTAGAACAGGAAGCAGCTGTCGCTCTTGCTGTTGTGTGCTGAGTTCCTGTGAGGATGTAGAGTGATTCTGCTTTTTTACCTTCTACCGAATTGTTTAGCTGAGCATCAGTGATTAAAAAGTGTAAAGGATCAAATCTTTGTGTTGCTTGCATTGTAAAGCTTTATTAGAGCAAAGACTACGTGGGTTTTGGCCGCTGTGGTAGCCCTATACCTGGCTACCAGTCAGTGCTCAGGAAATCCCAATTAAAGTATGAATACTTGGTATTATTCATAAGTTATTAGGCATGTCTTACCATTCACAAGAAAGCAAAAGTCTCTTTTCAAAATGTGGTAAGAATTTTCTTTTATTTATGTTACATGCATTGAAGCTTATATTCTAGTGCCTGGAAAATAGGTAAGAAGAGGAACATAACAAGACTTTTCAGTTGGTTCTATGCAGTTACCACCTAATAGAAATGAACACAAAAATTTTGATTAGCTGTTTGGTAGTGTATATGCCAATATTTATCTAACTCTTTCCTGTGTCTTCTTTTCCAAGAGGAAATTCGATCCTTTCAGGATGGTCTCAGGGCCAACTTCATGTTTGTTTTCTAACTAATGACCTTTACACAACCACAAGCTTCCCTTCTTCTTCATATTTCCTTTAAAAAGTGGCCAGATACAAGTGTGAGGAACGATTGTCGTAGACTCAATCAAATTAGCATTTTGGAGACTTGAGAATAATGTCTACCACAAACTTAGGTGACTCAGTTGAAGTTTACACGTAGGATTTTGGATAAAGTAGTTAATTAAAAGAGAACTATTTTTTACTTCCTACAGACATCAAAGTAAAGGAGCAGTCTTTGGAAAATCTAATCAAGTAAGTTCTTATTCTGAGAATGCTTACATCTACTTTAATTCCGTGAACAATAAGTTCTACTTAAATAACATGAGTTCTAAAGATTGTTGAAAATCAGTTTTCAGTAACAGTGCAAAATTAAATACTTTCAGTCTTATGAAATGATAAGTAGTGTGATAGATAGAGTGGAAACAGCAATAGATTTCTTGGGTCAGTACTGAGAACAGTGGTTGGCACCTGATAGGCACTCAGTAAATATTTGTGGAATGAGTTAATTGGGAGTCAGAAGACACGGGTTTGAGCCTTGAGTTGGCCTCTGGTTATGTGCTCTTGGGCAAGTTACTTCCATTTCTGAGCTGTATTTTCTTCATTTGTATAATGGGAGTACTAACCCCTTTTGCTTATAGATGCAGTGTCCCATACAGTAGCTGCTACCCACATGTAACTAATGAGCACTTTAAATATGTATGGCTAATGTAACTGAGGAACTGAATTTATAATTTAATTTTAATTAAATTAAAACATACTCAACTTAGTTAATAGAAAACATTTAAGTATATTTAGAACAATTCAGTATGTAAATCTACTTTTACAACCATGAATTTTATGAAATCTAAATACAGATCAAATATTTCCAATGAAAATTTAACATTTGAATTAAGATGTGCTAAAATATAAAATACATTCCAGATTTCAAAGACTTAGTACAAAAACAATCTTTAATAATTTTTATAGGAATAAATGTTGAAATATAACATTCTGGATCTGTTGGGTTAAATAAACATACTAAAGTTAATTTTTTTCTTTTTTTTTTTACATCTGTTAATGTAGAGACTATAGAAAATTTTAAATTATGTTTACTGCTTGCATTATATTCCTCTTGGAGAGTGCTGACTTATAGAATTGTTCTGAGAGTCAGTAAAATAATCTATATGAACTGTTTTGTAAACTGCAAAAGCAGTGTTTTTATTTTGATCATTGGGCAAATGTGGTAGGCTTTTGAGGCATATGGAAGTAAACATATCTTATCCTCCAAGATTTTGAGATATTTATCGCTTTAGTTTACTGTTTTTAGAGGAAGATGTGAAAAGAGGGATATGTGGTTTAAACATGGTAATACAAATGAACACTATGGAACCTGATTAAACTAAGATATAGAACAAATTGCCACTTATTTTGAATTATTTTTGCCTGAAGTATCACTTTGAATAAAAGTAACTTTGATTTAAACATTTATCTTTTAAGTTGGTGGACTTTTATTTCTGCCAGCATTTCAGTGAGATGAGAGGGCATTTAAAGTAGAACAATGAAAAAAGCTTAAGAAATTTAAGATAAATGATCACTGTATCCGTGCTTTAATGTATACTTAAAGTGGGTAACAAGTGACCGCTTCAAACATAATGTAGACTATGGTAATTGAGTATACCTGGGGGAGTAACTGTGTTAAAAATGTATTGTGTAATCTCATGGCTAAGAACAGTGGCATCTAGTTTTACACTTACAGGGGAAGAAAGATCTATGAACCTCCTCGTTATATGAGTGTAAACCAAGCGGCCCAGCAACTTCTGGAGATTGTTCAGAATCAGCGAATACGAGGAGAAGAACCAGGTACTGAAGAACCTTAAAAGGGCTCTCGTATTCCCTACTGTTACACTGAGATGTGTATGTAACGTCTGCCATACACACACACATATATATACCAACACCACTGAAGTGAGAGTCAGTGTGTTTGCATTGTATTTTTCTTTGTCGCTTTTTTCAACTTTACCTTAAATCTCATAAGCTGAATGTTCTACTGAAAGAAAAATAATGGAGTTGCTTCTAGTAAATTAATATCATTCTAGAAAGTAAGGATTTTTTACAAATTAACTATAAATCAGCTTTTATGTAAATATGTTAACATATAAATATTTTGGTAAAATACAGAACTTCCATTTTAGCCCAAATCTATGGTAAACTCTGTCCTGTAAAAGTATACTTATTCTACTTTTTCTCATTCTCAACACTGAGACCAGGTATAGTTTTCTTCAGGATAAAGACAAGAGACTTTATACTTATATTCCTAATATCTAGACATAGTATTAATAGATGTGGTATATAATAAAATGTTCATCGTCAGTAGATTTTTATTGAGACGTTCTTAAATGAATCTGTCATTATATTCTGTTGTAAGGTGCTGACTGGCTTTGAGCACCTATTTCTTGATAGAAAAGATACATGAAGAGATTCTTGAATAACATTGGCCTCAGTAGGCCTTGTTAAAGTCATGCAACAAATAATCTGCAAGGGTGCTCTATATCCACACCTTTGCACAGAGTGCCTGACATGCCTGCTTGTCCTTGTAGAAATCATTTGCCCCATTTTGACCATTTTTCAATCAGGACAGCTTTCCCAGCTAAACAAAACCACAAGAGGGTCAGCCCTTCAGCTGTCAGGCCAGAGTGAATAATACTAAAGTTCACTAATGTTGGTTATTTTGAACTTAAAAGCATAAGGAATGTCATAATGCCTATTATTTGTTAAGGGCTATGTACTTTACTAAGTACTTTCATATCTATTATCTTAGCCCTTAAACCACCATTTATGACAGATAGTATTCCACTAAAAAAAAAAAAAAATGAAAAAACTGAAGTTTGTCACATAGCTAGGTGGCCAAGCACAGACTCAAATCTGTGTATTTAGCTCATAATCCCCTGGTTTTTCCAGTATATCTTGGCCAATGTGAATATATCTCAAACATTTTATTTAAAATATAAGCATGTAATAAACATTGTTCACTCAGAATCTACTTAAAGACAAATGCTATGCAATAGAGTATGGATACAGGAATTATTCAAGTCCTAAAAATTTAAACTAAGGTAAGTCTTTGGAATTTTGAAAGGGTAAAGTTAGGAAGTACTACTTTACTTTATATGTCAGGTAGTACAAATAATTTAGAAAAGCCTTAGAGAAATCAATAGATAGTGTGTCCATAATGAGTGACTAAGGAGATTTAATATATTTGGGTCTTCTTTAAATGTATTTTTGGTACTAGTGTTAGTTTGAATGGATTCAGGATAATGCATTTGCTGAATTGAATGGTGGTATCTTTTTTTTGTTTTAATAGCAGTCACCGAGGAGACACTCTGTGTTGGCTTAGCCAGGGTTGGAGCTGAAGACCAGAAAATTGCAGCAGGCACTTTGCAGCAAATGTGTACTGTGGACTTGGGAGGACCATTACATTCCTTGATTATCACAGGAGGCAGCTTGCATCCACTGGAGATGGAGATGCTAAGTCTGTTTTCTGTACCAGAAAATAGCTCAGAATCCCAAAGCACTGATGGACTCTGAACATAGGCATTTCTATTGTTAGATGTTAATTTCAGTTATACATGCACATACACATATTTGTGTAACAAATCAAACAGGTCTTTTGGTTTACCTAATAAGTATAAAACGAGTGACCAAGAAGAAAGATGCTGACTCAACAGTGCTTGGTTTCCTTTGTCAGTGAGTTTTTTCCCTATGATATCATCAGTTTTTGCTGCTATTTTGGCAGTTTTTCAGGATGTACATACATGGAGCAGACCAAGCTGGAAAACTTACAGATAGACATCCATCGACAGAATCATTTAAAAGCAATTTTTGTTTATGAAATCAGTTTATACAAGGTGGAACTTTCTTCTTTCTTAATAAGTCAGATGTCCTGACTGCAAGATAAGTTGTCCTGACAGCATTTGGTATTAATGCATATAAACAGAGGTGGGAAGAATAAGTCCGCAGCCAACAGTCCTACATACTTAAAGCTCATCTGAGCACATGCCACAAAATGACATCCTTTTGAATTGCCTTGTCTTGTTTAGCTGACATCCTAATTATGTGCCTCATATTCTGCTGTATTTTGGAGGTTATATAACTGTTGAATTATAAATGTTCAGCCAGCCATGTACAGTTGCTGTTTGGTTTTAAATAGCATCTTTCACATCCAAGCTGACAAATGGAAAACTTGCTGACTGCAAAATAAAATTTTTAAAAATTTAAGTTTGAAAACAACAGTGGATTGGTCAAGATTTATCATATCACTTAACAGTTAATATGCCTCTGTATGTATGCAAGTAGCCACATTCTTCTTCCTAGTTGTAAATCACACTCCATTTATTATATTTCATGACTATGAAGTCTCATACTTTTATCAGTTTATAACAGAAATAACTTTGCTACATGTTAGTTTAGTTGGTCTAACTCTGAGTACAGTTGACCCTTGAACAACACAGGTTTGAACTGTGTAGGTCTGCATATACGCAGATTTTTTTTTCACTAAATACATACTACAGTACTACACAATCCATGGTTGGTTGAATCCTCAGATGGTTAAATCCATGGATGTGGAACCAGGGATGTTTTCAACTGCATGGAGGGTCAGTGTCCCTAACCCCGACATTGTTCAAGGTCAATCAACTGTGTTTTCATGGCCTAATCAACTTATCTGAACTCTGTTCAGTAGATTCATAGGAAGTTGAGCAACTACTTCCCTACTTTCTGGAAGCATCAATTAAGAAGAGATTATTTTGAGTTATTTCATTTCATTTGCGATAAAAGATATTTTAATATATGTGAAACATTCTATTTTCACTCTGTTGGATGAAAAAGAGGAGAGAGACAAGGACATTTAAGTACCAGTTCTGTATTGTTTTTTTCTAAGGTGTTAAATTAAACAATGAAGAATTATAAGGTGAAGGCCTTCTGGTTTTGGTAGTGGTGGAATAGCTTGTAATGTGCAAACCCTCCCAATTATAAACTTGGAAAAATATAATAAATAAGTGTCTAAAGGCACTGGGGAGTGACCAGAAGCAGCCTGAGAACTATGCTTATATGACTTTTCCCTCAAGGCATTCACCAGTCTGTCTGGTGAGGGGGTGGCTAGAACTGAAGAGAAAGTTGCAGTCTTAATGACTTGAGGTATTGGAGGAATTGGGGGCTGCTTGAGGAGCTGTAAATTGAAGGAGGAAATTCTAGAAACGAAGGTGGCACTGATGGAGGAGACTTCCAATCTGCATATGATTTCCTCTTAAGTCTTTGACTAACTCCTGCATTGTGCATGTGCAGGGAAGATTCTAGTGAACCAGGTGGAAAGCCATAGCTGGAAGGCTGAAAAAGCTGAGCAAAGATTGTTGCTCTCAGTTGCAAGAGAAAACAGAGTTTGAATCCCAACAAGCTAGAAGGCTTGGTAAGTACCTTAGGCTTTCCCTCAAATTCCTAGAATGGTTGTGTATTATCAGTAAAGGCTGTGCCCAGCACTGAGGATTTGTGCTAAAACTAAAGACAAAATCTTTAACATAATGTAAAATCAAGCTTCCATAAAATCAAGGTGATTAGCCAATAATTTAACTGCCTGCTAGAACAAAGCTTATTACTTCCGGAGCATAACAAAATGAATCAATCTATCGACAATGCCTAGAATACTATAAAATATTATGAGGCATGCAGTGAAACAGGAAAATATGACTTATGGTCAAAAAGAGAAAAGCACACAGTAAAAAGAGATCCCAACATAATCCAGATATTGGAATTCGCAGACAAGGATTTCAAAGCAGCTATTAGAACTATGTTTGAGGATGAAAAGGAAAAGTGGTTGTAATGAATTAATATAAATGGTACTCTCAGCAGAGAATTGGAAACAAACAAACAAAAAACCCCAAACGGTTGGACTTAACAACAGAGTGCAGATGATAGATGAATAGAAATTATTGATATCTATCTGAGGAATAAAGAAAAAAGGTCAGAGGGAAGAAAAAAAAAAGCACAGAACCTCAGTGCCATGTGGGGCAATGTCAAGCAGTCCAACAAAGATGTAACTGGATCCCCAGAAGAAGAACAGAAAGGAAATAGGGTAGGAAAAATACGAGTAAGTAAAGGCCAAAGTTTACCCAAGTTTGGTGAAACTATGAATATACAGATCCAATAAATTTAGTGAACTCCAAGCAGAATAAATGTAGAGAAAACCACACCTAACACATCATAGTTAAAACTGATGGAAACCAAAGACAAGAGAGAATCTTAAAAGCCACCAAAAGTGGTATTGGGGAACCCACCAGGGAATAACAAAAATTGACTACTTCTCATCAGAAATGGTGGAGGTCATAAGACAATGGAAAGACAAAATCTTTACACAAATTCAAAAGCAAAACAAAACTCTTATCAATCCAGTGTTCTATATCCAGTAAAAATATCCTTCAAAAATAAAGGCAAAATCAAGCAATCTTCATGAAAACAGAATTTGTCACTAGCAGACCTGCACTGCGAGGAAAGCCGAGGGAGAATTTTTGGGCTGAAGGTAAATGGCATCAGCTAGAAGGAAGGAAGTAGTAAGTATGTAAGTATAAATGACTATCAGGTTTTCTTTGCTTCATGTTTTTAAAAGACAACTGACAATTTAACATAGCATTGTGGCATATATGTAGCTGTAAAGTATATGCAAACAGTAACACAAGTTGCAGGGGGTAAAGGGAATTATACAGTTGCATAATTATAATTATGCAGGTTGTTACATTTTATTTGAAGTAGTAGAATACTAACTGTAAGTAGACTGATAAGGTAAGGGTATGTATTGTAATCCCTTGTCAACTACTATCAAAAAAACACACATGGCAGAAGTAAAAAAATTAAGGAATTAAAATTGAATACTGAAAGATATATGGTTAACCAAAAGAGGGCAGGAAAGGAGGAAATAAAGGTCAAAAAACATAGGACAAAGAGAAAACAAATAGTAGAATGGTAGAGTTAAATTCAAACAAACCAATAATTGCTTAAATGTAAATTAGGTAGTCCGATGAAAAGGACTAGATTTTTTTTTTAAAGGCTCAACTAAATGTCTATAAGCATTAAACTTTAAATATAAAGATACAGGATGAAAGTAGAAGAATGGGGAAAAAATATACCATACAAACAGTAAGCATAAGAAAACAAGGGGCTCTAGTAACATAAAACAAAATGGACTTCAAAAGAAGGAGTATACTGGAGATAAAGAAAGACTTTTCATAAAGAGGAAAGGGGCAGTTCATGAAGACATATCCTAAATGTGTATGCATTGAATACCAGCTTGAAAATACATGAGGCAAAAATTGACAAAACTGAAGGACGATATAAACAAATCTACAAAGTTGGGGATTTTAACAATCTTCTCTCAGCAACTGATAGAAGTAAGCAAAACCAGTAAAAATACTGATTGGACAACACCAACAATTTGGGTCAAACTGATCACTACAGATAACAGTGGTAGACTAGACATTATTTTCAAGCACATATGAAACATTCACCTAAGTAGACCATATACTTGGCCATTGACCACAATGGAATTAAATTTTAAATTGCTGACAAAAAGATGTCTATAAAAGTCCCAAATACTTGGAGATAAAACAGTATTTATTTTTAACTGAATAAAAACAGAAACATAAAATGTGAAAATTTGTGGGATGCAGACCTTAGAAATTTATGCAGATGCAGTGCTTAGAAATTTATTGCTTTAGAATAGAAAAGAAAGTTTTAAAATCAACGATCTGTTTTCATTTTAGAAAGCTAGAAAAAGAAAAGCGTATTAAGCACTAACTAGAAGGAAGCAAATACTGCACATAAGAGCAGAAATTGGTGAAATAGGAAACGGACAAACAATAAAGAAAATTAAAGCCAATAGAATGTCAGAATTTTTAAAGGCTAATAGTAGTGAAAGCTACCAGGATATGGAGTAACTGAAAATCTCAGTATTGGTAGGAATATAAATCGGCACAACTACTTTGGAAAATAACTGGCAGTTTCTTATAAATTAAACGTACAACTGCCCCCTGAACTAGCAAAACCAGTCCTACGTATTGACTCAAAAGAAATGAAAACATACTGACAAAAAATAGTCTGTGGATGTTTATAACTTTGTATATTTATTCATTTATAGCCCCAAACTGGAACCAAGCCATGTGTCCATTACAAGAGAATGCATTTAAAAATTGTGTGTTTTACGATGGAATATTACTTGGCCGTAAAACAGAATGAGCTATTGACTCACACACAGACATGAGTGAATTTCAAAAACATGTTAGGTGAAAGAAACCAGACACAAAAGAGTACTGTACACTTCCATTTATATGAAGTACAGCAACAGGCAAAACTAATTAAAAGAAAACAGTGGTTACTTCTGGAGAGAGTGAAGAGTGACTGGAAGGGGACAGAAAGGAACCAGGGTCTTGGAAAGTTTCTGTATCTTGATGGGGTTTTGGTTGTATGGGTATAAACATTTATCAGAGTTCACTCAGTTATATAGATTTAGGATCTGTGCATTTTTCTGTGTTAGAATTACCAGATAAAACAGGGTACGCATTTAAATTGAATTTCAGATAAACAATGAGTAATTTTTTTAAATACAAATATGTCCCATTCAATATTTGGGACACATTTATACTAAAAAAAAAAAAAAGATTATTTATTTGAAATTGAAATTGAATTGAGTGCCTGTGTTTTTATTTGCTAAATCTGGTAACTCTAATCTATATGTAATTTAACCTCAATTTAAATGAAATTGTAAAATGAAAAATGTGCACTATTCATCAGCAGAAAAAGGATGAATGACATTGGTTTTGATCTACTATTGTGGAATCCCAGCGTTTTGGCCATTAAAGTTGAAACACCTAAACACTACATTCATTTGTTTGTTTAATAGTTGTTAGCCCTTTAATACTATTAATACTATTATTTTTAATGCTATTTTAAACTATCATACAGTGAAATCACTCTCATAATCCAGACACAGAATAGTTCTATCACCCAGAAAAACTCCTTCTCCTTATCCCTTCATATTCACCCCTCTACCCACCTATAATCCCTTGTAACCATTGAGCTGATCTTTCTCTATAGTTTTGTCTTTTTGAGCATGTCATATAAATGAAACCGGCTTCTTTCAAAACAAAATGCTTTTAAAATTCATCCAAGTTATTGCATGTATCAAAAGTTCATTCTTTTTTATTGCTAAGTAGTAGTCTCATGTATAGATACACTGTAGTTTGTTTATCCATTCACTATTTGAACCAGATTTGGATTTTTCCAATTTTTAGCAATTACATATAGAGTTGTTAAAATATTCACATACAGGCTTTTGTGTGAACGTAAGTTTTTATTTCTCTAGAGAAGATAGGCAGGAGTGCAATTGCTGGGGCATATGGTAAATGCACATTTAAGTTTATAAGAAACTGCCAAAATGATATCCAGAGTGGCTGTGTCATTTTGCATTGCTGCAAGCAGTGTGAGTGCCCATTGCTCTGTATTTTTGTCAGCACTTCATATTGGCAATATTTTTATTTTAGCTATTCTGATAGGTGTGTTGTGGTATGTCATCATAGTTTTAATTTGCATTTTCCTAATGGCTAATGATGTTGAACATCTTTTCATGTGCTTACCTACCATTTTATATCCTATTTAATGAAGCATCTGTTCATGCCTTCTGCCCACTTTTAATTTGAATTGTTTTCTTATGGTTAAGGTTTGAGTGTTCTTTCTTGCTTTAGGCTGTGTTGGGTCTTCGTCGCGGCACATGGGCTCTTCGTTGCAGTGCACATGCTCTCAAGTTGCAGCGTGTGGGCTTTCTCTAGTTGCAGCATGGGCTCTAGAGCACGTGGACTCAGTAGTTGCGGTGTGCTGGCTTAGTTGCAGTATGTGGGATCCTAGTTCCCCGACCGGGGATAGAACCCAGGCCCCCTCCATTGGGAGCGTGGAGTCTTAGCCACTGGACCACCAGGGAAGTCCCAAGTTTTCAGTACTTTATAAATTCTGGATACAAGTTCTTTGTCAGATTGTGATTTGCAAATATTTCCTCCCAATCTCTGGCTTGTCCTTTCATTCCCTTAACCATGTCTTTGGCAAAGCAAAAGTTTTTCATTTTGATGAAATCCGGTTTATTACTTTTTCTTGTATAGATCATGTTGCTGTTACCATGTATAAGAACCTATCACCAAACTCAAGGACATGTAGATTTTATCCTATGTTTTCTTCTAAATTTTTTACAGTTTTGCAGTTTACATTTAGATCTGTAATACATTTTGTTAATTTTTTTATGAAGTGTGAGTTTTAGATGAAGGTTCGTCCTTTGTTTGTTTTTGTTTTTGTTTTGCGTATAGATAATTGCTCCAACACCATTTGTTTAAAAAGACCATCTCTATTGAATTGTTTCTGCCCTGTTGTCAAAAATCAGTTGGCCATATTTGTTTTGACCATATTTGTGTGAATCTATTTCTGAACTCTTTGCTATTCTCTCAGTGTATGTCTCTTTCCCTTCTATAATACTACACTGTCTTGATTTCTTAGTTTTATGATAAACCTTAAAAACAGCTAGTGTAATTCCTCTAGTTTTTTTCTTTTTTCAAAATTGCATCTGGTTCAGTTCCTTTGCCTTTCTATATAAATGTTAGAATTAGCTTCTTGACATCTATATAAAGCTTGCAAATTTTGATTGTAATTATTTGATAATGTTGCATTTTGTGGATATTTTAGGGTTTATCCTTTGGGGGTTTGCTCAGCTTCTTGAATCTGTAGTTTTATGTCACCAAATTCAGGAAGTTACCAGCCATTATTTCTTCAAATATTTTTTCAGCAGTGTATGTATGCTTCATCACTGTATGCAGAGTCCTTTCTTTCTGGGCCTCTGAGAACAAAATGTTAAGACATTTCTTATTGTCCCACAGGTCTCTGAGCTCTGTTCTTTTTTTTTTTTTTTTCAATCTATTTTCTCTGTTATTTAGTGTGGATGATTTTTATTGATATATTTTCTTTCTTTCTTTCTTTTCATTTATTTATTTTTTTAAACATCTTTGTTGGAGTATAATTGCTTTACATTGTTGTGTTAGTTTCTGCTGTATAACAAAGTGAATCAACTATACATATACATATATCCCCATATCCCCTCCCTTTTGCGTCTCCCTCCCACCCTCCCTATCCTACCCCTCTAGGTAGTCACAAAGCACTGAGCTGATCTCCCTGTGCTATGCGGCTGCTTCCCACTAGCTATCTGTTTTACATTTGGTAGTGTATATAAGTCCATGCCACTCTCTCACTTCGTCCCAGCTTACCCTTCCCCCTCCCTGTGTCCTCAAGTCCATTCTCTACGTCTGTGTCTTTATTCCTGCCCTGCCCCTAGGTTCTTCAGAACCATTTTTCTTTTTTTTAGATTCCATATATATTTGTTAGCGTATGGTATTTATTTTTCTCTTTCTGACTTACTTCACTCTGTATGACAGACTCTAGGTCCATCCACCTCACTACAAATAGCTCAATTTCGTTTCTTTTTATGGCTGAGTAATATTCCATTGTATATATGTGCCACATCTTTATCCATTCATCTGTCGATGGACACTTAGGTTGCTTCCATGTCCTGGCTATTGTAAATAGAGAGGCAATGAACATTGTGGTACATGACTCTTTTTGAATTATGGTTTTCTCAGGGTATATGCCCAGTAGTGGGATTGCTGTGTCATATGGTAGTTCTATTTTTAGTTTTTTAAGGAACCTCCATACTGTTCTCCATAGTGGCTGTATCAATTTACATTCCCACCAGCAGTGCAAGAGGGTTCCCTTTTCTCCACACCCTCTCCAGCATTTACTGTTTGTAGATTTTTTGATGATGGTCATTCTGACCGGTGTGAGGTGATACCTCATTGTAGTTTTGATTTGCATTTCTCTAATGATTAGTGATGTTGAGCATCCTTTCATGTGTTTGTTGGCAATCTGTATATCTTCTTTGGAGAAATGTCTATTTAGGTCTTCTGCCCATTTTTGGATTGGGTTGTTTGTTTTTTTGATATTGAGCTGCATGAGCTGCTTGTATATTCTGGAGATTTATCCTTTGTCAGTTGATTCTTTTGCAAATATTTTCTCCCATTCTGAGGGTTGTCTTTTCATCTTTTTTATGATTTCCTTTGCTGTGCAAAAGCTTTTAAGTTTCGTTAGTTCCCATATGTTTTTGTTTTTATTTCTATTACTCTAGGAGATGGGTCAAAAAGGATCTTGCTGTGATTTATGTCATAAGAGTGTTCTGCCTATGTTTTCCTCTAAGATTTTTATAGCGTCTGGTCTTACATTTAGGTCTCTAATCCATTTTGAGTTTATTTTTGTGTATGGTGTTAGGGAGTGTTCTCATTTCATTCTTTTACATGTAGCTGTCCAGTTTTCCCAGCACCACTTATTGAAGAGGCTGTCTTTTCTCCATTGTATATTCTTGCCTCTATCAAAGATAAGGTGACCATATGTGCGTGGGTTTATCTCTGGGCTTTCTATCCTGTTCCATTGATCTATATTTCTGGTTTTGTGCCAGTACCATTCACTCACTCTTGCCTCTGTCTTCTCCATTCTGCTGTTGAGTTCATTTTGTACGTTTTTATTTTGGTTACTGTTCTAAAATTTCCATTTGGTTCTTTTTTATACCTTCAATTTTCCATTTTAACATTTGTTGCAAGATAAGTGACTGTTCAAGCATTTTTGTAATAGCTGCTTTAACGTCTTTGTTGGATAATTCCAACATTGATATCATTTCAGCCTTGGTAACTGCTGATTGTTTTTCATCTGGAAGTTGAAATTTTTGTGGCACTTTACCAAGTAATTTGGATGGTAGCTTGGACATTTTGAATATTCTATCATGAGATTCTGGGTCTTGTTTAGCTTCTATGGTGAATGGCATTCTTTCTGTTTTAACAGGCAATGAACCTGATTAGATGCAGAATGTCGTCACCAGCCCACCTTCTGTGGACTGTGGTTCCAGTGTCAGTTCGGTTTTCAAGAACTGCAGTCCTTGTGATCTAAGATTTATGTGACCTGGTCTGGAACCTAGGCAATCTGGGACCTAGTCAATTGGATAATTTAGTTCTGAAGTTCTTTGGGTATGCTAACTAGGATCAGATCCAAGCATTAGTGACTTGAGAGTGAACTTTGGGGTTCATAATCAACTTTACAACGTTGCTTTCCTCCCTCTCTATGATCTCCTCACTACTTCCTGGTTCCCTAGTCTCCCTTTCTTTAGTCCTCTGGCCAGAAACTTGGAGTTCTGTTTACTCTGTTGCTCTGTGTCTCATACCTTCATGATTGGGCCTACATCCTGACCTATATGGAGCGGGGATAGAGGAAAAAAGCAACAGAGGTTTTCGCTACCCTCTTGAAATCATAACTCTGTCAAACAGAGAAAAATTCTCCTCTCTCAGTTGTAGTTCTTGTGGGTTTCCATAGTTGCTGGCCACTACTACAGGATTGTCTAGGGGAAGTCTTTGGAAGCCAATGGGAAGCCTTTGCTCCAAATGATATAACTACAAATGTAGTAACTTTGTCTTGATTTGAAGTTCTGAGGAAATCAGTATGACCTGTGTACAAATCGTTGCTCAAGGGGAAGTAGTATGACGCACATACAGGACAGAGAACCCCTGTAAAGTTGAACAACAGTCTGATCTAACTTAATGCCTAGGGTGGAAAAACAGTGATGGCTAATCAGACAGACCTTAGTTATAATTTTAGAAGCAGTTACAGTGTTTTCAAAAGTCCAGGCCAAATGGCAGGGTTCTAATTGCTGTGAAACTATACCTGTGCTTAGATGTGAATCTTAACTTCTTGTTAATTGTACAGTGAGTGTCACCCTTTTAAAATATTATATGTACCTAAAGTCAGGAAATACTTTGGGGAATGCTTTTGTTTTCATATTATTTTCAATCCTTTGACTTTAGCAGGGACTGTCTTTCAAAGAGTGCAATTCACTTTAACAATCCATACAGAACCATTTTTCAAAGAGGTGCTAAACTTTATATTGTAAGCATAATTCATCCATTGTTTTCAATAAATTTTGATTGTTTAAACTGTGCCAGACTTGATGCCTTTGAGTATTGTCACACTGTTACCATTATTACTCCTCTTGGTTATAGGAATTTATTAGATAAAGTTGAATTATTCATTTACATGTTGGTAGCTCATGCTAAGCCTGAACTTCATGGTAGATTTTTTTTTAAGTCTGGAAGTAGAGCTTGGTGAGCTGACAGATTGTTTGAATGAGCTTGAATCCTATTAAAATGATGTTTTCTTTTTCTTTTTTGCATACAGAATGAAAAATACTAAATTGCTGTCATTTTATCTATATCTGTTAGACCTGCTTGCTTCTCTCTGTCTTTGCTCTTTCTCTGGTCTAGAGTAATGAAAAGTTTGCTTATTGCCATATCATGGGAAATTAGATTGAATAAGGAGGGAAGGCAAAGCATTATGAGTTGCTAAAGTTGTTCAGAGGAGTTTGTATTTGATGAGCACTTAGAGAGCCACTCGATTCCTGAGCTGAAGGAATAAAAATGGAAACTGGGAAGCTTACTCTGTTAGTATAACACAGGGTGGCTTCTGGGGGGAAGGAAGCCAAAAACTCGAGATAAAGAAAGATTGGGTAGTGAACTATTTTAGCAAATAACTTGCCTAAACCTGTATGTAAACAGAAGAGGCTGCTCTAAAGGGGTGTTGGTAGGCCACTGTGGACTTCTGCTAGGCCAGAGGCTAATTCCAGAGAACACAGGAAAGGCAGGGCAGGGAGTCCCTGGCAGGTGCTCTAGCTCTAGCAGGTCAAAGTCCACTATGCAGAAGGGCAAGCAGAAGGTAATCAGGAAACCAGGTTAGGGGAAATGTTTTCAAAGGGCCTGGACAGGAGTCTGATTCAGCAGAAATTCCTTGTACTTCCTGCCTAAGGCCAGAATTGTTTTTGTGGTGTGTGGTGTGTGTGCGTGTGTGTGTGTGCTGAAATGGAGGTGGCTAGAGCTGGGCATGGAATAGACGGGAAGTCAGACAGTTCCTCAGAGTGACTCTGCGTACAGTTATCAATGAAGTACTAGAGTAGGGCAGTGGGAATGGAAAGGGGAATTTAAAAGATTTGCAAAGAATTGTTGCAGGGAGGGGGACCCCTTCCGGGGCCCGAGAGTGGGCTGTTGTCTAATACTCGGAAATGAATTGTCCAAGGAGACACATGTGCTGACAAAGCAAGAGACTTTGTTGGGAAGGGGCGCCTGGGTGGAGAGCAGGAGGGTAAGGGAACCCAGGAGAACTGCTCTGCCACGTGGCTTGCCGTCTTGGGTTTTAGGGTAATTGGTTTAGTTTCCGGGTTGTCTCTGGCCAGTCACTCTGCCTCAGGGTCCTTCCTGGTGGCGCGTGCATCGCTCAGCCAAGATGGATTCCAGCGAGGAGGATTCTGGGAGGGTGGTAGGACATACGGACTGGCGTCTCCTCTCTCCTTTTGACCCTTCCCGAATTCTTCCGGTTGGTGGTAGCTTGTTAGTTCCGCGTTCCTTACCAGGACCTCCTGTTGTAGGAGAACTCATGCAAGTGGTTACTGTGATGCCTGGGCAGGGCGGGCGGTTTCAGTCAGTGGTTCCCCTAACAGAATGAGGAGGACTTTGTGATAGGGGATTCAGGAAACGGGGGTGTGCAAAGGCGACGTTTAGATTTCTAAGAATTCTGTAAGGAATTCTGACAGAAATGGTAGTTCAAAAGAGATCTGAGTGGGAAAGGTAAATGTATTCTTTTCTTTTTGTTGAATTTGAGATGCTGGTAGTTCTGCCACAGTTGTGACAAGAATCAAGCCACCGATGGCCTTTGATTAACTCCACAAACTAGGGAGGAGTGAAACAATATTACTAGGAGCAACAGAAATGGTTAGAAAGGAAGTGGAAGAAGCACATGTAGACCACATGTAAGATGCTTGACAACAGACACACTGAGGACGAAGCCCTCATTGTGTGGCAAAGATTGATAGTAGGAAGACGCTGCCTTGTAAGAGGAGTATGTCTCAGAAGGTGGGATGAGTGGGATCTGGGGTTTTGTGGAGAAGTTACTTAAAAAAAAGAATTTCTTCTGATTAGAGGGAAAACATTTGGAAGGATAATGGAGGCTCATGCCAGATGTTTTTGGTCTTCATTTCCTATAAGCTGAGATCATAGGGGATGAGGTGAGAGAACAATTTGGGGTTAATGGTAATGTCTGGAAATACTTTAAGACTTGTTTATGAGGTAAAATAATGAGTAGGAGGATCCACAATGAGGATCTTCACAATGTCAAGACATTTCCAAGTCTCCTACCATCTCCTCTTTCCTGATCAATTTTGCTGTTTCTGGGCCCCGAGAATCATTCTTTCCCTTCCGTTCCTTAAGTCCTCCAGAATCTGTTCCAATAACTGTTAAATTCACAGTGTTCTTTTCAGTTCATCAAACTAATAGACACAATTCAGGTAAAGATTTTTAAACAGAAATTTTATTGGAAGAATTTTGATACAATTGTTTATCATTCTTTTTAAATACATCTGAGGTTAAACAAAATATATACATGAATGTCTTCAAGTAGAAAAAAGTGAAATATGCATTATGAATTTGTTGTGTTGTTCTTAGGCAAATCATAATTGCTCACTTTAGCATATTCAAACCAAATTACAACATAGTCTTTGACATTCCAACCTAGCCTTGTACTCAAATGTTTATTTAGAAATGTTTTGATGCCATACTCTTCACCATAGGAATCAAACCCAAATTCAAACTTGGCCATATGTTTAGAAACCATTAAAGACAGGGAGGTAAAGAGTTGTAGGGGCGTTTAGAATAGGATTTGGCAATTTTTCATTCACAGTATTTCTGATATAAAAGACCCATTCTGTGTATTGATCAAAGTCACAAATGTTGGGGCAAAATATCACTTGGGCAGAAATATCACTGAATTTGCTATTAGAGGAAGCAATGAGATGATTACTTGGCAAGCTCTTGACAGGATATGTCTAGTTCAGAATAGAATCTTCATTGAGCCTAATCGATGCATGATATATGATACATAAAACTCAAATACTAAAATTCAAAATAAAGCTTTTTTTTTTTTCCACTAGTGAAAAGGGGAAGTTTTACATTGGAAGCAGCAATGAAAAGAGATGGAAAATAAGTAAAGAAATACAGAGAAGCTCTACTGAAATTTAGTATTTAGAGGGGAAAAAGAGAAGATAAAAACTATCTTAGGAATGTTTAAATCACCTAATGAATACATGTAGTGTTGTTTTTATAGAAGTACCTTCAAGATATACCTTTGAAAGAGTTTTGGATGAAAATACACCTGGGATAAGTGAAATAGAATGTTATACACAGGTCCTTAAAGTAATAGGAATATGGCAATTTTCTATAAAAACAAAGGAGAGTGTGGTTTCTCATTTGGCTATACAAAATATAAAAATTCAAGTGACCCAGGTTCCACAGTCCCAGTTCTACAAAATTCCTGTCCAACACAGCACGCAAAATGGAAAACATCTCGATATTTCCACTGTTCCTGTATTAAAATGAAGGAGCAGCTAGCTTACAGGGATACTTGAAAAAAAAAAATGGCCAAAGTGAATATAAAGTCACTTATTTGTGCAAAAATGCCAAAGAAAAGCTGAGATGTCTTCTGTAATAAACAATAAATTATTGGTTTACCTGTCCCCAGTCCTTACTTGTGTATCCACTGCTGTCTACAATATTTACTCACTGGTTATCCAAACATTTGCTAAGTGAGTAAGTGTAAATTCATGCTAAGTTTGGTGACAATAGTATGTATGAGACAAAGACATTCTTTTTTACAGACTTTCCATCAGGATCAAAATTACAAATATTAAATTTTCAAAGCCATGGGAAGAGTTCAAAGTTAAATATTATTAAGTTTAAGCATAGATTACTACTAATTGTGAAATATATTTCTTCCTTTTGAAAAGGTGTCTATAAAATGTAATGTTGTAAATCAAATCCTATGTATCCCTCTCATGCAGTGCAAAATTATTTGTACTTCTTGGAAGACAACTTCCTACTAACTAGGTTAATGTCTCTTGGCCAGGAGTTCAGTTTCTCTTCACACACTGGCACTGACACTATTGAATCAGTCCCTTTTAAGCAGCTTACTCTGTGTCAAGAAAACTTTTTACTTTCTTTTTTTAAAAAAAGTTCTTAAAAGTGCTTAAAAGAGCTCTGATTGCTCTTTTTAGCCTGCACAGTTTAAGTTAAATGGCAAAGGTAATAAGCATAAGAGAGCATCCAAAGAAGGAATGAGTCTAACCAATGTATATATATAACAACTATTCCCCTATATCAATTTTTTCATGGTGATGGTTCATGATTTTATAGGAGAGCGTGTTTAGATCTGCTACAACTTCTTGGACCTTTAAATCATTGTAGAATGACATACAAAACAGAGTAGTTGTCACCAAGAAGTACTGGATCTAGAGTCAGCGCTCTACCACTGGCTATCCCCCAGTTCGGTCATTTACATTCTCTCGCAACAGCTTCCTTATCTGTAAGATGGAGTTATGAATTAATTCCTTCCTCACAAGAATGTTAGGAGAATCAGAAGGTAAAATATATCTGAAAAAGATCTATGGATCAAAATCATGGAAAAATCCTTCTTTATAAAAATATGAGGATTTTAAATGTGATAACATGAAAAAGGCCAAAGAGCCTGATACATAAACACTTAATAAAAGTAACCCCACCCTTTCTGTATAATTTGTAGTTAGGAAACGGTTAAACATAAACCAAAGACATCGATTTGACCTTTAAATAGAACTATACTTCTCTGCAAATACTTTTTTTGATACATAATTTTTCATTGTCTTGAGTCTATGATAGAAGTCTGGATCACTAAGGCTTTTGGGGATTGTGTCTTGAAAGAATCCTCTACGAATAAAACTTTTATTGAATGTTCTTTAAAGAATAAAATAATTTCCTTTTTTGTCAAAGTTCTGGTGAAGTGGAAAATAATTTGTTTCGAAGATAGTGACAGAAAGAAAAAAAGTTTCTTTCTCTTTTATTTTTTTTAACTTCTCAAGGTAATGCTTTTAATGGAGAGTTGAAAGTAGCAGTTTAGCATTTGGGATTCTGATACGACTTCAAAATTTTACCCTATTAAAAATTGTTTTATTCTATACAACATTTAATGCCCAGTTTTGTGCGGCTCTGAGAATAACGTTAAGAATTCAAGAGCTCTCCGGTGACTGAAAACTTAACAAGGATGAAATGATATGACCTATGAATTAGCCTGGTTTCTAAAAAGCACCAATTCACAGAATTTAAACAAAATAAAGAAATTAAACAATCCTTAAATTGGATTTAGTCTTGGGCAATTAACAGAAAAATTTACTCACAAGCTAAAAGTATCCAATGTACACCTGTCACTATTTTTTTAAAAAAAATCAGAAACTGGTTCCAGAAGAGTAAAAAAGTAAAAAAGAGTAAAAAAATTAATCGTATCTTTCATGAAGAATACTATGGAAATAATATTCTAACTCTCATAATTAGCTATGAAAAATAAGACAATAAAAAAACTCCATTTATAAAGTGCCTTAATGTACCAAAAATGGAGGTCAGACGTCCTTTATTTAAAAATGCCTCTTCAACACATTTACAGAATTACACTGGAGACAAAGCACAGTAAGTCAGAAAACCTGGATTCTGGTCTTGGCTTTGTCACTCATTATCTCTGTGACCTTGAATAAATGACAGCATTTCTGCGCTTCAATTTTCTCATCTGTAAAGTGAGAGGTAGAATGAGACTGCTTCTAAGGACAGTCTCCTTGGATGTAAAATTCTATGTTAAGCAATGAATTATTTTTGTTCTTAAATCCCAGCATTATATAAGAGGATGCTACCATATTAATAATTCTGTAAAACTGATTATACCATGGTAGGTAAAAACAGTATAGAACTCTGATCACCTGCATCTGGAGTCAACGATTTGGCTGCTTTACAAAGGTGCACAAAAGTCACAGTATTTTGGTTATTGGTGTTTACCAGTAGGCTTTGAAGAACGCTGGAGCATTCCAGGTACATGGAAAATGCCAGTAACATCTGTTACCACTTCCTTATGCCTCTGCAGAAGATGCCGTGGGGATATGTGAGGAACACTGAGCTACAGATAAACTAGATACTGTCCTTCACAAAGTGCACAAGGAGTAAGCAAAATAAGGGAGCCGTACATAGGTTAAGCCCTTCATCTCGATCAATAGAATCTAGATTTAAAAACACAGAACTAGTATAGGTATATTTCTCTTTGGGGAAGTTTACTTGGCAAGGTAAACATTCCCTGAGCAATACAATTTTTTTCTCCACAGAATATTTGGTTTTTAAAATATTAGCAAAGTTATACTCAGATTTTTTTCCCCAAGAATTAGGCCAACAATAGGGACATTCGAAATTTATAAGAATAATCAAGGAGTATTTCTCAGTGAAATTATCTACTTTAGCAATACATCTGTGCCAAGAACACTGAATTCTAAATTTATAAGAATAATCAAGGAGTATTTCTCAGTGAAATTATCTACTTCAGCAATACATCTGTGCCAAGAACATTGAGAAGATAAAGTATTTCCTAAGAGGGAGAAAAAAATTCGTTTTTGTCCTGCTGCACACACAGGTTTAAGAACATTTCATTAAAGCATAAATGTTAATGCCAACCTGCTAAATGATATGAACTGGAGATCTCTTGTAACAGGTGCAAAACTAAGAGTTTCATCTCAGTCAAATGTCCTATATATATATACTCTGTTCCTTATCAAACAAAAAAACCATACTCATGCACTTGTGTATTGAGAGCATAGTTAAATAAAGTGATGCCTATTTTGACAAGAAACTTCACTTGGAATGGAGGCCTCAGTGAAAGGCAGAACTGGATCTTCAATGTGCACTGTGAATTTTACAGGCCAATGCAAATATTATCTCTGTATGTGAAATATCAGTACAATTTCACATAATTAGTTTTTAAAGGCACACCTCTAAAATCCCCGCCTTCATCTAGATCTGTCATTTTCCATGATATGCCAAAACCTATAGAATATCGCAGGCTTCTCTCAGGCTTGGTAGTGGATGCAAACTTCCAAGTGACTACTTATAATGAAAAAGCAGTACCATTATCAGGACATTTCCTTTTATATTTCCCTCCTGAAACATCTTAACAATTGTTTCAGTTAAATGCATTCTATTGCAGGAGTTCTTAGCTTTAGAACTGCCTGGCAGTAAGTAAAAATGTTTTGAAAATACTACTTAATCTGCAAAAAGGGGACTATCAACAGTTCATGGCAATCTGCAGCGGTTTAGAAAAGCATGAAGAAAGCAGTCTATAGTTTTCCTAACACAGTATATTTCCTAAATTGTAGGTCAGAAATAGGGAAACAGATACTCTGAAACTTAGACAAAATCAACAGTGATTTCTGCCACATCAGTGAAAAAGTGCTTATTACTGATCTACATTCTAAACATTCATTTCCATCCTGCAGGGTTTTCCCCCCAACAATTTTAATTTTTCCCTTTCAGCTAAAAGGGAATATACACTGTGATAAAATGAAGTACAATGGGAAAATGTCTATCCAGAACAATTTCTTCATAAAACACAGAGAATATTTAAGTAGAACATTCAAGCACTTATCTCAAATTGCAATTTTATTTTTCAAACACACAAGAGCCTAGAAATCAACTTATTTATTAACTTCCAAGATACCTGTGTTAGGAAGAGTTCTATGTTACCACATTTACTCCGTACCTTTAATACTTCAAAGTCAATAAAATGCTGCTTTAGGATTCCTGAAAGCAACTGTATTTGTGTAACACTTGCACAGGAAAACGTATGACTTGGCGTTTGAAGAATGAAAAAGCAAAATAACATTGTCACAACCATTTCTGCCTTCACTCTACATGCCTTTTCCTTTCATTAACAGAATCTATAAAAACAGCAAGGAGAGATATACGAAAGTTTATCACAGACACAGTAGCTTTTATAGAAATTTGGAATTTAGCAGATGTTTTAAGTAAGTCAAAACACCCATCTGTATAACAGAAGCATTTGCAAAGTTTTGAAAACACAGTACACAAAATAATTTAATGTAATAACTGAATTTGATTTAAAAAGCAAAATAACACCTTTTATTTTTTGATGGGATAAAGCAATAAAAGGCAGATTTTTATATATCTAAACCTATGCTGCAAGTACACAAAAAGACATCTGTATACATTACTAACAAGAGTCTTATTTTGTACAGAATACAGAATACCCATTAAAAAAAAAACATATACATGACCTTTGATGGTACATTTCTATGCTGGCAAATACATTTTCTGATACAAAGGCACTTTGAAAACCCAATATGGTTTGGTTCATAAGTTTGCAAGGTACAAACAATTTTACAAACGTGATTATATTGAAGAACGTCAACGATTGTGACATTACATATAAAGCAGATTTCCATTTTTCTTTTTCTTTTTTTTTTTAAAATAACACTGGTTTTCTGGGAATGAAAGCAGTGGTTTCCAGCAGCTTCAGTGAAGACATTCCAGATGATTAGAGGCCCACTGTCTGAATTTCTTACTGGCTAGGATGAGGGGTGGAAGTGAGGGCATTTGAAATGAAAAACAAAGGAAACAAACAAACAGAAAACAATACCCTGGAACAAAACTAGAAACCTCAGAAATCAAAATGGTTTGGAGGGAAGAAGCACAGAAGACCACAAGTCCAGGAGAGATCCTCTTAATTCTGATCCCTTAGTTGTAAACTCCTGGCAGAGCACAATCGGCTGACTCTACCTGGTCTACTTGGTGCTGGGGAGTCGTAGTGATGATTTCTCTTTTTAAAAAGCTAAGTACAATGATTAGGATTGTACAGTACCAGAAAAACTCAGGTCCCCCAAAAAGCATAATTTCTTTTCATTCATTTACATGGCCGCAAAGTCAATCTGTACATAAAGCTGTCTCACTCCGGCCTGAAAAGTTAAAAAAAAAAAAAAAAAAATTAGAAAATCAAACAAACCAATAATAGACTATACATTTCAGAAAAGTAGTAGGAAAAAAAATTTCCTTTTTTTTTTTTAAAAGGGAAGAATTATTTTTCTTTTCTGTCTTTGGGAAAGAATTCTCCATTTTTCATCATAAAGTGCCAATAATTTTATTTTAGAAACAAATATGTTAATAAGTTGCAAAAAAGATCCTACATTTAGCCCTACAAAAGAAAGCTATGCTACTAATTACATGCCCTGCCCAAGTGAATTCTGGAAAAAGGAGGTTACCCAGCTACCATTATTCTGCTAGAAAACACCACAGTGCTTGACTAGCTGGCTACTAAAATCATAAATCTATCCAGTCTAAATCTTCCTATGATAAATGATTTTAAACACTGAAATAAGCATAACCATCTACTGGTTATTGAATTACTTTACACTCCAGCTCTTTTCAATTTTGGATATAAACTTGCTATTCAAGGACACTGCTCTCAAACTTGCCCCCATCTCTCCTGTTTTATCAATTCTTCTATATTTGTTGTCTATAATTCCTTTACTCTCTTCTCTCTTGAACTCATTTCAACCAAACTTTTGCTGCCAACCACTTCCCAAAACTGTCAAGGTCACCTCTAAATTGCTTAGACCAGTGCTCAATTCTCAGTCCTCATCTTAGTAATTAATCTAGCAGCAAGGACATGGACGATCACTTCCGCCTACTGAAACATTTCTGCTCTTGGCTTCCAGAGAATACTCGCTGGTTGCCCTTTTACCTCACTTATCAATCTTTCTCGGTCTCCTTTGCGGGTTCTTCCTCCTGTCTTTGAATACTAAACACTCAAATACTCAAAGGCTCAGTCCTTAGATCCCTTCTTTTTTGACACTTGTCCCCTAGATAGTCTCACCCAGCATCCAGACTTTCAGTACCGTCTACATGCTCATACCTTTTGTAGACTGGAACCTACCTACCATCTACCTGATAGTTCTACTTGGATGTCTGACAAGCATCGAAACACAGCCAAATTGATCCCTATTTCCTCCCCTCAAAACTGTTGATCCTATATCTTCTCGGGCTCAATTCCTTCCTCAATGCTGCAACTTAAAGACCTTTCTTTCTCTCATACCCAACCCATTAGCAAAACCTGTTTGCCTTACCTTCAAAATAATGCAAATACAGAATCTGATCACTTTACATCACCTCCACTGCTATCTCCTGGCCCAAGTCACTATCATCTCTTGCCTACATTTTGTAACGGCCTCTGATCTCGTTTTCACTCTTTTACCTTTGCCCTCCTTTGGTCTGTTTCCAGCAGAGCAACTATAGTGATGTCACTCCATCACTCAAACCCTACAACAGCTTACCTTCCTCAGTCCTTAGCCCAGAGCCCTACAATGGCCTTCAAAGCTTTCCCATGATCTGGCCCCCATTACCTCTCTGATCTCATCTCTTACTTCTCTCCCTTTGTTGACTCTCTTCCAGCCACACTGGGCCCTCTGCCTGGAACAATGTTCCTCGAGATTGCCACATGACATACTCCCTTTCCTGTCACATCTCTACTCAGATGTCAGTGAGGCTTACCCTGACCACCCTATTAAAAAATGCATTCAATTCATTCATCCAACAAATACATTTTGTGCATCTACTGGAATCCAGGCACTCTTCTGTCCCCCGGGAATACAACAGCCAACAAAATAGGTAAAAAATACCCTTGCCCTCCTGGAGTTTATAAGCTGTTGGGAACTAGGAAGGAGGGGAGATGATAAACAAGCAAAGAAATATAGTATGTCAGATGAGATGATGAGATAGATATTATCTATCTATCTCTATCTATCAAAAGAACAAAAAACAAAAACAAAGCTTGGTGCAAGACATGGTAAATGCCTCAGCACCCCCAGTCTCCCTACCCTGCTCTCCCTATCTATAACACTTATCACTTTCTAATATATCATAAAACTTATTTGCTGTGATGCTGTTGATTGTCACTCTCCAATGATAATGTCCAAGATAAAAGGACTTTGTCTGTCTTTTCCTGCTGACTCCCAGAACCTCAAGCAGTGCCCAGCACACAGTAAGCGATCAATAAATACCTGTTGGATGAACTGAAATTCTATTAATTTCCTTCTTTCAAATAAAAAAACAATATTTAAAAATTAAAGCATACAATCAGTTACAGTAAGCACTTTCTTGTCAGCAACACAGAATGAAGAGTAAAGCGGAACATCTAAGAGAAAGAAAGGCCGGACTGGGGGATAAAATAATAACGCTACCTTCTCCCAGGAATTTCTGGGCTCCTGAAAGCATTACTTTCTAGCATGGCTTTTTTTCTAGCACTCCAGTCGGAGGGCTCTGCCCAGCGCTAATGAATGTCTAAGGAGTCAGGAGCTGCTCTAGTGGAATAAAAAGCTGGAAAAGACCCCAGGAGCTTTCCGGCACAGAAAACATGCTAGCGTTTTTGCCTCATTAAAAAAAAAAAAAAAAGAAAAAGAAAGAAAGAAAAGAAAAATCTTTGCTGTGGTAAAGTTAAAGTTCTCTGAAAATACATTGAATTGCATGCACTCAAAGAGTTTTGTGGCAGAAAAAAGATAGAACTTAACATCTGTATGATTTTAAGCTAAAAACTGAAACAGAATCTCAGTTTTCCTAATTTTAAAAGTGTTGATAAATACCAATCCTACTTATCTCGCAAAATTGTTATATATTCATCCAGTATTTGACAAACATTTAATAAATCCTTGCTACATATCAGGCGCTATTGTAAGGATCATATGTGAATATACAAGAAAGGATTCTTACATGCTATAAAAAACAAATTATTATGATTGATTATATTTGATTTACTCAACCCAGATGGGCCCCATAATAACTATACTTAGGAGCCCTTCTGCAAAATTCTTGTGTATCTAACCTTAGGAGAAAACAACTATTGCCCAAATAAATTGGCTTAATTTATTTTCTCTTTAACAAAATTGTTAATGAAAGAAAAATGGACAAAATAAGTTGGGCTCCCATTATTATCTCTGCCACTTTCCTAACCCCCCCCCATATACAGTGAAGATGGTAATAAGAAATGATGTAGCCCAAGGCAATAAAAAAGAAAGAGGAAAAACAAAGAGGCTAGGTAAATTGATCTTTGCATAATCACAAGTTAATTACTCAAGCTGAAATCTTTCCCCAGAGGGCCTACTGCTTTACACAGAAGCCCAGTCTAACAGAAAAAGTCATTTTGTTTCATCCATCTGGCTGGATGGGAACACCTTTAAGTCTTCCAGCTTCCCATTTTCCTTTCTCAATTTCCTTCAATGTAGAGAGAAAAAGTGGAATTTCCAAAGACTCCTTTAGTAAGTCACCTACTTCCTGAATGCAAACTAGGTTTTCTGTACAGTTTATCCACACGACAAAGACATGACAAATACTCCAGCAGATCAAAACAGTGCTCCGTTCCATTAAATATTCTACCTACCACTGGGATGACACTAAGGCCGGCTGAGGGTTGTCCTCAAAAAAAGTGAAAACCATAGAATACTTGTTGTGTCTTATATCCTGAGAATCATGTATAAACCATAATTCAGTTAACACTTTAAGTTGGAAAGACAGCTAGTTATTTTTAACATCCATGCTTCTAAGAAAATAAGTGTTAACCTGAAATCATAGACTTAGAATACTCTCCATAAATACTCATTGTTGTGGAAAGGAAAACAAATCAGCAGTAAAAATTTAGAAAAATAAACAAGAATATGGCTAAAGAAAATGACTGGGTTGTTTGTATTTCTCTACCAAGTCTCAAAAACTGCAGAAACTTTCTACTCTAATTTTTGACTCAATGTAGAATATTAGTCTTTATCCCTTAAAAATGAATTCTTGAAAAACTGCCTTACTCTTCCATGTGAAAACTGAATCATCTCAGAATTCGTGAAATAGTGACTTAATATGATGAAATTACAAGTCATGAACAATAACTTGGGTCTGGGTTCCTTTTTCTGTAAACTGGGGATAATACCCCACCTGTCTTGCAGGTAGATTAATATGTTAGGTGCCTACCGCAGTGCCTGGCATGTGGCGGGCTCTCAATAAGGCTAGCTGCTGCTGCTGCCGTTATTATTTCCACCACCATCAACCAATGAACACTTAACCCCTGTGGATTAATTAAGAACAATCAATAATTATAAAAGATTAAAACCCCCTACAAACAGGAAGGGTGGAAAACTAGCTAGCCACCTGGAAAGGCACAGATAGCTTCTCCTACTCCCTACTGTCAGAGACAGGAAGGGATCACGCCTGCAGGACAGGGGTGGAGGTGGGAGGCTCTGAATCTTGGGGAACTCCCATTTGGGTTAGTGAGGAGGCTTGCTGGTTCCTTCCTGGCTATCAGTGTTAACTTCTACTTTGAGGCTAGAAAACAGAGCACAGAAAGCTGCAGCAGGAAGCTAGGGGTTTAGGACTTAATAGGTATAACAGAAACAGGCAGAAGAGAAGATGGAAGATATCAAGGTACCATTTCTATCAAGGAGTAAATAATGTGCATTAGCCTTGATTGTCTTTTCTGCTCTGTGGAACTGAGGAGGGTAATGAACCCAAGCATATTCTAGATCTTTCTTCAAACTTTATTTCTAACACAAGTGTATTAAAAAAATTAACAGATGATATCAGCCAGTTTAAAACAAGAAACATAAATGATAAATTGCCTTCCTCATCCAGTATCCCACATCCACTTCCTGTTCATACACTAAACATAAATAATAAGTTTTCTATTTCATCTGTTCCCAAATGATAAATCATTTTTAAAAAGTTAGTGCACGCGGTGGAAAGGAGAGGGACTTCTTCTATGTCAACAAAAAACCCTGTAGTTTAAAAACTGGATTATCACTTAACTAATAATCCCAAAGGAATCAAAGTACTGAAGAGACTTCTACCAATTCACTAGTATTGCTCTATATTCGTGATAGCAAGCCAACTGCCTTAGCCATTCATGATTCAGTGACAACTATGGAACATGAGAATAAAAAGACATGCTTAATGTACAGTTCCAAAACAGTCGCAAAGCTTATAGTTTTATAAACAAAACAAAATGTTATAATTCTCAAACTTATGTTAACCTTTTCAAAGCTATCCCCATGTAAATTTTAATGAGAACAGCTTTTTAACCAAAAAAAAAAAAAAATTAAATTCCAATTTAAGATCAGCTATAAGAAAAATACATTAAAATGTCATAGAACCACAAAGTATTGAGAAAATCTTTCTTTTGGTCTTTTGGAACTAAGGCCACCAGTATTTCAAGTCTTTCTACAAGAAATGTACTTAAAGGATTAGTGTAATTTTTTTCTCAAAAATGGAGCAATTTGAGTTTTATTACTTTTGATAAGTAAAATCTATGATTAAGATATAATTTAAAATTTTTTAAAAATGTAAAAAAATTTAAATTTCATTTCCTGAATTGCAAATGTTACTGCAAGGCCTTGGATATACTCATAGCATAATGAATATGCATGACTAGGGCATTAGCAGAAAAGGAAAATAAATTAATAAAAAACTTCAATTTTGCATATGTCAGAACCAAAACAACTATCACAAAACAACTTTACAATCATTAAACGTATGGAATGAAAATCATGAGAAGGATGACTTCCCTCTGCTCGCTGGGAAAAATGTGTTGAACCATTTTCACTGCAAGCCTAAGAGAGTCCCTAGTCTCTGCAAGGAATGAAATCAAGTGGGCTTGACCTTAGCTGATAAAAAGGCTTAAAATATGTTTTAGAGCTTAACATTTTCAAAACCCAAATACAGTTTCCAAAACCAAAGAAGCAGCTGAGTAAACTTTCAACTTCACCCATTGTAAAAGCCAAGATTTCTAAGGTTACCAGAAGAACCTCCCTTCACCTACTTCAATTACAACTTCAGCAGTTCTAAGCACAGACACAGCTGCTCGCGCATTTCTAAACCTATAAATTGCATTCCTTCTCAGAGGGAAAATTAAGTGACTTAAGTGCCAAAGTCTTAGGACGGTATGAGGTATCCTAGAGGTGGGCAGAAGCTCAGACTGTGAGGGTGGAAGGACATGGTACAACTAGGAGAAAATCGAGGCTGAAGGAGAGAATAATGATCTAGAAATGGCAGTGAAAAGCAAGGTTGTTGCTGCTAGTCATGTTCTCCTTTTTGCCTCTGAAAAAGGGAGGAGGTGTGAGAAGGATTCAGACATATTGTGAAGGTTTTGCATGCTGCATTATGAAACTCATGGTGGTACAGACTTCTTATAATGTCTGTTAAGAAAAGACAGTTCTTAAAAGTCTAGAGTAAATAAGTGGTACCAGCATATTGTTTTGTAGTAGAGGAAGTCTGGCTGTTGCCTGCATTGTAAGATTATTTCATTAATTATTCCAAAGGAACATAACCATACATCTCTATTAGAGAAGAGAGATCGTTTAATTTATGCTGAGGTCCTGAATTTAAACTGTCAGTCTGTCCCTCTCTCTTTCTCTGTATATATGATGCTTAGAAGGGTCTTTAAGGCTTCAGAGAGAAAGTAACAATTGAATTGGACCTTTACATTAGAGTAGGATTTTTGTCTCACACAGATAAGTAAATAGTCTGGTGGGGCTGGCGTATGAAGTACATGGCAATGAATAATAGTAGGAGAGAGGCTTGAAAAGTTAATTGTGTCATGCTAGAAGGTTTGGGCTTTATCCTGGTGGCAATGAGGAGCCACCAAACTTTTATTTTTTAACTTTTTATTTTGAAAAGCCTTAAAGTCAAAAGAATAGCACAATAAATGCATATCTACCCATCACCTATGTAAACCAATTGCAAACATTTTGCCACATTTGCCTTATTTCTCTATATATGTATTTATTTATAATCCTTTTTACTTTTGCTGAAACATTTGAAAATTAGTTAGACATCCTGATACTTTGCCACTAAAGCCTTCAGCATGTATCTCCTAAGAATACGAGCATCCTTCTATAACAATCCCATTATCGTACCCAAGAAGTTTAACACCTGCACAATTATATGAGCTATTATGTAGTCCACATTCTAATTACCCAATAGTTCCCTTTGTGGCTGTTTCTCCCCAGTCCAAGATCCAATCAAGGACCACACATTGCATTTAACTGTGAAGTCTCCTCTAATCTAGAAGAATCCCCCGTCGTTCCTTTTTTTCCTTTCATGACACTGACACTTCTTAAGAATCCAGGGTAACAGTCCACAAGGTGGGTCTGTCCGGTTGTTTATTAGTGACGGGATTCACATTAACCATTTCTGGCAAGACTGCCACACAGGTCATGCTGTGTACTTCCCACTGCATCACATCAGGAGGGCTGGGTCCGTTTTTAAGCACAGATTTTTTTTTTTTTTAACATCTTTACTGTAGTATAATTGCTTTACATTGGTGTGTTAGTTTCTGCTATATAACAAAGTGAATCAGCTATATGTATACCTATATCACCGTATCTCCTCCCTCTTGTGTCTCCCTCCCACCCTCCCTATCCCACTCCTCTAGGTGGTCACAAAGCACCGAGCTGATCTCCCTGTGCTATGCAGCTGCTTCCCACTAGCTATCTATTTTACATTTGGTAGTGTATATATGTCCATGCCACTCTCTCACTTCGTCCCAGCTTACCCTTCCCCCTCCCCGTGTCCTCAAGTCCATTCTCTACGTCTGTGTCTTTATTCCTGTCCTGCCCGTAGGTTCTTCAGAACCATTTTTTTTTTAGATTCCATAAATATGTGTTAGCCTACGGTATTTGTTTTTCTCTTTCTGACTTACTTCACTCTGTATAACAGATTCTAGGTCCATCCACCTCACTACAAATAACTCAATTTCGTTTCTTTTTATGGCTGAGTAATATTCCATTGTATATATGTGCCACATCTTCTTTATCCATTCATCTGTCGATGGACACTTAGGTAGCTTCCATGTCCTGGCTATTGTAAACAGTGCTGCAATGAACACTGAAGCACAGATTTTTAAGGCATGGAATCAGTTTCCTCATTAGATTTATGTGTTAGATAATTTTGGAAGCAGTGTCAACATCTAGATTTTTTGCCAAATATTTCCAGCAAGCTAGACCAAAAAAAAAAAAAAAAATCTGTGGTCTCTCTCCTCAGACATTCTTGACATGATGTTCTTATTCTCCCAGTATATACAGAATAACCTAGTAATCACTTTTACTTTATCAGTCACCGACTATGTCAACTCATGATGGCATAAACATTACCTGATATAATTTGGTTGTAATCATGCACTGACTAATTCATGATTCCATATACAGAATTAAGAAAAACTCAACAGCATATTAAGCCATTAAATGACACAGAAGTAGACACGGCTTTGCTATCAACAAAAATGTTAACATAGTTTGCTTTTAGCTAACGCCACTGACCAGACATTATTCTTATTCCAAATGCTATCTTAGAATTCCTAGCTTCAAACATCATATAACATGTCTTACAAGGAGTGTACAGTAAGGGAGAATCTACTTTTTCTTAAAGGAGCTCAAATCAGTACAACAATGAGTAAACAGGACTATCTTCATTAACAGTATTCACTAAAGCAAGGATCTCTCAAATTTGACTCTGGTTGAAAAAAAACTTTCACTTACCTCACAGTGTAGTATATATATATTCAATATGTTAAATAGTAAATATTTTTAAGACTAGTAGATACAATAAATTCCTAGGCCCTTAAAAGAAGTTAGTAAAAAAATCATACCTGAGTAAAAATATTATGCGTTTGGCTTAAAATCCACCTGGTATCAGCATCAGGTGCTACTACTAATTTCAAGGTCCCAACATAAACATCAGAACATAAGGTCCAGAAATGCTGTTCCTGTAAACTGTAAACTCCTTGCAACTGCTGCACCTAGAATATAAAGAGCACATATTAACATGAACTCAAGTATAAGTACACCCAATTTAAATTATGCAACACATCAGTAAACATGGATTCTACTCTCTAATGAAAAAAGTGGGCTGGTGGCGGGGGTGGGGGGCAGTTTGAATTGATTAACAAATACCTACTGAGTACTTACTATGTGCTGGTACCATGACAGGTGTTTGGGAAATATAAATAAACACATATCAAAATTTGTAGGGCACAGCTGAGAGAGCGCCTAAGTGAAATTTACATTTTCAAATACAGTTGACCCGAGAACAGCACAGGGGTTAGGGACGCCAGCCCTCTTCTCAGTCGAAAATCTGAGGATGCAACCAACCATGGATCATGCAGTACTGTGGTTATTTACTATTGAAAAATATCCATGTATAAGTAGAACGTGCAGTTCAAACCTGTGTTGTTCAAGGGTCAACTGTACATCGATCAGAAAACAAATATAAATACAAATGAGCTAAGAAATTAGGAAAAAAACAAAGTCAACTTAAGAAATAAAAAGGAAGGAAATAAAGGATGGAAATCAATGATCCACAAATTTAGAAATGACAGAGTTCACAATATCAAAAAACTAGTTCTCTGAAAAGATTAACGAGCTAGAGAGTCAGTGTTTCGTACGTAATGGGGGCATGTTTTAGACAGGACGATTCTTCATCGTGTACAAGTGTCAGGAACTACAGGATCTTTGCATCCCCAGGACCCAGGGAACTACATGCCAACGTATACCCTTCCCCAACTCATGTGACAACCAAAAAAGGGAGGGACGTCTCAAAGTTTTTCCAGTGGCTCCTTAAGTGTTCCGCACCCTTAGGTTGACAACCACTGGCGAGACAAACTCTGATGGCGGTAAAAAAATAAAATAAATGAACATGCAATTAAACAAAGTACAAAATGAAAAAGGAAAAGAACTACAAACAACAGATTTTAAAAACCATAAGACGGAATACTATATGAATGTATCAATATGTGAGTGTACAAAATACTACAGCTGAGTAGAATCCAAACACTTCTCACCACCTCTACTGCTGTCAGGCTAGTTGAAGCCACTTTAGTTTGGATTATTGTAATACCTTATTAACTGGTCTCTCTATTTCTAGCCTTGCACCTCTTCATCTATTCTCAAAACAGTAGCCCAAGTAAGAATCTGTGACTTCAGATCAGATGCTTTCACTCTGCTCAGAATCCTCCAGTAGATTCCCATCTTACTCTGAACAAAAACCAGTGCTTTCACGATGACATACATGGACCCACGTCATGTGGCCCCTTGTTATTTACCTTATTTACCTCATCTCCCACTCCTCCTCCCCTTGCTCCCTCTTCCTCAGCTACAGCAGCCTCCTCACCACTCTGGAAAGTCAGGCACACTCCTGTCTCAGGGTATTTGCTATTCCCTCTGCCTGGAGTGTCTTTCCTTCCAGATTTCTGCCTGGCCTACTTTGTTTGGGTCTTGACTCAAATGCCATCTTCTCAGGAGGCCCTTCTACTGTTATTCCATCTAAAACTACAGTGCTTTTATTTTTACATTTCTCTGCTTTGTTTTACTTTTCGGCATATGATGTCGCACACTACATTACTTATGTTATTTATATTGTTTCTTGCCTGTCTCCTCTGGCAGAACTCAAGCTCAATAAAGGCAGGGATTTATTTTTGATTTTTATGTTTTGTATCCTCAGCACCTAAAACTGTAAGGACCTAAGCCTGGCCCAAGTAAATGCTCAGTAAATAGTACATGTATGTATACAAAATGAATATAAATTCAATTTTGGTGTTTGCTTTGGTAGCACATACACTAAAATTAGAATGATCAGAGAAGATTAACATGGCCCTTGTGCAAGAATGACATGCAAATTCGTGAAGTGTTCCATGGTCATTTCACAATGTACATGTATATCAAAACAACACATTGTACACTTTAAATATACATAATTTTCATTTATCAATTTTACCTCACTAAAGCTGGAAAAAATAAATAAATAATAAAATCAGAAAAGCAACAACAAAAAACACAATTTCAAAAATCCAGACAAAAATGAATAAATTTCTGGAAATACAGAAAATGCTGTAATATAAGAAAAAAACCAGAAAATATAAAAGGGCCATTAAAAACTGAAAAGGTAATAAAAGTTCTCTTTCATAAAGCACCCCCTCAACCCCAGTCCCAGAGGGCAGACTTTCAAGAAACTTAACATAACCTCTTAGTTTTGCCAGAAAATAAAAAAGAGGTGCTATCTCATATAAGTAAGAATTAATCTTGATCCCCAACCAGATAAAGACAATAAATCATAAGCTAATTTCTCTTATGAATTAAATAAGCTAACTCCAACAGTATATTAAAAAATAACATATCATGACTAAGTTAGGTTTATCCCAAGAGGGAAAGATTAAGCACCAGAAACTCTATTACTGTTATTCTTCAATTAGTGAAGCAAAGGAGAAAAATCACATAGTCATTTCAATAAAAGCATTACAATTATTTAATAAAATTCAACCCCTATTTATGATTAGAAGGACACTTCCTTAACTTAATAAAAGCTATCTACCCAAAACGTACAGAAAACACTTAAGGAAAAAACGTTAGATGTATTCTCTTGAAGATCAGGAAAATCTTTACAAAGATGTCCATATCACCACTATTGTTTAATATCTCTGTATAGATCTGGAGGAGATGAACTAAGATCAGAACCCAGAAGTTAAAACAAAGGCTCAATGTAAAAAGATCTTTATAACAATTACAGCAATTTAAAAGAGAAAGAGGTTACTCTGTGAAGAGGCTAACTACCGATTCCTGGAAATAGTCAAGAAGCTGAATGACCAACTGAATGTCGCAAAGGAGATTCTTCCAACAGATAGAAGTCTGGGCCAAATGAATAATAAGATCTTTTTGAATTCTGAGATTCCCTGATTCTTAAGTTATCTATTTGGGATGTCAATTAAGAAAAAGTTGAACTTATATCTATCAAAAATATTTATTTTTATCAGAATTTGATGCATGTAGGATTACTTTCTATAAGCTCCAAGACACTTGGTGGGAAATGTGAGACAATAACCATTGTGCCCTTTAAAAAATCTGCTTTTACTAGGGAAAGAGGTCAAGGTGGACTTCCTCTTCCTCTTTCAGGACTCTGATGACACAGTGGTTTGAACCTGATATCCCTCCACACTTTTCTAAATGGAAATGGTATACTGCTAGGGAAACAACACCCTGACTGAACAGATTTCTTCTACCTCCATAGATAGAGCAGTACAAGCACATTCCTGCAGTTATCCTAAAGCATAAGTTAAGGAATGATTCTTATAGAAACTGGCATTAACTTTACTCAAATTAAAAAAAGTGGGGAAAGTGTAGCTACAGATGAAAATCTGTGTTGCTCTTCCTGCTCTGACAGTGTAGTTTAACAGAAAGAGCATGAGCTTTTAAAGCCAGAATGACATGGATTCAAATCCAGATTCAGCCACTACCATCTGTGACTTTAGATGAGTTACTTAAATCCTTGAACCTCAATTTTACTCAATTTTCCTAGGGAAAGGAAGATGAAACTTACCCTGTATGGTTAATGTGAAGAAAAGAAACAATATATGTAAATCACTTAATATAGGTACCAGCTTAGAGTAGGCATTCAATAAATTGCCCCTTTCTCTTCCACAACTATGCTGACTGGTCCTACCTTAAATCATAAAACCACAAATGTCAAATGGGCAGCACTTCACTTTCCCTATCTCAAAAAGAACTATTCTATACCTTCTCTTTTCTCCTCTGGTCTTCTAATTTCTCTGCATGATTACTCTGCCCTGTAAATCAAAGAGAAAATAGAAGCACACAGAAAATCCCTTATCCTGCACCACCAAATCCACCAGTCAGCCCTCATCTCTTTCAGCACTTTGTCTTCCCTTGGGGGATACAGTACCCCTGCCTCCTATCTACAATTAATTCCTCCATAGTGCTTTGGGTTCTATCCTTTTTCACCTTCTCAAGAACTTCATTCCTTCAGCAGGTAGTGAAGTAACCTGCTTCACTACCATACCATCAATTTCTTCCTGTCAGTCGGACTGTTCCCATCAGTAACACACAGGCTCCAGAACTGCACTGTGTAATATGGAAGTCACTAGACACATGTGACTAAATATATGAAAATGAAATGAAATTTAAAAATTAGTTGCGCTAGCTCTAATTATTAAGCTTCAAACGCTCAATAGCCACATGTTCCTTGTGACTTCCATACTGGACAATGTAGATTATTGAACATCTCCATTATTGGGGAAAGTTCTCTGGGATGCTGTTTTAAAAAATCTTATTTTAAAAACAAATTCCCTCACCATTGTTACTATATCTACAGCCAAGCTATCAGCTCATTTCTTTGTTCCCTTTAACAACACTTCTTAAAAAAAGTTGACTGTAACCACTATCTCTACCTCCCCAATTCATTTTCTCCTTAATCTGCTATTATCATGCTTTCTCCAAACTCTACTGAAAATGCTTTTATCAATGCCATTAATGCTGTTCATGATCCCAATCAATGGTCACTTCTCTGTTCCTACTGTAATTGCCTCACAGAAATATTTGGCACCGTTGATTACTTCCTCCTTCTTCAACTTCTTCTGGGTTTTCCAGCTCCCATTCCTGGCTTTCCCACCTGTGCTCTAAATCTGGAGTTGAAACTTGACCTAAAGATTAGAGCTTAATCCTCCCAAGGTAATCTCACATAATCCTAATGTTTTAAATGCTAGTCATATACTGATGACTCAAAACTCCTCCTAGTTCTAATCAGTCCCTAAAATTCCAGATGTGCATATCCAACCACTTAAGTGACATTTCCCCTAGATGTGCAGTAGGCATTTCATTTTTAACATATCCAGAATAGAACTCTTGATCTGGGAGGATCTTCCACCCTCACACCTGCATCAACCTCAACAAATGGTATTAGCATCTACCTAGTTGCGATTCAACACTTTTTCTCCCCTCTGCTAATATAATCCATCTCCAAAAACTTATCCAAAATATCTACTTAGCTCCATTTTCACTTCTACCACTGTAGTCCAGGCCACGATTTTTCAGATTAGAAGATAACAGCCTCTTAACTGGTTTTCTTTGCTTTCATTCTCCCTAGAGTTTATTCTTTAATAGCAAGCAGAATAAGCTTTTAAAAACTTAAAATTTTGTGACACTCTACCTGCCTAAAAGCTTTCTAATGCTTCCCACTGAATAGAATTAAATCTAAACCTCTTAGTAAGACCAAAACCTCTATATGATCTGTCCTCTGCCATTCTCCCCAGCCTTTCCAGCCACTCTTCCCTTTATTATGCTTCAGCCACAATGGCTTTTTTTTTCCTGTTTTTCAAACACACTAAATTAGTTCCAGTCATAGACCTTTTTGCATTAGCATTTTCCTTTGCTTGGAATACTCTTCTCCAAGATTTTCATGTCTGGCTCCTTCTTGTCAACAAGATTTCAATTTCCTTGAATATGACTTCCCGGATAAATCTGACATAGCCATCCATGTCTCACATGACTTTGTTTTATTTCTGTTATAGTAATCATCACTGATATTTTCTTATTTATTTATTGTTTAGTGCCTGTGTTTCCCCACCAGACCATAAATTCTTTGATAGACCCTGACTACCTTATTTACCATTACACCCCCTAGTACCTTAGAAGAATATATGGCATAAAAGGGGAGCTCACAAAATCTATGCTGAAGAAATGCTTATATCATCTGCTATTCATATGTATATTTTAAAAGAGCTGCTTGATTTCTAGATGAGGACAACTTCTACCACATTTTCTTTAGTGATGCTCAATATTTTCCAATGATTTTATTCTGGTTTGTATAAATGGCATTCATGGTCAGCATTCAGTCTTGGCAGAAATACTAAATTATACACACATGCTACCCATATTTATAAAAGTTATAACCCCTAACAGCTTGGAAACAACCAAAACCCAATGGTTTGGAAGCTTTGAAACTTACCCTCTGATAGCACTGAGGGAGAGTATTTTCCAAAAGGGGAGGAGTTCTCTGCATTAATATTCCAACAGACTCTCTTAAAAGAGGAATAACACTATAGAAAAGGAAGACATCAAACTTATTAAAGCCACATTCTGACAATCCCATCCTGCAAGAAAGTAATAATATACCTCCCAATAGAATATAACAAAGATTTGTCAGAATAATATGAGGAAAAAGAATCCAGCCATTGCTCCAAATTTTTCATGGGACAAATAAGTTATTTAAAGTAAAAGTAAAAGAGCTAAATGAAATACATCAATGTATGAAACAATAAACATACTACTGAATAGTACTGGAGCATCTAAAATTTAAACACAGCAGTCGTTCAACTGTCATTTAAAATATGACTTCAAATGGCTAGAATCTTCAAGGATAATCTATAAAGCATATCATGGCCAACTGGTCCTTAACGTTTATCAAATATTTACATTCATTTATCTGAACAGTACTGTTAAGGAAAATACAAAAAAATTAATACAGTATATTAAGTTCATTCGTCCAGTGTTTTTCCAACCCGATGATATATCAGTCTTCTTTGATTATTAAAAAAAAATAGAAGCCTGGATATAGCCACAGATCTAGTGAATCAGCACCTCTAGTGATAGGGTCCCAAAGCCTGTATGAATTGATGTAATTAGTCCTCAACCAGTATTTGGAAATTATGGCTTTAGGCTACTTGGATGGTTAAATGCACAGAAAGCAATTAATAGTGTAATGGTGAGGGTGACTCTAATGCAGTAGTTTTCTAAACCAGCTACATATCAAATTCACCTTAGAGTCTTGTTTGTTGTCATTTCTAACATATTGAATGAGAATCTCTGAGGGAGAGTTGAGGCATCTATGTTTTTAAAAAGCTCTTCAGGGAGAGTCCAATGAGTCAGGGGGTGAGGCACTGCTCTATTTCTTGAAGCAGACTGAGAGGGAAGGTTAAGAATAGCTTCATTACACTTAATAGCTTAAGCCAGTTCTTTCTTTTAAACTTGTAGAATCTCAATATTTCTAGAGTAAAACCCCTCCTGATTATAGCTATAGGAGATAGAGATAAAAACAAAACAAAACAAAACATATACCTTTTTAAGGAAGGTAGAAGGTGAAGTGTACCTTAAAAGATTAGTAGTACTTCTGACAGATAGAAAAGAAAGAGAAGATATTAATGAAGACGCAAAGGAACAGGGACAATGCTTGTCTTGTTCACTGTTATATTCCCAAGGAGGCCTAGTAAAGTGCTGGTCACAAAGTGGGCCCACAATAAATACTTGTTGGTTAAATGAATGATAAATGCATAGATATTAGATGTTTTAGAATCTAGATTAAAGAAAGGAAAGGCCCCAGGGAAGAAATTAGGAGACTGTTCCATACTTTGTGTTCAGTGATAAGTACTTGGATAGGGAGGGTAAAAACAGGAACAGAAACAAATAGAAAAATTAAACAGATACTGAGAGATATTGAGAAACTGGTGTCCAGGGAAGCAACACCAAGGGCAAGCTTAGAAAACTGAAAGTGTGGAGAGAATAGCAGTAATGAATATAAAAGCTCAACGTAGACAGGAGTTTAAGTCACATTCAAATGAAAATATTCTTCAGTCAGATAGTGATTTACGAGCCAAGAATAATTAGATGCCACCTTTAATTGCTTCTTCTTCCTTAAAACCCTCATCCTCTAAATCACCAAGTTCTCATGACTTAACATTCTAAACATTTCTAAACTCCATCACCTCCCCCCCCCCCCGTCACTCTATTACATATGTCTACAATAATCTCCATATCACTTCACTTGGATTATTATAATAGCCTCCTAAATGGTCCCTTTACCTCTAGTCTTATTTCCTTAAGTCTGCTGTGACAGGCAGCTTTAAAGATGGATCCCAATGACCCCTGCCTCCCTAGCGTTCATGCTCTTGTGTAATCCCTTCCCCTTGAGTGTGGGCTGGATCTAGTGACTTGCTCCTAATGAGTTAAGTATGGCAAAAGTGACAAGATGTCAATTCTAAATTAAAGTAGTCTGGCTTCCATCTTGTTCACCCTCCTCTCTTGCTCTCTCACTTGCTTGCTCAAAGCTGCCACGCTGTGAGCTGTCCTATGGAGAGGCCCAGGGCAAGGAACTGAGAGATGCCTCTGGAGAGGAACTGAGACCCTCAGTCCAACAGCCCAAAAGAAACTCAATACCGTCAACAGCCACTTCAGTGAGCTTGGAAGTGGATTCTCTTCCAGACGAGCACTGGAATGACTGCAGCCCTGGCTGACACCTTGACTGTCACCTTGTTAGAGACCCTGAACCAGAGCCAGTTAGCCACGCTCAGGTTTCTGAACCAAGGCAAAGATAATAATGTGTGTTATCTCAGCTACGAGGTTTTTGTGTTAAGTTCTTATGCATTCATAGATAACTAATATAACCATTCTTTACAAAGCCATTAGACTAATCTACCTAAAATCAGTATCTGACTCTATCCCTTCCCCCTTTAAAAAAAATCCATTAAGAGCTCCCTACTGCCTAGGGGATTAAGTGTAAGCTCTTTCACATGGTATATTTTTTGATCTGCCCTCCTCTTTTGATCTCCACCTCCTATCATTTTTGCTTCACATTTTAAGCTCTCTAAAACGTAAGCATGTTTGTACTTTCACTTTCTGCTGTTTTTCCTTTCATGCTTTGGCTCATGCTGTAACCTCTCTAGAATGTCCCTAAACTGCCCTGTAATCTGGCTTCTATTCCTTCTTTAAAATCTCAAGTGTCACCCCTTTTAGGGTATATTCCCTGATCCCAAACTGTCCTCCAAACTGTATAAATGTCCTCTCTGTGCTCCTGTAAAACATCTGTGATACCTATAGTAACATTGGAGGAAAAATGGGTGGAAAGCAACTGGAATCAGGGTTAAGGATTTTGACAGTGAAAGAACATCTGTTATTCCTTCATCTAACCTGAAGAGTAGTGTCTGTTTCTATCTACTGTGCTGTGATTAAATAGGTGAGGACTCCCTGGATTTACCAAAAAGGCAAAGAAAAACAACACAGTAGAATAATAAGGCATAATTCAACCATTACATTTTTTCTTTCCTCTCTCCATCCTCACTTCTCAGGAAAAAGAAAGGATCAGTCACTAAATGTTTCTATATATCTAATTTACACAATGTTTATGTTTTCCTACTTTCCTTATTGTACTTCTCAGAAAATGAGGCACAATAATGGTTCCCCTAGAATAACTGTTTGAGAATAAGCAATTTAAAAAAATGTTTTATACAGCAGGTTCTTATTAGTTATCTATTTTATACATATTAGTGTATATATGTCAATCCCAATCTCCCAAATCATCACACCACCCCCACCAGAAAATAAGAAAAGTTTTTCCATGTGCCCACTAAATTTAGCTATTTTGATAATTTCTTCTCCAATCTTTATCTCAAGAAACTCCTAATAATCTGGAGATATCTGAGGTGGAAAAATCACTCAAATGTAAAAATCATGAGACTTGGGTTCTAATTCTGCCATTAAATAGCTTCAGGAAAATAGTATAACATTCCAGAGCATCAGTTTTCTCATCTATAAAATGAGGAAGTAGATTAAATATCTAGGCAATTTAAAGATGGAAGCATCTTTAATTTATTTTCATTCAATAAGAAAAAAAAAGGTCAATCTACAAGGAATACTAAGAGAGAATATATTTGGAAATGAAAGAAAATATAAGTCGCCTTTCTATTCTAAACAGCAGCAACAACAATGCACAGCAGCATCCTCAAATGAGATACACTTCGCCAACGAATTTAATCTATTACTACTTAGGTAATCCTGCCAATGGATTTTATTACGCAATCAATACAAATAAGCAATAATTAAGCACTACATGCTTTGCTTGGCATCAGATTTTCTCGAATCAGATGGAATCTTACTCTAGAGTTGTGGTAATGGAGACCTAGTGCACCGAAGTAACTTGCCCAAGGACATAGCCAGTGAATGGGAGAGCTAGAATAATAAGAACAGGTCTTTTGACTCCAAACTCAATCTTGAAAAGTTCAAGTCAACATTTACTATATGCCTACCATGTGCCAGACATGTGCTAGGCACCAGAAATAAAAAGATAAATAATACACAATGCCTTACCTCAAAGGAATTCACAACTACTGAAAAAGCCTGTAGAGATCAATGGAAATCAGGCAACAAACGCTTATTTAGGACCCACCATTTGGAGGAAGGCACATATGAATTCAAAACAACTGTAGATTAAAAGCCTGTATCCAATTTCATTTCCCATGAACTTTTGGTGAACTTTTTTTTATTAGTATGTTGACAACTTACTTTTGAATATACCTTTAAAAAGAAAAAGTATAACTTTCAAAATAAAGTGGGGGAAAAAGGAATAGAAGAGAACACGGACTCTACTGTAACAGAAGGCATGCAATATGAGCAATGATGTTACTTAAGCAATAGTTGCAAAATATCACCTTGCAAACAACTTTTAAAATATTTATTGTCTTAGAATACCTAGGGCTAGTCTAGCTTTCCTTGCAAAGAGCTAAAACACAATTAATACAAAAGAGTTGAGTCCAATCTAAAATAATCCTTAAGGAGATCAGCTTTAAAACATTAAAGACATTCCCTTAATACAGTCTCTTAATAAGTCACCCAAAATAACCATCTACAAATTTATCCAAACCTTTGTTCAAATTTTTATGTGTTAACCCACGTGTATTGCCTCTCAAAGACTGCTACTCCCTTGTAAGAACAACAATAACAACAACTAGTACGGCCCTTTTTCTCCTAAAATTTACTTTCACCTGTGGCCCTTAGTTTGAGGATTCTAGAACTGGTGAAGTTCCATGATCACAGATTACACACTATTAGAATTAACAGAGGGGACTTCCCTGGTGGCACAGTGGTTAAGAATCCGCCTGCCAATGCAGGGGACACAGGTTTGAGCCCTGGTCTGGGAAGATCCCATGTGCCGCGGAGCAACTAAACCCATGCACCACAACTACTGAGCCTGCGCTCTAGAGCCCACGAGCCACAACTACTGAGCCCGTGTGCCACAACTACTGAAGCCCATGTGCCTAGAGCCCGTGCTCTGCAACAAGAGAAGCCACCGCAATGAGAAGCCAGCACACCACAACAAAGAATAGCCCCAGCTCGCCGCAACTAGAGAAGCCCACGAGCAGCAAAGAAGACCCAACGCAGCCAAAAATAAATAAATAAATTTATAAAAAAAGAATTAACAGAGAATTTAGAGATCACTCATTTTAACACAATTCAAGAACCATAATGCAGATAAATATTTTAATAATAAAATTAATGTTAGAAGCAAGCATCTATTTTAAAATAACTAAATAAAAGATATAACTGATACATATAAGGAAATAATATATAGAGAGTGTACCAACAGGTTCTTACTGATTTTGTTATACTATAAAATTTGGAATGGTTGCCTACTTAGGTAGAATTTTAATAAAATGTTTACATTCAACAGCAGCAAGCATTTCACCAAAGCACATGGAAGCATCACACTAATTTTCTCCAATAATAATTTTAAAATATTGTTAAGAATTTCAGATGTAAGAGTTATATAACTAGGTTATGAAACTGGGGCGGGGAGAAAAAGATGCTTGCTAAATCACATGGTGATAAGCAATTTAGAACCAAAGCCAATTTCTATAACAATCTCAGAGGTCATAAAAATGTAAAAGAAACCTGTAGAACCTCTATTTTTGCTTTTTTAAAATTGTGTTTAGCTCAGGAGTTTGTGCCCATATTTTTCTGATTAACTATTGTAATAGGGAATCATAAAATAGATTTTAGCATGGATCTATCTAGCCATAATGAAAGGATACGGGGAAAAAGACAAACTTAGCAAATTCCTGACTGAGCTAAGACTTACAGCTGCATCCAAACCCCAAAAGTAAGCATTTGGAAACAATTAGAGGTTCACTTCTGGTTGACTAACTCAATTCTAGCTTTAACAGTGAAATAGCATTTTCCTAGCATATATAAAAAGAATGAGTCATTAGGTACATGAGTTTACCAGTAAAACATGGTAATAGTTTTATTCCTCAAAAGCTGAAGATAAATCAAATTTACAATCATACAATCAGAAACTTAAAATTAATATAAAGCTTAAATGCTAGCAGATTAAATAAGCAACAGTTATTACTCTTTATTGCCAGTAACTTTGTAAATGAAAAAATATTCAAATCTTACTTCAAAAGCAGCATATTTAGTGAGTCTCACCATTTCAACAGTACATAAAATTATCTAGCAATAATTATAAGCAAACCAAACCAAAGAAAAGGGTATACATTATGAAAACTTTTGAAGAACAATCAGACTGGTGATAATCATAATCATTAACAATAAAAAATTTCAGAGAGTTGAAACTATTACTTAGATCTGAGAATAAATATCTATTAATAATAATTCAAACACAATTACTGATTCACCTTTTTTGAATTGGCTAATGGGCTTAAGTCCTCCTGCATATTACCAGTGGTTCTTATAATCTACAAGCATATAGATAGCTGTACTTTATAAAAGAACCCATAAATTTGAAGGTGTAGTATATATCATACACTCGAAAATGCTTAGTGGACAAAAAAACCAAAGAAAATTGGCCCCCAAAAGCAATGTATTCTGCATTCAGATATGGTGGTCCTATGACAAGCTGTAAATATGCAGTCATATTTACACAAATACAATGATTCCGTAGTAAAAAACAATTACCCATTAACCCAGAATTTCATGAGCCTAATATAGAACAGATAACCCAGAACCACAGGAATTGTGGCTTGCCTTATAATTATTCTGAGTTTCTGAAACCTATGGTTTAAATCAACACATATTTACATAGTACCTACTTTACTCAATAATGGAGACAGTAAGATATCCTAAAATACCCTTAGAACTTAGAGCCAAAGTCATGAAAAGGTCACTCTTTTCCTTAAACTTCTGGAACTTATTTATAACACTCAATGCATCTGGTCTTTGGACTAAAAGCATTAGTAAATAATGTCAAGTTAGTAAATAGTAATGTCTTTGTTTAGACAACACTTAATAGTTTTTAAAGTATTTAATAAATTTTTTCCAATTTGATCCCCACAACAACCTTAAGTAACTTTCAGAAAATGTTGGAATCACAGATGTAAGCAAGATCATAAGAGATCATTTAGGCCAACCCCCTCATTTTACAGAAAAGAAAACCATCTCAGAGAGATTAAGACAACTTGTTCTTTGTTACACACACCAGTGCGGCAGAGCTGGGTGGGATAACTCCAAGACTATAGCTCCCTGCACTACACTGCAGAGTCTCATCATGATCGAGTCCTCTGGAGTCAGAGACCATATTATATTCTTCTAATTCCCAGTGCCCAGCACAGTGTATGGAATATAATAAGTGCTTGACACATGACTGCTGAATGCATAGTCTATTTTAAAATTTCAAACACTAGCGGAAGATTAAAATGTAAAACATCCCTTGTTTGACATGACTTTCAACCCTTCACAATAACAGCTAAATAACAAAACAAGGAAAGAGCCCCTCAATTTAGTCATTTCCCCAAAAGAATCTCCAATAAATAGAAGCAAAAGTATCTTATCCTCTATTCAAGTATAGGTGAGAAAGAACTAATCACACTTAGGCAGAAGCAATCAACATTCCCAGCTCTTGATGTGCAATTTGTTATCTTAATAAAGGCTCTTTATTCTCATGAATAAGAATATTCTCATAAATAAGAAACTAAAATCACACCAACAATATAAGTAAAAAAAAAAATTACTAAGTGATACATATGTATCCATGAAGAGCAAAGGTGCAAATAAATAAGAAAAATGAATGAGAATTCATAATACCCTGTCAAGAGGGAGGGAAATGGGGAAAAACAATGGAATAAAAGAAGTAAGAAGAGAGGACTTCCCTGGTGGCGCAGTGGTTAAGAATCCACCTGCCAATGCAGGGGACACGGGTTCGAGCCCTGGTCCGGGAAGATCCCACATGCCACGGAGCAACTAAGCCCATGTGCCACAACTACTGAGCTTGCGCTCTAGAGCCCACGAGCCACAACTACTGAAACCATGTGCCACAACTACTGAAGCCTGTGTGCCTAGAGCCTGTGCTCTGCAACAAGAGAAGCCACCTCAAGGAGAAGCCCACGCACTGCAATGAAGAGTAGTCCCCACTCGCCGCAACCAGAGAAAGCCCGCGCACAGCAACGAAGACCCAAGGCAGCCAAAAATAAATAAATATTTTTTTTTTTAAAAAGGAAAAGCAGAGAAAAAGGTGAAAGGATTTAAAAAAAAGAAAAAGACGAGGACAAAGAGCACCACAAGATATACATAGTTTTGAGAGAAGACTGGAATAAATCTTCTTCTTATTATTATTAAATATGGTAACATTTGTATTGAAAAGATCATGAGACTTGGAGGTACCTCCCCATTACCTCTGCAACTCACTGAAAGCAGTGGTGAGGCTAAGATGGACAAAGGCAGGAGATGAAGCTCTTTAAGGAAATCTGCATTTTAAAAAGTACAGGAGTGAAGAAACAGGACTTTATTTAGGAAAACCAGATAAGAGGGCAAGAAATATTTATTAATCACTTCAGTGATCACAAGTTTTAACTCAGAACAAAAAGACCTTAAGATCAGCACGAAAAATCCAAGAGGAATGGGACCAGAGTGCTGATCAAATACCTAGGTTCAACAAGGCTATTAGGAATCTGAGCTAAACAGTGTCTATCTGGTTTTAGGTTAAGCAATTAACACGCAATGCTTGCCAAGTGGCAGGTCTGTTCTAGGCTTGGTATATCTTAACCTATTTAATCCACATATAACAAATTATGAGGAAGATATAACTATCATTGCCACTTTAAAGATGAAAAACTGAGGCTAAATGGCTTGTCCAAGGTCACACAGATAAAAGGTAAAAACAGGATTTGAACCCAGGCAGTTCTGCTCCACAGTAAATGCTCTTAACTTCTTTGCAAGACTCCTTCCAATTAAGTCATCAGCGTGGCTTTGCTAGTGCTCCCAAAGCACCTTTACCTAAAGGAGAATTCTGACATTAGGAGATGCTGACCTTCAAAGTGTATAGGAGGCCTGGACCACAAAAAGAAATTTAAAAGCTCTGGAAAAGATGATCAGTAATAACAATATGAAAGTTTTCTGCCATCTGAGAGCTGACTGGTATAGTCAAAAGTTGAACAGAAGCAAACCTCTGACACCTAGTTTCTGTTCTGGGCCCATCCTCAATGATAACTTCCAAAGTCACACATCTGAGAAGCAAACCTAATGTAGGAAATGAAAAGCAAAGGAAAAAGTACCCTTATTTGCTTACCCAAATTAAACTTAAAATATCACTGTGAGGGCTTCCCTGGTGGCGCAGTGGTTGAGAATCTGCCTGCTAATGCAGGGGACACGGGTTCGAGCCCTGGTCTGGGAAGATCCCACATGCCACGGAGCAACTAGGCCCGTGAGCCACAACTACTGAGCCTGCGCGTCTGGAGCCTGTGCTCCGCAACAAGAGAGGCTGCGATAGTGACAGGCCCACGCACCGCGATGAAGAGTGGCCCCTGCTTGCCACAACTAGAGAAAGCCCTCGCACAGAAATGAAGACCCAACACAGCCAAAAATAAATAAATAAATAAATAAATAAAAATAAAATTAAAAAAATATATATATCACTGTGAGAGTATTTTTATTAAATATCTCAAAGTAGGTTTCTAATTGCTACAGTGCTACATTGGATGCTGACTACATTAAAATATTTAGTTCCTGAGGTAGGTTAGGAGTAGAAATCATGTTTTCAAAGGATAAATTAAGCAAGAGAACAGAGTAACAAGTGCAGACTATACCTAGTGGTGGAGAATTTCAAATTAATTACACACAAATTAACAATGAACAATGAATAATCAAAGGGACTAATAGTTTTTCTTTTGGCAGGAGTAAATTAAGAGTAGAAAAAAAGTATGCTTTCAACCTTTTAAATTTTACTTTTATTTTTTTAAAGGCTAAAAATGTCTATGATTCCGAAGTCAAAAGTATATTTAAGATATACATTCAAAGTCTCACTTCTAATCCCTTCCCTCTGCCTAGAGGTAACTATATTTATTATATTTGTTTTTGGTTTATTCTTTGTGTTTCTTTTCAAAATTATAAGAAAACATGCAGATTATATGTGTATCTCTTCTCCTTATGGAAAAGGTAATAGTACTACTTTTTGCCTATCTTATGCTATACTCCTATATATCATTTGCTACATATCAAGCGCTATTTTGTTTTCTTAACAATACATATTGAAAATAACATCACATTACCATATAGAGATATTCCTTTTTCTTTTTTTATTATTATTATTACGGTAAAAAAACCATGTAACACTAAATTTATCTTAACCATTTTTAAATATATAGTTCAGTAGTGTTAAGTAACAGTGTTGTGCAAAAGATCTCTAGACCTTTTTCACACTGCAACACTGAAACTCTTTACCCATTAAACACTATAATTCCCATCCCTCCTGCCCCCAGCCCTTGGCAACCACCTTTCTACTTTGTTTCCACAATTTTGACTACTTTATATATTTCATATGAGTAGACTCATACAATATTTGCTCTTTGGGATTGGATTATTTAGCTTAGCATAATGTCTTCGAGTTTCATCCATGATGTAGTGTGTGACAGAACTTCCTTCTTTTTAAAGGCTACATAATATTCCATTGTATGCATATACATTTTCTTTATCCATTCATTTGTTGACAGATATCTGGGTTACTTCTACCTCTTGGCTACTGTGAATAATGCTGCAATGAACATGGATATATGAAAATATTTTTGCAATCCTGCTCTGAGTTCTTCTGGACAGGTACCCAGAAGTGGAATTGCTAGATCATATGGTACTCTATTTTTAACTTTCCATAATGGTGGCATCATTTTACATTCCTATTAACAGTGCACAAAGGCTCCAAATTCTCCACATCCTTGCCAGCACTTGTTACCTATTCTTTTGATAGCAGACATCCTGATGGGTGTGAGGTGATGTCTTGTCATTTTGATTTGCATTTCCCTAGTGATTAGTAACGCTGAGCATCTTTTTACGTGCCTATTGGCCAGGTGTAAATCTTCTTTGGAGAAATGTTTATTAAAATCCTTTGCTTATTTTTATATTGGTTTGTTTTGTTGTTGTTGTTGAGTTGTAGACCTTCCTTATATATTCTGAATATTAACATCTTACAAGATACATATGACTTGCAATTATTTGCTCCAATTCCATAGGTTGCCTTTTCACTCTGCTGATTGCTCCTTTTGATGAGCAGAAGTTCTTAAGCTTGGTAAAGTCCAATTTGTCTTTTTTTTATTTTTTTTGCCTGTCTTCTTTGGTTAGTATCCAAGAAATCATTCCCAAAACCAATATTCTGAAACTTTTCTCCTAGGAGAAAAGTTTTTGTCTAGGAGTTTAATAGTTTTAGATCATATGTTTAAGGTCTTTAACCCATTTGGAGTTAATTTTTTTATGTGGTGTAAAGTAAGGGCCCAACTTCATTATTCTGCATGTGGATATCCATTTTCTCAAAACCATTTGTTGAGGAGACTGCTTTATCCCCATTGTGTAGTCCAGGTATCCCTGTCAAAAATCATTTGGCTATATATATGCAAATGTTTACTTCTGGGCTCTTTATTCAGTTTACTGGTCTATATATCTGTCTTTATGCCAGGACCACACCATATAAATCACTGTTTCTTTGTTGTTATGTTTTGAAATCAGAGTGTAAGGCCTCCAACTTTGTTCTTCTTTCTTAAGATTGTTTTGGCTATCATAGTCTCTTCACATTCCATACAAGTTTTAGGATTTTTAAAAAATTTATTTCTGAAAAAAAAAATGTCATTAGGATTTTGATAGGGATTGCATTGAATCTGTAGATGACTTTGGGCAGCATACAAATTTTAACGATACTGAAGTCTTCTGATCCATGCATGAGATGTCTTTCCATTTATTTATATCTTTGATTTCTTTTAGCAATGCTTTATAGTTTTCAATGTACACATGTTTCACCTCCTTGGTGAAATTTATTCTTAAGTATTTTATCCTTTTTGGTGCTATGGTAAATGGGATTGTTTTTAAAATTTCCTTTTCTGATTGGTCATTGTTATTATATAAGAATGCAACTGGGTTTTGAGTGCTGATTTTGTATTCTGCAACTTTGCTGAATTCTTTTATTAGTTCTAACAGTTTTTGTGTGTATGTGTAATATTTAGGATTTTCTACATATAAGATCATGCCATGTGTGAACAGGGATAATTGTAATATTTGTTTTCCAATTTGTATGCCTTTTCTTTTTCTCGCCTGATTGCTCTAGCTAGAACTTTCAGTACTATGGCGAATAGTAGTGGGAAAATTGGGCATCCTTGCCTCATTCTTGATCTTAGAGGAAAAGTTTTCACTCCTCCCCAGGTGTGGGTTTTTCACATATGGCTTTTATTATGTTGAAGTAGTTTCCTTCTAGTCTTGGTTTGTTAAGTGTTTTTAATCATGAAAGGGTGTTGAATTTTGTCACTTTTCTGCATTGTTTGAGATGACCACATCTTTTCTTCCTTCATTTTGTTCATATGGTGTATAATACTGATTGATTTTCATTATGTTGAACCATCCTTGCGTTCCAAGTATAAATCTCCCCTAGTCATGGTGTATGATGCTTTTAATGTGCTACTGAACTTGGTTTGCTACTGTTTTGCTTAGGATTCTTAAATCAACACTCATCAGGGATACTGGTCTATAGTTTTCCTGTTGTGTATTTGTCTGGTTTTGATATCCAGTTAATGCTGGCCTCATGAGTTTGGGATTCTCCTCTCCTCTTCAATTCTTTGGAAAAGTCTGAAAAGAACTGGTACTAATACTTCTTTAAATTTTTGGTAAGATTCACCAGTGAAACCATCTGATCCTGGGCTTTTCTTTGTTGAGAGGTTTTCGATTACTGCTTCAATCTCCTCACTAGTAATAGGTTTGTTCAGATCTTTAAAATTTCTTCATGATTCAGCCGTGGTAGGTTGTATGTTTCTAGAAATTTATCAATTTCTTCTAGGTTATCCAATTTGTTGGCATACAACTGTTCATAATAGTCCCCTATAATTCTTTTTATTTCTGTGGTATCAGTTGTAATATCTATTTCATTTCCTATTTTAGATATTTGAGTCCTCTCTTTCTTTTTCTTAGTTGGTCTAGCAAAGTTTTATCAATTTTGTTATCCTTTCAAAAAACCAACTCTAGGTTTTGTTGACTTTTTTCTATTGTTTTTCTATTATTTCATTTATCTCTGCTCTAACCTTTAGTATTTCCTTCCTTCTGCTGACTTTGAGTTTAGTTTGTTCTTCTTTTTCTAGCTCCTTGAGTTGTAAGGTTAGGTTGTTGACCTGAGATCTTTCTTTCGTTTTTTAAAAATGTGGGGCTTCCCTGGCGGCGCAGTGGTTGAGAATCTGCCTGCCAATGCAGGGGACACAGGTTCGAGCCCTGGTCTGGGAAGATCCCACATGCCACGGAGCAACTAAGCCTGTGTGCCACAACTACTGAGCCTGCACGTCTGGAGCCTTTGCTCCGCAACAAGAGAGGCCACGATAGTGAGAGGCCCACGCACTGCGATGAAGAGTGGCCCCCGCTCGCCGCAACTAGAGAAAGCCCTCGCACAGAAACGAAGACCCAACACAGCCAAAAATAAATAATTAATTAATTTTTAAAAAATGTATGTGTTTATAGCTATGAACTTCCCTCTTTGTACTGCTTTTGCTGAATCCCATATGTTTTGGTATGTTGTGTTTTTGTTTGTTTTCATTTGTCTCCATATATTTTCTAAATTCTCTTGTGATTTCTTCCTTGATCCATTGGTTGTTAAAGAGCCTGTTGTTTAATTTCCACATATTTTTGGATTTTCAAGTTTTCCTTCTGCTATTGATTTCTAGTTTCATTCCACTGTGGTCAGAGAAAATATTTTATATAATTTCAATGTTCTAAACTTTCTTAGGACCTTTTTTGTGACATGACATATCATCTTTCTGGGAGAATGTTCCATGTGCACTTGTGTATTCTGCTGTAGTTGGGTCAGGCTCAACAACAACCTGTTAGGCCCAACTGGTCTATAGTGTTCAAGTCTTCTCTTTCCCTATTGAGTCTCTAATGAATGACTGCTTGATTTCCTAGTTCCTCTAAGGTACTGAAGTCTCCTACTATTACTATGTTGCTGTCTATTTCTCCCTTTTTGTCAATGTTTGCTTTATATATTTGAGTGCTCTCATGTTAGCAGCATATGTATTTACAATTGTTATATCTTCCTGGTGAATTGACCCTTTTATCCTTACAATGTTTCTTCTTTGTCTCTTGTGACAGTTTTTGTTGTCTATTTTGGCTAAGTATGGCTACCACTGCTCTCTTCAGGTTCCTGTTTGTATGAAGCATCTTTTGCTACCCTTTCACTTTTAGTCTATGTGAGTCCTTATATCTAAAGTGAATCTCTTGTAGGCAGAATAAAGATGAATCTTTTTTTTTTTTAAATCCATTCAGCCAATGTTTTTGAAATGGTATGTTTAATCCCTTTACATATAATTACTGGCATGGAAGGACTTACTACTACCATTTTGTTCAGTTTTCTGTCTATCTTGTAGCTTTTTCATCTTTCACCTTTTTTCCCTCTTTTACTTCTTCCTTTGTGTTTCATTGATTTTCTTGTAGTGACATGTCCTGGTTCCCTTCTCATTTTCCCTTTGTGTATATTCTATTAATATTTCCCTTGTGGTTATCACTGCATGTGACAAGTTGCTCTTCTTTTGCTGCTTTCAAGATTCTCACATTATATGTAACTTTTGACAGCTTGATTATGATGTGTCTCAGTGTAGGTTTCTTTATATTATATTTACCCAAGTTGAAGTTCTTTACATTTCTTGAATTTGTATATCTGTTTTTCTTCTCAGATCTGGGAAAGTTTCAGCCACTGTTTCTTTAGCTAGGTATTCTGCACCTTTCTCTCTTTCTTTACTTTCTGAGACTCCCATAATGGATTTGTTGTTCTGCTTGTCCATAAATCCCTCAGGCTCTCCTCATTTTTTTTCTTCTTTTTTTTTGCTCCTCTGCCTCAATAATTTTTGTTAAGTCCTGCCTTCAATCTCACTGAGTCTTTCTTCTGCCTGGTCAAATCTGCTGTTGAGTCCCTCCAGTGAAATTTTCAATTCATTTATTGTTGTTCTTTTGTTTGGCTCTTCTCCACAGTTTCTATCTCTTTGATGATATTCCCATTTTGTTCATGCACCATTTTCCTGATTTTGTTTAGTGTCTACCTGTGCTTTCTTTTAATTAATTGGGCATCTTTATGATGGTAATTTTGAATTCGTTACCTGGCAATTCGTATGTCACCTTTTTTCAGGTTTGGTTTCTGGATATCTAATTGTTTCCATGGTTGGCTGCTTCTTTGTATGTCTTATTTTTCATTGTTGGGATTTCAGCACCTGAAGAATCAGTCAACTCTCCAGATTTTGTGGTCTGGTTTCATGCAGGGAGGACTTACTCTATATAGCCTGGCAGGAGATTCAGGAGACCTCTCAAGTCTTTTCTGGTACATGCCCTCTCTGAGCTTGTGCATGTAATCTCCTATTTGAAAAAGGATGCTGGCTCCTATTCAAGAGCTCCTCCTGGTGTCTATCTGCAATACTGCTGCCTCCTGGAGCTGTAGTAAATCACAGTCCTGGGGTTCCGCCTAGTGTCTGTCTGTGGTACTGCAGACTGCAATGCACAACTGATGTCTGTTCCCAGGGATGCCCAACCAGGCACCCATTTTTGTCAGTACTTGGATACAAGCAAGACAAATCTCTCAGGCAGCACCTCCCTAAAAGTCAGTTAATGTTAAACTCCTTTCCCCCCGCAGGAAGATGGGAATTGGGGGTTTCCTCCCGAACAGTCCACCATGTGCAGGCTTGGGTGGTGGGAGTGGTTATGAGGAGAGAAAGTGGGGAGTGTCATGAATTTCCTGTCAAGCTTCCATGTGGTTGGCTTTCCATTAGCCTGGTGTGCAGGAACCTTTTAACTAGTTTCTGGATTTCTCACAGAGGCATTTTGTCACTTTGTTGTGTTAAATCTGTCTCCATGGAGGAAAGAGAGTCTAGGGCTTCCTATTCTGCCATCTTGCTGATTTCACTTCCTGTCTCCCTTTATTCTTTTTTTTTAGGGATACATAGAAGTCCCTTACTGATGTACATATGTGTTCTTTCCAATCTTTGGCACAAACACATAAAGCCACAAAGAATGGCCTTAAAATATATCTTTATGTATTTTTGCCAATTGATATTTAGGATATATTCCTAGAAGTGGAACTGCTTAATCAAAGGTAAACATACATTTAATTATGCTAGATGTTTGTCAAAGTTCTCGCCACAAAGATAGTACCACTCTCATTTCTATCCTCAATGTATGAGAGTACTTATTTTACCTACAGCCTTGCCAAAAGGTTATGCAAATTTTTGGATATTTATCCACCTGATTGGTGAGAAGTGGTGTTACAATATAGTTTTAATTTGCATTTCTTTTTTTATGAGTGAGGCTTAACTAATTTTACATGTTTAAAAGTCATCTGTATTTCTTTTCCTTTGAACTAAATGACCTTATACTTTTGCCCATTTTTCTATCAGGCTTTTAATTTTTTAATTTTTATTTTTAAGAGCACTCTCTATATTAGGGAGGTTAGCCCTTTATGATCTAAGTGGCAAATATTTATCCCAATTGATTATGCTTTTTGACGTCCCTTATGGTGCTCTTTTTTCTATGCCAAAGTTCTTTTTTTTTTAAATGTAACTTAATTCATCAATCTTTTCTCTCACTGATTCTAGGTTTTGAGCCATAGCTGTTTCCCTAATATTCCCATGTTGTAAAAATAATTCAGACATGCTTTTTTTCTAGTATTAGCATGGGTTCGAGTTTTACTTTTAGAGCTCCAATCCATTTAGAATTTATCCAGGTATATAGTATGAGGTACAGTTCCAAATTTATCTTTCTCCACATGGTTGGTTATCCAGTTAGTAGAAAGCTCATCTTTTCCCCACTGACTCAAAATGCTGCCTTTATCCCTATAAAATTTCTATTTGCATATAAACCTATTTCTGGAATTTCTAATCTGCTCCATTAGTCTGTTTGCTTTTTTAGGCATCTCACTATTTTAATTGTAAAGGCTTGGGACTTCCCTGGTGGTCCAGTGGTTAAGCCTCCATGCTCCCAATGCAGGGGGCCTGGGTTCGATCCCTGGTCAGGGAACTAGATCTCGCATGTTGCAACTAAAGATCCTGAATGCCAAAAGGAAGATCCCGCACGTGGCAACAAAGATCCACATGCCACAACTAAGACCCAGTGCAGCCAAATAAATAAATATTAAAAAAAAAAAACAACTGTGAAGGCTTTACACTTTACATCTTCTTTTCCAAGGTTTTCTTGGCTATTCCTCCTGCTTCTTTGTTTTTCCTTATAAACTTTAAATTTAACTTTTATTACCTCTTCTCTAGAAAAAAAAAACCTGTTGGTATTTTTATTAGACTAGTTTAAAATTTATAAATAAGAGTTAACATGTTTATAATGTTGATTCTTTAAAAACACCATAATTGACAAAAAAAGGCTCTGTTCAAGTCTACTTTTGTTTTTCAGAAGTGTTTAAATTTTTTCTCCTACAAGTTTTACACATTTTATCTCTAGATTGTCTTTGTTATTGCTACTGAAAAGGTGTCTTCTCTTTAATTATAACATTCAACTGGGTTTTGCTTATATATAAAGGGTACTAATTTTATACATTAGTTTTGCATCTGTAACTTTACTAAATTACCTGTTTGTCATAGTTTTTCCATTGATTCTTAGAGGGTTTAAAGAAATATAGTCATATATTTTACATAAAAGAATAATCTCTTCTTTCCAATTTTTAAGTCTCAAATACTTTCTCTTATCTAATGTTATTGGCTTATGATCACTAATACATTACCACACTTGCTCTGTTACTTCTAATATTTCTAAGACTGTCTGCCAGCCTTTCTTAATTGGGATCCCTCTTCTGAACCATTGAACACAAAATGATTTCAGTGACTATTTCTCAATGCCCACAAGAATAGTACATAACCAGTACTTTTCTAGATGCAGAGGTGAAGTTAATAATTGCATACAAATGGATACTTCACGGCATTAGGGTATTCTCTCCCAGAATGCTGGTTGAGAACAGCTGTTACACTATTCAGTATTTATAAATGTTCTTACTAACTATGATGGTTTTACATATGATTAAAAAATACAATTACCATACAATAATATTCCCATACGTTTGATTTTACAATATGGGTACAAACACCAAGTTAAAATCTTGGGAAACTGTTTATCTTTATCTTAGTCTCCAAAAGTATAGTGCACAAATTATAACCACTTGAAAGACAAACCGCAAAGGAAATTGTTAGGCAACACCCAAAACCATTCTCGAAAAAAAAAAAATCCGTAATTTCTCATATATATATAACTATTTGAAGATATGGTAGCATCTTACTTGTTTAAAAAAATGTTTTTTTGACTTAATATAGGCTAGAAATAATTATCTATTTAACCACAAAATCAACAAGGTTTATCAAAATCAGTATCTGATCCAAATCCTGTATTCTTGAACAATGATAACCATCTAGATAATCATTTAGAATTTCAACTTTATAAATTTTGTTTCATTACTGTATATTCTTTCCATTTCATACTGCAGCTAATGACCACTACGTGTTATTTCTAAAGCCTGTACCTTGGTTTGCTTCTAAAAGTTGGGCTATTTTTTTCTTCTATATGATAATAAATAAATATATTATTTGAAATACTTTTGCCCCTAACAAAAAGACAATTTCTTTTTTTAAGAAAACTTTTCTTTGTATTTACAAATGATTAGTGAAAGTCACAGAGCATCACAAGATAGTAACTTGTGAGTTGCAGAAAACTGATTAAAAAAAAAAAAAAAGGCTTCAGAAATACCACACCAGTAACTAAGCTTTTTTCTGCATCCTGTTTATATATTTTTTCCCATCATGCACAGGTACCCTTTTTATTTAAGTGAATCAAAAATCAAGCTACAGATTTATGTAGCTTTTAAATCACAGTGCAATTCAAAGCTACAACTAATTGTTCAGATTTCTGTTCTCTAAGTTATGAATCTACTTTCCATTCCAATTCAACTTACTAAGGGGGGGAAAAAAAGTGAAATCACACTGAAATCTCCTATATTTTCAGATGATAAAAGATTATACTCTTGCTATTATACTCAATCTCCTGCTTTTCATTGGGAAAAAAAAAAATCCATCACAGTACAACCGAGTTTCACACAGAAGTTTAAATTACTCTTTGTGTGTTAGGAAATGTTTAGAGAAAAAAATGTCTTTTTCTAGGAAATCACTTTCACTTGAAAGTGATACTGCAACACTGGGCAGCCTAGAAGGGACAGACGTCTATTTCCATGGCACGTTCTCAATTGAGGAACATTTAGATCTTGAGAATATATAAAGAGTACCATTATTTCTCTTGTTTTTAGTGAATTGAGAATATATGAAAAAATTAACGGTAAGGAAAATTACTTCTCTATACTCCATTTTGTTGAGTGCTTAAAAGTTTTAATCTACTTCCTAAAATTAGCTTTGACTAATTAGGCAAACTCTTAATCAATTTGAGAAGTGTCTCAAAGCTATCTGCTTGCAAATACTTCATTATCATGTAAATATTTAAGTAAAATAAGTTTGCTTTCTTAACAGAAAAACAGACTGAATTGGAATGTCTTAATTTTGTACTTTGGAGCTACCTTGGTTTTTACTGCCTGCCATTTAAAAAAAAAAAAATATATATATATATATACATATATATATATGCTTTTAAAAGGCAAAGTCACAATTATTGATTTACTTTAGAAAAATTAGGAAAGAAGCATAATTTTAAAATTACATCACCCAGAGAGATCCAATTAACATTCAGGGATATATATATATATATATATATATTTTTTTTTCCCCCCATCCTACATGTAAAGAGAAATATATACTTCAGATATGGACTGTTTACAATAATGACTCATACTTATGCATTGCCCTGTATCTTGTCATTTACTGTCATTGAATTAAGACCTTGCTACCTAATAAACCATCCCAAAACTTTACTGACTTAAAACAATAACTGTACTATTATCTTTCATCTAGAACCTGCGAATGCTCTACTACTGACCAAACTTAATAAATCAGCACATGTAGTAGAAACTCAATAATGGAAAAAAAGAGAAGGCCTAAAAATGACTAAAAAAATACTGTTAAAGTGATAATGTGACCCCTGCGTGTTGTGATCCTGACTGATCTTTCTTGACTTCTTTATATTTTCATCATTTCCCAAGTTTTCTATAATGACTACATATTTATTATCAGAAAAAGCTAAAAAAATTTTCTTACTCAGAATATAATCTTGTATACATGATACAGATAAAAATACTATATATTATATATATATAGATATATATATATAGATATATATATATATCTATATATATATAAATAAAAAGAGACTCAGAATAAAAGATAAAGCCAAACCCATAAAAATATTAACATAGCTCTCTTGGCTGGTGGAACTATGGGTAATTTTTTTCCTTATTCTTTTTCATATTTTACCAAGTTTCTTTATCAACATAACTATTTCCATAATTTTAAAAAACTACTTTTAAATATGTAATTTTCATTAAATCTTCAGCCTCTCCTCTAAATAGCCACAGAATGTTCATGCTCTACCTGAAAACTGGCTATCACCTGAGGACACTTTTCCTTACAGCACTTTCTCTCCCACGCTCCCTGTACTACTGGGACTTATCGGGAGGTAAATGTCCTCCTCACTTATCACTACTACTGTTCCTCCTACTTCTCCCCAACACAGCTCCTTTAAGGCCCATGCCTTCAGATTATGCCACCTTCTACCCATCCTAATTACTAGTGATACAATTCTTGATAGCTCCCCTTCAGTCACTGAATAGTTTAGCAACAGGCTTATTCTCTTTCCATCTCTACGTTTTTCATTACTCTTAATTGAAATATCCACATGAACAATCCATCCAACATTTGGCCTCTATATGATGATCTTTTCCTGGATCCACCCCTATGATCAGACCTTAGACCTTAAGATCTCAATTTCAAGCCTCTCAATAAACCTTCCTACTTCTGGATTTCTTCCCCCAATCCATCTTTAACACTTTTCCCAGAATTCCAATCCAATCCACTCCCATCATTTTCATTTTCAGAATCTATTATTACCTTTAAATCTTAGTTTCCCATGTCTATAATCCCTGCCTTGCTCCTTTCTCACTCTGCCAGTACTCCCCCAACAAAACCTCAAACCTTTTAAATCCAGCTCTCTGCCTATTCCATACATTTTACCAAGTAGCTGAACAAGACTAGAAAAAAAGAAAAAGAAAAAAAAAAAAACACAACTGTGCTGGTTGCTTTCACTTTAAATTCATGACCACAAACCTCAAAGTGAGCCCTCAGTGTCGCCAGCAGTCACTGCTCCCCTTTACAGCAAAGGGCCTTGAAAAGGAGTTGACTACAGTTACTTCCATTTCCTCCCCTCCCATTCTCTCTCGAAGCTACTCTGATCAGGCTTTAATTCTCATCACTCCTCTGGGCATGTTATCTAAGTTACCAATTATCAGCCCCAAAGCATTTAATAGGCTTAATTATTCCTTCTTGTTTAAAACACTTGCTTTACACGGCTCCTAAAACAAGGCACGCCCATGTCTCTCCTCGCTCCTCACTGGCCACTCCACTTTCCTCTCCTCTGCTGGAGTTGCCTCTGTTCCCCACCTCCCCTAGGGTTCAGTCCTCAGGCCACTTCTCTCTATCAGTGCTCATTCTCTGGGCAAACTCATCCAATCTCATGGCTTTAAATACCATGCATAAGCTGATGACACCCAAATTTCTATCTTTCACCTCAACCCCTTCCCCAAGCTCTAGATACACATACCTGCCACTCTCTGCCCTACTCACTGCACTCCCCTCTCGCCATTCCTCACACGTCAGGCATGCTCCCACCTCAGTGTGTTTACTTGAAGTTCCCTCTATCAGGAATGCTCTTCCTTTGACCAGTCCCAAGCCCCTCTCCTTCAATATTAAGGTCTCTGCTCAAATGTCACCTCATGCAGAGGACTTTCCAAGTCCTTCTAAAATACAGCCCCTTCCCCTACTTCATAGTATTTATCACCATATGACGTTACATTATCTATTTGCATGTGCATCTGCTTTATTGACTATACCCCCTATTAGAATATAAGCTCCATGAGGGTAGGGTATTTGCTATATTGTTTACTGACTAGCACAGAGTGGGCACTAAAACATTTGTTAAATGTTTTAAAGATTCGTTAAAGTTTTCTGCTTTATCTCCAAGTGGTGGGATTGAAAGGACATTTCAATAGACAAGTTGCACATTTCAATAACGTTTGAGTTTTTTACAATCAACATGTGTTACTTTTGATATGAGAACAAAGGAAAAGAACAAGTAAAAATGTTAAAGCTTAACAAAAATGAAAAAGAATCAAATTATATGAATTTGAGAATATATATTTATGTAAACTACTGAGAAAAAGTTTTAAAAACAGGTCAGTAGGACTTAGACAAGGATGACACCTAAGTTTTATACGTTTATCTTGAAAGTCAACTGCAGTTGGTTGTGGCTGCCTGAAGCATTATTCCCTTTAGCTAAACTGGGTTCAGCAGAAAAGAGGGTTGCTTTCCAGGAAAATGGAAGGGGTAGGAATTGTGGTACTCATGGCAGATAAATGCTACTCCATGACTTTAAATCTATATGTGAACTATTTCCAATCCTTTATATTCAGCTGAGTGCTCCCAAGAATTCTGTACTTGTACTTGCACCACCTACTCGAGATCACCATATAAATGTCTAATGAGAGACCTCAAACCTAGCAACAACGAAAACAGAACTTCTGATCAGCAATGCCCTTTGAATCAGATAAAACAACTCTTCCCCTAGTCTTCCCTCTTTCAGTAGAGGAACCTTCATTCACTCAGTTGCTCATGTAAAAACTCTAGGAATTATCCTTAATTTCCCCCCTTTCACTCAACCCTTCACCTAAACATTCATATCTAGGAGCAAATCTTATTAATTCTAGGTCCAAAGCATTTTCTAACTTTAGCTATGTCTCTCTACCTCCTAGATTATTAGTACCTTAGACCAAGGAACCCTGGCCTCTTATTTGGTCCACTCTAATAGCTTTCTAGTTGGTCTGCCTGTGTGCCCTCTTACCCCCTTTTAATCTTATTACCTACAAAGCAGCCAAAATTATTTTTAACGATACAAATCAAATAATGTCACCCCCTATGGTTTCCTCCTCCACCCAAAATAAAATCCAAACTCCTAACCCTGGCTAATTTTCCCAGGCCTATCCCTCCAGCTTTATTTCAAAGCACTTTCCCCTTACTCCCTATACTTCTGCCATAATGACCTACTTTCGGTGCTAACGTTCTTTTCACTACAGGGCTTTTTTATACTAGCTGTTCCTTAGACTAGAATGTTCTCTTCGACACTCTGATCTCAATTTAAATCCTCCCTCTTCAAAAGTCTTCCCTTATGACTCAATCTAAAATGGTACCTCAGTTACTAACATCCCATCTTAACTCTCTGCACAATTAACTGCTAGATACTTGAGTGGTTTATTGATTAATTTGTTTGCATCTCTCTCTTTTACTATAATGTAAGATCAAAACAGTAAGTTATCTTGTCCTTTCACCACCCTGGTGAGAGGGTCTACTTAATAAATATTTGCTGAAAATAATTTGTGTAGCTTTTTAATGTGTTATATTTCAGCAAAAAAAAAAAAAAAAAAGTTCTCTTGCCCTCTGTGTGTGTTTATTTATTTATTCATATTTGTGGAACAACTGAATGGGACGAGAACTAAGTAAGAATTCCCGATTTAGGATTAGAGAAAATAATTCTCTGAGACTGAAAAAAAACAAATTTATTTTGATTCAAATCGAAAACGCACCAACTTTTGCCTGGCAGAGTTAGGTGCTGACTTCACAACAATGAAAAAACAGTTTGACCTCATGGAGCTTAAGGAAGACAATAAGACAGGCTATTTCAATATAGTTAGTAAATGCCACAAGAGGAGCAGCAGGCGGTGCTACAGGTATACTTAACCCCTCCTGGGAGGTAGCCGATCAGGAAACGCTTCCTCAAGGAAGTGCCATTTAAACTGAAATCTAATCTCAAGGATGAGAATTGTGATCTGTGCACTTGTGGGGGTGAAGGGGAAAGGAGAAGGGCACTCAGTGTAAGAGTAGTTTATTTTGGAGAGAGGAAACACGAGCAAAGCTCAGAATCCAGAAAGCTCGTAACATGTTCTCAGGGAACTGAGAGTTATTTACTGTGGCTGGAGAGCAGAATAGAAATTGAGACAGGGTGAGAGAAAGACTGAAGAGATAAATGGGTACCAATGTGAAGGCCTACTAAGGAGTTCAGACTTCATCCTGAGGGCAAGAAAGCCATGGCAGGATTTAAAGCAAGATTATTTTTCCATGTACCATAATCTTCATTAAAGAAAGATCACTTTGGCCACAATGTGGAAAAGAAATTAGAGGGAGACAGAAAGGTCAGTCTCTTCCAAGCAACAAATGATAGGAGAATTAGGATAATAAGAGTGGAGACAAAGGAAAATAAAGATTAAGATCCTACTCTAAGAAGTATTAGAAGCAACCACAAATTATAACACAAAATAAAATGAGCATGCAAATAAAGAGGTACAGATGTAAGTTACCAAATCTATCAGGAGTTAAGTTTCATAGAATATGTGAATCCAAGCTGAACTTTCAAAGAAGTATATAAGATTTCCAAAGATGAAGAAAAGAGATTTCAAGTTTTATAAAAGATTTTTACATAGCAGAGATGCTTCCTAGTACAAATAATTTAAAGAATATTTTAAAATAATCTGCATGTTTAAAATGTATACTGTATCCTATTTTTTAAGCAAAAACTTAAAAACCTACGTTTATGACTAATTTATAATTTATAAGATTATAATTTCATTGTAATTTTTAAAGTCTATTCTATTCAACTACAAGCTACAAAAATCATCACAGTCTGCCCTCTAATAGGTCTTTGTTATCATTACAAAGATAGCTTTACTAACAGTAAAATCATATGGATAAATTAGACAAAAACAGTCCAATCAAGATATATCTATATAAATAATTCAAGATTGTGAAATAAAGGCACATAATATTCCATTATTCTGATAAAAATTAAAATAATAATAAATTGACATGAATTTAAGAGATAGTAACCATACACTAATTCAGAAAATATTTATTGAGAATTTATACACACTCACACACACTTTTACATACACATTGGTACTATGACAGGCAACAGAGAGCCAAAGAGCTAAAAGACAGATCCTTCCTCAAGAATTTATAATCTAGATAGGGAGAAGGACATAAATGTACTTCAGTAAGCAATTTTATAAGACTTCTGTAATGATACTATAACTTTATAAATTAAAAATAGTTCTAGAAGAGATTTTACTATTCTTTCGCATTTGATAGTGCAAAATACAGATGTCAAAGGAATAGTATTCTAACATTAATACATTTTGTATTTCCAATGTTCTACTCTACAGATATAGTGTTGGATTTAAGAAAATTACTACTGATTTGATTTACGAAGATCAATTACTAAATACCAAAAAGAAATATCAAACCCTAGGTAAAAACAGAAAAAAATAGTAAGATGAAAGGAGAAATAATCTATGTAGGAATTTGTTAAAGACCAAAAAACCCCCAACATAATAATAATTTAGATCTGTAATTTAAGTAGTATATTTATCACCTCTCATTTTAATACCTGAAAGTAACGTACCAACACTTACCTTAAAACTATGAGCATGGCTATCAGGATTGAACAGATAGGATCTGCTATCATTAGACCAAAATTCTGCATCATGATGGCAGAGACAATTACACCGATACTCCCAAGTGTATCTGCTAGAATGTGTAAAAATACACCTAGAAATAAAGCATAATGAAAATCAAAATAACATTTTCTGATCAACTGAAAATGCAAATATTTCTTAAAACTATATTCTTGTTATTATATATATAAAACTAAATACCAATTTAAAAATCAGTAAGAATGCAGATTCACTGTTTAGTAAAGAAGTAATACTGATAGTATCTTTGGGAATTGAAATAATCTTTCCTTTTAAAAAACAGCAGGGGTTAAAATATTTGACTCATAAGTTATGCTTGCTCTTAACGATCCTTAGTATTTTGCTATACTATAAATGAAGAAGTAGAGAAATAACTGATTTAAAAAATTTTTTGTGCACATTCATCTCTGGTTAAGAGTCCAGAAGTTAATTAATAATTTGTTAGAAGAAAGCTGCATTAGGCTGAAAGAATCAGTCAAGAAAACATTGCTTGTAACTACAAATATATGTACACACAGAGCCCTCTTCTGGTAATTAAAATTATTACCATTTGAGACTAGAATTTCCTATGGACCATACTGCTAATCCTGGTAAAGTAATTATCCTGAAGGTATTGTTACCTAAAGTTACACACTAAACTCAAACCTGATATGAAAGAAAGTAGAGATTTGAATATTTTAAAGTGGATGTAAATATATTTTGAACTTTTAATAATTAAATATTACGTTAGTAGGATACTGATACTCTAACTGCCCAAGAACCTAGATATATTAACATTTAATAATTGATACTTGACTGGAAAACCATTAAAAAATGTCAAAAATTAAGTTTAGTATACATTATTTAAACAAATTTTAACTAAGACAAATTATTCAACATTTAGATCTGTAAGAGGTAAAATTTACTGTATAGCAAAACACTGTATCTTAAACGTCAACCACATGTTGCTAGTAGAACATTCTTCAACAGCATCAACTACTCTATCTGAAAAGAAATATCTAATGTGTGAAACCATGTGTCTACTTTAGAAATACTTATTTTTCTTTATTATTATTCAATAAGCAATTAAGGTAACCCAGTTATGTTTTAGGTATAAAACAGATTTATTTAAACTTGAAAACGCTTTCTAGTAATTTTAAAATGGACTATTAACAAGTTGTTAATCGAATCTTAATACACTTGAATTGAATCTTAACACACTCTAAGAAAATATGCTTCAATCAATCTGCTAATGTGGAATTTTATATCATGTATTAATACCAAATGTAATTGATTCCTCAGTACCTAATATGCTTTTTCATTTGTACAGAGTATTGACCTTTACAACAACTCTTCAAAAAGTTAACAGCTCTTTTTTCTGTAACAAAAAATATGTTAGAAGCACACTTATTAAAAAAATATTCTATTTCTCTATGGTGTTTCAAATAACAAAGAATTAAATAGGTTAATAAATGTTGGGACCATTTTAAGTTTTAAAATTAAAATTGGAGGAAGATACACATGGAAGTGGATTGAGGGTCCTTAACCTTCAAAACTCTTAAGTGATATGTGATCTTAAATTTTTATACATTCTTTAATCAATGTTTTGGTAGGATCAGAATTGAAAACAGCTCTAAACACTGAAAGGAAAAAGAAAAGAATCCTTTGTTCTTGATTTTCCTTTGATTGGCAAGTCCCTGGCTACACCTCATTTGCTGACATGAAAACTGGCTTTACTAGCAAGTGTCATTAACTAACTAAGCCCTTCTTATTTTCCAGTAACTGTTTCAAGAAGAAAATCACTACAGAAAGAAATCTAAACTAACATGTTTAACTTATATAAAAGTTAAAACCCTTAAAAGACTTGGTAGGATACTGATATTTTAACTGCCCAAGAACCTACAAAGCCAGGGGTCATATTGAAAATGCAGCAAATAACTGAAAAATTCAGTAAAGTCAGTTTTTCATGTGTGAGTATCTATACAAAAAAGTTTTAGTACCTGGCAGTTATCCTAACCTTCAGCTTTCTACTGGGCTGCTTCAGCCACCATAAATTAATGGATACTCTGAAAATATAAGCTAATTTTCACAACAGCTTGTATAAAACATAATTAGGAAGGCAAATCTGACCTCCCTTCCCTCAACTTGTGATGATTTCCAAGACTAAAACTAAATTCTTATTATCAAGGCTAAATTTGTAGCATTGGATACAGATGCATTACATATGCATGATTACAAGCTATTTCAGCAAATGCTGTCCTAAAACAATTCTGTGTATTTCACAAATGGAAAACTAGTGACTACAAGACACATTTAAGCCTCCTGAAATAAGCTCTTCAGTATGGAGGAACATATTCACAGTGAAAAAATAAAAAGCAAGAACTATATCAAAGAATAGAGGAGAAAATAAAAATAAGTACAGTTGAAGTTGGATCACAAGCTAGTGAGAAAGTGAGACTGCAGTCAAAAGTTAATAAAGGCAGGAAAATGGGGAGCTGCAAATTAGGAACTGTGACAGTGAAGTTTATATGGAAATCCAGAGCCAAAGATTGGTTCACATCCCAAAAAAGAAACTACCATATTTCATAGACAAGACTGATTTTCTCTAGCTTGTAAAATTCTGTAATATATAATTTTACATAATATGTAAGCTCCTCTTTAGGTGTCATCATTTGATGCCTATGGATATGAGAAAGATCTCCCTTTGCATTACATTTTTAAAAAATATAACAAACTTTACTTTTGAAAGCAGTTTTAGGTTCACAGCAAAACTAAGTGGAAGATAGAGATTTCCCTTACGCCCACTGTTCCAACTCAGGCCTAGCCTCCCTCATTGTCAACCTCCCCCACCAGAGTAGTATATTTGTTACAACTGACACATCATTATGACCCAAGTTCATAGTTTACATTAGGATTCACTCTTAGCTCTGTACATTTTTTGAGTTTGGATGCATTACATTTTTACCATTAAATTTTTCCACAACGTAAATATATGTTGAATATTATTCTTGGAAAAATTATTTAATAATTCTACAAAGGCAAACATACTATTATTTATTACTATTTATTACTAATATATTTATTACTAAATATTATGGTGTTACTAGAGTCACTGGCATGAGTATTTATTTAGATTTAAGCAGTATAGTTTCTGAATATTTTAATCTTCTTATTAAATCTGAGAAAACAGCCTAGTGACAGTTAAAAGAACATCTGCTAATATACCTAAGAGTATATATTAAAAAATCGACTAGGAAGGCTAACATTTTAAACACAAATACTGTGTTATACATTTTTCTTAAAGGAGAACTTCAGATAGCTCAAAACTACGAAACCAGTTTCATAAAACTGAGAAATATACAAATTGCTTGTCATACCTTGTAAAATCTGTCTACTGGGTCCTGTTGTTTCTTTTAAGGAGGGGCCATCTGTAGAGAGTTAAGTTAAATTATTTTAAAACATGTCTTCATTCCTGATTCAATTTTTGCAATTCAGAGTACTTTTCATTCAAAGGTATCATGAAGGATGCATGACTATATAGCCACATCAGACCTACAAAATTATTTTTAAAATTTAATATGGTAATTAAATGAAGACAGACATAGGAAATTTCAAATTGCATCAACAGTACAGAGTATTTAGGAAATTATTATATTAAGCAATCTGGTAAAAAAAAACAGTAAATTAAAAACATTGTGAATCTTCTAATATTCATAACATACCTTACAGAGCCTGCTGCACCAATTTTACAATTGGAAAATCCAGAAAAAAGAAAACTACTGCTTGATATTATAAGAAGACCAAGAAATGAAGCCAGGACAGCATCCAGGAAAACTGGACTATGGCAAACAGTTTCCCAATAGCTTCTAGATGAATGCGGCAAGTTTTTCATACAGAAGAGATAAAAATACTTTTTCATATTGCTTTTATAATGATGAAATGAAAAAAATACTGCAATTTTTATACTTAAATACTTGGAAGATTACTAATCAGCTTTAACATCAAAGCAGAAAATACAGGTAAACAATGTAAAAGATCAGCAATATTTGTTATGGGATCATCAGGTGGACTGATGAGCTTTCTGATCATGACTAACAGAGCCATGGCTCTTGGCCCACAGCACCAAACAGTGGACACACCCTTGTTACTACATCTTTGATGGAACACTGTAACAATGCCAGAAGAAGTATAAAAGCATAAGGCTACACAATGACTTCTGTCTTAATATGGCACTGCTGCGTGGGGAGAAAGATGGAGCTACCTTGAAAATCCTGATAGTCAAAAGTGTAACTCTTCTAAAAATCCAGCTCCTGATCAGAGCATGAGATTTCTGTCTATACATAGTTGGTCGAGATAAAGACAGTCTTTTTTTTTTCCTTTTCCATTATGGTTTATTATAAGATATTGAACACAGTTTCCTGTGCTATACAGTAGGACTTTATTGTTTATCTATTTTATATATAGTAGTTTGTATCTGCTAATCCCAAACTCCTAATTTATCCCTCCCCCACCCCCTTTCCCCTTTGGTAACCATAAGTCTGTTTTCTATGTCTGTAAGTCTGTTTCTGTTTTGTAAATAAGTTCATTTGTGTCATATTTTAGATTCCACATATAAGTGGAACTGAAACTGCTATAACAGAATTCCTTATATTTAAAGTTTCTTAGTATTGATACTTACATTATAAGGATGGAAAATAGGAACAGAATTGATGCCAAACCTGCTTTATGCTAATAAGCGTTATTTATCCATAAACTAATTGAGAAAAAAAGACTTCCAGTCATATCATTAAGATATGCATTTCAGGGACTTCCCTGGTGGTGCAGTGGTTAAGAATCTGCCTGCCAATGCAGGGTACATGGGTTCGAGCCCTGGTCTGGGAAGATCCCATATGCCACAGAGCAACTAAGCCCGTGTGCCACAACTACTGAGCCTGCACTCTAGAGCCCGCAAGCCACAACTACTAAGCCCGCGTGCCACAACTACTGAAGCCCATGTGCCGAGAGCCCATGCTCCACAACAAAAGAAGCCACCGCAATGAGAAGTCTGCGCACCGCAACGAAGAGTAGCCCCCGCTTGCCACAACTAGAGAAAGCCCATGTGCAGCAACGAAGACCCAATACAGCCAAATAAAAAAAGAAAGATATGTATTTCAAATAAAATGTTGCTTTTTTATGTTTATATACATATCAAAAATCAAAATAGAATTATTTCTATTGACTTTATACTAGTAAAAGCTACAATAACTCCATCCAAAAGAAATGTTTAAATGTTCTTATGTTCCTAAGAAATAAAATATTTTAATTTATATACATATTTTGTTGCAAAGAAATATAACAGATGGTCAACTAAGGACTTAAATATACTCCATTTTATAAAATTCTAGAAAGGAAGTGGAATAGAAATAAGAATTCGAGGAGAAACAGGATGCTGTAAAATTTATAACTGTTTATGCATTTTTGAATGGGTGACAATGGGTCTCAAATCACTAAGGTATTTAGAGTCCACTGACTGACTATATTCAATAGAGTAATATGGAAGTTTCATTCTAAATATAATCTATAAGGTATCAGAAATTACATTCTTTGCAATTATTTAAACAAATTTTTTTAGAAATCATCTTAAAAATGTGAGCAATATACAGTTTTTCAAAATTATTTTGGGATGCATGTGAGCAAAAAACTTAGAAAAGCAGGTTTTAAAGCATACCAGTGTAATAGTTACAAAAATAAAGCAAATGTTAGAGACTGAAAAAATTAGGGGCTTAGCATTCAATCTATAAGGGCCATTTCATATTTCCAAATTGAAAGCTTTAGGATTTGGTCTGTGTGCCAAGTACAGGCAATTTTTAAGCATATAATTTATTTAAAGATTAATCAAACGGTATCACCTAAGCAGCTTCTATCTATTAATCTATATTCTAAAATTTCGTGAATAAACTATTTAAATATAATTTTAAAATACAATGTTAATTAAGTTGATAAATACCTTATAACTTCGTACCCAATACTACATAAGTGAGCATATAAAGATTTCTAAGGAAACATGGAGGTAAATATCAGGTGATAGCTATCAAAATTACAAGAAAAATGTGAAAAATTGAAAACTCCTGTCATATTTTTATAAGCCTATATATGGCACAAAAGGCCTCATTATACTTCAAAAAAATCATTTGCTAAAATGCAATAGTTCCTCATTCACTGACACTCATTTAAAATAGTGGCATTTTATTATGATAAACTCACTGAAAAGAGCTACATCCACTACCTATGCCAAGTTAATTTCATTATATACTAAAAATAAACTAGTCCAGGAAACCATTCAGTCTGACTCATTAGAAAGGAACTTGATTGCAATATTTTTAACAGATTATTTCAACTACAAAAATTAATCTACGCAATTTCTGTTTATTTAAAAAGCTGTCCACTTGAAAGTATTTAGGCTGCACTCACCATGAGAATGAAAGTGTCCATGTCCATGAGCGTGATCATGGCTATGTGCAGCACCATGTTTCAATTCATGACTATGGCAATGATCTCCATGGCCATGTGCCTGATCCAGAGCACCGTTAAAGAGGGAATGACTGTGCCCATGGCCTAAAAACAAAGAGTGTTAGAACAAAAGTTATGTAAAAATATATTATTTAATGGTTACAATAATACTGACATTAGTGAAAAGAGTTAGCTCTAAAACCAGATTCGATTCAATAAACATTTACTTGTAGAAAGTGCTACAGATTCATTAAAACAATACTGAGTTTCTAGTATAAAGTACAGGAAGGAAATAAAAGCATGGAAGGAAGTGGTAGACTTTACTGGAGATGAAAATAAGTGAGAAGTACACAGAAATATTAAAGAGATTAGACAATGTTGTTCATTCATTCAAGAAGTACTTATTTGCAACACATTATGTTACAGCACCATTCTAGGCACCGGGGATAAAGCAGTGAACAATACAGACAAAAATCTTGGCCAAAACTTTGCCAAGTACTATTATACATACTAACAAAGATAAAACAATGCATGCATATGGTCACATTAAGGCGGTGGCAGGGAAGCGGCTGCATTTGGTAAAAGGATCAGTAAAATTAAAGCAGGTAGAATCCTTAGGGGAAAAAAGCACAAAATAGTGGGGAATCATTTCTCCATAGCAGACCTAAAAACTACTAAACCATCATAGAAACATCTTCTACAAACTATTCCAAAGCATAGAAAAAGACTGGATGTTACCTAATTCAAAACTATCACTTATATTTACAAAAATCCTAAATACCAGAAAATCAAATTCAGCACTGCATTACATGAAAAATCATGAATAATGGGGAAATCAACTTCCAGAATGTTGGACAGAGGATGTGGGCACACTAGCTCTCCTAAAACAACAAAAATATGTGGAACAAACTAAAAAATTTCAGAACTCTGACAATTAACCAAAACCACAAAAGGAACTGAAAATCATCTACCCAAGAAACTACCAAACCTCAGAAAGATGGCAGGGTCTTGATGTTTTAACTTGGGGCTATGCCATTCCACTTCCTGCCTCAGCTCAGTTGAGATTAGCCAAAAGCCGGCAGCTGTGCAGACAATGGAGAGATCTGATTTCTTCTGAAGCACTGTTAAAAGCACCATGTCCAGAGCACAGTCAATATTTTGTCCAAACTTGCAGTTCCCTGAAAAAAATCTCTATTCTCAATGTGGTAACTATCAGACTCAGAGTTCAGCTTTGAGAATTCAATGGCCACACACTGCAGGAAATGAATTAATCCAAGGAAGTCATACAACAGAAAAAAAAAACTACAATAATATCAGCAACAACAAACTCTGAGAGGGTGAAGTAATCTGGTATCAGTGTCATTTTAATATAAAAGGTCCAGTTTTCAACAAAAAAATCGTAAGACATGGAAAAAAAGAGGAAAGTATGCCACATATACAGGAGAAAAACCAGCCAACAGAAAATATTCCTGAAGGGGACTCAGATTTTGAACTTAATAAACAAAAACTTTAGATCAGCTCTTATAAATATGGTCAAAGAACTAAAGGAAACCATGTCTAAAGGATGAAAGTATAATAATGATGACTCATCAAGTAGAGAAAATTAACAAAGAGACAGAAATTATCTATCTATTAGAAAACCAAACAGAGAACTTCCCTGGTGGTGCAGTGGTTAAGAATCCGCCAGCTGATGCAGGGACACAGGTTCGAGCCCTGGTCCAGGAAGATCCCCCATGCTGTGGAGCAACTAAGCCCACGCGCCACAACTATTGAAGCCTGCATGCCTAGAGCCCGTACTTCGCAATAAGAGAAGCCACCACCATAAGAAGCCCACGCACCGCAACAAAGAGTAGCCCCTGCTCGCCACAACTAGAGAAAGCCCGCGTGCAGCAACGAAGACCCAACACGGCCAAAAGTAAATAAATAAAATAAATTTTTAAAAAAAGAAAAGAAAACCAAACAGAAACCCTGGAGTTAAAAAAAATAATAACTAAAATAAAATATCCACTTTAGAAGGGCTCAAGCACAGATCTGGGCTGCAACAACAGCAAACTTGAAGATGGATCAATAGAGATTATCCACTCTGAAAAGCACGGAAAGAAAAGAAAATCAAGAAAAATGAACCTTAGAGACCTGTGAAAACACCAAGTGTACCAAATTAATCATAAAGGGAGTCCCAAAGACAGAAGAGAAAGAAAAAGAGATAGAAAAAGTATCTGAAGAAATAATGGCTGGAAACTCCCCGAATTTGATGAAAAATATTATCTACACATTCAAGAAGCTCAGGAAACTCCAAGTAGAATAAACTCAAATAGAGCCATATCTAAAGACATCGTAGTCAAGTGGAAGAACATCAAAAAGAAATCTTGAAAATTGAATAGCAAGATAAAAATGACTTATCACGTACAAGGGAACTTGAACAAGATGAAATGCTGACTTCACCACAAAATCATGGAGGCCAAAAGACAACAGGATGACAAAACTAAAATAAAAAAAGACTCAACCAAGTATTCTAAATTCAACTAAAGTCTCCTTTAAACATAAAGGAAAAATTAGACATTTCCACATAAACAAAAGTATTCCCTACAAATGAAATGAAAGGACACTTAAACAGTAACTCAAATCCACGCAAAAAAATAAAGAACACCAGTAAAGGTAATTATGAAAGAGAGGATAAACATATTTTTTTATTTGTAACTTGTTTCTTCTCCTATATATTTTATTGGGTTGGCCAAAAAGTTCGTTCAGGTTTGTCCATAACATCTTACAAAACCCAAATAGACTTTTTGGCCAACCCAATAAAAGACAATTGCATAAAGGAATAATTATAAAACTGTATCGATGGGCTTATAACATAAAACATGTAATTCATCTGACAATAATAGTACAAAGAAGAGAGGTGGGAATCGAGGTATATCAGAGCAAAGTTTTTGTGTATTATTAAATTACTATTAATCTGAATTATTAAGTTACTATTAATATGTTTTAAGTTAAGATGATACTTGTAATCCCCAGGGCAACAGTTAAGAAAATAACTAAAAAATATACAGTAAAAGAAACAGAATTTAAAAAGTACACTAAAAAATATCTATTTAATTTAAAAGACAAGAATCGAGAAACAGAGTAACAAAAAGGACAAAAGATACAGACAACAAATATTAAAATGGCAGATATAAATCCTACCTTAGTAGTAATTACATGAAATGTAAATTTTTTAAAAACCCCAATCAAAAGGCAGAGGTTGTCAGAATGGATTAAAAACAAAAATGATCCAGCTGTATTCTGTCAGCAAATTCTAGATTCAAAGACACAAATAAGTTGCAAGTAAAAGGACAGAAAGAAAAGTATACCAATACCATGCATTATAGCGTGCGCGCGCCATAATGGCTACCATAATACAATAAGCCAGAAATTACTGTGAGTGAAAAAGAACATCTTATATAACAAGTTCAACCCCTCAGGAAGATATCCCACGATTATAGAAATATATGAACTGAACAACATACCTCTAAAATACATAAAGCAAAAACTAAAAAAATTAACTGGGAAAATAAACAACAATAATAGTTGAAGACTTCAATACCCTACTTTCAATAATGGATAGATAACTAGGCAGAAGATCAACAAGGAAACGGAAGATTGAACAACTATTAACAAATCAGACCTAACAGACAGCTACAGAAAACTCCACCTAACAACAGCAGAATGCATATTCTTCTCACATGCACATGGAAGAGTCTCCAGGAGAGACCAAGTGCTAGGTCATAAAACAAGACTCAATAAAACTTCTAAAATTTGAAATAATAAAAAGTATGTCATCTGATCACAATGAAATTAAATCAGAAATCAACAACAGAAGAAAATTAGGGAAATTCACAAATATGAAAAAAAATCGATAAACACACCCCTGAATAACTAATGGATCAAAGAAGAAATCAGAAGGGAAATTTAAAAATACTTTGAGATGAACAAAAATGAAAACGTGACATTCCCAAACTTACATTATAGCAATGCTTAGAAACAAATTTTTAGTTGTTATGCCTGTGCTAAAAAAAAAAAAAAAAAAAAATCAAATCAATAATCTAATCTTCTACTTAAAAAAATTAGAAAAAGAAGAAAAAAATTAAACCCAAAAGCAAGGAGAAGAAAGTTCATAATAAATATTACAGCAGAAATAAAATGAAATGAAGACAAGAAAATCAATGGAGAAAAACCAATAAAAGCAAAGGGAAAAATAACTAGACTGACCAAGAAAAAAAATGAGAGAAGGAAAAAATTGCTAAAATCACCGCTGATCTTATGACAAAAAAAAAGGCACACTTTTAAATACATGTCTATAAACAAGAATAAGTCATTTAGATGAAATGGACAAATTCAAACTGCTGAAACTGACTCAATAGGAAACAGAAATCATAATAGACCTATAACAAGCAAAAAAACTGAATTAATAATTTTAGAACTGCCAACAAAGAAAAGCCCAGGATTCACAAGTGAATTCTGCCAAACATTTAAAAAGTACCGGTACTTCACAAACTCTCTCCCAATTATGCCCTCCAAATAACAGAAGAGAAAGCAACATTTCCCAACTCATTATATAAGGCCAGTATTACCCTGATACCAACACCAGCCAAAGATATCAAAAGAAAACTACAGACAGATATCCCTTAAGAATATAAACACGAAAGTCCTCAACAAAATGCTAGCAAACCAAATCTAGCATTATGTCAAAAGGATTATAAACCATGGCCAAATCGGATTTATCCTAAGAAGGCAAAGGTGCTTTAATATCTGAAAATCAAGCAACGTAATATACCATATTAACAGAATAAAGGGTAAAACCCAACTGATCATCTTCAAAAATGAAGAAAAAAATCACTAATAAAATCCAATACCCTTTCATGATAAAAACGCCCAGTAAACTAGGAATAAAAAGAAAACTTCCTCAATCTAAAGGGCATTTCTGAAAAACCCATAGCTAACACAGCTAAAATCATATTTAATAAAGAAAGGTTGAATGCTTTCACCCTAAAATCAGGAAAAAGAAAAGAATGCCCATTCTCACTACTTCTATTTAACACTGTAGGATCTGGCCAGGGCATTTAGACAAGTTAAAAAAAAAGGCATTCAGATTGGCATTCATCTGGGCCTTCAGCAAGTCACAGCAGTAACATCAAAGATCACTGATCACAGATCATCATAACAAACATAATAATAATGAAAAAGTTTGATATATTAGAAGAATTACCAAAATGAGACACAGAGACATGAAGTGAGCAAATGCTGTTGGAAAAATAGTGCTGATAGGTTTGATGCAAGGTTGCCACAAACCTTCAATTTGTAAAAAACGCAAAATCTGCAAAGTTCAATAAAATAAGTATGCTTGTATTTAGAAAATTCTAAAGAATCCACCAAAAACCTATTAGAATAATGAGCTATTTCAGCAATGTGGCAGGACACAATATCAATATACAAATATGAGCTGTATCCCTTATCCCATTTTGCAATCCAAAGAAAACAATCGCACTGATAATGGCAGCCAAAAAAAAAGAAGCCCTACAAGTAAAGTTAACAAAAGAAGTGTGAGACTTGTACCCTAACAACTACAAAACATTGTTGCAAGAAACTAAAGAAGCTACAAATAAATGGAAAGGCATCCCATGCTCATGGATCAGGAGACTTAACATTGTTAAGATGACAATAATTCCCAAATTGACCTACAGATTCAGTACAATTCCTATCAAAACCCCAGCTGCCTTTTTTTGGGCAGAAATTGACAAACTGATCCTAAAATTTATATGGAAATGCAAGAAGAGACCCAGAGTAACCAAAACAACCAACCTTAAAAAAGAATAAAGTTGGACAATTCACATGTTCCAATTTCAAAACGTACCCAAAAGCTACCTTAATCAAGACTGTGTGGTTCTAGCCCTAAGGACAGACATATAGATCTATGAAATAGAATTGAAAGTCCAGAAGTAAACTCTCAATTGATTGTTGAAAAGGATGCCAAGACAATTCAATGAAGAAAAGCAATCTTTTTAGCAAATTCTGTTGAGAAAAGCAGACATTTATATACAAGAAAATGACATTGGACCCAGACCTCACACCATACACAAAATTGACGCAAAATTGACACAAAATGGATCGCAGACCTAAATTTTAACCCCCAAATTTAAGGATGGTTCCTCATGAGAAAATCTATCAATGTAATTACTAATTTTAAATTAACTAAAGCAGGAAAAAAAAATGATTACTTCAATAGATGCAGAAAAAAAAGAAATATCCTTAATTTGATAAAGCAGTTTTATCAGAAACAGACCACAAACATCAGACCCAATGGTAAAACTTTAGTAGCGTTCTTTTATTAAAGCAATGGTTCTGAACCTTTACTGCACACTAAAGTTGACTGAAGAGCTTCAAAACATGCTGATGTTTGGGTCTCTTCCTCCAGAGATTCTGATGTAAATATTCTGGGATTAAACCTGGGCATCAACGTTTCTTTAAAAGCTACCCAGGTGATTATCCAGGTTGACACAATGATATAAGCTGTAAGTATTTCTAATGAACATTGTTCTAGAGGTCCTGGCTATGTAATTAAGACAAGCAGGAATAATAGTTTTCATTCTTAATAGTGAGAAAAACTTTTCAAATACCTAAAAATGAACCAAATGAAAAATATAAAGATCTTTATTAAAGTGCCTAAGACAATTTAATAAAGGACTCAAAATATAAGATGTTAATTCTCCACAATTAAACATAAAGACAATGCATTCCCAATCAAATCCCAAAAAGATTTTTCATAAAACTTGACTAGCTGATGAAAAATACCAAATGAGCAAGACAGGCCCAAACAACTTTGGAGGAAAAAAAAGAGAGAGAGAAAGAGATGGGATTAACCCTACCAGATATTAAAACATAAAGTTTACAGCAATTATTCCAGTGTGATAGTGGGGTGGCCAAAAATAAACAGGCCAGATCTGATACATAAAGCAATTTAATATAGGGTAAAAGTGTCCTTTTATATCAATGATGTAAAGAGCAGATTAATAAATGGTGCTTAGAAAACTGCTTATGCATTCACAGAGAAAAAAAAGTCCTAACTCACCCCATCACAAAAATAAATTACACACAGATGAAGGACCAGAGTAGATGGGAAAAAACCATAAAACCAAAATTTTCACAGTATTAAATAATAAGAGAATATGTTTATGACCCAGGGACAGAAAACTCCTTAAACAAAGCAGAAAACATACCACAAAATATACGACAGAAAAACTAGACTATATCCAAATTAAAAACCCCTATATAAAAGCTTAAATAGACAAGCCATAGACTGGGAAAAGATATTTGCAACACATAAAACAAAGAATTAGTATACAAAATATGTTAAAAATGCTTGTAAGGGGTTCTTAAAAAAATGCTTGTAAGGGTTTCCAGAAAAGGAAAAAATCTGAATGGCCTAAAAACATACAGAAAGATATTCAACCACACTACTAGGCAAAGAAATACCAAATAAAATCATACCATTTTTATCAAAATATAACCAAAATTGTTTTAAACCCATAATATTAAGTTTTGATATGGGCGAGAAAATACTAGTACTTGCATTTTTTGCTGGGGTAAATGGGAATGAGTCATTTGGAGGGCAAACTGCTAACATCTATTGAAACTAAAAACTAGATATCCTGTGTTCCAGCAATTCTACTCATATTCCAGCAGACTGCAATTCAAAGAACTTTCTGTGATGATGGAAATCTTCTATATTTGTTGTCCAAATGGTAGCCCTATGTGGCTACAGAGCACTTGAAATGTCATTAGTATAACTGAGGAACTGAATTCTTAATTTTATTAAATTTAATTAACCATAATTTAAACTTAAATAGTCACGTGTGACTAATGACTACTGTACAAGATAGCACAGCTTTGGAAAAACACTTGCATGTGTTCACAAGGATATGCTTCATATGGAAGCGTGAAAAACAAGAAACGACTTAAATGCATAGAAGACTGGTTAAATAAACCATGGTAACCCACACCATGGAGTTTTGTGTTTCTGTTAACAAGAGAAGGTACAATGATGGATACCAGGTGGAAGGATCTCAAAGACAGATTGTATGATAAATTTCATACCCCCATACACTGTAACTTTTTAGTAACTAGATTTGTACTGTGGTTTTGATATTTGTTTGTTTTATATAAATGATATCATACGAAACAGATGAGCTCCAGAGGTCTGGAAGTATCCACACCAAGCTGATAACATGTACGACTCTGAGAAGCCACTAAGAGGGAGGGACATGGAGAAGTGGGAAGGATTGTTCAGGAAGACATTAATATGGGTCTATTAACATATTACTTTCTTTATTAAAAGTCAGTATAGTAAGTTAAACTTTAAAAATTATCAATTTTCAAAAGTGACTAATTATGACAGAAACCAGAAATGAAGAAACAAAGGGTTCTAACCATCATACCAGAGCCATGAGAATGTCCATGACCTCCATGCTTGAAAACAAATATTCCTACTAGGTTTACCGCAAACCCAAGAATTGAAACAAGAAGCAGCCTCTCATGGTGTACATCTGGAGGGGCTAATGCTCTCTAGAAAATACAGAATACAAACAAATTGCATTGATATAATTTCTGACTGAGCAACTGGTAAATTTTTTAAAAGTTTTAGTTATTTTCAGAATTAAAATCACTCCAAAATTATCTGCCAAAACAGTTAATAAAAATAAAATCATTGCTCACATACTGCAGAAAACGTAACAGTTACTATTCTTAAATAAATACATTTAAAAGCATGAACATCTGGACTAAAACCATCCTTCTTCAGAATCTTAAAACACTGTCATTAATTTTAAGTTGATTAATCTTTAAATTTTCTCTTTACTTGTTTTAATATACAAAACATTCAAGATTCATTGGCAAAATCCTCACATTCTATCTTAAGAACTCTTCCAACAGACCTCACTACAGGGATTATGTGTTTACTTTTCATAAAGTGTCAACACTTCATTCACAGCTTGTAAAGCACTATTATTTCTTTTCAATTTGAAGTAGTTTCACATATAATTTTTTCAATTACTTTATAAGTTCCTCCTGTACACTCATAATATTTTATCTAATCCAAGACTGGCCTCAATAAATAATGATAGTGTGAAAAATAGCTCTATTACAAGCATCTTTAGTTAGTAAACATTTTCATTATGGAAACATAATTTACTGACTCTGATTATTGTCTACTATACCTCAACTCCTTCTGAGAAAATAAAAAAAGCAGTGAAGATCAAAAACAGGCCGTTGACAAAACCAGCCAGAACTTCCGCTCTAACATACCTAAAGAAGAGCAAAGTAAACAACTGAATTAAGTTATTTCTTAAAAATCAAATCACAAGTTCACATATATTCAGAGGTCCTAAACCATACTATATGGTTATAAGCAGCCAACAAAGTCCCAGTGTTTACAGTATGTTTTATTGTACATATATCATAACATTGAGAAAATAAATTTAATTATTATGAGTTATATTTAACAGCAGAATGCCATAAAATATATAGATTTCTACAAAAGACCTTTTTAGAGTAAGTAGGTTTAGAGAGACCTTTCACAGAAATGTTAAATCTCAAGCTGCCACTGGAGAAGGAAGAACAGGACCAGATAAGTGGGCAAAGAAGGAAGGATACAAAGATAAAAAGTAGAAGAAGAGAGCTTGGAAAAGGGGTTTTTATAACTTGTTAATTCCTTCTTTTCTAAGAACTCCTTATGCTTTCTGCTTTGTACCTTTCAGCTTTCAAATCTTTGGCAAGGGGAGCTTTGACTGAAGGAAAATATAATTATTTCTGAATTATCCCAGAGACAACTTGAGATTTATATTTCTATCACTCTTCTTCTAAGATTAATAAATTTAACAAAAACTTTTCAATTACCTATTTTTAGAATCAATTCTAGCTTCACACAATTCTAATTAAACTATTTTTAAAATACCTCTCTTTTTCTCCATGGACTTCTGAAGCTTTCTGCTTCCTACCTGTGTGAAGCATTGGGGAAAGATTTTATTTTTCCATGAGGTATATTTGGCTTAGTTAAAGTCATTAAAACAACTTGAACTTGGCAGTTTTACATGTTCAGACATTATTCAAAGGGTGCTGACAGCAGTTAATCACTCTGGTTCTTGAACAATGTAACAGGAGCATCAAAAAGCTAGACTTCCTAGCTTTCTATGTTAATTTCTAGATAATACAATTTTCACTGCAAAAAATATTTTTAAAAAGAAAAAACTCTTTAAAATATACTCCATATGGTTATGTTGAAGCTTGTCTGTTAAGTACATTCCAACATAGTGTATATTTCTACACTCAGAAATACTGCATATGTCTACCTTCTAATACATATAAGTGAATTAAATTAAGATCTTATTTGTCAAAGCAAACACTTTTTTTTCATTAAATTCAAAGAATTCACTGCCTGCTTTCCACAATCCACACTTAGGAATTTATCTAATATATCAACAGTGTTACTGCCCAAGAAATAAAAAACACTTTCTTTTAACCCACCCTTCTAATCCCATAGCTAATGCTTGATGGAAAGCCTTTTGTCCTTGAGTTCCATTAGATTTCAAGATCAAAGGCAGGAGTGTTTTTCAGGCATCTTTTTGTCCCTAATGCTTAGCTTAGTAGGTGCTCCATAAATTCTGATAAATTGTTGGGCTAAAGCGATTTTAATTAGGTTTAATATATTTGCTAAACTTGACTGCAGGATTAAAATGAAAAACTTGTGAAATCTAGACACACTTGCTTTTCCAAACACACTGTGTTTACCTGAACAGACTGAGTCTTGGAATTAAAACATATGATCCATGAATGTGCTATTGCCTATTTAGTATGATGGTATCTGGATTCTTTAGCCAGGGCGAGAAAGATACAAATATATGTACATATGTATATAAGCATGCACATATGCATCTATCTACCTATCAGATATGTATTACTTTTATTCTAGCTTTGCTATTTCAAAATTAGGAGTGTGACAAGACACAGAGATGACTTTACATAAAAAAATACTGAAAAGTCTGCTGCCTTTCAGATTCTGCCTATGGTTTCTACTACTGCAGTCAGCCTGCTATTCTGATCATACTGAATTAGGGGTTTGGGGATTCATCACTGGCTTAGCCTACTCAGTGTCATTTTGTTATACTGGCACCTACATTTACTGCTGCTACTTACTACTATAGCAATTACTAATAGTTTCAAATGTTACATAAGCTTTTTTTCCCCTAATTTTTCCCTTCTCAAAAGAAAAAAAAGCAAATAAGGAGAAGACAGGATAAACAAATTAAAAAATGTCAAGAATATTACTCTTGTATATTTTAGTTAAAGTTGAATCAGTAAAACCTGCTATGGTACTGAAGGTATTCAAAGCTATTTCTAAAAACTGTCTTATACCAGGAGATTATGCATTCTAAATAGAAAACAATAGATATCCTAAGAATTAAGGAATTGAGGAGAATTCTTATAGTTAGTTACTGTTTATCCAGGAAGACTGCTTAATAAGATACTCTAATTAGATTTTTTAATGTAAAATATGTATGAATTACTAATTTTCCAACACAAAATTATAACTTCACATACAACCTTTAGTAATTCAAAATATACTTAAGAGTCTTTTGATTATACAGTGCCATGGAATAGGTTCTTTCCTGAGCTTTTGAGCTGTTTGGATTTACAAATAAATAGGATCTCTTGCTCTATAAAAATAACATAATAGTATTTTTTTGTCTCACTTTTTATAATGTTACAAGTAATCATATCACTTGGGTTATACCCCAAATCAGCAAGTCCTGTCACAGAATTTCACATATCTCTCTTTTAGCACTTGTCACACAATGTATAGTTATCATAGGATTTTTACAGAGCTGTTTCCCCATCAGACCACAAGTTCCTCCGAGGCAGATGTCATATCTTATTCATTTTTATATCATTACAAGTAGCAAAGTATTCGAATCATATTGGGCCCTCAATAAACATCTGAAGAGAACAAGAGCACGTGCAAGAAGCAGAGAGTGTGTAATTACTCAAGAACAAAAGCAAAGCTAGAAAGAAAGAGGAAGTAGTGGGGGAGCACCAGTAGAAGAGAGAACCAGGGGCACAAGAGACAGTGCATGTAAGAGGGTGGATGTGAACGGAAGAGAGAGAGAATGAGAGCAACTGCACAGGAAAGAAAGTGCACAGGGAAGGAGAATCAGAGAAAGAAAGAAAGAGAGCCTGGGAAAGGGAGAGAAAAAAAAAAAAACAACTGCAGCTGAAGAGGTTAAGGGGTGGGGAAGATGGGATGAGAAAGAGTCTTAGGGATACAGTGCTACAGCATAGAGGGAGAGAGTAGGAGAAAGCAAAGAATAAGAGAAAAGATGTGAGGGAGGGAGAAAGAGAGAATGGAGAGTAGAAGGGAGAGGGAGAAAAAAGACCATGAGCACAGACCCAAGTAACTAGAAAGAAAGAACGGGAAAGGAGAGAAGGGAGTTTAGAAGTAAAAGGGAGAGAATGAGTGTGAGGATGGGGAGACGAATGAGAGATGGAGTGAAAACAGGAAAGACAGCAAAGAAAGGAGGGAGTGCAAGACAGCACTCACAAGGGGAAGGGAGGGGGAGGGGAAAAGACAGGGCAAGAGTCAATAAGTAAGCAGGTGAGAGAGCGGGAGCAGGAACGAGAAAGTGGGTGGGAGAGAGAAAGCGAAAGAGGATATTAGTTCTGAGCACTACTTATTTACACATAAATATAATTACATTGTAAAATAGTCTATGAGCTCACAAAAAGAGAAAACACTCAGGCAGAGTAAACCAAATAATGGAAATTCCATTGCTGCCCCCAATCAGAGATGGCAAAAAGCAAACTCTGCCTCTAAGGTTACTAGGCTCAGAAGTGAGACCAGCCCCTTCCGCATAAAAACACTTTCCAAATATTTAGTTAATTATGCATATTCAGCAAAAGTAGGAGAAGTATTTTACACAAAAGCAGAGCTGAAGACAATAAGTAAACAAAATATCAACCAAAAAAGAAAAATAAAGAAGCATGACCATTTTCATATACTGAAACTTTCTTTTTCCTCTTTCTTCAAAAAAAAAAAAAAAAAAAAGATTAAGAGTTGAGAAACTTCCCTATCTAGTAACAATCTCACCTGAAATTTTTTGGTAAAATCAAGATGCAAAAGAACTCAGATGCAAAAAAAAAAAAAGTACACATTGTAGATTCCAATTATATATTGTCCAAAAACAGGCGAAACTAACCTATGGAGTTAGGAAAGCGGGAAGGTGAGTGTAAAGAACTAGAAGGAGGCATGAGGGGTTTTCAAGGGTTCAAGTTAGACAAGTGTATTCAATTGTGAAAATTCATTGAGCCTGAGTTTTATGTATTATTTTCTGTATTTCTTATACTTCAATAAAAATGTTTTTAAAAAGTCTTACCCGTAAGAGAAAGCATCATTATCTCTCCATTTTGAAATAACAGATGCTGCCAATCCAGCCAAAATGGCAGTGCTATCGAAAAACATGTGAAAAGAGTCGGAAATCAAACCTAAGCTGGAAAAGAACAAACACATTGGCATATTATAATAATAACCAAATAGTAGTCATCCTTTTCTAAAAATCTAAGATCAAGCCTCTGCTCATCAGGAACTAATCTTCTAAAAAGACAACATTAAAATATGATATATTGAAAATATTAAAGATAATTTTTAAGCATCTAAGAAGAAACCCTCATACCCCTTGCCAAAGGAAAAGCCCAGCTGCTACTGAAAGAAGGATAGGCATCTGCCCGCCCTCTGATGACTAGCAAAGGTCAGCTGTCACTGAAAGAGAAACAGAAAAAACAGCCATCTGCTACCGGGGGCAAGGCTAAAAGCCAGCTTGGGCCCGGGATCTTACACTGATACAAAGCAAAGGTCTGCTGTTGGAAGAGAAGCAGGACCCTTGCTCCTTTTCTTGATATGAGGCTGGGGGGGAGGGGTGGGGAAAGGGGCAGGAACATTAATAACACCCACTCTGACACTCAGGGGTAAAGGGCTTACCTAATATTGAGGCTGCAACAGGAGAATGAAATATTCATCCCCCCACTTCCCCAACCAAAGCCTTGCCTAAAGTAAAAGACAACAGCAATCTACCTCTGAGAGTCAAGCAAGAGCACAGAGAGACTCCCTTGTGGCACAGGTATGCAGGGCTTGCTGAAAGCTGAGAGTGAAACAAGAACACTAAAAAAACCCACGAGTACTCAAAATCCTACACTAAGCACAAAGTGGTAGAAGCCTCTGGAAATGTGACATCTGTGGCTTGTTGACATTAACTAGCAATATACCAAAACACAAAAGCCCAGCTCGACTATTGATCAGATAGGTTCAAAACCCCCATGCTGACAAAACAAAACAAAACAAAAAGGGTGTGCACATTTCTGGGCATAAATACTACTAACCTCAGTCTCTATTATTCTTTTAAACATAATATCCAGCACTCAATAAATATTTATAAGGCATATAACAAGATCAAGGAAAAAAAATAATAAGACCCATTGTTAAGAGCTGAAACAGTCAACAGAATCAGAAGCAGAAAAGTCCCAGAGATTAGACTGTAATAGGGGCTTTGAAACAAATATGAATAATATGTTAAAGGATGTGGTACAAAGCTGGAGAAAATTTATGAACAAACAGGGACTTTCCACAGAGATAGAAACTATAAAATAATCAAATGGAAATGATAAAAATTTTTAAAATATCATAGTATTGAAGATTAAAAATAACATACATGGGCTTCTGAGCAGACAGGACACAGAGAGAAAGAATCAGTTAGGTCAAAACAAATTATCCAAAGTAAAACACAAAGAAGAAAAGGAATGAGAACATTCCAGAACAGAACATTCAAAACCTATCAAAGCATCAAACAGACTAAAATACATGTATTTGGATTCTCAGTAATAGAGAAGAAAGAATAGGGTAGAAAGAGTATCGAAAGAGAAAATGCTTGAAGAGTTTTCCAAAATTAATGGAAAACAAAAAACAAATCACATATCCAAGAAGCTTAATGAAGTACTAGCAAGGGAAAAACCCTACATACCTCACAAATTGCTGAACACCCAACAGAAAGAGAAAATCCTGAAAACAGCCAAAAAAAAGAAAGAAAAATTGGATACAGAAAAACAAAGGTAAGATTAATAGCATATTTTGCATCAGAAACTACTCAAGGCAGAAGGCAATGAAGCAATGTCTTTAAAGTACTGAAAGAAAAAAAAGCGTCAACCTAAAATTCTATATCTAGCAAAATATCTTTCAAAAATGAAGATAAAATAGACTTTTTCAGACAACCAAAACTGAAAGAATTCACTGCCAGCAGATCTGAACTACAAGAATAAAAAGTTCTTTAAGTCCAAATATGATACCAGATGGAAACTTAGCCTTGTATGATGATCACTGAAAATGATAAATAGGTGTAAAAATATTAAAAATAACTTTCTAACTTTTAGTATCTTTAAAAGATAATTGAGAATAGAAAAAAAGAGGAAAAAACAATAACCCAAGAGTTGGTTCTTTGGAAATATCAGTAAAATTCACAACCTTTAAATAAACTGACCAAGAAAAAAGAGAAAGGGCTCAAAGTACTAAAATCAGCAATGAAAGTGAGATACTACTACTGACTTTACAGAAATAAGAAGGATTATAAGAAAATACTATGAACAACTAAATATAAACCAAAAAATTAGATAACTTAGATGAAATAAACAAATTCCTAGAAACAATCTAGCAAAACTGGGTCAAAAAAAATCTAAATAGATTTATAACAAGTAAACAGATTAAATTAATAATTTTAAAACTTTCAACAAAGAAAAGCCTAGGCCCAGATGGCTTCACTGGTAAATCCTACCAAACATCTGAAGAACAATAAATATCAATCCCTTACAAACTCTTCCAAAAAACAGAAAATGAAGGAATACTTCCCAACTCATTGTATAAGATAAGCATTACCCTGATACCAAAATCAGACAAAAGACACCACAAGAAAAGAAACTACAGACAAGTATTTTTTGCAAATACACACACAAGAATCTTCAACAAAATACTAGCAAATTAAATTCAGCAATATATAAAAAAAGAGTATAACCACAACCAAGTGGGATTTATCCCAACAATGCAAGGTTGGTTAACTATACGAAAATCAATCAATATACTACATCATATCAATGGAATGAAGGACAAAACCCACATAATCATCTTAATAGATGCAGAAAAGCATTTCACAAAATCCAACACTTTTACGATGAAAACACTCAACAAACTTGCAGTGGAGGGAACTTCCTGAACTGATAAATGGCATCTACGAAAACCCCACAGCTAACATCAGCATCCCTAGTGGCCAAAGACTGAATGCTTTCCCCTAAGATCAGGTACAAGATAAAAATGTCCCCTTACCACTTCTATTTAACATTGTACTAGAGGGTGTAACAAGGGCAATTAGGCAGGAAATGAAATAAAAAATTAGGCACCCAGACTGGAAGGGAAGGAGTAAAACTATCTCTATTTGCAAATGGCATGATCTTGTACATACAAAATCTTAAGGACTCTACTAAAAAACTATTAGAACTAATAAATGAGTCTGGAAGGTTGCAGGATACAAGATCAACATACAAAACTGAATTGTATTCCTATATAATGTGATGCACAAAAATGAAATTTAAAAAATTTCCATTTACAATAGCATCAAAAAGAATAAAATAATTAGGAATAAATTTAACAAAAAAAAGTACAAAAGCTATACTCTGGAAACGATATAATATTGTTGGAAAAAAATTAAAGAAGACCTAAATAAATGGAAAGACATCCATGTTTATGGATCAGAAGACAATACTGTTAAGATGGCAATACTTCCTCAATTGATCTACAAATTCAACTCACTCTCCATCAAAATCCCAGTTGACCCCTTTAGAGAAACTGACAAGCTGATCTTAAAACTCATATGGAAAAGCAAGAGATATAGAATAGCCAAAACAATGTTGAAAAAGAAAAGCAAAGTTGGAGGACTCACACTTCCCAATTTCAAAACTTATTATAAAGCTACAGAAATCAAAACAATGTGGTACTGGAATAAGAATAAACATATAGATCAGTAGAATAGAATTTAGAGTTCAGAAATAAACCCTCACACATTTATGGTCAACTGTTTGTTGACAAGGATGCCAAAATAGTTCAATGGTGGAAAGAATAGTGTTTGCAACACTGACACAACTGGATATCCACATGCAGGAAATGATTTTTGACCCTTACTTCATATTATACACAAGGGTTAACCTAAAATGGATCAAAGACCTAAACATAAAAGCTAATGTATTCACAACCTTGGATTGGGCAATGGTTTCTTATATATGATATCAAAAGCACAAGCAACAAAAAAAAAAGAGTAACAGACTGGACATCATAGAAATTTTAAAACTTTCACACGTCAAAGGACATATCAAGAAAGTGAAATGACAGTGCACAAGTGGGAGGAAATATCTGCTAATCATATATCTGACAAGGGGCTTGTATCCAGAATATACGAAGAATTCTTAAAACTCTTCAAAAAGAGAAATTATCCAACTTTTTAAATGAACAAGGGACTTGAATAGACATTTCTCCAAAGAAGACGTACAAATGGCCAATCAGCACAAGAAAAGTTACTCAGCATCATTAATTACAATGCAGGGAAATGCAAATCAAAACAATGAGAAACAACTTCACATCCACTATGATGACTACAATAAAAAAGCCCAATAATCCCAAGTGTTGGTGGAGAAACTGGAACCCTCACACACTGCAGGAATATTATTTGGTAACAAAAATAAATGAAATACTGATACATGTAGAACATGGATAACCCTTGAAACCATTATGCTAAGTGAAATAAACTGTCACAAAAGATCATATGCAAATGATTCCATTTATATGAAATGTTCAGAATAGGCAAATATACAGAGACAGAAAATAGATTAGTGATTGCCCAGAATTGGGGCAGATCAGGAGATGAGGGAATTGGAGGGTGATGGCTAGGGGTGCAAGGTTTCCTTTTGCAGTAATAAAAATGTTCCAGTATGGACTGTTGTGATGTTTTACAACTCTGTGAATACTATACTAAAAGCCATTCAATAGTAGACTATAAATGGGAGAATTTTAAGGTATATGAATTATATCTCAATAAAGCTGTTTTAAAAAAACATATCTGACAATCTAAGGCAGGGTGAGCAAGCTATGGCCCACAAGCCAAATCTGGACCACCATTCATTTTTGTAAATAAAGTTTTACTGAAACACAGTTATGCTCATCTGCTTATATACTGTCTATGGCTGCTTCCGTGCTATAACAGTAGAATGGAGAAACTGTGACAGAGACCTTATGACCCTTAAAGCCTAAAATATTTACTATCTTCTGTCAACAGAAAAGGTTTGCTAACCTCCGGTATAAAGCCAAAATAGGAACACTGTATTGTAGGGTTTACATAAACGTGAAGTGTATGACAATAATAGCACACAGGGACTTTCCTGGTGGCACAGTGGTTGGGAGTCCATCTGCCAATGCAGGGGACGTGGGTTTGATCCCTGGTCCAGGAGGATCCCACATGCCGCAGAGCAACTAAGCCCGTGCGCCACAACTACTGAGCCTGCGCTCTAGAGCCTGCAAGCCACAACTACTGAAGCCCGCACACCTAGAGCCCATGCTCCGCAACAGGAGAAGCCACCGCAATGAGGAGCCCACCCACTGCAATGAGAAGCCCACACACCACAATGAGAAGCCCACACACAGCAATGAAGACCCAACACAGCCAAAAAAAAAAAAAATTAATAATAATAATAGCACACAGGATAGAAGGAAATGGAAGTGTATTATTATAAAGCTCTTACAAGATACATGAAGCGACATATTATTTGAGATGTTAAAGATCTGTATTATACATGCTTTAAAAAAAACCCACTAAGGGGGGGTGGGGCAGGAAATCCTATTGGGCAGAGGATCCTGTACCAACACAAAGCAGATGTTCTGCTCTGACCAAAGAAGGAGCAGGAAACTCACTCTCACCCAAGACCACCTACATAAATGTGACAGACTTTGGCTGTCACCAAAGGAAGGGAAAAATGTTAAAAACAAACAAACAAACAAACCAAAAAACATACCCTTGAGGCCCAGGCTCACAGGGCCTGCCTAAGACTGAGGCTTGGTCAAGTTAATGAATGCCCCTCTGCCCTCACCACAAACCTCACACTGAGTAACAATCAATAGCAGTCTATAGCTAGGCAGGGGGAGGGCGCATTGAGTATGAAGTGAGAACTTCTGTGACACATGCAAATGAAGAATACTGGAAGCAAAAGGCCTAATCGCCTGTCGGAAGATGCATGCTTATTCCTAGTCATAAATACTACTACCTCAATATCTACTGATCTCTACTCACAATGTCAAGGCTTTGATCAAAAATTTCAAGAAACACAAAAAACAGCATGCAAAATAACTCGCTGTGAAGAGATAAAGCAGTCAACAGAACCAGACCAAGATGCTGGCCCAGATATTGGAACTATCAGAACTATAATTAATACGTTAAAGGATCTATGGAAAAGGTGGGAAAAAATGCATGAATAAATGCAAAATTTCAGCAGAGAAATGGGAAGTCCAAAAATAAAGATTAAATGGAAATGCTAGAAACAAAAAACAAGGCGTCAGAGATGAATTCTTCCAATTGACTTATCAGCAGACTGGATGGAGCTGAGGGAAGAAATCAGGAAACTTTAGGATAGGTCAACAGAAATATTCTGAAAGCAAGCATATCAGCAGCTCAATCTTTAAAAAGCAAGAAGTATCAGAATGGTTAAGAGCACTACTTCTGAAGTCAGAGTACCTGGGTTCAAATCCCAGCTCTACCATTTACTAATTCTATGACTGTGAAGTTGTTTAACTACTTTGGACCTCAATTTTTTAGCCATCATTTAAACAGGTAACAGTAAAAAATGTCATAAACGTTATAAGTGAATTAATATACGTGAAACACTTATCACAGTGCTTGTCACATTAAAGCCACATTGATATTCCCATTATTACTATTATTATTAATACCTTATAATATCTAGTGTTCCCAGCATGATCCAGAGCTCTCAATATTTGGTTATATGCTACAGCTTTCTTCAATTGTAAGTGCTACAAACTAAAAGTCAAAAACATTCTTCACAGAAGTAGAAAAAGCAGTTTTTACATTTCCTTATAATTTAGGATAATTATAAAATTAGAAACTGAAGTAAAGCACATTACTCACCCACACAGAAAAGAACAAAAATTTATAAATTTCTCAAAAATCATTATAAAGTATTTTGAAAATGTCTTAAGTTTTATCATGAACCTTGTATATTTTATTCAACTATATATAGATGCATAAGATAGTTTAAGTACTGTCTATACTTATCTGATACCCAACTCAAAGCAGAATAAGAAATAGTGAATAAATGAAAAGGCTGAGTGAGAAAATCAAAACCTGAGGAGAACAAGGTAAGGCTCTTGCTATCCAAGCAATCCTCTCAGATTTATAGTTATTTTAAGATTTTCCTTGGATAGTTAGATCACCGTAAAACTACACATTTGGCCCTCAATAGCTTTGTAACACGGAAAATAATAATTTAATTATATTTTGAGGTATGAAAGATCCATTTGAAGAATATCTCTGTAATGTGTTATAAAACCAATAAAAACATTGTTTATGATTTTTTCTATGCTCTGATAAAGGACAGATATGGTAAGCTATTTTTAAAATTTGGTTTCAGAAAACTCTGTCTCTATTCTGATAAAACAATATAGTTGTGGTGTTGCAGTAAACCTGACAATGAGAATCTTTACCCACCCTGCCTTGATTTCATGAGATTTTATAACCAAATTTAAAAGTAAATTTCAGCAACGACATTAGTCTACATATTTAACAGGTTCATTTTTTTCTCTGTATATGTGGTTTTTAAAGTTTTTATTTAATTGGAGGGTTTTATTATATATATGACTTTTATTCTAAATAACTGTAAATTAGTTGTAGAAGAAGGCAAGTATTCATGCTAAATAAATATAAATTTTAAAATTTACTGATTTATTGATCTACATATATAGTTAGTAAAAACTGTTATGGGTTGAATTGTATCCTCCCTAAAATGTCTATGTTGAAGTCCTATATCTCCAGTAACTCAGAATGTGACCTTATTTGGAAATAGGATCACTGCAGACATAATTTATTAAAATTAAGTCAGTAAGGTGGGCCCAAATCCAATATGTCTGCTGTCCTTATAAAAAGGGGAAATTTGAAGGCAGACATGTACACAGGGAGAGCACCAAGTGAAGATAAGACAGAGATTAGGTGATGCTTCTACAAGCCAAGGAACACAAAAGATTGCCAGCAAAGCAACTGACCTCACAGACCTCAGAAGGAACTAACCCTGCCAACACCTTAATCTCAGACTTTTAGGCTCCAGAACTACAAGACAACAAATTTTGTTGTTTAAGTCACCCAGCTTGTGGTACTTTGTTAGCAGCCCTAGCAAATTACTACACTTTCTTTTTTATAACAGATTTATTTTATATACATTCAATAGACACCAAACACTGCTGCAATAGTGCAAGAAAAGGGTAAACTTCTACTGTATACTAGAGCAATCAAGTTCCCTTTTAAAGAAGCTTAGGTATAGCATGGCAATTTTAATACTCATCAAAATGAGATTTTGATTTTATCTAAACTTTAAGTAAATTTAATTGTCAGGGCTTCCCTGGTGGCGCAGTGGTTGAGAGTCTGCCTGCCAATGCAGGGGACGCGGGTTCGAGCCCTGGTCTGGGAAGATCCCACATGCCACGGAGCAACTGGGCCCGTGAGCCACAATTACTGAGCCTGCGCGTCTGGAGCCTGCGCTCCGCAGCAAGAGAGGCCGCGATAGTGAGAGGCCGGCGCACCACGATGAAGAGTGGCCCCCGCTTGCCTCAACTGGAGAAAGCCCTCGCGCAGAAACGAAGACCCAACACAGCCATAAAAAAATTAAATAAATAAAGAGTTAGATTTAAAAAAAAAAAAAAATTTAATTGTCATTAAAGTGTTATTTTATTTTTAGCATATCATAAAACATGATTCTACCTGAAAAAATACTTCCTCTTCTGAGGTGGTAGAACATCACGTTCTCTTCAAGCATTGTGATATGAGACCCTTTCATTTAAACCTGGTATCATGATTTGAAAATTACTTAGTTACAACTATGTAGGCAAACTCATGTGAAAAAAGTCTACTTCTAGTTCTCTGCTCACCTATTATATGTCAAAATAGTGTTCATGAGGAATGTCAATTTTGCTGCTCATCTTCAATATCAGCAAATGTTTCTGATTATGAATTATCACTTAAACTACATGGCATAAAATTCCTTAGAAAATAAAGGTAGCATAGAGAATATTTAAGGTTATATGATTTACACATCAAATGTGACTTGATTAAAAAAATTAGTTGCTAAAAGCAGCCTACTCGTTTTAGCCTTCTATCTTTAAACACTAAATACTAAAATGTATTTTTAAACATTTTTTTTTTAAGTGACCACTTTCTAAGGACATTTTAATAAAACTTCTTAGGATATAAAAAAGAAACCTGATCACTGAAGCAAAATATAATAAATGTGAACAGAACATTTGGCAAAAGGTACTTATGAAATGGATTTTATTTACGGTCTATTGAAGGAAAAAACAAAGAAAGGGAGAAGGAACCTATAAATTGAGAGTTATGAGACATATCAACCAAATACCATAGATCTTGTTTAAATTCTGATTTGTAAAACCAACTTTAAAAAGAATTTATTTAATAAGGGACATCTGAACACTCACTGGACATTTGATATTAATAAATTATTAATTTTTATAGGTCACAATGACATCAGATTATGTTAAAAAGGGGGGCTCTTATGTTTTAGACTCAACTGACGTAGTTATGGAAGAAATTATACTATATCTGGTATCTGCATTAAAACAATTCAGTGGTGACAAGTGTAACAGATGAAATAAAATAGGCCACATGTTAATAAACATTAAGGCTGGGTGATGGAGACATGAAGTCCACTAAACTCTCTACTTTTATATACATTTCCCACAATAAAAAAATTTTTAAAGGTCTATTGGTAACTAGGCTAACAGCATATTTACAGTGGTTGTTGGATATTAATTCAAAATCGAAGATAGGGAATCATCAACTTGGGTTCCATGAGATAGAAAGGGGGAAAGAAACTATCAACTATCGATTAATTAGCAAGAATTAGAAAATCCTTAGAATCCTGATATTTGTATAAGTTGTTAAACTAATGAGAGTTACAGTGAAAAACCCACAACTCCACTACATTCCATATAACCCTTTACTGTAAAGAAAAATTGTCAGCAAAATGGAATAGAAATCTACATTTTTAAAGTAAAAAAAAAACTATAGAAAAGCAAAAGTCATCACCATAACCATAAGTAATGTCTTTTGGGAAGAGAAGGGAAAAGTTGATAAAAATCTAAGACATTTAAAATTTTTAATGCTATAGAAAAATACGTAACTAATGGAAGCCTTTTTCTTTACCAAGGAAGTACTTTACAAACATATGCTATGACATACTTTATAAGAAGTAGGACCAAATGAGTGACTGGTATGGCCTAAAACATTTCTTTAACATAAGTTAAAGTAATTTAACATAATTACTTCGCTAATACAAAGACATTTACCTTTAGAGTTAAATGAGTTTCCTCTATGTCTAAGGGGGAAAATGGTTGTAACAGCTTTGGTAGAAAATATCACTGAAATTAAAAATTTTAAGACAGTGAAGTAAACATAAAATAGAAGAGCATAAAAACAAAAAAAGCAAACTATATTAAGATACTAGGGAAAAAATCACTGTACAGTAGAAAATACTTGGATAACAGGTATTTCTAGGCTCTTCTGCTACTCTGGAAAGTAAAAAACTCCCTGGACCTCCTATACTTTTCCACCTGTAGAAGAGGTCCGACTGGCTTATTTCTCTTTCTAGTCTCACCTCATGAGCCTACGTATTCCCTTTCTTCATTAGTGAAAAATCCTTGACTTTCAGCAGAATACCTGGTTGACTGGAGCAAATATGGCATTTGCAATTGGACATGAACATGTGACAAAGGTTTAGCCACTGAAATATCAGTGAAAAGTGTTGTGTGTTAGCGTCCAGATAAATCTCCTTAAAAGACACTGTACATACCTTTTCATTCTGGACATTCTGCTGCTAGGGATGGCTGGAACTCTAATAGCCACTTTGGAAATAAAATTTTATCTTGTTTAGGCAATCACAAATCTGGGGTTTTTCTAAAACTTAAGAACTTAATCCTAGATGGTACAAAACACATTGTTTATATATACCATTCTACCTTGAGATTAGTCACTCAACGATAAATAAGTAAATGAAAATAAAATGCTAGAAGGAAAAGAACCCTAGAAGGAAAGATCACGTATGGTATTCCTACCATTTTCCTACTAAGAATAAGAGAAAGGAGGGGTTGAATGTCCCCCTCACCCTGCCCCAAATGGGGTAGTTAGCATGGTTAGTATAGGGAGGTTAATTCCATATATTCATTATTCCTTCATTCTTTCATTCTGTAAACATGTATTAAGCATACTATGCACCAAGTACTAAGGTGCCTGAATAAGACAGAAGAGATACCACTCTAATAAAGTTTACATTCTGGTAGAAAGGTAAATGGCACTGGATATTTAATGAGGGAAAATATACAAAGAGCTTAGCTATTCTGCACTAATGACACATTGTCACCAACAAAAATATAAACCAAGTATAATTAAGTTCTTATTTAAAAAGAAGGTGTTGAATAAGAACCAAAACTATTTAACATTTGTTGCAACTAGATCAAATGTTTCTAGGAACCTTTATTCATGAAGAGAAAGAATGTTTTATCTATCTTTTAATTCCATAATGGAAAAAAACTCTTGATGTTTCATAACATCTTGAAGCTTAACTTTTACAGAATGCAAAGAAACACAGAAATGACTATGACAAAAACAAAAAAAAAGTTTTGGTAACAAATTTACTCAAGGAACTTAAAATCTAATTGAACCTTCAGGAACAGAGATAATCTGCTCATATAAAGAAACTGCTGATCAGTCAACAAAGGGGCCCAAAATTTGTTGTGTCTAAATAAGACAAAAAGCCAGATTGTGAAAAGGCCCAAGCAATTTCCAAGTCTGCCAACGCTTCAACAGGAACACATTTGTACTCCCAATTAGCTGATAAAAATTAAAATTGGGGGAAAAGTGATTGTGGATGTGGAGGTTAACATAAAAATGTATACCTGCTAATTAATCTAGGCATGTGGTTCAGAGCTAGACTGCAAATCTGTAAGATACAACACAAAGAAAGGGAGTAAACTGGAGGAGAAAAGGCCTAAAATTAAAAGAACAAGCCACCTGAGGGCAGAACAAGTCATGCATCACTGATGTTTTCCTTATGTACTGATGAATATTGACTAATGGCTTAGAAAACAATGGTTTTAGTAATTTCCTCAATGGATCTCTACAGATCAAAAGAATTACTTTCCATAAAGAGATGATTTAGGCACTTCAAATATGAATCACTTGAACAAGACATTTCACATAGTAATTTATGCAATGGAAAATACAGTGAAATATAATGTATTGTAATATAAAGTCATTGTAGCAAAACTGTACGTAGGCAAACCAAGATACAGCCTTGATACAGCCAGCATATATGCCACAATATGGCATAATTTAGGAAGAAGAAAATATAAAATATAGTATAAATATTGCATATTTATAATAAAGTATGATTATTTCAATACAAGCTAAGACAATAGAGTGCTTTTAACATGTACAATATATCGAAGGGTGTTAATATTACAGGACACATATATCGGATTCCCAGAGGATTAAAAATGGTTATTACATATATTGATATTTTATTATGTTTCAATATGCCTTTTACACTTAAGTGGTGACTAAACCAATAACCGTCATAATCTGCTGAGTATTTTTGATAAAACTGAATTGACATTTGAATTTAAAAGTCCACCTTTTCATATGAAAGTATACATGTCACAAAAACTGATGGTATCATCTAATGTCATTGTTCAATCTCAATAGAGATAAAAATCAAGAACAGCAATTCTCTCTGAAAATGGACCTTAAAGGACAGAGACTAAGTCTATTTAATTAATAGGAAACAAAGCATAGATGGTATAGGTTCTTATTTTGGGGTCTAAGACCTATTTCAAGAAACCCAAGAAAAAACTTAAGTTTTATATAAAGTTTTGAAGTGTTGGCTATTATGAGATTCTCAAGTGAGTATGATATTTAAAGAGGAATCAGTACACCTAGAAGTGAGATGATCTTATCGTTAGCTGAACAATTTTACAAGGCCTTAAGTTTAAGTTATTCAACAGCAAACACCTGGATAACAGTACTGCATCTTCACAGTTACACTGGATAGACCTCTTTCCATTGCAGTTAAAAACAAAAACAAAAACAACCAAAGGTGACACCAAAAACCATCAACTCAAGAGATGTAAGGCTTTTAGAAAACTATATGGGATCTTCCATCGCAGTCAAGACCAAAGGAAAATCATGATACAGTTTCAGCATAAAATTAAAAGAGAATGAAAACATGTTTCTTTGGATATCCCCTTTATAAACATCTTCCTGGTTTCAAGACCTAATAACAAATTAAGTAGAACATCTCAGATATTCCCTCTCGGAATTTTAAGGGTGAATCCCAAATGCCACTCCCCCACAGAGTGGCAGGAAACGCGTTTCTCCCAATTCCAAGAAAGTGGACAAAGCTAAGGTGTGTAAAGACAAAAGACTCTCTCCATCTGTCAAAATGAGGAGGGGACTTGTCACTCCGGTTTGACGGAGTGGGGGGCGGTGGGAAAAGGAAGAGGGGACCTAAATCTTAACTGCCGCACGTGATGGCCTCAGCTCTTAAGAAATGCAACCGTGCCAGATTGGTGTGGATATGAGAAAGCACCTCAGCAGCAGAGGTGGTGGCAAAGGCAAGGGCTGAACCTCCTGGTGAGGAGCTACGTGGCACTCAGCAAACAGTACTTCGTCTCCCCCACCCGCTGCTTCCGCCCTAACCCTTTTCCCCTTTGGTTACCAGTTGCTCCAGATGCCGTAGAGTAGTTCAACAAAAGCGAAAGAGAGGTTCAGGCACAGGAAGAAAAACAGGTTCCGAGACGTCTTGTCCGACAGGATAGACCTAAGCATGACACAAGTAGGGAATAGCCGGGAAAGTCAGAGGAGTGCCGGACCAGGAGGTTGGGTTCCCCTTTCACGACCCTCCCAGTCCACCCGTTCCTGTCCTCACACGAACGAGGGTGTCCCTGACGCTCCCTCCCTGGACCTCGGGCCATCCTTAGGTCTGGGCCTTTTCCCCTTCTGCCGGACACCCCCTTCCCGCAAATACGGCACCCCGCACCTAAACCAGCCTGAGATCTTGCCGAACAGATTGAACTTAGGTGGTTTGTATTCATCGTCCTTGATGGACAGGGGCAACATCTTCTCTGCCCGGCGAAGGGCCGGGTCTACTCCCCTCTAGTAGTGGCTCCGTGGGTGATGGTAGTGACAGTGGTGACGCCTCAGATGGGAATCTGGGAATCCCGCTTGCCCCGGGCCGCGCGCCGCTTCGAGACACAGACAGACTCAGAAACACACCCGAGAACCCGCCGACTTCCGGCCCTAGCCGCGCAACGCGTCCTGGGACGGGAAAGGGGGAAGGCGGGGCCGAGGGCGGGACTTGCGCGGTGGGGCGGGGCTTACGACGAGGGTCGGGTGGCGCGAGTTTTGCTGGGGGCAAAAAGAGTTGGCAACTACTACGTGGTCTGAAGGGCCGACTTGGAGTGGAGTCCCGCCACCTGGACTCGGGAAGAAAATCCTGAGATGGCCATCCACAGACTGGGCTGGCTGGGAGGTTGAGAGCCCGCTCACGCCCACTCCGACTGCCTACCACTCTTGTTCCCGGATGCGCTGGCGTCCAGCGCCTGCCCTTTCACCATTGCCCCTATTAGCATTAAATCCTGGTGCATTAGAGAGCAGTGCTTAAGAATCCAGGCAGCGACATATTCTCTCGCCAGTCCGCAGGAAGCGCAAATGATGGTTTTGCTGGGTGAACTCCATGGGCGCCCAAATCCTAGTAATCCACCCCGCCCCCGAAAACAGCGCCTGACCTTTCTGTACTGCCACGCAGGAGGCAATCAATAAATGTCTTCCGAAAGAATGTTAAGGGTATTTAAAAGAGGTTTTGAAAAGGAGCTCCTACGAGACCGTGTTCAAATTGAGGTTTGGATAAGGCATTGCTTCCCCGACAATCTCAATCCGTTGATAACCCAAAACTCGAGTTCCTACACGTCCCCTTCACTTCCAGGTCATCCCAGAGGCCGCCGCCGTAGCTCTAATTCTCGTGAGAACCCCATAGCCTGTTTCAGGGAAGTGCAGGGAAATTGACTCGTTGGTGGGACGCGAGGGCGTGCGGAGGGCCAGGGGCGAGCCCGGCGGGCCAGTGCTGGGCACCCATGGTCGTCGGAACTCCTCTTCCAACGCCTCTCTGGGAAATTGTTTGGGTAAGGTCAGGTGGTCCATCACCTGAATGATTAAAAGTTGTTACCCTGGGGGAGAAATGGGGAAAAGGAGGACTGGCTTTTGGAGGTGGGCTAGAAACTACAAAACCGAGCTTCTTGGGAACAGCCTTTTAGTCTAACAGGAAGTGGAGCGTCACCGAAAGGGAGGGGCGGCCACCCGGGACTGCCCTCTGCTTCAGGCTCTGTCTTTGTGGGCAGCGTTTCATCCAGGTTGTCAATCCAGCGAGTAATGCCGGGTGAATGCACGCCGCTGGGTTTGGAAAAAAAACGAAAAATGAGCAAGCGAGATCCCCCTTTCGTTTCATCGTAACCAAGCTGGAAGCAAATAAATCGGCTAGGTCCCACTGCAGTCTTCTGCACTCGAGGTAAGGAAATAGGAAAATGCTCTCGTGTTAAAAATCTTGCGGTGAGAATATATGTGTTTTGCACTCCTTCTTGGAACTTTGTGAGTGTGTGGGGTAGTGATTCTGTGGTTTTATTTTTGAAAATAAAATTATTCTACAATTTTTTTTAATGTTCGTGTTAATTAAACAGCTGTGTAAAAACAGCTAGATTTCAGAAATTAAGTTCTGGAAAGGGTATTTTGTCTTTGTCTTTCTTGGCGTATATTTCATTATTTTAATTTAAACATAGAAATATTTTCAATTAGTAGCATTTACTTATATTTTTAGGAAGCTTTTATATTAGCCATAGACTGAGTTTTACTGTACTGCACTGATGGGGCAACGTTAAGTGGGTACAAACTAGGTTGAAGATAAATATTTCCACAGTGATTGAGTGTTTCTCCAAAGCTGCTTTATTTCAGTATGATGTAACTGGGGGTGGGGGTGGGGTGTGCATATATGGAAATAACTAAATTTCAGCAACTGATTTCCAGCGTTCTCTTAACTCATCCAGGTCAGCTGCGATTTGAGCCTGTGTTTTTGTATTCTGCCTTTGAAAATAAATTCTGCATTTTGCCCTATATTGCTGCAGATGAGAAATTGTTCAACTGGGTTATGGAGAAATCTGCAATACCCTTTTTCAAATAGTTTTGAAATAAGTTAGAGAAATTGAAGTTTAATTTCAGTTACAGTGGTCCTGGAACTCCTAAATTCCCCACTGCTCACTCGCCAGAATATAAGATAGCTATTCCGGTGAGGGCCTTCTTTCAAAAAGTGGCAATGCCACTTCACATCTTTCATTCTTAGGCGACATAATTACCGACTTCAATACTAAATATTTTATTAGAAATATAAGTTGGACACTAAATCAGGAAAAGTGCTATGAGTGGAAAATGTTTGACATGTCTCACTTGATTTGTCATCTTGAAATAATGCTTGTCCCATATATGTTAACCAGTATATGTTGCCATATCAAAATTAAGTTAGTTTCATTCATTCAACAATCATTTACTTTGTGACCACCTAGAGGGGTGGGATAGTGAGGGAGGGAGGGAGATGCAAGAGGGAAGAGATAGGGGGGCATATGTATATGTATAACTGATTCACTTTGTTATAAAGCAGAAACTGACACACCATTGTAAAACAATTATACTCTAATAAAGATGTTAAAAAATAAAAACAAAAAAAACAAAAAAAACACAATCATTTAATGAGTGTCTACTATGTGCTAGGCTCTGTGCTGGGCACGGGGTGGGGGAAGGGAGGTAGGTTAAAAAGCCTGATAAAGTTCTTTCACTGGAGGAATTTTTTGGGAAGAAGAAGCGGGATGTGAGGAGAGGGCAAATCAGTTCAGGATTTTAGAACTAAACGATGTTTAAGATGTGCACAAGAGGTGCTTTTGGTGTAGCGAGGAGGAACAACTGTCACCTGATGAGTCCAGATACATGCTAAGCCATCCCTTTACCCCTTCAGTAACTTGTATCATGAAAGAATATGAGTTTGGAAAATCAAAAATGATTCTTCAGGTCTATTCAGGTGGTCATTACAGATGCAGTATCTTGCGGGTCTCCAATCAGTTCTGAATTCCTTCATATGTTATGGATTTATAAGATTATAAAATAGGTAGATATATTAATGAACATTTTAAACCAATAAATGGATTTCTACCCTGAACTTTTAAATACTTGTTTAGATCATCTACTAATTAATTGCATTAGGTTAACTGTGCAGACTATGTGGGGGAAAAAAACCCCAACTTCTTAGACATGTGATTAAGGACTGTGAGAAATGAAAGCCAAGAAGATTAAGGGGAAGAAGCTCATCTCCAGCCAAGGTTCCAGCTCCTTTTGGGCAATAGTAAGGAATAGGAAGGATGCCATCTGTCATTCCTCAGTAATCAACCCTGACATTTACCTGCAACCCTATTTTAGACCCTGAGTTTTTTTAGTACTTCAAATTGAATGCCCTATGAACCTTTAGTGAAAAAAGGAGTTTTGATGGTAGATAAAACTACAAATACTTTAAAATCTAGAAATTGAATACAAGTGCAAATTGAATACAAGTTGCTAATGCATTCAGAGGTCTTGCTCCATGGCATATATGTTCTGGTTTCAAAAGTGTAAACACATTAGATCATCAGGATGATGTGAGTTTATTCTGCTTCTGGATACCTAAGAGAAAGATGAAAACAAAAATATAGCAATGTTAGCACCAACCTGACAGGTAGCACCTACCTAATTGCCTAAATGTAGTTTTTAGAACACAGTATAGCAAATTTTAATTTCTAAAAATAATTCAAAGCCTATGGACGATAGCATTAAAAAGCATTTTTAAAAAATTTCCTGCTGAGTGACAAAAACATCACAGAAAATTCTTTGATTTCCCTTAATAGTGCCAAGAGAACCTGTTCCTATCAATTACTGAAGCCATAAGGAAAAGTTTTTTAAAAAATTAAAACTTTACCATAATGAGGTAAGTACCAGTATTTTTTTTTTTTTTTACTTTTTAAAAATTGTGGTAAAATACACATAATATTTGCCATCTTAACCATTTTTAAGTGTACAGCTCAGTAGTGTTAAGTGTGTTGACATTGTTGAGCAGGCAATCTCAAGAACTTTTTCAACCTGCAAAACTGAAACTCTATAACCATTAAACAACAACTCTCCATTTCTCTGTTCCCCGGGCCCCTGGCAACCACCATTCTACTTTATGTTTCTATGAATTTGACTACTCTATATTCCTCATGTAAGTGAAATCATAGAGTATTTGTCCTTTTGTGCATGACTGAGCATGATGTCCTCAAGTTTCATCCATGTTTTAGCATGTGTCAGAATTTCCTTCCTTTTATTTATTTATTTATTTATTTATTTATTTATTTATTTATTTTTGGCTGTGTTGGGTCTTCGTTTCTGTGCGAGGGCTTTCTCCAGCTGTGGCAAGTGGGGGCCACTCTTCATCGCGGTGCGCGGGCCTCTCACTGTCGGGGCCTCTCTTGTTGTGGAGCACAGGCTCCAGACGCGCAGGCTCAGTAGTTGTGGCTCACGGGCCCAGTTGCTCCGCGGCATGTGGGATCTTCCCAGACCAGGGCTCGAACCCGTGTCCCCTGCATTGGCAGGCAGATTCTCAACCACTGCGCCACCAGGGAAGCCCTTTCCTTCCTTTTAAAGCCTGAATAATATTCCATTGTATGTCTATACCACATTTTGTTTATCCATTCATCTGTCAATGGACATTTGGGTTGCTTCCATCTTTTGACTATTGTGAATAATGCTGCTATGGACATAAGTGAAATACCAGTATTTTTATCTGAGAAAAATTGTTTCCTATAGAGGTGTTTTTGTTTCCTTGGAAATACGAGTTTTTACTTGAGCCAGGGTCTGTTAGAAAATACTGTAGTGCCTGTTTTAGATCTTATCCATTGAAATAGTATTCCAGATTATAGTATAAAGTCAATACCTACAAAGTAGAAATATTCTTGTAGACTAGAACAAAGCTGAAAACAGAGACTACTTGAAAGACTGAAAATACAAAGCAGGTAAAGTGTGAGAGTCTGGAGTTTGTTTGGACCCACCACTCTCTGTGGCTCAAGAAACATCATTTAATATTCTCAGTCTCAGCTATCCCATCTACAAAATGGGGTGGATATATTTTAATTCCCGTGTCTCTGAAGGTTTGAAACATTACTGATTTGAGTTGTTAGGTAACATAAAGAGGGAAGAGGTCTGACAACTTTCATTACTATTGCTAAGCTCTGTGAGGGCAGGAATTGATGGTCTTGCTCATTACCATCCCTAGTGCCTGACACTGCTGGGCTCATGCATGGTAAGCACCTAGGAATGTTTATGGACTGACATAACTACTATGGATATTCTGACCTTCCTCTAATAAAGTTAGGAAGCTCATATGAATTAGGATTACGTGTTTGTTAGGTTTAATATCTAAAGCTATTTACAAATCATAATTCATATGTATGAAATCTGTTTCTCTTAGAGAAACGATTTTGCAGTGTGAGTTTATTGCTGAAAACCAGTGTTGTATAAAAGGGAGAGGGTTCCATAGAATATTCCAGGTTTCTGTTGCCCAGCAATCTTGCCTCCCCTCCATCCTCCTGTGACTAAAACAGAGAGAAGTTCAAGTGAAAAGCTTCAGTGTCCTGGAATGGTAAAAGTAATGTATTTGCAGACGTACTTGGCTTGTTTTTGACCCATTTCTGGAACTGATTTTGCATGGCACTGTACCGAGCTAAAAATGTTTTTCTATTTCTAGGCTTTCTTCTTAGGATGCATTGACTCCTTGGATCCTTATAAGTCGTGGATGTTCCTCTTAAGAATAAGGCCATTCCTTCTCCTGCCCTGATATATGCCCATAAGTTTGGTCATCTCCAAACACCACCATTATCATTATCATACAATTAATTGGCAATTCCTGGAGAAAGATGCAAGACGAGAAGGAACTTTCATCTAGCATAATTCACACCTGTGCACTTTGAGGGTAGAGAAGGCCTCACTGCCTCAGTAACAAATGGCTGGATTGAAGGATGCAGTGCTTTAAGAAGCCTTTATACATAATATTTATGTTATTTCCTCTTAAATCAATGATGAGAAAGCAAATCTAATTAATTGATAGTAGCTGCCTGAAGAAGTACTGAGAAGCAATTTAATGCTTTGTACAGGATGCTTAGGAGGGGAAAAAAAAAATGTCAGGACTGATAGGCAGCCTTTGCTACTGCTAACAGGGTGAGATTAGGGAGGGAAGTGGAGACACAGGTACTTGGTGTCTGCTGTCTGTTTTAAATGCTGTCTTTGGTGTTTATTTGAACCTGATTTACCTGTAAGGGAATGGCTCACTCAATCTTGCTGCCAGGAGAAGATCTTGCTCTAATTTAACGTGACCAGTGCAGAAATTCTTTCCTTAACAGCTTGCAGTGAGAAATGACCTGTTGCAGCAACTTCTGTTTTTCAAATATGATACTGTAGGAAATTCAGCTATTTATCAATATGTTTTAGCAACTCTGTTACAGAACTATAGACTCAAAATGCAGTCTATAGCCCTAAGCTTTCTAAATGACAGGAGTCAGATTGGCTATCGATGATCACGTATTTGTTGTAGCCAGTTATACTGTCAATAGAAAATCACTTTAACCCTAAGAGCTGGTCCATGACATTGTGGATCCAGATTGTAGTCATCTAAATGAGCTGTTCGGATCACTGTACAATTGGTTGTAAACACAGCGAGATCACTAGGTGAATCTGTGACGCTATGTGGGCCCTTTTATTATTTATTATTTTAAGTCTATTCCAATTCCTGCCTTTCTTATTCCTAAATAAATAATATTGTTAACACAGATAACTTATTTTGATGTATTTAGACTTGCGAAAAAAGTAATGGGAGTTGAGAAGAACCATAAAAACATGGATGGGCTCCTTAGAAGGAAAAGTGAGGGGAAATCATTTAGAAAGGAGAGGACAGCATTGGTTGAAAATGAGAAAAACTGTATGGCACTTCTAAAATAACACTGAAAAGAATGAATTTCCTGAATACAGGAAAATACAAAGGCAAAATCTCTTCTTAGAATACTCTTCAGCACCTGGAAAAGACTCATAATAAAGAACAGTGACCTTTCATGTACTATTTCTGGCATTCTGGATTTTGCACTGAAGTAGATTCTAGCGTGTGCTGCTTAAAATTTTAATGGAAGAGGCTTACTCTAAACAGTAGTGAACTGACTTGGGCGGTGTTCTGACTTAGTTTTCTGTTTCTGCCAATTGTCCTGAGGTTTCTATAGGGTTTTGTCAGTTTCTGAACCGAAACTAAATTTTCACTTCTCACCTAGACAAGACTTTATTGTCTGTTTGGTTAAATCATATATGCTGCCGATTAAGAATATAGCCTCTGGTTATTGTTACCAGAAATCACAAGAATGGGATTATCTAACAAGGGATGGTTTTCTCCCAAGGCAAATCAGCTTATTCTCCAAGAGCAGAATATCTTGGGAAAAGATCAGCGTTCTAAGACATCTTTTATTAAGTAGTTTGGCCACAGAACTAAAGGTAGAAAGGTGACTCATGTGGTCTGAGCTGGAGACCACATGTCATGACTTGTCCTGGTCCCCAGACGGGGGATAATGCAGGTCTTTTATAGAGGGAAAGGTTTCTTGAGTCTTAACTGGGCCTTAATTTGCATTTAATTTGAGTTTATTCTTTTAAAATTTCAGGCGTTTCTTATTCATGGCGAAGTTTAAGACCATTTAAACATAGATTCCCTCACTCCTTTCAGCCACAGAGAGTTGTGAGCACTCACTCAAAAAATGGCCAGACACTGTTCTGGATTACAAAGCCTAACAGAAACGGCCTTCAAGGTGCAGCCAGAGTCAAAAAGGAGCTGCAGGCACGGTCAGTAGTTGTAATACCTGGACACAAAGTCTAGTAGCCCTGTGTTCCCAGTTCCCAATAGCACTGGGGATGGAGAGTGGTGAGAGAAACATCCACAGGGGAGGGGATGTTTGAAAGAGACTTGGGGGTAGAAGGGCAAGGAGTAGGGGTGTGTCAGGTGGAGAGAGAGATGGGTTTTGTAGTAGAGAAGATAGCATGTACCAATACTTGGAGTCATGGGTCAGCACGTTGGCTGTAGGTATCATAAGAGGAGTCCTTTTGGAATTGGGTACCACATGTGCCTTTGCCTCAGTTGGAACAGTGTTTGTCATCTACATGCCATAAACCTGGCCAGAAACTGCTCATCAGGTGTGTACTGTCTCTTCTGATTCTTCTTGCATGTTCATAGAAGGGAAGCCCGGGTTCTGAATTAGCCTCTGTGTTCTGCCTTGGAATGCTTTTATCTCGTGGCAGCTGAGGGCACCTTTTTGAGCATCTGTCTTCTATAATCATTAGCTTTTAGGCAAGTACACATTTTGGAGGATGATGAGCCAGAGAAGAATACAATATGAGGCAAATCTCATAATCAAATGGTAGACTAGTTATTCTTCCACCATCTGTGGCATTAAAAGGAAAATGACAGCTTCTCGTGAAGCTGTTCATTGCTTTTCTACCTTATGAGTCAGAGGACATAACTAATCTTTGTTCATGCTATGCTCCGGCTATTTGTTTTCAGCTTTTGTCTGGATAATTATTGCTTTCAGTGCAAAGGAACTAGCCTGGAGAAAAGAATTCTTCATTCAATAGTGTTCCTTCTAAGGAACTTGGATAGATGTAGAAAATAACTGCAGAGTGGGTCTTTGAAAATTCAAGTTGCCTCGTTCATTTAAAGACAAACATTAGAGAATTAGTAACTGTTGCTTCATTGTATTATTTACTTTCCTACTCTATCTTATGTCCACATTTAAGAAAATTTCTTAAAATTTCAAATAATGCTTTTCCAAAAGCTACCTCAATTCTCAAATATTTAAAAATTCTGATATAATGACCCAGCCATTCCACTCCCAGTTGTATACCCAAGAGAAATGAACACATGTTCACATAAAAATTTGTACTTGAATGTTCATAACAGCATTATTCATAATAGCAAAATGTGGAAGCAACCCAAATGTCCAGCAACTGATGAACAGATAAACAAAATGTGGTATATCTATACAATAGAATGTTATTTGGCAATTAAAAAAAAGAATTAAGTACTGATATATACTATGACATGGGTGAACCTTGAAAACATTATTCTAAGTGAAAAAAGCCAGGCACAAAGACCATATATTGTATGATTCCATTTACATGAAATGTCCAGGATAGGCAAATCTATGGAGATAGAAAGTAGATTAGTGTTTGCCTGGTGCTGGGGTGGAGAATGAGAGGAAATGGGAATGAGGAGTTGACTGCTAACGAATGGGTCTGGGGATTCTTTTTAGAGTATTAAAAATGTTGTAAAATTAGACTTGGTTGCACAATTCTATGAATACACTAAAAGCTACTGAACTGTATACTTTAAATAGGTGAAATTTATGGTATGTGAAATAAATCTTAATAAAGTTGTAAAAAACCCAACATACCAATATTAATATTCATATCTTACAGGTACCTTAGGGACAGTCTCATATATTAATTTATGACACAGCCTTGCAGAATTTACCATAACACAGTGGAAAGAGTCGTGGACTGTGCCCTCAGAGATCTGGATTCCAGGCCTGGCTCTGCTGCTGGTTAACTGTTGTGCAGCTGCATCAGTTCAGGCAAATTCCTTATGCCTGGACCTTGGGTTCTTTATCTATGAAACAAGGAAGCTGGCTTAGGAGGGCTCTGAGGTCTCTTTCAGTTTTCTGAGTTTATGATGTGTTTGTATCATAAGGCATATAGATATTGGGGCAGTTTTGGAGACATTGCTTTATCCTTCATTGTTTGAGCGTAATAAGTAGCAGTAGGGATTTCAGGGGCCACCTGGCTAGCAGTCCCTCCCCGATCATGTTCAAGGTAAAATATATGTAGAGCAGGGCTTCTCCACCTTGGCATCACTGGCATGTTAGGCTGGATAATTCCTTGCTGTGGGGCCTGTCCTGTCCATTGTAGGATGTTTAGCAACAGCACTGCCATCTACCCACCAGAGAGCAATAACATCTCCTAGCCCAGTCACAGCAATCAAAAGTGTCTCCCGACTTTGCCCCATGTGCCCTAGAGAGCAAAATCGTCCCTGGTTAAAAACCCCTGGTCTAGGAGATGCTATGTAACCATATCAAAATAACTAAAAGGATGTGCTCTCTACTCATGAGGAACTAAATAAGTTAACATATGTGCAGAAAATATCATCTGGGGATCTTTGAATTTGCAGATGATTAGGAGAAAAAGAAGGATTTTTGTTTTGCTGACATTTACTGTGTTTATCGAAGTCACATTTAATCTACTGTAGTCATAGATGGGAGAAGGGCAGAAAGGGGATAGACTAATAACTGTCAGATCCTTTTTGGAATGAGGCAGGGTGCCAGGAAATATATATATCAATAGATATAATTTTAAATTAAGTAATTTTAATTCTTGGTTCTTTCTAAGTAAGATGTAGGTTATCCAGATGTATTCTTTTTCATATCCCCCCATTCAAAACTCAAAGCTGTGATTTAGGTGATAGATTCTTCTCTGGACAAAGAACAGAAGAAAGCTATAAACTGAAATCCAGATAGCTATGAAGTCATCATCACTCTCCAAACTGTTCTAAGGCTGTTACCAGTGGGCCTACCATAAAGTTCCAGACTTCAGCTATTCTCAAAGTACAGAGATGCCACTTGTACTACAGTCTATAAAGTTTTTGTTCTTCTTGCTTTTCTATGTAGACTACAAATGTAACATAATTTTATTGGGCTATATCATTTAATAAATACTACATGAAATATTTACATTGTCTTTCCAAAGATATAAATTATATCTCTCAAAACATTTTTGATACAAGTAAAATAGGGGATTAGAAGCTATCTGAAAGAGGAAATTTCTATGACAGATATGGAGGGTAACTCCCACTTAAAAGTATAGATAAAAGTGAAAGAGTCGTTCACGATTATCTTTAACAATGTATATTTATAGTAGGCTATAGAGATGAATCTTCATTACTTTTTCTCCACTAAAACTGCCAGGTAGCTATCAGTGTCTGTTTTAGAGACTAGAGACACTGCTATGTAGGTTTTACAGTATGTTATTCCTACTCAGCTGAAGAAAATGAACATAAAGATGTTAATCAGGGTATACTTTAATGTAGTTGTCAGAGGATTCTTAACTCTGAGTGCTTATAACCAGCCATTTTTATGCAGAACTGAAAATATGTTTTATGAGACCTGCTTTTGAGTCAGTATTAGAAGGATTATCAAGGCCTTTGAACCAAGATTATTAATTCATAATGGTTTCTCTTTGCTTTACCACATTAACAGTATATGTTGTTTCAGTAAAAGGGTATATACAGTGAAAACATTTGTACTCTCAAACCTTAAATTACCATCCTTGAAAAGTAATCATGGTAAAGCTGAAGTTACTTCAAAAATAATTCATTTCATTCGTATCTTAGAGTGAGGCTATGATAAAAGGAGAAACACAAAATTTCTTTTCTTAACAGAACAGGCTGCAGAGAAAGTCCAGGAGAGAATATCCTTGAAAGCTCTCCAAAAAGATTACTGCAAGGGAACATTTCTTTTCAAATCTGGACTTTTGAAAAGTGAGAGTCGCTGAATGACAATGACCATTCCCTTGTCCTTATGAATAAGTTCTTCCTTTGCTTGCACAGGCCTCAGCACATTATCACATCATGGGGTGTGTTCCCCTATAAGCCTTGGAATTCTCCAGTCCCCACTTCTGTGAACTTTAAAGAGAGATGTTAAAGGCATGGTCTATATGGCGTCTCTATGTCCTTGCTGAACTGTATAGAGAAAAACTGTTGCTGCAGTTACAAAACACACCTCACAACATGAAACAAGATCAGGGGAATGTGACTGTCACTTTAACTCCACCACTGCCAAGTTTCCTCGATGAAAAACAGAAGACTGATCGGACATCATTTGAATAGCAAAGTGAGATTTCATTTGGAACCTAATCTGTTAGACAGGAAGATTTAGACTACAGTCTTAGGATTGTCTGTAGAATGGTGGCCTAGCTGCAGATGCCCAACTGAAACCACAAGGTGCAAAATCAAGAGCTTAGATACAGACACAGGGCACTTTTTCATGAAGGAAACCAAAATAAACTGTACAGAAGCAGTGTTATACAAGGAAGAACAGTGACAGTGGCTTGTACAGTTAGCGCACCATAGGTGTGAGTTAGCAGTGAGAAGTCTTTTCCAACTTGATATTATTTATCTGTAATAAGGAATGGATAAGAGTATCTGTTTATTGTATAGCCCGAGAGGAAAAATTGTATTAAAAGTAGTAAGAGTGGATAGACCATGGCTCAATTAAAGTCATCAAGAATAATAATATCTCATTCTTTCTGGTTCTGAGAGATCTATATTTTTTTCTTAAAGATATTTTTTATATGTCTAGAAACTCCTGGTTGATTTTACACTGGTGTTCACTGGTTTTCATTACACTGGTTTTCAGTCTTTTTATAAGTAAATTTCTGTAAGCTTGCTTTTTCCTCATTTCAGGCTTTTGTACTTGAATAGAGTAGTAGAATAGATCTAGGAAAAGTGCTGAGATGTATTTGAAGGCTCAGCTGCCAGAAGAGAAAATGAGGACATTCCTCAAAACCTTTTGGAGGCTTGTGGAGGAGTAAGTAAAGTAAGTAAATCAAAAGCAGAAATAGCAAAAGAATCAAAAAACAGCAGCAATTGAAAGCCAACAGTGCTCCCAAACGAGGCAGTAGAGGTGATAATGAAACTGTATTAGAAGCCAAGAAATCAGAGTTCTGGGTATCTGTAAAACAGTATGAGATTTAACCTTTCCTTACATTTGTAACTGAGTTTTGATCAGATAAAAAATTTTGACCAATAAACCTCCAGGCCACATTCCTTGGTTTTTGTTCACCTACTCTTCTGTAGCCATCTCAGGCAGATCCTGTAGGTATAGTGAGGAATAGGAGAGTCCAGAGCTGATTACAATACCTGGTGATCCTCATGTTCTGTGACAGAGGGTGCTTTGGAAGCTCAAGAGCCCTACCTCAGCACAAACCGGATTTGAATCTGGCAGTACACTCCCCAGCCCATGATGATGAACAGCCTGGGCTCTGGCAGCAGTTTTTTCCTGGATAAAAATACTAGATCCATTACTTCAGTTGTTTAGTAACCTTGAGAAAGTTATTTAACCTCTGTAAGCATCCAAATACTATTAAATGGGAATAATAATAATAGTAAAATATAAACAAGATTCTGTTACTCCCCTGATCAAAACCCTCCAATGGCTTCCCATCACACTTAGAATAAAATCCATACTCCTTACTCAGGCCAAAAAGATCCCCCGTAATCTGGCCCTTGCTTATCATGTCATTCTGATTTGTTCTCTTCATTACCACCATGCTGAATTAGCTTTGAGTTTATTTACTTTGTTATCTGTTTGGCCCTACTATTTCCTCTGCTACTAACAGCAGAGACCTTGTCTATCTTATTCATTGCTATATTCACAGAATCTAAAACAGTGCGTGGTACAGTAAGTGCTCAGTGATTATTTGTTTAATTTACTGAGTAAATAAGCACATACTGTGACATGCAAAGCACATAGTACAGGGCCTAGAATGTAATAAACCCACTATAATTGTTTGCTGCTGCTGCTATTACTATTATTTATTTCATATATTAGGGTTCTGCATATGATTTCACTCGGAAAATAGTTTGCTACCAAAATGTAAGTTTAAAGTTAGTGTACTGAAATATACATATATCAGGACATCAAGTTGTGCACCTTACATATATACAACTTTTATGTGTCAACGATATCTCAATAAAGCTGCTTAAAGAATTAGTATACTACTAAGAGAAATATAATCCTATCTGAAAAAAATAATCTCAGTTCCAAATGTTTAGTAGTGAAATGAGGGCAAATTTTAAAATGCACTGCTTAATTCTTCCTGTTCGGGGTGTAGATGACCGTTTGTCTGCAGCTGCAAAGCGAGAAGGCCCAGAAGGAAAGGTTTATTCACTGTAGTTTTTATCTTAGGCCAAATCACCTTATCAAAGAGGCAGGGTGAACTGAACTTGACTCTGCTAAAAGATGATTAACCTCTCTCCTCAAAAGAGCAAAAACAAAAACATGGTAACTAGTAAGAATGCTAAGATTCTGCATTTTATTTCCATTTCTACTCCAGGTGTTGCCACATCTGCAAACTCCCTGGAAGAGTGATGGGGATTCGAGTACTTCGTTTCTCTTTGGTGGTAATCCTTGTGTTACTGCTGGTAGCTGGGGCTTTGACCACTTTACTTCCTAATATCAAAGAAGACAAGATGCTTACTTTGCGTAGGGAAATAAAATCCCAGGGCAAGTCCACCCAGGATTCCTTTACTCTCATAATGCAGACGTACAACAGAACAGATCTCTTATTGAGACTTTTAAATCATTATCAGGCAGTACCATATCTGCACAAAGTGATTGTGGTGTGGAACAACATTGGGGAGAAGGGACCAGATGAGTTATGGAACTCCCTAGGGCCTCACCCTGTCCCTGTGATCTTCAAAGTACAGACAACAAACAGGATGAGAAATCGACTCCAGGTCTTTCCTGAACTGGAAACCAATGGTGAGTTGCAGCTGGGTTCTTAGTCTGGCAGGGCTGCGGCTAACCAGAGCTGGGGGTGGGTGCGCGGCTTTTGGGCCTTCTACTTGTCTTAATTGTCTGGAGAAAATAGGGAAATTTAATCATAAGAAAGCATTTTGAAAAACTTAAGGGGCAGTTTCCAAGATGTCAAGAAGCAGTCTCCTGGGGAAGAAATCGCATATATCTTGCAACAATGACAAAGAGGTTAACATTGTGAAAGAAGATATGCTATGATTACATATTACTGCATCACAGAAGTTAGTAAAATGCCATTTAACTTATGCTTAATGTATTTTTTGCCGCCTCCTTTTCCTCCCACTCACAGCAGTTACATGAGATTGTAATTTGGTTAAAAGAACCTTGGTTTTATTTATTTATAGGTTCATTAGTTTCTAGGATAATGGATGATAAATACATGATAATTTCCCCCTCAGGAAATTATAAAAATCAATTACATTTCAAGTAAAAACTTTTTCTGCTAGACAGATCTCTCCAAGAATACATTTTTTATTTACTGAATTTCATTCAGAAAATACTTCATTTGAATGACTTATAAAAACACCACTGTGTCTTATAACTTCTGTCTTCATTTCCAAACTGTTTGATTTAAACTTTTTTCCTTTCATTTCAGCGGTGTTAATGGTAGATGATGACATGCTAATTAGCACCCAAGACCTTGTTTTTGCTTTCTCCGTGTGGCAGGTAATGTTGCTACATCCTTTATGAAATCATCAGTATAAAGTCTGATCTAGTGTTTAACCAGAGCAGCATGGTTTAATGTGAGAGTCACCCAAACCAGCGTAGACAGTTTTTATCTAAACGGTAGATGAATTTGTCATAATCAGATTTCCTGAGCTCAGTTAAGCTAATCTGAAAGTTACAATATCTTTTATCTATATTTGATTTATATTTGGTATATTGGAAATAAGAGCTAGAACTGACTTCCAAAGAACAATGAGGAAATGATCTGGTATATGATAGAGCAAAGACTAAAATCCAGAGGCACTTTCGCCTGTATCTCAAATGAGAAATGTATTTCTGTATTAATATCGCACAGAACTTCCTTTGAAAGAAACAATTTATTACATCCATAAAATTTAATTCTGATTCTGAGACCGTTGCTTAAAAATTAATTGTACTACTAATAATTCTGCATGCGCCATTGTGGTGGCAGTTTCCCCCCACCCCCCCACCCCCCACCTCCGCTTAAATCCCAAGCTGAGATAAACAGGCATAAATTGCCTGGTATTCTATAAAAAGTCCTTTTTCCTACTGAATATGTGTTAATAGTAGACAGCTTTTACAAGTTGCACTACAAGTACCTGAAACCAGAACTGCATACAAATACTCTGCCCTGTCCAGTAATTAAACACTGTGCTACCCAATAAATGGTCTAATTTGCACTATAGTAACTCTCCTTAATTAGTGACTTGGGATGTAACAACATTAGGTATTAATGGTAAGTGGTCACAGTACTCTGCAGATATCATCATTCTCAAAACTTCAGTTTTCAGCTTCATGCCTAGTGTACTGATCAACAGATTTTTTCCATATCAGCAGTTTTTCCAGCCCTGTAAATAAAAGCTTCCTAGGCAAAAAGTTCTAATGTAATACTCCGGCTGTGAGATTTCTATTTCAGGTAAAAAATCAATTTACTGAAAATATCAGGGTGGGGGGAAATATGAGAACGGCGGTTAATTAGAACAATCCAAGTAAACCATAATTAAAGATGGATAAATATGACTTTAGGTTTTATTCATAAAACCATCAAGAACAGTTTCAATCCACTGCGCAAGATAATCTGACTCCTAAAGTTCTGTCCCGTCAGTGCCCTGCATAGTGTAGTGATCTGGGGCCTAGAGAGAAGCAAGATTAGAGCAGACAGGTATCTGTGCCTTTGCGCTCACCCATCACCTCCACTTGCCGTGCTTTTCCTTTTCCACCTCCAGTCACCCGTGAGATCTCTTTCATCGCGTAGATTGTGTAAGTGGTACATCTTCTCTGAAGCCTCCCAGCCTTTACCCCCAACCCTTGACATTCCCCTCTGCTTCCCGGCAGCGCAGTTGTCACCCTGTCCTCGGTGCCCCCCTGGGAATTGCGCAGCTGCATTTACAGCTTTCTCACAGGGTGGTAATTCCTGGTTCACGTATCTGTATCACACCCTCTCTAGACTATGCGTTCTTTGAAACGGGATTTAACCCAGCCTGACTTGTGTGCGCGTGTCCCTAGTTTAGTGTCTGTTCCGTAAATGAATGAAACTCAAGTTATTTGTGAGATTGAACTAAACCTTTTAATTCTATAAGTTCATGCTTCTTTTCCACGATTCACTGCTTTTCTTTGCTGATTTTTGTTTCATTTTTAGTCACTCTCATCCTACTATTATTGTTTTAATACTATCCTTCAAAGATCCTGACACATCTCATCATATATCTATATATATGTCTATATCTATCTATCTATCCATCTATCTATCTATCTATATATCTTTGAGCAACATGGGTTTGAACTGTACAGGTCCATTTATACTCGGATTTTTTCAATAAATACAAACCACAGTACTACACGATCAGTGGTTGGCTGAATCTGGAGATGCAGATCCGTGGATACGGAGGTCTGACTGTAAAGTTATAGACGAGTTTTCTACTACGCTCGGGGGGTCAGTGCCCCTAACGCCTGCATTGTTTAAGGCTCAACTGTATATGTGTGTGTTGTGTATATATGTCTGTATATATATACATTTTTTCTTATGTTTTTAAAAAAGAGACACCCAAGCTGAAAAGGGATAAAAATATAACATCGTTTAAAATCAATGGTGACTTTCAAAAACATTGAAATCAACATGGAAAAACAGTAAAATGATACATATAAATCCATAATTTTATATACTCCTAAGAGATTAAAACAATTTTTCAAAATAATCACATTATGTCTTCTTATCTCCTATAATAAATATCATTCATACAGTCAACTTCTCTTATAGCAAACTCTGAAAAAACAGACTCTTTGGTAACTCGAATTTACTAATATTGGATAATGTGTAAATTAGGAGAATATTTGTGAGGTTAGAAATTTTGTTAGAGATTTGGGTTATGATGAATTGACCTTTAAACTTACCAGGACGTAGACTTATGAATTTGTCTGGAGTTAAAGGAAATTGAGATGTAGAAGCCAGGAATAAAATAACATTGACAAATCAGTTTAATTCTTTCTGTAGTAAATCATTGCCTTTTCACCATGTCAGCTTTAAAGAAATGCCACACTTAATTGTTCTTTTTCCATCTTTTCAGCAATTTCCTGATCAAATTGTAGGATTTGTTCCAAGAAAGCATGTGTCTACTTCCTCTGGTGTCTACAGTTACGGAGGTTTTGAACTGCAGACACCGGGGTTTGGAAATGGTGACCATTACTCTCTGGTGCTGATTGGAGCCTCATTCTTCCATAGCAAATACCTTGAACTCTTTCAGAGGCAACCTGCAGCTGTCCATGCTTTGTTAGATGAAACGCAAAACTGTGATGACATTGCCATGAATTTTATCATTGCCAAGCACACTGGGAAGACTTCGGGGGTATTTGTGAAACCTGTAAACATAGACAATTTAGAAAAAGAAACCAATGGTGGCTATTCTGGAATGTGGCATCGAGCTGAGCACTTTCTGCAGAGGTCTTATTGTATAAATAAGCTTGTTAACATCTATGACAGCATGCCCTTAAAATACTCCAACATTATGATTTCTCAGTTTGGTTTTCCATATGCCAACCACAAAAGTAAAATGTGAAAGTAAAACAAACAAAAACAAACCTCAAAACTGTTCGGTATTTGAGTAGCTTCTTCATGCTATGGTCGGTTTATTTATTTATTTATTTTTAAGCACATCATGAACTTTTTTCTACTCCAGAAGTCTCTACAAGGGGGAAAAAGTGCTTAGGGCTTCTAGCATATAAAATTTACAGGCACTTCAAAACCCAAGAAGCTGATATTACCCAGATAGGTCTTCTTGTGAGAAGTTTTCATCCACAGATATAATTCCTTGGTCAACAATTTTATTGTTTACATTCTGAGACTGTTCTACAATTTTTAAAATTTTTTTTAAATTGAAGTCTAGTTGATTTACAGTGTTTTGATAATGTTCTACGGTTTTTTTTTTTGACTCCTGGCACTTGCCTTAAGGACCTTTAGCAAACTGTTTGCAGGATCAGAAACTCAAGACAAGTATTTCTCAGCTTTTTCATTAAAGGATGATTATTTTCATTTGAAGCCTGAAATGCCTCTTCAACAAAAGCCTGTGGTATAGGGAAAAGCCATGTGAGGAGAGAATAGTCTCAATCCCATATAAAAACAAGTGGGAAATTTGTGACTATCAGTACTTCCCTTGTGGTCCTTCCAACCAGCCCTTTCCAGGACTAACTTATCCCAGCATGGTTTCGGTGCAACCATCAGTGCTTTTATTTCTGTGGATATCTGTTGTGACTGGGAGGGTTAATTTTAGTAGATAAAGGATGTCTAGTTGTTCACTTGATTTTTGTGAACATTTACTGCATGGATCACAAAAACGTGCAACCTCTGTTTCTTATATGCAACTTACATGCAGTGAGGCGTAAATGTGTTACTAGATTCAGGTCGCGCACTTTGTCACTGAATCTGACTTTGAGATTGCACATTAATTTTTAGATTTTACATAAAGTATGTATTGTTTAAGAAACATGTATAAAATAACTCTTTTGAAAGAGTGATTAAGTAGGAACTGGCAGAAATTACAACCCTTACTATCAAATGATCTTTATTGTTATAAAAGCATAGGTTATCTCCTGGATACTAAAACGTGTGTATTACGCACTAAGTCAATCTCTTGCATTCAGAACTTCTTCCCTCCACCCCGCAAAAGATCCAGAGATCATTTCAATTACATAGATACAGGAAAAAATAAGAGACCTGAGTCATAGTAGAGGAATTCCACAGGGAGTCTGCATCAGTTGATTGTTAAGTTGCCCACTTTCTGTTATGTGAATTGGTATCTGTTCCACACGGTGTCTGTGTTTGGTCCTTGTTCACTATTGGTGGAAAGGAATACTCAGGCCTCTTTCTGCCACCTTCTCCTCTTCCTATGCCCCCTCCTGCTCCCATTATGCCGTTATATTCTCAAAATTGCAAAGCTATGAAAATAATCATGGTTAATGTTCCAACGATGAGGTCTCTGTGCAATTAGCTCAGTGTATATTGTTCCTTTACATGGGCATGTGTATGTATCTTAATGCCATCAGAGAAAACCAACAGAACTCACAGCCTCACTAAAAATTTATAGTGTTAATTATCTGCTTTGTCCAACCTTGGTAGTGACTTTTTGCCTCTTCAGATTGGCAGATAAATAAAATAAACTTTTACCATCCAGATGTTCTATGTTAATTAAGCAGACTCATGCTTTCGTGGTCGGTATTTACACAGATTTTCAAATATTCTCATATTTTGTTCAGAGTAAGATTAGAGGTATTAGCTACATTGCCCATGGGAAAATTTTCCAGTGGTAAAATATTCTCAGGTTTTATTTCTCATGTTGTATTCTTAAACTTATCTTCAGCATCACTTAAGTTGCTCATATCATATTTTTCAGACCTTGTAGAGCAAATATGAAAGCAAAGTGAAGTTCAGTCTGTGTTACAAAAACTCTTGCATTGATTGAGGCTAGACGTATACTAAAACTCTTTTTCCCTGCACCCTCTTATTCTTGCTCCAAATGATCTGGAGAAGAGAGGACGCTCAGGCTTAGAGCTACATCAGAAAAGCAATATAGCTCAGGGGTTAAATGTGCCAGTGGAGTCCTTGGGCTCAGATCCTTCCTGCATCTCATATTTATTTCACCTCTTGGAGCTTCAACTTCCTCGTCTGCAAAAATGAGAATAATATCTACGTAGGGGTTTGTTTTAAGGAATAAAGGAGATAGCTTGTATAAGTATGAACACAGTGCCTTGCCCATTTTAAATGGTCAATAAAGGAAAGATGTTGGGGTGTGTCATTGACAATAAAGGCAGTTAATTCTACTCAACTCACCACTCAAGCATCAGAAAGGCCCTCGGACACACCAGGTGCGATATTTGGGAAATTGTTTCTACGTAACAAATGTTACTACATAACAGTGTTTCTGCATAATTATGGCAATTTTCATCTCATTTGCTTTATTTCAAATGCCCTTTTTCTTGTTAAAACAGTACATATTCATTCTAGCAATTTTGGCATATTCAGACCAGTACAAAGAAGAATTGAAAAGCCCCCAACCACATTAACAATGGCTAAACATTTTTGTGTCTATTCCTCCTGACTTTTCTAGGCATATATTTTAAAAGCATGATTTGTTTGGTATTTCATTGGATGGGTAAACCATAGTTTATATAATCAATCATATTGCTATTCTGTTTGATAATTTCTTATTATTGTAACAACATTTGGGTAAGTGTCCTTGCCTTGAACAGATCTCCTTGAGCCTACCTATAATGATTTCTTTAAAATCAAGTCCAGGAAGTCCAATGCCTGGATCTATCTAGTCTTCATATTTTTAGGGTTTTTAATACATATTGCTATATATCCCCAAGAAGCATTGCCATAGCTATAGTATTACCACATCTGAGAGCACCTGTTTCTCATCAGACTTCTCAACATCGCATATTATTTTAAATTTTCTTTATTTCTTTTTCCATGCACAAAATACTCAAATGCTGCAGAATTTGGAAGGACTCTGGCTGTGTTCAGAACTCCATGCTGAGAAGGCTGAAAAAACAGGCAATCAACTGTCAAATGAAAGATTCCAGGACAGTGTAGGCTTCAGGAGTCTTTTGAAGTGCTTCCAGAAATTCTTTGCTCCCAGGCTTGAGTATAGGCAATGAATTGTTGGCTCTTTGCTGGTCCCAGGAAAAAAAAACTTGGAAGCAACAAAAATTACTCACAGTGGTTCCTCTGAAAAAGACCTAGGGCTTTGACCACAAAGTCAGGAGTGGATTAGTGAATGTGTGTGTGTGTGTGTGTGTGTGTGCACGTGCGTGCCTACGTGCACACCTACGTGCACACCTACGTGCACGTGTGGTGGCAGTGGGGAGGGTAGGAGGTAGAGGGAGTGGGAAGGAAGGGGATGGAGTGGAGGAAAATGCTGTGATGGAAGAGGAAGACAGAGGTGCTAAATCTCATTGGTAGCTACGAGGACATAAATGATGAGATCTGATCATCCTCTACCCCATGCTATTTCATAAGCCAGTTTTTATTTTTCTGCTAGGTTCCTCCAACTTTCTCTCTCTCTCCCCTTCCACCTCCTCTCCATTCATGAAGGCCCTCTCGATATAAAACTCAAATATTTTCAAAAGTATACTTACTGTGGATGAAACGCAAAGAGCATTTGATTCATTGGAAACATGCACTGAGTCCTGGCTCCACTAAATTTCCTCATCTGCTGAGTGGGGTTGAAAATACCTGCCCTAAAATTTCACTGGTTGTTTTTGGTTTCAAACGGCACAACGTGTAGGAAGAACTTTACAGTATCAGGAAAGTGAAAGAATTTTTAAAAAACCATTATAAATAAAGAGCAGCTCAGCTGAGAGTGAAAAAAACTTGGTTGTGAATTAGTAGCTGTGTCAAAATTATACCTTAGTGCATAAAAAGAAGTGAGAATAAATATGCAAGTACTGAAAACAATTTAAGGAGCCCACTTTATTAGCTCTGGCTCAGAATGAAATATTTAAATGAAGTATTTAAACTAGAGATGACTCAAGGCTCTTTCTCTTTTCATATGTCAATATTGTTTTTATTTTAAAAGAAAAAGAACAAAATTTTTGGTCAGAATACTTAAGTAGATTAAAAAATAAATAAATCTGAAGGAAGCAGCTTTAATTTACAGCAGTGGTTCTTCATTTGGGCTGATTTTCCTCCCAGGGGTCATTAGCAACGTCTGAAGACACATTTTTGGTTGTTACAAATGGGAGCAGTCTACTGGCCTATAGGGAGGAAGCTGCAGCACCGCCGCCCCCAATTAACTGTCCCAAAATGTCAGTAGTGCTGAAGCTGAGAAAAAACGTGCATGACATATTATAGAATATTTGGTAATTTATCTATATAACTAATACTTTATGACACTGCCAGTTGCATTCCTAAAGTTTTATCTTATATAACAGTGCCTATTGGAACAAAATTAAGGGGGGGGGAACATGTCTATATTACTATTAAGACATCTGGTGCATAATTCTGTGACCCAAAATCTGATCAAGGAAACAGAAATTTCCCTGGTTAAGGTTTATTTCTGACTTTTTTTTTTTTTTTTCTGATCCACTTGCCTTTTCCTATTTTCCCATCTGAAGAAATAGACAATGGAGCTTCAGTTTCTGGGAAGGACCTATGAATAAACATATATTTCTGAAGAACTACAGAGCAATATTACATAATATAGTGTGTATTTTCATAACACACCTCTAGTTAGAGAAAGTCAGGATGGTTAAGTTAAAGTAACCTAAGTACAAATTTTCAATAATCATATTTATGTACGGTCAAGTATTTTTGGTTTAAACAATAAACAGCTAGTGAAGACAATTTATATAGGAAAGAATCCTGGAATGAGAGAATTAAGAGACATGTTTCTTGTATCAGCTAGGTAATGAGTTATGTAAGTTTATCTAGGTCTCAGTTTCTACATCTACAAAGGAGAGGGGTAAACTAAATGATTAGTAACTTTCTTTCTACTTGTAAAATTCTGTGACCCTAAATCAGTGTTGAATTGGTAGGTTTTAAAGGAGCCATGTTATACTTCCTGACAAGAAAAAAATATCCCCTAGAGTTTAGCTCTGCTGGAGCTTACAACCTTCGCTACACCCTAAGCCTATCTTTCCAGGAATCCTTTCTCAAAGTGAAAACTAACTTAATAAACATCACTACTGTTGTACTGCTTTAGGACCAAAAGACATAATCATGATGATGGGATAAAAAAGAAGTTGATGATGTCATCCTTCAGTGGTAAACACTGACTAGAAGAGGTTATGATTTAAAAGATGTTTTACAGAAATGGACTCACAGACTTAGAGAATGAACTTACGGTTACCAGGGAGGGAAGGGTGAAGGAAAGGGATAGTTAGGGAGTTTGGGATTGACATGTACACATTGCTAAATTTAAAAAGGATAACCAACAAGGACCTACTGTATAGCACAGGGAACTCTGCTCAGTGTTATGTCGCAGCCTGGATGGGAGGGGAGTCTGGGGGAGAATGGATATATGTATATGTATGGCTGAGTCACTTTGCTGTGCACCTGAAACTATCACAACATTGTTAATCGGCTATTCTCCAACATAAAAAAAAAATTTTTTTTAATTAAAAAATAAAAGATGTTTTACTTCTTAACCAAGCGTCTGTTGCCACTGGCCTTTAGGAAGATCCCAAAAATAGTTGCAACAGGCTAACAAACCACTTGAATCAAATTGAACTATGAATCAGAAATCATTAGGTAAAGCCGCTAATTTGTTAAACCCAGAATGCAAATACAAGTTTTAAAGACGGAGTTAAACTATTTGATTCATTGAAATTTATAAAACACAATTTTAATGGAATTTTCTGTTTTACCAGCAGATGTCAGTGCAACCTAATTAACTGAGTAAAACTTTTTTTTTTTTTAGCAGATTAAATACCTGCCAGTAAACTGAGTGAAAAGAGTCTTAAAATAGCAGTTAAAAAATCTACTGTCAATGTGTTTGATTAAGAATATCTTAAGTGGAACTATAGAAAAAAATCAATCCTTCAGAAGTTATTAAGTTAAAACGGGCCCTTGCCTAGGTAAATCATATTACATAAGTTATAACACATTGTTATTATCGTCATAATTTATGTGACAATAGCATTTCTCAGTGACATATAAAAGACATGACCTTAAGTACAAAATGCTAATCTGGGGTAAAGTGTAAGAATAACACTATTTTTAAAAACTCACACATCACAGACACTAGAGCCAAAGGAAACTCATTTGTCTCTGGGTGACATATTTACAGCCCCTGAAGAAACACATTAATTCCTAATGAATCCCTAAAATATCTAGAGTGTGAGACCATGTCTTCTAGAATGTAGCCTTTGCTTGTAGCAAAAGTTGTTAATCTAATGGCAGTAACAGCAACGTCTATGATGTGGGGAATTTGTAACAGCCTACAACGTGGATACTTGTATCACCCACCTTTGATGATTCAATAACAGATGTTCAGAGAGGTCAGGTAATTTGCCTAATAAAGAAAAGTTACGCAGAAAGTCAAAGTGACAGAACTCAGATGGTTCCAAGGCTATATTCTTTCCTTTATGCAATATTCTGCTCCTCTAAAACTGCTATTTCATGACCCTGTATTAAAGAGGCCTCTTGTTGCATTTTTGTCACACTTGGAGTTCAAGCTATATTTTGTACAAAAGATTTCTACAACAATGGTATGGGACACAACTAGAATTAGGCTAAAATAAGGAAAAATAAAGAGATATGTGTAAAACCACTTTTAAAAAGCAAAAGCCAGTTTTTTAATAAAATTAAATGTGCACTTACCATATAACCTAGCAATTTCATGCCTGGACATTTACCTAAGAAATGTGAAAATATATGTATACCCACACAAAGACATGCATAAAAAATGTTTATCAAAACTTTATTCATAATCATCAAAAACCGAAAACAACTCAAATTTCCATCATCTAGTTAAAGGATAAATATATTGTGGTTTATCCATGCGATAGAATGCTACTCAGCAATAAATGGGAACCAACTACTGATACGTGCAACACCATGGCGGAATATCAAATCATTAAGCCAAATAAAAGAAGACAGACACAAGGCTACATACCATATGATTCCATGTGTATCACATTCTGGAAAAGGCAAAACCATAGAGACAAAACAGATCAGTGGGTGCCAGAGCCTGGGGGTAGGCGGAGGAGATTGACTACAAAAGAGCCTGAAGGAAATTTGGGGGATGATAAAAATATTCTAGATCTTGATTGTGGTGGTGTTAATGTGACTATATACATTTATCAAAACTCATAAAACTACAAACTTAAAATAGGCGACTTTTATTTTATGTAAATTTTACCTCAGTAAACCAGACCTTTAAAAAAATTGAGAGACATTGGACACAAAGTATTAATAATTTCATAAAAATTTATGAATAGTTGAGTCAAATAACAAGAGATAGAGAAGTTAACAGCCTGAACCTTGCCTTGGAATACTTAGCCTGGTCTGGGAATGTAGGAGAAACCAGGGTACTAGTGTTAGCTGGCCAACCCACTTGTGTGTGATCCTGAGTGAGAATTACTTCTCTCCAAATCTCAGTTAAGGTACTGTTAAAGAAATTGCATTAAATATCTAAATTATTTAAACCATCTTGAACTTCTCAAGCCAAAAAAACTAAAACAAAAACAAAAAAAGGACCAGATTCACCATTCCAAAAAATCTCCCTCCTGCTGATTAGATTAAAGGAAATCTAATATATAATTCCTAGGTAGGAGAACAGTATTAATTACATCAGCTTTATTACTCACCATTCCTTTGGAGAGGGAAATTATATAATTTGGCCAGCAGGTGTCATGCACTCATCTATGAAAAACTGACAACTCTTTGTATCAAAATGCTTTCTTAATATTTGCCTAATATTTTCATCTGTAATGATTATGAACATTGTTTCTCTATATAAATGCTTAAAGGAAGGAGGATGTTTGAAATATTCAATCTTTTCCTCATTTTTTTTCTTAGTTCTAATCAAGGATGGTAATTAAATCTATATATCAAGATTTGAAATCTTTCTTATTCCATTATGTTTAACGTTTCAAAGGTTTTTAGAAAACAGAGTAACAGCTTCATGAACATTACTTGCCTAGTTTTGGCAAACTCAGTCCTTTAATGGCATTTTGTTTATTCTCAATGTCACCTCTTGCATGAAGCCTTCCTCTGGTATCTCATATACCATAAAATGTTCTATGTTCTGTGTAAAGCAACCTCCACATTGTCTTATAACTGTTTATGTATGTCTGTCTCTCTTCTCTTTTGACCACTCCCCAAATTATAAATTCCTAGGAGGTACCAGTGCTGCATCTCCAAGTTGTAACATAGAACCTTGTGCTCAGTAATGTTTGTTGATGGTAAGCAAATAAGTGAATGAATACTTGAATGGATTTTGCCATTTCCAAACATGTGGCTTTTCAATGACCAGGTGAAAAGTGGAAGGACTGATAGGCAATCAGATCAATAGAAAAGCACATAGAGGCACGTGGCTATTTTCCCTGGAGGAATGTTTAGGACAATTGTGGCTTATTGAAATAAGGGCAGCAGCATATAAAAACCAAAAATTGGGGATAATGGAGTAGTACATGGCTTATGTAATGGACTAGCAAGAAGTCCTAACTGTTTAGTACCAAAAATTCTTTGACATCTGGGGAAGCCTACAGATCCCTTCTTAGAAAAGTGTTTTTAAAGAACATAAAATAAAATACATAAGACTACAAAGAAAATTAATTACATATAAATACAGTTTTCAAAATAGGTTTAAACAACTTATTAAGATTTAGCAGTAAGTTTGATAACTACCATAATTTCATAAAAGCGATGAGTGTAAATGATGTTTTGAGAAATCTGTGACAACTGTGATATGATATGAAAATATATATATATATATTTTTTTAATACTTTATTTATTTATTTTATTTATTTATTTATGACTGTGTTGGGTCTCAGTTTTCGTGTGAGGGCTTTCTCTAGTTGCGGCAAGTGGGGGCCGCTCTTCATCGCGGGGCGCGGGCCTTTCACTATCGCGGCCCCTCCCGTTGCGGGGCACAGGCTCCAGACGCGCAGGCTCAGTAGTTGTGGCTCACGGGCCCAGTTGCTCCGTGGCATGTGGGATCTTCCCAGACCAGGGCTCGAACCCGTGTCCCCTGCATTGGCAGGCAGACTCTCAACCACTGCACCACCAGGGAAGCCCGAAAATATATTTTTGACAGTCACAGGCACTGCTAATCTTTTGCAGTTTTTACCTACATTCATAAAGTAGGCAAAGTTGATGAAAATGCTAAATTTCAGGCTAGTAAAATTAGAGCTGTAATTTTTTTCTCCTTTCTAAATACATAGACCCCTTAAATTCTATTCATGAACCACTTGACAGGGTCTATGGACCCAAGGTTGAGAACCTCTGGATAAAAGGGAAGTTAGCATGATGGAAAATAGGGAATTATGAAGGAAGAGGGAACAAAAGGAGTTTCCTTCTACAGGTAATCTTCTCTCTCTCTTTTCCTTAAGAAAGCTCATATTATTCACTTCCTAGCCTCTCATCTGTTCTTTGCCTCATTACAGTAGGGTTTGTACCCCTTTCATTCCATGAAACCATCCTTTCCCAAGTCATGCCTGCTGTCCAGGCAGGACATTAACCAATGAGTGTGTCTCGGTCCTTACCTTGTTTGATTTCTCTTTGGCTTTTGTACTGTTGACTACTCTCTTTTTAAAACTTCTTTCCTCCTTGGTCTCTTTCTTTTTCTTATATCTCTTTGGCTCTTTTTCAGCCTCCTATCCTATTTCCTCTTCTGCCTTTGGATGGGTCCCTGGAGTTCTACCTACTTTATACTTCTCTCTCACTCTGCATACTTTCTCTGGATAGTCTCTCGTCAATCTAGTTTACGTCTCTAGCCCAAGACTCTTTCCTGATCTTAAGTCCCTATATTCAACTATCTATGCCACAATTCTTCTTAAATGTACCAGGGATCCCGCAAACTCAATATATCCCAAATTAAATTTATTCTCTTCCCCTCTCTGCTTCTTCTCTTATGTTCCCCATTTGGGTGAATGACACTACAATCCAAAGCTTCCTGAATCAAAGGTCTGGAAGCTCTTTTTGATTTCATCTTCTCCCTTACCCCCAGACATAAAAATATCAATAACTGCTGAATTTTTCAGAGTATCTATCTTTAAGATTGCTCAAGCTCACCCCTTTTTTCCAGTTTTACTATTATTGCCTTAGACATTTTAATAGCTACCAACTATTCATTGTTTACGATGGATCAGGTACTCTGTCAAGTATTTTACATAGCTGTTTTGGTTAATCCTCATATCGCCCCTCAGGGTAAGAACGATTATGCCTAAAATTACAAACGAGGCAATAGAAACAAAGGGAGAGGACGAACTTGCCCAAGGTCACAAGGCTTTTCAATGGCAGAACCAGGATCAGAGCATTGGTCTGTTGGACTCCAAAGCCATATGCCTTCTTGTTGCTCTTAGGGTCTCCAGGATTGCCCTTCGAAACTCTATTCATTATAGTATCACCAAAGTTCTCTCTCTGAGAAGCAAATTTGATCACCTTATTCTGCTGCCTATACTGTTCAGTGTTCCCAAGACCCTTCCCCATAAAGCTCAAAATCCTCAGCTGGGTTCCAGGAGCTCACCCCTGCTTATGTCTCCAGCCTCTTCTCTTGTGGTCACCCAGCTTGCGCTCCACACTCAGATGCTTTTCTTCCCATATAGTCATACTTCACTCTTCCACCTCATAGTATCAGTTTGTTTAGGCAGCCATAACAAAGTACCACAGACCGGGGTGGCTTGAACAACAGAAATATATTTTATCACAGTTCCAGAGGCTAGAAGCCAGAGATCAAGGTGTTGGCAGGGTTGTTTCTTCTGAAGCTTCTCTCCTTGGCTTGCAGATGGCCGTCTTCTCACTGTGTTCTCACATGATCTTCCCTCTGCGCACGTGCATCCCTGGTGTCTCTCTGAGTGTCCAAATTTTCTCTTCTTTCTTGTAAGCACATCAGTCAGATTGGATTAAGGCTTAACCAAATGGCCTCATTTTAACTTGATTACCTCTTTAAAGGCCCTAACTCCAAATACAGTCACATTCAGAACTACTAGGGGTTAGGTTTTCACCATATGAATTTCAGGGAGAACACAGTTCAGTCCACAACACCCACTCATGGAGCTAATTTTGACTCACCGCTTTCAACTCATTCTTTCATGCCACCCTCTCTGAAAAGTCTTCTCTGGAGGCCCCAGGTCTGAGTTAAAGGCCTCTGACATTAATACTATTACAGCCTTTGAGTTTCTTCCTGTTATAGCATTTACATTTTGTATTGCAATTACTTTTTTGCTTCTCTGACATCTCCATTGCACCAAGCTCCTTGAGGGCAGGAACCGTGACTCATTATTCATTTTTCTAGCCACAGCCCAAAACTCAGTACCTGGATCACATATGTATTTAATCAGCCAATTAGTCAGTTAACAATTTGTTAGTTAATATTTTCTGAAAGCTTATTTTGATCAGCCACTTTTCAAGAAATTAAGGACTCAGTGGTGAACAAGACCAAAGAAAGTTCCTTCTCTCATGTAATTGACATTTTAGCAGGAAGTCAATAAATAGGTAAAAATAAATAGTATAATTTTGGTACTGATAAAGAAGATAAAATGGAGTAATTTTGTGGAGAACAGCTTTAGGGGACTTCTTTGGCTGGGGGGTTCAGGGAAGGCTGGAGGAGACATATGAGATGTGGCTTGAATGATGAGATGTAACCATGTATGATCTATAAGAAGAGAGTTTCAAGCAGGAAACATCAAAGGTAAAGACCCTGAGATGGGAATTAACTTGGCAAGTTTGAGGGACAATAAGAATGCCAGAGTGACTATAGGGCAGTGACTGATAATGAGAGCAGAAGGAAATGATGTCAGGAGCTTGAGCTGATTTCTAAGTGCAAAGGAAGCCACTGAAATGTTTTAAACCAGGGCTGGAGATGATATGATTTATGTCCTTAATAATATCACTCTGGCTGCTGTGTGGGGTGTAGATTTTAGAAGGACAGTGGTGGAGCTGGAAGACTAAAGAAGAGATTGATGTCAATAATAGACCAAAGGTCTCAGTGGGAGGTGATTTTGTACTCCCTAAACCCCCAGAGGACATTTGGCAATGTCTGGAGAGATTTTTGGTTTTTCACAACTGGGGAGTGGGAGTGCTACTGGCATGTAGTGGGTAGAGGACAGGGATGCTGTTAAACAGCCTACAATGCACAGGACAGTCCCCATGACAAAGAATTTTTTGGGCAAAATGTCAGTAGTGCCAAGGTTGAGAAACTCTGATTTAGAAATGGTGGTGGTTTGACCCAGGTGGTAGCAATGGAGGTTTTAAGAAGTACTTAGACTTAAGATATATTTGGAGGTAGGCAGAAAGCTGTACAGGATTTGTAGACAGATTGGATGTGGGCTTTTAAGTTTGGGGCCTGAGCAATGAGGTGGATGTTGGTCATACTTACTGAGATGAAGAATACTGGGGATTAGTTATTAGAGCATAGATGACATTTAAAGCCATAAGACTGGGTGAAATCATTCAAGTGGGTAATGTAGAGAAGAAAAGAGGGCCAGGCAGAGCCCTTGGACACTCCAGCATTGGAAGTCCTGTTAGAGGAAAAGTAGCCAACACATGAGACAAGAATGAGGTCCTTGGGAAGGCCAGAGAGGATGTGCTCCAAACTGAGGGGAGGGTCGTCTGAGGAGCAAAAACACTTCTTCCACTGGAAAAGGAGGGAAGGTAAAGTTCATGAATAGGTATATAGGCAGGTGAGTGGATTTGGTAACGGGAAGAAGGGTAGTTCCCATCTGACTGAATTTATCGTCTTTATGAACTAAGGTCTGAGTGTGAGTATCAGCTGAGTGTGAGTGTGAATGTGTGTGTGTTGTGTGTGTGTGTGTGTGTGTGTGTGTGAGAGAGAGAGATACTGGAGATTTGAGAAGGGAGGATGTTATGAGATAGCTAACTTGCAGAGAGGGAGAGTGAAGTCACCATGGAAATGAGATAGAATTCTCAGATAGTGTTATGAGCCATCTGAGATTTGTAGTCACAAATTTAAAATGAGTCTAGTCAGTATAGCTTCTGGATTAGAATAATTAATTAATAACTTTTATTGAATGAATAAAGTGTCATGGTAATAATAACATCAACATCTACAATTTCTTGCTTGTTTATAATGTGGCGTGGATCAGCCTTTGCAGAGTACTCTTTTATTTATTTATTTATTTATTTATTTATTTATTTATTTATTTATGGCTGCATTGGGTCTTTGTTGCTGCACGCGGGCTTTCTCTAGCTGCAGCGAGCAGGGGCTACTCTTCCTTGCGGTGTGCGGGCTTCTCATTGTGTAGGCTTCTCTTGTTGCGGAGCATGGGCTCTAGGAGAGCAGGCTTCAGTAGTTGTGGCACGTGGGCTCAGTAGTTGTGGCTCATGGGCTCTAGAGTGCAGACTCAGTGGTTGTGGCACACGGGCTTAGCTGCTCCGTGGCATGTGGGATCTTCCTGGACCAGGGCTTGAACCCGTGTCCCCTGCTTTGGCAGGCGGATTCTTTTTTTTTTTTTTTTTTTTAAGATTTATTTATTGATTGATTGATTGCTATGTTGAGGCTTCGTTTCTGTGCTAGGGCTTTCTCCAGTTGTGGCAAGCGGGGGCCACTCCTCATCGCGGTGCGCGGGCCTCTGGCAGGTGGATTCTTAACCACTGTGCCACCAGGGAAGTCCCAGAATACTCTTATTTAATACTCTCAAACAACCCTGTGAGGTAGGCAATTTAATTTACTGATAAAGAAACTATAGCTCAGGGAGATTAAGTGATTTGTTTAAGGCCACACAGTAAAAGAACAGGATTCAAAGCTGGGTCCATCGACTCCAAAGCTCATATTCTTCACTAGTATTTTATATCCTACTCAGGCTATGGTTAATGAAAACCACTGCCCTGAGAAGGGCTTTGTAATTTCCCTACCTTTTGAGAAGGCCAAAGATGCTAGGACCTCAAAGAGGAAGGGTGGGACTAAATGGAGGTAAGGCTGAAAAAAATCACCCGATGTTCATTAGAAATGCATATAATTGATGCTATAATTATAAACTCTGCTGTGATTTTTCTCTTTCAGGATTCTTCTTAAGGCTTACTTAAATCCAATTGTCCTGTTTATCCAAATGGGCTCAGGACAGCCTGTGGAGAGGGAACAAGAAACTGGAGAGGGAACAGGGCACAGGGTGTGATTTGCCCTCAGCCTCCAACCCCCCGTGGGACCATCTTGAGTTCTGAAAAGGGACTAAAATGACTTCTACCAAGGAAACATTCCACGTTCCCCCGTGCCTCCACCTTTGGTTGAAATGGAGACATGAGGGTTGAGAAAGAGGTTATCGAAAACCTCAAGAGAGTCTCTGAAGAGGATGGAGATTTTCCTTTGTAATTTGACTCCTGCTGCACACCCAGTTCACTACACATTCTTGGCAGTGATGTGGTTCCTGACATGACTGCAGTTACAGATTAAGTGCAAAATATGACGGGTCCTTTCAGTCAGAACCACCAACGCAAAATGCCCCATTGTTTCCCTCATCTTAAAGAGCTGTCAACCATACTCTTTATTTCCCTCCCTCCAACGATTAAAATATTTTAGGGCCTGTGTTTTGTTTTTTTTTTTTTTGTCTTTTTCTGCAGTGGGTGGAGAGGGGACGAGGACAGAACTGGACAGTTGCTAGATCTGATGAATTTGCATATAGCATTATTGATATAAATGTATAGCCCATGAAAAGTTGGGTTTATTCTCTCTCTGTTTCAGTCATATTTACCTACCACGTGCCATTAACCATGCTAACGTTGCCCTATTATCAAAAAGTTGTTTCTAAAAAATAACATTTTTGACACCTTTGTTTAAATATTTATGAAAGATCCGTTAAAACTCAGCATTTATTTATTTTTTCTCTGAGCCTTGTTTCAAGCAATTGGTATATTTTGATCACATACTTTCTCACTTTATCAGTCATGATGAAACATGTCGGCTAGGACGGAGCACCTTACATGACACTAGGCAAGTTAACATCTCTCTTATACATGCACTAGGTTAAGCCCTGATGTATTTGGTTCTTCCTCTCCAGGAAAGAGTTTAAGCAATCATTTAGCATTCCACAAACATTGATTAATCACCTACTACCTAGCACTGTGTTAGGTGCTTGAGATACAAAGAAGGGTAAGAAATGGTCCTTGTTCTCAAGGAACAGAAAGAGACAAGTATATCAAGTGTTACAGAGAGTAAAATAGCTTCATCTGAAGGGTAGAGTGGAAGAAAAGGAAGAAACACACAACCTACATAAGGTTCTGGCCTTTCTATCCTAAGATGAAGCCACTGACCATCTCTCACTCTGACCCCTCATGACCAACAGGGCTCTGGAGAGAGAATATCGGCTGGTACCATCAGCCACCAGAAGACCTGGGCTCAGGAGTCAGATAGACCTCGTTCACATTACATATCCATCACTGAGTAAGATGTGAACTTGGCAAGTTTTTTAACCTCATTGAACCCAAATTTCTTCATCCTCAAAATAAACCTTATTGCAAGGGAGGCAATGTTGTGAAGTGCTTAAGAGGTGAAGGTTTGCAGCTAGGCTGGCTGGAGTCAACCAGGTGACCTTGGGCAAATTATTTAATCTCTCAGATTTACAAGGAAAAGATTATCTTAATCTTCTGCAAACTCTTTCAGTTTCCTTCATTTGTAAAATGGGGACAATAATGTCTTGTATCTCATTGGTTTTGGGGTGGATTAAATGATTAAAGAGCATAGAATAGTGCCTGGTACATTGTAACTGGTCAATAAATGTTAACTATCATTATTATTATTATTATTATTATATCTGCCTTATAGAGCAAGTTGAAAGTTAAATGAAATAATGGGTGCACAATAGCTAGCACAGTTCCTAACACCTAATAATCACTTACTAAATTCAACAAATGAAACTAAATTAACTAAATGCAGCATTCTCACTTTTGTTTCATCAAATCTCTGACCATGACCTTAACAGAGGGAGCTTTTAAAAAGTTAAATCAGTCATATCACAGTTCTTCTCACAGCTCACCAGTGGTTTCCTGGCTCACTCAAAATAAAAGGCAAAGTCCTCAGAGCAACCTACAAGTCCAAAAATAACCTGGTCCCACCCTCCCTCCCTGACCTCATGGCCTACCCCTCCATGCCTCACTCACCCTGCTGCAGTGGCACAGGATCTGGGCTGTCCTTTGAACACACCAAGGAGACTCTTATCTCCGACCCTGGCTCTTTCCTCTCCCTGGAAGGCCCTTCTTCCCCCAGATACTGACACAGCTGGCATCGCTTCTTTGCTCAGTTTATCTTACCAGTGAGGCTATCCTTCATCCTGCTGTTCCCTTACTCTGCTTTATATTTCTCCTTAGGACATTGGTATCTGCTATACCATATATTTTACCTGTCTATTTTATCTAGCTCTGTCTTCCTTCCCTAGAAGGTAAAGTAACCTTAACTTTTATATAAAAAGTCTATACTTTGCTGAACATATCTGTTTAAATACTTACCAATGCTTATTTACAAAAACTGACTACAATCTGGGCCTTGAAACAAAGCTTGACAAATTTCAAACTGTTCTCACACAAAACATGTTCTCTAAACACAACTTAAAATTAAAAGTCAACAATAAAAGACAAGCAGAAAACTTATCATATACTTGGAAAGGAGAAATTAAATTGTATAGTACAAATATTTATAACAAAAAATATTTAAAATATTACATATCGAAACTTGAGGGGACCAGAAAAAGTAGTTTTTAGAAAAAAGTATATAGCCTTCAATGCTTGTTTTAGAAAAGAATAAATGAGCTGTACATGCGACCTAAAAAATTAGAAAAACAGAAAAAAATAAGAAAGAATAAGTTAAAAGCAAAATTAATCGTTTAGAAAATAGAAAATATAATAAATAGGATCTATAAAATCAAAAGTTGGTTCTTTGAAAAGACTATTAAGAGACAAACCACTAGCAAGATTGATAAAGAAAGGTAGAGATGGCACAAATAAATAATGTTAGCAATGGAAAAGGAAAATAACTTCATATCCAGCAAAATTTATAAAACATAATAAAATAATACTTTGGTTAATTTTATGCCAATAAATTTGAAAATTTAGAAAATATATACAAACTTTTAAAAGGAATTCAACAACTATTAAAAACACTGACAAAGTAGCTAAACATCTTCCTGTAAAGAAAACACCAGTCTCAGATGGTTTTATTTATGTGTTCTACAAAATTTGCAAGGAGAAATTTATTCTAATCTTTTGCAAACTCTTTCAGAAAAATAGAGAAAAGAGGGAACATTCCCTACCGTATTCTGTGAGTCCAATAGTAACCATGATAACAACCAGACAAGGATTATATGAGGAAAATAATTACTCGCCGATTTTACTTATGAATGTAGATTTAAGAATTCTAAACAAATATTAGATACATCATGATTAAGTTGGATTGTCTCATGAATAAAAGGCTGAGATATATAACTTTAGAAAATTCTAGAATGTTAGTCATCAGAAGAATAGATTAAAGGAGGTATAGCTTATACATTTTTTTTCTCAGAAATTTGATGTTATCCCAAGGAATATTTGGAAAAGCAAAAAACAATAAGTTGTTTGAATTTAAACCCAAAGTTTCTAAGTTTGCTTGGCTCTGACTAATCTATTCTTTTATCATCTGACAGAATGAAGGAGCTGAAAAAGAAAGAAAATTAGACTTTAATATCTGAGTTTTGTCCTTAAAATATCCCATTTACTAAGCCTGTCACTGGAATGGCTTTATTTTCTTATATCCATACTCATGCAAACTATGCAAGAAAAGTCTTAAGAGGCACTATTTTATTACTAAGTTTGGTGATCAGCATCTCCTCCATTCTTTTATCTTGTAATTCATAATTTTAAAATAAAAAAATTGTTAATTGTGTAGAAGGACTTGTGATTTATTTATTTTTTAGTGACTAGAATAGTTTATGATCAAGTTTCCTTTGCCAGATTAAAGTAGGAATAAAGTAAAGTAAAATATTTATTGAGCTTAACATATGACAGGCACTAGATAAAGTGCTCTACAAACATTGCTTTGTATACTCCTATAAGGTTACTTATGCTTAAAGAAGTGAAGAAACTGGCTGATGGTTACTGTTTCCAGCACAGAATGTTATGAGAACTTAAGCTGAGTTCTATTTGACTTTAAGGATCAGCCTTTTTCTGCCAGATATGGGTGAGGGTGTAGGGAAGGGCATACTGAAACACTTTTCTTCATAATTAGAGAAATTCTCTACTTTCTTTCCTTCACAGGTTTTTTTTTTTTTTTTTTCCCACTTAGGTACTTTTTGTATGGGAACCCTAACCAGATCACTTCTGTAATTTTGCTGGATACTCTATGTATCAAAGGTTTTATTGAATTGTATATAAATTCCCATTTTGATAAGCTCATTTAGCATCCATTACAAATTATGGTAATTTGTGGCAGGAATTTGATTTGATATCGAAAGGCATTGGTGAGTTTTTGTACTAGAGGAAACTTATTTGACCTCTATGTTTGATCTGTGAAAAGAATAAAAGGTAAGAGAGTTATTGTTTGACTTCGTAGCACTTTCCAGGTCTTTAAGGCTCCCCCAATTGTATTGCATTCTACCCATTTTCTCTTGATCTTTCATACTCAGTCTATCATTAATTATTTAAAATATAGTCTTAATAGCTCATGCAACTCCTCTGCCTCTTTCCCATGAACCCACCCTGCCTGAAAAAGCCCCAACCTTGGAAACCTTAAAAAATATTTCTGCTGCTATTCTATTCAGGCAGCTAAATTCTGAAGGAAAAATGTTTCCCAATCATACAGTCATCCCCTCTGTAAGTTTATGTTTTGTAAGCTTGCTGAACACTGCTTACCAAATTATTTCTTATTGAAGCTAGAATTAGCTGTCTTACTCTTTTTTTCTTTGGAAACTGTCCAGTAGCTTCATTTTTCTACCCAAGCCTTCAGTTTATTTCTTCTCCACTCAGTAACAGAAAAGAATTTCCCTTTCTCTTTTTTTTGGAAAACACTGAGGCCATTAGACCATCCTTTGACCCGTGCTTTAAAAGATATACTTTGCTTGTGTTGTTCATGTTTTCCATCCCAGTTAGCTGCTTAAATTTGTTTTTGTTTTCAATGACGTATCCCAAACACAATATCATCCATGGAAGAATAGTAATTACCAAGGATGTCTTCTTTCTTTTTTAGGAAGCTGTACTACTTTTTCTAGTCATCTGCATTATCCCCAGGTCTCAGTGATTCTTCAAAACTCATTTTAAATGGATTAGTTAATATGTACCCAAAGTCCCTAATATATTATCATTAAGAGCAGTTAGACTGGTGAATCTGGTTACATCCTCTTTGTTTTCTTTGCTATTATTTTATAATATTTAGAAAATATTATTTTTCAAGTGTCCATTCGTTAATATGTTTACTTGTAAGTATGGGTAAATGTTTAACCATTTATTGTAATTAGCATGATTCTTTTTATAAGATCATATTGAATAAGTCCAAAATAAATAATTCAGTTCACCTCAGTTGCTATAACTGATGAATTCAGCCGTATGTTGGGACCTACACTGGTCTTATCTCATGAACATCATTAAAATGATCTTAGGTAATCACAACAATGGAATTTTCAGACATCAGAATGATTACACACACACACACACACAAATACACACACATATTTTAAAGGTAAACTAAACCAATATAGTAGTTTAATTTATGAGCTGGAGCAGAGAATATATCTTGTGCTTTACCGTATGCCTCAGAGGGCCTACTGCAGGTCTGTGAATATAGTTGATAATCGATACTTGGATGCACGAGTGAAAGGGGCTGCGGGCATCAGCGATGCATCTAGATTCTGAAGCCAGCTGCTTACAGACTTATCCTGGCTCCATTAATCGGTATCTGTGTGACCCTGAGCAAATGATATAAACTATCTGAGTCCTGGCTTCTCAATCATTAACTGTGGATAATAATTATATTCACCTCATAAAATTTTTGTGAGCATTAATGAATTAATACATATAAGTATTCAAAACAGTACCCAACACATAATAAGCATTCAATTAGTATTAGTTATTATTGTTCAGAATAGATATATTAAAATGGAGCCTTGTATTTTAACACTTTGTGTGTAGATATTTTTCAAAACTATTACTCCAAAATGATCTGCACAGAATGATTGCTCAATGAGGTTCTTACTGCTGTGTGGGTTAAATGAATGTTTAAGCTCTAGTTCAGCTCCTGACACATGGTAGACGTCAATAATACTAGTTTCCCTCTTCCCTTTTTCTCCCCTGACCTACCATGTCCTTCACCTCATGTCTCTTTCTGACAACTGCTATTCTTATTATTGTATTATGAATAACTTTTTGGCATTGCTAATCCCACAACTTTGATCTCAAGACATCTATTTTTCTCTGGATCTTTCATGTTCATTTACAAGAAAACCTTGACTCTGTAATCAGATAAACCTGAATTTAAACCTTGGCTCTACCACTTGATCTCCTCAGGCTTTGTTTGCTCATCTGCAAAAAGGTCCTTAATCTACCTTACAGGGTTGTTGAGAGGATTAGGGCAGTTATATGCTGTGTTCCCATTATAATTCCTGGCACATAGTAAGTGATCAAAATATATTACTCTAGTTCCTTCTCTCCATGAACTGATTTCCCTCATTTTGCATTTTTCTGCATTACTTTATTTCTTTAAAGGATTGAAAGAAATCTCTAATTGACTTTGACCCATCTTTTTCACAGCATTTTGCATTTTTGTTTTCCAAAAGAACTTGAAATAGTTTTGAATCCTCCTGCTTCCTTTAAGGACTGTGCTAGGCCCTATATAGAATATAAAACTCTACAACACATCAGTTTTCCCCTCAAAACAAACCTGTAATTTATAAGCTTCATGTAAATCACTATTTGGGAGCATTAACCATCACATTTCTTACATATATCGAGTAGTGACTATGAAGTTCTCAGGTCACAAATCTGAGAATTTAAGAAAATATTTTTCTGAAACAACTTAGTTTCTGTCTCAAAAATCTCCTTTTTTCTCAGTAGCCAATAAAATAATCTTGTCAATTCTGAGTAAACCAGTCCAGTTAGGGTCTTTTCTCCTTTATCTTTTCTCTGATGTAGAATTTGATTTCTGGAGGCTCATGATATTGTGGGAGCAGATGGGGATGGTTGAAGGGTATCTGGCCCATGATTGACAGCTGTCATTCATATTGGCTTCCACGGAGTTACAATAGCCCTTTGAGCCATGCACAGCCCTCCATGTTGGCATCCGCGGAGATGTCCCTGCTCCCTCCTGTACCATAGTGGTGTGATCCCAGCTGCTTTCCTCTCATTACAAATCCTCTTCATTACGACTATGAGTTCCTCACCAATTTCCTGGCTAATCTCTGCACCCTTTTCTAGGGCATAAGAAAATTATCTCCTCTCCTACATTGCTATTGGGTTTCAGGAAGCTCCATAGGACCATCTCAGGCTCTAACTGCCCCCATCCATTTCCACAACCACCTCTGCTACTGAACCTGCTCCATGACAGTAGAAGAGATTCCTGGGGACAATGTCGCCTTCAATAATCCTCTGTGATCTTGCTATTCAAAGTGTGGACTGTAGACCAGTAGCATCGGGATCACTTGGGAACTTGTTAGAAATGCAGAGTCTTGGACCTCATTCTAGAACTACTCAATCAGAAGTTCATTTTCACAAAATCTCCAGGTGATTCGTATACACATGAAAATTTGCAAAGCACTCATCCCTGAGATACAAGACAGAGTTTCAACTTGCCCTCAGGACCCTGACCTATCTAAGGGTTCTATTGCTTTTCCCTCCCTAAGGAGCTAATTATTTTGAGGAAGGTAAGAGGAAGTAGGGTCTGGGAACCCTTCCTAGAGATCTTCACCAAGGTCTTAACAATCTTGTTTCCCATCCCCATTCAAACACTTTCGTTCCTTACCTCAGAAAAAAATTTAAACTGTCTCCTCTGGGAAGGGAAAATGCCCAGGAAATACTTGATTTAATCCTTGTATCATATAACTGGGCATTTTTAATTGAAAAGCCAAGAACTTGATATCTTTATTTTTTGGTTTGTGCTGCAACTTCCTCCCCTTCCCTTCTTCCTCACCCTGTTTCTTGGGACAATGGAACAATCCAGTCTAGTGGCCTGGATAGGGGAAGTTCAGGTAGAGGAAATACTTCACTGTATTATCCCATGACAGGGATTTTATTTATATTTTAAAATACTTCAATCTCCATTGGATCTGGGTTTTCTGGAAACCCAAAGTACATTTCTGAGACAGCAGTTCATGCTGGCATATTGAATTTCATTCTTTTAGGCTTTCTTTTCTGTCAGTAGACTTTACTATAGAATTTTTGTGTTCAGTGAATATTGGGCAAGTAAACTCATGGAAGTAACATAAGCCTCTTCCTTCTTCAATAATCTGGTTTGGTATAATATGCAATGCTTCAAATAATATGTTCTTTACTTCCTAAAGTCTTCTTTGACCCCTCAAGAGTGAGCCCTGTCTTTCCAGAATTCCAGGTATTTATTCTATGATAACATTTAACACTCTGTTCACTATATCCCTTATTGGACTACAAGCTCACTGAGGTCAGGGTCAGTGTCTATTTCACTGTTGCGTCCTCAGTGCCTGACCCAGTACCTGGCTCATTGGAAAAGTACAAAAACTGCTTGGATGAATAAATGAACAAATTCACTGATATTATTCAAACCTTTCCTCACCTACCCTCATTACATGACAGGAAGAGAATAAGTATAAAAAGTGTCGTAGAAGTCTTTTAGTCCAATCACTGACTCAAAGTAAAAATCCTATATATAGAATCTCTACAGAGAGTCAAGCTTTTGCTAAAATATTTCCCGAAGAGGGAATATAATTAGCTTTTTCCATTTATGGGTAGTTCATATTTTTAGAAAGTGCTTTTTTAAACTGAATCAAAATCTGCCTCCTTGGTTTTATCTGCCCTTTGGAGTTTTATAGATTTGCATTTCTATAGTATAATTCTCCAAATTTGTTAAAAAGACACAAAATCAAAAAGATTTAAAAAGTGGTAAGGATGGTTTGTCTTGCACAGAAATCACCATCAACTGGAATGCCTACTTTTTCCTCCAATAAAATACACAGGTCTTGCTTTTGAACTAAGGTATTCACAGAAATGTCAGAAATGGAATAGGGCAGGAATAGTGATAGGTTTTGCTACTACATTTAAGGATGGGAAATTGCCTTGAGTTTTAGCCTTGTCCTTGTTGTGAGAGAAGCATTGCTGAGGTACTTTACGATATATGTCATATAGCATGAGATGACGATTCATTTCTGGTTGTGATATCTTATATTAGAAAATGTTCATTAACATTTCTCTATGTGCTTTTGCTCTGTCCCCATATTGCTACTGCTTAGTTGTCATTGTCACCTCAAATCCTACATTTGAAAGACCAAAATTACCTTCTTTTCTTAACCAACTTCTTCTACCAATTGCTCTATCATTGACACCATTATTCCCTCAGGCTTATAAAATATGGGCTTAATTTATCCTGCTCATTCTCCCTATCCGGTCAGCTACCCAGTCATGCACATTTCTCCTCTGTAGTGTTTCTCACGTCTACTTCTTCCTCTCCAGTGATGCTGACAAATGGCCTTCACTGGCCACGTGATTCTATTTCTGCTTCCCTTCCTTACTCCAGCTTCTATCCCATTTTAATCCAAAAGGCAGACCACAGCCATACTAATTTTCTTTAAGATCCTCTGTTATCAGTATGTCACCTAGTTTAAAACTTACAATGTGTTGATGTTCTACTGCACCAGAAGCTAAACTCTTCTGCTTCCATTTCAAGGTCCTTCTTCAACCCCTCTAACCCCTCAAACTGTCCAGCTTTATTTTAGCTGCTGCACCCCCCATCTACCTACCTCCCTTCCAACTCCAGGTCCACTCTTGTTGGCTCCCTTTCTCCCTGAAGCCCACCTGCATCCCCACCCACTCACAACCATGCTACATTTGCATGTGTATGATCTCCTCTCTCCTCTGGGCCAATTCTGTAGGCCACCCTTAAGTCCTATTTCCCCCACGGATTTTTGTCCTAAATATTCCAGCCTTTATTCATCTCCTTCCCTCTCTCTCCTGTATTATTTTTATTGTGAATTATAAACAAAAGGAGATAAACTTATGTGTACAGTTTTACACATGGTTATAAAGAGAACACCCAGGTTGCCACCACTCAGATGGGACATAGAACATTCTGGAACCCTGGGGGCTCACCCCTGCTCCTATGTGTCCCTTCTCAATCAATTTTATAGTACTAATAGTCTGTACCTCATAATTAAGTGCTTATAGTAATTGAGTACCATCTTGCTTTGCCTTGTGGCTTAAGTGTGTTAATTTTATTCCTCCTACTCAACTGTAGGCTCTTGAAGGGCAGGCACTTTATAGATTATTCTTCAGAAACCCCACAGTGTCCTAAGCCATGCTAGGTGTATACGGGTATTCAATAGATACTTGCTCATTGATTATAGACTAAGAAAAAGCAACACTGAGGACAAAAAAAAAATGTATGTTTATGTCCACGAGTGAACATTGTGATATCTCTCAAATTCATGTTAACCTTTAGAAAATGGCACAGTTCTACTTTGTTGAGTTCTTGCCCTATATATTATGCTCCCTGGTTTCAGTTTTCTTTTCTTTCATATGGCACTCAGCTTTCCTGGAGATTTCTCAGGGAATTTCCAGTTTTGCAAAACAGAATGTGGAGGAATGCCTTGTCAGTGAATAGAAATCCATGGCAACACTGCAGAAACACCAGCGAGTCTCTCTCCTATTTCGGTCAAGGAACCACTGTAATCACAAAACAGCCTTTTCTCCTCCACTGCACAACTCTTCCTCTCATGAAAAAACTTTGCATTGCATCCAAATGTCTTTAGAACTAAAAGCTTTAGCAAATGTTAGTAACATTCCCTATCTTGGAAGTTTAATCACACAGGACTTCTAACAAAGATTCTATGCCAAGAATAGAGAAGAAAAGATATATGTATAATAAATAACTAAGGAAATAGTAAACACAAAACACACATTAGTAAAAAATAAATAAATGATCTCTGAAGGAGCTCTCTGTGTACGCAAAACATTTGATTCAAGGAAATGATTCAGTGTAAACATAAAAGATGTATAAAGTATGCCAATGATGGTACAGAGAAAAACAGCATATATCTTACAAGACCATAATAATTCTAGTAATTGGTGAGACCTATGAACAACTGAGCTGTTGGGTTAAATAAGCATTCTTGCATAGAAGAATCTGAGATTTAGCAGCAGAAGGAAGGAAATACACTTTTTTGTCTTATCCTAGGACTTTTATGACTGGGGCAAAAGTCATTGTATTGCAGAATTATTTCTGGCTTGGGATAGTTATAATGAGACAGTGGAGATAAGCAGGAAGGAAATCCATACTTACTGTAATGGGTTTATTTACAATAGCTTAGTTCATGCCTAGGCCCGTGAAATATCTATATCAGGCAGCATAGAAAGCTACAAATAATAGCACCTGACAATCAACCCTCAATCAGTTAAGCAACTACACTTAACTGCCAAACTTCAGATATGAAGAGAAGGACAAAAACTATTGAGAAGTCTCAGATTTTCATTCAGTCAGTTTACACATATTTGCTGAGCTTCTCCCAGATGCCAGACCCTGCTGTCACCACTTCGGATACAATGTTGAACAAAACAGGTGAAAGTCCTTGCTCTTGTGGAGAGACAACATTCTAGTGAAGATATGCTGATAGTGATTCATATAGTGTGATACGAATCTGTGAATAAGAGTTTACTTTTATGAACTTCAAAAACAAAAGTAGACATTGTTTATTTCACGGTAAAACCATAGAAAGCCTATAAGTAACCAGAAGCCTCACGATGGTGGTTGACTGTAGGGAAGGAAGAGTCAGATCAATAGGATCAAGCAGGAACAAACAGGTAGCTTCAATGACATCGGTGATATTGAGGTTATGAGCTTGGGTAATGGATTGATAGGTGCTTGTTTTATTATTTTGCTTTACAATCTAAGTAAGAGTGACATAATTTCTCTTGTACATATCGAATATTACATCATAAAGTTTTTGGGGTTTTTTTAATGAAGGGAGAAAGAAGATGGCAGTGATTTTTTAAAAAGGACCAAGAGGGCAGGGCATGAAATTTATTTTCTCACAGTTCTGGAGTCTGGCAGTCCAAGATCAGGGTGACAGCGTGTCAGCTTCCGGTGAGAGCTCTCTTCCTGGCTTGCAGATGGCCACCTTCTACACGGCAGAGAGAGAGAGAGAGCAAGCTCTCTGGTGCCTTGTCTTATATAAGGACACTAATCCCATTATGAGGGCCCCACCTTCATGACCTTGTCTAAATCTAATTATCTCCCAAAGTCCCCATCTCCAAATACTACCACATTGGGGGTTAGGGCTTCAACATATGAATTTTGAGGAGAGACAAACATTCCGTCTATAACAGACTCCGTGCAGAGGGTTTATTGAGGAATGTTCTCAGAAGATATAAGAAAATGAAAAGTCAGGACTGGGCAGAAGTAGAAACTGACCAGGAATGAGGTTGCAACTGAGGCCTCAACCTATCTGACGAGGAGATGTGGAGCTGGGATAGACCTTCAGAGATATAGTGAACTAAGGCAAAGGGGTAGTCATTGGCTGTTGGTTGCTCCCTCAGGGACATACTCCTGAGCAAGACAGTATCCAGGGAGAAATGCAGTTATGAGCCATCAGTAGCTGATGGTTCCAGCAGCTGGAGGATGGGTGTTTAAGCCCTGAAGAAGTGATCTGGGAAAAACACGACTGTAATCTCCAAAGTTTTAGGAGTTAGAATATCATGGTGATTAAAACAGATGGCAGTTAAAATCTGAGTTCTGTGTGGCCTACAGAAGTTCATTGAAATCTATTAAAATTTTTTTCTCATCTGTGAAAAATGGTTATAATAATACTATAATAATATAAAATAACATAATATATTTTATATTGTAGTTATTATATTTTTTTCTAACAATTGTTATAAGGATTACATAAACATAAAAATTTATAAAGAAACTTGTTGAAGTGCCTGACACATTCAGTAAATGGTAGCAATTATTATTACTATGTTAATATCTTATATACTTTCTGAAACAAGATTGAATATATACAAATAAACAGTCAGATTCCTCAATTAGTTCATAGGATAAAAAATTTATGTGAGAAGTTTTCAGTACCTACTGATATCAGTGCCTTGGAAGTTTTCTGAATTATAGTTCCAATTCTCACACAGGTGTCTGAGATGGCAAATGGATTTAATCTCAAGCTCCAGCCAAGAGCAATCTGTAGTAGCTGCTGAGAATGTAGTGTTAGGAAACTTTCTATGGAGATTTCCACTTCCAGTTAGACTATAGGTAGATGTGAAAGAACTCCACTCCTACAGTAACAACAAGGAAAAAACCTAAGCAAAATTTAAAAATCACACTTTTTTTATGGGGCTAGACAAGAAAGAGGGGCATAAGGAAGCCTTTAAGAACTAAGTTACCGAGCAATATGGGCCACACCTGTGTGGTCAGGGAGCTGTGGCTGTCTCCATACCTGGGTGGTGGAGGAGGTACCTGTTCTGTGTCCAGATGGACGGAAGAGCTGGCTTGTCATAGGTGGAGAAACAGCATGAATGAGGATAAATCAGCTTAGCCTTTGCCTTAAATGACAGAATGCACTAATGAAACAGAATGACATCTGGAAAAGTCCCATATCCAAAGCAAATTGCTATGTCTGACAGTCCTCTATAACACCACTCTGAATTTGGGCTGAGAACATAGTGGGTGTTGAGGGGGTGAAAGTGTAGTCCATGGCATTCTTGCGGTAATTAGATTCCAGGGATCTGCCCAATTTTGTCCAAAAAGTGAACCAAATATATCTTAAAATTCAGCACCATTGACTGCCAGCTCAACTACCAATAAAATAAAAAAGACAGAGAGAGGCACGGGAGGATGTAAGTTGGACTAATCACAAGTGAACTTCAAAACAAAAACAAATCCCTGGAATTTCTAGAACTGAAAAGTGTAACATTTGAAATTAAAATTTCATTGGACATGTTTAACAACAGATAGATCACTGAAGAAAAAAATTAGTGAATTTTTTTTAAAAAGTTAATAGAGGGCTTCCCTGGTGGCACAGTGGTTGAGAGTCTGCCTGCTAGTGCAGGGGACAGGGGTTCGAGCCCTGGTCTGGGAGGATCCCACATGCCGCAGAGCAACTAGGCCCGTGGGCCACAACTGCTGAGCCTGCGCATCTGGAGCCTGTGCTCCGCAACAAGAGAGGCCGTGATAGTGAGGGGCCCACGCACCGCGATGAAGAGTGGCCACTGCTTGCCGCAACTGGTGAAAGCCCTTGCACAGAAACGAAGACCCAACACAGCCAAAAATAAATTAAAAAAAAAAAAAAGTTAATAGAAATTATCTAGACTGAAGAAGAGAGGTAAAGTGATTTTAGAAAACGAACAAAGTATCAGGAATTGTGAGCTAATATCAGATGGTCTTACATGTGTGTAATTGGTGTCCCAGAAAGGGAGGAGAGAGACAAAGGGACACAAAAGATATCTGATGAAAGAGAAACCTAAAATTTTCCAAATGTGATGAACTAATACATTTTCACTGTGGGGGGTGGCATATAGGCATCTGCTTTACCAATATATATTTTAATTTAATTTTTAAACTTTTCATATTAAAAAAGATCAATGTTGAAGAAAAGAGGTTTTGGAATTAGACTGCCTGTGCTTGAATCTCTGATCCGTAATTATCAGTGAGTCACCTTAGTCAAGTTTCTTTAGCCCTCCAAGCTCTACCTCCTGCATCTGTAAACTGGGTAGAATAGCATATTCACTTCATAGAGAACAATATGAAATAATAAATGTTAAGTTTTTAGCATAGTTCCCGGCACCTAGAAAGAACTTAATAAATGTAAAATTTCTCCTTCCCCTCCCCTTCCTCTTCCTCCTCCATATTCTCTTTCTCTTTCTTGTTCGTCATCACCTAGGCAATTTTCAGCCAGTGGTCATGTCTATGCCCAAAGGCCAAATTCATATCTGATACAGAAAACTGTAAGGCTCTTTCCTGACCACCCTAATTCAAGGTAAAGTTGCTTCAAATACATCATAAATGAGGTACTATATATGATCATCACCCAGAGAGGGTGAGCCAGCATATAGATGATGCAAGAGACTGCAATAATCAGGTCTGTCCATATCTGAAGACTTATTCTCTGGCCAAGCACACCTCTCTGCTGAGGGCACCACAAGGCCTGGAAAATGGTATCTAGTAGCCCACTACTCAGTGACTAAGCTTTTGTTCTGGAGAGAAAGCAGAACAATTCAAGTAACCTATCAAGGACATCATGGTTTCCTACTTCCTTCCTAACCAAGTTTAGCATTCATTTTGCCTTTCTGGCAGAAAAATACACTAGAATGATGTCTGTTTGGACAGTCTAGATCAACTCTGTGTCCCTCCCTGATGATCAGTGATCCTTTATATCTGGACTATTTTTCTCTATTGCACCATCTGGCATCTGTCCCTGAGGAAAAATAGGGCTGGTTTTCTTGCATACACAGCCTTAACATTTTTATCCTAAAATGACAAGGGAGAGCATTTCCAGCTTTCAGCTTTGTAAAAACCACTGTTTATACACTTTTTAAGTTAGTGTTTATTTCTACTCTAGGTTGTGATCTTTAGACCAGTTTATCAATTCAAACATTTTAATGTATTTAATTAACAACTATTTATTTACCAGACACCTTTCTTGGTGGGGGGGGTACATTAAGGAATATAGCAAAAATATGATGAAGATCTTGCCTTTGTTGAGCTTACAGCCTAGTGGGGAAGAAAGAGAACAGTAGAACAACACCCCTGACTTGAGGACAACAGCCTTACGATGACGGCACAACCATCATCTACCATCATGTGAGGTCAAATCCTTGGGACAGATATAAGTATCTATAAAACCTCCTAATGGTTCTGCTTCTCTGATTGAACCCTGAGTGATACAAGTATTGGGCAGGTTTCCGTAGGTGTTCCTCATCTGAGAAGCTCCAGGCAAGGCAGGAAGTAAGAGGCACACAGAAAAAAACTATCAGTCTCCTCCTGTGCAAAACTGGCTGAAGCAGCTATCAGACAGGTAGCGGCAGCAGCGGCAGGAGTAAGAGGTGAGGCTGAAAGGATTTGAAGTGGCGCACAGCAGGTGTCTGACACCGCATTCTATAATCAAAAAATATGCATTGGACGCTAGGGAACTACTCAATTCAATTGGGGGAAGGCACATCAAGGGAAGGATTCATGGATCTCTATCCCTGGAGAACAATGTCCTCAAATAAATGTCATCACACTTGTTATAGTCATTGTAACATTCCATTTTTATCATCATCGTTTGTGCCTTACCTTAGTCTTGGATTCTTTTGGGTTTTAATTGAATATCCATCTTTGGTAAGGAGACCAAGGCTTCTGCTGCTATAAAAAGTGCAACTTGTTGATGTGAAGGTGGAATGAATTCAAATGTTCCTAGTTTGATAGTGTGAAACACCAAATCTACCAGATCAACAGCATGGGACCTTTTAGAGTCTCTACAAAGAGGATGCCTGTTTTGTTTTCTGGACAGGTTCCCGGCACTTGTCTTTTAAATGCAGGCTTTAACACTGTATTTGCTTTATAACTCTCACCTCTCTTTTCCTTTCTTAACTTATCTTTAGCAACAGGAGAGGATTTGGGAGCTGTAAAAAAATGGTGACAAAAAAAGTAGACTGGGCTTAGTACATATTCATAGTAATGTGTGCAATGTTTGCAAAATTCTTTCTTATGTTTTGCCTGAACATAAATATTTACAACATAAGCCAATGCCGACTGTAAATAGCCATTTTTATACTATTAAAAAGAAACTATGAAATCTGGTCTTTCATTAACTAGCTTTGTGTCTTTGGGTAAATAATGTAAACTCTCTGGGTTTCAGCTTATTCTTTTGTATATAATAAGGTGTTTTGGTTAAATAAATTTTATTCTATTTTAAAATTCTATTATTCAGGCTTTCATTTTGCAATAAAATTTCCAATCACCAAAGAAGCCCAGAAAAGTACCAGGAAACGTAACATTATTTCAATTATTATTATTACTGAGTTTCAAATTTCACTGGTGTTAATAGTTTGATTTAATAGCACCTTGTTAATGGAGTTGTTTATTCTTTTAACCAGGGAAAAAGTAATATCCAAATGCTTATTATACTGGACATATTGTCTTTAGATTTTTATCGCTTAAAAGAGGCAGAAAAAAATTACTTTTCATACTGTTTAAAGGGAATGAAACAATTAATTTCTAATAGCAATAAATCAGTTAAGTGAAAGTTCTACACACCACACCCCTTGACGAGCACCTTGAAAGAAAGATTAAAACTGTTGCAAAATCCTTGTAGCATCAAAAACTCCCAATTTTCTTGGGAAGTTCCCCTGATTCCTGAAATTCAAAAAGTCTAAAGAACTGGATCTGATGAAAACTGAAAGAAAATCCCCTAACAATTGTGTTTAGCAATATTTTAAAAGAACAAAGTTTAAAATCTTAGTGGGTGAGTTGGACCGGATGTGAGACATTCTGAGATCATCTTCTTTGACCTGATTGCTATCAGACATAAAAATAAATCCAAACCAGTAGCCAGGAAGCGCTGCACTTCTCTGCATACAAATGAAAGCTAATCAAACTCTCTGACAGTAATGAAACTAAAGAATGAAAAGTAAAGAAGGTGAAGAAGAGGAAAAGAAGCTTCTAAAACTTAGAAACAAGAAAAGTAGTTTTACCATGCAGGATGCTTTTGACTACCTTTGCCACCAGTGGCACTATAATTTATTAAACCTCTGTTTCCCAATATTCCACTGAATATTTTACATACATTATACTTTACGTGCATGGATGGATAGCTCAGCTTGAGGGTAAGTGCATCCACTTAAGCAGTTCAGTTGTGTCGATAGATTTGGGCAAATCTGTTTTCATGAAGGTGCTGAGGATCCCCCTGGAAAACAACTAACCTTATACAAAGAACCAGATATCACATGCCTAACCCAATATCAAGCCTTAGTCATCAGAAAAGAGGAGAGAGGAGAGTTCACTCACTCCTCGAGTGGCTCCTGTGTCACTTGGATTTATGCCTTGCTCATGGACCCTGTCTGGGTCAGGGAGAGAGAGTCAGGTGAGAGTGAGAGAGAATGTGCTCTAAAAGAGCATTTCCACTAAAACCCTGAAGTATTGGTACTCCTCTAATGCAGTGTAACATAAATGAGGGAGAGAGACATGTCCCTTATTTATCACAATCCAACAAATAGTTTTAGCACATTGAGGGAGAAGTGTGTAACAGGTGACTATAGAGCCCTTTGGTGAGAGGTAGCAAATGCTTAAGAAGGGCAGTGGGATCTGCTGGATGTCCCATGATAACTGACTGGATATATTCAGTAGCACTTCTGGAAATTCACTATTACTTCCAGAAAGTTTGGAGGCCAAAAAATGGGTGTATTCCAGGAAAGGCTAAATGGTCATAACAAATGTGTCACTTCTGTTTACAAGCCAGTGATGAGAAGAAGTCCTATAGCCTTGCCTAACAGCATGTAGGCAATATTGGGGAACCATAAAGGGTGGATGCTGTAAGAAACAATCAGGTGAGGGCAAAAGCTTGTGAAATATACTCTTAATTTGACCTCATTCATTCCCACATACCAGTGAGACCAAGGATAATAGTCTATATACATAATACTTTTATTTAATCCTCATGACAGATTCAGAGAAGTTATGTAACTTACTAGAAGTCACACAGCTGTTTCAGTTCTGCTTGACTCCAAAACTATTTTTTTTTATTATTCCATATTTGCCACAAAGCTATATGCTTTAAAATAACCCCAAACATTTACTAAGTTCCTGCTCCATTCTTCATTATCTCATTTAGTTTTTTTACAACAACCCAGTGAGGTAAGATTGGTATTATCCTCAATTGGCTCAGAGAAGTTAAATAATTTGATCTAAGTCACAAAGCCTGCAAGAAGCTATATGGCTTAAGCCCAGATTTCCTGCCTTCAACTGGAGAGCCATTTCCATTCACTCTTTCACAATTGCACCCAGAAAGGTTAAGAATTTGCCCAGGGTCACACAACTAGCAAGCAATAGACTGGAATTTCAGATCAAATCACACAACTGCCAGTCTCATGCTTTTCGCATCACAACGCCTCTCCTTAGTGATGCAGACACTTCATTTATACCTATTATTAATGTCATCAATCTCAGCCTGTAAAACTTAGTTCACTGGAAACTACTGGTTCATTCAGTGACTGCTACTCTGGAGAATAATAGCTTATTTCTCATTTAAAACTTTATTTTTCATTTGAATACGTCATTGAACATCTCTAAAGCATAAACTCCTTTGTTCCTCACACTTTGAACAAAAATAACTTTTCCATTAATTGTATTAGACATCAAGTATGCAAGATGAATGCTTAACTCTAACCCATGGGATATTTTCAAGGCAGAATCTATAAAGAAAAACTCAAACAGTGTCAGTTGACATAAGTTCAGATGGAAAACAGGTGAAAGACTAACAGGAAAAAAGTAGTTAAGGGAAATAGATACTAAATACTGACTAAGGATTGAGCACAATTATTTTTTTCTAAATGTGTGTCATGAAAAATGGTAGAAAGAGATCCTATAGTGAGAATATACTAGGGTGTAGATAGAATCAAAGCAGGGAGGAGAAAACTAGAGAAAGTCAAGAGTTGTTTGCATATCAACTAATTTACAGGTTATTTCTCACTGCAAAATCCAGCCCTATGCAGATAGGGTTTGAGACCTGTCTCAAGTAGATTAAACTTTGTTTATTGGTAAATAGACTGATTTCTGCATACGGGCTCTCAACTACACTCTTTGTTTAAAAATAGCCTTTAACAACAGAACATATTTCTAAGATGACCCACACTAATCTATCTTCAAATTATTGTGAAAACAAGGGGTGTTTAGATTTAGCTTTCACCATTTTCCCTAAAGGGCAAACAACTGGCTCCAGTCAGAGAGACCATTAAAATGACTGCTTTTAAATCCAAAGTTAATGCAGAGAGCCTACAGCAGGGTCTCAACTCTGGCTACTCTTTTTTTTTTTAAGCTATGTACAGTCAATTTTAATCTATACTTTAAAACTTCCAGTTATTAACATTTAAAATATTTCCTTGGCAGCTAAGTCATCATAAGTGTAAAAGAAAACCAGGAAATTATCTACTTTGTAATAAATGAAATGTTTGCTGAATAGTAAGGCTATGCTATTTTTGGAGACGTTTATGTTTACATTTAGTTGAAAATCATTATAATTCACTATAATTACTTCACAGTTAAATAACACCATTTAAACTACAAGCTAATAAAAAGGAACGAAATTATTTGTAATGAGGTGGATGGACCTAGAGTCTGTCATACAGAGTGAAGTAAGTCAGAAAGAGAAAAACAAATACCGTATGCTAACGCACATATATGGAATCTAAAAAAATGGTACTGAGGAACCTAGTGGCAGGACAGGAATAAAGATACAGACGTAGAGAACAAACTTGAGGACTCAGGGGAAAAGGGGAAGGTGGGACGAAGTGAGAGAGTAGCATTGACATATGTACACTACCAAATGTAAAATAGCTAATGGGAAGCAGCTGCATAGCACAGGAAGATCAGCTCGATGCTTTGTGACGACCTAGAAGGGTGGGATAGGGAGGGTGGGAGGGAGGCTCAAGAGGGAGGGGACGGGGGATATATGTATACATATAGCTGATCTGCTTTGTTGTACAGCAGAAACTGACACATTTTAAAGCAGTTATACTCCAATAAAGATATTAAATAAATAAATAAATGAACTATAGGCTAATTTCCACTACTGCCATAGTTAATCACAATTATTTCTTTTTTAAAAATTTATTTTTTTTTAACTTTTATTTTATATTGGAGTATAGTTGATTAATAATGTTGTGTTAATTTCAGGTGTACAGCAAAGAGTGAATTAACTCAGACAGAAAAAGACAAATATATGATATCGCCTATATGTGGAATCTACAAAAAATAATACAAATGAACTTATTTACAAAACAGAAACAGACTCACAGACTTAGAGAACGAACTTATTATGGTTACCAGCGGGGAAGGGTAGCAGGGAGGGACAGGTTGGGAGTTTGGGATTGACATGTACACACGGCTATATTTAAAAGGGAAAACCAACAAGGACCTACTGTATAGCACAGGGAACTCTGCTCAATATCTGTAATAACTTAAATGGGAAAAGAACTTGAAAAAAAAATAGATACTTGTATGTAGATAACTGACTACTCTTTAGAATCGCCTGAGGAACTGTCAATAAACACTGCCAGGTGGCCCCCCACTGCCCCAACAGTCATTCTAACTTAATTGGAGTAGGGGAACCCAAACAACTATGTATGTTTAAAATATTATTCCCAGGTAATCTGACATCTAATCTATAGCCTTCCGCTATCAGTAATGTATGAGTGAACATTTCTTTGAATAATCAGCCAGCCCCCGCAAACAAACACAACACAAGCCCTAACACATGGAAGATTAGCCATGTCATGCTGTGACTGGTTTGAGTTAGTATTATGTTTTTAGTTTAATAGTTTAATTATTAGTGTATTCTTAGCAAACACATATCATGACTGGTGATGAATCACATTTTTAATATGAGAAGTCATAACAAGTTGGTGTTAAATCTTTTACCTTAATGAACATGGTAAAAACCTTTTCCATGTCTTATTGTTAAATTTAAAGCTTTATCTTTAGCAATTCTCTCTGTTCATGTCTGTGCACTTCCTTGCACACGGTGTGATGGCTCTCAGCATGTCTGCTGTCTTTGTTCTTATATTCACCTATTCCTTTGTAATGTGGTAATTAGTTTTAAGATAAAAGCCAATCCCGACTAGGAGAGTACTGAGCTATTATTACCACTGGCTAATGTACCGCTGGAAGACCGTGCACAGTAAGCCAGAAAAATGGTTTTTCTTATGTTCTCTCGTGGTTTATTACTACAATTAAGGAAACCTTGGACAAAATTTAGCTCTTAAGCAGAGAATAGAGATGGAAAAAAGTAAAGTACATAAAGATGAGAAACAGTGAGTTTTCAGGGAGCAATTACTAAACCTAAGTCATTTTATATCCCAGAAGAGCAGGGTTTCAGCATCCAACACTGATCCACTGGTGGAGAGGGAGTCTGAAATTCTATATATCCTCTGAAATGACAAGCAAAATAATGTGTGTGTGTATGTGCAGTTTTCAGGAGGTAGACGCCCTTGACCTTTACCAAAGGCTTATGAGTGAGGCATCAACAAATTGATTTGAAGGAAAATTCTCTGCTCAAATCTTCTCTTTCTTACCAGTAACCAATACTGACTCCTTTGACCACTCTTCTCTTAGGATCCCTCTGCTGGTATAAGCCCATAAGTAAGTGCTACATTGCTTCAGTGTGTCCCTGCAAGAATTCCTAATTAATGAATATTGGAATCAGGCTTGCCTCTTATGCACAAAGGCCACTAGGGCCAGGATTTTAATTTCCTGAACAACAACTGCTGCAACTTCTCTTCCTTTCCTGCCAACACTGCCTCTAGTGATATTGTCTTCATCTTCTTTTTCCAGACTTTTTCATGTCTACTTGGTTGGTGGGTGGACCTGCTAGCTAGGTGCCATTGAGGCTTAGCACCTACCTAGATCCATGCTCTTCTCCCTTGCTCCATGGAGGGGCAGGTTGACATCCTCTATGAGAGGGCAAGACCTCAGCTCTCCTGAGTGAGTGGGAAGATAGAAAACAGGGTCACCATCTCATTATTTCTTAACATTGCATCAAGGTCTATCCATTTATTTATCCATGGCTCTATTCTTTTGCATGGAGAATTATCTATTTCCTATTTCAGTGCTGTTGGAATGCATTTGTGTGTGTGTGTGTGTGTGTGTGTAATTGTGTAGAGGGTGTGGTCTGAGGAATCAGGCTGTAGGAATGGGCCTATGATGCCCTTTCCTGATAATCAATGTTCAAGGCCAGACTGGTTACACAAAGTTCTCTGATATTTAATGCAAGCTGTTGGCTTCAGCTCTACACATCAGGAGCCTGATGCCATCAACCATGTCAATAATAATTGCTTCTATTTATTGAGACTTACTGCATATAAGGCATATAATTTTTGTTATCTCATTTAATCTCCACAATAATGCTCTTAGATAGGTCCAATTATTATTCACAGATTATTATCTACAGATAATAAAATAAAGATTTAGTGTAACCAAGTAATTTGGGTGTCATACAACTAGTAACTGGTTGAGTTGGGATTTAAACAGAGGTCTGTCTGATCTAGAGCCTCATGCTCATCAGTATTAACTCCATGTCATCTGGAAGGATCCAGTCTCTTGGGTAGGTAGATCCACAGTCAGGGAAAGGATACTCATTGTGAGCTTGAAGCCCAGGTAATATGGCATTGGTTACATATTTCTCACAGATATATAAGAATTATTTTCCTGTATCAAAAACATTGAAAGTAACAAGTTTTGATATGACCTTAAACATAATCAAAACAACAACAACAACAGCAAACAATATATTTAATCACTTTAGACCTTGAAAACATCTAAATGTCCCCTTCAGAATATCCACAATTATTTATCTGCTCATCACAATTTACAGTGACTTTTCCTCAAGGAACGGATTTTTAAAAATTAAATCTAGGAGACTGGTTCAAGATGGTGGAGAAGAAAGATGTGCCCTCACTCCCTCTTGCGAGAGCACCAGAATCTAACTGCTGAACAGTCATCGACAGGAAGACACTGGAACTCAGCAAAAAAGATACCCCACCTCCAAAGACAAAGGAGAAGCCACAATGAGACAGTAGGAGGGGCGCAATCACAATAAAATCAAATCCCATAACTGCCGGTGGGTGACTCACAAACCAGAGAATACTTATACCACAGAAGTCCACCCACTGGAGTGAAGGTTCTGAGCCCCACGTCAGGCTTCCCAACCTGGGGGTCCGGCAATGGGAGGAGGAATTCCTAGAGAATCAGACTTTGAAGGCTAGCGCGATTTGATTGCAGGACTTCGACAGGACTGGAGGAAACAGAGACTCCACTCTTGGAGGGCAAACACAAAATAGTGTGTGCATTGGGACCCAGGGGAAGGAGCAGTGACCCCATAGGAGACTGAACCAGACCTACCTCCTAATGTTGGAAGGTCTCCTGCAGAGGAGGGGTGTGGCTTTGTCTCACCATGAGGACAAGGACACTGGCAGCAGAAGTTCTGGGAAGTACTCCTTGGTGTGAGCCCTCCCAGAGTCCGCCATTAGCACCACCAAAGACCATGGGTAGGCTCCAGTGTTGGATCACCTCAGGCCAAACAACCAACATGGAGGGAACCCAGCCCCACCCATCATCAGACAAGCAGATTAAAGATTTACTGAGCTCTGCCCACCAGAGCAACACCAAGCTCTACTCACCACCAGTCCCTCCCATCAGGAAGCTTGCACAAGCCTATTAGATAGCCTTATCGACCAGAGGGCAGACAGCAGAAGCAAGAACTACAATCCTGCAGCCTGTGGAACAAAAACCACATTCACAGAAAGATAGAGAAGATGAAAAGGCAGAGGGCTATGTACCAGATGAAGGTACAAGATAAAACCCCAGAAAAACAACTAAATGAAGTGGAGATAGGCAACCTTCCAGAAAAAGAATTCTGAATAACGATAGAGAAGATGATACAAGACCTTGATAAAAGAATGGAGACAAAGATTGAGAAGATGCAAGAAATGTTTAAAAAAGACCTAGAAGAATTAAAGAACAAACAAACAGAGATGAACAATACAATAACTGAAATGAAAACTACACTAGAAAGAATCAATAGCAGAATAACTGAGGCAGAAGAACAGATAAAGTGACCTGGAAGACAAAATAGTGGAATTCACTGCTGTGGAATGGAATAAAGAAAAAAGAATGAAAAGAAATGAAGACAGGGTCCTAGAAGGAGAAGAGAGAGAGAAAGGTCCCGAGAAAATATTTGAAGAGATTATAGTCGAAAACTTACCTAACATGGGAATGGAAATAGCCACCCAAGTCCAGGAAGCGCAGAGAGTCCCATACAGGATAAACCCAAGGAGAAATATGCCGAGACACATAGTAATCAAATTGACAAAAAATAAAGACAAAGAAAAGTTATTGAAAGCAACAAGGGAAAAACGACAAATAACATACAAGGGAACTCCCATAAGGTTAACAGCTGATTTCTCAGCAGAAACTCTACAAGCCAGAAGCGAGTGGCATGACATATTTAAAGTGATGAAAGGGAAGAACCTAAAGCCAAGACTACTCTACCCGGCAAGGATCTCATTCAGATTCGATGGAGAAATCAAAAACTTTACAGAAAAGCAAAAGCTGAGTATTCAGCACCACCAAACCAGCTCTACAACAAAGGCTGAAGGAACTTCTCTAAGTGGGAAACACAAGAGAAGAAAAGGACCTACAAAAACAAGCCCAAAACAATTTAAAAAATGGTAATAGGAACATACATATCGATAATTACCTTAAACGTGAATGGATTAAATGTTCCAACCAAAACACACAGGCTCGCTGAATGGATACAAAAACAAGACCCATATATATGCTGTCTAAAAGAGACCCACTTCAGACCTAAGGACACATACAGACTGAAAGTGAGGGGATGGAAAAAGATAGTAAATGCAAATGGCAATCAAAAGAAAGCTGGAGTAGCTATACTCATATCAGATAAAATAGACTTTAAAATAAAGAATGTTACAAGAGACAAGGAAGGACACTACATAATGATCAAGGGATCAATCCAAGAAGAAGATATAACAATTATAAATATATATGCACCCAACATAGGAGCACCTCAATACATAAGGCAACTGCTAACAGCTATAAAAGAGGAAATCGACAGTAACACAATCATAGTGGGGGACTTTAACACCTCACTTACAGCAATGGACAGATCATCCAAAATGAAAATAAATAAGGAAACAGAAGCTTTAAATGACACAATAGACCAGATAGATTTAATTGATATTTATAGGACATTCCATCCAAAAACAGCAGATTACACGTTCTTCTCAAGTGCGCATGGAACATTCTCTAGGATAGATGACATCTTGGGTCACAAATCAAGCCTCAGTAAATTTAAGAAAATTGAAGTCATATCAAGCATCTTTTCTGACCACAATGCTATGAGATTAGAAATGAATTACAGGGAAAAAAATGTGAATAGCACAAACACATGGAGGCTAAACAATACGTTACGAGATAACCAAGAGATCACTGAAGAAATCAAAGAGGAAATCGAAAAACACCTAGAGACAAATGACAATGAAAACACGATGATCCAAAACCTACGGCATGCAACAAAAGCAGTTCTAAGAGGGAAGTTTACAGCTATACAAGCCTACCTCAAGAAACAAGAAAAATCTCAAATAACCAATCTAACCTTACACCTAAAGGAACTAGAGAAAGAAGAACAAACAAAACCCAAGGTTAGCAGAAAGAAAGAAATCACAAAGATCAGAGCAGAAATAAATGAAATAGAAACTAAGAAAACAATAGCAAAGATCAATAAAACTAAAAGCTGGTTCTTGGAGAAGATAAACAAAATTGATAAACCATTAGCCAGACTCATCAAGAAAAAGAAGGAGAGGACTCAAATCAATAAAATTAGAAATGAAAAAGGAGAAGTTACAACAGACACTGCAGAAATATAAAGCATCCCGAGAGACTACTACAAGCAACACTATGCCAATAAAATGGACAACCTGGAAGAAATGGACAAATTCTTAGACAGGTATAACCTTCCAAGACTGAACCAGGAAGAAATAGAAAATATAAACAGACCAATCACAAGTAATGAAATCGAAACTGCGATTAAAAATCTTCCAACAAACAAAAGTCCAGGATCAGATGGCTTCACAGGTGAATTCTATTAAATATTTAGAGAACAGCTAACACCCATCCTTCTCAAACTCTTCCAAAACATTGCAGAGGAAGGAACTCTCCCAAACTCATTCTACAAGGTCACCATCACCCTGATACCAAAACCAGACAAAGATACTACAAAAAAAGAAAATTACACACCAATATCACTGATGAATATAGAGGCAAAAATCCTCAACAAAATACTAGCAAACAGAATCCAACAACACATTAAAAGAATCATACACCATGATCAAGTGGGTTTTATCCCAGGGATGCAAGGATTCTTCAATATACGCAAATCAATCAGTGTGGTATACCATATTAACAAATTGAAGAAGAAAAACCATATGATCATCTTAATAGATGCAGAAAAAGCTTTTGACAAAATTCAACATCCATTTATGATAAAAACTCTACAGAAAGTGGACATAGAGGGAAACTACCTTCACATAATAAAGGCCATATATGACAAACCCACAGCAAGCATCATTCTCAATGGTGAAAAACAGAAAGCATTTCCTCTAAGATCAGGAACAGGACAAGGATTTCCACTCTTACCACTATTATTCAACATAGTTTTGGAAGTCCTAGCCATAGCAATCAGAGAAGAAAAGGAAATAAAAAGGATACAAATTGGAAAAGAAGAAGTGAAACTGTCACTGTTTGCAGATGACATGATACTATACATAGAGAATCTTAAAGATGCCACCAGAAAACTACTAGAGGTAATCAATGAATTTGGTAAAGTTGCAGGATACAAAATTAATGCACAGAAATCTCTTGCATTCCTATACACTAATGATGAAAAATCTAAAAGAGAAATTAAGGAAACACTACCATTTACCGTTGCAACAAAAAGAATAAAATACCTAGGAATAAACCTACCTAGGGAGACAAAAGACCTGTATGCAGAAAACTATAAGACACTGATGAAAGAAATGAAGGTTGATACAAACAGATGGAGAGATATACCATGTTCTTGGATTGCAAGAATCAATATTGTGAAAATGACTATACTACCCAAAGCAATCTACAGATTCAATGCAATCCCCATCAAATTACCAATGGCATTTTTTACAGAACTAGAAAAAAAATCTTAAAATTTGTATGGAGATACAAAAGACCCCAAATAGCCAAAGCAGTCTTGAGGGAAAAAAAAAACGGAGCTGGAGGCATCAGACTCCCTGACTGAAGACTATACTACAAAGCTACAGTAATCAAGACAATATGGTACTGGCACAAATACAGAAATATAGATCAATGGAACAGAATTGAAATCCCAGGGATAAACCCATGCACCCATGGTCAACTAATCTATGACAAAGGAGGCAAGGATATACAGTGGCGAAAAGGCAGTCTCCTTAATAAGTGGTGCTTGGAAAACAGGACAGCTACATGTAAAGAATGAAATTAAAACACTCTCTAACACCATACAAAAAAATAAACTCAAAATGGATTAGAGACCTAAATGTAAGACCAGACACTATAAAACCGTTAGAGGAAAACATAGGAAGAACAGTCTGTGACATAAATCACAGCAAGATATTTTTTGATCCACCTCCTAGAGAAATGGATATAAAAACAAAAATAAAGAAATGGGACCTAATGAAACTTAAAAGCTTTTGCAAAGCAAAGGAAACTACAAACAAGACAAAAAGACATCCCTCAGAATAGGAGAAAATATTTGCAAATGAATCAATGCACAAAGGATTAACCTCCAAAATATATAAACAGCTCATGCAGCTCAATATTAAAAAAAACAAACAACCCAAACCAAAAATGGACAGAAGACCTAAATAGATATTTCTCCAAAGAAGATGTACAGATGGCCAAGAAGCACATGAAAAGCTGCTCAACATCACTAATTATTAGAGAAATGCAAATCAAAGCTACAATGAGGTATCACCTGACACCAGTTAGAATGGCCATCATCAGAAATCTACAAACAACAAATGCTGGAGAGGGTGTGGAGAAAAGGGAACCCTCTTGCACTGTTGGTGGGAATGTAAATTGATACAGCCACTATGGAGAACAATATGGAGGTTCCTTAAAAAACTAAAAATAGAATTACCATATGACCCAGCAATCCCACTACTGGGCATATACCCAGAGCAAACCGTAATTCAAAAAGACACATGCACCCGAATGTTCATTGCAGCACTATTTACAATAGCCAGGTCATGGAAGCAACCTAAATGCCCATCAACAGACGAATGGATAAAGAAGATGTGGTACATATATACAATGGAATATTACTCAGCCATAAAAAGGAACGAAATTGAGTCATTTGTTGAGACGTGGATGGACCTAGAGACTGTCATACAGAGTGAAGTAAGTCAGAAAGAGAAAAACAAATATCGTATATTAATGCATGTATGTGGAACCTAGAAAAATGGTACAGATGAGCCAGTTTGCAGGGCAGAAGTTGAGACACAGATGTAGAGAATGGACATACGGACACCAAGGGGGGAAAACTGCGGTGAGGTGGGGATGGTGGTGTGCTGAATTGGGCGATTGGGATTGACATGTATACACTGATGTGTATAAAATTGATGCCTAATAAGAACCTGCAGTATAAAAAAACAAACAAAACAACTAATACTAAACTTTCATTGGGTTATTTGTATGGAAATATGTTAATATAAATGTTTCAGACATTACATGAAATTTCTAAGAATCTTATATTTGTATGTGTATGGAAATATGTATGGAAATATGTTAATATAAATGTTTCAGACATTACATGAAATTTCTAAAAATCTTATATGTTCTGGTATAATGTTATATGTAATAATCCTAGTTATTACTTTAAAATGTATATCTCAGAAATAACTAATTTTCTTGTCAACTGCATTATTATGAACTTTCATCAAATCTTTAACCGTGGTCATTTTTAAGTCTTTTGTCATTTACAGACAGTTCTGGGTGTACTCTGATGATTTTGCAAATATGTTCCTATAAAAGGGTTTCATCTTCAAGAAATTCATGGAAAAGACTCTGACAAGTACAGGTTTCTGGTAACTGACTGTACTGCTGAACTGAATGAATAAGCATTTTCAGAACTCTAATGAAAAACTGATGAACTCATAAAAGTGCTAACAAAAGATCAAGATGAAAAAAAAATTAATTACATGGGACTGAGTGAACTGATGAGGATGAGTATAATTTTTGTGACTTTCTGTCTGAATTAAAAAAAAAAAATCCCACAAGGACTCAGAGGCAAAGAATATACAAATCAATTTTCACTGCAAAGTAAAGGAGCTGTTACAGTGGAGGATTACTGGACTGAATGTCAATATTATGACATAGTATGAGTGTGTTTCAGGTTTGGTAATTGCAATCATTGTTGCTTTTGTTGTGGTCATCCATGTACAATGCTTCGTGTCAGTCTATTTATCTCTTGTAAAAATAAAAAAAACAAACAAACAAAAAAACAACCCAAACCAAAAATGGACAGAAGACCTAAATAGATATTTCTCCAAAGAAGATGTACAGATGGCCAAGAAGCACATGAAAAGCTGCTCAACATCACTAATTATTAGAGAAATGCAAATCAAAGCTACAATGAGGTATCACCTGACACCAGTTAGAATGGCCATCATCAGAAATCTACAAACAACAAATGCTGGAGAGGGTGTGGAGAAAAGGGAACCTTCTTGCACTGTTGGTGGGAATGTAAATTGATACAGCCACTATGGAGAACAGTATGGAGGTTCCTTAAAAAACTAAAAATAGAATTACCATATGACCTAGCAATCCCACTACTGGGCATATCCCCAGAGAAAACCATAATTCAACAATACACATGCACCCGAATGTTCATTGCAGCACTATTTACAGTAGCCAGGTCATGGAAGCAACCTAAATGCCCATTGAAAGACAAATGGATAAAGAAGATGTGGTACATATATACAATGGAATATTACTCGGCCATAGAAAGGAACGAAATTTGGCCATTTGTAGAGACGTGGATGAATCTAGAGACTGTCATACAAAGTGAAGTAAGTCAGAAAGAGAAAAACAAATATTGTATATTAACACATATATGTTGAACCTAGAAAAATGGTACAGATGAACTGGTTTGCAGGGCAGAAATAGAGACACAGATGTAGAGAAGAATCGTATGGACACCAAGGGGGGAAAGTGGTGGTGGGGGTGGTGCTGTGATGAATTGGGAGATTGGGATTGACATATATACACTAATCTGTATAAAATGGATAACTAATAAGAACCTGCAGTATAAAAATATAAATAAAGAAGAAGAGAAAGAAAAAGAAAAATTTTAAAAAACATTAAATCTAATTACACTTTATTTGTTTAATTATCAGGAAATATCAGTATACTATTACTTATCTATATTTAAATATCTGTTTTAAAACTGATTTTTACCTGCCCAGCCATGTTAGACATTATATCCATTTTATCTTAGAATATGATATAAAACTTATGGAATGTCTCTTTACTTTGTTATCTATAAACTGTATCATATATCTGCCACCCCATTGCAAACTTGATCTTCTGCACTCAGTCACGAGGGGATACTAGGCCCCCCAAAAACCTTTTTAGTGATTTTAATATTATAATAATAACTCTCACTAATTTGAATAATCATTCATCAACTTTTATTTTGTTTCTTTTTTTTTTTTTTACATTTTCTTCTTTTTTTTTTTTTGGTGTGTGTCAGCCACTCTAGAAGATAGAAGATAAAGGCTTCAGAGTTTTTCTACAGGAAGTCATTGACAGAATTTTTATGCCCCTGGAATATTTCCCAGGAACACTTGATCACCTAGTAAAATTTATGTTAAGAACCATGATACTACTGATCAAAATAAGACATCTAATTACCTAACACACTTTACAATGTCTAGTAAATCCATACTTTTATTATCAATCATTGATGGAAAAAAGAGAAATGTATATGAAGACTAAGAGACATGAGAAGGACATAAAGTAGTTTCTTGAGAAATCAAGTGGCCTGCCTTATAAACAAGAGATCTTGTTGATACATTAGTGCCCAAACCTATTTATTTCTCTGAAGAAATCATGTTTTCTTCAAATTATATACATGTTTTCATGCTCTAAGCTATGCATGAGGAAATCAACCCAAAACACAATCTCAGAGTCATCATAAAATAAGAAACTCCTTTTTCTGCTGTGATTTTTAAAAATCTTTCCTGTATTCCTACTTCACTAGAAGAATCATCTTTTTTTGAAGCCTACTTACAATAAAATCTATCTTCTCATTTTATGTTGTTAGAATCCTCAAAGACCACTTAAGGAGATTCTGACTATCCCACATGAACAAGGATCAATCAGTACTGAATCACTGGAATTCCATCACTGTACAAAATAACTCTGAAATTATAAGCCTAGAATAGAGCTATGGGTGTTAAACCCTTCATGACAGACTGATTTCTGAAATTATTAGCCTAGAATAGAGCTATGGGTGTTCAACCCTTCATGACAGACTGATTACTGCCTTCACACTTCTGGAATAGAGTCACAGCCTATATTCCTACAAATACCCAACAATTTAAATAATTACACCTATGAGCTCTTTTCTGAAAGTTTGCCCCATAAGTCCTTTATCATAAGCGTCAGCAATCTGTTAAAAATCCATGGTTTCTGCTCCTTGTTCTGTTGTTATAGCAACCATCATACTATAGACATATGCAAAGAAAAGAACACCACCTAACAAGTAACATCAAATTGTCGTGACAATTGCTATGTTAAATGCAAAATGGCAAACCAATTTCTAACTGCTGAAGCATAAAATCAAGGTACAACCATACTTTCAGATCTCTTTTAGCAAATATGTATAATGGTGATGGTGGTAGTGTTGGTAGTGATGGGATGGATGGGAAAGCAGAGTTTGGAAGAGATAAGAGAAGAACATATTAGACACTTATGTAAAATGAGTTTGTGCAAAAGTTAATATTCAGTGTTAATTGAGACCATCCAGGCATTGAAAGACTACTAATTATAAAGTGAGTAGCTCCTATGCAAATATAAATTATGAGATCTGTGTTTTACCCATCTAATAAAAAACTCACCTCTTTTGTGCATCTTTCAGTTTGAAGAGATGTTTGCAAAATATCCCTTATGGCTAGTCTGATGAGTTATTCCACTAAAGCTAGGAAAATCTTAATGTGGCTCCCTAGGGTTCTAGAGCAAGATCATGCCATGAGCAGGGGAGAATTACACGCCATTCAGAAAACAGCTCTTGGCATGCTACCAGGCACACAGGTAAAGAAAGTTCTGACTGTGAGGCAATAAGTGACCATCTGGCTAGAGCTGCTCATCGTAAGTTGAATTTTCTCAGACCTACCAAGTCATAAGATCAAGTATGCCCAGCAACAATTCACTGTAAGATGGAGATGGAATATCTGGAAGCAGGCATGATCATGGGCCAGAGGGCACAAATAAACTACACGAGTAAGTATCCCAGATCCACTAAACACTTTCATGGGCCCTCATCCTCACCTTACATCTATAGCCATGGAGGTGGAGGGGCAGCGTATTCCCTTTGTGACGAGCTGATGGAGGATGAAAAAGACCAAGCTTAGTTTATGGATAGGTTGGCTCAATGTGTGGGTGCAAGCTAAAAAAGGCTGCTGTACACTGCAATCCTTTTGAGGGGTGGCTCCAAAATTCAGCCGTGAAGGAAAATCCTCCCAATAGGCAGAGCCTTATAGAATGCGTACTCTGTTTAGAAGTGACCTAAAATAATAATATGCATAGACTCCTGGGTAATGGTGAATGGCTTAGCCGCATATTTAAAGGGCCTGTGAAAAGAAATACTTGAAGACCAGGGATAAGAAAGTCTGGAGAAGAGGCATGTGGATGACCTAAGGAAGTGGACATAAAATATGCAGATCTTTGTATCACATATCAACACCCAACAAGGATCACCTATAATGAAAGAGGCACTAACTTACCAAGGAGGCAGAATGACTCAGCTAATTGACATCATCCTGCCTCTGTCTACAACCATTCTTGTGCTAGCACAATGGACTCTTGGAGCAGACATGTTCACAGTGATGAAGGCTTATGTGCAGGGCTTATGTGGGCTCACATTCACCATGGTTGATCTAGCTACTGCTGCTGTCAAATACTCAACACGCCCCATATATAGCCTGATCCCTAGAAGAGACCAATCAGTCAGTTGGAATGAACTTGAAAGCAACAGGCTCAGTTGGAACATCACAAAGTGCCCTTTAGAAACCCATCATGGGACCAAGCTATTACTCTGGGTCTATACTTGAAAGTTTTGATTTCCATTTGATAGTCAGATGTTAGATATATTTACTTTCATTTTCCCTATTAACAATCAATATTTAGCTTGATAGTTTTCACCAAATAAAATGCTGCTGAGTCTTGCTCACTAAAATGGAAACTATCCAAATTGAAATCAGTCATCAATCAGTCCAACGTGTGACTAAATCATTTCGGTTAGATCTGGGTATTAATGAGACCAAAGTTGAAGTCACTGACCTTTTTAAAAATTTTATTTTAAGAAGACATGTTTTATTTTTAGAATATGTGCAGCAGAAGCTACCTGGTATACATCATCCATCTTCTGCTTGCCACTCTAATCCCGAGTCAAATTGGTATAATAAGTAGATTTACTTCCTCCTCCTTCTAGCCCTAGGTTATGGAACTCTTTAATGTTACTCCTTGGTGACCCATATTTCTGATGTTGAACTCAAACTAGGTCAGTGCCTACTACTCTTAAGTTTAACATAAGACTGGTGTACTATGATAGAACCATGCCTTAGACATATCAAGCACTCAAAAGATGTTTGTTAAATGAATTAATATGAATAAATAATTTCACAAAACATCAGTATTCGTAAGAGCTTCAGAAAATATTTAAAAATCATTTCTATCCCCTATCTTCCACATCTAATCAATCATTCTTTTACCTCCTGACTATGTCCATCTATAATCTATCTACTTCTCTTCAGTTCCACAGCCACCCAATCAATTATTCTTTTACCTCCTGAATATGTCCATCTTTAATCCATCTACTTCTCTTCAGTTCCACAGCCATCACCTAGTCTCCACCACTATCATCTATTGCTTGCAGTACTGTTAATTGGTTTTAGGTCCCCTCCAATATATCCTTTACAGGGCAGTTAAGTGATTTTAAAGTGAAAATCTGATCACTTTATACCCCTGCTTAAAACACTTTAATGACTGCTCGTTGCTCTTAAGATAAAGACCAACATACTTTCAGAGCCTTTGAGATCCTCCAGACCTGTCTTCTGCCCACCTCTCTGGCAATGGTGGTTCTAGAGTTCTATTAGGGCCAATGACCTGAAAAGTGAGGTCTGGATACCTCTCTAGAAGCTGAGATTAAGCAGCAAACACTCTGCTTTTCCGATTTAATCCAAAGGATCAATCCAAGGTAGTTTCTGTAGCTAATGGTCTCTTAGGATGCAGTTGCTTTCCAGCTATACTCCCTTCCACTCTTCCTCATTCTCATTCTGCTCCATCTTTGCTAGCTTTCTTTCAGTTCTCAGAAGGTCCCAAGCTCCTTCCATCAGGGCCTTTTTGTTTGTCACTCTTTCTACATAGAGCCATTTTATTGTTCTAAATATTACTCATCCTTCAATTCTCAGATTAAATGTCATTTCCTCAGGGAAAACTTTCTTGGACTAGGATGGTTCCCCAAATCATAGGCTCTGGTCTTCAAACATGTAGCCTAGTCTCTCCCATTAGACCAAAAGCTTTGGGGATGCAGGAGCAATGTTTGTCTTGTTCACTGTAGTCTTCCTAGTGCCAAGTGCAGTGCCTGACTCATTCCACCCATGTTTGTTGAATGAATGAACTGCATTTCAGTTTGCACTGCAGTTGGAAGATACTTTACTGATAACGAAATTGGGTCATAGGATGGTTGCTAGTATTGCTCATGGTCTTATAAGTTAATTAACAGCAATATCAGAAGTGGAATGCTATACAGAACATTGATTCTGGACCCAGAAAGCTTTATACATATGAACTCATTTAATCCCCCTACAACTATATGAAATAGGTACCATTAAGTTAACTTACCTGAGGTCACACAGAGATGAGTGATGGAATCAGGACTTGAACCGCTTTGACTCTAGGTGGAAATGACCATTCCAAATGCACCAGTAGAACTGAGAAAACAGACAGAATATAGCCTGACCACAGGCAGAGAGAAAATAAGCAAGTAAAACAACAAAAGGCGGGCTTCCCTGGTGGCGCAGTGGTTGAGAATCTGCCTGCTAATGCAGGGGACACGGGTTCGAGCCCTGGTCTGGGAAGATCCCGCATGCCACGGAGCGACTAGGCCCGTGTGCCACAATTGCTGAGCCTGCGCGTCTGGAGCCTGTGCTCCGCAGCGAGAGAGGCCACGATGGTGAGAGGCCCGCGCACTGCGATGAAGAGTGGCCCCCACTTGCCACAACTGGAGAAAGCCCTTGCACAGAAATGAAGACCCAACACAGCCAAAAAATAAAAATAAATAAATTAATTAAAAAAAAAAAACCAACAAAAGGCAAGGATAGTGGTAAGAATTCAAGGGCAGACCATGCTGGACAAATATATTCTTTTAAACTGAATGTGTATCTTGTGAAGTTACATGTATTCAGATGTGTCCTGTTAATTTGGTAACTACCATCTGTGTCCCAAAGTAAGGATGGAGGTGTATATTGTGGCTGAGGAAGTTGGAGGAATAATAGTACTTCAGATTTGATGTGAAGAGCTGTTGACATCTGGATGCTCCTTCTGGGCGAGAAAGTCCCCCAGGAGTGGAGCTTGAGGCTGTGACATGAGTGGGGCTAAGAGACCACCTGCTGCATATCACCTCTTACAAAGACACTCGGCAACATTCTCAAAGCCAAATGGAGAAAACATTTGTGTTTCAGAGAAAAAGGGGAAGAAGGAGGGAGAGAGGAGAATATAACAAGGAGTAAAAGAGGATAGAGAAAAGAGAGAGCTGAGGAGAGACAAGGAAAGACAGGATGAACAACAGAGTATGAGACAAGGCAGCATTTGCAGTATAAGTTTTAATGATTGTCAAAAGAACTTTCTCAGAGATTTCATTCATTTAGAATGTGAGTGATAGGATAAGTGGGTTTTGTCTTTATTAATATTTCTACTGCTCTTTCTAAACATACCACTTTAAGACAGCAAAAACAGGAATAACTACAATCCTGTGGAATGAAAACCACAATCACAGAAAGCTAGACAAAATGAAACAGGAGAGGATTATGTCCCAGATGAGGAACAAGATAAAATCCCAGAAAAACAACAAAATGAAGGGGAGATTGGCAACCTTCCAGAAAAAGAATTCAGAATAATGATAGTGAAGCTGATCCAGGATCTCAGTAAAAGAATGGAGGCAAGGATTGAGAAGATGCAAGAAATGCTTAACAAAGACCTAGAAGAACTAAAGAACAAACAAACAGAGGTGAACAATACAACAACTGAAATGAAAAATACACTAGAAGGAATCAATAGCAGAATAACTGAGGCAGAAGAACAGATAAGTGGCCTGAAAGATAGAATGGTAGAAATCACTGCCTCAGAACAGAATAAAGAAACAAGAATGAAAAGAAATTAAGACAGTATAAGAGACCTCTGGGACAACATTAAATGCACAAACATTCGCATTATAGAGGTCCCAGAAGGAGAAGAGAGAGAGAAAGAACCTGAAAAAATATTTGAAGAAATAAAAGCTGAAAACTTCCCTAACATGAGAAAGGAAACAGTCATCTAAGTTTAGGAAGTGCAGAGAGTCACAGGCAGGATAAAGCCAAGGAGGAATACACTGAGACACATAGTAATCAAATTGACAAAAATTAAGACAAGGAAAAAATATTAAAAGCAACAACGGAAAAACAACAAGTAACATACAAGGGAACTCCCATAAGGTTATCAGCTGATTTCTCAGCAGAAACTCTGCAGGCCAGAAGGGAGTAACCCCATATATTTAAAGTGATGAAAGGGAAGAACATACAACCAAGCATACTCTACCCAGCAGGGCTCTCATTTAGAGTTGATGGAGAAATCAAAAGCTTTACAGACAAGCAAAAGCTAAGAGAATTCAGCACCACGAGGTCAGCTTTGCAACAAATGCTAAAGGAACTCCTCTAAGCAAGAAAGAGACCAGCAACTTAAAACAACCTTATACCTATATAGACTGCTATATCAAAGCATTGTGGGAACAGCAAACCCCAAAACAACAACAGATACATACACAAAAAGAAAAAGCAACCCAAACACAACACTAAAGCTGGTCATCAAACCACAAAAGAAGAGCACAAAAGAGGAAGGAAAGAAAAAACACATACAAAAACAAACCCAAAACAATTAAGAAAATGGCAATAGGAACATACATGTTGATAATGACCTTAAATGTAACTGGATTAAACGCTCCAGCCAAAAGACATAGACTGGTTGAATGGATACAAAAACAAGACCCATATATATGCCATCTACAAGAGACCCACTTCAGACCTAGGTACACATACAGACTGAAAGTGAGGGGCTGGAAGAAGGTATTCCATGCAAATGGAAATCAGAAGAAAGCTGGAGTAGCAATACTCATATCAGACAAAATAGACTTTAAAATAAAGACTGTTATAAGAGAAAAAGAAGGACACTATATAATGATCAAGAGATCAATCCAAGAAGATAAAACAATTATAAATATATATGCACCCAACATAGGAGCACCTCAATACATAGGCAAATACTAACAGCCATAAAGGGAGAAATGGACAGTAACACAATAATAGTGGGGGACTTTAACACACCACTTTAATCAATGGACAGATCATCCAGACAGAAAATCAATAAGGAAACACAGGCCTTAAATGACACATTAGACCAGAAGGACTTAATTGATATTTATAAAGCATTCCATCCAAAAGCAGCAGAATACATATTCTTCTCAAGTGCACATGGCACAGTCTCCAGGATTGACCACATGCTGAGCCACAAAGTGAGCCTCAGTAAATTTAAGAAAATTGAAATCATATCAAGAATCTTTTCTGACCACAGTGCTATGAGATTAGAAATAAACTATAAGAAAAAAAAAATGCAAAAAACACAAATACCTGGAGGCTAAACAATATGCTACTAAACAACAAATGGATCACTGAAGAAATCAAAGAGGAAATCAAAAAACACCTAGAAACAAATGAAAATGAAAGAACAACGATCCAAAACCTATGGGATGCAGCAAAAGCAGTTCTAAGAGGGAAGTTTATAGCAATACAATCTTACCTCAGGAAACAAGAAAAATCTCAAATAAACAACCTAACCTTACACCTAAAGCAATTAGAGAAAGAAGAACAAACGAAACCTAAAGTTAGTAGGAGGAAAGAAATCATAAAGATCACAGCAGAAATAAATGAAATAGAGACAAAGAAAACAATGGCAAAGATCAATTTAACTAAAAGCTGGTTCTTTGAGAAGGTAAACAAAATTGATAAACCTTTAGCCAGACTCATCAGAAAAGAGGGAGAGAACTCAAATCAATAAAATTCGAAATGAAAAAGGAGAACTTACAGTGGACACCACAGAAATACAAAGGATCATAAGAGACTACTACAAGCAACTGTATGCCAATAAAATGGACAACGTGGAAGAAATGGACAAATTCTTAGAAAGGTACAATCTCCCAAGACTGAACCAGGAAGAAATAGAAAATATGAACAGACCAATCACAAGCACTGAAATTGAAACTGTGATTAAAAATCTTCCAACAAACAAAAGTCCAGGCCCAGATGGCTTCACAGGTGAATTCTATCAAACATTTAGAGAAGAACAAACACCCATCCTTCTCAAACTCTTCGAAAAACTTGCAGAGGAAGGAATACTCCCAAACTCATTCTATGAGGCCACCATCACCCTGATACCAAAACCAGACAAAGATACTACAAAAAAAGAAAATTGCAGACCAATATCACTGATGAATATAGATGCAAAAATCCTCAACAAAATACTAGCAAACAGAATCCAACAACACATTAAAAGAATCATACACCATGATCAAGTGGGATTTATCCCAGGGATGCAAGGATTCTTCAATATATGCAAATCAATCATTGTGATACACCATATTAACAAATTGAAGAATAAAAACCATATGATCATCCCAATAGATGCAGAAAAAGCTTTTGACAAAATTCAACACCATTTATGATAAAAACTCTCCAGAAAGTGGGCATAGAGGGAATTTACCTCAACATAATAAAGGCCATATATGACAAACCCACAGCAAACATCATTCTCAATGGTGAAAAATTGAAAGCATTTCCTCTGAGATCAGGAACAAGACAAGGATGTCCACTCTTGCCACTTTTATTCAACATAGGTTTGGAAGTCCTAGCCATGGCAATCAGAGAGGAAAAAGAAATAAAAGGAATCCAAATTGGAAAAGAAGTTAAACTGTCACTGTTTTCAGATGCCATGATATTATACATAGAATGTCCTAAATACACTACCAGAAAACTACTAGAGTTCATCAATGAATTTGGTAAAGTTTAAGGTTAAAAATTAATACACAGACATCTGTTGCATTTCTATACACTAAAAACAAAAGATCAGAAAGAGAAATTCAAGAAATAATCCCATTTACTATCACATCAAAAAAAAAAAAAAAAAAAAGAAACCTAGGAATAAACCTACCTGAGGAGACGGAAGACCTGTACTCTGAAAACTATAAGATGCTGATGAAAGAAATTGAAGACAACACAAATAGGTGGAAAGATATACCATGTTCTTGGATTGGAAGAATCAATATTGTCAAAATGCCTATGCTACCCAAGGCAATCTACAGATTCAGTGCAATTCTTATCAAATTACCAATGGCATTTTTCACAGATCTAGAACAAAAAGTCTTAAAATTTGTATGGAGACACGAAAGACCCCAAATAGCAAAAGCAATCTTGAGAAAGAAAAGCAGAGCTGGAGGAATCAGGCTTCCTGACTTCAGACTATACTACAAAGCTGTAGTCATCAAAACAGTATGGTAATGGCACAAAAATAGAAATATAGATCAGTGGAATAGGATTGAAAGCCCAGAAATAAACCCATGCACCTACAGTCAATTAATCTACAACAAAAGAGGTAAGACTATACAATGGTGGAAAGACAGTCTCTTCAATAAATGGTGCTGGGAAAACTGGACAGCTACATGTAAAAAAAAGAAAGAAATTAGAACATTATTTAATACCATACACAAAAATAAGCTCAAAATGGCTTAAAGACCTATATGTGAGACTGGACACTATAAAACTCTTAGAGGAAAACATAGGCAGAACACTCTCTCACATAAATCGCAGTCATATCTTTTTCGATCCACCTCCTAGAGTAATGGAAATAAAAACAAAAATAAACAAATTGGACCTAATTAAACGCAAAAGCTTTTGCACAGCAAAGGAAACCATAAATAAAATGAAAAGACAACCCACAGATTGGGAGAAAATATTTGCAAATGATATGATTGACAAGGGATTAGTCTCCAAAATTTACAAACAGCTGATGTGGCTTAATATCATCAAAACAAACAACTCAATCAAAAAATGGGCAGAAGACCAAATATACATTTCTCTAAAGAAGACATACAGATGGCCAAGAGGCACATGAAAAGATGTTCAACATTGCTAATTATTAGAGAAATGCAAATCAAAACTACAATGAGGTACCAACTCACACCAGTCAGAATGGCTATCATCAAAAAAATCCACAAACAATAAATGCTGGAGAGGGTGTGGAGAGAAGGGAACCCTCCTAGAATGTTTGTGGGAAAGTAAACTGGTACAGCCACTATGGAGAACAGCATGGAGGTTCCTTTAAAAACTAAAAATAGAGCTACCATATGATCCAGCAATCCCACTCTTGGACATATATCTGGAGGAAAACATGGTCCGAAAGTATACATGCACCCCAATGTTCATTGCAGCACTGTTTACAATAGCAAAGACGTGGAAGCAACCTAAATGTCCACCAACAGAGGAATGGATAAAGAAGATATGGTATATATATACAGTGGAATATTACTCAGCTATTAAATAGTGAAATAATGCCATTTGCTGCAACATGGATGGACCTAGAGATTATCATACTGAATGAAGTAAGTCAGACAGAGAAAGAGAAATATCGTACAGTATCGCTTATATGTGGAATCTAAAAAGAAATGATACACATGAACTTATTTACAAAACAGAAACAGACTCACAGACTTAGAGAACGAACTTATGGTTACCAGGAGAGGAAGGGATAGTTAGGGAGTTTGGTGTTGACATGTATATACTGCTGTATTTAAAAGGGATAACTAACAAGGACCTACTGTATAGCAGGGAACCCTGCTCAATATTATGTAACCACCTAAATGGGAAAAGAATTTGAAAAAGAATAAATACATGTATATGTATAACAGAACCATTTTGCTGTACACCTCAAACTATCACAACATTGTTAATCAACTATACTCCAATATAAAATAAAAAGTTAAAAAAAATACCACTTCAAAAATAGTAATGTCATATTTATAATCATCATTGTCAGTCTCACTCTGTGTCTTTTAAATATATTGGTTAAATACACTATTTATGAATTTGTACTTGTGGATTAGCCTGTCACTTCTCCTAGACCCCCTGAAGCTTCCTTCTAGAAGCTCGATATTTATGCTGTACCCCAGACCTCAGGCCTCTTAGATATCTAGTTCTTTGATACTCTGTGAGTTGGGTAAAGGGTTAGGCCTGGATCAAAATGATCTTATCACCATTTCTAGTAAGACCAGGACTTACCTCACTATAGACTCTATTTTTGAGTACTAAGGCAGCATGTGCTTATAAAAATGAACACATATACACAATTTTTAGCATAAACTATGAACTAGTTAGACTTTTAGGTAACTCAGTTTGAATAGAACAACACCAGAGAGGCGTGGGATTCTGATTCTAAGAGGGAGAATGTAGTGTGGCATTCAATCAGATGTGAGGGGGAAAAGCAAAGCTCAAAACTGGAGAGTTTGTCCATGTACCATATATAAATTGGGAGTTGTGTTGTCTTCTCCCAAATCCCTTCTAATAATATAGGTGTCATGTGCAGTACAGTTGGTGTATTTCACAGGTGAATATTATAATCCTACGAAAGCATTTTGAGACTGCAGGATGTGAGTCATGACAAAAATCTCAAGAATTATTATCCTTTCTCTTCCACCCAGGAGGGCTCAATTTTTGCATTCATCTGTAGCAATGTACATTATGAAGAACTAATAAAATGAAATAAGATGAAAGCAATATCAAAATATAAAACCAAGCACAGATCATAAAGTACTAATTTCTTCAGTTAAATTATATTGTTCATTTTTAATGGAATGATTGAAGATATAAAATCTGACATTACATTTTTTAAAAATCAAACTGGGAGGCTCAAAATTTATCTTAATACTTTCTCTTTGTATTCTAAATTTCCTTCATAATGGAATGTATATTTGAAATCTATTTGGCCTGCTTGTCAATTTATTTTGTATTGATCTGATTTCATGTAGTGAATTATTATTTTTTGCTTATTTAACTAGTTCTCAACATGTTACAAAGCAGACTATCCCCCCAATCAAATCTGCTACAAATATAGTTTTTACTTCTGTTTTATACAGAAGCTAGGTTATTAACAAATTTATTCTAATTAAAATTTATTTAGTAAATGCCAGTTATTGACTTATTCCAAACCTATTTTTATATAGACAGGCTACTACTATTTAATACATATTAGCAAACTCCTTGGAGTTGTTTTCTTTATGACAATTACATATCATTTTAATCTTACATGTAATGGGTCAAAATTTCTTATTTTTCAATTCCGTTGCCATCACTACAACAATGATACTTACTTTCTTGGGTATATTTTCTTCCTTCTGTTTCTTTTCTTTCACTCCTTCTTCCTGTGTGGTTTATTTTTATTTGTTTTCTCCTATTCATTTGAACTTTACCAACCTTGAACTTGGTTATATTTAGCCTTCATATATGTACCTTCAATCTAGAAAAGGATGCTAGTTTCTAAAGACTGCATATGTTATATCTTTTTGTCTGGGCCTGCTCCAAATATGAGATTATTTTAAACAGGAATTAGTTGATTATCAAAAGTAATATAATACTTACCAGTAACTATCTGATCTTTATGATACTCAGGGGCTAAAGTGCTTGCTCAGGAAAAAAATTAAATTAAATCCATAAATATAAATAACATATTTAGATAAAAATATAGCCACATAAATCAATTCACAAGCAGTATATTGTACTAGTTCCTACATGGTGCTTTGTGGCACACAACTGTGGTTTGAGGTATCAAAAAATACTGAAACTCCATAGCGGTCCTGGCTCTGCAGAGCTTCCCTCTCATCTCCAGTAACTTAGCGATCATTTGAATCTTTGTCAGTTGAAAGGCAGGAGATTGTGCAATATCTTGCTTAGGTGTCACCGTATTGGTTGAGCCCCTGGTTTGTGGGACAGGTCTGCCCACCTATCCTGCTATGGTAGTCAAGTGCATAAGGATGACCTAGCATCAGAATCAGGTTCTTTCATTGTGCTGTTGACTTAACTAGCATGTCTTTCTGAATTTTAGAACTTTTTGTTTTGTTTTGTTTTTTCACATCTTTATTGGAGTATAAATGCTTTATAATGTTGCGTTAGTTTCTGCTGTACAACAAAGTGAATCAGCTATATGTATACATATATCCCCATATCCCCTCCCTCTTGTGTCTCCCTCCCTCCCACCCTCCCTATCCCACCCCTCTAGGTGGTCACAAAGCATTGAGTTGATCTCCTTGTGCTATACAGCAGCTTCCCACTAGCTATCCGTTTTACATTTGGTAGTGTATATATGTCAATGCTACTCTCTCACGTCATCCCAGCTTTCCCATCCACCCCGTGCCCTCAAGTCCGTTCTCTACATCTGCATCTTTATTCCTGCCCTGCCACTAGGTCTCTGCATGCCTCGTACCTGACCAACGTGTGCGTGTGTGTTTTGCCTGTGTGTATGTGTTAATGTGGTTAATGTGGTTATCCTGCTAGCTCTGACCTTCTTAACACCCTTTTCTTCAATCCTTTCTTTAGGCAGTTGATCTGCTGAATATTCTGATGACTGCATGTCCTCAAGTTGCCTGAATATCCAGGAATTTAAAAATCTGACTCTTCTGTTCTGAAAAAGCATAGGTCCAGTTTGATACTTTACTTTTAGTGAATCACACGGATAAGTCATTTGGGAGGGAGAGGTAACACTGCACTTTGCTAGACATTTCCCTCCTTTCTGAGTCCATCCTACCATGTCTGGCTTTGTGTGTCTCATCATCCTCTCATCTTCCAGTGGTCAGAGCTAACTGGTAACTTTGAGGCAAAAGAGCTGAGCTTTCATATTCCTGCACTGGGCAGTCCTTGACTTCAGGCTGCTGGGCAGTTTCTGTGCTCAGGGAAGCTGGGCAAGGGATCCCAGTAGCCCAATGGCAGTTCTCTGAAGAAGGTTGCCTGTGCCAGCCTTTAGGAGTAAAGCATACAAACCAGGGAGATGTATACCCAGAATCCGTAAAAGGGATCTAGAGGCATCTGGATGAAGTGACACCGTGACCACTACACTAACTCCCATGGCAGTTAGTGCCTGAAGTAGATGCATGAAAGCATCTACATGCCCCTAGGAAATGAAGAGAAAGGGAATTGGCATTTCCTTACGCATCTGAACTTGTTCATTCTTTAAAGAGACATTTATGGTGACCGGTTTATGGCATTTATAAAATTTGTTTTCCATTGAAATTGTCATTTGTAAATTTGCAGATACGTACTAATTCAGAATTTTAACTGTTTATTCAACAAAAGAAGGAAATATTTACTTTGAAAAAAAACCCTCTGGGGGACTTCCCTGCTGGTCCAGTGGTTAAGACTCTGCACTTCAAATGCAGGGGGCATGGGTTCGATTCCTGGTTGGGGAACTACAATCCCACATGTTGTGCGGCATGGCCAAAAAAAAAAACCCTCTGTAGGTTGTAGAAAAACCATAGTAATGTATGTGACTGTCTGGTGGGATGATTATCTGTTGATGATTGCCTCTGGCTGTTGACCAATTTTGCATCACTGTAACAAAATCATCTCAGTATTTTGATTGTCTGTATACGTGTCTACTCTTTGAATTCTCCTTTGAACCAGTTGCAAAATCTTAGTGGTTCCCTTACAAACTAGTCTGGTTGAATAAAATCTTTGACACTTAAAAATGAACTTTTTTCTACAGGTTCTTTATTAATAAATCTCAGTGTAGAAGAACAAGGTCCCCAAATGACCCATATGATTAAAAGTGCAAATTTACTCCAACCTGGGATAAAAAACAAATAGCAGGCCTCAACTATCTAGGCCATAGAAATTTAGTGTGATTAAAATGCTTTTAGGGGCTTCCCCGGTGGCGCAGTGGTTGAGAGTCTGCCTGCTAATGCAGGGGACACGGGTTCGAGCTCTGGTCTGGGAAGATCCCACATGCCGCGGAGCAACTGGGCCCGTGAGCCACAATTACTGAGCCTGCGCGTCTGGAGCCTGTGCTCCGCAACAAGAGAGGCCGCGATAGTGAGAGGCCCGCGCACCGCGATGAGGAGTGGCCCCCGCTTGCCGGAACTAGAGAAAGCCCTCGCACAGAAACGAGGACCCAACACAGCCAAAAATAAATAAATAAATAAATTTAAAAAAAAAAAAAAATGCTTTTATCACACAACTGTAGTGCTGAACCATATTTGATTAACTCTTTTGTTTATGTCATTGGGACAAAATATGTGCTATGACTGCAGCCGATAGACTGCATCATAATACAGTTTAGAGTCAGAACATCAAAAATAACAACAAAATAGGAGCAATGTTTTAAAGTCAAGTGACTGAATCAAGGTACATTTTTTTTTAAAGCAAAAAGTGCTAAAAATATTCCTGATACTTCAAAAACAAGATTATATATAATTTAGCTGCATACTTTAGTCTATTCTCTTTGTATGCATGACGGCCTATTCTTCACCCTCTCCCAACTTATACTTGCTTTACCCCCATTAAATTATGTGCTATGTAGGTATAAAAAAATAGTAGTATCTAAGTAATAGACATGCGTTTTTAAAAAAATTAACAAACACCATGATGATAACAACTGAAATGTTTTCCTCTCAGAGGACAATGGAATTGCAAGGCGTTCCATTCACAAATATTATAGTTCAATAGAAACTTTATACACATACCCCCAAAAGTCTATACCAGATTAGGCCACTTTACTAAATCACTAAAATTAGAAGTAATGAAAACATTATCATAATTTTTTAGAGCCGTAAAAGTCTGAGGCACTCTGGGAAAGATGTTCTCATACAAGTAGAACATGTCAGAGATATCAAGTTATCTTACAAGAAAGTCACCAGATACCCAGTAATCAAGTACACTCTAAATGACAGTGACTCTGATTTGATATGACTTCACTGGATGCACTCCCATTTGGACTGAACTACTGAAAGGAACACAGATATTGGGCAGCTAAGGTGGGCCCGCCCTCCTCCCTGGTATTATACTGGGAATTTAGGAAATTAGTCTGAGTTGCTTATTGTAAATCACTATGCTCCTAAGGCCATCAATTCTCTTTATAAATTGCTGTTTCAACATAATTTGACAAAACTCAAGTGATTGTAGCTAAATAGCCTAGAATGAGAAAGGAATGGGAAATATAAATCTGCTTAGCTATCTGTACGTAACTGAGTGGCAAACAACAGAATCTTAATGTCAGCATTCCCAGTTTCCAGTAGTTATAAACACAGCCTTCCGCTTCCTAATGAACTACCACTTTGGCTCTATAGCACTGCTCATTCTCTCATATTTCTGGTACCTGCATTTTGTTCTATTTGTTTTACTCTGGCTGTTTGGGGTTCTAAGAGAATCTACTTAGAAGGGTCTTGGCATTCATAGGTTTAATATTTAGGAATATGAAAAGCTGTGGAAAGTATTGATAAGTAGGTGTTAGTGCCAATGAAAATATTTAGAGTAATCAGATTTTTCTTTATGTATCATATTCAGTGAATGCACAGCAGACAGTATTTTATTATTTTTTAAATTTAATTTTATTTATTTATTTTGTATACAGCAGGTTCTTATTAGTCATCTATTTTATACACATCAGTGTATACATGTCAATCCCAATCTCCCCATTCATCCCACCACCACCCCCACCCTGCCACTTTCCCCCCTTGGTGTCCATACGTTTGTTCTCTCCATCTGTGTCTCTATTTCTGCCTTGAAAACCGGTTCATCTGTACCATTTCTCTAGATTCCACATATATGTGTTAATATACAATATTTGTTTTTCTCTTTCTGACTTACTTCACTCTGTATGACAGTCTCTAGGTCCATCCATGTCTCTACCAATGACCCAGTTTCATTCCTTTTTATGGCCGAGTAATATTCCATTGTATATATGTACCACATCTTCTTTACCCATTCATCTGTCGATGGGCATTTAGGTTGCTTCCATGACCTGGCTATTGTAAATAGTGCTGCAATGAACATTGGGGTGCATGTGAGCAGACAGTATTTTATTTCCAGGCTTGTTACCTGCAGAATTTTTCCTTGGGGAACTGACAGAACACTGTCAGTTCTCTGAAATATGTCAACATTAATGGAGCATTGAGAGAGCATGGCTAAATAATTACTGGTTTGCTCATCTCAGCCGGGGAGCTCATTTTTCTCTGTCTTACATTCAAAGTCCTTTGAAAGTCTGTTTACTTAATCACTATATGGAACATATAGAATCATGCAAACTAGTTGAAGAGACAGATTCTCAGAAGTGGCCAAACTTAGTTGTTCATTATTTCAAGGCAATTAATTCTATTTCAGGCTCAATGATACTGGTAGTTATTAGTGCTATCTGTCAAATATTCCTGTTTCTGCCCCATTCTGGGCACATGGCAGGTTCACAGTTTTATGCCCTTTATTGCTAGGAAGAAAACCATATGACAAGTTCTGCACAATGAGTTATAAGTAAAATGGTGTTTGTCACTTTTGGGTTGGAATTCTTGGTTTTCACAGTGAGACCCTGCAGATCTTGCTCTTTCCTTCTTCATGGTGATGGATAATTTTAAGAAAGATAATGGCTGTTCTATCAACCTGGGTCCCTGAGGGACAAGGATGAACTGAATCCCCCAAACCCACCTCACTGTCCTCAAATGGATATGAAACATGAGCAAGGAATTAATCTTTGTTGTTTTAAGCCACTGAGCTTTTAAGGTTGATTGGTACTACCTTTACTGATATCTATACTCATGCAGGAGTAAAGTTATAAATTACTAGTTGGATGTGACAGGACAAGGAGAAGGAAAATACTTCAGGGCAGTGCATATCTGACCACAGAGATTGTTGGACAACCTGTCTCCAATTTCACAAGCTTTACTTGGCTCAAACTCGCATTAAGATTCCTTTAATAGTGGCATGCTTCAGCACCGTGTGCCACTAATAACATGCTTCTCAGATAGCTTCCCAATGGGGCTCTATGCACAAGATAACATAGAAAGGCCTAAAAATAATATGGTTAAAATATGTTGATGCTTTGAAGTGAGTTCTCTGCAATTTCTAAATTTAATTCAAGTCATCACACTGTTGCTTTGCAACCTCCTGGTGGCGCTTCCCACCTGAAACTGGTCCTGGTACTCAGTACTGCTGTCCTCCGAGGGCAGGTAGAGACCTAAGAAGGAGGTAGATCACTCCAGGTTGGTAAGTGGTAGGTTTAATAAACAACTTACATAGAAGACTTGTCTTGGGTGGCCACAAGTTAAGTAGATCTCCACACCCACTGCCAGAATCTTAAAAAGTTTATGTAGAGGCTTAACTGAGTCCAGTCACGTACATAGTCCAAATGGTCTCATCACCACATTATTATCTCAAGGCTGTATCCTTGGGAGAGCATCTGGGAGTGGAGAAGGCACGTGGAACACACATTCCAAGGACAGGGGTGAGGGGCCTCCAATGCCTGCGTCCAGCTTGTGGGTCAGACCTGCAATCACATCTCTTGACGACCTCCCCCAACTCACACTCAGCACAGCAGTGGAGACAAACATCGTGTAAAATACATCTTTATACTCAAGAGCGCAAACTTGTGGATGAAAAAAATCCACGTATTTTTCTAAGTATTTTGTGCTATGGACTTAAAATACATTTTCTCAATGAATTCTGAAAACTTTTTTGCGATCTGGCATTGTGATCTCCATGAACTGGTAATGTTGACAATTTACTGTTTTCTTGTACAAAGCATTATGCTAGGTGCTTTATATACATTGACGTATTCATTTACCATAGCAAGTCCATGAAGAGGAAGCTGAGATTCAGAGAATTTAAGAAAGCTAATTTCAAAGCCTGTAATGGCTCAATATTGCAGTGGGTGCTATGGAGGGATTATGCTCATTTGGAATTTAGCAGCTGTTAGAAAGATGACTAACACAGACATTTCCTGATATGAAACTGAGAAAACCTCTGGCAAAGCTAAGTAAATATAGCCAGTAAGTTCCTTTTGTAAAACACTATTTCCTCTGAGATTTTCCCCATTATCCGTCGGTTGCAACCATAGCATCTATTCAGTGGTATGAATAGTCATTAACTTTATTTAGCAAAAACATTATTACACATTAACTGAGGGCCAGGTAACTTCACCCCTTTTTCTGTGCCCTAGATCTCGGCAGCTCTTGCGTCCACCTATGATCCTCTCAATTCAGTATCTTTAAATCTTTCCATCTCATTTACTCAACTTGTACCTGGGGCTGAGAATGCAATCATCTGAGAATATTTTTCAGTAGTACAAGAAGCACATCACTTCATCTTTATTTGCAGGTGATATTTCTCCTAACTTAATTGGACCCATAAAATGTAAGGAGGCAACTGGAGAAGCACAGACACTATGAAACTGAATTTAGAATGTAGACTCAAGAAATGCTAGGGCCTTAAAAGCAGAAAAGGGCATCCCTGACATGGGTAAAATCTTTTTATTCATGCTCAGTTTTCTGCTATGTTTCCCAAATGTGTCTCTTTCTGTAAGTACACTGCTTTGCAACTACCTCTATCAGCTCTTTCTCAGGTTTGGTGGTTTCTCCATTCTCGTCACCATTTGCTTAGCTCCAGCACTCACAACCTCCATGCCATCAGAATCTCTTCACTCTGGTTCATTTTCTGCAACATAGTCTGAACTGGCATCCTAAAACTAAATCTAGTCACGTTTCTTTCATCCTTCAGATATTTGTTGGCTTCCCACTACCCGTAAGGGGGAAATAATTATGCATCACAGCCTGACATACAAGACACTTTGCAACTCAACTCAGTCCCAGCTTTCTTCTTTTTTTTTTTTTTTTTTTTAAAGGATTTTCTTATTTATTTATTTATTTATTTATTTTTTTGGCTGTGTTGGGTCTTCGGTTCGTGCGAGGGCTTTCTCCAGTTGCGGCAAGCGGGGGCCACTCTTCATCGCGGTGCGGGGACCGCTCTTCATCGCGGTGCGCGGGCCTTTCTCTATCGCGGCCCCTCCCGTCGCGGGGCACAGGCTCCAGACGCGCAGGCTCAGCAATTGTGGCTCACGGGCCCAGCTGCTCCGTGGCATGTGGGATCTTCCCAGACCAGGGCTCGAACCCGTGTCCCCTGCATCAGCAGGCAGATTCTCAACCACTGCGCCACCAGGGAAGCCCCCAGCTTTCTTCTTGATCCTCCTTTCCTGACATTTCCTTCTGAACTTCTTTCCTTCCCCCATTCCCAGCTCACCCCACCACCTGACAGGTTAATCACCAAACATCTCGCTCTTCCCAGAGTATCATGAGATATTTTCAGGTCAGTGTGATCTGGAAGCTGGCTAGAATGCCTTTCCTTTGACTTTTCCATCTAGAAAACTCACACTTACTCTTCAAACCCAGAACAAATGTCAGCTCTTTGGTGAAGCCTTTCCCAGCTGCCCCAAAGTTCATCAACCTCTTTATGGGACCAGCAAAGCTCTTTGTTCCCATTTATAGCATAGACTTCATTGTATCATAACTCATCTGCTCATAGGTCTCTCTTTTCTACTAAATTGGGAGCAGGGCCTATAATGTCTTCAGCATCGTTGTATTTCCTGTGGCTTGTGTGGTGCTTGGTACATAGCAAACGCTCAAAAATGTTTGCTGAATAAAAGGAGAAAGTTTTGTCCCTTAGTGTCTAAATTACTAGTCCAAAATGGTAACTCAATCATAAGAAACAGACACTGTGGCCCATCACAGCAACTTGTGCCTCCAATAACCGAATTCTAGCAAGTGTTCCACCGAAATAAGACAGGCAGTTCTCCCGCAGGAGTCTGACACAAATACCTAGGTAAGCAGCGTTGCTATTTTGGGCATCCTGTCATCTCCCACTTGTCTCCAGAGCAATTGTAGAATGAGCTTTGTGCTGGCACTGATGTCTTAGGAATGTAAGCTCTGTGAGCTGCCACTGCTGTTTGTCTTCCTGTCACCCGCCGTCCTCTGAGCAGGCCCTTCGCATTGTGTCAAGTGTCTTGATTCAGAGCACATCAAGACAGATGGCATGGTCCTCATGCAGGATTTTGATACATAAGCTCCCTAGCTCTAGGTTAACAGAGCACTTTCCTCCCTTGGTGCATGAATATTCAATAACTTCAACACTCACACGCAATCTCCGTTCGGAAAAGGAAATATACGGCAAGAATGAGAAAACCACACACGTCTACGGTCATTTACTTTGGACGTGTTCCTAGAAAAACTTGCTTCCATATATTATCCTTTTCCCATCCATAAAGACCCAATTTAAAATCTGTCTGGGAATCTAAAATATGACACAAATGAACCTATCTACGAAACAGAAACAGACTCACAGACATAGAGAACAGACTTGTGGCTGCCAAGGGAGAGGGGTGGGGGGGGAGGGATGGAGTGGGAGGCTGGGGTCAGCAGATGCGATCTATTACATACAGGATGGATAAACAAAGTCCTACTGTGTACCACAGGGAACTGTGTTCAGTGTCCTGTGATAAACCGTAAAGGAAAAGAATATAAAAAAGAATGTATATATAAATGTATAATGGAATCACTTTGCTGTAAGCAGAAATTAACACAACATTGTAAATCAACTATACTTTAATAAAATTTTTTTTAAACGATTAACAAAAACCTAATAAAAATAAAATCTATGCTGCTCAGGAAGCTTCCTCCTCTGTGCAACCACAGTTGCAGTATGAGATAGACTCTGAGTTGCTCTTTCAAAGCGTTCAAAACTTACCATTGTCAACGTTTTCCCCAGTGACTGCCAATTGTGTTAATATGTCACTGCCAAAATTCATTCTTCAGTCATCTGTGAGCTTTCCCCCTTGTAGACAAGTCTGTTTATATATTCATATTCCAGTGACAGAGAACATATGGGCTGACTCATTCCACTGTAGCAGTGCAGAATCAACAGTTTGCTTTAACTTAGCTAATTAAACTTTAAAATTAGATAGCTGATTATATTCTCTACACACATGGCCAGAGTATTTGGGAGCATACAATTATCACAATCCTAACAGCTATTCTAGTTTATTTTATGTTTATGGCTCTTCATTTCTACAGTTTTAAGCAACAAGCATGGTTGGAGGTCATTTAATTGGTTCAGCATATAAAAAAGTGCCCCCAACTTGTGCTGATTCATCAGCATTTTAATGTTACAACACACACGTGCATATAATCCCAGCTCGAGTTCCTTGCTCAGCAAAATTAGAAGATGAGATTTTTGTACTTTTAAGAGTTTCTAAAAATATATGCAGTAAAAAAGACAAACGACATGGTTAGTGTCTCTTGTTGTCTAAAAAATTCATATTAGATCTTAGCATATAGTTTGGGTTATTAAAACTGTCATTGCTGAAATAATTTTTATATTAAAAGTAAAATAGTAGCAGACTGGGAGTCAGTATGCTTACATTATAGTTTCAGAGAGGTTAGACTGTGAGATTTTGGAATCTTTAGCTTTCCAAAATTTCATTTTCATAGCTTTAAAATGAGAGGACTGAACCCAAAATAGTGTTTAACTTCTTCTTCTCCTTACTCCCCTCTCCTTCTCTTCCTCTTTTTTATTTTCTCTCCTTCTTCTTCTTCATTTTGCCATTGACCTGGGAGAGCTAACAAAGTTGTATGCATAGGCATGTAACCAGAAAAACAGAATTCCTCCCAATTTACCCCTGGGGGTGTTTCATGGACTGACCTCACAAATGCATATTTCCTCGCTTTTGCTCACAGAGTGTGATTGTGCCTTGCCTGGAAACGCTACTTGGCCTAAAGTGGTGAATGCTGTAACTTCACAGTTTCTGTCAGCTCTTTGATAGGTAGATGGATTTGAAACAGCTTAGAAACCAGAGGATGAACAAAATAGCTAGCAAGTGGGAGCGACTAATACCTTTGCTCATATTGTGAGGGTCTGTTCCCTTCGTAGGCAGGGGTCTGCACAGATTTTCTTACACGTCAGGAAAATGTTTCTTCTTAAAATATGGAACTAGGTTACACTGTTTTCTAGAATAAGTATGTGTCTCTGGGAGATGGTCTTGCCTGCACATGTGTTGATTCATTGGCTGAGACTGGATGACTGGTACGGCTTGTTCTTTTATCTCCCACTAGGGGGAGATTTTAAAGGGATCATACTCTGAACCATTTTATTAAAGCTCCACCAATGGGTTAAGCTGCACTGAATAAATCAATCTTCGGAAATTGCATGGTAAGGGACTTTATATTCCACGACTTGTCTCATGGGGGCAAGAGATGAATTCTGATGCAACTAAATGTCTGTCTCGGAATCTCCATACATTTTGGGTGGCAGACAAATTAACCTTAGTCTTTTCTGTGTAACTTCCCTCCAAACCCCATAATCTCAGGTGTATGGAGTGCTGTCATGTGCAGAGAGTATGTGGGGAGGGGAGCCTATTTGGGTCTGGTCATTTGTCCACTCAAATGATGCTGAGATGCCACCATTCTTCACCGTGTGGTCCCTTCAGGTCTCTCCTGATTCCATGCCTCGGTTCTGGGAAATAAACTATTTTGCTGAGTTCCCTGTACTCCCATTTTCCTCGGTGGGGCTAGCCATCTTCCCCGTGCACGGACAGAAATCAGGCCTCAGGTCACCCTGCCTGAGAACACATAGCGCTCTCTCACTTGGACTCTCTCCCTGTCCTTCCCCTCTTTCTCCTGCTTCCCTCTCTTTCTCTTCTCTTACTCCCCAGTCCAGGGGAATCTTCTGGTGTGATTGAACAGGGAAGAATCCACCTGATGGCTTCACTCAGATATTTAACAGACAGCTTAAGCTTCACATGTGCAAATCCAGACTTCTGAGTTTAGTTCCTCAAACTGCTACTTCTTCAATGTTCCTCATCTCAGAAAAGTGGCACTTCCTCACACTCAGAAGCCCCAAACTTGGAAAGTAATCCTTGATTCTTCTCGTTTCCTCACCCTCCTTATGCCAAATCTTCCCCTGTTCATCCTCACACCCAAGTCTTACTTTCCCCTGTTTGTTTTGTCACAGAGGGACTGACTCCTGCGAGCTGTACTTCCCAGGGGCCCCTGGCAGCCAGCTGTCAGCATTGGCAGCAGATCAGAGGGCAGGAAAAAGAGAGAAGCCAGGGTGTTTACCCCTCCCTGCGAGTGAGCCTCAGTAATGGCTGCATCTCCAGCCTCCTAACAGCAACACCCGCCCCCCGCCCCCCACGCCCCCGCCCCGCCACGTGTTCCAGTTTCCGCCAAAAGCCCTGGCTTCTGGGCTATAATAGTATCACATCCTCACTTCATCCGCCCAGCATAGGGACGATGGTGGCTTTCTGCTGTTGCCAACCTCTGGGAGGTCTCACCATCCTATATGGCTCCTTGGCTCTTGGATCACGTGTACAAATAATTCCTCCTTAAGCTCCCTCCGTTACGTCTTATTGGTCAGGGTGATATCAAATGCCCACGCTTAAACGTATCACTGGCAAGAGGAATGGGATGAACACAATTGCTTTACATTAATCCACCTTCATCCTCTGGGACTATAGAAGAGCCATGAAGCTCGTAGCTGTTGAATGTTCATTTCCCCATTAAACGCATTCATCCCCAGCAACTGTTTCCACTATTTCTTAATCAAAAGAGGAAAATGATAAAAATATTCAACTCTGTTTATTTCTCTGCATATTTGGAGGTATTAGTAAGTATTCTGAGAATTTTTTCCTACTCGCTGAACGATTTGTGGGAGCGGCAGTGGGATTAGAAACTGACACTTTCTGCTTTTGTATTTTGCTAGAGAATTTCATTTTTTTGAAATGTACTACTTTAGGCTATGCCCTTATTTGATTGTTGTGGGTGACAAAAAAAGTTGCTGTTTTAAAAACAATTTTCCTCATTCTTTTGTTGGGAAAGAGAAGTTCTGTGAGGAAATTTTTATTGACCATCTTAATGCGGAAGTCAAATGATATTTATATAAAATGTAATAACGTGTGACATTAAACTATATTGCATAAGGATGCATTGCTAAGAGGTAAAACTATAAAGAAAGCCGAGGAAGTGAATACTCCAAGTGTCAGGATGGTGGTTACTCTGTGGGGAAAGACTTGTCCTCTGGAAGGACCATGTGCTGCGTGCGCTACGTGTGTTTTAGGCATTTTTTCCTGTCTGTGTTATATTTCACAATTGAAAAAAAGTTAAAAATATCAACAACTGTTGCAAGCTGTAGGACATTACTCCTTAAAAGAAAATCAGATTATGCCACTCACACACTTAAGAGTCTCCAATAATTTTCCAACGCAATTAAAATCAGATCTAATTCCTCACCGTGGACCCCTAGGCTTTACAAGATCTGGTGTCCATTCACCTCTCCAGCTTCTCCTATCTATTGCCTCTTGCTCTCTAATCCTCACCCACTCTAGACTTAAATTCCTTGAATATGTCAAACTCACACCCACCTCCAGGTTTTTGTACTTGCCATTTCCTCTGCTTAGAATATTCCTTTCCAAACTCTTCACAAAGCTGGTGCTACCTCAGATGCCATATTCAGCTCCCGGTTTACCATCACTCAGATGCTTTCTCTTAATACTGCAGCTACGTAACCCCCTGCCCCTCCATTCACCCCATCCTCTACCCACCACTGAGCTCTACCCCATCGCCTTGCTTTGTTTCTTTCATATACTTATCACCACATGAAATGATGAATAAAAGATATTATTTCATATAATGATCACTACTTGAAAGTATCTTGTTACTGTGTTTACTTGTCTGTTGCCACCCTCTACTAGAATAGAAATGTTTCTATTTTATTCATTGCTTTTATCCCCAGGACCAAAACCTGACAGGCACAGAGCAGATTCTTACTTGCTGAATATTTTTTGGATACATAGTATTTCTTTATAACAGTCTCTGCCTGTGAATGTAAATTATCTCAAGGTGTCTCTCTCAGGGGCATCTAGTGTGTCTCCTTATGGGTTTAAACCAGGAGTCAAGCAATGCTGACGGGGTTAAGACAGATGATATAAGTGAGTGAAGCTTCCCAGGTCAAAGAAAGGATAGCGGTGGGAACTAAGGTTTCAGCCTCTACTCAGACACATGAAAACAGCAGCCTAGGGTGGCTAGACCTTCTAATCGTTAAGAGAAGTCAGAAATTCAAATTTCTCTGTGAAATGTGTCAAATTATTAAATGTTGTCTCAAGTTTTTAAAAATTCCATATGAACCTAGTAAAACATATCTGTGGACCAAATTTAACTATGGGGTCTCTGGTTTGAGATCTGGTTTAGGAAATAGGAAAGAAAATGCCAATCAAAAACCTACTCTGGGGCAAATAAGTATAGAGTCTGTTATCAGATTAAATGGAGGGAAGGAAAAGAGGAAAACAAGGGTAAAATAAAAGTTGGATTGATATCTCAATTATCCTGCCACAGGGTTTTTCTGAGTGGATAGCCTGTGTGACCTTTTGTTACATCAAGGTGCTAAGATTGGTTTTAAAGAGAGGAGCGAGAAGGCAGAGTTTTATTTGGGTTTCATGGATAAAATAAGACAAAATGGTACCTTGAGGTAGGGAGGATGGATGGAAATAGAGGGACTCTTTCCTTATAAAACCCATCACTGCTGTCTCTAGAGTAAAAGGAACACCAGGTGATGAGGATCAGAAACCCATTAGAGACAATTTATGGAAGGTCTTGAAGTATATAAGGCAAAGAGGGTAGGAGCTGGGTTCACTTGGATGTACATGCACACAGACTGGAGTAGCTTACATGGGAAAACTAGCCAAATAATGAAATCGCTAAAGAAAGAACTTTGCTTCTTTAAACCAAGAACTGTTTCAATTAATTAGCGATGTCTTGATCTGTTCATTTAGGCACAAACTATATCTACTCAATAAATATCAGATATGATACTACTTTGTGTATTATCAGGCAGAACAAAATTTATCATCAGCTAGGGCTGTCAGTTTCCATGGGAGGATTAGGTCTAGTTCTCAAATGAGACATTTTCATAAATATAAATAAACATCAGACCTTTCAGATGATGAATGGAGGAAATTCAGCTCTGTTTATGGGAATGGGTCCTGAAATTGCTTTCTAGTTAACAGATGACTCCAAGTGCTTTCATTTGATGGTGAAAAGTGCCTGCCATAGCCAAACCTACAGTCCAACAATAACCAAGAATATTTGATTTTAGCCATAGCCCAATAATATAAACACTGACAATAAAATTTGAATATTTGAGAAGTGAATTTATAAAAAGAGTGAGGATGATGGTGATGAAGACTCAGTAGGTAAGAATCAGAATAAAAATAAAGCATGGAGAGAAAATCAGAAAGGGAAGAATGACTTACAAATAGAGGGTTGGAGATGAGAGGAAATAAGAACACCAAATTTAAACAAAACAAAACAAAGTGGAACGGAAACTATGGAAAAGGAAGACAGAGGCAAGAGAAGCAGGATAAGAAAGATTATAACAGTAGCAGGAAAATGTTTGCTCGCAGATGTGGGAAGCCTCATAAATTTTGCAACGAGACATATGATGGGAGAAACAGGAGGTCCTTCTGCAGAATGTATAGTTAGAACAAAATTGTTTTTCTCATGTTCTAATGCTGACTTCTGAGTTCTGCTCTAGATAATGAACAGTTACCAGTAGACTGAGTGCCCTAAGTTCCAATTTCCTAAGTGGAACTTGGGCAAGTGACAGAACTTTTCCCAAGGAGGATCCTGATTTGTGTGACAAAGGACTTTCTGAAGCTGCCCTTAAAATAATACCTCCCACTGAGGAGCACTGGCTTCTCACAGGACTCTGGGGCCCTCTGGTCATTGAAGCACAACCAAAACCCATCAATTATCATCACAAATGTCCATTTCTTAAAATCCTTCTCATTTTCTCTTGCTTTGCTAATAGTGCTTTCAAATGCATTGCTTGACAGACCCCAGATGGTATTTTATGGCAGTTTTTACTCTCCATAGGCAGAGAGCTGGCCATATAAACATAAGCATACACTAATAATCTGATCCGTGGATAAGGAAAGCTTATGCAATGCAGTGCAAGAAACCACAAAGAAAAATAAAGATACCACATAAAAGACTTCTGTAAATTAAAAGCAAGTTTAAGAAGAAGACCACAAGCTGAGGGAAATATATTTTTAAATTTACTATGTACTTCTGAATTGCCAAAGTAGTAATTGTTTATTGTAAAAAAAAAAAGAAAAAAATACAAGCAATACAGAAGATATGTATGGAAAAGTGAAAGTGACTTCCTTTCCTTCTCCTCGACTTAATTCTCACTCTGTTAACAGTTTCTTAAGAGTTCTGCACACATATAAAGGCTTTTCCTATGCACAGACATACCCCAAGTGTCTCCATCAGCCTTGCACTCCTCCCCCACCTCTAAAGGATGACCTCTCACCAACATATGTAGGGGAAGAGGAGATTTTCCTTAATGAAGGTTTTCCTAGAGAAATATCTAGTCAGCAGAGTATCTTAATGTCTGTTCTCCTGCTTGGATCACATTCATGTTGCTAAAGATCACTTCCGGAGGCCATAGACAAACTTCAGCAAGATGCTGTTTGCTCTCCACACATGAGCCACAGAAGGACTAATGTGGAGTAGGCTGCATTTCCCTTTTCTACCTCAGCTCCTTATCCTCCCCGGCACCACAACAAGGGGCAGAGATTTTACCGATGTGGTGAACTTAGGGGGAAAGCATAATGCTGTATGCTAAGTATGACTTTCCTTAAGGTTTAGGGTAAACAAAAACCAAGAGGAACACCATCCATGGGCAAGACCCAGTGCCCCTTAGGTTCACATTTCAGCTCTCTCTTCTTCTAACCTTCACCAGGGATTTTTTTTTTTTTTTTTTTTAGGGAAAACATAAACTGTGAGCAAAACGATGGTCTTTTAATTGAGATATTCCCAGGATGCCTTAGTAGACAATCAGTGATAGCTGCTGACACACAGAGCCCCACACAACAAGCCAGGTGGAATGAGAATATGCGGGCACTCCAAATTTAGCCCCTTCAAGGTTTTTCTGGCCTATGTGACTCAGACATCTGTTTATTCTGATGAATGTATAGTAAATATTCAGCCAAACACACATGCACACACATATTCAAAGTAAAATACTAATTCTCAGAGACTGTACTGTGTGAACCATTCAGGAGAAATAGAAATATAGTCATAACTGAGTCAAAATTTGTGATGTGTATATTTCACTTTGGAGTTCGTATTTCACATTATTTTTCAGGATGGAGTTAATTGCTTTCTTTCAGTCTGAAACCCCCTCATTCTCAAACTCTTTCAAATTGGGCTCCTTTGTACCTGTGTGGGATAAGAAAGGAATTCACTGAAGAGCAATGTCCCCTTTAATGGCTGTACCCTTAGCTAACCAGTTTAAAGTTAATCTGGTTTATAATAACTCAGTTAGATTCTTAATTAAGAATTTTCCATTTGAGAGAAGTAAAGACTGATTTTATTCTTCCAGTAACAAGTACACCCACTGATATATAGTGTTCTATTTTATAAAAGAGAGTAATACTGTACACATTCTAAAGATTGTCAGGAAATACATTTGTAGAAAAAATGTAAAAGGGTTAATACCCTTGATAAAAAGAGCTTTTATAAAATCCATCTTTAAAAAGTTTGTAATAGCTAGATGGGCAAAAGAACAATACCATTTATAAAGAAAACTAAAAAATAGAGTAATAATATGTGTATCTCTACAATATATAAATCAAAGTAAAGTAACAATGAGACATCATTGGTGTTCAGAACATTTACAAAAAAAATTTTTTTAATGAGAAACCTGGTAACAGTATGATGAGATGAACCCTCTCATCTAATCTTGGTAGAATTATAACTTAGTAGGGCTACTCTGAAAAACAATTTGGCAATATGTATCAAGATACCTTCCCTTAGTACTTCTAGTGTATTAGATCTCTTCTATATAAGTGATAAGGACTATTGATTAAAATTTATGCATAAAATTTTATTTTGATATTAATTAGAATATCTAAAATTTATAAACAACCTAAACATCAAAGATTAAGGGACAATACAGGTATATTACAGTGCATACATGCCGTAGAATATTATGTAACCTTTAAAAATGTTTGCAGATCTTCTCTTTACTAATATAGCTAAAGGCATATGATATAATGCTTAGTGAAAATTCAGGATATAAAATTATTTTAACATCAACATAAAAATGTATGGATTGACAATTGAATAAGCAGTGGCTAATTCTAGTTGTTTAAGGGTTGAAGATTTAATACATTCTTCATCCTTTGTTATTTTTTTCCAAAATTTTCCACAATGGCCACGTAATACTCTTATCACCAGAAAAATAACCCCTTGTATTTAAAAACTGTGAACAAAGTTAATACGTTAGACATAGGCAAAATATCAATGACAGAGAGAAAATGGTGAAGGTAGGAGCTGATCTAAGGGCTTTCTGACTCTAAAGCCAGAATGTTTTCAACACAGGCACTATGATGTGAAATCTTATATACTCTTGAGTAAACAACATAAATTTCACCTGTAGGCCCTTTGAAAAGCCTTGGAGTGATACTTTGTAAGTCCAATTAACCACATTGAAAAAAAAAGTATCCATCCATACTACTTCATAGTTTACTTAGAAAAGGATATTATTACCCCAAAAGCTATAGTGAGTTAGACCTTTATATTTAGAACAATAGCACACTACTATTACAAAATCTAGTGCTTACTTTTATAATGTTAATAATTAACATTGAGGTGTATATTAACAAGTACATAAGCAAAAAGTAATTCACAACCTCAGAAAATTTTTAAATTATAAATTAAATTTGAAACTATGTAAATTAAGTTAACTATATCCCTTAAGAAGGGACCATATAATGATTCAGATTTAGATAAATTAATTACAGATTCCTATGGGGACTTTTCACACTGAATGGACTGAATAAGCCCTATTTAATAAAATCCAGAAGTCCTGTAATAAATCCACTAGTTAGGCATTTAACCTAGTAATGCTCAGTGGGCAGACTTCAGGATGCATTCAGCATTTCTAAAAACAAGAAGTTCAACGTGAACTGAGGAAGCAAAAAAATCCCTATGCCCTTTCATCTGAAGGGCAAAGGGCCAAATAAGAAGTTTGTGGAAATTCTACTTGACATTAGCATTCTCTACAGAAAGCAAAAGAGAATTCACACAGTTATTCCTTAGGGTAAATGGGTTGGTGCTCCAAGATGTTTCCCAATACTGTTGAGCAACTGAGAATGTAAAATGCAACAAAACCCTATACGGCAAAAGTAGAGATAGTTGAAAACTCTTTTGTATTGTTTTCTCATCATAATTGGTCAGTAGATAATTAGACCAAAAATGGGGAAATTATATATAATATAGTCACACAATCAACACATATTTATTGAGCACTTATTCTAGGTCCCAGAGATACACCAATTAGGCAACACTCCTGTTCTCAAGGAGCTGATGTTCTAGTGAGGGAGCACATAAGTAAACAATAAATATATCATTTCAGGGAGCAGTAAGTGCTATGAAGAAGAATGAGCAAGGGTTAGAGTAACAATACATGGTTGTGTGAAGACCTACTTTATATAGAGAGTGCTGGAAAGGCCACTCAGAAGAGGTCCAATTTAGACAGAGTTTAGAAGGAAGTGAGAAAACAAACTATGGCATAATCCAAAAGAAGAGTGTTCCAGGTAGAGGGAAGAGGATGTATGAAGAGCCAAGGTGGAAACAAGCTTGACACAGTTTAAGGAGAGCGTGAATGGCTGAAGTAGAGGAATCAGGAGAGTTAGAGATGAGGAAGCCAATGAGGAGCCAGATCATTTGGAGCCTTAACAGCATAATTAGGATTTTATTCCAAATGCACTGGAAGCAATTGGAAGGCTTTAAGAGAGAGTGTGATATGAACCAGTTTACTCTGAGTTTTGACTGCTGTGAGGGAAATAGATTTTTCAGGGAAATAAATGCGGAAACAGGGCAACTATCTAAGAAGGTATTATTGCAGTAGTTCAGGTGGGAGATGACAGTGGCTTGGACTAGAGTGATAGAGATGAAGGTGGTAATGAATGATCAGATTGAAGATATGGAGAAAAGAGCCAACAGAATGTGCTAATGGACCAGATTTATCATACGTGTTATGGAGAAAGGTCAGTGATGATTTCCAAGGTTGATGATGGAATTTCACTAAGTTGTGAGCTAAGGGAGAAGCAGGTTTAGGGGTATCAGGGAGGAGGAAGATTGGGAGTCAGTCAGGAAATTACTATGTTTTGGATATGTCAAATTTGAGGTGGTTGTTAAATATCCAAGTGAACATAGCAACTAGGTAGTTGTTTACTAGAGTCTGGAGCTAAGGAAAGAGGTTTGGACAATAGATATAATAGTTATAAATTAGAGGGTCATTAGACTATAGATGGGATTTAAAGCCATAGTAATTGAGATTACTTAGGAAGTAAGGGTATCAAGAGAAGCTAAGGATGGAGTAGTACTGGACCACTTCAATAATTAGAAGTTGGATAGATAATGAGGAGCCATCAAAGACATGGAGAGGGAGTGTCCAGTGAGGCAGGAGGAAAACTAATAGTGTGGTATCTGGAATTTTAAGGGGAGAGAGTGTTTCTAAAAGAAGGGAGGTGCCAAAAAGCCAAGTAGGACAAGAATTGACCTTTGTATTTGGCAGCTTGGAGGTCACTGTTGACCGCAAGGAGAGCGCTATGTGGGAGGTGGATACCAAGGCCTCAATGGAGTGAGTTAAAAGACAATAGGAGGCGAGGAAGTAGAGATAGCAGAAATAGACTACTCTTTCAGGGAATTTTGCTGTGAAGAAAGCAGAGAAATGGAGACATTATTGTATGGGGAAGTGCTGGCAGGGAGGATTTTAAAATATATACATATATGTATACATTCCTTTTTAATACTGAAAGATACTAAAGCATGTGTGCATGCTGATGATTGGAATATCTCAGTAGAGAGTAAAGATTCTCTATGTCTAATAACAAACAATGCTAAAGTTTAAAATTTTCAAATAATGAAAAATCTGTCAAAAATTTAATATTCAGAGAAAAGAGGTGGGGTTTTTTTCCATCTTTTGTGGGGCAGACGTCTGAAAATTTGAGAAACTACTTGAGCACTTGGACTGTTGATGAAAAGAAGGAGGGGGATTATAAATAACACATTGATACATTGGCTAAATGATTTACTGATTTTCTGAACCACTCTTTGAATAGGTAATGTTATCATTTTCATTTTATAATAAGAAAAGTAAGCTGAGAAATACTAAGTAATTTGTCTAACATTAGCAAGAGGGAGAGTCAAGATTCCAAATTAGGCCTGGTTTACTCCAGAGCCTTAATTCTTAACAATTAGAGGCAGATGTCCCAAAAAAGTCCTGGTTTGATATACTCATCAGTGACCCACATCTATTTAAGAAGAGCCTCCATTAATGTAAAAAACAAAAAACAAAAACTCTTTGGATGGAGTTTTGGTTCTGTTAATGGCAGAGTAGCTTGTATAAGATAAACATTTTTGCAAATAACACTTATACACTCTGGACAAACTATAAGAAACAACATAATGAAGGTATTGTCAAGTAACCAAAAACAGTCAGAAGTTGAGGATTTGACCCTTAAAAGAAGGGAACCAAATTGAGTGATATATATACCTGTATGGCTTTCTTCCTGGGGTCATTCCCTAGTCCATAAAATGTAGGGTGATAGAACTCAAGCAGAAAGTTGCAATTTTATTGGCCTAAAGAGTTATAGCAGGAAATTGGGACTGCCAGAGCAAATAGAGTTGAAGAGAAACTACAGAACCACAAAAGACCCAGAATAACTAAAGCAATCTTGAGCAAGAAGAATAAAGCTGGAGACATCACACTCTCTGATTTCCAACTATATTACAAAGGTAAAGTAATCAAAACAGTATGACACTGACAGAAAACAGACACATAGACCAATAGCACAGAGTAGAAAGCCCAGAAATAGTTGCATGCCTATAGGGCCAACTAATCTTTGACAAAGGTGCCAAGAATACACAATGGGGAAATAATAGTCTCTTCAACAAATGGTGCTGGGAAGACTGGAGCTCCACATGCAAAAGAATGAAACTGAATCCTTTTCTTAGACCATATACAAAAAATCAACTCAAAATTGGATTAAAGACTTAAACATAAGACTAGAAACCATAAAATTCCAAGAAGGAAACACAGGGGGAAAATTCCATGTCATTAGTCTTGGCTATAACTTTTTTGATATTACACCAAAGCACAGGTAAAAAAAACAAGAATAAATAAGTAGAACTACATTAAACTGAAAAGTTTCTGTGCACAAAAAGAACAAAATGAAAAGACAGAAATGGCAGAAAATATTTGCAAAACATATATCTGATAAGGAGTTAATATCTAAATTATACAGAGAACTCATACAACTCAAGAGCAAAATAAATAACCCAATTAAAAATGAACAAAGGACTTGAATAGATATTTTTCAATAGAAGACATACAAATGGCCAAAAAATACATAAAAGGTGATCAGGGAAGCATAAATCAAATGAGGTTATCACTCCACACCTGTCAGGATGGCTATTAGCAAAAAGTCAAAAGATAACAAGTGCTAGCAAGGATGTGAAGAAAAGGGAACCCTTATGCATTGTTGGTGGGAAAGTAAATTGCTACAATCATATAGAAATTGTATAGAGGTCCCTCAAAAAATTAAAAATAGAACTACCATGTGACTCAGAAATCCCAATTCTGAGTATATATCCAAAGAAAATAAAAAGACTAAAGAGATATATGCACTCCCATGTTCATTGCAACATTATTCATAATAGATATGGAAACATATCTATTATCTTTCCATAAAAGATATGGAAACAACTTAATTGTCTGTCAATGGATGAATAGATAGAGTAACTTTGGTATATGCATACAGCAGAATATTATTCAGCCTTTAAAAAGAAGGAAATCTTGCCATTTGTGACAACACAGATGAGCCTGAAGGACATTATGCTAGGTGAAATAAGCCACACACAGAAAGACAAATATTTCATGATCTTACTTATATATGGAGTTTAAAATAGTCAAAGTAACAGTAGAAGGTGGTTATCAGGGCATAGAGGTGGGGGAAGTGGGGAGATGTTGGTCAAAGGGAACAAACATAATATAAATAAGTTCTGGAGACCTAATGTAAATTATGGTGTCTATGGTTAATATATTGTATGCTTGAAATCTGTTAAGAGAATAGATCTTAAGTATTCTCACCACACACACACTCACACACACACAAAAAAGGTAACTATATGAGGTGATGAATATGTTAATGAGCTTGATTGTGGTAATCATTTTACAATGCATATGTACATTAAGACATCACATTGTACACCTTAAATATATACAATTTTTATTTGACAGTCATACTTCAATAAAGCTGAAAAAAGAAAATGAAAAGAAAAATAAAAGAATTGAGGGGAAATGCCAGAAATAAGGGAGTCATAGAGAGGGGAGCCTCAAAATCTACTTATAAAGTCAACTCAAAACATTGGCTAAATTCTGACTGTACAAACATAGGCAATACTCTAATAATAGCAAGAAGGCTGAGACAGCTGAAGAGATATTTTAATTGTTGCCCTTCTAAGCAACATTTGGTGGTCAAATTCCACCAAATTACAAGATCTTGGTAACCATTTTGAGCTCTCTATTGAAACCCCAGAAGGGCCATGTCTTAGGAATAAGACTACACTTCCAGACAAAGGGATTCACTGAAAACTAAAGGCAAAACTGAAATAGATTCTCTCCAAAAAAGTGTACAATAAATCTTCTATGAGTTCAAACAATTAACTGCCTGTTAGAACAAACAAAACACTCTTTAGAGGAAGATAATAGAATCCAGAATGTTTACACTGTATTATTCACAGTGTCCAATAAACAAGCAAAATTAATAGACATACCAAAAAAATCAAGAAAGATAAAACTCAATAGAAATGAACCAGATGTTGAAATTAGAAGAAAAACTGTTCAAAATAACTATAATAAATATATTAGAGTCTACAGGAAAAGATGGACATAGTGGATGAAGAAATGGGGAATTTCAGAAGGGATTTAGAAACTGCATAAAGAGCATAATGGAAATCCTAAAGATAAGAAACACACCTAAAATCAGAAATTTTGGAAAGTATTAATAATAGATTGAATACAATAGAAGAAAGATCAGTGAATTTGAATAAAGGACAATAGAAGTCATGTAAGCTGATGCACACCGAGAAAACAAAATTGAAACAAAAAGAGAACAGGTACTAAAGGACTTGTTGGAAGTAACAAGTAGTAAAATATATGTGTAATAGGAAATACAGAAGGACTGGAGAGAGGATGTGGGGTAGACAAAACATGAAGAAATATAAGCTGAACATTTTCCAGATTTTCTCAGAGTAACCCACATATCCAATAATGTCTGCAAACCTCAAGCAGAATAAAAAAAAAGAAAACTGCATCTAAGCATGTCAAAGCCGAATTGCTGAAAACTAAAAGTTAAAAACAAAAACAAACTTAAAAGTAGCCAGGAGAATAAATGCATATTAAATATAAATAAATAACAGTAAGAAAATTGATGCAGACCTTGAAGGATAGAAGTCAATTGAATAACATCTTTAAAATGCTAAAGGAAAAAAAAATAAATTGTCAATTAAGAATTCTATATTCAGGAAGCTATTCCAAATAACAAAAATGAAAGCAATAGATTCAACATAATTCCTATCAAAATTCCAACAGGTTTCTTTTACAGAAATGTAAAAGTTGATTGCCAAATTCATATAGAATTGCAAGGGGCCCTGAAGAGCCAAAATAATCTTGAAAAAAAGAAAAAAGTCAGATGCTTCACATTTTCCAATTTCAAAACTTACTACAAAGCTACAGTAATTGTAACAGAATGATACTGGCATAAGGATACACTTATAGACAAATAGAATAGAATTGAGAGTCCATAAATACACCAATACATTTATGGTCAATTGGTTTTTGACAAGGGTGCCAGGTCTGTTCAATAGAGAAACAATAGTCTCTTCAACAAATGGTGTTGGGAGGGAGACCTTCAAGATGACAGAAGAGTAAGACGTGGAGATCACCTTCCTCCCCACAAATACCTCAGAAATACATCTACATGTGGAACAACTCCTACAGAACACCTACTGAACGCTGGCAGAAGACCTCAGACTTCCCAAAAGGGAAGAAACTCCCCAGGTACCTGGGTAGGGCAAAAGAAAAAAGAAAAAACAGAGATAAAAGAATAGGGACGGGACCTGCACCAGTGGGAGGGAGCCGTGAAGGAGGAAAGGTTTCCACACACTAGGAAGCCCCTTCGCAGGCGGAGACTGTGGGTGGCAGAGGGGAGAAGCTTTGGAGCCACGGAGGAGAGCGCAGCCACAGGGGTGCTGAGGGCAAAGCGGAGAGATTCCCACACGGAGGATCGGCGCCGACCAGCACTCACCAGCCCGAGAGGCTTGGCTGCTCACCTGCCAGGACGGGTGGGACTGGGAGCTGAGTCTCGGGCTTCGGTCAGATCCCACGGAGAGGACTGGGGTTGGCGGCGTGAACACAGCCTGAAGGGGCTAGTGCACCACAGCTAGCTGGGAGGGAGTCCGGGAAAAGGTCTGGAGCTGCCGAAGAGGGAAGAGACCATTGTTTAGGGGTGTGCAAGGAGAGGGGATTCAGAACACTGCCTAAACGAGCTCCAGAGACAGGCACAAGCCGCGGCTATCAGCATGAACACCAGAGAGGGGCATGAAAGGCTAAGGCTGCTGCTGCAGCCACCAAGAAGCCTGTGTGCAAGCACAGGTCACTATCCACACCTCCCCTCCCGGGAGCCTGTGCAGCCCGCCACTGCCAGGGTCCCGTGATTCAGGGACAGATTCCCCAGGAGAACGCACGGTGCGCCTCAGGCTGTTGCAACGTCATACTGGCCTCTGCCGCCTCAGGCTCGCCCCGCATTCTGTACCCCCCGGCCTGAGTGAGCCAGAGCCCCACAATCAGCTGCTACTTTAACCCTGTCCTGTCTGAGCAAAGAACAGATGCCCTCAGGCAACCTACAAACAGAGGAGGGGCCAAATCCAAAGCTGAACCCCAGGAGCTGTGCGAACAAAGAAGAGAAAGGGAAATTTCTCCCAGCAGCCTCAGGAGCAGCGGATTAAAGCTCCACAATCAACTTGATGTACCCTGCATCTGGGGAATAGCTGTATAGACAACGAATCATCCCAAATTGAGGAGGTGGACTTTGGGAGCAGCGATATATAATTTTTTTTCCTTTTTCTCTTTTTTTGAGTGTGTATGTGTATGCTTCTTTGTGTGATTTTGTCTGTATAGCTCTGCTTTTACCATTTGTCCTAGGGTTCTGTCTGTCTGGGTTTTTTTGTTTGTTTTTTTCTTTTTTTATTACTTTTCTATTTTTTTATTATTAATAATTATATTTTATTTTTTATTTTAACAACTATTTTATTTGATTTTATTTTTTTCTTTCTTTCTTTTTTTTCCCCTTTTCTTCTGAGCCATGTGGCTGACAGTGTCTTGGTGCTCTGGCCAGGTGTCAGGCCTGTACCTTTGAGGTGGGAGAGGTGAGTTCAGGACAGTGGTCCACCAGAGACCTCCCTGCTCCATGTAATATCAAACAGCAAAAGCTCTCCCAGAGATCTCCATCTCAATGCTAAGACCCAGCTCCACTCAATGACCAGGAGGCTACAGTGCTGGACACCCTATGCCAAACAACTAGCAACACAGGAACACAACCCCACCCATTAGCAGAGAGGCTGCCTAAAATCATAATAAGGTCACAGACACACCAAAACACACCAACAGATGCGGTCCTGCCCACCAGAAAGACAAGATCCAGCCTCATCCACCAGAACACAGGCACCAGTCCCCTCCACCAGGAAGCCTACACAACCCACTGAACCAACCTTAGCCACTTGGGGCAGACACCAAAAACAATGGGAACTACGAACCTGCACCTGAGAAAAGGAGACCACAAACACAGTAAGTTAAGCAAAATGAGAGGACAGAGAAATACACAGCAGATGAAGGAGCAAGGTTAAAACCCACCAGACCAAACAAATGAGGAGGAAGTAGGCAGTCTACCTGAAAAAGAATTCAGAGTAATGATAGTAAACATGATCCAAAATCTTGGAAATAGAAGGGAGAAAATACAAGAAACGTTTAACAAGGACCTAGAAGAACTAAAGAGCAAACAAACAATGATGAACAACACAATAAATGAAATTTAAAATTCTCCACAAGAGATCAATAGCAGAATAACTGAGGCAGAAGAACGGATAAGTGACTTGGAAGATAAAATAGTGGAAATAACTACTGCAGAGCAGAATAAAGAAAAAAGAATAAAAAGAATTGAGGACAGTCTCGGAGACCTCTGGGACAACATTAAATGCACCAACATTCGAATTATATGGGTCCGAGAAGAAGAAGAGAAAAAGAAAGGGACTGAGAAAATATTTGAAGAGATTACAGTTGAAAACTTCCCTAGTATGGGAAAGGAAATAGTTAATCAAGTCCAGAAAGCACAGAGAGTCCCATACAGGATAAAGCCAAAGAGAAACATGCCAAGACATATATTAATCAAACTATCAAAAATTAAATACAAAGAAAAAATATTAAAAGCAACAAGGGAAAAACAACAAATAATATACAAGGGAATCCCCAGAAGGTTAACAGCTGATCTTTCAGCAGAAACTCTGCAAGCCAGAAGAGAGTGGCAGAACATATTTTAAGTGATGAAAAGGAAAAATCTACAACCAAGATTACTCTACCCAACAAGGATCTCATTGAGATTCGACAGAAAATTAAAATCTTTACAGACAATCAAAAGCTGAGAGAATTCAGCACCACAAAACCAACTTTACAACAAATGCTAAAGGAACTTCGCTAGGCAGGAAACACAAGAGAAGGAAAAGACCTACAACAACAAACCCAAAACAATTAAGAACATGGTAATAGGAACACACATATCGATAACTACCTTAAATGTAAATGGATTAAATGCTCCAACCAAAAGACATAAACTGGCTGAATGGATACAAAAACAAGACCCATATATATGCTGTCTACAAGAGACCCACTTCAGACCAAGGGACACATACAGACTGAAAGTGAGAGGATGGAAAAAGATATTCCATGCAAATGGAAATTGGAAGAAAGCTGGAGTAGCAATACTCATATCAGACAAAATAGACTTTAAAATAAAGACTATTACAAGAGACAAAGAAGGACACTACATAATGATCAAGGGATCAATCCAAGAAGATGATATAACAATTGTAAATATTTATGCACCCAACACAGGAGCACCTGAATACATAAGGCAAATGCTCACAGCCATAAAATGGGAAATCGACAGTAACATAATCATAGTAGGGGACTTTAACAACCCATCTTCACCAATGGACAGAGCATCCAAAATGAAAATAAATAAGGAAACACAAGCTTTAAATGATACATTAAACAAGATGGACTTAATTGATATTTATAGGACATTCCATCCAAACGCAACAAAATCTTTCTTCTCAAGTGCTCATGGAATATTCTCCAGGATAGATCATAACTTAGGTCACAAGTCAAGCCTCAGTAAATTTAAGAAAATTGAAATGGTATCAAGTATCTTTTCCAACCACAATGCTATAAGACTAGATATCAATTACAGAAAAAAATCTGTAAAACATACAAACACATGGAGGCTAAACAATACACTACTTAATAACCAAGAGACCACTGAAGAAATCAAAGAGGAAATCAAAATATACCTAGAAATAAATGACAATGAAAACATGACGACCCAAAACCTATGGGATGCAGCAAAAGCAGTTCTAAGAGAGAAGTTTATGGCAATACAATCCTACCTCAAGAAACAAGAAACATCTCACATAAACAACCTAACCTTACACCTATAGCAATTAGAGAAAGAAGAACAAAAAAATCCCAAAGTTAGTAGAAAGAAAGGAATCATAAAGAGCAGGTCAGAAATAAATGAAAAAGAAATGAAGGAAACAATAGCAAAGATCAATAAAACTAAAAGCTGGTTCTTTGAGAAGATAAACAAAGTTGATAAACCATTAGCCAGACTCATCAAGAAAAAAAGGGAGAAGACTCAAATCAATAGAATTAGAAATGAAAAAGGAGAAGTAACAACTGACACTGCAGAAATACAAAGGATCATGAGAAATTACTACAAGCAACTATATGCCAATAAAATGGACAACCTGGAAGATATGGACAAATTCTTAGAAAGGTATAACCTTCCAAGACTGAACCAGGAAGAAATAGAAAATATAAACAGACCAATCACAAGTAATGAAATCGAAACTGCGATTAAAAATCTTCCAACAAACAAAAGTCCAGGATCAGATGGCTTCACAGGCGAATTCTACCAAACTTTTACAGAAGACCTAACACTCATCCTTCTCAAACTCTTCCAAAATATAGCAGAGGGAGGAACACTCCCAAACTCATTCTATGAGGCTACCATCACCCTGATACCAAACCAGGCAAAGATGTCACAAAGAACGAAAACTACAGGCCAATATCACTGATGAACATAGATGCAGAAATCCTCAACAAAATACTAGCAAACAGATCCAACAGCACATTAAAAGGATCATACACCATGATCAAGTGGGGTTTATCTCAGGAATGCAAGGATTCTTCAATATACGCAAATCAGTCAATGTAATACACCATATTAACAAATTGAAGGAGAAAAACCATATGATCATCTCAATAGATGCAGAAAGAGCTTTTGACAAAATTCAACACCGATTTATGATAAAAACCCTCGAGAAAGTAGGCATAGAGGGAACTTACCTCAACATAATATAGGCCATATACGACAAACCTACAGCCAACATCGTTCTCAATGGTGAAAAACTGAAACCATTTCCACTAAGATCAGTAACAAGAAAAGGTTGCCCACTCTCACCACTATTGTTCAACATAGTTTTGGAAGTTTTAGCCACAGCAATCAGAGAAGAAAAAGAAATAAAAGGAATCCAAATCAGAAAAGAAGTAAGCTGTCACTGCTTGCAGATGACATGATACTATACATAGAGAATCCTAAAGATGACACCAGAAAACTACTAGAGCTAATCAATGAATCTGGTAAAGTTGCAGGATACAAAATTAATGCACAGAAATCTCTTGCATTCCTATACACTAATAATGAAAAATCTGAAAGAGAAATTAAGGAAACACTCCCATTTACTACTGCAACATAAAGAATAAAATACCTAGGATTAAACCTACCTAGGGAGACAAAAGACCTGTATGCAGAAAACTATAAGACACTGATGAAAGAAATGAATGATGAGACAAACAGATGGAGAAATATACCATGTTCTCAGATTGGAGGAATCAATATTGTGAAGATGACTATACTACCCAAAGCAATCTACAGATTCAGTGCAATCCATATCAAATTATTAATGGCAGTTTTTACAGAACTAGAACAAAAAATCTTAAAATTTGTATGGAGACACAAAAGACCCCAAATAGCCAAAGCAGTCTTGAGGGAAAAAAAACGGAGCTGGAGGAATCAGACTCCCTGACTTCAGACTACAAAGCTACAGTAATCAAGGCAACATGGTACTGGCCCAAAAACAGACATATAGATCAATGGAACAGGATAGAAAGCCCAGGGATAAACCCATGCACCTATGGTCAACTAATCTGTGACAAAGGAGGCAAGGATATACAATGGAGAAAAGACACCCTCTTCAATAAGTCGTGCTGGGAAAACTAGACAGCTACATGTAAAAGAATGAAATTAGAACACTCCCTAACACCATACAAAAAAGTAAACTCAAAATGGATTAAAGACCTACATGTAAGGCCAGACACTATAAAACTCTTAGAGGAAAACATAGGCAGAACTGTCTATGACATAAATCACAGCAAGATCCTTTTTGACCCACCTCCTAGAGAAATGAAAATAAAAAGAAAAATAAACAAATGGGACCTAATGAAACTTAAAAGCTTTTGCACAGAAGAGGAAACCATAAACAAGACGGAAAGACAACCCTCAGAATGGGAGAAAATATTTGCAAATGAAGCAACTGACAAAGGATTAATCTGCAAAATTTACAAGCAGCTCATTCAGCTCAATATCAAAAAAAGAAACAACCCCATCCAAAAATGGGCAGAAGACCTAAATAGACATTTCTCCAAAGAAGATATACAGATTGCCAACAAACACATGAAAGAGTGCTCAACATCACTAATCATTAGAGAAATGCAAATCAAAAGTACAATGAGGTAACACCTCACAACAGTCAGAAGGGCCATCATCAAAAAAATCCACAAACAATAAATGCTGGAGAGGGTGTGGAGAAAAGGGAACCCTCTTGCACTGTTGGTGGGAATGTAAATTGATACAGCCACTATGGAGAACAGTATGGAGGTTCCTTAAAAAACTAAAACTAGAACTACCATATGACCCAGCAATCCCACTACTGGGCCTATACCCTGAGAAAACCATAATTCAAAAAGAATCATGTACCACGATGTTCATTGCAGCTCTATTTACAATAGGCAGGACATGGAAGCAACCTAAGTGTCCATCGACAGATGAATGGATAAAGAAGATGTGGCACATATATACAATGGAATATTACACAGCCATAAAAAGAAAGGAAATTGAGTTATTTGTAGTGAGGTGGATGGACCTAGAGTCTGTCATACAGAGTGAAGTAAGTCAGAAAGAGAAAAACAAATACCATATGCCAACACATATATGTGGAATCTAAAAAAAAAATGGTTCTGATGAACCTAGTGGCAGGACAGGAATAAAGACTCAGACGTAGAGAATGGACTTGAGGACACAGGAAGGGGAAGGGGAAGCTGGGACGAAGTGAGAAAGTAACATTGACATATATACACTACCAAGTGTAAAATAGATAGCTAGTGGGAAGCAGCCACATAGCACAGGGAGATCAGCTCAGTGCTTTGTGACAACCTAGAGGGGTGGGATAGGGAGAATGGGAGAGAGATGCAAGAGGGAGGAGATATGGGGATATATGTATATGCATAGCTGATTCACTTTGTTATAAAGCAGAAAGTAACACACCATCATAAAGCAATTATACTCCAAAAAAGATGTTAAAAAAAACCCAGAAAAACAAACAAAAAAAAAACCCAAATGGTGCTGAGACAACTGAATTACCATATGTAAAAGAATGTATTTGAACCCCTGCCTCACACCACACACAAAAATTAACTGAAAATGTATCAATGACTAAGTATAAGAAGTAAAACTATAAAACTCTTAGAAGAAAATATAGAAGCAAACCTTCATGAACTTTTTTTCTTATTTACAACAACAACAAAATAGATAAATTGCACTTAATCAAAGTAAAAAAAACTTTTGTGTATCAAAGGTCATGGTCAAGAAAGTGAAAAGACAACCTATATAGTGGGAGAAAATACTTTCACATCATATATGTGATGGGGTTTAATATCCAGAATATACAAAACCTCCTACAATGCAACCAAAAAAGACAATGCAATTATTAAATGAGCAAAGAACTTGAAAAGACATAGTCAAAAAAGATATACAAGTGACTAATAAACACATGAGAAGATGTTCAACATCATTAGTCATTAGGGAAATGCAAATGAAAACCATGGTGAGATAGCACATCACACCTACTAAGACAGTTATAATTTTTTTTTAAAGGGAAATAACACATGATGAGAATGTAGAGACACTGAACCCCTCGTACATTGCTAGTGGGAATGCAAAATGGTGCAGCTGCTTTGAAAAATAGCTTAACCTTTCCTCAGAAAGCTAAACATAGGCTGTTATCCAGCAATTCCATTCTTACCTCAAAGAATTGAAAACAGGGACTCAGACAGATAATTGTACACCAAAACTAATTGTAGCATTACTCATAATAACCAAAAGGTGGAAACAACCCAAGTGTCTATCAGCAGATGAATGGATAAACAAAGTGTAATTATATACATACAGTGGGATATTGTTCAGCTGTAAAAAGGAATGAAATTCTGATATATGCCTCAACATGGATGAACCTTGAAAACTATCTATAATAGGCAAATTCGTAGGTATAGAAAGTAGATTAGAGGTTACCTGGGGCTAGAAGAGTAGAAGTTATTGCATAATCATTGGCTACAGAGTTTTTTGGGGTGATGAAAAAGTTTTGGAAATAGATGGCATTGATAGTTGCACATTAGGAATGCAATTAATATCATTGAACTGTACACTTAAGATGGTTAAAATGTCAAGTTTTATGTTATATACATTTTATCACAATAAAAAATTTTAAATTGTATAAAAAAGAAAGCAAATAAAGACATTTTAAATAATCGAAAACAGATTAAAAATGTTGTCAGCACCTCTGCCTTGCAAGAAATGTCAAAGCTTTTCATCCTGAAAGGAAACAATATAAAAATGGAAATCTTGATTGAAAGGAAGGAAGGGAAAGAACAAAATATTGTAAATATGTGGGTAAATATAAAGGTCTTTCTTTCTCTTCTTAATTTCTTTAAAAGTAAATTGACTAAAAGCAAAAACAATAACAATGCATTTTGGGTTTTGAACATACAGTATAAAATGTATGATAATAATAGCACAAGCCAGAGCAAGGGATATAAGTGAAACTGTGCTGTTTTAAGGGTCTTACATTGTATATCTAATAGTATAATATTAATTCTAGATAGATTGTAACAAGTTAAGTGTGCATATTATAATCCCTGGAGAAAGCACTAAATATAATAATATAAAGAGGTAGTTAAAAACATAAATAGAAGAGATAGAATGAAATTCTAAACAATACTCAACTGAAGGGAAGATAGATAGGGGAAAAAAACCTCACAAAACAAAGCAGACAAATAGAAAACAAAGAGTGAGATGATAGATTTAAACGCAACCATATCAATAATTACATCAATTGTAATGAACTAATATAATTAAAAAGCAGAGATTGAAGACTACGTAAAGAAGCATGACCCAGTTATACAGTTTAGAAAGGATGCACTTTAAATATAAAGACACAGTTTGAAAATAAAAGGGTAGAAAAATATGCAATAAAAACATTAAGTATGATATAGTCATACCAGTCGGCTATTAACATCAAAGAAAGGAGTCTTCAAGACAGGAAAAATCATCAGGGATGAAGTTATTTGATGATAAAATGTTCAATTCATCAAAAGATGTAATGATCCTAAATGCTTATGTTCCTAATAACAGTCTCAAAATACATGAAGCAAAAATTGACAGAACTAAATGGAGAAACAGATAAATAGATTTGTTTCTACATGTTGCTAGATTTGATTTGCTAAACATTTTTCTGTCTATGGATACATGAATTGGAAGACTCAATATTGTTAAATGTTAGTCCCCCCTCCAAATTGATATATAGATCCAAGGCAATCCCATTTAAATTCTAAGCAATCTTTTTTGGTTTTTGTAAAGACATATGCTAAATGTAAAATTTATGCAAGAATTTAAAGGACCTAGAATATAATCTTTAAAAAGTTGAATAAAATTGCAGCTGTTACACAAACTGACTCCAAAACGTATCAACTTATTAAAAAGCTACAATAATCAAAGTAGTAAGGTATTGACAGAAGTAGAGAGAAATAGACCAATAGGACAGTATAAAGAGACTAAACATAAACATTTTTTTAAAGTTAAATGATTTTTTACAAAGCATCAAGATAATTCAATGGAAAAAGGAGTCTTTCAACAAATGATGCTGTAACACAGGATATTTGTGTAGAAAAAAAAATGAATCTCAACTGCCACATCATGTGATACATAAATATTAATTTGAAATGGATGATGGGACTAAACTAAAAAACTAAAACTATAAAGCTTCTAGGAAAAAAATTAGGAAAATATCATGATTTTCCAGTACCTAGAGATTTCCTAGAACTCCAAAAGCACTAACCATAATGTAAAAGGTATATAGTGTAGTTTGTAAATATTAAGAACTTCTGTTCTCAATGAAACACTGATAATAAAACAAAAATGTAAGCCACAGACTAGGAGAAAATATTTGCAATATGTGTATCTGACAAAGGACTTGTATCTAGGTCATATAAAGAACTCCCATACTACATCATCATCATCATCACCACCATCATCATCACCAAACAACCTGGTTTTTAAAATGGACAGAAGATTTGAAAAAAAAAAAACAGTTCATAAAGGAGATTATATATGAACGCGGTCACGAGACATATAAAAGCCTCTTTTGACATCACTAGTCTTCAATGAACTACAAATAAAAACCACCATGATATGCCACTCCCTATCTACCAGAATGGTTAAAATTTAAAAGACCAACAATACTAAGTGTTGACAAGGATGTGGAGCAAGAGGAGCTCTCCTACTTTGGTGGTGGCTGTATGAAATGGTATGACCACTTTAAAAACAGTTTGACAGTTTCTTATAAAGTTAAATGTACACCAATCCTATGACCCAGAAATTGCACTCTTAGTTTTTTAACCCAAGAGAAATGAAAACACACTTGGTGGTGTTGGTTCTGAGCTCTTTAAAAGACATTTTCACAAACAAACTTTCTAAAAGGTTAAAGCATACTAGCCATCTCCACTTCCTTACCTCTCATTTACTCCTCCAATCACTGTTATCAAGCATCATTCTCTGGACTCCCCTGAAATCACTTTGGCATCTCAAGTGCTTGAAAGTTCATAGTAATTAAAGAGGTTTCCTTGGTTTGAGATCAGCTGGAGTGAATAGTGTTTAATGGGTTTGATTATTCTCAACCTGCTCTGTCATATCCTGGATTAGGGTAGCTACATTATGGTATCTTTTTGTTGATTATGTTGACTCTATACACAGCCAGCTCTGTAATTTAATTAGGCAATGGGACCTTAGATCTCTCCTCTAGGCTGTCTTATATCCCCCACTCCCGACCCACCACCCCCCAGTTTAGGCCATCATTACCTCCTTTATATTTTTGCAAGAATTCTTACCTAATGGCTCTCCCTCCTCTCTCATAATACACGTCTACCCTTCACAGGGCTGAGTGAATAAGGTTCCTAAAGCACATCTCAGTTCAAATAACTTTGTGTTTCCTTTTGCCTGCAGGATAACATCCATACACTTAGGGTTGATGTTCAAGGCCCACCACGATCTGGTCCTGATTTAGCATGTCCTGGTCATTTTAAATACTTGATTCCAATTCAGCTGATCAGGGTAAAATTGCAAATAAAAATACCTCATATTTACTGAGTGTTTACTCTGTGCCATTCACAGATCATCCTTAGCATGGTAGTCACAAGATTTGACCTAAAGTAATTTTTGTCCTAACCTGACTCTTGCTTTGTCATTCTGTCATCTCACCTTAACCACCAGCTCCATTACTTTACTTTCCTCATCCATTTCAGTCCCTCTGATTATGGCATCCTGATTTTTTGGCTTCTCTAGTTGCCTCTGCCATCATTTCCTTTGAGTTCTGTATTCTTATCACCATGACATTTGTCCAACTTTCCTGTTTGTTAACTAACCCTTTTTCTTGTCCTCTGGATGCCCTTCTTAGACTTACCACTACAGGAAGACTTGTTGGCACTGACCCCAGCAACTTGGGCTCTATTCTATTCTTTGGCTTTGATATCAGAGGGGTGGACCCTGGGCATTCTGAACCTAGCCTTCCTGGTTTATTATAAAATCATGTTGTAGATTTCCTAGAATGTTAGGTTTAAAAGGAATCCTAAAGTCTATAACAGTACAACCGCTAACTGAGTTAAGAACCCTATGTTCTTTCTCTAATTTTGCTCATTCCTTTGAAGAGTGCTTCAAATATTTGATGGCAGATTTCATATCCCTAAGTCTCCTGTTTCTAATCTAAATATCCCAGTTTCTTTAGTCATTGTCTCCAGCTTGACTGATTTCCTCGAAATTAGCTTCATTTTTATTACTGCCCCTTTTACAATAAATGGTGGAAATAATTTTTTTTTAATGTCCCAATTATGTTCTGACCAGTTTGGGCTAGAATAGGGCTTTATGTTATTTACTATTAACTTTTACATAACTTTCCCCATGATGATGATTGGGATCTTTTTAAATCCTTGTTCTGGAATCAGTGTATTAGTTACTTCCTGCTTCAGCTTCAGCCTCATCTCAGATCCGAACATGGAGCTGGGGTCAGAGTGCCATGCTTCTTCCCACAAGGGCAGCAGCTTTTACTAATTTCTCTGCAGCAATGTACAGATATACAACATATTGCCGTGGGTAAGTCCAGATATGTTATGAGTGTTGGAGAGTTCTGCACAATTCTCTTCTGCTAATTTTAACTCCCACTCATCTCCCATTCACTGAAACCATCTGAATGCCAGTGAGGGAGATATTATCAGATGGAAAACTTTGAATCCATGTTGATTTACTTCTTAGCGTTAGTAACTAATTCCTCTTCACACACAACTGATTGAAACACATCCGTGTGCTTATCACAGATGAGATTCCTCCACATATGAGACTTCCTCTAGGTACTGATCAATAGTACGCCTAGTACACATTGTGTAGCCATTTAACCAGTTATTCTAACTGTTCCACATCCTCTCCAAACAATTAAAAAAACTTTATCAAACTCTTGCCAAAATTTTGATTTCATCACATCTATTGCATTCCTCTTATTTAGAGGCTTCATGAAAAATAAAAACTAATTTAGTTTGGCTTAACTTTCTTTCCCCTTTCAAGTTCTGATTATACTGCTTCATTTTTATTTTTAAAAGCTTTAGAATCTTAACAGGGTTCATGTCAAGCTCCCCTTTCTATGCTGTTTGGCAATCTACTTCCATTCATCAGGATTAGTCAAGAATTAGCGGATTTCCTTTTCTTTGTAATTGGGATGTGATTCTCCTCTCTAATGGAATCATTCCCCATCCCCAGAACACACCCTCCCTTTTCTCTCCTCCACCACGCCCCCCCCCCCCCCCGAACCCCTACCCCGCTGGCTCTCCTAGCCTTTGCTTAGGGTCTGAAATATCCTGTTCTATTATGTAACTGTGTCTGTATGTCTGGGCTCCTCCGCTACAACCAGAGTTTTCTGAAGGTGGGAGCCCTTTATTATACTTCATAGTGTCTAGTGAAGAGCAAAGCACCTAACAGTCCAGTGAAGACATACTTTCTGAATGGATGAATGAGGACACATTAATTTTTCTTAGCTTTTTTCCACCGTGAATACTCCTGCAACAAATATTCCAGCATATATGCCTACTTGTGAATGGATGCTTTTATATCTATAATAGAGAGTCCCAATAGCGAAGTTATTTGTATTAAAAAAATAGTTGTTGCTAGATTCCTTTTCCCAAAGACTTTATCTGCATTTCTCCCAGCCATGTATGGGAGCATTGCTTTTCTCACATCTCTTTTAGCAATAAGTATTTTGTGTTGGATTTTAATCTTTGATGAGTCCATTATTACACATTTAGCAATATCTTTACTATTAAGTTTGCACATATTTTCATATGTTTTTTGATCTTTTCGATTTTCACTTCTGTGAATTTGTTCTTCATGTGAATTTTCATACTCTTTGCCCATTTTCCTGTTTGGGTGCTTGTCTCTTTTTATCAGTTTATAAACTTTTTGTGTATTATTGTTATTTATTCTCTGCTCAAACTTAGCATTGCAAAAACTATTTCCAAACAAATTGTTTGTCGGGCAGTGTTGGTGGTATAGTGGTGAGCATAGCTACTTCCAAATAAATTGTCTTTGAGCTTATTGTATACTTTTCAATACTTTATGTCTTTCAATAAGACTTTATAGTTTTCTTTATAAACTATATTGACAAATTTATCCCTAATTATTTTGTAGTGTTTGTCAATATTGAGAAAAATTTTTCTCATTTCTATTTCTAGGCCCTTATTATTAAAATAAAGTTATTGATATTTGAATATTTATCTTGTATCCACCTATTTTACCATTACTGCTTGTTACTGTTGTGGTTGCTACTCAGATTTATTGGGTGTTCATACCATCAGCAAAAGCAGATAACTTGATCTCATCTTTTTGAGACTAGTTATTTTATGTTCTTGTTTTGCATTATCTAGAACTTCTAAGACAATATTTAATAATAATGGTGGCATGAACAAAAATTTGGAATTTCTTGGAAATTAAGACTGATTCTTCTAGATAATTTTTGGATCAAACAGAAATCAAAAGTGAAAAGATAACCAACTTATTTAGAGGAGTAAAAAAGAGACATTCTACCAAAACCTATAGAACCTAGAAAACACTGTAGTCAGAGAAAAACATATATATATTCTTAAATGACTTCATTATTAAAGAAAAGAAACATTAAAAAATCAAAGGGGAGAAAAGAATTTAATATCCATTTTAAGAATTTAGGAAAGAAACTAAGATGGAATTAATTTTAAAATTTTAATATAGTGACTCTGTCCCTCCTGTCTCCCTCTTATAAGGACCTTTCTGATTACATTGGACTCACTTCAGAAATCCAGGATAATCTCCCCACCTCAAGATTTAATCCTATCTGCAAAATGCCTTTTTACCATATAGAGTACCATATTCATAGTTCCCAGGGATTAGGGCATGAACACTTTTTTTGGGGGGGAGGTTCATTATTGGGCCTATCACACAAAAATTTGGGCTAACCTTCTCTTTTCCAAAATGATCAGTTTCAGCTAAACACACATTAATTAGATTTTCTTTACTCTCTGTATCTTATTGCCTTTTTGTTTGTTTGGTGTGATAGCCCCAGTTTGGTGTCAGGCTGCGTCTTTTGGGACAGCTCTAATTCTTTCTTACTCGCACTAGTACAGAACACTATAAAGCACTCATTTTGCCTTTTAAAATTATTCCATTTTTTCCCCATTTTCCTTCTTGCTGACTTTTAACCTCTTTCTTTCAAAGTTTCCAAATTCAAAAAGTATAAATACACATAATGATCAAACATGTGCTATACTTTAAGTCCAAAGCGATTTCCTCAAGAGTTTGCTCATGATGGCAGATGGCCGCTTAAACATAGTAACCTATATGTTTCTTTTAAATGCAACAGAAAGGAGATAAGTGTCCAGTGAACAATCTTGGATATTTAGCATAAGGAATCTGGGGTTCTTATGCTCTTCAGAAAACATACCACAAAAACTTATCTGAACAATATTATCAGCCCTTCTTCCTTCCCATAACAAACTGAAGACCTAAGATATATTTCTTTTTTAAGATTACTTGCCATCTGTCCTTCAAAGATGACTAAGCCTATAGAAGTCTATTTCATGTGTATGAACTAAAAGTAACAGTATAGAGAATAACAGTGCCGATTCTGGAATCAGACAAACCGTGGTCAACCATAGCTCCATCGATTACTGAACTTAGGAAAATTACTTAAGTATTCTAGTTTAGTTTTTCTATTGGTCAGATAACATTACGTAGCTGGATTAATGTGAGTATTAAATAATTCATGCAAAGCACTTAATCCAGGATAAGCATGCAGTAAATTCTTGATAAAATTATTTATCAGTTCTTTTTACAAGGTCTCCTTAAAAATGTGCCAGACACATCACACATGGATTTGTTCCCCAGCTTTGATCAGCCTGAAAAACAGAGTCACCCTAACCCTGGAAGCAATGGGACCACAGCTGAAAGAAAACTTTCAAGGTCCTTATTCCCCTATGCATGTCATTAATGTTGACCTCATTTGTTGACGAAAAAGAAACAAGTTGGTTTATGCTATCATTATCCTAAGATCCTGAGGATATACTTCTTCAAAAGGAAATAGGAAAAAGAAAGATCCAGTCCCCTAGAATTTCTCTGTTATTACTATTAGTCATGTTTCTCTTTTCTCTTCCTGATAAAGCTATAAAAACTCTTTTTAAAAGACTCCTAAAGTTTCTTTACTTTGTTCAGACAGTTTGAAAAATTAAGACTAGTGCTACTCAGATAAATCCTAGAGGAGCCCATGTCCCCTTTGCATGGCAGAAAGAAGGGCCAAAAAGCAGACTTTGCTTAGCAAGGGTGAAACTGGAAGAGATGTAAAGTAGAATACTTTTTTTTATATCAAAGATGTAAACAAAATTGCAGAGCTACCTGGTTGAAAATTTCTGAAGAAATAAAATGAATTAGTAAATTCAGTTGCTCAAACACAGTAATTTAAAATAATAAAGTGGCAGTTTTTCTCCTTTCCCAGGATTTCCTTACATCTTTCTTTATCTGCTTAAGTATTATCAGATTCCCACAGTAGAAAATTATGCAAGACTGGAAAAGAGTGAACAAATGATTCTTGGGGCATAAAGTAACAAAATTTGTATGAGGCACCTGAGGTCGGCTGGATAGCTGGTGAAATATTGAGGTTTAAACCTCAATATTTCACTTCAATGTGGCCAAGCAATTCTGGCTGCGTCCTTCCCCAAGCCCTGTGAGAGTGTGGAGTGATGGTGTGCAGGCTCTTTATGTCACCTTCCCTCCCTCCAAGGCCTTATTTAGAAATTCCAGAGGTGGTTTAGTGGTGAAAGGTTGTTCAAGTACTTTCCTCTCCTTTTTATTCTCTTCAGAGCAAACACTCAAATACTCAGAGAGCCAAAGCAGCTGTCTCACTCTATGTCTGGATTGCAGAGCCCTAAATATTTATAGGTCTTTGAGAATTCCAAGTCTCAAGTTCAGGTGGGATGCTATTTTTACTTGGCTGCCCTTTGAAGACTTACTTGCAGTGGTTAACACACTAGAAGATAACTTTTTTGACTATAACTCTAATACTTTCTAATTTGGAAAACTAATTAGAATTAGTCATTCTAATTTAGTCATTAGAATGACTAAAAAAATTTAGTCATTCTAATTTGGAAAAATATTCATACCAAATATTTTATTTGGTATAAGTAAAATAAAAATACCCGTAATACCACTGTCAATGTAACACTGTGATCTCCTTTCCTCTCTCTATGTGTATATGCATATAGACACACAATATTCAGATTTTTATGATGTTTTCACATTTTACATACAATTCTTATTCTGTTTTTATTAATCTATTATTTTATTATTTCTTTACTGGAACATAGGCATTTCCCCATGCCAATAAATATTTTTTGAAAATGTTATTTTAGTAGCTAAATAATATTCTGTTTTATCCACATATAACATAAGAAAAATGGTTCTCCCATTTCTCACTACTGTGGCAGCCCTGGCACTAAATAATGGAAAGGAAGTTACCACTAAAGGCAGAAAGCTGGGAGGGGAGTCTCTGGGAATAGTCAGGGGACAAAGGTATAGATAGAAAATACCAGATGAACATGAGGTGTCAACCTCCTAGAGCACTGCCCTGATCCTGTTGGCTCCTTTCAATGGCTCTTACTCCTGAACAAAGCCCAAACTTCCAAGTCAGCATTTAAGGCCTCCCACAATTTGCTACAACTCACTTTTCCAACTTCAGTTCTTACTGTACTTGTTTACGTTTTCCCATGTTTCTGCCAAATGGGCTGGTTGCCTCTTCTTTACATAGAAGTCAAAGGTCTTTGCTCCCTCCATACCCATGCTCACTCTTTCCCCTTCACTTTGAATGTCTCTGCCCTTCCTTATAGTGACTTGTCTACATCTTATCCATTGTTTCAAGATGCAGCTTGAATAGCACCTCCTTCATGGAGCCATGCCTGAGTCCTTCTATCTCTCCTGGCCAGAGTCAGTGTTTTTCTCCTCTCGGTTTTATCTTTACCTATGCATCAATCTTTACTTGTATTATGACTATTTGGGCACACATCTTATTACTCCTTTTAGATTACGCATCAAAATTTTTGAACATTTTCATGTCACAGTATTGTCTTGAACATTGTAATTTTTATTGGCACACACTAAGGAATTAATAGCATCCACTGTTACACTGCTCACATCACTTTGTGTCCTTATTTGAGTAAAACTCACCTGACTGGTCTTTCTTACATTCATCAGAGAAATGTTTTTTGATGGTAACTGATCTCCAAAGATGGTCCCCAATATTTCCTCTTCACTCTATAAATTCCCACACACATCAAGACGTGGAGCTACCTCCTACCCCCAACCCTCAGAATCTGGGCTGGCCTTGTGAATTGGCTTTGACAAAGAGAATGCAGTGGAAATAATAGTCTTGGACTTCCAAACCCAGGACATGTTGTGAGGAACCCATACTACAAAGCAAAGAGCCAAGGTTGTCTTTGACAGCCACAGCTGAGCTCCCAGTTGACAGCCAGCAGTAATTATTGGCCATGTGGGTGGATCACATTGAACATTCCAGGCTACTCAAACCCCTAGACAACTGACCCAAACCCATGAAGAAGAAGAACACAAACCCATGCAGCCGACCCTAGTCAGCCCAGGAATCATTAAACATAATAAAATGGTTGTCATTTTAAGCCACAGAATTTTGGGGTGGTGTGTTACACAACATATAAACCTAACACTGATACACAAGTTAAACCATGTGAATTGCTGATATTGGACAGGTTTTGACTGACAACCTCATATAGTTCAACCTAATATGAATAATGCCTTGATATTGTTCTATTGCTCTTAGCTCTTATTCTAAGCAAGTTATAACACTCTTGTCTCAGAACCCACTCAGCAAAGAGAGGTTGAAAGTTATCACCATAACAGTAAATAATAATAACAGTAAATAAAAATAAATGAATATTATGTATTGACCAAAAATTAAACAATCCAACAGAGAAGTGTGCTGTATATACTAGTGGTCCATACACAACACTAAAGAGAAAAACCCCCAAGTTCAGCTTTTCCAAACTTCAGTTCTTTATATACCACCTTCATGATTTAGGGCATGTCTTCCTACTCACTATAAGATTATCTACATTATTTTTACTCAGAAAAATCATTTTAGTGAAACATTATATCCCTCCCATCAACGGACCTATTTAAAGAGACTCAAAGTGATAGAATGTTACTGGCCCTCTTGGAAGCTTATATGTTAAGATAGACACATTTACATACCCACAGGCTCTGATTAGATCATCAGACACACAAGTAGCACAACATGTGTCTTAAAACACAAAAGATCAGAGTTCTTTCTTAGCAACATTGTGAAAAACCCAAGGCTTTCATCTCCTATTTCTCTTTTTCAGTATACTTACCACTCTCCAAACCACAACCTGAGGCATCCATTTCTTCCTAGTACCCCAAATCGCTGGTCTACACAATGACATTTGATCTAGAACCCTCCTCAGTGGACAGCACTTAAGCGCCAAAGATTTCTTGTCTTCTTTTCCAACCACTTTTATCCTGTTCACCAACTCTGTGGGTCTTGTTCTCCAATAGAGAGAGTTAATATAAAGAATTCATCTAGACTACTTTGTTCATGCTTATGCTTTCAAGGTACCACGTATACACAAACTATTTTAATTTTTGGTTTACTTCTTTGTATTCTGGCCTTTCCATTAAATATTTGAGGTAACTTATGGAAAGTGTTTAATAAAATAATAAAATATGAATGTAAGGAAAAGGCACAAGAGCCAGAAGAAAATGCAAACTGGTACAGATGTAACCAAGGGGAAAATAGCACTCAAACAAACAAAATGGTCCATAAAATACCACACATATGCTATAGTTTATATATAAATTTGACTAAGAATCTCCTGGTTGATCAAAGAATTAAGAAAACAGGTCTTTTATATTAATCTCCTTAATCATGATTTAGAAGAAAACTAGTTTCTTCAGGTAAATGTTGTTTCCTGCATTGTATTCTAAAATTAATCTCTTATATGGATCCTTATAATGTGGAGCAGAGAAGTGTAAAATATAAAATATAAAAACATTCCTGCAACAAATAGAGAAATAGTTTCTAGAGAGTGTTTCTAGCAGTAGTCTTTGATTAAAAGTGAGTTCAGACTTCTACTTCTAGCCAAGGTAAGGGGTTGGATTTACCATTACAACTGAAACAGTGACAAAGCCAGAGAATATATATGAAACAATGTTTTTCAGTCATTAGATAGGAGGTTGCAAAGGACAGTGATATCGGGGAGAGTGGAAACAAATGAGGTAAGTCTTCTGATTGCCCAGATTTACTGCCTGGAGAGAGTTTCCAGGCTATAACTTGAAGAGAGAGGGAACCCAGGCAGAGCCTGGTGACTTCCTGAAACTGAGAATGGTTTAGAAGTTGAGAGAGGCTAGGGTTGGTAAAGTGTGCAGGACAGAGTTCCAGAGAGGAGAGAGCTACACAGAGAGAGCTCTGGAAATCTTCAGAAAATCTCCAAGTCTTCCTCAAGCTGGGCTATGACAGTTTCCTTTGAAAGAAAACTACCCACATCTGGGGAAAGAACCACCCAATAAGAGCAAGGGGAACAATTCTTGGGTTTCCACAGGACAAAGCATAGTTTGTGCTCCCTTCAACAAGAGTGGGAAAAACTCATAAATCATGGGATATCAGGTAGAATACTCAAGAGAGTATTGATTCAGTAATAAAAGAAAATTAGCCCTGGATTAAAGGTGGCTCCAGTCTCACAAAACAACACTTAAAAAATAAAAACCTCAAAAGGGTCAACATTTCTCCAAGTAACTTAGCTATGACCTAGAAGAAAAGCTCAGGAATATTTATAAGAATATGAAAATATCCAGCACCAAGCAAGGTAAAATTCACAATGTCTTACATCTAATAAAAAATTAAAGGTCATAAAAAAGCAGGAATGTATGACTCATATTAAGGAGATGGGTCAATCAATAGAAACAGACCCAGAAATGACACATATGATAGAATTAGCAACAAGAACATTAGAAGTTATTATAATGATATCTAACACATTCAAGAAGGTGAAGAAAACTTGAGCATGGTGAGTAAAGGCCCAAGTAGAACCACTAGCCATGAAAACTACTACTGGGATTTTTTTTAAAAACACACATTGAGTAATAACAGATTAAACAATGTAGAAGAAAAGATTAGTAAACTTGAAAACATAGCAATTGAAACTATTCAGAATGAAACACAAATAGAAAAAAGACTAGAACAAATAAGCAGAGCATCAGTGAGCTATGGGGCAATGCCAAGCACCCTTTTGTATCTGTATTGGAGTTTACAAAAGGGAAGAGGTGGATGGTACAGAAAAAAATTTTTTGAAGAAATAATGGTTGAAATTTTTCCAAATTTAATGAAAACTATAAAATCACATATCTAAGAATCTTAACAAACCACACACACACACACACACACACACACACACACACACACATCATAAAGAAAACTATATGAAGGCACATCATAATCAAATTTCTTACAGCCAGTGTTAAAAATATCCTAGAAACAACAAGAGATAAAAAAGATGTTACATTAAAAGAACAAAGATAAGCAGATTTAGAAGAAGATGAAACATTTCTAAAGAACACAAGCAAAAACAAAAACAAAACCCTGTCAACCTAGAATTCTATACCAATAAAGTTCTCTGACAATTTTTCTGATTAACTTCTACATTGGAGGAAACTACTGTCCTGAAATCTCATGTGAGGCAACAGGATGATACCTGTCTCTGAGCACATCGTAATTTAATGGAACATAATTATTGTATGTTTATAAAATAGCATAACCATTTGAATGTATAAATTTGTTAATTAAATTATCTATTCATTTTTTAAAACTATCTTTCAAAATGAAAACTCAAAAAAAAAAAACACCGAGACTTTCTCAGCAAAGAATTCATTACCAGCAAACATGTATGTACTATGAGAAATGTTAAAGGAAGTTTCTAAACAGAAGGAAAATGATGGCAGAGGAAAATCTGAATCTACAGAAAAGAATGATGAGTACTAGAAACAGTAAATACGTGGTTAAACATAAAAATTTTTCTTAATTTTCAAATATCTTTAAAAGATAATTGACTTTTTAAAGTGAAAAACAACAGCAATGTGTTGTGGGGTTTATTACACCTGTAAAATAAAAACATCTTAGCACGAAAGCTGTAAGGGGGAGACAAGAAAATATACTATTATAAAGTTCTCATATGTGAAGTGGTGTAATAGTTAAAGATGTACTATAAATCCTAAAGCAACTACTAAAAACAAAAAAATAGAGTAATAACTAATAAGCCAATAAAAAGGGTAAAGTGTAATTACTAAAAATATAACAATCAATCCAAAAGAAGGCAGAAAAAAAAGGAAATATGGAGTAAAGAACAGATAGGATTATCTTACACCATACACAAAAATCAACTCAAAGTAGATTAAGACTTAACATAAGACCTAAAACTGTAAAATTCCCAGAAGAATACATAGGGGAAACCAACAAAGGACAGGTATCCAGAATATATATGTATACACATATGTATCTCCAGCTCAAATGATCCTAAACACAAAGAGTTGTTAAATGTATGAAAAGGTGTTCAACCTCACTAGTAATCAGGAAAATGCAAATTTAAACCATTATGGGAAATCATTTTATACCCAGAAGAAAGGCAAATTTTTAAGTCAGACAATGCCAAATTTTGGTAAGCCATTTAGTAATGTGAACTCTTATTCACTGCTGGTGGGAGTATAAATTATTTCAATCACTTCAGAAAATAGTTTGGCTTTCTTTATAAACCTGAAAGTGTACATTTCCTACAACCTAGCAATTTCATTAGACTGTATATAATGTATAGGAATTATTGCACCCTAAGTTAACTCTTACACATGTTAGTCAGGAACATGTAAAACAGTGTTTATAGATGCTTTGATCAGTATTGTAAAAATGGAAACAGCCCAAATATCCATCAACAGTAGAATGTATAAATAAGCTGTAGCAAAATCTTATAATGAATATACAAAGCTAAATACAATACGGATGAATTATTCAAAAACATAATTTTGTGTGAATAAAGTCATAGACAAATATACCGTTTGATTATTTTTATGTAAAATTCAAAAGCTGGCAAACAAAATAATGTTCTACTTAGGATTTCCTATATAGGTATAAAATCTCCAAAGAAAGGGAATGGTTAATGTATAATTCAAGATGTCACTTATGCCTCAGTAAGAGAGCTGCAATCAGTGAGTAGCATCTAAGAGGCTCTGAAGAATAGTAATGCTCTATCTCTTGGCCTTAGTGGTACATACAGGTGTTCACTTGCTGCCCTCTAATATGTGCATGTTCATCTGCATTCACTCTTTCTGTGTATACTATATTAAAACAAATTTTTAATTGCAGATTCCAAGGTCACAAAACCAGATATTTCAGTTCAATAGGTTAGGATGGCCCCAAGAAATGTGAATGTTTGCCAAGTTCCCATGATGATTCTGATAAAAGTAATCTGAGGACCATACTTCAAGTATCTGCTTATTATTTCTATGGGTTTGAACTCTTTGGTCTTGGAAATTGACATTTCACAAAGAGCTGCAACACGAATAAAGGAGGCAATTTATAATAAATAAACACACAACTCTTTCAATTCCAGAAATTATCACTTTACTATACAAAAAAACCTAAACATTTACAAAAGAAAATCAAAAGAAGTTGCATTTTTAGACCACATTGGGAAAGTTACACAAGAGTCTGATGAACAAACAACATCATAAAACGTCTCCGTACCATATCAGTACCATCCAGAGAAATCCAATCAACCATTATACCATAGGTTGAAGTTGTTTAGTACCTGAAAGTCAACCCAGTGCCCTCTTGGTTTATCGTTTGCCTATAACAATATAAAACCCTAACATCTTTACAAAACATGGAACTGTAGTTTATGAACTTTATAGGAATAAAATTTTGTTAAAGGAAATAAAATATTAAAAAGATGACATAGTTCAGCTGCCAATCAATATTAAGATGCATTAAGTTATAACAGTCAATCCAAGCAACATTTTAATAATTATAGAAATGTGACTATAGTGTGCTGATATTCCAAGCAATCTTGTTATGGCATAGTTTTATTTTACATATATACAAATCATGTTATTGCATATACACATCAAGAAACTACTCCAGTCATCACATCGCAAAGGTAGTGCCTATTTTTTAGGCAGAAATTTTCCTTTGGCTTCTTGCTCACAACAAGGGGCATAGGCAGCCATTTCTTTCCAAGAGTTCACTACATTCAAGGAAGTCTGGACTCCTAGCTTGTTGTTTTCCTCGTGGAATGATGAGCAGTACTGAGGATTTGAACTGATAAATAGTGTCTCTGGTTGAACATTTCAAACATTAGCTACACTTTTGATTTCTGTGCCTCTACAAGACTGTATGACCCTTTCATGTTGGCTTTTCTAGCAAAGTAAATAATCATTCCAATGGCAGGTATTATTAAGGAGGATGCACAATAGAGCACGAGAAGTTCAGGAGAAAAATAGTGCTTGTTACTTTCTCTTCCTGGAAAATAACAAAATGGATGCAATTAATGTCTAGTATAAAAAGAAATTGTTTAATAATAATAGTTACATGTTTTATTCTAACAGTACAACTCGTTCTCTAAAGAGAAGTGAATCAAAGTAGTGATAAGAACCAACAGGACCCAAAATGCATATTTCTTTGAATTTTTCAAATAATCAGTTAGCAGTTGCTATGGTCATGATGAGTCTAAAGATGACAGTTGTTGATTTCCACAAACTTGGATTCAAATAGATTCAGGTTCAATAGCAGAATGGAAGGAAGGGCGCAACTTTTTAGGGCTCATTTAGAAGAGCAAGAATAGGAGAAGAGGGTTTGCTTTGGGAAATAGAAACATATACTAAAGAACTAGGACTCTGATCATTATGAATTAAAATAACTAAACAGTTCTCCAAGAAAAGCCTTGTAACACCTAGAGTGTAACCATTATAGTCAAACACCACATATAAGATAGTAAGGGAAAGAATTCTTATCGATGGCTTTTTTAGAGATATATAGAAAACTTTATATTTTGTATTTCTGAAGTAGGGCATCTTAATATATATTATTCCTCTTCAGCATTTATATCACTTCTTGATAATATGAAGTTTTTTGGATAGCATTATGTTTTAGCTTAAATGTGACTTACTCAGAGAGACATTCTCTGACCTGCATCTCCTCCAGCCTAAATAAGAAACCCTAATATACTTTTTTTCCTAATATAGTTTTATAACCCACTACACTTTCCCTCCATAGCTCTAATCACAGCTTATAGTTAAACATTTGTTTGTTTGATTATCTATTAATTTTGGCTTCCTCCTTCAGACTGTGAATTATGTAAGCACATGTATCTAGTTTCTTTTTGATCCACCACTGAATAGCCAGTACCTGGCTCCTTGCTTGGAGTAGCTTGCACCCAATAAATATCTTTTGAATAGTAATATATATTTTTCTTTCTACATCCTGTCATTTTGTCATTTTGTTGTAAATTGGGTACATAAGGTAATAGTATACAAAAACTTTAAAATTAGTACTCTTTCTACTTACAAAAATCATCTGACAGCTACAATACTATTTAATATCTTAACCTTATAAGAACATCTATAGAAGATAGCATGGTATTTACTGAAGTTTCATCTCTATTTATATTTACTTTTGCACAGCACTGTATGACCTCACAAATATTGTTTCTTCAAGTGACGTATATATTGTCTCAGTCTTGGAAGAAATGAGTGATTTGACCTTGATAATCATTGCTTTACTTCTAGGAGTTTCTAATCACTGGAGATAACCAAGAAGAAAAGAATCATTGTAGTGGGGCTTCCCTGATGGCGCAGTGGTTGAGAATCTGCCTGCCAATGCAGGGGACATGGGTTCGAGCCCTGGTCTGGGAAGATCCCACATGCCGCGGAGCAACTAGGCCCGTGAGCCACAACTACTGAGCCTGCGCGTCTGGAGCCCGTGCTCCGCAACAAGAGAGGCCGCGATAGTGAGAGGCCCGCGCACTGCCATGAAGAGTGGTCCCCTCTTGTCGCAACTGGAGAAAGCCCTCGCACAGAAACGAAGACCCAACGCAGCCATAAATAAATAAATAAATAAAATTTAAAAAGAATCACTGGAGTCAGATGACGGGAAGTCCATTTTTTTGAATTATTGAGGTCAAAAACACTTCACCATAAACATAATGAAAATTGCCTTATTTTTCTACTTTCCCTCGCTAGAGTAGAGCTAGTCAGAGTACAAGGGTAATATTTTAATAGAATTTCCATTATCATAATTATGGTTAGGCATCAATATTGATAACCTGCTGAGCAATGGTATCTCTGCTCCTATTGTTTTCTTTTCAATTTAATAAATACTATCTTTTGCCTTTGGTTTTCCCCTCAGATATCTGCAGTAAAATACAGATTCGCTGCTGAGTTGGTTACCAGGGCAACCTTCAAATACAATTTTCTATTAGCTGTATCAACACTGAAAATCCTAAAGACTCCCAACCATTTCTATCACTGGAATACATTCAAGCAAATGTATTTGTAAAAAAAAAAAAAAAACCAAAATTAATTTTAAAACTCAGCTAACTACAAAAGATGACTAGTTGAAAATTCCCAGGAAAAATGTCAAATTTTTGTTTCCATTCATTTGTAGTTATTTTAAACCATATTTAGTTTGGGGGTTCTAGCTGAGTGCCTAATGTGCTTTAATTGGTTCATTTAAATAATGAGTGAAAAATGGCAAATATGTAAGTTACTAACTTAATAAAGTAATTAGAAAAGACAGCAATGTATGAGAGATAAAAACTGGAGAAGAAGCTTTGGTATGTCTTTAAAAGAGAATCGTTAACTACAAAAAGAAATATAAAAATGTTAGGAGTCCAAGTTCCTGGGACTAGGCTTAATTAAAGGTGTTCTGGAGGCATTGAGGATTAAATAGGAATAAATGAATTTCAACCTACTCATAACCAAGCTCTCAATCCATCCAGAAACATCCCCAACCTCATTGGAAGCACTGATTACATACACCCTTGTGTCACGTTGAGTAACACGATACAAGATAAATGTTCCATTCTTTGAACACATAGTAACTTCATTGGCCAGATCAACTCTTTTCAGGATAATCACTGCAGGTGGATGACTAAAAGTTTTACATGTAATCGTGATATTTTCCCCTTCTTTAACATTTCTACATGGATGTATTGATATTGTCGTGTTCTGAGGAGGTACCATGAAGACAAGAAAACATACGGTAAGGTCTTGTAATCTTGAGAGATTTGGTCAGATGAGTAAAATTTTTACGCATTTTCTGACCCACGTTTAAATTTTCTTTACACTGATGAGTAGTTGCTAACTCTGAGAGCCCAGTGCCAGAGGCTCTTAAGAATTGGCATTTGATTTCAAGAATGTTCACTTCAATTTTGGCTTCCAACACACAGTGGGAGCTCATTAGCACTCAAGGAGTGGGAGACAGAGTAGTAAAGGCTGACTTATTCTGCTTCCACTGATAAGATCAACAGATCCTACTGTGTGTTCACACGAGGAGTTAGGAGGTTAAGAGGCTTCTGAAGTTTCTCTGCTGGGGCCACTGCCCCCTCCCTCCCTCTCTCCATCAGAATAGGGTAAAATGGACAAGGAGCTTGGATTTTCTAAGGAGACAGTTCTGTAGTCTAGAGTTTCCTTTATGTTGTCCAGCATTAAGATCACCATACTCAATTATTATCCTGAAGAGAGTCAATCCAGAAAATATGTAGTTACTGCGTGTTCAGAGAGTGGCACTCTCTTCTGGTAGGAAGGAAAAGGGTCTGGATAGAACCTTTCTTTTTCCATGTGCCAATTCTACTTCTCTAGTTTCCTTATAACCCCCAGGGAAAGGTTTTGAAAATACATTTAAACACTTTGGAAATGCAGGACCTCAGAGACCAATGATGAATTGTCAACGTTTAAAAAAGCAAACGGGAATTCTACACTGACCAATGATTGATTAATGTCAACTTCCTGGCTGAACTCCATAGGATAGAGCAGCTGTGCGTGATTATTTTAGGAAACACTAAGAAATAACCATAATCATCATGGAATTCAGTTCCATTTTGCCCACTCATTCACCTAATCCTTGAAATTCGTTACAATTCACCAAGCCTCTGACCGATTATAAAAAATAATTTAAAAAAACCAAAAAACAAACCTTTAACATCAAGTGTTAGGCTTCTTAATTGCAAGCCAACTTCATTTTTAGATTCACATTCGTATACTCCTGCATCCTCCAGCTGGGCCCTGTGGATGGTATATGCACCATCTGTAGACTTCAGCACTATGTAGCCTGACTCTGCTTTTTTCTTCAGGATTATCAAAGTTTGGGGAACATTTCCACATGTACAGGAGATAATGACAGTGTCTCCTTCCTTGACACTCTCAGAAGGAAAAGCTGTAAGTCGTATATCTTTTGGAGCAACTGTGGAAAGAATTTAAAGATACCTCTGACTGAATGAAATATAAACCAATCCCATATTAATTTAATGACAGTAACAATAGCTGTCAAGATGGTATTTGTGCTTACTGTTTGCAGTAAATATTTAGAGGGATAATTAAAGAAGTCAAGCATTTACTGGATTGTTGTAAATGATCACATTTTTAATAAAAGAAGACAACTCTTATGCTTCTTTCATGTCCCTTAATATAATTTTTTACCCAGCCTAGCCAACGAATAAGTGTTTTAAAAACAGCTGTAGATTTTAAATGTGAAAAAGAACTTTTTTTTTTTGTCACACTGCTGTGCAAATATTTCTTTAAGTATAAAGGCCTTTACAGGCTTCTGAGTTCTGAGCTGGACAATCCCAGATCAAGAAATTAAGCTGTGCTTACAATCCTTAACACCACCAATTATCCTGGGCTAAGTACTTGACGTACAACATCTCTGTTAATACGCAACCCGTGGAGGGAGGTACCACATCACCATTTTATAAGTGAGATTCCCATTAAGTTCATCTGTTTTGTGACTTGATTTGATACTCTTTCCCCAACCAGAGCTACATCCTAAGGGCTTTCTTTAAGGTAGTGCATTGCTCTGCCAAGGTTCTTCCTTTAAAATACAAATTATTATTGTAATGATGTAACAAGAAAGTCACTAATATCTTAGTGGAAACAATACCAAGGGGTAAGAGAGGAACTGACAGCTCTAGTGAAGAAGAGAACCTTGAACCCCCAAAGGGAAGGTATGAGGGAAATCCAAATCACTTCATGATTTTGCCCAAAACTGCCTACAGCTTCATCCTGTCAACTAGGGATTGTTTTGTTCTCAGTCTTGCCTCTCCATCCTGGCAAGAATGGGTCTGGATCTGCTAACTTCATCCACCCTAGTGATTCTATGCCATTAAACTGATAAACCAGAGGGCATGGTCACTGCTACTCAATCTCAGAGTTTATAAAATGTTTAAGTGCCTTCTTAGGCTTCTAAGAACATACTAGCAGGCATCTTGTGAGATTACCACTCAGAGTTTAATCCAGCTAGATAAGGTAGCTTTAGTCCTAAGTAATTTCAAAATACATATATACATCTTCCTATCCTTATTTCAATGCCATAATCAACGCCTTGTAAGTGTAACTGGAACTCTTGGCACAGTTCCTGGATTCCACCTGCAGTTGAAAGAATTTTAGAATAAGTGACTTGGAATGGCTCATGCGGAAGTGCTATTCCAGGAGCTTTCCATGCAGAGGAAACACCATGAGCTCTTCAAAACGCTCAATGCATTCTGTTTTAGTAAAAATTTTGTTTGTTTCAAAAAGGACTTTGTTCAAAACCAGTAACACAACCAAAATAAGACAAGCAATCATAACTCACTGAATCACTTAGCTCACCTTGGATAATTAATTCGACTTCTTTTCTGCTTATTCCAACCTGGTTAATGCCTTCACAGACATAAATACCAGAATCTTCCATTTTTGTAGACGTTAAGGTAAGAGTGGTGTTCTCAGAAAGAGGCTGTAGATCCCCATTACTTAGCAGCCTGCTCCACAGGATTTTCGGAGCTGGAAGGCCATCGCTAGAGCATGTCATATTCACAGATCTACCTTCCTCCAGGATGGAGGAGGGGCTGACCAAGATGGTTGTATCCCCGGGAGCAACTGAAAAAGTAGGGACACTTGTTAGCTTGACTCTTTATACGCCGAGTTCCAAAGAGTTTTGATAATGTTGCGAAACTGGGCTATGGATTCAAGGATTAGAACAGTTTATAAATCTTGATAACTTTCCAAAAGAGGTTTCTGTCCCCATTTACTTTAGCAGATACAGAACGATAGAGAGTAGAATATGGACACATCCTGGATATTTTCCAATGGAAATAAATTCTATAGAAACTCTCTTACTATCAAAGAATGGATGATCAATGATAGTATATATTGACATTTATGGTACATTAAACATGACCATGAACTATGTGAATCACCTGTGAAAAGGTGGACTCTATTTTTCTACCTCTTAAATCTAGGCTGTCCTTGTCACTAACCTTGACCAATATATCCTGGAAGAAGTAACACAGTAGGACTTCCAAGCCCAGGCCCCAAGAGGCCCCTTTCATGATCACCCTCTTGAAATACTGCACTCTGGTGACTAAACCTAGGCTACCTTCCTTGAGAGACACCACATGGAGAAAGAAAGGCCAAGAAACACCAGAGAAGGCCCAGACATGTGAGTGAGGCCACCTAGGACCATCCCCCACTGACCTGCCAACTGACTGACAAGGCATGAATGAGTTCATCTAGTACCACATTGAACAAACTGCCCATCTGACCTCTTCCCAAATTGCCAGCTTAGAATCATAAGCCAATAAACAGTTGTTTTAAGCACTGGGGGTGGTTTGTTATAATAATCATTATTTTGTTGTTCCTTTTCAATTATTTTTTTCCACAATGGTTTTAACTATCAACCTCATGTTAATTCTTGCCTGGCAACCATGATTTAAAAAAATTCATATTAAATTGTGGATACATCATGCATGTACTTACCATTAACATATAGCATCTGTGTACTCTGCCTTTGTTTGGGTTCAAATTCCATTTCATCAATAGGTAACTTAGCCAGACAAACAAGAACTTTTCCAGTATCTTCAGTGGTGGGGATGAAGGTCATTTCCAAACTCTTGGTCTCTAGGGATTTCTTACTTACATCTTCCAAAAAGATTTTATTCTTCATAATACTCTCCCCTTTAAGTAATTCAATTTCCAGCCGGTCAAAAGGATACACATCAGGAACCTTACAGCTTACAGTGACTGGGTTTCCACTCACTAACAGACCACTCATCTCAATTTCTGGATCTCTAAGGAAGGCTGCAAATGTCAAGCAAAAATGATGTTTACATGTGACAGTCAAGGAAAAACAGAACTAATCTCTATTAAATGCAAAAGTCTCAAAATGCAGATTTTAATTCACCTGGGATAGGATGATCACTAATATATAAATAACAACATTAAGTATAAATATTTATGACATTAAATATAAATAACGCTGGAAACAATAAATACCTAGCACATCAAATCATCAGGTAATAAATATACTTCTTATTCTTCTCTAGTGATGCAATCTTGCTGACAGCTATGGACTGGTCTTTTCAATGGACATGGCAGCTTCCACCATCCTATTTAGTAACTATATATTTTAAACATCTTAAATATTTTCCAGGATGTATTGGATATTTACTATGTGCTAGTCCCTTAACATTCATTATCTCAGTCTTCAAAACGGCATAATCTAATGGGTATTAACTTATTTTACAGCTAGACAAACTTATAGAGAATGTATTTTACAGCTAGGGAAACATAGAGGCTAAGAGTCTGCCATTTGGCATCATATCCAGTAAGTTACTGAGCTGAGATCAGAATCTCTATTTCCTTGAGCTCAGAGCCCAGGCTTGGTTTCACAGAGCCATGCAGCCTCTCATCTCAAATAAGACCCAAGGGCACTTCTCAGTTTAGACATTTTCATTTGCAACGGCCAAGTTTAGGCAGAAAGTCTTAAATGTTCCTTGGATCATACTTGTAGTTAAGAAAAAACTATGAGATTTAGATTCTGAATAACATTTATAACACATCTTATGCAAATCAATAGAAGTGAGATCAGAGTGGTTATCAAGAGCAAGAGCCATGCTAAACTTTTTTTCTCCTTAAGCAAAATGTTGTTAAAGTGATACATTCTCTAATGTTTCTGTACGATGGGAAGGCTTCACTGCTGGGAATGTGCCTACATCAGCAGGTCCTGGACTCTCGGTAATATGATAACACAATAAATTTACCCTTCCTCTGAGAGATTCAAATCCCTTTAAGGACATACACTAACTCATGCTGAACAAACTCCTGAGGGGTAACACAAGTTTGGGCAGGATTTCTGGAGGAAAATCTCTACAATTGTTCTCTTGAATTCCACTGAATCAAAACAAGGCAGAATAACCTTCTCAAAAGTGTAACTTTAGGATCACTTTGCATATTTTCTCCCTCGTTCATTATAAACCGAGGAACCCCAGCAATGTCAATTCATAGAGATTTGAGGCTGTAAAGGATTTTTGTTAAGGTGACAAGAACAGCAAGAAAAAGTATAGTGTACATATGGGGTGTAAATAAATATTCAAATCTAGTGCAGTCTCCTGGTTCTACTTTTTATCTGCCACTGACCATCCCCAGTGACCAATCTAACTCCCTGGCTTTCTCTTGCTCCCCATTGCCTCATTTCTCCCATCCTGCCAATCGGCTTTCAAATGTGCCTTCAAAACAGTATGCTTGGGCCTCACCCCCAATTCAAATAATTGAGCAGCAGTCATCCCACCCTGTTACCTGAGTGGATACTGACTCCACTCCTTGCACACAACCACCTCTGTACACCCCACATACACCCAGAGGGGGTTGGGAAGCAGGGAGAATGCAGTGTGTTCAAGTCCATGATGAGAGAGTATCGACAAGACACAACCTAAGCATTGTGGATGCTGGGTTCATATGTAATGTCTACTTAAGATTTAGGCCAATTAAGTTACATCAAAAATTCTGGTTCAGAGATTTAGGAACCATTCACAATGCTAAATTCCCCTTCTAAACACAAGGATCTTGTCGTGTATCACAGATTTGCATTCTGTTTCTTCAAGTGGAACTGGGAACAACAACAACAAAACAGTAAACAATTCTGAAAACCACTTACAGTAGAGCTCCACATGGATTCCTTTTTCCAGTTTCTTATGCCCACATGTCACGGTGCACAGATAAAAATGTTCATTCTCAAATCTCACAGGGCTCAGGGTCAACGTGGACTTGGACCCCTCGCTCCTCACCTTCCCGTTCAGAGGGCTGTCTATCTGCGTTCTCCAAGAGAAAGATGGGGACTCGCAACCCATGACATCACAGGTCAACACAACTGAGTCGCCAATCTGAGCAGCAATCTGGGATCCAGGAGAGATCTCTACAGTAAACATTTTCTCTGGGGGATAAAATAACAAGACGAAAAGAAGATAAGATTCTTTTCTTCTTTCACCACAGCTCAATATATGGTCTTTTTTTTTCCTGGCCTCTTTTCAGCTAACATCTATGCCAGGAATAAATTACTCCTTTCCACCTTGGGACCTTCAGAAATGAAACCACATCTTTTAAGAACAAATGCACAAGACGCTGTTGATTCATTCATTCAACAGAATGAATAAGGATAAAAATTTGTCAAGACAGAGATAGGCATCTTTTCAACCAAAAAAATTCATTCTCCACTCAAATGTAGTTTATCAAATCCCTGTAATGGTGGAACAACAGCTCAAAAATATAAGAGGTTCCAGTGTGTCAAGCATTGTGTAAACCACTTTACATATATTATCTTATTTAATCCTCACAACTTCATGAACTGGTACTATTAATTGTCTCCCTCTCCTCCTCTTCTTCCTCCTCCTCTTTCTTCTGGAGGAAAAATGATAAATAACCTCACCCAGCTTACAAGTGGCAAAATTAGGACTTGAAGCCAGGTGGGTCTGATTCAAGATCCCAGCTTTTCAATTGCTTGAACAACTAAATCCAATCATCCTCATGTGGGGATAAAACAAAATCTAAGAAAAGTACTGAAAAAAAGCTATACAAATATGTCCTCTGATTAGAAGCAATACCCGTAACAGACCAGCACTTAGAGCTTCTGTATCAACAGAATAAAGCTGCACCATTGAAAGTCACACAGAATCACACTGAAAGTGAAGTCAAAATCTAAGCATTAAAGTGGTATGCAGGCCACCTCTTAAATTTGTTTGATACAATATAAACATACTTTACTATTGACTCAGGGGCTGAAAACTGAGATGCCAGGGCAAACTCCTAAGTCTCAGATATCCAGAAAAGCTCTTTGGCTGCCAGTGCCATCCCTGCTAGTTGTTTCTGACTAGATTGTGAAGAGTTTTATGTGACTATTTTAAGAAATGTGAATTTTAATTTATATGCAATTAGGGTTTGGTTGAAGTCATATAAAATGTGTACCTTTCTTGTTTAAGGTAGATAACTCTGGTAGCAGTGCATAGGATTATGTTGGGGGACAGAATGATAGCAGGGTGACCATTTAAAGACAATTAGCTATAGTTGAAAAACCATGGAGTTTGGGGTTTAAATGGGTCTCTGTTAAATGCCACTAATGAGCTATGTGACTCTAGGCAAATTGTCAACTATTCTGTGCCTGTGTTTTTAATCGCCTCATAAGGTTGTGGTAAAGAAAAAAGACATAACATTTATAAAGTGGAAAGAGAATTCCTGGCAAATATTAGATGTACAAGCAATAAGGGTCATTATTATTCTCTGGGAGACACTATTCTCTCATCTGTAAAATGGATATAAAATACGTACTCACTAGTTATTTCTTGAAGATTAGAGGAAACATATGTAAAGTGCCTGGAATATAGCTGGTGGTCAGTGGATGTTATTTATTGATAAGAACATCTTTCAAGAGTCCAAGTGAGAGATGATAAACTAAGGCAATGACAAGAGGGTTGAAGAAAAGAGGTCAGATTCTAGGGATCATATTGAGGTAGAACTGACAGATTTTGGTGATATGGAATAGGAACATGAATTTCAGAGTAAACAGCATATAATACATAGTTCAAATCTTGGGAGTCCAGAGTTAGAAGGGAGGAGGACCAGATGTAGGAATCTGAGAATACTAATATTCAAGGGGCAGAAGGAAGAGAGAAAGCCAAGGGATGAGGCAGTGAAAGAATGATGAGAAATGGAAAGGAACCAGAAAAGCAGGGGCATGGAAGTTCTGGCAGGAAAGATTTCCAAGAAGCATGAGTAAGATGAATATATAATTGTATTAAAGTGTATGACGATCAGATGGATCATCAATAAAAGTTAACAAAGTAATTTTGGCATTGAAGCTATTTCACTATTGCTTAAATCCGAATGACGGCTGCTTTATCAGTCCTTTTTTCACATTCTGCTTACCTTGAACAATTAATTTCACCTCTTTTCTGTCTTTCCCAACCAGGTTAACTCCTTCACACACATAAATTCCAGAATCTTCCATCCTCATAGCAATTAAAGTGAGAGTTGCATTCTCAGAAAGGAGCTGTAGATTCCCATTGTCTAATTTCTTGCTCCAGAAAATCTGTGGAGCTGGTAGACCTTCACTGGTACATGTCATCGTCACGGAGTCACCTTCTTGCAGGCTTGTGGAGGGATTCACAGATATAATTGTGTCCTTGGGTGAGACTGAGAAGGCAGGGCACAATAGTAGTCATTGCTAAGCATCATCTTGATCCAATAGGGCTACTGTATTTCTCTCATACACTTTATTTCCATGCTTTCACAAATTTGACAAACTTTCTCTGCCAAACTAGTGTAAAGAATTGCTGAGTTGGACTTCCCTGGTGGCGCAGTGGTTGAGAATCTGCCTGCCAATGCAGGGGACACGGGTTCGAGCCCTGGTCTGGGAAGATCCCACATGCCGCGGAGCAACTAGGGCCGTGAGCCACAACTACTGAACCTGCGCGTCTGCAGCCTGTGCTCTACAACAAGAGAGGCTGCGAGAGTGAGAGGCCCGCGCACCGCGATGAAGAGTGGCCCCCGCTTGCTGCAACTAGAGAAAGCCCTCGCACAGAAATGAAGACCCAACACAGCCAAAAATTAAAAAATTAATTAATTAATTAAAAAAAAGAATTGCTGAGTCATAAAAATTAGTCAATCCAGTTTCTGACTAATTTGATGGAGTTACTTTTTTTGATGTTTGGTGTTTTCAGATGGCCATGGATACTCAGAAATTAAGAAAACCCTTAGAATAATGTGGTTCAATCTCCCAGGTAAGGTAGAAGTTCCGGCTCAGCTTCCTTGCCAAAGGTTCATTCAAGTCAGCTTCAACACTTATGGTGCAAGGAAATCCACTGCCTTATAGTAAATATAGTCCATTTGATTTTTGGACAGCTCTAATTATTAGAACATTTTCCCTTTATTGAGCTGAACTCTTCCTCTTTGTAACTAACTTTTATACACCGGTCATAGTTCAGGCCTCTACTGCTAAAGAATATATCAAATCCCACTTCTACATGACTGTCTTTCAAATACTTAGTTATAGCTCTCATTTCCAAGTTTTATATTCTCTAGGAAAAATATCTATTTTGACTGTTCTTCTCAAAACATTGATAAAACCTTTCCATCTCATTCTCTTTCAGCTAAACATGTTATAGAAGGCAGTACTTCTTTTAAGTATGGTGTCAAAGCAGACCAGAGCATTTTAGTCTAGAACAAAGCACAGTGAGTCCACTCCTACCAATTTTGGGATTTCAATACTGTCTCAGCTCCCCCAGCCGTCTCAGGGAGCATGGAGACAATCAAACCTCATCTCCTCTCTCTCGCCCCACACATATGTGTCCAGGTGAGCATACATATATTCACTCACACACAGAATAAGTGCCCACCTTGTAAAATCTCTATATCTTGATATTTCAAGGCATGGTATAAGAGTTTATGAAACATGATTAAAAAACATTTTATCACTTGAGCCTATTTCCTACTACCCAATCAGGTGGTATTAGTAGTCCTCTTTGATAGACTGTGAAATTAAGTGGCCCAAATTCACACAGTTAGTGGAGCCAGAACTTAAGCTCAACTCTTCTCAACACAAATTTGGTGCGCTTTTTATTAAATCATGCTATTGACAAAAATTATGCTCTCAATGAATCAAAATGGTGTAAAAACTACAAACACGTTTCTTCTTGACTTTAGCTGCTAAGTTTACTGCTGTATAGATCCAAGACTAAATTCCCATAGACTTTACACAAGTACTTACTGTAGACTTGCAGTTTTTTTGTAGTCTCCCTTACTTGGGGTTGAGAATCAATTTCATTAATGTGTAATGTAGCTTGACAAACAAGAGCTTTCCCAATATCCTCATCAATAGGAGTGAAGGTTACTTCCAAACTCTTCGTTTCCTGGGACTTCATTTCTGAAACCTCCAGAAAGTTCTGTGTCTTCACGGAACGGTTGCCCTTCAGTAATTCTATCTCCAGCCTTTCAAATGGGTAAACATCAGGGACCAAACACGTGACTGTGACTGGCTTCCCAACCTCCAGGGGGCCACTCAAATGAATCTCTGGGTCCTTAGGGAAAGCTGCAAAGTTCAAACAAATACATGCAAATGGACTTTTTGTTCATGTTGTATGAGGTCCCTTACTGATTTAAATCAATGTAAACTAAATCTAATATGTTTGCGAATACAGTCTTAATACAGCAGAATTAATTGTTTAAATAGCCTTTCATGGTTTGGGGTAGGTTCAAGAACTGGAATCTCCTGTTAGAGAGTTCAGTTCTGACGCTGCATGTACTAAGTGTTGCATGTTATCAGAGTAAAAGGAGGGAGAAGAAATTCATGTTTATTGAATACTTATGTGTGCCCATCACTGTGCTATTCATTTAACACCAATGACTTTATTTTATCCTCACAACAACCCTAAGAAATAGACACCACAATTCATAGATATGAAAACATAAACTTAGCACATGTGCATAACTTTCCTAAGGTCACACAGCTAGTAATGGTAAAGCTGGGATTTAAACTCAGGATTTTTATTATTCTGTACTGCTATTGAAGATTTCTTTTATGTTATATCACATTCTCTTATTTTAGTGAGGGCAGATATATTTAATTTTATGGATAAGGAACCTGAGACTTAGAATGTCATTGCAAAGAATAGTTATTGGGCAAGATATGCTAAGAAATGAAAAGAACAACTCTAAATAATTGGCTTCTGAAAAATGGTGCCTCTGACAGGCATTCATCCACCAGAAAGGTACACCTGTGCAGTCTTTAAATTCTGGAAGGCATATTTGCCTCCCAAAATGCCTAACTCAAAGTCTAACTAATACTCCACTTGAACTTTTTAGTGTCAAGGGACACACTAGTTCAGTCAGCTATTGCTTTCCTTGCAAGGCTACTTTTCATTGCAAACCGCCAGGATGGTAACACATTGGCTCGATTCAAGACTGTGAAATAAGAATAAAGTTTCCAACTCTAAAGAATATTACAATCAAATGTGGAATGGAGACAGGACTGTTAAACATAATGAAAGACAGACATTCTTGAAAAAAAAACAGAAAACTTCAGCCACGATAATTAAAGCCAGAAGGGCCTTCATTTCTCTTTTTAAATCTTCAACTATTTGATACTTGAGAGGAAAGGCAAAGGAACTGGAAATGTTTTGCTATGTGAAGAAACAGTATTTTTCATTTTTCCACCAATAGTCCTGTCCCTCATATTCTGAAAGAAATGCACTTATAATCCACATAGTTTGCTGTCAGGTAATACAAGAACTCACTACTTTCCCCTGTATTTACATAAGGGGGCCTTTCAAGGAGCTCAGGAGGCTGCACAGACATAAACTCTGCATGTACAACCAGCATAATTGAAAGCAGCCGGCCAGGCACGGTTTCTTGGGAAGCACTAGCAACATACTGGCTTCTTGAAGAATCAGTTAAGGTTACTGGACAAAGTTGGCTCCACTACAGCAGAAGAGAAGCAACATAAGTAGAAAAGATAATGAAATGAGGTCTTCCTGAAGAGATGACTATCAAGGATTCCAGTATTTTGGAAAGAGCAGTAACCAGAATGCAAGTGATTTATTTCAGGTTATTGTTTCACTCCTTTTGCTAACTTTCTTTGCTGGATTGAGAATGGATTGGGATACATTTTGGTAGGCTGGTAAACGAGGGGTATTCATTCACATTCACAAGGCAAATCTAGTTCATTATACAAATATCTTTGAGGTTGAGCGATTGGGCATTAAGACTTAATGGCACCAAACAAAAACAAAAACAAAACATCCTAAATTTATCTCTGCCAAAGTCAAACGAGTGAAATGTTTGCAGATATTTTTCTTCTAGCTAAAGGGGAAAATTTTGTACAGAAGTCCATTACTAAATTATAGATCACCTTCTTAATCTTTAAATTAATTTTAAGCACCAAATTGCATAAGAATAAATAAATGGGAAACCCCTGAAGTATGGAATTCATAAATCATTTAGACACATGGACAAGTAAACATATAAGCATATAATTGAATGGAAATTTTTTTAAATAAAATAAACAGAACCTTAGAGATCTTCACTTTATGGTTAAGAAAACTGAAGCCCAGAGAAGTTGAGTCTAACCCATGGTCACCATGTTTGTGGCAGAGTTGGAAATAGAAGCTAGGATTTAGGCCTCTGGTCTAGTGCTAGGTTCAGCTGTCTCTAGCTTTCTCGGTACACTAGGTCCTCTAGCCAAGAATCTGGACATGAATATACTTTTTTCTTTCTTTTCTTTTAAAAACTTATTTTAAAGCAAAATGGAGAGAAAATCAAATATTCTTTTAAGTACTCACAGTAGATCTCCACTGGGATTCCTTTTTCCAGTTTCTGAGACTCACAAATCACTGTGCACAGGTAATAGTGTTCATTCCCCAGACTAACAGGATCCATGGTCAGCGTGGATTTGGTCCCCTCATTTCTCACCTTCCCGTTCAGCGGACTGTCTATCTGAGTTCTCCAGGAGAACGATGGTGACTTGCAGCCTGTTGTGCTGCAAGTCAGTGAGATGGAGTCACCAATCTGAGCAATAATTTTGGATTCAGGGAAGATGTCGATTTTAAAAGCTTGAGCTGTGAAGGCAAAAAGGAAAAAACAAACACTGGTTTGTTGAGTATTCTAGTCCTTCTTCTCTGTTCTAGTATAACACCCAAAATACAATCTGGCTGATCTCTTTCCTAAACTGCTTCCAACTAATGCAAGGCAACATTGGAGTCACTTTCAAAAGAAGGTGTTGAAATCATCTTTGCTTAGGAGAACTCTCACTCTGACCTTGATGCCCATTTATCAGAGTTGTTTTGTCACTAGCTAAGTTTGCTCTCATTATCAAGTGCAGGAAACCAAAGAGACAGACCTTCCTAGAGATAGAATCCAATTACTCATTTGACATTGGAAAAAGGTATCCAAAAAACATCAACTTTGCAGCTCTAACTATGACAATATAATGGTGTCTAACAATACTCAATAGCACATTAAAAGTTAGGTTAAATTAAGTTTTCCCACTCTTTAAAAATCCTAGTGCCTTTCTTTACGACCATAACAAAACTGACTGAAGCCAAAATCAGGGCTAAAATGGAATGCTAGCATTTGGAACAAATCAAGGAGAAGAACTTACAAACTGCAAACACCATCCAAAGTATATTTGAGGCTCCAAAGATCACAACCATCTTCCTAGGCATTTTAAGTTGCTGTTGTTATGAGAAAATAATGGTTCCAAAACCCTTCTTTCTGTCCCCACTGAAAGTGCCTGGGAAGTCTTGAGCTCCTAAAGCCAGTGAGGTTCAGTGAGGAATGAAATAGAAAGTCTGCTCTTTATAAAGAGTCTTGTTGCAGAGACACAGAGGCGGAGGGAAATCCCTTCAAGGGGAAACCCGGAGCAGAGCCAGAAAAAAAGTTTAACTGACACCCAGCCAAGTCCAGTATTAACCCCTTCCGTTGCTCTCAGTACTGAAACTACTATCTCTGCCCTAGAAAAAGAAAACACTTCCAAGGCTATAAAATTAAAACTTTTCCTGATTTTTCATTCCAAAAGGATATCTTTGCATGAAATATATAAAGTAATGCTTGTGGCAGAATGAGGCTTTCTGACTCCAATGGGGAACAGGGAGAGAGAAAAATAGTAAATTACACTCTAGTTTTTGAAGTGGCTAAACAAGCACTGTCATGTGAACTGATTTTTCTCCATTAGGAAGATATATTTGCAATTCTAAAACAGGGACTAAATTTTCTCTTGCAAAAAAAAGGAAAAGATTCTTTCTTTTGATGAGTTATTTTTTAAAAGAGAGACAGCATAGTTTCTTAGTTTTATACTTTTTATTCACAACATAGTTTTTTTGACAACAAACATCCAGCTTCTGAAATGATTTTCTTGAGTAGAGAATAAAGGGACACTACCAGAACAAGAGAAAGAATTTTCCTCTTCTGTTTTAGAAAAGTTACCAATTCTTTGGTTCAGTTGCTGGATAATTGGGAAGTCTTTTGCAGACTTAAATGTAAATGTATGGAATTCATCTGAAGTGGTAAATCTCTTAGACTGTGAGACTTAACCACAAACACAGTTAAAACATGAAAAATAATTTGTTTATCTTTTATGGGAGGTGACGACAACAATTTTATGCTCTTTTTCCTCGCCAGTGAAATGACTTTTTAAAAGGTATTTTTAAATGACTGGTTTTGCCTTGCACACACATACTTAAGTCTTTGCAAAATGCTTGCCCATCAAAAAGAAACCGGAATAGCCACTTCCTTGTATTAGACTTGTGCAGGTCTTCCTCCCGCACTGGATCATCAGTTCGTATCATGGTCCCAGACCAGTTCTTGTTCAGCATTGTATCTACCTCTGCCTTCCCAATATCTAATGCATGGTTTTACACTTGGTGGGTACCAAAAAAGTGCAATCATAAATATTATAAATTAAAATTTGGAAGAGAAACTTCCAAAATGCTAACAATAATATGTAAATACTGCAGGAGAAAAATGTTGGATTCTACAAAAAAAAAAAAAAAAAAAATACCAAAGCTCACGGACTCCCAGGGATGTGTACAATAAACAGCCCTGTGCTATGTGACTGAGGAAGGCCATAACTGAGGTTTGGAACTGATAACTGTTCCTACACAGTTGGAGAGGTTCTGGACCTCCTCTTGGATGCTGATGAGGCTCCCACTCAAGAATAAGGAGAGAAAAAAAGTGGAAGAAGCTACTGGCTGTGATGGTATATAAGTGTGACTTCATCTGCCAAAGAGCTAAGGATCAGAAAAGGGACTTCAGGCAAAATTAGCTGATGAACAAGTAATCTAGAGGCCTTTTACAATGTTCATGTCATGGAAGAAGATTATCAGAACCATATAAGTTGACTGCTTAACTCAGAAGAAATCAAAAGGGAATTATGGAGTTTTATTGTACTTCTCTGGGGTGTAAAAACACAAGTGAACCATAGGATCCAAATTGGGATCACTGAGAACAAGTCATAGCAAATAACTTCAGTTTCAAGCTTGGATATGATTCCAAGCTTGGAACATTGGAGAAATATCTAATCTATTGAATTAGTTCATAGTGGTTTCGGCAGAAGTCCCTCATGACATACTTGAGTTGGATGCCATTTGAGGTCCTACCAGCTCCTCCCAGGTTGAGTTGACTGCATTCTCTTCTGTGACCTCTTCACTAGAGCATACTAGCAGTGAAGCACTTGTTATGCTGCATTTACCTGTTAACATGTCAATCATTCCTAACTTACAAACTCAGGGGTTTTCATTTTCCATCATAGCATCTAGCCCAGAATAAAATATTCTTAAAATTTGTGGAATGAACGAGTGAATAGAATTTCAAGTATAAGGTTAACAGATTGGGACTAAACTATTTGGATAGAGTGTTACTGTGTTTTTTCTTTGAAATTGTTCAGTTCAACATTTTTATCAGTAACATAGGAGAGATGATTACCTAATTTATTCATAATGAAAGATTGAGAAAGACAGTTAACCTTAGAGATGACAGAATCAAGATAAGGATGATCTCAAAAGATGTAATAATGGTCCAGATAATGAAGTGAAATTTAATGGGAATGCATTAAAGTCCAGCATTGAAATATAAAACATCAAAGTCTTGAGTAAAATATGGAAGAGTTTTGACTTGATGGTAATCCATAGGAAGATGCTCTAATGGTTTTAGTGAATCACAAAGTGAACACAAGGCAACATTGTCATGAGAAACCAACATAGATGTTGATAAGCTCAAGGTGCACTCATAGCATTCAACCTTCTCATCACCTGATGCCATAGTCTCCAAGACCATATTGGGAGCAGAGGTGTCTGATTCAAGGTTCTAGTCCTTAATGAGAGAGACTGACAAAATAGAGGGTGTCCAGAAGAAAGTGATAAGGCTGGTAGATGGCTTTAAAATCCCTGGCCTGGTAGGAGCTGTTGAAAGAATAGGATGTTTAGTTTGGATAAGAGACACCTATGAAGTCATTTGATAAATAATGACTGATGTGTGAAGGAAGGAATATACCTGCTGCTCTGTGTTATATCAGAGGCTAAATGTAGGGCTTATTGGTAGGTAGTTACTAGATTTTTAGCTGTAGGAAGGCCAGGAGTATGTGTGTCCTGTTCACCACCTCAGCACTTAACATAGTGACCAGTAAATAATAGGGGTTCAGTAAATCAATATTGAATGAATAAATAACAATTCGAAAGAGAGCTTGACTCAGATCCCATTAGTCCTGAATTCAAATCCACTACTCCACCTAGGAATTGCACAACTTTGCGCAAGTATAGGTAACCACTCTACACTTGTTTACATATGCTCAAATAGGGATAATAGTATCATTTCAAGTGATTCACATGATTTTTATGACTATCAAATCAAAGTGATCATCTGAAATCTCTTTAAATAAAAATAACAAAGTGCTCATTGGTTCAAGATGGTGGAGTAGAAGGACGTGCGCTCACTTCCTCTTGCAAGAGAACTGGAACCACAACTAACTGCTGAACAATCATCGACAGGAAGACACTGGAACTCACCAAAAAGCATACCCCACATCCAAAGACAAAGGAGAAGCCACAATGAGACAGTAGGAGGGGCTCAATCACAATAAAATCAAATCCCATAACTGCTGGGCAGGTGACTCACAAGCTGGAGAACACATACCACAGAGTCCACCCACTGGAGTGAAGGTTCTGAGCCCCATGTAAGGCTTCCCAACCTGGGGGTCTGGCAACAGCAGGAGGAGGAATTCCTAGAGAATCAGACTTTGAAGGCTAGAGGGAGTTGATTGCAAGAATTCTACAGGACTGGGGGAAACAGAATCTCCACTCTTGGAGGGCACACACAAAGTAGTGTGTGCATCAGGACCCAGGAGAAGGAGCAGTGACCCCATATGAGACTGAACAAGACCTACCAGCTAGTGTTGGAAGGTCTCCTGCAGAGGTGGAGGGTGGCTGTGGCTCACCAAGGGGACAAAAACACTGGCAGCAGAAGTTCGGGGAAGTATTCCTTGGCATGAGGCCTCCCAGAGTCCGCCATTAGCCCCACCAAAGAGCCAGGTAGGCTCCAGTGCTGGGTTGCATCAGGCCAAACAACCAACAGGGAGGGAACACAGCCCCACCCATCAGCAGACAATCAGATTAAAGATTTACTGAGCTCTGCCCACCAGAGCAACACCCAGCTCTACCCACCACCAGTCCCTCCCATCAGGAAGCTTGCACAAGCCTCTTAGATAGCCTCATCCACCAGAGGGCAGACAGCAGAAGCAAAAAGAACTACAATTCTGCAGCCTGGGGAATTAAAACCACATTCACAGAAAGATAGACAAAATGAAAAGGCAGAGGACTATGTACCAGATGAAGGAACAAGATAAAACCCCAGAAAAACAACCAAATGAAGTGGAGATAGGCAACCTTTCAGAAAAAGAATTCACAATAATGATAGTGAAGATGATCCAGGACCTCAGAAAAAGAATGGAGGCAAAGATCAAGAAGACGCAAGAAAAGTTTTTAAAAAACCTAGAAGAATTAAAGAACAAACACCTAGAAGAATTAAAGAACAAACAAACAGAGATGAACAACACAATAACTGAAATGAAAAAATACACTAGAAGGAATCAATAACAGAATAACTGAGGCAGAAGAAAAGATAAGTGACCTGGAAGACAGGATGGTGGAATTCACAGACTTGGAACAAAATAAAGAAAAAAGAATGAAAAGAAATGAAGACAGCCTAAGAGACCTCTGAGACAACATTAAACACAATAACATTCGCATTAGAGGGGTCCCAGAAGGAGGAGAGAGAGAGAAAGGACCTGAGAAAATATTTGAAGAGATTATAGTCAAAAACTTCCCTAACATGGGAAAGGAAAGAGCCACCCAAGTCCAGTAAGTGCAGAGAGTCCCGGGCAGGATAAACCCAAGGAGAAACACACCAAGACACATAGTAATCAAACTGACAAATATTAAAGAAAAAGAAAAATTATTGAAAGCAACAAGGGAAAAACGACAAATAACATACAAGGGAACTCCCATAAGGTTAAGAGCTGATTTCTCAGCAGAAATTCTACAAGCCAGAAGGGATGGCACTATATATTTAAAGTGATGAAAGGGAAGAACCTACAACCAAGATTACTCTACCCAGCAAGGATCTCATTCAGATTCAACAGAGAAATCAACAGCTAAATACAAGCAAAAGCTAAGAGAATTCAGCACCACCAAACCAGCTCTACAACAAATGCTAATGGAACTTCTCTAAGTGGGAAACACAAGACAAGAAAAGGACCTACAAAAACAAACCCAAAACGATTAAGAAAATGCTAATAGGAACATACATATCAATAATTATCTTAAACGTGAATGGATTAAATGCTCCAACCAAAAGACACAAGCTCAATGAATGGAGACAAAAACAAGACCCATATATATGCTGTGTACAAGAGACCCATTTCAGACCTAGGGACACATACAGACTGAAAGCGAGGGGATGGAAAAAGATATTCCATGCAAATGGAAATCAAAAGACAGCTGAAGTAACAATACCCATATCAGATAAAATAGACATTAAAATAAAGAATGTTACAAGAGACAAGGAAGGACACTACATAATGATAAAGGAATCAATCCAAGAAGATCTAACAATTATAAATATATATGCACCCAAAATAGGAGAACCTCAATAAATAAGGCAATTGTTAACAGCTATAAAAGAGGAAATCAACAGTAATACAATAATAGTAGGGGGGCTTCCCTGGTGGCGCAGTGGTTAAGAATCCGCCTGCCAATGCAGGGGACACGGGTTCGAGCCCTGGTCTGGGAAGATCCCACATGCCGCAGAGCAGCTGGGCCCGTGAGCCACAATTACTGAGCCTGCGTGTCTGGAGCCTGTGCTCCGCAACAAGAGAGGCCGCGATAGTGAGAGGCCTGTGCACTGCGATGAAGAGTGGTCCCCACTTGCCACAACTGGAGAAAGCCCTCACACAGAAACGAAGACCCAAGACAGCCATAAATAAATAAATAAATAAAATTAAAAAAAAAAAATAGTGGGGGACTTTAACACCTCACTTACACCAATAGACAGATCATCCAGACAGAAAATTAATAAGGAAACACAAGCTTTAAATGACACAATAGACCAGATAGATTTAATTGATATATATAGGACATTCCATCCGAAAACAGCAGATTACACTTTCTTCTCAAGTGAACATGGAACATTCTCCAGGATAGATCACATCTTAGGTCACAAATCAAGCCTCGCTAAATTTAAGAAAATTGAAATCACATCAAACATCTTTTCCGACCAAAATGCTATGAGATTAGAAATCAGTTACGGGGGGGAAAATGTAAAAAACACAAACACATGGAGGCTAAACAATACGTTACTAAATAACCAGGAAAACACTGAGGAAATCAAAAAATAACTAGAGGAAAATTACAACAAAAACATGATGATCCAAAACCTTAGATGCAGCAAAAGCCATTCTGAGAGGGAAGTTCATAGCAATACAATCCTACCTCAAGAAACAAGAAAACTCTCAAGTAAACAATCTACTTTACACTTAAAGGAACTAGAGAAAGAAGAACAAACAAAACCCAAAGTTAGCAGAAGGAAAGAAATCACAAAGATCAGAGCAGAAATAAATGAAATAGAAACAAAGAAAACAATAGCAAAGATCAATAAAACTAAAAGCTGGTTCTTTGAGAAGATAAACAAAATTGATAAACCATTAGCCAGACTCATCAAGGAAAAGAGGGAGAGGACTCATATCAATGAAATTAGAAATGAAAAAGGAGAAGTTACAACAGACACCGTAGAAATACAAAGCATCCTAGGAGACTACTACAAGCAACTCTATGCCAATAAAATGGACAATCTGGAAGAAATGGACAAATTCTTAGAAAGGTATAACCTTCCAACACTGAACCAGGAAGAAATAGAAAATATAAACAGACCAATCACAAGTAATGAAAGTGAAACTGTGATTAAAAATCTTCCAACAAACACAAGTCCAGGACCAGATGGCTTCACAGGTGAATTCTATCAAACATTTAGAGAAGAGCTAACACCCATCCTTCTCAAACTCTTCCAAAAAATTGCAGAGGAAGGAACACTCCCAAATTCATTCTATGAGGCCACCATCACCCTGATACCAAAACCAGACAGAGATACTATAAAAAAGAAAATTACAGACCAATATCACTGATGAATACAGATGCAAAAATCCTCAACAAAATACTAGCAAACAGAATCCAACAATGCATTAAAAGGATAATACACCATGATTAAGTGGGATTTAACCCAGGGATGCAAGGATTCTTCAATATATGCAAATCAATCAATGTGATACACCATATTAACAAATTAAGGAATAAAAACCATATGATCATCTCAATAGACACAGTAAAATGTTTTGACAAAATTCAACACCCATTTAGGATAAAAACTCTCAGAAAGTGGGCATAGAGGGAAACTACCTCAACAAAATTAACGCCATATATGACAAAGCCACAGCAAATAACTTTCTCAATGGTGAAAAACAGAAAGCATTTCCTCTAAGATCAGGAACAAGACAAGGATGTCCACTCTTGCCACTATTATTCAACATAGTTTTGGAAGTCCTAGCCATGGCAATCAGAGAAGAAAAAAAAAAAAAATAACAGGAATACAAACTGGAAAAGAAGAAGTAAAACTGTCACTGTTTGCAGATGACATGATACTATACATCGAAAATCCTAAAGATGCCACCAAAAAACTACCAGAGCTAACCAATAAATTTGGTAAAGTTGCAGGATACAAAATTAATGCACAGAAATCTCTTGCATTCCCATACACTAACAATGAAAGATCAGAAAGAGAAATTAAGGAAACAATCTCATTCACCATTGCAACAAAAAGAATAAAATACCTAGGAATAAACCTACCTAAGGAGGTGAAAGACCTGTACTCAGAAAACTGTAAGATGCTGATACAAGAAACCAAAGATGACCCAAACAGTTGGAGAGATATACCATGTTCTTGGCTTGGAAGAAACAATATTGTGAAAATGACTATACTACCCAAAGCAATCTACAGATCCAATGCAATCCCTATCAAATTACCAGTGGCATTTTTTACAGAACTAGAACAAAAAAATCTTAAAATTTGTATGGAGACACAAAAGACCCCAAATAGCCAAAGAAGTCTTGAGGGGAAAAATGGAGCTGGAGGAATCAGACTCCTTGACTTCAGATTATACTACAAAGCTACAGTAATCAAGACAATATGGTACTGGTACAGAAACAGAATATAGATCAATGGAACAGGATAGAAACCCCAGAGATAAACCCATGCACCTATGGTCAACTAATCATGACAAAGGAGGCAAGGATATATAATGGGGGAAAGACAGCCTCTTCAATAAGTGGTGCTGGGAAAACTGGACAGCTACATGTAAAAGAATGAAATTAGAACACTCCCTAACACCATACACAAAAATAAACTCAAAATGCATTAAAGACTTAAATGTAATACCCGACAATAAAAAACTCTTCAAGGAAAACATAGGAAGAACACTCTTTGACATAAACCACAGCAAGACCTTTTTTGACCCACCTCCTAGAGTAATGGAAATAAAAACAAAAATAAACAAATGGGACCTAATGAAACTTGAAAGCTTTTGTAAAGCAAAGGAAACTACAAACAACAAGAAAAGACAACCCTCAGAATGGGAGAAAATATTTGCAAATGAATCAGCAGACAAAGGATTAATCTCCAAAATATATAAACAGGTCATGTAGCTCAATATTAAAAAAACAAACAGCCCAATCAAAAAATGGGCAGAAGACCTAAATAGACATCTCTCCAAAGAAGACATACATACAGATGGCCAAGAGGCACATGAAAAGCTGCTTAACATCACTAATTATTAGAGAAATGCAAATGAAAACTACAATGAGGTATCACCTCACACTAGTTAGAATGGGCATCATCAGAAAATCTACAAACAACAAATGCTGGAGAGGGTGTGGAGAAAAGGGAACCCTCTTGCACTGTTGGTGGGAATGTAAATTGATACAGCCATTATGGAGAACAGTATGGAGGTTCCTTAAAAAACTAAAAATAGAATTACCATATGACCCAGCAATCCCGCTACTGGGCATATACCCAGAGAAAACCATAATTCAAAAAGACACATGCCCCCAATATTCATTGCAGCACTATTTACAATAGCCAGGTCATGGAAGCAACCTAAATGCCCATCAACAGACGAATGGATAAAGAAGATGTGGTACATATATATAATGGAATATTACTCAGCCATAAAAAGGAATGAAATTAGGTCATATGTAGAGACGTGGATGGACCTAGAGACTGTCATACAGAGTGAAGTTAGTCAGAAAGAGGAAAACACATATTGTATATTAACGCATATATGTGGAATCTAGAAAAATGGTATAGATGAACTGGTTTGCAAGGCAGAAATAGAGACACAGATGTAGAGAACAAACGTATGGACACAAAGGGGGGAAAGTGGGGGGGGGGATGAATTGGGCGATTGGGATTGACATGTATACACTAATATGTATAAAATAGATAACTAATAAGAACCTGCTATATAAAAAATAAATTAATTAATTAAACAAAACAAAAAACAGGAAAACAAACTTATGGTTACCAAAGGGGAAAGGGAGGGAGGGATAAATTAGAAGCTGGAGATTAACATACACATACTACTATATATATAATAGATAAACAACAAGGTCCTACTGTATAGCACAGGGAACTATATTCAATATCTTATAATAAACTATAATGGAAAACAATCTGAAAAAGAAATAGAAAAGTGATTCAGTTATGTGTATATATATATATATATATATATATATATATATATATACACACATAACTTAATCATCTTTCTGTACACCAGAAACTAACAAAAAAAGAAAAAAAAGAAGAGAAATGCAAATATTATTTACCTTATGGATAGTTTTTAAAATACCGATTACATGTTGAAATGATCATATTCAGGATATGGGTTAAGAAATGTAAAATAAAAAAATAGCAAAGTGCTGTGTAAATGGCATGTATTAATATTAAGATACAACACTATTAAGTTCACTGTGAAGAAAGACATTCTAGTTATTAAATCTTTTAAACGATGGAATGGGTTCCCTTAGGAATTCACCAACTCCTACTCACTGCAAGTTGTCAAGCAAGGTTGGGTGACACCTCCTAAAAATGTGATAGACGTCAAGTTTTGCTTTATATGAGATATCCAACTGGATGACCATTAAGGTGTCCTTCAAAGTTAAGATTTTTTTATTGTGGGCAGTGTTATCCATCCTTTCTAGCCTAACTTCACCAATCCCCTCATTGTCCATTTCAAAATTCTAAGCATCTTCTGATGCTCCTCTGGATGGACTCTCAGAAGTTTCAGGCATACTTCTTTCAGCCGGTTTAATACCAACCACATTGGTAGCAACTCCAACTCTTTAAGACTTCCAAGTAGTGAATTTGTTATGGGCTTCCCTGGAGCTAAAGTTCCTATCTTTTTCTAACACATCTGAGGCAAGTGACATTCCTGGTAGTAACAGTGGCTTTTAATGGCAGCCATTCTCACCAAGGTGAGAGGAGGAGCAATTCCTTTTATGGAGGGCATATCAGAATGGAGAAGGGAATGTGAAAGACCACTTGTAGATTCTACAATGTCAATTCCTCCCCACTTTGAGAATTGCTCTGGATAGATTAAAAAAATCTTGTCTGTAACTGCATTAGGCCCTGTGTAATAGAAATCTTTCACAGTGACTTAACAAATGTGAGATCTAAGGGTATGCAGTTCAAGGCTGTTTCAGCTACTTGAGAAAAACATTGAGAAACAAGATTGAGTCTAGTTTCTGGGTTTGTCATTTATAGCGTGTCACTAACCCTCATGATCATAGAACGGCTGCTTCTTCTCCAAACATTACATCTGTATTTCAGGCAAGAAAACCAGAGAAAACAAAGGGCAAACAAACAAAGCCATTGGAGATTATCCTGTTTTAAAGAGTTTTCCAAGAAGTCCCAAGGAATGACTTCCACTTATATTTCATAGAAAAGGTGGAAGAGTGAATTTTTTTTTCATCTTTTTCTTTTTTACTTTTTTTTTTTTTGCTGCTACTTTGAGATTTAATACATATATTTTAAATAAATGAAAGAAATTCAAAGCCAGAAACAAGAAATGATGATTCAAAAATATAATACTTAACCCCAAAAGTAAGTAAATTAGCTTATTTGCAAGTGTAAAACCAACCCCTTTATTTTTTAAAAATTATTTTTTATTGGAGTACCGTTGTTTTACAATGTTGTGTTAGTTTCTAATGTACAGCAAAATGAATCGGCTATACATATACATATATGCCCTCGTTTTTGGATTTCCTTCCCATTTAGGTCACCACAGTTCATTAAGTAGAGTTCTCTGTGCTATACAGTAGGTTCTCATTAGTTATCTACTTTATACATAGTATCAGTAGTGTATATGTGTCACTCCCAAGGGAGATTGACTACTTTAACTGAATACATTGTTGCCCCAAATAAACCAGGATTCTGTGTATAAGAAAAGAGAATGGATGATAATTAGGCAATTAGCAATGGCAGTCACAGTTTCCTAATATATGTGTGTATATATATATATATATATATATATATATATAATTATTTTCAGATTCTTTTTCATTGTAGGTTATTACAAGATACTGAATATAGTTCCCTGTGCTATATATTGGGTCCTGTTGTTTATCTGTTTTATGTATAGTAGTGTGTATATGTTAATTCCAAATTCCTAATTTATCCCTCCCCCAGCTTCCTGTTTGGTAACCATAAGTTTGTTTTCTATGTCTGTGAGTTTATTTCTGTTTTGTAAATAAGTTCATTTGTATCATTATTTTAGATTCCGCATGTTAAGTGATATATGATATTTGTCTTTCTCTGTCTGACTGACTTCACTTAGTATGGTAATCTCTAGGTCCATCCATGTTTCTGCAAATGGCATTATTTTGGTCTTTTTTTACGGCTGAGTAGAATTCCATTGTATATATGTACCACATCTTCTTTATCCATTCATCTGTCAATGGACGTTTAGTTTGCTTCCATGTCTTAGCTATTGTAAATAGTGCTGCTGTGAATGCTGGGGTGCATGTATCTTTTTAAATTAGGGTTTAAAATTAGAGTTTTAGAGTTTTCACCCTTGACTCATAATTGGAAGTTTGTACCTTTTGATTCCCCTTCACCCATTTCACCCACACTTTACCCCCTCAGATTCACTCTTAGGGACCTAAGACTCTAATGCCAAAAGAGGAATTCTCTTTGCCTCTTGTTGGAGCTTAGAAGAAAAATTAGTAGAGCCCCTGAGCACCAAAACACACTTCCTATCCATTCTTGGAGTTGCCTCCAGTCAGCCTTAAGTGGGATTTCCTTGGAAACCAGCCCCATAAGACAGTCCCACCAACTTCCCGGCCCCAAATGATTCCCACTCCATTTTTCATTTGCAACATGAGCAACACTAAGGAACTGAGGAGATGAAAATATTCAGGTCCTCTTCTGTTCCAAAATGATTACGAAACATCTGTTTACATTGTGAGGGCCTACTTGGAGAGGACATTTCATGAGCTTGTGGTAGATAAAGACAAATAAATACATGAGAAAGAAAAAAAAAGCAAATGCCATGAGAGAAAATCACTCTAAACCAAAATGTGTTAGCTCTATTAATAAATTGCTTATTTAATTTGGGAATGATCTTATGATTTACAATGACCAGAGTTTTGTATAGAAAAGAATAAAAAAATTTTTTCTGCCATTTGACTAGATCATAGACATTTTCCCCCCAAAGCACAATACCTTTGGAAATCTCCCTTCAAACATGATAATTGTTTAAATTAATGTGCTAAATTAAAGTTCCAATATTCATAAACAACACATAAGTTTTTTTTGTAACCTAGACCCATTTTAAGAATTGTAGCTCAGCATTGCACTGAACAGTTTAGGAAGACATTTTGACATTTGTAGGATACCATGAAGAAAAAAGAAGTAGTCAGGAGTAAGGACACCTGGGTTTTGCTTCTATAAATAAAAGTGTAATCTAGGGCTTGAGTCTTTACTTCCAGGGTCCAAGTTTTTTCATCTGCAAAACAGAAGGGGGCAGGATAGATGGTTTTCAAAGTTCTTCCCTTTTGTCATTATGATTTCTGGGTTAAAAATGAGTAGCAAAAGAACTATAGATAAATTGGCCAAATATCTGCTTGTCCAGGTGTTATGACTCTAAGCAAACCAGCACAGGTCCTCTTGCAAGGCAGATATTTCTTTGCAGAAACCTCATGGAAATCCAATTGCATGTCTTTTTAAAAAAACATGCTATTGCCTTTTTATGCCTTAAACAGACTCCCTGCTGTTGGGTGAGGCTCTGGGCTCTTGTATCTACTCTGTATGTCCCAATGTTTCTATTTGGGCCCCTGGACATGAACATGTCTATTTCTCCTCCACAGCTAAGGCTGGTGACAAAATGAATATTTATGAGTGCCTCCTATGTGCTAAGCACTGTTCTGGGTGCTCAGGAATACAGTGGTGACAAAGCAGATAATATCCCTGCTTGCTTTTATGGAGTTTACATTCTAGTAGAACCAAGCAAAGAAATATGAAGAGAAATAAACTAGCAGAGGGAAGGTAAATTAGAAAAGACAGGGAAACAAAGCAAACCCCAGATGGAAGTACAAAGTGTTTGAATAAGAGAATGGTCAGTTTCTTTCAGAAATCTCTCCTCCCATTTCCCCTTTTGTCTATTAAAAAAAAAAAGTTGTTAGTGGCCTTCGATATAGAATATGGTGTGAAATGAATATCTTAAGAAATCACATACCTAAAAGAATCACTGATTTTGCCATGCAGCCAGGTTTAGCTTCAGCAGTGCAGATTCTGTATGGTGTAATACTGGATTAACCAAAGTTGGGAGTTTGCCAGGTAAGGACAGTAGAGGAGAATAGGGGCATAGGAGGTGAAGGTGAATCTGGGACATGGTATATGGTAACAATAAGAATCAAAGAACTGTTAAATTCGGACTGTAGAACATTAAGTGAATTGAAAAAAAAATAAGGAGGTAGTGGTCAGAAAATGGGAATCTTGATATCAAAATTACGATTAGGAATATTTTGGGTGATGACAAGTTTTAGAGAATGACTATGAGATGGAATGACTAGGTTCTGTAGAAGCAATGATTATTATAAGCAAAGAAGTCAAAGAATTCAGAGGCCAGTTCTATGAAGGTATTCAACTTATTAAAAATAAAGATAGGAGTGGTGGAGAGGAAGAGATTGAACCAGGTGTCCAAATAATTAATGAATGAAGAAGGGTCACCAGAAGTTATCAGGAGGTTAAAGAAGATGGGCTTTGGGAAGTAGTGGAGAGGAGTAATGTTTGGGAATTGGCAATGAGAAGAAGAAAAATCCTTAATCTAAACTCAGGCCCAGTGGCATGTGGGGGTTACCATCTGCTAGGACTCCAGTGGAAAGAGTGTTATCAAACCAAGCCAGTCTTCTCTTGGAAGAAAAAGATGAAGGAAAGGCTTAATGATGACAGAGATTATCAGAGATTTTGCAGATAACTAATCTTAAATTCTAGAGAGCACAATGAAGCTCTTGGAAGACCTCGAATTGGTACAGAATAAGGAATGTACAGAGAGTTATTGATAATGAGTTCAGAAGCTTAGACTTTTTAAGAAGGACATAAGGAGAGATGGGATTCATCCTGATGATCTCTTAGAGGAAGGTCAGAGATCAGACCTAATTATCACCATCTTCTGGATTTGGTTTCATAGGCAATTTGTAGTGGTAAGACTAAGATAAGCAGGGGAGGGTTGGTCCTTCTAAGAGCTCACTGAACTTTGGAAGAAGAGCAGAATGGAAGAAGGAGGTCTTTACAGGAATAACTCAATAGTCTTCCTTTAAATCCTATAGCAGAATCAAAAAATTGGTACAGCCACTATGGAAAGCAGTATGGAGGTTCCTTAAAAACCTAAAAATAGAACTACCATATAATCCAGCAATCCCACTCCTGAGCATATTTCTGGAGAAAAACATGGTTTGAAAGGATACATGCACCCCAATGTTCATTGCAGCGATGTTTACAATAGCCAGGACATGGAAGCAACTTAAATGTCCATCAACAGATGAATGAGTAAAGAAGATGTGGTACGTATATACAATGGAATACTACTCAACCATTGAAAAGAATGAAATAATGCCATTTATAGCAACATGGATGGACCTGGAGATTATCATACTCAGTGAAGTAAGTCAGACAGAGAAAGACAAATATCATATGATATCACTTATATGCAGAATCTAAAAAGAAATGATACAAATGAACTTATTTACAAAACAGAAACAGACTCGCAGACTTAAAGAACAAACTTATGGTTACCAGGGGGGAGGGTGGGGGAAAGGGATAGATTGGGAGTTTGGGATTGACATGTACACACTGCTATATTTAAAATAGGTAACCAACAAGGACCTACTGTATAGCACAGGGAACTGTGCTCAGTACTCTGTAATAACTAAAATGGGAAAAGAATTTGAAAAAGAATAGATACATGTATATGTATAACCAAAGCGCTTTGCTGTACACCTAAAACTAACACAACATTGTTAATCAACTATACTCCAATATAAAATAAAAATGTAATAAGTAAATAAATAAATAAATAAAATATGTAAGCTACAAGGATATATTGTACAGCACAGGGAATATAGCCAATATTTTATAGTAACTTTACAAGGTGTATAATCTATAAAAATTTTGAATCACTATGTTGTACACCTAAAACTAATTTAATATTGTAAGTCAAGTATACCACAATAAAAATAAATAAATAAATAAATAAATCGAAACAAACAAAATCCTGTAGCAGAATCATTAACATTTGCTAACCCTGCTCCAAATAAATAGATAGACTTCTGAGGGTATAAACAAGTACTAATGAAAGAAACACCATATCCTGATGAGCTGAAATACCCCAATTAATCTTGCCATCTCATCCAACTTAAACATCATATGTTCACAGGTTAATTGAATTATAGAAAGATTTTATAAAGATATCTCACATTCCTAAAGTGCTTTATAATTTTGTTAATTCTTTAATATGTTTTATCTCAAGTGAGCCACTTAACAATTCTAAGTATTCAGGTTGAGTATTTTTGTCTCCATTAAATGAGGAAGAAACTGAGGGTCAGAGAGGTTAACTGATCTCCTCAAAAACACACAGCTAGGTAATAGGAAAACTAGGACTAGAAGTGAAGTTTTCTGATTCCATGTTTAGTGCCCTTTCTGCACTAGCACAGTGCCTACTTTTGAAACAACCTCAGTTCAGCTCAACTGCAGACCTTTTTTGGTCTTCCTGTAGCAGTGGCTGTACAGGGAATCCTTATGGATAACTTAGGCATCACCTTTTCCTAGGATGTGTTATTGTCAGATGAAAACTATTTTTATCCTTTTTGCTGCTGATGTCACAGAACAAACTTTCCATTTCCAAATCACGCTTAAAATTCACTGCCCTGATAAGCAAATATATTTGTAAGAAGTAATGTTGTGAAGTAAATCAACTGAATTCAAAAATTCCCTCTGTATATTTTTGTTGGCTCAGAACATAAGCTGTGGAAATTCCAAGACTGCCATATAAAAAATTAGAAAAGCTTGCCTGTGATTTGCCACATTAGCTAAAATAGGACTTAAGGAGAATATCCTGTTTTTGAAGACTTTGTGCCAGGATAAATAAGGTAAATACTATGTGATTAAAATCTTTAAAAATGAAATTATAGCAAAAATTTCAATGTTCTTATGGAGATTAAAAATATTTTCTATAAATGTTCTAGGTAAGCTTTTAAGAAGCCCAGAGGGAAATAAATATACAGGGAGAAATGCTGAATGTAAAAATGAAAGTAGACAGCTTTGACCTAAAAGATTTCCCACTTGAAGGATTCAGGCACTTAAGAATCTATGGGCTCTGTTATTTCCTCCAAAGCGGGATGGAGGCCATGTTTGTCTCAGATGACAATAATCTTCTTAAGCCAGATGACACTGGCAAACCTGACATTTTCCATGCCTCTCAGGATTCTGCAGGAGCAGCAATGGATTTGGCAATTTTATTCTCTTCTCAGGGATGTTCTTAAATTTTTTCAGGGAATTGCTATAACACCCTTTCTTTTCAGATTAGCAAACTGGACAAAACTTAGAAGTAATTGTGCTGTGTAACTTATCTTCAAAGCAGTCAATTCAGAAAGACCACTGTGAAGGTCTATTGGACAAAAGTTTCAAGACCATAAATGAGATGTTTGTGTTGGAAGAGATCTGAAAATCATCTAGTCCTGTGGTTCTCAACCACAGAGCAGTGATAAGGTGTAAGAGCTGCTCTTTGGAAAGTATTTATTTTTAAAAAATAGATTAGATTGCAGATAATTCCTATGACGGTCATCAGGCTTACTCACTTGCATTCTGAAATGCTTTCCTGATTGGGAGTAAAGAGGTGGAGTTAAACAGCAAGTTTCCTGTGAATTGCTCATAACCCACAGTCTATCTTATCTGCTACATGGTGAGTAAGAAAACAGACATTCTGTTAATTATTATAGTTGTTGCAATTAGGAAAAAAAAAGACTGCAATCTTTTTTTTTTTTTTAAGTTATTTATTTATTTTGGCTGCGTTGGGTCTCCGTCTCAGTTGCTGCATGCGGGTTTTCTCTAGTTGCAGCGAGCGGGGGTTACTCTTCGTTGCGGTGTGTGGGCTTCTCATTGAGGTGGCTTCTCTTGTTGCAGAGCACGGGCTCTAGGCACTCGGGCTTCAGTAGTTGCAGCGCACGGGCTCAGTAGTTGCGGCACATGGGCCTAGTTGCTCCGCGGCATGTGGGATCTTCCCGGACCAGGGATCGAACCCGTGTCCCCTGCATTAACAGGCGGATTCTTAACCATTGCACCACCAGGGAGGTCCCAAGGCTGCAATCTTATTTGTCTTGCATCCTTGCAAAATATTCATGGGTTTCACCCAAATCTGGGTTTGTGAAAACGAAAATCATCCATCCTATACTGTGGTGGAGAAAAATTTGAGTCCCTCTGATGAAGCCCAACACCATCCGATGTAAATGCAGCAAACAGTGACCACCGGAATCATAGGGAGCAGCAGCTTGGCTGGGGCTGGAACTCAAATCCTGAGTGAGCTCTTTCCACTAATCTCTGGTGACATCAGAACATCTGCCTTTAGGGTTGGTTATACATTACAAATAAAATAATTTTGAGTAGTTTCATTGAATATCAGCAAGGAAAAGGAATGCATGACTATTTTGAGGAAAAGGACATAAAAATCATTCTTTAAAGATCAGACATATGAAGAAAGTAAAAGAGATGATAATAAATTTACAGAATGTAGCATTTGATTTATTGTAGAAAAAAAGAGTAACATCTAAAATATTTCAAAAATAATATCTTGTAGGCATAATATATTCTTCCTCTGTGGCCCTTAACAAGTCTGTTATCTTATTCATTTTGACATTATCCCTGGGAGGAAGGCCCACTTTACAGAATGTAAACAGTAAAGAGAGTGTTTCGTGGTTTTCCAGGATTATATATTTGGAGGCAGGATGGAACTGCAAATCCTGGTTCCACCACTTTTTCTTTCTGAACAACCCAAGGGAAGTTACTTTGCCTCTCTAGGCAAAGGTTTCCCCATCTATAAAATAGGATTGAAAATAACACCCATCTAATAGGATTGTCTCAAGGGTTACATAAGATCATGCAAATAGAGTTAACAACACATTTCATGGTAAACAAAATACTCAATAAATATCAGCTACTCCAGAGAGAAAGGGAGAGCATATGTGAACTGTGATTTGTGATCTACTTCTATTGGATTCTTTGGTAAACTGATGAGACACCATCCAAAATACACCAATCTTTTAAAATAATTTTTGGCCAATTATGTAAACCAGACTGTCTACAGTTTTGGATTATGAAGAGAGGAAGAATGGGGAAATTGAGTGACCGTATGTGAATTTGCCCTGTTCTCCATTTTCCGTGTTGCTGGTGTGTGTATGTGTGTGTGTGTGTGTGTGTGTGTGGTGATTATTACTGGAAAACAGTCTTCTGGAATGTGAACCAGAAGGTCACAGTATCATCTTGAAGTCTGCCCATCACATAGTGTAACCCGGGGATGAGATTGACATGGAGAGATTCAGAACACTGCCTCAACACTGGGCAAATGATGTTCCATAACAGTGTGGTCCCAAGTGTGGTCTCCAGACCAGCAGCAACAGCATCACCTGAAAACTTATTAGAAATAAAAATTTCAGAACTTGCCCCAGATACTGAATCAGCAACACTGGGGGTGGGGCCCAGCAATCTGTGTGATTGTGATGCTGCTAAAGTATAAAAACCACTGTTCTCCAAAGACTCCTCCCCAAGGAAATCCCCTTTTCTTCCTAGGCTATTGAACAAAAGCGACCAGAGACATATTCCTATGGCCTAACCTACTTCTTAGTACAGAGCCTCCATATGTATCAATAGTTTTGTTCTGGAGAATATTAAATCACGGAAAGAAGTGTCAAGATGAAATTAACATTATTTTATGTACTTGATCCAAAAAATTTAAAAATGAGGGAAATCTGAGGCATAATATTCTAACTTCCTATTGTAGTTTGCTTTTTCCCCTAGGTTTAATAGCTTGACAACTTTTGAACTGGACAAGATCTTGGCACTTGTCTAATCCAACTAAAGCCCAGAAGAGCCATCATGTGCCCAAGTACATGAGGTTGTTTACAGCAGAAAGCATAATTACAACCCAGGCCTTTGGCCTAAAATTAGCTCACTGCTTTTCCAGTGGACTAATACACTGTGCTACTTTTTGAAAGATAAAAATGCCATGGAAATTGAGGGAACTTAAGAGAATTTTTTTCAGAAATTCTAATCTGGCCTATCCCTAAACCCAGTTTCCTAATGCTTTTACAGGTTCTGTAAAAGACATCTGCTCAAGTGACTGGTGACATTGCTATTGTCCAAAAAGTCATAGAGGAAATTTTCCTAAAAATCATAGGGTTAGATGGTGGATGGTTGGATAAAAACCATTGGGTAGGGGATCAAAATCTCAGGTAAAGAATTACAGTTTTTAAAACCTCTTCCACTCCCCAAACACACACACTCCTGCATCCCAGGAAACTCTAAGAGAAACCTCCTCCTCCCTCTCCCCAAGTTGAGATTCAATCATTGCTCCTGAAGTAAGTCTCTATGGTGAATTCCAGGATGCATTCTTCCTCCCAAGAGGATTCTTTGATTTAGCATGAAGTTCAAAGCCCCTGTAAAAGATAGAAATGTCCGTGTAAGAATGTCTGGAATGGCTGTATCAGGCTCTCTTGGGGACTGAGAACCTTGCATTGATAAGAGAGGTATTGCAGTGTGGTCACTGGGGTTGCCATGTGACAGTATCAGAAGAATGTAGTAGCTTTGTGTGGAATAACATTAAAACAATACATACAAAATGACTAAGTCAGTTACAAAATATAATTGTTCTAACACTCAGATTATTATCATTAAGTATTTATAAAATATTTTCGAGGACTCTATCATAAGATGGTTTTACTCTATTTTCTTTCCCCAGCAGACTTAAACCTGGTCTCCCTCCTCACAAGCGTCAGGCTTTCCATATGTTTCACATATGAGGGGTACCAATTAAAAGCATTCTTATCCTTTTCTTGACAGATCTTCAGGAGTCAATCATTTTCCTAGAAATTCACTTTAAGACCTTCATTAGCAAGTTGTATGCATTTGATTTTGCCTGATTTTAATACAGAGGTTCTATTTCTAGTACACCAGGAAACAGTTAAATGAGATCAGCTAGAGTTGCCTTCAGCCAACAGGGAACTTGAATATCCCCCTTCACTAACCTTGCATTTGATTACACTATAATCACAAAGGAGGGAATAGTTAGATGGCCCACAGTAAATATAATACAACAAATCTAACCCACTTTCCAGTTTCAGGATAGGACAAGCTTGTGGAGACAATGTGACATGATGCTAAGAATGGAGAAGAACCTTGTAGTCAGAAGAGAAAGTTTCACTCTTTACTCACTGAGTAATGGTAGGCAGCTCAAAGTCTGATCTTTCCATCACCTGTTAAATGGAGATGGTAATGACAGTACGAGCTTTACATATAAGAAAAAGTGGCCACCAACACCCAAACTAGAGTGTTTTAAATATATTCTAGCCTTATCATCAGCAATTCTACTCCTGGAGTAGAATTATAGGGTCCAAAGAGATTCTTACACAGCTCCTTAAGGGTCATATACATGGACATTGACTTCAGCATCCTTTGGAGTGAGGTAACTAGAGGTAATCTGGGTGCACATCACTGAGAGAATGCGTAGAGGAAGTTATTTGTCATTAAGTAAATGTATCATAGGGAAAATGTACACATTGTATGGTAGTTAGAAGCAAGGGACTAAATGTACACAGAGTACATGGATGAATCTTAAATATATGGTCCTGAGTAAAAGAAAATTTTCAAGTAAATAGAATTATAAAACATAAATTAAATGTAGACAAAAACATATGCATTTTGCAAGAACATGTACAAACCAAAAGGTACAGAATTAATACATTATAATGGCTACCTGTAGGGAGGTGGAATGAGAATGAGCAATAGGAATAAAATGGAAAAAAAATAAAAGAGGAGTCTTGCTTTGACCAGTGATGATAATGTGCCAGCAACTGAGGGAATCATTAACTCAATCCTCTGATGTCCAGATGGGGAAAAAATATTATATAAATGGTATTTGTTAAGAAGATAATTGTTGCCTCCCCGCCAAACTCTTCTTCTCTTTCTTTCAACTCTTCATTGAAGAATTTTCCTTCCTTTGATCCTCATTCATTAACTATAGCAATTCTTCCATTAGAAAAATTGATATGAATAACTTATTTATATATCGTTTTTTGTATCCCATTGTATTATTCACTCTAATGCTATTTTTTTATTACTAGATAGAAAGAAAAGCTTAAAATAAAAGGCTCTCCCTTTTATGGTGGAATTTAACACCAAGGCAAATGGGTGGACTCTTTGAGAGCATGGTGGGTCCTCCACTGGTGCCAGGTCACAGACATTAAATGTCATCAGAGACCTGTGACTGTAGATTGAAAATTTGAATAAGATCTCATATATAATCAAAAAATATCACAAGTAGCTGATTATTCTCTTCTCTCTTTGAAAGTTGGCTTAAATTAGAAGTTTTCAGGTCAAAGTGGTCCCCTTACCATTCTTCCCCAACACACACATGGCTTATTCAGTGAATATGTCTACTTTAATCTACTAATGCCTTTGCGATTTTGTGAGTGGAGTGATACAGGAGAAATGAGGTACAGTTGAAAGACTTGAATACTAGGACTTGGGGGTAACAAATAAAAGACTGATTAAGGTAAAACGCAGTTTGGTGGATTCACGTGCAGTTTGTTGCCCAGCAAACTCTCTCTCATCAGTCACCCTCACACTGCCTAGTCATCTTGTTTACCCCCACCGAGGAAGTGAAGGAGTTACAGTGAGAGGCTCTCTTTTATATATTAACAAAAGGGCAGGCATTTGTAGGTGTAATGTGGAGGAGGTTTCTTATTCTGTGGATTATGTTTAACTTGTCACTTTGTCATCTTTCTTCTGTGTTTCTTATATTCTCCCTTTAACATCTTCACGTTGTTTTACTGACTCATTTTTCCATGAAATGTTAAGGGTCATCAAGCTTTCATAGCCATTGTCAAGACACTGTCAGTTTTTCAGGAAAATCACTCACTGCACTTGTCCCCTTCTACCTGGTAACTTCTTTGTGATATTTAAAGTGTTGAAGACTCTTCTTGTTCTTTCCTCATTTTGATTACTCAGTCTCCCAGATCTTCTAAGGCAATGAAAGAGCATATCTGGCCTGCCCTTAAGAGATTTATCTTCCAAAATATCTTTCAAAAATAGTTTACAGTAAGAGCATTGACAAATAGGAGCCTTAGACATCTCTTGCGCTCTCTCTCTCGCTGTCTCTTTTTTTCACTTGATTTAGGAGCATTTCTGTAATAATTATTTCACCAGCATGCTCTGTGACTTCTAAGAAACATCCAAATATTGAGTAAAATAAAGAATTTTAAGACACCATTATTTATGTTATACTGAGTTAAGTGGATGAATTTAATTTTAGTCATCTGTGGGAGTTTAAATTCTATTATGATGTCCAAATAAGAATAAAATTCCATCTATATTATTTGCCTGGATTTCCTGTGGCCTAGTATTGCAGAGCACTGGAAAGTTCCATACAGAAATGTGTTGACCAGGCTGGATGCTGCCAGTTGCTCTAACCAGTCACAAGCCACGGTTAGAAATTAAAGGCACAGGAAAGTTGATTATTTTCCCTCTTGGTTTCTAAGGAAACACTGCTAGAATTTATGGACCCAAAGGGAAGAATGGGGTAGATGAATGATATTTTGTAATAATAAGAGCAGGTGTTGGTCATGGTATAACCTTCTCTTGTCGTCTTGAGGAGCAGTTCAGACAACCATCTTTCCTTAAATGCATTTCTACTCTGGTGCCTGGACTGAAATATACAACGTACAACTCTTTAAAAATCCTATGATTCAAAGCATAATCTTCATTTTCTGTTTCCCCTCAGAATGATTTGTCAGAAAAGAAAAGAACTGTGTCAAACAAATCTCCAGAAAAGCAAAACAACATAACCAATGAAGTCAATCATTTCTTTGATCATTTTCTTTACATTATCTCAATAATTTCTTACAGGAAAATCCAAAATCTACATTTCAAATGTTCTTGCAGCTGACATGGGAGCAAATACGTAGTTTGCTAGCTTTTCCCCCACAAACCTTGATGTCACCAACCACATGATGTGGAATAAGATAGGGCTGAAACATTACTGTGAGAACTGGGAGAAGGTCAAATCAGAAGGCAGTTGTGTTGGAGTTAATGGAAATGATGCGGGGAGGGGGAGTGGGAAAGCACCAGTCAAAGGTGGTAAGGAGCTGGGAAACATGGCTGAGAAATAAGCTGAGGGAGAGATTTGGACTTGTGCTCTTTTCTATCCATCCTTATTGCACTAAGAAGGGCAATAAGGATGTTTGCTGTATTGCCACTGCAGGACAGAAAACCAGCCAGGTCAGTGCAATGTTAGCCAGAAACAACAGAGCAGTGCCAGAGGCCAGCTAGAGGGGAAGCTGGTAACAACATATGCAGAGAGAGCAGCAGCCCCTGAGAATTCCTTCTACCCTTTCCCTCCTCTTTCCATATGCTGACGTTGTGCTAGCTTTGCAATGTGTCAACTTAGCTAGTATGAACTACATTTCCAAGAATTCTTTTTCTCTGTATTTCCAGTTAAAGACTTTTGCACAATATTGGATAGTAGAAGTGACACAGCATTCAGATTGGCTTGGTTTGGTTTGGTTTTGGGTTTTGTTTTGTTTTTTTCTTTTTTTCCACTCAGAATGTTAGAGCAAGATAACCAGGAGTCTTTGAAGTTCATGAACATTGTCACCTTGCTGGCTTACTTCATAGACATGCAAATGATCCAGATTCTCCTAGAAAGTCCTTCATCTTTTCTGATTCAAGAGCTAGATGTTTTGGGTCCACGATGAAGGGTTCCAACATCTCACTGCCTTGAGGTTGAAAGCAGTGAGAACTGACACGGCTTCCCATCCATCATTGCAGTTTCCAACTCATGCTTATGAGCTCCAGTTTTTCCTTGCTGTCTCTGACTTTATGTCTACATGTCCTTTCTGACTGACTTCTCTACAGACTTCAAACTCCAGCAACAGAAATGAAGACAACAGTCCTGCAGAGACTGTTTAACCAGCTCTTTCCACTGTGTAGGCTTGAATCACCATAACAAATCCATTAATATAACGAAATAGATGTATTTCCTTCAAGTGATTCTCCCTAGACTATACAGAGATCCAGTATGTTACAAGCGAAGGAAAAAGCTTTCAGAAAGGACAGTCCCCTAGGTGAAGGCATGACAAAATTTGTCAAGGAACAGGGTCAACTGTGGAGAAGAGGAATGGCAAAGAGGTCATGAAAGAGTCTTGATCCCCTCCTGGGATGACTTTCCCATTCTACCCCTATTCCTGAAATTTACCACAAGGATCACAGTTAGCCTGGAATTTAACCTTTTCATGAAAGCTAGTTGATACTCCCAGAGGACTATGAGCTCACAGGCACACTAACAAGACATCTGATACCAGGATTAAAAAACAAGCTGAAAAACTTATACCTGAAAAATAAGGCTTAATTAACCAGAGAGATAAATTATTTAAATTAAGCATTATAATTGTCTTCAAAAAGATGAGGAAGATTTATTAACATAAAGAAAGAACTAGCAGTTATAGAGTATAACCAAGTGGAAATACTGTAGCAGAAATATAAAATTTGAAATAAAGAACCCAATACATGATATAATAGAAGAATAAATACAGTTGAAGAACAAGTTAGTGAGCTGAAAGGTGAGAATGAAGAAATCTATGAACGCACTAGGAAGAAAGTTGTGGAAAATATAAAGGAAGATTTAATAAGAGATGTGAAGAACAGAATTAGAAGAGTCAACATTTATATGAGAGTCACAGAAAAAGGGAGAAAAACAATAAAAAGTAAAGGGCTACTTGAAAGAATGAAGATCAATTATTTCCCCGAATTAGAGAAAGATGTAAGACCTTGGAATGAAAGGGCTCATAAAGTATAAAATGGCATAAATAAGAAAAAAAACTGTACTTAAACATCTTATAAGAAAATGTTAAAAATTAAAAGATGGAAAAAAAATTCTAAAATGCTGCTGGGACAAACTGCAGATCACCTATAAAGAAGTAAGTATAAAAGTAATATCGGATTTTGCAACAGTAACCTAAATGCAAGAAAACAATAGATATTGTTTTGAAAGAAAAGAACTTCATTTTTTTACTTTCACAGCCAACTAAGCTATTACTGAAATGTGACAGAAAAATTTCTTTGAGGGCATATAAGGTCTCAGAAGTTTACTGCACAAGAACTTTAAAAAAAAAAACCTTTTGGAGAAAGTGCTTTAGCAAAAAGAGCAAGAAATTCAGAAGGAAGCTATAAAATACAGAGTGTTTCAGTTAACCAGTGCTGCATAACCAATCACCCCAAAACTTAGTGGTTTAAAACAATAGCATTTCTTTTGCTCCATAGTCTGCAAACTAGGCAGGGCTCTGGGGACAGCTCTCTCTACCCCCTTTAGCAGTGGCTCAAAGGTTGGTGTTGAGAATTGTCTAAAGGTTCACTCACTCGTGTGACTGGCTCCTGGGCTGAAGAAGACTCAGTCACCTGAAGAGTGGAATAGCTGGGACTGCATCAGTATCTCAAATGTAGCGCTGACTCTCCACGTGATCTTTCCAGCACAGGGACTTCAAGGTAGCCAAACGTATCACATATTGACTCAGGACTCCCAAGGCATGTGCCTCAAGAGAAAAAGCCAAGTGGAAGTCGTGTTGCTTTTTGACCTAGCCTATTCCATCGTGTCTGTCAAGTACGAGTATGAGATTTTACCTTGTTTACAAGCTAACAAGTTAGCCTGCCACATTTTTATGAATGCTGGCAGAAGGCACAAGACTCCTGGGTCAAAGATAAAGGATAGATCATTACTTGCAGTAATAGCAGTAGATGGAGAATAAGCATTTTCTTCCGCTAATGCCTGGAGCCCCAGTTCCACAGGGTGATGCACAGAGGGTCATGTGACAACTCCTCATACACTGGGTTGCATTACAGAAGAGGAGCATTGAGCTTAGGAAATACACATATATTTTACTGGACAGTAAACATGCTCATCCTTTGCTCTGGAGAGAGACACTATCTCTATCCCAAGACTTTAAGCAAATCTGTCCTTTGCTCCGGAGGGAGATAACTATTTTATCTTCTAAGTCAGTTTATTACATAAATATCCTTCAAAAGTTAGTCTAGAACAAATGTGGTCAATACCTCTGCTTGGAAGACATGATGAAATGCAAGAGACTGACAGAGAATTGTCTCTCAGGAGTCTCATTTCTACTGCATTTTATTTGTTAGAAGGATAAATATTTACTAAGGGAGATTGAGGCACAAGGACTTCTGCTTCCAACAAAGATGGAGTGACAAGGACCAGATTTACTCTCTAGTCTGAAACCAAAAACTGGACAAAATATATGAAACAATGGTTTTCAAGACATTGGAATTAGACAGTGAGTGATGGTAATCCCTGAGAAAACAAACAACATAAAGCCTATGATTGCTCCAGCTACTGACTTGAGAGAGTTTTCAGGCCTTGACATACAGAGAGGGATCACAGCAGAGCTCAGAAAATTCCCTGAGACAGAGCCGAGTGTCCAGGGAGATCAAGGCGGTTAGAGTTCCCAGGGCAGAGTACAGGAGAGGAGAGAGCTGTATCCAGAGATAGAACCATTGGACTAATAAGCTTACTAAAAGTTACTGCTATCTTAAAAAAAAAGAAGAACTGAAAAACCAAAAGAATTCCAAGTCTCAAGATCATGTGTATCAACCCAGAACTAAAACTGCAGAAAATAACAATAGGCAAGAGCTAGAGGACAAAAGAGAATTTTTTTTCAGAAAAAAGTAAATTAAAATGTGTTAAGATGTTTGTCTGTTTGTATAGGAGGGAAATATGAAGGGTAATAAATTGACAGAAAAAAGTATGTGTAAGTAAACCATACAAAAAGAAAAATAGAGTATTATTTTTAATTGGCCAAATTATAATTTAATCTACCCAAACAGAGGCAGAAGAAAATAGTTTTTAAGGAAAACAAGGTAATTAGAATATATAAAATGAGCTAGCAGAAATGTTTTAACATAAGAGTAATTAAAATAAGAATATATGGATAAACTTAGTGATCAAAAGAGGAGAGTCTTAGTTTATGTTTGCAAAACCAAGACCAGAAGTAAGTGGTTTACAAGAATCACCCAATTATAAGAAAAGGATAAAGAGGAAAGTAAAAGGAGAAAAGACAAATATGCACCAAAAGAAAGCCAGGATAGAAATTTTAATATCAAAATACACTTGAAAATAAAAACATCATAAGAGTTGAAGAGGGATGTTCTCTAATGCTAAAAACATGCATAATCATCCAAGAAGTAGCAACTGGTCATTGGAAATACTAACTCACCTCTCTCAGAAAGTGATATGTGAAGCAGAAAATTTCTTGAGAATTAAAATTAATTAGCTATGATGAAAAGAGCATGGGATTTGATATCAATTCAAATTGATCTCATCTCTATTGGGTTCCAGTTTTCATCTCTATTTCCTAGCTTTGCTGCTTTCAACAAGTCACTTATCTTTGAATGTCAGCATCCTCCTCAACGATAGGATACACAATACCTAGCTGACCAACTGTGTGACTTGTTTGCCTCTCTGAGTCTCAATCTCCAATTTCTATGGTAGATATTTAAAAGTACCTGCTATGCCAAACTCACCAGGTTGGTAAGCCTTAAATAAGAAAATGTATGTAAAGTGTTTGGTGAAATGTGATGTCTAATTATTTTATTATTGTTGTTCTCATCATTATAGCAACAATTTGCTCACTGTTCAGCTGTCCTGTTTTAAAAGTTAGAACATGTCAATGTAATAATATTATCATGTATGTCCACAGAATACATATATTTTCACACTATTTTTCACCACCCAAAGAGTTAGGTGTTGATATCCCCACTGTAAAGACAATGACACTAATTCAGAGAGTTCACGGAACTTGACAAGGACCATCTAGCTAGAAAACTACAGAGCCTGTGTTGAACTCATACCATCTCAACACCACTGTTAAAATACACTATATTCACCAAGTAAAATACATGTAACAAACATTCTAATCAAACAGTGAAGTGACACTCTGGAATGAGTTAAAACTAGAAAAGGAGATGGCCCCTTAGCCCTTAATGAGGTGTAGAGGGCATAAGGAAGTCATTAGAGAAGCAGTCAGCTTTCAGTGCACCTCAGAGCATGAGAGAAACTGCCATGTCATAAATGCAGTGAGACGTCTACTTCCCTGAGTCCTCAGCCAATGGTAGCCAAGAATGGCACAGACAGCTTGATACTGTCAACTATTCCACACAATGCTCTATTTCAGAGGAAATGTATGGGGATAGTTTCCTCTCCTACACATGGCATTTTCTCAGAAAGCACAAAATGAAACCAGATGCTGAAACAAAGGAATGGACTTTCTTAGCAGGGGTGGAACCAGTTGAATGCCCTTGTCTCTGTTCTCTCATTTATCAACAGCATCCTGGAACCCACTGCCTTTCTAAGCAGGAAAGGCACTCCATGTGCAATGGAGACAAGAGGATAAGAAGAAGGGTCTCAGTGGTGCGGTTGTTTGGAAGACACTCAAGGCATCTGTCAAGCACTTTCTCTCAGTGTTAGTGAAAGGCAAGGCTGGGTTAAAATTGTGAGGAAGCCACTGTAAGTCCTCTCCCCTCCCCCATTCCATATTTCAGAATCTTCTTGCTGGGAAAGTCCCATTTCCCTTTCCACTTACTGGCCAGCTTTCTCCTGCTTCCTCATTGCTCTGGCTACAAATCTCATTTTAATCATTTACACCTAGGGGTAAGAACAAAAGCTTTTGTTCTGGGAACCTTTGCTCTTCAAGCTCCATCTCCAGTTGTCGACTGAGAATCTCAGTCACCTTATTGAGGCAGTTTTGAGGAGGAAGAGGATGAGCTTTGGGTGAAAGAAGCTGAGGGTCCTTCCAGGCCTGTGAAATCTCAGAGCTGAGGTGTAGACTTCCTCCCAGGACTGCAGGGCAAAGGAGTGGGCAACTCCCTTTTCACTCGCCAGCTGTGAGATCCAAATCGCACCATTTATTAACTGAGAATTTTGAGGAAGGAAATTTTGTGGCTACCATGTCAGTGAGGGGGAAAAAATCCCATTAGGGGTAAGTGGGCTGTTTTACCAATCACAAAGAGGAAATTAAAATCTTTTCCCACTGAAGCATGTAGCTCTGCTATTTTGGGACAAGGAGTAATTAAACCAGTATTAGGAGAAAAGCAAACACAAATTATGAGAGTTTCTGATTAAATAACAACACACTTCAACCTTAGACTTTACAGCAGAAGGTAAGACTTGAGAATAAACGTGGTCCTAGCTTTTTTACTTTTAACCATAAACGTTATCCACATTATGAACTTCTCAGGGGAAACTAGTTAACCAGAGCCTAACCTGCTGGGGTATTATCAGAGCTGAACTGATTGAGGAAAGAAAATATCTAACTCCAGTCAGCTCTGTGTGGATGTAGGAAAATACTCACCTCCAGCCTGTTCTAGCCATTCTGTCCCACCTAAGGGGAGAGGGGGCAGGAAATGAGAAACACTTCTGAAGTTCCCAGTCCAGAGGCACAGGCTCACTAAAAGACTGAGACCTAATCATAGGACTATAGAACACTTCCCCTCCCCCACACCTCACCACCACATCACTAAAGGCCTCTTGACAGCAGTTCCTTTCACCTGCGTCATGTCTAGCTATCAAGATACAGCAAGGATGTGGAGCAACAGGAACTCTCATACATTACTGATGGGAATGCAAAACGGTACAGGCACTTTGGAAGACAGTTTGGAAGTTTCTTACAAAACTAAATATACTCTTACCGTATGATGCAGCAATCATACTCCTTGGTATTTACCTAAATGAGTTGAAAACTTATGTCCATACACAAGCCTGCAAAAGGATAGTCATAGTGAAACAGAACAGGACCCTATGGTCCTTGACCCCCATGTCCTCTTCCTGCCTTTTTTCTATGGAAAAACTTTAGCTAAAGAATAGGTTTAATCAAAGAAGTCAGAAAATGTAGAAACAAAGGAAAACAGTCCAACAAGACTAAATAATAATAGTTTAGTCGTTAAGCATAGTCAAGGACTTTTAGTTCCTTCTCAAGGGCTATAGATAATATTCTGAGCCATATCCTGTGAGCTGTCATATAGGTACTGAAACCCCTACCACGTAGAAAAAGTTAACTACATCATGACCAGACTGTAACCATGACATGAGCTGCCACAATTCTAAGAACTGGCCTCAAAGAAACAGGAAAAAACTGACCCTGGAACTGAAGATCTACTGTACTTAAAACAATCAAGATGACACTGATCAGACCACCCCATGACCAATTTCAAGACGGCTGTCAGAGCTGACTGTGCTGTTGCTACATGTAGCCCCCTCCCTCTGCCTATAAAGCTCTTGCTCCCGATTGTCAGTTAGGAGGGAGTTGGCCTCTGGACAGGAGTCCGCCCTCCCCCACATTTGCCGGCATCCAAAATAAAGCAAACTTTCCTTTCCACCAATCTTGGCTCTTTATTGGCTTTTGAGCAGTGAGCAGCTGGACCCCGCTATCAGTTACAATAGCAGCTTTATTTATAATTGCCAAAACTTGGAAGCAACCAAGATGTCCTTTAGTAGATGACTGGATAAATAAACTGTGATACACCCAGACAATGAATATTATTCTGCACTAAAAAGAAGTGAGGTGGTATCAAGCTATGAAAAGACATGAAAGAAACTTAAACGTGTATTACTAAGTGAAAGAAGCTAATCTGAATAGGCTACATACTGTATGATTCCAACTCTATGACATTCTGGAAAAGGCAAAACTATGGAGACGATAACAAGATCAGTAGTTGCAAAGAGTGGGCACAGGGAAGGATGAAAAGGCAGAGCACGGAGGAATTTTAGGGAACTAAAAATACTCTATGATTTTAAAAAGATGTATAAATTTGTCCAAATCCATTGAATGTCCAACACCAAGGGTGAGCCCTTAGAACTTTGGATAATTATGATGTGTCAATGTAGATTCATCTGAAGTTAAAAATGTTCCATTCTGATGGGTGATGTTGATAGTGGGGTAGGCTATGTGCCTAAGGGGTATATGGGAAATAGTTATACATTCCTCTCAATTTTGTAAAAAAATATAAAGACTTTAAAAAAAGAAAGAACCATTTGGTCATGCTATCTCAGTGTCTGACCACTTCCACCAAAAAGAAAAAGAAACCCAAGTAAATGTCACTTTTCTGTACCAAATCTATGTGTAAGTTACATGGCTGTTTGTTTAATAACAAGGGAGTGTGGCTGGAAAGTCAGAGCTAGTGGTGGAACCCAAAGTGAGTGAAGACCACACAGAGGCTTTATTCATAGCTATCTTCTTTGGTTATAAATACTCAATAAAACCAGAGTTTTATAATAAACATTTGGTGGAATCAAACTCAGGAATCTCAAGATTGTTATTAATTTCATTCACATTCAATCATTAATACTTATTGGTCCAGTCTTGCTGGCCTGACACCTGGAGACCATTAAGCGATAGCAATGGAGGCAGGTGGTGATGAATTTCAAGTGTGCTTGCAAAAAATATTTTTTAAATAACTATTTTGGCAACAAAGTTCAGACCAACCACTTTCAGGTTAGTAGGTCTTTAGGTCACATTTTGAAAGGCAAAGAGATTTCCTGTACAATAATCTTCCTCTATCTTTACTTCAACTGCAAGGTAAACTCACTGTAAGACATTTAATTTATTTTTCCCAACAAAAGGGTGATTGATTGCACCCAAATGAAGAAGGGGGTTCAGGAAGAGGAAAAGATAAATGGGCATTCCTCTGCCCAAAGGACACATTCAAACTCATGTTTAGCCCATAGGACGGGTCTGTTCCCCATCGTTCACATGCTGTAGTCTGGGGATCCAGTAGGGAGCAATTACCAACCATGTGTGCACGTAGCATAAAGCATGGAGCACCATGCAGCCTCCAAACGCCCTCAGTGTAACCAGAGAATATAGCTTCCTTTAAAACAACAATATTACAGTAACTATTCTCACACTGCCATGGAACCTGATTAAATGCTGGAAAAAATCTAAGCTTTTCTGCCTCAACCACTGCCTGGATTTCGAGAGGAAGAAAAGACAGAAAGGAACCCATAATGGGGCGTGAAGAGCTTGTCAGAAAAGATTTCACAGGAAGGATATCCCTTGGGCTGAGACTTGCAATATGAGTGGATACTCTTCTGGAATTCTGGAAGAAGGGGCAGTCTGAGTCAAGATCCAGAGGTGAGAAGCAGCCAGGGATATCACATTCATGACTTCCACCTCATCCTCATTGCCTGGTGTGTGCTCATGATTTGGGATGGTAGCCTCATAGCCTGCACTGTTTCAGTGGTTCTCTCCTACTCTCTTCCCAGTGCCTGGGGTGCCAGGTCCATGCTAAGGAGTTCTACCCTAGGCAATGAGCAACCTCAGAGTTTTAAGGCAAAGACAGCATGATTAGAGCTGTGCCTCAGAAAGATCACTCAGGTAGCAGGAAGAAGGATGAATGGCAGAACCATTCGGAATTAAATGTAATAGCCCAGAAATAGTACGAAAAGTGGCTGGCCTGAACTCAGGGCCAGACTAAAATATGTGGAGAACCTGAGTTGGCTGATTATTTGCCCTTACAAACTGGTATTTTCTCATATTTGCTCCACATGTGTTTAGACAAGGGGCTGGGTGCTAATCAACACCTGGCCCTGTATTGCCCGCAACCCGCCTGCTTGCCAAGGCAGCTTAGAGACCACCTGCTGTTACTAAAGCAGATTCCATGAAGGCCTCAACTCTCACTCCAACCGCTGCCATATCCTCCCTAAAGGATTATGGTATAAACAAAATTTCCAATGGCCTTTAAGCACCCCTTATAGATTAGCATTCTAGGCTTTAAGCTGGCTTGACATACCTCTTGGTCTGTCTCTGCTTAAACTAAATCATAGCAGAGTATTTAGGTAGGAAAAGATAGACACAGGCACTATTCAAAAGGAGAATGTGACGTGGTGACTGAAAAGCAGGAGGTAAGGCAGAGGGAAAAGGTCAGTAATGGACAAGGAGAAAGAAGAGCTGGAAAGGTAGGAAAAGAAACTTGAAAGAGATGGGGCTTAGAAGCTGTGTTAGGGTTGAATAACAGCCCCCAAATCACAGAGGCTTAACATAGGAAAGTCTCAATCATGCAAAATCCAATGTAATTCCCAACAGGGAGGCCCTCCTGGGAGGCTCTTCTCAAAGTGGTGACTCAGGCTATTTACACCTGTGGCTCTGCCGTCTCATGGTTTTAAAACTGCGCTGGCGTCAGTCTGCCAGCAGGTGTTTAGAGGATCATGAACCTCAGTTCAGAAGTAATGTATCACTTCCTCTCACATTGTTGGCAAAAACTAGTCATGGGGCCCACCTGGACATAAAAGGGACTAGGAAATGTAATATCCGTCTGGGTGCTACTGTCCAACAACTCTACACCACGGAAGGGGACCCCAAAACGGTCATCTCCCAGCCAACTCTGCCACAGACAACAAGGGGAGACAAAATTCAAACATGAGTAATTGATAAAGATATTCTTTTTTTTTAATATATTCCATGAAGAACCTAGGGACAGGACAGGAATAAAGACGCAGATGTAGAGAATGGACTTGAGGACATGGGGAGGGGGAAGGGTAAGCTGGGATGAAGTGAGAGAGTGGCATTGACATATATACACTACAAAATGTAAAATAAATAGCTAGTGGGAAGCAGCCGCATAGCACAGGGAGATCAGCTCCATGCTTTGTGACCACCTAGAGGGGTGGGATAGGGAGGGTGGGAGGGAGACGCAAGAGGGAGGAGATATGGGAACATATGTATATGTATAGCTGATTCACTTTGTTATAAAGCAGAAATTAACATACCATTGTAAAGCAATTATACTCCAATAAAGATGTTTAAAAAAAAAATCGTTTTTCATTCATCAAATGAATGGGTAAACAAAATGTGGTATATACATAATATGGAATATTATCCAGCCTTAAAAAGGAAGGAAATTCTGACACATACCAAAACATGAACGAACCTTCAAAATATTATGCTAAATAAAATAGCCAGTCACAATAGGACAAATATTGTATGATTCCTCTTCTATGAGGTACCTAGAGTAGCCAAAGCATAGAGACGAAAAGCAGACTGGTGGTTGTCAAGGCTTGTGGGGAGGATGAATGAAGAGTTGTTTTTAATGGATATAGAGTTTTGGGGAAGACAAAAATGTTCTGGAGGTGGATGGTGGTGATGTTTGCACAATACTGTGAAGGTACTTAATGCCACAGAGATGGACAGTTAAAATGGTTAAAATGGTAAATTTTATGTTATGTATACTTTTCCACAATACAATTTTTAAAAATTTTTCATGAAGTTCCCTAGTCCTGCTTAGCCTTGTAAAAATATGTAACAATGAATATTTACCAGGCATAAACCCCTCCAGGAAAAGGTTACATATAAATAGAAAAGACATAACATATATATATATATATATATATATATATATATATATATATATATATATATATATATACATATATATATATATATATATATGTATTATCTACTTTAATTGAATTAACAGCCACAGAATAATTTGTCTCCAAGGCAACCTTCAACTCTAGTAAAAACTGAATCCCACAGGTTTTCACGTCTAGGCGAAAAGCAACTGGGTTTTTTTTTAAGGCTCTGCCTAGTTCCCTTCAGACCTGGAAATGTACTCCAAATTTGTGGCAACTTGATCTAGCATACGAATAAGGACCAGAATATCGGTGGAAGAAAAGCATGAGAGCAAAACATATATATACAATATGACACTTCTTTTTCACATTAATATGATATTATATACATAGTATATATATAATATATAATATTATATATAGGCATGTATCACTTAAAAATTAACAGTAATCTACTGTAAGTAGTGTGATCACAAGAAATGGTTGCTTTCTTTTGTATACTTGCCTTCTTTTTCCAAAATGTAATAAGTGTGTATTACCTTTAAAATCTACTAGTCTAAAAGGCAGATAGTTCTCAGGCTCTGAGAGGGTTGATCTTGTAAACTTTGGGAAAAAACTTCCAGAGTATACGCAATAGTGGATCTCTGAGATACACCTTCCCTCCAGAGATTTCTTTTTTTTCTTTATTCAAGAACATTTAACACCTTCTAACTTGAGCAGGCTTAAGTGTCTGCTGTAACTTAATACTTCTCAGAGGACCAGAAGATAAATCTCTTGCCAAGGAACGTGCCACATAAACAACTTCCACAGTGATTTTAACCTTCCTAACAAATAGTTCTGTCACAAAGGGCACAGAGGAAGTGACAGGACATCCAAGTAAAATATGCAACAGTGGCAAGAAATGCATTTGTGAAACTGCCCCCCGAAGTCCTGACACACTACATTTGTACTCTCCTTTTTCCTTTTTGCCCTCCATTATTCTGACCCTCTTGTTTTGAATTTCTTATTTGCTTGTCCTTCTTCAGTCATCTCTGCAGTGTCCTTTAAGACAGTTATTGGGCAAAAGGGAACATGAATTCAGTGCTCACCTTATAAGAACAAAGTGTCTGGTACAAAGGAAGCACTTAAGAACTTTTTTTTTTAAGGAGCCAAGACTGAAGACTGCAAAGTCGCCATTGCATTACAAATGCAGAGTTTGGCTAGTTCTTCACTTTAGTCCTGCTATTGGGGAGGCTTCAATGGGGCCAAATTTGTAAATCCCTAGGGAGGAGCCAAAGTAGAGTGATTCATTTTCATTGCCTTTGGAGTAAGGGAAGGAATTACAAATTTGACAATGCTTTTTGTTTTATACACTTTTATAAAGATTAAGGTGTGTATAATTTAAATACAAAAGTTCTTGCATTTCTTCTCAGATTTGGTCACACCTTTTTCTTTCATTGTTTTTTAAAAAAATTTTATTGGAATATAGTTGATTTACAATGTTGTGTTAATTTCAGTTGTACAGCAAAGTGAATCAGCTATACATATCCATATATCCACTCTTTTTTAGATTCTTTTCCCACATAGGCCATTACAGAGTATTGAGTAGAGTTCCTTGTGCTACACAGTAGGTCCTTATTAGTTATCTATTTTATATATAGCAGTTTGTATATGTCAATCCCAATTTCCCAATTTATCCCTCCCTGCCCCCTTACCCCTGTTAACCATAAGTTTATTTTCTACATCTGTAACTCTATTTTTGTTTTGAAGATAAGTTCATTTGTACTCTTTTTTAGATATGGGTAGATATCTCCTCCAAGGTGACTTAGGGTCCTGGAGAGTCAGAACTACGTTTTCTAGCTTCTCTTATATAAGAGGCAGAGTTCAGCACTTTGCCAGGCATGTGGCAGTTGCTTAATATATACATGTTGATTCGTTTTTTTTAATCAAGGAATATATGTAAATTTCAAACACAACGATAACAAAAATATTCTAAATATCAATATTTGAAAGACTTTCATAGAAAAAACAACAGCACAGTCTCCTGTACACATCCCCTATTCCCCACCTATCCTTGACTTAGGCAACTACTTTGAATTCTCATAGCCATTTCTGCTGGCATTTTTTTCCATATTACTTTCCCATATGCCTATTATTTTTTGACTTATCAAATTTACATCTTCCCTGTTGACTTTTTGCATCGGTAGAGGATTTAATGCCCTTACACCACCACTGCTCACACACTCAGTTCTCCTCTTCCCTTGTCCCACTAAAGGTATATCACAATGGTAAAAGAAATAATCAATGGACATATTGCAAAGATAACGTAAATATTATTCACTGCTCAGCCCCTGTATGCAAGAATTACATTGTCCTTTGTTAACAACCTTCTGTTTTGCTTCCTTTTGTTATTTGCAAAGTTTTCTATATGACTAATTACTCCATCATATTTGTTAAATATTTGTCTGTGTTATTTTTCAAGAGCTCTTTTCTTTCCCTTAGAGTTTTCCCCTCTGGATTTCTGCATCCTTCTGCCCAACGTCATTCTGGGACTTCCTTCTCTTGGTTGCTATTCCTTAGCTAGCTGTTTCCCAAGTCTTGTCTTCCTCTATCTAGATTTACCCATCATCAATAGCTTTCTATGACAGGATGCATGGAAATTACATCTTTTGAGATCTCATATGTGTAAAAGTTAATTATTTTTTCATACTTGATATCTGAATACAAATGAGCCAATGAATGGGAAAGGGAATAGCATGTTCAAAGACCCAGAGGCAAGAAAGCATGGTACATCTGTGAAACTATAAAAGAGTGACTGGCTTGTCCCAAGCCAACGAACAATAAGACACTAGATTGCAGCATCATTTTTATAAGAAGATAAGTTCAAATGAGAACAAATGAAACAACTTCAGCTGACTATTAATTCAATAACTTATCAAAGCCAAGAATCATCTGGAAGAGCATAGAAGAGTCTTATCTATAGAGTCGAACAGAGTTAGAGAAAATACCATTAATGATTTTACATTCTAAACCAAAATTCTAACAACAGCAGCAAGATGTTGTGGAAAAAGATGAGTCAAGGAAATATTTTTCTGCTCCTTTCAATAATTTCACCTGCTTCCAAGTGAGATGGTTATGGCTGTTTATTCATTGTAGTGGTTCCAAAACTTGACTGTGTATCAGAATTACAAGGAAAGCTTTAAAACAAATCAAGTTCCAGTTTTCACCCCTGACCTACTGAATGAGGAATTCACTTGGCCAGAGTTTAGGAATAAGAATATGGGATGAGGGGAAAAGAAACTGAGATTATTGTGGATCAACAATTAATGGAAGCCCACCTCTCTTCCATGCTTTTAGAATGTCCAGTTACCCTCCTACTCAGGGAGCAAAGCCTATGCCTTATACCTCACTATATTCCAATGCCCAGAACTCTCTGGCTAATGGCACACACTCAGTAAACTTATGTTGGATAAAAGAATGGATGATACTCTTCACCTTAAACTGTAATTGCTGGTAATATATCTGCCCCACAACCCTACCACCCTTAACTAGCCTGCAAGATACTTGAGGGCCTGAATGATATGCATTACATCAGCATACCTAAATAAAATACCCAAAGTATAAATACAGGAAACTGTAAATAAAATAAGAAGGAAGTTATTGAAATACAGAAGATACATTGTATGTAAATTTAGCATCTGTTTTAACTGGTTATTTTCTTTCTGGTATCAAAGGCTCAAGTCAAGGCATTTTGTTGCTTTTTTTTTAAAGAATATGGAAGCAAAACTAAAATTTCAAGATTGGAGACGAGGCTGAGAAGTAGGGAGAAGAGGAAACAGCCAAAGACCTCTGGGAGACTCTTCCTTGCTGAGGTAGAATTGAATTGGATGGACATAGGAGTCCTATTAAAAGGAAATTTTGCAATGTTCTTCTTACACAACTGTTAATTAGCCACATATAGTCTCTGTTGGATTTCTGGGTAAATAAATATTTACATTATGGAAACCATATCTGACTATTATTTGCAAGAGATAATAAACAGCTGACTAATACCATCTTTAGTGAGGACATTGAAAACTTCCTCATCCAGGAAGACGATGCTTAACAGGGTAAGTTTAACCAGTGAGCTGCCAGCATTTGAAAAAAGAATCAAATAATTACAATAACAAGCTTCAAAACAATTTTCTTAAAAATTTAAAATTCAAGGACCAAGACTTTGGAGTCATCTGAATCTAACAAATCTTGAAATATTGTGCCACACAAAAGTGTAAAAGTCCCAGACATGTAATTTTTGATGACAAGTCTTATACAAGGACAAATTTTGTGGTAAGAAATTTTCCTTCTTCTCCTTTGGGGAGAAATAGAAATTCTGTCAGAATATCCTATGGTCATTTTCTTTCCTTTCAGTTTTTAAATTTTTTTCTGGTTATTAAAATAATAAGCATTTATTTGTAAAGTACACACAAGTAGAATATCATCTTTTTTTCTGAATTACTTACACAACTGGAATATAGCATGTAAATTTAGAATCTTGACTTTTTTCCACTTATTATTTGTAAATAAATTTTTGACCTATTTCTGACTGTTCTCCTGTAATACATTCCTAAAAGAACAAATAGGGTATGAACACTAAGAATTTTAATATATACAGCCAAATTGCTTTCCAGAAATTTTGTACCAATATACCACCAAAATTTGATGCCCATTCTATTTCACTCTAATTAGCACTGGATTTTTAAAAAAATTTTCTCTGCTAATCTAAAAGACAGAAATGTAGTTTCCTTTTTGTTTTAATTAGCATTTATTTGAGTACTAGTAAGGACGTTTACATTTTCCGGTTAGTTACAATTTTCTTATGTGAATGGGAGGTTCATATCCTTTGCCCAATTATCTCTCAAGGTCTTACTGCATTAATTATCATTTTGTATGAGTTCTCAATATGTTAAGACTATAAACCTATCTATCATGTTTCATACAAATACCACTTTCTTGATTCTAAGTTGCCACTGATGGGAAGACACACCATTACTTTAATAACAGCTTTTAGAAAAAAAAAGAAATACTATATTTATAAGATGTTAATTATAAAACGTCTTGATTTCAGGGATGTTAAAATACAGGTAGTTTTAAAATGTTAAAATGTGGAGAATGTTAAAATATGGAGTTAGCTCCAAATCAATACAGTGTGAATTTACTATGAATTCTTATAAATTAATCATATCATCTGATACTGAACAGAGTCATATGACCAAATATCTAAAAATGTACCCAGTTTGATGAAATACATGAATTTTAATATGGGTCATTAATATGTTGAATCAGTGGCAGTTCCTTGAACTTGGATCATAAATTATTCTAAGCCATTTAGTTGATAAGTGCTGCTTGATAATGTAGAAATTGACAGACAAGAACTCTGCTGTGAAAGCTAATGTCATGTGAGTTATATGTGTCAGGAAACATACACATCTACCTATAGTTATGTATATATGTATGTATATATCTATCTACCTATCTGTCTATCTATCCTGAGTATGTATGTATATGTGTGCATGTGTGTGCACGAGTGTGTGTATGTGTGTGTGTATAATGATCCATTAATATTGAGTGTTTAACATTTACGAAAGCTGCCATCATACGGCCACTTTACCAGAATTCTTTTCATGTTCATTATCCATCAAGAATCATAGAAATTCCTAGAAAATGTGGTGGTTTTAAAATGTGAGTGTTTGTTCTAGTACGCATAGGACGGATAAACAACAAGGTCCTACTGTATAGCACAGGTAACTATATTCAATATCCTGTGATAAACCATAATGGAAAAGAATATGAAAAAGAATATATGTATATGTATAACTGAGTCACTTTGCTGTACAGTGGAAATTAACACAACATTCTAAATCAACTATACTTCAATAAAATTTTAAAAAATAAAATAAGAGTGTTTGTTGATGTGGAGTTATATATGTAAAACTTATTATAATGGCATAGTGTAGATTGAGTTTCTCTTACTGCATCAAAAGCCTAAATGTGGTACTGTCAGTATCCTTCCTTACAAGCCACTGGTCCATATGTAAACCACCCCCCGCCACACACACACCCAATAACAGTAGTTATAGCTATCACGTATTGAGTGTCTGTTCATGCGCTAATCACAGTGGAAGAATTTTGTGAAGGAAGAGCAGTCCAGGCAGAACCAATAGATTGGCTCCAACTTCCTTGCTTATTCATTCCAATAATCACCTGTATGCCAGGCACGGTTCTGCATGCCAGGCACTGTTCTGTGTGCTGGGAGTACTGAGGTGAATGAGAAAGACAAGGTCCCTGATCTGGTGTTCTCAACAGGGTAGGCTTGCCATAAGAACAGACAGTAAACAAGTTAACAACTAAAGAAGAAAATCTCAGAGTGGGAGAAGTGCCATGAAGAAAATAAAATACAGTCATGTGGCCGTGATTGGTGGGAAGACCTGTCTGAGGAAGGGTGTCCTCATAGGGTGACCAGGACTGTCTTCTTGAGTCTCAGGCCCACCTGCAGCTGCCATTTTAGCTTCCTCTCTAGAACCAGCAGACTAGGCTTCAAATTAATTGAAGTCTGATTGTCTTGCATTAAAAGGGGGATAATGACTTGTCTGTCATTTAAGAGTTTATATTTGGGTATAAATATTATTCAAAATGTAAGGTAATTGTTGGTTCTTAGCAATATTATTTAAGATGGTTACTGGGTATCTTGTTCCTCGTGACAATAATAACTACCTCAGTAAGTCCCTTAACCAAAGGCTCTTTGGAGCTGTTTGTCAGGGCAGCCACCAACTAAAGCCTGCTAGTGGAGGAGCTGTTCCTCTCAGTCTGGATGAGCAAACCCAGTTCCTTGGCGTCCTATGGTTGCTAAAGTGAAGCTCACTCCAGTCTCTGCATCCTTGTGCTCCATCACTTACCTGGAATGATGGAAAAAATGCGATGTTTGCTCCCCCACTCTTTTGGGGACAACTTTTTCCCTTTACCATGGTTCTAGGCATGGTGGGAGGGAGCAATAATGCATGCTTTTGTTTTGCTCACACCTATGAAACTACATTTTCTGAGTAAAGGTCATTCTACTTTTAGTTGGATATTTAAAATTTGTCTTTAATTAGCCAGCACTACTCAGTCTGAATCACCTCACCCTTATCCCAGCTCTGTTGGCTCCTGTCTTAATTTAAATTTTCAATACTTTGTTCATCATGAATATTTTTTGCATCAGTTTTTATTTTTCCAAAATACTGCATTAAAATATTATTTATCTTGATTACTGAGTTACTCCCTTAAATTTGGTACCTGAGATGAGCACCCTGCTTGCCTCACCCTAGTCCAGATCCTGCCCTGAATTACTGTGTGGACCAGAGCCCACCTCCCAACCACATTGAACTGGGAGTAATAAATGTTTCTTGTGCTAAGCCATTGATGTGTGGGAGCAGTTGTTATAACACCTGAAGTCATTTACCTTAACTAATACAATTTATTAATTTATCTTGGATTAATTGTGTCCTGGATACCCAGTGGATGTTTCTTAAACTTATCCTTTATTTAACAAAGACTTCTATTTCTGTAATATTCAAAAGTTGTCTTGTGGCTAACTCAGGAGACATGCTGATAATTAGCTTCTATTATCATTTTAGAATCCATTAAAAACCTTATATCAGTGGTTCTGCTGAGAACGGTCTCCCACTTCTGATAGCATACATATCCAGTTCTTGAGAAATAGTATAGCATAGCGGTTATATGCACAGACTGTGGGGTCAGATGTTCTGGATCTGAACACAAATTTGGTAGACTGAGTAATCTTAGGCTCAATATTAAATTCTTTGAACCTCAGTTTCTTCATTAATAAAATGGGGCACGAGATAGCTTCAAGATGGCAGAGGAGTAACATGTGGAGATCACCTTCCTCCCCACAAGCACATCAAAAATACATCAACATGAGGAACAGCACCTACAGAACACCTACTGAATGCTGGCAGAAGAACTTAGACTTCCCAAAAGCTGTGCGGCTGACAGGGTCTTGGTGCTCCAGCCAGGTGTCAAGCCTGTGTCTGTGAGGTGGGAGAGCCGAGTTCAGGACATTGGACGACCAGAGACCTCCCGGCCCCATGTAATATCAAACGATGAAAGCTCTCTCAGAGATCTCCATCTCAACGTGAAACCGGCTCAACTCAATGACCAGCAAGCTACAGTGCTAGACACCCTATCCCAAACAACTAGCAAGACAGGAACACAACCCCACCATTAGCAGAAAGGCTGCCTAAAATCATACTAAGTTCACAGACACCCCAAAACACACAACCGGATGTGGTCCTACCCACCAGAAAGACAAGATACAGCCTCCTCCAACAGAACAGAGGTACAAGTCCCCTCCACCAGGAAGCCTACACAACCCACTGAACCAACCTTAGCCACTGGGGGCAGACACCAAAAACAACGAGAACTACGAACCTGCAGCCTGCGAAAACGAGACCCCAAACACAATAAGTTAAGCAAAATGAGAAGACAGAGAAATACACAGCAGATGAAGGAGCAAGGTAAAAACCCACCAAACCAAACAAATGAAGAGGAAATAGGCAGTCACCTGAAAAAAAGTTCAGAGTAATGATAGTAAAGATATCCAATATTTTGGAAATAGAATGGAGAACATACAAGAAACATTTAACAAGGACCTAGAAGAACTAAGGAGCAAACAAGCAATGATGAACAACACAAAAAATGAAATTAAAAATTCTCCAGAAGGAATCAATAGCAGAATAACTGAGGCAGAAGAACGGATAAGTGACCTGGAAGATAAAAGACTGGAAATAACTACCACAAAGCAGAATAAATAAAAAAGAATGAAAAGAATTGAGGACAGTCTCAGAAACCTCTGGGACAACATTCAAAGCACCAATATTCGAATTATAGGGATCCCAAAAGAAGAAAAGAAAAAAAAGGGACTTAGAAACTATTTGAAGAGATTATAGTTGAAAACTTCCCTAATATGGGAAAGGAAAGAGTCAATCAAGTCCGGGAAGCACAGAGAGTCCCATACAGGATAAAACCAAGGAGAAACACGCCAAGACACATATTAATCAAACTATCAAAAATTAAATACAAAGAAAAAATATTAAAAGCAGCAAGGGAAAAGCAAGAAAAAACATACAAGGGAATCGCCATAAGGTTAACAGCTGATCTTTCAGCAGAAAGTCTGCAAGCCAGAAGGGAGTGGCAGGACATATTTAAAGTGATGAAGGAGAAAAACCCACAACCAAGATTACTCTAACCAGCAAGGATCTCATTCAGCTTTGACAGAGAAATTAAAACCTTTACAGACAAGCAAAAGCTAAGAGAATTCAGCACTACCGAACCAGCTCTACAACAAATGCTAAAGGAAATTCTCTAGGCAGGAAACACAAGACAATGAAAAGACCTACAATAAAAAACCCAAAACAATTAAGGAAATGCTAATAGGAACATACATATCGATAACTACCTTAAATTTAAACAGATTAAATCCTCCAACCAAAAGACATAGACTGGCTGAATGGATACAAAAACAAGACCCATATATATGCTGTCTACAAGAGACCCACTTCAGACCTAGGGACACATACAGACTGAAAGTGAGAGGATGGAAAAAGATATTCCATGCAAATGGAAATCAGAATAAAGCTGAAGTAGCAATACTCATATCAGACAAAATAGACTTTAAAATAAAGACTATTACAAGAGACAAAGAAGGACACTACATAATGATCAAGGGATCAATCCAAGAAGATGATATAACAATTGTAAATATTTATGCACCCAACATAGGAGCACCTCAATACATAAGGCAAATGCTAACAGCCATAAAAGGGGAAATCGACAGTAACACAATCATAGTAGAGGACGTTAAGACCCCAGTTTCACCAATGTAGCGATCATACAAAAAGAAAACAAATAAGGAAATACAAGCTTTAAATGATACATTAAACAGGATGGACTTAATTGACATTCCACCCAAAACAACAGAATACACTTCTCAAGTGCTCAAGGAACATTCTCCAGGATAGATCATATCTTGGGTCACAGATCAAGCCTTGGTAAATATAAGAAAATTGAAATCATATCAAGTATCTTTTCCGACCACAACGCTATGAGACTAGATATCAATTACAGAAAAAAAATCTGTGAAAAATACAAACACATGGAGGCTAAACAATACACTTCTTAATAACCAAGCAATCACTGAAGAAATCAAAGAGGAAATCAAAAAATACCTAGAAACAAATGACAATGAAAACATGATGATCCAAAACCTATGGGATGCAGCAAAAGCAGTTCTAAGAGGGAAGTTTATAGCAATACAATCCTACCTTAAGAAACAAGAAACATCTCAAAAAACCAACCTAACCTTACACCTAAAGCAATTAGAGAAAGAAGAACAAAAACAACCCAAAGTTAGCAGACGGAAAGAAATCATAAAGAAGTGAGCAGAAATAAATGAAAAAGAAAAGATGGAAACAATAACTAAGATCAATAAAACTAAAAGCTGGTTCTTTGAGAAGATAAACAAAATTGATAAACCACTAGCCAGGCTCATCAAGAAAAAAAGGGAGAAGACTCAAATCAATAGAATTAGAAATGAAAAAGGAAAAGTAACAACTGACCCTGCAGTAATACAAAGGATCATTAGAGATTACTACAAACAACTATATACCAATAAACTGGACAACCTGGAAGAAATGGTCAATTTCTTAGAAAAGTACAGCCTTCCAAGACTGAACCAGGAAGAAATAGAAAATATAAACAGACCAATCACAAGTACTGAAATTGAAACTGTGATTTAAAATCTCCCAAGAAACAAAAGTCCAGGACCAGATGGCTTCACAGGTGAATTCTATCAAACATTTAGAGAAGAGCTAACACTGATCCATCTCAAACTCTTCCAAAATATAGCAGAGGGAAGAACACTCCCAAACTCATTCTACATGGCCACCATCACCCTGATACCAAAACCAGACAAAGATGTCACAATAAAAGAAAATTACAGACCAATATCACTGATGAATATAGATGCAAAAATCCTCAACAAAATACTAGCAAACAGAATCCAACAGCACATTAAAAGGATCATACACCATGATCAAGTGGGGTTTATCCCAGGAATACAAGGATTTTTCAATATATGCAAATCAATCAATGTGATAAACCATATTACCAAATTGAAGGAGTAAAACCATATGATCATCTCAATAGATGCAGAAAAAGCTTTCGACAAAACTCAACACCCATTTATGATAAAAACCCTCTAGAAAGTAGGCATAAAAGGAACATACCTCAACATAATAAAGGCCATATATGACAAACCCACAGCCAGCACTGTTCTCAATGATGAAAAACTGAAAACATTTCACTAAGATCAGGAACAGGACAAGGTTGCCCACTCTCACCACTATTATTCAACATAGTTTTGGAAGTTTTAGCCACAACAATCAGAGAAGAAAAAGAAATAAAAGCAATCCAAATCAGAAAAGAAGAAGTAAAGCTGTCACTGTTTGCAGATGACATGATACTATACATAGAGAATCCCAAAGATGCTACCAGAAAACTACTAGAGCTAATCAATGAATTTGGTAAAGTTGCAGGATATAAAATTAATGCACAGAAATCTCTTGCATTCCTATACACTAATGATGAAAAATCTGAAAGAGAAATTACGGCAACACTCTCATTTACCATTGCAAGAAGAAGAATAAACTACCTAGGAACAAACCTACCTAAGTAGACAAAAGACCTGTATGCAGAAAACTATAAGACACTGAGGAAAGAAATTAAAGATGATACAAACAGATGGAGATATATACCATGTTCTTGGATTGGAAGAATCAACACTGTGAAAATGACTATACTACCCAAAGCAATCTATAGATTCAATGCAATCCCTATCAAACTACCAATGGCATTTTTCACAGAAGTAGAACAAAAAATTTCACAATTTGTAGGGAAACAGAAAAAACCCCGATTAACCAAAGCAAACTTGAGACAGAAAAGCAGAGCTGGAGGAATCAGGCTCCCTGACTTCAGACTATACTACAAAGCTACAGTAATCAAGACAATATGGTACTGACACAAAAACAGACATATAATTCAACGGAACAGGATAGAAAGCCCATAGATAAACCCACACACATATGGTCACCTTATCTTTGATAAAGGAAACGAGAATATACAATGGAGAAAAGACAGCCTCTTCAATAAGTGGTGCTGGGAAAACTGGACAGGTACATGTAAAAGAATGAAATTAGAACACTCCCTGACACCATACACAAAAATAAACTCAAAATGGGTTAAAGATCTAAATGTAAGGCCAGACACTATAAAACTCTTAGAGGAAAACCTAGGCAGAACACTCCATGACATACATCACAGCAAGATCCTTTTCGACCCACCTCCTAGAGAAATGGAAATAAAACCATAAATAAACAAATGGGGCCTAATGAAACTTAAAAGCTTTTGCACCACAAAGGAAGCCATAAACAAGAAGAAAAGACAACCCTCAGAATGGGAGAAAATATTTGCAAACGAAGCAACTGACAAAGGATTAATCTCCAAAATATACAGGCAGCTCGTGCAGCTCAATATCAAAAAACAAACAGCCCAATTCAAAAATGGGCAGAAGACCTAAATAGACATTTCTCCAAAGAAGATATACAGATTGCCAACAAACACATGAAAGGATGCTCAACATCCTTGATCATTAGAGAAATGCAAATCAAAACTACAATGAGGTATCATCTCACACCAGTCAGAATGGCCATCTTTAAAAAATCTACAAACAATAAATGCTGGAGAGGGTGTGGAGAAAAGGGAACCCTCTTGCACTGTTGGTGGGACTGTAAATTGATACAGCCACTATGGAGAACAGTATGGACGTTCCTTAAAAACTAAAAATAGAACTACCATACGACCCAGCAATCCCACTACTGGGCCTATACCCTGAGAAAACCATAATTCAAAAAGAATCATGTATCACAATGTTCATTGCAGCTCTATTTACGATAGCCAGGACATGGAAGCAACCTAAGTGTCCAATGACAGATGAATGGATAAAGAAGATGAGGCACATATATACAATGAAATATTACTCAGCTATAAAAAGAAATGAAATTGAGTTATTTGTAGTGAGGTGGATGGACCTAGAGTCTGTCATACAGAGTGAAGTAAGTCAGAAAGAGAAAAACAAATACCATATGCTAACACATATATATGGAATCTAAAAAAAAAAAAAAAAAAAGGTTGTGAAGAACCTAGGGGCAGGACAGGAATAAAGACGCAGATGTAGAGAATGGACTGGAGGACATGGGGAAGGGGAAGGGGAAGCTGGGACGAAGTGAGAGAGTGGCATGGACATATATACACTACCACATGTAAAATAGATAGCTAGGGGGAAGCAGCCACATACCACAGGGAGATCAGCTCGGTGCTTTGTGACCACTTAGAGGGATGGGATAGGGAGGGTGGGAGGGAGACACAAGAGGGCAGAGATATGGGGATATATATATATGTATAGCTGATTCACTTTGTTATACAGCAGAAACTAACACACCATTGTAAAGCAATTATACTCCAATAAAGACGTTAAAAAAAAAAAAAAGGGACATATAATGGTACCTATCCCACAGTGCTGTGTGAGGGAGAAATGAGGTAAAACTCGGCATATAGTCAGCACATGGTAATTAGTAGTAGTTATTCTAAGTTTCTTTTGGGTGGAGGTCACTTTTTACCTCTCCCACTTTGGTATTCGTTGTAAATTTGAATTGAGAAGATACTTATCAACTAGCAGTGCTGATTTGTTTTAGAAGAACCATGGATGCTAAACCAAAATTTAAACTGAAACTTAAAAAGGTGCACAGCAAAGAAGTTCCGTGGCAGTCCTGTTGCTGGGAAGGCAGTGGTATCAAAAGGCAGGGTCACCGGAGCCTTTGGGACTGCCATAGCCCAGAAGCTCAGGTGCCAACCTGACTCCAGAGAGCTTGGGTTCCCACCCATAATGGGAGCTGTCAGCAGGGGAGTTATAAATACGTATGGAATCTCCTGTCCCATTGGATGAAATTCAAAATATGCAATGTCAATGAGAATTAAGATATCTTTGCCAAAAAGAAATCAAGAAAAACAATGGACACTGGAATTTTCTCTGGAAGTCTACTTCCCACAGGGAGTTTTTTTTTTGCTTGCTTCCTTGCTTGTTACCTGTAAATGTCTCAATTCATTCTGTTACTAGAAAAGGACTAGTAACAGAAAAAAATAATATTACAATATTATCCCATGTCTCAATGGGAACTTTTAGAAGAGGAGATCAGATAAGAAAATTAACTTTCTGTTTCAATTTACTGAAAAGATTTGTGTCCTGGATTATGGACTCATGGATTCATTGAGCTTAAAGCCATAAGAAACGCTTGAAAGCGCTCAGACACCTCCTTCTCCCCCCGCCCTCCTCCTTCTCCTCCTCCTCCTTCTTTTTCTTCTTCCTCTTCTTCTTCTTCTTTGCAAATGAAGAAACTAAGGCCTCAAAAGGAAGGAGAAGCTAGGTCCCCTGACTCTTGGTCTAGTGCTTATTCAGTATGATTCTTCACCTGGCATATGTTGCCCAGTCTTTCTTAAGAGTTCTACAGTCATACAAAAGCCCAGTAATGACTTTCACTCTGTCCAAAGACCTCATAGCAGGACACTAAAAACATGATAATATTTGTAAATTCCAAATTCTTCTTATACTTTTAAGTATTTGAAGTGGAAAGGATCAAGCAATGGTTTTGAAACCAACACCAATGTCTCTTTCAAGGGATAAACGTTACATTTTAGTTGCTTAGGGCTGGGACCGCAGACATACATCTGCTCTTTTATTTGGAGCCTTGGGCCCTCTCAGATAAGATTTGTGTTTTGATAGAACACAGAAAGAAGGAGGAGCCGCTACGGAGGGGCTGCTAACCAAGGAGATTATCTTTGAAGGCACTTATGGGTTATGAGACCCTAAAGGCATAAAACCCAAAGAAATTATGCTTCCTTTATGCATTCATCCAAAGAACATACATGCCATGCACTGTGTACAAACTGGAGAATCAAAGGCTCTGCCCCAAAGGGAGGCAAACACATAAGAATCTATAATGCAACCTGGTAAGCATAGTAACTAGCCTGGATTTGAGGAGTCAGGCAGGGCTACAGTGATGGGGACTAGTGACCCGAGTTTTGCAGGATGAGTAAGTTTAGGTGGACAAGACAGGAAGGGTGTTCCTGGCAAAGGAAACAGTAAATTGTTGTTCATCCAAGGTGGTGACTCGTGGCTAAATTCTGAAGGATGAGTAAGAATAAGTAGACAAGATAGGAAAAAGCAATCCAGAAAGAGGAAGCAGAGTAAATCTTGAAAGTTTCTTTCCAGTTCTGATAAGCTCATGAAGGGCAGGGGCCATGTGCTGCTCAACTTTATCACCCTAACTCTAGCACAGAGCCTGGCAGAGGGTAGGGTATGTGGAATGAATGGCTGTTGAGTAAATGATGGATGGATGCAGGGAGCAGGCATCCTCCTTTTCAGCCTGCAGAATTCCACACTCTATCCCAAATGGAGCCTGGGAATCTATGTACTTTTCCAAGCTCCCCTGAACCTCTGGCATGAGACATTCATCAGACACTATGACCAAGAGTAACATCTGGCAGCAGCTGCTCAGCTGTCCAAGACACACCAATCTGAAGAGGAAGGTACTGTTTTCCTAATTTTGGGCTCTGGTGGGAAATGAAGTAAATCTTAACAAAGAGATAAAAATAAGCTGCAGGATAAATCAAGTTGTCCCTTAATAAAAACATGGCCTAGGGGGTATGGGTGGGCGGTGGTGAACAAATTAAATTCCCCTTAGAGAGTGGACAGTCTTCCTTTGATGTTGATTTTTAAATTAAGGATCGTTTTATAGTATCTGGATAAAGTAACCTGTCCCTCTAGCTACGCGGCTGACAGAATTCAAGAGGAACGTGGCTAAAGCTCCCCAGATCCCTAGTCTCTGAAGCCTTCTCCTGCTTCTGGAAACTAGAGTTTGGGCTAACAAACCTTTGGTTGTGAGAGCATTGGGGAAGATCATTTTCATCATGTTGGATTTTTTATATAAAAATAATACACACCAATGGTATTTTTTTCAAACAGAACAAAAGGATAACATAATCAAGTAATATTCATAATTGTTGGACCTAGGTGATGGGTAAATGGGCAGGGGGCTCATTTTATCATTCTTTCTACCTGTGTATGATTAAAATTTTCCATAACAAAATGTATTTTTAAAAGGAGTTTTTATCCATCCCCATGGTCTATATCACCTTAGGCCTCCAATTCCAGAGTCAGACATGGTAATGATCTCTTCTATATCCTTCTAAACATTTTCTGACCATTTACAAACACATATATCCATATACAGAGCCTTATTTTTAAAGTAGTATCTCATATGCATATTATTTTGAACCTTCATTTTTCTTTCTTCTTAACAATACATTGCAGAGTTCTTTCCACAGCAAAGCATGCAGCTCTCATTCTTTTAATGGCTATATAGTATTCCATTAGAAGTAGCTATCAACACTCTGTACACTCTGTGGAATTTATTTTTTTATATATTTGCAAATACAGTAGGTGAAAAAGTGTTTCATTAATTATAAGTAAGGGCCAGCATTTTTTCATGTGTTTATTGGTCATTCACATTTCTTTCTTTGTGAAGTTCTCATTCAAATCTTTTGCTCATTTCTCTTTCAGGACTTTTTTTGTCCTATCTTTTATTTGTCTGTAATCTTTCTCTAATAATAATAAGGCAGTTTTCCTCTTATGTGATGTATGCTGAAGATATTTTGGGGCACGGTGTAATGATGTGGTCAAGAGTAACACTCTGGATCCAGATGACCTTGTCACTCCTGACAGGTAATACGGCCAGTCTATTCCAAACATCCATCCATTGAATTGTACTGTTGGTAAAAAATGTTACAAGACTTGCCACTCTTAATACCAAAGACACCAGATAGGAAAAATTTTACCAGCGTGTGTATGCACCTGCACACACACACACACACACACACACACACGCACACACACACTAGGAGCCTTCCTATAAGCCTTTCTCAAGAACTTTCACAGGTGGATCCAACCGCATCGACTTCTGCCAAAGGCTTCAGTCTTTTCATCTTCCAGAATGATGACCCATTTGGAAATACCACCCCTCCAGGGTGCCCTGACTACTGAACCACCCCCATTCCCACCATTTCCTCCCCTCCTCTCCTCTCTCTCCTCTCCTTACCCACTCACCCACTCCTCCTCCTCCCTTCTTGGAGTCCTCTCAGCTGGGGAAACTCAGCATACACAGAAGAGATGGCCTGGTTATTCTTGATTCCCCACCCAAGATGCAAGCCTCTATCCTCTCCTCTCATCACAACTCCCCATTCCTCTTCTCCTCCTAAATCTTTCCTCTGAAACTTCCGTCACTCTCATCCCATGATAAAGCTCCCTACATTTTCATGGAGCTTCCCTCTTTGCCTTAAGTAAGACTTAGCTCCCTTTCCTGAGACACCAATCAGCCTCTTGAGTGACAGCTGCTCCTCTTCCCACATCCCATATAAAACTCTGGGGTCTGAAGATTAAAACAGGACCTTCCTTACTCCCTACTGTTGCTTTCAGACCATTTCTTCTCCACACTTTTGAAAAAAGCCTCTTTTCCTGTCACCAAACCTACAAACTTACCTGCGACTGTATCCTTAATTTCTATCTCTTTTTCTCTTATTTCAATATTCCTTCCTGTTTAGGGTTGACCTCTCCACTTTTGCTCTGGGCCCCATTCCCCTCACACTTCTGGAGGTACTTTATTCCACTACTTTTCCTCCCTCTCCTGTACCTCCCTCTCCTGTACCTCATCCATCTCCCTGGATGACTCCTTCCCATCCACACAGTCTGCTGAACACAGCAAGGGATCCAGTGGGAAATGATTAACAGCACAGACTCTGGGGTCAGGTAGCCTATGGACAATTCCTGACTTCACCCTTTATAGCCATGTGGCCTTGCAAAAGTTCTTTGCCATCTGTGAAATGAAGATCGTAAGAATATCTCGCTTTATGAGGATTACATGAGTGAATATGTGTAAAGCCTTTAGAACAGCGCCTGATCCACAGCAAGTATTATGGAAGTGTTTGCTAAATAATTCACATTTTAAAACATGTCTCTCCTTTCACACACAAACAACAGTGCACTCATCCTAGATCCCACTTTCCTCTCCAGTCACCACCCTGACTTTTCCTCTTCCCTGACCAGCCACGCTTTTGGAAAGAGTCTCCTGCATTCACTACCTCCACTTTCCAACCTTGTATTCATAAGCCAACTTGCTGCAGATGGAATTCACTAGATCTACTCTTACCAAGGCTAATACTCGCAACTTCCTAGTTGAATCCAATAGCTGCTTTCCAGTCTTTATTGATTTGTCATTAGTGTTTAATGTCACCAACTATCATCCCCTCAAAAGGCTCACTTCTGACTCTACAGCACCATCACCTTCTTGTGATTCTCCTCCTAACAGCCCAGCCACCCTCCTTTGCCCCTTTTATGTTCCTTTTCTTTGGCACAGTCCCTTAAACAGTGATGTCCTCAAGGTTCTGTTCTAGGTTCCTCGGTGACCTCAGGCACTAGCAAAGCTTCGCTTACCATTGCTATGCAGATAATTTTCTAATCTCAATCTCCATTCCAGATCTGGGCTGACACATGGAGAGCTAGCTGCCTCCTGGACATCATCACCTGGATGAGGAGCTAAAACTAGTAAGTTTTACGTGTCAATGAGTCTGCATCTTCTCAAACATTTCCTGCTCTCTTGAGTTCCCTCTCTTAGAGAATGGTGTCAGAGCCCACGCTGTCCCCCAAACCCAAATCCCAGACTTACATCCTGGGTGCTCCCCCCTTCCTAAGCCTCCGCATCTGGTCAATCAGCTGTTGCTCCAATATCTTCTAAGTCCATATTTTTCCTGCATCCCAATTCCACTATGTTTCTGGCCTGCACCAGCCTCCCAACTGGCCTCTTCCCTCCTCACTGAAGCCAGAGCGATCTTTCTAAAACTCTGACCTGATGCTCTCTTTCCTCAGCTGAAAGCATGTCAGGGGTTACCTGTTGCCCTAGAGTCCATCCAAACTCTTAACCCAGCAACGAGGGTACACCGGAGGTCACTTTCACCTGCCGCAGAGCTGATTTTTAACAATCCAGGAATTCTGCATGCCAGTTTTAAGTGAGTAGCTGAAATCAGCCACAACAGGAACAGTCTATGGAAATCAGCTGACGCCCCAGAGCTGGTTTACCAGCCCACATTCACCTACCACCTCATTCCCTAAAAAAAAAAAAAAAATTCTATTATGTTTACTTCTCTAACATTTGGGCCACAAACTATATTCGCAGGGAGTTATTGGATACAGCTATCAGTGTATCACCAATGAAGTGCTGGTGTCTTGAATATAAGCTTAAATTTTGGATCTCCAAATATAAACTTCTGAAAAGGGTCCTTTTCCTTCTATGTTTTTTAAATTGAGCTATAACATACATAACATACAGATGCTCTGCTCTCCAGCTATACTGAACCACTGCCAGTTGCCTCTCACTTCTGCACCCGTGTACCACCACTGCTTCCGAAGCGCATCTCCTCCTCTTCTGTAGGCTCTCTCCTACTCATTCCTGCATTAGCACTCACCTCGTCAGGGGGGTCTTTCCTCAAATTGATGGATGTACCCCTTCTATGTGCTGCCACAGCACGCTGTCCTTCATAAGTCTGTGTCTACATCTATGTCTACATATAAAATGAGGGCTTGCTATTTGCCACACGATGTAAAAAAAGTTGACATGCACGACCTCATTTAATCCTCACGTTAATCATATGAGAGGTTGACTGCTTAAATGAAGACATTTAGTCTTAGAGCAGTTCTGTAAGCCCCACGAGGTTAGAGGCTGCCTTGTACACCCAGTACGTATGACAGTGCTGGTACTTAGTAGGTGTTTGACACGAGTAGGTATTGAATAAATTAATTCTAAATCACTAAAATAACTGCTTGACAAATTCTACATTATAACATTCACAGGTCTTTGTCCCCACATCTTATTAATATTCATACATTCTCTAGAAGCATACAAATGATGCTGACTGAAAACTTTACCCACTACTCTCCGTAAATAGCTGGTGCAAGACCCCTTTTGCAGGCAGCAGCAATCAAGAGAGCACCCTAACTTGTTGTTAATCAGACCCCAGCCCCACACTGCTTCTGGGTTTCCATCTACCTGTCAAGTCTCAGGGGCTGGAGCTTCTCTCTTAAAAGCATTGTCTTCTTGAGGTTCTGCAAGATGCTCAAATATTTTTCCAGTGTTTTGTTTTTAAGTTGTGATTTCTCCATGACCATCACTGAGGTTCAATTGACCTTTTCCCACAGTTTCAAAACAGCAACCAAGAAGCTGGGTTTTGAAATTGAACCAGAGACAAGGGTTATGAACCTGAGTGCTCCCCCAGCCATTTGGTTGCACCGCAGATGATTAGGGCACAGCTTTCAAAAACTTTTACCCAGAAACAGTGTCTCCCAACAAAACGATATTCATTTGGGAATGAAACTGCTCCCAACCGATTTTACCTCTGGGATTTCTTTGGCGTTCATGACGAGTGTCTATAGCACCCTAGCTGGACCTTACCTATCAATGGCATCCTCAGTGCTCTCTGTTGTCCTACCATGTATTGGTTCCTTAAATGGATTCAAAACTCTTAAATGCAAGAGAGCATCTCCTCCTTGGAACAGAACCATGTGGTTCCTGTGAGTAGAGAAATGGTTTATTTGAACCATTAAGAAAAATCAACCAAATCAAGGTAAAAGAATTTTTTAAGTCAATTGATTAAAAATTGGTTCTTTTTTTTTTTTTAATGATGCCTAAACCTAAAACTTTTGTTGATTACTCCTGAAGATTAACTACCAGAATCAGAGAAGCACTAATGGGAGGCCACTCTATTTGAAGAAAACTGAAGTAAAACCATTCTATGAGAAGGGCTCGCTCTCCCTTTTCTTTAGTCTCCTTTGGTAAAGTATTTGCAACATAGCAAAGCAAACTGAAATAAACTTTGTTATAAGAATTCCATAAAGGGGGCTATTTACCTGGTTTAGGTTTCTATACTTCTCCATACTTTAGAGGGGATTCTTTAACCTAAAGACAATAAGAAATGATAAAAGGACTTCCCTGGCAGTCCAGTGGTTAAGACTCCAAGCTTTCACTGTAAGGGGCGTGGGTTTGATCCCTGGTTGGGGAACTAAGATCCCACATGCCACATGGCATGGACAAAAAAAAATTTTTTTTAATGTAAATTTAAAAATTTAAATAATAAAAGAAATGATAAAAATATTTGCTGAAAATAAATGAACTCACATTCTGTACTGTGTATAACATGCACAACAAACAGTAGCTTATGTCACTATTGATGTTCAATATGTGTGGAAAGCTATTTTGATTAAAATTTTCTATTATGTTTACTTTTCTAACATTTGGGCCACAAGCTATATTCGCAGGGAGTTATTGGATACAGCTATCAGTGTATCACCAATGAAGTGCTGGTGTCTTGAGTATAAGCTTAAATTTTGGATCTCCAAATATAAACTTCTGAAAAGGCTCCTTTTCCTTCTATATTTTTTAAATTGAGCTATAATATACATATAATAAAGTGCTTAAATCTTAAGTACACAGCTTAGTTACTTTTTACATGTGTATACACCCATGGAACTATCACACAGACAAGGCATAAAACATTTCCAGCCTTCTAGAAGGCTTCCTGGTGCCCACTCACCATCAATATCCTCCAAAGATAACCACTATTCTTCTATCACCCTGAGTTAGTTTTAACTGTCCTTGAACTTTATATAAATGGGATGATAGTTGTATTATTTTGTGCCTGCCTTCTTTCACTCAACATTATGTCTGTGAGGTTCATCCATGTTGCTGCATGTAACAATAGTGCACTCTTTTTCATTGTTTTGTAATAGTCTACTGTTGATGGACATTTGGGTCTGTTTAAGTCTTTGGTTATTATGAATAAAGCTACTATGAACATTCCTGTATATCTCTGAGGTGGACATATTTCTCTTAGAAGTAGAATTGCTGAAGTATAGAAGTGACTATGTTACAGAATCCATATCCTTAGCTAATTGAAAAAAAGTGGTGGTAGGGGAGAGAAAAATTACCTTCTACTGGTATATATTTGTGTTGCTTGATATTCTGAGAGAGGATTTTAGAGCTGCAGTTAGCCAAATGAAACAGATGTGCTTCTAGGTAAAATCGCAAGGAGCAAGTGGGTGAAGTCAGAAGGTACTTGAACTACATCACCAATACATTGTATATGGGCCAAATGAGAACTATTTGTGTGATTTATTTGAGCCTCTCAGGAAATTCCAAAGTTCCTAATATTCTGGTCATTAAAAATTCTTGGAAAATGAGAGTGCTCCAATTAGACACAACTATAAGAGCTTTGATGCAGTATGAAGCTCCCTCTGGACCCCAAGTAATCACGGAGGAATACTTTTTCCCAGGGAAGTAAACAATGCTCTCATCTAGCTTTATGATTTCCATTGGTCATTGTAGGGTTTGGAACTTCCACTTGGAAGTCATTGGTGAGAATAAAAATATTTTCATTTATTATTTTATCCACAGCACCCACTTTCAAATAAAATGTTTCTCCCCCTTCCTTAGGGTTTTTCCTAGGTTTGAGTTAATTCTTTGTGCAGGGAATAAATCTGGTGCCAAGTACAAGTTAATAATTATATTATGCTTATTCTCTGGGGAAGCTGAAGTCTGATCAACTTCCTCCACATTGTAGAACTGTTTCTTCTTTCCCTTGAAGGTTTTCTTGCCCTCCCCTGCCCTCCCCCCAATCACCACACACAAATGATTCGTGTTTACCTTTTCTGTCCTAGTCTTCTTTTGCAAATCACTTTATTCTCTGTAAAACCCCTTTGATAATGCAGATCTCTAACTGTCTTCTCACCTCCCATTGGCGTTAGATCAATTGTACAAAGGTTATCTTGAGGTTTCGTCTAGACTTTAAAAAAAAGCATCCTGGAAATAGTTCCAGGCTTTTTGATTAATTGGGAAGTTCTGGAAATCGTCTGCTTTTGTCATTCCTCACGTGAATTACGGTATACATCACTGGCCCTCTATATCAGGGTGTGCTGCTGAGAGTTTCTGCTAATACAGGATGCAACAGTTTGGATTCTCATGAAAGTGTTCATTCTGAGGTCATTTCACCTTTATATATAAATCTTTATTTAGATCTTAATAAATGAGAGAGTCAATGTTAGACCTTTTCTAAAAAATTCTACCAAGCCCTTATCATAGAGATCAGTGTGGCCCTCAAATTTTTTCCTTCTGATGGTCTTAACCTCTTTTGGCTCAATTTAACTTTGTTTCAAAGGAATTTGGATCAGAGCAGACTATGTAGGCAACCACTCTTCATGATTATCAACTTTGTTCCTATGTGGGAATCTACATGCACAATTCATAAAACTATGGTGACTATAATTTTATTCAAACTGATCAGTAGCGTGTGGCTGGTTACATGGGTGACACCAACAAATTGAGAATAGTCAACATGTTGATTACAAAATAAGATCAGCTCTACCTTCATGAGATGGGACCAAGAGTTGCTTCTTGCTAAGTAGTCTCTTGCATACTTTGTCACTAAAAGAAAGGTAGGGAAGGAACTAACCTTCATTAAGTGCCACATGCCAAACACTCCCGCAAACAATTTACATGGGTTTAACTGAAAATTCATGATTACAGGAGGGTGTGAAATAACTCTTTGTAACAATAAGAATGGGGAATTCCTTAACCTAAGGGTGTTATGGATTTTACAGATTCTTGTTCAGTCTGAGGAAAATTTCTTGAGGGAAGGGGTTGAGTAGCTGAGTTTAAAAGACTTTCCTGTCTTGAATAATTATTGGTCCAACTCATGAGTGTATTTTCTGAATTGCTGCTTCCTGCATTATTAGCTTTGCCCTATCTCTGTGTTATTAAGTATTTAAAGCACCTCGTTAATAATTTACTGCTCTGCTTCTATATGGCTGTTTAGCTGCTACCCTAAGGTTGGAATTTCTCCTGGGTTGCAGCTCAGTTCTTATGTTGGCTCTTGTTCTGCTTGCGCTGCCGGTCCTTCTCACTTTTTCAGAAACTCATGGTGATATTTCTGGTTGACTCATGATTTTATACCTACCAACTCTTGCTGATTCCTCCCAGATATTTCAACTCCTGGTCAGTTCTGGACTTGTTCCACCTTGTTTGGTTTCCCATTCTTGTATAACAGCACTCTAGATCTGATACACAGGACATGATTGACAAAGACACATATGGTTGTCTATATCTAGGGACCTCTGTATGGTTACATTGAACAGATCACATTGACCAAAAGTTATGACCAGGATGATTCTGGAAATTATTCTTTCCACTGGCATATAGATCTAGGCTTAAAAATAAAATCAAAGAGTAATCAAATGTTGGATCCTAAAAACCAACAAAGAGTTGCAGGAGAATCTAATCTGCTTACCTATTTTCTTGAGGAGTAGCATGTAATGAGTTAATAATAAGTAAGGAACTATATGTCAAAATCATTTTCTGATGTTGCATAAGTCTTATATGACACCATACAACTGGAAATCTCTGATTTTCTGACTACAGAATGGACTTAATAGAGTGCTAGTTACCAGATATTTAGTTTAGTTTCTTTCCTGATTTCAAAGACTATTTTTTTAAATATTAAATTTTTGGAAAAAAATTTTTTAATTTAATATTTTTAAAAATAGTCTTTTGTAAAAGGCTTGGAAATTCCTGCATGAGAGGAGAATGATTACAAACTGATTAAATGCTGATTAAATGTAGTTTATCTCCCAAATGGTTGTCATCAATTCTTTCTGCCCTTTTACATGCACACGACACCTCCATCTAAGGAGAAGTCCATTCCTTCACCACCCAGAATCTGGGGTCTCCCCTGAGTGCTTCAACCAATAGGATATCGTGGAAATGACATTGTTTCAGTTTTGGGTTTGGTCTTTGTAAGGACTGGAAGTTTCCATGTCCTGCCTCTTGGAGCCCTGAGCTGCCATGTCAGAAGTGCAAGACACTTTGCTAGACAGAAAGACTACTTGGAGGAGCTCAGAAATGCCAGACATGTGAGAAAGAAGCCATCTTGGACACTCAGTCCAGTTGAACCTTCACATGGTTCCAACTCAGCAGCTCTACAACAGCAACTGCACGAGAGACCCCAAGTGAAGTCTGCCCAGACAAGCTCAGTCAACTCACAAAGCTAGGAGAGATAATAATAAATTGCTGTCTTAAGCCACTAAACGTTAATGTGTTTAATTACATAACTGTAGACAACTAAGACAAATGATTCTCAAGGTTCAGGATAAGGCAAGAATCCAAAACAAGTACTTCCCATTAAAAATTTTATCTCTGAATTTCCCTGTCCACATCCAACTCATTTGGCCTTTCTCCAGTTGTTTTTTATCCATAATTTTAGTAATGAATGTGAATTATTACTGTTAAGCCTAAGTCATATATGTATACATGTATATATAAATCTTAAAATTTGTTTACAAATTTACTATATAAAAACACACAATTCACAAAAGCTATTGGCATATCACAAAGTCAGGATGGTAGAATTAATAGTGGGGAATCCCAATGGAGATCACCAAATTTTACATGTCAATGATTTATTGGGCAACAAGGATACTTCATCTGGTATATGCTCTTATTCTTTTTCCACAAAAAGATACTAATGGAAGCCATTGTATGGTCCACTAAAAATATCCAACATGATAATTTGCTATCTGGGTTCCAGGAGACATTAATCCTTTGCCATGACTAAGAGACTTTTCCAGCCCCCAGAAAGTGGAAATATAAAGATCCACAGTTGGATTTCTGAACACCAAATCAGTCATCCTGCTGAAACCCTCTGACTCTATATCTTAATTTCAGTAACTGGACTTCTGATTTGCTATTTTTGTCCAAAAATAGAGAGGAAGTGTTATGTAGGGGGAAAATAGGCAATATATTTTACATTTACAACATACTAGGCATTTTTCTATGTGCTTATAGGTCATCTCTTACTCCAAGGATAAAGCTACTTTCTTCCCCTCAGTTCTCTGCATCTCAGCAAATGTCACTAGTGTCCATCAAGTTGCTTATTCCCTAACCCAGATGAAATCTTTGATGCCTCTCTTCCCTTCATACTTTGGGGGGTTTTTGTTTTGTTTTGTTTTTTAATTTTTTTTTTAATTGATTTTTGGCTGCATTGGGTCTTCATTGCAGATCACACAGGCTTTCTCTAGTTGCACCGAGTGGAGGCTACTCTTTGCTGCGGTGCATGGGCTTCTCATTGCTGTGGCTTCTCTTGTTGTGGAGCATGGGCTCTAGGCACGTGGGTTTCAGTAGTTGTAGCTCATGAGCTCTAGAGCGCAGGCTCAGTAGTTGTGGTGCACGGGCTTAGTTGCTCCGTGGCATGTGGGATCTTCCTGGACCAGGGCTCAAACCCATGTCCCCTGCATTGGCAGGTGGATTCTTAACCACTGTGCCACCAGGGAAGTCCCTCCCCTCATACTTTGAATCAACTCCATTATCAAGTCCTGTCATGTCTATCTCTAAAACGACTGAATTTTACACTTTAAATGGGTACAATTAAAACAAATGTTATGGTATGTGAATTATACCTCAATAAAGTTATTATTTTAAAAAGTTTAAAAATACATCTAGAATCTTTCCACCTCTCCTTGTCACCACCACAGTCATCCTTATTCAAACCTCCATCTTCTTTTGCTGGATTACTGCATCAGCTTCCTAACTGGTCTCTCTGTTTCAGGTCTTGCCCTTTTATGGTTTATTTCCACATAGCAGTCAAAGCAATCCTCTAAGACATGGTAGAGTCAGCTTGTGTGAGTTCACAAGTGCTTATTGTTAAATTTTCAAGAATTTTCTAAGCCAGTTGTTAAGTACAGACATCATTAAAACTTAAATTTTGTAAATGTATAATTAGATAAATTTTAATAAAACAAAGGATAATATTCAAAAACATTAAAAAAGAAAGAAAAAAGAAAAAGTGATCCTCTAAAAACATAATCCCTAATATGTTGGTTTCTTGCTCCAAACCCATCCAACTGAAAATAAAAGCCTTCCAGGCCCCACATGATCTGGCCTCTCTTTCCAACTTCATTTCTATCGCTCTCCACCTGTTCTTTTTACTGCTGCCACACAGAACTTGCTCTTTCTAAAACGTGCCAAGTTCATTCCTGTCTCAAGAATGAATAGTCTTAGCATCATTTGTTCACTCTGCCTAGGACATCTTTCTCCAGATCTTTCAGATCTCTGTTTAGTGTTTTCTCGTCAGAGACCTTCCAAGACAGTTTTACATGAAATAGTAGTCACCCAACTCCCTCACCCTCAATTTATTCTTTATCTCTTCAACTTGCTTTATTTTTTTCTTTATAATGTTCATCATTACATGACTTTTTGTAACACTGTTATTTGTCCACAGCAATGTGGTCTCCATGAGTGGAGACGCTCTGTCTCCAGCACTTAGAATAGTACCTGACACACAGCTGGTACTCAGAAAATATTGTAGAATGTTGAATGAGTGTGAATGATGAATGAAGAATGAAGAAATAAATATTATAAACATCCCTCTTTGCTAAGTTCACCAGTTCTTCCTCATATCACAGACAGCAACCTAGAATAATGTGATTATGCTCCGATTGGGTCTTATTTCCCCCCAGAGCTCTGTGGGTTGCCAAGGTCACAGTCACTTTGAAGAAATACCAACAACCTCAAACTGGTAGGAAGAAAAGTTTCCTAATATGTCCTCATAAAAGGCCAGAAATGCCCTTCTCCCATCAAAAGGACAGTTGGACCAATTAACGAGCTCTGGGCAGCAAACATATTTTCCTAAAATTATCCATCCTATAGCCCAATAATATAGTCCCCAAATGATTTATTGCATATGAGTATACGGCAAGCCCTTGCTGGACATTAAATATGTAAAAAATAAATTCAATATAGTCACTTGAAAGATCCCCTCTGCTTCCTGTGACTAATTTTATATACATGGTTTAAAAAATGTAACCTGATTTTTCAATAATATAATTATTTTTAAATTTCAAAGAATGAACATATTTCTTATTCTCTACTGTAGTAAGAACTACCTTAAAGTCACTCCTTCCCATTGACGATTTCCTCTCTTAGTGCATATTCTCCTTCTGCCCTCCCATCAAAGAATATGTCCATCTTCTTTTCAAGAGGGTAGCCCACTCACTGTGCTCTTGATTCCACCCCTTCCCACTACCCTTCCATCATTCAATGTCTATAATTTTCATTATGACATATCTCAAAAGAACATCCCCATTCTGCACTGAAGTTGTTTCCTTATCCATCACCACTAATTTCCTCCTCTAAGCCCAGTACCACTTTCCACTTTCTCTTCCTCCTGGAGCTCTCTAAAAGTATTAGACACTGTTGACCTCTCCCTCCTCCTCAGACCCTCCTATGCCTCAGCTCGGTGCTCCTATGCTATCCTGTCCTCTGCTCCTCTTCTCCCTGTCAGTGCTCCTCAGGCTCCCTCCCAGGTTTATCTTCATCTTTGCACACCCTGCACGTGGGGAGCCTTCAAGACTCTGCCTTTTAGCCATATTCCCCTTTGATAATCTCACCTGCATCCATGGTTTCAACTGTCATCTCTTCAGGGGGTCCCACAGGTCTACATCTTCAATCACGATCACAATCCTAAACTCTATGCCATAGATCCATATGCCTGCTAAATATTTCTATCTGAAATTCTTCAAACTCAGCATAGCTAAAATAAAGCTTATTATTTTCCCATTTCACAAGTCAGTTCTTTCTTATTTTTCCATTAATGACACCACCACTCTTCAGTCATCTTCAACTCCTCTCTCTCTCTCTCTCTCTGTCTGTCTCTCTTTGTCTCTCTCTCTCTCTGTCTCTGTCGCTCTCCTCTCTCTCTGTCTCTGTCGCTCTCCTCTCTCTCTCCTTTGCTCCCCAAACCCATCAGTTTTCAAACTTTGTTGATTTCCTGTGCAGGTTGTCTATGTATGTTCTGTCCTTTTCATTATATTTGACAATGCCCTGGTTCTCCCTTTAGTATCTCCTGCCTGGACTCTTCAAGTAGTCTTATAAATGTCTTCAGCTTCTCTCCAACCCCTTTAATTAGCTTCCAAAACCTCCAATGCTTGCCATTTCTTGCTGAATAGGTTCTCATTTCTTTAGTCTGAAATTTAATGCACTATTATTTCTCTATGTGGGTTCTTACCCTCCACCAAAAGTGTACTACCCACTTTTTTCCTGAGTACACCTTTTGTTTGAGGACCTTCATATGTCTCCTAATAATCTCCTTCACCTAGACTAACTTTCCCCGTTTCCTTCTCACAAAATCTTACTTTTTGTGTCCAGTCTGAAGGATGCATCCTCTATTAAGTCAACAGAAATCTATGACCAACCCCAGTCAACAGAACTCTCTCCTTCCTCTTACATCTATAAAATGTTGCTTACACGTCAATTTTAAAATTGTGGTTGTGTCTAGCTACTTCCTCAACTGTATTTTAAACTCCTTAAAAGTAAGGATGGCTTCTCTGGTAGATTATATTATTATTCTCAAATATTTACTGTCTTCTCTGTGGAAGAATCATAACTGTCTGCCCTTCATGGGACATTTAGCTACATGACTGGCTTTGGCCAATTAAATCTGAGCAGAAGTGATATATGCCACTTCTGGTCCATCACGTGTTTCTGTCATCTCTTTTGTCCCCCTGCCACAAGATAGGCTTGTCCCAATTAGCTGCTCCTCCTGCCCAGATGCCAGAATAAAAAAGATGGAAAGTAGAGGTACACCTAACTCACAGTGGACATTAACACAGATGAGAAATAAACCATTGTGTTGTGAGTTATTGAAAGCTGGGGGTTGCTTGTTAAGGCAGCATAACTTAGCTTACATTGAATCCACTTCTTATCCAATTCAACAAATATTCAGTCATTCATTTCATAATCCTGAGAATATACCCTATGCCAAGACTACTTTAAGTATCATGAAAATTACAAAAATTCATAAAGTGTCATGTCTGTCTTCAATTGTCTTAGTTCTGAGTAGTAAGATAAGACATGTTTTCAGGTTACCACAATACAATGCAAAATATCATAAATCTCTTTGGAGACCTGCAAACAAAGAGCCACTAGGTTTCAGGAAAGGGAGAAATAGCATTACACTGGAGAAACCAGAAAAAGTTGCATAAAGTATTATTTGTATCTTGCTCTACACCTAGCACATAATAGGTTTTAAAGATGTGCTGAATAGAGAAATAAATGAATTAATAATAAAGCAAAAAACATGGACAGTTAGTTTGGTCAATAAAGGCTGACATTTCTGTGTTAATTAAATCACTTAATTTGCCACATCAGAGCAAGTGAAATGGTTCAGGGTAAAAGATAATGGCACTTAAGAACTTGTGAGTGGGTGAATTTGCTTTAACTAGATCCTTTGATGAAAGAAATCTTACTCATTGACACTGGAATCTTTTAAGCTCCAATTATTTCTGGTTTGTCATGTGGCTTTTCATATGATCCACTGCTTTTAGCAGGTTGCTTAAGCAAGTTTATCTCCTAGTCAGCAATCAGAGGGTTCCTATTTTCAGTTTTATCCTTGATGGGAACCATCAAGCAGAACCTTAGGGGCTAGTACTTCCAAGTTCATTAGGGCTAAGAGAACTCGGTCCAGGGATCAGTAAGGCATGTACAAGTCCCCAAAGTGGGCAAAGATAGTCACCTTAAATAGCTTAACACAGAGATTTTAGAAGAAATCTTTCCCTCCGTAACTCTGACACATGCTTCTGGGATGATTCAAGTGATAAATGCCCTATTCCTGGGTTAATAAATTACAAATTCGGGAATGACTTAAATAGCTTAATCATGCACCCAGTGCCACAGACAGGAAAACGTTGAGTCTGGGAGGACAGGACGGGAAGGCCATAAATGAACTCTTGCCCTAGCTTTCCCCTAACCTAGACTGTGCCGTAGAGCAAAAAATCTGTCTCTCGGGTCTCTTCAGCTCTGAAATTCTCTGAGTCTGTGAAACTATGCATATTCAGAAAGATTTGCCTCTGGGAAGCGGATAGCCTACTCTCACTGGACATTTTTCCAAATGACAGTGGGACTGAGGATCCTCCCCTTTCCCCCATGGTTAACTAACTAAGCAAGGTGAGCAGGTTTTGTGAAATGCCAGCCCCAGTGGTTACCACAATAGAAACCTCAGATGCCTACACCTGAATCCAAGTGCCCCCACTGGAATAATATCTTTCGATAATGCTAACATGGCGACAGTGGTATGAAAGGGGCTCCCTTTTCCAAGAGAGACCATTCTCTAATGATAAATTGATAATGCCAAGGGTGCTGAGTCTATGACAGAGTTTCTGAGAGAAGAATAACGTCACACTCTCCACAGCTCAAACCCAAGCTCAACAACATAGTCATTCCTGACTTTAGACGAGTTGCTGACTCTCTTTGTGCCTCGGTTTTCAGATCTTTATGACAACTACCTTGTGTGGCTATGCTGAGGTTATTTTGCGGATGTGAAAGTTCCCAGCGCTCCACAAGCTTTCACATTAACTTAATGCATGTTAGTTTTCTTCCTCTCAGGAGGCCCCCTTAGTCCATTTTGGTTCCTATCTTGAATATTATTTCATTAACTTTCTTTTTTTTTATTTTTCTCACTTCTTTTTAAAAAAATTTTATTTTATATTGGAGTATAGTTGATTAACAATATTGTGTTAGTTTAAAGTGTACAGCACAGTGATTCAGCTATATGTATACATGTATCTATTCTTCTTCAAATTCTTTTCCCATTTAGGTTGTTACAGAGTATTGTGCAGAGTTCTCAGAGTTCTTGCTTTATCTTTTAGTTAAATACTGCTTTCACCTATGTTTAATATGTTTCACAATAAGCTGAGAAACCACACACACACAAAACTGTCTAATCCAGGATGAAAAAAAGTGCCAAATCGTCCAGTGTAGACCCATCATCTACTTTTAGGTTTACTGACAAAATTTGGGATCTCTCGTTATCCCACAAAAATTCCTTTGGCCCATAGCAACTTTAGTTTTAAAGTTACCTAAATACTAAGCAGTGCTATCTCCTGGCTCATCTCTGATAATTACCCCAGAAGCTCCCATTCTGGAAGCTGGCAGTCTTAACTCGCCCCAACTCCCTCCCCAGCTACCCAACTCACTCAAATTCCTGTATCCACCCAACACTCGCTCGCAGTGGCTTCCACCAACAAATTGTTCTTAACACTGTCCGCTCTCATAACTCCCAAGAGTAACACCCACCCTCTCATACGGCTGAATGAATGCAAAGGAGTTTCATACCCTTCCTTTTTATTCTTTGTCTCTATGTTTCAATATTTTCAGGCATAATATTGGCTGTGTGCTTCAGTTAGCAGAGGAGGAAATTAAAGGGCAGGAAGATGAATGATTTACCCAATGCCAAGAAATTAACAGCAAAGGTCAAGGTTAAAACTGAGCTCCCTGTCTTTTCTTAATAGCAGGGTCCCTGGTTCAGGGAAGGCTCTTCATAAACATTTACTGAATAGGTATTGCATGAATGAATGCTCTGTTTCCTCCACTGTAAATTGACAGTGACACTGACACTTTTCTGAAATTGGTGCAGTCTATTGTTGTCTTCAAGATTAAGTGTTGGGATATTACTTAGGAGTCCAGATGTCTGTTTAGCTCTGATGCTTCAGCTTAATAAGATGTGGTAATACACACACACAAAGATACAACTTTCAGATATTTCATAAGCTAAGACAGAAGACAAAACAGAGGAAGTTTGTTCGAGTCTCATTCTATGAGGAGACAGAGGAAGGAAAATGATCACGTCATAGATCAGGGCACTAGTGTTATAATTTATTATGTGCTTTCATAAACCTTAGCTTATTTGAAACTCACATCAACCCTATGGGGATGGTAAGGCAGGCATTGTCATCTCCATTTAGCCTTTGAAAAATTGAAAACTCAAAGAATTTAAGTGAATATTCCCAGCTTACAAAGTTAATAAGTGGTGGAAACAAAACTAGAGCCCATGTCTTCTCTTTCTAGATGAGAATTAGTCATTCTTGTGCTATCAATCATCAGTTATAAAGCATTTAACCATTGATGCTGAATATGGCTTTTTTTAAATGAGTGTATTCTATCTTCCCACTTAAGGACACTGAGGGCAGGGCTGTGTCATATTCATATTTGAGTCCCTATATCTAAGCTGAGTTTCTTTCACAAAGTAAACCCTAAATGACATTTAATAACAATGATATTATTCTGATGGATAAAAATAACATTTTTAAGAAACAGCAGCTATATTTAGCAAGTTGGCTCTTTCATGATATTGACTAGTTAATTCCCTGGTCACATTACCCAGGCAAGATTGAAAAGTTTACCTCTTAATGCATGTCCCATCAACTTTGAGCAACAATTTTTTTGAGGGAAATTGGGTCATTTTAAGAGAAGTGCTTTTAACTCTTTCTGAAATGTGCCTTCTTCTGGTGTCTCTAAAAAAAATCCCTGATTTGCAAATGATGAAAAATATAGTCTCTCCTGAACTCTAGGATTAGAAACATGCATGTTTTTTATTTACATGCAGCAGATAGCATGGCCTGTGATTAAAAGGTAATCCAGACGCACAGGACCTCTGAGGAAACAATTCCTGCACAGTAAAACAGTGGGAGGTCTGGCAGTCCGGATGGCTCATTCATCACAGTACGGAAGGCAACCTCTCAAGAACTTGTAAACGAGATGAAGAGCTCTCTCGGAAGGTTACAGCAAACATGTACCAGCCCTCTGTGTTCTCTGTTTAGGGTCATTTCACTTATGATGATTCATCTTAATCTTCAAAATTCTGGGAAGTATATGATACATCAGGAAGGAGGTACCGTATTTCTAAGCTGCCAGACTTTAATATGAAAAAGAAATCCTTTCTGGATGACCATAATTTAAGTCAGAAAACAGTGGGACAGAGTGCAGAGTTATGCGTGGATTGTTTAGTCAAAAAAATCCCTAATAACTAACAGAGCAAAAACTGGATTTAGGAAGCTAAACTGAAAACTTATTTTGGTGAGCTTCAGAAGGGACACTTCAGAACAAAAATTGACCATAAGTTTTACCATATTCTGCTTTTTGAAATGAAATTCTTTCACTTCAGATTAAATACCACCACTTATTTCCCCTTCACCTCTACTGTATTTCTGGAATATATTCCCTGTCATTTCCATAGATTTTTGTCTTATTTGCAGTGGAAAAGGAATTTGGTGGGTCACATATCTCTAGAATCTCTTTCTGTAGTTTGTTCTAACTTATTCATACCCCCTCTCCTACTGTGTCACACACCTCTGGACCACTTGCCAACTGTAATGAATGAAAATGGCTGGTCCAGAGGCAGCTCAATTTAAGGCAGAGAGTTCCAGGTAACAAGCCAACCAGGCTGTACAGGTATCAGGCCTGTGACTTCAGATCAGTAGCATCTTATCCTTCTTCCAGTAACGAGCACTAAATACTACAGGTAACTGAGGCATTTAAGATACACTATATCACTGCAACAACTTTATGCCAGCATAAGCCCACAGAAATGAAGATCCATAAAATATCTAGGAAGTTACTGCACAAAGTAATTGAAGAGCAGATAAAAATTGTACTCTAATGTTGGTTCTACTGTTCATTTGTTATTTTATTCATGCATTCAGCAAGTAGCTGTTGAATGACTACTAGGTGCTGGCCACTAGAAACGTCATGGTAAACAAGACAGATATGGTCCCCACAATCACAGAATTTACAATCTAGCGGGAGAAGGGGTACAGAGAAGTTGAGAGGAAATCACGGTAGCTTGTATTAATGTCATCAAAAGGGAAGAATTATAGTGCACTATTGAGACCACAAAGGAGGGGCAACTACTGCAGGTAGGTGTGTGTGTGTGTGTAGAAGCTGGTCAACAGGGGCTCATAGGATTAAACTGTAGTTGATATTTTACATATGAGTTTCAGTTAGCTTGATAGAGGGGTGGGAGGTGGGCAGAGGAGGAACCAGCGTGTACAAAGGCCCAGAGGCTAGAAAGAACATACTCTTAATTCCACATGTTTGACAACCTTCCCACAATTTCTTTTCTTCTCTGTGACTGAAGACAATGTCATGGCCAAATAATTGGGCAAGACTGTGTCTGGAGTTGCTGAAACCTCTTGCCCATAAACGTTGTTTTCTATGTTTAAAAAGGTTAAACTGTCTGAGTATGTCATTTATTGCACTCCCACTTAAAAGTGTGATCAACTTGCAGACAGGGATCATAGCTCACTGTATTTCCCAGAACCCATGGCCACATTCTGTACACATTGGAAGCTTAAGAAATGCTTGTGCTAAACAAATAGATAAACAAAAAAGAAAGGTCAGCACCCAAGCTGGAACTCCCAGAATTTTCAAGGGAGTGGAAATGTTTATCCAACAAGGTTTTTTAGCCAGTGTTACTTGCTTAAGTTTAACTTTAGGAGCTTAGTCACAAAGATCCTCATTAAATAGTATCATAGCAACCCAAATAGTCGCTGCCCCTCTGACTTGAGTTAGTTGACCTGGTTGATTAAGGAAGCCAAAATCAGGAGCTTCAAGTTTCAGGAGAGGTTTGTTAGCTTCAGGGAGAGAAAGGAGATCCATTACCTAGTCTCATACATCAGCCATACCCTGAGCTCTGGCCAGGCTGAGGGAGACAACATTGCATATAGCACATGGCCCATATTATGGGCTAGGCACTGTATTAGGTGCTGTTGACATAAACATAAATAAGAAGTAGTTCCTGCTCCTAAGGTGGACCTGGCACGCAGTAATTGTTCAATAAATATTTGTTTAAAAACTGAGTGAACACAATCCCACCTATTCAAATAAATATTATAAAATATGTTGCAGTTTTGTTTTTCTAGTGGGGCTCTCCCCTAGGCAGTAGAAATTTTTGTATCGTATGAACGCTTTGTAGTTTCTACAAAAGGCAAATTCTTCCTCTCAGGTCCTGAAGGAACCCCTACAGTTGCTTTTGAAAACACTAAGAGCTGCAGCTGAAGAAAGGACCCTGATCCCCCTCTCACGGACACTGCAGTGTAAGCCTCTGTTCCAATGTTACCCTACCCTGGGCACAGCTGTTGGACCAAAAGAGTTTCTCTGAGCATCGCAGCATGGGCAGTAGCCCTCAGTGAACTGCAGGCATCCTGAAAGAATGCTCTTCTACAAAGAACACACATTTTATAAGTAGCAGGACTCCACTCCAGCCCTTGGATTGCCCAAATCCAGTGCTCACAGCCACCAAGAAGAAAGAGTCCTAACAGAAGGGATCATTACTTCCTGATGCAGAGAACAACATATTCCCTTCCTCTGAAACCTTAAAACCACATTCATTAGTGTCATATTCATTCATAAACTTACTCAGAATAAGATCTCTCCCTCTCCTTGGTAGGCACAGTCTCAAACCTCAGGGAGTCAAGTTCTTATGTTTACCACCCTCAATAACACTTGTCAGAAGCTCTGGCTTTTGAGTCCCCTTTGCCGTGAGCAAGCCATTTTTCTTCCAGGGCACTTTCCTTGGGCCTCTTTGGAATGAATTGCAGCCAGGACTTAGCTCTTTCTTGGGTGAAGAAACCTGCTTGGTTTCTCATATTTTGGGATTAATGTGGATGATTGGGTGTGTGAGAGAAATGAGAAGGGCACTGTGACCCCTTGGTGAGTATTAACCCCTTGTAGTGATGGGGCAGCAGGGCAGGAAGACAAGATTAACCAAATGGCAATACAGTAACAAGCTCAAGATGCAATTTTTATTACTGTCTGTACAACTTATATGGACTTGGGAAGAAAAGAAAATAATAATGATCTGCAATACCCCACAACTGAGCTTTATTGACAAAAAAGGTTTTTCATCAAAACCCAACTTCTTTCATTCATTTCTTCCCTACTTCTCACGTCCTCAAGCTGACTGAAAATATTTTCTGCCCTGGTTTCTTCCATGTGGCCATTTGATCATCCATCACTCACTCAGCAAATACGTATTGAGCTGCTGTCATGTACCAGGCACGGAGGAGTAGGTTCCAGAGCTTCTATCTAGTAATTAAATATTTGATGCATAGGGTGATAAGCACAGTAAAAAGAAATCTACAAAGCATGAGGACAGGGAGAGAAAGGCATACATATGTCAAGAACTCTTGATTTTCTGGGCAAATAAGCACAGGCAGAGGATCAGGTGTCCAAGACAGAACTCCAGGGAAAGGAAAAGTACTAGCAGCAGCCAACACTTACTGCTGTGTCAGGCACTGATGTGTTTACAATGTGCTAAGCACTGTTCTACGTTCTTTACCTGTGTTAATCTCTTTAATCCTCACAAGAACCAGATGAGAGAGTCTCTATTATTATTTCCATTCTGGCAACTGACACACAGAGAGACCAAGTAATTTGGCCGAATCACACAGCTAGACAGTATCAAAGGCACAACGAGAACCAGAGCCTGAGCTCTTAACCACCACAGGATAGCACAGAGAAAGATATATGCAAAGGTCCAGAGATAAGAGGTCAGGGCCTTCTGCGGGGAAATGGCAGTCAATATGAATGGGACAGAGTCTTCATGAGGGAGCGTCGGAAGCAAATGGAAGTGAAGAGGTAATATGCAGGATGATTAAGAGTCTGTGTACCCTGCTAAAGTCCTTACTTAACCCTGAGAGCAATTGGAGCCATGAAAGTCTTTATACCCAAGCTCAGATCTACGTTTCAGGAAGATGACCAACAGCACAGTACAGAATGGATTGCAGAGGGGTCGGTGAGCAGGAGACCAGTGAAAACAGTCAGATAGCTGTACAGGTCATAAATGGTGAGACGCCCGACAAAGGGAACAGGAACACGAAGGGAGGAAGGGAGAACAACAGGAGCTATTTAAATGATAAAATTTATAGAACTGGGAGGGAAACTGGGTGGATGTAGAAGTTGATCCAGAAGAAAAGGAAAGGATGACTTCTAGGTTCAGGATAGGGTAGAACCTATGACATTAACCAGGACACAGAATGTAAGAAGAGTGCCCAGTTTAAGAAAAAGACAGTTTGTTCAGTTTGGGAATATTACATTTGAGATGCCCGTTCTCGCAATCTATTGCTACATAACAAACCATCCTAAAACAGCACTTTAAAATAATAATTTGTGATGGCTGCTCATGGTTCTATGAGTCAACTGTGTTCAGCTGGGCAATTCTTGCTTGTAGGTTCTCAGATAATTACTGTCAGTTGTTGGCTGGGCTGCAATCTTCTAAAGGCTCAGTTGGGCTTGTTGCCCAAGGTGGCTCACTCACGTGGGTGGCAATTGTTGCTGCCTTTTGGTTACGAGTTCAGCTGGGCTTTTCCACCTACACGGGGCTTCTCCATAGAGCTTGAGCTTTTCTCAGCAAGATAGCTGGGTGACAAGAGATAGAGTCCAACGAGCAAGCATTTTAAGAAGCCTAGGCAAAAGCTGCAAGGTTTCTAAGGACATAGCCTTGGGAACCATATTGTGGTGAAGAGTGACTCACAGGGTCATCCCAGATTCAAGGAGTGGAGACTCCATGGGGCTTGAAGAATACTTCATCAGGCCCATCTTTGGAGACTAACACAGTTCCTTTGGGACATGCAGTTGGAGAAGTTTAATTGGTATTCAAGTTGTGGGTCTCTAGTTCAGGGAGAGATCTGGGCTGGGGATCTAGCTGAGAAGACAACCAATACACAATTGGTGATTGAAGCCATGGATGTAGATGAGATCTCCCAGGGAGAATGTGCAGAGTGCAACAAGAAGGAGACCTGGGTAAGAACCTTGAAACACCAACATCTGAAGGGTAAGCAATGGAACAGCAATTCTCGGTCCCCTAAAAGAGCCCAAGAATCTGGGGCTATAGAAGCAGAGAAAACCATGAAATGATATGCTTATATAAGCCAAATGCAACATGTCAAGGAAAGGAAATAGTCAACAGTGCCAAATGCTGCAGAGAGGCAAAGTCACATGGCGCCTGAAAACTATTTTCACCAGATTTGACAATTAGGTGGTCACGGGTGACCTTAGTAGAAATAGTTTCAGGGAATAGAAAAAGCAAAGAAAAAAATAATACAGACTGAAGTGGAATAGACTGTGAATGGTAGCTGAAAGAGACAAAGCAAGAAGCTATCACAAGACATACAGTTGAAGGAAGGTTTGTGTTTTAAGATGCTTAGGGCAAGGGCTCTGGGGTCACATTGCCTGTTTGCATGGATTTGCATTTTGGCTCTCCCAGCTGCATAACTTAACCTCTCTAACACTCAGTTTTCTCTGAAAAGGTAGCATTTAAGCTGACAGTGGAAGTATGAGCAGGAATCAGTCAGGTAATGGGTTGGGAGAATAAAGTTCTTAGCTGGGGTAACAGCAAGGATGTAAGTGAGTCAGGACCACGCTTGGCTTGTGTGAGGACTAGACTGGAATGGGACCCGCTGGCTGGGGAGGTGGTCAGGGGAGCAGCAGGAGATTGAGCTAAGGAGAAAGGAGTCTGTCTTTCTGGGCTTTATACTTGGGGAAATTTCATTCTAAGAGCAATGGAAGTCATTGGAATATTGTAAACAGAGGAGTGACATTATTTGACACATTTTTAAAAGATCACTCTGCTTTAAAAGTAAACATACACCTACCCAGCAATTCTACTCCCAGATAGTCACCCAAAACAAATGAAAACATGCATTCACAAAAAGGCTTGTGTCGAGAATATTCATAACAGTTTTATTCATAATAGCCCAAAACTGGAAACAGTCCATATATCCATCAATTTTTTAAAAAATTATAAACACACTGTAATATATTCTTAAGTGGATTATAACTCAGCAATAAAAAGAAATGAATTACTGATACTGCAACAACATATCTCATGATTCCATTTATATGATATTCTGGAATAGGAAAAGCTAACCTACAGTGGAAAAAACTTAGAACAGTGGTTTCCTTGGAGATGAGAGTGGGAGCAGGGATTGCCTGGGGAGGGTAGAAGGCAAATTTCTGAAGGGGGGGGGTTACTGTTATGCTTGATAAGGGTTAGGGTTACACAGTCAAAACTCAGCAGATGTAAATTTAGGAATTAAATTTTACATTAAAACAAGACAAAGAACTACTCAAATATTGAACTCCAGTTAACTATATGTAAGCTGAAGTGTTTAGAGGCAAGAATACTGATATCTACAATATCTTTGAAATGCACCCAACTTAAGATGGACTAGGGACTTCCCTGGCGGTCCAGTGGGTAAGACTCTTCGCTTCCAGTGCAGGGGGCCCGGATTCAATCCCTGGTCAGGGAACTATGATCCCACATGATGCACGGTGAGGCCAAGAAAACAAAACAAACAAAGAAAAGATGGACTAATGGGTGAATTGAGGGATAGATGGATAGAGAGAAATGTAATAAAGCAAGTATATGTATTATGTGCTGAATTGTATCACCTCGAAATTCATAAAGTCCTAACCCTTAGTATCACAGAATTTGACCTTATTTGGAGATAGGACCTTTAAAGAGGCAATTAAGGTAAAATAAGATTATATGAGTGGGCCTTAATCCAATATGAGTGGTATCCTTATAAAAAGAGGAGATTAGGAAACAGACAACACAGACTGAGGGACAACCCTGTGAGGACAGACAGAAGGCAGCCACCTGCAAGCCAAGGGGAGGCCTCAGAACAAACTAACCCTGCCCACACCTTGATTTTGAACCTCTGGCCTTCTGAAACTGTGAGAAAATACATTTTTGTTGTTTAAGCCACTCAGACTGTGGTATTTTGTTATGGCTGCCCTAGCAAACTAATACGCATAAGTAAAGTGTTAAAGGTAGAATCTAGGTGCTAGATATGAATGTTCACTACAAAATTATTTCAACTTTGCTGAATTTTTCATAGTCAAATGTTGGGGGAAAGTCACTCTGATCTCTGTGCACACTGGATTTAGGGAACAACTGTGAAAGTTGGGAGGAGGCCAATACAGGGGCCAAAGTGAAGAGTGATGGCAACTTGGACTAAAATGGTGAGAGTGGATTTGGAGAGAAATAGGCAGATTTTATATTTATGTTGGAGATAGAAACAGCAGGGCTGTCTGAGAGATTGGATATAGAATATGAAAAAAACTACAAAATCAAGGATGACTGCTATGTATTTCTACAACTGGGTGGTCAGTGGTATTTACTAAGATGGAAAATATCAGAGGTACAGGAGTAAATCAAATTTTGTTTTGGTCCTGTTAAGCTTGAAATGCCTATAGGTTATCCAAGTGGTATTGTCAAGTAGTAAGTTAAATATAAAATTTGGAGCTCAGTGCATACAAAACATGTAAACTGCTTAGCACAAGGCCTGATAATTAGTAAGCATAATAAATGCTTAGTATTATTTCCAATTATTTTAATTATTATAGGAGCTGTGATACAGATAGATCTACTAACATTGTATATTGGTATATTCTGCCTTAGAAAGGAGATAAGATTAAAAACATATAGTTGGTTCTTTGAGAAGATAAACAAAATTGGGAGCTTCAAGATGGCGGAAGAGTAAGACATGGAGATCACCTTCCTCCCCACAAATACATCAGAAATACATCTACATGTGGAACAACTCCTACAGAACACCTACTGAACACTGGCAGAAGACCTCAGACCTCCCAAAAGGCAAGAAACTCCCCACGTAGCTGGGTAGGGCCAAAGAAAAAAGGAAAAACAGAGACAAAAGAATAGGGATGGGACCTGCACCAGTGGGAGGGAGCTGGGAAGGAGGAAAGGCTTCCACACACTAGGAAGCCCCTTCGCGGGCGGAGACTGCGGGTGGCGGAGGGGGGAAGCTTCGGAGCCACGGAGGAGAGCGCAGCCACAGGGGTGCGGAGGGCAAAGCGGAGAGATTCCCGCACGGAGAATCGGCGCCGAGCAGCACTCACCAGCCCGAAAGGCTTGTCTGCTCACCCGCCGGGGCGGGGGGGGCTGGGAGCTGAGGCTCAGCTTCGGTCGGATCGCAGGGAGAGGACTGGGGTTGGCGGCGTGAACACAGCCTGAAGGGGTTAGTGCGCCACAGCTAGCCAGGAGGGAGTCCGGGAAATAGTCTGCAGCTGCCGAAGAGGCAAGAGACTTTTTCTTGCCTCTTTGTTTCCTGGTGCGCGAGGAGAGGGGAAGAAGAGCGCCACTTAAAGGAACTCCAGAGATGGGCGCGAGCCGCGGCTATCAGCGCGGACCCCAGAGACGGGCATGAGATGCCAAGGCTGCTGCTGCCGCCACCAAGAAGCCTGTGTGCGAGCACAGGTCACTCTCCACACCGCCCCTCCCGGGAGCCGGTGCAGCCCGCCACCGCCAGGCTCCCGTGATCCGGGGACAACTTACCGGGGAGAACGCACGGCACGCCTCGGGCTGCTGCAACGTCACGCCGGCCTCTGCCGCCGCAGGCTCGCCCCGCCTCCTCCGTACCCCGCCCCCCTCCCCCCAGCCTGAGTGAGCCAGAGCCCCTGAAGCAGCTGCTCCTTTAACCCCGTCCTGTCTGAGCGAAGAACAGATGCCCTCAGGTAACCTACACGCAGAGGCGACTCCAAATCCAAAGCTGAACCCCAGGAGCTGTGCGAACAAAGAAGAGAAAGGGAAATCTCTCCCAGCAGCCTCAGGAGCAGCAGATTAAATGTCCACAATCAACTTGAAGTACCCTGCAACTGTGGAATACCTGCATAGACAACGAATCATCCCAAATTGAGGAGGTGGACTTTGGGAGCAACGATATATATATTGTTTTCCCTTTTTCTCTTTTTGTGAGTGTGTATGTGTATGCTTCTGTGTGTGATTTTGTCTGTATAGCTTTGCTTTTACCATTTGTCCTAGGGTTCTGTCTGTCTGTTTTTTTGTTTTTGTTTTTAGTACAGTTTTTAGCGCTTGTTATCATTGGTGGATTAGTTATTTGGTTTGGTTGCTCCCTTTCTTTCTTTCTTTCTTTCTTTCTTTCTTTCTTTCTTTCTTTTTTTATTACTTAAAAAATTTTTTAATAATTATTTTTAATTTTTTTAATAACTTTTTTAAATTTTATTTTATTATATCTTCTTTCTTTCTTTTCTCCCTTTTATTCTGAGCTGTGTGGATGCCAGGTTCTTGGTGCACCGGCCAGGCATCAGGGCTGTGCCTCTGAGATGGTAGAGCCAAGTTCAGGGCACTGGTCCAAAAGAGACCTCCCAGCTGCACATAATATCAAACAGCAAAAATCTCCCAGAGATCTCCATCTCAACGCTAAGACCCAGCTCTACTCAACGACCAGCAAGCTACAGTGCTGGACACCCTATGCCAAACAACTAGCAAGACAGGAACACAACACCAACCATTAGCAGAGAGGCTGCCTAAAATCATAATGAGGTCACAGACACCCCAGAAACACACCACCAGACGCAGCCTTGCCCACCAGAAAGACAAGATCCAGCCTCATCCACCAGAACACAGGCACTAGTCCCCTGACCAGGAAGCCAACACAACCCACTGGACCAACCTTAGTCACTGGGGGCAGACACCAAACACAACTGGAACTACGAACCTGCAGCCTGTGAAAAGGAGACCCCAAACACAGTAAGTTAAGCAAAATGAGAAGACAGAGAAACATACAGCAGATGAAGGAGCAAGGTAAAAACCCACCATACCTAACAAATGAAGAGGAAATAGGCAGTCTACCTGAAAAAGAATTCAGAATAATGATAGTAAAGATCATCTAAATCTTGGAAATAGAAGGGAGAAAATACAAGAAACGTTTAACAAGGACCTAGAAGAACTAAAGAGCAAAGAAACAGTGATGAACAACACAATAAATGAAATTTAAAATTCTCCACAAGGGATCAATAGCAGAATAACTGAGGCAGAAGAACGGATAAGTGACCTGGAAGATAAAATAGTGGAAATAATTACTGCAGAGCAGAATAAAGAATGAAAAGAATTGAGGACAGTCTCAGAGACCTCTGGGACAACATTAAATGCACTAACATTCGAATATTGGGGTCCCAGAAGAAGAAGAGAAAAGGAAAGGGACTGACAAAATATTTGAAGAGATTACAGTTGAAAACTTCCCTAATATGGGAAAGGAAATAGTTAATCAAGTCCAGGAAGCACAGAGTCCCAAACAGGATAAATCCAAGGAGAAACACACCAAGACACATATTAATCAAACTATCAAAAATTAAATACAAAGAAAAAATATTAAAAGCAACAAGGGAAAAACAAATAACACACAAGGGAATCCCCATAAGGTTAACAACTGATCTTTCAGCAGAAACTGCAAGCCAGAAGGGAGTGGCAGGACATATTTAAAGTGATGAAGGGGAAGAACCTACAACCAAGATTACTCTACCCAGCAAGGATCTCATCCAAGTTTGACGGAGAAATTAAAACCTTACAAAGAATCAAAAGCTAAGAGAATTCAGCACCACCAAACCAGCATTACAACAAATGCTAAAGGAACTTCTCCAGGCAGGAAACACAAGAAAAGGAAAAGACCTGCAATAACAAACCCAAAAGAATTAAGAAAATGGTAAAAAGAACATACATATTGTTAATTACCTTAAATGTAAATGGATTAAAAGCTCCAACCAAAAGACATAGACTGGCTGAATGCATACAAAAACAAGACCCGTATATATGCTGTCTACAAGAGACCCACTTCAGACCTAAGGACACATACAGACTGAAAGTGAGGGGACGGAAAAAGATATTCCATGCAAATGGATTCAAAAGAAAGCTGGAGTACCAATTCTCATATCAGACAAAATAGACTTTAAAACAAAGACTATTACAAGAGACAAAGAAGGACGCTACATAATAATCAAGGGATCGATCCAAGAAGAAGATATAACAACTGTAAATATTTATGCACCGAACATAGGAGCACCTCAATACATAAGGCAAATACTAACAGCCATAAAAGGGGAAATTGACAGTAACACAGTCATAGTAGGAGACTTTAACACCTCACTTTCACCAATGGACAGATCATCTAAAATGAAAATAAATAAGGAAAAGCAAGCTTTAAATGACACCTTAAACAAGATGGACTTAATTGATATCTATAGGACATTCCATCCAAAAACAACAGAATACACTTTCTTCTCAAGTGCTCATGGACCATTCTCCAGGATAGATCATATCCTGGGTCACAAATCAAGCCTTCGTAGATTTAAGAAAATTGAAATCGTATCAAGTAACTTTTCCAACCACAATGCTATGAGACTACATACCAATTACAGGAAAAAAATCTGTACAAACTACAAACACATGGAGGCTAAAGAATACACTACTTAATAACCAAAAGATCACTGAGGAAATCAAAAAATACCTAGAAACAAGTGACAAGGAAAACATGACGACCCAAAACCTATAGGATGCAGCAAAAGCAGTTCTAAGAGGGAAGTTTATAGCAATACAATCCTACCTTAAGAAACAAGAAACATCTCAAATAAACAACCTAACCTTACACCTAAAGCAATTAGAGAAAGAAGAACAAAAACAACCCAAAGTTAGCAGAAGGAAAGAAATCATAAAGATCAGATCAGAAATAAATGAAAAAGAAATGAAGGAAATGATAGCAAAGATCAATAAAACTAAAAGCTGGTTCTTTGAGAAGATAATCAAAATTGATAAACCATTAGCCAGACTCATCAAGAAAGAAAGGGAGAAGACTCAAATCAATAGAATTAGAAATGAAAAAGGAGAGGTAACAACTGACACTGCAGAAATACAAAGGATCATGAGAGATTACTACAAGCAACTATATGCCAATAAAATGGACAACCACGAAGAAATGGACAAATTCTTAGAAAAGCACAACCTTCTGAGACTAAACCAGGAAGAAATAGAAAATATGAACAGACCAATCACAAGCACTGAAATTCAAACTGTGATTAAAAATCTCCCAAGAAACAAAAGCCCAGGACCAGATGGCTTTACAGGCGAATTCTATCAAACATTTAGAGAAGAGCTTACGCCTATCCTTCCCTACTCTTCCAAAATATAGCAGAGTGAGGAACACTCCCAAACTCATCCTACAAGGCCACCATCACCCTGATACCAAAACCAGACAAAGATGTCACAAAGAAAGAAAACTACAGACCAATATCACTGATGAACATAGATGCAAAAATCCTCAACAAAATACTAGCAAACAGAATCCAACAGCACATTAAAAGGATCATACACCATGATCAAGGGGGTTTATCTCAGGAATGCAAGGATTCTTCAGTATATGCAAATCAATCAATGTGATACACCATATTAACAAATTGAAGGAGAAAAACCATGTGATCATCTCAGTAAATGCAGAGAAAGCTTTACACAAAACTCAACACCCATTTATGATAAAAACCCTCCAGAAAGTAGGCATAGAGGGAAATTACCTCAACATAATAAAGGCCATACATGACAAACCCAAAGCCAACATCGTCCTCAATGGTGAAAAACTGAAACCATTTCCACTAAGATCAGGAAAAAGACAAGGTTGCCCACTCTCACCACTATTATTCAACATAGTTTTGGAAGTTTTAACGACAGCAATCAGAGAGGAAAAAGAAATAAAATGAATCCAAATCAGAAAAGAAGAAGTAAAGCTGTCACTGTTTGCAGATGACATGATACTGTACATAGAGAATCCTAAGGATGCTACCAGAAAACTACTAGAACTAATCAATGAATTTGGTAAAGTAGCAGGATACATAATTAATGCACAGAAATCTCTTGCATTCCTATGCACTAATGATGAAAAATCTGAAGGTGAAATTAAGAAAACACTCCCATTTACCATTGCAACAAAAAGAATATAATATCTAGGAATAAACCTACCTAAGGAGACAAAAGACCTGTATGCAGAAAATTATAAGACACTGATGAAAGAAATTAAAGATGATACAAATAGATGGACAGATATACCATGTTCTTGGATTGGAACAATCGACATGGTGAAAATGACTATACTACCCAAAGCAATCTACAGATTCAATGCAATCCCTCTGAAACTACCACTGGCATTTTTCACAGAAGTAGAACAAAAAATTTCACAATATTTATGGAAACACAAAAGACCCCGAATAGCCAAAGCAATCTTGAGAAAGGAAAACGGAGCTGGAGGAATCAGGCTCCCTGACTTCAGACTATACTACAAAGCTACAGTAATCAAGACAGTATGATGCTGGCACAAAAACAGAAATATAGATCAATGGAACAGGATAGAAAGCCCAGAGATAAATCCATGCACATATGGTCAACTTATCTTTGATAAAGGAAGCAAGAATTTACAGTGGAGAAAAGCCTCTTCAGTAAGTGGTGCTGGGAAAACTGGACAGCTACATGTAAAAAAATGAAATTAGTACACTCCCTAACACCATACACAAAAATAAAATCAAAATAGATTAAAGACCTAAACATAAGGCCAGACACTATCAAACTCTTAGAGAAAAAAAAATAGGAAAAACACTCTGACATAAACCACAGCAAGATATTTTTTACCCACCTCCTAGAGTAATGAAAATCAAATCAAAAATAAATGAATGAGACCTAATTAAACTTCAAAGCTTTTGCACAGCAAAGGAAAACATAAACAGGATGAAAAGACAACCCTCAGAATGGGAGAAAATATTTGCAAATGAAACAACAGACAAAGAATTAATTTCCAAAATATACAAACAGCTCGTGGAATTCAATATTAAAAAAACAAACAATTCAATTAACAATTTAGGTGGGAGACCTAAATAGACATTTCATCAAAGAAGACATACAGATGGCCAAGAGGCATGTAAAAAGGTGCTCAACATCACTAATTATTAGAGAAATGCAAATCAAAACTACAATGAGGTATCACCTCGTGCCAGTCAGAATGGCCATCATCAAAAAATCTACAAACAGTAAATGCTGGAGAGGATGTGGAGAAAAGGGAACCCTCTTGCACTGTTGGTGGGAATATAGATTGATACAGCCACTATGTAGAACAGTATGGAGGTTACTTTAAAAACTAAAAATAGAATAACCGTATGATCCAGCAATCCCACTACTGGGCATATACCCTGAGAAAACCATAGTTCAAAAAGAGACATTGTACCACAATGTTCATGGCAGCACTATTTACAATAGCCAGGACATGGAACCAACCTAAATGTCCATTAACAGATGAATGGGTAAAGAACATTTGGCACATATATACAATAGAATATTACTCAGCCATAAAAAGACACGAAATTGAGTTATTTGTAGTGAGGTGGATGGACCTAGAGTCTGTCATACAGAGTGAAGTAAGTCAGAAAGAGAAAAGCAAATATTGTATGCTAACACATATATATGGAATCTAACAACAACAACAAAAAAACTGGTAATGATGAACCTAGTGACATGGCAGGAATAAAGATGTAGACATAGAGAATGGAGTTGAGGACACGGTGGGGGAGGGGAAAGCTGGGGGAAGTGAGAGTAGCATCTATCTATATACACTACCGAATGTAGAATAGTTGGCTGGTGAGAAGCAGCTGCATAGCACAGGGAGATCAGCTTGGTTCTTTGTGACCACCTAGAGGGGTGGGATAGGGAGGGTGGGAGGGAAGCTCAAGAGTGAGGGTATATGGGGACATGTGTATGCATATGGCTGATTCACTTTGTTGTACAACAGAAATTAACACAGTACTGTGAAGCAATTATACTCCAATAAAGATCTATTTTTAAAAAATATATATATATATATAGTTAAATCTGAGCTGCCATGTGAAATGGTTAATATAAAGCACATGAACGAGATCCTGCACTGAATAAGACAGGGCTGAGAGAGAGCTCGGTATCTCCTGCTGTCTCATCCACCCCTCAGGCAACGTCACTTCCTCTGGTCACCTCAGAGAAATGAGAATTTATTCTCCATTAAATAACTCATTATAATGTTTAATAACTGCTACAGTCACTTTCTTTTTCTATTTGAATTTGTCTAAAAATAATGAGAGCTCAAATTATTGGCTCCAGAATGCAGCTTCTTAAAATCTTAATATATGGTATGACTATGTTTATGTTTACCTGATATGCCAGAGTCCCTGGATGGATTTGCATTTCATTATTCTTGGATGCAAAAAATTTAATTCATTTTATACATCTTTATTAGAATTTCATATTCTTCATCAGATACAGCACACAGATAGAGCCCCTAGATTAACCATGTAGGCAGGAAAATTGGGGGGAAAAATGAAAACCTGTCATCTATGTCATTATCTCAGCACTAAGTCTTTAAGGAGTAGGAAAAGTGTCATTCAGAGCATCCCTGCAATTGTCTGAGCTGCATCAGTACCACCAGCTGTCTGACACGATCATTTGTAGCTTGCTGAAACTTACATGTTTTCTCTCCCATCTATGCATCCCCTCCCTCTCCTTGGTGGAAACAAGACCAGTGTTTGTTCAAACTCAACAGAAAATAGTAGCAAGCACCATCTTGGTTTGGCTTTTCTTTTCATGGTAACAGCTAATAACTCACTAGAGAGCTTGACAAAGGGCTAGGCACCATGCTAAGCGCCACTTCATTCAACCTTCCTCACAGTGGTCCCATGAGGTGGTATCTATTATTATCCACATTTTACAGATGAGGTATCTGATGCTCCAAGAGGTTAAGTAATCTGCCCAACTAGCAAGTAAGGGAATTGGAGTTCAAAAGAAGTCAGATGGTCGATAGAGAAAAATCTTCTAACTGCTGTGTCTTCCACATCACTGATGGGAACGACTCAGGATCCCAGAGGGTAAGGAGGGTTGGCTGATCCTCCTGAATCCTCAACGACAGCCATGAAGCTACACAGCTCCTGTTCTGCCTCTGAGGACACAGCTGAATGAGTAGCCTCTGCTCTGTATGAATTCAGAGGCTTCCCTGACAAGTCCCCCTCCACAGACCCCCAAACCCGCCTAACTCTCAGCTCATGTCTGTAGTGATTTTACCAGGGCATAAACCTTCACATGTCCCCATGAAAATGAAGCTGAACACAAATACCCCTTCAGAAAGTAAAGGTGGCTTCAATTCACACTAATCTAGACATGACGTGTGTTGGTTAGATTTAGCTATTGGAGACTGCAGAGAAAGAGCAGCTCACTATAAAGGGGCATGGAGGGACCTGGAGAATATTCAGAAATAAGCATGTAGGCTCTGACATCAAACTTTACTTACCAAGTTGCTGATTGTCAATCAACCCATTCCAAGAAAGAATTAAAGGTGATGTACACTGACCCCCTACCTATTCTTTCCACTCTGGAGCCTCACAATCTAATGTATGGGACTTCACACACAAAACCAAGCTCCCACCTTGCCTCCTGTCTCTCTTGTTGCTATTTATATGCAATTTATATTGATAAGCTAGTTATTTGAAGAAATGAGTCCATTTCTTGGCAAAATCTATTTATACAACTGGTATAAATCAGCGCTTCTCCAGGGCTTCGTCCCACGCCGCTCCACTGTACACAGAGAGAGCAGCCTTTTCCTCACGACGTGGAGAATGGTGATCACAGGTGGGAAACTCTGTCCCACTGGCTTATTCAGACCTTGTCTAAGAAGTCCCGTGCAGCCATTAACTGTTTATTCCTGAAGAGACTTCAAGAAAGGACTGATAAAGAGATTTGCCTGGGAGTACTGGGGCAATCTTATTATTTAAGTCACAAAATCAAGTTAACGCCAACATATTATAAAGGTTTATTTACTTACTTTATTTTCCACATCAAACTAGAGCTGGATTGAGGGGCAACCCAGCCAGAGAGCTGTCCCAAACACCAATCTAAAAAGGGAGCCAGAAAACACCTACTGCTACAACCTCGCCAAGATGTGGTAACATGGAAGAAATGCGTATTGACCTGACTACTTTTAGAATACTGAATATGATCGGAAGGAACACTGTCTCCTAGAAAGGAGTGAAAGAATCAAAGGGACAAGTTAAACTGCCTTCTAAGGAGGTGGGAAGTGTTAGCCGCAGGGTTTTTGCTTTGCGCAAATTTGGGTCCAGAGCTGAACTGCTCCGGACTACAGAGAAGAGGCAGAGCGCTCTTACCAAATAGCACTCTGATTCCTCTCTCTCTGTCTGAAGGAATGCCAAATTATTCCTTTGCCCAGGGGAGCCACCAGTCTTGGTGTGGCCCTGGGGGAAGAGCCACATGTAGACATGGGTTGTACCTGTTTTGTTCGGGACTGTTCACTAAGCGTCTAGCTCAGTGCCAGCCAGAGCACTCACCCTAGAGGCATGCCATGGCTCTTCTCCAGGGGGTGCTATTCACAGAGTGTACAGGCACTGTGTTCAGCCTCACAGATGGTGCACCACCTTTAGGGCTGCATATAGTGGCCTCTGAGATTTGTTGGTTGACCTACTGAATGAAAAAATGACATCTAGATGGAGGAGGCATTAACTTTTTCCCACCACTCTTTTCCCCACGTTCACTTCATTGTCTTTATTTAGTCTCATGCTTGCTTTTTTTTTTTTTTTAACATCTTTATTGGAGTATAATTGCTTTACAATGGTGTGTTAGTTTCTGCTGTATAACAAAGTGAATCAGCTATACATATACATATATCCCCATATCTCTTCCCTCTTGCATCTCCCTCCCTCCCACCCTCCCTATCCCACCCCTCTAGGTGGTCACAAACCACCGAGCTGATCTCCCTGTGCCATGCGGCTGCTTCCCGCTAGCTATCTATTTTACATTTGGTAGTGTATATATGTCCATGCCACTCTCTCACTTTATCCCAGCTTACCCTTCCCCCTCCCCGTGTCCTCAAGTCCATTCTCTAGTAGGTCTGCGTCTTTATTCCCGTCCTGCCCCTAGGTTCTTCATGACCATTTTTTTTTGTTTAGATTCCATATATATGTGTTAGCATACAGTATTTGTTTTTCTCTTTCTGACTTACTTCACTCTGTATGACAGACTCTAGGTCCATCCACCTCACTACAAATAACTCAATTTTGTTTCTTTTTATGGCTAATATTCCATTGTATATACGTGCCACATCTTCTTTATCCATTCATCTGTCGATGGACACTTAGGTTGCTTACATGTCCTGGCTATTGTAAATAGAGTTGCAATGAACATTGTGGTACATGATTCTTTTTGAATTATGGTTTTCTCAGGGTATATGCCCAGTAGTGGGATCACTGGGTCATATGGTAGTTCTATTTTTAGTTTTTTAAGGAACCTCCATACTGTTCTCCATAGTGGCTGTATCAATTTACATTCCCACCAACAGTGCAAGAGGGTTCCCTTTTCTCCACACCCTCTCTAGCATTTATTGTTTGTAGATTTTTTGATGATGGCCATTCTGACTGGTGTGAGATGATATCTCATTGTAGTTATGATTTGCATTTCTCTAATGATTAAGGATGTTGAGCATTCTTCCATGTGTTTGTTGGCAATCTGTATATCTTCTTTGGAGAAATGTCTATTTAGCTCTTCTGCCCATTTTTGGATTGGGTTGTTTGTTTTTTTGATATTGAGCTGCATAGTCTCATGCTTTCTTAATTTGACTTGAGGAGGGCTGGACCGCTCTTTCTACCTCCAGTCTCCTGTGTTAATTCATTCTACTCAGTAGGGGTAAGCTCTCTAGAGTAAGACCAGATCATGCCACTTCCTTCCTTAAAAGCCTCTGATGGCTTTTCATTGCCAGTGGAAAGGCCAAAATTCTTAGCATGGAAAATAAGACCCCCTGTGAGTGGTCCCAAGTTGAGGAGTCCAGTATCATCTCTTACTACTTCCTCCTTTTTTGCTCTGCGCTCCAGCCATTGCCAGTGGTCAGATTCACTCTATGCTTTCTCACTTGAGGACCCTGCACATGCTACTCCCTCTACCATGGATAACATTTTCCCCTTTTCCACTATTGGTATGGATTTTCCATGAGTATATCTTTAAAAATAAATAGTTTTGCCAAATTATTATAGATTTTTTCATAAACTTTTAGTTTTAGAATAGTTGCAGATTTACAGAAAAGTTGCAAACATAGTACAGAGAGTTCCCATACACTACACTCAGTCTCCCCTGTTATTAACATCTTTTGCTAGCATGATGCATTTGGCACAACTAATTAACCAATATTGATACCTTATTATTATTTTCTTTTTTTATTGAAGTATAGTTAATTTACAATGTTGTGTTAATTTCAAGTGTACAGCAAAGTAATTCAGGTATATATATATATATATATATATATATATATATATATATATATATTCTTTTTCAGATTCTTTTCCATTATAGGTTATTATCAAGATATTGAGTATAGTTCCCTGTGTTATACAGTAGGTCCTTGTTGTTTACCTGTTTTATACACAGTGGTGTGTATATGCTAATCCCAACCTCCTAATTTATCTCTCCCTCCCAACCCCCCCCACCCCAGACTATCCCCTTTGGTAACCATAAGTTTGTTTTCTATGTCTGTGAGTCTATTTCTTTTTATAAATAAGTTTATTTGATGATACCTTATTATTAACTAGAGTCCATACTTTATTCAGATTTCTTTAACTCTTAGTAAAGTCTTTTTTCTGTTCCAGCATCCTATCCAAGATATCACTTTACTATTAATTATGATATCTCCTGTGGCTCCTCTAGGTTATGACAGTTTCATAAACTTTCCTCATTTTTGATGGCCTTGACAGTTCTGAGGACCACTGGTCAGATATTTTGTACAATGTCCATCTACTAGAATTTGTCTGGTGTTTTTTTTTCATGGTTACACAGGAGTTACGAGTTTTGGGGAGGAAGACCACAGAGTGCCGCTCTCATTACATGATATCAAGAATAAATGCTATCAACATGTCTGTTAATATCAATTCACTTCACCTTGATCACCTGGCTGGGACAGTGTTTGCCAGGTTTCTCTTTGTAAAGTTACTCTGCACATTCTCCATACTGTGATCTTTGGAAGGAAATCACTACATGAAGCTCACATCCAAGGGGCTGGGACATTATGCGCCACCTCCTTGAGTAGGAAGCATCTACATAAATTATCAATTGAGATTTTTTAAAACATTTTGTTCTCTTGGATACCTATTTTTACTCACAGGTTTCTAATAACCAGTTTGGCTTATTCTCAGTGGATTGTTATGACTTTGGGTAGTCACAGAATTAGGATAAAAGGTACATATATGGTTCAGTTTTCTAATTTCCTTTCTAAGGCCTAGCTTCTAAACTGGAATTACTTGTTACATTTTAAATATATAATTTATAGTCTTTAATCTTTACAGATGATAAAGAATACCATCTTGGGCTTCCCTGGTGGTGCAGTGGTTGAGAATCTGCCTGCCAATGCAGGGGACACGGGTTCGAGTCCTGGTCTGGGAAGATCCCACATGCCGCGGAGCGAATAGGCCGGTGAGCCACAATTGCTGAGCCTGCGCGTCTGGAGCCTGTGCTCCGCAACAAGAGAGGCCGCGATAGTGAGAGGCCCACGCACCGCGATGAAGAGTGGCCCCAGCTCGCCGCAACTAGAGAAAGCCCTCGCACAGAAACGAAGACCCAACGCAGCCAAAAATAAATAAATAAACAAACAAACAAATAAATTAATAAATAATTTTTTTAAAAAAGAATACCATCTATTCTTTAGAAAGAGAAAAGCAAAAGACTTGAAATGTTAATGATTCAGGTTAGCAGAAAGTGAAAATTATTGATAAACTGGACACTATTGTTTTACATATATCTGCCTAGGGAGAGATGGTAGAGGAATTCTTAAAGTTGCACAAATACTTTCTGACCATCCAAGGGCAATTCAGTGCACTTTCAAGAATTTGTTCTTATGTTCCCCAAGTCCCATTCCAGTACATGTTATTATTTGCGTATCATGATCTAGAGCAGAAAGGGGTAACTTTCCTTCATGAGTGCTTGCCCTGTATGTTCTTCAGTTAATATACTTTACTAAAATAAAGAATTTGCCACTGTCTGTTATCAGATTCAGACAGAGTATTCTGTTCTTGAATTGGCGTGTCTTTGGAGTAAACATCTCTTGGCAAAACATTTGTGTTTGTAAAACCTTTGTGTTTGAAAAACAGAAAAACCTACCACCCAAAAAGAATCTTATTTTAGCCTCCCATAAAAATCAGCTTGAAAAAATGCAGCAAAGTACATTTAAGCAGTAACTAGTTCAACACTAGTTGTTTCCCTGAATTCAACTAGTTTTTTCCCAAGCTAACTTATGTGTAGTTAAGGCCTAAATCTAGATCCTTTTAGATTTACAGTAAAGTTTCTTTCCCTAAGTACTTCCAATAACTAAACAGTTAAGACATGGTTCACATGGCCTGAATTTGATCGCTGGAATCTCCCTAAAAGTGCTTTCCCTGGGGCAGAATTTCCCTGAGAAAATAAAAGAACAAAAGAAATGAAGTCAAACTTTATTTTGGAATTTCTGTATTGGTAATGAAAGGGAGCTATTAATCACAGAAAGTAGGTCTTCAAGTTGAATTCTGTAAAACAGAACTGCATGGTACTTGTAAATTTAAAATACAGAAAGCAAGCAAGCCATTGGCAGTAGAATGAGTGATTTGGAAGCTTCACATTCGTCATTTTATATGATTTTGAAGTGACCAACCATAAGAGGTATATTATGACTGCGCAATTATTTCCTTATATTCTGAACAGGTGACTGTGGATATGTCCCAAGCATACACGACATGGGAGCCAACACCACCAGGACTATGTGAGGGCCTGCTAACAATTCTTCCCAGCAAGAAGAGTCACCCTGGAAAGCTATACACATCTATATGGGTTGATATAAAGGGAGAACTACAGCTACTACTTTTACAAAACAGTACGCAAAATAATACCTAGTTTTTGGTAAAATATAGAGCTAGAGTATAAATGTCTATATATGCCCCAAAAAGGTATGGAAAGATATATACACTAAAATTCTAACAGTGCTGAATAGTAAGAGAGTGAACGATTTTTATTTTCCTCTTGTACTTTATTACAGTTTCTGAATTTTTCTAATAGTATTTTTTTAACTTTTTTAAAAAAAAAGATACACCTAAACATACCTTTTCTCTTTCCTGCTGGAATTTCATTTCTTTTTTACAGTCATATTTCTCTTAACACTCTGCAAGTGCAACACTTACTATCATACCCTTCACTATTTGTAACTAAGTGGAAGGAATTCAGACTCTTTGAAAAAAAAAAACATACTGATGATATGGTATCTAATGGTGACAAGGATCAACTGGAGGCCACATAGAAAAAATTGAAATTCCATTTGTTTGTTTTTTTTTTCCTAGAAGAATTTTTAAAGGCCCTTTAAGGTTTATATAACAATCTGGCTATACATGAAATTGTTGTATTTACAGTATCTGTTATCATTGGTGGTCATAAACATAACTTGATTTTTTTCCAACAGAAAGAAAAGTATGCAGTGTTCTCCAGTTAATTCACATAACTAAACACCTCGAAATCTCCTGGAACTGATAAAGTTTATCAGAAGCCCTCTCGTAGGAATGAAGGGAAGTTTATGCATTTAACAGGCATAAGTTCTCATATTCAGAGTATTTTATTAAACTTGTAAAATACAGTGGTTTCTGGCAACAAAACTTTAATAAGCATTGACTTTGATGGTGCATAAGGAAGGATACTGGTAGTTACAAGAGAAAAATATGCTCTTCATATGCCCTTGACTGCTTCTTCTCTGGGCACAGGTCATTCCGTGAATCAGACACACAGTTGCACGAGGGATGGGCATGCACAAAGTTGGGGGAGGGGCAAGGGATGGTCAGGGAGACAACCACATAACCAACCAGAGTCAACTGGACAATGTTCCAGACAATCTGAATACTTCATTGAATGCAGAAAACCACAATATGGAGGTTGAGAACACAGGTTCTAGTACAGTGATTCAACATGTAGTGTGCACACAAATCACCCAAAGGAGCTAGAGTGTGTCCAAGAATTTGCATTTTTAATAAGTTCACAGATATTGTTGATGCTGCTGGTCTGTGGGTCACACTTTGAGAATAAACAGAATCAGGTGCCTCAAGTACGGTCTCCACCACTTACTGACTACCCGACAGCAAGCAAGCGAATGTGCTAATCCCTTGCCAGCTCAGTCAACTCTGTGAAATGGGGTCCTAATAGTCCCTGCCTCACAGTACTGTTGTAAGGATTAAATAAGAGGTGTCATCTAAGGCTCTTGGCAAAATACTCAATAAACATCAGCTGTTATTTTTTTTGTCAGAACTGTAGTTTTGATATTATTATTCCTCCTTTTTTTTTTACCATCTTTATTGGAGTATAATTGCCTTACAATGGTGTGTTAGTTTCTGCTTTATAACGAAGTGAATCAGCTATACATATATACATATATCCCCATATGTCTTCCCTCTTGCATCTCCCTCCCTCCCATCCTCCCTATCCCACCCCACTAAGTGGTCACAAAGCACCGAGCTGATCTCCCTGTGCTATGGGGAAGGGCAAGCTGGGACAAAGTGAGAGAGTGGCATGTACATATATACACTACCAAATGTAAAACCAATAGCTAGTGGGAAGCAGCCACATAGCTATTACTATTAATATTAATATTGTTTTGATAGTTTATCTAACCCCACAAAGCAGTTGAGGACACTGAGGCCCCAAGAGATTGAGTGACTGTCACATGGTTCCCGAGCCAATGACCAGTACAGCTGGGCTGTGGACTCCGAGCTTTCGGGCACTCTCACAGCACCAGACTGAGCGTGCCCTGAGATATCTTGCAGAGGTTGAGCATTTTTCAGCTGGTCTCAAACCCATGATCATCATGTTGGAAATAAACACAAAAACCAGCCTCCAAAGGACATGAGCATCTAATAAAGCTGACTAACAACAACCTTGCACCGCTTCTGCCAGATTGAAAGAGAACGTAGGGTACTGGGTTATCAAAACAGGAAACCAAGGCCGTGCTGAATGAAGAAACTGTTAAAGGCCCTAATAACTGAGGTGCTGGCATTACCCATATTTCTGGAGAAGGCAAGGAGTCTGGCTGGCATTAAACACATCCCTTAACCCCCAGGAACACGTAAGGGGGCCAATTCACAGTCACAATATAAGCCTCCAACAGGACACTTGGGATAACAGAAGGTTATTGTCAGAACATTGCCTGCCTTTGGCCTGCTGAGAAAGAAAGAATTCCTTAACTTTGGCTTTAATAAAGTGCACAATTATGCGTTTTAGAAGAACAGAACAAACCTCCTTTCCCCAGCCAATAGAATGTGATGTGCTTTTCAATAAAGCTGCTGAGAAGGGCAATAAATCCTAGCCTGGTTGTAATACTACGTCTAAGCTGAAAAACAAGGAATAAGATGCTCTTCTCAAGTCTCCAGTCAGCTTTCCGCTTTGGGAAATTGGGACATTAGGGAGAAACAGAGATCCTTAGAACATTTTCTTCAAGGCAGATCTGAAAGGAAGATTAATAAGAATAACTTCAGAACATTCGGAAGATTCCAGTAATCTTTACATAAGCTCAGAAAATTGCTTTGAATTTTACTGAATTGACAATTTACTTCCTAGAATTATTATGAGGATTCATTTGATTAATATACAGAAAGAGCTTAATACAGACCCTAGCACATAGTAAGTGCTCTGTGTTTGCTGTTATATTAATAATTAGGAATTATTATGATGATTTGGTATTATTATAAAGTCACAGGGTTTACAGTTTGATTCAGATCTCTGTGACTCTCATGACTATGTGAGGTAAAGAAATGTGCTCCCCCAATGGGCTAAAATAGGGAGAGAAAGAGAATGATTGAGGGGAAAATAAATATTTTGACAATAAAAGTTTTATTAAACATGGAAACTATCCTTTTTATGAAGAACTGAATTTAGTGTTTTGGGTGGGAGAGTGGTTGTTTTGTTTAGTTTTGTTTTCATGAGTTAACATATTCTATGGAGAAACATTCAGGACTTTTCAAAACCACAGTCAAAGGATTTTAACCTGAGATAGTCAGAATATGCACACAAACACACAAGTAGGAAGTATCACATGTCTTTTTTTCTTACTTTCTAGTTCATCAAAATCAGGTTAGTTAATAGTGAAATAATCATCTCATGAAATATTTTTCTACCATATTTATTTCACTAATTGTAATTTTTGTTTTATAATTTTTAAAGTATTCTTAAAATTTTTAAGAATACTTAACTTTATTTATTTATTTATTTATTTATTTATTTATTTATTTATTATTTTTGGCTGTGCCGGGTCTTAGTTGTGGCTTGTTGTGGCATGTGGGATCTTTAGTTGTGGCATGCGGACTTCTTAGTTGCAGCATGTGGACTCAGTTGGCATGCGGACTTAGTTGTGGCATGCATGTGGGATCTAGTTCCCCGACAAGGGATCGAACCCAGGGCCCCTGCATTGGGAGCTCGGAGTCTTACCCACTGGACCACTGGGGAAATCCCACTAACTGTAATTTTTTAATGTGCCCTGACATCTTACTGAGTTCTGAATGACCATTTGTATTATTATTTTTGAACTGGACAGTTCCACCTATTCATGGTACTAGGGCCCAAATGCACGTATTTTAATATAGTGTTGGAAATACAAAATTATTCAGCTCTTCGTGAGGGTAGCATAAATACGATCCCAGGCAAGTCAAAAAGTATGCTGATGGAGTTTATCCTCCACCTCAGCTGGCTCCTACTGACCCAAAACGCACTCTCCTCCATGTCCCATACAGTCCCCTAACTTCCTACAAGGGGTGACTCTGAAACCGAAGCACTAGGTAGGATTGTGGTTAAATATTTTGTTTAATCTTAACTTAGGTAACATAATTTCATACAATAATAAGTAGAAGTCAAGAGAGGGGGGGGAATTCCCTGGTGGTCCAGTGGTTAGGACTCGGCCCTTTCACTGCAGTGTCCCAGGTTCGAGCCCTGGTTGGGGAACTAAGATCCCCCAAGCCGTGCCAAAAGGAAAGAGAAGGGGGGAAAAAAAGAGAGAGAAAGATGGGGGAGGGGAGCCAAGATTTAATGTTAACTACAGCCCCTGGAAAAGAAGTCCACCTTAGATAAACTTGTTCTTTGTTCTCCACCATACTTCTTCCACGGCAAATTTATGTCTTAGACCAACATGTTCTGTTAGTGGAGGATGTAGACACCTTTCTCGTTGCACTCTGCCGTAAAGGCAAGCACCTTTTGTTTTGAAGCCTACTGACTGGCTACATCAGGTACAAAGTGTTATCAAATTAACCTAGCTCTCAATGCTACTTTCCCCAGGAAGAAAAACTTTGAGGAAATCAAAACAGCAGCAGGTTATCCAGGCAAATACTTATTTAGCTGTCATTAGCTCTTGGTGGGAGTCCAAATTCTACCACTAAGGGCAAAAGAAGGTAACATTATTTCTCAACTTCATCTTTTGAATTCTTACTAACAAAAAGGACCTTTTTTATTCTTCATTAAAGCTTAGGCGGAAATAGTGATATATCTTTGATCACTATAATGCTTTACTTACAGAATACAATAAAGAAATTTCTCAAATAGAAAAATACAGTGTGATCTTCATCTACAAATAGAATTATGTCCTTCATAGCAGAATTCAGGCAGATCAGCTAGCTAATTCTGGTCCAAATCACAGTGATTCATTACATAAAAATTCATGAAAGGAACAAATTTTCTTTCTCTAGAAGGCTTCCAGGCCATCTGTCTCAAAGCTCCACTAATAGTTCTGTATTTCAGAGCTTAGGATGCCCTAAGCTCTGAAAGACCAGTGGCTGGGCAGTAATGTAGTGCCACCTAGCTTCCCTCCTGAGGGATATTTGTCCATCACTAGATGTTCTCAAATGCCTACAGAAACTAGACTGGATTCGTGCTAAGGCTTTACGAGGCAGAAATAGAGAGAGGAGAAATTTTCTCTTTTCATATTCCTGCAAAGACAACTGACCATCAGAGGTGGACCCTGAACTTAGGCAAGATCTTCTACAATCTAGAAGTCCCACCATCCTATCTAGCCTTTCCCCACCCCATCACCCCTACACTCTGCAGGAGGAGAATACGTACTGTAGCATATACAGTGCTTATGGTGATGACTACCCACATCGTGTATTCCTCCTAACCACCTCAACATATGCCATCAATATTCCCACCTCTGTTGTAAATGCTTTCCCCAGACTAAAGTTTCCTCCCCATTAATTCTCCCTTTCAAATCCTTCCAATTTTTCAGGCCCCACTTCTTTTATGCAGTCTTCCCTAACTATACCAAACTCCAATAATAATTTCATCTCTGAGTTACATTGTGTTTTCAGTTCTTCCTTGTGTCTTTTGTTACTCTGCATGCGCTTCCTTGCCCATTCCAGTCGTGTACCTGGAGTCTCCTACTCATCCTTCAAGACTCAACTCTGCTCTCTACACTGTTCTTGATCACACACACTCCCTCCTTCAGACAAACTGAGATACTGCCTCCTTGGAGCACATACCTCTGTTAGGGAACTCATTTTTTTCCCTCACCCTATTAGAATCTAAGCAGGGACTGTGTTTTAGTCTTCTGCTTTAAAATAATCATTGATACATTGTTGTTGAATTAATAAATGGTTGAAAGAATGAAATAAAGCCTTTTAATTATTTCATGTGTTACTGCTCACTGTTTCTCCAACTAGTCTACATTTCCTGGGGAAAGACTATATCTTTTAGTCTTTCTATTGCTATAATCCTGAACACAATGACAGACCCCTGCCTAATCCCTTGTGACCTTATCAAAAACAAAAACAAAAACCCTGCATTTCCCTCGTGAATTGACTTTCCCACTCTCTGAAGTAGTCTCCTCTTTCCTCACATCGATACTACCATTCTCATTCCCAACTAAAGACTTTGCTTCTTTTTAAAAAAATTTTATTGATGTATAGTGGATTTACAATGTTATGCTAATTTCTGCTATACAGCAAAGTGATTCAGTTATTCATATATATATATATATTCTTTTTCATTATGTTTTTTGAATATTGAATACAGTTCCCTGTACTATACAGTAGGACCTTGTTGTTTATCCATCCTGTATATAATAGTTTGCATCTGCTAATCCCAAACTCCCAATCCTTCCCTCCCCAACGTCCTCTCCCCCTTGACAACCACAAGTCTGTTCTCCATATCGTTGAGTAGAGATGTTGCTTCTTATTTCACTGAAAAGTAGAAGCAATCAGGGTTTCTGGCAGTATAGTTGACCAGAAACTGTAAAACCTGCCTTCTACATAATATCTAAAAATGCTCGATAAAGTATTTTTTAAAACCCTTTGTAAATCATTGGTGAAATGGCAGGAAAATTAGGGAAATGAGCGGAGGAAAGAAGTAAGATGGGAGAGAAATGAAGCACACAAGACATGCTAGGCATGTACCTTTGGCTTCATTGCTGAGGAAGGACTGGAGTTAAAACCCATGGTGGCCCATGGCATGGGAGCAGGTGGGAGGTCTGTCCACAGAAATCCAAGACACGGTCTATTCTCAACGCATTAGGCAGAGTGATCATTTTAAAGTGTCGTTCAACTGCTCACAAGGCTCCAATGACTCCTTATTTCCTTGAGAGTAGAATCCCAGGCCCTTAAAGGCTCTCTGTGACCTGAGGCTCTTCTTCCCTACTTGAACTCCCTCTTGTTTCTCTCCCTCTCTCTTCTTCCTCACCAGCCACACTGGCCTTCTTCCTCTTCCTTAGGCTATTGATATCCCGGATATAAATAGCCATACTATTGTCTCCATCGGTTCCTTAACTCTTTCTATTTCCCTTTCCAGTTCCCTAAACTTCATGTGACTTATCCCTCACTTCATTCAGCTCAGCGCTCAATATAACATCCCAGAAAGGCCTTCCCTGATTGCATTATTAAAAAAAGAGAGACCCCCTCACCCTTCACTCTCCATCCTCTTACCCAGCTTTATCTTGCTTCACAGTGCTATCATTGCCTGAAATTACACTTCAAATTTTTATTAAGTATTTATTACCTGTCTTCCCCATCTGAATGTGAACTTTATGAGGGAAGAGACTTTCTCTTTCTCACTTACATCAATAAACCAATCCTAGGCTGGGCCAGAAGAGAGGGGTGCTTTATTCACACATAATTTTTCAGAGCGGTAGGGACTTTGGAAGAAAGATGGCACCAAGGGAGGTGTATTCGTCCCTGTGAAATAACTGCTATGATATACAACCCCCGAAGTTCAGGAACTTAACACAGTAAAGGTTTATTCCTTGCTCAGATGGAAGTTCTCACAGGTGTTCCTAGTCAGATGGCCCAATGGGTGAGCAGGCACCCTCGATCTAGGGGCTCTGCTATCCCCTAGAAACTTGGAGTCCTCCACTGGATCCTTTGCATCTGACCAGAAGATGAGAAACTAAGGAGAGCATAGAGTATTATCCAGGAGGCTTTAAGGGTCAGGTCTGGAAGTCACTTTCACCCACATTCCTTTCATCAGAACTCACAAGGCCAAATCTAACTTCGAGGGAGCCTGGAAAAGCAGTCTACCTGATTCTAGAGGGACGAGGAAGTAGGGTTTGATGCACACATAGCATAGTAGGGTCTGTGCAAAAAGTAAACAGCAGGCAATGCACAGCTGAGGTACAAAGGATGAGAAACTTACCCTGGAATAGTGTTCTAGAGGAAGGGAACAGCAGATGCAAAGGCAAAGAGGTGTGGGAAAATAATAGTCCATTTTAGGAACTTCCGGTTGTAGATATGACTGTATCCACTGTGAACGTCCAATGCAAAATGAAAAGGTGTAAGGTTGAAGAAATAGGCAGAATCTAGACCATGAAAGACCTTGTATGCCGTGACAAAGGGTTCAGACTCGTCCTGAGGGTGACAGGGAGCCACTGAAGGATATTAAAGGCAAGGGTTGGAGAATAATATGATGAAATGTGTGTTATTGAAAAATCACTCCGATGGCTGTATGGAAGATGAATTTGGGGTAGAGAGAATGGAGACAGAATAATTAGACAGGAAGCTATTGCAGAAGTATCAATATAACAAGAAATGTTGAGGGATGGGAATCAAAACTAAGATAGTAGTTAAATAGTGCTTGTTTAAAAAATTTTTTTAAATCTCATGAGCAGATTTATTGTCTTTGATGAGCTAAAGACTCTAATATTATTCTGGGAGCTTAGAAAGCCATCTAACAGAGGTTAGCAAAGTCACATTTTAATTAAATTTCTAATTGGATTTTTAATGCTTGTCATTAAAAGTTAGAGGTCAGTCTAAATGGATAAAGCTATTTCCAATCAATGCTAAGAGATTACTTGGGGCGAGGGGGCAGGCAGTAAAAGGTATGCGTGAACTTTCACTTACCTTGATAGTGTGTGTAAGAGGGGGAAAAATTGATGAACATCTCCCCCCAATACCCATTGTGATAAGACGATTCTAATCAAAGAACAGATGAAAAGGATAGCTTTTTCATCATAAACTGTATTCAGCTCTACTAGATAAATTAATATCACACTTCAATTAAATTGTTTTAGGTGTTTCTATAACCACAACTACTAACATTTTTACATTTTCTCCTTATAATTATAAACTTTTCCATTTCCCTGAATCATTACTGACCTACAACACTAATTCTCTCTTTTTTTTTAATGGAGAGGAGGGGAATCACATGCTTTAATTCAAAAAAAATTTTTTTTCAGCTTTCTTGAGTATAATTGACAAATAAAAGTTGTATATATTTAAGGTATACAATGGGATAGTTTGATATATGTATCCATAATTACCAAAATCAAGTAAATTAACACACTTATCACCTCACATAGTACCATTTTTATTTATTTGTTTATGTTGGTATGGTGAGAACACAAGATCTAGTCTATTAGCAAGTTTCAAGTACAAAATACAGTATTATTAACTGGTCACTATGCTGTACATTAGAATTTATTCCTTTTATAACTGAACGTTTGTACCCTTTGACCAATATTTCCTTATTTTCCCAACCCTTCAGTCCCTGGTAACCACTATTCTACTCTGGTTCTATGAGTTTGACTTTTGTAGATTCTACAGATAAGTGAGATAATACAGTATTTGTCTTTCTCTGTCTGACTTATTTTACTAAACATAATGTCTTCCAGGTTTATCCATGTGGTCACAAATGACAGGATTTCCTTCCTTTTATGGCTGAATAATATTCCATCGTGTATATATACCACATTTTCTTATTCATTTGTGAGCAGACACTTAGGTTGTAGGTTGCTTCCGTATTGTGGCTATTGTAAATATTGTTATAATGAGCACAGGAGTCCAATATCTCTTTGAGATCCTGATTTCAATTCCTTTGGCTGTATACCCACTACTGGGATTGCTAGATCATATGTTAATTCTATTTTTATTTATTTATACAAATCTCCATGATGTTTTCCACAGTGGCTGATCCAATTTACATTCTCATCAACAGTTTACAAAGGTTGCTTTTTTTCCATACCCTCACCTACACTTATCACTTGTTTTTTTTCTTTTTTAATTAATTTTTACTGGAGTATAGATGCTTTAGAGTGTTGTGTTAGCTTCTACTGCAGAGCAAAATGAATCAGCCATACATATACATATATCCCCTCCCTTTTGGATTTCCCTCCCATTTAGGACACCACAGTGCATTAAGTAGAGTTCCCAGTGTTATACAGTATGTTCCCCTCAGTTGTCTATTTTATACATAGTATCAGTAACGTATATATGTCAATCCTAATTTCCCAATTCATCCCACCCCACCCCTTTCCTCCTTGGTATCCTTACATTTCTTCTCTACATCTGTGTCTCTATTTCTGTTGTGCAAATAAGATCATCTATAACATTTTTCTAGATTCCACATATATGTGTTAATATACAACATTTGTTTTCCTCTTTCTGACTTACTTCACTCTGTATGACACTCTCTAATGTCATACAGAGTGCCATCCTTTTCTCTTCAAATGACCCAATTTCATTACTTTTTATGGCTGAGTAGTATTCCATTGTATATATGTACCACACCTTCTTTATCCATTCCTCTGTTGATGGACATTTAGGTTGCTTCCATGTCCTGATTATTGTAAATAGTGCTGCTATGAATGTTGGGGTGCACATGTCTTGTTGAATTATGGTTTTCTCTGTATATATGCCCAGTAGTGGGATTGTTGGGTCATATGGTAGTTCTATTTTTAGTTTTTTAAGGAACCTCCATACCGTTCTCCATAATGGCTATATCAATTTACATTCCCACCAACAGTGCAAGAAGGTTCCCTTTTCTCCACACGCTGGTCAGCATTTGTTGTTTGTAGATTTTTTGATGATGACCATTCTGACCAGTGTGAGGTGACACCTCATTGTAGTTTTGATTTGCATTTCTCTAATAATTAGTGATGTTGAGCATCTTTTCATGTGTCTCTTGGCCATCTGTATGTCTTCTTTGATGAAATGTCTATTTAGGTCTTATGCCCATTATTGGACTGGGTTGTTTGTTTTTTTGATATTGAGCTCCATGAGCTGTTTGTATATTTGGAGATTAATCCTTTGTCCATTGCTTCATTTGCAAATATTTTCTCCCATTCAGAAGGCTGTATTTTTGTCTTGTTTATCGTTTCTTTTGTTGTGCAAAAGCTTTGAAGTTTAATTAGATCCTATTTGTTTATTTTTGTTTTTATTTCCATTACTCTAGGACGTGGGTCAAAAAAGATCTTGCTGTGGTTTATGTCAAACAGTGTTCTTCCTATGTTTTCCTCTAACAGTTTTATAGTGTCGGTCTTATGTTTAGGTCTTTAATCCATTTTGAGTTTATTTTTGTGTACAGTGTTAGGTAGTGTTCTAATTTCATTCTTTTACATGTAGCTGTCCAGTTTTGCCAGCACCACTTACTGAAGAGGCTGTCTTTTCTCCATTGTATGTTCTTGCCTCTTTTGTCATAAATTAGGTGACCATATGTGCATGGGTTTATTTCTGGGATTTCTATCCTGTATCATTGATCTATATTTCTGTTTTTGTGCCAGTACCATATAAAGCTGTAGCTTTATAGTATAGTCTGAAGTCAGGGAGCCTGATTCCTCCAGCTCTGCTTTTCTTTCTCAAGATTTCTTTGGCTATTCGGGATCTTTTGTGTTTCCATACAAATTGTAAAATTTTTTGTTTTAGTTCTGTGAAAAATGCCATTGGTAGTTTGCTAGGGATTGCATTGAATCTGTAGATTACTTTGGGTAGCAATCACAATATTGATTCTTCCAATCCAAGAACATGGTATATTTCTCCATCTGTGTCATCTTTGATTTCTTTCATCAGTGTTTTATAGTTAACAGAGTACAGGTTTTTTGCCACCTTAGGTAGGTTTATTCCTAGGTATTTTATTTTTTTGTTGCAGTGGTAAATGGGATCGTTTCCTTAATTTCACTCTCTGATCTTTCGTTGTTACTGTATAGGAATGCAAGAGATTTCTGTGTATTAATTTTGTATCCTGCAAATTTACTAAATTCATTGATTAGGTCTAGTAGTTTTCTGGTGGCATCTTTAGGATTTTCTATGTATAGTATAATTTCATCTGCAAACAGAACAGTTTTACTTCTTCTTTTCCAATTTATATTCCTTTTATTTCTTTTCCTTCTCTGATTGCCATGGCTAGGACTTCCAAAACTATGTTGAATAATAGTGGCAAGAGTGGACATCCTTGTCTTGCTCCTGATCTTAGAGGAAATGCTTTCAGTTTTTCACCATTGAGAATGATGTTTGCTGTGGGTTTGTCATTCAGGGCTTTTAATATGTTGAGGTAGGTTCCCTCTATGCCCACTTTCTGGAGAGTTTTTTTTTTATCATAAATGGGTGTTGAATATTGTCGAAAGCTTTTTCTGCATCTATTGAGATGATCATATGGTTTTTATTCTTCAATTTGTTAATATGGTGTATCACACTGACTGATTTGCGTATACTGAAGAATCCTTGCATCCCTGGGATAAATCCCACTTAACCATGGTATGATCCTTTTAATGTGTTGTTGGATTCTGTTTGCTAGTATTTTGTTGAGGATTTTTGTGTCTATGTTCATCCGTGATATTGGCCTGTAATTTTCTTTTTTGTGATATCTTTGTCTGATTTTGGTATCAGGGTGATGGTGGCCTTGTAGAATGAGTTTGGGAGTGTTCAATGCTCTGCAATTTTTTGGAAGAGTTTGGAAAGGATAGGTGTTAGCTGTTCTCTAAATGTTTGATAGAATTCGACTGTGAAGCCATCTGGTCCTGGACTTTTGTGGTTGGGAGATTTTTTATTTTTACATATATACATAATTTTTTAATTTTATTTTATTTATTTTTTTATAGCAGGTTCTTATTAGCTATCCATTTTATACCTATTACTGTATATATATCAATCCCAATCTCCCAATTCATCACAGCACCACCACCCCACCCCCAAGCCACTTTCCCCCCTTGGTGTCCATACGTTTGTCCTCTACATCTGTGTCTCAATTTCTGCCCTACAAACTGGTTCATCTGTACCATTTTTCTAGGTTCCACATATATGCGTTAATATACGATATGTGTTTTCCTCTTTCTGACTTGCTTCACTCTGTATGACAGTCTCTAGATTCATCCACGTCTCTACAAATGACCCAATTTCGTTCCTTATATGGCTGAGTAATATTCCTTTGTATATATGTACCATATCTTCTTTATCCATTCGCCTGTCGATGGGCATTTAGGTTGCTTCCATGATGTGCCTGTTGTGAATAGTGCAGCAATGAACATTGGGGTGCATGTGTCTTTTTGCATTGCAGTTTTCTCTGGGTATGTGCCCAGTAGTGGGATTGCTGGGTCATATGGTAATGCTATTTTTAGTTTTTAAAGGAACCTCCATAATGTTCTCCATAGTGGCTGTATCAATTTACATTCCCACCAACAGTGCAAGAGGGTTCCCTTTTCTCCACACCCTGTCCAGCATTTGTTGTTTGTAGATTTTCTGATAATGCCCATTCTAACTGGTGTGAGGTGATACCTCATTGTAGTTTTGATTTGCATTTCTCTAAAAATTAGTGATATTGAGCAGCTTTTCATGTGCTTCTTGGCCATCTGTATGTCTTCTTTGGAGAAATGTCTGTTTAGGTGTTCTGCCCATTTTTTGATTGGGTTGTTTGTTTTTTGAATATTGAGCTGCATGAGCTGTTTATATATTTTGGAGATTAATCCTTTGTCCTTTGATTCATTTGCAAATATTTTCTCCCATTCTGAGGGTTGTCTTTTCATCTTGTTTGTAGTTTCCTTCGCTGTGCAAAAGCTTTTAAGTTTCAGTAGGTCTCATTTGTTTATTTTTGTTTTTATTTCCATTACTCTAGGAGTTGGATCAAAAAAGGTCTTGCTGTGATTTATGTCAAAGAGTGTTCTTCCTATGTTTTCTTCTAAGAGTTTTATAGTGTCCAGTCTTACATTTAGGTCTCTAATCCATTTTGAGTTTAGTTTTGTGTATGGTGTTAGGGAGTGTTCTAATTTCATTCCTTTACATGTAGCTGTCCAGTTTTCCCAGCACCACTTATTGAAGAGACTGTCTTTTCTCCATTGTATATCCTTGCCTCCTTTTTCATAGATTAGTTGACCATAGGTGCCTGGGTTTATCTCTGGGCTTTCCATTCTGTTCCATTGCTCTATATTTCTGTTTTTGATAGTATTTGATAGTATTTTGTTGAGGATTTTTGCATCTATATTCATGAGTGATGTAATTTTCTTTTTTTGTAGCATCTTTGTCTGGTTTTGGTATCAGGGTGATAGTGGCCTCATAGAATGAGTTTGGGAGTTTTCCTTCCTCTGCAATTTTTTGGAAGAGTTTGAGAAGGATGGGTGTTAACCCCTCTCTAAATGTTTGATAGAATCACTTGTGAAGCCATCTGGTCCTGGACTTTTGTTTGTTGGAAGATTTTTAATCACAGTTTCATTTTCATTACTTGTGATTGGTCTGTTCATATTTTCTCTTTCTTCCTGGTTCATTCTTGGAAGGGTAAACCTTTCTAAGGATTTGTCCATTATTTCCAGGTTGTCCATTTTATTGGCATAGAGTTGCTTGTAGTAGTCTCTTAGAATGCTCTGTGTTTCTGTGGTGTCTGTTGTAACTTCTCCTTTTTCATTTCTAATTGTATTGATTTGAGTCTTCGCCCTCTTTTTCTTGATGCGTCTGTCTAATGGTTTATCAATTTTGTTTATCTTCTCTAAGAACCAGCTTTTAGTTTTATTGATCTTTGCTGTTGTTTTCTTTGTTTCTATTTCATTTATTTCTACTCTGATCTTTATGATTTCTTTCCTTTTACTAACTTTGGGGTTTTTTTGTTCTTCTTTCTCTAGTTCCTTTAGGTGTAAGGTTAGATTGGTTATTTGAGATTTTTCTTGTTTCTTGAGGTAGGCTTCTATAGATATAAACTTCCCTCTTAGAACTGCTTTTGCTGCATCCCATAGGTTTTGGATCATCGTGTTTTCATTGTCATTTGTCTCTAGGTATTTTTTGAAATCCTCTTTGATTTCTTCAGTGATCTCTTGGTTATTTAGTAACATATTGTTTAGCCTCCATGTGTTTTTGTGTTTTTTCCCTGTAATTGATTTCTGATCTCATAGCACTGTGGTCTGAAAAGAAGCTTGATACGATTTCAATTTTCTTAAATTTACTGAGGCTTGATTTGTGACCCAAGGTGTAATCTATCCTGGAGAATGTTCTGTGCGCACTTGGGAAGAAAGTGTAATCTGCTGTTTTTGGATGGAATGTCCTATAAATATCAATTACATATATCTGGTCTTTTGTGTCATTTAAAGCTTGTGTTTCCTTATTAATTTTCTGTTTGGATGATCTGTCAATTGGTGTAAGTGAGGTGTTAAAATCTCCCACTATTACTGTGGGTGACTTTATTTCCCCTTTTATGGCTATTAGCATTTGCCTTATGTATTGAGGTGCTCCTGTGTTGGGTGTATAGATATTTACAATTGTTGTATCTTCTTCTTGGATTGATTCCTTGTTCATTATGTAGTGTCCTTACTTGTCTCTTGTAATAGTCTCTATTTTAAAGTGTATTTGTCTGATATGTGTATTGTCACTCCAGCTTTCTTTTTATTCACGTTTCTATGGAATATCTTTTTCTATCCCTTCACTTTCAGTCTGTATGTGTCCCTAGGTCTGAAGTGGGTCTCTTGTAGACAGCATACATATGTGTCTTGTTTTTGTATCGATTCTGCTAGTCTGCATCATTTGGTTGGAGCATTTATTCCATTTACATTTAAGGTAATTATAGATATGTATGTTCCTATTACCATTTTCTTAATTGTTTTGGGTTTGTTCTTGTAGGTCCTCTTCTTTTCTTGTGTCTCCCTCTTAGAGAAGTTCCTTTAACATTTGTTGTAAGGCTGATTTGGTGATGATGAATTCTCTTAGCTTTTGCTTATCTGTAAAGTTTTTGATTTCTCCCTCGAAACTGAATGAGATCCTCACTGGGTAGAGTAATATTGGTTGTAGGTTTTTCCCTTTCATCACTTTAAAAATATTCTGCCACTCCCTTCTGGCCTGCAGAATTTCTGCTAAAAAATCATCTGATAACCTTATGGGGATTCCCTTGTGTGTTATTTGTTGTTTTTCCCTTTCTGCTTTTAATATTTTTTCTTTGTATTTTATTTTTGTTAGTTTGATTAATATGTGTCTCAGCATGTTGAGTTTATCCTCTATGGAACTCTCTGTGTTTCCTGGATTGACTATTTCCTTTCCTGTGTTAGGGAAGTTTTCGACTATAACCTCTTCAAATAATTTCTCAAGCCCTTTCTCTTTCTCTTCTTCTTCAGGGATCCCTATAATTCAAATGTTGGTGTATTTAATGTTGCCCCAGAGGTCTCTGAGACTCTCCTCAATTCTTTTCATTCTTTCTTCTTTATTTTGTTCCTCAGCAGTTATTTCCACCAATCTATCTTCCAGCTCACTTTTTCATTCTTCTGCTCAGTTATTCTACTGTTGATTACTTCTAGTGTATATTTCATTTCAGTTATTGTGTTGTTCATCACTGATTGTTTATTCTTTAGTTCTTCTAGGTCCTTGTTAAACATTTCTTGAATCTTCTCGATCTGTGCCTCCATTCTATTTCTGAGATTCTGGATCATCTTTACTATCATTACTCTGAATTCTTTTTCGGATAGATTGCCTATTTCCTCTTCATTTATTTGATCTTGTGAGATTTTACCACAATCCTTCATCTGCAACATATTCCTCTGTCATCTCATTTTGTCTAACCTACTGTGCTTATGGTCTTCTTTCTGCAGGCTTCAGGGTCATAGTTCCTCTTGCTTCTGTTGTTTGCCCCCTGGTGAGTGAGTTTGGTCCCAGGGCTTGTGTAGGCTTCCTGGTGGGTGGACGTGGTGCCTGCACTCTGGTGGTTGACATTAAATCTTTTCCTTCTGTAGGGCAGGTCCTCATCAGGTGGTGTGTTTTGGGGTGTCTGTGGGCTTAGTACGACTTAAGGCAGGCTGTCTGCTGATGGGTGGGGCAGTGGTCCTGTCTTGCTGGTTCTTTGGTGTGAGATGTCTAGCACTGGAGCCTGCAGGCAGTTGTGTGGGGCTGGGTCTTTGTGTTGATATGGATACTTCTGGGAGCATGCATACTGATTACTTTTCCCCAGACCCAGGAATTCTCTGGCAGTCCAGCATCCTGGACTCTACGCTCCCTCCCTGGACACCCAGGCCCAACCCCTGGCCGGGGAACCAAGAACCAACAAGCTGCACAGTGCAGCCCAAGAAAAAAGAAAGAAAAGAAAAGACAAAAAAGAAAAAGAAAAAAAGAACAGAAAACAAACAGACAAACAAAACTCAAGAGAAATAGCAAAAACAACAGCAAAAAACAGCAGCAACAACCACACAACACACACTTACACACACACCCACACACACAGAAAAAGGAAAAAACAAACAAACAAACAAAAAACCCAAGGGGACAGGCAAACGAACAAAAGAATTCTCATATGAGAACAGTCAATAAGGACTAAACTAACAAAAACCAAGAATGACAAATAAAACAAAAAGCAAACAAACAATAAAAATGGAAGAAAACATAAAATGTACATGTTAAAAGAATGAAAAAAATGAAGAAAAAATTTTAAAAAAGAAAAAGAAAAAAAAACAAAGAACAAAAACAAGAAAAAACACTGCAAAGCAACAAAAAAGTAAAGTAAAAATAGAAAAATAAAAAATTATATATATTAAAAAAGTAAATAAATTAAAATTAAAAATGAAAGATAAAAATAATAAAAGCAACAACACCAACAACTGAGTAAAACAAAACAAACAAAAAATAATAGTAATAAGAATATTTTCCTGGTGCCTTCCCTGTCAGTGTCCTTGCTCCCACAGTGAGCCAGAGCCAATCCCCCCCTCTCCAGGAGGCCTTCCAATACCCCTAGCTAAGTCTCTGGACCTGCTGTGGGCACTGTGGAGCCAGCTCAGACTCTGACCTGGCCTGATTCTCACATGTACTTGTCCTCTGAGTCCAGTGCTGTGAAGGCTAGACAGGTCTCAATTGTTGAAACACTCATTGTCCGTTCAGGTATTCCACAGATGCAAGATTTACCCAGCTGACCTCGGGCTGGGTAATCCACAGCTTGTGCAGCTGCATGGAAAGATTTCTGTTCTAATTCCTTAGTCGCCCCACCCTTGGAGCTCAGCTTTGGTTCTGACTCCACCTCTGTGTGTGCACCGCCCTCAGGCATCTGTTCCTTGCCCCAGCAAGAGGGAGCAAAAGCAGTGGCTGCTTGAGACACACTTACTCACTCATGTTGGGGTAGGGGTACTGAGACCATGAATATAGTGTTTGCAAGTTGCCTGTGGCAGCAGGACCAACAGACAGTTGGAACAGACTGTGGCACACTTGTTCTGGTGGGTGTCCCTCCCAGTGGAGCTGGCATATGGGACTGGTGGCAGCCCCGCTCCCTGCACACCTCTCAACAGTGGCACCTCACTTTTCAGGCAGACTACACTTTCTCTAGGAGCATTCCTGGCCGTGCACCCCCTCATTCCCATCCCCTCTACTATATCCATGCTCCCAAAATCTTTCCTCTCCCCAGATCCATTCTCCCAACCCCACGCTTCAGCACTCAGCCCCTGCCAGCATCAGGCAGGGGTGCCCAGGGCTGATTCCCAAGGAGGCTTTGGAATCGTTGGCACCCAGGCCCCCAGAGCCTTCGTGGGTAGAGGAGACCCAGGCCTGAGAGGGGAGTGGGCCCATTCAGATGGGAGCTCATCCCAGTGCTGGAGACCAAGGAAGCTGGTGGTTGGGGAAAGGAGTTATAATGGCGGCTCCACCCCTTGCGCACCACTCAACAATGACGCCTTGCTTTTATCGTATCTCAGGTTTTTTCCGCAGACTTTTCCAGTGGTGGAACTCCTTACTCCTGTCCTTTCAGGCTGTCTTTTCACAGCCAACAACTATCTCCTCCCTGGGTCGGCTTTCCAAACCTCACTTTCCAACACCCAGCCCCCTTTCACAACAGGCAACTCACAATTCAGGCTGGAACATGCAGAGGTGCGGTGTAGAGCATGCGTGCAATTCTTACTTTGTCCTGACTTCCACAGACCATCTGCTGCATTCTCCTTTGATCCCCTGAAGGTCCTTTTCTATCCCAGCTGATTTCCACAGTGTGAGGGAGTTTTTCTGAGTGTGGGGACCTCCCTTCACCTTCAGCTTTCCACTAGGATTGCTGGTCCCTTTTTTGATTCCACTTTTCTTTTTTTCTTCTTTCTTTCATTCTTTTAGATGTCCAAAGTCTTCCACTAATGTTCAACAGGTGCTCTGTGGGAACTGCTCCATTTGTAGATGAATTCTTGACGTACTTGTGAGGAGCAATGAATTCCACATCCTCCTATTCCACCATCTTGACTCCTCTCTCTTGTCCTTTTTTTTTTTTCCTTTTTTGGCTGCATTGGGTCTTCGTTGCTGCTTGCAGGCTTTCTCTAGTTGCAGCAAGTGGGGGCTACTCTTCATTGTGGTGCATGGGCTTCTCATGTCAGTGGCTTCTCTTGTTGTGGAGCATGGGCTGTAGACATGTGGGCTTCAGTAGTTGTGACATGCAGGCTCAGTAGTTGTGGTGCATGAGCTTAGTTGCTCCACAGCATATGAGATCTTCCCGGACCAGGGCTCAAACCCATGTCCCCTGCATTGGCAGGTGGATGCTTAACCATTGTGCCACCAGGGAAGCCCCTCTTGTCTTTTTGAGAGTAGCCATACTAACAAGTGTGAGGTGATATCTCATTGCGGGTTTGATTTGCATTTCCCTGATAATTAGTGATGTTGCTCACCTTTCCATATATCTGTTTGGAAAATCCTTGGAAAAATGTCTATTCATATCATTTGCCCATTTTTAAATCAGTTTATTTGGTTTTTGCTATTGAAAAAGACGTATACACTGAAAACTATAAGACATTGATGAAGCAAATTGAAGAAGACACAAAGAAATGGAAAGACATTCTATATTCATGGATTGGAAGGATTAATATTGTTAAAATGTCCATACTACCCAAAGTGATCTAGAGATTTAGGTGATCCCTATCAAAATTCCAATGGCATTTTTCACAAAAATAGAAAAACAAATCTTAAAACTCATATGGAACAACAAAAGACCCTGAATAGGCAAAGCAAACTTGAGTAAGAAGAGGCATCACACCTCGATTTCAAACTATATTACAAAGCTATAGTAAGCAAAACAATATAGTACTGGAATAAAAACAGAGTCATAGATCAATGGAACAGAAGAGAGCCCAGAAATAAACCCACACATATACAGTCAACTAATATATGACAAAAGCACTAAGAATACACAATGGGGAAAGGATAGTCTCTTTAATAACTTGTGCTGGGAAAACTGGATATCCGCATGCAAAAGAATGAAATTGCATTCTTATAACATACCCAAAAAATCTATTCAAAATGGATTCAAGATGTAAATATAAGACCTGAAACCATAAAACTCCTAGAAGAAAACATAGAAGAAAATCTCCTACCATAAACAAGACAAAAAGACAACCCTCAGAATGGGAGAAAATATTTGCAAATGAAGCAACTGACAGATGATTAAGCTCCAAATTATACAAATAGCTCATGCAGCTCAATATCAAAAAAACAAACAACCCAATCAAAAAATGGGCAGAAGACCTAAATAGACATTTCTCCAAAGAAGACATACAGATGGCCAATAAACACATGAAAAGATGCTCAATATCACTAATTATTAGAGAAATGCAAATCAAAACTACAATGAGATATCACCTCACAATTGTCAGAATGGCCATCACCAAAAAAATCTACAAACAACAAATGCCAGAGAGGGTGTGGAGAAAAGGGAACCCTCTTACACCATTGGTGGGAATGTAAATTGATACAGTCACTGTGGAGAACAGTATGGAGGTTCCTTAAAAAACTTAAAGTAGAACTACCGTATGACCCAGCAATCCCACTACTGAGCATATACCCAGAGAAAACCATAATTCAAAAAGACACATGCACCCCAGTGTTCATTGCAGCACTACTTACAATAGCTGGGACATGGAAGCAACCTAAATGTCCATCAGCAGAGGAATGGATAAAGAAGGTGTGGTACATGTATACAATGGAATATTACTCAGCCATTAAAAGGAACGAAATTGGGTCATTTGTAGAGAGGTGGATGGACCTAGAGACTGTCATACAGAGTGAAGTAAGTCAGAAAGAGAAAAACAAATATTGTATATGAATGCATGTATGTGGAATCTAGAAAAATGGTATAGATGATCTTATTTGCAAAGCAGAAATAGAGACATAGATGTAGAGGATAAATGTATGGATACCAAGGGGGAAGGGGGGGAAGGGATGAATTGGGAGATTGGGATTGACATATATACACTATTGATACTATGTATAAAATAGACAACTAATGAAAACATACGGTATAACAGCAGTCCACAACCTTTTGGGGACCAGGGACCGGTTTTGTGGAAGACAATTTTTCCATGGACAGGGGGCAGGGGGACAGTTTCAGGATAATTGAAGCACATTACATTTATTGTGCACTTTATTTCTATTATTGTTACATTGTAATATATAAAGAATATATTCTTTATATATATATATATAATATATAAAGAAAAAATTATACAACTCACCATAATGCAGAATCAGTGGGAACGCTGAGCTTATTTTCACTTGCCACTCACTGATAGGGTTTTGATATGAGTCTGCAAGCAATTGATTTATTATGGTCTCTGTGCAGTCAAACCTCTCTGCTAATGATGATCTGTATTTGCTGCCACTCCCCAGCTCTAGCATCACCACCTCAGCTCCACCTCAGGTCATCAGGCATCAGGTTCTCATAAGGCATGTGCAACCTTGATCCCTCGATGAGCAGTTCACAGTAGGGTTTGCGTTCCTATGAGAATCTAATGCTGCCACTGATCTGACAGGAGGTGGAGCTCAGGTGGTAATATGAGCAATGGGGAGCAACTGTAAATACAGATGATGCTTCGCTCGCTCGCCAGCCACTCACCTACTGCTATGCGGCCTGGTTCCTAACTGGCCACAGACAGGTACCGGTCCGTGGCCTGGGGGTTGGGGACCCCTGCTGTATAGCACAGGGAACTCTACTCAGTGCTCTGTGGTGACCTAAATGGGAAGGAAATCCCAAAAAGGGGGGTTATATGTATATGTATAGATGATTCACTTTGCTGTACAGCAGAAGCTAACACAACACTGTAAGGCAAATATACTCCAATAAAAGTTAATTAAAAAAAAGAAAATCTCCTGATATTGATCTTGGCAATTACTTTGTACTTGACAACAAAAGCTCAGGAAACGAAAAGAAAAATAAACAAGTAGAACTACATCAATCTAAAGCTTCTGCATGGCAAGGAAAACATTCAACAAAGTGAAAAGGCAACCTAAGAAATGGGAAAAAATATTTGCAAACCAAATGTCTAAAAGAGGGCTAATATCCAAAACAATTCTTAATTAGAATGATTAGAATGTGCAATCTAGACATTTTAATGCCACTGAAAGAAAAAGTGGAAGAAAACCAGTGTGGTTTTTATTTCTACTCTGAAAAAAATATTAGAAAGATTCTAGAAAAGAAGAAGGCAAATTAAAGCATCAGTAATACTTTTTAAAAGAAACCTTTACAAATATAAAATCACTTTTTATGATAATATCTATTATATTGAAATGGTAGAATTATGGGTGAGTGACTTATTTTTCTCCATCAAACTCTCTGTGTAAGTACATTACTTCTATAATAAAAATGAATAAAGATAGACTCACTTTGACAAGTTAATTTGCTCATAAAATTATCATGGATTCCTGAGTTCAAATTCCCACCACCTATGTGACATTGAACAAGTTAATATCATTATTATCATTATTATTATTATCACCAGTAGTATTATTAATGCAATAGATAGCATTCAGCAGGCATTTTGTGCCATTCTGTTAAGCACTTCATGTACATTATCTCATGTTAGTGAATCTTGCAAAATATACTTCTTCACCTATTAAAAAGTTGGTAATAACTCCTTAAATAACAATTATGAAGGTTAGCTGAGATTATATATGAAAGCATGTGGCAAACTGTATGATATTATGCATGTGTTGGCTTGAATCTTTGTACATTCTGATTATAAAGAACATTCAGATAATAAATATAAATTCACCAATGCTTTGCTTTTAAAAAGAACAATGGTAGTTTTGTCCTACCACTGAACTTTAAGAAATTGGCCTCCTTTAACCTTAACTAGTTTCTGAGAAGCAGGTACATGTAATGAATTGAAGTGAAAATTGTTATTTTGGTTTTAGGGCTTAGTATTTTCCACAGTTCAAAAGATGGTGAAAGCACTTATTGCCAGAAAAGTGCTAGGGAGGAGAGCGGGAGAAGGGGGAAAATTCCCAGTCCTTGATAACAGAACAATGGAATCAGGTTCTGAGCTCTCCGTTCAACAGTCACTGCTGTTTCTGATGCTTCGCTTTCATGCTCTTCACAGACTGACTAAAACGACTGTGTATTCACAGTGAGACACCCTTCTCTCCCTTTGCTAGTTTAATTTATAAAATATGCAAATTATTTTTCAGACTGCGATAAATGAAGGTAAGAAGAAAGGTTGCCTGTGTCCAGAAAAAGCCTTACCACATGGTGCTGAAAACATTGACTTAGCAGAGTGCTGCGCTGTATCTCTCTGGTTCAAATTTTGGGCTACGTTCTACATTACATCCCTTCAAAAAAAAGAACCTTTTGGTCATCAAATTGCTAAGCCAGAAACTAAGAACTATGCCTTGGTCCTCCTCTTCTGTCAACAAACCCCATGTTTCTATCCCAAAGGCATCCTGTCACCTCCCGCTGATCTCCATTTCTATTGTTGCCCCACTGTTATGCATCTCCCCTGAACGTCTACAACAGCCTCTAACTCTTCCTCTCTTCTTTCATCCCCGATTGAATATGTCTCCCCATTTTTCTCTCCCATTTTTACTCTATTCTAGGATAATTCCTTCAATTCAACCTCCTAGATCTATGCTGTCCAATATGGTAACCACCCGCCACATGTGGCCGCTGAGCACTTGAAACATGGTTGGTCCAGAATGAGATGTGCTGTAAATACAAAATACACACCAGGTACTCAAACATTTTGAATGAAAAAAAAAAAAAAAGAATGCAAATATCTCATTAATAATTGTTCATATCGATTACATTTGAAAATGATAATATTTCGGGTTAAATAAAATATATCACTAAAATTAACTTCACCTGTTTTTCACTTTCATAAGGTGGCTACTAGAAAAATTTAAATTATGTATGTGGTTTGCATTGTACTTATTTTGGTTAGACCTCTTCTCCATTGCTAATTCAGTTGTCAGCTGCTACATTCAACCTTTTTACTGAGGGGTGTGGGGTATTTTGTAAATCAAGTTTTTAATTTCCTAAAGCCCTTTTGTGTTCTCCAGTTGCTTCTTTTTTGTAGCTACTACTCTTATTTTGTGAGTTTAAAAGCTTCTCAAATCTTTCTGGAGATAAACAGAATTTTATTAAATTCCTATATCCTGTACTAACTCTATTTCCTCAGGATTTAGCTTCTCTATTTTTCCTCCCATTTTGAAGCCTCTCTTTCATGCTGCTGGTTTCTCCGCCAGTGGTTTTGATTCTTGGCTACTCATATCTAAAATGAGTATCTGTACTGATCAGTTATTGGTGGCTGCATTCTGTTTCCTGAGCCCAAGTGAAATGGCATTTCCCTTAGCGAGGAATAAAGATATTGATCAATGTAATCCTAAATGTGAGGAGTGGGCAGAGACATGTGGCCTGGCTGGCTTCTCTTCAGGGCACATGAAGAACTTGCCTTTTTGGTACAGAGACTACTGTTGATAATACCTGGGCCACTGCCCTAATTATCCCTCTGGCCCCAAGATTTACTTTGGAGCTCCTCAAGGTATATCATCCATTCTATTTAAAGTTTTCAGCTTATTGCAAGAAATAATTTTAACCTAAGAAATGGAAACTAAAACTTGTTACAGAACCATGTGTTAGCAGAGTCAATAGAAAGAAAAAAAGAGAAGAAGAAAATACAATATATCATCACAGAAAAGCTTTCAGACTTACCCAGGCACTTAGAGCTACGTCTTCTTCATAGCAGCCCAAACCTTGCAAGAAGGCAAGATAAGGTACAGATGAGGGACTTCAACTATCCATATATCTGATAACAAATTTCACATCCCTAAATCTATCCCAAAATGAGTTGAGCTGTCTTGGAGTTCTCCTCATTAGATAACTTTGCATTGGGTAAATAGGAGAAGAAATTAAAGTATTTAACATGTTTAAAACTGATGATTTTTAAGGTCTAGTCTAGGGAGGTACCAAGAAGAACATCCTGGGGTGTATCAGAAATAACACTGAACTGGAAATCTTGGCATAGAGTCCCAGCACTGCCAGTAACTGACTGTACAACTCGGGAAAGTCTCTTTAACCTCTCTGGGACTTAATTGTGAGCAACTCAGAAATAGTTTGTCTTTCCCAGAGACAGACCGCCTGGGTACAATGGACTTCCTTTTGGCTCAGTTGCCTCATCTGTAACAGGACTCAGGAAAAGTTCTTTATAAAGGGCCAGATGGTAAATGCTTTAGGTTTTACAAAACCTAATACAGTTTCTGTAGCATTTTCTGCTTCTCTCTCTCTCTCTCTCTCTCTTTTTTTACAATGTTCTAAAAATGTAAAAACCATTCTTAAAAAAAAAAAAAAAAACCATTCTTAGTTCATGAGCCCTACAAAAATAGGCCACAGGCCATAATTTGTCTATCCCCAATCTTCAGAGATAATAAGAGTACTACTGCATAGGCTTGTTGTGTCTATTGAACGAGTAAAGCATGTAAAGCATTGGAACACTGTGTAGCACATAGGAAGCTCTCAAAAATATTAAATGGCATGGTTACTACTATAATTGTTATCATATCTTCAGTATCTAGCTTAGCATTGGGAACATATCATGACCTCAATAAATGGTTATTAAATAAACTAATATGTAAAGGAAGGGGCTTGGACTCCATAATATCTGCGCTTTCTTCAAGCTCTGGAATTCTATAACCCTCCCATCTCAGGATGCGTGTTGACAGCAAGCATTGGCCCAGTGCTTGAAGGAAAGTCTGGTGAGAGTTGGAGGTGATGCCAAGTAAGGCCGGCAAAAATATTGACCTGCTGAAAAAAATGTTTCAATCTATAAGACTGAAATAGAAACCTGAAAGGCCAAAAGTCCTAGAAAAGTACTTAACAAATCCAAGTATGATTTTTGTTACATATATTTATGCAAAGTACAGTTTGCCAATTTATTTTAGAAAGCCTGTCTTTTCTAGTGAAGTGAGCTACTCCCTGGAGACTTTTGATATTATCTCTTGAAAAATTTCATGAATTTACAATGATCTAATTTTTATCCACAAATGACAGAAATTAAACATTGAAGATGGTGAGGGGAGGGAGAATTAGATAAAAGTGGTCAAAAGATACAATTTTCCAGTTATAAGACAACTAAGTACCAGGGATATAATGCACAACATGAATATAGTTAACACTGCTGTATGATATATGTGAAAATTGTTAAGAGAGTAGATCCTAAGAGTTCTCATCACAAGAAAAAAAATTTTTTTATCTATGTAAGATGATGAATATCTACTAAACTTACTGTAATAATTATTTCACAATATATGTAAGTCAAATCATTATGTTGTACACCTTAAACATAGTCACTGCTGTATGTCAATTATATCTCGATAAAACCGGGGAAAAAAATTGAAGGTGCCCTGAGGTTCCAGAAATACTATCCTTTTCTCCATCGAAGATTATACCAACAATTTAAGATGACATAGATCCATTATCAAATTAGGAAATATCAGTTAACATCTTTGGAAGCTGAATATACAATGAACCAACTAACATTGCCCTGTTATAACCCCATTGTGTATAAAAATTAGGTTTAAATGCTTAATGAATTGTGAAACTATAATTTCTAAGTTATTAATCTTGTAGAGGTGACTAATAATCATATTACTGACTTAAAAAAAAAGAGAGAGAGAAAGAAAGACTGTCTTTTTTCTAAGCCAGTGATTCTCAAAGTGCAGACCTCGAAGGAGTAGCAACAATAGAACCTAGAAATTGGTTAGAAATACAGATTCTCCTCCCTGCTCCAGACCGAGTCAGAAATTCTGGGAGCAGGGCCAGCAATCTGTTGTGTTAACCAGCCCTCTAAGCAGGATCAAGTTTGAGAGTCACCATTTTAAACCATCCCCTTCCTCAATCATCTTCTTATTCTTATCACCTTAGTCCATTCAAGCTGTTATAACAAAAATACCATAGACTGGGTGGCTTCAACAGCAAACATTTATTTTTCACAATTCTGGAGGCTGGGAAGTCCAAGATCAAGGAGCCAGCAGATTTGGTGTCTGGTGAGGACCCGCTTCCTTGTTCATAGATGGCCATCTTTTCACTGTGTCCTCACATGGGGGAAAGGGGCAAGAGAGCTCTGGGGTCTCTTTTACAAGGGCACTAATCCCAATCATGAAGACTCCACTCTCATGACCCAATCACCTCCCAAAAGCCCCATCTCCAAATACCATCACACTGGGGATTAGGTCTCAGCATATGAATTTGGGTGGTGGTGGACATTGGCGGGGGGTGCGAATGTTCAGTCTTTAGTCTCACCAAATTCAGGATTTGGGGTCTCTTCTTCAATTAGCATAATCTTTATAGAACCAGAACAAGTCTCATTTTCCTGTTCTCCCAATTCTTGGATCCTTTCTCCTCTCTCTCCTTCCCTTATCCAGTCCCTTCCCTTTCCTTATTTCCCCTCTCAGTGCCTATGTTCTGGGCCAGGCCTTCCCAGACCACAATGAGCATGTCATTTGCTGAAATCTTTAGTATTAACTCTACTACAATTTAAACTCTAATCACACTCTGTCTTGCACTGTTACTAAGTTGTTTTATTGATTAAAACTAAAATCATTTACTAAGGTTCTACCTGGAACCAGCCTCTGGGCTAGACTCCGTGACAGTTCAGACACAGAACCTATCTCCAAGGAAATAATCTAGTAATGGATGAGAGGAAACTTACAAGTAATAATAAAATATAGAAAGCATGCTTAAAGGGGGCACAGATAAAAGCATCATTTCTTGGTAATGTCTTGGTCTTTAAATAGCACTCATATGTATTTGACTTCCAAATTTACATCTTCAGCCTGGACCTCTCCAATGGTTCCAATATCATAAATATAACTCTGCACTCCATATCTAGACCTGAATGTCACAGAGACACCGCAATCGTAGCATGTTCACAACTGAACTTATAACCTTCCTCCAACCGACTCCCTTCCCCATCTTCCCCATCTTTCTTTCACACTTCACATCTGAGTATGATTTCCTGCCAGCTCTACTTTCAGAACAGTTGCAAAAGCTAACCGTATCTCATCACTTCCACCATTACCACCAAGGTCTTAGCCTTTCGACAATGCTCTTGCTTTCATGCCAGCTTATTTGCAACCCAGCGGCTGAAACAATCCTTTTGAAATATAAGTCAGATGATATTACTTCTCTGCTCAGACCCTGTAATGGCTTCCCATCGCTCTATGAGTGAAAGCCAAATCCTTAAATAGCTACAGGATCTGCACCCCATCCCCCTCCCACCATCACACATCTGCCCTCCTCACCTGTTAGACTCTCTCACGCACTCTTCTCTGGGCTCCCTGGCCTTGCGCTTGTCATTTCCTCCCCCTCAAGCACCTCTCAGCTCACTTTCTCACTTCCAACAGGTATCTGGTTGAAGATCGTTTCTCCATGAGGCCATTCTACTCGAAATTGCAGCCATTCTCCCCCCACCCTGGAACTCTCTACACCTTTTTCCTGTCTTATTTTCCCCAGGACATTTATCACCATCTAACATAAAATATATATACATTTTTGTATCCCCCCCACTAGATTATAACCTCCATGAGAGCAGAGACTGTTGTCTACACAGAGTATATATTTGTTGACTAGATGAGCAAATGAATCAATGAAGTGTTACAGCAGTCCAAAGAAAGGGCAGAGTACTTCTGATCAAATGAATAAAGAAAGATTAGGGTGGAGGCAGCATGTGAGTTGGTCCTCCAAAAATTGGTAGAGTTTAAACAATAATAGATGGTTCATGGAGGCTTATCTTTTTTTTTTTCATGAATAAGTTCTGAGGATCTAATATACAGCATGGAGACTATATTGAATAATACAATATTGTATACTTGAAATTTGCTGAGAGTAAATCTTAAACAGATCTACTTAACCCTTTACAGATACTTACTTATGGAGACTTATCTTTTTACCAAACCTAGGAGAGCCCATTATCCCCAAATGTAGCTAATACATTGTACTATTATGGTATAAAATATATTAAAATTATATCCTTTCAATACTAATATTAATAATATTATTACATTAATACTAATTATTAGTCGAGTCAAAAATAGTTTTAAATTGTTCTTGTGAAAAAGTGATTGAGTGGAGCAGGCAGTGAATGAAGACCTTTGTAGGCTCTGGGCAGGACCCAGGGTGCACACAAAGGCTTTCAAGGTGAGCAGGATGAAGACGTGGAGACACTGCCTTCCTTTTCTGGGTCGAGGTGTAGCCAATGATCCTTTTCTGATGAGATTAGGGATATTTGTTCTTCATAAATTGACGGAAGAGAGATTTTGTTAGGCGACAAGAGTAAAAAGCTTACCGTTAAAGAAGGTGTGTGTGTACGTCAGTAAGTGAGTGTGTGTGTGTGTGTGCATATGTGTGTGAGAGCTATGGAAACAAAGAAAAGGGAGAGGAGCTGCTTCCAGACAGGGTACAGTGAGCATGACTCAGGGAATACACAGTAATGAATAAATAGTTGTCAAATGGATGAAGTCCCACCAATTTAAAATAGCCCCAAGAAGAATCTTCCTAAGCACTCACTGATGATTTTCTGATTCTCCTAAAACTCAGCTCATGATTTATCTCCCCCAGGAAATCTAAATGATGCACCAATGTTATCTTCTCTGCAGAAAACATGGCATCCAAAACAGAATATTTATGCTAGAAAGAACCTTGAGAGTTGCTTATTCCAATCACTCTCATTCTCCAATAAGATGGTGGGCTTCTGAGATGTGTAGAACCTGTTCAAGGTCACAGAGCTAGTTAGTATCAGATCCTGCACTGAACCCAGAGCTTCTGGCTCCATGTCCAGGACGCCTTCTCCTTCACCAGCTGACACTGTTCCACTGTATTGTTTGCTTTATTGAACAACAAAGCAAGTCAGGTGGCCAGTACTTGTTGGCGTATTATCTGATATATCCTGCAGAACTTGGATTCTGGCTTACACTTGAGTTCCTACTGAAGGTCAAGGTTGGCTTAACAGTTGTTCATTTCATTCATTCAGTAAATATTTATTGAGCACTTACTCTGTGCCAGGCACTACTGATCCAACAATGAACATGACAATCATGGTCCTGTCTTCACAAGAGCTGCTTACATGTTGGTAGAGGTGACAGAAAACAAGAACAAATAAAATTACCAAATACTACGATAAGTGATACAGAGGAAACAAACAAAGTGGCTGTGGTAGAGAATAGAAAGGGGACTTACCTTAAATAGGGTGGCCAGAGGAGGTTGCTAAGAAGAAGTGTCACCCAGGCTGAATCTGAAGTAGGGGAAGGAGCCAGGCACTGGAAGAGTTTCTAGACAGAAGGAACAGCAAATGAAAATCCCTTGAGGCAGCAAAGAGCTTGGCATGCCTGAGAAGCCAAGAAAAGACCTGTGTGTCTGGATCACAGTGAGGGAGGGAGAGAGTGGAGGCAGGGCCAGGGCACACAGGACGTGAATGCCCTGGTTTGGAGCTTGAATTTTATATCAAGTACATGGGAAGACACTGAAGGATCTTAAGTACATGGTTTTATTGACATATTAATAAGTTCCACTCACGTCAAAAGGGAAAAACTCACTCATCATAACTCTACAAGGTAGGTACTATTATGATCATCATTTTATAGCTGAAGCAATTGCAGCACAGAAAACTTAATAAATTGCCTAAGTTCATGGAGCTAGGAAGCGGCAGAGCCAAGATTCAAATCCAGGCCATATGATTCCTGAGTATTCACTCTTAACCACTACTCTTTTTTTTTTTTTTTAACATCTTTATTGCAGTATAATTGCTTTACAATGGTGTGTTAGTTTCTGCTGTATAACAAAGTGAATCAGCTATACGTATACATATATCCCCATGTCTCCTCCCTCTTGCGTTTCCCTCCCACCCTCCCTATCCCACCCCTCTAGGTGGTAACAAAGCACTGAGCTGATCTCCCTGTGCTATGTGGCTGTTTCCTGCTAGCTATCTATTTTACATTTGGTAGTGTATATATGTCCATGCCACTCTCTCACTTTGTCCCAGCTTACCCTTCCCCTCCCCGTGTCCTCAAGTCCATTCTCTATGTCTGTGTCTTTATTCCTGTCCTGCCCCTAGGTTCTTCGGAACCTTTTCTTTTTTTTAGATTCCATATATATGTGTTAACCACTGCACTTTTGGTTTTTGCTGAATAAGAATTTGGTGAGGTGGGGCAGAGGGCAAGAGTGGAGGCAGAGATATCAGTTAGGGACCTATTCCAGGAGTCTAGGGGAGAAATAACAGTGCATAAATCAGGAAGGATGGAGGTACTGGAGATGGAGAGAAGCTGGTGGAGTTCAGGTATATTTTGGTAGTAAAGTTGACAGGATTGGATGATGCAGTGGCTATAGGAGGTGAGGAAAAGAGAGGAATCAAAGACAGTTCTTAAATTTCTAGCAAAAGTCATAAATCAGGCTTCTGGGGGTACCATTTATTTAGATAAGAAAGACTGGTAGAGAAGTGAAACAGGTTTTAGAGTTAAAAAGGCCAGGTTTTTGATTTAGCTATCTTAAGTTGGACAGATCAAGTAAATGTTTGAATGAGTCTAGAGCTCAGGAGTCTGGATATAAAAATGTGTAAGTCATCTGCACAAAGATGGTTTTTAAAAGCCATGAGAATGGACAAAGCAACCTAGGGGAGAGCATAGAGAAAGAAAGAAAGGAAGGAAGGAAGGAAGGAAGAAAGAAAGAAAGAAAGAAAGAGAAAGAAAGAAAGGAAGGAAGGAAGGAAGAAAGAAAGAAAGAAAGAAGAGGATCTGAGACAGACTCTGAGGAGAGGATAGACCTCAGACCTTGATTAGAGATGGGTCCATCAAAGGAATTTTGAGATGCTTTGGACAATGAAATGGGGGAAGCCATAAAGTATGGTAACAGAAGATCCAAGACAGGAGATGGTTTTATAAAAAAAGAAGTTGTTAATATGTCAGATGTTGCTGAGAAGTCAAATAATAGGAGTGAGTTATATCACCTAAGCCATTTCATACCAGTGACTCCAGGAAGCTCTCGTCTGTTAAAGACCTGCCCAGCCAGTTCCCACATGTAGGAAAGTCTGCATTTAAGTCTTCATTCCTTTTGTCTTTATTTTATTACATTCAAAGTCCCATCAGTGAAATACCAAATTGAATCATTTCTACCCCCGAGAGGTAGTAAGTTTCAGATGATTTCTGGATACAGGAGATTTGATAAGGAAGAAGAGGGAGAGAGAGATGTGTAAGGGGGGGAAGAGAGGGTACTGTCAAAGTGGGGGAGAGGGAAAAGCAGAAATGATGGGAGACATCAAATGGCACAAGAAAATAGCCTGGGGCCTGCTCACTGCACTGAGTCACTTGTGTTTTAAAATGATATTCTGGCTGACATTTGATTTGATAAATGAGTATAAAATCTCCCTTACATTTCCTCAGGGTATAAGCAAACATTCCCTTTATATATGATACACCATTGATAATGAGGTTTTTTTTTTTTTTAATTTTATTTATTTATTTATTTTTGGCTGTGTTGGGTCTTCGTTTCTGTGCGAGGGCTTTCTCTAGTTGCGGCGAGCGGGGGCCACTCTTCATCGCGGTGAGCGGGCCTCTCACTATGGCAGCCTCTCTTGTTGTGGAGCACAGACTCCAGACGCGCAGGCTCAGTAGTTGTGGCTCACGGGCCTAGTTACTCCGCGGCATGTGGGATCTTCCCAGACCAGGGCTCGAACCCGTGTCCCCTGCATTGGCAGGCAGATTCTCAACCACTGCGCCACCAGGGAAGCCTGATAATGAGGTTCTTAACACTCTCTTTACAGTCTTTATATCACCATCCTCCTTGAGGATGTATTAGGGACATAATTAAGAACAAAACTCTTATTAACGTGTAAACACCACATGATGCTACCATTGGACTAACAGAGATGTGGGAATGAGAAAGACACATCTGGTGACTTGTATATTCAGACCAACCCACAGCCCTCAGGAGTGTGCATTTGCCAGAGGGAAGGCTCCCTTCCTAGTTGGGGGCTGGATGGACTTGGATTCTAGCCGGCACACTTGAGCCTGAACCCACTGGTTGTCCACTGCTTTACACTCTTAAATCTTTTTTCTTTCACAGATCCTGAGGGGAGACTAAGCTGGAAAACTGGTTCACCTTCAGTGTCAAAAGTTTCCAATCACCTGATGGGAAGTAGAAATGCCATTCATCAAAGTACTTAATTCTTTAGAAACCTTGCTTTCACAGGTCTTTAGAGGAACAAAACAAAGGAAGTCAGCATCCTCTCCACCACTTGTGGTTAGGAAAACAATGATGTCATGTAACAAATGTTTCTTAACAATAGAAAATTCTACTCAGATAAATGAATAAATAATGAATGAACTAACAAATTAATGAATGAAAGAAAAAGGCACATTATAAATTGATTCCCTATAGGTTATTCCAGATACTGTTCCAGGGGCTGTGATTCCTTCCAGACTCCAAACAGGGCATGAGATGGGGGCAGATAGGACAGGAATACAGGAAAAAGCTACAAGGGGGATAAACAAAGAGACCTTGGCCCCTGGGTAGTGGGGGTGACTATCTTCTGGACATTTGTCCTTGTGGAGTCTTTTAGGCAATCACAGCCAACTCTTCTCAAATCCCTTATCTGAGGATGAAACTTCCCTGACTGTGCAAAAATGAAGCAGCTGATGACCTCCATGAGGAGGCATTTTTGAAGCGCAAGCATTTCCCCTGTTCAGGGCAACCCCCTTCAGAGAAGGTTAGCGTTCCTGGAGAGGCTCCAAACTGTCCAGAGAGACTCTGTCCCTGTAGTCTAAACAAGGAGAAAAGTCAGCGAGATTCCTTATAAAACAACACACACAAACAACAACCAAAAAAACCCTTTCGCTTGGAGCCTAGAGCATTACAAAGTGGGGGGTGGCCAAGACACGTGAGGACAATCATGGTTCCTGGGGCCTCGGGGCCGCAGTAAGTGGATGGCAAAGCCAGAACTGTGATTTGGCTCTCAGGTGACGATGCCAGGCAGAAGTGCCCTCATTTTTCTTTTTTGTTTTTCATTAATCAGTGGCATCTCCTATTTAAGCCCTAGATTGCTCCACTTAGAGCTGTTAGAGATCCAGTTGTTTGATGGGTCTCCCTCATGGAAATGGTGCCTTGATAAGATTACGTGACCGGAAGTGAGACTACATTGTCCTGTCCATGACTTTCTCCATGTTCTTTTCTCACCTACAAGAGTGAGAACCCTCTACCGTCTCTATCATCTCCACTTTGAAAACTGGGCAATTGTCTGTAATTATTATCTGTGCCTAGTATCAGTACCTTGAAGCAATACGGAGTAAAGAGCAAACACATCAAATAAAACTGGCTTAGCATCCCAACTCCACCATTCACTAATTGTGTGATCTCAGATAAGCTCCTCAACTTCTCAGAGCCTCAGTTTTCCAAATCATAACATGGATCTGTGAGTCTGTAGTACACAGGATTATTGTGAGGATTACACGATAACATATACAAGCTCATAGCACACTGTTGGCACTTGGTGAGCACTCAGTAAATGCTGGTTCTGTTCTGTCCCAACAGGATGCTCGCTCCAACCAGAAATGACTCTACTTTTCCCCCACACACTCCCAGGGTGTTTATTATTTGCTCATTTACAGAATGCCTATCCTGTCCTGCTTTATGCTCTCTACTGCACTGGAAGCTTCTTCGAGGCGTGTGATGTGAAGTGTGTTGTTTCCTCATTTCCCTTCTGCCTGGCATCCACCTTCACATGAATAGCACTCCGTGGACATTAGTTAAAGGAACAAATCTTTCTCTCTTGTCAGAACAGATCAGAAGGTAAACATTCCTCCAAGTCGTCCTTATTTTCAAGTCTTTACAAACAGAATGGATTCAAGAAGTTCAGGAAAATATTTGAGATGGGGAGGTGAGTGTCTCCTTCATTCTAAAGTTTTCACTTTATGATCTTATTTATTTCTCACATCAAACCTCCTTTAGCCCCAACTTACAAAAAGGAAATAGACTCAGAAATATAAATAGTTTGCCCAGGATTTCACAGACTATAATAGCATTTTAGTTACCCTAATTGAAATATTTCTATGCAAAATTAAAAGTGATTGAGAAAGAGACAACGGTTTGGGTCCAGAGTCCCTGGCAATCATTAGTTTTAATCAGTTTTCAATTATGCCAGACACTACTTATAAGTGACAATAATAACTGAGAGTCTGGTAACAACTTGGTCAATTTATAAAAACTGTCCATTGTTTTCCTTTAAAAAAATTTAAAAACAAAAAAGCAACTTCCTGGAGCCCACAAGCCCTCTTTATTTACTAAATTTCCAAATCTCATGGTTACCTTTTGTCTCATTCCAATATGCAAGGCCCTTCACCTAGTTGAGAGATACTTGTCCAGAGAGATGTTATTTTAAAGGCTGAACTTTGCACGCTCAGCAGTCTTGCCCTTGAATCAGAAACAGTCTGTTCAACAGAAGTCCCTGGAACTTCACCATCCAAACAAACATGGGGCTCAGGATCACCTCCCCCATCTCTGGGGAGAGGGTCCAGAGAACCACAGAATTAAAACAGCCCTGCTGTCTTTCCTCAACACAGGATTTTCTCTCCGAAGTGTCTGTACTTCAAATCTCTGATTTATGTAAGAGAGAAAACTTTATTTAGGTTCTAAGTGTCTAAGTGTCTAAGGCAAACACACGTTCACTGTAACATGAGACAGCAGTGGTAGCTGGGGCCCAGAAAGGGGTGGGGGTGAGGATGCAGGGGTGAGGTAAGAGGAGGAGCACAGTATCTAGAAAGGAGCATCTGAGATTATTTTGAAACTCAAATCTAGAATCCATAAATCTAGGAACTGAGATTCCCTCAGGTTCCATAGTCATGCTATCTGGATGGTTTACATAGAGTTAAAGCCTCGTGGTTAGTATAGAAGTTACCCAGGTTTTAGAGCACTTCCTTTTCATTCTCTTCCATTCTCTCCCAGGACCTGACATGTGGCCTGACCCCCAGCTCTTCATGGCCCTGCAATCTTGGCCTGTCTTGGTCACCAGACCTCTCTCTCCTCCCCTTTTCATTTTGGTGACTATTCAACACCATCCTTATGTTTCCATTGTGTGTCTGGGGGGTGGAGGGTATTTCTGCTTTTACTTCATTGTTTGATTCTATCTGTCAGCCACGTAAAAGTCACCCCACATCCTTATACGTTCACGGTTCTATAGGCATATTTGAATTTCAAACAAATATGTGATTTTACAAACACAGTATTTTACATACTGGTTCCCAGTCCAGGGGAAATATGTCCATAATATCAATTATGTTTTCAGGGAGATTGGTCATATTTCTATAAATCACCTCTGAATTTACCTCTGAACCAATAGGCAGATTTTAGGGATAAGAAATGCTCCCACAAGAAAGTCCTTTAAAATAGAAAGATGGTCCTAGCTTGGTACACTCATAGAGGTAAACCAAGCTTATCAAGGCCAGGCCACCACACTTCCATTTGTATTGTTAAGATGGGTTTTATAATTGCACAACAGGAACCATTGGTTCAGAAAGAGTGTAAGTTAATTAATGGATAATAAATCTATAGCAGGATATTGAAAGAGACTCAGAAGCATCCAGAATCATTAAGCTCAATGGCCAAGGGCAATTTCTGTGAACACACATGAAATATCCCTTGATACTACTAGAAAAGACCTCTTTTTATAAAAAGATAGAAGGAATAAGTGTGGTATCTTTTACATGAGATGAGAGGGTCTGAGGGAAAGACAAATCAACCTGTCTTCTCAGGAGTGACCAGAGTCACTCGGAAATGTTAGGGCTTCTTACAAGAAACAGTGAAGAGGGCCCATTTTAAAGTACTTTTCTTTTTCTCCTTGTAAAAGATGAATGATATTTTTGACTGATGATTGGTTCCAGGAACTAAAACTGTGGAACAGACTTGAAGGAGAGTTGGATGGCAGACACAAACCCAAACTTTAGAGGATGGATGATGGGAGGAAAGGATTGCAATAACAAGAGTTTTCTGGAGTATGTTTGATTTTCAGAAAAGACAGGGGCTCTTGGGAACAACCTTGGCTAGAGTTATCTCAACATCCTGACCCAGCCCTGGGGAAACTTGCAGTGGGTTAAAAACAAAAGGCGGCACAAAGGTCAGCTTCAAAGGAGCCCAATAGCATTGTGATACCTGTCGGGGAAGGATTCTCTCCAGACTTCCTGAGAGAAACTTCACCAATCACTAGGGTGAGGTGGTTAATTATGGTGGCTATGGGTGGCAGCCAGGTCAGCCTCCTGGGCACAAGCAAGAGCCACATCAGTCAATTAAGATCATGATCACTTCTACAAATACTCTATCTTCCTTCAGTAAGCATCTTCTAGTCATACTTTCTCCAGCTGTCCAAAGTTCCCATCTGCAATGAGGTTTTGAAAATCATACCCAAATGCAGTGTATTTTGGTTTCTAAGAAAGTTCCAGAGCTAGTTAGCCTCTAGGTGACACAAACTGCATTTATCTCCAAATCATCTGCTTTTGTCCTCTCCCAATCTCTGATTCAATATTTTTTAATCAATTCACTTTACTCTTTAGAGAAGTTTCAGGTTTGCAGAAAAATTGATCAAAATGTACACAGAGTTCTCATACTGCCTCTATGCCCACACACACACGCACTCTCTCTCTCTCTCTCACTTTCTCTCTCTCTCTCTCTCTCACAGTTCCCTCTATTATTATCCTCTTACATTAGTGTGGTAAATTTGTTACAATTGATAAACCAATATTAATACATTATTATTAACTAAAGTCCATAGTTTACATCAGGGCTCATTTTGGGGCTGTACAGTTAAATGGGTTTTGACAAATGTATCATGACTTGTATCCACCATTATAATATCATACAAAATAATTTCACTCTCCTAAAAATGCTCTGTGCTCCACCTAGTCATCCCTCCTCTTTTCCTGTGAACCCCTGGCAAGCATTGAGCTTTTTACTGTGCCCATCAATTTGCCTTTCCCAGAATGTCATATAGTTGGACTTGACCTATTCAGATTGGCTTCTTTTGCTTAGCAATATGCATTTAAGTTTCCTCCATATCTTTTCATGGCTTGGTAGATCATTTCTGTTTGATGCTGAATAATATTCCATTGTATGGATGTACCACAGTTTATTTATCCATCCACCCACTGAAAGACATCTTAGTTGCTTCTAATTTTTGGCTATTATGAATAAAGCTGCTATAAACATTCATGTGCAGGTTTCTGAGTGGACATAATTTTCCAACTCATTTGAGTAAATACCAAGGAGCATGATTGCTGGATCATATGGTAAGAGTATGTTTAGTTTTGTAAGAAACCACCAAACTGTCTTCCAAAGTGGCTGTGCTATTTTGTATTCCCACCATCAATGAATCAGAGTTCCTGTTGTTCCACAACTTTGTCAGCATTTGGTATTGTTAGTGATTGGATTTGGGCCATTTTAACAAGTGTTCAAGGTATCTCATTGTTTAATTTGTAATTTCCTAATGACATATGATGCTGAGTATCTTTTCACATGTTCATTTGTCATGTGTATATCTTCTCTGGTGAGGTTTCTGTCAGGGTCTTTGGCTTATTTTATAATCAAGCTGCTTAGTTTCTTATTGTTGAGTTTTAAGAGCTCTTTGTATATTTTGGATAATAGTCTTTTATCAGATACATAATTTGCAAATATTTTCTCTCAGTTGTGGGTTGTTTTTTCATTCTCCTAATAGTATCTTTCAAAGAGCAGATTTTTTTAATTTTAATGAAGTACTGTTTATCAATTTTTTTTCATGGATTGTCCTTTTTGGTGTTGTATCTAAAAACTCATCACCATACCCAAGGTCACCTAAACTTTCTCCTATATCATCTTCTAGAAATTTTATAGTTTTATGTTTTACTTTTGGGTCTATGATCCATTTTGAGTTAATTTTTGTGAAAGACATAAGGCTTGTGTCTATATTATTTTTTTTGCATGTGGATGTTGTTATTTCAGCATTGTTTGTTGAAAAGACCATCATTTCTCCATTGAATTGTCTTTGCTCATTTGTCAAAGATCGGTTGACTATATTTCTGGGAGTCTAATCCCAGACTCTATTCTGTTCTATTGATCTATTTGTCTATTCTTTTACTAATACCAATTTTGTCTTGATTACTGTAGCTTTATAGAAAGTCTTGAAGTTGCATAGTATCAGTCCTCCAGCTTTGTTCTTCTTTATCAATATTGTGTTGGTTATTCTGGGTCTTTTGCATTTCCATGTAAACTTGATAGTTTTTGTCACTATTCACAAAACAACGTGCTGGGATTTTGATTGGGATTACATTGAATCTATAGACTAAGCTGGGAAGAACTGACATCTTGAGTTTTCACATCCATGAACATGGACTATCTTTCCATTTACTTAGATCTTTTTACATTTCTTTCATCAGAGCTTTGTAGTTTTCCTCATATAGATCTTGTGTATATTTTGTTACATTTATACCTAAGAATTTCTCTTTTTTTATATTATTATAAATGGTGTTCTGTTTTTAATTTCAAATTCCAATTGCTCACTTTTGGTACATAGGAAAGCAACTGACTTTTGTATATTAACCTTGTATCCTACAACCTTGCTATAATCCTTTTTAGTTTTAGGAGGTTTTTATTTGTTTGTGGGGAGGGGTTGTCAATCTATGAGATTTTCTGCATAAACAATCATGTCATCTGCAAACAAAAACAGTTTTATTTCTTCTTCCCCAATCTCTATATATTTTATTTCCTTTTCTTGTGTTATTGCACATTATGTTCATGTATTGTTTACTTCTTTCTGAACATTTTTAATAGCCATGTCTTTATTGTTGATTATTGGTTACTGTCTATGAACAATTTGATTTAATTCAATTTGACTTGATTTAATGTGTTTAATTTGACTTAATGGGTTTATAAATCTACTCTTACACTTTAGTAACTGAGCTTCAATAACTGTAGTAAACCAGCATCTCTGGGGGTGAGTGATGTGTCAGGAAAATTACAAACTGAAATTCTCACATTCCTGTAAGATTGGTCCAAAAGATAGCTGGAGAGGCACATTTGTAAAAGAGATTCAGTTCTATGAGAAACATTTTATACTTTATCGAGGTAAATAATTTATTGTCTATTTATTCTAAATATTGGGTTGGCCAAAAAGTTCATTCCGGCTTTTCCATAAGATGTTACAGAACTTTTGGCCAACCCAGTAGATAATCTGATAATTAATGATATCTGATAATCACTTTCTGCAGGTGAAAATCTCAGAACACAATGTCTCCCCTTTAAAAACAATTGCAAATTTTACTTTTACTTATATGAAAAAATTCAACAAAATTGTATTCATGTGAATGAAATACCACGTCTATAGGCAACAATCAAAAGTCAACTTTTCCATATTAGAGGAAGTGAGTGTTCTTAAGGTCCAGCAAGACGTGGTATAGGCAACTGCTTAATCTGCTTTAACCTAGGACTGCCTCTATGTGTGTGTGTGTGTGTGTGTGTGTGTGTGTGTGTAGCCATCTTAATAACTTTCTCTATAACGCTCTTCCTCTACACAGAGAATCTGACTAACCTTCTGCATCCTTCAAAGCTAATGCTTATTTTTATACACCTGTAATATGCACAAATTTTCTCCTCCTAAAGTGTGATGGTTAATAGAGGCACTTTACTGCTCAGGCTGTATGTAAGACAGGACTTGTGATAAACAGCACAGTTGAAAAAAATGCATGTAATTGTTAAGGAGACTATAGCTACTCCTGAAATCAGAAAAAGGAAGTAAACTGTGTTTCTTCCTCAAAGGGACAGATCTGGAGAGTCCAGCTACTATCTCAAATAATCTACTTGCAAATTTCAAAACAAAAGACACAAGGAAATTACGGGCTGTCTCTTTGATTTACAACTTCCCCCCAACCAGAGCTGGTACTTACACTGCTACATCTGAAACTGATCTATGTGGGAAGGCTTCAGAGGGATGGCCAGCCAACTGGTACATTGCTGCCAAGTCAGCTGATGCCACAGCCTGGTATGGGACCCTGGTCAGGTAACCCATAGTATCTACCTGAAGGAGTTATTGTGCAGAGGTGTAGAGCAGTGGGGGGAGAAGGAGGGAGGAGGAGAAAATTATGGAAATACATTTTGAAAATCCAAAGTGCAGTTGAAATTCCAGTCTTAATGAAAACCAGTAACAGGCTCCGCTAAATACCCTCAGAGGCCTGCTAAAAATATGTGAAGTTCAGCCAGAGTTCAAATCTCAGAATTATTTTTATTTCCCAGCTTAGGCCTATCAAAACTGCCATGAAGCCTTTAGCTGTTTTAGTGAGAAAACAATCTGTCCTTGCAAACTAACCAACATGTTCTTACATCACAAAATGAAGCCAGAAGTGAAAGAAACTTGACAAATCTCTCCTTGCCATTTTACTGAGGTTTAAGAGCACTGAATTTGGAGTCAGCGAATATAAATTTGAACTTATTAGCTTCCTGACAACCTCACTGAGCTTCAGTTTCTTAACCTTTAAAGTGGATTATGCATAAGCCACTACACTGCGTGGAATAGGAAAAATTCAAAATCGCTTTCTTTCCACTGTTACATTACTGATTTGAATCATGTGTAAGTCCTCTCTATGGTCAGAGTTACAATGTAGCTGAACCATAGCTGCTTCCCACTGACCCACAACACAGAAAAGCTAAGACACTGAAAGAGAAGATAATGTTTAATTTGGAAACCAAATATCTTTGAGACACTAATCCAGATGTAAACTGAAATCACACTGTCCTCTGAAATTGATATGAAAGTATGTCGAGCCCTACCCCTCATTCAGTGGGAAGTTTATTGCTCTACTTAAGATTTCTACAAAATCTCAGGGGCTTGTGTTTTTGTGGTTATTTCTGGCTTCAAGTCCTGGCTTTCGCCACACATCGAAACTCACTTGAGGCTCACCTCCCCTTCTCCTTACCCATCCCCAATGAAACTACCCCACACACACTCCCCCATTCAGAGTTCTTAAACAAAACCACTCATGTAAACAATTGAGTAGATGGCAAACATTACTGAAGGTTTGAAGATGCAGAAAATTTTACAGTAACAAAAGCAACTGCATGTACACTACAAGGCATCCTGTGCTGAAAGGCATCTTGCCCCTTGCCTTTTTCCAAAGGATCCAGCCTCCTTCCTACAGCCCAGCTCCCTCCCCCTGTCCATACCCTCCTGCATCAAGAGTCCCCTCACCTGGTTTGCAGGGAGATTTATCTCTCTACACCCTACTTGGTGCTGGTCCTTCTTTGGCTCATCCAGAGACACCCTGATGTGCTCTGTTAGGCAGAGAGCCATCCACTTGGGGCCCCAGTGCCACTAGCAGAGGCTGTGAGATTTTATTCTTTCCTTCTCTGCACTGCTCTCTCCAGCAGTCTCTGTAAATTGAAGGAAGTAGTATAGAGATTTATTTTCCCACTAATACATGTTATTATTCCCCAAACACCTAAGACAGACCTGACAATTTAAGGATTTTTTTTTAATGAGTATGTACTTTGAGCAGTTTTAGGTTTATAGAAAAGTTAATCAGAGTGTACAGAGAGTTTTCACACACCCCTCCACCCTCTCTCCTTCACACACCCACACTTTCTTGTTCTTAACATCTTGCACTAGTGTGGGAAACTTGTTACAATTGATGAACCAATATTGATACATTATTATTAACTGAAGTCTATAGTTTACATTAGAGTTTACTTTGTTTTATACATTCTATGAGTTTTCACAAATGTACAATGACATGTGTCCATCAATACTGTATCACACTGTCCTACATTTCATTGTCCTAAAAACACCTTGTGCTCCATCTATCCATCCCTCCCTTCCTTCCCCACAAAGCCCCTGACAAACACTGATAACAAGGTAACATAGCTAGTAAGGGGTGAAGTCAGTGACTGTTGGACTCAAAAGTTAGTGCTTTTAACCACTGTCCCACCTGTTCTTTTTCTTTAGGCATCACTCACAGAAGAAAGGAAAATGGCTTTCTCAAATTAGATTTTAACTTGCATTTAATACGAAACCATTCTGTGTTAATTATCTTCATTGTCAGACATGGTATCTTTATGTGCTGAGGCAGTTTGTGCTAATCTGTGTCAAAAGGAATAAATGATAGCAACTTCGCTCAATGAAGTATTATTTTCTGGTCACCAGTGCTCAGAAAGAACCCTTGAGATCAACAACCAAATAAATGTACATAAGTCATAAACCTTCAGAAAAGATTATGTTTGAAATTTAACCCACTATCTGGGGGGTGGGGTGGGTAGAAAGCATACAAGACTTTAACCCCACATTAATATAAACTACAAATAAAGCACATTAAATTAGAATTTCCAGTTCAATAGTAGATATGAGTGGTAAATAAGGAAGAGTAAGTAACTGTAAATAAAGAAAGCCCTCCACTGCATACCATTTGCTTGGTACAGCTAGATGCCTCCAATCACCTTCATCTTTAATTTTTGAGAGCAAATTTCTGCTGCACTATAAATCATTGACTGTAATGTTTGCATGTGGCTGGCTTGGTTACTCTTTTGGCATTTGTTTGCCTACTTCTCAGTCATTATTTTGCAGAGATGATCTGCAAATGGTGCACCCAGTCAAGTCTGGTCTCTGAGGATCGCAGTCTACAGGGCCCAACACTGCTCATGGAAACTTTGACAAGAGTAGTATTAGAGGAATAGTGGAGGCCTGCCTGGAAAGGGTTAGGAGAGGTAAAAGACTGAGAAAATAGGTTCATGGAGGACAGACTGTTTAATGAATAAGTTTGGCTGTGAAGGACCTGAGCATGTTAAAAGTCTGTAGAACAGAAGCCAGTAAGAGAGAACAAGCAAAGGTAAAGGAGTAAGAAAAAAATAGCTACAGCTCCTGGGGTCCAAGGAGGTGGGAGGGAATGTTGTTCTTAGGGCGCTGCTGAAAACTCATTGCAGCTGGAGAAGGTTATAGGAAAACTCTCTACTCCAGGGGGAAGGGAAGGGATACATGATGGAGCTAGAACTACAACTGGGGGAGCGGGAGGGGGAGGAGCCCTGGAAAGGAGACATCCTGAGACCCAGGGATATAGTCCCTGCTGAGACTGAAGCTGAGCTGAATCAGAGGAACAGAAAACTCCCCTCACCTTCCCTAAAAGGCTGGCAAATACTGAATAACAAGGAACAGTGAGACACCATTGGGAAAGTTGTAAGAGCATGGAAACAGGCCCTCTGTGAGTACAGTGCAAAGGGAAAACCTAAGACAGAGGTTGGAGCAGACATTGTGAAAACCCTCTGACAAACCAGTCCCACCAGAAACACAAGGGATTCCTAGAGGCATTTGAAACCTGGTGCAGAGGGTAACTATAACAAAAGCAAACCTCAAATCTTAATTCCTAACTAGATTAATTCAAATCTCCACACTAGAGGCCCAGCAGAAGGAAAGATATGCCCATTTCCAGGTATAAAACTCTCTGCCTCAGCATCTTCTGTCTTATAGTTTTCAACAAAAAATTATAGAAAAGGCAAGAAAAAAACAACACACTGCCAAGAGACAAAGCAATATTGGAACTGGAAATTTAACAATTAAGATGTTAAAACCTCTACTAGAAAAGATGGTAAACATGCAAGATCAGATGGGGACTTCACGGGAGATGTAGAAACCATAAAAAATAAAAGAGAGAATTCTGGGGGGGTGGGGGGGATAAATCCTGGGGATTGTTTGTAGGAACAAAAGTAAAAGGTGAGGAAGAACAAGAAGTCAGATAACTGTGACATTATTTACTGAGGTAGATAACATAGAAAGTCTAGTTTGGGGAGGAATGTTCATTATTTCAGATTTGGACAATTTGAGTTTAAGGAATTGGTGGAACATCCAAGTGTGTATATTCAATCAAGGGTAAACAGAGATGTAGAGTTCATGAGAGACATCTGGGCTGGATCAGCAGGATACAGATTGTTGTTTGAATCATTGGAATGGATAATCTCTCTCAAAGAGATTGTGTGCATTGAGAATAGAAGAGTCAAGACTGAAAACACTGGGAAAACCAGCCTTTGAGGAGTGGGCAGAGGAAGAGGAGCCCACCAAGGAGACCAAGAAGGAGCAGGAAGAACAGCAACAAAGGATGTCCACAGTGTAAAATGCTGCAGAGAAGTCAGTAAGATAAGAGACCACTATATTTGGCAACAATAGTGTCACTGATAAGCTAGAGACTGTGGTAAAATGAGAGACAGAAAGTGGGTTGGGTGAACAAATGGAAGTAGAGACAGCAAGAGAAAATACCTCTTTCAAGAAGCTGGGCTATAAAGGTAAGGAGAGAAATAAGGTGGTACCTGGATGGAGATAGATCATCCTCCATAGGGAGGATTTCTTTGCAGAGGAATCAGCTTGAACATATTGAGGTGCTGATGTGAAGGATCCAGTTTGAAGAAACAGGGGAGAGAGAGGGAACTTAACTGATAAATGGCTTCACTGAAGAGATCAGTGTCAACTGGCTCCTTTTCACGCTCTCAGCATTTATCTGGTGTATATTAGGTAGTAGGAAATATGTCACTGAATAAGACACTGTCTTTGCCTTCAAGGAATTTATGGCCTACATAGGCATACAGACCAAAAAATAAACAAAACAATTGCTATATCGCAAGATACGAGCTATGGGTTAATCACAGGGGGCTATAAGAGCGTGTAGGGAGGCTACCTAATTCAGTTTTAGGAGGTCAAAAACAATTTCCGAAAGCCAGAAAAATGTAAGGTAGTAGGAAGGAATCACCTGATTTCTAAACAAAGGATACAGTTTATGATGTTCAAGAGGCTACAGAGAACACTGATCATTCTAGAAAACAAATTTAGTGCTTCCTTTCATAAATGTTCATTGCACTTACCATTTTTGCTTCTTGTCACTTATCCCAACTGTAATGAATGAACAATGTGTGTAATTATTTGTTTTATGTTTCTCTCCCCTACTGGACCTAAGTCCCCGAAAGGCAGGGACCACAACTGTATTGTTTGCACAGGTATATAGTAGTCTTGCGATAAACGATTGGAACCAAAAATGTAATAATTATGTCTCCCCTTATCTCTGTGGGGAGAGTCAGAAGAAGAAATCATTGGAATGTGTTCCACTTGGAAGGAAAGCACGTTGAAACCAATTGTATTTGATTCTTGACTGCAGGCTCTGACATGGTCTCTTTGCAGGTGAAGGCTGGACCCGCTGCCAACAACCCACGTGATGCAAATGCATCAAGGTGGGGTCTATTTTTAGCTACAGCAAATTACCATTCCTTTATGCTTTTAGATTTTCATCTCTGCGAGTGAGTTCTCTTGTTCTTACATTTTTCAGCATCAAGACTGACTTCTTTCATGAAGAAAGAAGAGAGTCTTTAAGACAAAGAGCATTTCTCCTTTCATCTCCACCCCAGCTTGGAGGTTCAAAGAGATTTTGGAGGGCTGCTTGTTGCTATTCCTGAGAGTAGGGATGGTCCTTCCATACTTTTTGTAATGACACTGCAGACTCAAGCTGGGGTGGGGGAAACTCAGCCCAAAGAAAACAAAATGAAGAATTGACTGTGAGTCTAGTCAGAGACATAGTGTTCCATGCAATTCTATCCAATTGGTTAATAAGAAACTGATATTGTATAATTATAGATTTTTTTTTACTATATTTGTAAAAAGGTCGTGTCATATAAAAATGAGCTACAGGCTCCCACAAACAAATACAGTTTATATAATGTCTTGAAGATGTCTTCAAGGTCAGGTAGCTTTCTGGGTTAACAGATGTTGTACTGTTGTTGGCAAAGTTGTCAGCTGAAAGGTGGTGTCAGCACAGAGGAGGGGTCTCACTGCGAGAATCCCGTTTCTTGTGGGGGGCAGGGAGTAGACGACAACAGGGGACGTGAATATCAGGTAGGCTGAGGTGGGGAGAGGACATGTAGCTTTTTAAGTATTTTTCAGGTATAATTTCATATTTTTAAAAATATTGTTTTGTAATACAACACTAAAAATTAAAACTTGGTACACATTTCTTGATTAATAAGGATATGGAAAAAAGGTTTTGGAATCAATAAGAGGAAAAAGATTTTTATCTTTGGTCAAGGAGGGCATAAGTCTAAAAAACCCAGTCATAAGATTGGCCCCAAGTAAGAAAAGAAATGTGTTTGGATCAGTACCATCTTCCCTTCCTATTTTACCTCACTTTACCTTACCTTGTCTCCTTTTCCCTGTGTTAACTTTTTCTTTGTAGTCAAACACACCATACACAGTCCTGCTTCCATGTCTGTGGTAGGCAAAATAATGCCCCCCCCCCAAATATGTCATGCCCTAATCCCCAGAACCTATGATCATGTTACTTTATGTGATAAAAAGGACTTTGTATTAAGGTTAAAGTTAAGGACCTTGAGATGGGCGATTATCCTGGATTATCTGGATGGATCCAATCTAGTCTCATAAATCCTTGAAAAGTGCAAGAAGGCTGAAAGGTCAGAAGGCACAGAAAGGATTCACCTCACCATTGATGGCTTTGAAGGTGGAGGGAGGAGACCATGAGTCAGGGAAAGCAGCAGCTTCTAGGAGCTGGGAATCATCCTCAGTTTATAGCCAGCAAGAAAACGGACCTCAGTCCTACAACCAAATGGAGCTGAATCCTGCCAACAACCCAAATAAGCGGGAAATAGATTCTCCATTACAACCTCCAGAAAGAAACACAGCCTACCAACATTTTGGAGGATCCAGTTTGAAGAAACAGGGGAGAGAGAGGGAACTTAACTGATAAATGGTGTAAGACCGTAATGAACTTCTGATCTACAGAACTGTAAAATAATAAATTTGTGTTACTTTAAACCATAAATTTTCTTGCAATTTATGATACAACAATAAAAACCTAATACAATGTCTTCACTCTTACCTTTCTCTGTGTTTACAATGCCCTTTCCTCTCCTACATTCTTCCAAATCCCACATCCTCAGTGAAGCAATCCTGACTTCACTCCCTACTCTGTTCTATGTGTTGGCACATATATTTATGTAGGGCAACTAGTTATTTCTTCATGCTTATGCTCTAACTCTATAATAAGATTGTAAGAACCTTAGGAACATGGATGATGTATTAATAATTGCAGTCCATTGCAAAAATGGCCACAAATCCTTTCCTTCCACAGTCTTGCAATGTGACTTTGAAGATATTCCCATCAAACGATGGATTACATTCCTCCACGCCTTGAATCTGGGTTGGTCCTGTAACCTGCTTTGATCAATGTAGATTAGCAAATGTAGAAGCAGAAAGTTGACTCTGAGACCACCATCAAATGAATGAGTCTGGACTAGCCCAGTCAACTAGCCCAATTGCTAGCCCAGCCAAGAGCCGATCAAATGTCAGACAGGTGTGTATGAACCATGGACCACCACTCACTGCAGACTCAAGGGTGGGTTCAGCTGAAATCAGCAGAAGAACCACCCTGATGACCCCATCCAAATTTCTGATCCACTGATTCCTGAGCTAATTAATGATTGTTGTTTAAAGTCAATGTTTGGGGGTAGTTTATTAAACAGCAAACGCTAACACATATAACTCAGTGCTCTGCATTGACCTATTTGTGAATAATTTTTGATGGTACTCACAATGATGATGACAATGACAATAACAATAATGACAATGACAAAGATTAAAGAAAGCCACATTCATTCCTAGTAAAACAAGAAGGTAAGTGGCATCGTTTCCATATCTCAATACCAGGAAATTTCAGTGCTTATAAATTGAAGAGTTTCAAAATTTTTGTTCAAGTAAATTGGAAAACACAGTGTCTATAGATTTTAGGTTTATTGGTCTGTTATTGGTCTCCAACAAATCCAAAATAGCTCTTAACCTAGCTTTGGTGTTGGTAACTTTTAGTGTTTCAATCTATCTCCCATTGTGTCAAAATATTGGGAGGAGCCAGACAGTCACTGTGCTGCCCCAGTTCTGAACATACAAGCACATTTTGGTTAAAATCTGCAGGGGACTTTGTCACATGAGAAAAACTCAACCAGGAATTTTCATCAAAGGTAGCTTTTACCCAGTAGCCAGTAAATAGCTTATTTCTCATCCAAATGGTCTTCTCTAAAATCTGTTCAACTCCCAACAAAGTCTTCCAAAGTATTGTGCTTATAAAAGTTCTTAAGTGAATTAGGTAATACATAAAACTCTAATATTTAGCCTAAGAAATCTTAAGTATGATGCACTTCTTTTAGCCTATATTCCATTAAAAAAAAAAATGTTTGGGAATGAAGTGGGAACAAAAAAGAAACAAAGAAAACAAGCATCAGAAAGGAGATTGCTTCAATATGGCAGACTAGAAGGACATGCTCTCACTCCCTCCTGTGAGAACACTGGAATCACAACTAACTGCTGAACAATAATTGACAGGAAGACACTGGAACTCACCAAAAAAGATATCCTACATCCAAAGACAAAGGAGAAGCCACAATGAGACAGTAGGGGGGCGCAATCACAATAAAATCAAATGCCGTAACTGCTGGGTGGGTGACTCACAAACTGGAGAATACTTATACCACAGAAGTCCACCCACTTGAGTGAAGGTTCTGAGCCCCATGTCAGGCTTCAGAACCTGGGGGTCCGGCAATGGGAGGAGGAATTCCCAGAGAATCAGACTTTGAAGGTTAGTGGGATTTGATTGCAGGACTTTGACAGGACTGGGGGAAACAGTGACTCCACTCTTGGAGGGCACACACAAAGTAGTGTGCAATTCAGGACCCAGGGGAAGGAGCAGTGACCCCATAGGAAACTGAACCAGACCTATCTGCTAGTGTTAGAGGGTCTCCTGCAGAGGTGGGGGGGGTGGTTCTGTCTCACCATGAGGACAAGGACACTGGCAGCAGAAGTTCTGGGAAGTATTCCTTGGTGTGAGCCCTCCCAGAGCCTGCCATTAGCACCACCAAAGACCACGGGTAGGTTCCAGTGTTGGGTCGCCTCAGGTCAAACAACCAACACAGAGGGAACCTGTTAGCAGGTCAAGTCGATTAGCAGTCAAGTGGATTAAAGTTTTACTGAGCTCTGCCCACCAGAGCAACAGCCAACTCTACCCACTACCAGTCCTTCCTATCAGGAAACTTGCACAAGCCTCTTAGATAGCCTCATCCACCAGAGGGCAGACAGCAGAAGCAAGAAGAGCTACAATCCTGCAGCCTGTGGAAAAAACCCCACATTCACAGAAAGATAGACAAGATGAAAAGGCAGAGGACTATGTACCAGATGAAGGAACAAGACAAAATCCCAGAAAAACAATTAAATGAAGTGGAGATAGGCAACCTTCCAGAAAAACAATTCACAATAATGATAGTGAAGATGATCCAGGACCTCAGAAAAAGAATGGAGGCAAAGATCGACAAGATGCAAGAAATGTTTAACAAAGACCTAGAAGAATTAAAGGACAAACAAACAGAGATGAACAATACAATAACTGAAATGAAAAATACACTAGAAGGAATCAATAGCAGAATACCTGAGGCAGAAGAACAGATAAGTGACCTGGAAGACAGAATGGTGGAAATCACTGCTGCGGAACACAATAAAGAAAAAAGAATGAAAAGAAATGAAGACAGCCTCAGAGACCTCTGGGACAACATTAAATGCAACAACATTCGCATTATAGGGGTCCCAGAAGGAGGAGAGAGAGAGAAAGGACCTGAGAAAATATTTGAAAGGATTATAGCCGAAAACTTCCCTAACATGGGAAAGGAAATAGCCACCCAAGTCCAGGAAGTACAGAGAGTCCCATACAGGATAAACCCAAGGAGAAACATTCTGAGGCACATAGAAATCAAATTGGCAAAAATTAAAGACAAAGAAAAATTATTGAAAGCAGCAAGGGAAAAATGACAAATAACGTACAAGGGAACTCCCATAAGGTTAACAGCTGATTTCTCAGCAAAAACTCTACAAGCCAGAAGGGAATGGCATGATATACTTAAAGAAATGAAAAGGAAGAACCTACAACCAAGATTACTCTATCCCGCAAGGATCTCATTCAGATTCGATGGAGAGATCAAAAGTTTTACAGACAAGCAAAAGCTACGAGAATTCAGCATCACCAAACCAGCTCTACAACAAATGCTAAAGGAACTTCTCTAAGTGAGAAACACAAGAGAAGAAAAGGACCTACAAAAAGAAACCCAAAACAATTAAGAAAATGGTCATAGGAACATACATATCGATAATTACCTTAAACGTGAATGGATTTAATGCTCCAACCAAAAGACACAGGATCGCTGAATGGATGCAAAAACAAGACCCATATATATACTGTGTACAAGAGACCCACTTCAGACCTAGGGACACATACAGACTGAAAGTGAGGGGATGGAAAAAGATATTCCATGAAAATGGATTCAAAAGAAAGCTGGAGTAGCAATTCTCATATCAGGGAAAATAGACTTAAAAATAAAGAATGTTACAAGAGACAAAGAAAGACACTACATAGTGATCAAGGGATCAATCCAAGAAGAAGATATAACAATTATAACTATATATGCACCCAACATAGGAGCACCTCAATACACAGGCAACTGTTAACAGCTATAAAAGAGGAAATCGACAGTAACACAATAATAGTGGGGGACTTTAACACCTCACTTACACCAATCGACAGATCATGCAAACAGAAAATTAATAAGGAAACACAAGCTTTAAATGACACAATAGACCAGATAGACTTAATTGATATTTATAGGGCATTCCATCCCAAAACAGCAGATTACACTTTCTTCTCAAGTGCGCACAGAACATTCTCCAGGATAGATCACCTCTTGGCCCACAAATAAAGCCTCAGTAAACTTAAGAAAGTTGAAATCATAACAAGCATCTTTTCAGACCACAATGCTATGAGATTAGAGATCACTTACAGGGAAAAAACCGTAAAAAACACAAACACATGGAGGCTAAACAATACGTTACTATGTAACCAAAAGATCACTGAAGAACTCAAAGAGGAAATCAAAAAATACCTAGAGACAAATGACAATGAAAACACAATGATCCAAAACCAATGGGATGCAGCAAAAGCCATTCTAAGAGGGAAGCTTATAGCTATAGAAGCCTACCTCAGGAAACAAGAACAATCCCAAATAAACAATCTAACATTACACCTAAAGGAACTAGAGAAAAAAGAACAAACAAAACTCAAAATTAGCAGAAGGAAAGACATCATAAAAATCAGAGCAGAAATAAATGAAATAGGAACAAAGAAAACAATAGCAAAGATCAATAAAACTAAAAGCTGGTTCTTTGAGAAAATAAACAAAATTGATAAACCGTTAGACAGACTCATCAAGAAAAAAAGGGAGAAGACTCAAATCAATAGAATTGGAAATGACAAAGGAGAAGTAACAACTGACACTGCAGAAATACAAAGGATCATGAGAGATTACTACAAGCAACTATATGCCAATAAAATGGACAACCTGGAAGAAATGGACAAATTCTTAGAAAGGTATAGCCTTCCAAGACTGAACCAGGAAGAAATAGAAAATATGAACTGACCAATCACAAGTAATGAAATTGAAACTGTGATAAAAATCTTCCAACAAACAAAAGCCCAGGACCAGATGGCTTTGCAGGTGAATTCTACCAAACATTTAGAGAAGAGCTAACACCTATCCTTCTCAAACTCTTCCAAAAAATTGCAGAGGAAGGAATACTCCCAAACTCATTCTATGAGGCCACCATTACCCTGATACCAAAACCAGACAAAGACAAGACAAAAAAAGAAAATTACAGACCAATATCACTGATGAATATAGATGCAAAAATCCTCAACAAAATACTAGCAAACAGAATCCAACAACACATTAAAAGGATCATACACCATGATCAAGTGGGATTTATCCCAGGGATGCAAGGATTCTGCAATATACGCAAATCAATCACTGTGAAAAAGCATATTAACAAATTGAAGGAGAAAAACCATATGATCATCTCAATAGATGCAGAAAAAGCTTTTGACAAAATTCAACACCTATTTATGATAAAAACTCTCCGGAAAGTGGGCATAGAGGGAACCTACCTCAGCATAATAAAGGCCATATACGAGAAACACACAGCAAACATCATTCTCAATGGTGAAAAACTGAAAGCATTTCCTCTAAGATCAGGAACAAGACAAAGATGTCCACTCTCACCTCTATTATTCAACAGAGTTTTGGAAGTCCTAGACACGGCAATCAGAAAAGAAAAAGAAATAAAAGGAATACAAATTGGAAACAAAGAAGTAAAACTGTCACTATTTGCAGATGACATGATACTATACATAGAGAATCCTAAAGATACTACCAGAAAACTACTAGAGCTAATCAATGAATTTGGTAAAGTAGCAGGATACAAAATTAATGCACAGAAATCTCTTGCATTCCTACACACTAATGATGAAAGATCTGAAAGAGAAATTAAGGAGACACTCCCATTTACCACTGCAACAAAAAATATAAAATACTTAGGAATAAACCTTCCTAGGGAGACAAAAGACCTGTATGCAGAGAACTATAAGACACTGATGAAAGAAATTAAAGATGATACCAACAGGTGGAGAGATATACCATGTTCTTGGATTGGAAGAATCAATATTGTGAAAATGACTATACTACCCAAAGCAATCTACAGATCCAATGCAATACCTATCAAATTACCAATGGCAATTTTTACAGAACTAAAACAAAAAATCTTAAAATTTGTATGGAGACACAAAAGACCCCGAATAGCCGAAGCAGTCTTGCGGGAAAAAAACGGAGCTGGAGGACTCAGACTCCCTGACTTCAGACTATACTACAAAGCTACAGTCATCAAAACAATATGGTACCGGCACAAAAACAGAAATATAGATCAATGGAACAAGATAGAAAGCCCAGAGGTAAACCCACACACCTATGGCCAACTAGTCTATGACAAAGGAGGCAAGAATACACAATGAAGAAAAGACAGTCTCTTCAATAAGTGGTGCTGGGAAAACTGGACAGCTACATGTAAAAGAATGAAATTAGAACACTCCCTAACCCCATAAGCAAAAATAAACTCAAAATGGATTAGAGACCTTAATGTAAGACTGGACACTATAAAACTCTTAGAGGAAAACATAGGAAGAACACTCTTTGACATAAATCACAGCAAGATCTTTTTGAATCCATCTCCTAGAGTAATGGAAATAAAAATGAAAATAAACAAATGGGACCTAATGAAACTTCAAAGCTTTTGCACAGCAAAGGAAACCATAAACAAGACAAAAAGACAACCCTCAGAATGGGAGAAAATATTTGCAAATGAGTCAACACAGGATTAATCTCTAAAATATATAATTAGCTCATGAAGCTCAATATTAAAGAAACAAACAACCCAATCCAAAAATGGGCAGAAGATCTAAATAGACATTTCTCCAAAGAAGACATACAGATGGCCAAGAAGCACATGAATATCTGCTCAACATCACTAATTATTAGAGAAATGCAAATCAAAACTACAATGAGGTATCACCTCACAGCAGTTAGAATGGGCATCATCAGAAAATCTACAAACAATAAGTGCTGGAGAGGGTGTGGAGAAAAGGGAACCCTCTTGCACTGTTGGTGGGAATGTGAATTGATACAGCCACTATGGAGAACAGTATGGAGGTTCCTTAAAAAACTAAAAATAGAACTACCACACGACCCAGCAATCCCAGTACTGGGCGTATACCCAGAGAAAACCATAATTCAAAAAGGCACGTGCATCCCAATGTTCATTGCAGCACTATTTGCAATAGCCAGGTCATGGAAGCAACCTAAATGCCCATCAACAGACTAATGGATAAAGAAGATGTGGTACATATATACAATGGAATATTACTCAGCCATAAAAAGGAACGAAATTGGGTCATTTGTTGAGACGTGGATGGATCTAGAGACTGTCATACAGAGTGAAGTAAGTCAGAAACAGAAAAATGAATATCACATATTAATGCATATATGTGGAACCTAGAAAAATGGTACAGATGAACCAGTTTACAGGGCAGAAATTGAGACACAGATGTAGAGAACAAACGTATGGACACCAAGGGGGGAAAGTGGCAGGGGGTGGTGGTGGTGGTGTGATGAATTGGGAGATTGGGATTGACATGTATACACTGATGTTTATAAAATGGATGACTAATAAGAACCTGCTGTATAAAAAAATAAAATAAAATGCAAAAATTAAATAAATAAATAAATAGAGACTAAAAAAAAAACCAAGTAGGACTTGCACTTTTTTAAGAAACATTATATTTGTAAGGGAAATCTCCGTTTGTAAGGGCATCTCCCTCTCTGACTCTGGAATCAGAGGATGACCAAATCTCCAGAAACTTATCAACGGAATGGGCAAAGACTTAAATCTGTAACAAAATCATCCTTGTTTACTGTGCTTTTCGTACAACCTCTCTTAACTGACTCTCCTCATCCTTGACTTCCTTTTTTCTTTAGCTGAGGATGGTATTTAAGGTAAGGGCTTCAGCCATTTTGACAGGTTACTCAGTGTTCCTAGGTCTCTCCCATGTATGTATACATGTTATTAAACTTTGATTTTCTCCTGTTTAAAAAAAAAAAAAGCATCAGAAACAAGGCAAAGACACCAAGAATGTCTTTGTTGCATATTGTTGCATAGATGCAAAGAATCTTGTAAATTCATGTCCCTGTGCCCAAGGAGGGACACCCCTGGTCACCTAGGCTTGCTTCTCTGTTAGCTGGTGTGGGTAAGGTTTTTGGCAAAGGCAGTCCTTCTCACTAATTATTTAAAATGTTATAAGCCCAGAGCAAGAAAGATTTTGTCACCTCCAAGTAGAAGAAGAGTTATTATATAATCTTAGAAATTTGATTTCAAGGCATCTCAGAGTTGCTCTGATAAAACTTCCCACACAGTACAGACATTCTTTCCAGAGCTAGTCCTCCACACCCTACTTGAATTCCTCAAGTGTTAGGAAAGTCACAATTTCCTGAGACAGCCCATTCTATTTTAAGCACCTATTAAGACAAAGTTCTTTCTCATAATAAGCTGAAATCTATCTCCCACCCACTGAGCCAGATTTTCCCTCTAGAACCACACCCCTAACCTGTTTTCTCCTTCCTCTACGGTTGGGTGCTGTGTTTGTTTACAAGGCCAGGCTTTAGAATCAGCTGGACTTGAGTTCAACTGTCAGCTGTTTCCCTTGCCATCTGCGTAAACTTAGGCAAGCCTAACTCTCGAAGAATCAAAATTTTCGACTATAATACTGGAGTCATCGTACCTGCCTTACAGAGTTGTGAAAATCAGAGAAGGTAGTATACATAAAGTGCATGGTACAGCGTCTGACACATAGTATGTTACCAATAAATGGGATCTGGCTTTATTATTTTGCTTGACAGCCTTTCCGACATTTGCAAGCATCTTATTTTTCCACATAGTCTTCTCCAAGCTGAGCATCTCCTTCAATTGTACTTCAGAATATGGCAAAAATTATTCTTTCCCAGATCTGGATACTACACTGGTTTACAGCTTAAGTTTGCATTTAGGGGCTAGTTTAAATTATACCTGGCTAACACTTCCTGATACAACTGGCAGTTTACCTATTCCCAGAAACTGGGAGGCATTTCCTCTAATAAATAAAACTGGATAGAAAAGCAGCTCATCTGAAGCCTGCCTGTTCCTCCTGACTGCACCCTGGTTCAATATCACAGGTCTACACTTTTAGAGGAGAATGCCTTTTTCTCATTCGTCTGGTCTCCAGAGAAGTCACTTTTGCTAGTATTGCCCCATCTTTTAGTTTGCCTCTTGGAGGTGAAGTGAGTTACCTAGTGGATAGGCAACATCCACTAGCCAAGTTTCTCATCAGAGTGGAACTAATCTAACAAGGTCTTGAGTCCAAGAGATGTGGTATCTTTCTCCTTCCTCTCCACTTGGACTAGCGAGAGCCAGTTGACCTGCTTATTCCAAGAACTAGACTGGTAGGGCGGATGGTAGTAAGACCCTCACATTAAGTTACATCCTCTAACTTAGCCTTTATCAATATAGAAGTGATATTGTGGTTCACCATTTGCACACTTTATGTTCTTATGTATCACATGGTCCAAAACTCAGTGAGTGAAGAGGGGCGCTATTTCCTGGCCACCTCCAGACCTCGATATGTTCTGACCATAATCTGGAAATAGTCCTACCACATGAGTGCTGATGTTCAAGGAAGACTGAGGGCTGCTCTCACCTCTGCCTGCTCCACCCCCAGCAGGAGTTCTCTTTCTACAACCAGCCAGAGAGCAACTATGAGAGGGACAGAAACAGAAGGAGACCTGGTAGGTTGTAGATTTTTACATGGTCCATCTCTTCACTGTCAAGAAGCTAAGTAATAGGGGGTCAGAGAAGATCCTATTTCAGTGCAACAGACTTAACAATAAATGACTTCCAGACACTAGAAATTGCACAAGGACCTACTCATTTTAACCTGCAGTCCAGCTGTAAGTTCTGAAAAAGAGATAAAATCCACGAGTAAGTAGAGAGCAGCACAAATGGCAAACAATGAATCCTGTACATTGACAAGCACTGGATAGATTTCTCATGATAGTATTTTTTTAATGCCAGATGTTCACAGCTCAGCTTCCTTTAGGGGTAGCTATGTGACCTACTTCTGACCTATGAGATGGGAGATATCTTTAGGGGAGCTCTTAGACTTTCCTGTCTCATGAAAAAGAGAGGCAAGCAAGCAGAAGCTTTTTCCCTCTCTTCTGCTTTGGGTGTCGTCGTGTGATTATAGCAGCCATCTTGGAACCATCACCCAACAACACTGAGGCTGATGAAGCAGAAGGATGCAAAGAACCTGGGCACTTGATGACATCAAGATGCTACTGAACAAATTCTGGAAACTACCTACAGACTTCTCAATTGTGTGATGATGAAACGTCATCATTGTTTAAGCATTTTTAGTTAGGTAGTCTATTACTTGTAGTTGAACATATCCTAACTGTTCCAAACCCTAGGCCCCTCTTTATAACATCTTTCTTTTGCTTACACTTTTTAAATATAGATGAGTGTACTATTTACAATAGCCAGGACATGGAAGCAACCTAAGTGTCCATCGACAGATGAGTGGATAAAGAAGGTGTGGCACATATATACAATGGAATATTACTCAGCCATAAAAAGAAACGAAATTGAGTTATTTGTAGTGAGGTGGATGGACCTAGAGTCCGTCATACAGAGTGAAGTAAGTCAGAAAGAGAAAAACAAATACCGTATGCTAACACACATATATGGAATCTAAAAAAAAAAAAAAAATGGTTCTGAAGAACCTAGGGGCAGGACAGGAATAAATACATAGACATAGAGAATGGACTTGAGGACATGGGGAGGGGGAAGGGTAAGCTGAGACGAAGTCAGAGATTGGCATTGACATATATACACTACCAAATGTCAGATAGCTAGTGGGAAGCAGCTGCATAGCACAGGGAGATCAGCTCGATGCTTTGTGACCACCTAGAGGGGTGGGAGGGAGATACAAGAGGGAGGGGATATGAGGATATATGTATACATATAGCTGATCCACTTTGTTATACAAGCAACTAACACAACAATGTAAAGCAATTATACTCCAATAAAGATGTTAAAAAAATTAAAAAATAAAAAACATAGGTGATGTATAAATATACATACATATAAATGTATGTCAATATATACTTTCTGGCTATAATTATGTACAATCAAATATACACAGGAAAAGAGATTTTTAAAAGTAGATGAGTACAGTAAAATGCTAAGAGTGGTAATGAATGATATAATTTCTTCTACGTTTCTATATTTTACAAATTTGCTATGAAAACAGACATTAATCTGCACATAGAAAAACACACTTTATTTTCAAGAAGCAAAACTTTCATAGGGGCAGATTTTTTTGTAGTAATATCAGAATTCAACCATGCCAACATTTCATAGAACTTTCATTTGGCTAAAAGCAGAGTATCCACTATAGCATTACTATACAAAGGAGGCTACGTACTTATCTACTACATGAGAATAGAAAAATGGGAAGTGGGCCTAATTTATACCAGGAAAGATTAAAAACTAAAGCACTTTCTGTTGAATAAAAATAGCAGGGGGCTGGGCTGGCTAGCTGATCTTCAGGGCTACCAGTCAGTGAACTGACAAGAAGTAAAGACATTCCCACAGTTGTTCCTCCCAGGATTTTAGCAAAATTGCATGACCATTGATTAGCAATGTTTAAGGGTTTTAGAAATCAAAAACACACAGCTTTACTATGCAAGACCCTGAGCAAAAAAGTATATGTGTAATTACTGAATGTATGTTCAGTAATTTGACCTTGAATTTAAAGTAGTAATTAGGACTGAAACTTATTGTTGCTTTTGTCAGTGTGAACAGAGCTTGGATAACAGGAATATAAATCTCCCCCAAATGACAGCATGTGATTTATACACATGGCTCATAATCCCATACATTATTACTCTGGGATATCCTTTGGCAAGATATGAGTTGGGAGATAGGATTTATTCTCAGTCTGTTTCATTAAGAGGAAAATATATGTGCAAGGAAAGGATCAAATCTTTTTTCTCTCAAAATTACTGTCTTCAACTATAAACATATATTAACGATTTAGTATATTTCAGGTAACTGGTTACTAAAAGGTAAAAGGCAGTATTTGCTCTACAAAAATAAAGAAATGAAAAATAAACCAAAAAAATCTTTCCTATCTAGTTTTGAAGATGACACACACAGTAAAACAGAGGGAATAAAAGGGAATATGTGGTACAATCAAAGAAGTGCAGGAGTTCTGTTGGGGCAGAGCTTATGGCTGGGGGAGCTCTGATGAGCGGGGGAGAAACAAAGTGAGCCTTCCTGGAAAGAAGGATGAGGGTTGGGTAAGTGATGAGGCACGAGGGGACTCCAGGAAGGTCCTTGAATGAACAAGTTACAGACACAGAACATGGGCCATGTTTAGAAGGCAGTGTAGAGACCAACTAGGCTATAGCGAAGGATGCAAGTAGGGGAGAGAGAGATTGGGGAAATTAGGGAACGGTCCCGTAGTCACGGAGGGAATTCCACACTTAACTAAAAACTCTGACTTTGTCCTACGGTACAGTAGTTACCATCTCATGCTCTGGAGTCAGACAAAGGTTTGAATCCCAGCGCCACCATTTAAGTTGCCACATGACCTTAGGCACATTAATTACGTTTTCTCCTTTACTTTTTCCCTTCCTTCTTTCCTACCTTCCTTCTCACCTCCCTTCCTTCTTTTTTTTTTCCAAGTTTGACTTCACTTTTTTTAACTTTTCATTACGAAAAATTTCAAAGATACGTACAAGTGAACTGTGCAATACATCCCATGTACCCATTGTTCCCCTTCAATAACCTTCGACATCTGACATCCTTTCTTTCATCTACAACCTTCCCACTCCCTCCCCGCTATCCTCCTTACCTATAGCACTAGGCCTGATGTGATTAAGCATCTGGGGAAACTCTATGTGTGGTGCCTGTTTAAGGAGTCCCTGCAGATGGGAAGAATTAGGAAAGGATATCCAAGGAGGACCCATGTGAAAGCAGCATTGCCCTTAGTTTGGAGGTACTGGGGTCCCAAGCTGGGTCTCATGCTTTAAAGGGCTTGCTCCTGCCTGCCTCCGGCGTCTCCCCTTCCCACACGGAAAGGGGTCCCAAGGAAATGTGCAAATCCAAAGCCTGTGCCTCCTTCAACAGGTCTGGTTCCTGGATCCCCGGAATTCCCTGCCTAAATGGCTTAAGGTCACTACCAGGACATGCTCTACCCTGTATGTGCACCACTACATGCTGGCAAGGTGGCTGGTTGAGAGGTGAGTATGGGCAGAGCTTGGACCTGTGGGCTGAGTCCACGCACACATGTGGAGGCCCCTCAGCACGCTGAGGCAGAAAGAAAGGCCTTGTTTCTGCAGACCAAGAGCTCTCTTCCGGAGATCCATTCTTGCCCCCATGCCCCACAAACAATAAGGGCAGCGCTTTAAAAGTGAGGAACGTCTATAATTTTCCTCAACGTTCTTGAATTTAAATTTATGCTACTGATGCCCTTTGTCAGGTCAGCCCCTAGGACTGCCAAAGACCCAGACGAGCAGTGTCTGAGTACCTGGAAGAATGGAATAAGAGGTCACACGTGAAACAAGGAAGTTGGCCAATACAGTTGTCATCAGAATAACAGAGTTGCATTAAACCAGGAGGCCAGGGCAGACCAACATTTCCTTGGTAAGCAGATCTTTTCAAGGGCTTTCTCTATTAGAGAGTCAAAACCCTATAGTATTTAAAAAACAAAACAAAACAAACGAAACTGTGGATGCTTCTGTACCTCTGTACAAAACAGAATTATTGTTTAAGCACATATTTCATTTTGGAAGAAGGAAAGTGCTACAAGTAATACCTATTACATCCTAGAATTTAGCCATTAAAGTACAAGGATGAAACGTAAAATAGATAGCTAGTGGGAAGCAACCGCATAGCACAGGGAGATCAGCTCGGTGCTTTGTGACCACCTAGAGGGGTGGGATAGGGAGGGTGGGAGGGAGGGAGATGCAAGAGGGAAGAGATATGGGAACATATGTATATGTATAACTGATTCACTTTGTTATAAAGCAGAAACCAACACACCATTGTAAAGCAATTATACTCCAATTAAGATGTTAAAAAAAAAAAAAAAGTCCAAGTATGGTGCAGGGGGAGAGTGTGCTAAATGTCTTAACAGGCATATACCTAAAGAAAAAAAGTAGAAAAGGCAAAGTAGGGCAGCCCAAAACAGCAATTAGGATTTTTCATTCCTGAGTGGATAATGTGTAGTTTCATTTAAACAGGAACACAATCTTCATTAACTTAATCTGTAAAAGCAGTAACTCCAACTCCCAGCTATTGCCCGAGTAAGGCATTTTTAGACACATCATTGCTACTTCGAAATTAAAAGTGAATCAGTCCTGTGGAGTTAATTACCAGTAAATACAACCTGAAGTAGGTCTCCCACATGGCACTGAACTAGCATAAGATGTTCTCAGTGTTAGCCAGAAGCACTGCAATGTATCAGATACTTGAAAAGCTAAGTTTATAGACTTGGCAACCGTTTATAGGAATAGCGGGAAAATCGTTAGTAGCACCCACAGTGAGAAACATGGATAAAGGCCTAATTAAAAGAAGATCTTTTTGACAGAGATTTAGACAAGCGTCCCCCAGCCCCACCCAAAAAAAATTCAGCTCTCTGTTGTTGCAGCCTATTCCCCAAATCAGTTATACTTACAAAAAGGAAATTACACTTATTGCTTTTCAATGCTGGCATATGGATCCTATTTAGTTATAAAAGGTAGAAATAATTTTAGAAACTAAAAGTAAAATTAAATAAAGCCAGAACAAAGAAATTACTTTCATCACCAATGCTTCAGGATACAGTGTCATCTGCTTCAGCGTTCTCAAGGAGGTATGCAAGAAGATCAGAGACCAAAGAAAAAAACTCGGAGGAATAGTTGTCTGAACTTTAATTAAATATTTGAATCAAGAAAAATGGGAACAGATGAAACCTTAGTAAGAGAGAAATGGTGCATGCACAAAGGGGATAGATTAATAAAATGGCTGCTGATCTATTATTGGTAATAAACACATTTGTTTTGTTTTGTTTTTCTACAAACATGTCAAAGTTTCCTGCAACTCCCATAATTATTCAAACGCACAAGTGTTCCCACTATCCTGGCTTACAAATGTCCAGGAGGCCAACAAAGCAAGCTGTTTTGGTTCCTGAATTACACAGTTAATTGAGGCTGTTCAGCCCCAGATTTGATGTAGTGAACAGTCAGAATTGCTGGTAGCTGAGTATCTTATTACTTTACTCTCATTTTTATTTTCTAAAGTGATTTCACACAATTTTGCATTTCAAATATTTCTAAATAAATTTAGTAAACCAGAGATGAAAATGACAAGCCTCAAATCATATGTTTTAGAACAGATTCCCATTTGAACTGTTCATTTTATATAACTGAGTTTATTACACCTTCTTTAACAGATATGATATTAATGGTAAGTGTCATGGTAATACATTAAAAACACTGTTACTTTCTAATGTGTGACTTGTCTAAACCCTAAAAAGAGCACAGGTGGCTTTGCAGAGCCAAATCATATTATTGATCCATCTTGACCATGGTTCATTTGCAAGATAAAGTCCCACCTGGGAGTCTTCTCATAAATTGGGTCAAGACAAGAAGAACTCTAGGTAGCCAGAGGTGTCTCTGTGTCTCTTTTCAAATAATTGATGGCCACTTCTTCTGGTGTGTGGAAGAAGTAAAATGTCCTTGTCAAATGGGTATTGCTTTAGTACCACATGCCCAATAAGTTCTAGCATCTAGGAGAGCATGCAATAGAGGTTAATATTAGCTATGCAGTCATGGTATTATTAGTGTTTAATTATATCATGTGCATTGAGATATTTTAAATGTTAAAGAGAAAACAGAAGGACTTATTCTCCTTAGCAACCATTAGAGTACAGAATGTTCACAGCTGCAATCACACTCATAAGGCAGGTTAAATTGATGACAAAATGAGGGTAGCAACTAATGTGCATGCTATAGAAAACCTGAAAGTGGTACCTAAAATAGATAGCCCCCTTATGTTTTCCAAAAATCCCATAGCTGGCTCAGACCATCAATCAACACAATGGAAATCTGTCGCTTTAACACTCAATGCCGATTTTCAGTCTTAGAAGTGCAAAGGGGGGGGGGGGTGTAAAATAATAAATCTGGGGGTTTTCCCCCTCACTGGCTATGATTCTATCTCATTGGGGAATGATTTTACTTTATAAAAATCCTTTTAAAAATAAAGGGCTTAAGGTCTTAATGGCAACTCATACTGGTGTGCACATCTGTGGCTTCATTCTTCAGGTTAATATACAAAGGCTAAATTATAGCAGAAGCATCATCGAAGGTAGGTTACTTTCTAAAATGCTTCATAAATATTATTTCCTTCAATATTATTTCCTTTGGCTCATGCACACTCAAGGCGCTTCATATATATTATAAGATGATGAAGGTGGGAATGGTAATTATGTTATCGAAGCTGTTTTTCCAAAACAGTGTTGAAAGAAATTAACCGGTTCTTTCAAAATGTCAGTGTGCAAGTTCCTGAAGTTTCCCGGTGTTTTGACTTTAGGATTTCTCCAAAACACGCGAACAAAGGGTAAAAATCAGGTGGCCGTCGAAAATGACTTCGCGGACCCCCTGTATACGGAAACCTCGGTTCAGGTATCCCACTGGGGTCGAAGGCGAAATCTTCGCACCGATATATTATTGAGCTTCACCCGCAGGAGTCTTCGTTCAGGCAGGGGATGCTTTCCAAGATCACGAGGCGGTGGTGCCCAAGGGCGATGGAAGCTGGGAATCTCCGCTTCCCGCCCGCCCTGCCCGGGTCACCAGTGCTGGCCTGCGGCGCGAGTGCCCAGCTGCGCCTGGGACACCGCAGGCACAGCCGTGGCGGCGGCGGCAGCGGCCGCCGCGTCGCCGATGCCGGGCAGGACGGAGCGCACGGAGCGGCGGAACTCCTCGTTCCTCCACGTGTAGAGCAGCGGGTTGAGCGCGGACAGAGCGCAGCACAGGAGCCAGCTGGCCGCCTGCACACCCCAGGGCACGGGCAGCGAGAAGCCGCTGGCCAGGCTCACCCACACCAGCGGCTGCGTGGCCAGCAAGAAGACGCAGCAGAGCAGCAGCACCGACAGGCCGCTGAGACGCCGCTGCGCCCGCCGCGGGTGCAGCGCTGGGGGCAGGGGCTGGGCCTGAGCCGGGTGCGCGGCACCAGCCGGGCCTGGCGCGTGAGGGGCGCCCGGGAAGGCGGCGGCGGCGGCGCAGCCGGGCAGCTGGTGCAGCAGGTGGAAGTTGAGGACGCTGACCCGCTTGACGCTGACGCGCACGCGGCGCACGATGCCCAGGTAGCAGTGCAGCAGCAGCGCCGTCTGCGCCAGCAGCGCCGCGGCGGCCAGCAGCGCCGGGTAGTGGACGCGCGGGGGCGCGGCGCCGGGACGCGGCGCCCAGGGCGGGAGCAGCAGCACGAGGCCCAGGGCGAGTGCCCAGGACAGCGCCAGCATGCCGGCCGTGTGGCGCCGCTGGTACAGCGCCTGGTAGGTGGCGGGCGCCCGGGTGATGAGCAGGTAGCGGTTCAGGGCCACCAGGCAGTGGGACACGAGGGACACGGTGAGCCCGAGGCCCAGCAGCCCGCCCCGCAGCAGGCGGTAGCTCCCCCCGGCGCCGTCCCAGTCCCCGGGGGGCTCCGCGGAGCCCGCGGGCAGGAGCCCGAGCACCGCCTCCTGCGGCATCCAGAGGGCGCAGACGCTGAGGTCGGCGGCGCAGCCGTTCACGATGAAGGCGTTGCTGGTCGTCTGCAGCTTTCGGAAGGACGACACGAGATAGATGACCATGCCGTTGGCCAGCGTGCCCCCGATGGCCAGGCCTGAGTACAGGAGGGACACGGGGATGCGCCGGCCCGCCCACGACTCCTCTTCCTCGCAGAGCAGCAACAGCGATCCCCCGGTGGCGGAGGAAGTGGACGTGGAAGAGTTGGTCATTCTGGCCAACTCTTCACACCTCTCTGGCTAGCGTCGGCTTCTCGCAGCGCGGCCCATCCTGACACCCGCCTGCAGAGAGGGCAGAGACATCCCTTCAGCCCTCTGCCACCGACACAAAAGGCTGAAGCAGAATAATGGGCTGGGGGAGGGGGAGAGACGGAGCTCTAGGAGAATGGGGGTGGCAAACGACAGGTGCCTGCCTGGGAAATGTCTCTAGTGCCAGGCGAAGGCCTCTTTACATTCAGCAAGCACCAGGGAAGCCCTAGGACAGAGCAATACAGAGAACAGTTTCCCCTTCTCCCCCTAAACACACACATAGACACACACACGGGAATGGCAGATGGAGCCCCTCGTTTCCAGGAAAAAGCAGAGCTATCCCACCTGGGAAAAATACCAGGGGAAAGGGGTTGGGGGTATCTTACTTTGGGGCTGGTCCTTAGCTGGCAGTAGCAGAGGGAGGGATGCCAGGAAATACCTCCTCAGCAGCAGCATCCGTGGTCCCGAAATCAATAGGAGGAACTCATCTGGGATCAGTGCCAGGAGCAAGTACCTCCTTCTCCAACGCGGCATCCACACACATGGCCCTAGGCAGAAACCAGCAGCTGCAGGGAGACTTCTCAGCTGGCAGCAGGGCTGGAGAAAGGGAAGTGGCAGGCTGCAAGCCCAGGCAGGTGGGCAGGTAGTCAGGCGGCAGCAGCAAGGATGCTTGGCTGCAAAAGCAGAAGCTCAGCTCAAGAGGAGAGCAAGCACCCCGTGCTCAGGAGCAAGAGTGGTGGCTGATGAGGGGAACCCACTCGAAGCTCTCTCCCTGCTCAATTATACATCACGCAGGGAAAAGGCAGCCTTTCCACACTTGCATGAATTATTCAATAGCTTCTAACTTGTGAAAGGGAAGAAAAATATCTTGCTCAGAAAGTCCTGTCATTAAACAAGTTTCTCTGTTTTTTCTCAGTCTCTCAATTGCCCTATTTTTCACTTTGCTTCATTTTTCTTTTCTTCTTTTTTTTTTCCTTCCATCAATGCTAGAATAAAATTTAATATACCCCCAATGTATTTCATCCCAGTCTGATGCATCCTGGGGGTGAGTTTTTCTGAGAGAGAAATATACTCCTAATACCTAGGACTGATCTCTTCCATCCCACATTTTCAGGGAGAACTTATATTCTAATTGAAATTCACTTTTTCTTTGGTAAGGTGGGACATGGGTCATTAGCCACACAAAATCCCCAAGTCTTAATTTCAATCATAATTTCAGTTTTTTGCTCATCACCAAACTCCTTTCTAGAGTGTGGCTTCTGTTTAGTAATGAAATAGAGGGTAAAAATGAAATGGTCAGAAGTTTACATACAAGTGGGTATCCGGGGGAAAGCAAGGACCCTGAATGATCCACAGTTTAAGAGGCAAAGTTGTCTCTTTACTGCAGAACTTTTAATCTTGTGGTCTGTCTTAGATAGAGATTTGCAGTCTGATGTTGGAATCTTCCACATGGGAAATTTTTCATAAAAGTCATCACCTCCCACAAATCATTTTTCACTGGGAAAATCATTTATTTGAAAATTTAACTCAATATAGAATATGGTAATATGGCATAATAGAAAAAAATGCTAGGTGGGGTTTCAGGTCACCTGGGTTCTAAGCTGCGTGTCCACCAAATAAATGGCCTTGTGGTGGATTGTTTTCATTCTTGTCAAATAAGAAGTTTCACTCAGTGACTTCCAAGGCCCTTTCTGTTCGAACTTTCTATGAATCCTCATGCATAAATTTGACATTTCTCCACCCTAGTCTGACACCTGAAATATACCTACTCTGTCTAACATGTAATGTAGTCAGTCTCAGGTCACATGGCAGCAGTTTTTTTCCAGTCTGTCCCTAAGGGTGCCTATTCAGGATGAAGCACAAAGTGCACCTCCTCTGCTCTCTGCTTCCCTCTCTCTCTTTCAAAGACAGTGTTAGTTAATGACAACTCTAAGGAGGGAGGGCTAAGTAGGACTTGATGGATTTGGTCCACTTAAGTGGTATCTAATAGTTGAGTTGGGGGATTTTCTGCCAGTGTCTTTTATCTGTTGTTATTTGTCTTAAGGCTTTGAGTACATCAAGCACAGCAAGCCTGCAAGAGATCCCTCTAATCATTTATAGTTAAAACTTGTTGAAATAAAAATTTCCTCTCACGTGACGGAGGAGGATTCAAGTTCCAGGTCCTTTGTCCCAGCTGCTGCCTTACGTGGAATGAGCGAAGTCCCTGCTGGGGGACTCCGGTGGCTTGCAGTCACACACTTCTGCCAAGACCCTCCCTTCTTTAGCCCTGGCCCGGAAAGGGACAAATTTTTGTTTGTTTGGGGGTTTGTTTTTGTTTTAAGCTACTGAATTTACATAATATAGGGTGGGAATTTTTTCTATCTTATTCCCAGCATCAAAACAGTACTCAATTATAATTAATATACTTGTTAGTGAATCAACGAATGGATGCGTGTATAAATGATTTCATTTCTTTCCATGGTGAGACAGTAAATAGTTTTCATCAGCATCTCTTTCCTCCTACCCCGGCAGGAACTTGCTCTGTGAACTATGCCCTCTGATGCTTGTCCAATCTCTCTGCTCTCCACTGCTTGCTTTCCATTGGCCTTACAAAAATGTTGATTTCACTGCAATCCGATAAAGTTTCCCTGCACTTCACCTCCTTCTCAAGGTGCCTACACAGCTCACTCCCTTTCCTGGCAAAAGTGCTCGCTTTCTGTTTCTATTTCCTTTCCTCGCATTGGATGCCCACCCCACACTGCTTTTGGTTCTCACCACTGAGACACCTTCCAACTGACCAAAGTTCTGCCCATATATAAAACTGCCTACTGGACATCTCCACATGGCTCTTCTATGGGTATCTCAAACCCCAGATGTCCAAAACTGATCCCTTCCTCTTCTTTCCAAATCAGTTCCTCCTTCTCCTGTGTTCTCAGTGACCAGTATCACCAGTATCCTGGTGCCTAAGTCAGAATCCTAGCTATCACCCTTGATTCCTTATTTTCTCTCTTACTCCTGATATCCATCAATCACCAAGTGTCATCACTCTACCATATTAATTTTTTTTTATCTTTTCACTGATCTCTGTTCACTTTGCCACTACCTGGCATCAGACAACCATCATCTCTTCTTTGAATTATTCCAACAAGCTCCTAACTCTATGTGCAATCTTACCTTCCTCCAGACAATATGATCTTTCTAAAACCAAAAGACATCACTTGACATATTAAATATATTTATTTTTATCTGTTTCCTACCCTCCACTCTAATATACATTCCTTGGAAAAAGGAGGTTTTACTTTGTTCACTACTATTATTGGCAGCTCCCAGAACAGCACCAGGCACATAGTAGACCCTTAATCAATATTTGTAGGAAAACTAGTAAGCAAATGTCACATTCTGCTTAAAACCTTTCAGTAGGTCACCTGTTGCCCTCAGGAGAATCATAAATATCATCATTGCTAATGATGTACACATACCATATGTACCAAGCATTGTTTTGAGTATTTTTCATCTCTTGTTTTATTTAGTCCTCATGCCAGACCTACAAGGTAGCCAGGCTAGGGCCTAAATTTGCAGGCCAGGGCAGGAGTCCAGATAGAAGTCCATAGGCCACATGTCTAAATATTTTAAAATTATAAATCAAGCTATCAAACTGTTAAATAAAACATGTTCTATTCTCCTATCTTGACAAATATGCTAGGAAGCCAGGCTCAAATTTAGAATTCTCGGATTTATAAATTGTTTCATGCCACTGGAATGTGACAACTCAGAGAGTTTGCCTCTGGCCCACAGTTTGCCCCAGTTTTTCCCCACTCTCTGTTCGACCATCACATGCCAGAGGGGCCTTATTTTAACATAGGACACGCCAGCCTGCCCATCCGAGTTTCATTCACATCCTTGTCACACAGTCACTCCTTGGCAACACCTCAGACCTAGGGTGGTACCTGGAAGGCATAGTCAGTCATCAGAAGGGCAAAGCCAGAGAGGAGGTCCACACAGCTCATGGAAGTGCGTTCCTGGCCACCAGGCACAGAATTCTGGGGTCCTGGTAACGAACATGGTCTAGAAAGGGGATGTAAGGTTTAGGGAAACTTGTCCCCTTAAATCCATTTAATAGATGACAAAACAGAGTCACAAAGAGGTTAAATAACTTGCCCAAGTTCAGCTAGGAAGTGACTTAACTAAGATTCAAACCCACTACCCCATACTCAACCACTACACTATACCGCCTCCTTTGGTGAAGTTTAATATTCTTAACGTGGATTAGCTGATATAGATTAAGCTAATGTAACAAGGAGACCCAAAACTATAGAGGTTTAAAAAAATAATGAGCAGTCCAGGTGGAAGAAAGATCAACCCCCCAGGGCCATTGAGAAACCCAGGTATCTTCTTAGTGCTCCACCACCCCTTAGGGTGATGATAGTATTCAATTTATGCGGGATGGTCCCTGGCCAGCAGCAACTGCATCACTTGGAAACGTGTTAGAAATGATTCAGACCTCCTGAATCATAATTCCTGGTGATGGGGCCCAGTGATCTGTGTTTTAACGAGCCCTCCAGGTAACTCTGATGCGTGCTACAGTTCAAGAGCCAGTGCCCTGGGATGTTATCCTTGTCTACATGGCTGACATTGTTTCCCTGCTACCATGTCCACATTCCAGGTGGAAGGGATTGGATAAAAAGAAAGTGGGGTAGCCAGCTTTCTACTTAAGGATGTGAACTGCAAATTCTACTTATCACTTTTGCACACACCCCAGTGGCCAAAACCCCAGCAGTCACATGGCTGTCCTTGCTGCAAGAGAAGCTGGGACCACTCTAGCTCACATGCCCTACTAAAACTGGGGAGGGGCAGGAGAACGGAGAGAATGGACGCTGGGCAGTGGAGGGGGGCAGTTATCAGGTTTACGCAGGTTTAAACCTGCAAGTTTAAAACAAGACATTATGATTAGGGCCCTATAAACACAGTGCCTAGAGCATACCAGCTTTTTATTTTTTCATTTTTATTTTATTTTATTTTTTATTGAAGTACAGTTGATTTACAATGTTGTATTAATTTCTGCTGTACAGCAAAGTTTATTTGGCTATACATACATTCTTTTTTAGGTTCTTTTCCATTATGGTTTATCTCAGGATATTGAATACTGCTGCCTGTGCTATACAGTAGGACCTTGTTGTTTATCCATTCTATATGTAGCAATTTGCATCTGCTGACCCCAATCTCCCATTCCATCCCTCCCCCCCCCGCCCCCCGATGGCAACCACAAGTCTGTTCTCTATGTCTGTGAGTCTGTTTCTATTTCATAGTTAGGTTCATTTGTGTCGTATTTTAGATTCCACATATTGGTGATATCATATGATATTTGTCTTTCTCTTTCTGACTTACTTCACTTAGTATGATAATCTCTAGCTCCATCCATGTTGCTATGTATGGCATTATTTCATTCTTCTTTATGGCTGAGTAGTATTCCATTGTGTATATGTACCACATCTTCTTTATCCATTCATCTGTCGATGGACATTTAGGTTGCTTCTGTGTCTTGGCTATTGTGAATAGTGCTGCTATGAACATAGGGGTGCATGTCTCTTTTTGAATTATAGTTTCATGCCAACTTTTTAATACCCTTTGAAAAGGTTTGGTATCTGAAAGAAAGAATTACTGGCTCTGAAAAACAAAAAGAAAACTTCGAAATAGAAAGGGACATGCTATTAAATAGTCAACTGCAATTCAACTCATTGTTATTCATAAATTAGTTTAAGGCGGAATCAGGATACATGTTTCATGTTTGCTATGACGTGTGATGGGGCCTCCAAAAGTGCTGAGGTCTGCAGAAGGTCCCGCATCAATCCCCACGTGACCTCTTACATCCTCACCTCTCCACCGCATCCTCACTCACCTCTGCTCCGGCCATGCTGCGGGCGTGCCCTTCCTGAGTGTGGCCCAGCCTCTCCTCTCCTTCCCAGCCGGGCATTTCTTTGTGTTCAGCGCATGCTATCCCCATGGCTGTCTCTCGACAATCTGCCCCCACTCTTGCCCAGCTAAGTCCTACTCAGCTTCCAGGTATGAGCTCAGGCTTCACCTCGTGCAAGGAGTCTTTCTTGATCTCCACGAGCGAGTGTCCAGCCTGGGTGCCCCCAAAGCACCCGAGTATATCCCAGCCGCAGCCAGGCTTCCCGGCTATATTTATTCCCTCTCCAACCCGTAAGCTAGTCCAGGGCCAGGCTCTGTTTTTGATCAGAGTGCCTGACACACTGGAAATACTTAAACATTTGTTGACTGAATAGGTCCCTTGGGAACCTTTGATGTGTGGGATCAAAATTTCTACCTCAATTTGCTTCTTAAGAGATACAACCAGCCTCAGTCAAGCTGCAAAGCATTGTGATTTTTCTCAAACACTTTAAAAGCTTCATGTAACCATATCTTCATGCTTTATGTCACCAGATTTTCTTTAAATAGAACTTTTGTTCCTAACAACCCCTCCTCATATAACCTCACCCATGACAGGATCCAGTGTGGATTTTCTAGTACTCAATTTCATAATCCACCAAAACAAGATCTAGCAACTGTCTCGAGTGCTTTGCGAAATCAAGGGGTAAGTGGCAGCACTGACAAAGTGCTCATTTCCTGTGCCTTTCCCGTCTGCTGTCAGCCAAGCCACCGAGCAGCCTCACTAAGCACAACACGGAGGCAGTCTAAAATCCCATTTCAAATCCCAGCTGTACTTCCTCGGATCTTGGTCTCTCAGAAGTAACACAACTGAGAATCGTGTTGGTATGGGCCAGTTTGGACTGTAAAAGAGATTTTTTAAAGAACAACAGCTTTTGATGTTTCACAGCCAAACTTAGGAATAATTCAACTGCATGCGAGCATTCTACCATTACCACAAAGCTCAATGGTCGAGTTTTGAGAAATTAAGAATTTAGAGAATTATGAAGCTGAAAATGACCTATAGTTTGTTCTATCCTGAAGCCCTTTACCTGGGGTACGTGAGACCATGTCATGATGGTCCTCAACTTTTCTCCTGCCCTCAGAGAGATTCTCTATTTCCTCCTCAGTGACGTCAGCTCACTATAGTAAAGTGATCGGGGCGGTTGTGGGGGGGGGGGTACCGTGGAGCATGGTTCTCAGCTGGGGGCTAGTTTGCCCCCCAGGGTACATTTGGCAATGTCTAGAGACATTTTTGGTTGTCACAACTTGGGTGGGGCAATGTTATTGGCATCTAATGGATAGAGCCAGGGATGCTGCTAAACATCTCCCAAGGCCCAGGACAGACCCCTGGGACAAAGAATCATCCAGCCAGAGAGGTTAAGAGCTCAGGGTCAAATCCAAGGCCTGTTTGTTATTAGCATGTGACCTCAGGCAAGTGATTTCACCTTTACAAACCTCAGTTTTCTCATTTGTAAATTGAAGATCATGTCAACTACCTCTGAGGAGTCACATAGTGATTAAATTTATGCAAACAGCTTCATGAAGTGGTCATCTTATAAGTGTGCCACACCTATCGGTGACAAAGGTGATTCCCTGCACGGGGCGGGGAGTGGAGGGTGCCCCTTAATGGAACAGATCTGAATGGGAGGGGGTATGAAACATAGTTTAGATGAGCCATTTCTCTCGCTCTGAGCGTCACTGCCATAGGAAGTCCCTGTAAGCTTGTTACGGGAACTGTCACCCTCCCTAAATTGGTGTGCAAAAATGTATGTGTGTATTTGTGTATTTTTCTGGAGAAAAGATTGAAGAATTTTATTAGCTGCTCAAAGGAGACTGTAATCTCAAAAAGGTTAAGGACCATTGATGTCATCCAGTCTCCTCACTTTACAGAAAAGAAAATTGAAACCCAAAGAGAGTGAATGACTTACTTACACACATAGTGACGGATCTGTGTCTCGAACCAAGTTGTCCCATGACACTAAGACAGGTGACTCCACTGAGGTGGGCTAAGAGATAAATTGTGTTTACCTCCTAACAAAACAACTTCACAGCAAAACAACGTAATAAACACAATTCCTCTTTCTAGTCTTACCAACTTATAAATCTCTCTGTTTGTCTTTTCAGTTAATTGAACTGTGATCTTCAAATCTCCTGTACCAAAACCACCCGGGTCTGGGTCAGAGTTACCGTCTGGAAATCTGCGTTTTAACAAGCTCCCCAGGAGATTCTTTCTTACACTAGTATTTGAGAATCACTGCAGTGGAGGACATATAGACTGTTCTTGTTAGTTTCTGAGTGTTGATTTGTAAAGTTGCCAAGGCATTGCTTTTCTGAACTACATTTTCAGCTTTTCCAGGAAAACCAATTTGAACTAAATTTGCTTTGGCTTGGTCTCTGTCCAGAAGTGACTTTTTTCCAGTAAGCTGTTTAATATAGTTTATTTTTTAAATCTGCTTAAAAAATATTTCTGTCTGAAAGAGATGGAAACTGGATGGAGAGAGTTTCATGTTGTCAAGTGTTTAGGAATTATGTTAGGTAGTTTTAGTGGTGAGATCAAATTACTTTAAGAGAGCGCTGTGTGTGTGTGTGTTTTCACATATCACTGCAAAGGAAAAAAAATCATACATTTTTGGGGGTTTGATCACAATTATCATTCTTAATGATGATGGTAAGCAAGACTGACAAGATCAGGAGAGAAATAACAAGAAAAATCTAAGAAATTTCCTTATAATTTTAAAGTCTAAATTAGATTAGGGTACAAGACAACCAGAAGCTGCTACTCTATTTCTGCCTCATCTAGGCAATCAGTGGTGGTTAGAAAAACTAATATTTTCTATTTTCCTCATCTCAGAAATAAGGTGCCCAATCCTCATCAATTTCCAGAAGCCCTTTTCTGAGCATATTCCTTTATTTTCTAATCCTTGAAGACTTTCTCTGGATACCGGGCCAGCCCCGTGAGCCCTGGTGAAAGCAACTGCTAAATAGGTGTTAGAAGACTCCCTGGCCTGGAATTTAAGAGTCGGGGACTTTGCCCCATTTCTGACTGTATCGTACACATCTCCACTTAGGTGTCCCTCAAACACTGTAGATAAAAGTAACCCCTCCCGTGTTGCTGCCCATTGGGTGTAGAGTAGGTGGCGATTCCCTGTGCGCAAACACCCTATTGCACCGCCGCGTTTCTTCCCAAACACCTCCATACCCCACACGCAGTGGGAAACCTAAGTGTATACATAGACCCAACCCTGCCAAGAGGCTGCTCCAAAGGTCCGGCTTTTCTTCAGGTGGGGCCAGCAATACTCTGTCCTATTCCTTTGCTCATTACATCTGCACCACACTCTCCTCCAGGGTTGTCCTGTAACAGTGTAGTGGACGCTTGTTTTGATGGCCCAGCAAACCCCTCCCTGCACACACTTTTCTGGGACTAGAACACCCGTTGTTCAGAAAACTATCCTTCACTTGATTTCAAAGGGAGTTGACCTGTTCTTCTGTGAGCCCAATCCCAACCCACTAGATATGGTTTGTAAGTCCAGAGGTGAATGTGAGTCCCTTCCCAGAGGTGTGGGCTTGGGTCTGAGAAGCAGCCAGGACCTCTCCGGGTGACTGAAGCTGAAGTTGTGATAAAGCAGCAGCTCCCAGCAGCCCTGTTGTCTGCCGTGCAGAGAAAGAGATAGGGCACACCTCCTGGTTTCCAGATCCTGGGTCCAGCTTTTCCTTAAGTCCAGCCACTTCCTAGTCCTTGGGCTAGAAATAAGCTCCTTGTGTCCTAAGCTGGTTAAAGTTGGGTGTCTCTCACAATCCAAAAAACAAACAAAAAACCCAACCAATACATGATTAGATAATTTCCCCAACTGTATTGTGAACTCCTTGAAGATATAGATGAAGGCGGGGAGAAGATACCTTCTTACCCTTTTCCCCCTTCTTTTTATTCCCCTATTCCCTTGGGTTCTGAGCACAAGCCCTTGAGCAATATATTTGTTAACTGATAGATGGGGGAGGGGCCCTATTTAGCTTATTATTTCTCAATCTGAATCTTGATTTTGAAAGCCACTCTGAACAATTAAATATCTTATTTTAAAAAGACAGTGTTAAATATTTGGAAACCTCGGCTTTCTCCCCTCAATTCCTTAATCCTACTGTGTACCAATAATTAATGAAGAAGTTTTTGTTTTTGTTTAATTTTAAAGCCTAAAAAAGCAATTTCAGGCCCCATGCACCACTTCCTGGTATAATTACTCTGAGGTAAGACCTTGGTGTCACTATTTTTAAAACACTCCCCAGGTGATTCTCATGCAGCCAGAATTTAGAATCATAGTTCCATATGAATCTCACCTTACAATCATTTTAATGTTACATTTACATACATCCTTAAAAGCAGCCAGTTGAGGAAATTGAGTGTCAGGAAAGTCACATTCCAATAAAGTTAAAGTGTTTTCATGCCTCTATTCCTGCAGTCCCTCTATGACCCCCTCCAACACACAACCCTGCCCCCCCTCCCTTAGTCGATTTTGTACATTTGTGGAAAAGCAGGAAGGATGGAGAAGGCAGTTCATACGTCCCGCAAACCACTTCATCTCCTCTGGGGCCCACCTTAAAGTCTCAAAAGTAATGATCCTGCTGGGGCAGAGAGCTGGTGGGGATCACCACAGCAGGTGACTCCACCGGTCTCAAGATTATTGTTTCTTCAAGTTCCTTGCTGGGTGAACACATTCAGGTTTTTAATTAGGAAAGAAATACCAACATTAATTCTACACCTCCTGCTGTCCTCAAAACCATCTCAACAAATGCTTGCTGCTCTGGGAAGCCTCCTCGTTTACCCACACGCTCTCCTCGGGACTGCCAGCATTTCCCAGGAAAAAGGTGTCATCAGACTGCATGGGCATTATTTAGGTGTCTGTGTTCTTCCTGAGACTGTGAACTTGAGCACAGGGGCTTTTACTTTATATCTGTAGCTCCTTGGCAGCCTCTCATAAACTTTGTTGAATGAATGAATGAAATATTAATCTACAGTCAACTTTCCAATCTCTGTGGGTCAGTATGAGTTATTTTTTTTTTTTGATGCCTTTCTCATCATCTCCATTCTTTCTAGACCAGCAGAGACACCAGAGCCAGCAGCACATTAAACTTTCCTAAATCCTTTCTGATAAAGCCTCTTCAAAGTTCTGCTCCCAGCAGGAAGATGACCTGAACCAGATTTCACTCAAACTTCTAGATCTAATGACTAAGAGTCTCCCCTAGAAAATAAAACCTATGTAGCACTTAATTTCTGAAGCACTCAGAGAAAATATGAAAAAAAGCAAAGTGAAATAAAAGGGTCCAAACAATCCTATTATGAGTCGGGTACCTGGGATAAGCAACAAAGGGCCTACAGTCTTAATAAAGATGTCACAGCGCAGTGAGGGGCAAAAAATGACAGTTCTCCGAATCCAAAGTAGGAAAAGGCTTTTTGAAGAAGGTAAAAAGTATGCTGACCACTAAAAGGGCTGACTGTATGTGGTACATAAAAATATGTAAGAAGAAGCCTTAAAGCATAACTCACAAGAGGGGACAGGGCCTATTTTTATCCAGCACATTGTTTGGAACACTGAGTATATTTGTGCAGGAACAAGAAAACACATAACATTTTGGGTGTTCAGATAGAGTCATTATTTAAGTACAGAACATGCTTTAGAAAAAAATTCTGGAAGTCTAATCTGTTATCACAATTACTTCAGATTTGAGGGAAAGGAGGATTTGAATCTTTTACTCTATACAGTTCTGATTTTTTTTACAAGAATCATATTACTTTTTTTTAAATTTTATTTATTTATTTAATTTTTGGCTGCATTGGGTCTTTGTTGCTGCGCACGGGCTTTCTCTAGTTGCGGCGAGCGGGGGCTACTCTTTGTTGTGGTGCGTGGGCTTCTCATTACGATGGCTTCTCTTGTTGTGGAGCACGGGCTCTAGGCGCGTGGCCTCCAGTAGTTGTGGCACATGGGCTCAGTAGTTGTGGCTTGGGGGCTCTAGAACGCAGGGTCCGTAGTTGTGGCGCACGGGCTTAGTTGCTCCGCGGCATTGTGGATCTCCACAGACCAGGGCTCGAACCCGTGTGCCCTGCGTTGGCAGGCAGATTCTTAACCACTGCGCCACCAGGGAAGCCCTGTGTTTTATTTATTTATTTATTTATTTCAGGGAAGCCCTACTTTTTAAAATAAGAATAACATATTAACTTAAAACCACAATGTATGCTTTCAATGAAATATTTTATTAAATAGGACTCTAATTCTGAAATGTCAGGTATGTTAATGCACAGTGTTTGAGCCCATTAAAACCAAGAGAACAATATGTTTTGGAAAAGAATTGCCCAGGATTTATTATTAGGACAATGTAAAAATTTATATTAAAAATTCCTTAAATGGCCTGTTTATTAGACATCGCTCATTGTCGTGTGAGGTTTCACTCAGGTATGTGAAAAAGATGCACGGCCAGGTGGCTGTGGAAACTTCAAACCTGAACCCTCTGCTTTTTGGCCATATTTTTTTCAACACTGTATTAAAACAATTTTTTAAAATTTCAAGAATTTAATTTTCTTCCATTAGATTCCAGCGCATGAATTCTCAGCCTTTTTAGATTTTTCATGCCAGCTGAGACTCAGCAAGAAATGATTAATTTATATACATGTCTCTGACTCCCTGCCTTGAAACATGCTCTATTTTCAAAGTAATAATACCTGGCGTGTCTGGTATTTTATTTTGATGTGTTCTTTCACAGCAATCAGGCCATATTTAAAACAGGCTCTTTGGCTACGTGTAATATAGCAAAAAGCTTAGGTGATGGGCTTCGGCATTAATTAAATCTGTGTTTAAATCTGGGCTGTCCCTCTTGCTAGCCGTATGAACTTGGACAAGTCACTTCACTTCTCCACCTCTGTTTTGTCCACCTAAAACTTCTCAGGTCTACATAGTAAGATAGCTTATAGATTTACTTATAGATTTATGGCACTTAGCACAATGTCTGGCTTAAAGCAATGACTCAATAAAAATAACGTATTCTTAATATTCCCCCAAGGCTTAACAGCTTTTGCAGGTCTGCACACGCCAGCCTGGAAATCTAACTGAGAGAATCTGAGCCGACAAAATGTCTTGTTCGTAGGTCTTTTCCTTGGAATATTCTGCCTGGGGATTTTGACTCTCACACCTGTCCAGGGTAGCACAACCTTGGAATAAGGCTAAATGGGAGGGCTGTGGGCATCTGTAACTCTCTCTGCTCAAGCAGCCCTGTTGCTTTGTTAAAAGTGTTTTAAACTTATCTTTATTTTTTATGTTTTAATTTTTTTTAATCCAGACCATTTTTGTTTGATTTATTCTTAATTTATTTTCGATTATTCTACCTCATTCTTTTAAATCTTCAGTTCCTTAATGGTATTATTCCACTGCATATTTTATTATTTAGATTTGCCTTTTATTTTAAGCAGTTTATCAACTTATATAAATCTTTTATCATTTTTATTTTCATTTAATTATATTTTATATTTAATCTTTCAATACTTTTTATCTTAATATTGTAAAAATTGCAATATTTTAAAATTATATTTCTGGGGGTTTTTTTCATATTAGGTGAAGTAAGTCAGACAGAGAAAGACAAATATCATATGATTTCGCTTATATGTGGAATCTAAAAAAATGATACAAATGAACTTATTTACAAAACAGAAATAGAGTCACAGATGTAGATAACAAACTTATGGTTACGGGGCGGGGGAGGGTGGGGAGAGGGATATTTTGAGAGATTGGGAATGACATATATACACTACTATATATAAAATAGATAACTAATAAGGACCTACTGTATAGCACAGGTAGTTCTACTCAATACTCTTTAATGACCTATATGGGAAAAGAATCTAAAAAAGAGTGGATATATGTATATCTATAACTGATTCACTTTGCTGTACAGCAGAAACTAACACATTGTAAATCAAGTATACTCCAATAAAATTTTTTTTAAAAAAAGAAGGAAACAAAATAAATATATTAACCCATATTTTTATTTCTTTTTACATATTAAATAATGGGTAAATATTAGGAGAAAAATTTAGACTAGTTCATCTCTTAAAGCAAAGAAGACTCAGAGAGTTTTTCCTACTCTAGTTTGCCCTGAAAGGGATTAGAATATTGGAGACATTGGGTGGTGGCATGTCTACTATGACCAGTAGTGTTTAGGAAGGGGAAGCTGTAGCACTTCCAAATTTATCCATTTAAAAACAAAGCAGAAACCGGAACTCTGGACCATCTGGAGCAGTGGAGACTCAAAGGATAGATCCCCTGTCTCCTGAATCACAACTCCTCCCCTCCACAAAGAAGTCTTTCGAAAACAGGGACTTTGGGTCAACTTCAAAAGATAAAACTAACTGCACATTAATTTAAATGGGCTTTCGTTACTACAAATCAGTTGGCTAAGACACAGAGTGTGCAAAAAAGGGTTTACGTAGCAGGCCTGAGACAGGTGTCCTTAGAAAAGCCTGCTTTCAAGGTTGGCCTTGGCTTGCACCTGGGAACTTGACTGGTAAACAGATCCCTGGGCTGTTATCAGACTTCCCCTAATGATAAGGGTGGTTCACTATCCTTAGACCATGCAAACAATAAAGTTTCTGCAGAATGCCTGCTTTCCTTCTGCGAGTCTGGAATTTTGGTTCATGCTGGGTGGTGGGTGCTTACATGACCAGCCCCAATAAAAAAAACCTTGGGTGCTTAGGGTCTAATGAGCTTCACTGGTAGACAACACTTCACATGCGTTGCCACTACTGGTTGCTGGAGAATTAAGCATATCCTGTGTGACTTTCTGGGAGAGGACTCTTGGAAGCTTGCACCTGGTTTCCTCCAGACCTCACTCCGTGCAACTTTGCTGATTTTGCTTTGCATCAAACTGTAATAAGTCTTAGCTGTCAGTGCAAACATGTGCTGAGTCTTGTGAGTCCTTCTGGCAAATCGTCAAACCTGGGGGTGGTCCTGGGGACACCGACAAACAGGGCTTCTCCTATCTCCAGACTGGCTGATAAATAATTAGTTCCCGGCTTAGTTCTTATCTTGGTATCTCTCCTCCAGACCAGATGGATGCACTTCCCTCTTTTGGTTTACTCTAAAAATGAACAATCCTGACCACCTGTCACTTAAACTGGAATCCTTAATTAAGGATAATTTTCCCCAACACTTGACTTTAAAAAGGAGATCAAACTATTCTAAAGTCTCAGTCTGTCAGCTTGGTGGATTATCAAGGTCTCTCTCAGCAGTTCCACTTCTTGTCGTGACAGTACAGTCATCTCAGGACCAGCGTCCCTCATTCGGCCGCTGGTGCAGTACCTGAGAAAGAGAACTCCACGGAGGTGCTCTCTGGTGAGGGGACACGAGAATCTCTGAGCGCAGTGATTCTGCCACCTGTGTCTCTGCTCTGTCTTATGGTTTCTGCAGTGTTCCCCTTCAACATGGCCCCGGGCATTTATTCTTTGGTCATTGAAGGCCTGTGATCTAAGTGGTCATGTAAGCTCCTGGCTAGGCCTCAAGCAGCAGGAAAAGTCTGGAATCGGCTGCTATGCTTGTGAAAGAAATTGGTATGAAAAGTGGCCAAGGGAGAAAGAGGAAGTGAATTTTATATATTTCCTAAAATCAGGAAAAACTAGGTCTATCCAACCCTGCTGGTCACTGTCAGCAGATGCCATATTACTTTACAACCCAAGCTACATGAGAGGTGAAATGGTTACACCCTTCTAGAATTGAAAAAAAAACTGCGTGGAACTTGCCTCTTGGAGTATGGGATCTCTCTTAGAATGTGCAGTATGGTGCTAACATTCTCTCTGCCTGCAAGAAACCTAGATTTTTAAAAATGGTTCCATTTCTTCCAGAGTTTTACTTTTTTTTTTTTTTTTTAAACAAAGACAAAATAAACGGGGCTTCCCTGGTGGCTCAGTGGTTAAGAATCCGCCTGCCAATGCAGGGGACACGGGTTCAAGCCCTGGTCTGGGAAGATCCCACATGCCGCGCAGCAACTAAGCCCGTGTGCCACAACTACTGAGCCTGCATGCTGCAAATACTGAAGCCCACGCACCTAGAGCACCTGCAACAAGAGAAGCCACTGCAATAAGAAGCCCGCACACCGCAACTAAGAGTAGCCTCCAGCTTGCCGCAACTAGAGAAAGCCCACGCGCAGCAACAAAGACCCAACAGATCCAAAAATAAATAAATTAAGACAAAATGGACTGACTTCTTTAATCTCAAGTCTCTGGGACCCCTGTATCTTCCAAATTTTACTTCTCAAGACAAAAAGGCACAAGTTACACTTTACAGCTTAGTGTACACTAGCTCTCAGTAAAGGTCAGATAAATTCTAGATAGATGATAGATAGATAGATAGATAGATAGATAGATAGATAGATAGATAGATAGATAGATGATAGATAGACAGACAGATACTTACATAGACTATTATTATCCTATTCTGATCTCTGGTTTCAATTTGTCTTTTGAACTTCCTATGCCATGTACCTTACGTAATCATTTTGGGGGATCTGGATATCAAGACTGACAATCTCACTTGGAGATAACCTCTTCTTTAAAAAAAATTTTAAACTACTTTATTGAGGTATGATTGACATACAAAAAGCTGTACATATTTAATGATGTATACAACTTGATGAGTTTGGAGGTAAGTATACTTCCATGAAAACATCACCACAATCTATGCCATAAACATATCCATCACCTCTAAAAGTTTCCTCCCATCTTCTTTATTATTATCATTATTATTTTGTGATAACTTAAGATCTACCCTCTTAGCACATTAGTCAAACAAATAACAAAGTTTCAGTTCCACAAGATGAATGAGTTCTAGAGATCCGCTGTACAGCATAGAGCTTATAATTAACAATCATGTATTATATTATTCTTAAAGTTTTGAGTAAAATAAGTACCAATAAGGAGCCCTGGAACCGACCAAAGGTGTGCATTTAGTATAAATGTGCCCAACCTAAGAGTAGACCCATATCCTATGACATCTGAGAGGCTGTTCATCTCAGCTTTAAGTCTCCGCATCAGTTGCCTCAAAATTTGGTGTCCAAAGCCCCTTCCTTCTCACTCCTCTATGATATGCCTTCTCCAATCTTTGAAGCCACCTTAAATCCTTTTGGGAGAGAACCATAATATAAATAAACACAACACATTTGATAGATCGTTACCCCTGATTCTGAAGTTTAATGTAAATGTAAACATTTGCAGCTGGAGTCATTTCCACAATTGACGACTCATTTCTCACTTGCAGTCCAGCTTCTCACAAAAGCTTTGATCAACTTAATTCAAACCAAAATAGAAATAGCAAGTGGCATTGTGAGTCATCTCCATTTTGGTGGTATGCAGGTTAAAGCAAGGTATGGTGAGTGAAAAGTCAATTAATTTATGTTCGTCCATTTAAAACCAATTCCAAATAATTTGAATTTTGTATTAAAAGCAGTCTTCCAATATAAGTTTCTACTTGTACTCACCAAAAAATGTTTTAAATTCTCTAGAAAAGCTATTTTTCTCCTTCTTCAGATGATTATCATAATTCAATCCATAGAGAAGGAACTGGGTGGGAATATATTAACATATCAATCCAGCTCAAAATAACTTAATGCAGTTATTTTCTGCTTTCCTTTCTGTGCCATGGGTGCCACCTCTACACAACTTATGTGTAAATAAAAAAGTTTTCTGTTATGCTGTAGATTGTGTCTCTCTGTAATTGGAAACCTCCCTAATTAATCTCCTGAGCAGATACACAGCGAGCAAATTCTTGCTTTGCTGAGTGTTGCCAAGAGGACTGCAAGGCTTTCGCAGGCAACTCTGCCTGAGGAGGGCACTTTGGGAAAGAGCACAGTCTTCTTACATGATATGAAACACCACAGAGTACTGTTCAGCTTACACACTGACAACTGGTTTAAGTAGAAACTTTTTAACATAGTGATGGTTTAACACATGTCACCAAGGAAAGCATACAAGTGAGAAAAATTTTGAAAATACATTTGTAGAGCTTACCATTGGTCAACTCATGTTCCTGCTGTTATTTGAATCACAGCTGAATACATATATAGGGTAGACTCTCCAGGTGTGTTTTGAGATTTAGAAATCATTTGACAGGGACTTCCCTGGTGGCGCAGTCGTTAAGATTCGCCTGCCAATGCAGGGGACACGGGTTCGAGCCCTCATCCAGGAAGATCCCACATGTTGCAGAGCAACTAAGCCTTTGCGCCACAACTACTGAGCCTGCGCTCTAGAGCCCACAAGCCACAACTACAGAGCCAGCATGCTGCAACTACTGAAGCCCACACGCCTAGAGCCCATGCTCCGCAACAAGAGAAGCCACCACAGGGAGAAGCCTGTGCACCGCAAGGAAGAGTAGCCCTGGCTCCCCGCAACTAGAGAAAGCCCATGCACAGCAACAAAGACCCAGTGCAGCCAAAAAAAAAAAAAAAGAAAGAAAGAAAGAAATCATTTGACATCTAAGGGTAACAAAACCATGTGAACTCAATGACCGGCAGGTGAGAAATTTATTGGAACTAGTTAACTGATTTTTCTACTATTTTTTTTGTAAGAACTAAATCTGATTTTCTGCTCTTCTAGACAGGTTCATGAATTCATGAGAAATCTCCTTCTCTAAGATGTGGTCCCGTGACAACCTCGGTACTCCAACTGTCTCATGCAGTGTTGTGAGAAAAGCTAATTGGCAGATTCCCAACTCAAGAAGTGAAACTATCTTCCCACCCACAATCTTTCCTATGTGTTCCGAAAAATTTCAGAAGACAAAAGAGAAGGGGAAAACCTCAGAAACATCACAACCCAAAGAGATCCAGATGAATACATAAAATATCTCCAATAAATAATGCAGCTTCTCCCTCCCACGCCAGCTCTTCAGGGCATAGATCCATCAGTGGCGAGGTTTGTGCCATCTGATTTATTTCTATAATTTCTCCTTTAAAAAAAAGCAGCTACTCTTTCTCCAAAGGAACTGATGACCAGTGTATCATACAATAGTCATAAATGATCAAGCAGGCCCAAAACACTGATATGAACAGTATTTTATTAACAAAAAGGAAAATTATATATAGAGGAAGACAGTAAGAGCCTGACATTACCTGACTCTTGTGAAATTCAAAGTATAAGATTTCTTTGTGCTCACTGTCACGTATTTCAGGAAATGACCACAACCTGGAAAGTCTATAAAAGATAAACTAAAAATCTGCAACGGAGAATTTCAGAAGCTCGAAAGGCACCAACCAGAGTGGATTAAATATAAAATTATAAAAATACTTCAGTACATTGATAACTCCAAATCCAAATTACAAAAGCCAGGGAGAATGTAAATTGCATAAAACTTTTATTATTTAGTAGCAGTGTATTATTCTACACTTTAAAATAGAACAAAATATCTTTTTGAAGGTAAACTATTCATAACAAAATACATGTCAAACAATTTTTATTATTGGAGTAGAATCACTTTGCTATATACTTTCTATATTATACACATATACTTCTTGGTTTGTCTATGTATGCACATGTGTATAAATAACTTTAAGACATACCCATGTAGATACATATGACTAAATACACACATAATTATGAAAAATTTACAGTAGTCAATTTTACAATCATTTAGTAGCTGCACATAAATTAGTATTCACAGAACTAAAAGTGTCAATATGGTTCCCTTTCCCCCACTTCTCAAATATCATCTGAATTACTCTTCGCTGATAATTTTGAAAAAATACTATCATTTTCCTATACAATTAACCAATCATTTTTTACAATAACTCATAATAAAATATTTTACTATTTTAGCTTTAGAAAAGGTATACAGTTTAATTCCAGTTAGTTTAATTTTTGATTCCTAAAACATACAATTCCTTTTTTCATCAGTTTAGTGCAATTGTTTGGTACTGCAGTTTTTGAAGGTTAAATTAACGAACCTGAGTCAAACATTCATTCAAATGCCTTTTTTAAAATGTAAAACATAAACAAGATGTTTTGATGAAGCATGTATAATAGTCTCAATGTACCCCCTTCTAATAAATATATGATAAATAACTCAATGGTTGAGAGTAAAGCACTTCATATGAATCCATTGAACTGTCTCTGAGTAGTCCATTCTTAAGCAGCATGGAAAACAATCAGGATCAAAGACTCCCCAACTCCCCACGGAAAAGAAGCTTACAGGCTTCTGGAGCCTAAATATAAGATTACATTTACATGAAAGGGCTGTGAAGTACCTAGGAGTCCCTTCATTTTCATGTTAGGTTTCAGATATGCTAGCTTGTGTGTCAGGGGTTTGTGATCTGTTTTAAACTTATCTCCTTTATTAATACATTGAACTACTTAGCAGCATCTTTTTCAGTTTTTTTTTCTCTTCGTTGATTTAGAACTGGTGCCAGACCATGTGTGAATACAGGCAAAAACCTCGTACCAAAAACCAGAATACTCTAATTGGGTTACAAACTCTTTTGAGAGGAGGAAAGAAAAGCATTTGGACTGTAGAGTCATTTCATAGAGAAAAACCATCCTTTCAGAAGAAATATTCGATGAATTCTGATCTTCAACTGGATGTTAAATTTTGTTAAAACCCCCAAAGATGCAAAACTAAATGGCTCAGCAACAAAAACAAAGGGAAATGAAATGGTCTAAATAAGCCATATCAAATGACTGTACTCTTGCTAGAGATAAACTCGGATAAACTTAAGTTAGACTGACTTCCCAAAAGAATGAACTGATCTGCCATATTCATAGTGGGAACAGAAAAATCACTTTCTAAAAACTTTCTCCCTTACTTTTTCTTAATAAAGAGGAATTATTTATTCATTGTAGATAAAACCATACCAATCAAATTCAAAATACAAATTTTTGGTAGCAAACAGGAAGAAAACCTAAGTCAAAATATAGTCTAGTTTTTACATAATTTTATATATTTATAAATTTATCAAAATAGTCTTTTGAAGTTCACAATACATACATCACGTAACACTGTACATGTAAATGTAATAACAAATGTATTACGAAATACATTAAAAAATAACCTTTCAAAATACCAAATTCAACATGAAAACTGTCTTAAAAAGGGTTGACATCTTCATAAACATAGTTTCAGTGCATTTATAGTAGTCATTAACCAGAGTTTTCTGGTTTCAAGTCTCATGAAGGTCTTATCTTAGTGCTCTCTTTAATTTAAGGTAAGAAGGCAGAGATATTCTTCTGGCAAAAGCAGCTGCTTTCTCTCTACATTGCTCGTCCAGATGAAGCAATTGTGTCTAAGAGTAGAACAGCTTTCACCGGAGTGGCAAGGCCTTAGTAATGAACATATTCAGACTGAAGGGACTGTGCAGGGGAGAGACATAAACTGAGGTTAAATTCCATCACACACAAAATTTCTTGTACATTATGCAGCTTCTTCCTTCAACACAAGGCAATTTGGGTCTATTATATAAAAGATAAATGAATAAACTAGAAAAGAATAGAAAAAGATGAGGGAAACAAAGTATTTGCTAAGAATGAGATATTCAATTAGGTAAAGCAATTGCAAGAAAACTTTATATTTTAAAAGGCTTACTAATTTAATACTAGTGATTAAAAATTAAGTATTATTTGGAAATTGGTAGGTAGCACTAAACTTGCTTTTAAGCTTTTGTACAATACTATTGAGTTTTACTCAAAAGTACTAAATGACATTTGTAACTAAATAGAAGATTATTAGAGTATACTTTAAGGAATATATATACTTTTTATTTAATGCAATGCATAGCAAATGAATGTTAATGCTTCTAATGCAGTAGAATTAGCTGTCATTTAAATAGATTCCTTAAGGATGTATGGATATAATAAATACCTTATAAATCCTTTCCACTTAGGGGGGACACAAAGCACTTCTAGCTTTGAAATCTGATCTTAAGACCCAAAAAGCTTTTGTGTAGAAGAGTCTTGAAGTCATAACATAATAAACAGTGGGCAACTTTCAAGGAAAATAAATAATGCAAGTTCCTCCCACATTACATTAGATAAGAACATATAAAAGGAGCATGCTTCGGATATGTAATCAGAATGCATTGATAATAGACATAAACCAGGAAAAGATAAAGACAGGTAGAGAAAATCTGCCAAACAGTTATTTTTGAGCAGCAAACAGCAGTTAGAAAGAAGAAACATAAATCAGTCTAAACATTAACAATTTCTTTGCATAATTCTTCTAGTCAAATACCTTAGAAAAATAAAGTTTACTTGATTTGCTACCAAATGCCCTTTTCTCTTCCTCCAATAATTATTTTTCAAATTTATCTGCAGCATTTTATTAATAGGTCATCAATTCTGAGAATGGTCCATTTTATTGATAGTATGGGTATCAGTAAAAAAAGAATCTGTCCATTTTGCATATAATTTACAAAAGGATTCAAACTACCTTTGAACAGCTTCAAAATCCCAGTGAACTTTATACCCTATCAACAGCCATTTACTACATAATTATCTATCAACACCGTGAGTCAAAAGTTATGGTCCTTGTCCTCAAGGGGCAAAAGACCACACTGTCACACAGACATAAAGTGAAAAGACAAAGGTGCCAACATTAAATAATAATATACATAGGGTGAGAGTAACATTGTGCACAAGCAAAAGATTAGGCAAGGGGTGGAAAAGGAAGGTCATGGCAGGGAGGTGCGTTCTCGAGGCTGCAAGTTTCAAGGAAGAGGTTAAATGTTAAGAGCAGCAAGAAAAAAAGGAAAAGGCTTGGCAAACTGGCTTTCTCACTGCAGGATGTAGTTTACGTCAAGGCTTCAAAACAGGAGAGATGATCAAGACTTAGGGTACTATAATGTAAATATACCTGAACTCACAGAGAGAATAAAAGAGGTACAACTCTGAGAAAGTCCAGTGAAACTGGTCCAATGCCTTGAAGCCCATTTAACTTGTGGGACGTCAGCTACCATCCTAGCAGTTAGAGCTTAAAAGTGGACTATCATTTTTCTAGGTGCTTTTTCCCAGTTTCTTCTGAAATCTCTGCAGAGAGGGCAGAGCCATGAGGTCTCCCCAGCAGCAAAAATGCCACACATGCATGCTATACACTGGCCAATGCTTTCTTGGGAATATTTTAACTTTCGCTTTTGTTCTAATTAGAAAAGTTATTCATATTATCAGTAACATAAATTATAAAGCTCCTCTGATTGCTTGAAAATTTACAACAAAGTTGTTTTTGCAAGCACCTCTAAAGTTCCATCAACTCTCAATAAATAGAAATACAGCAAATGAACAGACACTAGACAAGCGACCTTTGTTAAACTAACTTTCTTCCAGGTTAAAGTGTTTTACATTATGCATCAATATATAGGGGGTAAATATGTGTGTACATATATTTATTTATTTTATGGAATCATGATACTCACTGAACTAGAAAATGGAAATAGTTTAGAATATTAGACTAAGGATTTCAATCATTCATGTGAAGTATATATTCATTAGTCTCTGGCAGACAGCCTTTCCTTGCACACAGCAGAGGTCAGAAACTCTGGCTGGTGTTTAATCCAGCCTTCAGATTCAGATGACCACAGTCTTTACTGCTTCCTTTGGCACTCACCCAGTTTGCTCACTTACATTGCCTAATTCTCTCTGCAGGCCTCTGTAAACGAATGAAGACATGATTTGGCCAAAGAATGAAACTTCTGTCATGCTGCTTAATTCATTCAACAAACAATTATTGAACATCAATAGCATGTATATATTAGGTACCATGAGATAAAAATATGATACCAAAATTCTCGAAACCAAACATATCCCATGGTTTCTTTATATGGTGTAAAGAAAGTTAAAGAAAATAAGAGATCAGTAAAACGGGTTTAGCAAATTATTCTGACATCAGTGTTTTGTAACAAATTAACCCCTTTTCATTTTCAGTCTAAAACGAAAATCTTAATGTAACTGGACTTAGGTAAGAAAGAGAATTGTTAAAATCTATAAGACCTATTCACTTTTGAAAAGTATAACTAATATTTCAAGGCCTTTTCACTGGGGAAACGATAGTGACAGAAATTCAGATTTCAGGCACCACGTGTTTATATAATGCGGTTGTACTCAGGGTATCTGGTTCATTTGTTTTCCAAATGTACATGTATCCTAAAGTTATTAATATCCCAGAAAACACAGTAGCCAGTTATTGGCACTTTTAATTTTTATAGTAAAAATGAAAATGCACTGTGTACTCCATAAACAATATCATTATTGCTATTGATTTTATTATTCAAAAAATAGATTAACTGAAGTACAACTAACTGGAATTTTTGATACATTAGATATACTACTTAACAGGTCAACTATTCTGTAAAAGATGCTTATTGAGTACTTTCTACATACCGGGCACAGTTGTAAACATCTTATATGTATTAACTCATTAAATGCGCTGAACAACTCATTTTACAGATGGGGAAATTGAGGCACAAAGCAGTAAAGTAACTTGCCCAAGATCATGCAACTAGGAAGGAATTTGAACTCCAGCAGTCTGGCTGAAAAGCCCAAACTCTTAGCCACCACAATATAATGCCTCAAGACACTTCCAGCATTTGTCCTGTGATTTACTACATATTCAAATGAACATTCTCTATCACATGACACAGACAAATAATGAGCAGGGTATGATCCTGAGCGAGCAAAGAAATACTAACATACAAAAGAGAATGTACTATTTATTACTGTAAAGGAGATATGATTTTTATATGATTTTCAATAGAACTGAATCCAAAAGAATTTTCAGGAATATTCTATAAGGAAATTTTCTTTATAAGAACACCCATGTTTAAATATTCTGATTAAAGTTTTAATTCTGCTTGGCCAATTTTTTTTATCATTACCATAGAATTGATACCTAATGTATCTGGAAAAAAAAAAAAAACCCCTCAGCAATGACAATGATATGGTTATGAAGGAAGTGAGACCTGAGGTGTAAATATTATTTTACAAAGTAGCACTTATTTATATAACCAAGAGATTTTAATTTCTTAAATAGAAAATTCAAGTTCATGTGGCCATTAGGTTCAACTGGGTCACAGTGAGTTAAGACCAGATCAAGTTTATCATGATCATATGGTATTTTTACAGTATGAATACCCTAAACTAGTAATATAGCAATATTCAGCCTGCAAATGAAGGATAAAATTACCTTACATTGCAGCCCCCAAAATTTTTATGTCAAAATATAAGCTTCCAGCAAGAATTCTTGCTCTGAAAGCAGCTGGATTTGACACAAAACACAGTGTTAGGTAAGGAGATCAAGACAATTTGTTCTGTTCTGGAAATGTGCTACTAATCTGTTTTGGCAGATGTAGGTAGTGACATTAAAAATTTAGCTATGCTGGGGGTGTTTCTTTTTTAAACAGCCCAGTTACCTAATCATGGTAGAAAAATGTCTAATAATTATTGATATAAATACCGTACAAATAGTTAATAAATAAAACTATAAACTGACTATCAAAAACAGCAAATTGTAGGCTTCCCTGGTGGCGCAGTGGTTGAGAATCTGCCTGCCAATGCAGGGGACACGGGTTCGAGCCCTGGTCTGGGAAGATCCCACATGCCACGGAGCAGCTGGGCCCGTGAGCCACAATTACTGAGCCTGCGCGTCTGGAGCCTGTGCTCCGCAACAAGAGAGGCCGAGATAGTGAGAGGCCCGCGCACCGCGATGAAGAGTGGCCCCCGCTTGCCACAATTGGAGGAAGCCCTCGCACAGAAACGAAGACCCAACACAGCCATAAATAAATAAATTTAAAAAAAAAAAAACAGCAAATTGTAAAGAATAATGAAAGTTAAGGTCTTTGTGAGCAAATGAATGCAATAATGTCTTAGTGTTCAAACAACTTGAACCAAAGGACCCTACGATCTGGAGTGTTGGTTTCCTAGCAGGTCAAAATCACCGTGTGCTTTTGTCACACTGACTTTTTCTTTCCTGCATTTCCCCATTTTCCTAAGTCCCTTAGGAAGAAAAAATAGTCTACTAGTTACCTTGGTTTGAGTTCTAACTGCAGAAGCAAAAAGCACCTACAGAGGCAAAAAGTGATTTGTTTTACACTTTGCTATACATCTGAAACTAACACAATATTGTAAATTAACTATACTTCAATTTTTAAAAAGTGATTTATTTTAATGGCATCACTGATAGTTAAAGGAAAGAAACACATGTTTGGTAATGTATCTTATATATAACTCCAGTGTTTTTAAGTTTTAATGAACAAATGAGGAAAAAATAAACACTGGGGAAAAATTAATTTATCTATAACTGCCTCTATACCCCTGGGTCTTTTATGGCTTTGCAATGGAGTCTCCAGTTGTAATGTCTGTAAGTTAAAAACACACAAAATGCGTGCATTGATACATATTTCCACAAATATGGTTTCACAATACTACTGATAGTATTCACCTCTACTAACATGATAATACTTCTGCAATAACACTAGTAGAAGCATAGCTGGATAAGGTTTTATTGGCATGATATTAGGTTAAGGTTTGTGATAAAATCAGGTTTGTGATAAAATCAGCTTCAAAAGAGGTGTACGCATTTTTCTACAGTGCTCTCTAAGCATTTCAGGGACCCCAAGATTTAACAATGCAATTTTGGTTGACTAAAATGCTATACAAACTATTCTTTCACCTTCCTGCATAACTTTTAATAGAGTCTTTTTTCTAGGGGAACTTAATATGTGCTCTTCAACAATCTCAAAGAGCTCAATTGTTAGATGACAGATTGTTGACACTCAACTTGACTCAGCCAACCATTACATGCGTGTTTTCAGTTCATCTGAACACCAAAATTATATTGATGCAAGCTTGGTTGAAATGTATTTTTATTTTAGTAAAGTCACATTTCTAGAGAAAAACGAAACAAAACTCTCAGATTGCTGTATATTAAAGCTAAAGCTGAGAAGTTGTTTGCTTTTTGTTAGTGCTTCCTGCGCTTGCAATGATTACGGGCCCCTAATTAGCCCTTTGCTTAACTTTCATGAACCTAGATAGATTAGCCAACGTTCAATAAATATTTATTAGGTGCTTTCCACACTTTGGAACCTGAGAAAACAAATATGCCTCTGAGGAGCTTAAAAGCCAGCAGAGGAGAGAGAATCACACACAGCTGACTGTACTACGAGAGAAACCAGAGGGTGAGAACAAAGTCCCATGAGAGATGAGAAGGACAAGGCATTCCGCCTGGATGGGTCACAAATGCCTCATCAAAAAGATAACTAGTGAGCCAGGCCAGGAAATAAAAAACCAAGCAGAGACAGGAGGAAAAGCAGAGTAAACTGCTTGTGCTAGGGGCTCAGCAAGAGGCAGAATGTCAGTCAGGATGCCGGGTGGAGCTGCTGGAGAAGACAGGGTGGGAGGCACGTGGTCTGATGGGGAAGGGCGCCGAGGGGCAGGCAAGGGATCCAGACCAGACCCTGTGTGCAAAGTGGAGACGATGAATGACTCTTAACACAGGAATGATTTAATCAGCTGTGTCTTAGACATCTAGCACTGGCAGCGGTACAGAGGAAAGTTTAAGGGCACGAGATACTGAAGGCAGGGAGGAAATTTAAAATGCTAGCCCAATAGCCCACGAAGACCTCAGTGAAGGCAGCAGTGATAAGAATGGAGGAACAAAATACGGACATTTCAAAGGGAAAACTGCTAGGACTTAGTGGCTGGATGTGGCAGAGGGAAGGCAGAAGTGACGTCAAAGACGATTCCAAATTTCTAGCTTGGATGATTGGATGTATAAAGATCACAATCAGTAAGCCAGGAAACAAAAGGAGGAGTAGACAACTGAAAGAGTATGTATTCTTTCCCAGGACTGCCCACAGGAAGTTAGAAATGTAAGTTCAATGCTCAGGAGATGATTACCCAGAGAGAGAAGTAGACCAAGGTCAGAGCCTTAGGAAAAATCATTAAGGGGCAGGTGGAGGAAGACAAACAGGTCACTATTTAATGGGGGGAAAAGGAGAAATGGGAAAATAATATTCCAACACTCAGGAGACCAAAAATAACAGGAGAAAAGGGCAGTCAACAGAGTCAAATGCTGCAGGAAGACTAAGAAGAATGAAGACTAACAAGAGATCATCAGATCTGGCTGAAAGAAGTCAGTGGCAGCCTGTGGGACAGACTTTCACCATCCTGTGGTGCCACCTCCCTTGTCCAAGTTTGTCCATAAAGGAGACGCTATGATAGGTGACAGAACTGAGGGGAGGAATTGGTGAGACCACTCTGTACCTGTTCACAGGTGAGGAGACAGGCAAATGGATGGTAAGAGACTGAAGATCTAGCAGAGCAAGGACGTGAATGGGGCAACTCCCAGGAACAGTTTGGAAAGAATAGTTCAGGCAGGTAGGGTTACCACTGGAAAACAGTAGGGCTCCTTTTTCAAAAAAGGATTAAAAGGACAAGTCAGATGCAGGTACACTTTGAGGTAGAGAAGAGGACAGTTAAGAGGAATTATTCCTGAAAACTTCTATGTTCTCAGCAGAACTCAGGACCAGGTTAACTAAGGTTGGAGGAGCTGTGTTGATGAAGAGCGTGAAAAAGCTTCGGAACAGCCAATGTGGGGAAGAGAAAGGGAGCCAAAATGGGATAAGTAAACTACTTATGAGCACTGGAGGGTCAGGGTAAATTAGAAATTCATTTGAAATGGAGTCAGTTGGCAAAGTCATGGGATTTTCTCCAGCAGAGCTCAGAAGAGAGAGACTAGAAACAGACATGAGATGGCTGAACTGATCTAATTTGGGAGTCTAGTGATAAAGTGGCTACAGAAAAGAGGTCCAAGTGGAACAGAGAATGTTGGAAAAAGGAAGCAGAAATGACTATGGGGGCTACAGAAGGAAGTAAACTGTGAGGGGGAACAGGCAGGGGTCATAAAGAGGTCATGGGGAAGAGTCAGTAGGGTGGGGGGGCAGTATGTTTGATATGGGCCTTATAGAATTCAAGACATCAGAAGCAATGCTCTAAGCAATAAGAAGGTCCATGAAATGGATTTCCAAGTGAATAAAAGCAAAGATCACTGAAGTTAAGGAAGTTTAAAATACAGTAGCTGTGAGACTGAGCAAGTCACTGCCTCTCTGAGTCTTAATTTCCTCAGCTGTAAATTATGGGTTAAATAAATAAGATGATGTATAAATATTGCACCTGATACAATGTGAAGCACATAGGAGGTATTCAATAAATCATTGATGAGGATGATGGTAAGGATTAGAAAAATGTTACAGTTGTCACACATGCTGGCAGTAGCTTGGTAGCTAAAAAGTAAAGCCAAAGTCCTCAGTATAATGGTATTAGGCGGCAGAGGCTTTGGGAGGTAATTAGGTCATGAGAGTAGAGACTTCATGAATGAGATTGGGGTCCCTTTTTTTTTTTTAATTTTATTTATTTATTTTTGGCTGCGTTGGGTCTTCATTGTTGCACACGGGCTTTCTCTAGTTGCAGCGAGCGGGGGCTACTCCTTGTTGCAGTGCGCGGGCTTCTCATTGCAGTGGCTTCTCTTGTTGAGGAGCATGGGCTCTAGGCACGTGGGCTTCAGTAGTTGTGGCATGCGGGCTCTAGAGCACAGGCTCAGTAGTTGTGGCGCACAGGCTTAGCTGCTCCACGGCATGTGGGATCTTCCCAGACCAGGGCTCGAACCCGTGTCCCCTGCATTGGCAGGTGGATTCTTAACCACTGCACCACCAGGGAAGCCCCAGGATTGGTATTCTTATAAAAGGGACCCAGAGAGCTCTCTCGCCCTCTTACAGCCATGTGAGGATACAATGAGAAGATGGCAGTCTGCAACCCAGAAGAGAGCCCTCACCTGAACCTGACCATGCTGGCACACGATCTCTGGCTTCCAGCCCCCAGAATGGTGAGAAATAAATTTGTTGTTATAAACTGCTAGTCTAGGGTGTTTTGTTATAGCAGCCGAACTCACTAACATACTGGTTTTTTATGTCCTTTCTTTCCACTCTAATAACTTTCAATCAGAGACTGAACCAGTTCTCTCTCACACATATCAGCCATGTGAGTTCAGATATTCAACAGCAAACAGAGCCTGTGTAATTTACCAAAGATTTCTTCCATTAGGGGCAGATCCAATGACTTTACAAGTAACATGCATGGGGCATCTGTGCTTGTTTGCACATGCATGCACACCTGCATGTATGTGTGTCTGTGTGTAATAGGGGGTTGCAATAAAAACATGCCTTTCTGGGTTAAACGCCTTACACACATACAGTAAATTTCAAATTTTTGGAAGAAATAAATGACCTACTCAATATGAGAAAAGATGACAATATGGAATAAATAAACCAATAATCACATAAGTAAGCAGAGTCCAATGCTAGATACTATGAAGTTAATAAACATAAGATGCCATGGTTTCTAACCTCAAGTTTACCAACCAACTCAGTGGGGATCCAAGGCGTACACCCATGAGAAAGGTGACTCTCAATACGAAACAGAAATGATAAAGGCCAAATGACCAATACAGAGGGGACAAATTAAGAAAAAGTCAAGACTGCTATAGTTGGGTGAGGCCAAGGAAGGCTTCACAGAGGAGGAAGTAGGATTTAGGCTAACTTCTGAAGGGAAGGAGTCTGAAAGCAAAGGTGAACCAGGTTGGGAGCACAGCATGTAAGAAAAGGATGAAGGCCCTTGGAGCAGGGAATATTCAAGTTCCACATGGAAGAAGTAAAAGGATCATGCTCAGGAGTGAAGGGAAATGAGTTTGAAATGAGGGTTGGGGGAAGACTCAAAAAGACCCTGAATGGTTAACCCCAGAGACTGAACCTACTTCATGTCGAGATGGAGCTGAAAGTTATGCTCCAAATGACCACTCTGGGTATAAATCAAATATTTTTAAAATGTGAGGAAGAAAAGGCACAACAGGACACAAAAGTAAGATCAACATGTTCATGGCCCAGAAACGAACTAAGACACAGTGGCAGGCCACTGGCTACAGAGCTGGAAGCTGGTAGAGGTGGCCAGGTGTCCCATTCCTGGGGGTACACAGGCTAAAAGCTGCTGGCCTGAATCTGAGGCTGGGGTCAGGCTCTCCCACCTGTGAAAGGGGCCAAGGGAAGCCACAAACAATGCCTTGGGCCAAGTTTGTGCAAAGCTGCATCCTTGTCTGAGAAGTCAGCCTGCTGAGCTCACCAAGGGAAGAGAAGCTGGGACATGAAGATCTGTTTCTAGACTGGAACACCTAGGGGGTCAAGTGGAGCCAAGAAGAAAGCCAGTAGATGAGGTGGGGAAAACAAAGGGAGAGGGGAGAGAAACAAAAAGCTCCCATCCAGAGTGAATCTACAAATGAAAATTCTAAAACACACAAGGAACGTGAACACCAAGAGAACTGACAAAGTCTGCGATCAGGAGACAAATTCTCACAGGCTGAAGCAATAGGCAAATCACAAAGCAATCTCAAAACAACTTATCATCTGAGATCCTCAAGGTGAGAAAATGAAGAATAGCCATAAAAAGAATAAGAATTTATTAAATGAAATAGGCAGGTCCAATGAGAACAGATGACTATCATAAAGAATGAATTATAAATGCTGGAAATGAAAGCTATGGCTATGGAAATCAAAAAATAGATAGGTTAGGGATACATTGCAGAATGGACACAATTAAAAGAGAATTAGTGAACTGGAAAATAATAGGAGGGAGTCAATCAGAACACAGCCAGAGGGCTTCCCTGGTGGGGCAGTGGTTAAGAATCCGCTTGCCAATGCAGGGGACACAGGTTTGAACCCTGGTCCGGGAAGATCCCACATGCCGTGGAGCAACTAAGCCTGTGCGCCACAACTACTGAAGCCTGCGCGCCTGGAGACCGTGCTCGGCAACAGGAGAAGCCACTGCAATGAGAAGCCCGTGCACTGCCACGAAGAGTAGCCTCCACTCTCTGCACCTAGAGAAAGCCCATGCGCAGCAACGAAGACCCAACACAACCAAAAATAAATAAATAAATTTTTTTTAAAAAAAGGAACACAGACAGAGCAATAGGAATTTCAAAACATAAAATAGAAGGCAAGAATACTGAGGACAGATTGAAATGCTCTAACATAAATTTAGGGGTATTGCAAAAGAAGAGAGTAGGAGGAAAGGCAAAAAAGCACTATCCAGAAAGATAATGGTTGACAATTTTCCATAACTGAAAAAGTCATCAGCCCTTTGACTGAAAGCACACTGAGGCCAAAAAAGGACAAACTATAATGAATCAATATCTAGATATATTATGGTGAAACTGTAGAACTTCAAGGAAAAAGAGAAAAATCTGATAATAATTAGTTTTACTCTTCAACTGAGAAGCTTTGAGAGCAAAGGATAACATTAATAAACTAGGATTTTAAGCATACTTTGGCAGCAGTGCAAAGACAGACTGAAGGACCAGAAAAATGATGGCTGAAGATTAACTAAGCCAGAAGATGCCCTCATGGAGCTTTCAATCTAGTGGAAGACAATGGCTTACACATCTTTGTCTTACCTTCCTCCACTAAAACAATACTGAGCTTATGGTTGACACTCATATAAATATTGGATGATTTTTTAATTGGCTAAGCCTCTATACATATACAAAAAGCACTTACTCTCTTTTACTGCTGGCCAAAAATAAATAAACAACTAGAGGAAGATTAAAATAAGATCCTCTTCTATTGATTTAGCGTATTGTTGACATTATATAAGAAAAAAGGTATCAAATTAAGTTGAACAATGCAGGCAATTAATAACTCCAATGTATTTGAGGTTAAAGCAAGTTCTGTGTTTTAAAGAATCCTTTCAAATGGCGAGTCAAAAACAGCTGTCAGGATTTATACAGCAAACTAATGTAAACCACTATTTAACATTAGAAACTTGAACAACCTTCAGCTCTATCTGCAAAATACCGTGTGTACCTAAATAACTTATATGTAAAACTAGGCATCACCTGAACCGTGCTGACCTCAGAACAATTTGATGCTTTGTCAAGTAACATTCCCAAGTCCCCCTGGGAAGGGAACAGAAGAATACCAATGCTGAAAGAATGCCAAAGATGTAGTTCAATACTGAGACTGAGCTCATGTTCTTGATAGTATTAGTATCCCTTAGCCGAAAAATTGCATCAAATTTAAGGCAATGCCACAACAAAGAGGAGAGATGGAAAAACCACAGTAATTTGAACATACAGCAAGGTTAGAAAGCACGTACTAACCCTATATATTAAATAATATTTAATCCTTTATCAGGACAAGATGATAGTTTTTTAAATGAAGAACAGGCAGAGTGAAAAGACATCAAGTTAAATCAGGAAAAGCTATTACATACCATTGGAAAGTAGGCGCATTTTATTGGGAATGGATGTTCAAACAATCAATACGTAGTTCATCAATGTCACACTAACATTACTCCAAAGTAAAAATGAAGCATGCTTTAATGCACACACCAACTGCTCAGGTTTTTATCAAACTGGTTATTTCAGGAAGCTGGATCTAATAATTTGATCTTATTCCAAGTCCTACTTTAAGAACAAATAATACCTTAAAATATATATTTTCCCCCTAATGCTAGAACACAGAACTTAACCTATTCATAGGCTACCCAGGTTGTTCTGACACTGGTCAAATCTGAGATGGAAACTCATCCACAGAGTCTTCACAACCAAAGAGCAGACTAACCAGCTGAGTATAAAAATGGTAACGACCACTGGGACAGGGAACTGCATTTAAGGCAATTTCAACGGTGGCATAAGGAGAACAATAAAGTAAAGTAGTACACAATATTTCATTTCAATCTTCCTTTCAACTTTAAACCAAATGAGTATTTTTAATACTTTTCTGTGTTTAAAACTGCATTAGAAACCATAAAATAGAAAAGAATTTTATAAAATGTCTACACAAAGAAAGTTTAAACTTTGGAGACTTGCAAATAAAAATTGCATGTATAAAGTCTTGCATGTATAGACAATATGTAAACAAATACAGATGCTTGTGTATGCAAAGCAACATTACATATTGATAAAGTAGTAAATAGTCATCATGAATAGAAACAGAGGCTAAAAAGTAAAACATTTGGTGGGTTCGATTTCTTGAGAAGAGTTTCAGAGCGTATATGGAAGATAATATGTCTTCTCATAATGAGAAATTAGTGAAGACGGAAGGGGCCTTCCAAGAAAGAGTTTCCCAAAGGCCAGGAGGTAGGGGAGGAAACCACACTCCGGGTCAAGCAGGGTAAAGCTGGTACAAAGATACAATAAGGAGAACAAAGGACAGAGAGCCTGAAAGCTCAGCAAAGGAATTCAGGATCAATGTTCTAGCATTAGGGGATCACTGGTCACTTTCAAATGATGATGAGATCAGTATCTATTACCTGGCTATGCTCTCAAGCGGGGATCGGCAAACTACAGCCCAGGGGACAAATCCAGCTCACCACCTGTTTCTGTAAATAAAGCTTCATTGGAACACAGCCACACCCTCCATACACATATATAAAAGAGTTGGGACACAGAGCCAAAAATTTACTCTCTGGTCCTTTACAGAAAGAGTTTGTGACCCCAGTTTAACGTATGAATTAAGACTGAGTTAAGAAGATTATCAACAAGGCTAACACAACAAAGAAGATGAGAAAGCAGCAGAATAGAGAAGAATGGGAAAATTCCAAGAGACAATGAATGGCATCACTGACATAACCTGCAACATCACTAAAAGAATATTCTTGAAAATGTTTGAAGATCAATATATAAGAGTGAATAACAAAGCTTAGTATAAGCTACTACTTAATAATTTTAAAAGTCACAAAAAAGATTTTAATAGGTGATACCCGAAGAAGCTTTCAGAAGAGCCTTATTATAGGACTGCTTATCTTATTTATGTTTATATTCCCTACAGGTCAATACAATAAAAGCTTGTTATAAAAGGCTGTTCCCATAAAGCAAAGATTAACTTCTGACACAGAAGTGACGAAAAATTCTTTGTAGCCAACCTGACTATATATATGTATTTTTATAACAAAGCACATTATTTTACAACTCCTCATGTCAAATGTTGTAAAAAATATGTTTTCTAAGGACCATAATTTTTTTTCAATAGCTAAGTTTCCATTTATAAAAATAAATGTATCATTTAAAATTTCATAGTAAAAATATGTTAGAGCTATTGGTCATATATGATTATTTAATAGTATCTATACTACTACGTATGTGCATTGAAACACAGCGTAATTGTTGAAAAGCATAGAATTTACCCAAAGAAACCTGCTGAGGTAGGGTTGGGAGACAGCAAACAGGGCTCAAACTGGTCTCCTGCCTTCAGGGTTTCTGGCAAGAGCTCCTATCCCCATGAATGCCAGGATTATCTTCATCAAATCAGATCTGATCAAGTCACTCGTGCTGACAAGATTCCAGTAGCTCACACTGCACCTCCCAGTTTGGCTTCAGCTTAATTTTCCAGCCTTACCTTTAGGTAACCACCAATGGCTTTAGCTACACTGGAACACTCACTGCTCTTAAAACAATAATAGCTAAAATTATTGAGCATTATCTATAGGTACTGTGTAAACTATTTCATATGATTTATCTCAATTAATCAACACAACCACCCTATTACAAAGATTATTATCATTACCACATAAGCTTTAAGGCCTCACAGTCACACAAACCCCTTTCAAAGCACACAGTCATATGTCTGTATACAATTTACAAAAATAGTTTGTACTCTTTATCTTAAACAGATCCCACCAAACTGTATAAGTTTCAGGTGCACAAAACCTAAATATGCTCCTGATTATTATTATTCCCATTACTGAGGCTCGGAGAGGTTAAATAACTTGCCAAAGTACTCACCACAAGGAAATGGTAGAGACAGGATTTGAACGCAGGTCTACTCGTCTTTAGAAACTAAGAACCTAACTATAGTACTAAGGCTGTACCTCTGTTCTTGTAGCTCCCATTGTCTGAAATGACCATTCCTCATCTTCCTATTTTCATCACTAGATTTCTAGAAGGCTCCTATTCATCCTCCAAAGCCCAACTAAAATGTTATGCCTTCTTCACAGCTTTCCCTAACCCTTCTTGGAAAAAAAGGCATATCCTTTAGATAGCCCTCTATTTTAAACACATATCACAGCATATCTATGACATGATGTAATCAAAAGAATATGCTTTTTTGGAGTCAAACTGACCCAGGTACAAATTATGGCTCTGCTACATATTTGTGGTACAATCTAAGGCAAAATATTTAAACTCTCAAACCCTCAAGTTATTTATCTTTAAAATGGAAGCAATAATTCTTACCACATTCATTCATTTAAATATCCAACCATCCATAATATACCCATTCAAGAAATACTTAATGAATGCCTACCATATGCAAGGCACAGAGCATACAACCGTGAAAAACAGACACTGGCCCTGCCGCCACAGAGCTTACAGTCTAGCGGAGGATACAGACTAGTGAACAGATGATTAAAATTCAGAGCGAGAATCTGAGTATTGCAATTAAGACCAAGGCAGGGTGTAGAAGAGCTTATGGGGGAAGCATTGTGACCTAACCCAGACTTGCAGGGTCAGGTAAGGACAATGCAGATGAATAGCAATTCAGTGGTAAGTCTCTTAAAAATAACACAGAGCAAATATTCAAGACAGATACCGCAAGTAATTTCAATTTAATAAAATACTTCCACCCCACCCACGCCATAATCACACATCCCTCATCTCTTAAGATTTGAAAACGCCTCTGAATGTCAGGGAGGGAAAACTGATTTTTTACAGTAGGTGGGTCAGCCAAAATGAAACCTGGTGCATTGCACTGGTCAGTAGAAACCTCAAGACTAACAGAACAGTCCAAATAAAAATAAAATCTGCTTCTCAGAATTCTGTCACAACCATAAGGATTCTTTAACATTTGTTCCTGTTACCTGTGTTAAAGCATTTAATGACAGAACAAGGAAATCATTTCCACATTTTTCTGGGGGCTGAACTCCTGCACAAAGTGAGAAGCAATTGCAGCTTTCAAGAGAGATGCTAATTGCAGCTTTTAAAATATTAGACGCCCTCTAAACACCCAGCAACCCCCGTCCCCTAGGAGTTTCTGGGTCTTTCTTAAAGGTGTGAGGAGGATATTGCCATCTAGACTTCATTTCCTAGCTAAGAATTTAAAAGCATTTTTGTTGAGTGATTTATTCCTAGTTCTTCAAGGATCATATGTCTCACATCTTCAGAAGCATTGGAAAAAAGGACCATATTATTTAGACAAGAAACCTGTAACAATTAGAAAAGCTTCATTGAACCGATAAAGGAAAAAACTCCCAACCTCCTACTTTATTCCACATAAAATGGGAATTTCCATCTTAATTTAGACTTTCTGCCAGCGAGCCAGCAGGGGTAGGACTTGGAACCTTCCCTCTCACAGACGTTGTCTAGGCAAAGATGAAGGAGGGAAAATCGGCTACAAGACACCTGGCTATTCTTACTTCCTGGGAGGGTGAGAGGGAGGAAAATGTTGTCCTGCTGGCAATTCTATTTAGAAATGCTTTTCTTTACAATAAGATGACAAATTTAAGAAGGAGGAGGGGAAGGAGAAGCAGCTGCCCACACAGAGTATTACTTTAATTATTGGAAAATCACTGTATTCAGGCCAGGAGAGGGAAAATATGGAAGGAAACCAAAATTAAGTTATATAAACAGGGTGGCTAGGGGACCAACAATCATCTAAAGGAAGCTCCCATGCTGCCACTAGCAAAGAGGAAAACTGAGATCCAGAACAAGTAGAATGTCATTCTCATCAAGCTACCAATCCTGGTATTGAGCTATGAATGTGGATTACACAAAACCTTTAGCCATGAAATCTACAAGGTATTCATATAATTATCTATCTATATATACAACACTTTTTCTGAAAATGGAGAGATCTGTACTCTGGTCTAAAAAAGAGGCTGACCCACAATCAGTATATGAAAATATTGACTGAACTCAATCCCTGCTGTGAAGTATAATGACTTGTAAAACTAGTTATAAAAATGTATAATAAATACACTTCATTTTCCATCTAATCTCAGTTACTAGGATTTAAGTTTTACTGAGACATATGTACCCATAACTTAATGGGATTAGAGTCAAATTAAGGGATAGAGTGGGCCTAGGCTATAATCTCTACAGGAATCTAAAATAATGTTGAAAAACATCACTGGGAATAAAATCAGATTGGGGGAAATCATATGTGCCAGAAAGGACTGTGTGTGGATAGAGTGGGAAAAAAAACTTTGAAAGAGGCCTGAGGTAGGGATGGGAGTAGTAATGAGTCCAACCAACACACACACACACACACACACACACACACACACACACACGCGCGCGCTTCATCTTCACATTCACAAAGTGGTTTCTAAACTGCCTTCTAGGGAAAGTGGGTCCCATTAGCTTTTACCGTGGGGTATGGATTTGCTGAGAGGCGGTGAGAGGCACACTGCCACCTGCACTTCTCCTCCCCTCCCCTCCCCTGCAGAGACCCGCTTCTCCCAGGATAATGGCTGAGGAAGTGTTTGAAGAACAGTGGACATGAAGGGGTGCTAGACCACAGCCTTCCCAGAACACCTGGGGCTTGCTTGTGCCTGAGTGGAGTCAATGTCGCATTTTAACATTGACTGACATTGCCTAGATCTGTGGCATCTATTTCTATTTCTCCTTCCTATCTTGTCCTTGTTCTCTCAAATCAAAACTCACATTCCCATAGATCTCAGTTCCCTTTGAGGCAATCAAAATATGTGATTAAAGTGATTCACGGCAGGGGGTGGTGAACCAACAAGATTTTACTCTAATAGGGATTACTGGTCACAAAGGGGGCTTGGTAACCAAAATGAAGAGTTCATGGGTAAAATGTGTTTGGAGATGTTCCATCCTGTCTCTAGAAGAGTGACAGCTAATTTTAAACGTCCTCTTGTTACCCTGCCTTCCCCTCCCCTACATCCCAAGGACCTACCCATAAACCTGCCGTATAAGCACCCTCCATTTCCCATTTAATTAATTCTGGGTCAGTTCCCTGCAGGTGACCTAGTAAAGGGCTTGATGGTTAGTTCTGAGAAGACACTGTTCATTCAGCACCTTCCACATTTACATACTCCAAATTCATCCACTGATAAATGATGTAGAAAAAGCCAGGCTACCACTACAACCAAAGCAGATGCTGTCTGTCGTATGACTCGACCCCTGACTTTGCTCAGAGTGATTCGAAACTTCAGTGAAAAGTAACTGAAGACAACGGTGTCCGTGATGAAGGGAATGAAAGCTGTTTCCCTTCCTAGAGAAATCACTTAAAAAGGAGTGGGAAAAGGAGAAGAAAAAGAAGGAAGGAAGAAAACTGGGTCGACACTTGGCATTTACTTGAAGAGGAGCCAGCAGAATGTACGTGCAGAGACAGTTTCACAGCACAGAGGGAAGGCATCGATCAGAAGTCTTCCTTGGCGCAATTAAATTTCTTTGGTGGCGGCCTCGGCTGGGAAGGCAAGGCACAAAAGTCGTGTTCAGGGTTCTGAGGGCCAAGAGGTGGTGTCTGCGAACTTACGGGGATTGATCGGCTCAGGAATCTCGCTGAGGAAGAAGAAAGGCCGGTGTAGGAGGGCCTCAGGGCGGTGGTGTGCTCCTCAGTCTTGGCGCTGTGAGGGCCCGGCTGACTGTTCAGGGCACTCCCGCTACTGCCGTTGCTTCTGCTGTACTGGTTGTTGTTGAGCTCAGGGTAATTTCTGGCAGGCGGCTGGGAGCTGCCATTCAAGAGGCTGGTGAACGGGTTGGCTACGAAACCCACCTTGGAGGGTGAGGCAGTCTTTTTGTTCTCTGGATCGTCTGCTGCAGCGTTCAAGTTCCCTAGAGAACTGGCTAGCCGGGAGTTTATGGAAAAGCTGAATGAAAAACACAGGTGGGGCAGGGGGGGAACACAGACAGCCATGTGTACTCACGCAGAGTTCACGTTTCTAAAACACACGATTACGACATTAGGGGAATGGGATGAAGACAGTTCTGATCAACGCAAATGGCGACAGAATTGCTCTTGGTGATATTATAATATGTGGCCTTTAGTTATACATGGTAAGTTCCTCTGTCAAAAGTAGTTAAGACTCAAGAAGCTGGCTAAAACACTTTGACCAGAGATCCTGAAATAGAATATGTGCGGGTTTCTACTTGCCCTGTGGCAGGAAGTAAATGAAAAGGACTATATAAGGGGAGAGTACAAAGCAGATCTAAGTACAAGATTTAACGTCTATATATTCAATCACACAATTACGTCAAACATCCCTACCCATTTTAGTTTGGCCCATACACATCAGGGGAGAAACGACCATGTCATTTATTATTAGTCTGCGCCACTGAGCTCTGTTCCCTGGATCATGTTAGGCAAGCTCTGGAAAGGGATGCCGTATGGCATTCCCTCCACAGCCATGTCCCCACAATTCAAGACAGGAACAGAAGGCTAGAGGGTCGCAGCGCTTTTTGTGGTTTCTCCCCTTCCCCCGGTCCCCTCCTCTCACAAACTTCAGCCAAACTCATTGTCTGCTGCTGCCTTCCTTTACCTCCAGCCAGTGCCTCAGAAGGAGGAGAGAAAAATTACCTTCTTACACTGGTGCCTGAGGACAAGGAGCCTCTGTTTATCCTCTTGGCCATCACCGAAGGGGACAAAGCCACTTTTGAGGTCTTCAAGCCAGATGCAGATCCTTGTGGGGAAGAACTCAATCTTTGTGGAGAAAAATGGGCAAAGCGTCACACAAAAGCTGTGTTATCTTAACATTCAGCAATCGACTAGGACAAGATAAACTAATAAACGCTAACGAGATCATGGCAGGTCCTAATAACAGTAGCCAACATGGTCGCAGCCCTCACTCTGTGCTGAGCGCTCATCTAAGAACCTGACGGACATTAACGCAGCTCCTCCTCACAGCAACCCCACGAGGTAGTGAAGACTGCACTTTGCAAGTGAGCAAACGGAGGCACAAAGGAAAAGCTCCTCGTCCAAAGTCACTCAGCAAGTAAGAGGCAAAGCTGGGATTCAAATCCAGGATCCAAAGCCCTGGGGGTAACCACCATCCTGCCATCCTTGGTCACTTCCCTTCCTTGACACTGACATTCACTCCTTCCAAGTCCTTAGATTCTACTTCTCTATATTTCAAATCTATCCTCTCCTTTCCATTCTGCAACTGCCCTAGGTGAGGCCATCATTATTTCTTATCCTTGACTCCTAGCAGCAACTTTTAATCTGGTTCCTTAAAACTCACATTCTGAATAGCCTCCAACAAAATCTAAAATATCTAATCATGTGGCTTCACTGTTTAAACCATCTAATCTTTCTTCAGTGCCCAGAAAGCCTAAACTTCTTGGCTTGGCTTCTAAAACCCTCCAAAATCTGGCATTTGCCAATTCTCCGCATCTTCCCACCAGACACCTCTTCTCCAGCTACAGAAAATGCCCTGAGATCCCTGGACGGACGGCATCCACACCTTCGTCCAGTTTGCATACGCTATTTTTCCTGCCAAGGCATCTTCTCCTGTCCTTACCTCACCTCTATACACACCTTTTTCTTCCACCTCCATCTGACTCACTCCTATTGCTTATCCTTTAATGGTCCAATCAGCTGCTACCTCTTACAGCAAGCCTCCGCTGAATTCCCAGGCGGGGTAAGCATCCAGTTTCATCATATATTCTCATAGTAAATCACAGCTCTTGTACCACATTTCATTGTCTAATATCGTCTACTTCCCTCGAAATTAGCTCCATTACGAGCAAAGAACTGTCTCTCGTTTCAATTCCCAGACTAGCACAGTGCCAGACTCAGAGTAGGTGTTCAGGAAATATTTGCTGAGTGAACAAAAAGGGAAAATTGACTCAAATCTGGACTACTAGGGCCCAGTCATGGTTTTAATACCAAATGTGTTTTGTCCTGGACAAATCTTTTAATGTAGCTGGACCCTGTTTTCTTATCTGCTATAGGAAAGCTATTTACTTGTAGACTCTTTTCTTCATCATCTTCCCTCCAAACAGCAGCTTACCTCTAAATCAAGAACAGGAAAAGTTATACAAGGAAGCAGCTCAAGCTTCTGGAGAAGTCTGGGCCATCTCAGAGCTGCCCCCACTAAACAACCCTAAAACCTAGAGCTGAATAAGAACAGAGCTGAGGAGTGAATCAGCTTTTTTTCTCCATCTATTGATGACAGTTTGGGGCAAACATTTCTACGGCCCTCACCAAGACCTACCCTGGATCCTGGTACCACTTAGACCAACAGGGAGTGTTCAGGGAACATTTTTCCAGAGAAAAACACTAATGTTTCCTCCTCAAATGGAGAATAGGGAAGGAAATAAAACTAGAAAACAAAGGAAGGGAACAAATCCATGCAAAAATAGGAGGAAAGAAGAATAACAGAAATGTTAAAAATTCAAGGCAAAACCTATTACTGGCTTGAAAGGCATGTTGCAGAGCCACTGTAGTTTATTAGGCACTGGGCACACCGAGTACATTGGCATCATTCCCACAGCCATACGGCCCCGTAGACACCTCAGGAAAATAACTGTTTTTCATGGTGAGCATTAAATATAAAGCATATTATAACGATCTAGAATAGAAAGGAAGGAATTTTAAAAGTGAAAAGCTGTGGGCAGTTTATTTCTATGGGCTTAAGGGTTGGGAAATGTATCTAAAGGGTAGCATTTGTTTATAAGCTACTGGAAATTCAACCTGGTTGACAGTACCTGGAAGGCTGGGACACTGCTCTTGGATGCCCTTTCATATCCTCCAACCTACAGAAACCAAAGACAAATGTTCACACAACACCAGGGTCACACATTTAAGCCAAGACCAAAAGTCACATCATCTGGAGTCAGACCAGCAAAATTATTAAACGGGCAAGAGGGATAAACCTTGCAAATGGATATTAGTATTTATTCACTTTATAAAATAAATCCTAGAACCAGCAGGAAATCTATTTTAGTCATTTTGTTTCCTCTTGAATTTCATTTACAGCAAAATGCTTTTTCAGCGGAAGGTGGTATTGCATCTACTCAGGTTAAAAATGTTTGATCATGGTGCCATGATGCTGTTAAGAAAAGCTAAATTCCAAAAAATGAGCAGATTTCTGAGGATAAAAAGAAAAAGAAAAACACCATGTTGGAACGAGCCTTCTAAAGTTTGTGTAGTGAAGATTCTCTTGCTTCTTTCGCCTTCTTATTTGCCAAGTTACACCCCAACTTACCCCTTCCTCCCCCTTATGATTTCTTAAAAATCAAATATAAATCTGTTTGAAGTTAATTTTAATCAATATAATGCAATTTCTTAGAGTTTCAAACAAAAAATGGTGAATAAAAAAGATTGGTAATGTAAACTGATCTTGAAGAAACTTCCACCGACTTAGACAATATACACAGTGAAAAGAGCATGAACTTTGAACAGTGCTGGGTTTGAATAACAGCTAGGGAGTGATTTAACCTCTCTGATCTCAAGCAACCAACACAAATGTGGGTAATGGTGCACACCTTTCGTGTTAACTCAGTTAATCCTCATGTCCAAACTAGGCACCTAACAAGATTCCTGGCCCATAGCAGCTGCTCAGTAAATGGTACATTTCCTCAATTTCCTAGTGGTAGTTGGTGATTATTACTAAGTACCAAACTTGCTATCCCACCTTTCCATTTTACTATAGAAAACAATCACCTCAACTTTGAGCTATATGAACCTTCATTTTTCAGGGCAGGAAACCAGTACCCATAGCACAGATAACGGTATGACCAGACCCAACCTGACTTAAGTGTTATAATCCTCCCAGATAATACATAAAACTAAATTCCCTGTCAGGAGTCTGTTTGACATTTATCATACTAGCAAAACATCTCTCTTGCTATGCATTTCTCTCACTTAAAAATCAAAGGAAAGTAGCCACTTCTGGTTATATTCATTTGTGGACTTGCCCTTCCTTACATTACAATAAAGAATCTTGATATGTACAGATTTTTGTACCTACGTTGATTCTGAAGTCTTTTTTTTTTTTCACTTAATCTGAATTATCAGAAGATTCCAAAGGTTGTGGTCAGAAGTTAAGTCCCATCAATTGATTCTGATGAGTAATTTCAGACCTCCAAACCAAGATGGTTTATAACTTTACAGGCAAGAATTGCTTATTCAATTCTCAAAAATAGAAAGTAAGGCTAAGGAGTTAGGATATACAAGAAGCTTGGCATACTATACTTATCTGCACACTCTAGACTAAATACAAATGCTTGGCACATCTGTGAGAATTCACCATAGGACAGGAAACCCACTCACAAGAGAAGAGTCCATTCCAAGTGGAATTTTGAAGAGTCTCAGAGACAACCAACTGCTTAGCAGTTTAAGGTGGAATTCCAGAGATTAAGATGCAGCAGCTGCTTTCAATAAGCTTCTAAAATTTAGCTACTCCCCGCAGTGATAAAATAATTTAAAAAATGACACCAAATAGTAATAAACCAAAAAATGAGAGGTAAACATAGTACTTATAGAATGATATTCAAAAGAGAAGATTAAATATTCTATCCACAAGTGGAGGTACAATATAAATTTTAAAGTTTCAAATAGATCTACCTAAATGCACAAGATGGTGAGGAGCGTGGCTGTCTCTGACTTTTTAAGGCACGTAGTTTGTCTCCCTGGGTTATATTATTTTTCATTTCCACATCTTCATCCTCTTCTAAATTATTCTGGAAAAAAAAATTCATGTTCCACAGAAAGGTCATTATGAATAATTCTACTTTATACAGATTTCTTAATAGTTTATGGATTATCTCGGTATATGGATATGTTTTATACAGATTATCTTAAATAGTTTTAACGCACTATGAATTCAGCATTGGCCACATATATACTAAAGAACACTGGACTAATCACCAATTAAATATACTGGTCAAATTCCAAATCAAAGAAGCATGGGTACGGATGTGGTAGAATTTATTAAAAAGAGCTCTGTTACAATGGACCACAACCATGGAGACTTTCTTGCAGACAAAATCATGCTTTTGAATATAGCTTAGACATAGGTTGGCTCAATAGGTACAGTACAAATATTTTTCCAGAAGCTACCAGCACCCATCACTGCAAATTCCATAACTTGTTTACATAAGTGAAAGATAAAACAATTTAGGATATCTATACAGTAACTTATTAACATCATTTAACACTATTAAAAGCACTGAAGATTTTTGCAAGCTTACTAGACTGGGAAAGTGTATTTCCTGCTGAAACAAGTCTTGTAGTTGGAAATATATATATAAGTACCACACCAGGCCTTTTTTGCATACCAACTCACATTTAATTCTCACAACCCAGGGAGCGGGGGTGGGGAGGGCACCATTACCCTTAATTTAAAGATGAAAAAAGGAGGTGCTTGTGAAAGATAAGACTATTGCCCAAGCTCCCCTAAACTCTTCATGATAGAGCTGATTTTAAAATCAGATTTCTTGTCCTCAGATACAATGTTCTTTCTAAAATATACGCCACAGCACACTAACATTGCACCATAAAGATTGCATTTTGTATTCTTCCTCACCTGAAAAAAAATCAAAAGGTTTGAATTTGCTAAGATCATTTCTAGCCATAAGAGTCTCCTCTCTTCTTGAAAGCTAGAAGTCTTATTTGATGAAGAATGTACAAAAACGCACTTCCCTCAGTCACAGTTTAGTCATTTTTGACAGTCATTCCTGAATCAAAACACTTTTTTGTTCCTTGCCATATATTTTGGGGTCCATGGATTCATCTGGGGCTCAGTAGGCATGTCCTGGGTAAAAAGACCACACCTCACTACTACAGCTCTGATTTAAAAAAAAAAAAAAAGACATACAAAATATACAGCTAATAGGAAAGAAAAAGAAATGAAGATGAAAGCTTCCCAGAGGAGACAATCCCTTAGCTGAGTCTTAAAGAATGAGTACAAGTGAAGCAAGCCAAACCAAGATCACAGGAAGGGCCATGCTGGCAAAGAAGACCAATTTAACAGTCACAGGATCATGGAACCTCAAAGTCAGGGGGTTCTCTTAGAGTCATTAAGAAATGCCCACCTATAAAGTCCCGAGGAATCAATTATACTATTCATCTTTGTCCATACAATCTCAGTGGGGGGAAATCTACTACCACCCAAGGAAGCCTGCAGGAACAGAAATCAGGCATGCCTGAAGGCTAGGCTTGCAAGCAGGATAGTACACCTGAGAAGTTGAGCTTAGCTTCATCTAGCACCCAACATGCTGGGTTGGTAGCAGTTACTTCTGCCTGAGAGAAGGACAAGCACATAGCCAAGAGGCTCCAAAATATGAGGGGGTATCAAGAAGTATATAAGCCTTCATAAGATTGGCAAGGAGAGCTTCTTGAAGGTCTGACCGGATCCACACCCCAATCAGTTTCACTGTCTAATGAGTGCCTTAGTGAGAAAGCCAGGAAAGCATGTTTGTCTATTCAACTAGGAGGATCTTTGTGTTCCCAGCTCTAAAATGCCTTCAAAATTCTAAGGAAAAGTAATTCTCAACTTGAAATTGCAATATTCAACCTATCTGTCAAGTGCAAAAGTAGAACAAAGGTACAAAAAGTTACCTCCCTCACAATCTTTCTGCGAAAACTATTATAGGATATGCTTCAAGAAAAGGAAAGAAGACAACATGAGATCCAGGAAAATTAGGGATCCAACTGAGAAGTGTGAAGAGAAGGCCTTGGGTCAGAACTCTATATTTTGGCTGTAGAACAATTAGTCCAGGTTGGAATGCAGAAGTGTCTTCAGAAAAACAACGGACTTGGTAAGATTTTTTTGTTGTGTTGAGATTTTGAAAAATTTTTAAATTGCTTGGCACAATTTGGGGAGCAGGGGAGAGTAGCATTCTCTTTTCCCAAATATATAGAAAACTACACAAATAAAAAGAGCAACTAACTCTAGGGGGAAAAAAGAGAGCTTCAACAAAGAAAACAGTCATAGTGGGCTAGTAAGCTCAACAGTGAGCAATATTTACATAGTAATAATGTATACATTATTTGGGTTTAACCAAAAATTATAATATAGCTATATTGGGAAGCTAGGGGAAGTAGAGGTGATAGCAAGGTAGGAGAACTAATCCTATCTACCATAACCAGGAGGCAATAGAAAAATGTCCAAAATTGATAAGCTTTTAAAAGTAGCATTATAGCAAGATATTTAGAAATTTGGCAGTGAAAATATTAGTATAATTTGCTTACAGGTTTCTCCCGTTTGAGAATGGGTCTTGGGATACAGAAAGGTGGGATAGGGAACTGATTTTTTATCAGAATTCAATACTTTTGATATTTCTAAAACTGTGGTCATATATTATTTTCTAAAATAAAAATTAATTTAAAAATATACAGTTAAAGAAAGTAACAGTATATTTATATTATAGTTACTTTAGATGTGTTTATTTCTCCCACTTTATTGTAAATCTTAAAGGTGAAAAATTTTTAAATTATAATACATTTCAAACACGTAGAAAACAACAAAATGATGTAACAGCCAGCCATGTACCTAACTACCCAGAATTAATATATTTTTTCTTAAGCTCCTTAAGGAGTTTACTTAGGTACACTGGCTCTCAAAGAAAAAGAAAACATTATATATTAAGTCTCAGCGCTCAACCTCTGGAGAAGGAAACCATGTCTTTTCCAAAGAAAATATATATATGTTTTACCATATAATACTTGTTTGTCATAGGTAACAACAAACTACAGAAAAGAGATAAAAAAAAAATTAAAGCCACCTACATACTTACCATCAAAAGTAAAACACATTAGCATTCTGTCATATAGTCTTCCAGACTTTCCCCTGTGCTATACATACCCCACCGACATATTTCTTCCTCTCAGAAGGAGGTTGAATTATACATGCTGCTTTGTAACTTACTTTTTCACTTAAATATACTACGGAAGTGTTTCAGGGTAAATTTTAAAAATCTTCTACATTATCATGTTTTATGGCTCCATAAAATTCCATTGTCAAGATGTATCAAATTTTATATATTTTGCCCTAAGTCAGGCTGTTTGCTGTCTTTCATCACTATAAACAGTTCCCACAAACATCCTTCTATAAACACATGGTTTTTGAACGCTGTCCTATTATTATTGCCTTAAGATAAATGCATAGAAGTGGAATTGCTAGGTTAAAGTCTCCTGCTACATGTTATCAAACCGACCTCCAAAAAGGCTACACCATTTTAAACTCCAACTAGCAATGTTTAAGAGCTTTTTAATCCCCAAACCCTTGCTAATACTGCATACATTTCTTTAATCTCATACAAGTTGATAGGCATAAATAGCATCTGTGTTTCTTTCATTCCTAGAGAAGTAGCATATTTTTTTATATTTACCAACCATAAGGGCCCCCATTTTGTTTTATTTGTGTACATGGAGTTTTCACATTGATTTTTTTTTTAAATGTTGCATACATTATCAAATTTTATTCTTACAATGATTCTGAGAAGTAGGTGGGAAAGGAATTTTTTTTTTTAATTAGGGAGGAGTTTTACTATTTTTATTTATTTATTTTATTTTTGGCTGTGTTGGGTCTTCGTTTCTGTGCGAGGGCTTTCTCTAGTTGTGGCAAGTGGGGGCCACTCTTCATCGCGGTGCACGGGGCTCTCACTACCGCGGCCTCTCTTGTTGCGGAGCACAGGCTCCAGACGCGCAGGCTCAGTAGTTGTGACTCACGGGCCTAGTTGCTCCGCGGCATGTGGGATCTTCCCAGACTAAGGCTTGAACCCGCGTCCCCTGCATTAGCAGGCAGATTGTCAACCACTGCACCACCAGGGAAGCCCTGATTTTTTTTTTATAAATTTATTTATTTTATTTATTTATTTTTGGGTGCATTGGGTCTTTGTTGCTGTGCACGGGCTTTCTCTAGTTGAGGCAAGCAGGGGCCACTCTTCGTTGCAGTGCGCGGGCTTCTCATTGCAGTAGCTTCTCTTGTAGAGCACAGGCTCTAGGCGTGAGGGCTCAGTAGTTGTGGCACGCAGGCTAAGTAGCGTGGCTCGCGGGCTCTAGAGCACAGGCTCAGTAGTTGTGGCGCACGGGCTTACTTGCTCCGCGGCATGTGGGATCTTCCCAGACCAGGGCTCGAACCTGTGTGCCCTGCATTGGCAGGCGGATTCTTAACCACTGTGCCACCAGGGAAGCCACACATTGATTTCTTAAGGGTTCTTTACATTAAAAAAAAATACTTTCATTTGAATGTGTTGTAAATATTTCCTCCCAGTTGATTAATGTGAGGAGAATAACTCAGAGAGATCAAGACTGGGGGCGGGGGGCACAGCAGTGCTCTGGTGAGAGATGACAGATTGGATTAAGGTAGGAGAAACTGCCTGGAACTCAGGACCTGGGGAAGGAGGAGGGAGGGGAAAAGATCTGGACACACAGTACAGGTCTGAAAAAAATCTGCTAAAATATAAATCATGGGGTTTTTTGTCTCAACCTGTCTCCCCTTATTTTATTTCTGTGGCTATTGTAAGAAGTTTTAGCCATTTTTAGGACTAAGAATATAAAACATATGAGTTATAAGACTCTTAGTAAATGATTAACAGACTTCAAACTCTTGACAAAAATAGTTATATACAATGTTATTCAAAACACATTTAAATTACAAAATTAAGAAACAAAAAGCCCCACACACCTATGGTCAATTAAACTTTGACAAAGGAGGCAAGAATATACAATGGGAAAGAGAGAGTCTCTTCAGCAAGTGGTGTTGGAAAAGTTGGATAGCCGCCTGTAAATCAATGAACACACCCTCTCACCACACACAAAAATAAACTCAAAATGGCTTAAAGACTTAAACATAAGACAGGACACCATAAAACTCCTAGAAGAGATCATAGGCAAAACATTCTCTGACAGAAATCATACCAATGTTTTCTTTTATCAGTCTCCCAAGGCAACAGAAATAAAAACAAAAATAAACAAGTGGGACCTAATCAAACTTACAAGCTTTTGCACAGCAAAGGAAACCATAAAAAGAAAAGACAACCTACAGAATGGGAGAAAACATTTGCAAATGATGCACCCAACACGGGCTTAATTTCCAAAATACACAGCTCATACAACTCAACAACAAAAAAACAAACAACCCAATCAAAAAATGGGCAGAAGACCTAAATAGACATTCCTCCAAAGAAGAAATACAGATGGCCAATAGGCACAGGAAAAGGTACTCAACATCACTAATTATTAGAGAAATGCAAATCAAAACTACAATGAGGTTCCACCTCACACTGGTCAGAATGACCATCATTAAAAAGTCTACAAATAACAAATGCTAGAGAGGATGTGGAGAAAAGGGAACCCTCCTACACTGCTGGTGGGAATGTAAGTTGGTGCAGCCACTGTGGAAAACAGTATGGAGGTTCCTCAGAAAACTAAAAACAGAATTACCATATGATCCAGCAATCCCACTCCTGGGCATATATCAACAAAACTATAATTCAAAAAGATACATGCACCCCTATGTTCATAGTAGCACTATTCACAATAGCCAAGACACGGAAACAACCTAGATGTCCATCAACAGATGAAGAATAAAGAAAATGTGGTACATATATACAATGGAATACTACTCAGTCATAAAAAAGAACAAAATAATGCCATTTGCAGCAACATGGATGCAACTAGAGATTATCACACTAAATGAAGTAAGTCAGAAAGAGAAAGACAAATACCATATGATATCACTTATGTGTGGAATCTAAAATGTGACACAAATGAACCTATCTATGAAACAGAAACAGACTCACGGACATAGAGAACAGACTGGTGGTTGCCAAGTGGGAGGGGGTTGGGGGAGGGATGGAATGGGAGGTTGGGGTTAGCAGATGCAAACTTTTATATATAGAATGGATAAACAACGAGCTCCTACTGTATAGCACAGGAAACTATATTCAATATCCTATGATAGGGCTTCCCTGGTGGCACAGCGGTTGAGAATCTGCTTGCCAATGCAAGGGACACGGGTTCGAGCCCTGGTCTGGGAGGATCCCACATGCCACGGAGCAACTAGGCCCGTGAGCCACAACTGCTGAGCCTGCGCGTCTGGAGCCTGTGCTCCACAACAAGAGAGGCCCGCGCACCGTGATGAAGAGTGGCCCCCGCTTGCCGCAACTAGAGAAAGCCCTCGCACAGAAACGAAGACCCAACACAGCCAAAAATAAATATAAATAAATAAAAATTTTAAAAAAAATAGACCTATGATTTTAAAAAAAAAGTCCTATGATAAACCATTAACAGAAAAGAATATTAAAAAAAGAATATATATATATATATATATATATATATATATATATATATATATATATATAACTGAATCACTTTGCTGTACAGCAGAAATTAACACAACATTGTAAATCAACTATACTTCAATAAAAAATATTTTTTAAAAAAAGAAAAAAAACTATATAGAAGAGGACTTTGGTCTCCTGGAATCCTGAATAAGACATGCAGACAGGAATATAACCAACCCCTGTATTTATCAGGGCACTTATAACATATACTAGGTCACAAGCACCTGTGTGGGGAAAAGTATATTAGAAAATAGAGTTCCATTTGTCATGAGGCATAAATCAATCCCAAGAACTGGTGGACCTAGGGCAGTTTGAAGATGTTTCTCATCAGGTACTATTACACCGCATTCTTTATACCAAATTCATTCCTCATGATGACTAACGATAAACAAAGTCACAAACGATAAATGCCGAGAATCTAATCCAGGCCTCCGTGTGCTCTTGGGCTCCAGCCCCTTTCCCCAGAGTCCCAGTGCAGCCCCCCTCTTGCTCTCAGCTACTCTGGAAGCAGCAGATCCCCTGAAACAAAGCCACACGATTGCCGGCAATGGTGAAGATGCCTAGTTCAGGGAAGACCCTGATATCTTGGCTACCCCAAGAACAGGGGTCTGTTCTCAGACCCCCTGTCGCCCTCTGGAGGATCTGAGCATCAGTGCGTTTTCTTTTGGATACAAGCCTGCCCTACATAAAGACAGGAAAATAAGAGCCAACTAAAACACATAAGGAAGGAACATTTTTAAAGATATTGTTATTTATAGGTGATGGTCTAGCTAAAGAACAAATAATAGCATAAAATATGAAGATGTATTTTATTCCACCAGTTGTTCTCTATATGCAGACAAGATGAAAACCAAAATCAAATAAATTAAGTTGTGCCCATAGATTTCAGTTGGATAAATTACTGACCAACACATTAATAAAATGATAATGGAGAAAACTACTAGGGAGGCCATTGTGTATGCCATTAAGAAAAGATCTTTGAGATGAAATATAGCACACTATGGAATAAAGACGGAAGAGTTATAACAGAAAAATGACATAAAAGGAGAGTTTGAAATAGAAACAAGTAAAAATAGAAGTCTAAGGCCTGAAAGAAAAAGACAAAAATGGAATTTTTAGCAGATTTAAATGATTTGGCAAGGAAAAATGACTAGGTCATCTCTAAAATTCTTTTCATCTCTCAGATGTTAAACCTATGAGATGTAAAAGTTGGGGAAAGGCAAAGAGGTCATCTTCATAAGTTGTTTCTGATCAATAAAAAGTTTGGATTTATCAGAGCCCCCCAAATTCGTCTTCTCTTCCTTCTCCCTGCCACTGGTTCAGACCTCTGTCACCTGGACCGCTGCCTCATGACCAACTCCCTGGCCTTCCACCCCTGGCCACACACAGACACCAGCACCCCTTCCACAGCACAGCCAGGGTGAGCTCCTCAAAGGGTGAATCTGCGTACTGTCACTCCCCTTACTGATAGCCTCTGGTGGATCCCAGCGGCTTTCAGATTGGACCTGGGATGCCTTAGTGGGCCTAAGAGTGGAAAGAAAGGTGCTTAAAAGTAGGGCCTTAGAGATTTAATTTGTACTTCATAGATTTTTTTTTAAGATGTACCCTGCTCATGGGCAAAGGATTTTATAAATCATGGTAACTCAATGATGTAATTAAAACACCACACTCTTATTTACCTGATTGTCAATTAATGTGAACATGGCTAAACCTCAGCAGCACCTGTATCTCATTAATATCTCTAACTCAAGAGTACATACTGAGTGGTGTGCTAATACTGGACTATCACCCTAGAGGAGGAAAAGAATTAAAACAATTGCAATTCCAGGAGAAATTTATTAGGACACGTTGGCTAAGGTTATGTCCAAAATGACTGTATGCAATGTACTAGAGCCACAAAGAGGACCCAGTGGAGAGGCAGCATAGTACAGTGAGAGGCCTCAGGGTCAGAGGCCAACTCCGGAGCCAGAGTGCCTGGGTTCAAATGACAACTCCACTCTGTACTTTGTGATCTTGGGCACGCAGCTTAACTTCCTCTACCCCAGTTATGTCATCTGTGAAATGGACCTAGTAAAGGTGCCTATTTCATACAGCTCTTCTAAGTCCTAAAATTAATCCATGTAATAAAGTGCTTAGGACAGTGCCGGGCACATAGTAGGTGCTATTTAGGTTGTTGTTGTTGCCCTGTAAGCGCCTCATTTAACTCCTTATACATCTGGCACTTTAAATAAAGTGCATTAGGTTCCATTTAAAGCCATTTTTTAATAACCCCAATACAGAATGGATCCTAAGGCCACTCAATGTCAAAATGAGCACTTATTGCTGGTACTATTTTATATTTGAGCACATGCTACCCTTGGATAGCTTGGATTATTACCAGTTTCATGTCTGTATTCTTGTTTGTTTTCTGTGAAACTGTCAGTCTTCCTTCATTCAGGTAATATTTACGAAGGCCCTGTGGGCTAGGAATAGACTTATGATGAGGGCAGATAGAAGCCTCCATCCTTACAAAGCATATTGCCCAGCAAGGAAGGTGAGGTAAGGACCATGGAGGAAACGGACAGTGCAAGGCAGGGGCATGAAGCAGGGAGCCCACTCCAGACCCACAGGATGGGCTGTGTACATTTCATAGTTCCTAGTCCAGCACTGAAGACCAGGTTAAATAAAGGAAAAGCCTCTATTTTTAAAAGATTTCTCACAACTCTAAGTGCGTGAAAAGAATTCATTAAAGCCACAACCTACTCCATTACTATGGCCTGAATCATTCTGGTTCATACTTTTGATTATTTTCCTTTTACCCACCCCATAAGCACTGAAAAACTATACATTCAAGCTCCCCAAATCAGGTAACTATGGAGCTTCCCAAGCTTCCTAATAACCAATCACAGGAAAATTCCTGTAGGCTTAGAAACCAAAAAATAATTTGCTATCTCTGCTTTTAATTTGACTTTAAAAAAAAAAACTACCTCTAGAAGAACACTGGCTTTTTGCACTTTCTCTGTATATAAACTAAATAAATCCAGAATTTCCATGGGCTTCTGTCCTGAACATTGGTATAGAACTTAAAACATTAAAACCCTTGCAGCATTCTTGACGTATTTTCCCAATTGGAATTCACAAGAATGATAAAGAAATCACTAACTCTGTTACACTCACTTGAGTAAACTAACTCCCCATATTCATGGAGACAGCACCAGATAAGCATGGCAATAAAAAGGCTCAGAATCAGAAGAGGTACTTGCACAAAGCATCACCTAACTATAAAGTCGTCCAAAACCCATAGATATGTCACTGTCTATAATCTTAACCACACCATCATTCTCTAGTATTTCTGAACTCTTTCATTTCTGTCCTCTAATTTCAAAAATAATAGCACTTCTGAATGAGAGCTAAGTAATTAATTTGGGGGGGTGGGAAATAGGAAGGAGGTAAAACAGCCAATATCTGAATATATGCTCATATTTAAAACTGACTTATTTTAAATTTCAATCATATTGCATTCATCACCCTTCCAGTGATAAATGTTAATCAGTCTCAAGTTCAACAAATTGGGATCTAAAAGAGTATGAGAATGAAATGTTCTAACTACCAGATGTTAATTTAATACAGATTATGATATAAACAGCATTATGTTCCTGCAAGATAAATATATTTCTCAGATAGATGGATGGGTTTCGCATGTGCCTCTTTAGAGGTCATAACTCAAAAGACTTATTTACTTGAACTCAAACCTGGGGAGGAAATGCTGACCAGAGCAACAAAGTGTTCTTGTTTAGCTACATTATCTCATTAAAATGTCAGATCCTTTTTGTTTGCTTTGAAAAGGCCAAACCATAACACAGAGACAAGAAAACGTCTACAAAGGCTCTGAACATCAACACAACCTTGGGTAATAAGATTTACGCTTGGTCAGGACAGATGACTCAAACCAGTAAACTTAGCCACTTCATCAGTGGCTGTCCTGGAGAACATACCACAGGGTTGAAAACTCAGTTCCTCCAGCAGTCCCCATCCTTCCTCTTGAAGAAAACACTCCCTATCTCCAAGCACTCCTGTTATCTTTCCTGGTGAAAAAAAAATCTGTTTGGGATGCCAATTGTTGACCTAACAGAGCTATGATGCATTCTTTCCATCCTTGAGGGCTAAGCTTGTTCAAGGCCCTTGTCCATGTCTAATGGGTCACTGCCTAATTGAATGTAAATCTACACTTGCTGCTTAAATATTTTAATAGCTTTTTTGCCCCTTTAGTGACATAAAAACATAAACTAGGTGCTTAGCTTCACCTCAGGCATATTGTGGTAGAAAGAGCTAAACTAGGAATTAGACTACCAGCTCTTAAGGTGGCCCCACTGCTTAAAAACTCTGTAACCTTGGGCAAGTAAAAAATTTTGTGCGACCCGGGTTTCTGATCCACACAAGAGAGGAAACTAGAACAAATTATTTCAAGGTTGCTTCTAGCTCCAAAAATGCCCATGATCTTAATTCTTAGTAAATCACTACCGTTTTATTTAGAGGTAGCAGGTGTAATAGAAAAAAATATGGATGTGAAATCAGATAGACCTGGACTGGATCATGTTTCTGACACCGAGATTAGAACTTCTCTAATATTCAATTTCCTTATTATAAAATAGAGATAATATTGCCTTACTCACCAGGTAGTTATGGAGATTAAATCAGATGTGTATGTCAATTGTTCAAAGTGGTTTGTTTATAATGGAGTCTCAATTAAAAAAAAAAAAAAAGTTGCCCCTGATTATGTTTTCAACTCTGGACTTACTTTAGAAATCATGAATTTAAGGTTTCAATGTACCACTTGTGGTATGTAATATCCAACTGTCCCATTAAGATTTTTCTTCTTGTTATCTATTTCCATTTTCAAAGAGAAAGTTTGCTTTTCTATTTCTTTTTTGTAAGTATTTTCCAAACCAGATTAGACTCCTTTATAATTGTACTCCTTAAATTACAGCTTTTTTCTTTTTAAGGATAATTGCTTTCTTTGCTTTTATTATTGCTTTATAGGTGTTGACTCCATGCCTAAAAATTTAGTACTGCAGCATTCAGAGAAGAGATGTGGCTATGTTATATGAGTTCAATTGGGAAACAAAGAAATGTAGAACGTTAGTCTTAAGGAGACACAAAAATCTTTCTGGAAAAAACTCACCTCTCCAAATCTCTCCAAGTTTTGTATTTTAGATAAGTTTCCACCAATAGACATATCATCCAAGCTAGAAAGAATTTTATTAATACTTCCTTCACTGGATGGTCTATTTTTCAGTTTGGATCGGAAAATGTCTCCTTGGACCCATAACGATGCCTGTTTTCTGTAAAAAGGAGAAAAAAACAAAATAATCTTTGAAATAAATGAGTATCACCTCCTCAAAAGTATATCTTATAGACAAAAAGATTAGCAGATAGACATTTGCAGATCAGACTAGAAAGATTATGAAGTCTTAAAGAAAAATAAAGTCATTTTCTGAATGCCAAAATAAATTATTTAAAGTTGTACAGATGAACCGGTTTGCAGGGCAGAAATTGAGACACAGATGTAGAGAACAACCATATGGACACCAAGGGGGGAAAGCGGCGGGGGGTGGTGGTGGTGGTGTGATGAATTGGGGGATTGGGATTGACATGTATACACTGATGTGTATAAAATGGATGACTAATAAGAACCTGCTGTATAAAAAAATAAATAAAATAAAATTCAAAAAATAAATAAATAAAGTTCTATATTAAATACAAAACCCTTCTTCCAATATATGTCTATATAGCCCTACATGGGTTGACTATTAAGGTTCTCAGTGCTTAAAACAAATTCCACAGCCATAAAGATAGTGAGCCAATTTATCTTTTAAACATGAATTTGAAATCTGTAATATAGTTCTCAAATAGCAATTTGATACATCTGTAAAAATAGCTGGAGTGAAATGGACTCAAAGATGTAGGTGAATAAACTTAAGTTAGATGGAGATAGTACCTTAAAAAAGTACCAAACACCTAATTGTATGTGGTATCATGAAAAGCCATGAACATATAACTTTACAAACCCACTCTTATAACCTAAAAATAAGGTTTAGAGCCTCAGTTAGATGATCCTTTGGGAAAAAGAAAATGTATTTGACGTTCATCTATAAGCTTTCCTTTATTCAAACAAGACATTTACAACTGTTTTCAAGGTTATAAGAAAAGAACTTAAATGTATAAGTAAAATGACAATCTGGGGCTACTATTTTTACTGATCGAGTCACCTTCATGTATTTCTTTTAAGATAAATTACCCCACAGAACAGTTTTTGTTCTGTACTATACCATACTGTACAGATTAGAATTCAACCAGAAACATTATTGTTCATCATAAGGAATACCAACATGCAATGAAATAATAGCATTATCAGGGAGATGCCACCAATAAGAACATAGATTTCTTTTGTAAAGCAGCAGGAAGACCGAGTAATACTTTCTCTCAAAGGTTCCACATATCACAGAAAATCCAGGTTAAAACATGAGGAGAAAAACAAATAATGCTCCCTGAAATGTACTGTCTCATTGAGCCCTCAGGAAAGGAATCCATCTTTCCTTTTAAACAGGAATCCGTCTTTCCTTTTAAACCATGTTTATTCTCAAATCAGAACTTTATTGTTTACAGTTAAAAATTGTTGAAAGTCTTGAAGAAGAGTTTATCCTTTAAATTACAGCAAAACTTTACATATGCAATCCCTCCAACCAAGCAAATCCATATCTAGGTATCACACTACAGAAATACACGCTTGTGTACAAGATACAAACATGCTTGTTACAATATTATTTGTAATAGCAAAACAATGGAGACACCCTAATGGACAACAGCTTATTAAATTACAGTAGATCTATTCTGTGAAATATTATGTAGTCAGTAAAAAGCCTGGGATGGACTCTCATGTGGTGACAGGGAAGAGCAGCCATGAAATAAAGCATTAGTGAATGAATAATATAAGTGACAGAGTGTGGAAAGTGTGTTCCTGTTTTTAAAAAACAAAAACAAAAGGGAAAAAGGTTACAATTCACAGTTCACAGTTATTTAGAAGATTATATGCCAAAATATTAATGAGTTACCCCGAAGAACAGTGACAAAGGAAAATTTTGCTTTCTACTACATAATGTCTACACTTTTTTACTTTTTTAAAAACAATGTGCTTTGTTTGCTTTTGTAAAAAATAAATGATCTGAAAATAAATAAATAAAAATATAGCTCAAAGCAGAACAAAGAGTAATTTTGAAAAGGAACCTTTAAAGTTGCTATCATAAAAGATAGCAGGCAGCACATGACTACACTGTGTTAACAAGAGCACCTTTAGAAGTCAGAAGAAGTGCCCAAATGTTAACAGCATAGGGTAGAACTGAATGGTTGAGGGGCTTTCTTTATTTTAAATATAATATCCTACCCTACTTTCAAATAAGAAATTTTGTTTTTCTTTTACTTTGTTCTCATTTTTCAATATTTTCCAAATAAAGCAAAAGAGGAAAAGAAATACCTTTAGATATAATTTCTGAGACAGCCTGTATGGATACAGACATATAGATGGAGATGTAGAGATAGATATGATACATATATAGATAGCCACTATAGATATAAAATGCTGTCCACATACAAGACTGACTTTTCATTCCTAACATTGTTCTAAAATTGAAACTACATTAAAGAATGTTTCTAAATACATTAAATTTTAAAATAAAAATTTGGTAGATTTTTAAATATATGAATAAAATTAAAATTCCAGAAATCCACACACACCAATTCACTAAGGAGTGTGGCAGTATCTACATTCTATCATGGCAGATTTTTTTTTGCTTCTTGGAAGCAAACTACTGAGGAGTGTTTCCTGAGATTAGGATACATAAGTTGATGAGGTAATTTTTCTATACCAGTTGTAAAAATATGTATTCAGGGCTTCCCTGGTGGCGCAGTGGTTGAGAATCTGCCTGCCAATACAGGGGACATAGGTTCGAGCCCTGGTCTGGGAAGAATCCACATGCCGCGGAGCAACTAGGCCCGTGAGCCACAATTACTGAGCCTGCGCGTCTGGAGCCTGTGCTCCGCAACAAGAGAGGCCGCGATAGTGAGAGGCCCGCGCACCGCGATGAAGAGTGGCCCCCGCTTGCCACAACTAGAGAAAGCCCTCGCACAGAAACGAAGACCCAACACAGCCAAAAATAAATAAGTAAATAAATAAATAAATAAATAAATAAAAAATATGTATTCAAAATGAACTCTTCTTAACTTTTTCTCCCTTTGTGGAAATCTTCATAAAACCATGGAATAGCCTTCCTGATACTTTGTATCTTCAAAAATTCTTGCTTTAATTTTTTGCTCCTCCAAACTTTTTTCACTTACTGTTACATCTAGCATAACCTTTTATATGATGCTTGAATCTATATCCTTCCAGTAGTAGTAAACAAAAGCACAGTCCTTGGCACAGTATAGATACTTCAAAAAATAACTGTTAAATTTATAAATAATAGAGGTCTTGGACCTCTGGTCAAAACTCCCCAGTAATAAAGAACTACTTCTTCACAGGGAAAGAAAACTCAGCCCTGTCACAGATAATGAAAAAATCAGCTACATGAAACACACAGAAAGGACAGGGATAAACAGATAAGACAGAATTCCTGTCCCTCAAGAAATTCCCAGGTTAGTATGAGAAAAGTAAACAACTGAAATCCAATATTAAAGCTCTATGACCAAGATTTGCTTAGGAGCCTAGGAGAAGGGGCCCTTAACTCAAACTGAAAGAATCAGACTGAAGTTGTCTGAGAATCCAGACATTATCTAGAAAGATGAGCAGGGCTTAGCCAGCAAGAGTATTCCCCAACAGAAAAAACAATGTGGGCTTGAAGAAACAGTGATATCAAAGAACACAGCATGTATGGAAAACTGTTGCTTGGCTTGGCTGAAGCCCTTCTGCTTCATAGGAGAGGAGACGGGAAGCAGCTCCTGGCAGGCTCTGCACACCACGCTAAGGGGCTTACCTTCGATCTCAGAACTGAAGGAAAGACCCTGTAAGGATCTTTAGGTATAAAAAACATGAAGAGGGAACAGAAGCTGAGAAGCTGGAGGCCCAAGAGGATAAATTGAAAAAAATTCTAATTCCAAAATGTTATAAACTTGCTGCCAACCTAAAGATGAAGGTGACAACATGACACCTTTCACTTGCTCAGTTTAAAAGACTCAATCTATCCCATCACTGGAAAGACTTGATTTAAACCTGAATATACAGATGATAAGTTGTCAAAGTTGATTTGTGTGTTGCTAAGCGATGCTGTACTCAAGTGCTCCTTAAGAAAAAGCAGCACTTCATGCAAATACCTTTTTTTAATGACAGTGGAAACCACGCTAGCTTTTATTGTGGTGTCTATTACTCCTTAAAAGCCTCATCTCAAACAGAAGAAGTAAAACATGTATTTTTAAGTATTCAGCATTTAAAAATCAAATCCTGTGAAGCTAACACACCAACTCAAAGTAAATCCTCCAGTAAAGTAGTGCATTTTCTAAGAGAGTGTGACATAACTGACCCTTTACCAAAAAAGAACAAGTGCTTTGAAGTAACTTTGAACAGAGTCTTGTTGAGAAAAGTAGCCAGTGCTAGGGTCATTATTTTTGGCCATGTCCTGGCCCTAAGTTAGTCAGGTTTGGGCTAGCCAAGCCTGGGACATAAGAAAAAAACTAATTAACCTGGCCTCATTACAAGCCAAGTCATAGCTAATTCTGATATAAAACCTTCATGAGTCTTTAAAAAAAAAAAAAACTGCTTTTAAAATTCCTCTAAAGAAAGTCAGGTCAGTTGCATTGTTACAGATATTCCTGGTTTTGAATTCAGAACACAGTGGCAGCTACAGTGCAGCTTCTTCTGTTTGTGGCTGACCTCTTCTCTCTCACTTTCCTGACTGTAACCGAATCCCATCTCCACACCATCCTAACTCTTCCTCTTCATCACTTCTTCCATCCTCGACACATATTTTTCTCGTATGACCTAATCCTGACCCCAGTGTCCATCCAAAGCCACCATTTGGTCATTTCATATAGAAACCCAACCAACTTTCTACCTCGACCTAGGTCTCCTCTAGCTGTGACTTGAGCCCCAATCTGCCCTGTGTGCCTCCTTCCACTGCCCCAGGGCTCTTACGGAAACAGAGTAGTTCCTGGTTCAAAGAATTGGACTAATGAAATGGTCTAACCTGATATCAAAGGAAGACAGACTAGACAGCAGTACCCAAGATTCAGGGGGTGGGAAGGAGACAGGTATTCAAGGAGTTCTACTCTCACTTTGAAGAGTAAGAGTGGAAGATTTAATAGGAAGATGCTTAGAAAGAATTTATGAGGGTGTAGGGAAAAGTTCTTGATCCTGAAATACACAAGGAGAGAAAAAAATGACTTAGGGAATTCCCAAAAAGATTCAATTAGTTAATTCTCATTTAGGGATAGAACCCCACAATTAGGAGCTAGATCACTGGTATCATACCAAAGTACAAACTTTATAAGTAAACCTAATGCTTTATGGCTTACATTTTGTTTTTCCAACTCTAACCCTTTTACACAGGAAACATAGAACTAGCATTATTCAGTCAACAAATAAAACATATTTTAATAAGAAAAAAAAGGAAACAAAACAAAAATCATTCAATCTTCTATCTTCAGTAACTGATATGAGTATTTCAAGATAAATTTCTGATGCCATCGTTGCCAAAATTTCTTACATATACCTTATCCTTTTTACTTAGACCCATATTAGAATTTTATTTTTGCTTAGTTAGTAGATTCAATGCCAACTGAGAGTCAATAAATGGATCAAGTGATGCAACAGTAAATACTGAAAAGCAATATAACTGAGTGTTACTGCAAAAATATGACTGTCAAATAAACAGTGCAAACTCAAACCTATGCAATGTGCTTGTTAGCTTAATAAACAAATCACAATATTGTCTATTATTATTTTAAATTCTTTTGTTCACAATATTTCAAATTTTAAGTACTGTATTTTAGGAAAGACAAGTTCTTAAATCTTAAAAAAAGATTATTTAAAAAATTTAATCCATATTTCTTGACCTAGCCCACGTATCTTAAAAAAATACTATAAATAAATTATAATTTAAAACTCAAGCGGTTATTGTTAGACATTTTTAAGCACTTTTCCATTTTCTTGAACAGGTCTTCTTCATCTTATTTTTAGTAATTTCCTGAAATAAAAACCAATGGTTGAACTATTAATTTCTATCTTTGTTCAATCCAATTGTGAAACTAACCAAATGCCATAAGCACCAAACTAAATGTTGTATAAGCTGATATCTACAAGTAAAAATGAGCCACAGACTCTTGTTACACAATGTGGTTGGTGGTCCAGCAGCATAGTTATCACCTGGGAGCTTGCTGGAAAGTGCATTTCACAAAATCCCCAAATGGATGTGACACACTTTAATATCTGAGAAGTACTGCAGATAACCAAAGGCTTATAACTACATTACAATGCTGAAAAATATCCAACTTACTGGAAGTTGATGAAAATATCTATGATAATAAAGCAGAATGGGGCAATTTCTGATTTATGGATTTAGGAACAAAAGAGTTCAGCCACAACATTGTTTTCTTAAAGATAACTTCATTCAAAGTGGAAGCTCTACTTTGCAAATACAGAACTCCCTGCAGAATCCAGACTTAAGCTCTGAGTTCTTACTGCCTCAGGAGGATTTTAAAAAATAAAAACAATAACAACATCATATCAGTTCCCATAAGTAAAGGATCTCTGTGAGCTGAAAGTCCCCATGGGAACTGCATACCTGTCCCTCAAGGATCCTTTTCTAATGAATGAAAGCTTCAGTGGATCATGATCCAGAGGTCAGCATAGTATCACACAGTGAATATTCAATAAAATAAATCATAAAAGCAGCCTGATCCCATCTATATACTATATATATTCTACAGGCTCTCTCTGAGAAGGATGAGTCTAGACTTGGTTCAGTAATAAAAGAGGCATGTTTGTGCAGCATTTTAAGAACTTTGAGGATATTTGGCAGAAGACATATTTTGGGTGCAGAATGGTGTTTTTAGCTTAAGAATATGAACTTTAAGTAGAATAAAAACACCTGATGGTTGTTTTGCAAACAGCTTTATTTATATCCTAGAAAAAAATTTAAATATAAAATTTCAGTCCGTAACAAAAGGGATGTCTTGATCTGCCAATACATAAATTCATCAGCTCACAAGGATGTTAATAAACATCTCTCTTACTGCTGGTGACATTAAGAGGAAGATTTCTTCAAGGCATAGAAACCAACACCTGGGTACATTTTGGTGTTCAAGGACTAGCACGATGTGACAAACCAGCTTTCCTAAAGTCACAGATTTAGAATGAACATTATCTAAAAAGCACTGACTGGATTTTTCACTTCTGAAAGAATACAATCCCTCTAACTTGTTCAGTCATTTTCGACAGATGAAAACCTATTAGAAAACTTTTGAATCCTCTTTCTTTCCTAATGAACCTGTTACTTATTCATGCTTCTACGTCATCACTGACATCACGCTCTTCATTTCTCATATCATTAGTCAGTCTTCAAAGCCTGAGATGTATTTCCTTGAAATGCTCTGGTGCCCATCTCTAATTCTTCGGTCTAACTTCCAGCCCCTTTGACAAGTCCCCGTCCCCTAGATTTTAGTAGTAGTCTCCTTTTTAGCCTCTCTGACTCCAATCTCCCTCCATTCGATTCATCTTATACATTGTTGCAGCCCAATCTTCCTGAAATAACATGTCAATCATGCAACTCTACTACATCAAATACTCCAAAGTAGAAATATGATGAATAAGAGAAGTCTGGGGCTTCCCTGGTGGCGCAGTGGTTGAGAGTCTGCCTGCCAATGCAGGGGACACGGGTTCGAGCCCTGGTCTGGGAAGATCCCACATGCCGCGGAGCGACTAAGCCCGTGCGCCACAACTACTGAGCATGCGCGTCTGGAGCCTGTGCCCCGCAACGGGAGGGGCCGCGATAGTGAGAGGCCCGCGCACCGCGATGAAGAGCGGTCCCTGCACCGCGATGAAGAGTGGCCCCCACTTGCCGTAACTAGAGAAAGCCCTCGCAAGAACTGAAGACCCAACACAGCCAAAAATAAAGAAATAAATAAATAAAGTAGCTATAAAAATTAAAAAAAAAAAAAAAAAAAATTTAAAAAAAAAAAAAAAAAAGAGAAGTCTGGAATATACATGTTCAAATTAGGATCTGTGTATCTTACTGTACATATTTACTGACTATCTACACAAATGTATACAATGTACACAGCTGTATTAGTTTCTTCTCTGAACAAAGCTGCTATCACAAATTACCACAAGCTTAGTGGCTTAGAAGAACACGTATTTACTTTCATACAGTTGTGGAGGTCAGGAGTCCATCATCAGCTTCACTGAGCTAAAGTCAAATTGTTGGCAGGGTTGGTTCGTTCTGGAGACCATGAAGGGAGAATCTGTTTCTTTGCCTTTTTCAGCCACCAGTGGCTGCCCATACTCCTTGGTGTATGGTCCCGTCCTCCAGCTTCAATCCAATCTCTGTTTCTATCATCACATCACCTTCTTGTCTATTTGACTCCTCCTGTGTCCCTGTGATTATACTGAACCCACCAGAATAATCCAGAATAATCTCTTCACTCCGAGATCCTTTACTTGATCATATTTGCAAACTCCCCATTTATAAGATCAAGTGGGATTTATTCCAGAGATGTAAGCCTCATTCAATATTTTTTAAAAATCAGTGTAATCCACCATATTAACAGGCTAAAGAAGAAAACCACATGATCATATCAATCAATGCAGGAAAAGCATTTGACAAAATTCAACACCTGCTCATAATAAGAACTCTCAGCAATACAGAAATAGAGGGGAACTTCCTCAACTTGATAAACCTACAATTAATATTTCATGGTGAATGCCTGCATATTTTCCCCCACCAAGACTGGGAACAAGGGAAGGATGTCTATTTTCACCACAATTATTCCAGTTCTAGCTGGTGCACCAAGGGAAAAAAAGGAAGTAAAAGACATAGAGATTGGAAAGGAAACAAAATTCTCCCTATTTGTAGATGACATGATTGTCTCTGCAGCAATCCCCAGGAATTCACACACATTTCTCTCTCTCTCTCTCTCTTAAATTTCAGGATACAAAATAAGTATAGATAGAAAGTCAATTGTATTTCTATGTATGAGCAATTAATACATGGATATTGAAATTTAAAAAACAGTATCATTTATAATCACTCAAAAAAATTGGAGTACTTAGGTGTAAATCTAACAAAACAGGACTTATATGATGAAAGCTAAACAATGATGATGAAAGAAATCAAAGAAGATATAAATAAATGAAAAGACATATTGTGTTCATGGATTAGAAGACTCAACAACAGTAAAGATGTCAATTCTCCCAAAACTGATATAGCGATTTAACACATTTGCATCAAAATTGCAGCATGATTTTTTTGTAGATGTGGACAAGATTATTCTAAAATTTATATGGAAAAGAAAAGAAACTGGCATTGCTAAGACAATTTTGTTAAAGAATGAAAAATGGGAGAAGTCATTCCTCTGTTAAGGCTCTCTATGTAAGTACAGTATCAAGAGAGTACAGCATTGGAGGAAGAATAGACACATACATCAACAGAACAGAATAAAGAACAAAGAAATATGCCCATCTAATTGTTGACAGAGATGTAAAAGTAATTCAATGGAGAAAAAATAACCTTTTCAACAAATGGTGCCAGAGCAACTGGACATCTATAAGCAAAAAAAAAAAAAATGAACCTTGACCTAAGTCTCACATCTTACACAAAAGTAACTCAAAAGGAGTCACAAACTCATGGGGATCTATGGCTAAGCAAAGAGATCTTAGATTTGATACTAAAAGTGTGATCTAAAAAAGGAAAAAACTGATAAATTGGACTTCATCAAAATTTAAAACTTTTGCTCTGTGAAAGATTCTATTAAGAGGATGAAAGACAAGTTACAGACTGAGAGAAAATATCTGCAAACCATTTATCAGACAAAGGACTAGTACCTAGAACATTAAAGAACTCTCAAAACTCAATAATAAGAAAACAAATCACTCAAAGAATAAACAAAAGACTTGAACAGATGCTTCACCAAAAAGTTATAGGGATGGCAAATAAGTACATGAAAAGTTGTTCATTGTTACTTACAATTACAATTTCAATGCAAACCAAACCCACAAAGATATATCATTACACACCTATCAGAATGGCTAAAAAAAAATGCTGGCAAATATGAAGAGAAACTCTATCACTCAAACACTGCTGGTGAAAATGTAAAATGGTACAGCCACTCTGGAAAACAGTTTGACAGTTTCTTATAAAACTAAACACGTACCATACAATCCAGCAATTGCACTTTTGGGCACTTAACCCAGAGAAATGAAAACTTATGTTTGAACAAACCTGTACATGAACATTTATAGCATCTTTATTCATAATAGCTGAAAACTGGAAACAGTTCAGCTGTCCTTCAACAGGTGAACGGTTAACAAACAGCAGAACATTCATACCTTGGAATGCTACTCAGCCACAAAAAGCAACAATTATTGCTACATGCAACACCCTGGAGGAATCTCCAGAGAATTATACTGAGTGAAAAACACCAAGCCCGAAAGGTTACATGCTCTATAATTCCATATATATAACACTCTTGAAATGACAAAATATATAAAGGAAGAACAGATTGGCAGTTGTCAGGAGTCAAGGAGGGGATGTGGGCAGGGAGGAAGTGAGAGTAGCTATAAAAAGGCAATGTGAGGGATTCTTGCAGTGATGGAAATGTTATATCTTAACTGCATCAATGTCAATATCCTGATTGTGATATTATACTATAGTTTTGCTAGATGGTAGCATTAGGAGAAAGTGGGTAAAGGGTACACAAGAGTTCTTTCTGTCATTTCTTACAACGGCACATTAATCTACAATTATTCCAAAGTAAAAATTTTAATTAAAAAAGTGTGTGTGTGTGTGTGTGTGTGTGTGTGTGTGTGTGTATTATAGTTGGATCACTTCGCTCCTCTGCTCAAAACCCTCTGCTGACTTTTCATCTCATGCAAAGAAAAGCCAAACTCCTACAAAGGCCTAGAAGGATGCCTGATCTGACCTTTTTCCTCTTGGCCTCGTCTCCCTTGCTCTCCCCTTCAGCCATGGTGGCCTCAGGCACATTCCCACTCAGAGCCTCAGCAGTTGTTCCCTCAGAGGAAAACCCTCTTCTCCAAAACACCTATGATTTATTCTATCAGCTCTTCGAGATCTTTGCTCAAAAGTCTTCAATGAGCCCCACCACGACCACTCTATTTAAAACTGCCTTTTCTTCCTTCCCCTATTCTTCTGTGCTTCATTTTTCTGCATCACACCAATCATGTTCAGAGAAACTATATAATTTATGCATTTGTTTATTAATCACACAACCAATCAACCCCCCCACCTTCTTCTTCTTCTTCCTCCCCTCCCCCTTCCCCCTCTCCTCCTCCTCTTTCTTTTTCTTCCATCTCTATAGGTCAGGAGTTACTCTTTCACTGCAGCTTCCCAGGTGCAAAGAACACTGCCTACCAGTGGTTTTCAACAAATAGTTGTTGAAGGAAGGAAGGAAGGAAATGAGGGAGAAAAGGAGGCATCCCTGCAATCTGGGACAAAAATGATATGGACAGTTATATTAAAGGCCACTGAAAAAAAACTTAAAACCAACAGAAAATTGTAACAGTAATGTTCAAGATGGAAAATTATTTTAAAGTTTTATCATTAGGAGCTTGTTAAAAGAAAGTAGAACCATAAATGAACCCTTTCCCTCTCTTCTTATGGTTTATATGTAATAGAGGAAGTAAACTTTTATCAGCTAATAGGAGCAACATGAGAAAGGTAAGAGAAAAAATCATTATTGGCATAAAATGTAGCTTGGAAGAAGGCTTGAGGTCATGTTTGGAATGGTTAGAGAAAGGCATGTTAAATAACCTTTCCCAGCAGGATGGTTAGAAAAAGTCAGGGAAGGAACTGAACAGAAGTGCTTGACCACCAGAGCCCCCCAGGCTCCCTGTGACCCAGCACCTCCTCCAGCAGACCACAACACCACTCTGCAGAGGAGCGGAGACTACCTGGGTACCTCATGCTCCCCTGCTACCCACCTAAGCAAGTGGTCCTTCATCCCCTTGGTTACCATACCCCAGAAGTTGCTGGGTAGAAAGGCATCGGAGGGCTCGTACCCTCTGGCCTCTACTGATGACCCACCTGGCTCTAAAAGCTTTTCAGAACAAAACCCATCATGGTTCACATCCTGGTCTACCTTTGTCACACCAGACGATCAACCCTTCCAGGTAATCCAACATCAACCAGGTCCTTATTTCCAAATGACTCTCTCATCCCCTAATTTCCCATCCCACCCCCTCAAATCCAGTATTATCTTATACATAGATTCTTTGTAGAAAATAGAAAAGGAAATGCTTCACAACTTGTTTTATGAAGCCAGCGTAACCCTGATACCAAAACTTAACCAAAGTATTACAAGAAAAGAAAATTACACACCAATGTCCTTCATGAATAAAGACACAGAAATCCTTAACAAATATTAGCATATCGAATCCAGCCATATGAAAAAAGAATAGCACATCATGCACATCATAGCTCCACGTTCAAAAATCAGTGTAATTCACATTAGAAGATTATGATTATCTTGATAAATGTAGAAAAAAACTGACAAAAATTCAATACCCATTATTAATAAAAATTCTCAAACTAAAAAAGAGAAGGTAATTTCCTCATTCAGATAAAGGTCATCTATGAAAACCCCACAGCTAACATCATACTTAACGATGAAAGACTGAATGCCTTCCCCCTGAGACTGAGAACAAGACAAGGATGTCCATTTTCACCACTTCTAACTAACACTGTAATGGAAGTGTTAGCAACGAGAAAAAAGGAAAAAAACAATTACCGGAACTAATGAATGAAAATAGTAAGGTTGCAGGATAAGAAGTTAATTTTTAAAAATCAGTTTCAGCAAAATTTTTAATTTTGCTCATTAAAAAACATACAGCACATACATCTGACAAAGAACTCATATCTAAAATATATATACAAATATTGAATCATTATGTTGTACACCTGAAACTAATATAATGTTATATGTCAATCATGCCTCAATTTAAAAAAAAAAATCTCACTGAAAAGCAAAAGTGCTCTTGTAAAGCTGCCAGATACAACCTTAACTGCTTTTCCTAATATTAAATAATTTGTAGAATGACAGTATCAGCTCTGTGTGTAGTACTGTGAAAAATAATGGTTTTATATTAACTTCAACAAATATTTTTAATTAAAAAATAAAATAAAGAACTACCACAAATCAACAATTTAAAAAAATTTTTTTACTGGGCAAAGACTTGGGCCAAACACCTCACAGAGGAGATACATATATAAAAGGTGTTCAAGATCATGAGTCATCAGGAAAATACAAATTAAGATACTATTTCACACCAACCAGAATGGCTTTCCCCCACCAGTCATGCCCCTCCTCTGCTGCTGGTCTCTATTGTCATGTCCCTGTCAGAAATCATCTTGTATATAAACTTATACACTTGTTTATTGTGTGCTCCTTCCACGAGAAATACTGACACCCTGGGAGGAAAGGACCTCGTCTGTTGCATTCACTGCTGCACCCCCAGGATCAGGAGCATTGCCTGGCAGAGAGTGTGCACCTAACATACATCTGTTGAAAGAATGAATGTCACTAACACAGTAAAGTATGTCTTCTGCCATGAGGTACATCAAGACATTGTCTCTTTTTTTTTTTTTTTTTTAGTGAGTTGGGTTTTTTTTTAATCTTTATTGGAGTATAATTGCTTCACAATACTGTGTTAGTTTCTGTTGTACAACAAATCAGCCATATGCATACATATGTCCCCATATCCCCTCCCTCTTGAGCCTCCCTCCCACCCTCCTTATCCCACCCCTCTAGGTCATCACAAAGCATGAAAAGACAGCCCTCAGAATGGGAGAAAATATTTGCAAAAGACATAGTCTTGAAAAAGGAAAATAGGAAAGAAGGAGAAAACAAAAGTAGTGTGCACAGTCAAGTAAAGCAAAATACTACCTCTGGTGCCACTTAGAGGCATAAAGTAAATTAGGCCATAGACCAATACCTAGAAGGAGGCAATCGAAAAAGCCTGTGAAAGCCCATGAGTAATGCAGACATTTCTCCATAGAAAGGGCTCTATAGGAAATACTGCAGAATATAGAAGGTATAGTGCCTCAGATCAAGATCCTGCCTTCAGGAAGGTTCTGACCTAAATATTAGTAATAACTGATTTTAATATCTTGTTATATAAGGAAGTCACTCCTGCACCTCTGATTCACAGATAGTAGAAAACTACAGTATTGACTCACACCTAAGTAAATAAACTAAGTTTTGCCGCTTAAGTATCTATAAATGAAAAACTCTTCAACTTAGAATGCCTTTGCCTTATAACCCTAATTTCTTCTGTTATTATTCTGAGACATGGCAGAGAGAGAAGGCAGAGCAGGGTGTAGGAAGGAGGAGTATGCAGGCATGAAGTGGGAGGGTTGTGGCATCTGGTGGCCTGAGACATCCAGGAGAATTTGACCAGTGGTGTTCTCAGGAAAATCTCACCTTGTGAATTGTACCTAGCAGAGAGCCAGGGGCAAGGTGAGTATTCGGTAGGTACTTAATGAATGAACATTCTTCCAAACAATGATTTTAAGAGATGGCTTAAAGATCCAGGTTTAGGAATGTTTTTTGTTTTCTAACCCTAAGGCCATTTATTAAACTTTAGTAAGTAATTAGTACAACAAGCCCCTGGCAGATACACAGCACAAAGTCCCATGCTGTAGGCATACATAATGCAAAATAATGGAAACCACTGGCAGAGAATCTGACAAGAAGAAAGCTCTAAAATAATATAATTATTTTATTTGTTTCTCACAGGCCAAATACTTAGGAACTTGTCTTCTTAATGATCCTATTCTTGGGTATTTTTTCCTTGTGTATTCATTACACTTCCACCTCATTCTTTTAAGCTAAGGTATAACTGCACATGCTTCAGCATGTCTTTTCCTATCACTTATTCCCTCTGGGATTGGCAACTAAAGTAACTGCTCGGTAGGCTCAAATCCTTTTATCCATTTCAGATGCTTAAAGCTTGCTTACTGCATCTTTCTATGAAATTCATGATCATCTGTTTCTCATCGACATAAAATGATTTAAATGGGAAAGGAATTATCTGGAAAAGAATGTTATTCCATATAGATCCACACCAGAATAAAAAGAAAAAAATGAAATTTCAGTATAAAACATCACCAATTAATTTTAGAGCTGGACCTAAATCAGCTAGTGCTAATTTCATCTCTTCATTTTCTTAATGGGTAACTTAATGGTAATTTCTGAAATTTTAAGGGGAAATCAGAAAGGGTTGTACTCTTAACAGGTTAAACCTCTCCGCCTTGCGGGCTGGGGTTTGACAAATAGTTAATGAATGAGTACGTGAACAGATGAAAGAAGGAATTTATAAGTATTCTTGTAAATAATGGTCATAAAGCTAGTTAGTGGTAGAGCCAGGACTACCCAGTTTTCTTTATTTCTTCCTTGGTAACTCATAAGTTGCAGCTACATGAACAGCTTAGTTAGTTGTCAGAGGAGCGGCAATGTCATCGAAATCCCGGACTGACCTCTGTAGTGTGTTTTTTCTCATTCTGCTTTTAGATGTGCAAACAAAAAAAAAGAATGAAAAGTGCCAAGTGGGCTGACATAAGAAAATTGCACTGTAGCCAGATCACACATAGAAAATGACAGAAAAAAGGTAGGCAGAGATGGCTCTGTGATTTTCTTCTCACTCTCACCTGATCTAAGAAATACAAAAGGTACAAAGTTAGAATGCATTAGCTGTCAAATCAACAACGTTCCATTAGAGGTACAGCCTTCTCTAACAATGCAGCCATTTCACAACCACGGGCTTGACATAGTCCACAACCAGGGAACACGCAGCAGAAATAATCAGGAACAAGAACATCATGTGATAATGCAGACACTATACTTACTCTTCCAGGAAGTGCTGCTGGGGTCCTATAATAGAGCCGGGCCGGCATATTCTGATCCAAGCAATTATTTCTGCGTGTGTAAACCTGTAGTGTTTCATGACATAACAGGCTATCAAGGTCCCTGTTCTTCCAAGACCAGCTGTAAGAGAGGGAAACACAACAAGAAATACAAAATACAGCAAATGCACCCACAAAAACACTGAAATTAAACCCTGTCCAGAAGTTGCTATGGTTTCAAATATAATACAAGATTTTTAAACCCAGGCAATAATGTAATGCTTTTTCATGATTGGGGGGGGGGGGGGGAGGGGTTGAAAGATAATTCTAACTCAAGAAATTTTTAAAAAATAGATCATATGATCAAAATAAACATATGTAAAAATATATATAAAAATCAGAGCAAGGATCTTGAAAATTATGGAGAGTTCAACCCCTGAGGGCCTTTGAGAATGACTGTCATTGTGAACATTGTTAAGGCAATACTGGTTCCAGACAAGCACTTGCAAAATATCAGCTGTCAGGGACTTCCCTGGCGGTCCAGTTGTTAAGACTCCACGCTCCCAATGCAGGGGGGCCCGGGTTCGATCCCTGGTTGGGGAACTAAGATCCCACAATTCACCACAACTAAGCCCACGTACCGCAACTAGAGAAGCCCGTGCGCCACACCAAAGAGCCAGTTCAGCCAAAAGTAAATAAATAATTTTTTTTAAATATATAAACTAACTTAAAAAAAAAAATCAGCTGTCAGGTGTCCCCATGCTCCCCATCCTTAGCTCCAGCCCAGGCTGAGATGAACCTTCAGTTAACAGTTTGTGGACTTCCCTGGTGGCGCAGTGGTTAAGAATCTGCCTGCCAATGCAGGGGACATGGGTTCAAGCCCTGGCCCAGGAAGATCCCACATGCCGCGGAGCAACTAAGCCCGTGCACTACAACTACTGAGCCCACATGCCACAACTACTGAAGCCCATGCGCCTAGAGCCTGTGCTCTCCAACAAGGGAAGCCACTGCAACAAGAAGCCTGCGCACTGCAACAAAGAGTAGCCCCCGCTCGCTGCAACTAGATAAAGCCCACCCACAGTAAGACCCAACGCAACCAAAAAATAATTAATTAATTAATTTTAAAAAAAACACTTTGTGTGTGTGACTCTGAGTCAGTAGTGTAACTGATTATATTATCATGGTCATTTTTTTAAGCCTATTTAAATGGTGAGGTTTTTTTTTAACTTATCGTAGAATAAGGAATTATAGAATCAAAGTAACAAGACACCATAAGCATCATCAGGCCCCATTAGCTGCCTAACTCATGACTGCTTCAACACTATCTCCACCAGGTGGTCCTAACCTCTATGTAACTCCTTCAGAGACCAGGATTTCATTATTTCCTCAGCCAATAGGTATTGATGGAGCAGCTACTACCTGCCAGGTACTGTGCTAGAAGCTGGGGATAAGGCGATGAATAAAACAGACATGGTCCTGGCCCTTATGAGAGCACACAATCCACTAAGAACCAAGCCAATGGAAGTGCTCAAGTTTCCTTTCCCGAGGCTCTTACATTTTTTGGAAACTTTTGTGTCAACATATTTCTTATGTTGAACCCAATTTCTGTTATGTAGGAGAAATTAATATAATTAGAAATGATTTTCAAGGACATATTGGTTACTATCATGATCAAAATGTTCTTCAAAGTGTTTTTACAAATTGTGATTTTTTTTTCTCTCTCCAGAGAAACAAAAGTGATAGGATGAAGATGGCGGTGTGGGAAGACGCGGAGTTAGCGTCTCCCCACAATTAGGGTGCCTGCCGGCCACCAGTGAGGGACTCTGACGCCCAAGGAGATGGGAGGAACCCCCAAGTGAACCAGTAGGACGTGGGGGGACTGAGGGGGGAGCAGAAGTGGAGGCCAGACAGGATCGGTGCCCCTGAAGCCAGGGAGATCAGGAGAGGCAGGCAGGAGGGACTCTCTAGGAAGAGCGGGAGAGGAGTGGAGGGCGATCGGCTGGCCCTCCAGGGAGCCTGCTGAGTTCCCAAGCCAGTAGCCCCTCTCCAAAGCCCCATCAAGGCCACGTGGGTCCTGGGGCCATAAGAGGGAAGCTGGGGAGATCAGGAGAGACAGGCGGGAGGAGGCATCTGGGAGGAGTGGGAGAGGTGCGGAGGGCAATCGCCCCGCCCACTCGGGCCTGGGGAGCCTGCTGAGCTCCTAGGCCGGTTCCCTGCACTCCAAGGCTGCCCCCCCCCCGGCAGCATAGGAGGGAGGCCAGGCAGATCAGGAGAGGCAGGCAGGAGGAGCCCTCCCAGACCGGAGGAGCAGGAGAGGAGAGGAGGGCGCTTACCCCATCCACTCAAGCCCAGGAAGCCTGCTGGGCTCCTAGGTGAGGTCCCCTGCCCTCTGAGACCAGGGATGGGGGGCACGCCTGGGCCCCTTCTGTTCCTTGAGCCTAAGCCCCACCCACCACAGCTCCCAGGACATTTTCCAGCCCTGTGGGTCCTCAGCATTGGCTGCACCCACCGCCCAAACCTTGCCCTTTCTTAGGCCCCGCCCTCCACAGCCAAGACCTTTTCCCCCTTTATTTTTTTTTCTTTTCCCTCCTCCTCTTTTTTACTGTTGTGGTACTGATGTACCTTAGGTTTATTGATTCATCTATATTTTTATTTTTATATTCTTTCTAACATATCTGTCAGTTTCCTAATCTAATTTTATTTTTTACTTTGTTATTGTTCTCTTTTTTTTTTTTTCCCCATCCCATGCAACTTGCAAGATCTTGGTTCCTGAGCCAGGGGTCAGGCCAAAGCTCCTGCTGTGGGAGCTCCGAGTCCAAACCACTGGACAAACAGAGAACCTCAGACCTCAGGGAATATTCATCGGAATGAGGTCTCACAAAGTTACTCATCTCAGCACCAAGACCTAGCTCTACACAATAGCCTACAAACTCCAGTGTTGGAAGCCTCAGACCAAACAACCAATAAGACAGGAACACAATCCCACTCATAACAAAAAAAAAAGAGACAGAAAAAACGATGTCACAGATGAAGGAGCAAGGTAAAAACCTACAAGACCAAATAAATGAAGAGGAAATAGGCAATCCACCTGAAAAAGAATTCAGAGCAATGATAGTAAAGATGATCCAGAATCTTGGAAATAGAATGGAGGCACGGATTGAGAAAATACAAGAAATGTTTAACAAGATCTGGAAGAACTAAAGAACAAACAAACAGAGATGAACAACACAATAACTGAAATGAAAAATACACTAGAAGGAATCAATAACAGAATAACTGAGGCAGAAGAACGAATAAGTGAGCTGGAAGACAAAATGATGGAAATAACTGCAAGGAGCAGAATAAAGAAAAAAGAATGAAAAGAATTGAAGACAATATCAGAGACCTCTGGAGCAACACTAAACACATCAACATTCGAATTAGAGGGGTTCCAGAAGAAGAAGAGAAAAAGAAAGGGTCTGAGAAAATATTTGAAGAGATTATAGTCAAAAACTTCCCTAACATGGGAAAGGAAATAGTCACCCAAGTCCAGGAAGCACAGAGAGTCCCATACAGGATAAACGCTAGGAAAAACACACCAAGACACATACTAATAAAACTAACAAAAATTAAATTCAAAGAAAAAATATTAAAAGCAGCAAGGGAAAAACAAAAAATAACACACAAAGGAATCCCCATAAGGTTATCAACTGATTTTTCAGAGGAAACTCTGCAGGCCAGAAGGCAGTGGCAGAATATACTTAAGGAGAATGAGGGGAGGAGCTTCAAGATGGCAGAAGAGTAAGACGTGGAGATCACCTTCCTCCCCACAAATACATCAGAAATACATCTATATGTGGAACAACGCCTACAGAATACCTACTGAATGCTAGCAGAAGAACTCAGACCTCCCAAAAGGCAAGAAACGCCCCATGTAACTGGGTAGGGCAAAAGAAAAAAGAAAAAACAGACACAAAAGAACAGGGATGGGACCTGCACCAGTGGGAGGGAGCTGTGAAGGAGGAAAGGTTTCCACACACTAGGAAGCCCCTTCGCAAGCGGAGACTGCGGGTGGCGGGGGTGGGGGGGGAAGCTTCGGAGCCACGGAGGAGAGTGCAGCCACAGGGGCGCGGAGGGCAAAGCGGAGAGATTCCCGCACAGAGGATTGGTGCTGACCAGCACTCACCAGCCCGAGAGGCTTCTCTGCTCACCCGCCGGGGCGGGTGGGGGCTGGGAGCTGAGTCTCGGGCTTCGGTTGGATCCCAGGGAGAGGACTGGGGTTGGCAGCGTGAACACAGCCTGAAGGGGTTAGCGCACCACAGCTACCCAGGAGGGAGTGCGGGGAAAAAGTCTGGAGCTGCCCAAGAAGCAAGAGACTTTTTCTTGCCTCTTTGTTTCCTGGTGCACAGGAGAAGGGATTAAGAGCACCGCTTAAACGAGCTCCAGATACGGGCGTGAGCCGCAGTTATCAGTGCGGACCCCAGAGACGGGCATGAGACGCTAAGGCTGCGGCTGCAGCCACCAAGAAGCCTGTGTGCAAGAACAGGTCACTATCCACACCGCCCCTCCCAGGAGCCTGTGCAGCCTGCCACTGCCAGGGTCCCGTGATCCAGGGACAACTTCCCCGGGAGAACGCACGGCACACCTCAGGCTGGTGCAACATCACACCGGCCTCTGCCACTGCAGGCCCCCCCGCATCCGTACCCCTCCCTCCCCCCGGCCTGAGTGAGCCAGAGTCCCCGAATCAGCTGCTCCTTTAACCCCGTCCTGTGTGAGCGAAGAACGGACGCCCTCAAGCGACCTACACGCAGAGGCGGGTCCATATCCAAAGCTGAACCCTAGGAGCTGTGCGAACAAAGAAGAGAAAGGGAAATTTCTCCCAGCAGCCTCAGGAGCAGTGGATTAAATCTCCACATTCAACTTGATGTACCCTGCATCTGTGGAATACCTGAATAGAAAACAAATCATCCCAAATTGAGGAGGTGGACATAGGAGCAACGATATATATTTTTTTTCCCTTTTTCTCTTTTTGTGAGTGTGTATGTGTATGCTTCTGTCTGTGATATTGTCTGCATAGCTTTGTTTTTACCATTTGTCCTGGATTCTGTCTGTCCGTTTTTTTTGTTTGTTTGTTTGTTTTTAGTATAGTTTTTAGCACTTGTTATCATTGGTGGACTAGTTTTTTGGTTTGGTTGCTCTCTTCTTTCTTTTTCTATGTTTTTATTACTTAAAAAATTTTTTTTAATAATTTTTTTTGTTTTAATTATTTCATTTTACTTTATTTTATTTTATCTTCTTCTTTCTTTCTTTCTTTCTTATTTTTCCCCCTTTTATTCTGAGCCGTGTGGATGACAGGCTATTGGTGCTCCAGCCAGACGTCAGGGCTGTGCCTCTGAGATGGGAGAGCCAAGTTCAGGACACTGGTCCACAGGAGACCTCCCAGCTCCACATAATATCAAACAGCAAAAATCTCCCAGAGATCTCCTTCTCAACACCAAGACCGAGCTCCACTCAACGACCAACAAGCTACAGTGCTGGACACCCTATGCCAAACAACTAGCAAGAGAGGAACACAACCCCAGCCATTGGCAGAGAGGCTGCCTAAAATCATAATGAGGTCACAGACACCCCAAAAACACACCACCAGATGTGGACCTGCCCACCAGAAAGACAAGATCGAGCCTCATCCACCAGAACACAGGCACTAGTCCCCTCCACCAGGAAGCCTACACAACCCACTGAACCAACCTTAGCCACTGGGGACAGACACCAAAAACAATGGGAATTATGAACCTGCAGCCTGTGAAAAGGAGACCCCAAACACAGTAAGTTAAGCAAACAGAGAAGACAGAGAAACACACAGCAGATGAAGGAGCAAGGTAAAAACCCATCAGACTTAACAAATGAAGAGGAAATAGGCAGTCTACCTGAAAAAGAATACAGAATAATGATAGTAAAAATGATCCAAATCTTGGAAATAGAATGGAGAAAATACAAGAAATGTTTAACAAGGACCTAGAAGAACTAAAGAGCAAACAAACAGTGATGAACAACACAATAAACGAAATTAAAAATTCTCCACAAGGGATCAATAGCAGAATAACTGAGGCAGAAGAACGGATAAGTGACCTGGAAGATAAAATGGTGGAAATAACTACTGCAGAGCAGAATAAAGAAAAAAGAATGAAAAGAATTGAGGACAGTCTCAGAGACCTCTGGGACAACATTAAACGCACCAACATTCGAATTATATGGGTCTGAGAAGAATAAGAGAAAAAGAAAGGGACTGAGAAAATATTTGAAGAGATTATAGTTGAAAATTTCCCTAATATGGGAAAGGAATTGTTAATCAAGTGCAGGAAGCATAGCGAGTCCCACGCAGGATAAATCCAAGGAGAAACATGCCAAGACACATATTAATGAAACTACCAAAAATTAAATACAAATAAAAATTATTAAAAGCAGCAAGGGAAAAACAACAAATAACACACAAGGGAATCCCCATAAGGTTAACAGCTGATCTTTCAGCAGAAACTCTGCAAGCCAGAAGGGAGTGGTAGGACATATTTAAAGTGATGAAGGAGAAAAACGTACAACCAAGGTTACTCTACCCAGCAAGGATCTCATTCAGATTTGATGGAGAAATTAAAACCTTTACAGACAAGCAAAAATTAAGAGAATTCAGCACCACCAAAACAGATTTACAACAAATGCTAAAGGAACTTCTCTAGGCAGGAAACACAAGAGAAGGAAAAGACCTACAATAACAGACCCAAAACAGTTAAGAAAATTGTAATAGGAATGTACATATCGATAATTACCTTAATGTAAAAGGATTAAATGCTCCAACCAGAAGACATACACTGGATGAATGGATACAAAAACAAGACCCATATATATGCTGTCTACAAGAGACTCACTTCAGACCTAGGGACACATACAGACTGAATGTGAGGGGCTAGAAAAAGATATTCCATGCAAATGGAAATCAAAAGAAAGCTGGAGTACCAATTCTCATATCAGACAAAATAGACTTTAAAACAAAGACTATTACAAGAAACAAAGCAGGACATTACATAATGATCAAGGGATCAATCCAAGAAGATATAACAATTGTAAATATTTATGCACCCAACATAGGGGCACCTCAATACATAAGGCATACACTAACAGCCATAAAAGGGAAAATCGACACAATCATAGTAACACAATCATAGTAGGGGACTTTAACACCCCACTTTCACCAATGGACAGATCATCCAAAATGAAAATAAATAAGGAAACACAAGCTTTAAATGATACATTAAACAAGATGGACTTAATTGATATTTATAGGACATTCCATCCAAAAACAACAGAATACAATTTCTTCTCAAGTGCTCATGGAACATTCTCCAGGATAGATCATATCTTGGGTCACAAATCAAGCCTTGGTAAATTTAAGAAAATTGAAATCGTATCAAGTATCTTTTCCAACCACAACGCTATGAGACTAGATATCAATTACAGGAAAAATTCTGTAAAAAATACAAACACATGGAGGTTAAACAATACACTACTTAATAACCAAGAGATCACTGAAGAAATCAAAGAGGAAATCAAAAAATACCTAGAAACAAACGACAATGAAAACACGACGACCCAAAACCTATGCGATGCAGCAAAAGCAGTTCTAAGAGGGAAGTTTATAGCAATACAATCCTATCTTAAGAAACAAGAAACATCTCAAATAAACAACCTAACCTTACACCTAAAGCAATTAGAGAAAGAAGAACAAAAAGAACCCAAACTTAGCAGAAGGAAAGAAATCATAAAGATCAAATCAGAAATAAATGAAAAAGAAATGAAGGAAACGATAGCAAAGATCAATAAAACTAAAAGCTGGTTCTTTGAGAAGATAAACAAAATTGAAAAACCATTAGCCAGACTCATCAAGAAAAAAAGGGAGACTCAAAGCAATAGAATTAGAAATAAAAAAGGAGAAGTAACAACTGTCACTGCAGAAATACAAAGGATCATGAGAGATTACTACAAGCAACTATATGCCAATAAAATGGACAACCTGTAAGAAATGAAAAAATTCTTAGAAATGCACAACCTTCCGGAACTGAACCTGGAAGAAATAGAAAATATGAACAGACCAAGCACAAGCACTGAAATTCAAACTGTGATTAAAAATCTTCCAAAAAACAAAAGCCCAGGACCAGATGGCTTCACAGGCAAATTCTATCAAACATTTAGAGAAGAGCTAACACCTATCCTTCTCAAACTCTTCCAAAAGATAGCAGAGGGAGGAACACTCCCAAACTCATTCTATGAGGTCACCATCACTCTGATACCAAAACCAGAAAAAGATGTCACAAAGAAAGAAAACTACAGGCCAATATCATTCATGAACATAGATGCAAAAATCCTCAACAAAATACTAGCAAACAGAATCCAACAGCACATTAAAAGTCTCATACACCATGATCAAGTGGGGTTTATCCCAGGAATGCAAGGATTCTTCAATATACGCAAATCAATCAACGTGATACACCATATTAACAAACTGAAGGAGAATGACCATATGATCATCTCAATAGATGCAGAGAAAGCTTTCGACACAATTCAACACTCATTTATGATAAAAGCCCTGCAGAAAATAGGCATAGAGGGAACTTTCCTCAACATAATAAAGGCCATATATGACAAACCCACAGCCAACATCGTCCTCAATGGTGAAAAACTGAAACCATTTCCAGTAAGATGAGGAACAAGACAAGTTTGCCCACTTTCACCACTATTATTCAACATAGTTTTGGAAGTTTTAGCGACAGCAATCAGAGAAGAAAAAGAAATAAAAGGAATCCAAATCGGAAAAGAAGAAGTAAAGCTGTCACTGTTTGAAGATGACATGATACCATACATAGAGAATCCTAAAGGTGCTACGAGAAAACTACTAGAGCTAATCAATGAATTTGGTAAAGTAGCAGGATATAAAATTAATGCACAGAAATCTCTTGCATTCCTATATACTAATGATGAAAAATCTGAAAGTGAAACTAAGAAAACACTCCCATTTACCATTGCAACAAAAAGAATAAAATATCGAGGAATAAACCTACCTAAGGAGACAAAAGACCTGTATGCAGAAAATTATAAGACACGGATGAAAGAAATTAAAGATGATACAAATAGATGGACAGATATACCATGTTCTTGGAGTGGAAGAATCAACAATGTGAAAATGACTATACTACCCAAAGCAATCTACCGATTCAATGCAATCCCTATCAAACTACCACTGGCATTTTTCACAGAACTAGAACAAAAAATTTCACAATTTGTATGGAAACACAAAAGACCCCGAATAGCCAAAGCAATCTTGAGAAAGAAAAACGGAGTTGGAGGAATCAGGCTCTCTGACTTCAGACTATACTACAAAGCTACAGTAATCAAGACAGTATGGTACTGGCACAAAAACAGAAATATAGGTCAATGGAACAGGATAGAAAGCCCAGAGATAAGCCCACGCACATATGGTCACCTTATCTTTAATAAAGGAGGCAAGACTATACAGTGGAGAAAAGACAGCCTCTTCAATAAGTGGTGCTGGGAAAACTAGACAGCTACATGTAAAAGAATGAAATTAGAACACTCCCTAACACCATACACAAAAATAAAGTCAAAATGGATTAAAGACCTAAATGTAAGGCCAGACACTATCAAACTCTTAGAGGAAAACATACGCAGAACGCTCTATGACATCAATCACAGCAAGATACTTTTTGACCCACCTCCTAGAGAAATGGAAATAAAAACAAAAATAAACAAATGGGACCTAATGAAACTTAAAACTTTTGTACAGCAAAGGAAACCATAAACAAGACAAAAAGACAACCCTCAGAATGGGTGAAAATATTTGCAAATAAAGCAACTGATAGAAGATTAATCTCCAAAATTTACAAGCAGCTCATGCAGCTCAATATCAAAAAAACAAACAACCCAATCCAAAAATGGGCAGAAGACCTAAATAGACATTTCTCCAAAGAAGATATACAGATTGCCAACAAACACATGAAAGAATGCTCAACATCATTAATCATTAGAGAAATGCAAATCAAAACTACAATGAGATATCATCTCACACCAGTCAGAATGGCCATCATCAAAAAATCTGCAAACAATAAATGCTGGAGAGGGTGTGGAGAAAAGGGAACACTCTTGCACTGTTGGTGGGAATGTAAATTGATACAGCCACTATGGAGAACACTATGGACGTTCCTTAAAAAACTAAAAATAGAACTATCATATGACCCAGCAATCCCACTACTGGGCATATACCCTGAGAAAACCATAATTCAAAAACAGTCATGTACCAAAATGTTCACTGCAGCTCTCTTCACAATAGCCAGGACATGGAAGCAAGCTAAGTGTCCATCGACAGATGAATGGATAAAGAAGATGTGGCACATATATACAATGGAATATTACTCAGCCATAAAAAGAAACGAAATTGAGTTATTTGTAGTGAGGTGGATGGACCTAGAGTCTGTCATACAGAGTGAAGTAAGTCAGAAAGAGAGAAACAAATACTGTATGCTAACACACATATATGGAATATTAAAAAAAAAAAAGTCCAGAAGAACCTAGGCGCAAGATGGGAATAAAGACACAGACCTACTAGAGAATGGATTTGAGGATACAGGGAAGGGGAAGGGTAAGCTGGGACAAAGTGAGAGAGTGGCATGGACATATATACACTACCAAACGTAAAATAGATAGCTAGTGGGAAGCAGCTGCATAGCACAGAGAGATCAGCTCGGTGCTTTGTGACCACCTAGAGGGGTGGGATAGGGAGGGTGGGAGGGAGGGAGATGCAAGAGGGAAGAGATATGGGAACATATGTATATGTATAACTGATTCACTTTGTTAAAAAGCAGAAACTAGGGGCTTCCCTGGTGGCGCAGTGGTTGAGAATTTGCCTGCCAATGAAGGGGACACAGGTTCGAGCTCTGGTCTGGGAAGATCCCACATGCCGCGGAGCAACTAGGCCCGTGAGCCACAATTACTGAGCCTGCGCGTCTGGAGCCTGTGCTCTGCAACAAGAGAGGCAGCGATAGTGAGAGGCCCACGCACCGCGATGAAGAGTGGCCCCCACTTGCTGCAACTAGAGAAAGCCCACACACAGAAACGAAGACCCAACACAGCCATAAATAAATAAATAATTTTTTTAAAAAAAAGCAGAAACTAACACACCATTGTAAAGCAATTATACTCCAATAAAGATGTTAAAAAAAAAAACAAAAGAATGCAGTTCTCTCTTACCCTGTTCATTGAAACAAATTCTCCCAAAACGTAAATTAAGGAAGATTTGCTTGAAATTTTCATTAATAGGTTTATAGCTTTAATATGTTAATAAATCACACAGTTTTTTTCACTTAAAAAAAAAAAAGGATATACTTAAGGTGAGGAAAGAGAAAAACCTACAATCAAGATTACTCTACCCAGCAAGGATCTCATTCAGATTCGATGGAGAAGTCAAAAGCTATTCAGACAAGCAAAAGCTAAGAGAAATCAACACCACCAAACCAGCTTTACAACAAAAGCTAAAGAAACTTCTCTAGGCGGGAAACACAAGAAAAAGACCCACAAAAACAAACCCAAAACAATTAAGAAAATGGTAATAGGAACATACATATCAATAATAACCTTGAATGTAAATGGATTAAATGCCCCAACCAAAAGACAAAGACTGGCTGAATGGATACAAAAACAAGACACATATATATGCTGTCTACAAGAGACCCACTTCAGACCTAGGGACACATACAGACTGAAAGTGAAGGGCTAAAAAAAGATATTCCATGCAAATGGAAATCAAAAGAAAGCTGGAGTAGCAATACTTGTATCAGATAAAATAGACTTTAAAATAAAGACTGTTACAAGAGATAAGGAGGAACACTGCATAATGGTCAAAGGATCGATCCAAGAAGAAGATATAACAATTATAACTGTTTATGCACCCAACATAGGAGCACCTCAATACATAAGGCAAATGCTAACAACCATGAAAGAAGAAATCAACACTAACACAATAATATTAGGGGACTTAAACACCCCACTTAAACCAATGGACAGATCATCCAGACAGAAAATAAATAAGGAAACACAAGCTTTAAATTATACAATAAACCAGATAGATTTAATTGATATTTATAGAACATTCCACCCAAAAGTGGCAGAATACACCTTCTTCTCAAGTGCACACAGAACATTCTCCAGGATAGATAACATTTTGGGTCACAAATCAAGCCTCAGAAAATTTAAGAAAACTGAAATCGTATCAAGCATCTTTTCTGACCACAACGCTATGAGATTGGAAATCAACTGCAGGAAAAAAACTGTAAAAAACACAAATACATGGAGGCTAAACAGTGCACTACTAAATGACCAAGAGATCACTAAAGAAATCAAAGAAGAAGTTTTAAAATACGTAGAAATAAATGACAACAAAAACACAACACAAAACCTATAAGACGCAGCAAACGCAGTTCTAAGAGGGAAGTTTATAGCAATTCAATCTCACCTCAAGAAACAAGAAAAATCTCAAATAAACAATCAAACCCTACACTTAAAACCACTAGAGAAAGAAGAACAAAGAAAACCCAAAGTCAGTGGAAGGAAAGAAATTATAAAGATCAGAGCAGAAGTAAATCAAATAGAAATGAAGAAAACAATAGCAAAGATCAATAAAAAGAAAAGCTGGTTCTTTTTGATAAAGAATTGATAAACCCTTAGCCAGACTCATCAAGAAAAAAAGGGAGAGGACGCAAATCAATAAAATTTGAAATGAAAAAGGAGAAATCACAACAGACACTGCAGAAATACAAAGGATTATAAGAGACTACTACAAACAACTATATGCCAATAAAATGGATAACCATGAAGAAATGGACAAATTCTTGGAAAGGTACAATTTTCCAAGACTGAACCAGGGAGAATTAGAAAATATAAACAGACCTATCACAAATAATCAAATTGAAACCATAATTAAAAATCTTCCAACAAACAAAAGTCCAGGACCAGATGGCTTCACAGGTGAATTCTATCAAACATTTAGAGAAGAGCTAACACTGATCCTTCTCAAACACTTCCAAAAAATTGCAGAGGGAGAAACATTCCCAAATTCATTCCACAAAGCCACCATCACCCTGATACCAAAACCAGAAAAAGATATCACAAAAAAAGAAAATTATAGACCAATATCACTGATGAACATAGATGCAAAAATCCTGAACAAAATACTAGCAAACAGAACCAACAGCACATTAAAAAGATCATACACCATGATCAAGTGGGATTTATCCCAGGGATGCAAGGATTCTTCAATATATGCAAATCAATCAATGTGCTACACCACATTAACAAATTAAGGAATAAAAACCATATGATCATCTCAATAGATGCAGAAGAAGCTTTCGACAAAATTCAACACCCATTTATGATTAAAAACTCTCCAGAAAATGGGCATAGAGGGAATCTACCTCAACATAATAAAGGCCATATATGACAAACCCATAGCAAGCATCATACTCAATGGTGAAAAACTGAAAGCATTTCCACTAAGATCAGGAACAAGGCAAGGATGTCCACTCTCGCCACTCTTATTCAACATAGCTTTGGAAGTCCTAGCCACAGCAATCAGAGAAGAAAAAGACATAAAAGGATTACAAACTGGAAAAGAAGAAGTAAAACTGTCACTGTTTGCAGATGACATGATACCATACATAGAAAAACCTAAAGATGCCACCAGGAAACTACTAGAACTAATCAATGAATTTGGTAAGGTTTCAGGATAAAAAAATTAATGCACAGAAATCTCTGGCATTCCTATACACCAACAATGAAAAATCAGAAAGAGAAATTAAGGAAACACTCCCATTTACCATTGCAACAAAAAGAATAAAATACCTAGGAATAAACCTGCCTAAGGAGGCAAAAGACTTGTACTCAGAAAACTATAAAACACTGATGAAAGAAATCAAAGATGACATAAACAGATGGAAAAATATACCATGTTCTTGGATTGGAAGAATCAATATTGTGAAAATGAGTATACTACCCAAAGCAATCTACAAATTCAGTGCAATCCCTAGCAAACTACCAATGGCATTCTTCACAGAACTAGAACAAAAAATTTTACAATTCGTATGGAAACACAAAAGACCCTGAAGAGCCAAAGCAATCTTGAGAAAGAAAAACAGTGTTGGAGGAATCAGGCTCCCTGATTTCAGACTATACTACAAAGCTACAGTAATGAAGACAGTATGGTACTGGCACAAAAACAGAAATATAGATCAATAGTACAGGATAGAATACCCAGAGGTAAACCCACGCACTTATGGGCACCTAATTTACGACAAAGGAGGCAAGAACATACAATGGAGAAAAGACATCCTCTTCAATAAGTTGTGCTGGGAAAACTGGACAGCTACATGTAAAAGAATGAAATTAGAACACTCCCTAACATCATACACAAAAATAAACTCCAAATGGATTAAAGACTTAAATGTAAGACCAGACACTACAAAACTCTTAGAGGAAAACATAGGAAAAACACTCTTTGACATAAACCACAGGAAGATCTTTTTTGACCCACCTCCCAGAGTAATGGAAATAAAAACAAAAATAAACAAATGGGACTTAATTAAACTTAAAAGCTTTTGCACAGCAAAGGAAACCATAAACAAGACAAAAAGACAACCCCCAGAATGGGAGATATTTGCAAATGAAACAACAAAGGATTAATCTCCAAAATATACAAAACAGCTCATAGAGCTCATAATCAAAGAAACAAACAATCCAGTTAAAAAATGAGCAGATGACCGAAACAGACATTTCACCAAGGAAGATAAACAGATGGCCAAGAGGCACATGAAAAGATGCTCAACATCACTAATTATTAGAGAAATGCAAATCAAAACTACAATGAGGTATCACCTCACACCAATCAGAATGGCCATTATCAAAAAATCTAGAAACAATAAATGCTGGAAAGGGTGTGGTGAAAAGGGAACCCTCCTGCACTGTTGGTGGGAATGTAAATTGATACAACCACTATGGAAAACAGTATGGAGGTTCCTTAAAAAACTAAAAATAGAACTACCATATGACCCTGCAATCCCACTACTGGGCATATACCCTGAGAAAACCATAATTCAAAAAGAGTCATGTACCACAATGTTCATTGCAGCACTATTTACAATAGCCAGGACATGGAAGCAACCTAAGTGTCTATCGACAGATGAATGGATAAAGAAGATGTGGCACATATATACAATGGACTATTTCTCAGCCGTAAAAAAAAAACGAAATTGAGTTATTTGCAGTGAGGTGGATGGACCTAGAGTCTGTCATACAGAGTGAAGTAAGTCAGAAAGAGAAAAACAAATACCGTATGCTAACGCATATATATGGAATCTAAAAAAAAAAAAATGTTTCTGAAGAACCTAGGAGCAGGACAGGAATAAAGACACAGACGTAGAGAATGGACTTGAGGACACGGGAAGGGGGAAGGGTAAGCTGGGACGAAGTGAGAGAGTGGCATGGACATATATACACTACCAAACGTAAAATAGATAGCTAGTGGGAAGCAGCCACATAGCACACGGAGATCAGCTCGGTGCTTTGCGATGACCTAGAGGGGTGGGATAGGGAGGATGGGAGGGAGGCTCAAGAGGGTGGGGATATGGGGATATGTGTATGCATATGGCTGATTCACTTTGTTGTACAACAGAAACTAACACAGTATTGTGAAGCAATTATACTGCAATAAAAATCTATTTAAAAAAGTGATAGGATTTTACATTTTAGACAATTTTTTTTAATCTACACTGGCTTCCTCCTTTCCCAAAATATTCAAAAATTTGATCAAGCTGTAGGGTCTTCAGATATGGTGATTGTTGTTCACACACCAGAACTGAAGCCCAAAGATACTAACCAGTTCACTCACATTAGCATAACAAGTGAATACGGAAGTCAGGACTAAAATCCCCAGGGGTCCTGTGATTGTCCCAGAGTTCTTTCCACTCTCGGCTCATCCATTCAGTCACTCCATTCTACAGATACAAAGACCGGCTGAGCATGCGGCGCTGTGACAGACGCTGGGGCCAGAAACACGAAGACAAGCAGGATGCCTGCCCTCATGAGATATACAGTACTGAGCCACTAATGCTTATTTACAAGCTTTTTCTAAATCTTTTCATAGCCGGTTTCTTGGAATTAAATACGGTACTATAAACTTTTATTTGTTAAGTACCACCCATGAGCAAGGCACCGTGCTGAGTTATTTTTCCACTATTTAATCTCTTCCTATCGTAAACTCTTTTTCTTATAGAACGACAAAGTGGCTCTTTGTTTTTAATCCTTTGATTCAGCTAGTCCAGTGTTTATTTGCTGTCTACAAGCTACCCAGGACAGGGCTTTGCTCAGAGGATAAGGAGATAAGCAAGTAGAGGATATAATTTTGACCACGATATGTTATCAAAGGAGTTGTAGACACAAGAATATTAACCAAGAAGCAAAGAAATTAGGTTTAAACTGAAACTGGGCTCTCAAAGAAAGGGACTGTGTGAGTTGTGACACACAAAGAATGTGTCATCGATGACAAGGACTTCAACAGACTCTAAAGAATAGGAAGGTTGCGGAACATTTTCAGCAAAGGGTCCAGTGATGGAAAGCCTGGCTGGTCTGGAGAATGTGTCAGTGTGTGCTGAGTGGAAAATAAGGGCAGATGGGTGTGGAGGAGCCAGATTAAAGGGCACCTCTGATTTAAGTGGAGGAACCTGTACTTAGGGGAAGTAGGTTATCAACTGTGGGCCAAAGACACCAAAGACTGCTGAGTTATTTGGGAATCCCCAAATCCAGATGCAAAGTTCTCTGAGCACTGATTAGGACACATCTCCTGCATATACGTGTTATTACTCCTCAGACATGCAGATGAGCCTCTGATGAACGAAATTCAACTCATTTAAAAAGTATTATGAAATTCATGATATTATCAACAACTAAAACGTACAATTGGTATCATGCAAAAATCTGATTTTGCTTTTAATCAATGTAAAGGGCAAAATAAAGCTGTCATGTATTTGGGGGCAAAGAATGTGACATGATAAAAGCAGCTGGATGAGGCAGCAGCATACCTCTGGATAGGAAAGGACAGAGACGGGAGCCAGAGAGAGGAGCTGGAAGGCTGGGGCAGGAGGAAGGCTGGCTGACAGGCATGGACGGGGGAGACAGTGGTAATAACGAAGAGCTGAATTAGAAAGACATTTTGATTGGGTCACAGAGAAAGCTAAAGGCAACGGATATTTCTAGCCTGGAAAATTGGTACAATGTCATCCATGAAAACATTTAGTTGGGGGCTTCCCTGGTGGCGCAGTGGTTGAGAATCTGCCTGCCAATGCAGGGGACACGGGTTCGAGCCCTGGTCTGGGAGGATCCCACATGCCGCGGAGCAACTGGGCCCGTGAGCCACAATTACTGAGCCTGCGCGTCTGGAGCCTGTGCTCCGCAACGAGGCCGCGATAGTGAGAGGCCGCGCACCGTGATGAAGAGTGGCCCCCGCTTGCCACAGCTGGAGAAAGCCCTGGCACAGAAACGAAGACCCAACACATCCATAAATAAAATAAATAAATAAAATTAAAAAAAAAAAAAAAAACATTTAGTTGGAAAAGGACATAGGAAAATGTTGGTGGCTTCGTTTTTTATATGTTTCAGAATCTCCCGCCTCCCTCAAAACGAGGGGGCCTTTTGTCAGGTTTTTGTAGTCAAATAATAAAGAAAATCTTCTCTAATTTCCTCAGTACTTGGAAATACACAATTTTTCAGCAAATCTAAGATACCATGTCATCTAATGGTGTAACACACACCATTATTTAAGTTCCACTAAGAAAAAATTAAACTATGGTATGCGATCAATTTTAAGATCCATCCTAGTTTCATAAATGTGAAAAATTTTAAAACGCATGTCTCTAAGTCAGTATTTCTCAACCTTTTCTTCATTATTGTCCTCCCCCCCAACCAAGAGCCTCTCTAGGCATTTTCTTCCTAACTGCCCCCCATGAAATTTTACTGTCACAGACAGACCACATATTTCTTTATGTGCCGTGTATAAATCTGCACTTTATACAGAAAAAGAAAATGTTTTTTACCACCCAAAAACAATTTTTTCCCCCTTGAGGGCAGTATCACCTGGTTGAGAATACATATCAAAAATGTAAATGAAATTACAATCAAGCTCATGTTTATGGGTGCCTGGCATTTCCTTCCCATTCACTCTTCCTTTTTAAAAATTATATTTACACTATTTTATTAGATGAGGGGTGGGTGTGTGTGTGTGTCCTGTTTTCATCTGAAGTACATTTTACCCCAGATAAAACACCGACATTCTTTAGAAAAGAGTGAAGCTTAATCATGGTCTCAGTAGGACTCTCTTCCTTTAATTTGAGTTATTTGCCTTCATGTTTGTGCCCAGAGCAAATATTTTCTGTTTCTGCAGAGTTGTTAAGTCCTCAGACATCTGACAAGACTACAGGTAATCATATTGATACAACACAGCTGGACAGCCTGACGCAGGAAGCCCAGTTGGTTTCCAGTGTCCTCCTTCAAGTCACCAGTTTGGGTCTCTGTCTGGGGAGAAAATGGCCTTCTCTATGGAGATAACACTATCTCTCCCTGAACCCCTCCCTGTGCAGGCGGCTACCGTTCCCTTGGTTGGGCTCCTCATCACACACACTCACAACCAAGAAGAAAAGGTGGTGCAGAAATTTTTCAACTTTCTCTAAAACTAAAGTTGCTTCCCCCTTTTAAAAAGAGTCTATAATTTAGATCTATAAAAAGAACCTACTTAGCACTCAATAGTTAGGAGCTCTTACCACAATTCAACAGAATAGGAACAGTTCACTAAGTTTCTATAAAAACTTTAACAAATTTTTTAAAGCATTCATAATTAAAGGGCTCCCTGGCACAGCAAGAGAAGACTTTGAAACGTCTTCTATTTATACCAAGTTAAGCACTGATTGCCTTACAGTTCCAGGCGTTTTCTGAAACTGCTACAGAACATCAAACATCACATACTGGAACATCACAATGTTGTCGTTGTTTAATGATTATTTGTGCTAGAAAATTTCACAAAATCATAGCCATTCCTTTTATCAACCAGAAGGCAAACTGCAGATATTGAATCATTGTAAGATTTCACACATTCCCAGAAAATTAGTTTCCAGTTTGTCTCTGTTTTTAGTACTTTACATTGAGGCATGAAATAGTCATTTTCTCAGCAGCTACCAAAGTTCATTTGACATTGGATAAGGGTCTCTCTCCCTCCTCCTTATAGTTCAATTAAAATGCTCCCTGCTGCTTTAATTTCCAGGAAACTAAGCTGACTTAATTAGGGCAGATGTCGAAATAATTAACAGGCCTATAGTAGCTAAGCACGCTATTTAAAGCAATACAGCTGTAATTAAATCAAAAGTGTAATCCTTATGAAAGAATCCTACATGTGTGTACAAGTGGAAGCAAATGAAATAACACTCTCAAAAAGATGTCACCACCTGTAAATGTGACCTTCCTATAAAAGAACTGACTTCGATGCTAAAGGTTCTGATTAAAATATAAAAACCTCTGCAACATAAAATATATGTATTTCTTAACATATTCTTTACAAGGTCAACATTCACAGGTCAAGGATATAATAGAGAGAATACCTGTAACAAGAATGTTTAACACCAGAGCGGTTCATTTTCCCAATGTTTGTTAGGTGAGGAATAATATCAAGAGAGATGCTGAGTTTCAAGGAAAGCTTTGCATTTCTCCTCCCCTGAATTTGTCAATCCAAGACAATGACAGGCAGAGAAACTATATGCCTTGGTAACCATAAAACTAACTGATTAGGAAATAAGGCCAAATTAATCCCAGGAAAAAATACTGATTTTTATGACACAAAAATAAGCTTTGAAACAGAGCGTATGAATAGCTCCTACTAAACGTTAGCAGCTGCCATATTCCCATTAGCTTTCAAGTTCCACTGACATCTGAAATACAATGGTCTCTTGGTATGCGCGAGGGATTGGTTCCGGGACCCCAGCGGATTCCAAAATCCGGGGATGCTCAAGTCCCTTATAGTCACTTTGGCGGATGCAGAACCCCCCGGATACCACGAAGGGCCGACTGCGTGTGAAATGCAGGCTTTTCCTTGGGTCTGGGCAATCTTTAACAAAATGGGATGGAGAGGCAAAGCCGGGGCGCATATGGATCACTCGGGGTCAAGCCAGAGCACCGCCACCCCACAGTGACCTGGGCAGAACCGAAAGCAGCAGTCCTTCCTAACAGATCCACGCCCCCCGCACCCCTGAGACAGGAAGTCCAGCAAGTCGGGGCCCCGTCCTGCTGAGAAACGCGGAGGGGCGGGAGGGGGCTCTGTCAACGTGGAGGAAGCTTGACTGAGGCGCCCTCCGCTGAACCAGGGGCCACGTGCAGCTCGTTTCCCTCGCCGGGGCTCCCACAAAATGCAGCTTCCAGTTACCGCTCACATGTTCAGCAAAGTACCTCCACCTACTCAAATCTTAAACATAGAAACAAGGGGCTACAAAATGGTATTTTAATTTCTGTTAGAACCAAAGCCATCTCGTCTGAGTAAGTCAGTTACAGCAGCACTAGGCACATGAAAAGAACAGTACAATCCCTAACACCTACCAGGCAATTAGCATAAAACGCGACAGAAACCGGTTCTCAGACTCAACACCGGAGAACAGCACCACCCAGTGGCGGTATGAAAAGCTGCATGTGAAGAACTAGAGGCTCCACCCCTGGTGGCCAAAGTGATTTCTCCTCACTGAAACCAAAGACCCCAGTAAAATACCTTCCACCGTGCTGGAAAATCTACAATGCGAGCCTCCTCAGAGTTTATAACAACTAGGCTTAGAGCAAATGGTATTTCATATTTTCTGAGTAGCTGACGCAAGGTTGCCAGGTAAAATACAGAATGTATGTTTGGTGCACTATTTGAGACATGCTAAAAAAGTACTCACTGTTTATCTAAAATTCTAATTTAACTGGGCATCTTGTATTTTTATTTGCTAAATCTGGCGACTCCTGTTCCAAAGTACCCACTCCTGGAGACCACAGATGCATTTACATAAGTCTTTCAGTCTTTCAAAGAGGCAGTAACAGGCCTGTGGCAAGGAAGCTAGCGATAAGCCAGCCGAGTATGCTGCCGCCCCCTAGGGTTAGGGTCAGGGTTAGGGTTAGGGTCAGGGTTAGGGTTAGGGTCAGGGTTAAGGTTAGGTATGCTGCCGCCCCCTAGGGTTAGGGTCAGGGTTAGGGTTAGGTATGCTGCCGCCCCTTGCAATCGGCAGGTAAGACACTCTGTTCCACGATGCAAAAGGCTAACAGGGGAGAAGAAGGGGTGGGGGGGCGCAAAGTGGGGCTCCAGATAGCTGGGTCACGAAATGGGAGCATTAAATATCAGATGTGTGGAGGAGGATGGAAAAAGGATGGGCAATCATGGAAGAGAAGGAGAAAGGGGAACAAACAACCCTTGCCTCCTGACAACTGCGCCAGCCTACCGACGGTGCTGCTGCGATTTCCCCTCCTCGTGGCACCTGGTGTCAGCGATTGTGAATTGGGGAACGTAAGGCCAGAACAACTGCCTCGTCCAGAAAGCCGCACACCACCGACTGTCCACATCCAAGCGATCCTTTCTTTGGGAAGGGGTCGTTTAAATGGGTTTGTGTTCCAGTTTTCTCAAACTAAAAACAACTCATCTGTTTCCTAAGCCGCTAACTGGTTTTGTTTCACATGTTTTGCTGTCTTTTGGCTCACCCCCTCTCAGAAACCCAGTGCCCACCGCGGCCTCCTCGCTCTCACCTTTGCAGTGAACCGCGATCGCCCCCTCCGTGTTCTCGCAGATATTCAGGAACCTTCGCACGATGTTGTCGCTGGGTGTGCTGCCATCGATGAAGAAGAGGTCGTAGTGCTCGAAGCCCGCATCGGTGAAGCGCTTCGCCTCGTAAATCTTCTTGTTCAGCCTCACGATTGCAGTCACGTTATGCTTTTTGAAATAAGGAAAGTAGGCTTCGGGGGCGTGAAGAGGATAACCTAAAGGAAAGCAGGGGCTGTAAGCAAAAGGCACGCATTTCGTCTTACGTAACCCAGGAACACGAGAACCCTTCACAATAAAGATGATCAATCTCAACAGAACTTAGGAGGAAAGCGCATTTCAGGAGAGAGTAAGGTCGAAGCACGTTCCTAAAAGCAGCAGTCTGAAAAACTGAGAAAAACACCATAGGAGGGAAAAAAAAAAAAAAAAAAACCTTTTCTGAGTATTGGAAATAGCTCGTGAACGTTCAAAACCTCAAGCTTTAGGCTTCAAATCCTGGGAGCTCACTCCTCCCAAGCCAAAACAAAGGCATTCCTGAGGCCCTCAGATGCGTACAGTAGGCCTGGAAGGACTCTGTCCTTTTTACTCCTCTTGACAAATACTTTTGAACCGCAGCCTTTTTGCCAGGTGTACAGTTTTAATCTACAATGCAGCCCCCCACAAGAGAGACTGATTATTAAGCACCTACCATGTACAAGTCACGACTGCACAAATTTCTTTTAATTCTCCAAACAACCTATTGAGATAAAAATAGTAAACCCCATGGAACAGTTAAGAAACTAAAAGAGGTTGAGTGATCATTTTTGTAGACATTTTCTTTTTTGAGGAGAACAAGTGGTCGGGCTCTAACCCCCGTTCTACTGTGAGTGGGTCCAGCATCACGTGGAGCTGCAGTCAGCTGGGTTACAGACACATGACCTCGACTTGGCCAATCAACCAAGGTGACCCCTGGGGGCTTTGGCCACTGCAAGCCTTGCCTAGTGGCCCCAGGGTTTAAAAGGACTAATTTCTCAGCCCGTTGATTACCACATCTGTAACCCATTCAGGGCCTACCAGGTGAGGGGATCTCACTCAGAGCTCGTTCATGATGGTGGGCTCCAAGTGGGGCGGGCAGCAGTAGCCAGCAAAGTGAACCAGCAGTCTCTGCACTGTGGCTGTATTTCCTGCTGCCTCGAAGCTTGCATGGGCTGGTCATTTGCTATTTTCTCTCAGTTACAAGCCAACTCATATGCCGGGGCTGGGGTGTACATATAACATTTCCCAAGCTACCTTTCCCACTGGGCTCCTGTCCATCTGAAAAGTGGGAGGCACTAAAGCACTGCCGGAGCAACTGGAGGCCAGAGGAGGGAGAAGGGGTGTCTTCTGTTTTCCTGCCAGCATGGCTTCAGCAGCAGAAGAGAGGAGCTCCCAGCTTAGTCTGGCACTCCGGGCACCAGCCTGCAGCCCAGCCTCAGGGTCCCCACTCTTCAGGCTCCAAATGCAAGCAGCAGCTCTTCGGAGCTCCCAGCACCTGCCAAGGTCCCAGGTCCTGCTAACCTCACGTGTTCCTTTCTGTCCCTCGTTGCCTTAAAGGCAATAACTATTTCTTCCTTAATATGCTGGGTTTTTTCAGAGTTGTCCTTTTACTTTTTAGCCTTCTCTCTAACAAATTCTTTATATTGCATTCCCTCTGTCTGAAATAAAGTGGTTTCCATTCCTGCCTGGATCCTGCTGATACATGACCTCCCTTAGATCCTGTTCATTTTCTAAACCTCATTTTCCAGCCTTCGCTTGGAGACTGTGAGCTCCCCAGCATAATTCCAATACCTGCTGCGTGCAACCAAGAGCCCTAACTGGCACCCTTAGCCAAGGTCGCACAAGGGATGAAGGCAGAATTGGCAGGCAGGCCTAACTAATCCACAGCCCAGATACATGATTTTCACAAGCCAGGCTGCTTTTGAGCAAACAGGCAAGACAGAGCTTACTTACAATCTTCTGTGTAGAAACAGTGACTTATACACATTTAGAGAAAACAGATCCTTTCCACTTGGAAAAAAATCAAATCTGTTTTCCTAGTTGGTTTGTTTGCTCAAATCATTTTCCAGCCTAAAGGGAAAAGGAACTGTGGTTGGCATATGGAAACAAGAGCTTTTCTATCATGTAAGGAATGGGAAGGAGAGGGCTTAGGAACACATGGGATGGGACACGGTGTGACAGTCTGGCAGGCGCTTCTAACCCTGGGGTCCTAGTGATCACTGGCACCTGTGTAATGGTACCTGTCATGAAGCACGCTAATGGTTCTTTTGGTGTCTGTCCCTTCCCTCCTCCACCAAGGCTGTAAGAACTTCTCTTTTCATATATGAATTCCCATCATGAGTAAATGGCATTACAGATAATATACCTAAATCTACTATCAAGAGAAACTGCGTATATCTTTTGAGAAAAGAACACTGAACAGTTATCCAAATATGGTAATAGGGCACTGAAATAATAACAGTAATGGTAATCACAGCACCTAACATTTATTGAGCGCTTACTATGTGCCAGGCACTAAGCTAAGTGTTTCATGTATATCATCTCAATAAACCTTACAATTATCAGTCACTGATGCCTGGGAAAGTGAACTGGCCCATGCACACACTGCTGGGAAGAGACAGAGGCAGCATCTGAACCCTGACAGTCAGATTCTAGGGCCGGTGCTGGGGATGATTTAAGGTAAAATCCAACTCAATTCTATTTGTTAGATCTCCAAAAAACGGGACATTACGTGAACATTAGGGGCTGCACTTCCTAGATTTGTGAGGAAGTTTCTTAAAAATCCTCAAAAGCGTTTCAAATGAGTTATAACCAACAATGACAGTATCTTCTGACCTCTGAACAACTGTGTTTTCGATGTATTTGGATGCTTCTGACGGAGGACTGGTTTTAGCAATGTGCACGGAGCTGACCGAGCTTTCATCCGACCCTTACTCCATCTGGCCACTAGATGGTGCCCTGGCATCAGTAAAGCACAGGCAGAGCCCTGGCGCTGACCAAACAATTTCAAAGCAAAGAGAAATTGTAAAATTCATCTCTTCCCAGACCCTCATTTAAAGGAAACTGAAGAACAGCAGAGTCAAATGACTATCCACCCATTCATTATTAAAAGTAAAAACTGCAAAATAGGCAGGCAAACGTGGAAAGCAATAAAATATGTTTATCAGGTTCATTAATGATAAAAATGTAATCAGAATATCTGCTACCTAATAAGCACCTATTAATGTGCCCGACACTGTGCAAGGCACTCACTTCCTGTAATATCCCTAATCTTCACCAAATGCCTGCAATGTGCATCCTATTTCCCCGTTTGATGATGAGAGAAGTTGAGGAACTCACGAAGCTCACACAGCCAGTTAGGGGCAGAGCCAGACTTCAACCAGCCCAGGCTCTTCACACCTAGCTTCTCTCATTAAATGAGCAGGCTGATGCTTCAAATTGTTTGGATTCCCTGTCTCGAGCTGTCTTTCCCTGTTCTTTCTTTCCTTTTTCTTTCTTTCTTTCTGAAGTAGAGATGAGGACATTGCCACCTAAGAGTTTGGGGGTATTTTTGGAAAATTTGAAATCCAATTTGTTCTACTGCTATATTATTCATTTCTCAAGTCAAGCTTGTTTAACCAAAAAAGGGGTAGGGCTCCTCTTGTCACCCCTGTCAAAACAATGTGAACAAAGATGGCTGAAAAGAACTCCTAGTTGGTCTCTGTTGACAACACACACTTAAGACTGCTATAATGCATTCTGCCAGACCCCAAGATTTTAGGGCTTCCTTTTGCTACATCCTAGCAACAGCTATTTCAGTGCTAACTCCTTAAAAATCTGCCTTTTTCTACTAACAGACCCCTAAAATGACTTTCAGCCACCTCAGAAAATACAGGGGTTTCTCAACTAAAAAAAAAAAAAAATTTCTTAAGTTCAAAAAGAATTTACAAAGTTAAACCCCTTTACAAAAAAATATGACACTTCTAGTGAATATCAGATCTTAAAATGGGGGATTCCAGTAAAATATCAATATTTTACCAACAACAGCCTTAAATGAAATTATTCTAGACATAAAAACTGGCAAGTATTAGGTAAGCAGCACTTTCACACCTTTTTTTCTCAATGTGAGAGGGCACAGTATATGCATAGAAAAAAAAGATATAGAGAGAACGATATCTTAACAGTGGTTATTTCTAGATTATATAATTACAGGTGACTTTTTATCTAGATTGCTTAAAGTTCTGTAGTGAACATGTTCTTTCTCTGTAGTAAAATAAAAAAGAACACAGAATTTGGAATCAAAGAGACCTGTGTTTGAATCCACACACTGCCACTTTCTGGCTATGTCAACCTGGGCAAGTTAGGTTACCAAGTCTCCATCTTCTCTTCCACAAAATAACTACCACCTGTTCCGGGGGTGTTTCTGATTATTAAATAGATGAGGTGTGCACAAAAGGCTTATTAGCACCACTCCCAGCATATAAGCAAATGGTGGATAATTATTTCCCTATATTGTAATATAGGGCCCAAAATAATCTTTTTAAGACTTTTGACAATTAAGAATTGACACACAAAATACGTCCTTTTATCGTGTGATTCTACTTCCAAGAATTTAGAAAAGAAACCAGGGCTGCAAAAAAGATGTATGGACATGTATGCCAACCACTGTAGTTTTTAAAAAGTGAAAAACTGAACAACTTAGATCTCATTCAAAATTTAAATGATTGATTAGTAAAATTATGGCAGAGTCATTGAATGCAGTCATGGAAAATTATAATGAAGACCTACATTTATTGCCACGGAAAGGAGTATGTGATATATTAAGTGAAAAAAAGCTGCTATAAGACAGTAATCATGTTATGACTCCATGCTGGTAAAAAAAAAAGGAATATTTTTATAAGTCTGTGTGTGTGTGCATGTGTATATTCTTTAAGAGAGAAAAAAAAATATGTGCAAATAAAAAATACAGAGAAGCAGATGGAAAGAAAATTAAAATCCCCAATAATCCCACCACCAACTAGTAAACCTAGAAAACGTGGGTAGAATTATAGGTCACTTTAATGCTGTTTTTATGAGTTCATCTGCATTTTCTTCTTTTAAAAAAAAAATCATGCGTTACCTCTATAAAAATATTTTAAATGGGTTTTTTTAATTACACCCCTCATCTTCTCTTTAAGAAAATTTCATTTAAAAAGTGAATCCTATATGGCAAAATTCTTTCAGTTTCACCAAATGAACACCCAACAACAAAGCCACTACTGAAACCATACACCTACTAAGGTTTTCTGGGTCTGAGTCAGATCATTTTGCACAGAAGGCTAAAGGGAGGTTTAATCAATCCTGTCTTGAAAGACCAACGGTGGAAAGCAGTTTCCTCAGGCACTTAACAAGTTATTCCTAACAAACCAACATAACAGGTTAATCAATCAATGTCTGGAGCGAACCGGATTCATGAGCAAATGTGTAAATGAGAAGATCTAATTATGGCTTCAGTACAGAGACACCCTATTTGTTAGGGTAACTCTGTAGACCTGGATTACCCATCCCCAGAGGGGATGATTCAATTCCCATGATTTAAGCAGAGTTCCCTGTGAGATATGTCATAGGTATAAAATGATAAGCACATGTGTGGAAACTCAAAAAAATTATCAAATCTAAATGCATGAATAACCATATACAATGAAACTAGATTTTAGAATAAATACTTATGATGATGATGATGGTTATGAAAGAAGAATAAACCTATAAATCTAGACTAAGGGTTTCAAATTATGTTCCTCCAAGGACTAGTGTTCCAGCTCTAAGACTAGACAGGGAGCAAAAAAGGAACTATTATGTTCATGGGTGATATTTTTTTAATTTTATGTACTTCTCCCATAAACTATTCTTAAACCTTTGGTGCCTATCATTACTTGTCTTCTGGGAATGTGAGGTTAAAAAAAATAATTCAGTAAAAAATATATGTTAATGGGAAAACACACATAGCCTATCATGTTTCATTCAAGAGGCTTATTTTTTTTGTCTTGCTTTTTTTTCCTGAATATGTATGCCCCTGGCTCTACATATACTGCAAGTAAGTAATTTAATTATTGTCAGCTAGAAAGTTGTTCCTAGTTGCCATGATGGAACTAAACAGATCAGTGTAGTGACAATGTTTAGGAGCCCCGCTCTTGGCTGGAGTATCACCAGTTCTGCATATTGCTTTGTGAACTTGGGCAAATTTCCTACTCATATGCCTCAGTTTCCTCCTCTGTGAAATAGAGATAATAGTTCCTACACCTCATAGTGTTGTGTGTGCACTAAATGAGATAATGCTGTGATTAGCTAGTAACTAGCACTTAATAAATGACACCTATTGTCACCATCATCGTCATTATTCAACATGGTGTTACCAAAGAATACCTTGAGGTGTAGCACGCCACCACCACCAAATAAATCTGAGAACCACTGATAGAATTCAGCAATCTGCTTATTGTTTTGACCAGTTGGTTTCTCAGATTCTTCTTTGATAATTGGGTCAAGGTAAAGTGAACACTCTATTTATGGCAACCTAAAAATTTGATAGTTTTAAAACAGTGATTATAGTTCCACTTACTAAACTCTAATATTTAACACACTAATTACTGTTCAATTAGTAATTGAACAATTGAAATACTGTTCAATTTTTTTAATTAACAAATATTCTTTGGAGAATATTACCAATAGAAAGGATTATCTGAGGAAATTAAGAACTCAAGAAGATGAACTGAAATAAATTTTTGGAGGGTAAAGTAAATAAAAACCTACCATTTTCAATTTTGCTTTTTGGATGTGGTCCACTAAATGCTAAAAATTTTCCTGGAACAATCCAGTTGAAGTCACCATTTTCAACTCGCTGGGAGAATTTTGTGAGAAAAGAGAAGAAAAATATTTTATAATTCTTATACAATTTAGGAAACCCTTACAAATATAACTGTTTTTCACTCTATTAGTACTAGACTAGTTGGACATACATGAAGACAAAATAATATAGCTTAAAATAAAAACATGCATCTGATTCTCAAAATGGTTGTGAATTCAATCCGCTTTGAAAAATTTTTATCTAGACTATAAGAAAAGTTTAGAAAACTTTATTCAAAGTGGAGGTACTTTGCTAAAAATAATTTTGTTTCTTGGCCACTCTGCAATGAAATGAAATGAAACAAACATTGCTTGCCCCAGCAAGAAATAATGGGAAATAAGAGAAGACAGAAAATATAAGCACTTTCCATGAACATGGTAAACATACTTTAAACAATGAAAAAATCTATAAATATCAGGGTCATGATGAACACACCTCCATTTTTTGTTTGTTTTTACAGGTTTCTATCTGTTGTCGCTGCTGATTTTTAGACGGGGAAACAGAAGACAGGAGTGAGGGACAGAGGCTCATCAAACCCTCAGGGTGTACCACAAACCGGAGACTGCCACAGTCTCCTGCAGGAGCTGCAAGCCAAACAGCTACAAGGGTCAGGCAAGAGACATAAATAAAGGCAAATGCTCCTCAGTTCTGGCCAATTGACCACAGGAAAGCTTGATTGAATATAGCTGATCTGCCAATTGGATGTTCATGTAAAATCTCTATATTTGAAATGTTGACTGTTTTAAATTAAGTTTTTTAATACTAGGAAAGCAAATAAAACACATCTGTGGGCTGACTTTGATCACTAGCTGTCAGCCTCTGGTCCAAACACTCCAGGATCCTCAGAAAAGGCCTGAAGACCAGGCAAGGGGCCAAGCATCCTCCCACTGCTCCATTACCTCCTTCATTTCCTTCCCTTCCTGGTGTGCCTCTGAACCCAGGGAACACTGGGGCAGGGCTGAGGGGACCCAAACTTTGCAGGCTATTGGGACACAGCTGTGCAATGCATCACAAAATATATGTATCTCTTCTTCCCATAAGCATTCTTTAACCCACCCCCAACACCAATCCTACTCCCATCCTCCACCACCAGGCACAGCTTTTAGTCTCCAAGTCTCCCCCCTCTATAGCACTGCATAGATACCTCCCCAGGCAGGGAAGGAAGGCAGTTCTCTTTGCTGAGCCAAGGTTATCGACAGAAAAGGCTCTCTGCTCCACTACATGGCACAGACCTCAATGGTAGGAATCTGTGTCATATACAGAGTCTGCACTCTGCTGTAAGGGTTCATAAGTAATTGTTAAAATAAATTGGAGTAATCCCACCAAGGAAACCTGGAGCCTCTACTTTAATTACTTATACTACCCATTAGATTTGATTTCCACAAAAATCATAACTTGGCTGTATAATTTTCATGTTTAAAATGCAGATGTTTCTTCCCAGTTATAAAAAGTTATAAATGAAACTCTACATGACACCTTGTAAATGTCTGAATTGCATTAATCTAGTCATAATAAACATAAAATCTCCATAATGCCCTAAATAAAATCTTAGAGATGCTGAGTGCTATGATTACACATGCCAAATTAAATGTCAAGCATAGCTATCTATTTAGAACAATTTGAATAAAGAATTTAACATGCAACTCTTTATGATAATTAAACATTTTCTTGTTTAAATAAGGCAGTCTCAAATTAATGGCCCAATATCCATCTCAAGTAATTCTTAAGCTTAAAACATTATTTAAAAATTCAAAAATAAGGGTATACTCTAATCATGAAAAGGCTAAAACCAATTATTTATGAACAGTAGAAGAAAACAGGTTTCTATGTTCACTATTCCTGTATCCTTGACCACAAAGTTGGCCTAGATAAATATATACATTGTGCTATGGCTGTTTATTTGGGTTATAGACATCCATTTGGTTAAACAGTAACCTTTTATAATCAGTCATATGGAGAGAGGCAATGAACTCACTCACAGAACCAAAAGAATATGTTTGCAAATCTGCCTACTCAAAAAGATAAACATTAGATAATATTGGGTTATATTCAGTAACTTGGATAAGGTTGATGGAGTAAACAAAAAGATTTATGTCTTAGATCCAATTCTGAAAAAAAATGAATAAGAAAGTTACAGCTTTTAACTGACTAATATAACATAACCTTACTGGTAAGCTTCCAAAATTAATATCTGTGCCTTCTTTCACAGTGGATTATACAAATGTCAATATTTATCAATAATAAAATATTTATGATAACACAAGCTGGTTTTTCTAATTAAATGTGTTTGTGCACAAGTGCGAGTGCACACACACACTTCCAAGAAACCTAGATCAGACAGGAACTTAAGGTACTTTCCAACATTACCACATTTTATAAACAAATGTCTAGGCAAAGATGAGGTGAGAGAATAATTTTACCTCTTCCAATCCAAAGCCTACAACCTACCAAGTACTATGTAGAGAAACTGCAGATGTTCTTCACTACAAGAAAACCCCAAAATGAAAATGTGAATTCTTGAAACTGATACATTTAGGTGTTAATATTCATGTTACTATAAGATCCTTCAGCTTACATAAGACTCACCAGATTTCTTTGGAATAGCTAACTCTCCTGGTGCATTTAAAATAAAATTTGAAAAAAAAAAAAAGAAATCAAAGTGTCTTACAAAGTAAAAATAAACTGTATTAAAACTGAAAAAAATTAAAAATTAAATAAAATCTAATTTGACTTGAAAACATGAATTTTTATAACTTCTAATAAATAAATCTGTGCCAGTAAGGCATGCCTCTATTCTAATAGTCACAGAGATATTTTTCAGTTAAAACACTGAAAAACATTTGGCCTTTTTACCACTATGATAAACAGACTGTAAGAGAGAAAAGACAGACCTTCAGGTTGACAATTATTGGATTGGTTCCCTTTATCAACAGATGTGTTTTCTAAGGCAACATGGATAAACAGTTTTGAAGCACAATTCAACATTCATTAAAACATTTGCTTAGCCTTTATTATATATCAACTTGGTGTCACACATAAAATAATAAAAAGCATTCCCTCTGTGCCCTTAAGGAGTCTGAAAACAAGTAACAAATAACGTTAATAATAATAGCAGCTAACAGATATACCACGGACTGTCTGCTAGGCACTACTCTATGACATGCAACTCATTTCATCTTTAGGGCAACCCTGTGAGGTAGGTGTTATTACCATCTCCATTGTACCCATTGCTATAGACTGAATGTTTGTGTCCCCTACAAAATTCATATGTTGAAACCGAATCCCCAGTGTGATGGTATTAGGAAGTGGGCCCTTTGGGAGGTGATTAGGTCATGAAGATGGAGCCCTTATGAATGGGATTAGTGACCTTATAAAAGAAACCCCCAGAGAGCTCCCTCTGTGAGGCCACAGGGAGGACATGGAAGAATTTGGCCATCTATGAACCAGGAAGAGGGCCATCTCCAGACAACAGTTCTGCTGGTGCCTTGATCTTGGACTTCCCAGCCTCCAGAACTGTGAAAAATAAATGTCTATTGTTTAAGCCACACAGTCTATGATATTTTGTTATATCAGCCCGAACTAAGATACCCATTAAAGAAAAAGTTGCATTAAACTTTGATAAATGCTATAATACAAGTACATAAGAGGTTTAATGGTGGCACAAAGATTATTTTAAAAATAAAGACAGAAAGACAAAGTCTTTTTTATTCATTAAAAAGCACCTTCTTTATATTTCCTTACTTCTGAAACAATAAAATAGCGCTGATAGTATAGCTGTATTACGTAAACGCAAATATGCTGTCATGATTGGTACTTTATGAGCTTAAATCAAAGTAAATGTTTGAGGTATTTGGTTTAAATTAAGTTCCCTTGCCATTTGGCTTTAAATAATAGTCAAACTCTAGATTATTACTTAGGATTTGCTTTTGAGAGAAACAGTGTGGTAGAGGGAAAGAGGAGCCCCAGGTGGACGACTGCTTCGCCTCTAAACATAGAAAACATTTAGGGGCCTGCTCTCACAGCCCCACCCAGTGAACGCCCCTGCTAATGCAACCGCAGGGAGCAAGAATCTAGTGCACGTGTGCAGGTACCTTTCCAGTGCTCAAGACACGAAGATTTGATGCCATCAGCACATACATGGTTGTTGAAATTTGGAAACAGTCCCCTCACTCATGGAGAATGTATTTAACCAGAAATCACATGGCCCTAGAGACCAGCACATTTCGGGTGGGCAAGGGAAGAGAAAGGACTTGCAAGGGATCCTGAGACACATGGCCAGAGATGGAAGGAGGAGAAAAGTAAGAGACAGAACTTTTGAAGTTAGGGAAGGAAAGTGAGTTTCTAGAATTAGAGAGTGGCCACAGAGTAAATCAAGTAGGAAGAAGACCAAGCACAACAATTCGGTTTGGCTAAGTCTTGCATTAAGCAAGAACAGTTTCCGTTGAGTCACAAGAGTAAAGGCCAGACCATAACTTTGACTGACTGAGTGGAAACAGAGTCAAGATTGCTCTCTTAAGAAGTGGAGGTAAAAGAAGGGACAGAGACCAAACAATAATTAAAGAAGAAGGGAAAAACATGGGAAATTTCTTAGACCTCAAAACATTTTATAGATTTAACCAACATAATCTTTGAACCAGCAATGCGTGCACTGTATTAGTAGATGTGGAAACACTGGGTCCAGGAAGGACTGAATCTTGCTTCCTTAAACTTGTGGCCTTTGAGGGGTATAATCAACACTACAGGATAGCTCCAGGGAAATGCTTCTAATAGTTCTTTGAACAGTCAAATCACCGTGGGATGCACAGCTCCCTAGTTCCTCCAGGTGTGAGGACATGCCCATATACCTGCATTCTGGAGCTTGCCTGATCCCAGTCTTATGGCAGGAATTCACAATTACAGTGGCAGAAATTCACATTTTTCCAGTTCTATAATTCATGAACAAGTAGAGGGCAAATCAAGCAGAATCCAGGTTACATTACATTCTAATTTGCTGTACAAATTCTAATCCAAAGCAAAGCCTTGAAACATCATACCCTAGATGTTCAATTATTCCTGCTGTTGACCTGAGGTGACACACTGAGAGATAAGAGGCCTAACAAACCTTATTAGTTTTCAATGTGTATGCAAAAGGGCAATGTTGGGAGTCTACACCACCTTATCACTTGACAATTTACTTATTAACTGCAATGAAGGATGACATAATCAACCTGGAGACAGTCTCTCCAGGTTTAGTAATATTAAACTAAACTGGCCTTACATGCAAGCCCTGGTTGAAGATTACAATATCTAGCAATCTGTGCTGCAAATAACTGGTTGGAAAAACAACAACAACAACTCACTCTTGCTGCATAGATTGGCTGGTAATGAAAAAAAAAGAAACAGCATTTCAAGAAGTTGTCTACCATAGTCAATACATTTTCCCCCTGGAGTGTTACTACAAAATCAGAATGGATTCTTAACTAATATGTCTTGGTCATTTTCCATTGAAAAGTAGTTACTTTTAACAGATTATATAAAATATCTTGAAATGTGCTATACTCCTTTTTTTTAGAACTTATTGACTCATTTATTCATTAGTTCTTTCATTCTACAAACATTTAATGACTGCCCACTACAAGTATACTGTGCCAGTGGGTTACTTATTGACACAAAGATAAGAGAGACACATTCTTGACTTCAAGTACCCAGAGTGCAGGGAAGACACAGGTGTGTAAACAGAGCATCACACACGCTATGTGAGAAGAGCTCCCATCGAGCTAAAAATGACTTAGACATGTAAACACATAAATACGGTGGGCAGAGGAGAAAGGATCACAGGGAAGAGGAGGAGGAAACGAGCATGTCTGAGGCACAACAGCATGAAGATGCACTGCTGCATGGATCTGGGTATGAGGAGGGAAGGGAAAAGGACAAAAATGGGGAAGATGGAAAAGCCCATGTCCAGAGGGCTTTTTGCGCTGCATTCAGGAGTTTGTATTTCCTCCACACTTTCAGTCAGGGTGGAGCCCATGAAAGACTTAAAGTAGGGGAGTGATATAATCAGACTTAATTTCTAAAACATAGATTCTGAGAGTTATGTGGAGACTTGATAGAAGTGGCCCAAGGGCCAAGAAAGACCCAGTCCCAAGCATCCAGAATTGACTAACACTTTCTCACAAACAGTTCCCAGATGGGCTACATTGCAACGTGGCCAAGATAATGTGAAATCACCTTCTAGAACAGCAGTGCTCTTTTCCCAAAAGAGCATCCTTTAGTGATAATAGCAATAATGATGGATTATGAATTGCTGGATTTCTAGAATGCCTCAGGGGCAAAATTTTCCACATTCAGCCTGTCATAGATCAGTGAGAAATTCTGTGTAGACAATTAATCTGCTAAACATAAAGATGGAAGTATAACATATGAGAAGGGTCAAACATGATAACGTCTGCAGAATGAGACACAAGAATATATGGAATCTACAACAGCAGGTGATAAGAACAAAGGCTCTAACCCCACCTATGGAGAGACAAAATTACAGGAGACCTTCTGAAAACAAAATATTAGCCTAGTAAATATACTGAGCAAACAGGAAGTACTTAATAAACATCTGTTCAATAAATTAACTGAAAAGTTACCAAATTGAGGCCATAAAGAGTGTGATACATCTTCTTGGTTCACAACAGTTAGAATGGGCATCATCAGAAAATCTACAAACAACAAATGCTGGAGAGGGTGTGGAGCAAAGGGAACCCTCTTGCACTGTTGGTGGGAATGTAAATTGTTACAGCCACTGTGGAGAACCCTATGGAGGTTCCTTAAAAAACTAAAAATAGAATTACCATATGACCCAGCAATCCCACTACTGGGCATATACCCAGAGAAAACCATAACTCAAAAAGACACATGCACCCCAATGTTCATTGCAGCACTGTTTGCAATAGCCAGGTCATGGAAGCAACCTCAATACCCATCAACATACGAATGGATAAAGAAGATGTGGTATATATATATACAATGGAATATTACTCAGCCATGAAAAGGAACGAAACTAGGTCATTTGTAGAGACGTGGATGAATCTAGAGACTGTCATACAGAGTGAAGTAAGTCAGAAAGAGAAAAACAAATACCATATATTAATGCATATATGTGGAACCTAGAAAAATGGTACAGATGAACCAGTTTGCAGGGCAGAAATTGAGACACAGATGTAGAGAACAAACGTATGGACACCAAGGGGGGAAAGCGGCAGGGGGTGGGTGTGGTGGTGTGATGAATTGGGTCATTGGGATTGACATGTATACACTGATGTGTATAAAATGGATGACTAATAAGAACCTGCTGTATAAAAAAATAAATAAAATAAAATTGAAAAAATATATATTTTAAAGGGTAGAAATACAACATTCACTTGAAACATTTTTTGTACTTAAGTGACAGATAATAAACCTTCTAAAAATGAAAAAAAAAAAAAAGAGAGAAACAAACGTTGACCTGTACACCGTTATTTCTGTAGAACAGAGCTTCCCAATTGGTGTAACAGGATGGAGTTTCCTGGGCAGGGGCTGGGCCAGCCAGAGTTCCCCAGCCACTTGCCATAAGCTGTGAGCTATGATCACACAGTGCTGATCAAACACTGTCACATTTTCCCCGTGTGCCGTGACGGGAGAAACAAGAGGAAGCCTTGAGCTGTGAATCCACTCTCAAATAGGCAGGAACCAATTTGTCTCCAGGCCTACAGAAGCCAAGCCCAGCTCTAACCACTTCCATCAAGTAACCCATGGTGAAGAGGTGTCCCAGGTTTGCCAGCATGTAAAAAGCACAGGGGCAAGTCAATAATAACTTGATATTCTGGGAAATATCCTCATATTGACAAAATTATTTCATAGAAAGCATTTTTTTCTCAAAATAAAGGAATGATTTATGGAGAAAAAAAACAATGGCAGATACGAAATAGCTCAAAGAAAGAAGTCAAAGTAACTTCTTAGCGTTTGAAGTAGGTTTTACGTGAACTTTAAGCTCCAGCTGATTCCCAAAAGGGTATTTAAGGCAGCTCCTCAAAGTTGCATGGACCAAGTTCTGGATGCGGTAATTAATGTAAGCCACACTGATGAGGCATCTCCAAATGCTGCCACTGAAGCTGCATTTCTTTGCATTTCTCTCCCTCTAACCTCCCCTCAACTAGGCGCAGGGTGCTGCTCTGTGAGCTCATCTCTGCATGGCCAACACAGGGACGTCATCAAATATGGCAAGCCTTCTGGTAAACAGTGGAAAGTCCCATTTTGCTTTGTTTAGGGGACACCCAATATAAGGAACTGAAGACACAACTTCAAATTCTCTTTGATGAATAATGACTGCTTAAGAGTAGCATCATTAGTGATCGGTGGTGTTTAGACAAGGTCTTACCTGGTAAGGATAGTTCCCCAAAAGAACAGAAATTGACTGAAGGCAGCCTCTATGTGGGTGCTACTTCAGAGTCTTACAAGCAGAATACTGTCCTATATTAGCAATAAACCACTAAGCTTTACTACTAGAGAGGATACAGTTCCTCACATACCTCCAGGTACATAACTTGATTGAATACTCAAACTCTTTCATCTTCATTGCTTTTCCTGAGGGCAAAAGGTCTGTTTCTATTTTTCAAATGTACTGATCGATGGTTAGATTTCAAAGGAGTGACTGCTCTTAGCTCTCAAGTCCTTGGAAAATACCTTAAGAAGCCTGTTGGAAAAGGTGACACTGATTCCTAGCAGAAGCTTCTGGGCCACCATCTTGCAGTTACTTTACTGGACCTTCCCAGCATAGCTCCCAGGGTTACATCTATTTGATCAGTGCAAATATGAAGAATGCACAGTTCCACATCGGCTTGGCAAAGAACCTGAGAGACCGTATTTTAGAAGATACATTTGTTTATCAATAGTTAATACAGTGGACCATTTGGAAGCCACAAGAAAATTAAGCAAGCTATCTGAGATATCTTACCCCAAGCCTTCTAAATGGAACAGAGCCTTGAAATGAACTCTTATGTGAACAGTTAGGTCACCTGAAGCTAGAAGGTGCAACCTGTGCTGCTCGTCCTAGGCTTCATGTCATTCTGAGGGGCTATGAGAGTTCACTGGCAAGCCTGTCCTTGCAGAATCTGCACTTTAGCTACGTGTGAAATGCAGCTGGTCCAAACTGAGATGTGCCCTAGTATAAACTACACACTGGGTTTCAAAGGCTCAGTTCAAAGTTAGAAACATAAAATACCTCATTAATAATTTTTATATTGATTACATGTTGAAATAACATTTCTGGTATATTGCATTAAATATATATCATTAAAATTAATTTCATCATTTCTCTTTACTTTTTCCAAATATGGCTGCTAGAATTTTAAAATATGTATATAGATAGATACACTCTCGTATACTTCTGTTGGACGGCACTGCTCTGGACCCTTCTGCAGAAGGAGCAGAGCGGTTCCTGTGCTCTGCTGACCTTGTCATTAACGGCATGCGTAAGCTGCACTGTTATCATAAAGACTCCCTTTTTTTTTCTTCCGTAAGACTCCCTTTTAATCTCACAGAGAACTGCCGTATCATTACTTTAGGTTTTTTCTTGAGTCATATTATATACTAAATGTGGTTTAGTCCAGAAGTGCCTTTTTAAAAAGCTTTAACTTGAGCATTGCCATATTATCTAAGACTTACATTCTCATAATTTGCTATCAGTGATAAAATTTTACTTTGAAAACTACAAACGACGTTGGAATACTGACATTGTTGGAGCTAATGAAGCCTATGAATTTAGCTATTCCACAAGTTTACCAAATGTCCAGACTCACCGAAGCAGAGCAAACAGTGGGAGAAGTTATGACAAGGAATGAATGGTCCACAGTTTGTCGGGAAGAGAGTTCCTTTAAGTATATCCATTTATTCCTTAAGCAGCGTTTATGAAATGCCTACCACCTGCCAATCACACTTCGACTTGTGATTTTCTATTTTTTGGCTTTATGATAGAATGCATATATCGTTCTCAAAGAGGAAGTTATCTGACGGAAAACTTTTCAAATGTTCACCAACTGCCTCCTCTCCCTCCTGCCATTACCTGAGTGGTGGTGCTGGTGGTGGTGGTGCTGGTGCTGGTGCTGGTGCTGGCGGTTGTGGTGGTACTGGTGGTGGTGTTGGTGTTGGTTGTGGTGGTACTGGTGGTGGTGTTGGTGTTGGTTGTGGTGGTACTGGTGGTGGTGTTGGTGTTGGTTGTGGTGGTGCTGGTGGTGGTGTTGGTGGTACTGGTGTTGGTGGTGGTGGTGCTGGTGCTGGTGCTGGTGCTGGCGGTTGTGGTGGTACTGGTGGTGGTGTTGGTGTTGGTTGTGGTGGTGCTGGTGGTGGTGTTGGTGGTACTGGTGTTGGTGGTGGTGGTGCTGGTGGTGGTGATGGTGGTGGTGGTGCTGGTGGTGGTGATGGTGGTTATTTATTCAGGTTACTGTGTGACCACATTCTTACCAGATGTTTGGTTTGTTAGTTGGTTCTCAAGAATGAAATTATACTATGGTTCAGGTTTTTCAATAGCTTTTTCAACTAACTCTCAACATCACCATTAAAGTTTTTAAAAAGATAAAGGAATAAGTAAAACATCGACAAGTTTTCTCTCTTTACTGTGGCATGTCCTCCGCCTCCTCCCTCTCTAGCCTCCACTGTAATCTCTCCTTTAACTGAAATGGCTTTAGAGTTTTGCCATATATTTTTCTCCAGGTTCATAAACGTGGCACAGAGATTCAGGTTTTGGCAGCACCTGAAACTTATCTAATGTGGAGGCCCATTTTAAGAAAAGAATACAATGTTATGAACACAAAAAAGGCGCCCATGCAAGTGGGGCCCTCTAAAATTTAAGCTTCATTCGCTTCACAGGAAATTACCTTTGCTCATATAACACAGATACACATATACATGTACAGCGTGGAGGGGGTCTTGTCGTTGTTTGTTAAAAAGGGGGGATTATACTATAAGCACTCTTCTGTATCAACTTTTTCTAGTCAATATATGATAGAAATCATTCCAAGACAAGTGGTATAGCTCAAATCAATTTTTTCAAATGACTGCGTAACATTCCATGGTGTATCTGTACTACAGGTTATTTATTCAACCTTTCCCCTTATAAGTACATAGTCTTTTTGTTTCTAGTTCTTTTTTTCTGGGAGGGGAGGTAGGATTTTTTTCTTTTGACACTACTAGAAATGCCACAATAACGATGTCTTTGGAGTTTAAAAAGAAGAAGAAATTCTTTGGAGATTTTTAATAAATTGTACTACATATATTAATTTGGGGAGAAGTGGCAGTTTTATGATGTTAAATCTTTCTATCCGAGAACGCAATACATATTTTCCATTTAGTCATGTCCCACCCACAAGGAATTTACAATCTAATAGGGAAAATAAGGCTTGTGTGCAAATAGCCATGATGTGAGAAAAATGGAAAGCACAAATTTTGACACATGAAATTGAGAGGGAGAGAATTCTGTAGAGAGTGAGAGCTGACCTGTGGAGGATTTTACACACACAAGTGAAGGAGGAAAATGTTAAAGGAGACGGGCATCTGGAGAAAGAAAGCTCAGCCAGAGTGCAGAGACATTCAAGAAACAGTAAATAAGCGGCTCGGTGCGGCCGGAACAGAGAGTGCACACAGGGGAGAAACAGGAGACAGGCTAGCAAGGTGGGCTGGACCTCATCCAAAGCTAACAATACGAGGACAGGGGAGTTTATCCTCATTTGAGCCAGGTAATGAGAGCGGCAGCCGGTTTGGGGCCAAGACAAGACGAGAGCTCTGTTTTAAGACCACTCAGTCAAGTGTGTGAAAGACCAAGAGGAGAAGGGCCTGGGCTCCTTGAAGAGCAGTTATAATAGTCTACCGGAGAGGACACAAGACCTGAGCCAGGGGAAGGAAGTGAGAACAGAAGGGAAGAAAGAGATGAAATACACACTGGGTCCCTAGCAACGGGAACTCAAATACTCATTAGATTTGGGCGGGGTGGGGGGGGGTGGGAATGTTTCTAGTCTTGAGCCTGGGTGAACAGTAGAATGGTGATTCCATTAATACAGAGGAACAAAGCAGAAGCCCATGTTTGGGTGAAAGATGATTAATTTTTTCTCAGATGTGTTAAGTTTAACATGTAAGCAGGATATCCAAATAGACACATCCTGAACTAGAGCCCAGAATGTGAGGGCTACCCTTGTCTTGCTAAGGAGAGTGATAAATGTTATAACTCCTCAGGAGAGCCACGACAGACGAGCTCAGTTTCATGGAGTGGTCAGACTACTCAGAGTCTACAGATGTCTCATCTTTAGGAAAAGTTAACTACTTCTAGACCCCTCTACTACCCCGTAAGTGCTCTTCCTCAACATCTCCTTATAGCACAATGTAACTTGGACAGCCTTTGCCTAACCTGCTTCACGGAACAGGCAAGATACTATTCGGAAGCTTTGTAATGGCTCCATGGGGAAAAAATGCAGCCAACTCTTAGAACTGAGTACATTCAGACGTATTTCAAAATAAAATATATGCAGTCAAAAATATTATAAGGCATAAATCCGGTTTTGTTTTAACCAAAACATAAATTAAAAAAAAAAAGTTACAAAATTTTACTACCAAACTGTAGTTTTAAATTATTTTTTCTTACAAACTAAAGGTTCAAAGTAATTGTCAATAAAGGTTTGATGAAAGAATATAGAGAGATATGGCATTTTCCCAATGAAAATTTTGATAAGTCCTGGTTCAAAGGCAATAACCAAAGCTGAGAGGATGAAACTGACAAGTATAGAAAACTGCAGAATACTTTTATTTAGCAGCCAATCAATTTGCAATACCTGAGTGCTAGGAAAAAAAGAACAATTTAATCAACGTGAAATTATATCTTGCAAAAAGATAAAGTGTACAAACCTCATAATGTTCATATTCATCCACATCAAATGTCTCAAAGTCAAAAAATCCATGTTGTAATCCCTAAAATAAGAATTTGAATTAGTTTTTGCATGTGAAATTGATAACAACTTCTAGCCATTTCTGGAATTCCTGCTCACAAATGATCCTGCCTGATCTGAAGGAGAAAGCTTGAAACCTTTATTTGTAATGCATACTAAGCAATCATCTAACATCTAATTTTGCTTTGAGATTTTCTTGCCAGTGGGACTAAACACTTAGAAAAACATGAAAATATGTCCCACAAAATATGCCTCTTAAGGTCTAATATACATTAGTTTTGTATGTAAAATTACTTATGTATATAAAATGGAACATACTAGCAAATGTAGAGTTAAAACCTATTGGGAACTATGCAATTAATTTATACCTAACTATGACAGAGTATATAATAGTGATTAAATTTTCAGTTAGAAGAAAAAACAATTATTCTTAGGTTTTATTTTCCTTTTATCATTAGTGAGATAACTTAGTAAAAAGGGCATTTTAGGCCCTTATTTGTTCCTAAAACTCTACATTGAGAGAATTTGCTTTATGGTGATAGTTTCTGACAGAGTAAAAATGTACTTGACTACTCTTACAATTTAGAAGGAAGAATTGATCTGTTTAACAACACGAAGAAAAATTTCATACTCCTTTTTGTAACCAATGACTTAGAACTAAAACCTATCTGGCTTACTCAGATAAAATATTTTGAAGAGGACAGTCTTTTTTTTTTTGTATGTCATGAAGCTATACAGATTACAATAGAATACAAAACCACAGTTACTCTTAAAAGTTACATGATCAAGTCATTAAAAATAGAAGAAACTGTTAAGCCAAGATTAGTACATCTATCTTTGAAAATACCTTAGAGACCAGTGTTTTCCAAAATGTAGAACCTGGACCACCTGCACTTAAGGTAATTTATATTTAAAATACAGACCGTTAGGCCCCATCCCAGAACTATGAAATCAGGTTCTTTGGGGGTTGGATCATCGTTTTTAAAATGCCTTCCTAGGTGATTCTTATAAATTCTGACAACACTGATTTAGACAACCTCTACAGGATAAGCAGAACAAGCTATTTAAATTATCCCACCTTTAAACAAAGATGCTTACTTCATCCATATGTACCATGTCAGAGAAAACAGTGAGAATATAATGCCCTGAAGTATCACTTTCCTTCCTCTTTTCTTTTTTATAGAAATGTGTTTGGCTTTTTTTTTTAAATTAATTAATTAATTAATTAATTTTTATTTTTGGCTGTGTTGGCTCTTCGTTTCTGTGCGAGGGCATTCTCTAGTTGTGGCAAGCGGGGGCCACTCTTCATTGCAGTGCGCGGGCCTCTCACTATTGCGGCCTCTCTTGTTGCGGAGCACAGGCTCCAGACGCGCAGGCTCAGTAGTTGTGGCTCACAGGCCTAGTTGCTCCGTGGCATGTGGGATCTTCCCAGACCAGGGCTCGAACCCGTGTCCCCTGCATTGGCAGGCAGATTCTCAACCACTGCGCCACCAGGGAAGCCCTCCTTCCTCTTTTTTTTAGTGTGTTTCTGTTTGTGTATGCCTCTGTGTGTGGTTCACACATATATAACTGATGCTTATAATGACGCTAATACATCAAAATCAGAAAGATATGCTTCTTAAAAAGGGAAAAATGTGGCCATAGTGTGTCTACCTTCTTAGGAGGTATGGTGCTCGTTGCCACAAAAATAGCCCAGCACACGATGCTTTATAGAAGAATGTACAGAGCGACAGTGTGTCCCAGTTGCTTAAAGACATGTTGAACAATCTATCAGACCCTCTAAAATCTCATCTTCATTTGGGTAAAATAAACCCCAGCATTTGATGAAACAAGAAATTTACAGAAGACCTTATTAATGAACAAAGTCATGCCTTTCCTTTTTAACAGGAAGGATGTCATAAATGTCTATATCAAGTTACCAGTTACCATAACAGGCAAGGATATTCCAGTGTGAACTCTTTTTCAATTTCATAAGTTTTATAAAAGAAACAGCCTGTACCAGATGGCAGGATAGGCAAAATAATAATAATAGTAACAATAAGTAAATTACTTTTTTAAATGCTACAATTTTAGGTTGTATACTGGGTGATATATCCATAAGGGTTCTTAACTGGTGTTACTGGAAGTGTGTGTTGGTGATATTATTTGCAGGGGATAGGCTAGATTATCTTGATAGTTTTTAAGTGAAAAGAGAACTAAAGTTTTACAGAGTCTAAATTCATTTCTAGATGAAATATCAAAGTCAAAAATATACATACAGAAAACAAGTAGCATATTTTACCATAACAATTTTCTCAAATTAAAACAGGGCAAAAGCAATGTTATATTACATCAGAGAAAATAAACTAGAACAAGACTCACTACTGATACTATATTTACAGTCCACGATGACCCTTGCCAATGGGTTCTGAAACACGTACATTCCTGACTCGTAAGTCATGACTATATGTTCTAGATGGAATGATGTACCTTGAACCTTCATTAGAATTCACAGTATAGCATGCATGACTTCTCAGCTTGTAAATCAGTGTTTCTAAAACATGTTCCAAAGTTCTCAGAAATCTTTTAGATTAACTTCTCCATAATATATATAACTAACTAAATAATTATGACTCTAAACTTTAGAGTGCATCAAATCACATGGAGGGATTATACAAACACAGACAGCAGAATTTATGGTTCAATCAGTCTCAGATGAGGTCTGAGAATTTGCATCTCTGCACAAGTCCCCACCATTTGACAACCATTGATTTATGACATACCTGGATAGGATATGAGAAAGAACTCCAGATTGATATGGAAATCTGAGTTAGAATGAGCCCTCCTAATAACTCCCTGTGGCCCTGAGAGTGACTTAACCTCTCTGGGGTTGTTTCCTCAACTGTAAAAATGAGATAATAATATCTGACCTGCTTACTACTTCATGTTCATGGGCATGTAATACTATCAGTTAGAAAAACAATGTGGAAATGTTCTCCACATTAACAGAGGAGATTTAGATAACTTCATGTCCCTCCCACACCAAGATCTAGCTTGATAATGAAGCTGAGCAGGTGACAAAGCAACGTCACAGGCACGGCAGCAGATAGAAGTGATAACACAAATAGTTTAAGTGAGAAAGGGAGACCCCTTCCGCTTCTATAAGAGTTATCCCCTGAAACACCGCCCCTATTTGCCCTGTGGTCTGTGTATTACAGATCCATCATTGTTTAAGAAGTGGAAAGCCACCTTCTTATTCCCTCCCCTCTCTTCTCTCCAACAACAAACAAGGATATAGACATAATTCCTTTCTCATATTGTTAAACTACAGTGTCAACCACAGCAAGGAGATTGTTATTACCTTTCTGATTCCCTGCAAACAGTCGAGGATGGTGAGATTGTAAGTGCAATTTCCAAAGGAAGCATCCCTATGAACACAAAAAAGCTTAACATTAAAAACATGCATTTAGAACCCTCAAATAATAAAATACCAAAGTCAGTTGGAGACATGCTTATTTGGCGTCACAGCTGTCAACATGGTAAACTTATGTAACACATCAGATCCTACTAGCTTAACTCCAGAACTTCTGAAGTTGCTTTAATCCAACTAGCTGAATTAATAAGAAAGCAGATTTAGGAACCTGAGCTCTGGAATCAGGCTGCCTTCAAATTCCAACTCTGCCACGAATTGGCTGGGACCTCGAGCAAGTTATTTTACCTCTATGAGTCTTGGTTTCCTCATCTGTGAAATGAAGGTACTGATAGCAGCTACTGTTCACAGGATTGTTGTCAGATTACATTTAAAAAATATAAAGTCCTTCCTATAGTGCCTAGCACAAAGGAAACAATAAATATTATGACTATTCTTATTATTATTAACAGTGAGTATTTCATTAACTAAAACATGCATCATCATGAGAAGTATTCAGACAGAGAAACAACCATCTGTCAGGAACATGGCAAATACTAGCGTAAAAATTTAAGGGGGACAATGCATGCAGGTCAACAGAACCTGGCAGTTGTTTTCATGGATTAAATGCCATTTTAAAACCTCCATTTTGCCCCCCGCCCCACCCTCATTCCCCCACCCCCCCCCCACAAAAAAATGCCAAGGAAAATGCTTCCAAACAATCTCCTCTCAGGATCCAGGAGAGCTTCTAATGCACCATGAAGTGTTCTGTCAAAAGGAGTGGAGACCTACTGCACCGAAAACTGAGTGCTTCATCCTTTATTTAAATTTTTAGAGCAACTTAGCAGGCCTGCTTTAGGCAACATAAAACTGAAGTATCAAGTTCAGGTCAGTTAGCAAGAACTGGCACTGGAGCTTTAACACTAACAATGTTCCAAGGTGTCCAAGGCAAGAAACTTGACCTCAAGGCTCTCAGTCGCTCTTCCCAGCCCCCACTGCTGACCCGAAGGAATAGAGCTGTCAGGCACCTGCCAATCACAAAGTCAAATGTACCACACAAAGTCCATCCAAGGCGGGAGGGGGAGAAGGGGGCGGCCACAGAAGATGCTCCATGGGGAGAAAATGACCCTTAAAGGCTTTAACACATAACATAAAACTGAATCTTGTATCACAACCATCTAAGGTAACTTGAAACTATGGCTGCTAAGCCACGAATTTAAATGCGTCAACATCACTGAGTTTCAGCATCCAGATAACCTAATTTAAAAAGAGTAGGTTAGCAAAGCAGCCTAACAGAAATGTTTAAGTCCTGAAACATCAAAGTTAACCTATGTTAAGGAAGGGTTATTCTAGATATTTCATCCTGATTTTCAAGAGTTCTTTTTTTAATGCCATCTAAACTCATGGGTCAGTGAAAAACAAAATAACCCCATTTCAAATATCTTGTAAAGACATAAGCCATATATTAAGAAGCAAATTTTAAGGGATTCAACCAGAGAAAGGAGTAGCTGGGGATCTAAGACAAAATACTAGTTTATATAAATAACCACACATTCCTTTGCAGGAACTTGTCTTTTTAGGACAAGGGTTCAGAATCTTTTGCGTGTCATGGACCCCCCTTCAGCATTCTGATGAAGCCTGTGAATGCCTATTCTCAGAATGTTTTTAAATGCATAAAATAAAATACATAGAAATAACAGAACACTAATGCAATTAAATGTAAAGTCATCAAAATGTAACAAAACAAATTTATAATACCATACTTTATTAATATTGATATATAACAAGATCTAGTAGCAGGTCTGATAACAACTATAATTTTAAAGAAGGAATGAACATAAATATCTTAAGATATATGCAACAACTGCAATGGGATATAAAAATGTTTGTAGTTTCTATTGTGAAAAAGTCACTTATATTGCTAATACTACTATAGTTTATTTCCAACATTTATAATTGAATGCAATTTTATAAGTTATATGGTTAGTGAAAATAAAGATATTTTTGTCATCTGAATTCTCTCTATAGACCCTAGTTTAAAAACTACTGCTTTGGTAGAGAAAAGAAAAACTTAGGAAAAAATCTTCTCTATATTTAAAAAGAGTAAAAGAAATGATAAGAATTGAAGGTGCTCCTTACTTCCCTCAAGTGAATCTTCCCACCTAGACGCAGCTAAACCGATCCACAAATATAAGTTATCAGAAAAGCTCCAGATCCAGTCTCTCGTACTGTCTGCAAAGCATGGTGAGATTATCATGATATCTCTTGTCCTAGCACAGCCACTGTTTTTACCAACAACTGAAAAGAGAGCTCTGGTGACTTGGTGATCAAACGTGCAGACCTGAGAGCGAGGGAGCATTAACAGGCCATCCGACAAAATTAGGATACAAAGCTGTCACAGCAGGCTAGAAAGACAGGCTGACATTTACAAATTGAAATATAATAAGGGATACGATAAAATTAAGTCACATCCTCAGGACCGGGGAAAGTTGATGACATATCTTTTCCGACACTTACTATGCTGGGTAATTTAGATGCATTAACACATTTAATCCTCATGAAGGCAACAGGTTCCCAAAACCTGCCCTCGTAACTAGGCAAGAGAGAAATGGCTTATTAGTGGCACCTGGCTCATACATAGTCAAAGGAAAGTAACCATAAAAGTGAAGGGACACAAAAACATGTTACATATTCTCTGGGGGAAAAAAAGAGAGAAAGATAAAGGTGGCAGAGTAAATCCATGTATCTACAAAAACCCCACTAAAAAGAGAATTTTAAAAGGCTTTTTTAAATGGAATCCAACAAGGTCAGGGAGAATGAGTACAGACAACAGCAATAAAATTCTGAAAGGTGGAAGTCAGATACATGAATGATAATAAATTAGAAGACCAAGAAAACTGAATACTAAGGTGACGGGAATAATCAGAGCATCAACCCAATTAATACCAGATAATTCGCAAAAGGCTCAGGAAGTGGCAGCACTGGGTTCTTCTGGAAGTGAGAATGAAGGAAATGACTCTAATAACTTAGAAAGTACTTTAAGAAGCTGAAAAGTTTTACTCTGTAAAAGCAATATTATCTCCTATTTTATAAATAAATCTTCCCTGTTGAGTTTCCTCAACCACCCAATGTAGTTAGAACCATCTAAAAATAAAATGGTTGGTCCTGGAAGGCAGCAAGATAACCTGCCCCACACGACGTTCAAGTTTGAATGGGCAGATGGCTTGAAAGAAATATTTTTCACCTACATTGTTACAGGAAATGGAGGTGAAGATTAGGAAAACACCAGGCTCTATTAAACTCAGAAGTCCTTTCCTACTCTGAAACTGCATCATTATTCAACACAGTGGATGATTTCTTTCCTCTCCGTATCTCTCTTGGATCCTTCCCAATAGCATTTAAACATTTTCAAGTCCCTACCATCTTTAAAAGAAAAAAAATATCCGAAATTTTCTTGACTTTAGCCATCACCCTCTCTTTGGCCTCCTCTTTAAAACAAGGCTTCTCTGAAAAATTATTCATCTTCCTGCCCCCACTTTCTCTTCTCTCACATCTTAACCTCCTCTGTTCTGTTTCCACCCTCATCCATGCGATGAACATTTCTCACTGAGGTCACCAATGATCTCCATATGGCTAAGCCCAGGGGACTTTTTTTAAATTGAGATAAAATTCACCATTTTAGCCTTTCTAAAGTGTACAATTCAGTGACTTTTAGTGTATTCATAATGCTGTGTATAATGTTATAAGTCATAATTCTAGTTATTACTTTAAAATGTACATCTCAGAAATAACTAAATTTCCTTGTCAACTGCATTATTATGAACTTTCATCAAATCTTTAACCGTGGTCATTTTTAAGTCTTTTGTCATTTACAGACAGTTCTGGGTGTGTTCTGATGCTTTTGCAAATATGTTCCTATAAAAGGTTTTCATCTTCAAGGAATTCATGGAAAAGACTCTGACAAGTACAGGTTTCTGGTAACTGACTATACTGCTGAACTGAATGAATAAGCATTTTCAGAACTCTAATGAAAAACTGATGAATTCATAGAAGTGCTAACAAAAGATCAAGATGAAAAAAAAATTAATTGCATGGGACTGAGTAAACTGATGAGGATGATTATAATTTTTGTGACTTTCTGTTTGAATAAAAAAAAAATTCCCACAAGGACTCAGAGGCAAAAAATATACAAATCAATTTTCACTGCAAAGTAAAGGAGCTGTTACAGTGGAGGATTACTGGACTGAATGTCAATATTATGACATAGTATGAGCGTGTTTCGTGTTTGGTAATTGCAATCATTGTTGCTTTTGTTGTGGTCATCCATTTACAATGCTTGGTGTCAGTCTATCTCTTGTAAAAATAAAATACAGTGTGTGTGAAAAAATAATAATAATGCTGTGATTTTTAGTATAGTCACAATGCACACCACTAATTTGAAACCATTTTACCACCAGAAAGAAACTCTATACCCATTTGCAATAACTCCTCATTCCTTCCCCGTCCCCACTCCAACCCTGGCAATCACTAATCTACTTTCTGTCTCTGGATTTGCTTATTCTAAGCTCAGGGAACATTCTGCAAGCATCATTTTATTTACTCTGTCAAGATCAAGTAATTCCCTCTGAATATTCTCTTCACTGTTCCTGGATTTTGCTTCGACCTCTCTAAACACTACTCCTTCCCAATCTCCTTTACCTCTCTAAACACTACTCCTTCCCAATCTCCTTTACCTCTCTAAACACTACTCCTTCCCAATCTCCTTTGCAAAGTCATCCTTCGCCTCCCAGTCTCTTCAGGATTCAATTCCAGACTCAAACTCTCCGCACTCCGTACTCTCTTCCGAGACCAAGTGCTCTCAAACTTCAGCATTCATCAGCAACAGCATCTCCAAGATGGCTTCTTTAAACACAGAATGCTGGGCCCCACACGAGTTTCTGATTCAGTAGATATGGAACGGGGCCTGAGAATCTGCATTTCTAACAAGTTTCCAGGTGGTATCAGTGCTGCTGGTAGGAGGGACCACGTTTCGAAAATCACTGCCCTACACAATCTCATCTATGTAAGTTACCATCTATCTGCCAATGACCCTCAAATTTATCTCCCTAGCACAAAGTCCTTAAAACTCCAAGGCAGGACAGCCAACCACCTACATAACATTTCCATTTGGGTGTCTTAAGGTATCTCAAACTCATTGTATAATAAGAATCTCTTGAATCTGCCCCTACCTCAAAGCAACAACAGTAATCTGGTCCTCCAACCCTCTGTAACTTGGTAAAGGACACAGCTTCCAAAATCACTCAAGCTACAGCCCAGAAGTCCTTCTGTCTCTCTCATTTCCCGTACCCTACTGCACTGTGCCCCACTGTGTTTCCCTCCTAAACATCTTGTGAACGCATTTACTTCTCTTCAGTTCTGCTGCCTCTCACATAGCACCTCTCCATACACTACAAGAGCCTCCCCATGTCCACTCCTCGTCTTTCTAATCAGTTCTCTTCACGGCAGCCAGTGATTTCTTTAAAAGGCAAGTCTGATCCAGTCACTCTTCTGCTGTAGCCCTTCTCTGATTCCCACTGCTCTCTCGAGGGAAGGTTCAAATCCTAAAATGGATACAAGGCCTGTGGTATCTGGCCCTGCCTATCACAACCCCCTTCCCTGAGCCCCTCAGAGGGGCACTCAGAACCTTTGCTCCTCTGGTCACATGTTCTCCAATCGCCTTGCCTAGGTCACCCTACTCACCCTTCAGACCCCAGCTCAAAGATGACTTGTCTCAGGGAAAATCCTCCAACCCCACTCCGGCTAGATCAGGTCCCCATTTTTTTCCACTGGACTTAACTACAGTTTGACATTATATCATGATGTGCTTAGTTGATTCTCTGACTCTCTCTCTACAATAGTCCCTAAGAAGACAGGATCTATATGTTTTCTTACTCACCATTGTCTCTTTAGTACCTAATACAGTGCCTGGCATGAAATAGATAGTCAATAAATGTTTGTCAATAAATGTTTAAATTAAGTAAAGGAGCTTGGGACATCATACCAAGAAAATGTTCCATAATATCCTATGGCCACTTTTGTTAACTCAAGAGCCTAACACCCCTATCCTCACTAGCAAGAAGAGCTTTCTTTGCATTAACCCTAAATCCCTTCTGTCCATTTAAGATCATTTTTTTCTGTTCTCTTTGCCAAAGAGTATTAACTGAATAAAGCTAAAAAGCAGTGACATTCAAAGTAGTTTTCTCTTCCTTTGTCAAGTGGTATTAAACACACTTTTATTTTAACCCAGACACTTTAGAGAGGCTACACAGAGCTTTCAGGATTTAAATCACTATACCAATGTGCTACAGAGTTTTATACCCCCACAGTTTTTATTGTGTTTTGGTTCCCAATTGTTTATTTAACTCCTGGTTTGCTTTTTTACTCATTCATCCATGCATTCATTTATATTTATTGAGCCAAATAGTTACTGAGTTGAATAAGAGGACATGTATTTTTCCACCTCCCTCATAAAGGACCACTGAAATCCCATAGACGTCAACTGAGGGAAAACGCTTGCACATCCTATGCTGCCTGGGGAAACTACAGCTCTAACACTTATCTACCATGACAGTTTTACCATATATTGCATTACTCTCTTAAACAGGTAAACACAAGGCTGCTCTTCATTCAGGAGATAAGGTAATACCCCAAACACCCAGGATTTCTAATCATTCATCTCTGCTGAAGAATACATCATGTGTCTCTAACCCCCAATACAGAAGACTAATGTTAAAACCAACAGCTATCTAGAGACACCCAAATACAAATTTAGCTCAACCTCATGCTTGACCATCCAAATTCTATCCGTCCCGGCAATTCTATCTTTCTAAATGTGATTTCTGGCATAATAGTCAACTGAACCATAAAACTATTATGAAGTGGTTATAAAAATCACTGGCAGTCAATAAATATTTGTTGAATGAAAGACTAAATTATGAATATTTTAATAGGTGAAGCAATTGGGATTTTTTGTTTATTTTTATTTTTACATTTATTTTGCAGAGAAGCAGTAGAAGAAAAATTAAATTTAAGAAAACTAGAATCACCATCCACAAAGAGATACAAAGAGAAAGGGCTTGATTCCCTATTGTCCTAAAGCTGTCTTTCTACAGGCTCTCAAGAGTCAACTGTTAGACATTCAAAAATTTTGAGATCCCAAATCAGCATTGGAGGGAAAATTTACACCACAGAAATCAGCAAATGCTCTTTAATTACAGAGTCGGTTTACCAACACACCACTGTTTGCAACCTACGAATCTAAGAAATCACTCACAATGAAGCAACCCTGTAAATGTTAATAATGAGCAGATGAAACCAGAGATGAAAGAACATATTTACACAAAACAATAAGAAAGCATTTCTGGTAATGAAGTTGTTTGAAATGAAGAATAAATGAAAAACAGAGTCACAGTGTTCACAATGTGGAGACTACATTAAAGAATAAAAAAGAGCTATAGTAAATGGACTAAGAAATAACAGAAATGACTATGATTTACACATCTTGATTCTATGATTCTCTGTAAATTCTCCAGATAGCAAGTAGTTACGAGGTAGGCAAATATCTGCAGAGCAATGGGTTAGAAAGGATCTCAAAGGTCATCTGAGCACCTTTCCAATCACTGAACTGAATCCCATCTACACAACCAGCACAAGATCAAGAGTTTCCTAAGGACAGGGAATGTGTCCTTTATGTTGTATGCCCAGGATCTAGTACAGTGTTGGACACATTACTCTGTTGTAGCTGTTGAATGAATGAATGAATGAATAACCATTACACGGAGACCATTCAACATATGCCTGAACAACTCCAAGTGGCTGGGAACTACCGACATTTCAAAGCAAAAATTATATAAAAAATCTGTAATCATAAACTGTGTACAATCACAAAAACGTAATCTAGATCACTGCTTTCCAATGGAAATATAATGAAAGCCACAAAAGAGAGCCACATGTGTAATTTTAATTTTTTCATAACCATATTAAAATAAAAATAAATATTAATTTTAATAATATATTTTGTTTAATCCAATATATCTGAAATATTTCAGCATGTAATCAACATAATTATAAATAAGATATTTTACTTTTCTTATATTAAATCTTTGAAATCTAATGTGTATTTTATAGGCTTGTAGTCTATTTCAGTTTGGACTAAACAAATTGCAAGTGCTGAATAGTACATGTAGGTAATAGCTACTGTGCTAGACAATTCAGCCCTAATTTGTATGGATACTTGGGAATTAGACAATGTCCAAAAATACTTTACACAATTGTCCAAAGTACACCTGGTTTCCAGGCTCTGAACACATCCACGACATATATGCACCAGCTCCAGGGAAAAGAGCAAGCCAATGGTTTATATTATCTAGAGCTATAAGATAAAAATGTATTTGATAAGAATTAGTGGGGAGAACAAAGCTATTTCCCACTTACAAAAGAACAAAAATCAAATGGCTTCATGGGGCAGAGCCAAAAATTGAGCATGACCAGTACCTAACAAAAAAATAGGACACAGAATCTCCTGCTCTTCAGATTTAACATAAAGCTATACACTAATCATTTTGCTCATCTAAAGAAACAGATTTGTGAAAATTCATTTCTAAGTCATGGCTTAAAAGGTCATATAAATCAGCAAAACAGAATCTGTCTAGAACTAGCAATAACAGATACCAGAAAAACAGGCCAAGGGCTGTGCTCTGGGCCTTTTATCAACACCTGACTATCCCCCATTTAACCACAGTAATTTTGTTTTAAAGATAAAAATAATAGTAAATTATCTTTGACTCCAATATTGAAAATAAGAGCTTCATATATGAGGCATTCAACAAAATAACTATGTTCATTAACATAAATGATTGCAAACTTATTCCAAACCACCTTTATCAACTAAGGCTTGCTATCGGAAAAGTACTGTAAAGAGTACAAAAATTTGGCACTTACCCTTCTACAGAAAGTTTGGTACACTGGTCTGAAACCATAAAAAGAGGAAAAACAAAAAAAGTAATCTGAGCCAATTTTCACAACTCAAACCATTGAAGCACTGCCATGTTCCAAAAAAAAAAAAAAAAAAAAGAATAGATATAACTCACTTCCTTCTGCGTATTTAGTGGGTCCTAGAAACCTTGACAGTTGTTTCTGTCCTCAGATCCTGAATAGTGGTGCTTATTTAACACTTTAACAAGAAAACCGGATAAAGAGTCTGCTTTTCATAGTGGTCCAAGTTATTTAATATGCCCCAGCTGTTGAAAATAGATTCCACAGTTTGGACTGGATAATCTATTTTGTTCTATTTTCAAGACTCAGGAAACTGGCCCAACCTCGCTAATCAAAACTAATGCAGAGGGCTTCCCTGGTGGCGCAGTGGTTGAGAATCTGCCTGCCAATGCAGGGGACACGGGTTCGAGCCCTGGTCTGGGAGGATCCCACATGCCGCGGAGCAACAAGGCCCGTGAGACACAACTACTGAGCCTGCGCGTCTGGAGCCTGTGCTCCGCAACAAGAGAGGCCGCGATAGTGAGAGGCCCGCGCACCGCGATGAAGAGTGGCCCCCGCTCGCCGCAACTAGAGAAAGCCCTCGCACAGAAACGAAGACCCAACACAGCCGAAAATAAATAAATTAATTAATTTAAAAAAAAAAAACTAATGCAGATTCTTTCCCATCACATCAAGCATCAAAAGTAAAGGTTTATTAAAGATCCATAGAGGTAGAAATGACCCCAAAGATCAACACTGAGAAGCAGAGAGTTAGCCATCATAAAGAAAAGTTGAGAATGAAAGTCTTAAGAGAGCATAAAATAAATTTTGTTTCTACATTTTTGATACTCAGGGAAAAAACATGGTAAAGAGAACTTTCCCTTTGAAGTACCAAGTTAATGCTAAATAAACTTTAACAAAAATCACAGTATCATATTTAAACTAACAAATATCTGGTTCAACATCTTATGTAAAGAGATACATTTTATAATTGCATCTAACATCTACCAGCACATGTTTACTTTGCTTTAGAAGAAAGAAGGCAGCCTAATGCCAAGTTCTAAGTGGTTGACCCCTCTGAGCCTCTGTTAAGAGACCTGCAAGTTCTGGCATGCCCAGGTGAGATTTCGCATTAAGACTCAGCCGCATTAACACTGACTCAGCAACCGGGATATCACTAGGGGTCATCCCCAAAACACAACAAACCCATCCATGAACACAAACAGTATGGGTTCATTTTAATGACAAATGTCATTAAAGGATTGTTAGGGGGAGGTTTGTGGGTTCTCTGTTAAGGAAGGTTTTCTGGCATCGTCTGCTTTAAGAGAAAATTCGTTATTCCTGTTCACATTAGATAAAATATCATTATTTGACAAGCCATCTATTTCTAAAACTCAGGAAACCACACAAAAACATTTCCACAAATGGCAGCTTATTATTCTAATCCCAAGAGATCTATTCTGTTCCACACAGGTGTGGATCAGGAAATGTATCCTAGAGTTTCAGAAAGCTAGTTCTGCTGGATGTTAATAGAAGTGGGAGGGGGATGGGGAGGGATTTCAGGATGAAGTACTTGGGAAAATTCTGAGTTAAACAGGTTACTTTATTACTGAGAACCATTCAGAATCTTTAAAATGGGAATGTGCTCTGTAAAATCTCCAAGACGGAGAGTTCTAAACTTATTTGACTGTTGAATTTTTTTTTTTTTTTTTTTTTTTTTTTTTTGGCCAGGGTAAACCTTATAGAGCAGTAGTGCACAACCTTGGCAGCATATTGGAATCATGTAGGTAGTTTTTAAAAATCCCAACACCCAGACTTCACCCCAAGCCAATTATATCAGAATTTCTGGGAGTAGAACCTGGCATCAATATTTTTTAAAGCTTCCCAGACTTTTTTTGGCTGCGTAGGGTCTTCGTTGCTGTGCTCAGACTTTCTCTAGTTGCAGAGAGCAGGGGCTACTCTTCGTTGCGGTGCGTGGGCTTCTCATTGCGGTGGCTTCTCTTGTTGCAGAGCACAGGCTCTAAGCACACGGGCTTCAGTAGCTGTGGCACATGGGCTCAGTAGTTGTGGCTAGCGGGCTCTAGAGCACCAGCTCAGTAGTTGTGGCGCAGGGGCTTAGTTGCTCCACGGCATGAGGGATCTTCCCAGACCAGGGATTGAACCTGTGTCCCCCTGCATTGGCAGGCAGATTCTTAACCACTACGCCACCAGGCAAGTCCCCTTCCCAGACTTTTTAAAACCAAGTATGAGAACCAATGTAACTTTGGGAAACACTGACCTATAAGCCTCTTCTCCAAGCTAAAATAAAATAGCCACACAAAAATATGTTCCTGGACCTATCCAGGAAGAGACCCACCAAAAAAAATTAAAAACACTCAACTAAAAACTGGTGATGCCCTCACTCCTGTTAGAATGGGCATCATCAGAAAATCTACAAACAACAAATGCTGGAGAGGGTGTGGAGAAAAGGGAAACCTCTTGCACTGTTGGTGGGAATGTAAATTGATACAGCCACTATGGAGAACAATATGGACGTTACTTAAAAAACTAAAAATAGAATTACCATATGACCCAGCAATCCCACTACTGGGCATATACCCAGAGAAAACCGTAATTCAAAAAGACACATGCACCCGAATGTTCATTGCAGCACTATTTACAATAGCCAGGTCATGGAAGCAACCTAAATGCCCATCAACAGACGAATGGATAAAGAAGTTGTGGTACATATATACAATGGAATATTACTCAGCCATAAAAAGGAACGAAATTGAGTCATTTGTTGAGACGTGGATGGATCTAGAGACTGTCATACAGAGTGAAGTAAGTCAGAAAGAGAAAAACAAATATCGTATATTAATGCATGTATGTGGAACCTAGAAAAATGGTACAGATGAGCCAGTTTGCAGGGCAGAAGTTGAGACACAGATGTAGAGAATGGACATATGGACACCAAGGGGGGAAAACTGAGGTGAGGTGGGGATGGTGGTGTGCTGAATTGGGCGATTGGGATTGACATGTATACACTGATGTGTATAAAATTGATGCCTAATAAGAACCTGCAGTATAAGAAAACAAACAAAACAACTAATACTAAACTTTCATTGGGTTATTTGTATGGAAATATGTTAATATAAATGTTTCAGACATTACATGAAATTTCTAAAAATCTTACATTTGTATTTGTATGGAAATATGTTAATATAAATGTTTCAGACATTACATGAAATTTCTAAAAATCTTATATTTGTATTTGTATAAAAAAAAAAAAAAAAACTGGTGATGATAGGATATCCAACATTCAACCAGCTTTATTCCACTGGATATCAGCACAGCACCCTTCCTCAACCTCACCTCTGCACCTAGTCATTATTTTTTAAGTCACACTTTCTATATTTGTCTTCAAAACTGGGCCCCTAGATGTTATTTATTGTCTGTATAGTTGTATTCCCCATTTAATTTTATATGTCATAGAAAAATTGGGTTTTAGCAGATTTATGAATCATTAATACCAAAAAAGTTACCAAGCTAATACATATGGACCAATAAAAAAAGAAGTAAGCGCAAAGTGAATTTAAAAGCACAAAAAAAGATCTAAAAGCAGAGTTGTGCAATTTAGATGGGTTACCTTTTCAGTGTTCTGTGAGATTTAGAAAGTTTTCACAGACACTGTTTTATGAACACCCAAAAATGCAGATTTAAAAACCACTGCCATTGACTGCCAAGAAAATAATCTAAGAATTCCAATAAGGGTTGGTGGTCTTGTGGGACTTTAGACAGGCTGCAATTAATATGACTTTGTAGAATGACTGGTCAACAGTATAGACTATCAATTTGGTAGTACACTAACTGACAGGAAGAGAACCTAAAAAGATTCATACTGGGCTTGCCAATTCAAACTCTGGCCCCAGAACTGAAAAGCCCCTTGTTTCCTTGAAGGCCAACTGCCAAGCAAGCCTACAGTGAAGATGGATGGACTTAAATAATTAAAATAGGTGAAAAATACCCTCTTTCCCTAGCTTTGAGATAAAGTCACTGTTGATAAACGCATTGGCTATCCTTAGTACAAGTGAAAAGTACAGTTTTCGACAGAACTACTTTACCACTAAATGGAACACCCTAAAACTGACTTGCAGACAGTAACATCACAACAAATACTCCTTGAGTGTCACACCAAGCCAGAAATTCAAATGCCTCCAAAGTCTACTATACTTCATGTAATCAAGAATAGGCAGTAGGGGGTTTCCCTGGTGGCGCAGTGGTTGAGAACTTGCCTGCCAATGCAGGGGACATGGGTTTGAGCCCTGGTCTGGGAAGATCCCACATGCTGCGGAGCATCTAGGCCCGTGAGCCACAACTACTGAGCCTGCGCGTCTGGAGCTTGTGCTCCGCAACAAGAGAGGCCGCAACAGTGAGAGGCCCACGCACCACAATGAAGAGTGGCCCCTGCTTGCCACAACTAGAGAAAGTCCTCGCACAGAAACAAAGACCCAACACAGCCAAAATAAATTAAAAAATAAATAAATAAATAGCGTTCCCTTAAAAAAAAAAAAAAAAAGAACAGGCAGTAGGGACTTCTCTGGTGGCGCAGTGGTTAAGAATCCACCTTCTGGGGCTTCCCTGGTGGCGCAGTGGTTGAGAATCTGCCTGTCAATGCAGGGGACACGGGTTCGAGCCCTGGTCTGGGAAGATCCCACATGCCACGGAGCAACAAGGCCCGTGAGCCACAACTACTGAGCCTGAGCGTCTGGAGCCTGTGCTCCGCAAGAAGAGAGGCCACGATAGTGAGAGGCCCGCGCACTGCGATGAAGAGTGGCCCCCACTTGCCACAACTAGAGAAAGCCCTCGCACAGAAACGAAGACCCAACACAACCAAAAATAAATAATAAATAAATAAATTTAAAAAAAAAAAAAAAAAAAAGAATCCACCTGCCAATGCAGGGGACACGAGTTCGATCCCTGGTCCAGGAAGATCCCACATGTCACGGAGCAACTAAGCCTGTGCACCACAACTACTGAGCCTGCGCTCTAGAGCCTGTGAGCCACAACTACTGAAGCCCATGCGCCTAGAGCCCGTGCTCCGCAACAAGAGAAGCCACCACAATGAGAAGCCAGCTCACTGCAATGAAGACTAGCCCCCGCTCGCCGCAACTAGAGAAAGCCCGCGCGCAGCAACGAAGACCCAACGCAGCCAAAAATAAATTAATTAAAAACAAAATAAAATGGGAAAAAATCTTTAAAAAAAAAATAGTCAGTAAATGGGGGTCGGGGGGAGGAATTGAGTGAAGGTGGTCAAAAGGTACAAACCTCCAGTTATAAGGTAAATAAGTACTGGGGATGTAATGTACAACATGCTGACTATAGTAAACAGTGCTCTATGGGGTATTTGAATGTTGCTAAGGGAGTAGATCCTAAATGTTCTCCTCATAAGAAAAAAAATTGTAACTATATGAGGTGATAAGTGTTAACTAAACTTATTGTGGTAATCATTTCACAATATATGAATGTCAAGTCATTGTGCTGTACACCTTAAATTTATACAGTGTTGTATATCAATTACATCTCAATAAAACTGAAATAAAAAAAAGAATAAGCAGTAAATCTACCCAAATCTTTTTTTTTTAATTTGCTTCATCTTTAGTGAATTTTTAACTAGGTTAATAGAAAACTATTAATTTAAAATATTTAAGATAAATCCAAATAGAAAAACTCAATTAGACAGTACTTGTGGTTATAGTAATACACTGCAAACATCATATTATATAGTATCCTACCTAACCTACCATTATAAAAAACAACCTATGCCACACAAATGAAAACGTACAGCACCTAAAGCCAGTACCTGGATTGTTATTCTCCATTTTCATCTTAATGTGAAAGGCATTCATGATGCCTACCCTTAATAGCTCCTCCAATCTCCAGTTCCAGTGTTAAATCTCCTTCCTCCTGGAGCAGGTACCTAGTTGTCCTAATAATCTTTAGATCCGTAAGTCTAACATAGTGACTGGCACAGAAAAGCAATAAATTAATTAACTTATGTATTCCCTGGCACACAAATAAGGAAAGAGCCCAATCCCAGCCCTTGAGAGAAGAGTCAGCCATATTTGGTGCAGAGTCAGCCATGCAAACAAATAATTACAATATAAGACATTTGTTTTAATGGTGTATGTAGCAAATGTAATGGGGCATGAACAAAATGCAATAGGAAATTATAGGCACAAGACATGCCAACCCTCTCTAGAAAAATGAGCAAAGGTGCTACAGAAGAGACTGCTCCAATAAATGTTAGTTAAATCAATAAATCTTGAAGAACAGCATTATTTAAATTAAAACCTTAAAACACTTTTATTAGAAAGACTAAAACTCTATAGCACAAATGGTAACATAGGCATTTCAGTAAAGAGGGCAGGTAAAGATACCAACCACATGTCAACAAGCCTTCAAAACTGTCCTCATTTTTCTTAATTTTTAGACAATAAAAACAATCACATTTAAATAGAAGTTCCTTTGAGGCTTCCTGTTTTATAAATAAAAGTATTAATGCAGAAGTGGGATAAAAAAATCTAGACAATGAAGATAAAGATGTAATTTAACAATAAGTGGGGTGGAAAATCTAGTGGATGATAGAATCCAGATTATCAAAGGAAGGCAAAGGCAATGATGACTGACTAGAACTAGTATGAAGATGATTCTTGATAATACTGCATTAGCCTTAGTTGAATCTGGGCAGTAGACTAAAATCAACTCACATCTTATCTCAGCATTAGGAAAAAAATTGTTTCTGAGCAAAATTCCAGAAAACTAGTAGTATTCTATCAACTAAATTTTCCACTGAATTATGAATGCACACTGTGTGGTATTTTCTGCTTCAAATGTATGATTTATGAAGAGTCTTGATTTAGAAATGCAACTTAATGTAAATACATTAAGTTGTACACCAACTCTTGGTGCCACATTATCAGAAAAATACAGTTTAGTTATATTCAAGGTCAAACTTTTAGTTGGAAATAGGTGCCTAAACTAAGGGGAAAAAAATGTCACATGTCTGTGTTAAGCATTCTTTTATTCAGGTAAACAAATAACTAAAACTCTCTCTGTCTAACAACACTACAATATTCTCCAGAGTATTTTCTCAGTTTCTTTCTTCTAAAATACATTTGAGACCATGTGACTTAAAAAGCTACAGTTAAAAAGATAGGAAATGACCTAAATGTCTACCTGTCAGAGACCAATTAAATGCATTCTTGTACATTATACAGCAGTAAGACAAAATGAGGAAGGAAGCTCTCTATTTACTGATGTGAAAAGATATATCCAAGATGAGTTAAGTGAAAAAAAATCAAGATGCAGAATAGTACATACAGTATGTTACATTTTGGGATAAAATGAGGAAAATAAGACTGTACATCTTTATTTGCTTATATATGCATAAAGAAACTCTAGAAAGATATAGAATAAACTAATACCAGAAGTTATTTGGAAAGGACTGGACAGATAAGAATCAAGGGTGGGAGAGAGAGTTTTCACTGTAAACTATATATATTTTAAAATATTTGAACCATGTTAATGTATTTATATTTTCAAATATTTAAATAAAAACAATTTGGAAAAATAAGCTACAATTATAACAATTATGATTTAATTCTAAGTTAAGTAGTAATAATTTTCTTACTATCTTTTCTTCCATTCTAATCTTATCAATTATTCAAAGATTCTAGTTCTCAGGAAACAAATTAATTACCTATCACATATAAGCTAAAATATAATTATGCTTAAAGGAAGAATTCATTCTTTCCTTCTCCTTCTCCAGTATCTTCATCTAAATTCACAGTTAAGGATAGCAAGGCTCATCTGGCTTGTGAAACAAATACATCTCCCATGACTTCTGAGTAGATACTATCACAAGCATAAAAATTAATATATATTTTCCACTTAAAATGTCTGAATAACCACAATGTCCACTGAGTCTATTGACAGGAATTACAATTTTACAAATGTTACAGCATTACAATTCCCAGGTGCATGTGTTGTTTTCAAAATAACAACAAAAAATTGTAAATATTTTTCTGATTTAAAAAACAAATTTAATGAGGCCTCACTGTCTCAAGGAAAAGTACACCTATGATCCCTTCACAGTTGCTGGCCCTTCTCTCACCACGGATCCTATGGCTCCTACCACAGAGGATGTTGGAAATTGCCTCAGACACAGTCCCTTCCAGGGCTTTCCAATAGGGTACACAGATGCCTAAGTTTTCCTCCTCTACCTGCGAAACCCTTTAAAAGTTTAGTTTAAATGAGTCTGATACTTTCTCGCATTTCTGTCAGAATCTTTTCTTCTATTTTTATAAAACCCAACTTTTTAACAATTAATTACGTGCCTATAGAGCTACCTGCCCCTACTAGAATGTGTGATCATTAGAAATACTTCCTATTCATATTTATATCCTTGTGGATAATCCTTATTTCTTATTAATAATAGTAATAGTACTAACAACAACAAGAAAAACAAAAACCAGCTACTGCACCAGGCACAGTGATACATGCATTACCTCATTTAATCCTCAGGATAGCTCTGAAGCCCTTGTACAGAAAAGGAAACTGAAGCTCAGAGAGCATAAGTAATTTGCCCAAGTTACATATACTTACTTATTACATATAGAAAAGAGCAGAATGAACCTTCGAACCCAGGCAGTGTCTCTGCCTCCAAATCATGCACTCTTAACCACTTTGCTTAGAATTTAGGAAGTGATTAATATTATCATTATTACTGCAATGAACTGAAAGTCTGTGTCCCCCCAAAAGTCATATGTTGAAAGCCTAATCCCCAATGGGATGGTATTAGGAGGTGGGACCTTGGGAAGTAGTTAGGTCATGAGGGTAGAGCCCTCATGAATGGGATTAGTGCCCTTATAAGAGGTACCCCAGAGAGTTTTTCTGCCCTCTTTCCACTATGTGAGGACACAGCGAGAAGTAAGCAGTCTACAGCCCTGAAGAGAGCCCTCACCAGAACTTGACCATGCTGGCACCTGATCAGCCTGCAGAACTGTGAGAAACAAATTTCTGTTGTTTACAACCCACCCAGTCTATGGTACTTTGTTATAACAGCCCAAATTAGCTAAAACAATTACCCTTTTCTAAAAAATAGAATTGTACAAAGAGCTTTCAAACTATAGAAGCCATTAGAAGTGGGAGCAAAAAAGCTTTGTCTTCACCATGAAAACTCTCTTCTCCATAATCTGTAACCTTTTATCTGTCCTTCAATGGCTAATTAGCTCATCCTCTAGGTTGCTTGAGGATATCTTCCTCTCACTGTCCCAATTCCAGTACTTTACCCCTTGCTTTCATTGAGAAGATCAAGCATACTAGCTGCTGTTATCCCGATTCCTCCTCCTCACCTGACACCCACCCTGGGCCTAATAACTCTCCCTCTTGTGGTCTGAGAAACAGATGTGGGAATCCTTTGGATCTTAGGGGATTTAGTCTTAATTTATTCATTAAAACAAATATTTACAAAAAGCACTTGTAAGTGTCAGGCACTGGGACCTGCCCTCTGTGAGTTTACAGGAGAGTAATGAAGACAAAGAGGCCTCCTCAATCTTTCCTGTTCCTTTCTTTCATTATTGTTGGTAATTTTGATATTAGTAACAATAATAAGCAATCCATATGCTCGTAGATTTGGACACACAAATAAACAAAAAGGCAAAAATAATAGAATCATTCACAATTTTATCAGAGATGCCTGTTGTGGAAGTTCTTCTGAAGTAGAAGTAGTACATTTCCTTCTACTCTTTAAATAAGCTCAAGTTTACATGAAATTTTTAAAATATCTTCTTCAGGTGATACTTAAAAAACATTCTTTTCCAGCACTGTAATGAGAGACAGCCTTCCTCAGGATGGAAGCTAGATTTGTCTGCTAAACAGGTGATTTAGGGTCCCCACTAAATATGTACTTCTGGGAAGGTGCTTTGAGGCTCTTATTCTATATTCCCAGCCCCTGACATTTGGTCAGAGCTCCATCAATGCTCACAAAATGAAAGAATTTATGGATGAATCAGTGATGTAGATTATTGAAATCTAACAAATCTTGACATGGTTATTAGGTCATAAATCAGGCACTGTTTGTGCTTAAACTGTCAAGGTATAGAAAGAATTCAAGGAAAAAATTAATTCCTAAAAAGGGAAAGCTATTTTATTCTTACTAGATGGGGGAGGGGGTCTCTACAAAAATAAAACAATAAAAACTACTGTCTCGTTTCATTCCATGTAATATCATGGTCACACTCTTCATACAATTAAAAAACACAATTCTCTAATTCTAAAGTAGCGAGCTGTCTAGCAAAGTTGCCGTAGCTCAAGTCTCACAAGCAGTTATACCTGAATGGAAGATAGGGGGGATTTGAGCCAGATAGGAGTGCTCTGTAGGCTTCTTCTGGTGTCTTCTTTAAATAGATTACCTAAGACAAATAAATAGCAACATTTAGAACACCACCAAAGAATGACACAAAACTAACTTAATTACTCACCAAATTTGCATTTCCCTTCCTCCACTTTGAAAGTGGCAACTGTCATGATGATAATGTTGATCTTTAGACAGCAAGCAAGCTGCCAAAATTTCCTTTTCAGCTTGAAGCGGAACAACAGCCTTTGGCTTAAGGATGAGTAAGAGCTTAAAGACACAGGGCAAATCCATAAAGGGGCCATCCAGGGCTGTTTACAAGGCACACTGAACAGATACAATGGCAAGGTTTTCCCTTTTGGGAGCAGAATAATTGTACCTCCATTATTGAACTGTGTGTTCACCAAAGACCAATACAGACTTCCCTGTCCTTCGTAGAAGATCTGCTGTGAGGTAATTTAGTTCCTGGTGAATTCTGAAAGACATCTCAGGGCACAATACCCTTGGGAGATCTACAGGGTTCTCTGTCTGCTCTGAGGAAAGCGCATGTTGCTCTCTAAACAATGAATAAAATCACAACGAAATGGGGGGAAGTGCATGCAGGTAAGAGCGCTGGAAAACATATTGGCTCGGCTCTTGGTGTCAAGGATACTTAAACCCCTCCAGTCCAGCATGATAAACTAATCTTAAATAAAGAAACAAACAAAAAAGAGCTCTTAAAACTAGTAAACAACTTCCATTTAATCAACTTATTGACTATATACTCGGTGCTAGGCACTGTGTCAGGTACTGGCACCTCTCTTAAAAGAATTTACATTTGTGGGGCAAAACAAAATAATTAACAAAAATAAATACAGTCTGAGATAAGCGCTGAAAAGGAAATAAGCAGAGTATTGGAAAGAGAGTAGACTTACTAAATACCTTGACGTGGTCAGGGAGGGGTCTCTTGGAGATATTCAGGAGGAGAGCCATGGGAACAGCTAAGGGAAAGGAGGAACAACAAGGGCCAGGGTCCTTGAGGGGGAAAGAGCTTGGTGAGTTGGACAGAGGAGATGAGTGCGGCTAGAGCAGGCGGGGAAGGGAAAGCCAGGTAGTGTTCAGACTGTGAAGAGCACTGCAAACCACGAGGAGAGGTTGGTTTTATTCTAAGAGCAATTTAATATTTTAATTCTCAGACAGGAGCACTGATCATTTTCCTCTATAGTCTGAATCAACTTTCATCCCTAAAATCCTCTCTACCTAGAATGAATGACATTATTTCCTTAATATGTTCCAACATCAAAACCCTATGCATTAGTACATATAGTAATATTACATATAATTTTATATATTTATATAAATAAATACATACAATAATATATATGTATATATACATACATGCATATATATATTTATAAGCTTGTAAAGACAAGAGAGAAATAATTTTTGAAATGGTTGACTAGGCACTGTAGACTAAAATGGTTTTCCACAAACATCAGTCATTCCTATGGATATACAGATATCAAAAAAAAAACAAAACAAAAAACAACCCTATGCATTTCAATAAGAATGACAGAGTCCCAGTTCTTAAAAAGTAGGGTTTTCTTCTCTACTTACAAAGTTTCTTTGAGCTTTACGCTGTTCCACTAGCAATATATTACATGTACTTAATTATTAATAATTTCAGGACTAGAAAACACTTCAGTTCTCTAAAGAAAGAAAGCTAAAATAAATACATAAAAAGATACTTCTAACTTTATTAAGAAAGCTCCATATTCTTGTGACAAGTAAACAAGAAGGTCTGATAAAGCACACACCAAACAAAGCAAATTGAATATGAAACAAAAACAGCACAGAAAATGAAACCACAGTAAAAGAATGATCGAGACATGAGACACAGATTCCACAAACGGAGAACCACACCTCAAGCTGCAGCTCAAATAATTACAAAAATTCACTTAAACCAACCCTAGCTTTAAAGACCATTTTCAGTAACCAATATTAAAACAGGACTTTGTTGTTCCCTAACGAGTAGGTTATATAATATACTCAACAGAGTTGGTTATGATGCAGTGATTTTTCAAACCTAAAGATGCAGCAGTATTTGCAAGCTGACTGCGCCTGCTAAAAGGGAAAGCTGCTTGTAGAAAGCTCCTGTGTTTGGATTAGATAATTAAAGCTTATACAACCACCTTTGAAAAGCAAAAATACATTTCCCTTTTCAGGAGAATTACATTAATTCTCTTTAATTCTAAGACAATCATTCTACAGGAGGGACACAACAGCCCACATGAAAGACCTCTTTAGACTGGATACCCCACTGAGTTTTGCTACTCATCTTACCTGCATGACTTAGCACACATGACCCATGTTCTCACACTGTAAGATGAGAGTCTTTGTTTTTATTTTTATCCCAATGCTAAATTATTAATAAGTGCAAAGTGAAACCCAACTGAGGCCATCTAAATTCCAGGAAGATTCCAGGGGCAGGTAAATACAATGCCCTTTAACAACCTGATGATAGGTACATGGGGGGGTGGTGAAATGTTCTAATAAAGGAGTGTATTACTGAATGCATGCACATTGGGGTCATTAAAATACCAAATTCCATTTCTCCAGGAGAAAAAATGTCATGGATTCTTATGCCAGGTCTTCTTAGATATGTTTCCTATTAAAAAGAGACAGAGAGACAGACTAGGCCTGATCAGAGGTTGGAAATAAAACAACATTAAGCCTTTGCTGTTGAGGAAACTAAAGCTCAGAAAGGTAAGGAACTTCCCAAACTCGCATTGCTGCTCTGTGATGCAGTTAGAATCCGAACACAGATCTGACACCAAAGCCCACAGTAATTCCATACATCATATCTGCTTAAAAATATAGATGCAGGCAATGGAAGCAGAATCTGGAACACCAACAACAACAAAAAGATTCTTACTTTTCCAATTTCTAAATGCCATTACACTTGACTTTTAAAATTAGGTGACTTCAGGGCATCCCTGGTGGCGCAGTGGTTAAGAATCCACCTGCCACCAAGACCTCATGTGCAGCTTCTTTGCCTGGTTTTCAGACCACAGCCTTCCAGAGTCTGACAGGATTGCTGAGATTATCAAAGAGGACCTCTGGCCAACTCCACTGCAATACTACCTATGGGATGAAGGAGCCCATAGGGCTAGACTTCTCCAGACAAGGGAGCCAGCGGAGATACCCAGGCCCTTTGGCTTCCAATCTGGTTAACCTTTGCTCTTGGAAATACTCCCACACAGGTCCCCTACCACCTCCTGCCGGACCTAGGCCTTAGCAACTGCAAGGGTGTGCCTTTGGCTGATTTTGTGCTCACCTTTCTGCACCTTCCCTCCACTGGACATTCAGCTCTCCCAGCTTTCAAGATTGAGACCGTCGTGGCTATGCTGCTCCACTTCCCCGTGGCGTGCTGTTGTGCATTAACATCACATGCTGCGTGGCGGTAGTTCACACTCTTCTAAGCCAAATAGATGATGCTACAGATGGCACTGCCTTTGTCTGCACCGCTTGGACCCTGTTTGTTCCCAAGGCTTCTGGTCTAGTTACTACCATCTGGATTTCCAGCTATTTTTAAGAGCCCGTTTTACTCATTCTGCTCCGCACATGGCGTGTGGACAATTGCTGGGCATTAATAAAGTCAAGAGGGAGAAGCAAAAAAAAAAAAAAAAAAAAAAAAAAAAAGAATCCACCTGCCAATGCACGGGACACGGGTTCGATCCCTGGTCTGGGAAGATCCCACATGCCACGGAGCAACTAAGCCCGTGTGCCACAACTACTGAGCCTGTGCTCTAGAGCCACAACTACTGAGCCGCGTGCCACAACTACCAAAGCCCATGCACCTAGAGCCCATGGTCCACAACAAAAGAAGCCACCGCAATGAGCAACGAAGAGTAGCCCCCGCTCACCACAACTAGAGAAAGCCCGTGCTCAGCAATGAAGACCAACACAGCCAAAAATTTTTTTTAAATAAATTTATAAAAAAAAAAATAGGTGACTTCAGGGGAATTCCCTGGCAGTCCATGGGTTCCCTGTGACCCGTGTTCAATCCCTGGTTGGGGAACTAAGATCCCACAAACCGCATGGCACGGTCAAAAATATAAATAAATAAAATAAAATTAGGTGACTTCAAACTGTTAACAGTAGTTGTGCCTAAGGAATAGGGCTGAGGGAAGATTAGTGGAAGAAGAAAGAACTTCTACTTTATATTTTCTACTATCTCCACATTTCTTGTATTTTGTAGTAAGGTGTATTAATTTGTTTTTAAATGTGGAGTAACTAAATCAGTTATGAAATGTTAAATGTGTACTATTTCTAAAAATAAAATCTATATTTAACTATTACTCAAAGATTTGTTCCCAGATATTCTAATATTTCTAAAAATACTTTCTGGATAAAAGTAACTTCAAAGTCTCTTCTAAATATCCTGATTTTCCTTTTCTGCTTCTCAGGGAAAAAATAATATGCTGTCTACTCTTCTCACTAAATATTAGCATATATGAACCCAAACCAGAAGAATCTTCCCCAACTTTTGATTGATACCATTTAACAAAAGCCCTTTGCATAGTGCTTGGTTTGCCATGCCAATTTATCCTTGAAATTAGTGAGTATATGTATGACTTTTATAAAATTGCCCTACTCTTTGCCAGGAAGTCCTATAAACCTTCTCAATAGAACAGCATTTGACATATATGTTCTTACTTTTAACTAAGTAAGAGTCAACCAATTAAAGTGACTATGAGGTTTTTATTTAACAATTAATTAAAATTACAGTACTACAACCTAGTATAACATATTATTTACAAATAAGCCAATGTTTCCCAAACTTCAATTAATCATGCATCAACTTTCTCAACTTCTGCCACCACACGTAGTACCATGTATTACCATTTCTCTTTAAAGAGACATACCCTTTTAACTTAAATCAATGTATTCTAAAGTGGTTTATATCATTGCTATAAATGGAAAACCAGTATCACTTGCCACAGAGTCTACACATAAATGAATTTTAAAATACATAACTCTTAAAACTGTAAAATGTTTGTGAAGATTAATTGCACATACAAGTGTGGGTTCATTTCTGGGCTCTCTATTCTATTCTGTTGATCTATGTGTCTGTTTTTGTACCAGTACCATACTGCTTTTATGACTGTAGCTTTGTAGTACAGTTTGAAATCAGGGAGCATGATACCTCTAGCTCTTCTTTCTCAAGATTGTTTTGGTTATTCGAAGTCTTTGTGTTTCCATACACAGTTAAGCATTATTTGTTCTAGTTCTGTGAAAAATGCCATTGGGCAATTAATCTACAACAAAGGAGGTAAGAATATACAATGTGGGAAAGACAGCCTCTTCAATAAATGGTGTTGGAAAAACTGGACAGCTACATGCATAAGAATCAAACTGGACTACTCTCTCACACTATGCACAAAAATAAATTCAAAATGGATTAAAGACTTAAATATAAGACTGAAACCATAAAACTTCTGGAAGAAAACATAGGCAGTACTCTCTTTGACAACAGTCTCAATAATATTTTTCTGGATATGTCTCTTCAGGCAAGGGAAACAAAAGCAAAAATAAAGGGGACTATATCAAACTAAGAAGCTTTGCACAGTGAAGGAAACTATCAGAAAAACAAAAAGAACACCTACTGAATGGGAGAAGATATTTGTAAATGATATATCTGATGAGGGGTTAATATCCAAAATACACAAAGAACTCATACAACTCAACATCAAAAAAATAAACAACCCAATTAAAAAACGGGCAGAGGATCTGAATAGACTATTTTCCAAAGAAGACATACAGATGACCAACAGCCACATGAAAAGATGCCCAACATCACTAACCAACAGGGAAATGCAAATCAAAACCCCAATGTGATATCACCTCACACCTGTCAGAATGGCTATTATCAAAAAAGACAACAAACAGCAAATGAAGAAAACAAAACCCTTCTGCACTGCACTGGGAATGTAAATTGGTATAGCTGCTATGGAAAACAGTAGGGAGATTCCTCAAAAAGTTAAAAATAAAACTACCATAGGATCCAGAAATTCCACCCCTGGGTATTTATTCAAAGAAAACAAAAACACTAATTTGAAAAGATATATGCCCCCCTATATTTGTTGCAGCATTATTTACAAAAATAGCCAAGATATGCAAGCAACCCAAGTGCCCATCAATAGATGAATAGATAAAGAAGATGTAATACACAATGGAATATTACTCAGCCATAAAAAAGAATGAAATCTTGCCATTTGCAACAACATGGATGGACCTAGAGAGTATTATGCTAAGTGAAATAGACAGAGAAAGACATATACTGTATGATTTTACTTATATGTGAAATCTAAAAAACAAAACAAATGAACAAACATAAAACAGAGTGGTTGCCAGAGGTGAGGGAGGTGAGGGGAGGAAAGAAATAGGTAAGGGAGATGAAGAGGTACAAACTTCCAGATGCAAAATAAATACGCCATGGGTATGAAATGCACCATGTGGGGAATATAGTCAATAACTATACAGTATCTTTGAATGGTGACATATCACAACTAGACTATTACCATGTTGATAATTTTGAAATGTACAGAAATACCAAATCACTATGTTGTGTAACAGGAACTAACGTAGTATTGTAGGTATTATACCTCAAAAACAAACAGATAGGGCTTCCCTGGTGGCGCAGTGGTTGAGAGTCTGCCTGCCGATGCAGGGGACACGGGTTCGAGCCCTGGTCTGGGAAGATCCCACATGCCACGGAGCAACTAGGCCCGTGAGCCACAACTACTGAGCCTGCGCATCTGGAGCCTGTGCTCCGCAAAAAGAAAGGCCGCAACAGTGAGAGGCCCGCGCACCGCGATGAAGAGTGGCCCCCACTCGCCACAACTGGAGAAAGCCCTCGCACAGAAGCGAAGACCCAACACAGCCAAAAATAAATAAATAAATTTATATTTTAAAAAAAAACAGATAAACTCATAGAAAGAGAGATCAGATTTGTGGTTACCAGACGTAGGGGCTTACAGGAGGGGGAATTAGATGAAGGTGGTCAAAAGGTACAAACTTCCAGTTATAAGATAAATAAGTACTAGGGATGTAATGCACAACATGATAAATATAATTAGCACTGTTGTATGTTATATATGAAAGTTGTTAAGAGTGTAAATCCTAAGAATTCTCATCATAAAAAAATTCTGTTTCTTTAACTTTGTATCTATATGAAATGATGGATGTTCACTAAACCTATAGTGATAATATTTCATGATGTATGTAACTCAAATCATTATGTTACACACCTTAAACTTATACAATGCTGTAGGTCAATTGTTAAACTTATACAATGCTGTATGTCAATTGTATCTCAATAAAAGTGGAAGAAAAAGTAAAATAAAATAAAATAAAATGTTTGTGCACACCACACATTGAGAAACAATGTAACAAATATAAAGTTTGGACCAATTTTACAGAACAGCAGACCAACCTGGTAAATTAAAATCCTCTTAGAATTAATCTGCAAATACTTCTAAATCATTTCTTTAAACTAAATCCTATGGTCATTAAATCCTTAAAGCCTGTCAAAAAATAATATATGTGTATTTCAGAAGCAGTTTGAAATTTACAACTATATTTCTCTACTTAGATAATTTAATCTGTCTGATACACAAGGGATGATTCTTTAAACAACACATGGTTTAATATAGAAGTCTAAACCAGACTCTGAGTCATGAATTTGCTAATGGTCTTTCCCTGGGGACATTTGCCTCAGATCTTACTATGTTTTTAGCTTTGTTTTTAGGTGTTATTATTTCCCACAAAAAGCCTGATGGCAAAGCCAACACACACCCGTAATATATTTAAAAATGAAGCCTGAGCCCCTATGTCAATTATATTTATATTTTGTGATCTGGAAAGTAAAAATACTCTTGAAGATTCTATTTGGCCATCTGAGAGAGTATTCTTCAATTTTGGCTTTTGATTTCCTGTTATTTAATATTTTACTTGTTTATGAAAGAGGTAACAAATGCTGAGAACAGCCTTCCCCAGTCAGGTACTGCCATAGGAACACTGACATGATAGCTATGAAATCAGCATTACCAACCACTTCTGAGTCAATTAAATCTCTTCAAAATAGAAGTTTCCAGAAAACAGATGTTATAACTTGAAAATAGTCTAGAAGCACTAAAATTTGCTGAATATAGAAGAATCTATACCAAAGATACACCAAAAAAGGAGAGACTTTCTTTAAAGGTTTCAGAAAACTAGGCTTAGCATACACAGAGCACTAAATGCAGACATTACAAAGATGCCCCTAAGACATGTGCTTTGGGTTCTAGCCCACTAATTAGCAGTCATCTTTGGACCCCTTTCTCCAGCCCCCATATAACTTAAAATTATCACACTTGCGAGACAGCAATTGAGGATAGGGATGGGCAGAGGTTTAAAGAAAAGAAAATGTTCTTTCCCTGGTGAAGCTAACCAGTCTAGAACACTCGCTCGGTATGAAACCACTGCTCCCTAATCGGCTTCTCCCAACATCCCCCTTTCCTATCAGGTTCCTCCCCATCACCCAGACAAAATCTCGCAAGTCGTCTTTAACTCTGGCCTCTCTGCTTCACTCTATCTACCCTCATCAAATCAATACACAGACTGATTCTTTCTCCACAGTCTCTTTCAATTATGGCGTGGAACCAGGTTTGGGGGACTGAAACATACCATTTAGAGAAAGAAGCAAAGGATACAAATAGCTTTTCAAATTTTACAAAACCACCACTAGGATTCTGAGCATGTGAGGGGCCCTGAATTTTTAAGTTTCATTAGTTCTCCAGCAGATATGCACTTGACCTTTTTTTTCATGACTATCATCATCACCTTTTCTCAAGCCCTATCACCACATGCTAAGACTCACACCATTTCTCTCAGCCTCCATTTCCTGCCTACTCCAGGAATTCTAGAGCAGGGCTCTGAGAGACTCAATCCTGCTCTAAAAGCCCAGCCAGATTGCCAACTCTTCACCAAGATAAGGTCCTAATCCACCTTTCCAGGTGAATTTGTCATTGTTTCTTGAAAGAACTTCATCCACTAGCCTGGACTCCTCACCATTCCCTAATCATAGGTGATACTTTCTAGCACCTGAGGTTTCTTGGAATCCTCTCCACACCCTCTCTGCCTATTAAAATTCTTCCTATTTCATTTGAGACCTAACTCAAATACCACCTCCATGATGTCTTTCTTCTTTAGTTCAGAAACCCTTCCCCTTACCTTTAGGCTTGACCATAAGAGTGATAGTGACCATGATAATGATGATAATAATAAAAGCAAAAAGTTATATAGTATATACTATGTGCCAGGTACTATTCTAAGCGCTTTACATAATTTGGCTCATTAATCCCCACAATCACAATATCCATTTTATGTGTGAAATGCAGAGAACCCGTCGCCTCAAGGCCACAAAGCTAGGGTGCAGTGGAGTCAGGCAGTCTGGCTCCCACAGGCCCTCCAGCCCACTTCCTGAAGGGCCCCTCACAACTCTGTTGCAATTATTTTCCTTTATGCTAAAGTAGGAAGCTCCTTAAGTGCAGTAACCAAGTGCTCCATACTTCTATAAGCCTTACAAAGCCTCGTTTGTAGATGCTCAGTAAATACGTATATGTTTAGTGAATGACTACATTAACCTGGTCAGATACAACGAGTGCACCTGCCCTAGAGGGTTAATTCAGCTCATTTAATAATTAGTGAATGAGATTTTTTGAATGTGTCACTACAACTTTAGTGGTAATGCCCAGAGGACCTAGTGAAATTAACTTTCTGATCCCAGTTATATGAAAGCATCAAACTAGGTACTTAGAGACAATACTTCAATGGTGTGCTAAAAGAGAAAGTAAGAAAGAAACTGATTTCAAACATAGGGGCACAAGATCAAATTATCTGTATAAGCTTACAGAAAGTGTTTCGAGAGCCAAGGCAGGCTACCTGACCCAGACGTTCACTCTCCCACTTCCCCGTGTCTGTTCTGAAGCAACACTCGGCCACTCCAAAACGTGATAGAAGGCAGGAAGCAAGAAGTGGAACAGAACACAGTCACCAAAGACCAGCATGTATTTACTTAATGCTTACAATCTGCGTAGGAACCTGCACACATACAAGGACACAAGGAAAAGTCTGCAACGTCATGATGGTACTTAAAGCTATTGAGATCAAGGGGTCTAAAGGGGGCTGCGGAATGGTCCACAAAGGGACCAGACTCCACCTGAGTCTTCCTTGCATCGTGGTAGCATTTAGATGGCCTCCTGCTCCTCTTCACTGGCACCACAGCCCTCAGTCACTTTGGCAGGGCAGCCTTCTTTGGCCACTTGATGAGATCAGGCCCCTGCCTTATGTTCTCAAAGCTCCCTGCCCTTCTCCTTCGAACTCTTACCCTTGTTTGTCATCACACGTTTCTGTGGTTATTTTAGTCTATCTCCCTGGCTAGGCTTGTAACTCTGAGAGCAGGATTTCTATCTCTTCTGTATCTACAAGACTCACCACTGTGCCTGGCACACAGCACACACTCAAAAAATGTTTGACGGCTGCAGGAACAAACAGTGGAGAGAAAGAGAGCCTTTTATGTGAGAACAAGCATGACATGGTCACAGGATACTGATCACCTATCTAGAGAGTAGGTGACAGTGCGTAGCGGTTAGGCACCCCAAGTCCACAGCCAAACTGCCATGCTCTTCACTTATGAGCTGTATTACTGTGCTTCCATTTTCTTACCTATGAAGTGGGGATAATACTGTAATTGCCTCATTAGGCTGCTTGTTGGGAAGATTAAGTGAATTAATAATGTATGTAAAGTGCTCAGAATTGTACCTGACACATGGCTCTTCTATAGCAAGGGACCATAGGAAAAAGATAAACTTGGATCCCAAAATATTTTTTTCTTCTCCTTTTCACCACCTGTATCCATGTGAATCAGGATCCACAACTGCTATTACTTCTGACACCTTAGCCCTAAAGCCTGCCTATACATATAAACATCAAAACATGAGGATGTAAACATCCCTCATGATTGCTATATACCAAGGTGCAACATACAGACCATGATTTAGTTCAACCCTCTCATTTTAACATACAGATATCGATCCTACTCTCAGTTTTGCCTGTTCAAAGGGTCTCCTGAGTCTCCTGGTGCCTTAGTATCAACAACCACAAAATAAATGCACTGGTTCCTGTTTTATCAACCCATTGTCAAAATATCAGAAGATCGCTGATGTGGCCCACATCTCTCTCTAACAAAGTAACCAGAAGAGAGTTGATGTTGTACTCATTTTTCCTTATGTGAACTTCTCACGAACAAAAGAATAAGATTACCAGGTTGGGTTTGTTTTTAGGAGAGGAGAGCAATTACCAGTTATCTACAAAACATAAACCACAGAAGTCCATGGAATGAACATCTATAAAAACACATGATGAGGTGAGAAACTCTGCAAAGAGCTGAAACAAAACTTTTAAAGTCTCTTCCTTGCCTCCCAAGACTTGGTTCTCAGACTTCTTAAGTGTCAGGGCACTTAATTTATAAACTGCTTTTTCCTGAAGACAGCATTAAATCTTAATTGTCATACACAAGCACAAATAAAATGCTTAATTTTTTATTTTTAGCAACATTTTTCTTCTTTATCATTTCCTCCCATTATAACCAGAGACTGAGAAAACAATATCTGCATTCAACTTTAAAATAAAATTTTAAAATAGGAAAAAGGCAAACATTTCCCAAACGCACAGCTGATTCTACTTTTGTTCTAACTGCTTACAGAAATAAAAATATTCAGTGTTAAACAATCACGAATTAGATAGGTAAGACTAATTACAAACCAGAAATGCAACTGTATAGTTAAAACAACTTGCATTATTCAGTCTATTTTAAGTTTATTCTACTGGTCTAATTAAAACAGAACAAGAATGAATGCATCTTGAGTCTTTGAACACATTGTTAAAGAAAGTCATTCTTCCTGTTCTTCAAGTTTTGAGTCTATTATAAACCACAGATTACAAGGCCTGCAGAGTGTAAGACAATGCATCTGCTTAAAAAATATGGAGGCAACACTAATCATAGAAGAAAGGCAGAACCTCCTCATGTTAGGTCTCTATCTCCATCACATATTTCTGCCCCAAAAATACTTAAAAATCATCTGGCATCCTCTTCAGAACAAGGTCTAGAAATGACTGTGCTTTTTGGTTAAGGTGATGTCTGCTCTGTAATACTCTCATGTGTTGTCGCTTCACATTTGAATTTGAATTTGAATTTGGGATTTGATATTCAGTGAGTAGGCAGCAGACTTTTCTATTTATGTGAGAATTAGTTTAAAATAGAAATCCTCTCTCCATCACTCTCATGGGTGTAATTAGAGTGAAACCACTGGGAGCTCTTTGATGGGTAATTTAGGAAAATTGCAGACAACATCAGCCATGTGTATCTTTCCATCTAATTTGACGGGAAACAGAACTTTCATAATCAGCCTGAAAAGATGTCTTTCCAGAACTGACAGCTATAGCCACGACAAATATACATCTCTTGCTAGTAGTGTCTCAGTACCACAGCCCTCTCCTGCCTGAGGAGAGCTCATGTCCCAAAACAGATATTGCTGAGCTGGTTGTATCTCATTGAACTAGTCCAGCCCCTTGTTAAGCAAACCAAGGAAACACTAAGCCAATATTCTCAGCACACAGAAGTCTAAAGGGACACCTTTAAAGGGGAAAAGGAGAAAATATTTAGTCCCAAGAAAACCTGAGTCCCTAGCCTCACATAAGCTGAGTACAGGGCTGTTATGTTACAACACACAGATAAACATAACCTTGTATATCATCTATCATTCATCATCAGAAGGCAGTCTCTGCATAAAGCACAAAAATAGACTCACTTCAGAATACCACTTGAATAATACATACTCTCAAATGAAATGGTTTCATATTAAAAACTCCTCATACTGACATTCACTGTTTAATTCTGGGTATAATATGAGCTTTATTTCATAAAACCTTTCAAATTAAGAAAGAAAAGTAAAAAAAAAAAAAAAAGTGAGAAGAGTAGTTCTTTAAACCAAGGACTGAATTCGATCAAGCTTAGAAGGCAAGAACCATAACTTCATTTATTATGAAGATGCAGATGATAGATCCACTGTAATAGACCAAGAATCAGTGTTTAAATCCTCTTAACACCTATGACCAATTACAGAAAGCCCTTAACTTGCAAGCGAATTCTACTCCAAAAGCTTATTTGAATTCTATTCCAAAAGCTAATATTTAGATTTCTGGAAATAGTTTCCCAAAGATAAAATCTTATGGTTGTTAGTCTTGTAACCTAGTCCAAAAATGATAATATATTCCATATTATCATTGAAATCAGATATCTGAAATAAAATGTAGTAGAAAACATTATTTCAAAAACTAAAAACTAAAACAAAATAATTAAATAAGTATGTTTGCTTTTTAAATTATTTTCTCTCAATGCTAGTACTTAAGGAAAGGCTAGGTTAGAAAAACATAAGATCAATGAACATGTTTACAATGACTCTAAGGTGAACCCTGAATTATTTCAAATGTCTGACTGGTACTTTATTACATCTAATTCCACTTCAAAATGCATAGCTTTCCTCAATATTTGGCATTATGATTAGGACTAATTTCAAATCTGAGGCAACGGGAGGCAGGGCAAATATGAGAGGAAAAAGATTTTCTCAATGTAAATAGAGCAAAATAATTGGAAGAAAAACGAATGAGAGAGGTCAAAAACTTTCTGTACACACACAAGAGGAATATGGCCACACTTGCCAGGTATGGAACCCAACCCAGCCTCCATAAGACAAAAGTGTGGCTCGCTTCCCATGACTTAAGGCAACTTACAGCTGCCTAAGATTTCCTAGGAGGGAAGGAGGTAGACCAGACAATCCATTGTATTCATGTTCGTAACTAGAGCATGCACCTGAGGGACCAAAAACAAAAAAGCTTTTTCCTTTCTGAATATAGTCACCTTATGCTTTTTCAATGTGAAAACTTCTAAGACAGAAGCCACACAGCATGTGAACTAAATCTCAGATCTAGAATCTCATAGTAACTTGTAAGCTACTGTTCTCTGAGTTGACTCAAGAATAGAAAGCCAACAATGAACACAAACAGGGAACTGGTTGTTCTCTTCCAGTATTTACAGAGTTGTTGCTTAGAGAAAGCAGAGAAACAAGAGCTTTGCCCACCAGGCAGGTGTTTGCAGAAAGGATTCAGTGGCAATTTTACTGTGCATTAGCCCAAACTGTTCAAATAGATGCCACATGCCAGATGTGTCCTACAAGAACATAATATGGTTTATCATTCTTAAATGCATATACTTTTTTTAAGAAGTAACCACGTTCCCTAAATACTTTAGTTTACTAATTTCACAAACAGTAGAACTGAAACAAGTGAAGGAAACTTCAACTTAAATAAAAATAATTTAAATCCAGCCCACAGATCTATTGCATACATACCCAATATGTAATATATAGAAGTCCATCCACCTTCCCTGCAGCTACTGGAAATTTCCCTCTCATTCCGGCTCACTACTGCAGGTAGACCTCACTACTTCCAGAAAATACCCCCTTCAAGAACCCTGGCCAGCGATTTCTCACCACCATCTTTTCATCAGCATCAAGACTTGCATTGCAAAAAAAAAAAAAAGACTTGCATTGCAGATTTACTCATAGTAAGGAAAATGAGGAAAAGGGAGAAGAAAGGAAAAGAAGGAGATAAGCAGAGAATTCTCCAAAGTTCTACACACAGGTAATTAATTTCTTCATACAGCAGTTACTGGTACCAGGCACAATGGGTAATATGCAAGGACAGGCAAATATATTCCTGACCTCATGGAGCACCCTTTGTATGTTACTTCAGATCTTCCAAGCCAGGGGATCACAACTTCAAATATTCCTCAGAAGAACCTTTAAAGCCGTTTAAGATATAGATATCTTGGCTTCTCCCTCCTGAGATTCTGATTTGCCAGATATGACAGGTCTGGCCCACAGGTATTTCTGGTACATAATTATAGTTGAGGACCAATATTAGAAAATGTTATCCTTATAGAAGTCAGAAGGCTCAGTACCTGAATTATATCACAGTACTACAAATATTATTCCCTTAGCTTTAAGTGATAGTTAATGTAAGAAAGGAGGTCTCCATTCTCAATGAAATTCCAACAGCGCAATAGGCTTTGCCAATACCCGTGACAACCATGTGACAAATGCACCTCTTCTTTCACTGTCTACTTGTAGACACTGAGCTATATTTTAGGGATGTAAAAATGAAGATGACAGGGAAGGCAGACATGTAAATACTCAGACCATCGCGGCATAGTAGCATAAGAGAAATTTGAAACCCAGAGATAACTGGTATCATGGAGAGCTTTGAGTAGGTTTCTAAAAGATGAGTTTTAAAAGTCCTTTTAAGTGCAAATCAGATCATTTCAACTCTAACAGCTTCCCAAGTCATGGAGAATAAAATCCAAACTCTTCCCCCCACACACAAGCACTAGCAGAGACCTCACACCTCATCGCTGTATCAGCCTTTTCACCCACTGTGCTCCGGCCGCATCGGCTTTCTCTTGGCTCCTCAGTCATACACAAGTTCAGGCCCACCTTAAAGCCTTTGTACTTGCTATTCCCTCTGCCTAGAATGTTCTTCCTCTTTATCAGCTTAACTGTTATCACCTCAAAGACAGCTTCTCTGAACTTCCAATCTGAGCTAGCCAAACACTAGCACACCACCACAAAGCCATTATCACTGACCTTTTATTTCTTTGTTTGTCTCCCCCAGCAGAATATAAGCTCTATGAGGACAGGGATTTTTATCTCTCTCGTTCATTGCTATATCCTTAGAGCCTAGAACAGTATCTGGCACAGCTGCTCAATAATTATTTGCTCAATGACAGAATGAACAAATAAACCAGATAGAAGGGGAGAGGTAAAGACTATTTCCCATTAAAATGAATAAAGAGTTTTTATTAAACAGTGAAGGCTACAGGAGCCCTCTACTTCCCTCTTTTGACTAAACTACAAGGAAATTCATTCTAAAGTTTTGAGCTCGAGCAAGTCAGAGCCAGTTTCTGTTACACGTAACCAAAAAACTCCAATTATTACAATATTGCTACTCTATATACCAGCCAATTAAGACAGAAGGAGGGGTGAAAGGAAGGAAACAGAGTAACAGGAGAGATGTTATCAGAAACAGAGGAAGGAGAAAGAGATGGAAATAGTAGGGGAAAAAAAAGATGAAGATGGAGAGCTACACAGAGATAACAAGGAATGTGAACGAGTAACAGGCATAAAGGAAAGCCAAGAGCAAAGTGTGAGGAAAGAGGTAACTGGTTACTTCATACATGGTGTTAACTTGGCTATGGGTGTCTACCTGAACAGGGGTGCTGCTAACGAAGAGGGGAAGAAATGGAATGCCAATGATACAGGGGGTTCTTGTCACTCCCTGTTCTGCCTCTTGTGGCAGTTACTTAATTTCTCTAGGTCTCCTAGTACAATGAGGCAGAGGAGGAGGGAAGGGTACGGGTGGGCAGGCAAGGTGAGGGGAGAGCCTATCTAAGGTCCGTCTATTTTTGTATCTTAGGGGAGAATCACTGTATACAGCTCCACTGGAGCAGTTCTTCAGAGGAGAAATTACTCTCTGCATTGCTAGAGTAGACATTCCCACCACCATCTCACCCTGTAGTCTTCGTATTTAACTCAAGGTCTAGGTCAACTACTGTTCCTTTAAAAAAAAAAAAAGTAAGATAAAGTTTATCAAGAAAATCCACTTGCCCACATTCTGGGTAAATCCCCAAATTTTTAACTGTAATAGAATGATCTTAATCAACAACTAAAATCTAACTTCCTCTTCCATGAATTCAGAAGTAAAATACTGTCATCAGCCAGTACACATATATAAAATTTAATATCTAATATATTTTTTAAACTTTGTGTTAATAATGTCATAGGCCGATGTCAGGATATTCTAAAAGTTGTTGTTGTTTTTTAATTCAAATTAAAAAACTTACTTGGAGACAAGTAAACAAAATGATTTTAGAAACTGTTTTAAAATATTAAGCACATTTTGTCACTATTTCCATTATTTCACAGATGTGTTTCCAGAAAGACAATAAAACTTAAAATTTGGCTCCTGGCAAAATATGCAGCTTGCTGCCAAAACTACAGCTCCCTTACAGACACAGAATTTTCTCCAAATTTCAGAGATTTCTGAAGGGAACATAATACCACATTCAAACTAATAAGATTTAAGGCTTTCCCAACTCCAAGACAGACAATACCCTGCAACGCTATTAAGAGAGTTACAGCATAACACTAAATTCTTTGTACGGGATGGGTCCATTCCCATAAGTTTTAATAAGCAGTGGATTTCAAATTGAAAGCACTGCAGCTGAGACCTGGGTTACAGAAGTCAACGGCAGGACCTGGGGGTAGGAGTGGTGTGATGAAGACCTCGAGCTTGGAGTCTGTCTGCATCATTCCTCACACACTGTTAACACAAGATCAGTCACCTTGGGAATCTGAATTCCCTCCACGGCTGTCTCCTATCTTGTTCATTCCTTATTCCTTAAAACAACACAGACAGGCACTATGTTAGGTACTGAGGATATAAATGTGAGTAACGTCATTCCTCTACTCAAGGAGCTCATTCTAGTAGGAGAGAGATGGCAAAGCAAGTAATAGCAAAGAGCTCATTCTAGTGGATTATATCACACGTAATTAATTACAAGACAAGGTGAGAAAAGCTATAATTAAGCCAGGTTCTGGGTCAGATAATAAGAAATGACAAAATAAACAGTTGGGAGGAGAGGAGAGGAGACTGGACCAATTATGGAAAAAACATCAGAAAGTTTCTCTGAGAAAGGAATTACGGGTGTTTTTTTTTTCAATCAATTTACAAATTTCCCAAAGTAAGCCCCACTAATTGACTCACACACCCACTCACGAAAGAACTTTAAAGTCTGATTCATCCTACAGTATGTATCTTCACATGGAAAGGCTTGTCTGTCTGCTCCTTAATTTGAAACTATGAACCACAAATGTTACTCCCCTATTAAATAATTCTCTGAGGTACTACAGCAACTCTAAATATCTCTTTCAGGTTGAACTTACACTTTCCTAGCCCGACTATTTACTTTAACCGTGAATTTGCTAACTAACTACATCCCTCGCTTTAGGTTCTCATCATAAGAGCCTGGTTTTCCATAACGAAAATTCAGAAGCCCTATAAGCATTTATTATGGAAGGTAAGTGGGGGTGGACACCAGGAAGCAAGGCTGAGGCAGAGGCACAGTGAAGGAGAGAACTAAGAAAGATGCAGGGGCAGAGTGGCGCTGACATGGGACCTAGTAGCCAGCATGGGCACGGTCTGAGTTTATTGCCGTGGTGACCATATTTGGGGCACAAAGAGTCTTAGGAATAACTCAACACACAGCAACCTCAACGGAGCTGCAGTTAGCTCCTGCTTTATGTAAAATTTCAGAAAGTACATATGGAGAGGGCTTTTCAGTTATTGGTTCACTGTCCATAATGGGGAAAAGGCCACTATTTTATTCACTATGTCAAAAAGAAAAAAAAGACTTGAAATAAAATTTACATAGATTAAAAGTATGCATTCAAAAACCCTTACAAACCTAAGGTCTAAGATTAGATGTCGTGGGGCTTCCCTGGTGGCGCAGTGGTTGAGAGTCTGCCTGCCAGTGCAGGGCACACGGGCTCGAGCTCTGGTCTGGGAAGATCCCACATGCCGCGGAGCGACTGGGCCCGTGAGCCACAACTACTGAGACTGCGCGTCTGGAGCCTGTGCTCCGCAACAAGAGAGGCCGCGATAGTGAGAGGCCCGCGCACCACGATGAAGAGTCGCCCCCGCTCGCCGCAACTAGAGAAAGCCCTCGCACAGAAACGAAGACCCAACACAGCCAAAAATAAATAAATAAATTTATTAAAAAAAAAAAAAAAAAAGATTAGATGTCGTGAGGTCAATAGGGCGTTACATATCACGAGCACAAATTTAGAAATTACACTGGACAGGCACTCACATAACAGACCCAGAGGCAGGCTCAGCACCGGCTCCTCAGGGCCCCCAGTGCTGACCCACGCACTGACCTTTCTCATTCAAGGTTGTCCCCAAATGAATAAATGCACATTTTGGCTGCCAGGAAAAAGGGGATGTGTAGGAGAGGAGTTTGAGGGAAACATAGTGATTTAAATGGAAGCGCGATATGCAAAGATAAATTGTACTATTCGAGGGCTTAAAACAAACTCAGCTTTTTCTAATAATCAAGTAGCAAATGAATGAAAATCATGTGGGAGCCAGCTGTACATCTTGATATTTAGAGAGAGGCACCTCTGAGGAGTTCACGACACTTTAAAATTTACTTAAGCTGTTTGCGTTAATTGTAGACTAACCCAGATGGGCCAAACAATCACCTGCGTGTTCAGCGTCAAAATCGATGCCCTAAAAAACATGCAAATGCATTTCAGATCTAAGTACAGCAAGCAGATTCTCCAATGGCTGTGAGCAGCAAAATCAATTTAATGGATAAAGACTTTTCTTTAATAAAATAGGACAGAATATAAAACGTCAGTATACCTCACCCATTGTAAGGTAAAAATTGTTTCATGAACCTTTTGTTTCAATTATTCTTGTGAATGGTATGTGCATGTCTGTGTGTGTGTGTGTGTGTGTGTGTGTGTGTGTGTATGAGTATGTGAACTAAGCTGCAATGTAAAACATGTTTCTTACTGTGGATTATAGTGAAAAAAGCTTGGAAAACCCAGTCCTAACTATTTCATGTCACTCCTTGGTTCTCCTGTTTTTCTATCACTCCTGACACTTAGAACCACTTTAGGACATCCATAGACATCACTGAGGCGAATGTGAGGAAAACTGCCATTTCACCTGGTTGCTACACAAACTTATTGGGGTGTTAGCTCCATCAGCCAGAATTAACGCTTAGATGCTGCCTGGAAGAGAAACTGCATGACCAGTGTATTTGAAACATTGCTTTCCAACTGGAACATCCTACCCTTTCACACTACATGCTGTATTGAATCTTCTGCAGAATATTGTGGTTTAGACACAGTATTATTACAAGACTAGCACTGCTCAGCTATGCGCTGTGGGTGGATATACCTCCAACTGGGAACTTGGCGGAGGGTTCTAGTCTCTCTCTTTCACTAACTGGATTTGACCCTGGGCAAGACACTTGACCTCTCTGGTCTCAGATTCTCCATCTGAGAAAGCAGGACCGGAGCAGGATTTTTTTTTCCTAGTCAGTTTCTTACAGAGATACTTCAGTGGTTCTGCAAGAGTGAGTCTTTTGGGTTTTTTTTAGCACCAAGTCACATGATGATAATGAATAATGTCTTCAGGGCATTCAGTGTCTCTTTTCTAATTTTTTTCCATAAAAAATGAATACAGTTAAATTTTTTTAATGCAACTGATTGAAAATTTTTCCAGCATTCTTTTTTTTTTTTGAGCATTTGCATTAGTTCTTATTGAAAAGTATATGGAGAGTACAAGGACAACTGTTAAAAAAGTGATTGACATTTTTAAACAACTACTTATATGCATAAATAAGGATTTTCCCCTACTGAGAAAAACAGAAATAATGCTGGGGCTAAAATGAAGACTATCATCCAGAATACTGATTTCAAATGTTGATATATATTAACAAAGTCCATTTCAGTTCTCAAATTTTATAGAGCTATTTAAAACACCTTATTTTACTCCGTAAATTTAAAAAAGTAATGCCTCAAAACACTGTGATTCTTGTTGTTATTTCTATAATTAGTACTGACTTCCTAATTTATTTTTAAGCACTCCAGCTTTTTAATTACCCCATATCAAACTTTCAAGAATCGTGGAAGATAACTTGTTTATCAATGTTACTATGTTTATCAATTAAACATTCGGTCATTCATGCAAGTAGTCATTGAGCACTTAGGATGCGTCAGACACTGTTCTAGATGCTGGGGCTGCTGTGGGGAACAAAACGAAATTTCCCATTACATCCCGGGCTTCCCTGGTGGCGCAGTGGTTGGGAGTCCGCCTGCCAATGCGGGGGACACGGGTTCGAGCCCTGGTCCGGGAAGATTCCGCGTGCCACGGAGCAACTAAGCCCATGCGCCACAACTACTGAGCCTGCGCTCTGGAGCCCCGTGCTCCACAACGGGAGAGGCCACCGCAACGAGAAGCCTGCGCGCTGCAACAAGGAGTAGCCGCCGCTTGCCGCAACTGGAGAAAGCCCGCGTGCAGCAAGGAAGACCCAACGCACCCAAAAATAAAATAAATAATTTTTTTTTAAAAGTACATCCCCTTAATTCAGTATGGAAATGAAACAAACGGACATAAGCTTTTCACATAGAAAGTATATGCCTTTTCAAGGCTACTAATGAGATTCAAAACTGTGTAAGCAGACAGAGTATCACCCTTGAAATATACTGTCCTAAATACAGTGTGTGTGTGTCTGTGTGTGTGTGTGTGTTTACAGCACAGAGGAAACCTGTTAGCAGGAGAAGGGGGAAAAAAAAGACTGAAAAGACTTAGTTAAACTTGAGAAACAAACCTGCCACAAGTGAAAAGCAAATAGCTGATTTCTTTAGCCCACAGCTAAATGAAACATGCAAGGAGAGTTGAAAAAGATAATATCGCTCTATCCATATGCAGAAGATTAACAGAATTTCCAAATTCAAAGAGTTTGAAATTGAACATGCTTTATGATTTTAGGGAGACTGACCTGCTTAAAGACACCAAAAATGCAAGCCTGCGAGGATAAAAGCCTCTCTGGCCCACTTACAGGCACTAGCATTCTTGCCTATCAAGCTATAAAAGGAAGGAACTGCAAACAGGAAATTGCCCTGCCCCAGCCATAAGCCACTCCTCCCTTCCTCTCCACAATTTCTATAAGCAGAAGCAAACGCTACCTGGTAGGTTTACCAAGAAGCCACAGAGGTTGACAGAACACTGGTAGCTGACATCCACTTTATTACTATTTTAATAAATATTTAAGGTAAACACCTTTATTATTTTGAACCAACTATTTTCTTGATAATTTTACCTACATTTTAAATAACATTTGTTTAACCTATAGTTTTTTAATGATAATTTAAAGCAGTTCTGAAATTGCAATTTATGGATGAACTGTGAGTCAGAAATAAGACAGAAACAAATTCAGAGTCAGTTGGCCTGGTTTACCATTTTCCAATGATTTAAACACACACACACACGTTAACCACTTTTAAATAATACTGTCCCAAATATAATTTTTTGTAAAATTCAGTAAACCACTCAGTGTTAAATAATCAATAAGTCCATTATCAGCAGTTCCAATTAACCATCTTTGTATTCAACCACACAGAAGTACTTATTAATACAGCATTTTGATAAGTAACAGAACTTAAGGTATACGGACTTCCTAATTTCTTACAGAAACTTGGACTGGTGGGTGTGATTTCTAGGGGTCTACATCTATTGATACAAATTAACACAGGGAAATGACTTCTTTTTTTAAAGGAAAGAGACTGATAGTCACTTTTCAACTTTTGATGGTCCAAATACAGTAAACAAATTTAAAAAACACAAGCCATTCAGAATGTTAATAAACCTACAAATAAAACTACAGGAATAATCAACCTAGGTACTAATCATTAAAAAATGATTAGTAAAACAATGAAATATTTTCACCAATTAAATTTTTATGTTTTTTTATTTTACTGAAGTATAGTTGATTTACAACGTGTTAATTTCTGCTGTACAGCAAAGTGATTCAGTTATACATATATATTCTTTTTCATATTCTTTTCCATTATGGTTTATCACAGGATATTGAATATATTTCCCTGTGCTATACAGTAGGACCTTGTTGTTTATCCATCCTATATATACTAGTTTGCATCTGCAATTCCCAAACTCCCAATCCTTCCCTCCCCCAGCCCCACCAAGTAAATTTTTAAGTCTTTAGTGTTTATCCCCATTATGCAAAGGTATATAACACTGAAGAGTCCACATGACACCAGATTTAGTGGAAATTTGCTTAAATATGGTAATATACTCCAAGAGCCTAAAGTTATGCTGATTTTTTTTTTAAATCTATTAATCACACTTCTGGCAATCTAAAGACAAAAATCCACAAAAAGAAGCGTTTACCATGCAGAAAGTTGTTTGTCACATTATAAAAACTTTTGGAAAGAATCTAAAATGTTAAACAATGGTATGTACTCTAAAGGGAATATTATTTGGTCACATAGGTAGCAAAAAGGCAAAACATATGTAGGCCAAGTGAAAAAAGGTTCACAAAACTACACTGCAATTATACCTAAGTAAATAGTTCAAACTTAGAGAGATATAATTACAAGAGAAACTTCCTACTTTTCTTCTATAATGTGGTTATGCCAATTTGTTAGATTAAATTCATGAAATTATCCTTTTTTCAAACTAGATGTTTAAAATAATTTAATCATTTCCCAACCCCTCCTATCCTCCCCGAAAAGCATCCTCCCCTGCATGCCATGCCCCCCATCTGATATTCCCTTCCCAACTTGGCCTGCTGGGGTTGGTCATCCTTGATCCCTCTCAAATCTCTCCAGGTTTGACCCTAGTCCCCCAACACCGACACCAGAAGGCAGGGAGCTATTCACCTTAGTATCCTCAACTCCTAGAACAAGACCTCATGTATGACAAGGCCTGGAAAAACACTTGCTGAATGAATTTTTATCCAAATTTGGCACTTATTACTACACACTTTTCCCAAATTACTTGTTGCTCATCTGTTCCCCTATTTTAAAGCTAGGCATTCATTCTTTCTTCTTTTTTTATTTATTTCTTTTTTTTTTAATTTTTATTTTATTTCCCAGAGCCCACCACAATGCTGAGTCGAGCTCATGTGAGCTAAATAAATGCTCACTGAACTAACAAATACCTGAATACACATCTCAAAAATGAGAAATTCATTTGCTTTAGACAGGTTCTTCCTTTAGAATGCAGATAACATCCTAGGAAGGGGAAAAAAACTCATACGCACAACTTCACACCTTCCAGTGAATTATCCTAAGCAATCATCACATTAACAACCATCTGAGTATTACTGAGTCAAGGAAGGATCTAAGTGTGAAATGGGATGGAAAGGAGGGAAGACAAGCAGAGAAAAAGAGGCGAGCAGCCTTTGGCTCTTCAGGGGAAGTAAGACAATGGCTCAGAAAATGATTTGGAAGGCCACACAACTTTCCTGCCTAGAGCACCAGCCATTCCTAAGTGCTTAAAATGCCAGGCACTGCCCTGACACCTTCATGAGCATGACCTCCTTCAGTCCTCACCGCAACTATGTTAGGCGGGGTGTTATTATCTCTGTTTTAAAGATGGAAAAAAAAGGAGTTTGGATGAGTTAAATAACTTGGTCAAGACACACAGAAAAACAAGTGAATTCAAGGCCAAGCCTGTGGCTCTGCTGAAGTCTTTGCTCTCAACCACTACACCAGATGGAGAATGGCTTCTTTGCAATTAGTAGTAGACTTAGAGGTATAATATAACTGCTAAGGCCTTAAGTACAGTCTACAAAACAAATAGCAGACATAGATATGGTTAGAAAGTCTACAAAACTTAGACTTGTCATCCCTGATTCAGACATGACATCTGGTTCAGGCCAGTCCCAGTTAATCCATAATTAGACCCCTTATTTAGCAATACGAGGCCTTAACAAGTGCGTTAAGGAACATACAATGTGGTAACCAGAATCCTCCACATAGCTGAAAAAATTCTTAATTCTTTAACTCTGAATTATTTTCCAATCCTTCAATCATCATGGCCTGCTCCAAATTCTCCTTGATCTCTTTACCATAGTTCTGTGAACCGAAAGCAGTACAGAAACAAGTGAGGATTTGGTCTCTAAGCATGTGGCAAGATCCTAATTAATTCATGCTTTTAATTTTTTAAAAGCCATCTTCTTCAAATTCATATGGGAGTATTTTGGATGCTATGATAATCTAAGCATCCTAACTCTAAAACAGAAACTGCACTGAGTATTGTCCTGGAAGGGAAACATCTTTCCAACAAAGTTGGCCTGTTCTTAAAATCTGAGCCCTCCATCTCAAGGAGCACAACGTCACAGCTTAGGGATAAAGAGATGCTTCATGAGCGGGGACTGCCCCGAGATGGGTGCCTGTCATCTGCTGAGCGCCACTGTGATCTCCAGTGGTCACATCATTCCAGCAACTCTGGCTTTCAGATCACCCACAGAGAAGGGTTTGTGGATTTCCTACTGAACATGATGTTCTGTATTTTATCTCCTTTTTGATACTCATGACACCTCTAGGAGATAAAACATAAAAAGGCTCTCCCTCACTTACAGATAAGGAAATAGAAACACAAAAGCTTCTGTGACATACTTAAAGTCATGATCTAACAGAGAAACCACAGGCAAAGCCCTGACTCTGTAGGTACATAATGTCTGCGCAAGATGTCACACTCAAAAGCGAGGTATGATAGTTGCACAACAATATGAATGTACCTAATACGACTGAACTATACACTTAAAAATGCTTAAGGCTCATCAAAGAAAAAAAGATTTTTGGCAACTATGTATGGTGACAGATGCTAACTGGATTTGTTGTAGTGGTCATTTTGCAATTATTTACAGATACTGAATCATTTTGTTGTACCTCTGAAACTAATATAATGTTATATCAGTTATACCTCAATAAAAAATAATAAAAAACAAAGAAAAAATGACGAAGATAGTAAATTTTACACATAGTATTTTACCATAATAAAAGTAATTGAAAAAAAGTTTATCAAAAGAGAAGCAAGGTAATGATGTGCCTTTGTATACAGGTACTGCCCTTGGTCTATAACCTTTGCTTTGATTCTGCATCTTTAAAGACCATGGTTGAGGGACTTCCCTGGTGGCGCAGTGGTTAAGAATCTGCCTGCCAATGCAGGGGACGCGGGTTCGAGCCCTGGTCCGGGAAGATCCCACATGCCACGGAGCAACTAAGCCCCTGCACCACAACTACTGAGCCTGCGCTCTACAGCCCGCAAGCCACAACTACGGAGCCCGTGTGCCACAACTACTGAAGCCCTCACGCCTAGAGCCCATGCTCCACAACAAAGAGAAGCCACCGCAATGAGAAGCCCTCGCACCGCAACAAAGAGTAGCCCCCGCTCGCCACAACTAGAGAAAGCCCACGTGCAGCAACGGAGACCCAATGCAGCCAAAAATTTTTTTAAAATAAATAAATTAAAAAAAAACAAAAAACATGGTTGGCTCAATCACTACTGCAAATATTTCCAGTAATGAGGAAGACATGACTTTAAACTTTATGTCCAATTTGATCCAATTTGATCATTTTCAGTTTCTCTCTGAAGTTACCCAAAGAAAGTTACCTTCCTTCTTTCTTTCATATTTTATCGTTCCATTATTCATTCATTCAGTAGATATTTATGGAGCATCTACCATATGCCAGGCACAGTTCTAAACTGATGCTCAGTGTTCAAGTACTGAAATAGTTCCATTCCAGTTGGTAAATCCTCCAGCCCCCTCCAGGCTGGCCACCTTGTCTCTTCCCTGGGACCCCGCCCCCGACCCTGGACTTCCCCATGATTCAGCACAGCAGGAAGGCCCCACTGTGGCCAGCTTCCAGCTCAACTGGTGAATGCCTGGGCCTAACCCCTGATTAAATAGTTTATCACCTCCTAGACACAGCCATGAACAAAACTGACAAGGTCCCTACCCTCTAGTCTAGGAGAGAAATAATAAACAAGTAAATACACAAATGAACCAGATAATTTCAAGTAGTAGAGTGCTACAAAAAAAATGACTAAAACAGAAAAGGGCTAGAGGGTGACTGGAGGTGGAGAAAGCAAGGTAAAACTCAAGAGAAAGTCTCTCTGAGGAGGTGACATCAGATCAGAAGGAAGAAGCAATGCAAGAGTCTGAGGTAAAAACCTGAGGTAAGAGAGAACAGAAATATCAAGGCCTTCTGGCAGGAGCACACTTGAGATTCCATGGCTAGAAGGCCGGTGTGATGGGAGCATCTTGAGTAAGGAGATCACAGAGGGAGAAAGGGCCAGATCAGGGAGGACCTTAATGGCATTGGTAAGGAGGCTGAATTTCATGCCAAGAAGAGTGAGCGATCATTAGACAGATTTGAAAGAGGGCAATGATCTAATTTATAGTTTTAAAACATTACTCTGACAACTGTGTAGCAACTGGGTTAAAGGGAAGCAAGGGTGTGAAAAGGAGACAATGTATGAAGCTGTGGTGGGCACCCAGGTGAACGGTGACAGTAGCTTGGACGAGGTGATAGCAACAGAGAGGGAAAGAAGTATTCTGACTCAGTATGTGTTTTAGAGTTAGAAATTACTGATGAGTATAATGTGGGAAGAGGAAACAACAGGAATCAAAATGACTACTATCCTTTGATTCAGTAAGTTGCTGATGGTAGCTCATTTACTAAAAAGGCAATGAGTAGGGGAATAAATAGGTTTGTGGAGAGAAGGAATAAAAAATTCTGCCACAGTAAATGTGACATATCATTTAGATATATTGAGCTATCAAACAGGCAGTTAGATATTTGACCTTGATAATAATCCTGTGAAGTAGACCAGAAAACCCTGGTATTAACCAAATTTTACAAATGAGAAAAATAAGGCTCAGGGAAAAAGGCTTGTCTTAGTACAAATTAGTCGTCAGTGCCCCTTGATAGAGGGCTGATATCACGTATTAAAAAGAGGAACACTTTCACTGCTGGGGATTCTGAAAAATACACATGTACATAGTTCACCCCATTTGGCTACACAGCTACTCCAAAAGTAAAAGTCTTTTATGTCCAAGAAGATTCCCCCAGGAGATTATGATTTATCCAAATAGCAATACGTAATACATATGAATCTTAGCCGAGATGTATGTATAATGCCATTACTGTCTTCTTAAAATACTTGAGTCAACAATTAAATGCATACATATAATACAAAGTAAGGCACAAAATTCTCTTTAAGGAAAGTTTACAATTCCTGGTTCTCATTTTTATTAAGGGTTGTGTCAAAAAAGCTTTCTGGGGAACACATTTCTAAAATTCGAAAAGAAAATCAACTGGGAAATGACTAGTAAAATAATAATTACACCGCTTCTCAGGACGGTAACCAGCATGTAAGACAAGCTCATGCTGCCCTCAGCACTCCCTCTGGCTGCTTTTCTTTCATTTGGCTGCTTTAAAGTGGTGGAAACTTCTGCATTAGAAGATACATTTTATCCCCAAGCTCAACACATCTATTAGCACTAAACTTCCATTCAAAATTCCAAAGATGCCATGCTGAAATTAAGGAAGACACTAAAAACAGGAAGGACGGGCATTAAGAAAGAAAAAAAGAGAAAGAAGGGGTGAAGGAGGGGAAGAGGGGGAAGGAGCGAGTAGCAAATGACCTCTTCCTGACGGCAATCCCTGTGACAAAGGACTCACGAATAACATGCTCAGAAACATCACAAAACCCCTCAGGAAGACACGCTTGTTTACGTGGCTTGAATCCAGAGGTTATTACAGACTCTCCATATTTTAAACACGGTGTCAATTATCAGTTTCAAATAAACAGTAATTATCAAAGTGAAAAATAAGCATGCCTGCTTAATTCAGTTTACCAGCACTTTACTGAACCTTCATGCCAACAGCCAGCTTTTCATGCATGCTCTTAAAATAAAAGCAAGAGCCTGGCTGGTGCTACAAATAACCCTAGTATCCTCAGAATTGGAAGGAAACTTAGAGGTCATTATGTCCAACCCTCTCATTTTACAGATAAGGAAACTAAGTAAAGCTAAGAAAGATAAAGTGGCTTACCCCTCATCCCAGAGCCACTTCAGGATGAAAGACTGTGTTTCTGATTCTTAGTCATGATTCCAAATACTATAGCATGCTGTCTATGGAGCAGGAAAGAAAAGTACCACAAGGGATGGTCCAAGGCTTTACTGTAACCACATCCTGATGAGAAAAGGTGGACAGAGCTGGGCATCTCAGTTCTGGAAAAAAGGCCCCGGGCTGCAGTCTGGCTGTCAGCCTGCCACTATCCTCAGCCTACACCCTGCAACAGCTGACAGTCTTTTCAACAGCACAGCTGGGCTTTTTCCCCCAAAGCTTTTGGGATGATGTGACAGAGTTTGATGTCTAGTAGCTGGTGCCTCCTTCCATCAAGGTCTTCAGAAGGAGGCCGTTGAAAGGTCATGCAGCAGTGAGCTTCCAGGCTTTAGAGAAACACCGACCTTCCTGAAGGATGAGAGGGAAAAGGACACCTCTCTCCCCTGCCTGCCCAATCCCAGTATATATAGAAAATTCTACAAGTATTCACAACAAAATTGTATAGCACATTCATGTGGAACTCACATTTACATTTTAGTGCCTACAGAGAACAAAATTTCTAATCAAAATTATTTTTGAAAAGTCATGTCTAGTCATTAGGGAAGTTGCAATATAAGCAGGATATATATTCAGTTTGCTTACTGCAAACACTTGTATAGATAAATAAATGGACTGATAATAATAATAATAATAATAATCCTCCCCCATGCAATCAAGGATTTCCTCTTATCCCCAAAAAAAGGAAACCATTAAGTCTTTAATAATCTTCCACTATATATTTTTTTTCTGTAAATATCCTTTCTGGGTATTCTTTTTATTAAAAACACCTATACAACTGTGGAATACAAGCTACACATTGCAGTCCCAAGATTCTCTCATTAGCTAATGGAAAATAAGATCCAAGAGTAAACAGATGATCAATACTGGTCCACACTTTCCATTCCAGGTCAACTCCCAAGCTGCTAATAATCTTCACCATCTCCCAATTCCACTGAAAAAGTGGCCTGGATTTTGTTTGACAGTGTTAGCATTCCATTGGCCTGATTATAGAAAATAATCATGAAAAAAGTACTTACGGCATAAGCACCGATCAAAAATGCTGCATTTGCTCTTTTCCGTTGGTCAAAACAGGTGTAGTGCACAATTTTCTTTCGTGATAAACTGTATGACTAGAAAGAGGGAATAAAAAGAGTTAGTGTAACCACAGAGACAATGTTGAAATGTACAGAAAAACATCATCTCTTAACTTTCAAAGACATGTCACAATCAGTGAAATTTAACAACTTTCGACTTCAATTTCTATGGCATTCATACATAAGTAGTACGGGATGGAGGGTTACTAGCTCATACTTTTTACAGCTCAATCATAGCGTAAGAATTAGCACTATACCAAATATATTTCTCTCCAAGAAAGGAGACCGATACAATGGGAGATAAATTATTGGCATCTTTATTATAGCAGGAATCATTTTTGAAGATTTACTCTTGATCTTATATGTAAAGTCTGTTCATCCTTCTTCATTCCCTAACACACCACACCCACTCCCAGAAAATTTATCTATGCTTTTCATATTATGCCATTTGTTTTTAAATGTGTCAACCAATCTATTTTCCTCTCTGAACATTTTTAAATGTCTATATTAACCAGAGCACCAATATTAATATTTTCTTTTTATAATGTTCTATTAAAAAATCCCCTTTTAATTACCTGAAAATAAATGGTTAACGGAAAAAAATGAACCATCAAAAGGATTATGTCAGCAAACATCTTAATACAATAGCCATATATTAAATTCATGGACTCAAACGAACAGTTACTAAGCACCAGCTGCTATATGCCAGGCAATATGCTGCATGCTCAACTAAATCCAAAATAAGCAACATAGTATGTTGTATACATGCTAAACATGAAAAGAAGGTAAAAACAAAATGATCTGTTAAAATGAAATCAAATTATTAGTAAAAATTCAAACATAAAACAATGAGAACATGATACAACTCAATGAAATCCACTCCATTTCCTCATATTTCAAAACAGTTATATGGTTTTCCTCATATTTCAAAACAGACAAATGGTTTTCAAAATACAGACACATAAGTACATTTTAATATTTATCTATAAATTCATACCGACTAGAACGGCAGCTTTTTATACTCTACACACTAACCACAACCCGCAGAATATTTGCTTTTAGAGGCCCCTTAAAAATGTAAGAACTCAACTACATACCTTTCTTTACCCTGCTATTTTCTACAAGGAAAAGAAACTCTTCCACAACTCTGAAGTTTATTCTAAGATGAAACAGCAACATTCTGGCTTTAATGTGTAACCACAGAAAACGTAGTTCTATGCATCATGGCTGTAAGCCTAGAAACCCTCACCGCCACAAGTCAGGCATTTCTTTGATAACCAAGAATCACGTTCTGAAAATGGCACTGCTCTTTTATTTTTTTTTTAATTTATTTATTTATCTTTGGCTGTATTGGGTCTTCGTTGCTGCACGTGGGCTTTCTCTAGTTGAGGTGCACGGGCTTCTCACTCTGGTGGCTTCTCTTGTTGCAGAGCATGGGCTCTAGGCACGCAGGCTTCAGTAGTTGTGGCATGCAGGCTCCGTAGTTGTGGCTCGCGGGCTCTAAGGCACAGGCTCAGTAGTTGCGGCACACGGGCTTAGGTGCTCTGCAGCATGTGAGATCTTCCCAGACCTGGGCTCAAAACCTGTGTCCCCTGCATTGGCAGGTGGATTCTTAACCACTGTGCCACCAGGGAAGTCCAGCACTGCTCTTTTAAATTGAACTTTGAAAAATAAGTGTTTGCCTCAAACCTCTTTGAGGTTTGCTCTCTTATTACCAAAGTCCTTATTTCCAGACAAGCTTACTAAAATACTCCTATGATATAAAGTTTAAAAGAGTACATTTAAAAACAATAATAATAAATTTTTTTAAAAGAGTACATTTTATTCAATTCAGGTCAGTGGAGTTAAAGCACACAAGTTATCTAAAGACTTCAGGGTCACCATCAGTGGTGTTGACACTTGTCTACTTGCTTTCTCAATTTGGAATTGTTACCTGCTGGACATTTCTCGTTTGCTTGTTTTTGCCAGTGATTTATCTCCATCAATAGGTTATGTTTGATTTATTGAAAGAAGAATCAAGGCTCTTAAGACCTAAGCTGCTTCTATGGTCTCTAAATCCTACACTACCTAAAGACTGCCTTACAGAGGCCAGGACCCCGTTAACATGAGTCAGATGGAACACAAGGACTCAGCTCCTCTGGCTCTCAGCCTCTCACTATTTTCATTTCCTGGATCCCTAACACACCTCTGAGGAAGTTTAAATTATCTGTTTCGATGCCCTTTTCTACTAAGAGTTTAGGTTTCATAACAAGCTACTCTTATCATTAAATAGTGGAATTAAATTTATTTTACAAATTTACTCGCCAACAGTGACAAACTCCTATTGCTGTTCTTTCATCGCCAATGGTCTTTACTGTTGGATTGTTTTTTAACTTTTTGTGTTTGCTTCTTTTTTGTTTTTCTCTCTAATTCTAAAGTATACGGAATGCAGGGAACCATCCTACAATGGGAACCATGAGGACAGAATTCTGAAGGAAACTTTCTTTTCACTGTATACTTACACATTTTTTAAAGTAAACATAATACAAATTAAAATTTTAAGGGAAAATTTTTTTTTACCTTTACAAGCTTTCAGCAATTATATCAGAAAAAGAATATTCTTCACAAAATCTACCTAGAAATTTTAACTACTTTAAAATACCTGGACTTCCCTGGTGGCGCAGTGGTTAAGAATCCGCCTGCCAATGCAGGAGACACGGGTTCGAGCCCTGGTCCAGGAAGATCCCACATGCCGCGGGGCAACTAAGCCCGTGGCCACAACTACTGAGCCTGTGTGCCACAGCTACTGAAGCTCGCACGCCTAGAGCTCCACAACAAGAGAAGCCACCACAATGAGAAGCCCGCGCACTGCAACCAAGAGCAGCTCCCACTCGCCAAACTAGAGAAAGCCCACGCACAGCAACAAAGAGCCAACACAGCCAAAAATAAAATTAATTAATTAAATAAATTAAAAAATAAAATAAGATAAAACGAAATACCTCCTGTTGGAAGCTGCCTACAGGATGCAAACATAATTGACATTTTTTAAAACATCTGTCACCCTACCTACTCACAAAATTTTTTTTCTTGTGATGAGAACTTTCAGGACTTACTCTCTCAGCAGCTTTCACACATGCAATACAGTGTTATTAACTGTAGTCACCATGCTGTATGTTACTTTTTAAAATGAGAGTTCTCTATCTGACTTTTAGGAAAGCTTTTAAAACTCCTAGCATTTACCTTGCTTAGGGTTAGATATTTTGGAATTCAAGTGTTTTTCTCAGCACTGCAAGTCAAGAAATGATCTTCTGTTTAGTGAAGCTTGGCCAATATCTCCTAGGTCAGATCACAGAGAGGTGAGTTCTCACTCAAGGAATCAAAACTAATTCAAAGTGAAGGACAACAGAGAAAAATCTTACATATTACAAGCCTTGTCCTAATTTCCCTCCCTGTCACAGCCAGGCCTTCGCTTCCTCTTATGGGTCAGCATTCCCCAGTCTTGCAGCAGTAATGCTGTTCAACAGAGGAGATATTCTGGTACTAGGATGAAAAATTTCAGGGATAACAAAACATTTTGCCCATTGTTTAGCTGGTGCTTTATATGATTGAGTTGATCTACACAACCTCTTTAACGTTTTCTCCTTCCAAATATTAAACATGTCCTTATCTTAAAAGCAAAAACAAAAACTACCTATTACATATCAAAGCACACTGATGACTAAAGAGCCTTTAGAGGAACATTTGGCTCATTCTTTGAGATCTTTCATATGGAAGAACTTTACCATGCAAGAAAAGAAAGTCCTGCAGACAATAGGACTCTATTTTATAAATGAGCCCCGTAGATATTTTTTCAAGTTCTGCTCTAATATCAGGAGAATTTCATGCCTCCAAACTGGACAGTTGCCTCTTCCTTACCTGGCTGTCACCTCTACAGTCCGGTGTACCGGCCACGCCCTTCATGGAGATGACTTGCTAACTCATACCATCACCTCTGGCTCTCAGTGAGCTCCTTGCTCTAATACAGATTCTTTCTGCTTTACATGAAAAGCTTAGAGATTACAAAAACACTGTGTACGATAGCAAAGTAAAGTTAGAAATCGGTAAAACAAATGAATATAGTCTTAAATATAAAGAGGAGGATGTCACAGAAGGAATACTAAGACCTCTGGACTATTTGTCTGCTCTGCAGCAAGGCTGCACATGACCCACTGCAAATTATAACATGCAGCCACTATCCACACTATATTGTAGACTTCTATCTGGAAACTGGAGTATATAACCTTCTGAATCTTCTTAACCTAAGTGGACACAGCCAGCCCTCTATAATAACAACAACAGTAATATTTATTGGTCACTTGCTACATGCCATTATTTCTCAAAGCAGTAGGACAGTGCCAAAGGGGTCCAGTTTGACCAGACACAGAGTGACTCCCAAACCAGAGGACCTGGGCAAGGCTGAAGTATAATGAGCATGCTGTGCCTCTCTTTTACCAAGAGAACATAAGCCTGGAGCCATGGAGAGCCTGGCTTACCACACTTGGCCAATAGCTCCCAGGTCAGATGAGAGAGTTGAGTGCTCTCCACAAGTGTGGTAGACGGAAGGAATCCAGAACTCTCTCACTGAGCTTGATAACTTGTGTAAACCTTAATTCTCAATTACAAGGCCATAACAAGTTTCACGGTTCAAAATTTAAATAATTGTCAGGTTGAATTGGTCAATAATTTTTAAACTTTTCAGAAATAAAAAACAAACTAAATTTCAATCTAAATTATATTTTATTATATTACTATATTCTATTTCATCCTCTTAACAGACTGATTCAGAGTCACCTAGAGAGCTCATTAAAACACAGATTGCTGGGCCCCGCCCCTAGAGTTTGTTTCAGCAGGGAAGGGCCCGAGAATTTGCATTTCTAACAATTCCTTGGCAATTAATACTGATGCTGCTGGTCCCGGGACCACACACTGAAATCCACTGTGCTAAGATATTGCTAAATTTTGGAAAAGAGCTGCATGAAAATGTGGGAAAAGGCCCCATTCCTGGAAATGCTCTATATGGATCCGAAAATACCGTCCATCTGGTCAAGTAGCCCCAAAAGACATTTAAATTCTTTTAGGAACTCCAAATCATGCCATGTGACTTTTAAAACATGTTATAGAAAACACATTTCCCCAGATTCCTCAGAAAACTTTATTACAATTTGTAAATTCTTGCATTCCAGCTGATAACACCCAAGGAAAAAGTTCCTTTAATGTTTCAGCAACTAAGCTGCTTTAAATGGTGTTATATTCCAGGGCTTCCCTGGTGGTGCAGTGATTGAGAATCCGCCTGCCAACGCAGGAGACACGGGTTCGAGCCCTGGTCTGGGAAGATCCCACATGCCGTGGAGCAACTAAGCCCGTGCGCCACAACTACTGAGCACACTTGCCACAACTACTGAAGCCCGCGCACCTACAGCCCGTGCTCCACAACAAGAGAAGCCACGACAATGAGAAGCCCGCGCACTGCAACGAAGAGTAACCCCCGCTCGCCGCAACTAGAGAAAGCCCGCGCACAGCAACGAAGACCCAACGCAGCCAAAAATAAATAAATATAAATGATGGTGTTATTCCAGAGGTTCCAAATTCAGATGCTCTCAGGGGCCAAGAATTTAAAGTGGGTCAGTTGGGAAACTAGAAAAGCATGCCCTACCCAATGCAGACCTAGCTCTTGTGCAGGAATCTGGGCCCAAATCAGATACTGTAATATTTAAAAGAAGCCAGGAATCTATAATTTAATGAAAATTTTCATAAATTACAGATGTGGACCATGAATTCAAAATTTTTAAACAGCATTCATGCCAAAAAAAAAAAACCCAAACATGTCTGTGAACTGAAAGCAGCCCACAGGCAATCAGTTTGCTGAATCTGAGTGCTGGGATACTGCAGCTGAAGAAAGTTCTAATGGTTCGATCAGCATGAACTGAGCAGCTGTTGTGTGTCAAGCACAGTGTTGAGCAAGATGGTAACAAGGGAAGCAGAACCCCAGCCTCTAGCCTCCTAAGTGCTCAAAGTCTAATGAATATTTGATGCTAAACAAGGGGAAAATATTGGCCAAGGCTTATTACAAATGGAAGAGAATAACTACCTAGGGATGCATTCACAGCACAGCAAGGTACAATGGAATGATCTTAATTACAGGTACAATAATTGTTTCATTTAACAAGGTAAAAAATAGTAACTAAAAGACGGGATTTAGTAATGAATATCTATCAATTAACATAAGCAAACGTATGGAAATTTCCAGACCTGTACTGCTTCCCTGAGTGAGAGTTAAAGTTCTACCACTCTTATGTAAATCATGACAAGTGTGTAATATAGCATATAAATGTTTGATGGTACTTGTAAACCAAAGTACAATGACTGCCATATTAGAAAAATACAAACTAAGATGAGGATATTGACCCCAGACAGACATTTTCTATCTCAGAAAGGAAAGCTATGTGAAAGGTTGCATTCTAATGGGATCACTCCTTGTGAAAAACAAGCCACGGCAACTCAGAGAGAGAGAGAGAGAAAATGATGACATGCTACACAAATCACAAACACCCCAGGCTATCCTTGAATTATGGTGACAGACACAAATCATGCACTTGTTCAGTTTAGGTCAGGAGACCACAAACTACTTAACCATTCAAAATCAAAAGGTGATGCAATTAAGCTCAAAGCCACAAAAACAAAAACAAAAGAGTTAATGGCCAATTTAAAGGAACAGATTTTGGGGGCAGCCTTTCGGTAAAGTTGTTTGCCATGCTTAAAAGTAAAATCTTCAAGTCGTGTGGTTAGAATGTGGTGTTTAAGCTATGTCAATCAGCCTGATTGAGCTAAGGAAGACATTAGTGCAGCCTGGATTATATGCCCTTTAATAAAAAAAAAAAACTGAGCCCATGCACTTCCCTAAACAAGCAAGCTCTGCCAATGATGGTGGTCAGATTAAGTAGATTACAGCACAGGGACCGTGGTGACCAAGGCATCATTCTCTTACACTGACTAGGCTAGCCCAGTAATGGCCGCAGCAATCAGCGTCTCCATAGCAATCAGTGGTCATTCCATTGCAAAAGCGATCAAATGAACAGGTCTTCCTGTGAGCAGCCATGACCTCTACATGTTTTACCTCCAACTTCCCCAGGAAAGGAATATTTTTGAAAATTTTCTTTGGCTGTACAAAACAAAATACGGTTTATGTTTTTATTTAGAGCTAAAATAAAACAGATCGAATAGTTTATTGAAAAAGAAAACGGTGTCTCTTACGGTCCATTTTGTTTCAAACCCAGTATGTTTCATTTAATGAAATGGCACCTTTGAACAAAGTAGAAGTCAAAACGTCAAGAAAAGTTGCTCATAAAGGTTAATCGATCAGGCTGATAATATAGTTGAAGGCATTTGGGGATTCTCTATAAAAGGGGGTTTTCTTGCCTGAGGCTTCTGAATGGGCATAAGGGCTCCAGGCCTTGCAAACTCTACGTACGCTCACTCCTGTGGGAATTAACACTGTTTTAGCACCCCTGATACCTCTTTAAACTACATGAACACTCTCCAGAATGTAGTTTGCTTTTCTTCCCCCAAAAGCCCATGAACCTGCAACAGAAGATAACCTCATGAAGAAATCTTCAACATGTTTTTGTAGTTATAATAAGAGGGTGGTCTGATCACTGTATCAAAAGAGTGCTTGTGTACAACCACCTGATACCGTGGCAGGTACCTGGTTACCAGATAGGATTACTGCACTGATTCATTCAGCAACAAGGACATTCCCTGAGCCCCACCATCTGCCAGGTACTTTCAGTGCTTTAATATAATCATCCATTTCACCATGCCCCCCTCCCCTTTTTTCTTTTACCCTGAAAGGGCCATGTGGGATGTTTTGTACATTTAAAATTACATTTCTGTCAATATTCTTTTAAATCTTTCTAAATTGTCCCCAAGATTACTGTGATTGTCCTGTTGATTCATAAGAGCAGGTATTAAAAAAAAAAAAATCACTGCCCTAGAAAACGTCCCCTTTTTTCAGAAACGCTCTTTTTTCCCGCAGGCTGGGGTTTTGTTTTTCTCTGAGGAAAAGTGAAATCAACAGTTAGAACTGTGTTGATTATTTTAGAAAAAGCCAGTTCCATCATATTAGGTTTATAAAACTGTCAAATTATTGAATCAGTAATTGAAAGATTTTCTTAACTGATTAACTTTGAAAAAGGTACTCTGCTTTTCAAAACACCACTACCTTGTCCTTAATTACTACCGTCTTCTCTTTTAGAAGCTCGTATATTCCAGCCCAGTGTTCTCAGCATTGTCTGTGCCAAAAATCCCTTTGAGAACCTATTAAAAAGTTATGAATCCTCTCAGAAGAAAAATGTAAATACATACAAAATTTTATATATAATTTCAGGAGTTTATGGATTCTTTGAAGTACAAGATTACAATTCTTGGTCTAGCCTATCAATCACTGATGACACTTTAAATTAAATAACATACACAGTTTTGCAAATTGTCCTCACTTCATTAAATCTTCTTTCTTTGACTGATTCCCTTATTATGGTAACTCTTGACCAGAAATAGCAAACTACAACCTGTTACTGTATAACTCTTAATACTTACACTTTTTAAAGTATAGTTTAAAATAAGAAACAGGGTTTTTGCTGGTGGTAGTGGTTTCTGATTTTGGTTTTTTAATCTAAGTAAATGTGTAATGGATAATTTTCCATTTTAATTCATATAATTAAAATGAAGGCCATTGGGAAAAGAATGCATACGAACACACACACACACAAAAATATCAGTAAATCATCACCTCAAACCATCAACTTTAAAAAAAACCTTTTAACATATAAAAAATAAGAAATTTGGGTTTGGAATAGAATGTACTGTAAAATATTACCTATCTACCTAAGGTATCAAATAAAGGGGAAAAAATAATAAGAGCTTTATTGGAAGAAATAAAAATTTCCAAAGTAGAAAATGAAATACACCTCAAAGAGTTAGGAAACCACACAGAAAAAGAATTCTAAGAAGTTCTTTGTTAAAAGAATAGAAGTTATTTAAGTTATTTTAACAAAAGTTATTTGTTAAAATAGTGCCAATTATTCAGAGAAGCAAAAGAGTTTGAGGACCAAGTCAGTGGCATCAGTTTGGGTATTTAAGATGTCACTAGAGCAGTTTCAGTACAGTTAGGAAGACAAAGGTGGGAGAGCAAATGATAAGAAATCAGTGCGAAGGATGTAAACATGCTGAGGGCAGGATATTGAAACCTCTAGAGGCAAAAGGATGGAAGGGGATCTGTAAGTCATGGGGATCATGATAAGGCCAAAGCAGTCTCTGTGTGTTTAGTTACCCTGTGCTGGACACTTGGAGACAAAAGTCTCCATCTTTTGATAAGGCATGCCTCCATCCTCTAGGAGCTCAAAGTCTAGTGAGAAAGATAGATGCAATTGAAAATTGCAAATTATAACTGAAATTATAATTTCAATTAAAATTAAAATTACAACTCATCAGTAATAGAGATCTGCATAAAGAATTACAGGAAAACAAAGGAGGCACCTCCCACTTTGTCCAGCAGCACAAGGAGATGCTTACTAGGTGTGGTGGTGCTTGCACAAGGTCTTAAAGAATGAGGAGTTATCAAACCAGAGGGCAAGGGCACTCCAGCCGTACTGGATGTCACACACAATTGTGTGGAGCAGCGACGTGGTTCGGGGTAAAGTTCAAGGCTAGGAGTGGCAGGGGTACTGCAATCTTCAGTAAATCAGTAAGTTAGTGCGTGAAATCACCTGCTGGGAAGATGCCAAGGGTGGGAGTTGTCAAAGTGAGCAAGACAAAAGGCATGGAAGTATGGTGCCAAAGGTCTTACCAAAATGAGTGACCGTGGGCTGCAGACAAGAGACTTTGGAAGGGAGCTGAGAGCCTAAAAGAATAGGGAGACTGAAGGTCTGGAGATTACACAAGGATGAGAGAGAGACGATGTGGGAGGCGTGTAACAAGGAGGGTACGTTCAAAATCGGAAAGCCTAGAGTCTGGGTTCCAGGAGGCAAAGCAGCCGGAGTGGCAGGAACGGTCACTGGAGCAAAAAAGAAGCAGAGGAGCTATGAGGCCACCATGGGACAACAAGGGGAAGTTAGTCAGGGCAGTGCTATGGGTGAGTGCAGGAAGATGATAAACCAGAGCCTGCAGCTACCAGTGAAGGTGGAGAGAAGTGTATGAATGATGCAGTCAAGGGCCTGAGAACCTGGCCCTGACCTTACCTTGCAGCCTTGGGCAAGTCACATGCCTCTCCTGGGCTTCCCTTTCTGCACCTATGAAATCAGGAAGCTGGACTAAATGGTTATTTGGATTCCTAAAATGATATCGGATAGCTTTCGCGTATGTAAATGATAGCTATGAGGCTGAGAAGGTGTTCGTAAACTTTGCTGAAAAACTGTCTTTATTGTAATTCCTATCAGAATTCATGAATGTTACCTTAGTAACTTTCTTTTGTATAGGACTTCAAAATTTACAAAGCTCTCTTACACATATTTTCTAACCTCTGTACATACATAATCCTAACCACCTTTCTGGGAGAGCTCTATAAGCCCTATTTTAGAGCTGAAGAAACAGATTCTACAAGGCTGAAGCGACTGCGGCTTTGAATTGGTAACGTAAGTCTTTTTCTCCTGATAAAGAGATTCTACTTGGTATGCTTTATTGAGATAACCCATGACTTACTAACATTTAAAATTCATTCCCTCAGCAAGTAACAAGGGGCCCACTAATTGTACTAAAGCTAAAAATGTCATTCATTCCAGGCATCCATCAGATTACCTGATCACTGAAATGAACCGAGGGGACTGTCTGAACTTTATTAAATTTGTATAATGTTGAAAGAAAGCTTTGTAAATGAAAAAAATCAAACAAGTCCTTGTATACGTTTACCCATACTGTTTAGTATAGACCATGATAGTAAAATAGTCTTAATTCAATCCATCTACTCTTATGTACTTGTTATATAGAGCACTGAGTCAGACCAGAAAATTTGTTTTCCTGATAATGATTCCTTTCTCTTCAATCATTCCAGATAGTAGACAGGTTCCACACTGTTGATTATAATACCCAGTTCATACCAACTACATACTAACAGGACTAATCAAGAAAGTGTAGAAATTCCTAGGTCCTCAAAAGGAAGAAATGGATTTTAATTATTTATGAATTATCCTTTCCTTGTTAATTCATCCATTAAAAGTCCATTTAATATTTTTTATTGAATCCTTTTGGGGATATTATTTGCTTCCTTGGTGATAACAAAAATTTTAACTTTATCTTTTAAACGATAGGCAGTAGCTTCTTTTCTGAAAAATGTAAGTAGGTTTAGAAATTGAGTTATTTGTAGTGAGGTGGATGGACCTAGAGTCTGTCATACAGAGTGAAGTAAGTCAGAAAGAGAAAAACAAATACCGTATGCTAACACATATATATGGAATCTAAAAAAAACAAAAAATGGTTCTGAAGAACCTAGGGGCAGGACAGGAATAAAGACACAGATGTAGAAAATGGACTTGAGGACACAGGGTGGGGGAAGGGGAAGCTGGGACGAAGTGAGAGAGTGGCATGGACATATATACACTACCAAATGTAAAACAGATAGCTAGTGGGAAGCAGCCGCATAGTACAGGGATATCAGCTCAGTGCTTTGTGACCACCTAGAGGGGTGGGATAGGGAGGGTGGGAGGGAGACGCAAGAGGGAGGAGATATGGGGATATACGTATATGTATAGCTGATTCACTTTGTTATAAAGCAGAAACTAACACACCATTTTAAAGCAATTATACTCCAATAAAGATGTTTAAAAAAATAGAAAATGAAATAAAAAAATTTAGTATGAATAAAAAATAAAAATAAAATTTTTAAAAAATGTAAGTAGGTTTAGTTAAAGGAATGTACATACTATGTATTTCTGAGTCAGACACTACTTTAGAAATTAATCCCCTAAAAAGTTGATTACAACAGATCTTTTTTTTTTTTTTTTTTTTTTTTTTTACAACAGATCTTATGTTATGTGATTTTTGACTTTAAAAATCTCTCTTTGGTATCATTCCATGTCCATTTAGCATTTTGAGATCAATGGCAAACATCTGTGAATTCATATTTTACAGGAAATTCTCCATGATAGACTGTCTTTTATACCTAAGTACAATAAAAATCAATCAAATCAAAAAATTATCATTAAGCAGATAATATATACAAGGCACTGCACTGTGTCATGCCAGTAACATTTTACCCAGCAGAAAGATTAAACTATCCAAGCGTTATAATTTAGTGGTTATCCTCAAGAGCATGCTATGTAGATTTCACCTTGCAAACTGAAACATTTATTTAAGATCCTCATTTAGAAAATTGAGAGAAAAAGATAAATATTTCTTTCTATGTGATGAAGTAAGTTTACCAAAACTAGGAATATAGATGTCACTCTTCCTCATATATGCTTAGAATTTAAGAGGGAAAAAAAGCCACATGTAAAATTTAAAAAATAGAGATGAATAGTGAATGTATGACCCAAATTTTGTCATAACAGGTAAAATCCATGCTCTATTGCTGCTAGTTGATCAATCTCACTTGGCTGTTAACTCTACAGAGATGACATTCAAGAAATACACAAAAATTTCAATCTTGATCAGATAGAAAAAGCTTATGCTCCAGAGCTCCTGCAGTGCAATGATGAGCCAGCCCCCTTCATCGCCTGGTAACAGTGTACAGAAGTGGACCTGAAGGTTTCAGAAAAATCATCCTAGGAGGGAATTTGATAAAACCATTAACAACAACCTGAAAGGATTTGTGTTTTCTTTCTTAGATCACTATTTCAATGACTTCATTCAGCTCATGTTTCCATTGATCCTGAAAAATGAAAGAGGTTAACATGTCCTTTGTGGGGTAATCAGGTAGATCAATTTCAACTTCTAGGTGAACTACTCACTTAAATTTCCAAAAATCAAGATTACCTAACTAAATGGTATATGCACAGCAACCCCACCGGTTAGAATTCACAGTTCAAATTTTTAACACCAAAATATAAACATCACCACAATACTCACTTTTAGTTTCTTGTTTAGTTTACAGCAGTATCTGTACACCATTGCCAAGTTCAGAGGTCCAAAATCTGCATAGAAACTGAGATTTTTTTTAAAGTAGTATTTAGTAAAGATATTTTCAGTGACATCAATGCTCATTTTTATTTTCATTAAAGTTACAATCAAGTTTCAATTATCTTTGGGAATAAAGGTTAGTATACGACTGAATCATAGTAATCCAAATAACTAGTGACTTCACCCTGCCAATGACCTCCAGTTACTATAACCAGTCTCGTAACAGGGAACTATTTGGACAGTTTTGAGTTCCACCTCCTTTTATCTCCCTGCCAGGACATTAAGTAAAAGAATTAAAAAGCAAGCACTGAAAGAACCAACATGAACAAAACATATATGTGGCCTACACTTCCTGGTTTTATTTATCACCTACTTAGTCATAAAGCTCATGTACCCTAAGTTCTAATTCCAACTATTCCACTCAAACCTTGCTCTCAATTGTCAAGTACCTTAAATCCAGTGGTCTTTTTTTCAGTTTCATTCTCCTTGGACTTTCTGTATTATATAACACCCTGGCTCGTCTCCTTCTCTCCACCCCTTTACATCTCCAGGATACACGCATCAGTCTGCAGATCATCTGCTGTCATGAATTAAACGATAACACTATGGAAAACAGACGGCTCCTAACCCAAGACCCAACATCAGTTTTTCCCATCTTCAACTACCTGCTGGACTTCCCATCTATGGGTCCTTCCATCACCTGGAACTCAACCCATCTTTCCTTCAAATCAGCCCTCCAGGCTGAAAACATTTTGTTTCTCCCAGTTGCTCAGACATGAAACTTCCTATTAATTTAGTTCAAATAAATATTAATTTAGTTCTTATATATCAAATAAGCTACTACTCTAAGTCATCCCTTCCTTTTCTATTCCTACTTTAGCAACAAAAGTCCAGATCTTTCTTCATCTCACATCTTTAGTGTTTTAATTCTCTCTCTCCTGCCCAGTCAACCTATATTCCACACTAGAAATTAATCTTTATAAAATCTCACTTCTCACATATCCTCTCACTGTTCAAAAATGTTTAATGGCTCTTTACTCCCTTCAGAATAATTCCTTGGCTCAGAAATCAAAGCCCTAACCATCACAGCCCTAGCTTCCAGGCTGATCTCTCCTAATAGTTCCCATATGGAATCTTCATTCCAACAAATATGTCCATTCCTCATTCTCGAATACTCCATGCATATTCTTAATCCAAGCCGCTGCTCAGATTGGTCTCCTTGCCTGGAATGCTCTCCTTTTCTCTTTCTACTACCCTCTAGTTTCCTCAAAATCCAGTTCAAGTCCTACCTCCTGCACTCACCCTAAGAGAAAACTAACCACCTTTCTCTCAAAGTTCCCAAAACTTATCATCTGAGCCACTGTTTTGGCCCACGACACATACTATCACATACTATGAATTATCTTTTTAAGTGTAGATCCTACCTAGCCAGCTACAGTGTAAGCTTCTCACTCAGGGACTGGACATCTTGAGAATGCCCTGCTCATAATAAACTTCAACAAATAAGTCTTCATTATGACTATTTTGCTCATTAATACCCAAATTCAATTTAGCCTAGACTATAAATTTACTAAATATCAACACATTTCCAAAAAAAGTATCCCCTAAAGACATTTAATTTTTTAAATAAAAATTAGGATTTATTTAATTTTTTCTGCTACCCAAATTACACTACCATAGATATGTCATTACAAATCTGCCAAAAGCCTCTTGCCTTACTTAAGAATACTAAACTTGTATATTTTATCCATCTTAAACAAGTTGACAATATTTTGGCCCTTATTTTCAAGGTAACATGAAAATTAGCCATTCCTGCACACAGGTTTCACGAGAGTAAGAGTAGAGTTGCCAAAAAGGAAACCTGCAACGATTTGAAATTAAAAATTCTTCTATTTCTAGTCCCCAGTGTGATGCTGTGCTCTAAGTATAAAAAAATACCCATGAATCCAAAATGAACTATGCCTACGACAATTACCAACCAGTTCAAGCCCTGTCGACAAGAATCCACTCAAAAGAACCAAAATGAAAAGACTGTACAAATAAGTACGTACCAGCACTGATTAAGGCAGCCTTGTTTCTATCACAGAGATTTCCTTATCCTTGGGTTATTGTAAGCAAAACTCAACTAATATATCTTATTTTTGCTACTTGAACATGAATATTGAGACATAGAACTTTAAAGTAAATCTGGAATTTTTAGTTAAGATTATTTCAGCTTTTTTAACCCACTGTGAACAAATTTTAGGAAAGCATAAAGAATTCAGGTCATCTAATTCCAGTTTCATACTAACCATTACAAGCCAACTTCAATTCCAGACTCAAAGCTATTCCTAACAATAGAGCCAGCTTAGACACATGTACTTTTGGAAGCAACATGATTAATAAACACACCTATTTCACCAAACACCATGAAAATAAATTGGTATACTCCAACAACACAGGAAAAAGTAAATCAAATACAGACCTCGTCCTTAAGTTGATCTGCACTCTCCAATATGGCAGCCACTAGCCACATGTGGCTATTTAAATTTAAATTAATTGAAGTTAAATAAATTAAAAATTTAGTTCTCCCATCATATTAGCCCATTTCAAGAGTTCAAAAGCCACATGTGGCTAATGGCTACCAAGATGTACAATACAGATATATAACATTTCCATCCCTGCAGAAAATGTTCTGTGCTGATAGACAACACTGATCAAGATTTAAAAAAAGAAAGAAACAAAAATAACAAACAACAAGAGAAATATAAATAAATAACTTATTTAAAATAACTAGAGAAATAATCAAGTACCATGAGTGAGGTATAGATGAAATGTTTAAGGACAATGTCCTTCCCTTTCAGGGCCCCACATTTTTCCCAACAGTGAGATTAGGCCCTGGTAATTCTTGTCCCTTCCTGTTCAAGGGGGTCATATTTCCAGAAAGCCAGTTTGGGACCTAGGACAGGAGAGGGTGGAAAAATAGAAGAGGACCTAGTCCCCACTCCCCTTCACAGTCCCTCAAAGAGACAGTTAGCTCAGAGCATCAGATAGCTGCAGTGAAAGATGTATACCTCTATCTTGACCACAGCCCCAGGTTAAGGGTAGAAGAAAAACAAGCAATCTTAACCTAGAAGGTTTCTAACCTCACAATATCTTGAAGCTCAATGGGCCAGCGTTTATATCCTGCAAAAGGAGGGATGGCCTTCAAGTCACACTGAGAAATTTAGTCAAAAATTTTGCACAGCCAAGAGCAATTTAGAACATGTCTTCAAAAGTCAGAATTGTCACAGACAAATATAAAGCCAACAAACTCTATCTTAAGGTCGTTTTATATATCCTTTCCTTACAGTGTTTACAGTTCTAAAAATATATATGTATTTGTAATATAGCTTTATATACATATAATTTTCTAACAAGCTAAATACATTTCTGAAAATGTCAAGAGCATTGAAGAAAAAATGGTCACAGCTGCTCACACCATGCTAGGTTATCACTGACAGGTATAATAAAATGCCATGAACAGAGAAGACACCTTCCAACAACATGCCTCTTTGTAAGAAACTTCCTCACCAGAGGTGGGGAAAATGGAAACACATTTACAGGCCAGACCATTAGCTAGAGGGAAATGTTAAAATACAAAAATCAATTGATAACAATTGAAATAACTCAAATATGCTAGAAGGTATAAAATATGTACTTGAGCAACTTGGAACCAAGGCAGGAGAATAAAAGAATTGGGCTCAGGGCGGAAGAGGAGAACTGGAAAGTCATCAACCTGGGGTCAGTGAAAATGGCGAGGAGAAATGGCAGAGATAAGTCGTGTAGAGACACAATAAAGAAACCCGAGGGCTGAGTGGGCTCCTAAACCTGAGGTTAATGATACATGATAGTGTCTTCTCCATTCTGGCAATTCCCAGGAAGAGGCCTCCAGAGCCACAGCCAAGCAAGGGCCCCCACTTTTTCTAGGGTCGGGGGAAACTCGTCTCATTTGGACAAGGAAAACCATGGATATATTATTTTATTATTGCAGAGTACCCTGAGCTTCCTCCCCAGATGAATGCACGAATGAACAAATGAATAAGTATCCCTTATATATATATATATAAATTTCCCCTTGTAGGGTTGGTAAATTATGGGTCAATACCTAGAATGAAACTCATGAATTATTAAGTGAAAAACAGTCAATCTGTCTTTTTATTCAGTAAGTGTAAATAGCTAAAATCAAATTCTTCCCTGTTTTGATAGGAAAGAAATGAAAAGAATTGGAGTCCTGCAAGTGGGGAGGGAAGGAAAGATAGGGTCATCTTCTGGGGAGAATGAAGAAATGGGACCAGAGCAAATGGTTACCAGGGTCACCCGCTACCCACAGAATTTAAGGGAAATAGAATTTGGGCCTAGAAGCCTTTCTGTTATACCCTACATGTCTAGCTCTTCTCACGAGATTTATGAAGTTTATGATGTATCATTCTTTTGTGTTTGGTTTTTCTAACAAACTCTAATTTAAGTGGGTCCATTCCTAGAGGAATCATTATTTAAAGCACAGTTGTACCTTATTCTACATATCAGAAGTTTCCTCTGAAAACTGTCAACTCCTCAGCAAAAAGATAAACTATATTCCAAGCAATACTCACTGAACAAAATTTATGACCACCTACTCTGAGCAAGGCACTACAAGTTAACATAATAATCAAAGAGTGCTGACAGTACAAGAAAAAAAACATGAAAAATTCTGTAAGATCATTATAATGCATGCCAACTCTTCCAATTTTTTACCAGCACTGCTGACATGTTTCGTCTATTCATTCATTCACTCAAATATTCACTCAAATATTACTGAAAACCTGCTGACTACCAGTCCCTACCCATAAGGAGCTCACCACCCAATGATAGACAAGTAAACATAATTACCGTTGATAAATGCTAAGATAGCAGTATCCTCCAAAGCACAGTGAGATGTGTGTGTATGTGTGTGTATGTACATACGTGCAAAATTTTGGTGAAATTAATCAGCACTGATCTCTGGCTATATGCTATACCTAATATTTTCCCTATCACTAAAATATTATCAGCACCCCTCCAGACTGATGATAAAGATCCTGTACATGGCTGAAACTCACAATGATCACGTTTCAAAAAGGCCTCAAATGCTCAGCAAACATTAATCTAAGATCAAAGTACAAGCTTGAGTTTTTGCTCAGGTGTAACAAACCACAGTCACATTGATGTCTACCTCCTAGGGGAGAGAGGCTGCACATCTAAGAAGCTTCCTGCTCCACATCAGTCACCTAGAGACTGATGGAAAACTAAAGACCATTGGGAAGCAAGGGGTTCGTGTCTCAACTTGATCCCTCAAAGTCCCTGGGCTGATGTCTTAGCCTCTCTGGGACTCCACATCCTCATCTATCAATGAAAATGCTGAATTAGATGGCTTCTAAAGTTCTTTCCAGCTATTATATTATATTATATTATATTATATTATATTATATTACCCTATCATATCACATTCCTAGCCATTATATAAGACTATTATTTATATTATATATTATAGTGTATATATATATTTATATATTATATATAATATATATTATATATTATATATATTATAGTGTATATATATATATGAAATAGTCTAGATTGTCTGTGACTCTAGTTATACATACTGGACAAACCATTCAACAGTTCAAGTGTTTCTCAAGGGCTGCTCACCCTATCTGATGCACTCTGCCCTCTCAATGTGTTTGGTCTAGGTACAGAAGGCATTTTCCTCAGAGTGTCTCCTCAGAGAATAGAAAGAACCTCACAGCTTTCTTCCTGAAATTCACTATGCTTTCTACATAGCCGGAAAACAAACCCACAGTCCAGAGAGCGGCTTCATAAGGTAGGAACCTTCACATCAGTACTATTTACTTACCTATGTAAGGTAAGTAAATACCTTACGTTACATAGGTAAGTAAATTTGTTGAGATCACAAAGGAAGGAGAGAATCCCAATATCAACTCTCACGCCTGTCCTTTGGTACATTATCTAGGTTTTTAGGAAAGTCCAGATACACAACTGAGAATACAAGGAACCCTTCTCCACTTACCACCTTATTAACCTGGGGCAAGTAGAAGGGCCACCTAAGCCTTCAGCTGCTGCTTCTGTAAAATGGGTTGCTGCTTTGCCTTAAAGCCAAAAGACAGACTAAATGATATCAAGGAAGCTTCAGCACCAGGGTCTGTAATTCTGTAACCTCCCTCTTTGGAGCAGGTCAATTAATTAAACACCCCCTTTGACTCTCAAACTAATGTAAACAAAAGAAAACTTTTTCAGGAATGCACTGGCAAGATTAAAATTCACTCCCACAGAAACATTCTCAAGCAGTGGAAATTAACCCCTTTGTTTAATGACAGGTATTGAAGGCAAGAAGGCTATGCAGGGCTTCCCTGGTGGTGCAGTGGTTGAGAATCTGCCTGCTAATGCAGGGGACACGGGTTCGAGCCCTGGTCTGGGAAGATCCCACATGCCACGGAGCAGCTGGGCCCGTGAGCCACAACTACTGAGCCTGCGCGTCTGGAGCCTGTGCCCCGCAACGGGAGGGGCCGCGATAGTGAAAGGCCCGCGCACCGCGATGAAGAGCGGTCCCTGCACCGCGATGAAGAGCGGTCCCCGCACCGCGATGAAGAGTGGCCCCCACTTGCCGTAGCCGGAGAAAGCCCTTGCACGAACCGAAGACCCAACACAGCCAAAAATAAATAAATAAATAAATAAAGTAGCTATTAAAAAAATAAATAAATAAATAAATAAAAATAAAAAATAAATTTAAAAAAAAAAAAAAAAAGAAGGCTATGCAGACAGTATGCATGTGACTTCCGTAAAAAAACAGAATGGGGACTGATCCCCTTTACACAAAAGACTAACCTTCCTCACATGTCATAAAGCAAGTGAGGTCCTGAAAAGGAAAATAATTACTCTAAAACCTGACAATGATCACATTACCTCTCTAAGCTCTTGGAAGTAAAACCAAAACCCTCAAACTTGTCTGTGAGGCCCAGGGTGATGCAGCCCCTACCTATCTCTCTTTGGGGCCTCATTTTGCACCATTCCCCCCATTTTAGTACTAGTAAGCTCCAACCAAGCTGTTTCTTTTAATTCCTGCCTCAGGCCCTTGGCACTTTACCCTCCCTGGCCTAATTAACACCCACTTATCCTCTAGGTCTCAGCTCCAGTCACACTTCCTCAGGGAATTCTTCTCTGATCCCTCCCCCACCTCCGTCTTCACCCCACTTCACACACACACACGCACACGCACACGCACATGCACCCCTTCACCCTGCAGGCCAGTTTTCATTGTTATGTGCTTCCAAAACCATAGGTCTTTCCTTCAGAGAACTTACAAACAGTCTTATGTCTAAATATTTGATTAATAGCCTCCCTAAGCCTCACTGGACTATAAACTCAATGAGAACAGGGTTGGGTTAAAATTTGCTCATTAATGTCTCCCTAGCACCTGGCACGGAGATGACTGAGCAAATGAATGAAAGATTGACATGGCTGGTTCATCTGCAAAAATACCGCCTTCTTCCATTTAATCCTTCTAAGCTATACACCAGGTCAAATCTGGGGAAAGATGTCAGATATCACATTTTACTAGCTTTGGGTACAAAACTGAACTAAGTAGACAAAATTGACAAAATAACCTAAGAAGGAAAGGACAGTGAGGGCGATGGAGAATGGCGAGGTCATCCGCCTCTCTAGAGCAGGGAGAGGTTGGGAGCACCCACCTCCACAGTCTCCCCCACGGCCTGCATCTTTATTACTGGCTTGCTCCCAATGTGACCTGCTCCAGAAGTAACCCCCAATCTAAAAAGACTCACCCCAACTAAGCGCCATCCCAACTCCTTTTTTGCTTAGCAGCCCCTTCAATTCTATCTGAGAGTTTTGCCAAGTTAAAATCATTCTAAACCTTTACTTTTGGGTTTTCTAGAGCTGTAGGCAATCTGCTATAGGCCATATAAAATAAAACACATTTGACACTAGTTAAAGCATCTGGCAGAACAAGAAAGGCACTATTTTAAAGCCCACTATTCACAGTTCCCTAGAAGAGACCTTTAACCCGTTTCTTTATCACACACTTAGAAAAAAATAAAATGTTTTTAGCATTTCAGATTAATTCAGCTGCAGATGATCAATAATTTGATTACCAGGACTAATATAAATGCTGTATATATTCCACACTCTCTTAAAAGGAAGATAAATGTATAGAATAAGAAATCGGTTATACAAGGATCCCCAATTCAGAAATCTCAATCTGGAATATAAGTGAGAATCACAAGTAAGCCAAAAAACAAAGTCACATTGTTTCTTCTAAAGCCTGTCACAAACCCATGTCCTTTAGCGATGTTTATAAGACACTCTCAGACTCACCTGGAGTCTATTTAGCCTTATTTTGTATAAAATGTGATATCTAGTTCCTATGCCCATAGTATATTAGACTCATCAGACAGATCATAGGCAGGAGGCAGCTATTGGCAGCTGGTACATTGATAATAATGTCAAAAGCTAACCCAACGGTAAGTATCACCTAGAAAGTGCTCATTGTAGTCATCAACAAAAACTGACTGAATAAATTAAAACCACTAAAAGACAAAAGACATTTAGCAGGCAGGCACCATCTGCTACATAAGCAGAGATCCCTTTATTCCTTAGGAGCTCCTAAAACTATCCCTGAATTACAGTGAAACTGTACAACCAATGTATTCATAATAATAGAGTCTGAATATTACAGAAAAAAAAGCAAATCATAATCAGTAAATTCTTTAACAAGGCAAAAATGTACATTCATTTTAGGAAGGTTTCCATAAATTACAAAATTGCTTTGATATTTTAAGATGTGATTTTCTAACTCTTTGTAGAAGCTGCCCCAGTGAAATGCCACATTCCCAGACAAGACAAATGCATTACAAGAGTATATCTATCAAGGAGAGCAAATCTGAAATAAACCATCTTTTCTGGTTCTCAAAAGAAAATTAAATTTTATAAGAAAAGAAGAAGTCCAAACTAGCAAATTCTTTAATTTGTCAATAGGACGTGATCGTCTTTAAGACCAAAATATTAAACTAATAAATTAATAAATGAAACATTTTTCTCAAAAACTCTAGTTCACACAAACTATTTTCCATAAAGGAATTCCCTATCAATCACAAATAATCGTGATCCTTTACCAGATGTTTCCAAGTTGTCGAGGACTGGGACTGTTACGTCCTTTAATAAATACGGCAATATTTTTGATGGTTCTCATTCAACATCTGATTCTTTGGTGGTCCCGGAAGTATTCAGTCGATTAACAAAACCAACTTTTTAAATATAAAAAATTTTTTAAAGAAACAGTGAATTCCACACTTAAGCCCAACTCAAATCAGTGAGCCAGAAAGGAACTTGAGATCAGCTGTCCCACCCACCTCTCAAGATTTTAAACAAGTAAATATCTAAATATCCAGGGCAGACATTGTCTATTTTCTGCTGAAAGATCACAAAACACAAAGACTCCTCTTCTACTTTCATTATAGACACCCCCCCTTTTTTTACTTCTCTTCGCCATCCCCAAAATAAAACAAGGCAACAAAAAAGGCAGCTCCCCCTTCTGATTTACAGACATGGCCTACTTTAAGGTGTCCCTTTCTCCCAATCACCCAAGTCAGAAACCTTGAACTTAACCTTCAATTCTCCCACCCCCTCATCTGGTCAGTCCCAAATATAGTCACTCCATCCTCTCTAGCCTCTCCCCCACCGGGCCTTTCTGTTCCCATTGCTACAACCATAAACCAGCCTGGCCACAGACAACAGACACCCCACCTCCCAGCCATGGGAGTACTTGCCCTAAGCAGAGCCCTGCTCCGTCTCCCTGTCATTCATAAACCAGCAGAACTGAGATCCAAACAGCTTTCCATAGGCCAGTCCCCAACCATGTTTCCAGCCTCACCTGTGACCTCTCTGCACTGCAAGTATTTTGCCTCACCTGACAGAATCTTGCTATTCCCCAACACTGAAATCTTTCTTTCTTTCCTCCTTCTTCACTCACTCATTCATTCAGCTAAAATTTCACCATCTCTATGCCAGGCACTGTGCTGGGTATAGGGATACAGTGGTGAGCAAAAATGGGCAGTACTCGTCCTCACGGAGATCATAAAATTTACTCTTTTGCTCTTACACACCCTTCAAAAGCTAGTTCAAATATCATAGGCTTTATATCTCTTCCTTTCTTAGATTTCTAATATGTACATTTACAGCTCTTGTCATATATTGCCTTGCAATGTGTTGTTTCCACTTCCTTCTTTATGTATCTGTGTGTCCCCAAAGCATCAGCACAGTGCTCTGCGCCAAAATCTATCCCATCTAAATGTGAAGTTTCCTCTATTTCCAACCACTTACAACTTTCTTTCAAATTCTGCTTTTTTCACTTCCCAAAAAGATGTGTCAAGAGTCTTTTTTTCTTTTTCTTTGTTTTTTAAGCACAAAGGTGTACTAAGCTGTGGCTAAGTAAAGGTCATTTACTTTCAGCTTTGGAATGTGTTTATGAACAGACAAATGAGAACATCTGATGTCTTAGGGATCTACTTCAAACACAATAATGAAGCCGCCCTGTGGTGACTTGGCCGACAAAGAACTTGGACGGCAGACAGCTCCTCAATGGACTCTTGTACAGTCCATTCGGATCCCTCTCTCAGGCTGCCCGACTAAGACTAGCCCTGTCAGTTTTAACTGAGTCCTCAGCACCTCCGTTAAATTTTGCCTTTTCACCAGGCTTATCTCAAGCAAACTGAAAGAACTGAGTAACAATTTGTCCTTATGAAGAGCAGAGACTGACTACCCACTGTGAATGCCTGGGAGGTCAAAACAGCAAATATTTAATAAATCAATATCCTGAAAGTAACAGTGGACTCCAGTGGGTCACGGAATTAAGAACTGACCACTGAATGTATACAGATATGTCTATTTCCTTATCACGTACACAGCATAGTACTCTTGGTTGTGTACACAGGAAGCACACGCCTAAAACTCATGTGTTCAAAACAGAGAGTGGAAAAAGTGGCCCTGAACAATACTGGGTTATTTCTGCAAGGTTAGGATGGGAGGAAGGAGAAAAGGGGAAGAAAGTAGAAACCTATACCATCGTTTAAAAGCTAAAGAGTTTTCCAAGTTTTTAGGAGAATTCTATACAGAAATCATTACATCTTACGTTACACCAGTTAAGCAGCAAGAACATTTCACCAGACAGCCTGCAAAAAGTTTTCACAGGCTTATAAAAACTGGGCTTCTTTTGTTCTCATCTCTCCTATTAATATATAATGATAATTAACTCAATTTACTTTCTCTCTCCTTTTTAGGCGGGGCAGTCTACTGAAAGGAGAAAAAGCAAAATTACAGCCACAAAAGTGGAGCCGTGGAAAAACATTTTAATTACTATCACACATTCCCAGATACAGCCTGCGCACAAATTTGTGCACACAACGTCAGCAGCACATTTATTGCCAAAGCCATAACCACCCAAGTTAGAAGGGCCACGTGAGCCAGGGAGGGGCAAAGCTGTTCTGCACCCTCCCCACCAACCTCAGGCTCAGGACAACTGGGAACTTGCTGGAAGCATAAGAGCAAGACTTCAGGGCAAATTTACTAGCTCAATGACCTTAAGCTCTACATAACCCTCTCTGGGCCTCAGTTTCCTTATCTATAAAGTGGTGACAATAATAGCACCTAACTCCTAGGGTTGCTCTGAAGATTGAGTTAATGTGTATAAAGGATATAGAACATTGCCTGTCACAGGACTATAAATATCTGTCTATATCATAGCAATTTATAATGAAAGCTAAGGTACCAAATGATGGCCCCAAGGCTCTATATAAGATCACATATCTGTGTATGTATACATGTGCTTAGATGGCATTCAGCTGTCCGTTAAATAAACCTACATTAAATTTAAAATAAAAATTGAAAAACCAAAAGTGTTTCTTCCTACCTCTATCTAACCTAAATATCCATTCCCACAAGTATTTCCGGGCAAGAGAAGTTTTTCTGTATTTCTCTCAAAGATGTCCTAGGCTCGCATTTCAACTCAAACCTATGCTACAGGCTACATAAAAGAAATCATTCTTCTATAAATTACTTATCTAAAAATTCCCGGTTGTATTAATATCCGGCTGCTTTAATAAAGTTTAAATGAAAATTGAACATTTTAAATTATTTAAATCTTCAAGTTAGCTAATTAGTCCTCATTAGAGGCTGCTCATTCTTCCATGCTAAAACATTTGGTGAAATCCTTTGAATCGTTTCAGAAACTGCTTAATATTCAGTCCCCAGAGTATGACTATGAAGGGTTCTCTCCTGCATTTTCAATACCTTTCCTTTGCAAAGACAAGGAGAGAAGAAATGAAAATGGACAAGACTTTTACACTCTCCTTTATAGCAAACTGGCTTTCTATGCATAAACATCCAACCCTACACCCATCACCATTAAGAGGGGCACACAAAGGTTAAAACAATTAACGTATTTGATTTTGCTAACTTTTGAGCCAAAAAAATTTGAGCCAAGTTATGAAAAGTAAGCCTCTATTTAGATTACACGGCTCAATTCCAAAACCAAAGAACTAGCCTTTCTGGAGGGTTGTACATTATTTGTAGCTTAATCAAATACAGACAAATCTTTGAAAGGCTCCCTTTTTATGGGGCTATTTTTTTCTCACAAGTGTGTTAGTCTATACGCTGATGTTAATTCTGATCTGTGAAATCATAAACCAAGGACAAACGTATGCTTATTATCAACCACATTTTACTAAAACTGCTCAGGCCTTTATATTAATGTGATAAATTCTGTTTAAAAATCAAGGAGAAAATTCAGACTATCATTTCTAAGAGACAGCCTGACCTCATAAGGCCACTTTGTTAAATTTTCTCCACCAGCTTCTCAGAAGCTTGCCATTTCAATCATAATGCACTAATGTCTTTCCATAACTAAATAAACATCTGCACAAAACACAGCTGTGTCCAGAACGCCCACAGCCTAATATTTAAAGAGTCTACTTCCTGATTCAAAAATAATAGTTGCATTTCCAGGGTGATAATTTAGCCAGAAAGGCAGTATTTCACTTATACATTCAGCAAATAAGTACACAGATACAGGGCTGTACAAGGCCCTGTGTGATTATGTATACTAATATTCCCCTTTCCTTAGAGACATATACAATCTGATATGATAGTCAAGGTTTTCCTCACCATAAGCCATTCTCCATAGAAGAACCCAGATGTTACTCATCCTTCAGGGGCTTTATAGTCTCTCTCATTCAATACCTCCCTGAAGTGGAGCTGAAGGGATGGATTGCACCACTTCTGTCCCTCTCCCCTTTCTTCTCTCTCCTTCAGCATTTGTCCACCTCTTTGGCCGCTTATTTCCACCTCTTTCCCTTGCTCCTCTTATCCTGGTCATGCCTATGAAATACAGGCCTTGAAATTTTCCCTTTCTCCCCAGAAATCACATCATTCTCACGGCTTTATCATCTCTTTGGGGAAAATTCCCAAATTTAAGGACTTCAAACTTATGTGATATCCAACACTGACGTGCACATCCCTTAAATTCCTTAATTCCAACCTGACCAACATGGAATGCCTGATCTCCCCACAAGCCAATTCTTCTGCCCTACTTCTTATTTCAGTCAATGGCCCCAGCAGGTTCACCATGACCCAGGCTGTCTTAAAGACTTCTTTGACCCCTCTCTTTCCTCAGCACCCCACCAACCCACCCACCTGATCTGTTGCCAAGTCACATGGATTCAGAGCCCTTCTTTCCACCACCGTTGCCACCAGTCCTAATCTAAGCACTTATTTCTCCCCACTGAACATTTCGGAATTTTTCTAAGTGGGCTCTACCTCCTCTCTAATCCATCTTAAGTGATGATAGCATCATATTAATTTTTTGAGAGAGGATATATGTACTCTGGAACCAGAGGGCTTGGTTTTAAATTCCAGGTCTGCTACTTCTTACTTTTGTGACCTTGGGCAAGTTACCTAACCTCTCTGTACCTTACTCTCATCGTTTGCACACTAAGGATGGTAATAGTAGCTGCCTCAAAACTGTTGTGAACATAAAGTAAATTAATAGTTGTGGGGCACCTAGAACAGCATCTGGTATGCATTTAAATGCTCAATAAATGTTTGCCATTATTTGCAGTTAGCATAGGTCCAGTCATACCCTGGACTGCCCCCAGATCCTCAAGAGAGTCCCATGGCATACCATGCTGCATTCAGTCTGCCCAGCTGACCTTTCAGCTTCATATCACACAGCCCCACTTGAACCTGTACACACACCAGGCAAATCGCAGGTCTTACTATTCCCTGAACACACGCCAGAGCCTCCCTCCTCATCCTCGCTGTTCCCACTTCTGGGATCTCTCCTCTCATATCTCTGTCCATCCCTCAAGCCAGTCTTAACTCCTTCATGAAGCCTTTTCTGAACCCCTCAACCAGAAGTGCTCCCCAATGCCCATGAATTCCTCCCAGCACAGGGGTTATGTTACTCTATGGCAGTTATCTTTTCTCTCTGTCTCACTGCAGTCCTGTCTTTCTCCCTGCAGGTTTGGAGCTCCTTGAAGGTAACATATGCGTCCACCATCCGTGTAGTCACTACATCCTCTAGCCCTGCGAAATATGTTGAGGTGACAAAAAAATGGAGTTGTGGGTGACCAGAACCATAGCCACTACTGTGGCATAGTAGTTAGGCACCCCAAACAAAAAGAAGTACACACTCCGCCCAGACTGGAGTCCTCATCGTAGTTTAGAATGACATCAAACTCACAATATAAATTGGATGGTCTCTCCAGCAAGTCTTTCTTTACAGGATACCAGAAATACAGTAGAATCAATATAAGAAGAATGTGATTTGTAGCCCTATCCTAAAATACTAACATTAAAATCACACAAAAAATTTTCCTCATATATCAATATTAGAATCAAAAAACCACTGAGTGCTGTGTTTAGTTGACTAGACGTAATTTTCTGCTAGATCTACCGTCTAGCAATCCCAAGAGAAGCAACTTAGACCTCAACGCCTGGAGCGTGTTCGGTGACATATTAACCTCGGGCACACCACTGAAGAATTAAGCATAATGGCATATACACAGTCCCTACCCTCGGACTCATGAGAGGTCCCCAAACCCTACACCCAGAAAAGAGGGCGACAACAATGCACATTCGCAACAATAGAATGAACACTCCATAAACACTGCTGGCAGTGACATCATCCAGGTACCAGAGGTCAGGGAGCAGGCAGTGCAGGACTCCATGCTATCTAGGAGCAGAGCTGTAATCTGACACCAGGGATTTAAACCTCTTCGCCCAGCAACTCTGGGCATTCATGAGCAGCAGCAAAGGGCTCTTTCATTCCCACTTTCACTTCAGCCATTCAAGAAGCATCCTGTTCCCAGCACCACTAAGAGAAATGTCCTGAAGACATCAGTTTCAAGAATCCCTATGATGAAGTGAAATTAAAGAATGTTTTCCCTCAAATAAAAGATATGCTCTTGAAGTTCGAGAATACTCTCACTCTTCCAATACCTGGTGGTACCCACAAATCCTTTGGCAGAACTGCCAAAATCCCTCTTAACAGGACAAGTCCTAGGAAGCTTACTAAGTAACTATGGTTCATTTAACTATGTTCATTTAATTGCACGTTTGGTTAAGAAAACAAAGAAGTGGGCTTCCCTGGTGGCGCAGTGGTTGAGAATCTGCCTGCCAATGCAGGGGACACGGGTTCGAGCCCTGGTCTGGGGGGATCCCACGTGCCGCGGAGCAACTAGGCCCGTGAGCCACAGCTGCTGAGTCTGCGCGTCTGGAGCCTGTGCTCCGCAACAAGAGAGGCCACGATAGTGAGAGGCCCGCGCGCCGCGATGAAGAGTGGCCCCCGCTTGCCACAGCTAGAGAAAGCCCTCGCACAGAGGCGAAGACCCAATACAGCCAAAAATAAATAAATTAATTAATTAATAAAGAAAACAAAGAAGTAAAATTAAATGTTTGTTAGAATATATTGGACTACTCTGAAACACTAGCTCTTTTAATAAAAGGACGTAATTAAGTCAACTCAGCCTTCTTATTCCTTATTATATGTTGCTTTTATTAAGTAGAGATTTATCTCTCTTTAATTAAGTTTTTACTATACTATATGATATCTTTTTCCTGTAGGTCAATGGTCTTTCACAGAAAACAGTTCCCTACTTGTATCTTACACTCTCAAATCCTAATCCCACAGAGGCAGAGTAAACAAAGAATGTAAATTAGCACTTCTATACCACTTCCTCAAAGGCAAAAATAATAATACTCTGAAGCTTGGGGCACCCAAATAAAATAACTCAATAATTTACCACACTGATAAAATCTTACTCATAGATATGGCTTGGATACAGCTATCTCCAGCTAAGTGTGTCCCACTTTTCAAATATGAGCTGCACAAACACAGACATCCTGAGATACAACAGAAGCCTTGTGAACTGTAAAGCTGAAGCACCTATAATACACACACTGCCCTGTACTCTGTAGGTGCTCCAATAAATACTCCATGACTGATTCACAGGCCTACTACAGAATCTGGCAAGGACAGAGGGTGCGTCTCCCTGGTCCTGCTCTGGGGAGTGTTAGGAATCTACGGTTGCTGTTTATTGTGGTGGTAGGAAGAACTAATACAGATAGAGGTCTAAAAGGAATGAGGTGACGATAGGTTCAAATTATGTTAACTTTCCCTGCACCTCTCCCCAAGCATCTGAGCCTAAAGAAATTGGATTTGTTGCTTGCACCACTGGGGGAAGGTGAATAAAACTGCCATAAAGGTGCATAGCATTTCCTCACCAAAGAGCCAACAAACTAAATGGTTGAGAAAAAAAAGAAAAAAAGAAAGAAAGAAAGAAACTTACTTTTCATAGACCAGCTCCTCATCGATGGAGAAATAGTGGGTATTTACTGTGCTTTTTGGTCTATTCCTTAAAGTAGCAAAATATAACCGATCTGAAAGACAAGTTTAAAAGACAGGAGAAAACATATGAGAAGTAGGGAAGCTGGGGGCAGGGGGGGTTGCTAATGCAACAAGATCAAAATAACAACCGCCACCCATTATTTAAAGACCCCATTAACACATGGAATTCTTGCAGAGCCCTGATCTCTCCCACAAAGCGACAGAGATCCAAGAGCATACCAGTTAGAGAAGCGAGAAGAGGGCCCGACTGAGGGACTCAGCGGTGGGCAGAGCTCCCATATCCCCCTTGTTCAGGCCAGAGGGAGCAGGTAGAAGCTGAGGGTACCCGTAGCACTGGAGATGCAAGTTTGGTTCAGAAATCTCCAGACCTCAGCAGCTGCGGAAGGGGAAGGGAGAGGCCAGAGGCGAGCCTCTCCCCTGCAGCTCCGGAGACTTCAAGAAGAGGAAGGGAGGAGAGACGGGGTGTGTGTCTGGAGATGTCCCGAAAACCGAGTCCAGCAGTAGTAGGATAAAGGCAACCGAAAGGATCCCCCGGAGCAGGATCCGCACGAGCCACTGCATGCAGGAGCCCGGCAGAGGCCGGCGCTGTCCCATTATCGGGCGGGGAGGCCTTCCGAGGGTGCTGCAGAGGGAACGAGGGACGCAAGAAAGACAGAGAAGCCGGAAGCAGGGGGTCCTCGGGGAGAGGATAGTACCGAGAGGCGACGAGAGCCCGCGCAGCGACCGCAATACGCTGGGGGCCCAGGAAGAAGCCAGAGACAGTGGTTGGGACGTTGGGGCGAGAAGTGAAAAGAGTTGGGGGCGAGGGAGGGTTGGAGGATGCGGGGCGGCTGCTCCTCACCTTTCATGAACTCGCAAGCCCCGATTAGTTCCCCTGACTCCGCTGCCATCTTAAGCGAGATACGCACGGGGGAGGGCTGGGTCCCGGCCAGCGGAGGTCACCCGCCCCCGGGGGCTTCCCCACTGCCCAGGAGCGGGGAAGCTTGCAGTCCCGAACACCGAGCCCGCCCGAGAGAGGCAGCAGGCGCCGACGGCGGAGGCGGCTGGGGGGTCAGCGCGCAGGGCGCCACGGGGACATTCCGTGGGGAACCCGAGCACCCTCCGAGCGGGGCGCACACGCCCCGGTCCGTGGCCGCTCCGCTTCGGACCCGGCTGCTGCCGCTGCTCCGCCGCCGCCGCGCCTGGGAAACGCAGACCAGCTCTCACGGCCGGGCAAAGTCTTCCCCCGGCTCCCAAAGGGATCATGGAGGAGGAGACTTCTGGCCCCGATCGCGCCCGTGGCTACTCGTGCGGCAGCGGGCAGGACTCTGGTGCCCGCCGGCTGGCAGCAGCTACTCCGGCTCCTCCTTCGCCACCTTCTTTCAGCAGCAACTCTTCCTCCTCCTCCTCCCCCTGGGCCCGCCCCCGGACCTTCCTCCCCGCCCTCCCTCAGCCCCCTCCACTTTCACGGCTCCGCGGCCATCCCTTAAAGGGACAGCGCCGCTCCTTTCTCCGCGCCCGCCCAGCGCCCCAGTTACCAAGCGCCCCGCGGATCACTAAGAACCGGTTGCTAAGGCTTTGTTGCCGTCCACCAATTGCTGTACAGGAAACGCGGCCCTGGGCCATGAGGAGCCGGGCGGGGCCTCCTGACCAGAAAGTTATGAATGAAACGGTGGAGTTGGGAGTGGTCCCGGAGGGCACTGCAGCGGCTTCGCAGGCAAGGATGAGCCCGCCCCTCCGTTTTCTGCACCCACTTAGCCTTCCTAGTCCAGATTTTTCTTCTCTCTCTCTCTCATTCTCTACCTCTCTAGCCCCACTCACCCTTGTTCTTCTAAACTCTTGCATGCGCGCGTGCACACACAGACACACACACACACACACTCTTGAAGATCTCAGAACTCCGTGCCCCACCTTACCTATAGCTAATCTTTCAACCAACTCCCATCCTCACCACTGACGGATCTCTATCTTTATTAAAAAAAAGAAGCCCTACCTCCTAGCTCAGAAGAACACCTACTGGTTTCCTCTACACATATTGGACTCTGAATTAACTTGTGCTTTGTTCTCACTGGGTAAAACGTTCCCATCCGGTTCCCCACGTCCTCTCATTTGGGTTGCCGCTGTGGGCGCAAAATCATCACAAACACCTAACCTTTATGTGGCTCTGGTCCCGGAGGGGGGCGGGGCGGAGGAGCGAGGCCAGCCGGGGTTGGGGGGTGGGAGGGGAGGGAATAGGGGAGAGGGAAGAGGGCCACTTGTCCACGGGGAAAATTATCACAAAAGAATATCTTTACACAGTCTTAGCTGAAGCGCTGCAGGGAGTGGTTCATCTCAAAGAAGCCCTTGACTTGTTTCTGTGAGGCTTCTCGTACAGCTCAAACAACTTTAAAGCAGGGTGCCCTACCGGCGTGCCTAATTAGAGAGCAGTCCCTTCCATATGAAAATGGCGCTACAGACCCATCACCGGAGGAGCATGCGCTCTGAGTGGTTTCTCCAGAAACAGACAGGGATTTGTGCCAGCCTTCGGTTTCGCAGTCGTTTGTTTACCTCTTGGAGAAAGGGGGCGCGCAAGAGAAAGAGTCCACGGACTTTGAAGGAGCGCTCTGAGGCCAGCGAGTAAAGCTCAATCAATTGGTCTCAACCCGTTAGCTTTGCTGGCTATCCAAAAAGCTAAAGAGCCACAGAAAAATGATAAACGAATATTACTTAGATATTCAGGGAAAATATTCTGAACACATCAGTAATTCTAATCGAACATGCCCTTGCAAGACAGTTAAAAGAAAACCTATCATAACATCCAAATCTTTAAACTCTAAGGTAAGAACCATATAAATTTAAAGCTGGAAGAATCACTAAAGACGACCTCCTACCATCCCCTAATCTTCCCACGAGGAAAGACTATCTCAAAAGAGTTTTTAAAACCGTAAAAGTCCTGAAAAGATGAGTTGTCATGAGTGTTCCACTCTGCTGAGATGCAGTCCATGTTTTCCAGGCCCCCGGCCATGGCTGTGGAATTCTAAAGAATGAAGTATCTCTAAATGTATTGTCCACACTCAACAATTCTTTGAATTTTGCCTGATATTTACTCCCACAAATCGTGTGTCAACAATCATGTTAGCCAATTCATATTATTTTGTTGAAAAGTTCCAACTGAGACTTTATATGTGACAGTTATGGAAAAGCAAAGTGTATGAATGTCTCAGTAAACTTACCCACTTTGTTTAAAAAAAGCTAATTCAATGATGGCAATCTATTTCCAAATTTGATGATGTAAAATTCGTGTAGAACCTAAATTCACTTAACAAATTTCCTAACAACTTTTCATCCAAGTGTTTGTATTAGAAAAACTGCTTTAGAAAATGAAGCCCAGGTTCTCATTCAACGCATAAACTTTTAATTTTACTAAGTAAATAGACTAATGAAAATAACTCTAAATCTATACGTTCAGAGAAGTCAGATTTAATTAAACACCTCTTGTTATTTTCTGAAATGAATTTACAAAAACATTTTCTTTCATATAATTCTTCTGCTTAGAAATTTTGCTCATGAGGAGTGAATTATGACCTGAACAAATAGAAGTCCTTAAAATTAGGAACTCAGAATGAAAAAGTTTATTTTTCCTTAGCATATTTACAATATGAGTATTACAATGAAATTTTTGAAGTTGTTAAGACTTAATAATGTTTTTTTTGAAGCTCAATGAAAGGAAAATAAGTGATTGTCAGTATAATCAAATCTCTCTAAACCAAAATCTACACAACCTAAATGGTATAAAAAAATCCTACAAGAAAAATTATGAACAAGATAGTGCGCATACAGCACACATACATGTCAAGGTTCTAATGAGATCATAAAATACTATATTCTCTCAATTATCATGAGGTCAGAGTTCCTATTGGTTGTAGTTTCATAATAAAGGCATGATTTCACAGTCTATGGAGGAAGATAATGGAAAAAACTTTCCAATCACTCAATATGAATGTTAGGAACTGACTTTTATCTTAAACAACAATAAAGAATGGTGTTGCACACATAAAGAAAATACTAGGAGAGTAAAGATTTCACTCAACTGCAGAAAGGGAAGGTAATGTTATACAGAGAAATTGAGAAAGTATGGGGCTTCCCTGGTGGCGCAGGGGTTAAGAATCCGCCTGCCAACGCAGGGGACACGGGTTGGAGCCCTGGTCCGGGAAGATCCCACATGCAGTGGAGCAACTAAGCCCGTGCGCCACAACTACTGAGCCTGCGCTCTAGAGCTTGCGAGCCACAACTACTGAAGCCCCCGCGCCTAGAGCCCGTGCTCCGCAGCAAGAGAAGACACCGCAAGGAGAAGCCTGCGCACCACAACGAAGAGTAGCCCCCGCTCACCGCAACTAGAGAAAGCCCGCGTGCAGCAACGAAGACCCAACGGAGCCTAAATTAAATAAATATTTTAAAAAAGAAATTTATTAAATATAGAAGTGTCTCAAGTTTGAAAATGACAACATTTATTCTAACTCTGCAAACGTAGCTTGAATCCTGCCTCCAGTGCCCTGAGGGTAGTCTGCAGCCTATGCTCATGCACCTGGAGAGCTAGAAAACTCACTGCTAGAGGCAGCTCTAAAATATGTTGTCACCCTCTGGTTTTAATTCTGCCCCTTAAGGCTGTGCTGAACTCCCTTAGTTACTCTTGCATATGACAACTCTTCAAAAATGCAAAGGCAGCTCCCTTGGACCACTTCTTCCCCCTTGGTATTTCCCAGATTAAAATCTCCATTTTCTTCAACCTTTTCTTAAATTACATGGCTTCAAGCCCCCTTGCTGTCCAGTCACTCTCTTTTCCAATTTGTCTGCATCCCTCATAAAGTGTGTCCCAGAACTGAATGCAGGCCTGTGGTGACCTGGTGTGACTAGTTCTGAGATCAGAAAAAAAAAGCACTGATGAAAATTCAGATGGGAACAAAAGCACTGAAAAACATAAAAGAACTAAGTTTTATTATTTAGTTGCAAAAAATAAAATATTCTCTCGTTGGAAGAGGGGGGAGAAAAGTTGCTCAGGATAGTCAAAGCCCTGACAGCTGTGATATTTACATAGTCTATTCTTTTAAAATTATCTTCATTTCTCAGAATATCTGATTTTAACATGCTCTTTTAGCTGTTTGTTCAGTCATGATGATGTTATCTAAGTAAATAAAAGGTAATAAATAATACATACTTTGAATTCTTTCTAAAAATCAATTTTCAGTTTAACTATGAACCAAGGGGCAGTAGAAACCTACACTGCTGAGTAATTTGAAATTCAAAGTAATTTGAATTGTTTAAATATTTTGATAAATTGCTTATATAATGCCAAAAATAATTTAAAGCAGCTTTTAGTAAAATATATGTGATAAAAAGTCATTACAAGCCTGTCCCAATCTCATGAGAATGTATACAAAAGTGAATAATGGCAGAAAACAATTGAGGTTTATTATTATAGAGTATTATTATATTATTATATATTTTATATTATTATATATTATATTATATTATCAATTATATTATATATTAATTATATATTAATATATATTATATTATATATTATTATATTATTATTATAGAGTATTATTATTATGGAGTATTATAATAGTATTTTTTAAATGATCATTCTTTAGTTTGCTTTTACAATTAAAGATTCAAATCCAGAATGAGAATTCTGCCCTTGTTTTTCAGCTCATCTACTCTGCACTCATCCTGTTTGTAAAAACAACCTTCCCAAAGGAACCCCAGGCCATTATTGTTCTCCCCTGTTCCTGTCAGTATCTGATTCAGGAAACTTCCTTGAAAAATGGGGAAGAATGGGGTTTTCTACTTTATTATCATCACTGCCAAATATGTTATACACGGATTGTTGAAAATCTGAGTGCAATAAAAGGAATAGCAACCCCCCCCAAAAAAAATGTCATTACAGTACAAAAAGAATACCAAAAATTTGTAGACAACATGACTGCCCACAGATGCTAAGATCTTGGCCTGACCCAGCCATATTCTGCATCACACTAATTCTGTTTAAGGATTTCAAGCCAGAATCAAAGACAGTAAAAACCAAAAGGGACCTGGAAGATCAGCTAGGTCCAGTTTTCAAACAGACTCCATGGAGTCTAAGGTAGCAAGAGACGCCACATGGGGTTGGGGGTGGAGAGGGAAAGATGAGCAGGCAGGGCTTTTACAAAATATTTCATTTATAAAAGATTATGTGTCAAAATAGAGGAAAGAAAAGAGAAGAAACTGAGGTCCACAGCTGGTAATCAATTTTCCAAAGTTATGTAGCTGATTGGTGGTAGACTCAAGACCAGTATTCATTATTTGCTCTAGTACCAGCAATCTTTTCTCAGTTTTCCCCTAACTTAGCTTATCTAACATTGTTTAGTTCATAGGTTCTGAAACTTTTGAGATGATAAAGTATCAAGCAATATAATGTATATTAATAACTTTTTTCTTCAAAATTTTAGAGAAAATGATTTAAACTCAGAATGAAAAACTAAAAGATGCTTCATTATCTGCCACTGCTATTATTGTCATGTGGCTTCTATAAAAATCTGAATTATTTTTCCACTCCTGTGATTTATTAATAGTATACCAGCGTTCTACAGAACACAGCTTAAGAAATACTGTTTTAGTGAACATTAAATAAAATAATTCGATAATCATCTCATCCTTGACTAGTGCAGCCACGAAAGAATGATGTAGTTTTAGAAAGTAAAAGAAAGTTCCATGGGCAGGTCAGTATACATACAATTGCTCAATTTATTAACCACTTTGCTACATTTTTCAAATAGGCTAAAATGCGGTTTTTAAATTTACATAGTTTATCCATCTACATTTATCTATCTGTCATTCTTACTCTTTTTGGAGAAGAAATGAAGAAGTGAACATTTTTTTCTCCAAGAATATATAAAATAATATTCCTCACACCACTCCTTGCCCTCATCACCACTGCCTCAACTTACCACCACCCCTTTACCATCGCCCTGTTAAGAAATATCATTAGTCAGCTCATGTTTTAATCTTGTTTTCATGTTCACTCCCACATGCACATCTAATACATGCCCCTACTATACTCTGTATATGTTTCTATCAGGAAAATAATAGTTGAGTTTTATCAAAAACCAAGCAGAGCAATTTATACCTCAGGTCTCACATCAGTTGCCTATGAGGTAGGTACTATGATTACTCCCATTTTACAGTTGAGGAAACTGCCACAAAACAGATGCTTACAGAATATTTGGAGAATAAATAAATAAATGAGTAATTAAAATGTTGGGAGTTGATCTCTACTACCACGCTCTATTCACATTGTCATTTCTTACCTATCGTTCCTGCAGTTAATCTTATAATTGTATTTTTGTCCATAATTATGAAAATACAAATGAATTTCAAAGTTAAAAAAAAAAGGTTGGGAGGTGAACTTATGTGAATCGCTTGGATTTGTAAATTAGTTATATCTGTAGCCTAGAGTAGTGGAAAAAATACTGGATTTATAATCAGAAGCCTGGGTTTCAGGCACCGTTCTATCACCAACTGTAAGCATTATCTTAGACTATTTCCTCTGGTGTTAAATGGAGATTATAATAATTTCTAACTCACAGGAATAAGAGTAGAATTAAATAAGACTACCATGCCGTGATGCCGTTGTATACAAATATTTGTTATTAGTGTTAAAGCCGATATTAAATACTAAAATATTTCCAAAATATGATGATCAGAAGCCTCAAATTATATATTTGGATCTAGGTATCGTTACTTAATTTACTCCTAGATTAAAAACACAAGCAAACTATTTACAATAGCCAGGACATGGAAGCAACCTAAGTGTCCATCGACAGATGAATGGATAAAGAAGATGTGGCACATACATACAATGGAATATTACTCAGCCATAAAAAGAAACGAAATTGAGTTATTTGTAGTGAGGTGGATGGACCTAGAGTCTGTCACACAGAGTGAAGTAAGTCAGAAAGAGAAAAATAAATACCATATGCTAACACATATATATGGAATCTAAAAAAAAAAAAAATGGTTCTGAAGAACCTAGGGGCAGGACAGGAATAAAGATGCAGACGTAGAGAATGGACTTGAGGACACGGGGAGGGGAAAGGGTAAGCTGGGATGAAGTGAGAGAGTGGCATGGACTTATATATACTACCAAATGTGAAATACATAGCTAGTGGGAAGCAACCGCATAGCACAGGGAGATCAGCTCAGTGCTTTGTGACCACATAGAGGGGTGGGATAGGGAGGGTGGGAGGGAGACGCTAGAGGGAGGAGATATGAGGATATATGTATATGTATAGCTGATTCACTTTGTTATAAAGCAGAAAGTAACACTCCATTGTAAAGCAATTATACTCCAATAAAGATGTTAAAAACAAACAAACAAACACAAGCAAAATATACACTCACAGAAAAGCTCTTTTAATCAACTGAAGACAATTCCACAGGATACAAGTTAATGTTGTCTTTCATTTCTGATTGCCTGTGGCATGGTACTGTCCCTAGAATGTGATTGGGGCCAACGACCTCATTCAGGCATCCTCCATGGATTCCTAAATTCCCCTGCTCTGGCTCATGTTCTTTCAGTCATTCTGTTCCAGAAGCCTGGAACACAAATGTTGTTCCCTCTGGTTCCCATGGTGACCCTTGGTGCCCCTTTGGAATCCCAGGTTTTCTGGTGCCTACCCCTGTGCAGAAACTCCAGGAGAAAATAATTTCAACAAACTAATGGGAGATCCTTGGTTTTCATTTTTCCAATCACAAAATGCTATACAATTACTGAACAGATTCCTGATGGTTGTTCTTGGTGCTGTTGTTGTTATTAACACGTATAATTGTATTGATTCCAGTGGGAAAAAACACACAATATCTTCTGTGTACCAAGCCTTCCTGCATGAAGATTCTCTGTTATTCTTCAGATTCTATCCAAAGTATAATTTGGACTTGTTAGTGTAGGATAATAATGATATGAATAATGTGCACACAAAAATAATTTCTGCTTATCCTAAAATATATTATTTCTCTTCATAACCGTGTTTTATTTCCCATAACATCAAACATATATTTTCTTTTTATATTTATGCATTCATTCATTCAGCAAATATTTGCTGTTTACTATTTGCCTGGCACTGTACTAGGTGCTAGGATTACAATCAAGAACGAGGCAGATTGTTTTCTTAAGGAATTTACATTCTAGAAAGTGATATAGATAAGTAAGCAGTCTCCATAAGCACGAGACATATGATAGGCTGGAGTAAGTACAGAGCATTAGGAAGCTTTTGTGAAAAACATTAGCGCTGAGAAGTGAGGAAAGCGTTCCCTGCAGGATCCTAGACTTGAGCTTGAACAGGCGTTAGCCAGGTGGAGGTAGCCAGATTGAGAAGGGAGCAAGGTAGCAGGGGAGGTGGGAAGGAGGAAGACGCAAGGAGAGAGTCCCAGGCTGAGAAAACACGATGTACACTGGCTGGGAAACAATCATGAGAAAGGCTAATTCAGGGATCTGAAATAGTTCCATTGGGCTCCAGCAGAGTGTGAAGTGGGAGGAGAGGGGAAAGGATCTTGGTAAGAAAGGTTAAAAATGTGGACGTTATCCAGAGGGCAATAGGTCACCAAAATGAAATATATTAAATAGGAAAAGCCTAGTCAGGTGGGGATTTAAAAATTGCTGGAAATAGTCTACAAAGTAGTTACGCTAATTGTAAATAGATTGGAGCTTACCCCATTAATCCCCAAAGAAGCAGAATTATAACAAGAATATAGACTAAGCTCCACTTAATAGGCTCTTTCATTCTCTCCTTTTCTTCTCACTGTTAAAAAGACAAAGTCGAACTTGCCCATTTTTTGCAGAACATAATTAAGTGCATACAGGAAAGAGTTGTCTGAGATTCTGGAAACTTAATTTGCATATACTGAGGATAAATGTGGATAAGGCAATGCATATTTCCTCTAAATTGTGGGTATTTTTAGTAAAGGACCCTAAGCAAATGTAAAAAGTAAAATATACAAGAATTACACTTTATTAAAATATACTAATTAACTGAAAAATGTAAGGTGGGATGTGTAAAAAGTTGATTTCTAAAAAACTTTTTAAAAAATTTTAGAAATAGTAAGTTAACATGAATGATTTGATTACCTGACTTCTTAGAGGACAAGTTGATAGTGCCTAATGATTAAAAAAAAAAAAAAAGCAAAGAGGCTATAGGGCATGACATGTGCCCTGGAGCTCCCAGCTGGACAGGCAATCCCAATCTTGCCATCTCCTCTTAAGACAGAAAAGTATGCACCAGCGTACAGACATAATTCTTATCTAACATGCTCTATCTGTCTGTGTGTTGTGTGTGGTGCCTTTCTTGGTGCTCTTGGGTGGTTTGCCTAGCCAGGTTTTCCTGATGGACTTTACCTTATCACTACCCTTTACAGCATTCCTCTGAAAGTGATTTTAGTTCTTGGAACATCATTAACCTAAGTATTACCCACTTACCTACTGGAATGGGGGAAAAAAAAAAAAAAACTGACAAGAAGAACATTCACTTACCACACTGACTCATCCCTTTCCTAACACTTTGTTCCAGGCCAGAATTTTTTATTTCTGTCCCTAAACCTCTTCCTCCTCCAGACTTCTCCAGCTCAGTACATACTGCCACCAGTTACCAGTTGCTCAAGCACACTCCTAGCTAAGAATCATCTTAACTGATCCCCTGCACGGAGTCATTCCACATGAATTGCTTGCTCTGCCTTATAATGTATCCTGAATCCTTCTACTTTTGTCCAATTATCCCTTCCCCCGGACCTCTGCAACTGGCAAGACTTGTGTTTTGATCTGTAGGTAAGACCCAAGGACTATGGTCCAAGGAATTCCTTCCCTATTGTGTCTTTTAAGGGTGGGGGTGGGAGGCAGTTATTTTGTTAGTTCTTCCCGTCACAATCCCAAGAAAGCATCCTGGGGAAGAGATATCTAAGCATCTACTGCCTTTGGCTCGTGTGGGATGGGGTCACTGTCAAGTCTACCTGAGCCTCCTACCCTGTCTCATACTTCAACTTTGAATGATGGGACCTTGTGAACCCAACCTAGGATGTTTGGTCAGAGCATAGGTTCCTGTGCCTGGTCCGAACATACCTTCCTGTCTGGGGTCGGGAAGGCAAGGTTGGGGCTGGAAATAAGACAAGAGCCAGATTGTGAATGGTCTCATTTTGAGAACACTCAGAAAAATGTGGACCTTTATCCTTTAAACGATGGGAGTCATGGAACATTTCTAAAAAGGGAAAATCACATAACTAGTTTGATACTTTCTGATGCAGTACATAGAAAATTATGAGAATGTATTGAGTAAAAGTGAGAATGATGGGAAAGGACATGGATATTAGTGCCTAAGGGCTGATATTATAAGGCCCAAACCTATGTTTATTAGCCAGAGTTCAACATAACGCCTTTTCTGTGAGTGCTTGTGGGTGACCTAAGAACTCTGGAGTAGAGAAGTTCTACTGTGGGCTCCAAGCTCCATGTAAGAATTTCGGAAAAGCCCCTTACTTTTTGTTACTAAACACAGACTTTCAGTGATGAATGGACTTAGAAGTTAGGTGATGAGAAGGCAAATTAAAAGCCTATACTTCAGCTTTTGGGGCACTAATATTTTCTTTGGGTGAAAAGTTGTTTATGTAATGAAAAAGAGTTTACATAGAGTAGAAGTTAAGATAGTATTTTGGAACTCTGAGATATACAGTGATGAGATTGGATCACAGGATATTTTTGGATAATAATATTGATTCTGAAATGACCACAGAAAAAATTCAAAATATGGAAAGCAATTTCTGTACACAGTAGAGGATTGTTCAATAAATGACATTAGGATAATTGGTTAGAAATATGTGAGGAAATATTTAAATGCCTCACCCATATTAGAATGAATTTCACACATAGGAAAGAATTAAATATTTTAAAAATCAAATAATTGAAAATAAGACTAATTATTTATCCAGTCACTTCAGGAAGTAAAAGCATAGGCCCAATAGAAGAAACTGCAGAGGAAAAGATCAACAGGTTTGACTGTAAAAACTTAATCACAATGAAAAGATAAGCATCAAATCAGAGAAAATATTTTCAGGAAATATGACAATAATGAGTTATTATGTTTTATGTAGAAAATATGTACAAATCTATAAGAAATCACAACAATCACAGTTGAAGCAATGGACCTTCTCAGTCTTTAATACAATAAATTAGAAAAGACAGAAGGGTTAAATGTATAACATTATAACTGATCTAATGAATTAACTATTATGAAAAAGTCAAAGTGATAATTAGGAAGGTTATGTACATACATATATATAGAAGATAACTAGTTATTACACTGGTTATACTGGTGATTATTTTTGAACACCTATTATGTTCCAGACTATATGGCAAGCCTTTCACTTACATTATCATTTAACCACAATATTAATCATACATAATCATTTTCAGATGGTGCTACTGAGGCTCAGACATGTTTAAATGTGTCCAACATTGAACTGGAATCCAAGTATGACTATCCCCAAAGAGCAACCCTTTAACCATTATACTGTGGCCTTCTGTATCAAGTTCTACATTTTTTAAGGTATTATTAAAATTGTTATATTTTAATACTATTACCTAAGAAACAACAATATAAAACATTTAGAAAGATGACTGAAGGAGTATATATCACAATGATTGCACTGGAATTGACAGATTACAGGTCATCTGTATATTATACATTGTTTCATTATTTTTTATGACTTTAAAAAGATTTTATAAAGAACAGTGCCTTGGTTTTAGAAAAATATAATACATTACCCAGCTTATATCAGGTCCTACTCTAAACCTTGACAAAAATAACACACTAAAAAAAAAACCTATGTGCCCATTTCATTCGTGAACTTACTTGTGATTTTAAATATAATTGTAAAAATAAAACCATGCATTTCATCTGAAGAGTAATTCATCTTGACCAAGCTATGGAAATAGTTGTTCTGTTAGGTAAGTGAGTTATGGGACATATTTGTTTCACGTTTCTTTTAGTGTTGTTTATAAGATTATTTTAAGAATAAATAAAAAGAATTTAAACTAATGTACAAAGAAAAAAATTTTTTAATATGTAGCCAAGAACGAAGGTTCATATCCTTTGTTGTATGTTATTGTTTAAAATTTCAGCAACAGTATATTGTACCAGATGCTATGAGTTCCAGTTGCAAGTGAAAAACATCACACATTACCAAGCAGTTCTCTTCCCTTCATAAACATGAAACCTGGCTTTAATTGGACAAACTCATCATTGTTTCCTCTTTTTTTTATGTTTAATTTTCCTGCCCCCTTTATAGACTTCTCTTTTCTTTTTACAAATAGACTCTTGCAGGGCCTTCCTTATTAGTTCATCAGATATACCCAAGCAGATATGAATCCCGATAGTGGATAGACATGTGATGCATACACTGGAACCCCTGCTACTCAGTAATTCAGGAAAGAGACAATGAGGTTAAATGGCAGTGGACATAAAGAGAAGGCCAAATTCAAGACATCTTTAGGAAGTGTAATTGACAGGATATGTAAAAAAGATGTATATAGAAGTCAAGGGGGGAAAGTGGAGCCAGGAATAACTCCAAGAACTGTGATTCTTTCACTGGCTCAATGGTGATGCCATCTTCTATAGGATGTTCATGGGGAATAAAATGAGCTCAGTTTGTGTTATCTAGAATTTGAAGTATTTGCTGGGAAATGAGATGGAAACACATATTAAGTACTTGAATATATAGATCTGAAGCTCAGGACAGGTACATGGGCTTGACTGACATGTATAAGAGTCTCCACAGAATCAGCATAGTCTAAACTGCAGGATAAGCATAGTGATGTGAAAGAGTATGGCCTCTGGAGACAGACTCTTTGAGTCCAAATCCTGGCCCTCCTCTTACCAGAGGTGGGACCTTAGGCAAATTATTAACCTCTCTGTGCTTCTGTGTCCTAGTCCATAAAATGGGAATAATCAGAGTACCTATTTCATAACACCATTAAGATGAAACCAGTTTGAGATTGGTTCAAGATGGCGGAGTAGGACATGTGCTCACTCCCTCTTGTGAGAGCACTGGAATCACAACTAACTGCTGAACAATCATCAACAGGAAGACACTGGAACTCACCAAAAAAGATACTCCACATCCAAAGACAAAGGAGAAGCCACAGTGAGATGGTAGGAGGGGCACAATCACAATAAAATCAAATCCCATAACTGCTGGGTGGTGACTCACAAACTTGAGAACAATTATACCACAGTAGTCCACCCACTGGAGTGAAGGTTCTGAGCCCCACGTCAGGCTTCCCAATGTGGGGGTCCAGCAATGGGAGGAGGAATTCCCAGAGAATCAGACTTTGAAGGTTAGCGGGATTTGATTGCAGGACTTCAACAGGACTGGGAGAAACAGAGACTCCACTCTTGGAGGGCACACAGAAAGTAGTGTGTACATCAGGACCCAGGGGGAAGAAGCAGTGACCCCATAGGAGACAGAATCAGACCTACCTACTAGTGTTGGAAGGTCTCCTGCAGAGGCGAGGGTGTGGCTGTGGCTCACAACGGGAACAAGGACACTGGCAGCAGAAGTTCTGGGAAGTAATCCCTGGCATGAGCCCTCCTGGAGTCCACCGTTAGCCCCACCAAAGAGCCTGTAGGCTCTGGTGCTGGGTCACCTCAGGCCAAGCAACCCAAAGGGAGTGAACTCAGCCCCACTCATCAGCAGACAAGTGGATTAAAGTTTTACTGAGCTCTGCCCACCAGAGCAACACCCAGCTGTACCCACCACCAGTCCCTCCCATCAGGAAGCTTGCACAGGTCTCTTAGATAGCCTCATCCACCAGAGGGCAGACAGCAGAAGCAAGAAGAACTACAATCCTGCAGCCTGTGGAACGAAAACCACATTCACAGAAAGATAGACAAAATGAAAATGCAGAGGACTATGTCCCAGATGAAGGAACAAGATAAAACCCCAGAAAAACAACTAAATGAAGTGGAGACAGGCAACCTTCCAGAATAGGAATTCAGAATAATGATAGTGAAGATGATGCAGGACCTTGTAAAAAGAATGGAGGCAAAGATCGAAAAGATGCAAGAAATGTTCAACAAAGACCTAGAAGAATTAAAGAACAAACACCTAGAAGAAGTGAAGAACAAACAAACAGAGATGAAAACTACAATAACTGAAATGAAAAATACACTAGAAGGAATCAGTAGCAGAATAACTGAGGCAGAAGAACGGATAAGCGACCTCGAAGACAGAATGGTGGAATTCACTGCCGCTGAACAGAATAAAGAAAAAAGAATGAAAAGAAATGAAAATAGCCTAAGAGACCTCTGGGACAACATTAAACGCACGAACATTCACATTATAGGGGTCCCATAGGAGATGAGAGAGAGAAAGGACCAGAGAAAATATTTGAAGAGATAATAGTTGAAAACTTCCCTAACATGGGAAAGGAAATAGCCACCCAAGTCCAGGAAGCGCAGAGAGTCCCAGGCAGGATAAACCCAAGGAAAAACACACCGAGACACATAGTAATCAAATTGAAAAAAATTAAAGACAAGGAAAAAATTTTAAAAGCAACAAGGGAAAAATGACAAATAACATACAAGGGAACTCCCATAAGGTTAACAGCTGATTTCTCAGCAGAAACTCTACAAGCCAGAAGGGAGTGGCATGATATATTTAAGGTGATAAAAGGGAAGAAGCTACAACCAAGATTACTCTACCCAGCAAGGATCTCATTCAGATTCGATGGAGAAATCAAAAGCTACAGACAAGCAAAAGCTAAGAGAATTCAGCACCACCAAACCAGCTCTACAACAAATGCTAAAGGAACTTCTCTAAGTGGGAAACACAAGAGAAGAAAGGGACCTACACAAACAAACCCCAAACAAATAAGAAAATGGTAATAGGAATATACATATCAATAATTACCTTAAATGTAAATGGATTAAATGCTCCAACCGAAAGACATAGACTGGCTGAATGGATACAAAAACAAGACCCGTATATATGTTGTCTACAAGAGACCCACTTCAGACCTAGGGACACATACAGACTGAAAGTGAGGAGATGGTAAAAGATATTCCATGCAGCAGATGGAAATCAAAAGAAAGCTGGAGTAGCAATTCTCATATCAGGGAAAATAGACTTTAAAATAAAAACTATTACAAAAGACAAAGGATACTATATAATGACCAAGGGATCAATCCAAGAAGAAGATATAACAATTGTAAATACTTATGCACCCAACATAGGAGCACCTCAATACATAAGGCAAATGCTAACAGCCATAAAAGGGGAAACCGACAGTAAGACAATCATAGTAGGGGACTTTAATACCCCACTTTCACAATGGAAAGATAATCCAAAATGAAAATAAATAAGGAAACACAAGCTTAAAATGACACTCTAGACCAGATAGATTTAATTGATATTTCTAGGACATTCCATCCAAAAACAACAGAATACACTTTCTTCTCAAGTGCTCATGGAACATTCTCCAGGATAGACCATATCTTGGGTCACAAATCAAGCCTTGGTAAATTTAAGAAAATTGAAATCGTATCAAGTATCTTTTCCGACCATGACACTATGAGACTAGATATCAACTACAGGAAAAAATCTGTAAAAAATACAAACACATGGAGGTTAAACAATACACTACTTAATAGCCAAGAGATCACTGAGGAAATCAAAGAGGAAATCAAAAAATACCTAGAAACAAATGACAATGAAAACACGATGACCCAAAACCTATGGGATGCAGCAAAAGCAGTTCTAAGAGGGAAGTTTATAGCAATAAAACCCTACCTTAAGAAACAAGAAAAATCTCAAATAAACAACCTAACCTTACACCTAAAGCAATTAGAGAAAGAAAAACAAAAAAAAAACCCAAAGTTAAAAGAAGGAAAGAAATCATAAAGCTCAGATCAGAAATAGATGAAAAAGAAATGAAAGAAACAATAGCAAAGATCAATAAAACTAAAAGCTGGTTCTTTGAGAAGATAAACAAAATTGATAAACCATTAGCCAGATTCACCAAGAAAAATAGGGAGAAGACTCAAATCAATAGAATTAGAAATGAAAAAGGAGAAGTAACAACTGACACTGCAGAAATACAAAGGATCATGAGAGATTATTACAAGCAACTATATGCCAATAAAATGGACAACTTGGAAGAAATGGAAAAATTCTTAGAAAAGCACAATCTTCCGAGACTGAACCAGGAAGAAATAGAAAATATAAACAGACCAATCAAAAGCATTGAAATTGAGACTGTGATTAAAAATCTTCCAACAAACAAAAGCCCAGGACCAGATACCTTCACAGGTGAATTATATCAAACATGTAGGGAAGAGCTAAAACCTATCCTTCTCAAATTCTTCCAAAACAGCAGAGGGAGGAACACCCCCAAACTCATTCTACAAGGCTGCCATCACCCTGATACCAAAACCAGACAAAGATGTCACAAAAAAAAGAAAACTACAGGCCAATATCACTGATGAACATAGATGCAAAAATCCTCAACAACATACTAGCAAGCAGAATCCAACAGCACATTAAAAGGATCATACACCATGATCAAGTGGGGTTTATCCCAGAATGCAAGGATTCTTCAATATACGCAAATCAATGTGATAAACCATATTAACAAACTGAAGGAGAAAAACCATATGATCATCTCAATAGATGCAGAAAAAGCTTTTGACAAAATTCAACACCCATTTATGATAAAACCCCTCCAGAAAGTAGGCATAGCGGGAACTTACCTCAACATAATAAAGGCCATATATGACAAACCCACGGCCAACATCATTATCAATGGTGAAAAACTGAAACCATTTCCTCTAAGATCAGGAATAAGACAAGGTTGTCCACTCTCAGCACTATTATTTAACATAGTTTTGGAAGTTTTAGCCACAGCAATCAGAGAAGAAAAAGAAATAAAAGGAATCCAAATCGGAAAAGAAGAAGTAAAGCTGTCACTGATTGCAGATGACATGATACTATACATAGAGAATCCTAAAGATGCTACCAGAAAACTACTAGAGCTAATCAATGAATTTGGTAAAGTAGCAGGATACAAAATTAATGCACAGAAATCTCTTGCATTCCTATACACTAATGATGAAAAATCTAAAAGAGAAATTAAGGAAACACTCCCATTTACCATTGCAACAAAAAGAATTAAATACCTAGGAAGAAACCTACCAAAGGAGACAAAAGACCTATATACAGAAAACTTTAAGACACTGATGAAAGAAATGAAGGATAATACAAACAGGTGGAGAGATATACCATGTGCTTGGATTGGAAGAATCAACATTGTGAAAATGACTATACTACCCAAAGCAATCTACAGATTCAGTGCAATCTCTATCAAACTACCAATGGCATTTTTCACAGAACTAGAACAAAAAATTTCACACTTTGCATGGAAACACAAAAGACCCCAAATAACCAAAGCCATCTTGAGAAAGAAAAACGGAGCTTGAGGCATCAGGCTCCCAGACTTCAGACTATACTACAAAGCTACAGTAATCAAGACAGTATGGTACTGGCACAAAAAGAGACATATAGATCAATGGAACAGGATAGAAACCCCAGAGATAAACCCACGCACCTATGGTCAACTTATTTTTGATAAAGGAGGCAAGAATATACAACGGAGAAAAGACAGCCTCTTCAATACGTGATGCTGGGAAAACTGGACAGCTACATGTAAAAGAATGAAATTAGAACACTCCCTAACACCATACACAAAAAGAAACTCAAAATGGATTAGAGACCTTAATGTAAGACTGGACACTATAAAACTCTTAGAGGGAACCATAGGCAGAATACTCCATGACATAAATCACAGCAAGATCCTTTTTGACCCACCACTTAGAGAAATGGAAATAAAAACAAAAATAAACAAATGGGACCTAATGAAACTTAAAACCTTTTGCACAGCAAAGGGGAACATAAACAAGACGAAAAGACAACCCTCAGAATGGGAGAAAATATTTGCAAATGAAGCAACCGACAAAGCATTAATCTCCAAAATATACGGACAGCTCATGCAGCTCAATATCAAAAAAAAAAAAAAAAAAAAAAACAACCCAATCCCAAAAAGGGCAGAAGACCTAAATAGACATCTCTCCAAAGAAGATATACAGATTGACAACAAACACATGAAAGGATGCTCAACATCACTAATCATTTGAGAAAAGCAAATCAAACTACAATGAGATATCATCTCACACCAGTCAGAATGGCCATCATCAAAAAGTCTACAAACACTAAATGCTGGAGAGGGTGTGGAGAAAAGGGAACCCTCTTGCACTGTTGGTGGGAATGTAAATTGATACAGCCACTATGGAGAACAGTATGGAGGTTCCTTAAAAAACTAAAAATAGAATTAGCATATGACCCAGCAATCCCACTACTGGGCATATCCCCAGAGAAAACCATAATTCAAAAAGACACATGCACCCCAATGTTCATTGCAGCACTATTTACAATAGCCAGGTCATGGAAGCAACCTAAATGCCCATCAACATACGAATGGATAAAGAAGATGTGGTATATATATACAATGGAATATTACTCAGCCATAAAAAGGAACAAAATTGGGTCATTTGTAGAGATGTGGATGGACCTAGAGACTGTCATACAGAATGAAGTAAGTCAGAAAGAGAAAAACAAGTATTGTATATTAACACATACATGTGGAATCTAGAAAAATGGTACAGATGAACCGGTTTACAAGGCAGAAATAGAGACACAGATTTGGAGAACAAACATATGGACACCAAGGGGGGAAAGCGGGGGCGGGGTGGTGGCGGTGGGGTGAACTGGGAGATTGGGATTGACATGTATACACTAAATGTATAAAATAGATAACTAATAAGAACCTGCTGTATAAAAAGTAAATTAATTAAATTAAATTTTAAACAAAAGATGAAACCAGTTTTTTTCCTTAGGATAGTGCACAGCACACAGTAAACATTCATACACATATTTTTCAAATAAAAATGGTCTCCAAGAAAGAGTATATGAAGTCAACTATACCCCAATATAAAATAAAAATTAAATTTAAAAAGAAAGAAAGAGTGTATGGAACAATAGTTGAAGAAAACCAGAATTAGCCATGAGGAATATTAACACTTTAAGATGTGGGTAAAGAAATAGGTACCTTGAAAGAAAATGAGAAAAAACTTCAATAGTTTTTTTTCCTCCAAAGACACCAAAACTGAGACATTGAGACATAGAGGTAATAAGAGAATTGGGGCTTAACTCCTCCTGCCAGATTCTCTACAACTTTAACAGGCAGGCTCTCAGATGGTTTTAGAAGTATAACGTTTACAGGTTCCACAAGAGAGAAGGAAAGTCTTTAGCTATGTTGAACGGGAAGTGTCTAGTATCCTTTTTCCAGTTATAAAGAAGCCTCACATTTTAAAAGCTTTTGAGTGTGCTGTATTAGGAAAAATCACAGGCTCTCAAGAGGAATAAAGTTACTCTGACCATAAAATAATGTCTTTCACAGATTCTAGGTTGAATAATTAACATTCATAAAGTGTTCCAAAAAGAAAATCATTTACGAGCACTGAGTATTATTGTCTAATTAATAGTTTCCTAGACTTTACATGATTAGATACCACAGATACAAAATTAATTCACCTGGCATGAAATCTGACTTTTACTCTCATCCCCATATCCGGCAATGCTCATAGTGTGGTAATGCCTTTAAAATGCAGGAAATGTACCTTTTAAAAATAGTTTTTGATAGTTCTGTACTATTTCTACTCACAGTACTTCTGACACCAAATATGTGGGGTTTTTTTACACCAAGCAATTCTCCAATTCTCTGTGGACGTTAACTAGGTGTCCTACAATTCAATTCAATTCTGACACTGTCTACCTAGAGATGGCACAAACCCCATCGCTTTGTCCCACAAGACTGCCCCTACCTCAGATGCCAGTCACAAGTCCCAGGTTGCCACCTGTATTTCTGACCAACCAGCTATAAATCAGGGATTCCCATGACTCCCTCCTCAGGTTCAATAATTTGCTAGAATAGCTCACAAGACTAAGGAAAATATTTTATTTACTAACGCAGGTTTATTACAAAGGATACAAATCAGGAAAAGCCAAATGGAAGAGATGCATAAGGCAACGTCTGGGGGAGAGAGGGGCTCAGAGCATCCATGTCCTTCCTCTCTGGGCATGTCACCCTCCCAGCACCTTGATGTGTTCACCAACTCTGAAGCTCTCCAAATCCTTTCTTTTCATCATTGGCCATTAGGGAACTCAGTCTCAAGCCTCTCTCCCCTTCTCGGCTGTCTAGGGGTGAGGCTGAAAGTTCCAACCTTCTAATTACAAGGTTCATTCCTCTGGTAACCAACACCTATGCCCTCCAGAAGGTATCTGTGGGCCCACCAGGAGTCACCTCATTAGCATAAACTCAGGTAAGATTTGTTGCAAATAACAAAAGAGGCTCCTCTCACCCCTTCCATCAGGAAATTCCAAGGGTTTTAGAAGCTCTGTGTCAGGAACAGAAAAAGACCAAATATATATTTCTTATCACAGGTAGAAAAAGAAAAGCCTAGGGATTATTTGGGAAAGAAGGCTTTCCCAATCTTTCCATTTTCTAATGCCTGGGTACACTGCCCAAAACTACTTGTTAAGAAGGGGCTTTTAATTGCAAATATGTGAACTATAAGCCAAAAATCAGTATTTATTAACATGGGGCCATTTGACCTTTATTTAGATTATATCTATATATGCAGTGTCTTAGTTTATGTTTCCCAAGTGGTAGATTCTGAAACAAGGGTTCAAACGCAAGTAATTTATTTGGGAGGTGCAAGGAACTTCACCTGGGGAGTGAGGAAGTGGGCAGGGAAGGGAAGTCAACCAATAGAGGGTATGTTTTCAAGGCCGTCTACCACTCGGTGTACTGGATAAGGGTGTAAAACCACCTGTCCCAGAGTACCCCCAACTCACCCAAAGGGCAAAGGACCTCTGATATTTGTCTACCACCCCCCACCATCCATTGATTGAGGGCTACTCCTGGGGATGTTAATTCTCTGACACTTCCCTTTGGTGCATGCATGTTTCAGAGAGACTCCTTAAGCACAAAGATGCAGAGGTTGGCAGATGGAAGTCTTAGAAGCCAGTGGAGGTGACAGTCCATAGAGTCAAAGATAACAGGTAAACAAACTCAGAAATGACAAGTGTCTTTGGACTTGTCTATTAGAGGCTGTTTCACTGCTGCCTTTCATGACAAAACTCCTCAAAATGTTTCTTTCCTCCCTGTTGCCAATTCTGCCTCTCATTCTCTCTTGAACACACTCCAATCAGGCGTCTATCCCCGCTATTCCATCAAAACTGCTCTTGTCAAGGTCACCAATGGCCCACACAATGCTAAATTAAACAGTCGATTCTCTGTCCTCATCTTACTTGACCTACTAGCAACACTGAACCCCATTGTTTGCCGCCTCCGCCTCCTCGAGTCACTTTCCTCACTTGGCTTCCCTGACACCACAGCTCCTGATTCTCCTTCTCCTTCAGTCTCACTGGCTGCTGCTTTTTCGCACTCTGTTCCTCCCCGTTTTCTCAACCTCTTAAAATTGGAGTACCCCAGGGCTCAGAGCCTATACACTTCTCTTCTCCATCTCAGCCACTCCTGTTACAATCTCAGCTCATTTTTTGGCTTTAACTCTGATTGATGTGCTGACCTTCACAAGTTTACCTCCAACCCTGACATCTCCACTGATCTCCTGACTTATACATCCAACTAGACATTTTCACTTGAATTTTTTTTTTAATTTTTTTAAAAAAATTTTTTAAATGTTTCTTTTAATTAATTTATTTATTTTATATTTATTTTTGGCTGTGTTGGGTCTTCGTTTCTGTGCGAGGGCTTTCTCCAGTTGCAGCGAGCAGGGGCCACTCTTCATCACGGTGCATGGGCCTCTCACTGTCGCGGCCTCTCCCGTTGCGGAGCACAGGCTCCAGACGCGCAGGCTCAGTAGTTGTGGCTCATGGGCCTAATTGCTCCGCGGCATGTGGGATCTTCCCAGACCAGGGCTCGAACCCGTGTCCCCTGCACTGGCAGGCGGATTCTTAACCACTGTGCCACCAGGGAAGCCCCTCACTTGAATATTTAAAAGGCACCTCAAACTTAGTGTGTCCCAAACTCCTGATCTTTCTCCCAAAACTTGCTCCTCATACAAGCTTCTTCATCTCAATTAACGGCAATTCTACCTTTCCAGTGCCTCAGTCTAAAACCTTGGATTTATCCTTGACCCACCTCTCTATGTCATATACTGCATCTAATCTGTAGCAAATCTTGTCACCTCTACCTCAAATTATATTGAGAACTGGAACAGTTCTTCTCTACCATACACATCCAAGCCACCATCATCTGGGAATAACTGCAGCAGTCTCCTAACTGGCTTCCTTCATTCTGCCCTTGTCAACTATGGTCTTGTCTTAACAGAGCAATCAGAAGTTTCTTTACAATGCTAAGTCAGATCATATCACTTCTTGGCTCAAAATGTCCCAAATCATTCAGAGTAAAAGCCAGAATCCTTTAAATGGCATGTAAGGCTCTAAGTGACAGAGCCTCCCATTATTCCTCCAGCCCCTCCTCCTATCACTCTGCCCTTTATTCCTATTCACGCCAGCCACATTGGTCCTTGTAGTTCCTTGAACATTCTAGACACACTCCCACTTCAGGGCTCTTGTCCTTGCTGTTCTCTCTGCCAGGGACTCACTCACTCACCTCCTTTAGGTCTTTGCTCAAATGTCATCTTCTCATTGAATCCTCCTATGACTACTCTTTTAAAATCTGAACTTCCCACCCCCAACCAACACTCCCTATCTCCCTTCCCTGATTGATTTTTCTCCATAGTACTTATCACTTTCTAAAATATTCGATATTTTACTTACTTATTTTGTTCATTGTCTGTCTCCCCAACCAGATTATAAATTCCTCATGGCAAGAATTTCTGCCAGTTTGGTTCACCAAATGGTGTCCTCAGAGCCTAGTACAGAACCTGACACATGGTGGTAACCCAACAAATATTTTAATTGATTAACTAAATGGTGTAATTAATTAATTAAGCTGATTGGTTTAATTAAGTAATTAACTAACAGCAAATGGTGAGGACAAAAGTAAGCCTGAAGTGGTTCGAGGAGTGACTAGAAATTGAGAAATATGAGATCAATCATGAAAGCAACACTTTTAAGAAGCTTGGGTCAGTAGGGAAGATGAGAAATAAGACAAGGTCATGAGAGTGTTGAAAGACCAAAGGAAAGTTGCATTTTGTTTTATTTTGTTTTGTCTTAAGGCTGGTATGTTTGAGCACACTGATAGACTGAGGGAAAGGGGCCAATGGAGTTGGAGAGGCAGAAGGCAGAGGGAAAGCCTAAATGATCTGAAGGGAACAAGATTAACAATGAGAAAGATTAGCCTTGATCATGTGAGGATCACCCCATCTTCTAAGACAGAGATCAGCAAACTTTATCTTAAAGGGCCAAATAGTAAATATTTTAGGCTTTTCACGTCACAGGGTCTCTGCTGCAACTACTCAACTCGACCTTCAGATTGCAAAAAAAGCCATAGACAATACATAAACAAATGGGCACAGTTGTCTTCCAATAAAATTCTATTTACAAAAGCATATGGCAGACCCAGACACTATAGTTTGCCAACCTCAACACAAAGATTAGAGGGGAGAAGGTAAGAATAAGAGCAAATGTACTTACATTTATTAATTGGATTGGCAAGTGGTAAAAATGGTATACTTGCCTAATTACTGCTATTTTCTTTATGAATTAGAAGTTGGGATCACCTAACAGAAGGGTGGGACTAGGTAGAGACTTTTTGGAGAGGGGTGAATATTTGAAGTACTTGAAATATAGAAATGAAACAGCATGGGGGTGGGGGAGGATATTGCCCAACTGATATTAGAAACCAGTCCATTACAGCTGTGGTCCATCAGGACCAGTCTTGGGAACAGAGAAGGTCAATTACCTGAAAGAGAAAGGCTAAAGCTAGTCTTATCTTGGCCGGCTCCCTAGTATCTACTTTTACTTTCTTCCTCCAATAAAACCCTAATTTTCCTTTGAAATATTCATCCCTCAACCACCCTCGAACACATGGTTGTGGTAGCATTAACGTAGGCCTCCCCACTCAGCTCTAGAGGTGGGCTCTAGCCAGCTTAGCCAGTCAGCATATTCTGTCCCCCATAGTGGTCACAGTGACAGAGTCGGGGATGAAAAGGGGACACAATGTGCATCAAAGAAAGGGAGTGAATCCCAAACTCCTTGCCAGAGCAACTTCAAAAAAGCTGTTCCTTCCCCACAGGTGGATGGTATAGGAAGAAAAGATAATGTCTAGAGCTGTAACTGCCCTTTTTACCCCCAGGTGAAATCCAAGGATAAAGCCAGCCTGTGGAAGGCAGAACGGAGAGAGGAATAGAAGAGGACTTGGGGCATCACTGGATCAATCATGATGGAAGAAATGAGCTGGCTTTATCCTTGGATTTCACTTGAGTATGAACTGTCTATTCTTCTTTAAATTTCCCCATATTTAAGGGGTGCCTTGCATCTATTAAATCCTTGACAAATTTGTTACATTAAAAAGGTGAAGTGGGACTTCCCTGGTGGCGCAGTGGATAAGAATCCACCTGCCAATGCAGGGGACACAGGTTCGATCCCTGGTCCGGGAAGATCCCACATGCCGCGGAGCAACTAGGCTGTGCACCACAACTACTGAGCCTGTGCTCTAGAGCCCACGAGCCACAACTACTGAGCTCGCGTGCCAGAACTACTGAAGCCCGCGCGCCTAGAGCCCGTGCTCCGCAACAAGAGAAAACATCACAGCGAGAAGCCCGCACACCGCAACGAAGGGTAGCCCCGCTCGCCACAACTAAAGAAAGCTGGCATGAAGCAACAAAGACCCAATGCAGCCAAAAATAAATTAATTAATTAAACTGTAAAAAAATAAAATTAAAATTAAAAGGTGAAGTATGCCTGGGGTAAGTGAGTAATCCGATGTGACTGGAGCAAAGGGCACATGAAAGGAAGTTCTGGGATATAAAACTAGAAAAATAATGGAGACTTTCTAACACCAGCTGAGGCATAGGGAGTGTTACACCACAAACCTGTGCCTCCTGACGCCTTGCTCTTCCATTTATAGTAAATAAGGCTAATAGTGGTTTTTAAAGCTATAAGTCTGTGTCAGCATTCAAAAATAGAGCACTCAGATTTTTAGCAGACAATAAAAGAAAAAAATGCTCTCATACATATTACCCTCATTTGTCTGAAACTCAGACACCACTGAGGCAAAACTGAAAATATTGACTTTGGAGTCAGACCTATGATTGAGCCTAGGCTCTGTCACTAATGTGCTAGTTTCCAAACCTCTCTGAACTTCAGTTTTATCATCTGTAAAAGGGATGACACTGGTTGGTACCTATATACTGGGTTGTGAGGATGAATGACATAGTGTAATGTAAAGTACCTAGCCTTAGCACGGGGCCAGATAGTTGAGTGCTCAATAAACATTAGCTATTATTAGACATTACAGCGAAGTACCAGCTTATTTAACTACCACTCTATAACCTTCTTTTGCAGATGAATCGGGTGAAAATTTTGCAGGTATGACAATCGAGTCAAAAGCAGGTAAGAATCAAGAAGTATTGGAAAACATTCAAAAAGAACCTACATTTCCTATTTTCCCCTAAAGGTTTACGGTCTGTGCAAAGACTGCAAAGCTTAAGTATTGGGAAACGTCCTTCTAAAGACATACAGACTTTTGGATAGAAATTATAACTAAACATATTACATCTCTGATCAAATGACTACTACACTTGTAGCAGCTTCTTAATTAAGAGACTTATTTAAGCTTCTATTTGCCTCTTAAAGGGAAAAGAGCTGGGTGGGAAATTCTGAAATAAGCCTGAGATCTCTAACACTAGGAAAATGTATTAAGTGTGTGCCCTTAAAAATGATGTTCATGAAATATAGTATTACCTATCAGGAAGGTGACATCAGTTTTCCTAGAGCACTTTGCCACGTTTTAGAACTGTTGTGGAATACAGAAGCAGGACCTGGCTGAGAAAAGAGAAACAAACCGATATCCAGTCTCCTTGAAGAGAGTTCCACTCCTTTACCCCCACTCTATTCTTTCACTTCTTATTCTATTGTCTCTACGCTCTATAATCCTTCAGCTAAACCCTGAGCCCAAGAAGGGTCCCCAGTGCAGAAGAGTGGTTAATCACAGGAACCTTGGTACCAGCAGACCTGCATTCAAATCCCAGCCTAGCTGCCTTCTTACCAGCTGCCTTCTTACCAGACTTAATCTGGTATTGCTTAATATAAACTTCACTTTTCTCCTCTGTAAAATGGGGCTGAATAAATAAAAGGGCTGTTATGCAGATGAAGAGAGACAGCACATTCAAGCCGGTCAGTACTGTGTTTAGCACACTGCCGTCAATAAATGATAGCTGCTATTATCACTACTATATTATCGTTCAGTTTAAGATACTTAACCTTTCTGTAACTTTTAAAGGACAAGAGAAAAAAACCCACCAGGCAGTAGCCCCAGGAATTCTGAGAGGTGATTAATGAAATAGTGTCTATGAGACCTATTGAATGATATGGGGGAAAGGTAATACAACAGTCTTGATAACAAGCAAGAAAAAAGGTACTCACCCACCAAAAATCTTCACCTGCCAACCTCCCCTCTACATGATAACAGTTCATACTACAGATACAATAAAGAAGAAAACATCCTTAACATTCAGCCCACTGGAAGCTGTTACTGGCCCTGGGTACAAAGGTGTTTTCACTGTCAGCCAAACAGATAGGAATTCTAGGGAAGTTACTCTCTCTAAAAATTCCTAGGACCTCAAAATGAAACACACATATACCGTTCTCAGAGCAAGTCATTTCAGAAACTTACTGCGACCGAAACCACACTCGGTTCACACTAACCTGAGATCTGTAGGGCCCATACTTCCTCTTCTTCACAAGGATATCCGCTTGGGCTATAAGGACCCCACATATTCTGAATTACCTTTTCATTCTTCTCGGTGGCACAAGCCTGTTGTACTCAGGTGAGAAGACAGAAGAATTCTGCCCTATCACATGGGCAGACGTGGTGTTCGATTACCTTCTATCAGTTAGATTATGGGGTTAAGGAACTAGATCAAATTACAGTCCAGGGGTGTGCAGGCATTGTAATGCAAGTAAAGGTATGGATGACAGTGGACTGCTGCTTTGCCCTCGGAAAACACCAAACTGACAAAAAATGCAGTCTGAGCCTAAAATTTTACCAAAAACTGCCCAGAAGCTCTTAGTAAAGCAGAAGTGTAAAATAATGAAAAGTAAAGCTAAAGTGTAAGATAATGAAAGCTGACTGCATCAGAGCCTGTTAGCTCCATTCTGCTCTTTATAGTGTTGTGGCTCACTCTGTATCAACACAATCATTGCTGAATTAGATATGACTAACAGTTTTGGTTGATCCTGTTTAATTGGGTCAGATTAATGAGCCAGCTGCACACCCATGTGGGAGAACCATTCATCATAAACTAGATTGTTGATGTTTAATGTAATATTAGATTCTCTTTTCCCAAAATTGTTTTGAATTATACTGTTAAATTAACCTCTCTTTCCCCTCAGGCCTCCAGTAGAAGCCTAGAGCCAATAAAGGACTGAGCTAGCTCAGCCTGTCATTAAAGCAACTTCTCAGGAGCTAAGTCCCAGCTGAAGGGAGGGTCTGGCCTCTGAGTTAGAGATGCTAACTGTTTGTGGTGGTGAAGAGTGAAGAGCCAGGCATGCTGGATTCAACTCCCCACTCTACCACTTGTTAGCAATGAGATCCTGGCCAAGCTTCTTAACCCCAGTAAACCTGTTTCTCCATTTGTAAAACAGAGCTAATAATAATACCTACTCAGTAGAGTTTTTGATGATTAAATGGGATAATCCACTTAAGGTGTTTACCATAAATGCCTGGCATATAGTAAGCCCTCAACGAATGTCAGCTACAACTAATAATGATAAATATCAGGCTAAAGAAAGCTTTCCTGATAGTTGCTCTCTCAGAAACACACAATCGACACATACACTAGTCAAGGATTCTCAATCTCAGTACTGTTGGCATTTTAGACTCGATAATTCTGTTATGGGGGACTGTCCTAAGCACTGCAGGATGTTTAGCAGCATACTTGACATCTAACCACTATGGGGCACTGCCTCAGTTGTGACATCCAGTAATGTCTCTAGACATTGCTGAATGTCTCTGGGGGAGGAAAGGAAAGCAAAATCACCTCAGCTTGAGAACCACTGTGGTAGAACAATTAATAGCTGCTGTTAAGGACATTACCATCTTTGTGTTATCACTCTTGCCTAAATGTCCCATCAACTACGTCTACTAGGTAACTAAATGATAAATAAATCACATACATAGAAGGCTGCCTTAAAATTACTTCCTCCTTTGCTATTAATTCAACTCCGTGAAGATGAACAGCGTGTCATTTTTACCTCAGTGTTCTCAGTACCCAGCAAACAAGGGACAATGAGTGAATGGATGAATGAATATACCCTTGAGCTTTTTTGGTTTTTTTTTTGTTTTTTTCACACACACACACTGTATTTTATTTTTACAGGAGATAAATAGACTGACACCAAGCATTGTAAATGGATGACCACAACAAAAGCAACAATGATTGCAATTACCAAACACGAAACACGCTCATACTATGTCATAATATTGACATTCAGTCCAGTAATCCTCCACTGTAACAGCTCCTTTACTTTGCAGTGAAAATTGATTTGTATATTCTTTGCCTCTGAGTCCTTGTGGGATTTTTTTTTTTTAATTCAAACAGAAAGTCACAAAAATTATAATCATCCTCATCAGTTCACTCAGTCCCATGTAATTAATTTTTTTTTTCATCTTGATCTTTTGTTAGCACTTGTATGAGGTCATCAGTTTTTCATGAGAGTTCTGAAAATGCTTATTCATTCAGAGCAGCACTTAGGTTTCCTCACTCTTGACTCTAGTCAACACACAAAGGAGATAAACACTGATCATGCCCCGACACACTCCCATAGCATGAGGAAGCACCATAAGCTGGGCTGAGCCAGGTCAGGCTTGCAGGAGCAGGGGAAGGCAGGGGAAGCCTTGCCACAGAGCTTCAGGGCACAGAGCCAAAGGCTGAACACCAGCCCATCACCAGCAAACAGCACCGAGGGCCTAGCTGGAGAAGTGGGTCCAAATAGGTCAATGAGCAAAAGACCTGCAGAAGATCCTAGGATGAGAGAGGCTGAGCCAGCAGAGCCACAGAGCAGAGCAAGGAACAGCTCAGAAGGAGAAGTGGTCTGAAAAATCCCACAGACAGGCAGAAATGTTTCTGGCTGGATGTAAACATGTTTCAGACAACTTGTGATATGGTCACTTACGGACCCAAGATGAAATGAGACCCAGATTCTGTCTTCCATGGTTCCAATTCACACTGCCAGCTTCATGTCAACTACAGTTTTGTTTCATTTTTTAATCTATTCTTTTTCAAATTCTTTTCCCAATTAGGTTGTTATAGAATATTGAGCAGAGTTTCCTGTGCTGTACAGTTGGTCCTTGTTGGTTATCCATTTTAAATAGAGCAGTGTGTACATGTCAATCCCAAACTCCCTATCCTTTCCCTCCCACCCTTCCCCTCCTGGCAACCGTAAGTTTGTTCTCTAAGTCTGTGAGTCTGTTTCTCAGAACAGTTTTAATCAGTATATTCTCTCTTCATCCAGGTCAACGATAAACATGCTGGACAAAACTTTTCCTTAGAAACTACGATTATTTCCCCAGTGGCCCGTTAAATAAAGGTATTTAATTCTGTAGAGAACAACTTAAATATGCTATAAAATAATGATATGTATCACAAAGTTCAGCAAACAAAATTTTCAAGTGAACATCACTTCAACTATTTTCATATGAACCCCCAAAATGATCCAACTATACCAGGTGATTGCATGATATTTCTGAAGCACACAAATGAGGATTCTTAAATCCCTGGTTATTTGATACTGAGATATAAGCTGGTAAACAAATACACAGCTCTCTGAAGTCATGTCAGCTATACCTACTTTCCCTTCATTGTCCAGTGCTCAGCTAAAATTTATTTTCTCTTTGGTTTTGTGTCCTTTATTTTGCAAAGGTATGTGGATTTGAATGTGATAATAAAAGTTTATAGCCCAGGTGAGAAATTTCTTCTAGGGTCATGTGTATATACTTCCCTTAAGGAAATAGTGGGCTTTCGGGGGGCTGGCAGTGAGAAGGGGAGGGAATAACTAGTAACATATCACGTCTCCTTTTTCACTTTCGCCAGGAATCCTAGACCATACTTGAAACTCAATTCTAGTGGTTCATTTGTGTTCTACTTATATACCAGGGCACGACTTTCTACTCTAGTTTTTATTTCTCTGAGCCTGATTTTTAATTTATTTGTAGCTCACCACTTTATGGTATGTGCTTATTACAAGTCTCTGAAAATATTTTGTGAAATGACGTAAAGTATGAATAAAAATTAAACAATGATCAAAACTTTTAATTATGTAAATGGCATTATAAAATGAGAGGCAAGATTAGCCTTAGTAATTAGTCAAATAGTATAAAGGGAAAGGCATAAATACTAGAAAGTGTACAACAACATTCTTTTTTTTTAGTTTTGAGGGTTTTTTTTATTTTTAGGATTTCTGATAAAAATGCAGAACCCTCTTGAAGGGTTAATACCTTAAGACTTTATCAATAAGTTAGCAGCTTACTGAGGACTAGCTAACATGTGTGCAGGATTATATGCAGGAGAGGATCATGACCAGGAAAAAGATACAGAAAGGGTAGGTAAGATAGTGTCAAGGATCCACCCCAGCTCATCGTTTTTACATGGTGCTGCTAGCCACAAGGATCCACCTGGGAATATTTTATAGTTTCTTTGTGCTGTTATGCTAAACGTGTCAATCATGGTGACAGCCCCGCCCATTGTCCTACTGAAGGGGCAACCCTGGGATCCGCATTTTACCTCAGCAAGAGTCAGCGCTTGACCAGAGCACAGTCAACCCTGACTCCCATCCTAGCCTGATAAACACAAAAGATTTGCTATTTAGCCTAATTTAGCAGCAGATAGCACAACACAGGTGAAGTCATTTCCATAATCATATTGCTACTACCAAAATTTTCCCGTCATTAAATTAGAACAGCCGTATCTGAGCTAAATGAAAGTCTCTACTCTTTAATTTTGCTTTCCATTTTTTGTGTAATTAATACACAAACACAGTTCAGATTTCAAGAGACACCCTGCCTCCTGGGCCTGGAACTATTCTGTTCCCCGATGAAAGCAACAATGTTGCCAGTTTATAGTTAGTCTTTCAGAAATTTTCTATTAATTCATAAAAATTTATAGTCTCAGGGACTTCCCTAGCGGTCCAGTGTAAGACTCCCTGCTTCCACTGCAGGGGGCGCAGGTTCAATCCCTGGTTGGGGAACTAAGATCCCACATGCCGTGCGGAGCCGCCAATCAATCAATCAATCAATCAATCAAGTCTCACAAGCTAGGAAACTGAAAAAAAACCTCATTTTTTCCCTTTAACCTACGGCATCCAGTTAATTGACAAGTCCTAAATTATATTTCAAAAGACTTGTGAGCTTTGTTGTGCTTTCCCATTTCATCACTACTGCATGAGGGGCTTTAATTTTCTCCCTGACTCTGTTAATCTCCCTTCTTCCACATGGCTACCAGAGTAATCTTTTCTGTTGTTATTAAATACGTTATGAAATGTGTATATTACACATATGTACAATATAAATATGCATACAAAATGGCATATATGTGTGTGCTTTTTAGAACAATATAACATCCCACATGTCTACCACCAGCTTGAGTCATAGACTATCACCAGCACTTTGGAAACTTGCTTTGTGCCTTTTGTTGCCTGTTTGTCTCTCCCTCCCTCTACCCCAGAGTAATTACTTTTCTACATATTGAGTTTTCCCATTATCTTGGGATTTATTGCACCCCAATAAAATAAATGTATAGTTTTGCATGTTTTTGAAGTTTTCATAAGGGGAATTACACTGGGTGCATGTCTCTGTGACATGTCAGATATCAATTGTTTTCATCTCTCAAAGTTCTATTGTATCTTTTAAAATATCTTCTATGTCTCTAATTAGCATATTTAATCTTTCCTCTAGCTTTTTGAACATATGGAATATAGTCATAATATTTTAATGTTGTCCTGAATACTCTGTCCTGCAAACTCTAGCCATCAGGTTACCTCAAGATCTCAGTCAGGATCTTCAAATCAGAGTTCACCAGGCTGCACCTGGGTTTTCCCTCCCTGTGCCATGGCCTGAAAACTTTCTCTTGGCAGTCAGCTGGGGCAATTACAGGGCTCTGTTTTCTATCTCTCAAAGAACACTATCCTTCATTGCCTGATGTTTAATGTCTTCAAAATTATTGTTCCATATATATTTTTTTCACTTTTTAAGTTGTCTCAGGCAGAAGGGTAAATTTACTCCATCTTGGCAGAAGCCCGATAAATTGGATTTTTTATTCTGTTATGTAAATATCCTCAAATTAAAAAGTTATAAGCCCCTTATACATATAACTCTTACACAACTAAAAAGTCTTAAAATTAATTATAGTCAAATCCAAAAGTGAATTAATAACATTAATTTAAGGTGATTAAAGATGTGATTTGGTTTAAACAAGGCATAGTATTAATTGCTCCAGCATAGGTTTGCTTTAGTTTGGCTGTGGTGACTCACTTCTCCCACTAGTTCTCTGTATTTCAATCACTGAAAAATATTCATCTCATTCAGCCTTCACTTTGTTCAAACATGTCACTTACATGTTAAGTCTACTCCTGTTCTCTTTGGTGTCTATATGTGCAACTGTGAATACTGAACTTTCATAGCAGTATTTGGCTGCTATGATGATCCTGAATATGCTTATATTAATTTTTAAATAATCACTGAATTGAAAAAACAAAAATTTTTAAATTCTTATATAAAACATCCCGTTTGATATACATTGTTTCAATGCAAGACAATAAAACTTCTATCAAGTTGGTAGCCACACTGAAAAAGCTAAAGATGTATTTCAGCCAAGAGAATTCCTACAAGATAATCTCTACTTTATCTAAGATGATTGACAATGAGGAGAAACAGGGACTGAAGTTATGATGAGCTAAAAAATACCTGCAAGAGAAAGGTGGGGAAACTCTATGAGAATAACCAAAATACGTGCCAGAAAAAAGCACAGGGTATAAAAGTGAATGTGACAGCAGATCATCTACAAAGGAGGAAAATAAGAAGAGAGAGAAACTCAAGAGGAAGAATCCAAAGAACATCACTGTCTGATAGAAAAAAACAAACCAAAAAAATGAGACAGGGAAAAACAGATTATCTAGAATCTTTATGGATAACACAGGATTGACAGAAAAAGCAGCATCTCTGGGGCAGAAGAGAAGCTACATCAGCCAAATTGACAAAGAAAAATCATTGCCACTTTTACCAAAAGCCAGAGTATAGATCTGGATTACACCCCGAATGGAATAAAGTTCTTTCATCAGAGGCGAGGTGAGTTTTTCAACCCTGCATTAGACCAGCCTGTCTGGGAAAGTAAGTCACCTGCATCCGTCATCCAACAAGAATTCAGCAAGACAGCAAAAAGAGAACCCTACATAGTGCTTCCTTTCTCAGCTCAGTTTCAAGGTCTTGTTTGCGGTGCTCTATATCTGCTTCTGGTTTCCTGAGTGCTCCCCTGGTTTGACCTATAACTTCTACATGACCCCTGACTCTCATGAAATTTTTCCCACAGGGTGACTTGAGAGTAGCCCTTCTGTTTTCTATTGTGCTTCCCTCTTGGTCTTTTCACTGGCTTTCTTGAACCTGGTTTATTTACTTACTCTGTTTCTCCTTGATTCAGTGATCCTACATTCTCCCTCTCAGGGTGAGGGAAAGTCCTCCAGGGAACAGAAAGACCCAGAGTATGGAAAAGGGAGAAAGAGCCATCAGAGTAACTATACTCCCAGTGGTGAGGTCCCCATAGAGACCTAAGAGCTAGGTGGAATGCCAAGAAGAATATCTGCTTAGTACTTTAAACCTGCAAGACTGTTTGGCAAGTATGCCTACCTAGGAGATGTAGTAACTGTGTAAACCAACTGAATGATATGAAGTGCACTTGAGAAAAAACTCTCAGCTAGGGAGTGCTCATGTCTCAGAATCCCCACTGTGCAGCAGAGGTCAGCTGTCTACACAAACCTAGACAATGTGTGTTGGAGTAGACAGGTGGGTGCCGGGAAAATGAGAGAAAGTGGGGAAAAGGCAGGATTCCAGGATCCTGGTCTTTGATAGGAAAACCTTTCCCCTTTGTATTCTCTGGTGGTGACAGAGAGGGGGGAAATCTGAGACACATCAGGCGTGAGAGGAGATGCCATGCCCTATTTTAGCTCAAAGTCTCCTTAGGAATTTAGCATCATCTACTCTCCATATACTCCACTTTGGAGCTGGTAACATCAGGATCAGTGTGATGGAACTCCAGGTTCTCATCAGTGGACACTCTTTTTCATGATAGAGAGTCCACTGAGGACATTCACAGAATTTGTCTGATAACGCAGCACTTAAGGGGCAGGTCCAAAGACTGCCTGTAATTCAGGAGACCCTATGGCTTCACCATGTAGTCTCATTTCACCTGAAGTAATCACTGCCTTATCCTTCATTATTCTATTTAGGAGTATACTGATTATTAAAAGAAAGAAAAATTCTGCCCAAGGAAGCAGAATTATTTTAACAGCTTTCATCTCTACATTGTGATTTTTTTGTTTTCTGCAAGTATCTGAATGTTTTCACTTAGTTTATAATAAAAATAGGACCCTAGTAAAACATACAAAGAATTTTAGAGCTGGAAAGAATATCAGATTCTAGTCCTCTTTATTTTAGAAAAGAACTGAGGTCTACAATGATTAAGTCTTTCAACAGAACTCATACTCTGTAAGAGCTCAAAAATATTATTCCCATGAAACATCCAAGGTTCCAAGGGCTTAGTTAATTCACCCAAAATCAACAACTAATAAATGATGAAGCTTGTATTCAAATTCAGATGTCTCCACTGGCTTTGGAGGCAGCTGTGATATGGTCGTGAAAGAGCAATCGGATACCAGCACCCATTATGCTGTGTAGCCTTTCTCATGCAGATAGAGAACTGCTCTGCATACCTAGATTGGTAATGTGAGTGCAATGACGTGCTACATTTTGAATCAATGCTAAGCAAAGGAAAAAGGATTTGGGGTTGTCTTTCTACTTGTATTTCTGGAATCTGATCCTACTGTAAACAGAATAACAACTTACACCTGTTTTTTTCCCCAGAGTCTTATTTGAATTCTTCCTAGCTTTTCCCCAGTCCTGGAGCCTCCTGGAGTAGTGTTCCTTTAAAGATGTTATGTGGACCACCTCAACAAGGGTGGGCTCCTTTTTAAAATATACAGATTCCTGCATCCCACCCAGAGTCACCCAGTCAGTATTTCCAGGACAGAGAGGGGGACTGGGAGTTTTCATATTTATATCCTACTCCATTTTTTTAAAAAGGAATTCCTTTATTTTTATTATTTATTTATTTATTTATTTTTGGCTGTGTTGGGTCTTCGTTTCTGTGCAAGGGCTTTCTCTAGTTGCGGCGAGCAGGGACCACTCGCGGTGCGCGGGCCTCTCACTGTTGCGGCCTCTCTTGTTGCGGAGCACAGGCTCCAGACGCACAGGCTCAGTAGTTGTGGCTCACGGGCCCAGTTGCTCCACAGCATGTGGGATCTTCCCAGGCCAGGGCTCGAACCTGTGTCCCCTGCATTGGGAGGCAGATTCTCAACCACTGCGCCACCAGGGAAGCCCCTAGTTTTCATATTTATAAGTCTCCCTGGAGGCTTATGTACACTGAAGTTCTGAGATTATACAGAAATGTCACTGACTGAGACTGCAACAGTCTTTGTCTGAAAATAACAGAACTGAAATCGTGATTAAAATAGAGTAGCCTTGGAATATTACTCAGCCATAAAAAGGAACGAAACTGGGTCATTTGTAGAGACGTGGATGGACCTAGAAAGTGTCACACAGAGTGAAGTCAGAAAAACAAACATCGTATATTAACGCATATATGTGGAATCTAGAAAAATGGTACAGATGATCTTATTTGCAAAGCAGAAATAGAGACACAGACATAGAGAACAAATGTATGGATACCAAGCGGGGGCGGGGGGGAGGAATTGGGAGATTGGGATTGACACATATACACTATTGATACTATGTATAAAAGGTAACTAATGAGAACATACTGTATAGCAAGGGGAACTCTACTTAATGCAATGGGGTGACCTAAATGGGAAGGAAATCCAAAAAAGAGGGGATATATTTATATGTAGAGCTGATTCATTTTGCTGTAAAGTAGGAACTAACACAACATTGTAAAGCAACTATACTCCAATAAAAATTAATTTAAAAACAAAATAGAGTAGCCTCCAGGAAACCCTGAGTCAGGAAACTGAACTTTTTTAGGAGTGCAGTTTAAAAACTATCTTCAATTGCCTTCATAATTTATTTTAATATATTACTCCAGATACATGCTGATTTGGAAAAAAGGGAAAAATGGAAAGAAACAGCAATTCCCACTAGACAGCTACTTTTAACATTTTGATATATTACCTTCCTACCTTCTTTTTCTTTTTTTCCAAGACAGCTGCCTTTTTGTAACATAAGGATGACTTAAAAATGAACTCCTTAGTCAAAAGCAATATTGTGTCAAATCTCCGTCAGTACAAGGATAGTCATATTGGCAGATCCATTGTGATCGACCTGCCACGAGGTATCCTTCTGGTCTTTCTTGGGGAAAGGGCTGTGTAAAGGGCACAGCATCAGTCTCTGCTGTTGGCAGGTTAGGCACTCAGCAATGAGGATAGCCACACCAGCCCTGGGGGAGCGGGGTGGGTACATGGTGTTGGGGCCACGCATAACCTTTACCCCCACCACTGTGGCTGGTGAGCAAGCACTGAGGTAAGTGCAGAAGGAGGCTGCCTGACATTCACACAGCAGGTCGTTTTGTCCACCTGTTTACTGAAAGTCTCCTCTACATGGATGCCCTTTGCTGAGTATTACGGGACCCCAATTCTTTTCACACTCTATATTCATTCTGAAAGTTTCACCCACAGACCTCTTTCCCCATCTTCTCTGTCACCAACCTGCCAAAACTTCTTTTTTCTGAGTCCCCAACTTTTAGACAAACTGCCAGTCAGTATCCATGAATCAGTATATTTGCACTTTTGACCAGCTCTCAATGCAGACAAAGTGGACAAATGTATCGCTTGAAGTTCTACTCACTGAGAGGATTTTCCACCACAGCTGTCTCGCAGGGACACCCCTGAATGGAGTTGTAATGCTGCAGCCATCTGCTCCCAGTTGATGCCAACACACTGTGAAAACCAGCTATAAACTAGGCCTTAGCTTTTTTCTTCCTTGGTCAGATGCTTATGTCTTCAGGAACTGCTTGCACTTAATCTTATTTATACCATTTCCACTTGAGGTTGGATTGCTGATGCCTTCAACCAACCTTGTATCTTGGTGGATGAGAAAACATCCAGTTCATCATAGGAAGCTCAGGTCATATGGTCTCTTAGATGTTCCAGATCAGAAGTTCAGTTGGTACCAGGATCCAGTAGCAAACCAAGAGCTGTTTCTGAAAAGGATAGGTATCTATTCCAAAACCCTAGTGGCCTGTGCTTTTGCTAGCATGACTGTTGTAGCCAGCCTTTAAAATGGTTCCCAATGATCCCCACCTCCTGTTATTCATGCCCTTAATCCCATTCCCTTGGGTATGAGCTGGACTAGCAGCCTGCTACTTAATAGAATATGCAAAATGATGGGATGTAACTTGAGATTAGGTTATAAAAAGACCGTGGCTTCCATTTTCAGGTCAATATCTGTCTCTGCCTGTCTCTCTCTCTCTCTCCACTCACACTAGGGAAAGCGAGCAAGCTGCCTTGCTGTGAGAAACCCTATGGAAAGGCCCACAGTTTATCAGCCTGGAAGGAACTGAATGAAGACTGCCAACAACTATGAGTGAGGTTGGAAGTGGATCCTTCAACCCTACTCAAGCCTTAAGGTGACTGTAACTCAGCCCAGTGGCTTGGCTAGACTGCAACCTCAGGAGATGCCATGAGCCAGAACCACCGAGCTAAGCTGGTCCTGTACACCTGACCAACAGAAATTGTGAAATAATGTTTGCTGTTTTAAGCTGCTAAATTTTGAAGCAATCTGTTATGCAATAATGGATAAATACAATGACTATCTGTGGACTTAGGGTTGTTCTACACAATATTGCTTCTGACCAAGGAACTCATGTCTCAACTAAAAAAGTGTGCCAGTAAGCTCATGCCCACTGAGTTTATTGTTCTTGCCAGGTAGGAAGGACATCCCTCAGAAGCAGGAGAGCTGATAAAAGAGCCTCGTGAGTCAGTCACAGCGCCGGCTGAGAAACAACACACTGAAAGGTTAGGGCACTATCCTGTAGGAGGTAGGCTATTCTTGGGATCAGCAACTAATATAGGGTATTCTTTTCTCCCATAGCCTGAATACATGAACCAAGGGGTAGAAATGGGAAAGGCTCCTTCAATATAATAGTTAATTACAACCACCCCGCCCAAATTTTGTTTTCCATCCTTGCAAGTTTGATTGCTCTTGGTTTAGAGGTTTTAATTCCCAAAGGCAGAATGCTCCCATCCACTGGCTATGTTGAGCTTCTCATGCTATTGAAATAACAAAGAAGAGATCATTGCTTTTCCTGGGGCAAATGCTCCCAATTACTAAGGGTAAACTGAGTAGCTGCTGTAACAGTCCAGGAGGACTATGTCTAGAGACCAAGGCATTCTCTGAGTTCTCTCAAATCTGGTTGTACAAGTTAAGGCAGAACTACAGCAACACATTAAAGACAGACCACTAAGAACAGATTTAGGGTGTTTAGATGTTTTTAAATTATACAATGATATAAAAATATAGAAAAATACATGTGGGTTTACTTCCTGAAATAATGTTATATTAGTATACTTTTTTTTAGATATTAGAAATAAAGCATTGTTTTATTTGCCCATGTTAAAAAAAAACACACACAGACCACTAAGATTTAGACCCTTCGGGAGTGAAGTTTTGGATCGCCTCCATCAGGGAAAGAACGCTGACTGGCTGTGGTGCCAGCTGAGGGTAAAGGAAACAGAGAATTTATAGCAGATATGAGTGCACACAACTGCAGCAGTTATGCCGATTTTCTTCCCTCCTCCTTATGTATATATTAATATATATTTACTTATTTTTTCCTTCCCCTTCATTGTCCCTCTTTATTTTCTATGAGGACTATTACTGGTGATTAACTTTACAATTTGGTCTGTATGCTACAGAGTATTTATTTAGTTGGGATTGATTAAAACAGATAATAACATCCCCCAGAGATGGCTATGGTGACTGTTGGGACTTGAGGTTTCCTTTGAAGAAGAGGACGGAAGTATCTTGGTTTGTAAAAAGGACAGTTACATCTTGTGAAGCAAAAGCAAAGAATGTTATTGTTGTAAGATAGAAACACGTAAATGGATATTGAACGACCAAAAAAAAAAATAGATTCTGCTGTAGCTATTCACTGTCTCTCAGCTCCAAGCACACCTTTCAAGACTCTGTTCATGATGTTTGGGTGTATAAACTAAAACTTCCAGACTCTCTTGCCAATTGGTTTCTGGTTAGATTCTGCAAAAGGGAAGCCCAAGGTGGAACTTGGAAAGAGGAGAGAAGAAAGGACCCTTCCTGCTTTCAGCTCCTGTCAGGGACGCTCCAGCAGCAGCAACAACAGCAGCCGCCAGCTATGGCTCCAAGCAAGCTTTCTTCAGCTGGCCCTGCCACACACCCTGCTATGCTCCCTTGGCAGTAAGCATATTAGTTCCGCTGTGCTCCCTCACCTGTTGGGCCGTACCACCTGAACCGCCTAAGCACCTGCCAGGTCGCATCCCCCTCCTTTAAAAGTCTGAGTACCAACCACAATGCTCCTGAGGTCTGATAACCAGCTAAAGAGTACCCCTTCTTGGGAGATATGATCAGTCCCAGAGAGCCCCTCCTTCAAAGTTGTAGGTTCTGATAAAATCACTTGTATTAGTCAGGGGGTCTCCAAAGAAATAGAACCAATAGGAGAAAGATATACAGAAAAACATACAGACAGACAGAGAGAGACTTACAGGGTATTGGCTCATGTGATTATGGAGGCTGAGAAGTCCCACATCTGCAAACTGGGGACCCAGGAAGGCCAGAAGTGTTGTTCAAAGGCCTGAGAGCCAGAGAGCCGATGGTGTAGGTTCTAGTCTGAGTCTGAAGGCCTGGGAATCGGGAGCACAAAGGGCAGGGAAAAACTGATGCCCCAGCTCCAGCAATCAGGCAAAGGGCAAATTCAACCTTCCTCTACCTCTTTGTTCTATTCAGGCCCTCAAAGGATTATATGAAGTACACCTACATTTGGGAGGGCAATCTGCTTTACTCAGTTCACCAATTCAACTGCTAATCTCTTCCGGAAACATCCTCACAGACACACAAAAAAATACTGCTTAAACAGATCTGAGATTCAAAATTTTTCATCATAAGTTTCAACAGTTCTAGGAAAGAAGGTAATCAATGTTATAAATATTGTCATTTTAAAATAAAACTGTTCCATCACTCTCAATTTATCCACTAGACTCTAAAAACCATAGCTGTTTAATATCTACCATCTCCATTAAAAAAAAATACATTCCCTTCCCCCACAATTTTATATTTTTATGCTTAAAAGTTCACTGTTATATTTCTCTGCAATAAAAATACGTATTTTAATTTACATTGTTTTAAAATTTTCAGTGAACACAAGACTTAAAATTTTTTTAAATTTCTTCTGGCTTGATTAATTACTATCAGCATTATTATACAATGGAGCATAACAAACATATGTTTTGATATACCACTAAATATAAAAGTAAAATTTATGGAAATACATCTCTTGGGACTTCCCTGGCGGTGCAGTGGTTAAGATGCCGCACTTCCATTGCAGGGGGCATGGGTTCGATCCCTGGTAGGGGAACTAAGATCCTGCATGCCCCGCACTGTGGCCAAAAAATAGGGGGAAAAAAAAAAAGAAAAAAATGAAATATATCTCTTAATGAGATTGATGTTCTTTTTTAAAAAATTAGATCATGTATCTATGGACAGATAATGTTAATTACTGGGATAAGATAGAGCTCAATGGAAATCAATAACAAAAAGGTTATCAAGTATGGGGCTTAAAAATATATAATTGTTGTGTGTATTATTTACAAAATATTAATAATATAGATTATAGAAGCTACAACACACTCCACATGGTAGGGGTGAACAGATAGCAGAGAAGTAACTCATAACTCTTACTAAGCAGTAATCTACCAAAGTTTAAAAAAAAATAGATTTAGGGCCTCCCTGGTGGCACAGTGGTTAAGAATCCACCTGCCAATGCAGGGGACACAGGTTCGAGCCCTGGTCCGGGAAGATCCCACATGCCACGGAGCAGCTAAGCCCGTGCACCACAACTACTGAGCCTGCACTCTAGAGACCGTGAGCCACAACTGCTGAAGCCCGCGTGCCACAACTACTGAAGCCTGCAAGCCTAGAAGCCCATGCTCCGCAACAAGAGAAGCCACCGCAATGAGAAGCCCGCACACCACAAGGAAGAGTAGCCCCTGCTCGCTGCAACCAGAGAAAAGCCCGTGCACAGCAACAAAGACCCAACGCAGTCAAAAATAAAATAAAATAAATTAAAAAAAAAAAGATTTAAATTTTCTAGTAGCCTTTCGGCAAAGCTACTGAGAATGTTTCTCCTAATAATCAGAAAAATAAGCTTTATTTAAAGGTGTCATGTTGATCTGTGGAAAGTAAACATTGGAGCTTTCATCTCCCTACTTAAAATCATGCAAATATATATAATAAGGTCCAGGTTTATCTCTTAGTTTGAGAAGACTTTTCAGAGACTAATATTTCAGATTGTCCCTTTATTTGGTGCCTTTGAGATTTTCTTATATTCCAGGGGAATACACCATAGGAAAATTAGGCTGGGTAAAAAATAAACTTTCTTTTTGTAAAGAGGAAAAATTGAGATTGTGAAAGAGAAGGTAAAAAGGAGAAACTGCAAAGTTCTACTTTGACTGCAGGCAACTCTATTTTAGAAAGAAGTACATATTTAAGTAGAGAAATTTGGAAACATATTCTCTAAAAACTACTGACATCTGAAAACTTGAAATTCATGGGAAGGCTTTGTGAAACTCAAGTGGCATGAATACCCCGACTTGAAAGTCACTAAAGAATATTTTTAAAGAATATCAAAATATTAAATGTACCCATTGTGCACATAGGGTCCAATCAACAGAATTACTTGGATTAGGTCGTTATTAAAAAATGAAGACGCATACTGAAATATGAATACAATTTCAGATATAGAAGTAGGAAGAGAAGTACAATTTTGTTTGAGGAAAATAAACATCTTCTTCTAGAACTTCACAAAAATTTCTTTGCAGTAGTCCCTTTATTTTACCCAAGCTGAGACTAACAGTAGTGACACACCCAAGCCAAGATTAATCATAAACGCATCATGTACACTGTTGCCCTTAAATCTCTTGCTCCGAATTCCAAATCTCTGCATTCCAACCTACCTCGTTAACACTGCCACACACCTCATCAGAAGCAGCAGATATCATCACTGGTCTTAAAACCCCCAAACTTATCACAGCCCCTCCAACAGCTATACTAAAAGTGTAGTTTGACTCTAAAATAGAAAGACATTTCATGCCTTATGTGTTATAGAAATTAACTTATAAATTTACTCCCTGAAAATACAAATAGCAAGCAATACTATCATCATCATATTTAAAACAAATTGAACTCAACTGTCCAAGGCCACAGAAATCACTGACAAGAATTACGATTATGTACATGGAGTAGTTTTTTTCATTACACCTTTTTATACAGACTAATTCTGCACTTTCTGAATGTTTTATAATATCCTCTGGATCTGTATCTTGTACTATGTTTTTTTTGGTTTGTTTTTGTTTTTTTTTAATTTTTGAATTTTATTTTATTTTTTTATATATCAGGTTCTTATTAGTTAACTATTTTATACATATTAGTGTATATATGTCAATCCCAATCTTGTACTACGTTTTAATCATTACCAGATTAAGTCCAAGACAGAACTAAGTCTGAATGAATTCCTCACTATATTACAGTATGGCATATTTAGCTGTTACATAAAACTAGTTTCATTTGAGTCACAACCTCAACTGCCTACAGGGACCAGGAAATAATCTAAATGTGGAACAGGCTAGGTGTAAGACAATAGAGAGTGATGAAAAGCATTCTGTTCTAAAGGCAATTATTTTTTTAATACTATAAGCCAAACAAAAACATACCTGGGGCTGATTTGGCCAAATTTACTAGGGTTGAAATTTTGCAATTCTCATTGTTTAGCTTTCACAACATATTCAACAGATTCAAAATCAATATCTACCAAATACCCACTAGAAAGAAGATACATATAATGAGACAATGCTTATTAAATGTTATTGTTGACACAGCAAGTACATGTGTACAAAGTTGTCTCATTAAATTTTACATGAGATTCTAGTAGTGATTAGAATTACACACAAATTACAGATCAAATCTACATCCATAACTTAATATACTATATCAAAAAAAAACACACTTCAGGTGAAAAGAATATTTTATTTCAATACTTTAATACTGAAATCAGCTATCATACATATTCACCAACTCTTAAATTTCACTCTCCCTATCTATCTCAGAAGACAGTCAAAGTGAGATTAATAGGACGAAGCATTCTCAGCAAATATAGAACTTTCTGTACTTCATCTCCAAATTTAAGTCAGGTCCTTTAATAAGTTACTGCTTATTCATTGTTCTATAATATTTATGAAATGATTAGTGCAATACATCATTGAGGTATCATTTAAAAGGCAAATACCCTACAGATTTGGATTTGTCATCCCAATTCCTTGGCACTCAATAATGTAAGCGTCTTTAGAAGCATCTTCTTCATCCTCTGATTTCTTCACAGTAAATTTAGCCTGAAACCAGAAGAGCATTTAGTATATAAATAATATGAAAAGCGATAGAGGGACGAGCCCACAACTCCAGCTTAAATAGGCAGTAGTTAATACCAAACTCATTTTATTGAAGAAGCTAGAGATACAAATATCAAATGACTCATGAGAAATTCAATGGCCTAGATATAAAATATTCTGTTCCAGAAGCATGGTCCGTGTTCAGGGGTATACATACGTGTGGAGTTCTGTCAGAATATACAGCCTGGGCCCTACTCCATACCCACTGAATCAGAACCCCCCAGGAGTACAGCTTAAGCAAATATAAATTTTAAAATCTCAACTGTTAATAATAATGCATCTCCACTACCTACTTCCTAAAATTTTTCTAAAACATGGCACTGAAGCATTCATACTTCTTTTATCTTGTCAAGTATCAAAATACCCTTTAATTCCCTCAAATTTTCTTGCTAATTTAATTCCCTAGATATACTATTTAAAATACCTAGTTCAGAGCAGAAAGGTAGAGGGAGGTAACAATTAACATCTTCATTGATCTTTATTGGGCTTAACATTGTATTTTTCACTTAACTAATTCAAGTTTGGCTTTGAAACATTTGACCTCTATCATTATGTTGTGGAAACATGATTTTTTAAAAAGCAAATGTATTCATTCTAAGAAAACTGAATTAAAATCAAAACAACTGAGTAGGCTGACTGAATTTGTGACAAAGGGATTTCAAGTACGCCTAAAACCTTTTGATTCTCTGAAATACAATTTGAAAACCACTACTCCAAGGTCCTGTTGAACTGTAATATTTACAAATTATTCCAGTTTCAGTATTATGTGGCAGTGCGCTGACACACTGGACACTGAAAATTAATGTTGAATGAATAAACACTGACTCTGAATTCTGAGCTAGATAGACAATTTATTAGTATATATATTTTTCTCAAATTATAAGCACTATATAAATATGAAACACAGGTAACAATTATGGAAATCATTTCTAGCCTATATATAAACTTACTGAAAACTACGAAAATTTAGAGTTGGAAGGAGCCATAGGGACTACAGCACACTCTCTGACCTTACTGATGAATTATCTGCACTGAGACACAGACTGATGAAGCACCTTTGCCCCAAATCACTGAGTTAAAACACAACAAAGCTGAACAAGAAACCAGAGCTAAAAATTCCAGTTCACGGCACTTTCCACTGTGTATTCACTTCAAATAACATGTGAGTGTCTACTATGTGCAAAGTACTGTAAGAATGAATACAGGGCTTCCGTGGTGGCACAGTGGTTAAGAATCTGCCTGCCAATGCAGGGGACACAGGTTCAATCCCTGGTCCGGGAAGATCCCACATGCCGTGGACCAACTAAGCCCATGTGCCACAACTACTGAGCCTGTGCTCTAGAGCTCACGGGCCACAACTACTGAGCCTGCATGCTACAACCACTGAAGCCCACATGCCTAGAGCCCATGCTCCACAACAAGAGAAGCCACCGCAATGAGAAGCCCGCGTACTGCAATGAAGAGTAGCCCCTGCTCACCGCAACTAGAAAAAGCCCGCATGCAGCAACGAAGACCCAATGCAGCAAAAAATAATTAAATAAATTTATTTTTAAAAAAAAGAAAAGAATGAATACAGCCTTGCCTCTGCTATCAAGAAGATCACAGTCTACGTGGGGAGACAAATAGTAGTTACAAAATACAGCATAAGTAGAATAATAAAAAATACAATTAACTATCTTTTGACGTCAAATACAATTTGCCTTTGCCTCCTATCAAGCCTTTTCCCACAATTTAACCAAAATCTACCTATCCTTTCTAGTAACAAAAAAAAAAGTACATATTATTAAGAATCATACAAATAACACATTAGGAGTAGGGCAACCGTGGCTTTGCACTTGGTACACCTCTGTAATGCTTAATTTCTTAATACTACTGTACATTATTTTTATAACTTTTTTAAATGCTTAAGGTCAGCACCTTCCTTCATAAAATTCTGAGTTATAAATTTTATATTATTTTATAAAATTACATTATAAAGACTACGGCAAAATGGAAATATGCCACACATTACTGAAAAAAGCAAGAAATGAAGCTGTATGCATTAACTGCAAAAAAATGCAAAGAGAAAAAATTTTAGGAGAGGAGGAGAATACCTAAACGTCAAGAGTGGTTTTACTGGCAAGGGGGAGTTAGGGACAGCTTTTTTCCTCTATTTTCTAAATTTTCTATAAAGAAATTAGTTTCAGATGAAATATACATGTCACATTTTTTAAGTTAAGAATCCTGTAGAAAAGGTATAAATATGAGCTTATTCAATGTTAAATCCTTTTTCACTAAAAATTATAAATCTAGGGAATTCCCTGGTGGTCCAGTGGTTAAGACTCAGCGCTTTCACTGCCAGGACCCGGGTTCGATCCCTAGTCGGGGAACTAATATCCCACAAGCCATGCAGTGCAGCCAAATCAAAAAAAAAAAAAAATTATAAATCTACTTTTCTGAAGCTGAAAGCACTGGTAAATGTTAGAAGTCCAGCAAATACTCTAGTCTACCACAATAAAATCACAAGAAAATAAAATAAAACATTAAAATTTTTTATATAAATAATTTAAGTTTGTAGCCCACTGCAAATCCCTTGTGATTTGATTTTTTTTTAAATTCATTTATCACGTATTCATTGAGAACTTTTATTTATTTTTGGCTGTGTTGGGTCTTCGTTTCTGTGCGAGGGCTTTCTCTAGCTGCGGCAAGCGGGGGCCACTCTTCATCGCGGTGCGCGGGCCTCTCGTTATCGCGGCCTCTCTTGTTGCGGAGCACAGGCTCCAGACGCACAGGCTCAGTAGTTGTGGCTCACGGGCTTAGTTGCTCCGCGGCATGTGGGATCTTCCCAGACCAGGGCTCGAACCCGTGTCCCCTGCATTGGCAGGCAGATTCTCAACCACCGCGCCACCAGGGAAGCCCTTGTGATTTGATTTTATAATTCCCATTAAAACATCTTTACTTACTGGAAGGCAGTACCTACCACACATGAGCTTAGATGTATGCTCTCCCAGTTTGCTCAAAGCTCAGTCCTGCCACTAAGAAACTATCTTGAGCAATTAATTCCTCTGCCTCACTAGACTCATAAGTAAAATGGGATTAATAATAAATGGCCACCTAAAATGGTCATGCAGAGTGAGACAACTCAGCTTCACTGCTGAGTGAGCTCAGTGTCTGCCACGTAGGAAGTATTCACCGAATGACAGCAATTACAATTACTATTAAGTTTTCTGTTGATTAAAATGTGACTCCAAATTGGCCAAAATGAAAATCAATTACTCTTTCTGATGAATACTCACCTTTGCTAGTTGTTCAGCAAAATGTATAGCCGTTTGGGTATGGAGTGTAACTGGTCCTGTTTTTATTCTGGAAATTCCACTGGCTAATGCCATGAAAATGATCAGCTATTAAAAAAAGAACCAAGAAGAAAACTCTCACACATTTACTAATATTTGGGGTTAAAATTCTACTGTTTTCCATATGAAAATACTATTGATACTAGAAATCAACATAGCTAAAAAAGAATTTCTATTTCTTTAGGTTTCCAAAAGTCTTAAGATGATATAAAACCTGTGTTACCAAAAGTCTGTGGTGTAGCACAGAAATGCTTAGTAGCAGATCTCAATATAGATTTTTAAAATTAATGTTTCAGAATATAGAAAGTTAATAAATTTAATCAGACCAACTATCTGTGCAAGCTATTATATATAATATGAAAGTTTCTTCCATACTCTAGGATTACAACATTTTAACACATAAATAAACACACTAATACAGAATTACTGGAGTGTAGACTAGTAAGAAGGAAGAGACTAGAAATAAGGAAAACTGTCTTAAGAAACTGGTCAAGAAATCTTGAGTAATACATTTCTAAACATAGACATCTGATTTGCTATTAAGGAGAAAAAACTAGGGTAGAAAGGAAAATCTATCAAGACAGTGCACCATAAAAAGATTTTATTCGGAAATATTCACTAGCACTTCTCAATGTGAGTAGATATGTTAAGTTTGAGAGATGTATGACACATCCAAGCAGAGATGTTGACAGGCATAAGAAATATAATGAGCATGCAGTTAAGGAGACGGGTCTGGGCTAGTGATATAAATTTAGGAGCTGTCAGCATACAGATGGTACTAAAGCCATGAGACTGTACAAAATAACTGAGGGACTGAATACAGATAAACAAAAGAGGTGTGAGCCTAAGCCCAAGGGCTCTCCAAAATTTAGAAGTTGAGAAGAGGCAAACAACAATAACAAACTGGCAAAGAGACTAGAATGTATGGCTAGCGAGATACAAAGATAATAACAGTATTTCAGAAAGCAAGCGAAGAAAGTATTTCAAGGAAGGAGTGCTCGATTGTGCCAAATGCTGTAGCCAGGTCAAGTAAGATGAGAACTGAAATTTATGGTATATACATTCCAGAATAATACCTAAAAAATGGATTGAACTAGGACATATCAATCAGTGTCTGAAAGTCAATGACTAAAATTTATATTCAACCTAATTGCCCAATATTTGAATCTAATAGGCTTGAAGGTTTTTATCCTAAAAGTGTCATTACCTGGTCTTGCAGATACTCATCCACAGCACCGCCATGTCTAAGATTTGCTAACAGCATTTCAGCAGCTTCAATTCCAACCTTGTCTGCATTAACACCTACAACAGGCACAATGTAAAAAAAACTAAATTAATTACTAAGAGGCAAAAAGTTTAATATATCCCAGTTAGCACTGGTGTAATATCTTTTAGGCCTCTGAACTCACCCAATGCAACCTTTAGGATAAGATCTTCATGTATATTTAATCTTCTGAGAGCTAAGCATATGCAAATATTTTATTAAATGCACAAGTGGAAGAAAAAACAGGCTGCTTTGGCCCTGTTTAAGAAGTACTAATTACAGGGGGACTTCCCTGGAGGTCCAGTGGTTAAGACTCCATGCTTCCACCGCAGGGGGCATGGGTTCTATCCCTGGTCGGAGAAGTAAGATCCCGAATGCCACACGGTGCGGCCAAAGAACAAAAAAAAAAGAAGTACTAACTATAAAACCAATTTACAACTAAGTTATGACCCTATAACACTACACCTTGATTTCAAAATTTTAAATTTGCAATTCATATATGTTACAATTAGTCGGCAGCCAATTGCACTGGAATTAAAGGATTTTTTTTTAAGTCAGATAATTTTCATCTAAGGAAGAACAGAGAAAAATTCTCAGATCAAATATTATAAAGTTTTATTCCTTTAAAATTTGAACTATTTATTTATTCATTTATTTATTTACTGTGCCACGCAGCTTACAGCAACTTAGTATCCCGACCAGGGATTGAACCTGCCCCCTTGCAGTGAGAGCACTGAGTCCTAACCACTGGACTACCAAGGAATTTCCCAGTATCACCTAATTTTGAAAATAAGTCAGAAAATTTATTCCCATGTTCTACTTCCTACTTCTCTACACATACCACAAATATTTGGTACAATGCTGAATACAAAATAAGTCCATCAGAAGTAGTAGAATGTCAAATGACTCTTTTTATTTACTTTAAACTAAATGAACCCTTGGCTACAAATGAAAATGTCCTTTGAAAAATGAGAATGTGGTTATTTTTTATTTTATTTTATATTTGGAAATTCATTTGACTATATGCATGTCTTGATAAAATTTACCAGAAAAGGGGAAATCAAATTTTAACCATTTTTTCCCTTACAGCAATTATTATAATAATATAACAAATTAAACTATCTTCACAACATCAATCAGGCAAGATTCATACATATTCCAAACCATTTCATTACATGACTGAATGAAATGGTTTGGAATATGTATGAATCTTGACTTCTTGGGTAAACCACTCTGCCTTTTCCATTCCTTCTTCTAGATGGAGACGGAGATGATAATACCTAAGTTGCAAACTTGTTAAAATTAGAGATAATATTTATAAAGCTTCTATTACCAAGACTGGTTCATAATAAGCTATTAAGAAAAATAGTTAATATGGAGTACCTACTATGTGTGTACCATACTAAGTGATAGAAACTGGTTCCTTTGCTAAGGAGACATCAGAAAATACTCATATATAAGAGTATTTGAGGATAAGTGAGTGCTAAGCTCTATGGTATAAACTATATATCTAATGAGATTTCAGAAAAGGAAATTATAGGTTCTAGAATAACTTGAGAAGGTTTCATGGAGCATGAAGGACTTAGGTGAGACCTTGAAGAATGGCTAAAATTTGCATGGAAGATGCGAAGGAGAAGGAAGGAATTCCTGGCTTTGTATCAATAGTATCAGAGAGCAGTAGACACCCTAAGGTTTCTCTGCATAGGGGCAAAGTACTTCTCAGAGCCCTTCACATTCCGTCCTACCCAGCCGCCTTGAGAGCGAATAATGGTATGAATGGATCTAACATAATTACCACATATTACTAGCGGTCTGTGGCAACTGAACAAAATGAAGTAAATATGAAAATTTTTCTTATTAGTATTATGTTCGAAACAAAAGAGCAAAATCCTAGTTTCTTCTAAAAACTTAAGGCTTTTCTGACAAATACTCTTCTGATATTCTAGAGGTTTCTTAAAACGGTCTCAATTTTGATGGTTTATAACAAATTAAAATGAATATTCAATGATTTGGGGTTTCTTCTAGCTTATTAAAAGGACAAAACTATAAAATAGTTATCAGGCTGAACAGAGAAAGCTAGAGGACTGATTATAGCATCAGAGAGAGGCCATGAATTACCACATATACTGAAGGAGGAAAAAAAGTGCTTACTACAAGCTAGGCAGTTTCCATACATAAAAAAACAGGATTGATAAACCAGAGGTATAATTCATCTTAGCAAATTGATTTGTCCCATAGTAAAGAACACTAACTGGAAGGTTAGAAATCAACGAATACACAGATATTCAACAATGTAAAGACAAATACATTCTGTCCATACAGCAATCATATAAAGTTGGAAGGGATTCTTATACATAGATAATGGTCCAATCCCATTTTTCAGATAAGGAAAGCCCAGAGTCACCATGTAAGATAATGACAGACATAGGACCAAAACTTAGGTCTTCTTGCTCTCAGTTTAGTGTTCTCTGTTATAATGCACTGCCTCCATCTAAAACTGCAAGATTCCCTCAAAAAAAAAAACAAACACACAAACAAACCTCACCTTTGCAACAGGATTAAAGAATGTTATAACTGGAAGGATTTCAGAGATTCTTCAGGCTAACTCTCTCACTCAATAGATAAGGAAACTAAGGGCAAAATAGTTTTAGTAACTGAGACAATGACAAAAGCATGACTAGTTACAACTTACTGCTTCTAATACATATGGTGGTGTGCACAACCAGCCAATGTTGCTTCTGATAATAACGCTTAAACATTAGGATTCAGAGTCTAGTAATTTTCTAGTTAATTTAAATCTGAAATAAAAAGGGGATCTGGATATTGGGATCCATCACATTCTCTGAGATGCTTAATATATAGACTACCTAGACTAAGAGAGAAGACCCCAAGGTCTTTGCATTTGCTAATGACATCTCCTTTGACTTAACTGCCTGACAGGAAGCAAGGGCAGGCACCAGAAGGAGTCAGGCAACCTCAGTAAGTATGCTGCTCTATCCTGTATTCCCTCCTACCACTATAAGTCTAAAAATAAGTACTGTGCATTCTACATGAGCGTTGTCCAAAGACAACTTCAAAGTAAAAACTGTCTCATATGACAAAGTGAAAAAATATGTTTATGGAATATTAGGAAAGAAAGTTTTTCAGGGCTGGCAGTAAAGTTAATTCCAAGTGTTGCTCATAACAGAGTAACGGACCATTTATGATGTCAATGCAACATATCCAAAACTATCATCTACCCTGGCAAACCAACTACCTCCTATATTCAAAAGTTTTAAGTATTTCCAGTTACCCAAGTTAGAAATCTAGAAGGTCATTACACTGCATTCCTCACCCCCCATTTCCAGCTGATCACCAAATTGTCTATTCACCCTCCTAAATACCCTTATATCAGTACTCATCTCTCTAGACTCAGTCCCTGCATTCCTTGGTGTAGATCCTCACCATTTCTGACCTGAATTGCTGTAACAGACTCGTCTTCCTGCCTCCACTATGGTTTTCCTCTAATCCTCTACACAGCTATCAGACTTACTTCCAAAGACCTGGAATTACATCCCTCCTTAAAATCTTTATGTTTTCAGGATGAAACCCAAACTCCTTTATATGGCCTATAAAGCCCTTCAGAAATCTGTTGACCTCTCTAACCTCAGTCTCTGCGTTGACCCAGATCCTGTACTCATCACCTATGGTTCTAGTTGCCCAAACACAGAACTACACTTTTATGTCAGCACTTTCCTTTGTCCTTCTTCCTTAGCTCTCACTTTTCTATCTGGCTAACTTCTACTTATCTACAGAACCCACTGGAGGATCACTGAATGGCACAAGACAGATTTGAGGTCAATCAGCCCCCAAAGAATGAGCTCTTCTTCTCCTGTGTTCCTATGGTGCCCTGGGGATAGAACAATCGCAGCACTGGTCTGTCTCCTCTGCCAGACTAAGCCAGGAGGCAGAAACGGTGGCTCTTACTTCTGAATCCTTCGTACATAGTACCTGGCACATCTTGGTACCCAACGATAATACAAACAAACTGAACTCACATTCCACCCAATGCCTGCCAAGCACTTACTACTTGTAACATAGGGTCCTGGTCTCTGCTTTATACTTTGCATTATCTTTGCCCTCTCAAGACTTAAAGATATTGCATGTAGTGGCTCACTGATCCGTGTTGATTCCTCACTGCACCTAACAAGTAGTGAGTATACACTAAATATATGCTTTTGATCACTATTTCTCAAATTTTATAATACCTTAGAGAGCTTGTTCAAACACATTCCTGGGCCCCACTCTCAAAGATTCTAATCTGATACATGAGGTGGGCCCCAAAATTGGTATTTCCAGCAAACTCCCAGATGATGCCAATATGCTACCTGTCCGCCAACCACACATTGAACAGCACGGTTTTAAACAGAATTCATTTATGTCCAGTCAACCAAAGGTGTTGATTTTACCTATTCTATTACACTGGTTAGATTTGACACAACTGTATCTAGATCAACCAACTGAGTAGACTAAAATTACCTGGTTTTTTTTGTATTCAGCAGTAATAATGTGGTTAAATGGCATAGCGAGGGTAAGCATCTTTTAAAGATGCTACAAAGTAGGAATAAAGCAATCAACTGCCACACAAACAGTGAAAAGTTCAATTAGAAGTTGCCTCAATGGCAAAAGTAACTTTAAATACTAACCAAAAGATGCATACATGTACCTACTCTCCCAAATATACCACATACTACAGAAATTTCCCTTTCACAAAAACATTCAGTATTTTGAAATCAACACTGTAATAACTGATGCAGGGAAGAACCATCAACAGATCCTAAAACCACTGGATGAAAGTTGTATTAAGATAGGATAATCAGATGGTGTCAAAGTATTATCCCAGAGTATTTATTAATTATAAAGGGAAAAGGGGGAATTCCCTGGTGGTCCAGTGGTTAGGACTCTGCGCTTCTACTGCAAGGGGCACGGGTTCAATCCCTGATCGAGGAACTAAGATCCCACATGCTGCGAAGCATGGTAGAGAGACAGGCAGACAGACAGACAGATAGGTAGGTAGATAGGTAGGTAGATAAATAAATAAATAAGGAACCTTTATAGCAGACAGACGTGGAGAACACCACCTTAACCAAGTGATCAGTCAGCTGTACTGATAAAGGGCATACTGACATTATGTGCACCCTGATGTGATACAACAGAATGCACACAAAATCACCTGTGCAATATTCTTACTAAAAATGTTTAACCTGAATAAATCTAATCATGAAATAATCAGACAAATTCAAACTGTGGAAAATCCTATGAGAAAATGGCCTGGACTTTTCAAAATGTAAATATCATGAAAGGAAAAAAAAGGTGAAGAGACTATTCTGTGGTTTAAAAAAAAAAAAACTAAACAGACATGACAACCAAATGCTGTGTGTGCTCAAAAACAAACAAGCAAGCAAACAAAAAACCCCATATTGCTCTAAAGAATATTTTGGAGGCATCTGGTTATGTCTGAATATAATAGACAGGGAACTTCCCTGGTGGTCCAGTGGTTAAGACTTCACCTTCCAATGCAGGGGGTGCGGGATCATTCCCTGGTCAGGGAGCTAAGATCCCACATGCCTCACCGCCAAAAAGCCAAAAAATATAAACAGAAGCAATATTGTAACAAATTCAATAGAGATTTTAAAATGGTCCACATCAAAAAAAAAATCTTAAAAAAATATACATATATAATAGACAGATTCTTTGGGTATAAAAATGGTAATGTGATTATGCAGATATTATTCTTTGGATGGACACGCTGCAGTATTCAGGGGTGAGACTTGGTACCCGCAACTTGCATAGAGACGGTTCAGAAACACACACAACATGTAGCTAAATGTTCATAACCAGTGAATCTAGGCAAACAGTGTATGGATATTCACTAATCATTCAACTTTTCTATAAGTTTGAAAATTTTAAAAGTATAAAGTTGGGGGAAAGACTGAAAATTTAATTGACTCTAAAACAGAATCAGTTAACCATATCCTTTCAAACTTGTTATCCATCATTCTACAACATCCTAATCCTGACAGATAATTAAAGAATTGTACACTAGCACTGGGAACAGTGGACCCCCTTCATTTAGCTATACCTCGTTTACCAAGCGATGATCCAGCAAACAAACAGCCAGTGGATGTCTCAGCAATAATGCTATATAGGGAAAAAAAAGTATTACTATCTATGCTATAAATGTTCCAAAATTACATGCAAATATAACACAGGAGAACAGTGACTATTAAATAAGCAGAATTAGATCTGGCTAGTATATTACAAAAGTGAAAGTCTTCATACAGAGAGCAGCATGATTAGCATTCTCCATCTTCACCAGGGTATGAGTATCTTTCAGCACTTCGGACAGGAAGTCACACTAGATTCTAATCCACTCACAGGTAAGGAATGGCCCTCCCAGAAGTCTTGTCTTCAGCACTAAGTGGTACCATTTCAAAGGCATACTGCACTCATTATCTTAAATGAAAAGGTCTTTCTACAGAGATGTTTGGTTTTGTTTTATAGTTTTTAGATAGTACTATCATACAAAGAAAATGCATTTACTTTAAACCCTTTAATAGAAAATCTGGAAAAGAGAGCTTAAATTTAAATAACCACAAAAGACACTTTTACTCTTCAAAAATATTAATTAAAGCATTTTTATAACACTTAAATCAATAACTACTAAATGGATTAATATACTATATTTCTTTGTTAAATAGATCTTCGCCGTATCTAATATTTACTTGTAAACTGATTTCACATTTGAGATACAGAAAAGCAACTGGAAATATTTCTCTTAGGATCATCTTCAAAGGCTAACTTCCGATTAGCTTAAACATTTAAGTTCGCTATATAAACAAAAAGGCTCTTATAATGTAATAAAAGGTAAACCATCCTCAGAAAAAAAAATTCAGAATAAAATAATCACCATAATTCATCATACTGTTGTTTTAGGTAGAAATGCCCTTAAAAATATATCTTCTTAAAACTACAAATTTAAACAACAACAAAAAAAAGACAAATGTTTAATTAAAATAGAATAATTATATCAGGGCTCTCTCAACCAACATCTAGGAAAAAGTATATTGTCTCACATTATTCCATTTCCATTGCCAAAAGCTTGGTCTTTAGGTTCCTGAACAGGCTGGATGTTAACATACAGATCCCTAATCTCCTTTCTGATGCATCTTACGGCTGCCGCTGCCATATCTTTTGCTACCTATTTTGGCAAGACAAAAAATTAGAAAATAAATTAATATTATTTTGACAATTGCTTTCAAGCCTTCAAAGACATATAATTAATAACCTTTACATGCATCATATAAAAACACAATTTTCAACAGTAGAGAACACAGAATTTTAAGAAAAAGTTTTAATGAAAAGATTTATTTAAAAATTAAGTTATTTCAATAATTTCAAATTTTAGATGATATAATACTTATCAAGACATGCATACACTTCTAAGATCATCTAGACAACTTTATTTTTTATTACTTTATTTTATTTTTTTAAATTTTTATTGGAGTATAGTTGATTTACAATGTTGTGTTAGTTTCAGGTATACAGTAAAGTGAATTAGATAACTTACTTTAAATGGCAAAACACCAGCAACAAAAGCTCTTCCATATATCTTAGTCACAGAGCCACGGTCAGTTAAATTTATTGGGTTCAACTGTTTAACTGGCGACATTCGGATAATCACTTCACCACCTCCTTTTGGGTAGTAGCCCCTATGAAAAGTATCATAAATACATAAACTGATTGCATGACAAAAATAAAGCTCAATATTTACAATAAAATAACATGTGAGTGATATCCAACTACATAATTCATGTTTGAAACTTCCAAATAATGTTTTAGATCTGTGTTGTCCAATATGGTAGACTCAAGCTACGTGTGAATGAATGAATATTAATTAATTAATTAATCTATTTATTTATTTATTTAGGCCACACAGCTTGCAGGATCTTAGTTCCCTGACCAGGGATTGAACCCACGCCCTCAGCAGTGAAAGTAGAGTCCTAACCACTGGACCACCTGGGAATTCTCTATTTAAATTTAAATTTAATAAAATTTAAAACGTAGCTCCCCAATCCTACTAGCCACATTTCAAGTGCTCAATAGTCATATGTATCAAGTGACTACCATCCTGGACAGATAGGGAACATTTCCCTCAGTACAGAAAGTTCTATTCAACAGTGCTGTTTTAGACTTAAGCTACTTAATGGTAGGAGCTTGGTCTATTTTGTTCCTGCTATATTCCAGTGCCTAAAACAATGTCTGGCACATAGTAGGTGCTCAATAAATATATGATGAATATTTAGTAGCTGAACCACTAATAAAATTTTAACTCAAATATTTAGTGTCACTTATGCTGAGAACACACAGATGAGAATGACAATGCTCTTATCCACAAAGAACTCCCCATCCGGTAAGATGGGGCTCCACATATAATCTACTAGGACACAAGCCAGGCTGTAAGGAGGACTACAAGACAGATGTAAATAGGAACTCCAACTGAGGCGCAATCACTGACAATTCACATAAGAAATTACAAGTTTCATTTTCAGAAAATGTAGGATTTCCAATTTTTAGGAGAGTAGGGGAAGAAAAACATGAACAAAGATACGGAAGTCTGAAGGAACAAAGTATGTTTAGGGAATGGCAGCAATCATGTAGTTAGAATATATGGAGGGGAGGGAGAATAAAGCTAGAAAAGTAAATTGGAAAAAGACTGCAAATCACTTAAATGCCACACCAAGAAATATGGCCTTTTTATTATGTGGCCTTACAGAGGGAAGGGAAGCCTTACAGAGAAATAACCTGAATGCCCAATATGTCTCTTAGAAAAATAATTCTGGTTGCTCTGTGGAAGAGAATCCCTTTTATGACCCTGCAGTGCCCATTCCAGTTGTCTGCACACAGTGAGCATTCTGTCTGTGGTGAGCATGGATAATTCTAGATAGGAAGGTGCCTCAGTGTAGCAATTCCCTTTCAAGTCCCCATGCCTCTGCTGCTTATTGTTTTTAAGCCACGAAGTACTATTATTTCCTATAAGATATGTATTAAGTGGGTTACGGAATGACAGTTCTCCAAGATCTAACTTTTCCACTATTTTTAGCACAAGTAGTGGGTCAAAGGGTTAAGAAATAAGTGACTTACCTCATTTTAATGTCACAATTAAATGTGAAACCAAATTTTTCAACAATTGGCTTGAAAACCTGAAAAATCAGTTTATTGTTACTTTAATCACCATATTCACTGTCAACAAGTATATTTAGTAAACAAAAGTGCTCTGCACTGAAGTAGTAATGAGGCACCATGGATAAACAGTGATATAAAAATGTGTAGGCTAGTTCTATTTTTCAAATAAAATAACTGACATGTAGCTAAAATTAAAAGTTTAACATTTAATTAATCAGAGCTGTGCAAGTCTATCTAACGAAAAAGAAAAATAATCAGAACTCAGGATACTTGATCCTAGCAGTTTTTAACTCCAGAGGCCAGTATTTCCTAACCTTCTCAATATAATGTACCGTAAGAAATTAGGGGGTGTTGAATAGCACTCCATTCTGCGTTCTCAATTTTTTTTTATATAGTTGAAATCTCACTGCATATACAACGTTTTATACATTTTTCCCCATTTAATATTATAAACAAAAGCATTTTCCCAACATTATAAAATTCCTCTTAAAAAATATTTGAATGACTTCATGGCATTCTAGCATAATTTACCTAACCACTGTCCAAGTTTTCATTATTACATAATTATATATATTATATAACAATAATTATAGTATATAATGCTCTGCTCCAATACCTTTAACATTATCTTTTGCTGCATGTCACAATATTTAATTAGGGTCATTTCCTTGAAGTGGAATTACTAGGTGAAGAGAGATTAACTTTAACTTTCATTATACATACTATCAAACTGAATTTTAAAAGACTGTACCACCTATTAAAACGGCAAAAAAACTTTTAACTGAAATCTGAGACTATCAAGCGCTGGGGAGGATGAAGAAGAGCTGAAACTCTCCTACAGTGCTGGTGAAAATGCAAAACAATGCAGCCACGTTGTATGCCAAAACAATTTGGCAGTTTCTCAGTAAAGGTAGACATAAACTTACGATTACAACTGAGCAACCCCTCTGCAGGTATTTACCCAAGACAAATAAAAACTTATGTTCAGACAGAAAAACCTGTATGTGTTTATAGTGGCTTTACTCATACTTGCCAAAAACTGGAAACAGTCCAAATGCCCTTCAACTGATGAATGGATAAACTGGTACTGATAAACATCCATATAATAGAACACTACTTAGCTTTTATTGCTGATACAGGCAACATGGATGACTCTCAGACGTATTTTTTAAAATTTATTTTATTATAGTTGATTTACAATGTTGTGTTAATTTCCAGTATACAGCAAAATGATGCAGTTATGGGACTTCCCTGGTGGTGCAGTGGTTAAGAATCTGCCTGCCAATGCAGGGGACAAGGGTTTGAACCCTGGTCCGGGAAGATCCCACATGCCGCAGAGCAATGAAGCCCGTGTACCACAACTACTGCGCCTGTGCTCTAGAGCCCACGAGCCACAACTACTGAGCCCACGTGCCACAACTACTGAAGCCCACGGGCCTAGAGCCCATGCTCTGCTATAAGAGAAGTCACCCCAATGAGAAGCCTGCACACCACAACAAAGAGTAGCCCCTGCTTGCCGCAACTAGAGAAAGCCTGCGTGCAGCAACGAAGACCCAAGGAGGCAAGAATCAATAAATAAATAAATTTATTTATTTATTTATTTTTAAAAATGATTCAGTTATACATATATATGCATTCTTTTTCATATTCTTTTCCATTATGGTCTATCACAGTAGGACCTTGTTGTTTATTCATTCTGTTATATAATAGTTTGCATCTACTAATCCCAAACTACCAATCCATCCCTCCCCCATCCTACTCCCCCATAACCAGATGTATTACAAGTGAAAAAAACAGACTCAACAGGCTATATACAGTATTATTCTTTTATATGACATCTGAAAAAAAGGCAGAACTATGAGAGAAAACAGATCACTGATTGCCAGGGGTGGAGGAGTGGGATTGACTACAAAAAGGGATAACAGAATTTTCTACAGTAATTCTCTATCTTGATTGTGATGGCTGGTTCACAACCATACATCAGAAATCACAGAACGGTACACTACAAAGGGTAAATTTTAGTATACATAACCACACCTCAATAAACCTGGAGAAAAAAAGATGATACCACTTTTCTCTCCCACTAGTTGTATAAGCATGCCAATACTGAATTTTATCATTCTAAAAATTTATAGTCAAAACATGGTATTTAATTATTTTTTAAAATTTTATTTTACTGTGGTAAGAATATTTAACATGAGATTTAAGAGTACAACACAGGGCTTCCCTGGTGGCGCAGTGGTTGAGAATCTGCCTGCCAATGCAGGGGACACAGTTTCGAGCCCTGGTCTGGGAAGATCCCACATGAGCCACAATTACTGAGCCTGCGCGTCTGGAGCCTGTGCTCCGCAACAAGAGAGGCCGCAATAGTGAGAGGCCCACGCACCGCGATGAAGAGTGGCCCCCTCTTGCCACAACTAGAGAAAGCCCTCGCACAGAAACGAAGACCCAACACAGCCATAAATAAATAAAAATTAAAAAAAAAAAAAGAGTACAACACAATATTGTTGACTATAGTTACAATGTGTACAACAGATCTCTAGAGCTCATTTATCTTACTGTACTGAAAATTTATGTCCGATAATTATTAACTCCCCAATTTCCCCCTTCCCCTAACCAGCATTCCATTCTTTGATTCCATGAATTTGACTACTTTAGATACCTTACATAAGTGGAATCATGCCAGTACTGTCTTTATGTGACTGGCTCATTTCACTTAGCACAATGTCCTCAAAGTTCAACTGTGTTGTCACATAGAATTTCTTTTTTTTTTTTTTTTTGATTTATTTATTTTATTTATTTTTGGCTGCGTTCAGTCTTTGTTGCTGCACGTGGGCTTTCTCTAGTTGCGGAAAGCTGGGGCTACTCTTCGTTGCTGTGTGTGGGCTTCTCATTGCGGTGGCTTCTCTTGTTGTGGAGCACGGGCTCTAGAGCACAGGCTCAGTAGTTGTGGCACACAGGTTTAATTGCTCTGCGGCATGTGGGATCTTCCCAGACCAGGGCTCGAACCCGTGTCCCCTGCATTGGCAAGCAGATTCTTAACCACTGCGCCACCAGGGAAGTCCCCCACATTTTCTCTATCCTTTCATCCATCAGTGGACATTTAGGTTGTTTCCACATCTTGGCTATTATGAATAGTGTTGCAATGAACATGGGAATGCTAATATCTCTTGGAGATTCTGATTTCAACTCTTTAGGATAATACCTAGAAGTGGGATTGCTAGATTATATAGTAGTTGTATCTTTAATTTTTTTTGAGGAACCTCCATACTGTTTTCCACAGTTGTTGCACCGTTTTGCATTCCCATCAACAGTGTGCAAGCATTCCAATTTCTCCACATCCTCACCAATCCTGTCAAACATAGCATTTAATTCTTACTTTGAGTTTTTCTTCCGAATCATGATCCCTGTATTCAGAAAATAACAGACTTATACGATAAGCAATATAATATATATACATTATAAGTAACATAGTGTATATAATAACTGAGGCTTTTTAAAGCATTCACTAGGAGCACAGTTCTAAGATACAACACACAATCTAAAATAATCATCCTGTCCCACAACAGAACCAGACACCATTAAGAAATTAAACAGCTATGTACACAAAAACACTCAGGATATATTTACATAGAGAATGGAGATTCAGAAGACTATGTGAGATCATCTTAGTTTTACCGGTCGCAACAAAAGCCCTTACCATGGCTGTGTAATCAATCTGCGGTGCCATTTCAGCATTAGTTCCCCCTTTCAGACGAAGTTCTGATGGACAAGCAGCGAAGAGAGCACAGGGCATTGAGACCTGCATCAAGAGGCACACACTCCTGAGGAGAAGGCAGAACAGGCTTAGCTGCATTTTCTTTTTAAAGTCTCAAGAAAGAGACATTACTACTACATATCACCATTAGCTGAAGCACAGGCAACTGAGAAGGCGGGCACACGCCCTCAAGTTTAAAGTTAAAGAACACTCCAGGGACTGAATGATAACATCCGATTAGTATTTCGCAGTAGAAGGAACTGGCCTTAAATGAGAAGCAAATCTGGGTTTGAATCCAATACTAAATACATTAGCTGTGTGATCTTAGGTAAGTTCTAACACTTTTCTTTATGTTACAGAGAAGTAAAAAAAAAAAATTTTAATTAAAGCATCTCTACAACGTTTTTATAAAAGGATTCTTAAAAGTAACAGTTTATGAAAATGCATTCAAAACCATCAAGGTCTAGAAATATTCTAATGATTGTATCGGAGTCTCCACCATGCACAAGGCATCGTTCCAGATATTAAGACACAGTTCCTACTATTGTGGCATTTGTGGTATGATAGAGTAATGTTTTACAAAGACTGATAGCCAAATATTTTACATGGAGAAAACTGTTAAGGAGATAATCCTTACCATAACTCACCTCTGTTTGGTCCTTATAGTCAAATAATGTGAGAAATCATAAGAAATAATTATAGAATATGTAGCATTTTATAAAATGAAACGGTCAGATTTCTAAATGAGCTGTTATCTCCCTTCTCCAAAGTCAAGGGAAAACAATCATATTAAAACATAGATTGTAGTTCGAAAAGGAGTGCAACATAGCCTCTACATACCAAAAGATAGCCTTTACTTAACTTTCTTATAGCAATGATGCATGTGTACTGAATTAGACAGTCTCTATCACTGATAACGCATTTCATTAATTCAGTAAATATTTATTGACTGTATAATGTGTTAGGCATTGTAAGAGAAAATGCATGCAATATAATCCCTGTTCTCAGGAACTGAGCCTAGGACCAAGTGAAAAAAACCTTGCTCAGGAAATGTTCAGTTTACTATAAACCATAGGTTTACAACTACTGAACTTCTGTTTATTCTCTGAGAAACCCAACACAGTTAAAGTGTCTCTCTTCCATTCAATAAAATCAGATTCTAAGAAGACTAAAGAAAACCTTTATTTTAGAAGAGTAAGGAAATGCAAAGACAAAGGTAGACATGAGAAAACACATGGTACTGTAATCACAGTTAGGGATGAAAATGTTAGAATTCAAATAAATAAGATGTGTTTTCGTACTAGGAACAAGCTTGTTTGAGTCTACTGAATGGAGCTGGATTATCAACTTTAAACTCACTGCCCATACGTTCTAGTGGATTAGAAGCCAGAAGGCCTAGATTCTAATTCTAGCTCTGGTTAATCACTTAACACCAGAGGGTCTTCACTCTCTCATTCACAAAGTGGAGGAAGGGTTGGAACACCTGGTTTCTATCTTTTCTCCTGTAGCTTCAAAGTTCTATGATTCTGTGTTAGTTAATTTTTAGATAGCTGATTAACTATAACTTTTTCCCCCATTTTGTACCAGAGAATGCCCAAAATAATAAGCTCACTAGAAAGATACCTCAAAATGCTTTAATCCCCTTAAGAAAGTTCTCATTTGGCAAACTTCACCTTAGGCCTAGCAGCAAGCCCCTTTTAGCAGAACTCTATTCACATCATAACTCAAATCTCAATCGTCACTAAACATTTTAAGCTAAAAAAAAATCATAATTTTTTGAAACAGTCATTTCTGAAACAAACTGGCATTGGGTTTACAGTACTATTTCTTACTTTACCAAATTGCCTAGTAAATGGATAGGATTTTGGTAAAAGGATGCTGCTTACAATAACAATCAGCCAATAACAGAAGACACAAAAATTGCTCTCCATGTTTTATCAATAAAAGGAGGGATTCTTGGAAAGGTATAAAGGCTCAATTTAATTGTTAAATATCCAGTTTTCAATAGGGAGAAAAAGCCAAGATCATATATAAAAACTTCTAAATAGGGTTGTATAAGTATCTATTAAAAGATAACAAAAATACCTAGACTAAAAGTAGAAGATGGCTCATAATTTGCAGTAAGCCAAGAACTAAATATGCTACACCACAAAGACTACTATCACTATAGAGCATGAAACTACAGTTGTTTTCAGATGTTCATTTTCTAAGTGATAAAACTAAAGAAACAAATACGCTATACTACACATGTGAGAAAATTCTAGATAGGTATAGCAATAGCTACAATTAGGAAGCAATCAGGTATCTGAAACTTTACACAGTCTCTAACCCTGAAAGGTAAGTGTTTTAGCTCCATTTTAAAAGTGAGGAAACTACAGCTTCAAAGAGGTTAAGCCACTTGTCCAGTAAGTGGTAGTACCTGCATGTGCATCCAGGTCTAATTCCGAAACCCATACTTAAATGGAATGTAAGTGACACATACCCTGCTGTCTTGGTATCTGCTGTGTGGACTCCACCTTTGATCTTCTCTGGCGTAAACATTATTTCTGTTGAGCCGATTTCTGCCCCCTCCAGTTGCCCATCACAGAAATCTCGAATCATTTCCAGTCCAGATAAATGCTGAGGCCTTCAGGTCATAATACTGCATCAAAACGTGTGCATTCAGACTGCCTATATCCCCACTTTTTATGACACATTTACAAAACTTCAATGGCAAGAAAACAGCAAGCTCTAACCATAGTAAGTGCCAGAGCTTCCTTTTGGCTTTTTATGCACGTAGGCTACCTGCTGGTAGGCATTATTTTAAGGGTTCCTTCCAGACCAGTTATTTTAACTATAAACATATATGCTGATAATATTGTTGCAAATTAGAAGTATGCAAAAGAGGAAAACTAATAAAACTATCTAAGTGCCACCAGTCTCACTTGCATTTCACTGAATAATCTATGATACCTGCATGGGCTGAACTGTGTTCCTCTAAAATTCGTATGTTCAAGTATCTCACAATGTCACTGTATTTAGAAACAGGGCCTCTGAAGAGATGATTATGTTAAAAGAGGCAGTTAGAGTGAGCTGTAACCCACTCTCACTGGTGTCCTTACAAAAAGAGAAGATTAGGACATACCAGGGGTGCACATGCACAGAGGGATGAGCATGGGAAGAGGGGGCAAGAGGGTGGTCACCTCCAAGCCAAGGGGCGAGGCCTGAAACAGAATCTTCCCTTATGGCCCTCAGAGGAAACCAACCCTACCAGCATCTTGGTCTTGGACTTCCAGCCTCCAGAATTGTGCAAAAATAAATTTCTGTTGTTTAGGCCACCTAGTCTGTGGTATTTTGTTATGGCAGCCCTAGCAAACTAATAAAATACCTCACACAGCCTTAATGAATTAACTGCCCTATTGGTGAAATGGGTTACTGCAAACTACTGCTGTGACAGAGAATTACTGTTCACACATATCAGTAATTGCCTTTTAATAATTTTAACATGGAATGTGGATAAAAGACTATGAGATAGCTGATCGATTAGAATGAAATATATACATAATACAAGTACAAGGAATCAGTCTGTCTTCCCCCTGGGTCCTCTTCTAACGGGTGCATATACCTGACACTTAAAATAGTGGCATGCCTAGCTTCCCAGACAGAAGAAACAAGGTCAACTGTCAACATTTTTCCCTCTCCGACAACTGATAATCCTGGTCGTATCCACAGCTTCCTAGAGGTCTGAAAGCTGGAATGACACATCTCAGGGTCCTTATGAGACTAAAACGTGCGGCAGCAGAAAATGCACTGGTTAAAAAGTGGGGTTTCCTCCAGCCCTAGAGCCTGTTCTGCCCTGATCTACCTTGCCCGCTGCTACGAGCTCTCCGGGTACTTGGAATGCCCGATGAGGTGGGGAAACCGTTTAAAAGATAACTCATTAGGAAACGAGACAACTCTAGCCAAATAGAGAAAACATGGGCCTATTTTCTGAACTTGCCCCTTGAAACTTTCAAGGGCACACAAGCCCGGCTACGGCTAACCGCCCAGCCCGGAACACCGTCCCGCGGCCCGGGCGGCCCAGCTGCAGAGTCCTCAACCCTGGGGCCGGCGGATCTTCCCAGCATCACCGCCGGGCTCCAGATTCCCAGCCCCAAGACCCGTCCCCCATCCCCCAGTGGCCTGTCCCCCGCCCCGAGCCCCCAGCCCGCTCTCCACCCTCCAGTCCCGCCGCCTGGCTCCCCGATTTACCTAAGGCCCGGCGTGCTGCGGCCTGCTCGGATCTTCTGCACCCGCAAGGGGAGACCCAGGAGACAGCTCAGAGCCGTAGACACCCTCAAGATCTGCCCGCCCTGGTGCGGAGAGAAGAGAGAGAACATCAGATAGGCAAGCTCTGTGCCGCACCCCGGGCGGCAGCCGCAACCCGCCAGGCCTCGGGCTCGGCACTCACCCCTTCCATGATGCTGCCGTCCACCTCGACCCGCGGGCCCGCCATGGGGGGCGTCCTGGGGCCGGGCCAGCCGCGACTCAGCCTCGGCCCGAGCGGGAGGAAGAGGAGGCGCGGGCTCCTGCCCCACAGCTCCGGAGGCGCGGTCCTCGCTTGGGGCCGCGGAGCTCCACGTAAATGCGGAGGACGCGCCGGCTCCGGGAACGCCCGACCCAAACCAAGCTGCTCTGCGTGCAGAAGCCGGGTTCGCCCGGCCCACAGCCAGGGCGCATGCGCGCCGCGCGGCGCTTAAAGAGGCGGCGCCCACAAAATTCCGGCAAATCGGAAGCTGTCCAGCAGGAGGGGTGGTGGCCGGGGAGGTTCCCTGGAGCGTCGTAAAAAATGTGTCCCTGGAAGACTTGCGCCCTGAACACAGCAAAACGCGCAGATTGCCGAAAGCCTCCCTTTCAGCTCTAGTCGGATCCTCCAGTTGTCTCGCAGGCTTGTGCAAGCATCTGCGTTTATCTCTGTTTTCTCGGGGATCCTGCCGTACCCAGAACTGGAGACTCTTAGAGCTGAAGATGTAGGAAAGGTCCCTGCAATGCACCGACCACCCTCTCTGGTCGGGTTTGCCTTCTCTGCAGCCTGTCCCTTGAAATGTGTGTCCCTGGTGCATTGATGATACCCATGAGCCTCTCGTTCTTCGTGTGTGTGTGTGTGTGTGTGTGTGTGTGTGTGTGTAGAGTATTATCTGTTTTTCTTCTGCTAGACACCATTTATTTGGGGATGAGTGGAAAAGGACAGAATCAGAATCAGTAATATAATGCTCAAAAAAGCCAAAGTTATGCCACCTTGTCAGAGAATGAGTGCAAGTTCATGACTGCAATGAACAGTGCCACTAACGTAATTCACCTCAGAGGAGGGCAGGAACGACAACCCGCTTCTTGATTCCGCTTGTGGTTCAGTTCCTACATTAACTGAGTACCAAATCATATGCAAGCCTCTAGGTAAGCAAAGAAGAGTAAGGTATTTTCTGCCTCGAAGTTATTGGAAGTATATAGTAGAGACTGAGAAGTGATAAATTATAATGTCATTCTTCTTAATGATAATAATGTACTGTACTTATCTTACAGTTCAGTAAAGAGAGAGCAGCAATTAGAATATGATAAATCATAAAAATAATAGTCAACATTTATTGAGCACTTAGCCACTGCATGCATTCACAACCTGCTGAAGTACTTACTGTTTTTACTCTGATTTACAGCTGCATGTGTTAAACAATTTGCTACAAGGCCACACAGTTAACTAGCATACTGTGATATGAACCGTGGTGCTCTGAGGTGAACACAATTGTCTCCTAATCCCAACATTCCACCACTTTTGTAACAGAGAAAGCCCTGGGAATGCATATACTTTACCCAATCTCTGATACCAAAAGCAGACAAAGATGACATGGAGAAGAAAAATTTATAAATTTTATAAATTCAGATGCACCAGGATCAATCAAAATATTAACAAATAAATCCAACAACGTTTATGAAATACCATACAGTATGACCAAATTGGGATTGAATATCATTCTAACATTGGAAAAATGTTATGATGATATATCAAAAACCTAAGATCCCATTAATAGATGAAGAAAAAGCATTTGAAAAAAAATCAAGATCTATTAATGATAAAACAAAAGCAAATGAACCTAAGAATAAATGTAAACTCCCTTAACCTGATTAAGGACATCTGGAAAACTCTACAGCAAAGTTCATTCTTAATAACAGTAAATAATGGTAAAACATAAGACATCTTTTAAAATCAAAACAAGATAGTAATGCCCACAGTTATGGCTTCTTTTCAACAGATGATGGAAGTCTAGTCAGATTTTACAAGAAAGAGATGAAAGACACAAGACTGGACAGACAAAAACAACACCGTCATTATTCACTGGTGATATGATTACCTACATAGAAATGCCATTTGCAGCAACATGGTTGGACCTAGAGATTGTCATACTGAGTGAAGTAAGTCAGACAGAGAAAGAGAAATATCGTATGATATTGCTTATATGCGGAATCTTTAAAAATGATACAAATGAACTTATTTACAGAACAGAAACAGACTCACAGACTTAGAGAATGAACTTATGGTGGGGGGGGATAGTTAGGGAGTTTGGGATTGATATGTACACACAGCTCTATTTAAAATAGATAACCAACAAGGACCTACTGTATAGCACGGAGAACTCTGCTCAATATTCTGTAACAACCTAACTGGGAAAAGAACTTGAAAAAGAATAGATACATGTATATGTATAACTGAATCACTTTGTTGTACACCTGCAACTAACACAACATTGTTAATCAACTGTACTCCAATATAAAATAAAAAGTTAAAAAAAGAAAACCTCAAAGAATCTTTAGATATATTATTGAAAATATAGTTTCAATAAAATTCCAATCAAATGCCCACAGTACTTTTTTAAGGAGCCTGACAAGACAATTCTAAAATGTATATGAAAGAACAAAAGTGCAAGAATAATTTAAAAAGAATGAGGTGAAGGGTACTTGTCCTCTGAAAACCCAGAATTTCTATGAAGCTAAAGTAATTAAGATAATGTGAGATTGGTACAGTGATAAATAGATTACTTAGAGCCCTTAAACTGATTTCTTTGACAGATGAGATGGCAGATCAGTGGGAAAAGAAGAACTCTTCAGTTTATGGTGTGGAAACAATAGGTTAACCATAAGAAAAAATGAAATTGGATTTGTATTTCACACCATACACAAAAACCATTTCAAGATGATTTAAAGACTTAAATATCTCCCACCATATTTTAAACATTAACTCAAAATGGGTCAAAGCCCTAAATGTAAGAGCTAAAACTATAAAACTTTTAGAAGACGATATAGATGTAAATCTTCATAACCTTGGATTAGTTGATGGTTTCTGAGCTATGACACCTGAAGCACAAACAATTTTTTAAAAATAAATTGGACTTCAATTTAATTAAAATAAAAAACTTTTGTGCTTCAAAGGTTACTATCAGGAAAGTGAAAAGACAAACTAAAGAATGGGAGAAAGTATTTTTAAGTCATGTATCTGATGAGTCTAGTATTTAAAATATATAAAGAACTATTACAACGCCAAAATAAAAAGACAACCCAATTTTTAAATGGGCAAAGGATTTGAATAGACATTTCTCCAGAGAAGGTATACAAATGGCCAATAAGCACATGAAAAGATGTTCAGCATCATTTGTCATTAGGGAAACCCAAATCAAAATCACAACGAAATATTGTTACTGAACGCCGCTTGAAAGACAATTCAAAGACAATTCTGTCAATTCTTGAGAGGCAAGTGTTGGTAGGAAAGGAAAGGTTGCTTTATTTCGGAGGCCGGCAACCGGGGAAGAGGGTGGACGCCTGCAAGGGAACCAACTCCTGATTGTTGCTCAGGGGACAGGGGCTTTTAAAGGGGAGTTTCAGGGCTATATAGGCAGAGGGAGGGAGTAGAACAGCATAGTCAGTTCTGATAGTCATCTTGAAGTAAGTAATGTGGTGATCTGATCAGCATCGTCTTGGTTGTTTCAAGATTACTGATTAATCTTTAGTTCCAGGGTTTGTTCCCATTTCTTTGAGGCCACTTCTCAGAACTGTGGCAGCTTATGTCACGGCTTCAGTTCGGTCATCATGTAGTCATCCTCCTCCACCTGGTGGGGGCTTCAGTAGCTGCAAAACAGCTCACAGGATATGGCCCAGAATATTATCTAGAGCCCTTAAGGAGGAACTAAAGGTCCTTGACTATGCTTAATGATTAAACTATTATTATTTGGTCTCCTTTGACTGTTTTCCTTTGTTTCTGCATTTTCTCACTTCTCTGATTAAACTTATTCTTTGGCTAAAGTTTTTCCATAGACAAAAGGCAGGCTGAGGATATGGGGGGCGGGGGGCAAGGACCATAGGGTCCTGCTCCGTTTCAATATCACTTTATATCCACTTGCATGGTTATAATGAAAAAGACAGACAATAACAAGAGTTGGTGAGGATGTGAAGGAACCAGGACCTTCATACACTGCTAGTGAGAATGTGAAATGGTGCAGCCACCTTTGAAAACAGTCTGGCAGTTCCTCAGAGAATTAAACATAGGCTTATCGTGCAACCCAGCAATTCGACTCCTAGGTATACACCCAAGAAAAATAAAACACATGTCTACGCAAAAACTTGTACATTAATGTTCATAGCAGCATTCACAATAGCCCAAAAGTGGAAACAACCCAAATATCTATCGACTGATGAGTGGATAAACGAAAATATTTATATCTGCAAAATGAAATATTATTCAGCCATAAAAAGGAATAAAGCACTGATACATGTGTAAAATAGATGAAGCTTGAGAACATTAGCTAGTCATAAAAGCCACATATTGTATGATTCCATTTATATAAGATGTCCAGAACAGGTAAATTTATAGAGGCAGAAAATAGACTAGTAGTATCAGGGACTCAGGAGTGGGAGGGAGTTCCAGAATGGGAATTGATTGCTAATGGGCATGGGGTTTCTTCTGGGAGGTGATGAAAATGTTCTGGAATTAGATGGTGGTAATGGTTTTACAACTTTGTAAGTATACTAAAAATCTCCGAATTGTTCACAAAAATCTTTCTCTTGCCCCTTTGCAGTCATTCCCCATTCTCACACCCAGTGCCAGGCAACCACTCATCTGCTTTCTGTCTCTATAGATTTGCCTTCTCTGGACGTTCCATACAAATGTAATCAGGAAATATGTGACCTTTTGGATCTGGCTCCTTTTACTTAGCATAATATTTTTGAGGTTCATTCATGTTAAAGCATGTATCATTACTTCAGTCATTGTTAGTGATGAATAATATTCCATTATATGAATACACCACAGTTTGTTTATTCATTTATGTATGGAGGACATTTGGGCTGTTTCTAGTTTTTGGCTAATATAAATAAGGCTGTTAAGAACATTCTTGTACTAGTCTTTATGTGGACATATGTTTTTATTTCTCTTGGGTAGATACCTAAGAGTAGAATTTGCCAGGTAACAATCAATCATTATTATTTTTTTCTTTGGCCACACTGGCGCAGCTTGTGGGATCTTAGTTCCCCCACCAGGGATCAAACCCAGGCCCCCTGCAGTGGAAGCTCGGAATCCTAACCACTAGACCACCAGGGAATTTCCTCAATTAAATTTTTAAAAAGAGAAGAAATGGGTTATTTGGTTCTTTTGAGCTCAAGTGAAAGGATTAACTAGTGAATATGTGGCATATCTCTTGATGTTGGAAGGAAGGATAAGGAAACATACCATACTGGATTTGGAAGCAGTAATCATGTTGAGGTAAAGAGTATAAAAGAAAAGAAGTAAACTACACATTTTCTTAGGAGAAGGTAGAGTCAAAGGGAAAGTTAAGAGGAAGAAGGTAGTATAGGGGCTTTGGGAAGAAAACAATTCTAAGGCACAGCTACTTAATCTTTTTATACAAACACATGCATGTATTATTATGAAATATATTATTGGTGCCTATAAAATGTTTGTTAGTGGGAAAGTTAAAAAAAAAATCAAAGTTCTTTGACTATCCCAGGTTTTCTTATAAAGGTAATGATTTAAATTTACTGCTTATAGTTTGTGTGTGTGTGTGTGTGTGTGTGTGTGAAATACACTGAAAGGCAAATAAGGCAAAATAAAAAGTGTGAGTTTGAGTAATATCAGATAGTGAATTTGTGAAGTACCTGAGATTTTGTTTTATGGCCACTAATCTTCAGTGTTGAGAATTTATGATTTTGTCTTTGTTCCGGTTTTGTTCTCTGTAATTCTTTAGACATCTGTACAGATTTTCATTCCCTTATAAGAGGAAGAACAGACAAATATCCTGGACATTTCTAGAAATTTGTTTCTTAGTTGCTGTGAGGAGGATTGACCATTAATGTTCTGATCTTTTCTTTACCAGTTCCACTGACCTCAATTTGACCTTTCCCCAAGAGGCAAATAAATAAAGGTAGTATCTCTGACGTATATTGCACATGCTGGGCAGCTACATCTGACAGATTCCCTAAAAAGGAAAGATAATGTTGATGACATTTATCTTAGACATTATGGTAACCTTGTTTATCTTCCAGGAAAAAAAAAAAAAAAAAATCGAAAAGCCAGTTTCGGTAACCAAGAACACAATGCGAGTAAGAAATACCCGTTATTGGGAAGTATTCCAGTATAGACTTGACTCAACTAGCGGTACAGATCCTTGCTACAAAGTATAGAAATGTCCCATTTTCTGTAATCAAGCGGTTACAATACAAGCTGAAGGAAGGTTTTTGTCTTTGTTTTTGCTTTCTCCTACTTACCCCTCAGATCTTACTTCAACGTAAATTTCTCCAGGTGAGTGCCCTTCCTTTGTTTCCTTAACATACTCCGTCTCTCCCATTGCTCGCACTGAAAAGATGATCGCTGGCGCCTATGTACTTACACAGCAGTGCCTTACCCAACTTTGTCCCTGAAACTAAATTTGGGCAGCCCTCCTCCCCACTTGTCTCTCCTCCCCACTTGTCTCTCCTCCCCCTCCGCAGGGCTTTCCCACCCCACCCCCAGGGTTATCTCAGCCCCGCCCCGCTCCCTGATTGGCTGTTGGGTGGGAGGCTCGTTCCTTCGCTCTCCATTGGCCGCTCAGGCCTCAGGGGAAGGTTCGTTTCCCGGCTCCCAATAGGTCCCCCGCGCAAGCAACTCCTCCAACCTCAGAGCAATGGTCATTTCCGGAGTAAGATGGCTGCAGTGCGTGTGCTGAGGACCTGGAGCCGGACGGCCGGCCGTCTGGTAAGCAGGTTGGGCAGATCTGAGGTCGGGAAGGAGTGATTTGTTCGGAGTCACCCGGGAGAGGTGTGTTACTTTGTCCTCCGAGTGCTTCGCGTACAGGGCTCGCGTGATGGAGAGGTGGAGGGAGGTATGCAAAACGAAGGGCAGCGAAGGTGGTGCCCAACCTGTCTGGAGACCCACTCTCTCTCCTTACCTGGGCGCACTTATGTCGTGACTTGGTCGCCCTCCCGCTTCATCTGCACCCGAAGCCCAGCTAGCCTTTCGTTCAGCAGCCTTTTATTGAGCACCATCCGGGTACCGGGCATTGTGGTAGGCACTGGGGAAACAGAGATATACTATATTCATTAAACATTTATTGAGCACCCCTTAATTTCAGACACTGATATTACGACCCCTGCCCTCAAGGAATTTACAGTCTAGAGAAAGAGACTGGGCAAGGAAAGCATAACACCATAGGTCCTTGTCTCCAAGCGGCTGAGAGGCTCGAGCTTTGTTCTTTGGCTCTTTTGAGCTCAAGTGAAAGGATTAACTAGTGAATATGTGGCATATCTCTTGATGTTGGAAGGAAGGATAAGGAAACATACCATACTGGATTTGGAAGCAGTAATCATGTTGAGGTAAAGAGTATAAAAGAAAAGAAGTAAACTACACATTTTCTTAGGAGAAGGTAGAGATCTTTCCCACTAACAAAACATTTTATAGGCACCAATAATATATTTCATAATAATACATGCATGTGTTTGTATAAAAAGATTAAGTAGCTGTGCCTATCTCCTACATTTACACCAGTATCTTTCCAACCTTTTAAATCACCAGAGCTAAGACCCACCACCATCTCTCCTTCATTTCTCCCCTTTCACACAGTCTTCTAGCACCAAACAATTAACATCCCAATAATCATAGTGTTTCATCCTATTTGCATAGCGTTTTTCTTCCTGGGTCCCCTCTTCAGAATTTTCCTACAGTGTTGGGCCCCTGATCTTACAAAACCTTCCAAGAGCCTGCTATGTACCAGGTACTGTGCTAGGAATTGGGGGTGCAAATATGAATAAGACAGACACTGATTTCTGCCCCCTCAAAGTTTAATTACAGCCTTGTGGTATGGCACGGGGGAGAAAGGCAGAGATAGACATTAAACAAGCAGTTACAGCACAGCATGAGAAGATGAAACAAGTGCCTAGAGCTACAGGGACACATAGGAGGGATCTTGGGGGGTCAGAGAGTTCCCAGAGGATACTGTATAATTTGAGATTTGTGAGAGCTAAGTAGGAGGTAACCAAGAGAAGAAAGCTCTTCTCAGCAGCACCTTACTGGATATTGGCCTCCCTTCTTTTGAAAGCTCTCCATGCTTGGCTTCTGTGACACCGGCTTCCTGGTATTCTTTTTCCTACATCTTTGAACACTTTATCCCAACCTCCTCCTCTTTCCTTCCCTAACTTTTAAATATTGGTGTTTTTAAGGGTTCTGACTTTGCCCCTCTGTGTGCTTCTTGCACTTCCAGGGTTACCTCATCCACTTCTTCAAATTTAGTTGCCATTTATATGCTGATGATTCCTGAAGTTCCCCAGTCTTCCAGCCAGCTTTACTGCAGACCCATATATCTCACTGTCCTGGAAATCTTCAAATTGCATGTATTTTAGGTGTTTTTCAGCTGTAAGTAATAAACCCAACCAATAAGTAGGAAATTAAGTATCTGTGTATACAAAGCATCTGAAAGTTAGATGGCAGCTGGGATTGATTAAGTGGCTTATCATTATCAGGGTTGTCATTTTAGCAATTCATTTGGCCTTTCCCTCAGGGTCACAAGAGGGCTGCTACAACTTTGTATTCAGGGCAGTAAGGAGAAGTGGTGGTACCATCCAGACTCACTGGCTAGAACTGTGTTACATGGCCACTGCTAGCACAAGGGAGCTTGCAAGGACTAGCCTTTAGCCACCTCACAGTGACTGTTATAATGCCTCCGAGGAACATCAGACTCTAGGCTCTGGAACTAAACCCTCAAACCTGTTTCTCTTGATTCTAGCCTGTAAATCTCAAAAATCTAGTCATTTTTCTCCAACCTGTCTCCAGCTGCAGATATCCTGGACCTTCCTAAGTTGGACTTTCTGCCTCTAATCTTGTGCCTCTCTAACCCATTCTCCATAGTGTAGCCAGAGTGATCTTATAAAGTAGGACACAAATTTGAGAATGTCATTTCCTTGCTTAAAACTGCTTTCAGCAAAATGTTCAGAATTCAAATGACTATGAAGCAATATATGATCTGGATCTTTCCAACCTCTCCAGCTTCATTCCTTGCTAAAACCTACCTACCCAGTCCCCACTCTGACACTTCACCCTTAGCTCACACTAAACTACACTAGAAGTATATTGAACAATTTCAGTTAATTGAACACAGACTGTTTTCTCTCTCTTGACTCCAGACCTTTGCACGTCTATTTCCTCTGCTTTAAAGACTCTTGCCTTACTCCCCTATAGACTTCTCTGCAACACATCTCACCCCCTGGGTGACTTCTACTCATCCTTAGGTCTTACTTCACTTTCTCCAGGTAGGTTCCCTCCTTTGTGTTTTCTTAACACTATCTCCCCCATTATAATACTGTTGTAATCACCTGTTTACTTGCTTTTATCTTTCACAGTATGGACTATACATTCCATAAGGGAAGGAATCAAATCAATTTTGTTCTCTAATCCTATGTGCCTGGCACATAGTAGGTACTCAATAAACATTTGTTGAACGACTCAGTAAAAAAAAGTCTATTTTTTTCCATATGTTATAAAAAATCATAAGCAACAAGAGGTCTTATCACCTATAGTAAATTATTAAGAAAGCCTTATTATGTTGTGTTTATACTTCCCTATGGCATCATGCATTTGACTCTTGATTAACTTACCCTATTATCTTGAATTTTTCTGTTTTGTCTGTCTTCCTGCAGTAAAGTGTAAGCAATTTGAATTCAGAGACTGTATTCTGTATCTTATTTAGCTTTGAATTCTCGAGCACAGAACAATCCTGCCTTTAGGTATGCTCAACAACTGCCTGCTGAATTATTACTAATTTATTTCCTTATTATGTGAATCTGCTAAACCGTCTTTTCATTACTTTGTATTTTTTTATGTTGTTTGTAGAAGACAATGTCTTTCATACTTGAAAAATTATTTTTTTCTCCTCCCTTCCATTTTTTAAAAATAAATTTATTTATCTGTTTATTTTTGGCTGCGTGGGGTCTTCATTGCTGTGAGTGGGCCTTCTCTAGTTGTGGCGAGCGGGGGCTACTCTTTAGTTGCAGTGCGCAGGCTTCTCATTGCGGTGGCTTCTCTTGTTGCGGAGCATGGGCTCTAGGCACGTGGGCTTAGTAGTTGTGGCTCACAGGCTCTAGAGCACAGGCTCAGTAGTTGTGGCGCATGGGCTTAGTTGCTCTGCAGCATGTGGGATCTTCCCAGACCAGGGCTCGAACCCGTGTGGATTCTTAACCACTGCGCCACCAGGGAAGCCCTTCCCTTCCATTTTTATCCTTCTGTTTTCCTTTTTATACCTTTAGTCGGCAGCTTCACTAATGTGTTTTAGCTTTCTCTTAATAGCCACTCAATCGCTGTTTATCACATAATGCCTATTGCACTTATGTTGCTTTCTTTATCTACTCTAAATCTTCTCAGCCAGGAGCCTGTCATTCCATGCCTCAAATACAATAATTGTTTCTTAACTTTGTCCTTTCTCTCCAAGCTTTACCTGTTATAATCTAACAAACACACAAACACACACACACCTAGATTAATTTCTTTTTTTATGCTTTCATTTTATTTATTTTTTTATACAGCAGGTTCTTATTAGTCATCCATTTTATACACATGAGTGTATACATGTCAATCCCAATCGCCCAATTCATCACACCACCACCCCCACCCCCCTGCTGCTTTCCTCCCTTGGTGTCCATATGTTTGTTCTCTACATCTGTGTCTCAATTTCTGCCCTGCAAACCGGTTCATCTGTACCATTTTTCTAGGTTCCACATATATGCGTTAATACACGATATTTGTTTTTCTCTTTCTGACTTACTTCACTCTGTATGACAGTCTCTAGATCCATCCACGTCTCAACAAATGACCCAATTTCGTTCCTTTTTATGGCTGAGTAATATTCCATTGTATATATGTACCACATCTTCTTTATCCATTCGTCTGTCGATGGGCATTTAGGTTGCTTCCATGACCTGGCTATTGTAAATAGTGCTGCAATGAACATTGGGGTGTCTTTTTGAATTATGGTTTTCTCTGGTTATATACCCTGTAGTGGGATTGCTGGATCATATGGTAATTCTATTTTTAGTTTTTTAAGGAACCTCCATACTGTTCTCCATAGTGGCTGTATCAATTTACATTCCCACCAACAGTGCAAGAGGGTTCCCTTTTCTCCACACCCTCTCCAGCATTTGTTGTTTGTAGATTTTCTGAGGATGCCCATTCTAACTGGTGTGAGGTGATACCTCATTGTAGTTTTGATTTGCATTTCTCTAATAATTAGTGATGTTGAGCAGCTTTTCATGTGCTTCTTGGCCATCTGTATGTATGTCTTCTTTGGAGAAGTGTCTATTTAGGTCTTCTGCCCATTTTTGGATTGGGTTGTTTATTTTTTTAATATTGAGCTGCATGAGCTGTTTATATATTTTGGAGATTAATCCTTTGTCTGTTGATTCGTTTGCAAATATTTTCTCCCATTCTGAAGGTTGTCTTTTTGTCCTGTTTATGGTTTCCTTTGCTGTGCAAAAGCTTTTAAGTTTCATTAGGTCCCATTTGTTTATTTTTATTTTTATTTCCATTATTCTAGGAGGTGGATCAAAAAAGATCTTGCTGTGATTTATGTCAAAGAGTGTTCTTCCTATGTTTTCCTCTAAGAGTTTTATAGTGTCCGGTCTTACATTTAGGTCTCAAATCCATTTTGAGTTTATTTTTGTGTATGGTGTTAGGGAGTGTTCTAATTTCATTCTTTTACATGTAGCTGTCCAGTTTTCCCAGCACCACTTATTGAAGAGACTGTCTTTTCTCCATTCTATATCCTTGCCTCCTTTGTCATAGATTAGTTGACCATAGGTGCGTGGGTTTATCTGGGCTTTCTATCTTGTTCCATTGATCTATGTTTCTGTTTTTGTGACAGTAGCATATTGTCTTGATTACTGTAGCTTTGTAGTACAGTCTGAAGTCAGGGAGTCTGATTCCTCCAGCTCCATTTTTTTCCCTCATGACTGCTTTGTCTATTCGGGGTCTTTTGTGTTTCCATACAAATTTTCAGATTTTTTGTTCTAGTTCTGTAAAAAATGCCATTGGTAATTTGATAGGGACTGCACTGAATCTGTAGATTGCTTTGGGTAGTATAGTCATTTTCACAATATTGATTCTTCCAATCCAAGAACATGGTATATCTCTCCATCTGTTGGTATCATCTTTAATTTCTTTCATCAGTGTCTTACAGTTTTCTACATACAGGTCTTTTGTCTCCCTGGTTAGGTTTATTCCTAGGTATTTTATTCTTTTTGTTGCAATGGTAAATGGGAGTGTTTCCTTAATTTCTCTTTCAGATTTTTCATCATTAGTGTATAGAATGCAAGAGATTTCTGTGCATTAATTTTGTATCCTGCTACTTTACCAAATTCATTGATTAGCTCTAGTAGTTTTCTGGTGGCATCTTTAGGATTCTCTATGTATAGTATCATGTCATCTGCAAACAGTGATAGTTTTACTTCTTCTTTTCCAATTTGTATTCCTTTTATTTCTTTTTCTTCCCTGATTGTCGTGGCTAGGAAATCCAAAACTATGTTGAATAATAGTGGTGAGAGTGGACATCCTTGTCTTGTTCCTGATCTTAGAGGAAATGCTTTCAGTTTTTCACCATTGAGAATGATGTTGGCTGTGGGTTTGTCGTATATGGCCTTTATTATGTTGAGGTAGGTTCTCTCTATGCCCACTTTCTGGAGAATTTTTATCATAAATGGGTGTTGAATTTTGTCAAAAGCTTTTCCTGCATCTATTGAGATGATCATATGGTTTTAATCTTCAATTTGTTAATATGGTGTATCACATTGATTGATTTGCATATATTGAAGAATCCTTGCATCCCTGGGATAAATCCCACTTGATCATGGTGTATGATCCTTTTAATGTGTCGTTGGATTCTGTTTGCTAGTATTTTGTTGAGGATTTTTGCATCTATATTCATCAGTGATATTGGTCTGTAATTTTCTTTTTTTGTAGTATCTTTGTCTGGTTTTGGTATCAGGGTAATGGTGACCTCATAGAATGAGTTTGAGAGTGTTCCTTCCTCTGCAATATTTTGGAAGAGTTTGAGAAGGATCAGTGTTAGCTCTTCTCTAAATGTTTGATAGAATTCACCTGTGAAGCCATCTGGTCCTGGACTTTAGTTTGTTAGATGATTAATCCTTTTTCTTCAATAATCCATAATATATGAGTTCAGACTCCTTAATCTGACATTTACAGTTATCAGCAGTTTGGTACTTGAGTTCCTTCCACTGCTCCCTTTGATAAATTTGATCAAGGCAAATCATACAACTCAACATTTTAAAATGGGCAGAATTGAATAGACATTTTTCCAAAGAAGAAATGCAGATGGCCAACAGGCACATGAAAAGATGTTCAACACCACTAATCATCAGGCAAATGCAAACTAAAACCACAGTGAGATATCACCTCACACCTGTCAAAATGGCTATCATCAAAAAGAACACAAATAACAAATGTTGGCGAGGATGTGGAGAAAAGGGAACCCTTGTACACTGTTGGTGGAAATGTAAATTGGTGCAGCCGCTGTGGAAAATAGTATGGAGGTTTCTCAAAAAAACTAAAAATAGAACTACCATATGACCCAGCAGTGTCACTCCTGGGTACATATCCAAAAAAAACAGAACACTAATTTGAAAAGATATATGCACCGTAATGTTCATAGCAGCATTATTTACAATTACCAAAATATGGAAGCAACCTAAGTGCCCATCAACAGACGGATGGATCAAGAAGATGTGATATACACACATATATATATGTATCTATATACATATATATATGTAATGGAATACTATTCAGTCATAAAAAAGAATGAAATTTTGCCATTTGCAGCAACATGGATGGACTTGAAAAGCATTATGCTAAGTGAAATAAGTCAGAGAAAGAAAAGTACTGTATGTAATCACTTATGTGTGGAATCTAAAAAATACAACAAACTAGTGAATAGAACAAAAAAGCAGCAGACTCACAGATATAGAGAACAAGCTAGTGGTTTCCAGTAGGAGGGAGGGCAATGTAGGGGTGACGGTGTGGGAGATACAAACTTATGGGTGTAAGATAGGCTCAAGGATGTATTGTACAACATGGGGAATATAGCCAAAATTTTGTAAGAAACGTAAATGGACTGTAACCTTTAAAAATTGTATAATTTTCTTTTAAAAAAGTATGATGTAGTTAATCAGGTATTAATAACATTGAAATGTTAACTTTCAAAATAAAATATTGTACCTTTCACACACTTAGGTTTTGATATATCAAATGAAATACATTCAGTCCTACTTATTTGTGTAACATTGTATTTTATTATATTAGGATTTTATATAAAATATCAATAGTTAAATCTAAAGAGTCATCTATAAATTATGATAAGAAAACCTTTGGGGACAATACTATGTGTGTTTTTCAGTGTCTTTAGATGCTAAAGGAGTCACTTTTTTTTAAGAATAAAGAAATAATTATTTATTTATAAATTTATTTATTTATTTATTTTTGGCTGCGTTGGGTCTTTGTTGCTGCACGCGGGCTTTCACGGCGAGCGGGGGCTACTCTTCATTGCGGTGTGTGGGCTTCTCATTGCGGTGGCTTCTTTTGTTGCGGAGCACAGGCTCTAGCCACGTGGGCTTCAGTAGTTGTGGCACATGGGCTCAGTAGTTGTGGCTTGTGGGCTCTAGAGCGTGGGCTTCAGTAGTTGTGGCACACAGGCTTAGTTGCTCCACTGCATGTGGGATCTTCCCGGACCCGTGTCCCCTGCATTGGCGGGTGGATTCTTAACCACTGCGCCACCAGGGAAGCCTGCTAGCACTCACTTTTGAATTCTTTAGTTGTTTTATTTCAGGAAGCCTTTAATGACTCAAATACACCTACAAACTGTTTTGTTTATACAGAAAACATTGTTAAAACTTTTTTACTTTCATAGGGAATTTTAGGCAAGGATCATAAGCATGTGGACAAATCAGGATATAATTTTACTCAACAAGGGAATTCCCTGGTGGTCCAGTGGTTAGGACTCCCTGCTTCCACTGCAGGGGGCACAGGTTCAATCCCTGGTTGGGGAACTAAGATACTGCATGCCTCGCGGCATGGCCAAAATAAATAAACAAAAGAACAAGAAAATATTCTGGGTGCTAGGGTTTGAATTCCTTTGGTTTCTTGCCCAGAAACTTGTCACTGATGCCAAGTGTTCTGATTTCAGCCTAGATAATTTCATATTGTTTATATCATGATAACGATTGTTCTACTTTTAGAATAGACTTGAAATTCAATATATACTTAGAGATATGCCATTAAGATCATTTATAAAAGCTTTTACTGTTTTGTTTTCCCATCTCTAGATTTGTGTCCGCTACTTTCAAACATGTGGTAATATTCATGTTTTGAAGCCAAACTATGTATCTTTCTTTGGTTATCCTTCATTCAAGTATAGTCACCCACATCAGCTGCTGAAAACAACTGCTGGTAAGTGTAATGTCAGAATAGCCTGTACAACATAATGTTTTGTATTTATTCAGTAACTGAAGACTCATCAAAGTAAAAAAGTTGACCTTTTACTTCTAGCCTGGCCCTCCTTGCTCTCCCCCCATCTATCCAATTCTCATTTTCTTTTCTTTTCTTTTTTTTTGCTCCCACTCCCCTTTCACATACTTTCCCTTAATACTTGTGTCTTCATAATGCTGGGACTGGATTCTCTTGGGCCCTCTGTTCTTTATCATATGACTTACCTGAATGCAACACTCAGTGCAGCATTGATATGACTTAGATTAAATTGTTGACTTAGTAGATTGTGTCCTCGTACTCATTGTATTACTGTTTTTTTTGGATGAGGCACTTAATCTGTCATGTTAAGATAGTGTGATGAGGTGCTTGTATAAATAGAAAGTTCTCTGGCTTTTACCACTTAATTACCATTCCCCCAACTTTTTCTACCTTGCAAAGAACTTGAGACTTAAGTATTAGATTTGGCAAAGGCACTAAAACTTTTTTTTCCTGATGTTCTTTTTAGAACCCTGGTAAAGAACTCTAGACTTTCGTTACAACGTTAAGCTTTTGACAGATACTTGGTGCCTTAGTCTGTGCTAATGATGAAAAATAACGGAATTCCAGGCGGATCCAACCCCTGAGATCAATTAGTCCTTCCATGCCTGTAGATGTCTTCTGCCGCATCACCCTAAGATATGTAAACCTTATCTTCACCATTTAAAAAACAAAAATTCTATTTTCAAAAGTTGATCTTTTCTCTTTACTTCTCAGAGAAAATAGATGCCATTCAAGCAGAAACTCCAACCTCCTACCCTAGTCTCTAAACACTTAAGGAGCTTTGGGTTACTAGCTGTGTAACCTTACGCAAGTTACTTAATTTCTCTCTGTTTCATCATTTGGAAAGTGGGAGTAACATAGTATCCAACTTTGTATTCTTGTGAGAGCAAATCCATTCAACACAGATAACTGACTGATCACCAACTCCATGCCAAGGCACTGCTCTACATACTTGGGATACATCCTCTTCCTATTCTGCCCTAACTCAGTAAACAGTTAAGCTAGAAACCTGAAGCCATCCCGATACTTGTCTCACATCAAGTTGATTACCAGATATAGTAATATTACCTCTTATATGTTTCTTAAATCTGTCTTCACCTTTTCAGACAGCTTTGAAAATATGTAAATATATGAAGTTCTATGCTTCAGTTTCTTACCTACAATAGCCTCCTAACTGCTTTCTCTGCCACCCCTCCCCCAGTCCTTTCCATCACACTCCTGCCAGAGATATTTTTCTCTAAAATTATAGATATAAAATTATAGGTCTGAAATTGTAGATGGGACTCCTATCAGCTAATTATTGCTGAATAATAACCTTCCCCACAACTTAGTGTCTTAAAGGAACAATGATTTATTGTTCCTCAGGATTCTGGGGGTGGGTTGGTCGGGTGGTTCCTCTGCTGGTTTCACCTGGGCTCACTAATGTGACTGGAGTCAGCTACAAGGTCATCTGCTGGTTTCACCTGGGCTCACTAATGCGACTGGATTCGGCTACAAGGTCATCTGCTGGTTTCACCTGGGCTTACTAATGTGACTGGAGTCAGCTACAAGGTCATCTGCTGGTTTCACCTGGGCTCACTAATGTGACTGGATTCAGCTACACAGTCATCTGGGTTGGAAGGTCCAAGATGGTCTTACTCGTATGTCTGACAGTTGGTGCTGGTTTTCAGCTGGGGCATCTCATTTCTCCTCCACTTGGTGTGTCTCATCCTCCAGTAGACTAGAACAGCTTCTTAACATGGGGATCTCAAGGCACATTCCAAGAGGGAGAAAGTGGAGGCTGCGAGGTCCTGTGAGGCTTGCGCTCCAGAACCTACACAACTTTACTTCTGCTGCATTCTATTGGTCAAAACGAGTCATAGGCCAGCATAGATTTAACTAGTGGTAAGATAAACTCTACCTCTAATGGGAACAGCTGCAAAGAATTAATGACCATAATTATTTACCACTGGTTCCTAATCACCTCTAGGATATGTTCCAAACACCTCACCTCATCATGGCACAAAGCCTTAAATCTGGGCTGATTTCTTGCCACGTAGCCTATCCTCAGCTGTACGGAAGTGTTTGTCATTCCCTAACCATGCTGTATACTATCGTATTCCCATGCCCTTTCACATGCTGTTCCTTGCATAATATTGCTTCGTATAGAGGTGCCATGGTGTACTTACTTGCCATTTTTTGATTACTTCAGTTGGTTTCCAGTTCTTTATTATAACTCTATGATAACTATTCCTGAGCAGAAATCTTCGTGTACCTCTCTATTTCTTCAAGGAAAAAAATCTTAAAAGTAAAATTACCTATGGAGTCAAAGAAACAGACTTTTTTTTTTTTAAGGTTTTTGATTCTTAATGCCAAACTATTTTTCAGAAAGGTTCTAGTTTGTACTATGAGCAGCAGGCTATGAGAGGGCCCAACTTACTAGAGAGGAAACAAGAGGTGCTTAGGACCTCCGTATCAAAAATGTATTTTGTATTTCTTAACTACTAATCTCCTCATATTTATTAAAGGAAAATTTCCTACCTTAATCAGCTTGTTGTATATTTTATACGCAATTTTGATTAATAGTTTAAAGGTAGAGGAGCGCTCTTCAGTCACTTCAGAGCCATTTGTTAGTTTGGAAAAGTGAGAGGATCCATACGTACTTTCTGTCTTGGGAATAATTACCATAAATTATCATTGGCATCTAAGTGTTATAAAGAGGGTGTAGAAATTTGAAAAGGAGTAAAAACATGCTAAGAGAAAATAGAAGACTAAAATTTAAGAAGTTGGTAGAACATCATTAGGGCGAATAAGGATTTTCCAAGTCTTCTAGGTATGGATCTGCCTGATCTTTACACACTGGGAATGAGAAGAGTTGTATGAAGTCAAGAGATTTAAAAGCAGGCCATTGATGTTTATTATAGTTTCATAACATGAAACAAGGAGATCCAGCTGAACCTCCCTTTGTCTAATATCTTGTCCTATTATCTGTTCATCGCTATTATTGCAAAATCTCATTTGTTGGAAGGGCCTCCTATACCCTTATAAAAGAACATTATTTTGGAAATTGGAAAATGTCAGTTCTGTGGCAATATCAATAGGTCTGTGTCACTGAATAATTTATATAAATCTTGGGTTGTTATGAATGATGGTTATGCTTTTAAACATGATAAAATGCTTTTTAAATCTATAAAAATGGAATAATTTCTGCCTCTGCTTGAGAATATTTTCTAATTTTAGATGTCAAAGCATCTGTCTATTAGCAATACATTACATATTTAATGAGATCATTTCTCATTTGTCTTTGAAGCTCTACAGGGACAGATTGTTCAGTTCAAACTCTCAGACATTGGTGAAGGGATTAGAGAAGTAACTGTTAAAGAATGGTAAGTTATTCTGAAAAATTTTTTAAGTAAGTATAAAAATAATTTGAGTAAAAATAAGTAGAAATCTATTTAAATTGAGACATCTCTTTCTGTAACATATAATGATTTTTTTAAAGCAATAAGGTAAATCTAGTTTGTGTTGACAATATGCTGGTGGCACAATTCATCCTACAGTATGGCATTTTATTCAATGTAATTTATCAAGGATTATTTTTTCCTCATTTAAAAAATTTTTTCACTACCCACCCCTCACTTCAGCTAAAAAAGAGAAATATGCCACTAAAAAATATTAAGTTGATATGACCATGTGTTTTGAAAAGCATTTACTGTATGAACTTAGAGCTTTTTTCCAAACTATTTTGAAATAATCATGTAGTCTAAGGTCTCTTTACCAAAAATGACTTCAGTAAGAATGCAAGGGGCTTCCCTGGTGGCGCAATGGTTGAGAATCCCCCTGCTAATGCAGGGGACACGGGTTCGAGCCCTGGTCTGGGAGGATCCCACGTGCCGCGGAGCAACTGGGCCCGTGAGCCACAACTACTGAGCCTGCGCGTCTGGAGCCTGTGCTCCGCAACAAGAGAGGCCACGATAGTGAGCGGCCCGCACACCGCGATGAAGAGTGGCCCCTGCTTGCCACAACTAGAGAAAGCCCTCGCACAGAAACGAAGACCCAACACAGCCATAAATAAATAAAAATAAATTAATTTTTTTTAAAAAGTCTTAGAAAAAACAAACAAAAAAAAGAATGCAAGTACATTTGACTCACCATTACCTGAGAGTTTGCCTATATTTTTAGAAAAGGTTACAATATTAAACCAAAAGGCATGAATCAAAAAATAATTTTCGAAAGGTTAAAAAGATGTTAAAAAAGAAAGGCTTGAAACAAAACTTAAAAAGCTCTTTACTTAGTCATCCTTCTATCCCTTTCTGGAAAAAAAGGAAACACCTCTGGGTACTGAAATAATTTTCAAAGATTTCTAGAAGTAACAGTTAAGGTGAGTCAATAGATTCTCTCCCACAATTGTATACTGTTAAAGATCCTTTCAAAAATCTGATTCAGCCACCTGAACATTCTTTCCCTGCTGTTCTCATTATAATTGCTTTGTAGGTTAGAAGAGAACTATAATAACATAAATGTACTTTATGATTTTGTAGCTGTTGCATTGTGGGATCAAGGAAAGAGCAATGACCTCAGGTCAGAAGAACCTGAATCTGAAACTTATTAGCCATCTTAGAAACAAAGACTAAGAACTCAAACTAAAATTCATGAAATTAAAAAGGATGTATATTGAGGATATCAATTTTTTAAATTTAATTCTAGAAATAATAGGCATTATTAAAATTTGATAAAGCCTAAGACAATAAAAGGAAATAACACTTTTAAAATACATTTTTCATATTTGAGGCAGAAAACCTGACAAATTAATTAAATTTTGGGGTTATAGGTCTATGAATTTTTAATTATTTTGAAATTTTTTATATTTCTTGAATAGGCATCAAAGAGCCTCTGGAAGTCACTGTAGTCTCTTCTGAAACATTCTTTGGTATACTATCTGGGACCAAATGCTGGGCTCGATGGATACTGATCTAATTCAGTGTAACATTTATATTGTTAAGATGATCTGTATTATTGCTCATGTAAAAGTGTCTTACATCTTTTTCTTTTAGGTATGTAAAAGAAGGAGATACAGTGTCTCAATTTGATAGCATCTGTGAAGTTCAAAGTGATAAAGCTTCTGTTACTATCACTAGTCGTTACGATGGAGTCATTAAAAAACTATATTATAATCTAGATGATATTGCCTATGTGGGAAAGCCATTAGTAGACATAGAAACGGAAGCTTTAAAAGGTACTGTATATACATGTTCATCTATTTTGCCAAATTGATTACTGCTGTCCTTTTGTCACTGGGTACCAATTGAAAGTGGAGTTTACTTTTAACAATTTACAGGATTTGATTTGGGGGGTTTAGAAGCTGAAATCAGGAAAATAGGAAAGGTACTCTGTGATGCATGATTATCTTTTGACCAGTTACCATGTTAAAAACATGTACAGTAATACTTCATTTATCTGGAGGCCTACCTTCTGGAAACCTTGGTGTTCACAGAAGCAACAAGCTCTCTTGGGAATTAAAGATTCAAGCTTTAAACACTGGTCACTAATAAAACTTGGAATATGCAAAGATTAAATCTCACATAATGGGATTGCTCTGTTTGCTGCTGATACGAAAACCGAAACACACTCTCATTGGTGATGGTTATGAAAGCCAAATTTCTTAAAGAGAAGTAGAAGACAAAAGGAGGAAAATCAGAATGAGAAGCAAAGAAACTAGCATTCAGAAGCAGCAGCAACCATAGGACTTATAAGCAGTAGATGTCCTGACAAAAGGGAATTCGTTATGAGAACGTTACTGGAAAATTAAAACAGTGCGCTGTCCCTATGGTAGCAAATAGCTGGCTCTCTACATCCGAAGTTCCCTTTGGCATTGTTGTGATACACCAAGGTTATGTCATCTAGGAAGCTTTGATGTGGGGGCAAGGGGAGCAGAGTCTGTGATGCAACCCTAAGCCCACAATCTATCTGGAAGTGCTGAGATAAAGATATTTCAGTAGTGTAATTTGGAAGTCTAGAAGGAGTCTGAATTAGAGTGGCTGGCTGACTCTTAGTCCTGCAGTCTGTACAATAATATAATACTAATATCATAGTCACACTTTATAGTTTATACAATGTTTCACACTTAATATTTTATTTATTCTTATTTGTGAGGTATTCCAGTTTAATGGATGAAGAATCATTGGGTAATTTGCCCAGTGGCAGTGACAAAGCCAAATTTAGAAATCGGATGTCCTGAGTCTGTCGAGAATATTTTCAGCCATAACATGTTGCCTCCAAAAGCTGGAAGGTAACTTATTAAAGCCTTCCAATTATTTATTTAATTTCTATTATTATAAAAACAGGATGTGTGTATTGTAGGAAGTTACAAAATGCAGAAAAACAAAAATAAGAAAATGAAAACACATTCCTACAACTCATTAATCACCACTCTTAACACATTAGTGTATGTCATTCCAGACATTTTTCTAGGCACATGTACATATGCATTTTGGTTTTTTTTTTTCCCCCATCTTTATTGGAGTATAATTGCTTTACAATGTTGTGTTAGTCTCTGCTGTACAACAAAGTGAATCGGCTATATGTATACATACATCCCCATATCCCCTGCCTCTAAAGCCTTCCCTCCCACCCTCCCTATCCCATCCCTCTAGGTCGTCACAAAGCATCAAGTTGATCTCCCTGTGCTATGCGGCTGCTTCCCACTAGCCATCCATTTTACATTGGGTAGTGTATATATGTCCATGCCACTCTCTCACTTCGTCCCAGCTTCCCCTTCTCCCCCTGTGTCCTCAAGTCCGTTTTCTATGTCAGTGTCTTTATTCCTGCCCTGCCACTAGGTTCATCAGTACCACTATTTTAGATTCCATATATATGCGTTAGCAATACGGTATTTGTTTTTCTCTTTATGACTTACTTCACTCTGTATGACAGACTCTAGGTCCATCCACCTCATTACAAATTACTCAATTTCATTCCTTTCAATGGCTGAGTAATATTCCATTGTATATATGTGCCACATCTTTATCCATTCACTTAGGTTGCTTCCATGTCCTGGCTATTGTAAATAGTGCTGCAATGAACATTGCAGTACATGACTCTTTTTGAATTATGGTTTTCTCAGGGTATATACCCAGTAGTGGGATTGCTGGGTCATATGGTAGTTCTAGTTTTAGTTTTTTAAGGAACCTCCATACTGTTCTCCATAGTGGCTGTATCAATTTACATTCCCACCAACAGTGCAGGAGGGTTCTCTTTTCTCCACATCCTCTCCAGCATTTATTGTTTGTAGATTTTTTGGTGATGGCCATTCTGACCGGTGTGAGGTGATACCTCATTGTGGTTTTGATTTGCATTTCTCTAATGATTAGTGATGTTGAGCATCTTTTCATGTGTTTGTTGGACATCTATATATCTTCTTTGGAGAAATGTCTATTTAGGTCTTCTGCCCATTTTTGGATTGGATTGTTTGTTTTTTTGCTATTGAGCTGCATGAGCTGCTTGGATATTTTGGAGATTAATTCTTTGTCAGTTGCTTCTTTTGCAAATATTTTCTCCCATTCTGAGGGTTGTCTTTTGGTCTTGTTTATGGTTTCCTTTGCTGTGCAAAAGCTTTTAAGTTTAATTGGTCCCATTTGTTTATTTTTGTTTTTATTTCCATTTCTCTAGGAGGTGGGTCAAAAAGGATCTTGCTGTGATTTATGTCATAGAGTGTTCTGCCTATGTTTTCCTCTATGAGTTTTATAGTGTCTGGCCTTACATTTATTTATTTTATTTTATTTTATTTTTAACATATTTATTGGAGTATAATTGCTTTACAGGGTGTGTTACTTTCTGCTTTATAACAAAGTGAATCAGCTATACATATACATATATCCCCATATCTCCTCCCTCTTGCATCTCCCTCCCACCCTCCCTATTCTACCCTTTAGGTCTTTAATCCATTTTGAGTTTATTTTTGGGTATGAAGTTAGGGAGCATTCTAGTTTCATTCTTTTACATGTAGCTGTCCAGTTTTTCCAGCACTACTTATTGAAGAGGCTGTCTTTTTTCCATTGTATATTCTTGCCTCCTTTGTCAAAGATAAGGTGACCTTATGTGCGTGGGTTTATCTCGGCTTTCTATCCTGTTCTATTGATCTGTATTTCTCTTTTTGTGCCACTACCATACTGTCTTGATTACTGTAGCTCTGTAGTATAGTCCGAAGTCAGGGAGCCTGATTCCTCCAACTCCATTTTCCTTTCTCAAGATTGCTTTGGCTATTGCAGTCTTTTGTATTTCCATACAAATTAAAATTTCTTGTTCTAGTTCTGTAAAAAATGCCATTGGTAATTTAATAGAGATTGCATTGAACCTGTAGATTGCTTTAGGTAGTATAGTCATTTTCACAATATTGATTCTTCCAATCCAGGAGCATGGTATATCACTCCATCTGTTTATGTCATCTTTGATTTCTTTCATCAGTGTTTTATAGTTTTCTGAGTACAGGTCTTTTGCCTCCTTAGGTAGGTTTATTCCTAGGTATTTTATTCTTTTTGTTGCAATGGTAAATAGGATTGTTTCCTTAATTTCTCTTTCTGAACTTTCGTTGTTAGTTCATAGGAATGCAAGAGATTTCTGTGCATTAATTTTGTATCCTGCAACCTTACCAAATTCATTGATTAGTTCTAGTAGTTTTCTGGTGGCATCTTTAGGATTTTCTATTTATAACATCATGTCATCAGCAGCAGTAACAGTTTTACTTCTTCTTTTCCAATTTGTATTCCTTTTATTTCTTTTTCTTCTCTGATTGCCGAAGCTAAGACTTCCAATACTATGTTGAATCATAGTGGTGAGAGTGGACATTCTTGTCTTGTTTCTTATCTTAGAGGAAATGCTTTCAGTTTTTCACCATTGAGAATGATGTTGGCTGTGGGTTTGTCATATGTGGCCTTTATTATCCTGAGGTAGTTTCCCTCTATGCCCACTTTCTGGAGAGTTTTTATCACAAACAGGTGTTGAATTTTGTCAAAAGCTTTTTCTGCATCTATTGAGATGATCATATGGTTTTTATTTTTCAATTTGTTAATATGGTGTATCACATTGATTGATTTGCATACATTGAAGAATCCTTGCATCCCTGGGATAAATCCCACTTGATCATGGTGTATGATCCTTTTAATGTGCTGTTGGATTCTGTTTGCTGGTATTTTGTTGCAGATTTTTGCATTTATGTTCATCAGCAATATTGGTCTGTAATTTTTTTGTGTGTGATATTTGTCTGGTTTTGGTATCGGGGTGATGGTAGCCTCGTAGAATGAGTTTGGGAGTGTTCCTCCCTCCACAGTTTTTTGGAACAGTTTGAGAAGGATAGGAATTAATTATTCTCTAAATGTTTGATAGCATTTGCCTGTGAAGCCATCTGGTCCTGGACTTTTGTTTGTTGGAAGATTTTAATTACAGTTTCAATTTCATTACCTGTGATTGGTCTGTTTACATTTTCTAATTCTTCCTGGTTCAGTCTTGGAAAGTTGTACATTTCCAAGAATTTGTCCATTACTTCAGGTAGTCCATTTTATTGGCATATAGTTGCTTGTGGTAGTCTCTTATGATCCTTTGTATTTCTGCAGTGTCAGCTGTAATCTCTCCTTTTTTGTTTCTCATTTTATTGATTTGAGTCCTCTCCCTTTTTTCTTGATGAGTCTGCCTAAAAGTATATCAGTTTTGTATATCTTCTCAAAGAACCAACTTTTAGTTTTATTGATCTTTGCTATTCTTTTCTTCATTTCTCTTTCATTTATTTCTGCTCTGATCTTTATGATTTCTTTCCTTCTACTAATTTTGGGTTTTCTTTGTTCTTCTTTTTCTAGTTGCTTTAGGTGTAAGGTTATATTGTTTATTTGAGATTTTTCTTGTTTCTTGAGGTGAACTTGAATTGCTATAAACTTCCCTCTTAGAACTGCTTTTGCTGCATCCCATAGGCTTTGGATCATCGTGTTTTTGTTGTCAGTTGTTTCTAGGTGTTTTTTAATTTCTTCTTTGATTTCTTCAGTGATCTCTAGGTTATTTAGTAGCACACTCTTTAGCCTCCATGTATTTGTGTTTTTTACAGTTTTTTTCTTGTAATTGATTTCTAATCTCATAGCATTGTGGTTTGATATGATTTCAGTTTTCTTGAATTTTCCAAGGCTTGATTTATGACCCAACATGAGATGTATTCTGAAGAACATTCCATGTGCACTTGAGAAGAAAGTGTATTCTTCCGGTTATGGGTGGAATGGCCTAAAAATATCAATTAAGTCTATCTGGTCTGTTGTGTCATTTAAAGCCTGTGTTTCCTTATTTATTTTCTGTCTGGATGATCTGTCTGTTGGTGTAAGTGGGGTGTTGAAGTCCCCCACGGTTACTGTGTCACTGTCGATTTCCCCTTTTATGGCTGTTAGAATTTGCCTTATGTATTGAGGTGTTCCTATGTTGGGTGCATATATATTTATAATTGTTATGTTTTCTTCTTGGATTGATCCCTTGATCATTATGTAGTGTCCTTCCTATCTCTTGTAACAGTCTTTATTTTAAACTCTATTTTATCTGATATGGGTATTGCTACTCCAGCTTTCTTGTGATTTCCATTTGCATGGAATATCTTTTTCCATCCCCTCACTTTCAATCTGTTTGTGTCCCTAGGTCTGAAGTGGATTTCTTGTAGACAACATATATAAGGGTCTTGTTTTTGTATCCATTCAGCCAGTCTGTGTCTTGGTTGGAGCATTTAATCCATTTACATTCAAGGTGATTATCGATATGTATGTTCCTATTACCATTTTCTTAATTGAGTTGGGTTTGTTTTTTTGGTCTTTTTCTTCTCTTGTGTTTCTCACTTAGAGAAGTTCCTTTAGCATTTGTTGTAAAGCTGGTTTGGTGGTGCTGAATTCTCATAGCTTTTGTTTGTCTGTAAAGCTTTTGATTTCTCTGTTGAATCTGAATGAGATCCTTGCTGGGTAAAGTAATCTTGGTTGTAGGTTTTTCCTTTTCATCACTTTAAGTATATCCTGCCCCTCCCTTCTGACCTGTAGAGTTTCTGCTGAGAAATCAGCTATAACCTTATGGGGATTCCCTTGTATGTTATTTTTCTGCTTTTTCCTTGCTGTTTTTAATATTTTTTCTTTGAATTTAATTTTTGTTTGCATTTTGGTATTTTTTTAACCAGACTTGTATTTGGTATATTCTAACGTGTTTGCTTAGTTAATGACTCTACATGTTTTCATGACAATACATTTTCATTTTATCTGGTAGTCACACCATATTTAAATTTAAATTTCCCCAATTGCCACCAAAATGTCCTTGGAATTTCAACTGGTTTGTTCAAGCTAGGGTCTAGTACAGGACTACAAATTGCACCTGGTCTCTTTTAATCTGGCTCCTACTTCCCCACATGACACTGACTTGCTGAAGAGGTGGTGCCATTTTTTTTGCAGAATGTCACATCTTTTGGACTTGTTGCTTCTTCATGGTGGTGTTTGACTTGTTCCTCTCTTCTTTATATTTCCTGTAAACTAGAAGTAAGTTTTAAAGGCTAGGTTCCAGTTAAATATTTTGGCTAGAATCTACATCATGGAAATATTATGTACTTCATATTTCTCCATATCAGGACACAAATAACGTCTGGATGACCTGGTGTAGTGATGCTAAGTTTAAACATGGAATTAGGATAACCATACCCTTGCCCTTCCATTGTACAGTTATGTTTTTCCCTTTGCAACCTGAGTGATATCAATGTTGTAATGTTTTGGTACTATATAAGTAGTTTATAATATCATCTGAGAATCCTTGCCTAAATCAACAATTGTTTTAGTGGTTGTAGAATGATGATTTTTGGATTCCTTTAACATTATTAGGTGGCATTTTTCTGTAAAGTGGAGCTATCCCTTCCTTCATCAATTGGGGCTATTTGTTACTATGAAATACAGTTCCTACTGGAAAGACATTCCAGTCTTTCTTTACCAATTATTAAAATAAGGAGTTACTTTAATAGGCCCTTCAAATGGTGATATTAATTTTTCCAACATTCTCTTTGTTTATATTTCATTTGACCTGATGTTTTTATTATAATTCTTTTTAATGCTCAAATCATTAATAGTGGTGACCATTTCAAGGTGGCTTCTGTGTGTTCTTTTAACGTGACACTGTTACTTTTCAAAACCTTCCTTGCTTTTGGCACAAGAAGATGATCTGGGACTCACATTATATTGATACTTTTCCTGCCCCAGACCTGGAATTATCCATTCCTTGAGGGCCTCTTGTTCCTTTGAATGTGGAATAAATAAGAGACCATAATCTGGGTACTAGGGGTGCTTCCTATTATCTTGACTCCAAATTTCTATTGAAAGGCATGATTTAGGAATATTAAAAACAAAAAAGAATTTACCTTTTAAAATTACCTGAAATAAACACAGAATTATTTTGATAGATCAACAAGATAATAGATATAGATTTTTCTTTCATTCAGTGAAGACCTAGAAAGGAAAGAATTATACTCTTGGCATAAACTGAGACAACCAAAGATGCTGAACATTATTGTGGATGTCAGTAAATTAGAATACCCAGTCAAGTGCTGTAGACCAGATTAGATACCTATCTAGGCCATCCACAAAAGCAAATTATAGTCATCCTATGGTATTTGCAAAGGATTGGTTCTAGGACAGACACACACACACACACACACACACACACAAATGGACACCAAAATCTGCGGTTGCTCAAGTCCTTTGTATAAAATGGTGTAGTATTTGCATATAACCTACATACATTTTTTTTCTATATATCTTCGATCAGCAGTTGGTTGAATCCATGAATACAGAACCTGTGGATTCCCAGGGCTGACTGTATATGAACAAGTGAACAATTGGGATTTGTGGGGGGTTTTATTGTTTCCTTTTATTTCTTAGAGTTTTATTTTTTAGAGTTTCTTTTGGTATCTCCAATGAAATCCAACTTAATAAGTCTTGATATAGCAAATCATAAAATCATAGAAATTTTTCAGGAGGGGTATATTTTTTCTAGATAATTTTTTACAAAAATTAATTTCCTGTACGACATGGATGAATCTTGAAAAATTATGCTGAGTCAGAGAAGCCAGACATAAAAGAGAACATGCTGTATGATTCTATGTACATAAAGTTTTAGAAATGTAAACTAATATATTTTGACAACAAACCCATTAGTGGTTGCCTGCTGATAGGGTAGGAAGGAGACAGAAGGTTAGGAGGGAGGAATTACCAAGGAGTATAAGGAAACTTTGGGGGCTGATATGTCCATTATCTTGATTTTGGTGATAGTTATGGGTATATACATATTTCAAGACTTATGAAATTTTATATTTTATGTATGTGCAGTTTATTATATGTCTGTAAAAACTTAATGGGATTGGATAGGTTATGTTCAGAGTAAAAATTATCTGATAATTTTCCTCATAGAGAACTGATCATTGTTAGCTATTCTATTTCATTTGCAATTCAAAGTGTATTCTGAATAATTGCCTTGCATGCTAGTTTTATTTTGTGTGTGTACCGTTTTGCTTTTATATTTATGTTTTCTTGTAATTTTTATTGTTTTTTACTGTAAGAATAACTATGAAGCATAAACCTATATATCAAATAAGCAAGCCTATAGAATAGTAGGTTCAATTTACTAAGAAATTTATATGTGCCTCTTTTTAAATTCTGGAAACAGGAAAAGTTTCTAAGTATTTTGTGTACCTTGTCTTAAACAAGAATTTGTAGTAATACTGAATTTGTCTATATTGTTCCTTGTTTTAGTGCCAAGAAAGCCAATTATACTATAAATAGAAAGTTACCTAAAGAAAAGTCTTTTAGAAGTATAAGACACATTATGTCCATTTTATAGGTGGGAAATAATTATAGCATAGAACCATCAAGAGTGTAAGGGATCAAGAGTAGACGTCTTAATAGCAGTAATGGAAATTAAATCCTGTCTTTTAATGCTTGTTTAAATAATATTCTATGGTACTCTCTTTGTAACATGGTGTTGCAGCCTGCTTTTCAAGACTGGAGTGTCTTGATAATTCTGATGAGGGAAAATGTGTTTGTGACCTCCAACCCCTATCTCTGAGTGCTCTGACTGTAGGTAGACTCTACTTGAAAAGAGCTTACTAGACTCATTTATGCTGTTTAAAAAAAAAATTACAAATTGAAATTTAGTTAATTAATATTATCAAGATTATGTCAAAGCTGATCCATGTCTCAGTATGTTGTCTGCTGTGAACTCAGTTTTAAGAATATTGCCATGAGTTCTCTTTACAGCTAACCTGGCTTTCTCTAACCTTTATTTTAAAAAGTAGGATGACTCCTCACTTTTCTAAACAAGTAAAGCTTTTTGAACCCAAACTTTTCTAAACCATTTATTTAATGGGAATCAGTAGTTTTATTTATTTATTTATTTTTTAAACCTACATATTTTACACCTTCTTAAAGTGAGTATATTGAGTATAACCTAAAATCTTTTTTGATTATGCAAAGGCATGTTAATGAACATTCATTATTCTGGGAAAAACGCAATTCTGCCTCTGATTTTTGTTTTTTCAGCCTACCTCTTAGCCTTGTCATTGTGCCAGGCCATCACTCTCCTTCCTAACTTTCTGGCAACACAGATAACCAAGTTGTTAAGAAATATGTGCTAAGAAGATAAAATAGGATGTGATTGAGAGTCTAAATGACTTTTCTCTGGAGCAAGTGTATGGTTTTAATGCTGAGGCTGCGTGGCACGGTTTTAGGTGTTCTGCACCTGCAGCTATGTACAACATTAAGTTGCCAGAATGCTTGACCACCAGACAAGTGGAGAGTTACTATACCTAACTAGCTCTAATTGAGGAGTCTTGCCACCATGGGGAAGTATTAAGGGAAGAGAGGAAGGGACATAAGATGTAGCAGAATACTTTATAGCAGAAGGGACATAAGATGTAGCAGAATACTTTTATATTATTCTGCTGTTATATTGCATTTACCCTTTAACATGAACACCTATCATCGATTGAATGCTTTCTCTGTGCTAATGCTATGTATACGTTACCTCTTTAAATCATATAGATTATTATCCACATTTGACACATGCAACGTTGAGACCCACAGAGGTTTAATAAGTTGCCCGTGGCCACACAGCTAGTAATTGGTAGAACTATGATTTGACCCCAGCTCTGTTTAATTCTAAAACACATGTTCCTGACCGCTTTGTTACACTGAAAATTGTATTCAGAGACGGGGTGTCAGCTCCATTCTTCATCTAGAACACTGGGGCTAAATTTCTAACAATGTACATATGCATACATTCTGCTGTAACAACACAAGTTAGGCATCCTATAGAGTTTATAGTATTAAATGTTTGCCAGGATAATACAGTGTTTTAGAGTTAAAGAAAAGCTCTTTGACATAAAACCATTTGAACAACATAGCATGTCATTTAATTAAATTACACTCAATAACATAAATTGCATAGTACAATGCCTGGGCATGGTAAGTGCTCAGTAAATGGTAACTAAAACCTTATTTTGTATAGCTAATTGTAGACTGAATTGATTGAATTAGCTGTTTCAGTAATTTGAAGTGAGAAAGAAAATGCTATGCAATCTCATTGGTTTAGTTGTCAATAATTCTCAATTTATGATCATTTGAGCAGAAACTAAACTAAGGTTTAGATTTGTGCTATGAAGAAAGGTCTTCCTAAGAAGTTTTGCAGGGAGGAAAAGTTTAAAGCTTCTTACAGAAACAACTCTTTCAAAAACCTTTGAGTGCTTTGGTATTTCAAAAAGTATTTCCCATTGCAATCTCACAGTTTTAATATTTTTACTAATTCAAATTACTCTTTTATTTAATCTGAAATAATATAGTTTTATTATAAATTTGCTTCACATGATGAATTCCAGCAACACTAAATTGACAGTCTTCATGACAAAAACTTATTTACCAGAGTTCTTTTGTTCTTTCTTAAAATTTAATTAAGGTTTTAAAAACTGTATCTAAATCCACTACTGAAGGAATAAAATCCCACATTTTAGAGTATAGTGCAAGAACAGTGAAAATCACATCAGCTGGGGAGAGTCATGAAATTTTAGCTTAGTCTTAACTCCATCCCCCTTAGAGTCTGTTTCTACATTGGTAAAATCAAGAAATGTGCCCTGCATTCTTGTAGCATTATTGTGAACATCAAAGGAGAAAATAAGTATATAAAGTATACTTTATATAAGTATAATCATATAAAAAACTTAGAAAATTACTTCAAGTGCTATTTAACAAAGTAGTATTTTATTTTTATTTATTTTTTAAACAAGTTTCAAAAGATTTTTTAAGGCAACCTCATACCTGGAATACAAAACTAAGTTGAAAATTACTAAGACTTCATTTTTGCATAAAAGAAAAATTGCCTTTATCACACTGGAATTCTTAATTTTCTCAGAATCAAAATTAGTTATTTTAAAAGGCAAAGAATAAAGTACATTGAATGAATGGAATTATAAGCAAAGCCAGTATGATCAAGATCATTTTCCCCAAAGCCTCATTTGAAAAGAATTTGACATTTTAATGTGAAAAGTCACGGAAGTCCTTTACGTTTAACTAAGCTCCTCAAAATATTGTGCCAAATACTTAACATTTATTTTAAAACACTTTAAGTTGTACTTTTACCATATACATGTCCAAAAACAATCCTGAAAAGAATATTTTTTCTAACTTACAATAAAAAACTTCCTGCTTTTCAAAGTCTGATTGGTTACAATCATAAAATACTAGGTTCCTGTTTATAAGCTCATGATATGAAAACAATTATGTCCAATAGCTTCAGGGGAAAGTACAAAATAGAATTTACTATTAATAATTTCTTCATCATCTTGGTCATCTATGTGAAGTACAGTAGGAAGGAGTCAAATGTTAGGACTTACTCTTCAAAAAGTTGAAAAATGACAGGAGTTACTGCCAGGTCCCACTCTGTTACACAAACTCTGGTTTTACATCAAAGATCACCATGGTTTTATTTTAGTCATCCTCTGATTTACTGTCCACACTTTCTTCATATTGCATAGAACAATCATGTGTTTAATTAAATTTGGAAAAAGTAATGAGCATTCCACATTTTGGGGGTAGCAATATGGGCCTCCCCCTGTGTTAAACATGTCGCAGTTTATAGCTAAGCTGACAGTTCAAAGGCTAAACCAGAATAGCCAGGACAGCTTGACTTTGTTGGTTTCCCAGTTGTACAGCTTGCAATCTCTATTTCATCGAGGTAACAGGGCACCATAACAGGAACAGATTGTTCCATCAGCAAAATTGAACCAGCAGCAACTTTCTCCAAAACTGTAACTTTTCCAAATGTGCAATCTCTAGTCAGGGCTAAGGTTATTGAATCAAATGCTAATAGAAGTTATTGTGGCCACTAGCTCTCTAAGTTGAATTTAGAAACTGTTCCTTTCTCTCCTGCCTAAAAGATCTGTTCATCTTCCTAGATCTTTTTCCTAGTTGTTAGGTTCTGAACCAAATATCCTTTTGTATCTGTGCGAAATTGTGATTTGATGTTGATCACTCCGTTTATCTTGGCATCATGCCACAAACACTCATCCATTTAGAAAATGACATTCCCTCCATATCCTTATAATTGTGATTTACTTCTTCTCTACTGGGTCACTTTTAAGATCAGTTCTATGATCAAGGTAACAAAAAGACTGGAAACCCTTGGATCATGGAAATGGCTTTCTGGTAGATATTCTCTGTTAAATCTCTGTTAAATCATCCCTGGCTTTCCAATGTCCTTAGCAAGGTAGTATTTTAGTATTAAGAGAGCTTTCTTCCCACAACTACATGACAACTACAACTCATATATAATATGAGTGACTTCTTGCAAATCTTTGTTTTATTACTTAATACTTACACTGAAGTTATTCCAAAAGGCAGTACTACTTGGTGATATATAGAATGTTTTCCAGAAAAGTGAGTAGCAATAAATAACATGATATTTTGGTAAATAACCAAATATTTATTTTGGTAAATAACCAAATAAATATTTATTTGATAAATAACAAGTTATATAATAACTTGTGTATGATATGTATGGACATTTATGCATTTCTCAAACTGTAGCAAATATGCATTATTCAAGTTAGTATTTGGGATTCCTACAACTGAACCCCCTTGATTTTTCTTTGGATCTTAGTTCCTAATGCTAATCTTTCTTACTAGTTTCTCCAGTAACTTCAACACATGTGGACAATACACAGGGCTTCTCAAAGTGCAATAAAATTATGCCTTGGGCTGTAGAAGTTGTATTCCAACTTATTTGACCAGAAAGAAAATCTACTAGGGCCATGAACTAAAGGAAACAGCACAAACTGAGTCAGCCCTAGGATTGAATCCCAGCTCTTCACAGTTTATTAGGTGTTGACCTTGGGCCAATCTCTTCATCTCAAGTCTCATTTTTTAAAATCCGTAAAATGGGGATAATAACACCTATCTTACATACTGGAGTGAAGATTAAGATATTACATATGTAGTGCAGTATACGATATATACTAGGTGATTGTGGGAAGGAAGAATAATTTTCCCTGTACCTTCTCAGTTCTTAGCTGAGACCCCTGTAATAAAAGACAGATGAACAAGATAAAAACAAATTTATTAACATGTAGACTTCATGTATACCTGGGAGATACCCAGGAAAAATGAATAACTCAAAGAGGTGGCTTTAGGATTCAGGTTTAAATACCTTCTTAATAGGGAAAGGGGAGGAGGGATGTAGGCCTCTTAGGGAAGAGTAAATGATTTTTAGGAAGGATGAATTGGCTCTTAGAAGAATATATGGGAGGTATGATAGTTTGTGACAAAAGTTTATATGGGTGTGTTGCTGATTTCTAGTCTTTTCTCCTGTGATGAGTCAATCTTCCCTGGTTGGATGAAACTCCTAAGGAGGGAGTTTCTGACAGTTGAGTTCCTTTTGGATGTCTTTAGGTACATGAAGAGAGTTCAGAGTAAGCCTCTCCCTGCATTTGTTGTTTTTCAAGTGCCTACAGCTCTTGAAAATAATCAGTACACCAAAGTGGCATATTTTGGGGTGGCATGTCCTGAACTCCTACAATCACATTTTGGGGTGGAATATTCTACTACTCTTCATGTTCAATACAAAGTGTCTGTTTTTTCTCTTCCTTAACCGTAGGGGAACTTTAAGAGCTCCACCAGACCAATTCATAGACTAGTGAGGAGGAATGAATGAATAGAATGTCTTTCCATAGTTTTCCAGCAGTGGAAAATTTTTATTTGCTTAGAATTGAATGTCAAAGCTAACCAGTTTTCTGCTGATTTTCAGAGGTTGGCTCTAGTTTACTTATTCCCACAGAGATTCTGCTGTACTATAGCACTGATTTCCTAGCATCCGACCTTGACAATTAAATGCTCTCAAAAACTTTTTTTTTTGGTTGCAAAAATACATGCTAATAGCCCAAGATAGTTTTTCTTATATCACTACTCTACAGTTAGAGAATAAAACAACCAAATTAGTATTAGCCATGAAAATAAAACCTTCCACAGCATTCCTTAAGCCATATTCAAAGCAAAGAAAAAATTTAAATGCTGTATTATCTTAGGAAAGCATTTAAGATTGTCACAGATTTTACATGATTCATGTAATTTACCTCACATTTGATTCTCATTTCATATGTATATGAGAAATTTATTAGGAAAATGTTTACAATACAATGTGTTTTAAAATTTATGAAAGAAACTTGCATTTTTTAACTTGAAGCTGCTACATAATTTTAACAGAAATGAAGTAAACAGCAGGCAATAATAATCATTAAACAGTACCTGGTACCCGTACACCCCTCTCACTCACTCTAGTACCCTTGTATGTTTTTCCATTTTACAGTTGTGTTTTTTCCATTCTGAAGTAGCTCATCTATTATGCTTTTTGACTATATATTTTAAGTTGAATTTATTTATATATTATAAGACACTAAGCTTGTTGTTTTTGTTGTTTCAGTATTTTCTACTAAAGAGTAAAATTTTACCTTGTTACCAGATTCAGAAGAAGATGTTGTTGAAACTCCTGCTGTGTCCCATGATGAACACACACACCAAGAGATAAAGGGCCAAAAAACACTGGCAACTCCTGCAGTTCGTCGCCTTGCAATGGAAAACAATGTAAGTTTTCTTAATATTTAAGTGTGAGATCACACAGAAGGTATACATGTGTGTCTATGAAGAATTACCCAGCTATCCCATGATGAGATGGCTCAAGTTGGGATTAAAGGAAACATGAAAATGTCTGTTACTAAAAAGTGATAGTTGCGTAAAAGTCCTCACGAGCAATGAAAAGAAAATTGTGAACTTATTATTCATGTTAATTGAGAAGTGTGGATTTATTATTCTTCCTGAGAGCCTAATAACAGTCAGGGCTACCATTTATTGAGCACTTGTAAATACTAGTGTCTTAGATCAGGTACCCTACAAGCATAGCTTGAGGACAGGGGTTTGGGAACACATGATTGATTGATTGAGAGAGTGATCATCTTTACTAGGAATGAAGGAAGCAGTATAGGGAAGGGATGGGAAATGGGCCAGGCAAGGATGTGGTCCCAAGGATCTGCCTGATCCCAGGGAGGTAGGGAAAACCATAGAGCTATACTGACTTGAGTCAAGGAGCCTGGCCTTCTGTCTTCCCTCTTACCTGACAGTCATTGCTGCTTAACCTCCAAAGTGAGATGGCTCCTAGGCATTGTGCTAATAATTTACATGTTATCTCATTTAATCTTCACAACTCTGAGACAAAGCGCCCTTCTAAGACTTAGAGAGGTCAAATAACTGGTCCAAGATCACACAGCTAACCCAGTGGTGGAACCAGGATTCTGAAGTGAGTCTCTGCGACTCTGAAACCAGTGCTCTTAATCATTAATAGTGTCTCAACAATTTTTTTTGTGTGTGTGTGTCTCAACAATTGATGCCTCCATTATTTGAGCACTTCTGAGCCAGACACTATACATACATTATCGCTAATCCTCACAGTAACCTTGCAGACTGGTTTGGATTATCCCCTTTTGGCAGATGAGAAAAGGTAGAGAAGTTGATTAAGTTGCCTAAAATCAAGTAAGTAGCTGAACTGGGGATCTGAGCACAAATCTGTCTGGTTCCAAAGCCTGAGTTCTTTCCACTGTGCCTCACAATGCAGGCTTTTGTTTGTTTGTTTTTGAGAGAAGTAGTTAAATTACAGTTGGGGGGAAAAAAGTTTACATTTTGGGAATAAGAGTCATTAAAATGTTCATTCTCCTTCAGCTAGTTATCCTACCATTGGGGAACTATCCCAAGGAGATAATCTAGGATATATTAAAGTGTTTTATATAACCAAAAATTAGAAGGCACATATGTGTTCAAAATCAGGGAAATGCTTAGGAAAATGATGTTATAAACCCTTAATGAAAATGTATTAGCCATTGAATGTGTTCAAACATGAAGACGATTTAGCATAACAGAAAAATAGAAATAGTAGTATGGAGCACTACACTGTTAAGGGCAGCAGATGAAATAATGATCTTCTATATTGCTTTGAAAGCTATAAACATTTTACCATTTTAAAAAAAATTATATAGAAGGACTACCTGTAGAAATATATGATGTGGCTTTCCTCTTCCTAAAGATGTGTATAGTTAGAGCATTTGTATAAGTACTAGAAATTAAATAACAGATTTATTATTATAAAGTCACCTTTTTCCCCCTTTTTTTGCAGTTTGTATATTAACTAATTGAGTTTGTCTAAAATTAAAAACCAGTGGCCCTTACAGTTGTTTGTAATTACCTAAAAATTATGTTTAAATTCTTAGAGTTCATTTGTTATAAACTAAATGTTTGATGTGATAAAGTCCTTTACTCTTTTGTGGTCATTCTTAGAGAAGCATTAATACAAATGAAATAGGACTTAACCTTGAGAGTTTAACTAATATACACTATGCGTGAGGATATCATCCAAGCTAATGTGTCTTTTTATTTAAGTACAGTTCAATTTAGTGAAATATTTTATCTCTATTACCGAACATAGGAAGTGATTAAATAAAGCCAGATCACAAATATTTCCAAAAAGTATCATGAGTGCCCAGTAGAACGTGGAATTATATCATCTATTGTTTATTCTGTGGAAAGCAATAATAAAACTTAACTATTTGACCCTTAACTTGGACCAATGAACTCACATTCCAAGTATGCCTCAATAAAGTTAATTTCAGTGTTTTGTACTGATCTTTCTAAAACAGCCATCAGAAAAAAACTAATTCAAGAGAGCTTTTATAGGATGATTATTTTAACCATTATGTGTTTACTGGTAGCCAAGGTCAGAGACAGTGGTCTACATTTGTTATAGTGTTTAACTCTTGTTTAAACTCTCAGTTCTTCTTTTGTAGTCTCCAAGAATAGAAAAAAATCAAATAAGAATTATGCAAGAAATTTTGAAATAGTTGATTGTTTAAAAATATGTTTTCATAAATAGCTATATACAATGTAGATATTACATTGTTACCGCATGGGCAAATGAACAGTAAGCACAAAAGTAACAAATGATCACTTATGAAGAGTAGCTATAGTTTATAGCATTCTATTGAGAAGATGAAAATGTTATTTATAGTTTGTAGTGTTCTATTAAGATAATTAAAATGTTATTTCCTTATTCTAATTTATTGGGCAGAGATACTTTTTTACCTTCAGTTCATTTAATTTCACTTAGAGACCTCAATGATGGGTTTATTTATTTTTTAGGTAGTTTTATTTTTAGCATTAAAATGTGTCATTTTTTAGATTAAGCTGAGTGAAGTTGTTGGCTCAGGAAAAGATGGCAGAATACTTAAAGAAGATATTCTCAGCTATCTGGAAAAGCAAACAGGAGCTATACTACCTCCTTCACCAAAAGCTGAAATTATGCCACCTCCACCAAAACCAAAAGACAGAACTATTCCTATACCAATATCAAAACCTCCAGTATTCACAGGCAAAGACAGAACAGAACCCATAAAAGGTAATAATAATAGTAATGTAAGGTAATAGAGTAATTTATTTGGGGGGAAGCTGCTTCAACGTGATGAAATTACAGTTTTTCTAGGAAAAGCTTTAATATATACTGATAATTTTTTTTTATTTACTTATTTTATTTTTATTTTTGGCTGTGTTGGGTCTTCGTTTCTGTGCGAGGGCTTTCTCTAGTTGTGGCAAGCGGGGGCCACTCTTCATTGCGGTGCGCGGGCCTCTCACTATTGCGGCCTCTCTTGTTGCGGAGCATAGGCTCCAGACGCACAGGCTCAGTGGTTGTGGCTCACGGGCCTAGCTGCTCCGTGGCATGTGGGATCTTCCCAGACCAGGGCTCGAACCCGTGTCCCCTGCATTAGCAGGCAGATTCTCAACCACTGCGCCATTAGGGAAGCCCCTGATAATTTTTAAAGAGTAATATGTTAGCAGGTTTCTTACAGTATAAATTTGTGTACAGATAATTTTTCTGTTTGAAGACTTGCTCGGGATATTTTAAATATTATTTTTTGTTCGCTTTCAAAACAACTACTTCTGATTTGTTATTTACAAACTCTTAGGATGATTAACTTCCAGAAGAGTGGCTTTGCAAGAAGCCATTGTGTAAATACATGGCTTGCATCCTTTTGAATTTATTATTATTATTATTATTTTGGCATTATTATTATTATTTTTTGTTTGGCTGCGTTGGGTCTTCGTTGCTGTGCTCGGACTTTCTCTAGTTGCGGCGAGTAGGGGCTATTCTTCGTTGCGGTGCAAGCACTTCTCATTGCAGTGGCTTCTCTTGTTGCGGAGCACAGGCTCTAGGTGCGCAGGCTTCAGTAGCTGTGGCGCACGGGCTCAGTAGTTGTGGCTCGCAGGCTCTAGAGCACAGGCTCAGTCGTTGTGGTGCACAGGCTTAGTTGCGCCGCGACATGTGGGATCTTCCCGGACCAGAGCTCGAACCCGTGTCCCCTGCATTGGCAGGCGGATTCTTAACCACTGTGCCACCAGGGAAGCCCCCTTTTGAATTTTTTATATACCACAGTGTTGAAAGCAGTTACCTGTTATATTATTACAATTGACACTGGGTGTTGTGCTACAGTCAATGCTTCAGCATTGAAATTACTGGCTTTCAAGTTATGTAATGAAGATGGTAGCTCCAAGAGGAAGAGTTTAATTAAGAGTAAGTGACATTAGAGAACCTTCTATTTTAGTTTTTAAAGGAATTAAAGGATTTAAGAATTGTTATAAAGTACATATATATATGCATATATGTATATATATGCATATATATATGCATATTTAATGTTTTCCAGGCTTTCACAAAGCGATGGTCAAGACCATGTCTGCAGCCCTGAATATACCTCATTTTGGGTATTGTGATGAGGTTGACCTTACTGAACTGGTTAAGCTACGAGAAGAATTAAAACCCATTGCTTTTGCTCGTGGAATTAAACTCTCCTTTATGCCCTTCTTCTTAAAGGTAAGATTTTAGTCATTTCAAACAAGGCTTGAGTAAGACATTTAAATTTTGTTTTGCGAATATGCAATGTGTTAACTATGGGTTTGAATAAAAATATATTTCTCACAATATCACATAGTTAGAAAAATGTACAAGTACACTCTCTTTGTTTCATGGAAGTTTATAAAATTGAAATATCTGTGTCAGATTTTTATCTACTTATCTCTTTGAGCTAGGTGAGGATTGTCCTGCCATGTAGGTAAAGCCTTTAATTCTGAAAGGATCACTCCAGCAAAGTCCTGATTTGAAGAAAAGTGAGACTTGGTATTGATCTTTCACTTTTCAACAAACTTATATTGAGGCTTCTGGGAATCATTTCTAGTACTAGGCCTTGGTGCCAGTATAAAAAAGAATACGGCCATCAGCTGACCTTGAGCAGCTCACTAACCACCATTTAGAAAGCAGCCGCCATATGCCTGACCCAGTACCAAGTGTGCTGTATACATGATCTCTTTTAATGATCAGAATAATGCTAACATGTAAATACTGCTATCCCCATTTTCCATTTAAGGAAATTGGCACTCAGAGAAGTTGAGAAACTTGTCAAGAATTTATATCTAACAAGTGGAGAAGCTAAGTTTTCGGTTCTGGTCCATTTTTCTCAAAAATGTATACTGTTGTCTCTAAATCCAGTGTGGTTTCCTACCAGCCCTTTCCATGGTTCTTTTCAATGGTTCCCCTTCAGGATTGCCTTCAGGATAGTTTCTAAATGCGTTAACATGGCGTAAAAAAGTATTTCTATGCGTCTCTGCCGCCCACCTCTCCAGTCTTCTCTCTCACAGTCACTCTCTCCGCTATAGTCAGATTAAGCTACACATAGTTGCTGGAATACACAACTTGACCTGAAATGCCTCCTCCTCCCTTGATCAAATACATGTGCATCCTAAACACCAAATTTTGTTCCAGTATAGAACAGAATACAGAAGCCGGTTCCTCCTACAGAAGCCAGTGGCTGTCACAGTTTGAGTTAAATGGCCTTTTGTTTCTCATTGCAGTTTATCTCAATGTATTGAAAGTGTTTATACTTAGTTGTCTCTTCACTGATACTGAGTCTTGTAAGGCAGAAGCTGTTCTCCTATATGTCCATCTTTTTTAAACAACTGCAGGGAAAGAGATGGTCTATAAACATGAGATGTAGTATAGTGCAGATGTAGTAGGTGCCAGTAAATGAGAGATCTGGACTATGTTACAGCTATAGAGGGTCATCTGCAGAGACACAGCAATTGAAACACGTGGATGAGATCACCCAAATTATGTGTGAAGGAGAAGAAAAGAAGGCTAAGGGTTTTACATCAGTGTTTAAGGGGTAGGTAGAAATTGAGTTGGCAAAGACAATGGAAGAGGGTGAGTGGGGTCAGTGGTTTGACAATAGGAGAACCAGAAAAGAGTCACTTAATAGCCAAGTGTATCTATTGCTGTATAACAAACCACTCCCAAATTTCATGGTTTGAAACAATTACCATTTATTATTTCTCATGAATCTACAGGTGAGCAGGACCAGTCTGCTGATCTTAGCAGAGCTCACTTATATGTCTATAGACAGGTAGTAGATTGGCTAGGGGCCAGCTGGTGTAGGATGGCCTCAGTGAGGATGACTCATTTCTCTCCTGGATGTCTCTCCTATCTGCCCAGTATGCTAGCCTGCACATGGTCTCAGTACTGGCGGGGGTGAAGAGCGGAAGCAGAATGTTAGCACTTTCCCCAAGCTGTGCTGCACTGAGTTTGTTTTTAACTCATTGACCAAGGCAAGTCACATGACTAAGCTCAGAATCAGCTTGCAAGAGCACTGCCAAGGGACTTGGATACAGAGGCTCGTTAAAGATTGGGGCCTTTGATTCAGCCTCTCACACCAAGAGACAAGAAAAAAGTTTTAAGAGGAAAGTAGATAATGGTTATATGCATTACAGAGGTTAAATAGGATAAGGGATGGGAACAGGCTATTGGACTGGTAATGAAGAGGTCATGTGTGGCCTCAGCCAGAACTTACTGAATAAAGTATTGTTGAGGTAGAAGCTTGGTTGCAGTTAGTTGGGGAATGAAAGAAATTGAGGAAGAGGAGAAACCTGAAAAAATACGCAAAAGGGCAGACAGGGCATAGGTACAGGTGACAGTTATGGTGGTTGGAGTAGATTGAAGAAAGGTTCCACCTGCTCCCTCCCCTCCTGCACACCCTCAAGGAAGAATTGAGCAGATCTGTAGGCTGAGGGAAAGAGCTGGAAAATGGAAAGTTAAAAATGCATGAATGGGAAGCACTGTTAGAACAGTGCCTGAGCATGAGGGCAGAGTGAAGATGCAGACCCCGGTGGAGAAGTTCACCTGGAGGAGAAGAGAGTGCCACCCCTTGTTTCAGACTGGGTTCCTCTTACTGCTTCCCGTGACAAGTCTGTTTTGCAGCAAGGACAGTCCAGCTTTTTAATATGTTAAATTTATTTCATGATTGTTTTTCTTTATTGTTCCAGTCTGAATGAAATATCTGATCTTTATTTTGAAAATAAAAGTTAATATGCTTTGTTTTAAAATAACATTTTTTTTCCAGTCTATATAATTTTAGAACATTTGGAAAATACTACAAAGTATTGTACAGTGGGAAAAAAGGATCTCTTATCTGTGGACACACACCTTGTTTTTCCTGTTACAAAATTTGGATTATACTCAAAATACTGTTTTTAATGTATAACACTTTAACCTTAGTTATGGATTTTTATATAAAGAAGATTAAAGTTATAGTTATCAAATCAAATGCTTAATAAAACTTTCCTTAACTTTCTAGTTCAAGGATATGACTTCTTTTTTTCTGTCAAGACCACTGACCCACAGACAAAAATAACACTTAACACAACGCACATAAAGAACTCTTAATTGGACAAGATGAAGGCAGTAGGAGAGGGAATTCTTTTTAGGGACAATTTTAAGCATTTTTATTTTCCTTTTTTTGGGGCTGTGCCACTTGGCACTGCTTACAGGATCTTAGTTCCCCAGCCAGGGATTGACCCGGATCCACAGCGGTGAAAGCGTGGAGTCCTAACCACTGGACTGCCAGGGAATTCCCTATTTTCCTACTTTTTAAACTGACTATAAGGCATGACAACCAAATGCAGTGTGTGAACTTTGATTAGATCCTGGATGGGCAGAGAAACAGCTATAAAGAATATTTTGGAGACAGGTAAATCTGAACATGGGCAGAAGAGAAATGGTAGTAAGAGAAAAAAGGAAAAGGGAAAGGGAGAGATTAAGGCAGGAGAAGGCACAAATGCCATCAGTTCTGGGAAACGGGCTCTAAAGTAAATGTTTGCACCAGCTCTGCCCTTCGCTTGGCCAAGGATACCAGGTGGAACAGTGGCCTCTCAAATCCTTATCACTTGTTCTTTCTACACAGGAAAATAGCTTACTGCCTCTTTGTGTTTTAATTCCAAGTGTTTCTTTGAACTACAGGTTTGCTTCTCACGGAAACCTTAAGACTCTACATGTAAGTGAGGAAAACATGTAGAATTTAGACCTTTTTTTGGTACTTTGGTCAGTCTGCATAGTTACTTTGAAAATCTCCTTGATGTTTACAAGCTCCCTGACTACTTTATCTTTTATTCTTAAATGATAAGGGTAACCTAGTTCCACATTGCTGGGAGGTAACATAGGGAGTAATATGCCTGGTACATGTAGACTTGCAATTAAACTCAGCTTAAATAAGGGTTCTTTCCTTCCATCCTTTACATCTTATTGCTTCAAATCCCCTATCCTTTCCAAGCTAAAAGTGCTAACGTTGTATTTCTCTCTCTAAACAGGCTGCTTCCTTGGGATTACTACAGTTTCCTATCCTTAATGCTTCTGTGGATGAAAACTGCCAGAACATAACATATAAGGTTGGCTATGTGCTGTGATAAATAAAAGTGCAAATGTGCTTGTAGGTTAAAGAAGCTTCTATTATACCTCAAGTGGTGATCTTCTTCAAACTGGAAATTAAAGTATGGGGTAAAACATTAAACTGAAGATAAATCTGTTGCTATTGATGTTGGTTTTACTGGTTAATAATTAATGATATTATTCAGATATGCAGATTGCCATTTTTAACCCCTTTTGGTTTTCTGGTTAAAATAATGGAAATATACAGCTGTGAGGCAATGGTTTACATTTCCCATCGTACATACCCTCTCCGCAAACAGAAGAGCTCTCTCAAAATGGAATTCCTGCAGTTTTTAAAACAAGAATAATTTAGGGACTTCCCTGGTGGTCCGGTGGTTAAGACTTCGCGCTCCCAATGCAGGGGGCCTGGGTTCGATTCCTGGTCAGGGAACTAGATCCCTCATGTTGCAAGAAGATCCCACACACAGCAACGAAGATCCCACGTGCCGCAACTAAGACCCGGCACAGCCAAATAAATAAATAAATAAATATTTTTTTAAATAAATAAATAAAATCACATGCTTGTGTATTGATACCCATTTAAAAAAGTAGATAAAGGGATTTCCCTTGTGGTCCAGTGGTTAAGAATCCGCCTTCCAATGCAGGGGATGCGGGTTCGATCCCTGGTCGGGGAACTAAGATCCCACATGCCGCGGGGCAACTAAGCCCTGAGCGCTGTGGAGCCCGTGCACCACAATTAGAGAGAAGCCTGCGTGCTGCAACAAAAGATCCCACGTGCCGCAACTAAGGCCTGGTGCAGCCATAAATAAATAAATAAATATTTTTTTTAAATTAAAAAAAAAATAAAACAAGAATAATTTAAATGAGCAAAGTACTGAAAGTTTGAATTCATTGAGTGAACTCTTCTGTTTGGAGTGAAAGTTCATTAAAGCTGAGAACTCTTTTGAGGATGCGGCCCTTACTTGTATTTCTTATTAGAAATATACACCAGGAAGTGAGCTTTACGTTGTGGGGGGTTGCATCTAAAATCTTTCCATGTTATTAATACAATTTCCTCATTAAGTATATACTTGTTGCAAACAATTCAGACAAGAAAATAGTGATATTTACCTTCAGTCCCATAATCCTAAGATAACTCACTGTTTATGCTGAGATGTACATCTGTCTAGGATTTTATTTTTACACAGTTAAAAAATATGGAATTATATATATTATATATATATATAATATCATATATCTTTTTAAATTTAAAACGTTTTTCTTTTAACTATTTTCTTTTCTATTTAATATGTTTTAGACATCATTACATGTCAGTAAATATGGCTTTGTTTTCATTTGTTTAGCCAGTGACTTATTGATAAACATTTTGATCATTTGCACTTTCTCAATCTTACAAACAATCTGACTCAACATCTCTGTTCATCTCTACATACTTTTGCATTTATCTCCTTAGCACACATTTTTGTAAATGTTGGTACGTACTGTTAAATGTTCTCCAGAAAGTATATACCAGCTTACACTTCCACTAACAATGGATGGAAATAATCTATTGCCCTATATTCTTACCAAAAAAATTTTATCTTTTTCAAAAAAATCTTTTAATTAATTAATTTATTTTTTTTTGGCTGTGTTGGGTCTTCGTTTCTGTGCTAGGGCCCTCTCTAGTTGCGGCGAGCGGGGGCCACTCTTCATCGCAGTGCACGGGCCTCTCACTATCGCGGCCTCTCTTGTTGCAGAGCACAGGCCCCAGTCGCGCAGGCTCAGCAGTTGTGGCTCACGGGCCCAGTTGCTCCGCGGCATGTGGGATCTTCCCAGACCAGGGCTTGAACCCATGTCCCCTGCATTGGCAGGCAGATTCTCAACCACTGTGCCACCAGGGAAGCCCCGAAAAAGTCTTTTAAAATTATTTCTTTTAAATCATCACCAATATGGTGAAAATAGTTTTCTATAGTTGAGTTCATAAGGCAGTGAAGGTTGAGACTTTCTTTTCCGTTAGCTTATGAAAAGGCTGCTGTATAATTGTTGTTTGTTTGTTTGTTTATTTTTAGGCTTCTCATAACATTGGGATAGCAATGGATACAGAGCAGGGCTTGATTGTACCTAATGTGAAAAATATTCAGATCCGCTCCATATTTGAGATCGCCACTGAATTGAACCGCCTCCAGAAATTGGGCTCTGCAGGTCAGCTCAGCACCACTGACCTTACAGGAGGGACATTTACTCTTTCCAACATTGGATCAGTGAGTAATAGTGATGTTCAAGTTCATAAACCATAACTTAAGATTTGTGACCATATGCTCAGTTAAAAAATATAAACTTCAATTTGCCATTTGTTCCTCAGAAGCTTAATTTTTCTACTCTATTTTGTTTGTTTTTTAGATTGGTGGTACCTACGCCAGACCAGTGATATTGCCACCCGAAGTGGCAATTGGGGCCGTGGGAACAATTAAGGTATGTTTGCTACATAGTTGAAAAAAGAGTTTAAGCAAATTGGGGTAGGAAAAACAAAGAAGAGTGACTGTTTCTGAGGTTTTTCCCCTCACTTTGTAGGTTTGAGTATGGTATTGGGTTTAGTAAGCCAATTATTTCTTCCTGAGAACTAGGTCTACAACTCCGGTGGCTGCCTCTGTAGAGTAAATGCTTGTGATCTGAATTGTTTCTGTATGGATCAACCATTGTGGATTATGCCAGGCACAGGTGTGAGTCTTTATGAATAATCACAAATATAGCCAATCTGAGTCTATCAAAATATCTTTATTTCAGAATACCAAAGAATAATAGTAAGCCAATCCAAATTATTATTTATAACGGGAAAACACCATTGAGAGCGTTTTTCTTAAACTTTGCTCTGTTCAACAATCATTGGGAGTGCAGTTAAAAATGCAGATTTCTTGGCCTTGGGGACAGAGCCTCCAAAGTTTACATATTAAACAAGAACCCATGTGTCTATGTTATAGGAGACTGACTTAGAATAAGGGTTGCAGTGATTCTTTTTTTTTTTTTTTAAAGTAACTTGCCCTATTCTTTTTTTTTTTTCTTTTTTTAATTAATTAATTTATTTATTCATGGCTGTGTTGGGTCTTCGTCTCTGTGCGAGGGCCCTCCCCAGTTGTGGCAAGCGGGGGCCACTCTTCATCGCGGTGTGCGGGCCCCTCACCATCGCGGCCTCTCCTGTTGCGGAGCACAGGCTCCAGACGCGCAGGCTCAGCAATTGTGGCTCACGGGCCCAGCTGCTCCGCGGCATGCGGGATCCTCCCAGACCAGGGCTCGAACCCGCGTCCCCCGCACCGGCAGGCAGACTCCCAACCACTGCGCCACCAGGGAAGCCCTGCAGTGATTCTTAACCCTGGCTACACATTAGAATCATCTGGAGAGTGTGAAAAAAGTGCCCAAGCTCGCCCCATACCAACTGCACCAGAATTTGGGGGGGGCTGGGGCTTGGGCATCCCTATTAACTCAGGGTTGAGAACCACCAGAGTTAAAGAAATAAGCTCATAGATACCATTTCAATACCACCATTATTAAATGTCATTGTCACTACATTAACCTTGATTTTGATCTTCACGTTTTCAGAAGAAGCTTGCTTCTTCTCTGTATTTATAATGCTTCCACATGGAACATCTCTGGGACTTGCTTTTCATGAGTTTATTACTTTCATGTTGGCATCCAAAATCTTCACAGATACTTTCATTCAGCCTTTGATTTGCTTTCTAGCAGCTGGTACTTTGGCTGCTAAGTTACTCCCTCTTCTAGCTCTACTTTCCCTTCTGGCACACAGAAGAGACAGGGAGGAAAAATAAGAACACATAGCATGACACTGTTCTGTCCAAATCAGGAGTTTCTCTAAGGGATTAACTTCTCTATCACTCATCCGCCCCCAACAAGCATTCAGCATTTGATTCTCAAAGAATTCTGACTTTTTGCAGCTTACAAACAAACCATCATACCTATTTAACAAAGTTTTGTTTTCCCTTTTCCTGAAAGCAGTTTGTTTTCTTCTGAATTGTACATATAGGTATATAATTTTGGTAAACTATACATGACAAAGTTTAGCATTTTAATCAAAGTGTATGTTTCAGCAGCAGTAGGTACAGTCACACTGTTTGCAACAATCACCACCGTCCATCTCCAGAACTTTTTTATCATCCCAAACTGAGACTCTGTGTGTACAATATATACCACATTTTGTTAATCTATTCATCTCTAGTGAGTATTTGGGTTGTTTCCATTTTTTGGCTATTGTGAATAATGCTGCTATGAACATTGGTGTACAATTATCTGTGTGAGATGCATTTTTTCAGAATCATCTTACTCATGGTTTTTTCAAGTTATGAAGCATAGTTCTTGAAGTATAAATCTTCATAATGACTTAATGTAGTTAATCTTTGTTGGGTAGGGACAGTATTTCATTCCTTTCTCCCTTTGGGTCATCTCTCCTTTGCTATCTTTTGTTTTCACTGTAAATTTTAAACTGTCACTAAATAGTCTTAAGTCACTAAAACCTCCACATTCCTCAATTCTCAGTCCTTATCTTTCTTGACCTATTAGCTGCACTTGAGTTGATCAATACCGCCTCTTTGGAAAAGCTTCTTTGCTGCGACTTGCAGAAAACCTCGCTAGTCTGCTTCCCCCCTACCTAGTGCCTGTTCCCTCTGAGTCTCCTTTGCCTGTACCTCCTCGTCTCCCAATCTCTAAACATTGGAGTACCCCAGGGCTCAGTTCTGGCCCTTTTCTTTATCTGATCCAGTCTCACGGCTTTAAATACCATTTATATGCTGATGGCTCCCAAGTTTATATCTCCAGACCAGACTAGACCTCTCCTTTGAACTCCAAACTCTTATTTCCTACTCGGAAGTCTAATTAGGCATCTCCAGTTTCCTGCTCCTTCCCTCACCACCCCACCCTCTCACCTGCTCCTCCTGAAGTCTTCTCCTTTCAGTGACTGGCCATTCTGTTCAGAAACCTCCAATAGCTTCTCACCTCACTCCAAATCAAAGGCAAACTAGCTACAGTGGCCTACCATGGCTCTACACCGGTGCCACTCAGTGTGACTGGGACCCACATCAGGCTGTGACTGTTGTATCCGGCCTATGAGGGGAGAACTACAGAAGGGGAGAGGAGGGCTTAGAAACCTTCATTGCCCTTTGACAGAGTGATTTTATGTCTACTGAACCTAACAATAAGAGGTGGATCTTAACATTTTGTATATCTTTTTATATCATTATAAAAAGATAATATATTTTTGATATATATTCACTTTTGATATATTATTTATTTATTTATTTATTTATTTTTATATTTATTTTTGGCTGTGTTGGGTCCTCGTTTCTGTGCGAGGGCTTTCTCCAGTTGCGGCAAGCAGGGGCCACTCTTCATTGCGGTGCATGGGCCTCTTCACCATCACGGCCTCTCTTGCTGCGGAGCACAGACTCCAGACGCACAGGCTCAGCAGCTGTGGCTTACGGGCCCAGTTGCTCCGCGGCATGTGGGATCCTCCCAGACCAGGGCCCGAACCGCCTCCCCTGCATTAGCAGGCAGACTCTCAACCACTGTGCCACCAGGGAAGCCCCTATTTTTTAAAAAAAAAATAGCCTGCAATGAATTAGCTTTTTTTTAAATCTGTTTTTGGAAAAGTCAGAGACAGACTGGGAAGCATAACTGTTGTCTTAGCAACATGCCCCCCTTCAGCCTGCTCTTTCTGTGACCTCATCTCCCACCTCTCACCCCGGCCCCTCCACTGCGGCCTCCCTGCCAACTTTGCTGGTCCTCCAACACTCCAGCCGTGCTTCCCCCCGTCTTTCTCCACGTGTCCATATGGCTTGCTTCCTCACTGCCTTCAGTGAGGACACCTTCTTGGTGAGGCTTTCCCTGCCCACCTGTTAAAAAAAAAAAATGCAACCTCTCCCCTATTTCCACCTCCTGCATATAATCTCTATCTCCATTCCAAAGTGCTTTAGTTTTTCATTTGCACTTTTCACTATCTAACACACTATATATATTTTACTTATTTATCTTAATCGTCTGTCTCTCCCCATTAAAATGTTAGCTCCAAGAGGGCAAGGATTGTTATTTGTTTTGTTCATTGCTTTATCCCCAGAGTCTAGAAGAGTACCTGGTACATGGTAGATGCTCAATAAATAGCTGTTAAATAATTGAAATCTGAAATGAAGTTTACTGTACATACGGAAATTAGACAGGCGACAGGAAATACCTTGGAGAAACTCTGAAAGCTTGAAGCACACACTCACAAAGATGGGAAGAGTAGTAGTTGGCATTATCAAAAGTCATTTGGGATGCCCATTTCTTCTCTATTATAGGGAGGGAGGTTTGCCTAATCTTTCACCATTGTTTTTGCTAGAGCTTGCTTTGAGCAAGTGAAGGCTGACTCTGTCCTTTTCCTTATTTGTAGGCCCTTCCCCGATTTAACGAGAAAGGGGAAGTATATAAGGCCCAGATAATGAATGTGAGCTGGTCAGCTGATCACAGAATTATTGATGGTGCTACAATGTCACGCTTCTCCAATTTGTGGAAATCCTACTTAGAAAACCCAGCTTTTATGCTACTAGATCTGAAATGAAGATTGATAAGACATCCTTGAACTTTCTGAGCTTCGAAAGAAAATGCAGAGCCCAGCTGTGCAGCACACGTTCCTCATTGCAGTTTGTATTGTAAATGATTTGTAATGTATGATTACAGTTCTGAGACACAATATGTATCACTATTCTGTTAGGATTTTTACTGAAAAGGAATAATGGTATAATAGTTCTCCTGGGCTGTCACATTTTATAGGTCATAGTACAACTTCTTATAGTGCTGAGGTCTTTGTGTCAATGGATTGAAACTGGCAGGGACAACAAAATGAATATTACTGAAAGACAGGCCGCCATATACAGTATTTGCCCTATTTTTTTCTTTCTTTTTATTTTAGACTAACTCTTTTTATAAACTTTTTTTAATTTATTTTATTTATTATTTTTGGCTGCGTCGGGTCTTAATTGCGGCACGCGGGATATTCGTTGAGGCATGCGGGATCTTTCCTTGCGGCACGGGATCTTCACTGTGGTGTGCGGGCTTCTCTCTAGTTGTGGCGTGTGGGTTTTCTCTCTCTAGTTGTGGCGTGCGGGCCCCAGGGCGTGTGGGCTGTGTAGTTTGTGGCGCACGGGCTCTAGCTGAGGTACGCGAGCTCAGTAGTTGTGGCGCACAGGCTTAGTTGCCCTGGGCATGTGGAATCTTAGTTCCCTGACCAGGGATTGAACCTACATCCCCTGCATTGTAAGGCAGATTCTTTACCACTGGACCACCAGTGAAGTCTCTAAACTAATTCTTAATGAAATTTTTCAATTATACTTAGTTGGGAAAAGGAATTTATATGCAAAAGTATTTTCTATTTCCCCACAAGAATGCAAATTATTGTATAAAATAAGTGCAATTGTATTTACCTTTTAAGATATCCTGGAGTGTGTGTTGCTCTGTAGAGGTTATCATCTGTAAATGTCTTATTTGTATAAATTAATATCTTTTAAAAGGGAAAATTATAAGCTAATCTTAAAAATGCCCAATTATAGTTTTATAGCCAGTAAGGCCATGAAAAGTATTTGTTTAAAGTGGATATACTTTTAGAATTTGGTAATGGTTTAGTGTTTTATTGGGAAAAACTTCACCTTTACAACCTTGCTTCAATGTAAGGAAGGTACTTTAAATGTAGCAACCGCTGACATTGTGTTACATTCAGAAGTCCATTGCCTTTTAACTTTTTTTTTTACTTTCTTGGTCTTCAGCTAAAAAAATAGGATAGATTAAGAAGTTAGGGTCTATTCTATTCTTCATATCCTGAGAAGGAATATGAATAAGGGGAGAGAGAAGACTAATGGGTAATTATGGACATTAAAATAAAATAATAAATTTTGCACAGAAATAAAGGTATCCTCATGATCATTTTGTTAGAGGCCCACTTGAATCAGAAATTCAGGTTGTTTCTAATATTGTCTAATTGAATACTGTATGTTCAAGTGAAGTTTTGTGACAGAAGAAGTTGTTTTAATGTCTACTTGATTTTTTTCAAAATGGAAATGATGTATAATTCAGAAAATAATGGATCTAATGAATGTTATTTTTAAAATTCAGATAATATGAAGAGTTGCAAAGAAAATAAAATCAACCATAATCCAACCACTATTAACATTTTGATCAAGGTATCTGTATACATAGCTATTCTTTTTATGAAAATAAGATTGTGCTGTATCTACTATTTTATAGTTTGATTTTATAAATTTAACATTATGAGTCAATAAACAGTTCCACATTATGATACTTTTAAATGGCTGCATAATATTCTATTGTTTGCATTTATTACACATCTAAATGTTAAACATCTACTGTATACGAAGTGTGATGCTAAGCAGTGGGTACACAATGCCCATCCTCATGGTTCCTGCCTTCACTGGGCTTACAGTCTAGGGAGGGAGACAGATATTTAATAATCATAAAAATAAGAATATAATTAACTCCTAAGTAGGAGAAAACAGGGTGCTATGCGAGCATCTAATAGAAGTTACTGATCCTGTCTGGGAAGATCAGGAGAGGAGGTACCATAATTTAACCAATTCCCTGTTGACGGCATTTACAGAATTTTAAGTGAAGAATGACATGATCAGTAAAAATTTCCCCTTCACTTAAGAAATGTGAAAACTAGGAGAACAAGAGCTTTGAATTAAGTATGTAATATGTTCTCCTAAAAGTCCAACATCATTGGCTCAGAATAAACCCTTGAGCTATCTGTTCTATCCCAAATCCCTGCCATTACCACCTTCTCTTTTGTCTCATCCTTTGAGAATTCAGCAAAGGATTTGCTTTCCATTGTGTGTTGGACCTTTAAGATAAGAGGATCCACTGGGAGGGATGAGGGGGCCAGGAGCACAGCCCTAGTAGCAGTGCGGATCCGCAGGGCTCCACACGTCATAGGGCGGGAACTGTTTAAAACAAGGCCTTAGCCGTATTCCTAAAGGTCGAAATTAAAGGGAAGAAGCCAGAAAATTCAAGTCCTTCACTAGTATGTCTGGAGGTTGGAAGGTACTATATGTCCATGGGGGAGAAGCCAAAGTTATTGGCCCCAAATTATTGTTGGGAGCGCCCAACAAGAAAATCAAGGTTCCATTCATTATGTGGGTCATTCCTCTGATTTTGAAAAGGAAGCACAATAGGGAAGGAAGTTTGAAGGACAGAAGCCAGATTGGTATTAATTTCCATTTCAGAGATCAAAATGTACCAAATCTTGAAACATTCCAAGAAGTGGTTATGTAGGGAAAAGAGAGCCCACAAGCCTGTTTCGGCATTTCCCATGGCTTTCCAAAGTGGGTCCAAAAGGTCACTTGATGGGGGCTTCCCTGGTGGCGCAGTGGTTAAGAATCTGCCTGCCAATGCAGGGGACACGGGTTCGAGCCCTGGTCTGGGAAGATCCCACATGCCGCGGAGCAACTAGGCCTGTGAGCCACAACTACTGAGCCTGTGCGTCTGGAGCCTGTGCTCCGCAACAAGAGAGGCCGTGATAGTGAGAGGCCCGCGCACCGCGATGAAGAGATGGCCCCCACTTGCCACAACTAGAGAAAGCCCTCACAAAGAAACGAAGACCCAACACAGCCATAAATAAATAAATAAATAAATAAATAAATAAAGACTTTCTATTTAAAAAAAAAAAAAAGGTCACTTGATGGATTTCTTTGCTGACTTCTAAGTAAACTACAGTTTGAGAAAGATGATGGAACTCACTCAGCACTGCCCTGCAGCCCCGAAGTACAAACCTTTCCTTGACGTCTTCAGACTTATTTAACATTCACCCTATAATTGATTCATTAGTCCATTCTGCACATATTTATTACTGAATACATGTATTCAGTTCCAGGCCCTGGGATATACACTGTGGGTAAAGATGAAGAAGATAGATGAAGTTTCTGACCTCACAGTGAGAACTCTGGCTGGTGATTAAAGCCTTCACCAGAAGTGGGTCTGTGCCAGTAACATGGAGGAGAGCAGTGCTTCTAGAGTTGAGTTGTATCTCCAGTCAGTTCTTTATGGTGGTTTTGCTCCTTCCCTATAAACTTTTTCTCACTGAGGTTAGATCATCGTGTCTCCTTTACACACTAGGCCTGCCTCATCAATCCTGACTCACAAACCGTACACCTAATAATAAGATAGACTCTGTCCTTAGGTCACACAGACACAGGCCATTCAAGCTCTTCAGGTTACGGTTTGGGTGTTGCTTTTCATGAGGCAAGCAACATAGGGGACCTACATGAGCCCAGACATTTAGGGAGCAATATGCAAGGGCTGTACCATCTGAGCATAATATTTTCAGAGTGCACATAAAAGAGCTTCTAATTAAACTACCATCAATGAGTCATCTAGCCTCTATGCTCGTGAAATAGTGGTAGAGAGGGAAAAATTGAGTAAAATTTGAGACAATAATTATAATAGTGTCAGGCACCGCTAATGCTTTACATATATTCATTCGTTTCATCTCTCCAGAAACACTATGAGGTAGGTGCAATGATTAGCCCCATTTGAGGAAACAGAGTTTAAGCACTTAGATGCGTGTGGATTAACATACTCTAAAGAAGTATAAAAAGCTAAACTACTATACCTCACTTCGTGTTCCAAATGCCAGGATTGTCCATGATTTTATGCTGTTTGAGAAACCGGTATTATTGAGCTAAAAGAAAGAGAGTTTTTGTTTGTCTTAGGGATCTTAGCAGTTTGAAATGCTCCCTGAAGGCCCTGCGTTCTCCAGGCACCGAAAGGAAGGGGTTTTGGTGTTATGAATTCTCTGCAGCAGTAGTTTATGAGAGCAGCATGATGTCAGTTCACCTCAGAACAGCATCTACCAACATCCTCCTGTTCTCTTACTGAGCCAGCCTTTACACACCAGAACCAAACTGTAGAAGAGAGCTGGCTATTGGGGATTCTCAGAGTACAGGATGCTTCCTTTAGGAATGAGAGTGAAACCTGAAGCTGCCTGCAGTGACGTCCCAGTTGTTCCTGGTGGCCTGTAGCAAAGCATGAGGACGATATCACGTTCTTCGGGAGATGATCAAAGGAAAATCCTGAGGCTTCCAGAGGAAAGGATTGGGGTCTCAGTCCTTGGAGACAATGCCTTATCTTCCGCAGGTACAAGCACTCGAAAACTAGAAAGAGGTAAGCACAGAATTTGGGTTTCAGAAGATCCTCTTATGCGCTTTATCGTCCGTCATAATGAATTAGTCCCCATTCCCTGAAAACAACATGCAGTGTATTTCATGTTTCCATGCCTTTGCTGGGCTTGTTTCTCCGCTCTGGTCTCCACCAGAAGAAAATCCAGAACAAGTCACTTCCTTTCTTAGACCTCCTCTGACTGCGCCTCCCTACGTTTGAATCAATGTTTATTTTTCCTCTCTCTCTCCTGCTTTGTCCACACCTCCAACAGGACTCATGCAGTGATGTAGCTGGATGACTGTGTCTTCACTGCTGGCCTGTGAACCCTCTCAGTAGCCCCAGCTCAACTGCCTAGTACTCAGTATGTGCTGGTTGACTTAAATAGAAATCTATGCCCTGGATCTGATTATGTTTTTTTATGAAGTCCTCATGTAACATTGAAGCATTGCCAATGACCCAGAAAAGTATAATGTGAAGCAACCATGGCCATGAGGCAGCTCTTATATCTATGGAATGACTCTGAATGGCTATGCTTGCTACAGGAAAAGTATCTAGAGGAAAAGGAATCTGTTCAAACCTCCTTATAATTGGTAAGACATTTGTTTTAAATTTTTGACAAAAGACAGTTATATTTTCTATGTGTTGTGTATATTTCGTAGTTCATTGTAATTCCTCAGTTAATCAGAATGTTTAGTGCTTTCAAGCTCATTTTAGATTTTATAGAACTTGGATCATTATTTTGCTTTTTAAAATGTTTACTACAAATGATTCATTTATGCCACTACACCATGTGACTAAGCAAAGCAATGATTTATCTGAGGCCAAGCAGGAAATAACACAGCCAAATTCTCCAATGTTATTTATATGGGAAAACAATACCCACATTACAGGTGCATTTACTATGCCAAAAAAGTAGAAACTACTTAATTTATTGACTTACTGATTTATTGATTTATGCCCTGCCATTTTCAGAAAGAATTTAAGAAAGCAACTGTGTCCATAGTCATATTCACCACATTTGAACAGTATAACTATCATTGTTGTGTTGTCGTTTATAGCTACATTTAAATAATTTTTTTATAAATAAAGTTTTATTGGAACACAGTCCCACACATCCTTTTATGTATTTTTTTTTTTTAATGCTCTATGGAGTTGGGTTTTTTTGGGGGTTCTTTTTTTTTTATTTTTTGGCTGTGTTGGGTCTTTGTTGCTGTGCACGGGCTTTCTCTGGTTGTGGAGAGCGGGGGCTACTCTTCATTGCGGTGCTTGGGCTTCTCATTGCGGTGGCTTCTCTTGTGGCGGAGCACAGGCCCTAGGCGTGTGGGCTTCAGTAGTTGTGGCTCGCGGGCTCTGGAGTGCAGGGTCAGTAGTTGTGGTGCACAGGCTTAGTTGCTCCACGGCATGTGGGATCTTCCCGGACCAGGGCCCGAACCCGTGACCCCTGCATTGGCAGGCGGATTCTTAACCACTGCACCACCAGGGAACTCCACATTTTAAATTAAGCATCTCAGGACTTCCCTGGTGGTGCAGTGGTTAAGAATCCGCCTGCCAATGCAGGGGTCACAGGTTCGATCCCTGGTCCGGGAAGATCCCACATGCCGTGGAGCAACAAAGCCCACATGCCACCACTACTGAAGCCTGCACGCCTAGAGCCTGTGCTCTGCAACAAGAGAAGCCACCACAATGAGAAGCCTGCGCACAACAAAAAGCAGCCCCCGCTCGCCGCAACTAGAGAAAGCCCATGCACAGCAACAAAGACCCAACGCAGCCAAAAACAAACAAACTAAAAAAACAAAAGGAGAGAGGGAATCTTAAGTTCAGTCTTGATTTTTCTCTGTTTTTCCAGAGAGACACAGACAGCACCAAGTCAGTTGTCTTCATCCCACTTCCTAGTTCCGCCTTTTTGCATCCCAGCCTTGCCAAAACTGAATTTTCGTTCCTCTGGTTGATAAAAACTTATTCAGATAATTTATATATCCTTGGTAACCATCAGAAACCTAACTTGGCATCCACAGAATTTCCGTGAATGGGTCTCCCAGGGCATCCAACCCTGGGAAATCTACTCAGGGGACAATCTGAGTCCTTCCTGACTCAGTTCCTTCTCTGATACTCTTGATCAGGTTTTAGGAAGTAATTCTCTAGTCATCTTCTCTCTCTTTTTTTTTTCTTTTCTCTCTCTCTTTTTTTTAACATCTTTATAGGAGTATAATTGCTTTAGAGTGTTGTGTTAATTTCTGCTGTATAACAAAGTGAATCAGCTATATGTATATATATATTCCCATATCCCCTCCCTCTTGCATCTCCCTCCCACCCTCCTTATCCCACCCCTCTAGGTGGTCGCAAAGCACCAAGCTGATCTCCCTGTGCCATGCGGCTGCTTCCCACTAGCTATCTATTTTACGTTTGGTAGTGTATATATGTCCATGCCACTCTCTAACTTTGTCCCAGCTTACCCTTCCCCCTCCCTGTATCCTCAAGTAAATTCTCTAGTAGGTCTGCGTCTTTATTCCAGTCTTGCCCCTAGGTTCTTCATGACCTTTTTTTTTTTTTAATTCCATATATATGTGTTAGCATACGGTATTTGTTTTTCTCTTTCTGACTTACTTCACTCTGGATGACAGACTCTAGGTCCATCCGCCTCACTACAAATAACTCAATTTCGTTTCTTTTTATGGCTGAGTAATATTCCACTGCATATACCTGCCACATCTTCTTTATCCATTCATCTGTCGATGGACACTTAGGTTGCTTCCATGTCCTGGCTATTGCAAACAGTGCAGCAATGAACATTGTGGTACATGACTCTTTTTGAATTATGGTCTTCTCAGGGTATATGCCCAGTAGTGGGATTGCTGGGTCATATGGCAGTTCCATTTTTAGTTTTTTAAGGAACCTCCATACTGTTCTCCATAGTGGCTGCACCAATCTACATTCCCACCAACAGTGCAAGAGGGTTCCCCCTTCTCCACACCGTCTCCAGCATTTACTGTTTGTAGATTTTTTTGATGATGGCCATTCTGACCAGTGTGAGGTGATACCCCACTGTAGTTTTGATTCACATTTCTCTAATGACTAGTGATGCCGAGCATCCCCTCATGTGTCCGCTGGCAATCTGTATATCCTCTTTGGAGAAACGTCTATTCATTTCCTCTGCCTGTCTTTGGATTAGGTTGTTTGTTTTTTGATATTGAGCTGCATGAGCTGCTTGTATATTTTGGAGATTAATCCTTTGTCAGTTGCTTCGTTTACAAATATTATCTCCCATTCTGAGGGCTGTCTTCTTGTCTTTTCTATGGTTGCCTTTGCTGTGCAAAAGCTTTTAAGTTTCATTAGGTCCCATTTATTTATTTTTGTTTTCATTTCCATTACTCTAGGAGGTGGGTCAAAAAGGATATTGCTGTGATTTATGTCATGGAGTGTTCTGCCTATGTTTTCCTCTAAGAGTTTTATAGTGTCTGACCCTGCCTGTAGGTCTTTAATCCATTTTGAGTTTATTTCTGTTAGGAAGTGTTCTAATTTCATTCTTTTACATGTAGCTGTCCAGTTTTCCCAGCACCACTCATTGAAGAGGCTTTCCTCTCTGCATTGTATACTCTTGCTTCCTTTATCAAAGATAAGGTGACCATAGGTGCGTGGGTTTATCTCTGGGCCCTCTATCCTGCTCCACCAATCTGTATTTCTGTCTTTGTGCCAGCACCACACCACACTGTCTTGATTACTGTAGCTTTGTATTATAGTCTGAAGTCTGGGAGCCTGATGCCTCCAGCTCCATTTTTCTTTCTCAAGATGGCTTTGGCTATTCAGGGTCTTTTGTGTTTCCATACAAATTGTGCAAATTTTTGTTCTAGTTCTATGAAAAATGCCATTGGTAGTTTGATAGGGATTGCATTGAATCTGTAGATTGCTTTGGGTAGTATAGTCATTTTCACAATGTTGATTCTTCCAATCCAAGAACATGGTATATCTCTCCATCTGTTTGTATCATCTTTAATTCCTTTCATCAGTGTCTTATAGTTTTCTGCATACAGGTCTTTTTTCTCCTTAGGTAGGTTTATTCCTAGGTATTTTATTCTTTTTGTTGCAGTGGTAAATGGGAGTGTTTCCTTAATTTGTTTTTCAGATTTTTCATCATTAGTGTATAGGAATGCAAGAGATTTCTTTGCATTAATTTTGTATCCTGCTACTCTACCAAATTCATTGATTAGCTCTAGTAGTTTTCTGGTAGCACCTTTAGGATTCTCTATGTATAGTATCATGTCATCTGCAAACAGTGACAGTTTTACTTCTTCTTTTCCGATTTGGATTCCTTTTATTTCTTTTTCTTCTCTGATTGCTGTGGCTAAAACTTCCAAAACTATGTTGAATAATAGTGGTGAAAGTGGGCAACCTTGTCTTGTTCCTGATCTTAGAAGAAATGGTTTCAGTTTCTCACCATTGAGAATGATGTTGGCTGTGGGTTTGTCATATGTGGGCTTTATTATGTTGAGGTAGGTTCTCTCTATGCCTACTTTCTGGAGAGCTTTTATCATAAATGGGTGTTGAATTTTGTCAAAAGCTTTTCCTGCATCTATTGAGATATCATATGGTTTTTCTCCTTCAATTTGTTAATATGGTGTATCACATTGATTGATTTGCGTATATTGAAGAATCCTTGCATTCCTGGGATAAACCCCACTTGATCATGGTGTATGATCTTTTTAATGTGCTATTGGAATCTGTTTGCTAGTATTTTGTTGAGGATTTTTGCATCTGTGTTCATCAGAGATATTGGCTGTAGCTTTCTTTTTTTGTGACATCTTTGTCTGGTTTGGTATCTGGGTGATGGTGGCCTCATAGAATGAGTTTGGGAGTGTTCCTCCCTCTGCTATATTTTGGAAGAGTTTGAGAAGGATATGTGTTAGCTCTTCTCTAAACGTCTGATAGAATTTGCTTGTGAAGCCACCCGGTCCTGAACTTTGTTTTGTTGGAATATTTTTAATCACAGTTTCAATTTCAGTGCTTGTGATTGGTCTGTTTATATTTTCTATTTCTTCCTAGTTCAGTCTTGGAAGGTTGTGCTTTTCTAAGAATGTGCCCATTTCTTCCAGGTTGTCCATTTTATTGGCATATAGTTGCTTGTAGTAATCTCTCATGATCCTTTGTATTTCTGCAGTGTCAGTTGTTACTTCTTTTTCATTTCTAATTCTGTTGATTTGAGTCTTTTCCCTTTTTTTCTTGATGGGTCTGGCTAATGGTTTATCAATTTTGTTTACCTTCTCAAAGAACCAGCTTTTAGTTTTATTGATCTTTACTATTGTTTTCTTCATTTCTTTTTCATTTATTTCTGAGCTGATCTTTATGATTTCTTTCCTTCATCTGACTTTGGGGTTTTTTTTTTTTGTTCTTCTTTCTCTAATTGCTTTAGGTGTAAGGTTAGGTTGTTTATTTGAGATTTTTCTTGTTTCTTGAGGTAAGTTTTATGGCTATAAATTTCCCTCTTGGAACTGCTTTTGCTGCATCCCACAGGTTTTGGATCATCGTGTTTTCATTGTTGTTTCTAGGTATTTTTTGATTTCCTCTTTGATTTCTTCAGTGATCTCTTGGTTATTTAGTTGCGTATTGTTTAGCCTCCATATGTTTGTATCTTTTACAGTTTTTTCCCTGTAATTGATATCTAGTCTTAATAGTGTTGTGGCCGGAAAAGATACTTGATATGATTTCAATTTTCTTAAATTTACCAAGGCTTGATTTGTGACCCAAGATATGGTCTATCCTGGAGAATGTTCCATGAGCACTTGAGAAGAAAGTGTATTCTGCTGTTTTGGGATGGAATGTACTATAAATATCAGTCCAAACAATAGAAGTCCATCTTGTTTAATGTGTCATTTAAAGCTTGTGTTTATTTATTTTCATTTTGGTTGATTTGTACATTGGTGAAAGTGGGGTGTTAAAGTCCCCTACTATTATTGTGTTACTGTCGATTTCCTCTTCTATGGCTGTTAGCATCCACCCCATGCATTGAGGTGCTACTATGTTGGGTGAACAAATATCTACAATTGTTATATCTTCTTCTTGGATTGATCCCCCGATCACCAATATAGTGTCCTTCCTCGTCTCTTGTAACAGTCCCTATTTTAAAGTCTATTCTCTCTGATATGAGAATTGCTACTCCAGCTTTCTTTTGATTTCCATTTGCATGGAATATCTTTTTCCATCCCCTCACTCTCAGTCGGAATGTGTCCCCAGGTCTGAAGTGGGTCTCTTGTAGACAGCGTATGTATGGGTCTTATTTTTGCATCCACCCAGCCAGTCTATGTCCCTTGGTGGAGCACCTAATCCTTCTACATTTAAGGTAATCATTGATATTATGTTCCTATTACCATTTTCTTAATTGTTTTGGGTTTGTTATTGTAGGTCTTTTCCTTCCCTTGTGTTTCCTGCCTAGAGAAGCTCCCCCAGCATTTGTTGTAAAGCTGGTTTGGTGGTGCCGAACCCTCTTAACTTTTGCTTATCTGTAAATGTTTTAATTTCTCCGTTGAATCTGAATGAGATCCTTGCTGGGTAGAGCAATCCTGGTTGTAGGTTTCTCCCCCCCCAACACTTTAAATATGACCTGCCACTCCCTTCTGGCCTGCAGAGTTTCTGCTGAAAAATCAGCTTTTAAGCTTATGGGGATTCCCATGAATGTTACCTGGTGCCCTTCCATTGCTGCTTTCAATATTTTTTCTTTGTATTTAATTTTTGATAGTTTGATTAATATGTGTCTCGCATGTTTCTCCCTGGGTTTATCCTGTATGGTACTCTCTGCACTTCCTGGATTTGACCAACCATCTCCTTTCCCATGTTAGGGAAGTTTTCAACTACAATCTCTTCAAATATTTTCTCAGACCCTTTCTTCCTCTCTTCTTCCTCTGGGACCCCTATAATTCGAATGTTGGTGCATTTAATGTTGTCCTAGAGGTCTCAGAGACTGTCCTCAACCCTTTTCACTCTTCCTTCTTTATTCTGCTCCCTGGCAGTTATTTCCACCATTTTATCCTCCAGCTCACTCATCCGTTCTTCTGCCTCAGCTGTTCTGTCATTGATTCCCTCTACAGCATTTTTAATTTCAGTAATTGTGTTGTTCATCAGTTTGTTTGCTTCTCAGTTCCTCTAGATCCTTGGTAAATGTTTCTTGTATTTTCTCCATTGTCCCTCCAAGACCCTGGATCATCTTTACTATCATTTCTCTGAATTTTTTTTCAGGCAGGTTGCCCATTTTGTCTTCATTCACCTGGTCTTGTAGGTTTTACCTTGCTCCTTCGTCCATGACAAATTTTTTTGTCATTTCATTTTTTTTTTTTTTTTTGATGGGTGGTGCTGTATTCCTGTCTTCCTGGTTGTTTGGCCTGAGACGTCCAGCACTGGAGTTTGCAGGCAGTTGGGTAGAGCTGGGTCTTGGTGCTGAGATGAGGACCTCCCGGAGGCCTCACTCCGATTGATATTCCCTGGGGTCTGAGGTTCTCTGTTAGTCCAGCAGTTTGGACTCAGAGCTCCCACCACAGGAGCTTGGGCCCGACCTCTGGCCTGGGAACCAAGATCCTGCAAGCTTCGTGGCATGGTAAAAAAAAAAAAAAAAAAAAAAGGAAGAAAGAAAGAAAAAAAGGAGCAGTATGATAGCAAAGAATAAAAAAAATAAATAAAATTAGAAAGATAAAAAATAGATTAGGAAAAATAAAACTATAATTGAAACAACTGCAACAAGGTAAAACAAAACCGCAAAAGAAAAAAGAAAAAAAAAGAAAAAGCCTTGGCTATGGGGGTGGAGTTTAGGCAGGTGTAGAACTTAGGCAGGAGCAGGGTTTAGGGTGCGGTGCGACCTAGGCGGGTGGGGGTGTGATGTTTGAGCATGGGGCGGGGCCTAGGCTCAGGACCCACGCAGCAGGGAAAGGCCCTGGGGGTGGAGCCTAGGCTGGGCGACGTTCAAGCGTAGGGCGGGGCCTCTGCTTAAGACCTGCACAGAAGGGAAGTGGCAGTACGTGGAAAGGAGGGCCTCTGGACGTGGAGTTCCGGAGTTTGCAGGTAGGGCCCTAAGTGAGGGTGTGTGGGTGGGGTTTAGGCCCAGCGTGTTGGAGGGGGTCTCCTAATGTAGAGGTAGGGCCCTGGGTGGGGGTGTAGGGGCGGGGCTTGGGCTCTGCACCGCAGGAGGGAGGTTCCGAGGGCAGAGGATTAGGTCCAGGAGTCCAACAGGCTCCCTGGTGCCTACGTGGACAGGGAAAGCACTGGCCGCATTCCCTTCCGTTCCTTCGTGCCCCTCCCCCACTGTCTCCCCTAGGGTCTCCCCCGTCCCCGCTGGACCCCTAACCGTGGGTGGGTCCCACTGGGTGTAGGAACTCCTCCCCTCCCCCAGCCGCCCCTCAGGGGTGCCGGTCCAAGAGGTCCGGCCTTTATTTTTGCTCCCCCTTCCCTCCCTCCCACTCCCTCAGGACCTGCCAGCTGGAGGGGGCCTCGGTGGGCAGAGGATCAGGCCCGGGATCTCAGCAGGCTCCCGGGGGCCCAAGTGGGCAGGGGAAACCTGGCCATGCTCCCTTTTGATCCTCTGCTCTCCCAATCGTTCCTCAATTAAGCTAGTTAAGATTCCCTTGGCACACTAGTTAAGATTAATTTCCAGTTCTTCATGGCGAAGTCATTAGGGACTCAGTAGGAAATACTCTAAATACACTCTAAATTAAAAAAAATTTATTGTTGATAAATGTGATAAATGTGGAAGTTTAATGTTGAATGTCCCTAGAGCCATTAACTTTTCCTTCTGGGCACACAGTTAAATATGTACAGCTTAGCCTGCAGTTAGGTAGGGCCATGTGATTTATTTCTAGCCATTAGAATATGGGTAGAGGTGATGTAGGCCATTTCCAGATGTGTCCCATTAAACCTCCCAAGAACTCCTCCACACTCTCTCTCCTTTCTCTCCACCGCCGAGAAGCCTGCATGTTGAAGATGGCAGCTACACACAGTGGGGGACACCAGCAAAGTCCCCACCCCCCATATCCTAGCACTAATTGGTTTGAATGTAATGCAGGTGAGAAACTTTTGTTGTTTTAAGACACTATTTGGAGACTAATCTCAAAATAATACCCTAACTCTAAGCTGTCCAGTGCAATACCTACTAGCCGAATGTGACTATTTAAATTTAAGTTTTAATTATTGTGGCTATTGCACACTTGAAATGTGGCTTGTGTAACTGAGAAACTGATTTTAATTTTAATAAATTTAAATTTAAATAGCCACGTGTGGCTAGTGGCTACCATATTGGACATTGCAGATATAGAATATATCCATCATCACAGAAAATTCTGCTGGACAGTGCTGCCCTAACTAATAAAATAAACATATAGAGAAAACTGTTCTTATTTTTAAAATAATCCCCCCCCACCACCAAAACAAAAACAAAAACAAACGAACAAAAAAACCTCCCTACCTCTTTAATGGCTAATTTCCCACTACCTAAAAGAAGATTCAAAACGCTCCTTTTTCCCATTGTTACCTCTGCTGCCACTGCCTGGACAAGCTTCCCGTCCTGCTCCTTCCTGCCTTTGCCTAACTTGAGTTCAATTAGAATTGAATGGGTGGTCTTGAACCCCTTGCAGTTTGGCTTCCTTCCCTACTACTCACCTGTGCGCTTGGCAAAGTGTCTGGTCATATCTCTCTCCCAAATGTTTCCTAAATAGTTCTCTCCGGATCTACCTCTCTCCTAAGCTCATTTTCACTCTTTAGCAACTCAAGGTCACCACACGTTTCAGGGACATCTCCTCAGACAGACCAGGTCAACTCTGAACTATTTATGCCAAACCACAGATGGGTCATGTTACCATTGTTAACCCCATCAAAATAACCACAGGCTTTTCAATGTGACAGAAGGCATTCGCATTTAGACGAACACTGAAGGTATCATGAATCCTTGATGTTTGCAAGCTTAGAATTAAAAGGAAATAAATTCATTAGGAGGCAGTCCCGGTACTGAGCAGAAAGGCTCTGACCACAAGCTAATTCGTATGCGAGTCAGAGCCCTGCGAGGGAACTCTCGGCCAGCTTGCTAAAACTGAGCAGAAGAATTTGGAGACGGTCCAGAGGGGAGCCACAAAAACAACCGAAGCATGACAAGAAAAATGGCAGTTCGGTTAGGAAGAAGCCATCTGTATCAGGCTTTTACTGGGTACCATGTGGAATGTTACAACGCCCAGCATGGGGAGCAGCTGTTGTGGGTCTTACTAAGAGATAGGATGGAAGAAATGAGAACAGGTGGGAGGTCAAGAATTTAGGTTAGACACAGGGGGAAGTCAGGACGCTTAAAGGTGGGCTCACCCTCTTCTCAGCTGAGCGGGCGGCAGCCTCCTGTCACGAGCAGCACACTGCCCCCACCCACCCGCCTTCCCAGGGGAGCCATCAGACCGGGTTGAACTTGCAATAAACTATTTAACTTCAAGTTTGCTGCAAGAAGCTTCTAAGTATGTGGTAGATCGTTCTAAAAATATGGTGAAAAGGAAAGTAAAAAAAAAAAAAGAAAAGAAAACTTATAAAGCCTGTACAGAGTGCAATTATCTGGAAAAACTTAGCAATTTAATTTCCTTGAAAAATGCAACCAGAGTTCAGAGTGCAGTAACCAAGGCAAGTTAACAAAGTTGATGGCAGGTCTAAGTAAGTAATTGGAAACTGCAGACATGAATATAAATCCGAACATGACTAACAATTTGAAACATTAGATATTCAAATGTGACAGAGAGGAATCCACAGGCTAAGCCATCAGACTAACAACTCTGCAAGCCAAAGGCTCACAAATTGCGCCAGAACCTGGCCTTAACCTTATTTTGTTTCTGGCACAAGTTTAGAAGGGCCCCATTGGTTCAAGTGTTGCTTGGACAGAGCAGGACAGATTGTCAGAGAGATGGCATGATTTTTTAAAACCACCACTGTCATTTACTGCCCTAGTTTCCCAAATAAGTTTATGAATATTAAAAATATTGATATATAAATGCAGTGCGTTCCAGTTTCAATAAAATGGCATTATTTCCATAAGATGTTTCTTTTCAGTTTATAATACTTTCTAAATACAATAAAAATTCTCATAGTTTCTATCTTTATTAGCTATTAAAGGTTCTGCATGGTATTTGTGGACATATGAAAAAATAATTTTTGTAGTTCCCCTTTGAAATGTATACAATATCTCAAAAGTTGGGTCAATATCCTGGAAACAAAGTATTATGTAATTCATACAAAATTATCCAGTGAAAGTTTAAAATTTAGTGTAACTTTTATTTCCATAGAACTAAAAAGCAGTGCATAAGAATAAAAGCAGAAGGAGCATATCTTTTCAATTTGTTATGAGGTAAAAATATCTCATTCAACATATAGGAAGCCAGTGCAATTTTTGTGCCAATATTTGGTGGGTATGGAAGGGGTATCGTTTTTTCTATTTTTTTTTTCTTTCAAAGCAAGATTATAATGGCTTTTATTTTGTGTTCATCTGATTTTAGGTTTAAATTGCCCAAGGAAGTTGCATAATATTGAGTACTATTGCCTAGGTTCTATATTTCATGTGAGAATTATCTTTACATAAGAAAGACAGTTTAAGGGGAAAAATATGGCAACCACTTCATTCATAAGAGAAATTATGTTTTGTTCACTTGTATTTTGTTGGCTAAATGACATATTTGTTACCTGGATTCACAGCATACTTTTCACAAATGAAGATTAAATCATTTCCATGACCTTCTAATTTTTGGCCCATCCCCAGTAGGCTATAGAACAAATGGTTTTCATGTAATATTTTCTTGTGTCTCCACCGTTGATTGGTTTAGGGAAATGATGTGTGTGTGTGTGTATCTATCAAAAATGACAACCAATACAAAAGTCTCAAGGTCAGAAGTACATTTTAAGTACATGCCTGGTGAAATACATTAACTTTTTGTTACAAAACACATATTTAATAATAGGGAAAAGGGAATAATTAGCATTTAAAATGAGATATTCGGGGCTTCCCTGGTGGCGCAGTGGTTGAGAATCTGCCTGCTAATGCAGGGGACACGGGTTCGAGCCCTGGTCTGGGAAGATCCCACATGCCGCGGAGCAACTAGGCCCGTGAGCCACAATTACTGAGCCTGTGCGTCTGGAGCCTGTGCTCCCCAACGGGAGAGGCCGCGATAGTGAGAGGCCCGCGCACCGCGATGAAGAGTGGCCCCCGCTCGCCGCAACTGGAGAGAGCCCTGGCACAGAAACGAAGACCCAACACAGCCAAAAATAAATTAATTAATTAATTAATACATTTAAAAAATGAGATACTCTTCTCAGCCATTTTAGTAACTTCACTATTAAAGTTATTAAAACATTGCAACTCTATGGAGTAATGTGGCAGAAGTCATTTGAGACTGGCTAGAATCTGAGAGCCGGAGCTCCAGGGGAAAGACATTTGGTGCCTAATGGTATTTCCTACTGTCTCAGGAGGAAATAGCTGTTTTGTCAGACAAAGTGGAACAAGTTAGTATGTAGCTATAACTTTCTAATATAAGTATCAAAATATGGAGAAGAGCTGACTTCCTAATATTGGGCAAGTATGTGATCTGTTATTTAGGACCTTGGGTACACAAACACACACACACACACATGCACACACATTCACCCAACCTTTTTTACTGGAACATTTCCACATTAAAGAATATCAGTGTTCCAGAAAGTTCTAGAGCTGAACAAATCAGTTTTTAAAGTATTCTTGTTTGTCTTTCAAATATTTGAAGTGCAATTATAGAGGCTTCAAATTCTATCTTTGCAAGATAGAATTTTTAACATTGAAAAATTATTGATCTGATAAATGAGGGTCTCATATATTTATTTTTCTTTGTTCTCTAGAGTTATATGGTGTTTCCGTTTCAAAGCCTTGCATTCTGACAAATTGCTAATAGTTTACTTGTTTTATTAAAGGACTCTAGAGGGTCATAAAAAGAGCATTACAGATCAAAATCCCAAAGTAGGGACTTCCCTGGTGGTGCAGTGATTAAGAATCCGCCTGCCGGGCTTCCCTGGTGGCGCAGTGGTTGAGAGTCTGCCTGCCAATGCAGGGCACACGGGTTCGAGTCCTGGTCTGGGAAGATCCCACATGCTGTGGAGCAACTACGCCCGGCGCCACAACTACTGAGCCTGCGCACCTAGAGCCTGTGCTCAGCAACAAGAGAAGCCACCGCAATGAGAAGCCCGTGCACCGCAACGAAGAGTAGCCCCGCTTGCCACAACTAGAGAAAGCCCGCGCACAGCAACGAAAACCCAACACAGCCAAAAATTAATTAATTAATAAATTAATAATAAAAATTAAAATCCCAAGGTAATACACTCTTATTTTCCATTTTTCCTTGTGTACCATTATTTTCTCCTGTTCTTATTTGAACGAATGGGTCACACACAAAATAGAGGCTTGTATGCTTGATATGATTACTTATAGTACTGTAGTCTTGTTAGAATTTGTGGGAAGAAGTTTGACTAAACAACTATTAATCCTATTGTTTTATTATACTTTGTAAAAGAAGACACTCTAGGTTTCATAAAATCAATTTAAAAAAAAAAAAACAAGGTAATAACTGCTTTACTTAGTGTTATGTGTTTAAAAACGTTACAATCTTTCTCTAAATGTCTGCATTTATTAACACAGGTTATGGAATAGAGTGAAAAGGAAATAGAACTAGGTAGCATGAACTATTCTCAGCCCCCTGTTACTTTTACATTTGTTCTCCCATCTTCATTCACTGCCTCTCAATAGACAAATTAAAAAATAAAAAAAATTGCTTTGATATTATTGGTGTCTATCTACAAATATAATTCTGTGTAACTTCCATAAACTTGTTTTTAAGAGGAAGCAGAATAGCCCAATGATCAAGGTTTGGGGGCCAGATCCATTTGAGTTGGAATTTAGCTCAGCTATTTTCCAGCTGTGTCTTTGACAAGTCCCTTACTCTCTCTAAACCTTGGATTTTTTTGTGCATACAATAGGGATGCCTACTGTGATGGCTAATTTATGTGTCAACTTGGCTGGGCCACAGGATGCCCAGACATTTGTCAAACATTATTCTGGGTATGTCTGTGAGGGTGTTTCTGGATGATATTAACATTTGAATAGGTAGACAGAGTAAAGCGGATTTCACCCCTTCATGTGGGTAGGACTCATCCAATCAAATGAATACCTGAATAGAACAAAAAGTCTGTAACCTTTTCTTTCTTGTAACTGGTATCATGAACATTTCCTCATATTATTAACCTTTCTACTTTCTGTTTTTGTGACTTTGACTACTCTAGGTACTTCATGTGAGTAGAATGATATATAATTTGTTCTTTCGTGACTTTTTAAAATTTTTCATTTAGCATAATGTTCTCAAGTTTCATCCGTGTTGTAGCATGTGATATTCCTTTGTAGGTATACACCACAATTTCCTTATCCAGTCATCTGTAAATGGATATGTGTGTTGCTTCCACTTCTTGGATATTGTGAGTATTGCTGTGATGAACATTGGGTGTACAAATACCTCTTCGAGTCCTGCTTTGAGTTCTTTTGGATGACGTTACATTTTTAATGTGCTTTTATTCCCTCTCTCACCTGGCCATCCCACTTGGCCCTCTTCTAGATTTGTTTTCTTTTTCTAAACACAAGCATTGCAATTGAATGCAGTCAGGGCCGTAGTTTCCAATGAAATATATCCCTGAGGGACCTCAGAATGCAAACCTGGGCACCAAGCAGCTGGCAACACACAATGACAGGAAAGGATAAACCAATGTGTGCAACAATGTAAAATGAGATACTTTGTGTGAAGAGTGAAGCCATTTAAGATGAGCGCATTTATCTCCCCTCCACTGTAAAGCTTTCTTCTCCTTAATTTTGTCTCAGTCACAGAAGAAAATTCCTTTAGACTTAGCCAATCTTCTTATGATCATATGGCACTCAGATCCACACCCAGCTCCTCCCTTCTCTTGGCTCCACTACTGGAGGGTGGAAATAATAACAAACCCTCATTGAGTACTTATTATGTTCAGGCATTGTCCAAGCTCTGAATTTCATATGTTAACTCACTTAATACTCACGAAAGCCCATGAGAAGCCCTAATTTTTATCTACATTTTACCAATAAAGAACTGAGGCACAGAGAAATTAAATAACTTGTCCAAGGTACAAGTGGGAGCTGGGATATTCAAGTATATAAAGATATAGTAATAGGTACACAAAAAATTAAGCAAGTTAAAAAAGTACACTTAACTCCAGAAAAAACAAAGTTCCAAAGCAAAGGAATGTAATCATATCCACTATTTAGTTCATCTATGAATAATATTTTCATAATAATAATGAACACTACTGATTTAACAAAAATTGTGATAGAACTAGATTGTGAGGACAGGAGGAGGAGAGAGATAATGAGTGGGTGGTTTAAGACCACAGAATTTTCATCTTTCATGGTACAAAGTCAATAGGTGATTCTGAAATTGGTATATGAAGAAATAGCAACGTAAGAATATATTTGGAAACATAACATGAAACCGTTAAAATAGTTGTTGTGTCATTTTCTCGGATGCAGATAACAGAATTCTCCCTAGCAAGTTTAAGGAAGGGATATTAGTTCACAAAACAACTCCTGGAGCTACATTACAGAACTGGCCTAGTAAGGATGCTGCTGAGTTTGTCTCCAGAACTAGCTGTGTCTACTGTGGTCAGGAAACTCTTGCTGCCAAAACTGACCCCTGAATATATTGTCTGCTCTACCCATACCAGCCAAAATGGACTCCAGTCACCCAGCCTCTGTCCTCACATTCTTTGCCTCTAAATCAAAGTATATGATTAGCAGAACCTTAGTCACATTCCCTAATCCAGCAGCAAGGGAGACTGGGATTTTTTCCCCTTAATTCTATCTTGGTAAAGTGGGATTCACAATGAGGGGGTTATCAAACTATGGAGAAGGTGTTCGCAAGATTTGGGGCAGCCATGAATGACAGATATTCACTATACATGCCTTATCTCTTCTTTCTCTCTAATCCCCTGTTGTCCTCAAATCACTAGAACTGTAATCTCCTTCATAAATAGCTCATAAATCTGTTCACTTTTCCCCGCTCTCCCTGCCATTTCTCTAGTGTAGGTCACTTTAACAACTTCTCAACTGGTCTCACTTCCGGCAGTGTTGCCTCTTAGATCTGAGTATGGAAAATAAGAGGCTAGATAAGAGAAGGAGAGAGAAGCTTTGAAATTTATGGGTTTTCTATAAACTTTGTCAAGTTAAAATTTAATTGTAGACAGTGCCAAAGGCAGAAGTAAATCTAAATTGTTTCCACGGGGACAATTTAGTCTTCTTTTAAATGGAAACAAAACTCCTCCTTGAACTTCAGTGTTGACTTATGAACATATTCAAGGCAGCCACGTGTGGGATGGTGCAAACTCTCTGGACAGTGCAAACTCTCTGGACAGGATCACAGCTTAGGTTCTGTGATCTTTACTCTTTCTGTAATCTTGAGCAACCCCATAACTCTCTGAGCTTATTCACTATAGAAGCATTAGAGAACTTCTATGGAATAATCAGGCATTTAAAAGCACTGAGGTTGTTGGAAGTGTCCAAGTGACTAAACAAATTATGACCAACCTACACACCAAAATGCTATGTAGGCATTAAAAAGAAGGATGTAACTCTAAATATGCTAATATAAAACAATTTTCAAGATATTCTAAGTAAGAAAACATGGTATAGAACAATGTATATAGTATGCTACCATTTGTGTGTGTGTGCATACCAGCATGTGTGTGGGCTTTTAAAGAATATAGACATATTCATGCTTGTAAATTCACAGACCATCATTGGAAGGGCACAGAAGTAACTAGCAATAGTGGTTGCCTTCAGAGAAGAGAACTTAATGGCTGGAGGCGAGAAGGGTTCATCATCTTTTGAATTTTGTTCCATGTTCATATATTACCAATTCAAAAAATAAATACATATATTTTTAAAGAATTTGGAATTAACTCCTGTTTTTGAAGTCTGAAGAGATGAGAATTAAAACCTGGATGCAGCAGAAGCTTGGGGCTCCTCTGTTACCTGAATTTCTCCACACCTTCATTTTTCTTTTTTTCTGAAACAGTTGAAACTTTAGTTTAAATATTTAAATATCTATGGCTTACTAGGTAGGGTTTTTGTTATGCCATACATCTGTGTATTTCTCAATTTCTTTGCTTGGAACAGATTCATTAAATTCTATTAAATACCCAAAAGGTATAAATCATGAAAAGTGGAAGGACTTTCAATAGGAGTTATTTTTCAGGAGCTTAGAAGTAGTTACGCCTGATGGTTTTATAATACCTGCAGTACGGCATTTTGCAGTGTACGGAATGCACTCACATACATTATCAGCTGATCCTTTGTGCAGAAGCTCCATGTGATTTTTGCTATTCTCAGCTTTGACCATGAACTAAAATTAGAACTAGGCTGACATTACATTTCACTTGGTTACGGTCTGACTGAGGATTTTAATCATTCGGAGTCACACTGAAAACAGTTCTCCCAGCAATCCACTCCTAGTTGATACACTAACTTTGGGCATGTCAGCGTTTTCATCTACCGACTGTGGTAAGTATTTTTCAAAAACATTTATTCCCACTCTTGACATATAAATAAATTGCTGTTGATGTTTTTACTGTGTCAGTATTTGCTGGAATGTACAACTAAAATTGGAATTGAATTTAAAAGTCTCTTGGAGGTTCATAGTCATTCAGGTAGTTGTCCTTCTCTGGAAGATTGATTTCCCCAGAAGTCAAGAAGTATTTCTTCTGAGATTGTATTTCTTTTGTTTTCTTTTGACTCTGGGAAGCTGACTCCTGAGTCATGTCACAGCCATGCCTACTTCACCGCCACGCGATGTGCTTTTCTGTTGTAGTAATCAAGGTAGAGAACACAATCCCATGCTGGAGGCAGACACACATATCACTACTGACTTGTTTTCCTCAAAGGGGCATTGGTCACTATTACAGAAAAACAGATGGCTGACCTAAGTTTAATGGCAAACGAGGACATGAATGAGCACATGAATAGTTATATATGTCCAGTAAAATACACATTTACATGTAGATACTTGAGATTTTAAACTTTATTATTTGATAAATAACTACTTCAAACCTGCTTACAGCTGAGATAATAAATTGTAACTGGACAGGGGGTTGGATTATTAGCATAAATATCCCAAGGTTTCTTGATGGCCAAAAGATCTTGCAGATCTGTTTCTGTTTAAATTCTGCATGCATTGCTTAAAATAAGGACCTCCTCCTAATAATTTTCTGCGTATTGGCGCTTATACATTCATCCTGAAATGTTAAACTTTTTCCCTCTGTAATATCAACACATTTTTCTCCCTCTCTCTGTCTCTGTCTTTCTTTCTCTCACACACACACTGCATACTTTTAGTTTAAAGAAATCAGTAATTTAGAGATTAATAATGAAAAGCAATATTATCCACCTCATTTCTATCACCCTAGAAGTAACTATTTTTTAAAATAGATCTTTACTGGAGTATAATTGCTCCACAATACTGTGTTAGTTTCTGTTGCATAACAAAGCGACTCAGCCATATGCATACACATGTCCCCGTATCCCGTCCCTCTTGAGCCTCCCTCCCATCCTCTCTATTCTACCCCTCTAGGTCATCGCAGAGCACAGAGCCGATCTCCCTGTGCTATGCTGCTGCTTCCCACCAGCCAACTATTTTACATTCAGTAGTGTATATATGTCGATGCTACTCTCACTTTACCCCAGCTTTGCCCTCCCACCCCATGTCCTCAAGTCCATTTTCTATGTCTACCTCTTTATTCCTGTCCTGCCCCTAGGTTCATCAGTACCTTTTTTTTTTAATTCCATATATATGCGTTAGCATACGGTATTTGTTTTTCTTCCTGACTTACTTCACTCTGTTATGACAGACTCTAGGTCCATCCACCTCACTACAAATAACTCAATTTCGTTTCTTTTTATGGCTGAGTAATATTCCATTGTATATATGTTCCACATCTTCTTTATCCATTCATCTGTCGATGGACACTTAGGTTGTTTCCATGTCCTGGCTATTGTAAATAGTGCTGCAATGAACATTGTGGTACATGTTTCTTTTTGAACTATGGTTTTCTCAGGGTATATGCCCGGTAGTGGGATTGCTGGGTCATATGGTAGTTCTATTTTTAGTTTTTCAAGGAACCTCCATACTGTTCTCCATAGTGGCTGTATCGATTTACATTCCCACAACAGTGCAGAAAGGTTCCCTTTTCACCACACCCTTCCCAGCATTTATTGTTTCTAGATTTTTTGATAATGGCCATTCTGACTGGCGTGAGGTGATACCTCATTGTAGTTTTGATTTGCATTTCAATAATAGTTGGTGATGTTAAGCATCTTTTCATGTGCCTCTTGGCCATCTGTATGTCTTCCTTGGTGAAATGTCTATTTAGGTCTTCCACCTATTTTTTTTTTTTTTTTAAGATTTATTGATTGATTGATTGATTGCTATGTTGGGTCTTCGTTTCTGTGCGAGGGCTTTTTCTAGCTGCGGCAAGCGGGGGCTACTCTTCATCGCGGTGTGCGGGCCTCTCACTATTGTGGCCTCTCTCGTTGCGGAGCACAGGCTCCAGACGCGCAGGCTCAGCAGTTGTGGCTCACGGGCCCAGCTGCTCCGCGGCATGCAGGATCCTCCCAGACCAGGGCTCGAACCCGTGTCCCCTGCATTAGCAGGCAGACTCTCAACCACTGTGCCACCAGGGAAGCCCCTTCCACCCATTTTTTAAACTGGATTGTTTGTTTTTTTGATATTGAGTTCCATGAGCTACTTGCATATTTTGGAGATTAATCCTTTGTCTGTTGTTTCATTTGCTAATATTTTCTCCCATTCTGAGGGTTGTCCTTTTGTCTTGTTTATGGTTTCCTTTGCTGTGCAAAAGCTTTGAAGTTTAATTAAGTCCCATTTATTTATTTTTGTTTTTATTTCCATTACTCTAGGAGGTGGGTCAAAAAAGATCTTGCTGTGGTTTATGTCAAAGAGTGTTTTTTCCTATGTTTTCCTCTAAGAGTTTTATAGTGTCTGGTCTTACATTTAAGTCTTTAATCCTTTTGGAGTTTATTTTTGTGTATGATGTTAAGGAGTGTTCTAATTTCATTCTTTTACATGTAGCTGTCCAGTTTTCCCAGCACCACTTATTGAAGAGGCTGTCTTTTCTCCATTGTATGTTCTTGCTCCTTTGTCGTGAAGTAACCATTTTAACTATTTCAGGATTAGTTTTCAGTGGTTATCTCCATAATACATTTTTCTTTTCCAAAGGCAGTTATGCTGTGTCTTCTCAGCTTTAGACATTGTCTATGGAGTTTCATTATGAAAGATGATGCTTAAGTTCACTTGCACCCCCATAGAGTTATATCCCTATTTTAATTTCTCTTTTGACTGCCTTATAACTTAAATACTTAAATCTCTATTTCTTGTTCCATAAAGTATAGACAGTATCTCTTGACTTCCCTACCCTCTACTTCCCCATTTCCTTCTTCCACATTCTATTAAAAGTACTTTTATTTTTATATTTTCAAGATGTACCACATTTATTACATTCTGGTTTTTAGCCATAAATAAGTCTGCTTTTTCATAGGTTGATTTATTTCAAAAAGTTGATTTTCATCATTCAAAAAAGAAACTTCGTACCCTTAGCAATCACTCCTATTTCCCCTTCTGCAAAGCCCCTGGTTATCACTAATCTGTTTTCTTTCTTCATGGATTTGCCTATTCTGGACATTTCATATAAATGGGATTATACAATTTGTGGTATTTTGTGTCTGGCTTCTATCAGCATAATTTTACTCAAAATTTCTCCATGATGTAGCATGTATCAGTGCTTTGTTCCTTTTTATGCCAGAATAACATTCCATTGTATGCATACACCACATTTTGTTTGTCCATTCGTTAGTTAATAGCCATTTGTTTTCTACTTTAGGGCTCTTAAGAATAATGCTACTATCAACATTCATGTACAAGTTTTTGTGTGAACATATATTTTCATTTCTCTTGAGTATAAACCTAGGAGTGATCTTTTTCTTTTTCGTACTTTCCATTTTTTTCTATCTTTATGTTTTAGGTGTGCCTTTTGTAAACAATACACAGGATTTTGTCTCTTATTCAACTGGACAATCTTTGTTTATTAGCCTGGAGCATTTATTAATCAGGAAAGCGTAAATGATAATCACGATGAGATATCATTTTATGCAGTAGTGTATTGGTGAGGATATACATCGATGGGGACCCTTATACAGTTGTAGTAAGAGTATAAATGGGCATAATCATTTTGGAAAACAATTGGGCTCTATCTTATAAATTTGAACAGTCCACATACACAGTGATCTAGCAATTCTAGTCCTGGGTATATACTCAGTAGGAATAATACCACTTGAGCAACAAGAAGATAAGAACAGGAATTTTAGAAACAGTATTACTCATAATAGCAAAAATCTGGGACCCAAGTATCCATATTAATTAGAATGGACAATAAACTGTCATAGTCATACATTTTGGAGATCATGGTATATCAGTATATAAAATGCTTTTCCTTCTTTATGGAGCTATATAATTTCCCATGATATGCATGCACTATAATTTATTGGTGGAAAGTTATGTTGTTTCCAATCTTTTGCTGTTATGAAAAACACTGTAGTGAATAACTTTGTAATATGTCATTCTACAATTGAAAATATTTACAGTATATATTCTTATGAGTGTGAATGTGGCTCTGTAAGTTTGATAGATATTACTAAAATTCTCTCCATAGAGAATATAACAATATATACTGTCACCTTTAGTGCATGAGAGTACCTTTTTTCCTATGCTGTTGCAAATTTCACTTTTTCCTTTCCAAACTTTATACCTTTCTATTTAATTTTCTTGCATTATTGCATTCCAGTATAATGTTGAATAGAAGTGGTAATTGTGGACATCTTTGACTTCTTGAATTTTGAACAAAATAGTTAAATTAATTGTGAATCAAATTTTTTCATTATTACTAATATAATATGGTGAAAAATCAGTACTATTATTTGTAAGACAAAGAGCATTCCATCAAATAGATCTACCATAATTTACATAACCGTTCCCCTATTATTATTTTCCTCCCATTTCTGAGATTCACATCACAATCCTCAGTGTTAGATGAGTCCGTTTGCCATTTATTTTACACAAGAGAAAACAATACCAATATATCCCACTTAACTGAATTCCAGCTTGTACATATAGCATCTAGATTAAGCAGATATACCAAGATACCTGCTTATCTTGTATATCCATTATTAAACATTTCCTTATAACTGGACACGTAAACTAGTTGCAGTTTTTCATTATTGTGAATTAATAGTAACAAAGGAAGTAGACTTGGCATCAGTTCCCCCCTCTGCCACTTATTAGAGATGAGACCTTAACCAATTGCCCACGTTTTTTAGGGATCCATTTTCTCATCTGTGTGTTAGAGACAATATAAGTACCCATGTCATGATATTTTTATGAGAATTATTTAGTGAAATATGGCATGTTAAGTGCATAAAATAGTTTTGGGAACATGGAATGTGTTCAGTAAAAAGCTGTTATGATCATTGTGGTACTCAGTAAACATTCTGAAACACTACTGTTTTTTTTTTCCCTCTGGTACAATCAGGCCCTTTCTGAGATGGCATCTGTGATTCAGCTATTCAAAATTTAATGAAGTTGGTGACTCTGTGACAATGTGGAGAAGTCATGTCAGAAAATGTGGTTTGTACTGGGGCTGTCAATTCTTTAAAGGAAGTTTGGGAGAAAAGAATAAAGAAATACAATGAAGACCTGAAGCGAGAGAAGGAATTTCAACTAAAGTATGCTATAACATGTTTATTATCTTGAATTAGCAAAAATTCATAACATCCTTATTATTAAAAATAGTATTTATTAAATGCCTATTATTGAATTTGATAGAGGTTTCTGTTTACTGAAAACCCAAAATATAACTAAAGGAAGCACCTGACAATTAAGTGTGGCCATGTGATGGGGGCCACAAAAAATACAAGTGTCTGTAAGTGAAAATAGTAGTTGCCCTAGGAGTCTGTTCAACTTTCATCAAAGTTTGATTAGTATCATTTAGTCTACTTTTCAGAGATTGTTTGTTCAACATTATATTCCCTAGGATCTAAAACAACAACTGGCAGTAGAAGGTACGGTAGATTCTCACCTATTTAAATAGCTGTGAGTTCCAGCCAGGGCCCCTGTGGATCACCTGATTCCTCTATTTGGGCTATACTTAAATAGTTCGGCTCTCACTTCCTCTGCCTTATTGATACCAACCTACCTTCCTCATTGGATATCTCCAAATTATCCTACTACTCTTGCAAGGATAGCCCCTTTCCTCATAGATTCCACGTAGCTCCCTTCAGTTATCATTTGTTAGGTCTCTTTCTAAACATTAAATGGTCTTGCAATAGGTACAAATATCAAACCATTATGTTGTACATCTAGAACTAATATAATGTTATATGTCAGTTATATCTCATTTTAAAAAATGGTCTTGTGTCAGCAAATAACAGGAAACTCAACTAAAAATGGCTTAAACAATAAGGAAGTCCTGAGGTAAGGCAATTCCAAAGCTTCAACAGTTTTAAAGACTCAGCTTCTTTTTATCAGTGTGTCAGTTTGGTCCTCAGGTTAGCTTCTCTCAGTGTCACAGGATGACTGGTATACTTCCAGGCATCACAGCCAGGCATCATTACGTTATCAGAAGAGCAGGAATTATTTATTTCTGTATCTTCTTTAAGAATGAGAAAACCTTTCTGAGGTCTCCATCAAACTTCTCCTTCACCCCTCATTGGCCAGAATTGGGTCATTAGTACACCCCTAATCCAGTTACCTTCCAGGGAAATGAGATTGTATGATTGGTTTAGACAAATTAAGATTTACACTTGGGTAACTTGGAGGAAGCGTAAACACTTAGAAATAACTGGCATTCTCCCAGCAAAGAAGAGGGCTGGCACAGCACTCCACTGAGTCACACGTTCGGGCTTTTATCTTGTTGCTCAACTGTGCATAGTCTCCATTCCTTTAGGAATGGACTTTAGTCACCTCATGGCCCCCAATACATAGATACACCAACTGTGGCCAATGTACTTGATTCCAGCCAGCAGGAAGTTGCACACATTACTATTTCTGCTAACATCTCACTAGCCAAAGCTTCATATGACCCATACCTAGCTGCAAAGGAGGATGGCTACATGAAGTCTTGTGCCCAGTTAAATTTAGAGGATCTGTTACTGAGGAAGAAGAGGAGTAACAGATACTGGGGAATGATAAGCAGTCTCTGCCACACATAGGTGATATTATTTACTCCATTTTAAAGATGGAATACCTGAAGGATAGGCCTAGGTAACTTGTCAAAGATCACACGGCTAATAAATGTGGAACTGGTATTCACGTGTATTCGTACCTAAGCAATGTGACTCAGTAAGCTTATATTCACCTTAGGTCTTAAATTTCCCTAGACTGAAATATGTAAAACTACTCTTATGACACATATTATGTTTATATTATACAATTATGACAAACTTGACTCAAGTACTCTTTTTAAAAAAAAAATTTATTGAAGTATAGTTGATTTACAATGTTGTATTAATTTCTACTGTACAGCAAAGAGACTCAGTTATATGTATATATATATATATATTTTATATTCTTTTCCATTATGGTTTATCACAGGCTATTAAATATAGTTCCCTGTGCTATACAATAGGACCTTGTTGTTTATCCATCCTATATATACTAGTTTGCACCTGCTAATCCCAAACCCCACCCCTCCCTTGGCAACCACAAGTCTGTTCTCTGTTCTCTATTGACTCGAGTACTCTTATAAATCCTATCCACTTTTTAAAAAACTGTGGTCAGAAATCACGAGTTGGTTCTAAACTCTTGAATTTCACCTGTTATATGTGTCTAGTTAAGAATCATTTAATTTCAGCAGCTTCAAGTTTTCTCTATACAAAACAGGCAAGGGGTAAAAATGTAATCTAATGCTTCTTCTCTCAGCTAAAAGTGGCTAAAGATTTAGCTCAAAAAGCCTTAAGTTTAAACAGAAATTGTTCTGTCTTTGGATGCCAAGCTGCCTTGAAGAAAGCAAGCACTTGGGTAAGAGTTGGTATAACAACATTGGAGAAAGTCTTTAGACTATAATAAAAGGGTTTTAGAGGAGGTAGAAAATTTCTGTTCAAAACTTTGAAAGAACATCAAGCTTAAAATAAACAGTGTAGGCATTATAGAATACTAGAGCTAGAAGAGACCTTAGATATTATTTAATCCAAACCCCATGTTTTATCAGCAAGGTCCTTAGAGGTGAGATGTCTTGCCCATGGTCACCAAATTAAGTGATACATTCTGGACTTAGATCATAGTAATACAGAGCCAGAAAGAATTAATGAATCATTTAAGAGATGGAAATAAACTTGTTTAATAATAGTTAGCCTCACTCATTAAGGACAGAGCTTTTTGTATCCACAATGTCCAGCATAGTATTTGGCATATAATGGGTGCTTGATGAATTCTTTAACTGAAATTAAACATGAGGGTATAACACACTTCATTGCCCATCATTAAATCTTGCTCTGAAATACATATATTTCAGTGAGTAATAAGTAATTAATAATCATTATGTCTACTGTTTAAATAGTTCTATTTTTATAAAACTTGGTGTAATTGAATAGATGGCAGTATACATTTTGTCTCACTTAACCACACCTATTGGAAGCTTAGCTGTTCAGTCTAGAAGGCTACACATAGCCATTGCCACAGTGCACTTGTTAGCAGATTAGTTAACTTTCAGACAAGCAGTGGATGAAAATACGCAGACTCCATAGAAATGTTTTGCAAACACAAACATATATAGACAGCAAATATTATACTTTTAGAGATATTTGGTTTTCTGTTCATTAAAATAAAATCCTCACTGAAGATCAGTTAATACGCAGAATTGCTAAGAATATATATTAACTCTTAGATGTCAAGAGAATTTTGGCAAATAAATATTCAAGTTAATTAAACCTATCTTCTTTGATGATTGCTTATATTTCTTTATTATGTATCATTCTAATAGGCTAAAAGTGCAAAATTTCAATTCTAAACTTATTCTTTATTTTTCATACATGAAAAATTTCTAGTATAGAAATAGAAAACCATCTGCAACCTTTTGTTAGTCATTTTTATAAGCTTGACATTATGTATGTTTGCTATGAACCAAAAATCAATAGGATGTGCTCTAGAATTTTGTACATTTTTATATCTGAAAAACTAAATCTGGATATAATAGAATATAGTAATATACAATTTAACTCTGAAGTTGAACTATATCATTTGCAAGTCTTTAAAACATTTTTAATTAAATATCTATGGATTAGATATTTAATAAATGCAAGTCAAAACAACAGTGAGGTACCACTTCACACCCCTAGGATAGCTATGATCAAGAAGATGGACACTGGGTTTCCCTGGTGGCACAGTGGTTAAGAATCCGCCTGCCAATGCAGGGACATGGGTTCGAGCCCTGGTCCGGGAAGATCCCACATGCCACGGAGCAAGTAAGCCCGTGCGCCACAACTACTGAGCCTGCATGCTACAACTACTGAAGCCCACGTGCCTAGAGCCTGTGCTCCACAACAAGAGAAGCCCCCGCAATGAGAAGCCCGCGCACCACAACGAAGAGTAGCCCCCGCTCGCCCCAACTAGAGAAAGCCCGTGCGCAGCAACGAAGACACAATGCAGCCAAAAATAAAATAAATAAATAAATAAATAAATAAATAAATAAATTTTTTTAAAAAAAGAAATGTGACATTAAAAAAAAGATGGACACTAACAAATGTTGGCAAAGATGTGGCGCAATCAGAACCCTCATACACTGCTGGTGGGAAGGTTAAATGATGCAATCAATTTGGACAAAGTTTGGCAGTTTTAAAAAAGTTAAACATCGAGTTACGAAACGACCCAGCGATTCTACTCCTAAGAGTACACAAACTCAAGAGAAAACATATGTCTACCTCAAAATTTGTACATGAATGTTCATAGTAGCATTATCCAGAATAACTAAAAAATGGAATTGACCCAGATGTCCATCAGCTGATGAAAGGATCAACAAAATTTGGCAGAATATTATTCTTCTATAAAAAGGAATGAAGTACTGATACACGTTACAGCATGCATAAACTTTGGATAAAACTATGCTACATGAAAGAAGCCAGACACAGAAGACCACATATTATATAATCCCTTTTATATGAAATGTCCAGATTAGGCAAATATAGAAAAGATAGAGATAGAAAGTAGAGATAGAGAAAAAGAAAGATAGACATAGAGATAGAAAGTAGATTATTGGTTGCCAGGGGCTGGGGGAGGGAGGAATGGGGAGTGACTGCTAAGGGCATGGGGTTTCTTTTTGAGTGCTGAAAATGTTTTGGATCAGATAGTGGTGATGGTTGCACAGCTCTGTGAATATATGAAAAAATACTGAATTGTATACTTTAAAAGGATTTTTATGGTATGTGAATTATATCTCAATAAAGCTGTTACAAAAACATCTATGGAGAGTTATGATACTTTTCAAAAACTTAAAAATAGGGCATTTATCATATTAATCATATTTATAATTCTTGAAAACTAAATTCTTGTCTGATTTCCAGACACTGTCAATCAAATGGTTGTTTTTGATGGGTCACTTTTTCATACAAAAGTGAATGCTACCTATGTCATTACTTGTGAACTAAAATGATTTCCTGGTCTCCTAGGCTAGTGGGAATCTGGGAAGAACGAGTGAGCTTAACCAAGCTAAGAGAAAAGGTCACCAGGGAAGACGGAAGGGTCATTTTGAAGATAGAAAAAGAGGAATGGAAGGTAAGCTTTATAGAAGTAATATTTGATTTTTTTATATTTCGCATTTTGTGGGAGAGTTGAGAGAACGATTCTTAAATTATGTGCTTAAGTCTGGAATAGTTAGGAATTCTAATTTTAATAATGTACCAAATGAATTTGGGCAACATGAACTGAAAATTAATGTAACTTCACAACTTTTTATTGCAAATCTTCAACCAATGTGCTTTAACTCTGCCTAAATTTAAGTCATTTGTAATATTTCTCCCACTAATCCTTCTAATAAGCAATTTCTCATTTTCCATAAAAAGGCGACCATCTGCTTAACAAAAATCGTGTAGCTTTTTCAAAGCAAATGCTCAATTAAAAGCAGCGGAAGGTGTTTTAAATAAAGCTTTGGCCTTAAAGTAAAAAAACAAAAAAGGAAATGCTCAGTTAAAACTTCACAAAATGGAAATGTATATTAATTTTTTTCTTAGGTCCACAACCAGATTCACATTATCTCCTCTTTCTCTCTTTCCCTCTCTTTCTCTCTCTCTCACACACACACACAAACATAGTTGCTTATTTACATTAGGCCTACTCTAATTTTGACAAGGGCCACCTCTATCCCTTGAGTCAGTGTTTGTTTTCATACATATCGGTATATTTAGCTAGAGGGTAGCTCCTTTATTTTGTCTTTTGGCTACTTTAGGCTGAAAGGGAAAAGGCATAGAGTTCAGAATAGTTGAAACTTTTAAAATTCTTAAATTAAAAGAAAATCTGCTTAAAAAAACTAAACTATTTCAAAACAGAATGGGAAGTTTGAATTGATTAGAATGATCTTTTTCTCTATAATTTCAATTAGCCACCATATTCTCATGTTCAAACATATGTACTCTAGTTAAGCCTAATAAAATAGAATCTTTAGAACACAGCTCTATGTGTGTGCAATATTGACTGAAATATGTTATTTTCGTTTATGTTATTATGATTGGGGTTTGAAGGTTTAGCACCTGCCAAAAAAGGAAAGTTCTTAAAACTTAGAAGTAGCACAAAGTATTTGGAAATATAACCCATTAAAGAAAAAATATTCCTAAGTTCTTTTACAAATCAAATAGTATCTCTACAGTCATATTTCTGTATGGCATGATACTAAAATAATTTAAGTAATATAGTAACTCTTTCATTTTTTTTACTTGAGTTTAGACCCTCCCTTCTTCTCTAGTAAAACTAAATCAGCTACAGGAATGGCAACTTCATAGAACTGGCTTGGTGAAAATTCCTGAATTCATCGGAAGATTCCAGAACCTTATTGTGTTAGATTTATCTCGAAACACAATTTCAGACATACCTCGAGGAATTGGTAAGGAAAATTGCTTTTATTCCTGTGTTTTTCACTGAGAATTTTTTTTTAAACTAACTTTTTTTTTTTTTAATTTATTTTTATTTACTTATTTTTGGCTGTATTGGGTCTTCGTTTCTGTGCAAGGGCTTTCTCTCTAGTTGTGGCAAGCGGGGGCCACTCTTCATCGCGGTGCGCGGGCCTCTCACTATCGCGGCCTCTCCTGTTGCGGAGCACAGGCTCCAGACGCGCAGGCTCAGTAATTGTGGCTCACGGGCCCAGTTGCTCCGCGGCATGTGGGATCTTCCCAGACCAGGGCACGAACCCGTGTCCCCTGCGTTAGCAAGCAGACTCCCAACCACTGCGCCACCAGGGAAGCCCCCGAGAATTTTTTTTTGATACGTGGAATAAAGATCTCATCTTTATATAGTCCTGAATCTTAAAATTTTAAACATCTAGTCTAAACTGAAGCTTCCAGGGAATACAAGCTTCTGGATTTACTGAGGTGATTCAAGATGAGATTTCAATGCAAGAGAAGTCTCTTTGGAAATAATATTGTGTAGATTCTGGAAACAATATTGTTGGTTTGGTTATTCCTCCTAGAAGGGAACAAATTGAAGACAAGAAAGAAAATTAGAGAAAATTCCTTAAATGAGGAAAAAAAAAATCCCCCAATGGAAAACTGGTCAGGATATAGTATAGATAAAACAGAATGAAAAAAATATTTTTGTCTAAAGCACTGATAAATCACCAGCTCTTTATCTGAAGAAGGGGCAGGGACACACACTGGGAAAAGGGAAGAGCCTAAGTGTGAATTTGCCAATATGAAACGGGCAAGTAAGTTATGCTGTAATACTTAATAACTGGAAACATTATTTTATATCCCTCTGCTCTTTATTGTGTATTATTTTTCTGTAGGACTGCTCACTAGACTTCAGGAACTGATTCTTAGTTACAACAATATCAAAACTGTCCCCAAGGAACTAAGTAACTGTGCCAGCTTGGAGAAACTTGAACTTGCTGTTAACAGAGATATACGTGATCTTCCACAAGAGGTCAGAATGATATAAATACCTATGATTTTATTTTCCTTCTACTAGTGGTTTACTTCTCCACTGTGTGATCATTAAAAATAACACTGATGGAAAAATGCTATAAATTTTATTTCAGAAAATATTTAGTGAAAACCATTTCCTATTATTATAAAGCATGTTTTTAATTAGAGAAAGATTTATTTAGCATAAAAAGCTATTTCTATTATTGTCACAGTACTGACATCATTAGTTGACTAGACTGTGATCTCCTTGAAGGCCAGAGTGAGAATCTTACTTATTTCAATTCCCAGAATTGAAGGCACAGCCTGGGTTGTAGATGTTACTTAATGCCTATTGAATGAATAAATGATAATCATAAAGCACAGACAATGTGGTGATAGAAAAACTCTTTTGTTTATTAGTTAGTTTTTATAGGTGATCAGCTTTTGAGATAGAGGTAAAGTAAAAAGACATGAATTCTTCAGTTTAGGAAATGTGTTTGCTAGCTTCCTAGGCTCTACCAAGTAAAGCAAGGCAGTGGGCTTGGAAAGCCCTCAAACTTTGATTTGGTATGATATCTTGTTCTTGGTAAGACCAAACTGATCATGGAGATATAGACATTCCTATTATTTTTCAAGCATATTTAAGGCTCTTAGAATCAGCAAAGGAAATTTCCATGGTGCTTTGCCTTGAAAACAATGATTTTGCAAGATAAAAGTTAAGAAAAATAAGAAAACTCAAAATAAAAGACTATTCTCCTTTCCCACTTTATCTTGGTAAGAATGTCACTTTCCTCCCCAAATCAGTAAACATGCACCAATTATTGTTGCTCTTGCAAGTAAAACATAGTTTCTATAGCTATATCCATCTGATCTTATAATAGTTCAGTTTAGTGAAATGTATACACTTGATTATGATGAAAATCATGATCACAGGGACAATTTCTTTATACCTAAAAGAGGGCCAATACACATTTTATTTCTAATTTTTAATTATTGTGATTTTATTTCTAGCTTTGGTTCTGTCACTAAAAAGCTATGTGAATTTGGGCATGTCTATTAACCTGTCTTTACCTTAATGTCTTTACTTAAAGAAATACGTTTTACAGGAACAATTAGTGAACTGAGATCTTGAGCCTGGAATTATTTCCAAGTGTGGCCTTTAAGTAGCTGTGTGGCCTCGAACACACCACTTTACATAACTAGGTCTCAATTTTCACTTATGCAAAATTAAGACTTAGATTATAATGGTTTTAATATCTTTCTTCAAGCTTTTAAAACCAAAGGGTTCTAGTCCCACTGAGAAATCTGCAACAGGAGACTTAGCTCTCAGTCATTAAACTGCACACACTGTAACACACAAACAAATTTATGCTAATGTAAAAACAATCTTTTTATACACTCTTCTGAATCATTTGAAAATTTTAAAAGTCTGATGACAAGTTTTGAAAAGTGTTTTATTCATGACGAATTATAAAGCTAGAGAAATATCGGCTACTAAATGGAAAACTGCTTTTTTGCATTACCCATAAAACACTATATTTGTGCATTTTTTGAGGTGTTAAAGGTGTGGAATGAATCTGAATGTGCCCTGAGATAGAAATAAAACATAGAACTTGCCTAGCTAAATGGAGAGTCTTTTGTAAAAGTTAACTAAATTCTTACATTTTGAAATTTTCACTACAGAGGAAAGAGAAATTTAGACATTTTGCAGCTTTAGGTCCACGAAAACTTGAGTGCACATCATAGCTCCATCATTTCTAGTCACATGGCCTCCCTAAACCATTTTGTCCATAAAAGGGAAAAAGGGTACTCACCTTGTAAAGTTGATGAATAAACTAGAGCTATATGCATCAATGTGAATACATATAAAGACTGATATTGAGAGAAAAAAGCAAGTTAAAGAAAGATAAGTACAGTATCATCATCTTTAAATAAAATTCAAAAACATATAAAAAGATAATTTTGTTTATGAAAAATACACATAATAGTAATATAGAGAGAGAACTATATAGAAAACATATATTTATGTATAGTAATAAAAACATTTAAAAAATGCATGGGAATAATAGATACCAAATTCAGGATAGAGTTATCTTTAAAGAGGAGGAAGGGAGAAGTACATTGAGGGCGGTCATATTGATATATTTGTTTTCTTAAGCTGAGCACACTGGTGTTGTTATATAGTCTTAATAAATTTTTTATTGATGTTTTCATTTAAAAAATAGAATTACCAAACAATAAATTCTATGACTGAGATAACGTATGTAAAGCATCAGGCGCAAAGAAAGGGGGTTAACAAGAGTAACTATTATTCTGAAGTTTGGGTTTTCCCAAGAAAATCTCGGCTACTAGATAAAAGGAAAACATATGTTTACTCCCAGAATGGAAAAAAAAAGCTTCTGCCAGGCAGGTGCTATAAGCCCTGGAGCTTGGTTATTTTGGGAGATAAGTTTTCTTTGAATAGATGAACTTTCTATGAGAGAGTTTTTCACTTATCTGGAGGTTATTTAGCATTATTGTTATCTCAAATTTGTTGTGGACTGCTGTGACTAAATAAAGTGCAAGCATCATGTAGACAATCCTTGATGGGATATATCTCCTGTACCATTGTGAGTGTTCTAGTAGCTTACATTGTGGACATTTATTTTGAAAAACCTTGCCTTCCTCTTCAGCTCAGCAATTTGTTAAAGCTTACGCACCTTGATTTGAGTATGAACCGCTTTACTACTATCCCTCCTGCTGTGTTGAACATGCCTGCCCTTGAGTGGCTTGATATGGGAAGCAACAGACTTGAACAACTTCCTGATACTATAGAAAGGTAAAGTAAATAAATTTTTTTGCTACCAAGAGATGTGTTGAAGCTCTCTATGATAAATAAGAAAGAATAAACAAAACACAGGGGACCCCAAACATAATCAATCACAATAGATCCATTTAGTTCCAAATAATGTATGCTACTTTTCAACAGAATATATTCATGTACTCCAAATTAAAAAAAAAAAAAAGGTTTTGAGGAACTCCCTGGTGGTCCAGTGGTTAGGACTCAGCGCTTCCACTGCAGAGGGTCGGGTTTGATCCCTGGTCAGGGAACTAAGATTCCCACAAGCCACGTGGTACAGCCAAAAAAAAAGGGGGGGGGCGGGTTTGGGAGAGAAAAACTGGCTATCTGACTTCAACAAATTGACAAGAATAGGCCACAACAATAACAACATTGCTTAGTGCGTGCCAGGCACTTCTGTGCACTTTAAAAACATATTGAGGAAACTAATGTGGAGATGATAGTAAATTGCTCAAGATCACAGTTAGTAAGCGTGCCAGTTAGGATTTGAACCCAGGCACCCTGGCCCCAGAGTCCATGCTGTTAACCATTATGCACACCTGCCTTGCCCTAAATGGGCATATTAATAATTTCTGAGTTTCCTCTTAAGACTCTAAGTCAGATTAGATAGCATTTTAGCAGTTCTTCTGCAAGAAATCCTATGAGAATAGTGAAGAATTCTAGAATACATTGATTTAATTTCTACCACTACATGATGAGAGCTATACTGTAGATAGAGATTAACTCCCTTGTTATAGTTTCCCTAAAATCAGGTAATGTGAAGTCAGTTAACTCAATAGGTATACTGGTTAAAGGAGTTGTTATACAAGATGCCATTTAAAAAAATTTGGGGTTAATAAGAACCAGGGTTTTCATATTATATGTGATTAATCACAGAAACCTCTTAATTCTTCAGAATGCAAAGTCTACACACATTATGGCTCCAACGGAATAAAATAACATGCTTGCCAGAAACAATCAGCAATATGAAAAATCTGGGTACTCTTGTTCTCAGCAACAATAAACTGAAAGATATTCCAGTGTACATGGAAGAGATGACCAATCTAAGGTAAAAGTTGTAGACACAGAACTGACATGTTCCTTTCTGGCTGCAGAACAAAGTAATATAAAGAAATTGTTATTAACAGATTTGAGTTCTCATTCACATAAATGAATACATTTAAAAATCTTTTCCAACTTTGAAATTCTATAATTTATAAATAGGATTAATATAATACTGGTCTAAATTATTCAAGAAAGAATCCTTGAAACTTAAGCCGTACTGGGATTTATCAGCTTTAAGGAATGCCCTGTGTTGGTGACATTTTCCTGAAAATCATCTTTATAACTGCTAACAAACTTTATCCATGATATGAAAACCAAAACCATAAGAATAGTGATTATTTTCCTCCTAAATAACTACAAATGGACAAGGCGATTATGTTAGAGGTAAATATAACTTTTTACTAAGTTAATTACTAACAGAACTTCCCTCAGATAACTTCTAAAACTTAATTTCCTGACAGTGAGCATAAGACGTGAGAATTCACACCAAATCCCACAACTTTCATAACAAAATCATTCACTTACTTATTCAGCAACTACTGAGCCTTGTACTAGATGGTGACGATACAATGATAGATAAGACATGCTTTATAAAATATGCAGAAATTTTAAGTTCATAGCATTAATTGTATATTTGAGATGCATTAGGGTTGCTCTTGGAAGTTTAAGTGTACCACATTAAACATATGCTATGGACTAATAGTTGCTTTTACAAGCTTGGAAAATAAGCTGTCTAAAGCTAATATTTTTTTCCTCTAGGAAAGAAACTTAAAGATTCTTGGGATATATCACATCTCACCAAGATGTTCAGTTACTGAAACCAGTTAAAAAAAAAGTAATTTAGTATATTAACCACTTGATCTTTCTCCAGGAAAATAAATGTACACTTCTATGGCACCTATAAAAATACTGTTTTTTTGGTGAACTGCTAGGTTTGTCAACTTCCGAGACAACCCACTGAAATTGGAAGTAACACTTCCTCCCTGTGAAAGCATAGATGAGGAAGAGGAACGGGAATTATTCGGCCTTCAGTTTATGCACACATACATACAGGAGTCACGGAGAGCAGGTATGAGATTTGTATATAACACAGGTTAAAAATTCTTTTTAGTAGAGGAATGCATATATATATATAAATTCCTTTATAGACTTTTCATTTCATCTTACCTTTTGTCAAATTCTGGTCTCTTAGTCAATATTGTTGAAGGAAAAAAAAGTGTAATTCTAATCTGTTCACGATTTTGATAAAGGCTTGGAGAGAAAGGTTGTAAAGATACTGAAAGTCTTTCAAGTAGAGTCAGGAAATAATCTTTGGTCAAGCACTTGAAGCACGACCAAGTGAATGAAGATGTAATTCTTAAAGCTTCACTACCTCATTCTATCAGTTTGTCATGTCAGTTTACTCATGAACAGTGCCTTCCCTGCCATTTCCTCTTTTTCTACAATCCACAAATAGCAAAAAGAAATATTTTGACTAGGAATGAAAAATATTTTGCTACTGTGCCTAGGAATGAAAAATATCAAGAGAACATAGATTTTAGCCAACAGTTAAAATATGAGTTTTTGATATATAGATTTCACTTTTATCTCTGATAATTTAGAATTAAAACCTCTTTTTTGTTGTTTTTTTAACTAAGGAAGGAATGACTTTAACTTAACCCAAGATTAGGGGAAGAGGACAAAGAGCATAACTCTCTGTTAATAAAAAAAAAAATAGAACTTCCCTGGTGGCGCAGTGGTTAAGAATCCGCCTGCCAATGCAGGGGATGTGGGTTCGAGCCCTGGTCCGGGAAGATCCCACATGCTGTGAAGCCACTGCAATGAGAAGCATGTGCAGCACAAGGAAGAGTAGCTCCTGCTCACTGCAGCTAGAGAAAGCCTCTGTACAGCAACGAAGACCCAATGCAGCCAAAAATAAATAAATAAAATATAAATTTTTTAAAAACAGCTTTATAAAAAAAATAATAAATAGTATAGTAATGGAAAACATGGTTTTATAATTCACTAAACTGTGAAGAATTTTTGAGTTAAAAGGTAGAATTTAGTTACCTCTTCAAACAGTTACTTTGAAGAGCAGGTATAATCTGAGCAAACAGACATGAGATTATTTTCAGCTGGAGAAAATATTTTTACCAACATCCAATGGAGGTCATTAGATCTGTTGTAGCAAGGTCACAGAAACAGTAACATGGAGGTTAGATTGGAGGAGGAAGATATGTAAAAAAGCTGTAATACTTTGGGGCCTAGGTTTGAAAAGTAGAGTATAAATATATAAAAGACAAGTAGGAGACAGAATTGATGACTGAATGAAGATGAGAAGAGGGAGGAGTCCAGGATGAATGTGTTTTTGGTTAGAGCAACTGGATGAATGGTGATGCTGAGATGGGGAAATGAAGTATAGAAGCTGGTTTGGTGGTAGACGTGGAACATGAGCTTCAGTTTTAACAGTACATTTGATATATCTGTGGGACATGCAGGAAGAGGTAGTTGTATAGATCAATCTAAAGTTCAAGGAGTTTGCTGAACCTGCAACTTCTGCAGGTCGAGAAACAGCTACATGCATATCCCATGCATTCACTGTCTCATGTAATCTTAAGGGAAATAAGCAAGGTTGGGGAAAACAATAATCTTGGTCTACAGCTGGCATGTTGAAGAACAACCTTATCTTCCCATAGAGGACTTGGTATCATTGTCAGAAACATTCATTGGGCCACAGGACTCTATCAGTATAATTCTTGTGTGTGTGTGTATGTTTTATGAAATATAACAGAGATAATGCCTGTTGTAGGATAGCTTTTATTTCTGGGCATAAATTGTTGAATGAAGCAAAACAGACTGTATAACACAAATTAGCATTGCCTAACTGAGTAAAATCAGGTTAATTATTGAACGACGTATTGTTATCTTCATTTATGTTTTGATTTGGGGGCATGAGTAGCTAATTTAAACAAACTACCTTATTTTAATAATATTTGACATAGAACTTATAAGAGAAAAAAGGTTACAACTTAAACAGAGATAATAAAACCAAGTCTGCCTATTTCATTAAAAATATTATGAATTAGTACTATTAAAAATGGTTAATATTTATTGAGTACTTACTCTGTACTTAGAACTGTTCTAAGCATTTTAATGTGTTATTTCATTTAATGCTCATAACAACCTTGTGAGGTATTATTATTATCTTCATCACCCCCATTTTAAGCGGGGAATTGAGGCACAAAGAGATCAAGTAGTAGGGTTGGGATTTGAACCTAGGCAGTCTCCTAAGACATGTAAGATTAAAGTAGAAAGGTCAGAAACTATAAATCAGCTAGACTTCTAATTTATAATTAAGGTAATCATAGACCTACCAATAATAGTTACCTAAGAATATCATTATAATATCTACAATCAGTAATTCTGTATCTTTGTCTTGGCAAATGTACAATGATTAAGATAATTTTTACAAATAAGGCAGAAATAAACCAAGGATAAGATGAGGAAAAGACTAACAGTCTTACCATATGTTTGGTTTAATGTTTGCTTGTGCATAGAAACTGCTTATGAGCTAAATGAGGCCCGAAAGTGAGGTTTTTGGTATCATTATCTAATTTCTACTTTATTCCAAATTATTTTCCCGAACAGGAGAGAATATACTTATATTTGTTCTTGTATATGTAAAAATGACCTTTTAAAAGATATGACACCTAATTAACTTCAGAAGTTATTTGCAAATTTCAATTTAATTTGTGAATTAGGCTTAACAAGTATCTTTTTGCAAGTTCTCACTAGATAATTAACTAATTAAAATAATGAAGTGAAATAGTTTTTTTCCTTGAAAATATCTTTTTAGTTTTGGTGTCTGTCATGGACAAATTCTGATTGATAATATATAAACACAGGTATGGCTCTTGAAATCTGAAGGTGAATTCATTAATTGATCGTGAACATCTCTGAACTTGTTTGCAGTAGAAACAAATAATCACAATGAATTATTCTTTCCAGATCTGCCTGGACAAAAAAATCCATACATAAACGAACTTCTCAGATTGGTCCTTGTTATAAACTGACAATTGATTATTACATCTTGAACTTGAAAAATAAAAAGTATTAAATAAAACCAAAGGAAAATAAGTTTCCAAAATAAATGCAAATAGAAAGTTAATGTGCTAGTTACATGTTGACATGTTACGTGTGTTTCAGGTAACCAAGTCAACTGCTCTACTACTTTACCAAACTCTGTAAATGCTGATGGATAATATAATTCAAGATGTCCTGCTGAAGAGGATTACTTTGGGAATTTGGTGAATTCTCTAATGTTTGGACTTCTAAAGTAAAAAACAAAGCCATTACCAAAGTTCAACGAGGCCACATTTTTTAAAGTTCATATTATCTGCTATTTAAATTATATTTTCATGAATATAAAAATACAATTAAAAAATTTTTTTTGGTGGAAGACAGATGTTCAAAATTTCTTTTCCATTAAGCAGTTGTTTCTGGTGATGAAGAATGATTTGGTAGAGCAGTTAACAATACATTTTCCAAAGACACCAGAGGGTCTGTATAATACTGTAAAGCGGGATTGAATCCTTTCTGCTGTAAATAGTTGATTCGGCCTTGGTCAATCAGCAATTTACAAAGATGCCCTATTTTCTTCTTTTCTTCAACAGTAAGAAACCTAAATTGAATAAACACACACAACACATTGTTAAAATTCTGTAAAACCTTATGACAAATTATTTTAGTTAGTCTTATTCATTGATAAGCTGCTAAATAACCCACAACATACTATGTGCTATGTCCCATGCTTCCAAGATACGTTTTATTAATGCCACAATTAAAGTGTGTATATTTTAACTTATTCTAAAATTAGTAAAATATATATATATATTTTTTTAGTAAAATATATTTTCATGAATGAATTTTTGGTAATATTCATCTAAAAATACAGTAATAATAAAGTATTTCTGCCCTAGTGTTGTGCATTTCAAAGTAGTCACTTACCCAGGCAAACTCTCAGCGCTGTCATCTGTGATTCTGTATCCTCCATCATCATGCTCTTCACTGCCATCATTCTGTTTATCTTTTCTTTTTGTGGAGATATTTGAAGCTTCCAAAGATGTTTTTTGCATCCCACAAGTCGCCCAACTACTCATTCGCTGGAAATAGTGGAATTCCACTGCTCCAAGGCCTAGAGCCCTGAAATATTCTTTGCCCACATAATGTCTCCAATCACACCTGTGGTGACAACAGAGTGCAATAACAATGCCAGCCACAGGGGTCCACTTCTCTGGGATATTTTTTTCATTTCCTTCCTTGGCCAAAGTGTTAATTTCTTTTTCTGTTTTATCATTCTTTACGCGTTTGGCTAAAGGTTCTTCATTCCTTTCCTCACAACTGGCAGCATAGGTTTCAACCAAACATCGTAATGCAAGATCTGCAAACACAATTATGTGGCCCCCCAAACCACATCATCTTTAAAAATAAGTATTTTTTACATTTATTAGGCAGTATGGTTTTTAAAAGCCCAACAAAAACTTACTTAGCTCTATACTTGTACTAATTCTTTCATGAATTATCAACTTTGTTCATATTTGCCCTTTTCTCATTATTGTACCATTTTCTCTAATGATTTATTCTGCATAAAGTCAACTTCCCCCAAAAAACTGTGTGAAGCTTAAGATCTAAAATTTGTAAAACTATTCGTCCAACTACTCAAATTTGCTCTCATTTTTCTCCTACCCTTGTTGAGGAAATGACTTGTATAGAAAAAATTTATGTCTCTACATTTAACATTCCAGGGAAGGTTTGAGCTTAAAGAACCCAAAGAAAGAAAGAGGAAAGGCATCGGCTAAGCATCTGCTAAGTTGATGTTAGGTGTCAGTCTTGAAATGTAAGATGTTCACAGCCAATAGTGAAGAGTTGAGAAGAGTGGGGTCAGAAGGTGGAAAGTAGGCCTCGCTGAGTAGCCTTAGTATAGTTATACATTCATTCAGCAAATAGTTACTGAATGTCTTTCATGTGCAAGGCTTTGTGGATGTATGATGATTAATAAACACAGACTTAGAGATAAATGAACTTTATATTAAAATGAAAAATTTACAGTCCACTTAAAAATTAAACAAATGGATTTTTGATGATTATGATAATTTCCCACTGACGACTGCTATATTATTGACAATACTAGAAAGACTCCAAATATATGCTGTAAAATCCACATTTTCTGACTGATTAGAATGTCACACTGTGTTTGCTCAATCAAAAACATACGTATTTTTAAACTTTATTATCCCAAGATGTCACAGGTGAATAGTAAATGATCTGATATTTTATAGTGTATATAATACAATATATGAATTTAAGTCAACAAACTATTGGGAACCTGTTATTTGGAGAAGGCGATAGCTGATCTATTATTTTATAAACTATCATTTTCTGACAAAAGATATTCAGTCACTGTTTTACTTATATTGGAGTTAAGTAAATGATTTTCAGAAATGGGGATAATCAGAAAAATTATTAAAAGAATGAAGTTATTTTAGAATCAGAAGGAGCTTTAGCAATCCATCTCAACCCCTCCTTTACAGAGAACTTGAGGGACAAAGCCATGTACCTAGAAAGGGACAAGGAAACAGCACATTTTGGCCAAGATTATTTATTCATTCAAAGATTTACTGAGTTCCTGTTATATACCAAGCATCAATGTTAGCACACTCCTTATGCTCAGAAAAACAAACAAACAAAAAAACAGAGCATACTGGGAGAATTAGATATATAAACAGAAAATTAATATACAATGAGCTTAAGATATGCAGAGGCAATTATGATGAACACTAAGGAGGAGTATGTAGGGAGGTTCCCTGAAAGTGGTGACAATGAGCTGAAGAAGGAGTAGAAATTGATCAGTTTAGAAACGGACACAGTATAGTATATGGCAAGGGTCAGAATGTATAGGCCAATAGATATAGAGGCAGGAAGTGGCAAAGAGAGGAAGGCAGAGGCCAGATTAAGACTAGGATGTCATGTTAAAGAGCTTAGACTTTAAGGTGCAGGTGACTGGGAGCTACTGAATAGTTTTAAGAAGGGGAAAGAGACATGAGGTGTGTGGAAGATGGGTGTGAATATTAGTATTTAAAGGACAAGCAGTGGAAGGACACCATGAGATATACAGAAAGAATGGCACAGATGTAGGGGAAGAACCAGGAAAGAATGTCACAAAAGAGAAGAAAACACAATTTCCAGAAGGGTAAGCAACAATAGCAGAGATTTTTCATTAAGATGATGATAGAGTGATGAAGGGAGAATTCAGATAGAGTGAATCAAGGAGGGAAAAAGTGTGTGGAACAATGAGAAATGGCCAGTGTAGATAACATTTCTGAGAAACTTGGGTTAGATGGGTAGGAGTAAAGGAGCATTTTTTGTTTCCTCCCCAGGATAGAACTGGCTTACTTCAGAAGGCTTTTATGAGAGTTAAATGAGACAGGGTACGTGAAAATCATCTAAAAACTATGAAGGACAACACAAATATATAATACTTAAAGTCATCTCCAGCCAACTTGAATAACTCTTATGGAGGCTCCAAGTTCCCCTTATGGGTAGACATGAAATTAGCGGAAGCCAGAAGAAGATGTAACAATAGTTAACATTTATTGAGCACTGATATGTGCCAGACACTTTATATGTAAACTGGCAAATTATATGTTTTTATTCTCATTTTACAGATGAGACAACCAAAGCTCAGAAAGGTAAAGTAATCTGTCAAGGTTATACAGCAAAGTTGAACCCTGTACTATCTGATTTCAAAGCCCATGTTCTTTCTACTTTCACATGCTACATCCAATGGATCCAAGTGCTAAGACAAATCTTAATATTTCCTTTTTTGTTTTCCTTAGAATCCTGATACATAATCATCTTCTAGTGGGAGAAGTTTCAGAGTCCTTCCCAAGCAACTCCTCTAAAAAAATGAGTAGCTTCTGGGATAGAATCATACAGTTTCCATAAATGATTTATTTCCTTTTTGGTTGAAGTATAACCCAACGAACTTTAAGGTTCCATATGACACAGTATTTACACGTAAAACTCTTTAATTCATCCTGCAAAATGGCCAAAATGAGCAGATAAGTAGGAAAGCTCTAAATCTGATATAATACAGGGCCAGTGCTACTATGAAGATTAATGAGTTGCAAACAAGGGATAAAAACTACTGAAAAGAGACTCTTTAAATATTTGGGACCATGTTAAGCTAAAACTTAATGTGTTCATCTCGACATTATTAGTATGTTTACATACCTGTTGCCACACCACACAGATGTTTTCCAATTCCTACCACAGGTAGTTTTTCTTTGCTTAGCAAAGGAATCTTGTCTGAAATAAAAAGAAATGAGAACTAAGTTAGCTGTCTTGTGAATTAAGGCATTAAGTGGCCTCCCAAAGAGAGAACTAATTAGAATCTTTGAATTTTAGGGCTGAAAGAGACACAGACAAAAAATTCTCACTTTATAGCTTAGGAATAAGAGGCTCAAAGATGTAGTGACTTGATAAGTAACACAGATGGCTACAGACATAGCCAGAATCAGAGTTAAAAATTTTTATCTTCCTTTTCTTCCCACCTCGCCCCCAGCTGGTTCTTTACTCCCGAGTTAATTTCTTGACTTTTAGGCCAATGATATTTTTTCTACACTGACTCAGGACTTTACCCTGTAGAAGCCTTATTTTGCTAAATATTATTACCCATTGATAAAAGGACTCAAAAGTTTCCTTACTAGATTTATTTTGCATAACTTATATGATAAATACATATAATACAACTGACATTTTATATTATAGAATACTATACTCAATATTATAATCAAATGAAAAATATAGCTTTCATTATATCTTGATAATCAAGGATAAGATATTATTTTAGCTTTCACACTGTTCTGAATATGAATAAAAGAAAATATTCATAATAGTAGTATAAAAGTAAAATAAAAAAGGACATCTACAAGGTAATGCAGTAAAATGTAGTATATCACAGTTAAGGCTTCCATTTTTCCCCCCCTATTCATTTTCCTTTTTCTAAGATTCTGAAATGAAAAGTATGTTTCCTCCTACAAATCCAGCTACAGCACCCAGCACAGTGAATTGTCCACTGGAGGTCCTTAGTAAATATTTCAAATTCTTTGTTGCTTGTTTTCAGGTGGTATCACATACTAGGAGAAGAAATTGGTACCAACTGGAATAGTTTGCCTGTGTAAGGTGGTTCAAGAAACTTATCCTCAATCAGGGTGAAGAGAAAGGTTGTCTAAGAAAGCCCTTAGGGAATTGGGGGCATCAGGAACCTTGGAAGTAGAGCTGAGTTAGTTACTGATAACAGAGTGTGCCTACAGAAAGTCTATTTAAGAAGTAATCAGATCCTCACCTCATAGCCACCTGGTGACTACCTCTTTACCAATTGGTGGAAAACTGTAGATTAATTCTCTCAAGCAAGTAAAACAGGAGGTCACTGGGTTGAAGGATAATAGGAAGTTGAAAGTTGAAGTGTGGTAAAATAGCAGGATTAAGTGAGTATGCATATAGATTAAGCTCTTACTTGTCACTGGGTCCCAGAATGTTGGTAATCAGACCTTTACCCTCTAGGCAGGTGATCAGAAGAGTCTTCTCTGGGGAACCTGACCAGCCCAAGAGGAAAGATCACATTCTAGACAGGTCATTCCAAACTGGAGCTCAGAGTCAACAACTCCACCTGAAGACTCAGAGCTCTTAGTCCCTCAATCCTCACTATGAACACACCATCAAAAAGCACAGATGTTTGAGCAGAGCCTTTAAGTTGAAAGAGACAGACCAAAACAAATGGAAAAGAGCAACTTAGTGAAAACAGAATATGAAGGGAGGATACTTCTAAAAAAAATCATTAATATCCTCACAAAGATAGTACAAGTATGAAAAAAGAACAGGTTACAAAGATAAATTCAGAGAAAAACAATCTTAGAAATAAAACTATGATAGAAGAAATTAAGTTGAAGAAATCTGAGAAAGTATACAAAAAAGGCAAAAGATATAGAACAGAGAAGTAAAGTCAAGAAAAGTAGAGAACCATTCCAGGAGGTCTAATAACTAAATCATAAAAGTTCTTCCATTAAGGGAGAAAAGAAAAAATGGAACAGAGAAAACTATGAAAGAAAGAATGCAAGGAAATTTCCCAGAAAGCTGAGAATACTGGAATCTCTCAGTCAGGATTTCTCATCCTTGCCATTATTAACTTTCGACCCCAATAATTCTTTGTTGTCGGGAGCTATACTGTACCTTACAGGATATTTAGCAGGTCTCTGGTTTAGCAGGCTCCCTGGCCTGTATCCATAAGATGCTGGCAGCACGTGCACTCTTATGACAACGAAAAATATCTCAGACATTGCCAATGTTCCCTGAGGGCCAAAACTGCTTCTAGTTGAGAACCACTGCTATACACAAAAGAGTCCATCAAGTGCCCAGTACAACAGATAAAAATATAACTACATCAAGACACATCACTGTGAGAATTTAAAACACTGAGGACAAAGAAAAGAGCCTATAAATCTCTAGAAAGAAAAAAGCAGATGACACACAAGGGATCAGGACTCAGAATGGCACTGAACTTCTGAACAACAATACTAGTGGAGTAATAGTTTCAAAATTCTTAGAAATAGAAATACCCAGGCAAATCAAGTGTAAGGATAAAGTAAAAGATACTTTCAGACAATGCAAGGTCTCAAATTTATCTCTAATGCAATTGTTTCTCAGGAAGCTATAGGAGGAGGTGCTTTCCCCAAAGACAGTAAATCAATAGAGGAAGATATGGGATAAGATGTGGAAAAATAAATCCCAACCTAGGAGAGTGAAGGGAATCCCCAGGATGAAAATGAAGAGAATTTTAAGGTTGACAATTGTGCTCTAGGAACAGAGGGCAGCCAGTCTACATTGGAACGTACCTGAAGGATCCAGGAGAGAATTTTTCAGGAAGATAGAAACTAACAGAATACTTGGCAAATGTATTAAAACAAATACAAATTTTAAAGTTATACCTTTTTGTTTAAATTGAAGTATAGTTGATTTACAATGTTGTGTTAATTTCTGCTGTACAGCAAAGTGATTCAGTTATACATATGTATATTCTTTTTCATATTCTTTTCCATTATGGTTTATCAGGAAGTACTGAATATTCCCTGTGCTATACAATAGGACCTTAAAACAAACACATTTTTAAAAGACCAAGTAAACAAAATTTTAAATTAACTATTAACTCAATAAGCAAATTTTATTTACTACATGGGCCAGCTGTGGTTTGCGTCACAGGGCTGAATTAAAATTAGCAGAAGAGGTTGCTGGCATATGTTTGTATTATTTTCATTTTATTTATTTTTTAAAATTTATTTATTTTTGGCTGCATTGGGTCTTTGTTGCTGCATGTGGGCTTTCTCTAGTTGCGGCAAGCAGGGGCTACTCTTTGCTGCAGTGCGCGGGCTTCTCATTGTGGTGGTCGCTTCTCTTGTTGCAGAGCACCGGCTCTAGGCACACGGGCTTCAGTAATTGTGGCTCGCGGGCTCTAGAGCGCAGGCTCAGTAGTTGTGGCGCACAGGCTTAGTTGCTCTGCGGCATGTGGGATCTTCCCGTACCAGGGCTCGAACCTGTGTCCCCTGCATTGGCAGGTGGATTCTTAACCACTGTGCCACCAGGGGAAGCCCATATTTTCATTTTAAATAATATGAAAAACTATTAAAAGGTACAGAAAGGGCATTAAAGAGTATGACTGATGGGTGTGTGTGTGTGTGTGTATGAAATATGAGGTCCATAGAGATGGGTTATTTTCTTTGGTACAATTTAAAATTGTAGGAAGTATTTTTTACATATCAGCTAGGCAGAAAGTATCTTTTACATATTAGCTAGGCATTAAGTATCTTTTACATATTAGCTAGGCAGAGAACTACCTCATATCTGTAAGAGTTTAGCTAAAGTCATGTTAACTATAGGCAGAAGGCTAGTGTATGGTATGAACAGACTCAGTAATTAATTTAAACAGGATAAAGAAGCAACATAAGGACATATTCTCAAAACTTTTAAGCTATTCCCTAGTATGATATTTCATTTCTAGTTGATACTGAAAAACAATTTCTTAAAGTTTCAACCCTAATTCCATTTATATTTACCTAAATGTTAGATATAACATTCTATATTAACAATGGATTAATCTCTGTTTTCCCTGAAGCAGTGTTCTGTGGGATTGGATTTCTAAGCAACCCTCAGAGTTTGAAACTTCTATGATTTATGGAAGAGCAACTGCAAGTTATGCAACTTACTCAAACACAGGTGCTGAATATCAATTTGAAGTCTCTCAAACACTGAATTTTTCTTTCTGTGTTTGCCATCTACCTGTGCAAACAGAACATTATTATAACAATGGCTTTTATGTAAAAAAAAAAAAAAAAAGCTTTATGAAAAAAGATTTCTATTTGTTTTCAAAATTCAGAGCAAATAATTTTCCATCTTAGTTTTTAGTGTTTAAAAAGTAGAATTGTTAATTAAAAAATTTAAGATTGTATATTCTGTGATGAAATCTCCAAAATAACAATATCGTACATCTTTATAAGACTTGAACATTTTGTAAATTATTATGTACACATTATTTCCTTTAACTCTAAAAATTCCCAATTCACTGATGAAGGAATTAAGGTTCATAGATAATAAAAAGCTCTACTTCAACAGCAAACTCATTCAAAACTGAACTCATTATTTCTCCCTCCAAACTATTTTTCCCTTCCCTTCTTCTGTATTCCCTATCTGAGGGAAGAACACCACTTAGTCACTTAAGGCACAAAAGGTCACCAGAAGTAACTCCTCTTTCATACTTAATGGATAACAAGTCACCAAGTCTTGGGGCTTCCAACATCGTAACATTTCTCACACTCTTTCCCTCCTCTCTATCTCACTGCAACATCCTTAGCTATGGCCCATGTCTTACCTGGATTACTGGATAATAATGATCTTATTATTAATCTCCCTAATTCAAGGTTCACACTCTTCTGATACAGCTTCAATGGTACTGCTAGGAGGAACTTTTAAAACCCTTTTCTATTTACTTCACCAATTCTTATATATTCTTTCAATCTCCTCTCAGCTACCACCTCCTCCAGGAAACCTTCAGTGACCCACATTAGACTGAGGCTGGCATTCTATCTTCACACTCCTATAGCATCTGGTACTTATCACTATCATAAGACACTTAGCATACTGAGCCAAGATACTTATAAGTCTGTCCCATTAGATGTAAGCTTCTTGAAGACAAGAATTAAATCTTGTTTCCACTGTATCCCCAGCATGTAGCAGGATAAAGTCAAACTCCTCCCTTAGCATAAAATATGAGCCCTTCCAGAGTCTAGGCCGCCTCTCCCATCTCATCACTGCTGAACTCTACTTCACACCATGGACTTCCATCACACAGAAATGTTTCCATGTTTCCCTGTCGTTTCAGGCATTTGGTTACACTCTTCTTGCTTCCTAGAATGCTCCTCAAACCCTGTATCTAGCAAATACCCACTTTTCAAGATATAGCTCAAGCACCACCTTTTCTGTGTAGCCATTCACCATCCCTTCTCTACAGTAAAACTTGTCACTCCCTCCTTTGAACCCACACTGTACTCTATACAACCCTTTTTCATATTTTAACCCTTTTCTATAATCATTTATCTGTTTGTCTCTTCTTTCCAATATAAGTAACAGAACATAGGGACGTTGTCTTATTTGACTTTACCCAATATCTATCAAGGTACTTGTGGTATGCTCAATAAATGTTTACTGAACAAACAGTTGGTAAGTTTCAGATGTAAGTTAGGACTTAAGACTTTTAACTCCTAGCTTGAGCTTGGCTCTTTCCACATAATTTCTTGTCTCCGTAAATATTTTAAGAACTCAGATCAATGAACTATCAAAATTTAGATTAAAAAATTTACCTTCAGTTTAAATCATCAATATAATTAGAATAAAAAGCTATAATCAAATAAACACACAAAAAATTCATTTTCTTTAAGAGGCATGTTTCTGAGTATCATTTTTTGTTTTTCAAACAAGAAAAGTGCAAACAAAGTTTGGTTACCAATATACTACAATGGTTTCACTTACCTTGAATCTTGTGGTCACCTTTTCTACTAGGATGAAGTGAACTTTTTCAGCATCTTTTAAGGCAATATCAACCCAATGAGATAATTTTCCCTTTCCTGCTCCAAACTCAACAAAGCATCTTCTTGGACCAAGTAACTTTAATTTTTCAATGTTACCTAAAATAGAAGCCTGCAAACTTCACGAGATTATTTTATAAACTAGAGCAAAAACATTCGGCTCAAATGGGAAAATAGCAAGATAATTTCTATATAGGGCAGCATGTTCACACTGATAATTTTTGTTTGGCTTTAAAGCTTTTCTCTTGCTTTTAAATATTTAACATGTAGTACTCAGAACTATATCCATTCCAAGGATTTTTTATATATGTTTATATACATTTTTTGAAATGGGGATTCTGTACCCTGAAAGATAATCTAAACAAAATCTCATTAATAACTATATTTAGAAACAACAGAATGTTAGTTTTGACAAATGAACAAAAAGGCCATTTTCAGTAGAGTTGTTATGGCTTAAACATACCTGCTGTTTCAGATGTTTGGTTGCAGAATCACCGTTTTTAGGGTCATTAAGGGCATCATGCAATGCTGGATGGGACATAATTTGATCTTTAAGTGTAGAGTTCAAACCTGTGCCAAATAAAAGCACAAAAGCTTAAACAACCAAACATGAAACCGTAGGGCTCTAAACAATGGTAGTAATATCTCTTAAACCACAGTGGAATTAACTCATATACCACCTGATTATTCTAAAAAAATTTAACTTGCAAATTTAGGCAGACTTACCCTCACTTGCTTTTCTCAGTTTCTTAATTAAGTTTTCCATCTGCTCTTCAGAGAGAAAAGAAATTGGAACCTATATACAAAAATGGGGCGTGAGCTGGTCTAGGAACTAATAAATAACATTGATTCTATAAGAAAATGCATTCTAAATCAAAATAGTTAATTTATTCCAAAAATTGGAACGCAGCTTATTTACAGTGTGGAGATGCTCATAAATACTTTGTAAAATTAAAAAGTCAAGTACTTACTAATTGTTCAGGTATTTCTGTTTCATCTTTTAAGCCTGCATTAATATCTTGAATAAAGAAGTCCTGAATAAAAACAAAACAAAACCGTAACAATACCGTTATTAATGTGACGAGTTCACAAAAATTAAGCTGAAAAACTGATCCGTGCCTTCTTCCAATACTTTGTACCTGCCATCCTCCCTTTCTTCTGTTCGTTTATTCATTAAATAATTACTGAGTGACTATTGTGGTTCTTAACTTGCTTTAGGTGCTGAGGATTTACCACAGTGAACAGTACAGGCAAAAATCTCTGTGTTCACGGATCTTACTTTCTAGTGAGGTGGCTATTTGAATAAACATTTATAGCCTGAAGAAATTCATTAGTAATTTTTATTAAAGTTTTTACCTGTCTCCAGCATAGACTGAGGACTGTGTCATTTTTGCTAATGGTTAAAGCAAAAACAAAGACCCAACTACAAATGGCTGCTTATCAGATAGGCAGCAGGGCCAAAAACAGAGACAAGAAAAAATATTACAATGGTTTAGGTCTGATTTCTTCTATTTTAAAATACTAATTAAAATAGAAAATAGAAATATCCTGTGATATTATGTTGTTTAAATTAACATAGTGAGATATTTCTAGTCCATTTTCAGAGAGAGAGACTCTAGGTAAGGATCTAGATTAGCATTGTCCAATAGCACTTTCTGCAATAATGAAAATGTTCTATATTTACCCTGGCCAACATGGTAGCTATTAGCCTTGAAATACGGCTAGTGTGACTGAGGAACTGGATTTTCAATTTTGTTTAATTTCAACTTATTCAAATTTTAATAGTTACACATGGCTAGTGGCTACCATATTAGACCACACAGATATAGATGAATGAAATAGCACAATATTTACAAATTGTTTTGAAAGTGAAAACAACTCCTGGGACATTATGCATAGCAATGGGCTTTAGTTACGCAGATAGGAGAAAGGTAACATGTGGATTGTATGTTGCTACCTTTACCTATGTGGGTAATAACGGAAACCAGTGATTAAGTGAACAGGTGAAGAAAGCAGGTATTAGAATATTTTGTTGGATGACTGGCAAAACTATAAGAGAAAATTAACTATAACTATTAGTAAACAAACGAGTGATAAGATTTTACCTGGGTTTCATGTTATACATAGTGTACTAAACACTGTTCTGCATTTCTTTCCTCTTATCTCGTCATCCCACTACTTTTCTCCCCTTCCTTTCCACTGTGTCCCAGCGTGCAATGGAATCTGTGCAGGGGTATTCCATTTTTTCTTTTTTTTTTGCCCGTGCCACGTGGATTGTGGGATCTTAGTTCCCCAACCAGGGATTGAACCCAGTCCACTGGCCATGAAAGCACGGAGTACTAACCACTGGACCACCAGGAAATTCACAGGGGTATTCCATTTTTAATAAATTCATTTCTTCTCTCAAACTGTTCCCAGAACATGTATTCAACCTGCTTGCTTTAACTAAAGCCTGACACTTAGGTAAGGAAGATAACCTCCATGCATACCTGAAAGTAAAGGCAACATTCTTTCTTCTTACTGAGGGTCTAACTGGGGTAGTCATCACTTTTCTTCTACACGTTTTTTTCTTTCTTTTTTCTTTTTTTTTAATTGGAGTATAATTGCTTTACAATGTTGTGTTTCTGCCATACAATGAAGTGAATCAGCTATGTGTATACCTATAACCCCTCCCTCTTGTACCTCCCTCCCACACCACCCCCCCATCCCACCCATCTAGGTCATCACAGAGCACCAAGCTGAGCTCCCTGTGCTTTATAGCATGTTCCCACTAGCTATCTATTTTACGCATGGTAGTGTATGTATGTCAATCCTAATCTCCCAATTCGTCCCACTCTCCCCTTCCTCCCCTGTGTCCACATGTCCATTCTCTACATCTACGTCTCTATTCCTGCCCTGCGAGTAGGTTCATCTGTACCATTTTTCTAGATTCCACATATATGCATTAGTATACGATATTTGTTTCTCTCTTTCTGGCTTACTTCATTCTGTATGACAGACTCTAGGTCTGTCCACATCTCTACAAATGACCCAATTTCGTTCCTTTTTATGGCTGAGTAATATTCCATTGTATATATGTACCACATTTTCTTTATCCATTCATCTGCCGTTGGACATTTAGGTCGTTTTCATGTCCTGGCTATTGTAAATATTGCTGCAATGAACATTGGGGTGCATGTGTCCTTTTGAGTTATGGTTTTCTCAGGGTATATGCCCAGTAGTGGGATTGCTGAGTCATATGGTAGTTCTATTTTTAGTTTTTTAAGGACCCTCCATATTGTTCTCCACAGTGGCTGTGTCAATTTACATTCCCAGCAACAGTGCAAGAGGGTTCCCTTTTCTCCACACCCTCTTCAGCATTTATTATTTGTAGATTTTTTGATGATGGCCATTCTGACTGGTGTGAGGTGATACCTCATTGTAGTTTTGATTTGCATTTCTCTAATAATTAGTGACGTTGAGCATCCTTTCATGTGCCCCTTGGCCATCTACATGTCCTCCTTGGAAAGATGTCTATTTAGGTCTTCTGCCCATTTTTTGATTAGGTTGCTTGTTTTTTTGATATTGAGCTCCATGAGCTGCTTATATATTCTGGAGATTAATCCTTTGTCTGTTGCTTCATTTGCAAATATTTTCTCCCATTCTGAGGGTTGTCTTTTTGTCTTGTTTATGGTTTCCTTTGCTGTGCAAAAGCTTCTAAGTTTAATTAGGTCCCATTTATTTGTTTTTATTTTCATTACTCTAGGAGGTGGATCCAAAAAGATACTGCTGCGAGTTATGTCAAAGAGTGTTCTGCCTATGTTTTCCTCTAAGAGTTTTATAGTATCCAGTCTTACATTTAGGCCTTTAATCCATTTTGAGTTTATTTTTGTGTATGGTGCTAGGGAGTGTTCTAATTTCACTCTTTTACATGTAGCTGTTCAGTTTTCCTAGCACCACTTATTGAAGAGGCTGTCTTTTCTCCATTGCATGTTCTTGCCTCCTTTGTCATAAATTAGGTGGCCATGTGTGCGTGGGTTTATCTCTGGGCTTTCTATCCTGTACCACTGATCTATATTTCTGTTTTTGTGCCAGTACCATACTATCTTGATTACTGTAGCTTTTTAGTATAGTTTGAAGTCGGGGAGCCTGATTCCTCCAGCTTTATTTTTCTTTCTCAAGATTGCTTTGGCTATTCGGGGTCTTTTGTGTTTCCATACAAATTGTAAAATTTTTTGTCCTAATTCTGTGAAGAATGCCATTGGTAATTTGATAGGGATTGCACTGAATCTGTAGATTGCTTTGAGTAGTATAGTCATTTTCACAGTGTTGATTCTTCCAATCCAGGAGCATGGTATATCTCTCCATCTGTTTATGTCATCTTTGATTTCTTTCATCAGCGTTTTATAGTTTTCTGAATACAGGTCTTTTGCCTCCTTAGGTAGGTTTATTGCTAGGTATTTTATTCCTTTTGATGAGATGGTAAATGAGAGTGTTTCCTTAATTTCTTCCAAGACTGAACCAGGAAGAATTAGAAAATATTAGCAGACCTATCACAAGTAATGAAATTGAAACTGTAATTAAAAATCTTCCAACAAACAGAAGTCCAGGACCAGATGGCTTCACAGGCGAATTCTATCAAACATTTACAGAAGACCTAACACTTATCCTTCTCAAACTCTTCCAAAAAATTGCAGAGGAAGGAACACTCCCAAATTCATTCTATGAGGCCACCATCACACTGATAGCAAAACCAGACAAAGATATCAAACAAAAAAGAAAATTACATTGATGAACATAGATGCAAAAATCCTCAACAAAATACTAGCAAACAGAATCCTACAACACATTAAAAGGATCACACACCATGATCAAGTGGGATTTATCCCAGAGGTGCAAGGATTCTTCAATATATGCAAATCAATGTGATACACCATATTAAAAAATTGAAGAATGAAAACCATATGATCACCTCAACAGATGCAGAGAAAGCTTTCGACAAAATTCAACACCCATTTATGATAAAAACTCTCCAGAAAATGGGCACAGAGGGAACCTACCTCAACATAATAAAGGCCATATATGACAAACCCAAAGCAAACATCATTCTCAGTGGTGAAAAACTGAAAGCATTTCCACTAAGATCAGGAACAAGACAAGGACGTCCACTCTCGCCGCTCTTATTCAACATAGTTTTGGAAGTCCTAGCCTCAGCAATCAAAGAAAAAGAAATAAAAGGAATACAAATTGGAAAAGAAGTAAAACTGTCACTGTTCGCCAATGACATGATAGTATATGTAGAAAATCCTAAAGATGCCACCAGAAAACTACCAGAACTAATCAATGAATTTGGTAAGGTTGCAGGATACAAAATTAATGCACAGAAATCTCTGGCATTCCTATGCACTAACAATGAAAGGTCAGAAGGAGAAATTAAGGAAACAATCTTCTACACATCTTTATGTAAAAATACTTTCTTTTTAAACTTATGCCATCTGTCCTACTAGTTCTCACCTGGGAGGCATCTGGAAATGTATGGGGATATTTTGTTCTCAAAATGACTGAGAGGTGCTATTGGGAGACAATTATCTACAGGTCTCTCAATTTTCTGCATGTCTTATAAGCAAAGGCACTGACCCCACTCTGTTCCAGACTATCTTTGCAAGGACATTTGTATACCAAGCAATCTTGGAAGACAGAAGTAGTGTCTCCTTCTAGAGCAGTGGCAGGCCTGCTTATTGTACAATACAATAAAGAAATGTCTACTTACGGAACAAAGGTGAGGCAGGTTTCCTTACTGCTCATTTAAAAAGACGTATTTCCTTAGCTTGGCCTTCTTCAGCTATGACACAAGCTGTGCACAAACATGTGCAGCATCCACCAAGACCACTTCAACTTGAGGGAACTTAGGGAACAAAGGGAGGTGATGCAGACAAGAAGCTCACATTGCTTGCTGTGCAGCGAGTAATAAAGCCCTTTGTCTCTGACCCAGGAGTCTCATATCTTCTTCCAGCATCCACAAACCTATGGTAGGCTAACTTGTTAGCTTGAAAATAAGATTAAATTTCAAATCCTTCCTACTTCTTGACAAGGACCTTTGTCATCTGCCACTCAGAAGCCAGGAATTCTAAATACAGGGATGCTCTGCAGTGCACAGGATAGGACTGTCCCACTCGAAATGCCAAAAGCCCCCACTGAGAAACACTGGGCTGTTAAACATCTTCTAAATCTCCCAGCAGTTGTCAACTATCAACCTGTTGGTCATTATCCAATATTCATTAGGAACTTTGACACCAAGCTGTTCTTTCCACTAAGTTCAGCCAATTTGACTATGTTTTCAAGCCATCCAACAAATAGCTCTGCTTGACCTTCTTAATTCTAATGACCTTTGCTCCACTTTGGCAAACTACTTTCGGGGCCCTCTAGATTCTGGCGTTACTATGAACCATTTAACCTCTGAAACCTTAAACTTCATTAGCCCATTCTCTGACTGTAACTTTGTACTATGTTAGTACAAAGTGTAGTGATTCTCTTGTTCTGAATCATATTCTTTCACCTTTTAAAGACCTCTATTTCTTCTCAGCTAATTTCTGGCTTCCCTTTCATGCCACCCAGCCTGGACACTCAGTACCATTGTTATCATTATCTTTCACAATCTGGTTCTCTGTCAAACCCACCCTTACAAAACCTAATGCCTGCATTAATATGACTTTTAACTCCCAATAGTTTGAAAGTTAAAACTGCTGAACACTGCTGAAGCAAAGCTCCTCAGTCATTTGGACTGGTACCAGTTCAAATTCAGTATCTCCATCAGTCTGACTCTCAAAGATGCCTAGTAATTATTCTGCATAACTCTAATTCTAAACTTCTACCTCTCTCCTCAAATCTCCTACTATACCATCACCTCCCTTAATCACCTTATCTCTTACTTCAGGAAGGAAGTGTAGCTATCAAATGACATCTTTCTCAATTAACCTCCTGTCAGCTCAAATTTGCCTGAACTGATATCCATCTTATACTACTTCCCATCTACGTAAGTGGAAGAGCTATTTCTTCCCCTATTTCTTCCCTTCTACCTCTATTTTGTACCCTATTTCTGCCTGCTTCCTGGGGAGCCTCACACTATCAGTGATGCCCTCTTCTATTTCCAATTTCTTCTTCTCTACTGGCTCATTACTCTAAGCATCCAAATAACACTCTTTTCTCCCATTCTATCTATCTATCTATCTATCTATCTATCTATCTATCTATCTATCTATCTATCTATCATTTATTTAAATTCATTTTTGGCCGCACCACGCGGCACATGGGATCTTAGTTACCTGACCAGGGATCGAACCCACACCCCCTATATTAGAAGTGTGGAGTCTTAACCACTGGACTGCCAGGGAAGTCCCTCCCATTTTAAAACACACTCCTTCTGTCCTACCTTCCTCTCTGACTGCTATTCTACCTCTCAAGTTCCATTCATAGACTAGTTTCTTAAAAGAATAGTCGACACTTAAGATTTCTACTGCCTTGTCTTCCATTTACTCATATATCATTTCAGTCTGATTTCTGCCCACTCCACTCTATTTTTTTTTTTTTTTTTTTTTTTTTTTTTTTTTTTTTTTAATGAGGATCTTGAATCAGATGCGTATGTTTGATTGATTGATTGATTGATTTTGGCTGTGTTGGGTCTTCGTTTCTGTGCGAGGGCTTTCTCCAGTTGTGGCAAGCGGGGGCCACTCTTCATCGCGATGCGCGGGCCTCTCTCGTCGCGGAGCACAGGCTCCAGACGCGCAGGCTCAGCAGTTGTGGCTCACGGGCCCAGCCGCTCTGCGGCATGTGGGATCTTCCCAGGCCAGGGCTCGAACCCGTGTCCCCTGCATTAGCAGGCAGATTCTCAACCACTGCGCCACCAGGGAAGCCCCTCCACTCTATTTAATATGCATTTTGCTAAACTCTTTGATCTTTAACAACTGCCATATTGCCAACCCAATGGATTCTTCTCTGTCCCTACCTTACTTGACTCCACTGTGATGCTAGACACAGCTGATCACTCGTTTCTTTTTGAAATTCTCCTTCCCCTGGCTTCCCATATACCATGCTTCTCTGTTTTCTTCTCTTTCCTACCTCTCCAGCCATCTCTTGTCAATATTTTTCTATGGTTCCTACTAGCAGTTCATCTTTTAGGTGTCAGTGTCACCTAGAGCTCTGTCCTTGGTCTCATGCTCTAATTCCTGCCTACCTCTCATCTTCTATTCAGCTCTCCCCTTGTATTTCATACTTGTCATGTGAGTTACCCATGTTTTCTTCCTTGTCTGGATGACTCTCCTTTGACCTTAAGGTCTCATCTTATGCCATTCCTTCAGAAAAGCTTCCCTGACTCCTTTCCCATCTCTCTAAACCCCTATGTCCTCCCCCAAAAGGGTTAGGCTCTTCTCCTTTATTCTTCCATAGCACTCTGTACTTAATCTATTTTAACACATATAATATTGTATTTTCTATCCTTCCACTAGATTGTACTGTTATTTTAAGCAGGGTGCTTGGTACAATGTCTGGCATAAGTGCTCAATTAATATCTATTGAATAAACAAGTCCCCCAACTTCCCCCCAGTTCTAACTAATCTCTTACCCTGGGTAACTTAAAATTCCAAAGCTTCACCTGTGATCTGTATGTATTTGACTTCTGAATCTTTATTACTTGCCCAACCTCTCTACTGAGTTTTGGACTCACATATCCAACTCCGAATTTCCAATCAGTCAGCAAGTTTTATTGATTCTGCTACCTAAATAATTCTTGTATTTATCTATATTCTTTCCATCCTCTTTAATTCAGTCTCTTATCATGTCCTACCTGGATTGCAGCAATGCCCCCCTAACTAGACCTTCTGATTGCAAGCCATCCTCCCACATTGCTCTAAGAGAAAGTTTTCTAAGAGATAAATCTGACCCCACCATTTCCTCGCTTGCAATCTTTCAATGGTTCCCTGTATCTTTTAGAATAAGTACAAGTTCCTTGAAAACCTCAAGTGGTTTCTCAATTTCTGCCTCTGTACATATAGTTTTTTCCACTTAGAAAGATTCTTCTTTCTTTTCTTTGCCAAATCAAGACTTAGCTCAAGTGTTATTCCCTCTGGGAAGCCTTTCTTGACCCCTTGGATTTAATTTTAATGAAAGTATGTGCTCTTATCACATGTGTACATACTTCTTTCATTGAACTTATTAAATAATGCCCATTATTTACAAGTTAGTTCCATGAAGGCTGGGATCATATTTTATTGAAATGAATTTAGTAGGCAGTAAGTAAATATTTTTGAATAAATAAACTGTGGAATTATTCTCTGAATAGCACTCTTCTTGCATAAAATTCTATTATCTCAATTAGGAGTCTAAGTGGATTCACAATCTGATGTCCTATATACACTCAAATGTATTTGCCATATTTAAGCTTCCTGAGGCAAGAGCCTTGTTAAAAATTCACATTTGTAATCTACTAAGTATATATAAACATTACATACTACACATTTCACCATTCAGTTTTACTGATCAAACACTTACAGGTTTTGGCTTCTCTCTTGAGTTACATTTTTTCAAATGTTTTGCTAGTTGATCTTCATATACTGTGCTAAATTTAAAGAGAAAATTATTTAAAATGAGACTGGGATAATCACTGTTTCCAGCACAGAAAAACCCTTCTCTGACCCATACTTACTGTTTTGGATCTAAAGGACACAGGATTCTTTTCCGAGCATTTTCTTCCTAATTAAAAAAAAAAAAAAGGACATATTTATTTAAATAAAATATCAAGTTCACTGCTTACAGATACTAGATACAACTTCAGTGTAATCATAAGCTTATGCTATACCAAAACAAGGTAAGGAAACCTTAAAAGGACATTAACAAAACACTGGCAAAATCAGGTCATAGAGTTTAACAACAAAAATCTCCAGTGTCATGTGATATCACCTCATATCTGTCAGAATGGCTATCATCAAAAAGAACACAAATAACAAACGTTGACAAGCATGTGGAGAAAAGGGAACCCTCCTACACTGTTGGTGGGAATGTAAATTGGTGCAGCGGAAAACAGTAGGGAGGTATCTCAAAAAACTAAAAATAGAACTACCTTATGACCCAGCAATTCCATTCCTGGGTACATATCCAAAAAAACCAAAAACACTAATTCGAAAAGATACATGTACCCCAATGTTCAAGGCAGCATTATTTACAATTGCCAAGATATGGAAGCAACCTAAGTGTCCATCAACAGATGAATAGATCAAGATGTGGTATATATATATACACAAACACACACACATACACATACAGTGGAATATTATTCAGCCATAAAAAAAGAATGAAATTTTGCCATTTGCAACAAAATGGATAGACTTGGAGGGTTTTATAGTAAGTGAAATAAGTCAGACAGGGAAGACAAATACTGTAGGATATCACTTATATGTGGAATCTAAAAAAATACAACAAACTGGTTAATATAAAAAAAAAAGAAACAGACTCACAGATATAGAGAACAAACTAGTGGTTACCAGGGGGGAGAGGGAAGGGGGGAGGGGCAGTACAGGGATAGAGGATTAAGAGGTACAAACTGCTATGTATAAAATAAATAAGCTACAAAGATATATTGTACAACACATGGCATATAGCCAATATTTTATAATCACTATAAATGGACTATAACCTTTAAAAATTGTGAATCACTGTATTGTACACCTGTAACATATAACACTGTACATCAACTATACTTCAATAAAAAAAAAAACCTTTGGTGTAGCTCATTTATGTATGTCTGAGCAAATACTGCTTTGGACAACAAGGGTCTATAGCTTCAAACAGGTTATAGAAAAGGCCTACATATGGACTTTTGAATCTACGACAGCACTGACTATAATATACATTATTATTTTAGGTACTACTAAGAAAGAAAAAATGTTGCCAATTTAAATTATAACATGTCATTGATTTTAAGAAGCATTCTGATTTCAGAGATGTTAAAATGTGAAAAAAAAAAAGTATCTCAGAAACAAGGAAAGAGATCTTCCTCAACTTATGATGGAATTACAACCTGATAAACCCATCATAAGTTGACAATATCTTAAGTCAATAATGCATTTAATACACCTAACCTACTGAACATCGTAGCATAGCCTCGTCTATCTTAAATGTGATCAGAATACTGACATTAGACTACAGTTGGGCAAAATCATCTAACAGCCTATTTCATAATAAAGTGTTGAATATCTCATGTAATTTATTGAATATCTCATGTAATTTATTTTTGGGGGAGGACATAGGGGTTGAATATCTCATGTAATTTATTGAATACTGTACTGAAAGTGAAAAACAGATGGTTGTATGGGTACAGAATGGTAGTAAGCATATTAGTTGTTTACCCTCGTGATAGCATGGCTGACTTGAAGCCCTGGCTCCCTGCCACTGCCCAGCAGTGCAGATCGCTAGCCCCGGAAAAGATGAAAATTTAAAATTCAAAGTACGCTCTCTACTGAATGCCTATCGCTCTTGCAACATCATAAATCCAAAAAAATCGTAAGTTGAACCATTCATTGTAAGTTGGGGACTGTCTATATGGTATTTTAACCATTTGGTATGTGGCCCTACTCTACTAGCTTTGCAACTTTTTAGTATAGAAGAGTTACATCCTGTTCGTTTCTAAGTTACATGGATTTAACTACATATACTCAGGGGAAAAAAAGGAATTAATAGTGTTGGCAAGTCTACCCAACATTGATATGAATCTGTATATAACAGGATAGCATAACAGTTAAAACCACAGGTCAGCCAGACTACCTAGGTATGATTCCCAGTTCTATCTATAAGGCTCCTAACTATCAGCTCCTAACTCTACGACCTGAGGTAGTCTTACTGCCTCATCTGAAAGATGAGAATAATATATCTTACCTCCTAAGGGTTGTAAAAATTAAGTGAGCTAATAGGTTAAAGAAAAAACAAAACTGCTTAGCATGGTGCTGTTCATACAGTAAATGCTAAGTGTTTGTGATCAGTATTAACAATTCCTTTTTCAGTTTATTTCAGTTCTGACCTGCCTCCCAGCATATCCATGAAACTATGTACACTGAATTTCATGAACATGCTAAGAGACTTTTCAGTATCTTTTGAAAATATAGTACATTATTCTTCCCTATTTGCTGACTCGAAAGTCTAACCTCCATGAAAGAGAAGACTCTATACTAACCTCCCAAAGCTTAACGATAGAGTAGGGGAAAAAAGCACTTCTAAAATTTATTATTTGGGTTTACAAACAGAGCTTCTCAACCTTGGCACTACTGATATTTCAGGTTGGGTAATTCTTTTTCGTCCTGTCCATTGTAGGATGTTTAGCAGAATCTCTGGCCTCTCTCCACTAGAAGCAAGAAACACTCTTCAGTTGTGACAACCAATACGTCTTCATTGTCTGGGGGTGCTAAATCACCCCCATTTAAGAACCACTGCGTAAAAATGAGTACAGGTGATCTCAGCCATATATGACACTTAAGAAAAAAAAAAAAAGGAAACAATACACCCAATTATAACATAAATTACAGATTCAGTAGGATGCCCAAAATTGAAAACCGAATCATAGTCATGGAAAGTGTTTCCACTTAGTGTTTTGCAGTCTTTTTTCAAGGGATTAATAACATGATGTCATTCCTCTCCAGGAACATGGATCACCCTGTAAGGATCTATTCATATTCTACCACTGTCACCGTCTGCAGTCACCTCTGGGTGTCTGATTAAGGTGAAGTGTAAGGTCTGAGAGTGAGAACAAAATCCTCCTTCTATCAGAAAGTTCATTTTTCAATCAGGGGATGTTTGCTGGTGCTCTCAAAACCAGCCAATACAACAGAGAGTGTACTTCAAAGAGCTCCCATTAAGTCACAGGTCACCCACATTCCAAAACAAGAATAAGCTTGTTTCAGTACACTTCACCCTAGGCAAATATAAGCCAAATCAAAATATGAACTAGAGCTATAGCTATGAGGGACAGTAGGAGATGAAGGGGTTCTGGGGGCTTATCTGTACTGGATATTGCCTAGAAGGATAAACCATCTAACAAAGAAAAATAATGTAAATAATACTGGACATTCAGAAGGCATAAAATCAGACGCTTGTCTCTGGTTTAATCTTTCTAAAACCTATTAAACATGCTCTTTTTCTATTAGCATTTTACTGTTCTTGTTTTTTAAATTTCCTATCATATATATCCTAAAGAAACATACATACTAAAGTTATATGTTGTTTGACAATACAATCATATGTATAATTGAACAAAACTGTACACTTTTTGTTCTCAATTTTAAAAGGAGAGTCAATTCTTCCATGTTTTTAAATCTTTCCTTCCCCTTTTCAGCAAAGTAGTTATTAGTTCCTTTCAAAAGATTGTACGTCTAAATAAAAAATTTAAAAAGTTTCTCTCAACCGCATTGACAAGAAGTTATTATCATTCACGGAACAATGAAAACACAATTAGTGAAACCTTGGGATGCTTCTTTGATCGCTCTTCTTTCTAAACCACCATTTCCCATCAGGAAGGCGGAGAGTGAGCGGAGGGCAAGAAGCGGTAGTCTGCCGTAAAACTAAAATCTAGCATTACCATGAGTTGGTATCAAGATAAACGGGTCACTGCTGGCGCTTTACTTAGTACAAGAAAACACTGCACTTCACTACGGCTCATCATCTCTCCCTAGGGAGGCCAGGACTGCGTTTATCACAGGAAAAGCTGGAAAATCCAGGGGACTGAAGCAGAAATCTGTCAGAGGGGAGGTGCCGGACCAGGAAACTTATTTCCGACTCTCGAGAGGGTAAGGCGATACCAGACCTCCGCGGCTCCAGCGTGTTCACCACAGAACCTTTTTCCTGCTGCCACCACCATCCTGCAGAAGCGCTTCTTCTTTTCCACATAGTAGCCACATCGCCCCTCTGCTGGAAAGCCAGTTCCGTGCGGCGTCGGCGCAGAAGCCGCCATAATTCAGGGCTCACTTTGGGTGGCAAGCATTGATCGGGTAAAGAGAGAAAAAGTTGTCAGCTTCTCTCGGGTCTCCTTCCCTTAACAAATATGTCTGCCTCGGGTCCAGCCACGCAGGATAATGCCCGGAACTACCGCCCCATCCGCCGAAAAAAACCGGAAGAAGCTGATGGTGGCTGGCGAGGTCCAAAGTTTTCGCCTAGCCACTCTGTTTTATTTTTTCCCCGCCTCCTCCGCGGAAACCGAGCGCCAAACTCAAACTTTAACAGGACCCGGACGTCTTTTAGGCTAGTGCTGCGGGCCGGGCTTGTTGGAGTTTCCCGCACACCGGCCGGGGAAGCGGTTCAGCATGAGCCAGGTTCTGTTCCAGCACCTCGTCCCGTTGCAAATGAAATGCAAAGACTGCGAGGACAGGTGAGGTCCGCGTTACCCCGTGTCCGCGGATGGCGGTTGGGGTCGAGCCAAGGGGGAAGATGGCGGCTCCAGCCAGTGGGCCCCGGCCTGCGGCTGGGTGTCCGGCAGGAGCCCCCGGGACGGGGAGGGAGACCTAGCTGGGACCTAGTGGCTACCTCTCACTAAGTCCGCCGTTGCTGAGGAGGGAAGGGTGTGAGGAATGGGACGCTGACCCGCATCAAGCTAAAAAAAAAAAAAAAAAAAAAAAAAACAACTTTATCGCTGAACATTCTCGTGGACAGTGTAGCCCCTTTCTCTCTTTTTGACAGGTAAGAACTCTGGCTCAGAGAACTTTATTTACTCGAGGGCTCACGAGTTTACAGCAGGGCAGGCACTAGAACTCAGGCCTTGGCTCCCAGCCTTTTTTTTTTTCTCTCTTCTTTGAATTATATTGGAAGTAAATTTAAGCTTCGACTTAAAAAAAAAATCAACTTTATGGTATATCGCCTTTTTTTCACATTAGTTACTAAAAATAGATTACGTTTAGTAGACTAAAGACAGTTGGGGAAAACTACAAGTTCATCCATTCATTTTTTCATTCAACAAATACTGCACACTTGCAAAACGCCTTGCTGGGCCCTGGGGATACAATGGTCAGGAAAAAGTCCTTGTGTTCGTGGAATTCACAGTCCAGTGGGGGAGGAAGTAAAGGCCAGTCTCACAGGTAAATGCGAAATTACAACTGACTAAAGAGGTGGTGCTGTTGAGGCTTAAATAGAGAGATCTGGTTGGAAGTCAGGAGATTTCAATTTTGTGTCAGTTCCACCACTGAGTGTCATCTGTCTTAACTTCTCTGAACTGTAAGTTTTCTCCTTTGTAAAACTGATAGAGCAGGCCTACCTACATGGTTGGTTGTTAGGAGGATCAGGTGTGAAAATGTGTGTGAAGACCAAACGGTGTGGAAATGTGACATATAAAAAACGGAGACACTGCTATATTGAGCTCAGTAATGTGAAAGTAGTATATAGTGCAGAATCCGATTCAGAATCAATTGGCAGGCCAGGCAAGGAGATGGTACCAAGACCAGCAGCTGTAAATGGAGATCTATAGGTTAGTTGGTCATTCTTTTGTGCTGCCCAGCATGGGAGCCACTGTGGTTGTTGGACATTTGAAATGGAGCTAAGCTGAACTGATGTGCGTAAGAGTAAGATGCACGTTGGACTTTAAGACTTAGTAGGAGAAAAAAGGAATGTAAAATATTTCAGTTTTTATATTGATTATGTGTTAAGGTGACAATAATGGTATATAGGGTTAATATTAAAATTGATTTATCTGTTTCTTTTAATTTTTTAATGTGGCTTCTAGAAAATTAAATATTACATACGTGCCGTATATTTGTGCCTCCATTGTATCTCTGTTGGACAGCTGTGTTCTAGAATGATTACAGAAAGATAAAAGAAAGGGAGGGCATAATTCCTGATCCCAATGTTGAAACTCCTAGCTCTTCTCCATCTCACTACATTGTCATCACAGTTATCTTCTTAAAACACAGTTTCAGGGCTTCCCTGGTGGCGCAGTGGTTGAGAATCTGCCTGCCAATGCAGGGGACATGGGTTCGAGCCAGGGGACATGGGTTCGAGCCAGGGGACACGGGTTCGAGCCCTGGTCTGGGAAGATCCCACATGCCACGGAGCAACTAGGCCCGTGAGCCACAACTACTGAGCCTGCGCGTCTGGAGCCTGTGCTCCGCAACAAGAGAGGCTGCGATAGTGAGAGGCCCGCGCACCGCGATGAAGAGTGGCCCCCACTTGCCGCAACTAGAGAAAGCCCTCGCACAGAAACGAAGACCCAACACAGCCATAAATAAATAAATAAATAAATAAACAAACCCAAGAAGTTAAAAAAAAAAAAAAAAGTTTCAGCCTTTTTAGTCTTTCTGTCTAGAAACTTTTCATATATTCGTATCACCTATAGCAGGGGTCAGAAAACTAGAGTCCGTGGGCCAGATAGCCCACTACCTTTTTTTGTAAATAAAGTTTTATTAAATTCAGCCATTCTCATTTGTTTAGGAATTGTCTGTTGCTGCTTTTGTGGTATAAGGGCAGAAATGAATAAATGTGACAGACCTTATAGCCTGCAAAGCCTAAAATATTTACTATTTGGCCTTTTACAGCTAAAGTTTGCTGACCCTTGACTTATAGGAAAAACAATCCAGACTCTTTAGTTAAAAGTATTAAAGGCCAGTTCAGCTCAACAAATATTTATGAATGCCTACTGTGTACCAGGCACTGTCCTAGGTGCTGAGAAGCTCCCTTCCTCCTCCCCACCTTCCTCCAACAACAGCAACAGCAAAAAAAACCAATTTTCATTCTATCCCTCAAGGAACTCACACTTTAACAGGGGAAACAAAAAGATCTTCTTTTGAGAGGCAGCATAGCATAGGTTAAGAGTTCAGGCTCTGATAAACAACAAGGTCTTACTGTATAGCACAGGGAACCATATTCACTATCCCATGATAAACCGTAATGGAAAAGAATATGAAAACATATATATTTATAACTGAATCACTTTGCTGTACAGCAGAAATTAACACAACATTGTAAATTAACTATAGGTCAATTTAAAAAAAGGATATATAATCCCTCTGTTTTGTACATTAAAAAAAATAGAGTTCAGGCTGTGGAGCCACATTGTCTGGGTTTATTTTATTTTATTTTATTTTTTAAATTTATTTTTTGGCTATGTTGGGTCTTGGTTGCGGCACACGGGCTGTCTAGTTGTGGCGCGTGGGCTCTATAGTTGCAGCATGTGGGCTCTCTAGTTGTGGCGTGTGGGCTCCGTTGCCCCGCGGCACGTGGGATCTTAGTTCCCTGACCAGGGATCTAACCCATGTCCCCTGCATTGGAAGGCGGATTGTTAAGCACTGGACCACCAGGGAAGTCCCTGTCTGGGTTTAAATTCCAGTTCTACCACTTACTGCTTGCTTTCGTACAATTTTTCTTACTTCTCTGTGCCTCATCTTTAAATTGATAAAAATAAAAGTACCTGCCTGTGGGATTATTATGAGCATGTATTAAATAAGTTAATACATATCAAGTGTTTAGAACAGTACCTGGAACTTAATGAGCATTCAGTAAACATTAGCTATTATTAAAGTATGATTAATGCATGAAGTAATGTAAATGAATTAAAGTCATAGAGTAAAAGGGACTTCAGTTGAAGACAGTAGTAGTGCTCAGAGAACTCTGGAGGAAAGTGATGCAAAATTTTGAAGCCCACGGTTTAACACCAACCTGCTTTTTCATTTTTTTGTTTTCCCTAAGCTCCTCTCTCCAATATATTAGTCACACAGGACTACTTGTTATCCTCTGAGTGTACCTGATACTCTCTCAATATCATAACTTTACTCTGGCTCTTCCTGATACCTCAAATGCTTTTTCTTTCATAACTTTCTAGGTCTGTCTTAAATTCTTTCGCTATAGGGACCTTTTCAAAGTTGCCTAAGTTGAAATTAATTGTCCTTGATCATTTATTAGCATGGTGTAGGTGAAAACTCTGAGTTCTCATTTGGGCTCTGCAGTGTGACCTTAACCAAATTTGTAATTCTGTGCATCTCAGCTTCTTCCTTTGTAAGGCAGAGATAATGTTTACTTGACAACATTATTGTTAAACAAGATGATATAAGCAAAGTGTCCAGCAGGCACTCAGTAGTGAATGAATCGGTAAGTGCTAGTAACCATTCTCTCCTCTCTATTGAAGCTTTAAAATACAATCAGAAGCAAACCTAGGGTAAAGTCATTTAATCTGATCTCAATTTGAGGACATGGACCATGTTTATTTCTGTTTGTATCCCTAGCACCCAGCATAGTACCTGGCTTAGAGTAGCTTTTGTTTGAATTGAGAGTTTTAAGGTCACAGCTACTATGTGGCAGAGGTGGGCTAGAATCCAGTTCTGCTGAATCTAACTGAGAGGGAGGATGTTATGCAGATTTATGCATTGTTCAGAATGTGACATTTATTTTGAAAAATAGCATTTTTTAAATTGTTTTTTAAACTTCATTTTGTATTGTTCCTATGACATTAACCATTACAGTGGAGGAAATAAGATTTGTGATTTCAGGTCCTCTGAAAGCTCACGCTTTTCTACAAGATATTTCTCTGGAGGTTTTTGAAATAAACGTGGGGAATAGTTTTAATCAATGGGCTTCTCCTCCTCTTTTTCCCCCCAGCATCTAATGCATATAGGCTTTTGGAATATATGCAACAAAATCATTAATAGGATTGGAAATTTATCATAGTAATAAAACTTCCAGTGTTATGTAGAGAACACTTTATTTAATGGATGCTTCCTGAATTTTTTTACAAATTTATCAAGTATGACACACTTTTAAAAGTGTAAAGTTATCAACCACAGTGTCATATCACTATGGCAGTATGTACTAGAAAAAACTTCAGAAGATGAAAACGAAGCATAATGACATTGTAGAGCTGAAAAGGTCCTCACAAACCTAACTCAGTCCACTTTTTTTTATAAATGAGGGAATTGAAAGGTGTCATCCCCCCCCACCCCCACCCCCCGCCAAGAACACTTAATTTAAGTGGAATTGGAGTAGGAGTTTAATCTGTTTCACATACATTGCTTTAGATACTAGGAAGATAGAAACAAAACATTCTCTTGTTTTAAAGGTAATTCTTCCTATCTTTGTGGTGTTTACCAGCGCTGCTTGTTGCTTTTTAGATAATGTACAAGTTATGGTAACCTCATCATGTGAACTAAGATTTAATATCCAGTCATATATTTAATAAGAAATTTAACTAAAATGACATGTATTTAACCAATATAAATTACAAGTCAGAGCATAAAAAAAACTAAACAACTGAATCTAGCCTTAGTCAACTATTACCAAGTTTTTACATCAACACTCAGTTACTCTGTCTGTACTTCTGTAGAAATAGTAGAATGTGGAAAAAGTTTAAAACATCTTTAAAAGAATAACTTAAAACTGAACAAATTCAATTTGTTAGTTTATTTTCCCTTCACATCAGGGAAAGACCATTGTTATTTAATTCTAGCAGAATAGTTTGAGAACCACTTTTGCAGAGATGATTTTTCACCATTTCCCCTTTGTTTCCTGAATTATTTAAACATTTTTGCTTAGTTTAATTAATGTTTATGAGCACCTTTATTTATATACCTCTGTTCAATACTGGGTTTTCTAAGATGCAGTACAGAATGTGTAAAGCAATGGTTTTTTCCCTTTAGGGTTTAGATTTACTCTGGGATTAGATAGATAATAAACTTGTTGACAATACTTCTGTGGATATATTGCATAGAGAGTCTGTTGATCAGATGTAGTTTGTGAATCTGAAAAAAGTTTTTTTGTGTATGCATAAGGGAAGCGAACACGTTTTCTTATTTCCTTTGTTGTAAACATTAAAGTATTTCAATATTATTCACACTTTAAATTTTTCAAATGAAATCTCTCATAAATCAATTTGGTCATTTCAGGTGGCATTTTTTTTTTTTTAAGTTATCACTTATAGAGGGAATGTAAAAATCACTACACATGAACTGAATTACAAAACAGAACAGAGTCACACATTTAGAAAACACACTATGGCTGCTTAACGGGAAAGCTGAGGTGGGGTGATGCATAAAACAAGGGTTTGAAATTAGCACAGATCAGGTGGTATTTTTTAATGTGAAAAATTGTTATAAAACTGATGGTTTGTCTTTCAATAGATGTTATTTGAGAATCAGCCCAGTAAGGTTGTATACCAGGCTAACAGTAGGCATTCCACATCATTTATCTCATTTAATCCTCACAACAACCTCTTTTTACAGGGGAGAAAAATTTATCCTCAGGTTGAAAACCTGATTGCTTACTTGTAGAAAAATAGGAATTTAAACTTCAGATCCAGCGTGCTTTCCAAACATCTGTTCATAAGTTAGGGACAACCTGTGGAGGATCTTGTGGCTTAAGATGGAAAATGTTAGCTATACAAATGGTAGTAATAATTCATTTCATGTGAATGTTTCTGATAGTTGGGCATATCTTTTCATACAGGAGAGTGAGTATTAGACTGAGCATTGAACTACAATCAGTTTCTAATCCAGTTCACAGAAAGGTTGGTATTTATTTCTTTTGAAATAAATATTTTTCTTTTTTTGAGATATGGTAATTCTGTACATTATAATTATTTTTGTTCTTTAAGAATGTGAGATCTTTGTTATATCATCTTGCTTTTTAATTTTGGGCCATCTTATAACTTGCAGATCTGGGGTGGTAGAATCTACTAAGACAACAACTGAGAGATTATTATATCATATATTTCTAAAGCATGCAAGAATTGGGGATTGGGACAACAGTCTCCTTAGATTTGCCCCATTGCACTTTTTTTGGCCACCCCTTGTGGTTTGCCAGATCTTAGTTCCCGGACCAGGGATCGAACCCCACCAGGGATCAAACCTGTGCCCGCGCCCCTTGCAGTGGAAGCTCAGAGTCCTAACCACTGGACCTCCAGGGAATTCCCCCATTACACTTTTTTAAGTTGCTAGAATACATATTGCTACCCTGTAGAATTAGCATTTCATGTAAATGTGAGAACAGAATGAATTGAAGCACTGCAGAGAGATATTTTTGAATCTTTTTGCCTTTTGAAGAGAGGTGTTTAGAGCATCAGTCTAAGCTGATTTAAAAGTATGAGTCATTAACAGAAATGAGGATATAGAATGGAGAGCTAAGAAATACATCTGTTTTCTCTGTGTCATAGCTTTCCCTATGCATATTCAAGGATCTAATGGTGTTAGTAGCAGCTTCAGTTTTTTATAGCATCTTGGGGTGGATTTCAAGAAATACTTAAATAGAAGCTGCTTTAAGAACAGCGCCTTCTGAAGCAGAGCAAACACCTAGGTTGCTAATTTTCCAGGGTAGAGATTATATATTATACTTCTTACATGTTATTCCTATGCCTGCTGTACCTCTTCATTTTCCAGCTCTACTCATAAAAGTGGTTTAGATTTTTCTAGGACCCTAGCGGTTCCTCAGTAGCCACAAGTAGATTTTATTTCTAAGTAGAAACTTAATCTTAACCTCTCTTAGCCCATCATCTTCTAGTCCTGTTTTCCTTGTGCCATTGTGCTCTGAAATACATAATTTCTGTGTACTTTTCTGTGAGTTTTAGCTGCTGTGATAAAATGGTCTTTATGAAAGGTATTCACTTCATTTGAAACTGAAAACAGATGGGGTTCCACATCAGTGGCCACTTAGAGTGGGAGAGAATAGGCTCTTAGGAAGAAGCCCTGGCAGCCTGTCACCTGATACCCCTGTCCTCTGCCTGAGAGACAAATGTTCCTTTCTTATCTAGGGTAGATGATTGTTTGTCATTTCTGCTGATGTACTTACCACTTTGGAAATACTAGACAATTAACTTGAGGGAAACTGAAAGTATAATTGAGTATGATATGATCAGTGGTAAAGAATACTTTTGTTATGGTATCATAGTGCACCAAAGGGTGGGTCTAAACTTTCTTAAGCCTCTGATAGAATGATATATTCTTCAACTTTCAACTCCTAGCATTTAATTAGCTTTTATAGACCCCTTTCCTTCCTACCTTCCACCCTATGTGGCTCTCAAGGAGCAGAATATTTACCCCTATTTAAGATGCTAAAGTCTCCAAAGACCAATGAAAACCCAGCAGCACCAGAAGACAGAGCTGTCTGAACTATAACAGCGATACGTTGATGATACTAGATGATTTCACGTCCAAGAAGGAAGAAATTACTCTAAAAGCCAAATCTACTGAAAACATTAAAAATAACAATCTTTCTTTTAGGATTTAGTTATCCGTCTGACTGATGATACTGATCCATTTTTTCTGTATAACCTTGTTATATCAGAGGAAGATTTTCAGAGGTAACTATATTTTTCTGTTCTTTGATCTAGGAATAAGTAAGTTTTTAAGTTTTATGAATGTATCGGTACTATCCTCTTTGAAACACATACCTATTAGAAACATTCGGGCATTTTGGGAACATTGGACTATTTATACTATAATTATTCAGGCTGTTTTTGAAAATAAATATTTCATAGATTATCAGCATTTTGCTTAACAGCTCAGAAGTTTGGAGCTTTAGCTAGATTTATTGACCTTTTCCCTCCATTGAATAAGCTCTATAAAAATCAAAGTTCCTTAGCTTAATTCTTGATTATAATGGGTGTTCAGTAAATAAAAGAATAGTCTTTCAGGATGTTATTTGTAATTAAATACAGTAATTAAAATTCTAAAAAAAATTGTTTTCCTGTCTTCTGCATAGTTTAAAATTGCAACAAGGTCTTCTGATAGACTTCTCAGCTTTCCCACAAAAATTCATAGATCTCCTTCAGCAGTGTACTCAAGAACATGCCAAAGAAATTCCAAGGTAAGTCTCAGAAGAGCACTATATCATTAAACTTCCCTCAAGACAGACTCTTCTTTGTAAGACAAGTTGATGGCAAAATATTCTATATATTATAAGTACCTCTGTCTATTTTCAAAGCTGTGGTGAGAGGTTCATAAATCTCAAATTTATAAAATCAGAAATATTTGCCCCTTAATTTTCACGTTTTGGCAAAGCCATTAAAGTTACCTGAAATATTTAACAGCATCAAATGTATATTTTTTCCAAAGGTTATATTCCATTTATAGTTATTATAAAATATTGGCTATATTCCTTGGGTTGTGCAATATATCCTTGTAGCTTATTTATTTTATACATAGCAGTTTGTACCTCTTAATCCTCTACCCCTATATTGCCCCTCCCCCTTCCCTCTACCTACTGGTAACCACTAGTTTGTTCTCTATATCTCTGTGTGTTTCTTTTTTGTTATATTCACTAGTTTGTTGTATTTTTTAGATTCCTCATATAAGTGATATCCTACAGTATTTGTCGTTCCTGACTTATTTCACTTAGCATAATACCCTCTAGGTCTATCCATGTTGTTGTGAATGGCAAATTTCATTCTTTTTTGTACTCTATTGTGTATATATACCACATCTTCTTGATCCATTCATCTGTTGATGGACACTTAGGTTGCTTCCATATCTTGGCAATTGTAAATAATGCTGCTATGAACATTGGGGTACGTGTATCTTTTAGAATTAGTGTTTTTGTTTGATTTGGATATGTACCCAGGAATGGAATTGCTGGGTCATAAGGTAGTTCTGTTTTTAGTTTTTTGAGACACCTCGCTACTGTTTTCCACAGTGGCTGCACTAATTTACATTCCCACCAACAGTGTAGGAGGGTTCCCTTTTCTCCACATGCTCGTCAACATCTGTTATTTGTGTTCTTTTTGATGATAGCCGTTCTCACAGGTGTGAGGTAATATCTCATTGTGGTTTTGATTTGCATTTACCTGATGATTAGCCATGTTGAGCATCTTTTCATGTTCTTGTTGGCCATCAGTATGTCTTTGAAAAAATGTCTGTTCAGGTCTTCTGCCCATTTTTTAGTCAGGTTGTTTGTTTTTTCGATATTAAGTTATATAAGCTGTTTATGTATTTTGGATATTAGCCCTTCATTGGTCATAACATTTGCAAATATTTTCTCCCATTCAGTAGGTTGTCTTTTTGTTTTGTTGATGGTTTTCTTATGTTATGCAAAAGCTTTTTAAATTTAATTAGGTCCCATTTGTTTATTTTTGCTTTTATTTCCTTTTCTTTTAGGAGATAGATCTAAATATTGCTACAATTTATGTCAGAAAGTGTTCTGCCTGTGTTCTCTTCTAGGAGTTTTATGGTTTTCGGCCTTACATTTAGGTCTTTAATCCATTCTGAGTTTTAATTTTTTATATGTTGTTACAGAATTTTCTATTTTGTTCTTTTACATGTAGCTGTCCAGTTTTTCCAGCACTACTTATTGAAGAGACTGTCTTTCCCCATTGTATATTCTTGCCTCCTTTGTTGTAGATTAATTAACCATAAGTGTGTGGGTTTATTTCTGGGCTCTCTGTTCTGTTCCATTGATCTATGTGTCTGTTTTGGTGCCAATACTACTGTCTTGACTACTGTAGCTTTGTAGTATGGTCTGAAGTCAGGAAGTATGATTCCTCCAGCTGTGTTCTTCTTTCTCAAGATTGTTTTGCCTATTCAGGGTCTTTTGTGTTTCCATATAAATTAAAAAATTTTTTTGTTCTAGTTCTGTGAAAAGTGCCCTTGGTATTTGGATAGGGATTACATTGAATCTGTAGATTGCCTTGGGTAGTATGGTCATTTTAACAGTATTGGTTCTTTCAGTCCATGAACATGGCATATCTTTCCATCTGTTTGTATCGTCTTCAATTTCTTTCATCAGTGTCTCGTCTTACAGTTTTCTGAATACAGGTCTTTTATCTCTTTAGGTAGGTTTATTCCTAGAACTTTTATTCCTTTTGGTGCAATTGTAAATGGGATTGTTTCCTTAGTTCCTCTTTTTGATAGTTTTGTTGTTAGTGTTCAAGTATATGTTTTTGTAATGAACTTGGAAAAAGGGAATAATAAGATTTTGTGTGCACGTATATCTGTATTTGTTTAGTGTAACACCTGATCCTTTCCTTGTAAAGCTCGCAAACCTTTTATGTATAAATTTCATCAATTGATGATTCTTGTTTGAATTAATTATTTCATTAGCAACTATAAAATTATGCTTGTCCAATTCCATCATTCTTCCTATATTTATTAGATATAATTCTTCTATAAAGAAGAACTTTCCTTTATCAATTAGAGCTATTTGATTACTCTGAAAATTCATACAGGAAAGGATAAATGCTCAATTCTTACTTTTAAATTGTCAGTTTTCAGAGTAAGGAGTTGTTACTCTAGTTACTTTTGTGGTTTCAATGGGTTTTTGATTTGTTTTTGTTTTTAGTGTTTTGTTTTCTCTCTCTGCTCATCTGTTTCTCATTGTGAACTCATGGACATTTATATATTCATTGTTTTCAATCAATAGATAAATCTCCGTTTTACTGTTTACACTAATTAATCCAGTTTTACCATTGGGAGTCCTTTCATATTGGCTCCTATGATTCCACTATGCTCCCTTTTCTGATCCTTTTAATCATTGATGATCCAATAGAGCTCATGATTCAATGGGAGAGTTTCACTGTCTCATGAATGTGTTATGTGACACTTTCTTTTCAAAGGTTTTTGCTACAGTTAGTTTCTCCAGAAGCTATTTTGGATAGCTCACCTGCTTTTTTAAATGTGGTAGAGACAAATCCTTTTAAGCATCTTACACACCTTTCATTAAAACTGTTACCTGGAAATGATGTGGAAATAAAGAAGTTTCTAGCAGACTGTTTGAAATGTAGCAAGGTAAGATTTAAATTTAAGTTAGTCTTTTAAATAAGTCCCAAAGCTCTCTGATAAACCACTGAAAAGCTATATTGCTATTAGATTTTGTTTTCTGAATAAAGTTCTTTTAAAGATGTCCAGGAAATTTTTATAGCATGTACTGACTTTATTGTTTTAGTCAAGGTACAACAGGATAGAACTGGACCAGGAATTGAGAAACTTAGGTCCCAGGATTTTTACTAATTTTCTGTGACCTTGAGCAGTCACTTAAACTCTTGGTGTCTTGGTTTCATCAACTGGTAGATATGTATGGAAATATGTACCCTTTCTAGGCTATCTTAAATGAGATAAAATATATGAAAGTGTCTTGAAGATTAGAAAGTGCTCTATAACTATATAAGGTACGTGGCACAAGGAAACAACATTGGGATGCCTTGTAAGAGTTTTCAGAAAGTCTTTTTAGTCAAATACTATGGATTGGTGCATCTCAAGATTTAAGGGTTAGGCAAATCTTCTAGAGATCTTGCTCGTGCAGATTCTAACTCAGAAGGTTTGAGGTGGAGCCTGAGATTCTGTATTTCTGACAAACTCCCAGGGTGGTACTGATGCTTACTTTTCTGCACTTTGAGTAGCACAGCTACAAATGATTAAATTAAATTGTAAGCTGCATAATTTTATTTTTATAAATAGGAAGAAAAATTATCATTGACACAATCACTAGATGACGTTACCAGGCAACTGAATTTCACACAAAAGGTAATTCAAATTTCATTTTGTCTTTGTAAGTCATCCAAACATAGGCTCTGAATTGCTTCTTGAATCAAATCTAGGCTTTTGTGTATTTTTTTCAAAGCACACTGCCATTGAATTCCCCCTCCTTTTTGCCACCCTTCCCCTACCAGTTGTCTAAATCTGATGCTTTTTCTTCTTGATAGTTTATTCTATCCAAACATTTCTGTTATCCCCAGTATATGACACATTCTCTCCAAGTCTTCATTAAATAATATATAGTATCTGTCATATGTTAGTTCTGCTCCTCTTTAATTCACCTCATTCCTCTTGTCTAAATGGCTTTTCAGTTCCTGTCTTCTAAATCTTTCCCTTCCTTCCTTCTGTTAAGTTTAGAATTAATTCCTCTGATAGGCTTATCATCATTTCAGTCATAGCTACTCCTTGAAATTGAGGACCAAAGTATCTGATAAGCTGCATGGCTTCAGGTAGAAAATAGTCCTGCACCACATGACCCATCTTGGGAACCTGTGTTACTGGGTTTTAGGTGTATAAGTAAACTACAGTTGACCCTTGAACAACACGCAGGTTAGGGACACCGGCCCCCTGCACAGTTGAAAATTCTTGCATAAGTTTATAGTCAGCCCTCCGTATCTATGGTTCCACATCATCAGATTCAACTAACTGTGGGTTGTGTAGTATTGTAGTACGTATTTCTTGAAAAAAAATCTGAGTATAAGCGTACCTGTGCATTTCAAACCTGTGTTGTTTAAGGTCATCTGTACTACTTATGACTTGGTCTACCCTGGGTTTCTTTTTTTCTTAATGCCAGAGGAGAGGATTGAGAGGCGAAGAGCCAGATTTAACTAAAAGGTTAGTGATTGTTAAACTGTGGACCATTTTAACTCTAAAATTGCTTTTATTCTAATCTTGGTTTCTTTAAATACAGAGAAATCTGTGTAAGAAAAGACTTTGAGTATGTCTTAAAAAGCTGTGATTCCATCTCCTTTAATATACTTCGCAAATATTTTCATGTTCCAATCTAATAACATATTCAAGAATTTTAATATTTCATACTGAACTCTACTGCAGACATTATCAGAAAAAATCCAAGAATTAGATAAGTTACGGAACGAATGGGCATCACACACAGCAACATTGTCAAATAAGCATTCCCAGGAACTGACGAATGAGAAGGAAAAAGCTTTGCAGGTATGAATGTTAAAAAAAACTGGAAAAATATTTTGTTATTGCCGTTAGTCATTTTGTTAATTATAAAAGTAATACATGCTTGCTTTAAAATTTTCAAACAGTGCGGAAGTATATAAAAATTAAGTCTCTCCTTAAAAATCTTGCTCCCCAGAGATAATTTATAAACATTTTGATATTTGTTTTTCCAGACTTTACATATGTAAATAATATACAATTTATAAATAATTGTTTATATTTGTAAATTTAGAAATATGTAAATTGGGAGATATGTACACACGTATCTGAGTTTTGGTTTTGTTCTAAGCTAACGAGGTCCTCCTGGATATATTGATTGTAACTTTTTTTCACCTAAATTGATATCATTTTTTTTTTTATCAGTTCAGAAGTGGCTGAGTAGTATTCATTACTTGGACATAACATAAATTATTTAAGTACTTACTAACTGATGGACATTTAAATGCTTCAAATCTTGGTTATTGCAAATAATATTGCAGTGAACATTTTTATTCCTAGAAGTGAGATTGCAATATACCCATATAAAATATTAACAGATATTGCAAATTCGCCACCCAAAAATGTTGTACCAAATGGAATCCCAAAGACAGTGTATGATCATACTTACTTCCCCATATTCCTGATACTATTAACCTTCTTAATATCTGCTACCTGATAGGTATTATAGTAGTATTAATTTTAATTTATACTTCTTAGATTTTTAGTGAAGATAAGTATCTTTTAATATGACTTTTGGCCATTTTAATTTCTTCTGTGGATTATTTCTTTTAATATCTTTTGCTTTCTCTGTGCAACTCTCATTTTCTACTGCTTTGTAGTGTGGATTTACAGTATTTTATACCTTTTATATCATATTAATTTCTTTAATTAATGTTAAATTATTCTTTAATATAAAATTCTATTTTTGCTTTTTGCACCTTACTAAATGTTTGCTTTTAAGGGTACTGCTTGATAACAGTTTATGTGTACTTTCACCCAAATTAAGATTCAGAAAATTGTACCACCCCTTTAAAAGGTTTCCTTGTGTTCCTTCCCAATCCATTTCATACTCCCACAGGAAGCCCATCACTTCAAAACAGGTTTTGCCTGTTCTTGAACTTTAGATAAATAGACACATACAGTATGTACTTATTTGTGTGTGGCTTCTTCACTCAGCATAATATCTCTGAGATTCAGTTATATTCTTGGGTGTTTCTTTTTGTTGTTGTGTAGGATTCTATTATATGAACATGCCGTAACTTATCTATTTTCCTGTTGGGAGACATTTGAATTGTTTCTGACATTTTGCTATTATTAAACTGTTATGAACTTTCTTGTACATGTCTTTTTGTGAACACATGTACTGATTTTCCTTGGGTATATATTTAGGATTAGAATGGCTAGGTTCTAGTGTAGACATATGTTTAGCTTTAGTAGAAACTGTCAAACAGTTTTCCGAAGTGGATATATCAGATCACACTGCCATTCAGTGGGTGTATGGTAGTACCTCATAATGAACACTTTTTCATGTGTATGTAGACCGCTTGGATATTCTCTTGTGAAGTGCCCATTTGAGTCTTCAGCCTATTTATTAATTGTGCAATCTGTGTTTTTCTTAATGATTTGTAGGAGTTCTTCGTATATTCTGGACAGGAGTCCTTTGTCAGATACATGCACTGTGAATATTTTCTGTCCATGGCTTGCCTTTTCATTTCTGGTGTAAAGCAAGGATATTATACCTTTACCTACTATGTATATTATAAACATTGTATTTTAGCCTGTCGTTTGCATTTATTAGTATCTCTTGCCATATATAGTTCTTTTTTTAATTTTTATATTCTTAAATTTAAATTTTAATTATTTTATTTATTTTAAAAATTTTGTTTATTTATTTTTTGGGCTGCGCCATGCGGCATGTAGAATTTTAGTTCTCCGACCAGGGATTGAACCTGCGCTGCCTGCATTGAATGCGCAGAGTCTTAACCACTGGACCGCCAGGGAAGTCCCTATAGTTCTTTTTATTTGATTGTCATCCAGTCTTTCAATCTGTGTCTTTATGGTATAAGGCTTCATTTTATATTTGGAAAGCCTTTGCCACACCAAGGTTATGAAAGATATTCTCTGGTATTCTCTTCTAATACTTCTATAATTTTCTTGTTGAATTTAACTTTTTAATCTGTTTGGAGTATATTTTTCTGGAATATGAGATGGATTTTTTTTGGCATATAGTCAGTGAGTTGTTCCAATACCATATTTTCCAGTGATTTAAAATGCAACCTTTAATATATACTAAATTCCTTTATTTATTTGGTCTTGTTTCTGGGCCATTGGGTAGAACTGATATCCTTGGAATTTTCTTGTCCAGTGTAGAGAAATATCTCTTCATTTATTTGAAGAGATATTTCTTATTTGTTTAAAACAGGTTTATAGTTTACTCTTTATTTACTTCCTTTTCTCTTTCTTTTTCTCTTTTACAGTTCTTGTTAAATGTTTTTGCCTAGAGATTTTACAGATTTTTGCTCTATAAATGGGACCATCTATCACACCCCACTACTGTGATAATTTCTAAGTGTTTATTGCTTATGTGTATTAATGTCATACCCATTAATTCTAGGTTATATTTACAAATTTGCATTTTAATTTACATATTCTATTAGTTTTAGAGATTCTCTTAGGTTTTTCTGGTAGATATGTAAACTATAAAAAATGGTAATTTATCTCTTCTAAGATTTGTATCTTTTTTTTCTTATGCAGAGAAATGATAAATAATAGTGGAATCCTTGTTTCAGTTTTTTTAAAATTTTTATTTTATATTGAAGTACAGTTGATTTACAGTATTGTGTTAGTTTCAGGTGTATAGCAAGGTGATTTCAGTTTTATATATATATATATGTATATCCATTCTTTTTCAGAGTCTTTTCCCATATAGGTTATTACAGAATTATTGAGTAGAGTTCCATGTGCTATACAGTAGGTCCTTGTTGATTATCTGTTTTATATATAGTAGTGTGTATGTTAATCCCAAACTCCTAATCTATCTCTACCCTGCTCCTTTCCCCTTTGGTAACCATAAGTTTGTTTTCAAAGTCTGTGAGTCTGTTTCCATTTTGTAAATAAGTTTATTTGTATCATTTTTTTAGATTCCACATATAAGTGATATCATGTGGTATTTGTCTTTGTCTGTCTGACTTTCTTCACTTAGTATGATAATCTTCAGGTCCATCCATGTTGCTGAAAATGGCATTATTTCATTCTTTTTTATGGCTAAGATTCCTCTGTATATAAGTACCACATCTTCTTTATCCATTCCTCTATCAATGGACTTTTAGGTTGCTTCCATGTCTTGGCTACTGTAAATAGTGCTGCAGTGAATACTGGGGTACATGTATCTTTTCAAATTATGGTTTTCTCCAGATATATGCCCAGGAGTGGGATTGCTGGGTCATATGGTAGTTCTATTTTTAGTTTTTTAAGGAACCTCCATACTACTCTCCATAGTGGTTGTACCAATTTACATTCCCACCAACAGTGTAGGAGGATTCCCTTTTCTCCACACCCTCTCCAGCATTTACTGTTTGTAGACTTTTTATTACTGGTGTGAGGTGATAGATACCTCACTGTAGTTGTGATTTGCATTTCTCTAATAATTAGTGATGTGGAGCATCTTTTCATATGCTTTTTGACCATCTGTATGTCTTCTTTGGAGAAATGTCTACTTAGGTCTTCTGCCCATTTTTTGACTGGGTTGTTTGTTTTTTGATATTGAGCTGTATGAGCTGTTTGTATATTTTGGAGATTAATCCCTTATTGGTTGCTTCATTTGCAAATATTTTCTCCCATTCTGTGGGTTGTCTTTTCATTTTGTTTGTGGTTTCCTTTGCTGTGCAAAAGCTTTTAAGTTTCATTAGGTCCCATTTGTTTATTTTTGTTTTTATTTTCATTACTCTAGGAGGTGGATCCAAAAAGATCTTGCTGTGATTTATGTCAAAGAGTGTTCTGCCTATGTTTTCCTCTAAGAGTTTTATAGTATCCGGTCTTACATTTAGGTCTTTAATCCATTTTGAGTTTATTTTTGTGTATGGTGTTAGGGAGTGTTCTAATTTCATTCTTTTACATGTAGCTGTCCAGTTTTCCCAGCACCACTTGTTGAAGAGGCTGTCTTTTCTCCACTGTATATTCTTGTCTCCTTTATCAAAGATAAGGTGACTGTATGTGCGTGGGTTTATCTCTGGGCTTTCTATCTTGTTCCATTGATCTATATTTCTGTTTCTGTGCCAGTACCATACTGTCTTGATTACTGTAGCTTTGTAGTATAGTCTGAAGTCAGGGAGTCTGATTCCTCCAGCTCCATTTTTCTTTCTCAAGATTGCTTTGGCTATTCGGGGTCTTTTGTGTTTCCATACAAATTGTGAAATTTTTTGTTCTAGTTCTGTGAAAAATGCCATTGGTAGTTTGATAGAGATTGCATTGAATCTATAGATTGCTTTGGGTAGTATAGTCATTTTCACAATGTTGATTCTTCCAATCCAAGCACATGGTGTATCTCTCCATCTGTTTGTATCATCTTTAATTTCTTTCATCTGTGTCTTATGGTTTTCTGCATACAGGTCTTTTGTCTCCCTAGGTAGATTTATTCCTAGGTATTTTATTCTTTTTTGTTGCAATGGTAAATGCGAGTGTTACCTTGATTTCTCTTTCAGATATTTCATCATTAGTGTACAGGAATGCAAGAGATTTCTGTGCATTAATTTTGTGTCCTGCTACTTTACCAAATTTATTGATTAGTTCTAGTAGTTTTCTGGTAGCGTCTTTAGGATTCTCTGTGTATAGTATTAAGTCATCTGCAGACAGTGACAGTTTTACTTCTTTTCCGATTTGGATTCCTTTTATTTCTTTTTCTTCTCTGATTGCTGTGGCTAAAACTTCCAAAACTATGTTGAATAATAGCGGTGAGAGTGGGCAACCTTGTCTTGTTCCTGATCTTAGTGGAAATGGTTTCAGTTTTTCACCATTGAGAATGATGTTGGCTGTGGGTTTGTCATATATGGCCTTTATTATGTTGAGGTAAGTTCCCTCTGTGCCTACTTTCTGGAGAGTTTTTATCGTAAATGGGTGTTGAATTTTGTTGAAAGCTTTTTCTGCATCTATTGAGATTATCGTATGGTTTTTATCCTTCAATTTGCTGATATGGTGTATCACATTCATTGATTTGCATATAATGAAGGGATAAAACCCCACTTCATCATGGTGTATGATCAGGTGAGGATTCCTGGGATAAACCCCACTTGATCATGATGTATGATCCTTTTAATATGCTGCTGGGATAAACCTGGGATAAACCCCACTTGATCATGGTATGTGATCTTTTTAATGTGCTGCTGGCTTCTGTTTGCTAGTATTTTGTTGAGGATTTTTGCATCTATGTTCATCAGTGATATTGGCCTGTAGTTTTCTTTTTTTGTGACATCTTTGTCTGGTTTTAGTATCAGAAGTCTCTGAGACTGCCCTCAGTTCTTTTCATTCTTTTTTCTTTGTTCTGCTCTGTGGTAGTTATTTCCACTATTTTATCTTCCAGGTCACTTATCTGTTCTGCTGCCTCAGTTACTCTGCTATATGATTCCTTCTAGAGAATTTTTAATTTCATTTATTGTGTTGTTCATCATTGTTTGCTTGCTCTTTAGTTCTTCTAGGTCCTTGTTTAAACATTTCTTGTATTTTCTCCATTCTGTTTCCAAGATTTTGGATCATCTTTACTATCATTACTCTGAATTCTTTTTCAGGTAGACTGCCTCTTTCCTCTTCATTTGTTTGTTGTGGTGGGTTTTTACCTTGCTCCTTCATCTGCTGCATATTTCTCTGTCTTCTCATTTTACTTAACTTCCTGTGTTTGGGGTCTCCTTTTTGCAGGCTGCAGGTTCATAGTTCCTGCTGTTTTTGGTGTCTGCCCCCAGTGGGTAAGGTTGGTTCAGTGGGTTGTGTAAGCTTCCTGGTAGAGGGGACTGGTGCCTGTGTTCTGGTGGATGAGGCTGGATCTTGTCTTTCTGGTGGGCAGGACCATATCCAGTGGTGTGTTTTGGGGTGTCTGTGAATTTAGTATGATTTTAGCCTCTCTGCTAATGGGTGAGGTTGTGTTCCTGTCTTGCTAGTTGTTTGGCATGGCATGTCCAGCACTGTAGCTTGCTGGTCGTTGAGTGGAGCTGGGTCTTAGTGTTGAGATGGAGATCTCTGGGAGAGCTCTCGCTGATTGATATTATGTGGGGCCAGGAGGTCTCTGGTGGTCCAGTGTCCTGAACTCAGCTCTCCCACTTCAGAGGCTGAGGCCTGACACCTGGCTGGAGCATCAAGACCCTGTCAGCCACATGGCTGGAGTGCCTTGACAGTAGGAGAAGCTGGCCTGCAGTGTCTCTCCTGCGCTGCACATTAGAATCACCTGTTTCTTCCTTGTTTTGCCCCAAAGGCAGTGTTCCACAGAAAAACAGTAGCCTTGAAAATAGTCACAGCTCTAAGACAGCTTTTTTTTTCCCTTTGTGCTTAGTTGGGTTTCACTTGCTCACAGGGGCCCACGTGCAGAGGCCTTGCACCCGGCTCTTCTGACCAGAGTTCCTAGTGCGGAGTGGCTACTGCCAGCACCTCAGCTCAGGCGGGTCATGTGCGTGGGTCTGATGCCTTTTTAAGACATTTTTCTTTAGGTTCTTTTCTGATTTCCTTCATGATTATTGGTCCTTTTGGATTTTCTGTTTTTTCTTGAGTTAGTTATGTTAGTTATATTTCCTTAAAAAGCCATGTATTTCATCTTTGTGTTTAAATGTATTAGTAAAATACCTTATATGTTGTTTTATGATTTTTAAAGTCTTCATACCATTTCTCTTACGTTCTTAATGTCTTTTTTTAAATGAGACTTGATTGTCTGTTTTTTTGTAGTATTTTTAAAGAACCAGTTTTTTCTTTCATTAATTAGTTCTACACTGTCTCCCCACCTGCCCCGATTTCATTAATTTCTATTGTTTACTAAAGTTTTTTTTGTCTCTATTTTCAAACAAGTTAGGTTCTAAAAGTCTCATAATAAGTGTATTTGTTTATAACCCAAAATGACTGAAGGATTTGTTTGCATTCCTTACTGCATTTTCTAATAGGATTGTGAATCAGTCCTTTGAGACTTTAAAATCAAGCAAGCCACTCTTCTCTTCCTGCTGATAGTCTATAGGGCAGTGATTTTAAGACTTTAGTGTGCATCAGAATCACCTGAAATAAACTAAGTAGAAAATGTAAATATTGTAATCCTATCCATTACACTTTTTAAAACAAAAGCTCCAAAATTCTGATTATCACTAGGATAAAGCCAGTTCTTTATTTTTATAATCTTTGGTCTCTGTTGCCTTCAGTGTGTTTGATTACCCTCTTAGACAGTTACAGTTAGCATCTGAACCAGTTTGCTCATTGTTGTTTTTTTTTTCTTGATTGCTCCTTGAGTGTTTTCTTCGAAGGTTGCATTTTCAGTTTTATGTGGGCTCTTTTTTTCTGTTTTCTCTCTTTTTCTTCCTTCTTCTCTCAATTTCAGTTTTCCAAAAATGAGGAATTTTTAAATAGTTATGTAAAATTCCCAAAGTATTTTATGAGAGAGACACTCTCCTGGTTTTGTGGTAGGAATTTTTGAATGGGTACAACTTTTCTGGAATGCAGTTTTGGAGCTAGTATCAAGCTTAGATTTGTTTACATATTTTTGACCTATAATTGATCATAAGGAATAATCTGAATTTGGATGTATGCTTACGTACAAAAATATTAACCATAGTTTTATTTGTAATTGGGAAAAATTGGAAACTCAGTATCCATAGTAGAGCAGGGGTTAATTGCATTATGGTATAGCCATGGGATAGAATATTGTGCAGCTATTAAAAGTATTTACAAAGAGTTTTTTTAATGATGTGAGGAGGTGCAAATGCTAAAGTATTAAAAAGCATGATTAAATTGTGTAAACAGGTTGGTCTCATTTTGTTAAATTTAACTATGTGTGTTATGTGTGTATGTGTGGTGTCAGTATAAGTGTATAAATGACTCGAAAGGAATATTCCTAAATATTTAGAATGACTCCTTGGATGAGAGTATCGGTTATTTGTGATTTCTTTCTTTATGCCTTTAAGAGAATGTGTAACTTTCATAATCAGAAAAATGCTCTTTATTTTTAAAATGTATTTAGGATTTGATAGTGTTCATCAACAGAAATTATTATTTAAAATTTTTTAAATTTGTTATTGAAAGATTCTTTAAATTCTATAGTGCTTTACAGTTTTTAAAGTTTCACATACATAATTTTATATAATCCCATAATAACCCTTTTTTAATCCTCTAACCCTATATAGCCCCTCCCCCTTCCCTCTCCTCACTGATAACCACTAGTTTGTTCTTTATATCTGTGAGTCTGCTTCTTTTTTGTTTTATTCACTAGTCTGCTGTATTTTTTAGATTCCACATATAAGTGATATTATACAGTATTTTTCTTTCTCTGACTTATTTCATTTAGCATAATGCCCTCCAAGTCCAATGACAGAAATTATTAAGATAGATTAGTGGTATGATTCAAAGAGGTACCAGAGATTTCAGAGTTACAACTATGTTCAAATTTTATTGTTGGTAAAATGTAACAGCTAAATGTAAGACTGAGCAATACCTTGTCAATTTTACAAGTTTAGATGTTTCTTTCATTAGAAGACATATATACTGGTTGTAAAAAACTGAAACAGGGGCTTCCCTGGTGGCGCAGTGGTTGAGAGTCTGCCTGCCAGTGCAGGGGACATAGGTTCGAGCCCTGATCTGGGAGGATCCCACATGCCGCGGAGCAGCTAGGCCCGTGAGCCACAGTTGCTGAGCCTGCGCGTCTGGAGCCTGTGCTCCGCAACAAGAGAGGCCGCGATAATGAGAGGCCCGCGCACCGCGAAGAAGAGTGGCCCCCGCTTGCCACAACTAGAGAAAGCCCTCGCACAGAAACGAAGACCCAACACAGCCATAAATAAATAAATAAATAAATAAGCCCAAAGTTTAAAAAAAAAAAAAAACTGAAACAGTATAATGTGGTTTAAAGCAAATACTGAAACTTCCTTATGTACCTGCTCATTTTTTTTCTCAGAAATAGGTTCACACTATATATACTATTTTGCAATTTGCTTTTTTCTTTTTTAACTTAATCCTATATCATTCTTCCCTTAATTTGAAGACCATTATGTCTAAACATGTGGGTTTAGGAGAAGAAGAAATTATGAACAAGATCATAGTGGTAAATTTGACTTTGTTGACTTTTCTTTTTCATGAAATCCATAATTGAAAATAGATTCTCTTAAAAGCAAGGAAATCTTATAAAGAAGAATAATTAAGATTTTTTTTCCTTCAAATCTCATATTTGTATTTTTTTTTCTTTGAACTTTGGTACTGTATTTTATTATATAATAGGCACAGGTTCGATACCAACAGCAGCATGAACAACAGAAAAAAGATTTAGAAATCCTCCATCAACGAAACATCCAGCAGCTACAAAACAGATTGTCTGAGTTAGAATCTGCTAATAAAGACCTCACTGAAAGGAAATATAAAGGAGACTCTACCGTCAGAGAACTTAAAACAAAACTGTCTGGTGTTGAAGAGGTATGGAACGTTGGGATTGGTCTTTCCACCCCCCAATTTAAAAGCACAGTTTAATTTGATTTTAATTTGTTTACTTTATTACGTGTACGGGTGGTGTTCTGGATGCTCTGCAAGGAACTCTTGTAGTTTTAGGGTAGTCAGTTCAGACAATACGAAAAAAATTGAGAATCTGAAACCTAATAAAATGGACTAATTGAGAACAGTGCTAAGGTAAACTTGGATATTTTTAGTTGGGGCCTTGAGAAGCAGCTCATTGGCACGGCCCTCAGATCTCTCAGTGTACTTTCAACATCAGCACAGTGTCTGTGGCTCAGGGTGCTCAGTGTTGGCAGGGCTGGTTCCTTCTTTCAGTCTACTCAACATATTAAACAACTATATGAAGTTTAGTGTCTAGAAATAATAATGCTAATAATAGAAATGATAATAGCTAATGCTTACTGAACACTGTTTTATGTGCTTTGCATATATATTAACTCATTTAATTCTTATAACAATTATTTTAAAGAAGGTACTGTTATTATCCCCATCTTACAGATGATGAAACTAAGGCACAGAGAGCTTAAGTAACTTGCCCAAGTTGGCATGGCCATAAGTAGAAAAGTGAGGATTGAAATCCTTTATTTACCTGTCTCTAGTACTAGTACTACCTTGTTCTTTTAGGCAACAGAGACAATTTAAAATATTTTGCTATAGTGGTACTTTTGTTGATACTTTGGCAGTGATGATAGACTCCTTCCTAGCATTATTATACATTATTGTCATATGAGTTATTAGAAAACATATGTAGATTTTGTTAAGTCTGTCCTGTTTAAATGTAAAGATCTCCAGTGTTATTCTAGCTCACAAGACATCCAACTCCATTTCACCAGTCTGTTATGCTTAGAAACTCTAAAGCCTGACTGATTTTATGTTCAGATCCTCACAGCATTCTGCCCTAACAGATGTCTTCAGTCCTTCTCACTACCCCCTTCACCTTTCACACCAGTTAGTAAAACATTTCAGCCTGCATAGTACATTGGATAGTGAATACTTCATTATAATGCTATGTGGTTTCTTCTGTTTTAGCACTGACACTGGCCAGTGTATAAACAGTGTGCTTTGTTATGTTGATTTTCATATAATGTAATCAAAATATTTCTTCCAAGGTTTGCATAAGACTTGCAAATTATGAGTCCTGGGAATTTTCTTTTTTAAACTTCTGAGTATTGTTACCTAATTATGTTAAATTATACCTTTTAGAGATTAGTTACCCTAAAGTTAATAATTACTACCATTTATTAGGTATTTACTATGTGCCAGGCAATATGCTAAGTAGTTTATGTAAGGGTTTTTGTGAAGATGAGGTTAAATAATTTATGAGGTGTTGTTTCTATTCTACAAATAAGGGAACTGAAGTTTAAGGAGGTTAAGTAATTCCCAGGGTCACACAGAAGAGCCAGGATATGTATTCTAAGTCTGCCTGATAGCAGAGTCTGTGCTTCTAAAACCACTATGGTATAATACTCTAAAATTATTTTGTAAAGTTTTTGTTAAAATCGAAAACTAGCTAGGAATACTACATACTGGACTTTAGTATAGTATACTGGCAACATTTGGACTGATATTAGCTGATTGAGATGTGATCTAGTATAGATTTTTTTTAAAATCTATTTTTTAATATTATTTTTCATATTTTCCATTATGGTTTATTATAGGTTATTGAATATAGTTCCCTGTGGTATACATTAGGACCTTGTTATTTATCTGTTTTATACATAGTAGTTTGTATCTGCTAATCCTAAACTCCTAATTTATAGCCAGCCTGCCCCCCCGGCTTCCCCTTTGGTAACCATAAGTTTGTTTTCTATGTCTATGAGTCTGTTTCTGTTTTGTAAATATGTTCATTTGTATCATATTTTGGATTCCACATATAAGTGATATCATATAGTATTTCTTTCTCTTTCTGACTTCACTTAGTATGATAATCTGTTTTTAATTAGCAATTATTGTCAGTTAACAATATCTCATGATTCCTTGCTGCCCTTGGAAACAGTTGAAGAGCTCAGGCCATATCTCACACTAATGAAATCAGAATCTCTTGGGCATGGTACCAGGCATCAGTAGTTTTTAAAGCTTTCCAGGTGATTTCAATATGCAGACTAGATTGCGAGTCACTGCTTTGGTGGTAGAATGATAGGGCTTTCTTTTTATTTATATATTTTATGTATTTTGAAATTCTGTTATAATGAGCATTTATTACCTAAGTGATTTTTTTTAAAACTGTAAATTTCAAGACATCAGAAAATTCTTGTTACTGGTTTTCAAAAGTTCTAGTAATTTATTCATAAATAAGGATTGTTTTATTTTCCCTTGTTGTCGTTGCATTAGATACTAGTGTATTTTACAATTATATTTCAAATCTACAAGTTACATATGCCTTTAGAGAGACCTTCATTTCTTTAAAAGGACACCAGTACTAGAACTTTAAAGTTATTAAAGACTTTTTTTTCTATTTTAAATATCTTAATTATAAATTACCGGACCAGCCAACTTCCCTTTTTCATAATGCAACTTTTTTTTTTTCCCTCCTCCAGGAGCTCCAGCGGGCTAAGCAAGAAGTCCTCTCTTTGCGAAGAGAGAATTCTACACTTGATGCTGAGTGCCATGAAAAAGAAAAGCATATTAATCAGCTACAAACAAAAGTGGCTGTTCTAGAACAGGAAATCAAGGATAAGGATCAGCTTGTTTTAAGAACAAAAGAAGCATTTGATACAATCCAGGAACAAAAGGTCTATTTTAAAATTTTCTAAACAAATTGATGGTTTATAAATGATCTATAAATGATCACATTTATAAATGATGCTTTTCCTAAATAAACACAGACTTCCTAATTATTCATGTTTTTAAAAATATGTATCAGGTGGCTTTAGAAGAAAATGGTGAGAAAAATCAGGTGCAACTAGGAAAACTTGAAGCTACAATAAAATCATTATCAGCTGAACTTCTTAAGGTTTGTTTTTAAAAGCTTAATAGAATATTGATATTTCATTGGATTATGTAGAGATGTACATATGAAGTTCTTTTACAGGCAAATGAAATTATCAAAAAGTTGCAAGGGGATCTGAAGACCTTAATGGGTAAATTGAAACTGAAGAATACAGTAACTATTCAGCAAGAGAAACTCTTGGCTGAGAAGGAAGAAAAATTACAAAAGGAACAAAAAGAATTACAAGATGTTGGACAGTCTCTCCGAATTAAAGAGCAAGAGGTAGTTAATATTTTATATTTTTGCATGTGTGACTATTTGCAAAGCATAATGAATGTCCTCATGTACTTTTAAAACTTCTACTTCGTTATATTAGAGAATAGTTTTGGCTTTTTTTCCCCAAAAGAACATGACTATAATCAACAGAACTTAATAACCTATTTCAGTTTGAAAAGTTAGTTATCATGGCTCAAATACCTTGAGTGTTCATACGTATATATGTGTATGTATATGTGTGTATATATGTAATTATATGTATATATTTTATTTCACTGCTGAGCTAATTCCTTTCTTATTTAATAGTAATTAATAGTTGTTAATTATTTAATGAATACATTTAATGAATTATTTAATGAATACATTTCTTCAGTCTTTGTTTTAGCCTTTATTATGCTTACTATAAGGATTAACATATTTCAGGTATGCAAATTACAAGAACAATTAGAAGCTACAGTTCAAAAACTTGAAGAAAGCAAACAGCTTCTAAAAAATAATGAGAAGTGTAAGTATTTTACCTTTTTATGTAAATGAGGTTCGTAGCTTTATTCTTAACCTGAAATTTTTTTTGAATTCATAAGTCTAGGTAAATCAAGGTACTGCTATATACAAATAATCTGCTTTAAATGTACCATCTTAATGTCTTTGCTGTAGTAAATTATATCAACTGTCCTGTAAAACAGTTACCATCATTATTAAAAAAAAACCCTATTACACGTGTCAGTAACCCAAAATTAAGTGTTGAAAATATTAACTATAATTTACTATTTAAATTCTTTACTACTACTTGTTATAATTGCTGTGTTTACCTACTGGCAATGGTATGAACTATTTGAAACAAAAATATGAGATTAAGCCTTTAACATTTTCTCAGTTTCTAATATTGATTATGAGAAATAAGAGCTTGATTTTTAAATAAACTGTAAGGTATCATTCTGGAAATGAAAGCCTTTAAAGAGATCCTTGACTAGCAGAAATATGTGCTTCTGATAGTAAAAGAATAAGGAGTCCTATGTGGCAGTTGCTAAAATAAGAATATTTAATGACAAAAATTTAGGTGAACCTATGTTGTTCTCCTGTGATATAAGGTAGTTTTAAAAACTTATAATTAAAAAAATTTCAATATAATTTTTAAATATTTAAAATTATTAGAAAAATAAAAATATTCAAAATTCTTTACCTTGTTTCTTGTTCTTTTATTTAAGTAATCACATGGTTAAATAAAGAATTAAATGAAAATCAGCTAGTGAGGAAGCAAGATGTATTGGGACCTTCAGCCACTCCACCTGTACATTCTAGTATCAACACCATCAGAAGTGGAATTTCTCCTAACTCTAATGTGGTAAGATTTAAATTAAGATGTTGTGAGTGGTCTTAGTAAATTTTCTAAAACAAACATATTTCCAGATTGTTAGGTGCTGGTACCTAATATGACTAGAGTCCTACAATTTTTAGCACTGAAGTAGAGTTTAAGTTCCATTTGGAAGTGGGACATAAAGGTACACTTATTCTTAACAAAGAGGCCATATTTTAAGGGTACACATCTTTGTAAGATTTTAATGGATATTGAAATCACTCAGTATTAACTAATGCCAAATGTGCTGAAAAACTGTTAACACACACACACAGTATTTAGGAGGCCTCAGGGAGAACAAGGTATGGGCTCAATTTTGGCACTGTAGTGGAGGAGCCTAATCTGAATTCTGTTAGAAGAAAAAGAGAGAAAGAAAAACCCTGTTACCAGGCTTGTCAGCTCTAGATTCTGGAAGAAACTCCTTAGAGTTTTTTAGCTCCGAGTACCTGGATCTGGCTTGGTATTATCAGCTAGGTCTAGGGATTGCTGGGAACTGACCTTGCACTCAGAGCAAGGTTTTGGGGTTCTCCTGCTGAACCTAAACAGTTTCACAGAATATGAGCATCAGGCAAGGCCACTCTCTGACTGTGATGGATCAAGACAAAAACAAGACCACTTCATAATCACGTCTGAACACAGACAAGAATATGACATTGCCAAACCACAAAAATGGGCAAGTCTCCTTCTATCCTGGCTAAAGTGAGTGACTGCTGCTCATTACTAATTATAGCTTCAGCCTTAATACATGCATCCTACCTTATTAGATAAGATTTATTCAGATACCCAGTCATATAGTTATCCCCATTTCTTGATAGCGTGCAGTCCACAGCAGAGCCCCGTGTTCTTAAACTGTTCCTTAACTCACCTAACACATGACTAAGTCCAATAAATAACTCCCTTTTAACACTGTCTTACTGAGACACCTCTCTTACTAGGTTCCACGTGGTGTGTAGTCTTCCTTGTTGCAAAGAGTGTGTACACCTCTAGATTTGTTTCTGGTGGTCTTTGACTGGAGGGCATTGGCAGAGGATTTAAAATGCAAATCCATAATAGAATTTTTAATCTACTCTAGTAAATGAGATAGTACTTGATGTTTAAAGGGAAAGGATTTGTGCTAATTTGGGAAAAGGTGCAGAATGAAGTGCCTGGTACTGAATTACGAACTTGAAAAAACTTGACAGGCTTAACCTCAATGACTGATGATAAATAGCTGTGTAAAGGGTATTTTTGTCATACAGCCACTTTTGTACATGAGTGCTTATTAAGATTTGTGTTGTAATTGTCCTCTTGTAAAAACAAACTTTTCATGATGTTCGTTAATGGTGGTGTCACTATATTGAAAATTAGTGGTAGAGCAAATTATTTCTAAGAACACAAATACTGTTTTTACTCAGTCTGGCAGAAAATTATTTTTATTTTATCCCTTATTGGCCTTTTGATCTATGACTACCCCTCAACCCCCTTTTCAGTAATTTGAGGCCTCGAGGGAACCAAGATGGTTTAGAGGTCTTTGTTTTACTTCAGTTCAAAGGCAGGTCCAGTGGTTTTGTTTTGTCTAAGCTTGCAGAGCCACTCTGAAAAGCCCTCTGGGCCAAAGGTATTCCAGCCTCGTGATATATTATATAATGAAGCAGAGTTTTGTGGTGTCATGATAAACAAAATCGGCTTCTGAGATAGTGTCCTTAACTGTTAGTTATTATAACAGATGCTAATGCCTCCTGGATCACCAAATACCATTTAGAACTAATTTCTCATCCTTAACCTTTTTTATGCTTTTATTTTTAGGTTGAGAGTAGACTGACTTACCCAACTTGTGGGATTGGTTATCCTGTCTCCTCTGCATTTGCATTCCAGAATACCTTTCCTCATCCTATAGCTGCCAAAAATACCATCCACCCAGTTTCAGGACCAAAGGTAACCAAATCTAATACTTTTTATTTTTTTTTTCTAATACCTTTTTTTTTTTTTTTAAATAGCAATTTATTTTTTAATTTAAAAAATTAATTTATTCTTTGATCAGTTGCTAAGTGTATTAGGTGATGTATTAGATGAATATATTTCTGAATATCTAGTGTATATGCTTACAGGAAATACTATCTACATTGTATGATTTTTTTTTGAGTCACTATAATTTATAATAACCTAGATATCAGTATGTTTAAACTTTTTTTATTCCTGTTCAACCTCTCCATTTTTATTCATTCTTCTCCTTATATCTTCTACAACTCTCAAACTTATCTAGGATTACTGACTTCATACTGCCGGTATATTAGCTGTGGTGACATTTTGGATCCCACTGTCAGAATTTAAGGGTCTGATGAGCAGGGTTATAACGAGTTATAAAATGTAGTTCTGGCAACATTATCTCAAATTGCACACGCTTAGCAATCCCTCCAAACCTTGATTTATTTGCGAAGGCTTTTTTCTGCTCACTTGAGTTTTTCATCATTGTTATTACTGTCTTAGATATATACACTGTTTTCACATGTATTATAATTCTATTTTCACTGTAATTTAATCCACCCAGATGAGCCACTGATTCTGTTTTCATTCCTAACTTCAGGTCCAAATTGATTTTTTTCCCTAAATCATGGACACAAACATTTTTGAAAAGAATATTTTATAAAAGGTAGAATTGAGGACTTTGAAACTGCTATTATAAACTCTTTCTCAAATTAGTTTTGGGCTGCCCTAAAAATAAGTTTGCTGTGTTGCTTAGGCATGTACTTCTTTTTAGCCATAACCTTATTAATTACTATTTGGAGCTATTGAGAATTCTCAGTGAAATGAGAATTAAGCCTGAGTTTTTATGCTTAGAATGTTATTATGTAAGGAGTATTTAGTTGCATTTAATTGGCTTTTCTTATACTGCTTATTGAAAATTAGATATGTGTAATCAAAGGAATACTGTTGTTTTTAAATAAATATCAGTATGCTCAAGTGTGTTTACGTCTTGGTATCAGTTTTTTCTTGAGAATTATTATCAAATTCACAATTGCTTTTTTATTTTAAACAGCTTTCCAGGAATATATATAATGTCCAAAATGAGGACAGGAACTACTACAGATAATTGCTTAGTTGGTAGGACTAAATATGACTTCTAAGATTAGCTTTCTTATAGCTCTTTTGGAATCGGAGGAATCATTATAACAATCCTGTTCTTAAATACTGACTCAAGACTTTAAGTGTCTCCTATATTATTGATCTCCATATTCTTTTGATATGCATCCCTAATAACAACAACCAAAAAACCCTAATACTAACAAAACACTTTGAGCTTGAATCTCTGATACATGAATATTTATTTATTTGTGAATTGAATGCATATACTACTCAATTATAATGGTTAAAAACATGGAATCTGTTGTTAGAGTTTAAATCCTGCCTCTGTCAGTATGAAGTTGGGCAAGCCAGTAACGTTTAAACAAAAAACAATATCCAACTGTTGTGTTTCAGTTTCTCCATTTGTAAAGTGGAGCAATAATTTTATCTATCTTACCTGGATTATTGTGAGTGTTAAGTGAGCTGCTGCATTTGCTTAGAATAGTGCCTGGTACGTAAGTGCTTCATTAATGTTACCTGTTATTATTAATAATAAAATGTATTCCAAAATAGAAATTAAAGAATGAGATTAAAAAATGTGTATAAATCAAAGTTAAAAGATCTTCTTCTCATACCCCAATGGGTGGTTGTAATCACTGCCTGCTATGGAGACCACTAATCTAGGTAGTCTTGTGCTAGCAGCCATGGCGATTAAAACATGTTCTTTTTAGTTGCGGTAAAAAAAAAAAAAAAAAAATCATTTAATGACATTGAATCTGTGATGTACCTGACTTCTTAAAATGTTACTGTCAAGATTTAGTACATTCAAGTAGTTGTTTAACTGTGAGGATGTAGAATAACATGAGTTAAATTAAGAAAGAAACAAAATCATGGTGAAGGAAATACATAGGAGTGTTTTAAAAGATCGTGCCATGCTGACAAATAGAAAGATCACTTGATACTTTTAAAGCAAAATAGACAAAATAACTTCTTCACTTTTATTTTTGAAGACAGTAATCTCTAAGGAATTCATTCATTCGGTATATATTTAATGAATGTCTGCTGTGGCTAGACATTGTTCTAGTTGCAAGAGATATAGCAATGAACAAGACAAAGTACAGTTTGTGGTGAAACACCATTATGATGGTAAACTGTAGTATCTTTCAGACTAACCTTTTATTAAAGAGGAGATGTTATTTGATGTCAAAGAAAGTACCTGTGACAGAATCTCTTAAAAACTTTAGAGTATCTGATTCTGATTCTTTTTGTGTGGCATAACTTCACAAAGTCAAACATGATCAGATTTCATCCTGGAGATTATGAAGTAGGTGAGGGATTTTCTGCAGTAAGAAAGAAGCTGAGATCAGATGATTGATTAATTTTTGATGGTGTTTAGCCCAGAGTGTGTATTCAGAGACAGATTTTATCTAGAGATAGCATTTCTCAGTTTGATTAACCACCTCATTCCACAGATGGTTCTAAATTAATTTTTATTTCTTTTGTATTAACTATTTAAAAAATAGATAAAAATATATGAGCATGGGAAGCTCCCAAATATTTAAGAGGATGTATTGTCTAAATGTACCTCCTGTGGTCCCTAGTCCCCTCCTCAGAGAAAAAATCCTGGGAGTTTTTTGTGATATATTTGAAAAATACTTAAAATATATACAAGGATATATGTATATGTCTGTATGTTTGTATACATGAGTGTTGGTATAGATAAGCATAAATAGTACATGCCCACTGTTCTACACCTTGCTTTTTTCGTTTAACAGTATTATCATGGTACAGGTCCATTTTCATGTATTAGAATGTAAGTTTTTGCTTGCTTGTTTGTTTTTAATAAGTTAGAAGTATTCCAGTATATGGATGTACTATAATTTAATAGTGTTCTGTTAATGGATGATTAAGTTGTTTTCAGTCTAGATAGTCATACATGTTTCAGCAGTTATCTTTGGATATACTTCTTTGTGGCTTTGTACAAATAGATTTGTAGGATAAATTCTTTTTTTTTAATTAATTTTTATTGGAGTATATAGTTGCTTTACAATGTTGTGTTAGTTTCTGCTGTGCAGCAAAGTAAATCAGTTGTACATATACATATATCCACTCGTTTTTTAGATTTCCTTCCCATTTAGGTCACTACAGAGCATTGAGCAGAGTACCCTGTGCTATACAGTAGGTTCTCATTAGTTATCTATCTATTTTATACATAATAGTGCATATGTGTCAATCGCAATCTCCCAGTTCATCCCACCCCCTCTTCCCCGCTTGGTAACCATAAGTTTGTTCTCTACATCTGTGACTCTATTTCTGCTTTGAAAATAAGCTCACCTGTACCATTTTTCTAGATTCTACATATAAGGGATATTATACGATATTTGTTTTTCTCTTTCTGACTTACTTCACTCTGTATGACATTCTCTGCATCAGTCCATGTCTCTGCAAATGGCACAATATCGTTCCTTTTTATGGCTGAGTAATATTCCATTGTATATATGTACCACATCTTTATCCATTCCTCTGTCAGTGCACATTTAGGTTGCTTCCATGTCCTGGCTATTGTAAATAGTACTGCAATGAACATTGGGGTTCATGCATCCTTTCGAATTCTGGTTTTCTCTGGTTATATGCCTAGAAGGGGAATTGCTGGGTCATATGGTAGCTCTATTTTTAATTTTTTAACGAACCTCCATAGTGTTCTCCATAGTGGCTGTACCAATTTACATTCCCACCAACAGGAGGGTTCCCTTTTCTCCACACCTTCTCCAGCATTTATTGTTTGTAGATTTTTTGATGATGGCCATTCTGACCAGTGTGAGGTGATACCTCATTGTAGGTTTGATTTGCATTTCTCTAATAATTAGTGATGTTGAACATCTTTTCAAGTGTTTGTTGGCCATCTGTATGTCTTCTTTGGAGAAATGTCTATTTAGGTCTTCTGCCCATTTTTTGATTGGGTTGTTTCCTTTTTTGATATTGAGCTGCATGAGCTGTTTGTGTATTTTGGAAATTAGTCCTTTGTCAGTTGCTTTGTTTGCAAATATTTTCTCCCATTCTGTGGGTTGTCTTTTCGTTTTGTTTATGGCTTCCTTTGCTGTGCAAAAGCTTTGAAGTTTCATTAGGTCCCATTTGTTTATTTTTGCTTTTATTTTCATTACTGTAGGTGGTGGATCAAAAAAGATCTTGCTGTGATTGATGTCAAGGAGTGTTCTACCTATATTTTCCTCTAAGAGTTTTATAGTATCCAGTCTTACATTTAGGTCCTTAATCCATTTTGAGTTTATTTTTGTGTGTGGTGTTAGGGAGTGTTCTAATTTCATTCTTCTACATGTAGCTGTCCAGTTTTCCCAGCACCATTTATTGAAGAGACTCTCTTTTCTCCATTATATATTCTTGCCTCCTTTGTCGTAGGTTAGGTGGCCCTAGGTGCATGGGTTTATCTCTGTTCCATGGAACTGTATTTCTGTTTTGGGGCCAGTACTATACTGTTTGATGACTGTAGCTTCATAGTATAGTCTGAAGTCAGGGAGCCTGATTCCTCCAGCTCTGTTCTTCTTTCTCAAGATTGCTTTGGCTGTTTGGGGTCTTTTGTATTTCCATACAAATTGTAAAATTTTTTGTTCTAGTTCTGTGAAAAATGCTCTTGGTAATTTGATAGCGATTGCATTGAGTCTGTAGGTTGCTGTGGGTAGTATAGTCATTTTCACAATATTAATTCTTCCAATCCAAGAACATGTTATATCTCTCCATCTGTTTGTGTCATCTTTGATTTCTTTCATCAGTATCTTATAGTTTTCTGAGTATAGGTCTTTGGCTCCTTATAGGTTTATTCCTAGGTGTTTTATTCTTTTTGATGTGATGGTAAATGGGATTGTTTCCTTAATCTCTCTTTCTGATCTTTCGTTGTTAGTGTATAGGAATGCAAGAGATTTCTTTGCGTTAATTTTGTATCCTGCAACTTTATCAAATTCATTGATTAGCTGTAGTAGTTTTCTGGTAGCATCTTTAGGATTTTCTATGTATGGTATCATGTCATCTGCAAACAGTGACAGTTTTACTTCTTGTTTTCCAATATGGATTCCTTTTATTCCTTTTTCTTCTCTAATAGCTGTAGCTGGGACTTCCAAAACTATGTTGAATAAAAGTGGTGAGAATGGACATCCTTGTCTTATTCCTGATCCTAGAGGAAATGCTTTCAGCTTTTCACTGTGGAGTATGATGTTAGCTGTAGGTTTGTCTTATATGTCCTTTATTATGTTGAGGTAGGTTCCCTCTAAGCCCACTTTCTGGGGAGTTTTTATCATAAGTGGGTGTTGAATTTTGTCAAAAGCTTTTTCTGCATCTACTGAGATGGTCATATGGTTTTAATCTTCAGTTTGTTAATGTGGTGTATCACATTGATTTGTATATATTGAAGAATCCTTGCATCCCTGGGATAAATCCCACTTGATCATGGTGTATGATCCTTTTAATGTGTTGTTGGATTCAGTTTGCTAGTATTTTGTTGAGGATTTTTGTGTCTATGTTCATCAGTGATATTGGCCTGTAATTTTTTTTTGTGTGATGTCTTTGTCTGGTTTTGGTATCAGGGTGATGGTGGCCTCGTAGAATGAGCTTGGGAGTGTTCCTTCCTCCGCAATTTTTTGGAAGAGTTTTAGAAGGGTAGGTGTTAATTCTTCTCTAAATGTTTCGTAGAATTCACCTGTGAAGCCATCTGGCTGTGGACGTTGTTTGTTGGAAGATTTTTAATCACAGTTTCAATTTCATTACTTGTGATTGGTCTGTTCATATTTTCTATTTCTTCCTGTTTCAGACTTAGAAGGTTGTATCTTTCTAAGAATTTGTCCATTTCTTCTAGGTTGTCCATTTTATTGGCGTGTAGTTGCTTGTAGTAATCTCTTATGATCCTTTGTATTTCTGTGGTGTCCATTGCAACTTCTCCCTTTTCATTTCTAATTTTATTGATTTGGATCCTGTCCCTTTTTTTCTTGATGAGTCTGGCTAATGGTTTATCAATTTTGTTTATCTTCTCAAAGAACCAGCTTTTAGTTTCATTGATCTTTGCTATTGTTTTCTTCATCTCTATTTCATTTATTTCTGCTCTGATCTTTATGATTTCTCTCCTTCTACTAACTTTGGGTTTTGTTTGTTCTTCTCTAGTCGCTTTAGGTGTAAGGATAGGTTGTTTATTTGAGATTTTTCTTGTTTCTTGAAGTAGGATTATATTGCTATAAACTTCCCTCTTAGAACTGCTTTTGCTGCGTCCCATAGGTTTTGGATTGTCATGTTTTCATTGTCATTTGTCTCTAGGTATTTTTTTATGTCCTCTTTGATTTCTTCAGTGATCCAATGATTATTTAGTAACATATTGTTTAGCCTTCATGTGTTTGTGTTCTTTACACTTTTTTTCCCTATAATTGATGTCTAATTTCATAGCGTTGTGGTTGGAAAACACGTTTGATATGATTTCAGTTTTCTTAAATTTACCGAGGCTTGATTTGTGACCCAAGATGTGATCTATCGTGAAGAATGTTCCATGTGCACTTGAGAAGAAAGTGTATTCTGCTGCTTTCGGATGGAATGTCCTGTAAATATCCATTAAATCTATCTGTTGTAGTGTGTCATTTAAGGCTTGTGTTTCCTTATTAATTTTCTGTCTGGATGATCTATCCATTGGTGTAAGTGCGGTGTTAAAGTCCCCCACTGTTATTGTGTTACTGTTGATTTCCCCATTTATGGCTGTTAGCATTTGCCTTATGTATTGAGGTGTACCTATGTTGGGTGCGTATGTATTTACTGTAGGACAAATTCTTAAAAGTAACTAGGTCAGAGGCATTTTGCCTATCTAGTGACTGATGTTAATCAGCATTTCCCTGATTATTAAGTGAGGAACATCTTTTTATGTATCTATGGATTATGTTTCCTCTTCTGTATAATTTCTCTTCATTTCTTTCATTCATTTTCTGTTTGGGATGTTTAACCCCTGTAAGATGGCATCATAAGTGTTCTTTATATATTCTGAACATTCACTGGTCTGCTGTTGGTTTTATATGTTAACTGTTATTATTTCCCAATTTTTGGATTATCTTTTTACTCTTTTTAAGGTGCCTTTTTAAAAAATTTAAAACTTTATTATAGTTCATACATGCAATCCTCCCATGCTTAAGTTTACAGTTCAATAATTTCAGTCAGTTTATAGAGTTGTGGAACCATCATGACAGTCTAGTTTTGAGCATTTACATTTCCCCAAAATGTTCCTTAGTGCTTTTTTGCAGTTAATCCACACTCTTGCCCCCAGCCCTAGGCAACTACTGATCTGCTTTCTGTCTCTATAAATTTGCATTTCAGATGAATAGAATCATACATTATGTCTGCTTTCACTCAGCATGACTTTTTTGAGCTTTATCCAGGTGGTAGTGTGTATCAGTAGTTCATTCTTTTAATTGCTCAGTAGTATTTCGTTGTATGGGTATACAACAACTTGCTTATCCATACGTTCATCAACTGATGAACATTCAGGTCATTTTCAACTTTTGGGTACTACAAATAAAGCTATGAACATTTGTGTACAAGTCTTTGTATTTCTCTGGGGTGAGTACCTAGGAATGGATTGGCTGACGATATATATTTGATTTTTAAGAACCTACCACACTTTTCCAAAGTGGTTGTGCCATTTACCACTAGCAATCTGAGAGTTCAAGTTCTATATCCTTATCAACACTTGATATGGTCAATTGTTTAATTTCAGGCATTCTAGTAGATGTGTAGAAGTATCTTGTGATTTTAGCATGCATTTCCCTAAAAGCTAATGAGGTTGAGAGCAGTTTTTTATGTGTGTGTTTGACATCAGTATATCTGCTTTGGTGAAATACCTATTTGAATCTTTTGCCTGCTTTAAAATTAGGTTGTTTCTCTTGAGTTATGAGTTCTTTAAATATTCTGGATACAAGTCCTTTATCAGATAAATGTTTGCAAATATTTCTTCCAGTCTGTGGCTTCTCTTTTATTTTCTCTTTTGAAGAACAAAAAGTTTTTAATTTGATGAAGTCTAGTTTACCAAATTTTTTTCTTTAGTTGATGATGCTTTTGGAGTCGTATCTAAGAACTCTGTGCAACCACAGGTGGAAATAAGATCTATGATCCATTGTGAGTTACTTTTTTATGTATAGTATGAGTTTTATGTATGGAATGAGGTAAGGGTCTTGGGTGTTTTTGTTTTGTTTTGGCATGTGGATATCCAGTTCTCTCAGTAACAGTTGTTAAAGACTTGATTTAGGCAAATCATTTGACCATAAATGTAAGAATTTCTGGACTCTTAATTCTGTTTCATTGATTGTCTATCCTTGTGCCAATACCACACTGTCATGATTACTGTGACTTAATAATATTAAGTTTTGAAATTGAGTAGTATAAATCCACCAACTCTCTTTTTCAAACTTGTTTTATTATTTTAGATACTTTATATTTCCATATAAATGTTTGGATTCAGCTTGTCAACTTCTACAAAATAGCCTGCTTGAATTTTGATAGGGTATATAGAATTTATAGATCAATTTTGGAAGAAATGTCATTTTGACAATATTTTGTTTTTAAATCCATGAATGTTAATATGCCTCTCCATTTATTTAAGTATCCTTTAATTTCTCTCATCAGTGTTTTGCAGTTTTCAATGTCAAATTCTGCATTTCTTTTACTAAATTTATTCCTAAGTATTTTACTCATTTTGATGCTATTGTGAATATAATTGTTTTATTAATTACTTTCTCAGAATATTCATTGATGCTGTATACAAATGTAATTGATTTTTGTATATTGACCTTGTATCCTGAAAACTTGCTATACTCATTTGTTAAACTCATTACTAGTGGCTTTTTAATGAATTGATATGATTGTGTGATTTTTCTCTCATCAGTTAATAGATGTATTATGTTGATTTTCAAATATTGTATAAGCCTTGCATTCTTGGGATAAACTTCACTGATCTAAATGTTAGTCAAATTCAGTTGGTTGATTTTGTTCAGTTCTTCTATATCATTGTTGACTTTGTATTAGTTACTGAGAGAGGAGTGTGGATATCTCCAATTATTATTATGGGTGTTTCCATTTCTATCATTTTCCATTTAATTCTATCATTTTTGGCCTCATGTATTTTGAAGCTCTTTTGTTCGGTGCATACACGTTTATAATTGTTATGTCCTCTTGGTTGCTTGACCCTTTCATCATTATGTAATTTCCTCTTTCATTTTTGGTAATTTTTCATGCTCTGAAGTCTACTTTGTTCGATATGAATATAGCTACTCAGGTTTTCTTTCGAGTGGTGTTTCCATGGAGTATCTTTTTCCACCCTTTTTCTTTAAACTTGTGTATATCCTATTTAAAATGGTTTTCAGGTAAAGGGCATATTTAGTTCCCTCTATTTTTCATTCCTTTGTTTCCCCTTTCTTGACTTCATTTTTGGATTATTTGCACATTTTTTAAATATTCCTTTTTAGTTCTTCTGGTGTGTTTTTTAATTATATCTCTTTGTACACTTTTTTTTTTAGTGGTTGCTCCAGGCATCATAATAAACATAGTTAGCTTTTCGCAGTATGTATAGAATTAATATTTTACCACTTCAAGTGGAATATAAATACGTTACTACCGTATAGTCCATTTACCTTTACCCCTTTGTTTTGGTATGTCATATGTATTACAGCTATACATTGGAAACTATCAGTGCTGTAATTTTTGCTATTAACAAATATACATATGTGTAAAACACTTGAGTGGAGAAGCATGGTCCATTATATTTATCCCTGTTTACCATTTCTGTTGCTCTTCCATTATTCCTGGTATTCCATGTTTTCCATGATATCACTTCCCTGAATAATAAAATATTATTTAGCTTTTGTTTTAGAGGAGGTTTTCTGGCACAGAAGTTTCTTTGTTTTTCTTCTTCTGGGAAACAGGCTTCTTTCACCTTCATTCCTGAATGATATTTTCTCTGGACATAGAATTCTGTATTTATAGTTTTTTTTCCTTAAGCACTTTAAAAATATTCTACTTCCCTCGACTTCCATGATTTCTGATGAGAAATCTGAAGTAAATTCCAACTGTTGTTCAACTATATATAATGCATCCTTTTTCTCAGGCTGCTTTCAAGATTTATTCTTTTCCTTTAGTTTTCAGGAGTCTGATGATGTGTCTAGGCATGAATTTCTTTGTATCCTTTTTGGGATTTGCTAGGTTTCTTGAATCTCTAAGTTGATACCTTTTACCAAATTTTGGAAGTGTTCGACCATTATTTCTTAAAAATGTTTTCTGCCCTACACTCTTCCCCCCATCCTTCTGGTACTCAGGCAACATGAATGTTAGACCATGTCTGTTTTCCCATAGGTCTGTGAGGCTCTCTTCTTCCTTTCTTTTTTCTGTTTTTCAGATATGATAATTTCTATTGATTGATCTTACAGTTTAATGCTATAGAGTCCATCCAGTGAATTTTTTCAGTTCTTAAATTTCCATTTTCTTTTTTACGTTCTATTTTTTTTTTACTGAGACTTTTTCTTTACATTTGTTTCAAGAGTATTCACTTTTACTTCTTAGAACATGGTTATAATAGATACTTTTAACTGCCTTTCTGATAATTCCATTATCTTTGCCATCTTGGAGTTGACATCTGTTGGCTTGTTTTTTGCCTTGCAAATTACTTAGATTTTCCTGGTTCTTTGTTGAGTGATTTTGGATTCTGTCTGGATCCAGTATTGAATGTTATGAGACTCTAGATGTTGTTTAAATCCTAAGGAGAATGTGAATTTAAAACTTTTTTTTAATTAAAAAAAATTTTTTTTGTAGCAAATGGTTTTGTTAGGTTCAGATTGCAAATTCTGACTTACCGTTTGTAGGCTGTGGTTTCTGTGTCAGTTCAGTCCTTAAAGAGTTAGCCCATGTTATTTGTATCTGTCTATGTGTGCACCATCTAGTGCCTGTTCTGTGACCTGGGTGGTGGTTTACTCCATAGTTGAGTTCTCAGAGCCTTTGGTATGGTGACTATGGTCAGATCTTGCATGTCCAGCTTAGAATAGAACCCAATAGTTCATATACAGCTTTTATAGGATCTCTTTCTTGAGTTCCTTTCTCTCTGTGATTTCCCTCCAGATTTCAGAATCCCCTGAGTCCTCCTTCCTGAAAACTGGCTAGAAATCATGAACCTAAATTCCCTTGGTCTAAGACACAGTTCCTGCAATTGTGTCTGTGTCTGGTGCCAAACATTGGGAGGACAGAGAAAGAAAAAACATAATGAGAATTTGTATCATGCTTCTGAGACCACAGCACCTCTGGTCAGAGGGCGTGATTCCCCTCTTTCAGAGTTTTAGGTGCCTGCTTGGCCACTGCTGTTATCATCATTACCCCTGTCGCTTCTGTTTCCACTGAATTGCCTGAGGGTTGGGGCAGATAAGAACTGTGAAAGAAGGGGGATTTTCCTTACTCTCTTTGACCCTTAGGAATTTGTTCTTTCATTTCTCAGAGCAGAAAGAAGACTATACCTTGATATTAATATTGTACTCTGGCTTTCTTAGCGTTTACATGATGTATCACTTTCTGTCCTTTTACTTTTACCAATCTGTATCTTTATATTTAAACTGGATTTCTTTTAGATATTCTATACCTGACTCTTATATTTTCATCCATTCTGACATTGTCTTTAACAATTTAAAATTTAATGTATATACTGATACGTTTTATCATCTTGCTGTTTGTATTCTATATATCCCATCTGTTCTTTGTCCCTCTTTTCTACTTTAATCCTGACTTTTCAATTAATTGCTGATTTTATTTTGCATTCTATTTTGTCTCTTATTGGCTTTATTTTTTTTTTGCTCTAGAGTTTACAGTATACATCTTCACCTTATCATAATCTATCTTCAAAATTTTATACTACTTTCCATATAATGTAAGAACCTTACAATAATTCCATTTCCTCATTCCTGTCCTGCTAACTATTGTCAAAATTTTACTTCTGCATTTGTTATAAATCCCACTTTTTTTTTTAAAACAGTCATATATCTTTTAAATAAATTAAACAGGGAGGAAAAAGTCCTTTTACCCATATACTTACTATTTACACAACTCTATTCCTTTATGTAGATCTACATTTTCATCTGGTATCATTTTCCTTTCTCCTGTAATGAAGATTTCTTACAGTGCAGCTCTTTAAGATTTCTTATAGTGCATGTCTGTGGGCAATTCATTCTTTCTGCTTCTGTCTCATAACATTTTTATTTTGACCTTATCTTCTCTGCATTTAGAATTCTAGGTTGACAAGTTTCTTTTTTCCTTTCAGCATTTTGAAGCCATCATTCCATAGTTGCCTGGATTGAACAGTTTCTGGCCTGGCCATTATTTCTTCACTTTTTTTTTTTAACTGTTGTGTATTTATGTATGTGTGTATGTATGTATGTATGTATGTATGTATGTATGTATTTGCTTATTTATTTATTTACTTGTTTACTTATTTATTGCTGTGTTGGGCCTTTGTTGCTGCGTGCGTGCTTTCTCTAGTTGTGGCGAGCGGGGGCTACTCTTCGTTGTGGTGTGCAGGGTTCTCATTGCAGTGGCTTCTCTTGTTGTGGAGCATGGGCTCTAGGTGCACGGGCTTCAGTAGTTGCAGCACACAGGCTCAGTAATTGTGGCTCACAGGCTCTAGAGCGCAGGCTCTGTAGTTGTGGCACGCAGGCTCAGTAGTTGTGGCGCACGGGCTTCGTTGCTCCGCAGCATGTGGGATCTTCCTGGACCAGGGCTCGAACCCGTGTCCCCTGCATTGGCAGGTGGATTCTTAACCACTGCGCCACCAGGGAAGTCCCTCTTCATTTTTTTTGTTATCTCCTTTTAGTATTACAGTTACTCATGGTTGATCACATGATATTGTCCCATTGAGTCTGTTCATTTATTTGCTTCATTTTATATATATTAGATTCTAATGCTTTCTTAAAGTTCACTAATCTTTTCTTCTGCATTGTTTAATTTGCTGTTAATTCTGTCCAGTGAGAACTTTTCATTTTAGATATTTATCATCTCTAGAAGTTCCATTTCATTCTTTTTTATATCTTCCATTTTTCTCATACTTGTGATTTCCATTACATCCTTGTTCATAGTTATAATTATTTTAACATGTGCATCCTTATTCTATCATTTGTATCATCTCTGGATCTGTTTCTGTTGAGTGATTTTTCTTGGTATGACTCATGTTTTCCTACTTGTTGTCATTTCTAATTTTTTTTTTTTAATATTTATTTTATTTATTTATTTTTGGCTGCTTTGGGTCTTACCTGTGGCACGCGGGATCTTCGTTGTGGTGCATGGGCTCCAGAAAGCGAGGGCTCTTCGTTGTGGTGTGCAGGCTGTCTAGTTGAGGTGTGTGGGTTCAGTAGTTGTGGCACGTGGGCTTAGTTGCCCCACGGCATGTGAGATCTTAGTTCCCCGACCAGGGATCAAACCCACATCCCCTGCATTGGAAGGCAGATTCTTGACTACTGGACCACCAGGGAAGTCCCTTTAATAATTCCTGATAGGATGTGGAACATTGTTAATGTTACATTGTTGATTATCTGGATTTTGTTATCTTCCTTTAAAGGGTGGCAGGTATTTAAGTTACTTGTGGATCCCCTGGTCCTTTTTGAGTTTTTTTTTTTTGTTTCTCTTTTTTCCTTTAGCTTTACTAGGATGCATTTAAAGTAGCTTTTACTCAAGGGATAGTTCAGCCCTGTTATGAAGCTCCCCACAGAATGCCCTAAATGATTACCAAGGACTGTCCACTTTGTCTCCATGATTATGAACCTTGGAAATTGTTCAGCTTGAAACTCCCATTTTTATTTGCCCAGCATTGTGGAGTTTTACCCTATGCATGTTCCTAGTACTCAGCAAAAACTCAAGGGGATTCATGTGTAGATTTCTGGGGCTTGTTCTCTTTATAGCTCCCTTTTCTTCAGAATTGTGCCTTGCAGCCTCCAGGCACCTCATCCTCCCTGAACTGATTTTAATCTCCTCCATTTAGCAATTATGTTCCTTCTCCGTACCTATAGTCAGGAAGTGCCTCTAATTAGAAAGCTGGGTCACTTGTAGGGATCACACTTTTCTTAGAGATCACAGTCCTGTACTACCTGTTGTTCAGTTTTGGGACCATTCTTTTTGTTTATTTTGTCTGGTTTTCTAATTATTGGTGGCTGGAAACTATATTATGTATTAATATCTTATACTCTTTAAATTTTCTTCACTCTTGCATGTTTATTTTTCTATAAGGAATATGAAAATCAGCTTATCTCACTTTTTAAAAATCCTGTTTGTATTTAATATGATCTGATATCTTTAGAATATTGAACCCTGATAGCCAAGGACAGCAGCATGTACCTTTCTCATTTATAATTTTATCCTATTAAGCTAGTATCTCTCCCTATTTTATTAGGTTTTTTTTTTTTTTACCAAAAATAGATATTTCTTATCTTCTCATGCCTTTTTCTCTTTTTTTCTTTCTTTCTTTTTTCTGCATGCGAGTTGTCATACCTTTTTTCTTTCATTTATTACTATGGTGACTTATATTTATAGACTTCCTAACATAGAACCCATTCCTGGTATGAAACCCCCTCAGTCATAGTCATTATTACTTTCAGTAAACTGCTACATCCTATATGCTTGATATTTTAGTTTGGACTTTTGTATAGATTCTTGGATTACTTTTGACTATTTCAATATTCAAATTCCTAGCACTCATTTAGAATCCTTAAATATGACAGGCTTTAAGTTCGTGAAAAGGGAAGAATTCTCAGAATGCATGAGGTAAATGCATCATTGCGGTACTTGGTTACTTTTAGCATTAAAAATAACATTTAAATGTATTAGTGTTCATGTTTTGTTTCAAAATAATTAAGATAATTTGTGCTGTTCAGCTTGCTGATATGACAGGAACTTTTTTGTTAAGGAGAAATAGGATTTTTAAATTAAATCTTCTCAATAAAATGTGCTTGTGTTATAAAATATAGGTTGAACTTCTGTGGTCTATATTCATCAGAGAAAAAATTTAACCACCTATCTCCATATAGAACTGTCTCAGTTCTCACTAATTCAGTTACATGTTTTCCCTCTTCACAGGTGCAGTTTAACTTGCAGTTTACAAAACCAAGTACATCACTAGGAGATGTTCAATCAGGAACAACTGTTAGTATGCCTTGCTCAACTGATAAGGAAAAGTAAGCTCTTGACATAAAATTTAATGTTTGTAATTTTGAAAGTCAGGGAGTTTTTACCAGTGTTTGAAAGCTATTATGACCACTTATTTATGTAACGTTTTAAGTTGCTGATCAGTGGGATTTGACTTAGTCCCTTTTAGCTATAAGAAAGAGGTTTCTCATATTTTTTAAAACTGTAGCATACAGTAAAATTTAATTTTTTTAAAGGGATTTTCCTACATAACTGAAGAACACCCTTTTATATATTCTCGGGCAAATAGATAGAAATCTTTTAAATTCCTCAGAGTTGGCTGTTTTGCTTTTGTTTTCCTGTATGGCTGTGTCTGTCTCTAGAAGCTCTTTGTTTTTCTGAGTAATTGCTTCCAGTGTAAAGTAAACTGAGAAATCAGCTGGTTAAACTGTTAGAATTCTGGGGTAAATAAGAGTAAAAGGGTTTGTGAGGTTGCCCCCTAGCCAAGCTAACATAAATAAACTTTAGTGCCAATTTGTGACTTCTCTTTTGCCTACTCAGAGATTCTTTGCCTATTTTTTTAGATCTTAAGCAGGTTTTATGTACTGAAGTTTGCTGAATCAGTGAGTTGTAGCTAGAGTAAACAACTTATAGATGCAAACTTGTCTCTCTGGGTAGTCTTTATGTTTGTAATACTGTTTTCTTATTGTTCCTTTATTTACTTAAAATGTAATTGCTTTAAGGCTTGTCTGCTGGCGCTCATTATCATGAGCTATCACCATCCCCAATATATTACAAACTAAAAAATTACTGTCATGGCTCAAAGAGGCGTCTTATTCCAGCTCTCTTCATTCATTGGCTCCTCTAAAATTAGTACCAAGACGAGTATTAAAATAGTTAATGTTTATGAGCCTCTGTTTTGTTTTGTTTTGTTTTTATAAATTTATTTATTTATTTATCTATTTATGGCTGTGTTGGGTCTCCGTTTCTGTGCGAGGGCTTTCTCTAGTTGCGGCAAGCGGGGGCCACTCTTCATCGCGGTGCGTGGGCCTCTCACTATCACAGCCTCTCTTGTTGCGGAGCACAGGCTCCAGACGCGCAGGCTCAGTAGTTGTGGCTCACGGGCCTAGTCGCTCCGCGGCATGTGGGATCTTCCCAGACCAGGGCTCGAACCCGTGTCCCATGCATTGGCAGGCAGATTCTCAACCAGTGCGCCACCAGGGAAGCCCCGAGCCTCTGTTTCTTAAAAGTGAGAATTCTTTGAAGTCCTGAAATGTATGTGCTTGTTATATTTAAGCTCATATTTGTTAAAGTGGCAGAGCACCTAAAATTCATATTAATGGTAGAACACCATGATGCTTATATGTTTAACTCCATCATACACACTAAGAACAATTTTACTTACAGATCATATTTGTGGTACAAAATCAAACATAATCATGTGTCCATAAAATTGGGACTGTTCAGCTATTTTGAGATTTTTGTTTAGAATTGGTTTGTTGTTTTGTTGTCAGCTAGTAATAAGTGGCAACGGTTAAAGAAAAAATTTAAAATTGGAAAAAACACCTATTCACCCACTTAATTCTTTTCTGAAAATTGGGAAAAGACCATCATTTAATTTTAAAGATAAAATGTCATTGTTTTGCAAGAGCCCTGAACTACTTCTTGCAAGTGTACTAATATAGAAACTGTTAATACTGGACAGATTTAGAAAGAAGGAATATCGTGGTTGAAAGAGGAAAAATACAACTACAGAAATATCCTCTCCTTTGTTTTTTCAAATTTTCATATTTGTATTCATCCGACCAGAATTCATTATTGTACAATGTGTATTAATGTTTAATAATGACAACTTTGAAGCATTACAAAATTTTGAGGAGCTTTTGGTCAAAGGAAAAAGATAACTTACTCTTTACTGGGAAGAAGTATACTTTGGCTTATGAATAGATAAATTATTTGCTTAAGAACCCAGTGAAAAATGGGATTTGTTTTGAACAAAGCTATAAATACAACATATTATTGTATACATAGTGTATGTATGTATATAGATTAAACATTCAAACTTTACTGAAGAGAAAGTAAGACTTTGTTAAAATAAGTAAATAATTACTATTTTCCTTTCAAGTGGTGAAAATTTAGGGCTGGAATACAAATATCTGAAGAAGAGGGAAGACAGCATTCCTTTACGTGGGCTCAACCAAAATCTATTTAATACTCCAGGTGAGAAGACATTTCTGAAATGGATTGTACACTGTGGTTTAAGTAAATGTATTATATAAAGACTTACATGAATGCAGATAATCTTTTTTTGTCCTCATTTGCAGACCATCAAAAAGACGGCACTTTAGCATTACAGACATCTTCAAAACCCGCAGTGCTCCCTTCTGCATCTTCAGCATATTTCCCTGGGCAGTTACCAAACAGTTAATCCTAGTGTCATCTTTTACTTTTATTGAAATTTTAGAAATTCAGCGTGGTTTTAATATAGAAACAGCACAGATCAAATTCTGAATAAGCAAGTTTCAAAGTTTACTTGAACTACTTACTGTATTAGATTGTTTGGATCCTTTAAGTACTGCTGTTGTTTATGCAGTTTAGAGGGGCAAATTTGTACTAGGGAATGGGTGAAGATTCTTTTTAGTTTGGAACATGGTGTTTTGTAGAATAATAGTATGAATTTTATTAAACTAATCCTTAGAAATTCTCAAATGTTCTAAGGAAAGAGTTGATCCTTGTAAGGGACATTCTAATCATATTCAATATCTCAGTTAATTAAAACCTGCTCAGATATATATACTAGTATGAAACCAAAGAATGCTATCAGTTCATTTTATCATTTTCATTAGTACAATAAGTTTTAAATTTGCCACCTGAGAATTTTAAGGGAAAATAATTATCTCTTGAGATGTATTATTGATGACATTTACAGTAAAGGGAAAAGTCCTGAAATTACCTTAAATGAATAAATTCTTCATAGCAAGTAAATATTTTCCTTGAAACCTTTAAATTATCTTTTGAATAAGTCTGTTAAGTAATTTTGATAAATTTGTTGTACAGAAAATCTTGGACAGTCTAATTACATGACCAGATTAGGTACAAAGTGCTTTTAGTCATTTGAGGTGCAGAGTTTATGGATTTTAATGCTTCCTGGAAGTCTACAGTCATCCAGTTTTTCTCCTTCATTTGGAGTTTTGTTTGTTATACAGTTAAATCTGTATTAGTGGAATATTTGTTTTAAAAATTAGTACTTACACAAAATATTTCCTGAGAGCATCATGAATATTCATTTTGTTTATATCAAAATAGGTTCATTTTCATGTTTGCTTATTAGTAAAGTAGGCAAAATGAATAATGTTAGAAGTTACAACTTTCTTCTCTTCCCTATAATTAAAAGTTTCAAGTAAGAATTGTTCCTTGGGAAAAATGAGGTAATTTTTAAAAATTCACCCATAGACACAGGGTTGCATTTTGTTTTCTTACTGACAACCATCCAGTAGAGTAGCATTCTCTTAAGAAAACTCTAAATCAATTTGTTTGCAGAGATTGCTAATGCTCATGTGATACTTAAAAAAAATATTTTCAAGGACCTTATTACACAGATGAGGAAACGAGACATTTCAGGATATTGATGACATGCTAATGTTATTGGCTTCCATGGTAAGACAAAAAGTATTTGCTAATTTTTTTATGAAGCCACAGTATTGAGTCTTTCCTTATACTTTTGAAACTGCTGGCAACCACAAGCTGTCTTAAACTAGGGCTCTTATCTAAAAAATTTAATAACCGTTATTAGGTAGTCAATTTTTATATATATATTTTTGTCATTTAGATATACTATATTAGTAAGAATACTCAGTTATAATAACTTGAAAGCACTAATAATCTGGAAAGAAACTTGCTGGCAATATTGGAATCTTTCCTGTAAATAGTATGTAATATAAAACTTTGTGACAAGGGTTTGGATAGGATACATGACATACAGGTAGCTCTTTTTTTTAAATATAGGTATCCTTTTCCATATCCACACATGGAAAATTGGGAGAACTCCCAAAAGATAGGATAGAGATCATTTTGATATCAAACTTGCTACAGACTTTTTGGTATTAAATGTATATACACAGACTTTCGAGTGTGCTAATTATTTGCTCTACCTCTTAAACTTTTATTTGAAATTGTTTTGCTGTGTGCAGTTGGACATGCGTTAATAATCAAAATATTGCATTTAATGTATTTCTGTAACTGTGAGATTTGTTAATAAAAGTATTAATATTTTGGGAATCTGACGTAAACAGTATGTAAAAACAAACATAGGACTGACCTACAACACCTGTGCTTAGAAAATTAAGTACTTACAGTTAATTTATGAACTAAGTTTTCATTTCTTTGCTTTTGTCTTCCTACAACAGTATTTTATTGAGGGAAATGAAATGGATTTAAAGGGGGAAGGTATAATGCTTTGATTTGTTACTGTAAAAAATATAGTAACAAAGCCAAAACAGGCCTCATAAGGGAATCACAGATCAAGACTTTTTCTTTAAAAAAAAATCATTAAAATATTTAATTTTATTAACAGAATATTTACATTTCTTTTAAGACCTTATTATTTAACCATAGTGAATGTTCCAAGTTTAAAAAGCATTAAGCAGTAACCACACATAAGATGAAAACAGTGTAAACTATACAATACTTTATGTACAATTTTTACAAAGTAACACTTTTTTAAATAATATAACTGGACACAAAAATATACACTTTAGAGAAATTCACATCAGTAATTGTATAAAGCTCTCTTCTAGGGTCCTGAAAATTTAGGACAAACATTAGCTCTGTAAATAAAGTGTTACTGTGACAGTCCTGAAAGGCCACTATATATATTTATCTACATATAGATATCACATTGACATTTTCAAGGCTACCAGCTTTACTATATAATTTTTAGATTATGTATTCAAGTGTTGAGGTTCTTATGATTATGCAAACATTAAAAGAGTAGTGGTATAAGTAGCTGGGAACAAATGCGAGCCAGCATTTAGATTTACAGGCTCCAAACACCCCAATTTAAATTCTAAATGGCTGATATTTTCTCATTTCAAAAACAGTAGTGAATAATGTTTAAAATAAAATTACTACAAACAAGCTTGAAACATGATTCAGATTTAGTATCGTTTTCTTAAAGAGTTTTGTTTTTTAAATGCAAACAGTTCATTTACCATTTCTTTACTTTAGTGCATCTGCATTAAGGCTTTGAATTATTTGACCCAAGATTTTACAATATTAAAATCTGACTCACGATTTTACAATGTTAAAATGAACAGTTCCACACTATACTATCATCTACTCTCTCACTGCGAGTCAGCATAGAGTTAAAGCTCAACACCTGAAGGAAATGGTAGCAGAGACATTGCTAGTATCTAAGAAGTTACATATATAGTTTTTAATTTTAATTAAAGGATGTATAATAAAATAAAAAGCTTAGTGGCAAGAAACTGGTGCTAATAAACAAAAGGTTTCTTTTCAAAGGAAATTGTAACATCTTTGGAAAACTGTCCAGTTCTTTTCTTTAGTTCCCACGGAGTTCATGCAGATACATTTCTTAAGACAATCTTAAAAAGTACATTGTAGATGGAAATGGAATGTACATCCAGAACTATAGGTGAAAACTAAGACCTGGGTGCTGATAGAAAAGTCTTCCTGACTTCGGTGTCACACATTTGTGTCCTGGAGTAAAGGTTCTTTGGCCTCTCCTGGCGCTTGCGCGCTATGAGGATGGCTGTGACTGCCGCAGTGCTTTCTCCAGCTGCTGGGCCTTAAGCTTAAGTTGGTGTGCTCCGGAATAAACAAGGCAACGAGCAGAGCCAGCAGCACTGAGCAGGCGCCAAAGAGGAAGGGGGGGCCAGGGATGATGGAATTCTGAGGAGGAAAAAGAGAATTAGGATTTTTGCGAAGACTTCTTTGTTCATAACAAGAAATTGCTTATCTTTTAGTAGTAACTGATTGCTGTGAATTATAAGCCAGTGACTCCTCTCTTTCTTCATTAAAGCCACGGTTAGAAAAAACATTCCCTTTTCAAGGGGAAAAGAAACACTATCACACTCTTAACGTAAAATTCTGGGGGATAACAGCTGACCCAAGAAACAGCCAAAAGATTTTTTTAAAACAAATACATGCAAAATTATCTTGTCATTTACAGCATAAAATCTGAACACATTCTATGAACCTTCACTTAATTTGTTAGTTCAAGAGGAAAACAGGGAGATCTCACAAGTAAAATCAAGTAACATACAATATTAACTACAGTAGCAGAATCAATTACCATTTTCTTTGTTAAAAAGATAACTATATTCTCTAGTGACTGAAAGTAAGAAAAACACAGATAATGTTGTTACCATGAGAAGAATCAAATAGACCTGTGTTTTAGCCCCAAATCACATTCATTCTTAGCAAAAACTTGCACTGCCAGTTTTACCTGTGTAGAGCCCACAGACAAACATTCTTTTTCATTTAAAAGTAGTCTTAGCTGGTTAGAAGTTTAGTGTAGAACTCTGCTAAATACAAGGAAACTAACTAATGAGTTGTTTGTATTGGCTAAAATAATGTTTCGCTGTTAATGTTTTCAGTTGTAAGGAGGGGAGTATAGTGAGCAAGTGAACAAAGATGTTTGCCAGCACCTAACTGACTCTTCTACAGAAGGCAGACCTGATACAGGGAACCTCTCACATTCCAGAAGCCTCAGATGAAAGAAGTACGTATATGGGAGGACACAGTCCCTTAGGCTTTGGTTTTAAGTGTTTTTATTCACTCTAAGAATCTCAAATAAAAGCTTTAGTGACCAAAAAACATCACCTTTCAATCCAGCCAAATGAACTATATTTTATAATTACCTGTTCAAAGTGGTGCTGTGGGCTTGTGTTTGTTCCCAAGTCTGTTCCTGTCATTGGCAGTTCTTTAAGTTCCACATGGAATATGTAGAAAATGAATCCATAAAGGGCTGGTCCCAGACCATTGCATAATCCTCTAATTCCTGTTATCATCCCTTGGACGACACCTGAATTGTTTACACAAGTTATTTAGTGTACCACTTATTTTTTCCTACCCTAGGACCGATACAAACATGAAATCACTTATTTTAAAGGCAAAACTTTTATCAGACACTAGCAACTTATTGCAGTGGCATCAAAATTACTTAGAAGCTATAAGCTCTACAAAGTATAGTGAGCTATCTGATGCAAATGTAAGCTCAGGTCTAATGTAGAAACAAGGGGGCAAAAGCACTTTATTTCCTTTAAAAAAAAATCTCTTGGCTCAAAATCAGCATGAGTTCATAAGCACAGCTGTTAAAAACTGTCCCCAAGCAGCTACTTAAGACCCCAAATATAGCCCCTTTTTATAGTGTTTGATTTTTGTTTACCTCTGGGATCTTATCCCAAATTTAAAATGCAACTTGATTTGGCCACAGGCCTTTCCTTATTTATAACTAAGTGACCTCTGCCACTCTTGTAATGCCCGTTTTTCCTTTTGACATAAACAGGCTTTTCAAAGAATTATTCCTCACCTATTAGTATTTTAAGAATTAAGTGTTCCTGCCACAAAAGTGTAAGACAATACGTTTTCTATGTGTCTTTAGGTGATAAACACACAATGTTAATGAAAGGGTTATCTGTGTATCCCTGAGATGTCTAGCACATCATAGCATATTGTTTATGTAATAAATAAATGGTTAGTGAATATAAGGTGACTAACCTTCATCACTGAATTCTCTAGCAAAAGAACAGACAGGGCCACATATTCACAGTGACAGACAAGGTTATCTACCTAAGGATAATACCCTAGAATCTGCTTTTCCTCTTTACAATGAAAGCAATTTATTTATTTAAAAAAAATTTTATTGCAGTATAATTGATTTACTATGTTGTGTTAGTTTCAGGTGTACAGCAAAGTGAATCAGTTATACATACATCCACTCTTTTTTAGAGTCTTTTCCCATTTGGGCCATTACAGAGTATTGAGTACAATGAAAGCAATTTAAAATTCTCTACCCTGAAGATACGCTTATGTTTCAGAACTTAGGAAAGAGACAGAACAGAGGATTAGAATATTCTGTATTTTTAAATAATTATCATTGGGTCCTATCAACTCACCTTGTTGATCAGCATCAGCAGTTCGTGAAACGAGTGCACTGACAGCTGGAAAGGTAATGCTAGACATGGCTGCCACTGCCCCAGCAGCCCACATCATCCTGCAGTCAGAAGCAGCAAAACAAAAATAGTATGTTGTTGTTATTCTCCACTGTACCTGTCAAAGTCAGGAGAACTATACGTGCTCTTCCTTCTTTCCTATGTGACTGGGCAAGTAACTGAAAAGTCTAACCCTGTTTACTCTTCTAGAAAGCAGTAAAACAACCACTTATTCACAAGAATGCTGTGGGTTTCAATGTAGAATTGGGATATCACATATCACATCAAAACTGTAAAGTGTGTTGGGTATTATTTCTGCAGGACTTGGGCGGGTGGGGAGAGAATGTTGAGAAACATCATTAAATGTTTCCAAACGTTCGCTAGTAGAACGGCAAGGTTCCCAGAGATCTGTGATTCAGTGTGAAGAAATCACTAATTTGATCTAAATGTGCTACTGGCTTGATGTTTAAAAGAAATGTTTTCGATAAATTGTGAGCACCTCTTTTGCAAGGCTAGACTGAAAAATAAAACATCCATCAAAACATACTCTTGGTGCTTACTCATATCCAAGTCCAAACAGAGATGATGTGTTCAGTTGAATGAAACACTACTGCACACTGTGGAGTTCAGTCCTGTAATACCTGAGCACAAAGGTGCGCATGGGCAACCTGACAGCAGCACTATTCTCACCCTGCAGGAAACCAGACTGGCAAGAAAAGCAGAGAGCTTTCCCAGCATAAAGCCAGGACCAAAACAACCGGACTTCTGGTTTGCCATCAGTAATGATCACTGGTGTTACTCAACTTTTTTTTCCTAACCTTGCTGCTTTGGGATTACATGTGTTTTTCTGACAAACTAAACTGGATTAAATGCTCATTAGAGATTGAAAAACTCAATCTCATTCAAAAACCCAACCTGTTGCTTAGATACAAAATGTCACTCCGCTATCCTCAAGCCACTATAGAATATACAAATACACAAGTGAGAAACCTGTGTTATATACACTTTGAGAGAAAAAAAAGCAAATTAAGAGACATTAAAGTCTAAGCCTTAATTGAGAAGCAAATTAAGAAATATAAAAGTTTTGTCAGTTACACCTCAATAAAGCTGAAAAAAACAAAAACACGGCAAACAACAAAATAAAGAAAATTAAAATATTTGTACCTACCAAGGTTCTGAACCGAAGCCATACCATGCCAGCTGTAATATTTGAAATCCCAGGCCCAATAAAATGGTGTTCTTATTTCCAATTGACCTCATAAGTAAACTCAAGACTATGGTCTAGAAAATATGAAAAATAAAGTGGCTTATTAGAATAGAATAAGCTTTTTAATACTGAAAAGAAAAAAAGCTATTTGGTGACCTATTTCAATCTATAATATAAAAGGACTATTACCACTTTTCTACATTTTGGCTTTTCAGCAACAATTGCCCTGAATATATCTGAAACCATTACTCCAGGTCATATAAGCAGATGAAAGGTGCCTCTGCTGACACAGATCCAGATTCAGGGGAAAAGTCAGAAAACTGAAAATAGAAAAGGTGAACTTCATGTTCAGTACATTTCTCCTGAGGACCACTTAAAGTCAGAAATTGTAACAGTAGGGTTGAAAGGTTCTAACTCATGGTTTAGAGGTCCCTGTTATGTAATAGCTTAAAATTTTTACAGGTCCAAGTTAATCCAAAACGCTTATTCTCCTGACTAAATAAAGCTGAAACAGCACAATTACTCATATATCCTTCACCTTAATCATCATTTTGGCTCTAACCATGTGACCCTGGGCAAGTCACTTCACTCTGAAACTCAGTTTGGTCTCTTAAAAGACTGTGATAATAGTACCTACTTCAGAACTGTGTCATGTGAGTTAGATGAAATGATATACTTCGCATTGTGCCTGGCACATTTAATAAACAACATTATGAATTGGGTTTTCTTGCTTTCCTCTCAAATTAATAAAAATTCAGCAATCATTTGGGGACATTAGTATTAAACATACCCCTTAAGATAGCTATTAAGTCCATAGAGGAAGAAGTGAAAATAATTCAGGAAATCACTACTTGATGACTGGCTGATACTCTAAACTCAAAATTATCAAGTATAAGTTTAAAATTCTTTAAATTGAGACAATCATTTAAGAGTTTAATCAGGCTTAATCACAAATAAGCCAGCGGGAAGCAAATGAAGATTCTTTTAAGGATTCTTGAACAATTAACACTCATAACTTTCCTCTCTGAGATTTTCCCTTAAATCGGGTGAGCGTGAGATTGAATTCCACAAAGCACGGAGCCCTGGAGTACATTCTTCAACAACCACAGCTATGAAAGGGAACTCACCCAGAGCGAGCACTCAGAGAAGAAAAACTTCCTGTGTATATGATACTCTAACTGGGACATCGATTTTCTCCCAAGGGCAAGGACTTCCTTCTCATTTATCTTTGTATCCCCAGCACCTAGCATAAGTTCTTTCTTTAAAAAAAAAAAAAAATTTTAAAGAGAACAGAGAGAACCAAGAGAACCAAGTTGTAAAGGTTAAAATGACTTATGACTTAACCAAGATGACACAGCTAATTAACAGTTAACTGACACCAACTTTGGTCACTCAGTCAACAAATATTTGCCCAGTTCCTACTGTATCCAATGGCTATTCTAGGTCTGAGGGCACTGACCCAGGTCAGAGTACTGGTCAGCAAAGAGATTACCTCCCAGTAGAGGGAAAACGGACATAAGCATACTTATCAAACCAGATAATTCCGGGTTGTAGCTGCTCTAAGAAAATAAGACAGGGTAGTGTGATAGAGGGGCTGCTCAAACCAGGACATGCAGGGAAGGCCCTTCTGAGGCGACATCTGAGGTGAGAGCCGAATGAGGAGGAGGAGGTGGCATGTGAGTATCTAGGCAAAGAGCACTCCAGTTGCGGGTGACAGCAAGCACAAAGGCGCTGGACTGGAGTGTATTCAACAACATGGAGAATGGGGGAAACGGGGGCTCCATCAAGAGCCTAGATTTTATTCTGGTTGTGACAGGAAGGGAATATTAAACAAGAAAACACTATGGCTCAACTCCCACTTTACAACAGTTCCTCTGCCAAGTGGCAAATAAGCCGTAGGGAGACAAACGTGGAAACAGACCAGATGGAGGCTACGGTCTTGGCTTAGACTAGACTCCTAGTAATGGCGATGGTGAGAAGTGCTTCAATTCAAAATATGTTTTGGAGAGAAGTGAAAGGAGATACCATCTGATGTGCTGGATGTGGGAGAAGGAGAAAAAAAGCAATCAAGAATGGCACCCAGGTTCCCGGCCCCAGCAGCCAGGAGAGCGGTGATGCCACTGAACGAGACGAACAGCACTGGGTGGAAGGAAGCCAGGTGGCGGTCACAGCCGCGTCAAGGGTGGGGTGCCCAGCAGGCGTGTGAGACAGCACTGAGGAAGTGTGTACAACTATCTCCGTGCACTCGCGTAAACGTTTATCGAGTGCAGATGTTATGAACCCGTGCCTGCTAGTGCCAAGGAAGTGATGGGGCCTGTGGCAAACCAGAGAGCAAAGGCCCGAAGGGGCAGCGACCATGGGGCTGTCACTGAAGGTCACATTCATGTTACCACGTCTCCTCATTTGGGGGAGAAGCTGCATTTCCATATTTTCATATCATACCTCCCAATTTTTAAATGCTTACTACTACTTTTTAAAGTTTTAAAATCACTATGGGAAAAAACCAATGACCTCTAATTTAGCACCTGCTGGGCTGCAGGCACAGTGCAGGGTGTTAGCCTGACCAAGACAAATATGATATAATTCTGACCTCGCAATCCTCTCAGAGCTCTACTAGAGCTCACAAAGCTACTGAGGCAAAAATAATAAGAAACAAACAGAGGTAAAATTCATAATACAGTGCATTCTGTACCATGATAGAGATACACCCAAGTTAATATGAGAACTCAGAGAAGGTATACTTAGGGGTGAAAGGGGGATGCAGTAAAGACGGCAGGAACAAAGGCACAAGGGCAAGCAAGAAAATAAACAAAGAGAGGCAGGCTCTGTGCTACCGGAGAGGAGAGTCAAAGACACTAGTCTTTCACTTAGAGGTCAACAGGGGAGAAGGCATTCTCAACTGTATACTTGCCATAAATGAGAGCATAAGCTAATGCTTCTTCCTTTGGGGCTATAAATTTTACTTGATATTTTAATTCATATAATGACAAACTTAATTATCAATATTTACATGCAGACTACATATGCCTATTCACCTGTTTTTGAAGTTCAACTAATTTTCTCACTTTCAGAAATGTGATTTTACATCTCAAAAACTATGCTTCTATGTAGGCCCCCAAAGCTGAATGGTCATTTAAGTACTGTATTCCTTGTAGACCATGTTTCTGTTCACAGTATCTGCTGTGCTAGCAACGCTGGCTGGGTCGTGGCTCATTCCTTCCAGATTCACAGCCCTCATGACCCTGCTGCTGCAGGGCTCTTTCCAGCGCAAAGCCAACCATGCCCCCTCCTGGGTTCACGTCTGCCCTCCTGGATTCTGAGCTCTTAGGGACTGTTTTCCATCCTGTATTCCTTTGTGCCTGATGCAATCTACTGAGCAGAGGGAAAATTTCCTCTAAAGCACCTTCAACTCATCATTCAAGCAGTCCACAGTATGCCCAAATTTACTAGGTGCCCACCTACAGCTTGCATGCTCAGTTAAGTATGAAATGGAACTTAAGACCTTACAACTACCAACCTCTTAAGTGTCATTATAGTAAATGTTAGCCTGTTCTCTTTAAGATCTAAATCAAATAAAATAGTAGCAAATCTAATCTCAGCAATATATGAAAAAGATAAGACATAATGATCAGGCTGGATTTATCTCAGGATTCAAGGTCAGTTTAACATTTGATAATTCATCGAGCTCTAGTCTTAGTACACTCTCCTTTGTGTTCAGAAAGGTTTTTTTAAAAAATAAATTTATTTATTTATTTATTTATTTCTGGCTGTGTTGGGTCTTCGTTTCTGTGCGAGGGCTTTCTCTAGTTGCGGCAAGCGGGGGCCACTCTTCATCGCGGTGCGCGGGCCTCTCACTATCGCGGCCTCTCCTGTTGCGGAGCACAGGCTCCAGACGCGCAGTCTTAGTAATTGTGGCTCATGGGCCCAGTTGCTCCGCGGCATGTGGGATCCTCCCAGACCAGGGCTCGAACCCGTGTCTCCTGCATTGGCAGGCGGATTCTCAACCACTGCGCCACCAGGGAAGCCCCCAGAAAGTTTTTTTTTTAAGCTATTTTTATATATGGGCAACAATAACCCCAAAGCTAACGAGCACATTTCTGAGGCCTTGGGGGAAGTACAATTGAAATTTAAATTTGAAGTTTATCACTAAATCTACCAGAAATTCATAAATGATGAGATATGCAGAAGCAATCCTACCTCCAAGATGGTGAAACATCCTAGAGTACTATTAAATGGACTTTACTTTCCATTTTAAGAGTAGAATAAAACAGAAAAAGCTGCAACCTAGTAGACTGGATCTAAGGTGGGAAAGAGTGTTAGAGTAGATCGTTTACAGAGTCTGGAAAAAACAAAGCCCAACAGAAAGAAATGGGAGGGGTTTTTTCACAGAAAGGAGAAAGAGTGGAACTGAGATAGTTTGAAGGCCAGATGAAATATCTCCTAAGAAAATCCAGATTCTTGCACTGATTAATATCTTATTCATCAAACAACCACCAGCTACCAACTGGGTTTCCAAGATAAAAATACTTCCATGTCACTTCTCTGCTCAAAACCCTCCTATCTTCTTGTCAAGTCTTATGATGACCCAGAAGGCCGCATGCGATCTGGTCCCTCTCCACCTCTCAGAATTCATCTCCTGACACTCTCTCCCTTGTTCACTCCACCAGAGCCATACTGTCCCCTGGCTCTTTCTTACACATGCCAGGAATTGTCTTTCAGAGTTGTAGTTCTGTTCTGGCATATTCCAGTGGATTGTTCCTCCAGGTATTCCAGTGGACCGTTCCTCATTCCTTTGGGTCTCTGCTCAAACGTCACTTGTATCAGCAAAGCCTTACCGACCCTTCCAAATAAAATAACACCCTGCCCCCAGCCACGCTCTACATCCCTTGTGCCCTTTTTCTCTATAGCTTTCATTATACCTGATATGCTTACACTGACATGCTTATTCATTCTCTTATCCCACAAGAATGCAAACTTTACAATAGCAGGGATCATGAGCGCTTGACACATGATAGGTATTCAATAAATATCTACTGAATGAATGAATCAACAGTAGAACAAGACTAACATAAAATTTCTGATTTTATGCAGGTGAATACTCTAGTGTAAATCAATAAACTGTCTTTCTGGTTTACACATCGTATGTTGATTAGTACGTGTCAGTCCCAAAAATCTAATCAATACTACCTATACTAACAGAATTATGTTTCCGAACCTTCGAACATCTCTCCCTCTAACGAAAAAGTAACTCACCTGTGCAATAATGGAAAGAATGCCAAGGACTGCTATAAATGCTGCAACACTTTCTGGTGAAAATTTCATTATCTAGAAGGTTTCCAGAAAAAGAAACATTAATAAAATAAGCTCAACAAATACCATACTAATGCAACTACTTGTATATTAACATTAAATCGGCCAGAAAAAGAAAATGCAATTCATTTATAACCAAAGAACTCCTCAGAGGAAGAATCTGGCTTTCACTGAGGACCAAAATTATAATAAGTGTTAGATACTGAAAATAATAGCTACGTAACTTAGATTAAGTAAATCTAAGTCCCATAATTTCGATTTCCTAAATAGGAGACCACTATCAAGCACTCAAAATCCATTTTACAAATAAATATTGCACCATTTTGTGCTTTTTAAAAGTACTGATAAAGGCTTAATCTCTGCCTAGTAAGACTAGTGTCAAGGAGAAAAGAACTAATGCTCTTATTTTGGCTAGCTGCTTTACAAATATATGCTCTAAATCACAAACAGACTGGAGCAGGTGAATGGATTAAAGCATCCCATCACCTGATAAGCAACACATAAACAAGCTCAAATGACACACTTTGACAGGAAAATTCTCTCTTTTTGCCTAAGCCACAAGTCTTCATAGAAACACATAAGCAACATCAGCCACACTAAACAGGAGGTTAATTCTAGTGAGCCATTATTTTAAAAATGATAGTCATTTCTAAAAGGCTCTGCTCTTAAAGTTCTCTCAAGATTAAATATTTTGTATTAAGGCACTAAACAATGAAAGAAAAGTCCACCTTGGTAGAACAGAATTTTACCTGTCTGAGGTATAAAAAAAAGCTGGAATATTGGCCTGCCTCCGGCAAGTAGGAGAGAAACACCGTAATGCAGATCAGCAGCACTATGGAGTCTTGGCCCACTTTTTTTAAGGACTAGAACAAAAAAACAGACCAATGCAAGGTTTTATATCAAAACACTGAACTATTCTTAAGAACATGCAGAGATATCTTCTGGCAGTGTACATACAGATACCTAGTTGTCTTTTTTTCCCCCCAGTTTATTCTCATCCTCCCCAAAAGTATTCTGAAAAGTATTTCAAAATATTTTAAAAAATCCATCACGATGTTTTCCCCAAAGAAACATCCACAACAAAACATTAATGCTGCGCTGAATCACACATTCATTTTTTTGCCAAAGTGAATGAAAAAGCATTAACTTACTGCAAAGGGGTCAGCCTGTTCCCAGGAAATGGGTGCTCCCCATGATGCGGGCCGCATCTTCTCAGGTAATGACTCCGGCACAGCAACAAGGATAAAACAAATATCTAGCAGAGCTATCGCTGTGGCCAGGACCACCACCAAGCTGTCCCCATACACTCGCCCAAGATAAGCGCCAATTGCAGGGCTGGTTACCAAACTTGCAGCAAATGTTGCCGAAACCTGCAACAAACCAAGATCAATAGAAAGAGATTAGGCAGGACATCTGGCTCCTTTACTTCCACACCAGAGACTCTGACTTATGTCAGTTCTCCTGCTGCAGTCTCCCTTTCCTCCTCCTAACTGTGCCAGTTTTCTTATACTTTCTTCTTTTGCAGGAAGAGAAAAGAATTAGATTCTTAACTAAAAAATATGTAATAACCTCTAAGATAGTGGCTTCAAACTTTCTTTTAAGCCTTGAAGCCCTCTGCTTAAATAAATCCTACTGACAAACTTGCAAGTAAAAACAGATTTAAAAATAAAACACTGTTTTAGCTGGAGAAGGGTTGGGGGCCTGGATTACCATCCAAATACCCCCCCACCCTGACTGCCAGGCGTGCTGGGCCCTGGGGTGCCCCATAACCCCACAGTGCTCTGTGAAAGGAGTCTAAAACAATACTCTAAGGAAAGCCAATGCCACTGCGACTTTTCCCCCAATATTAAAGTTACAATTAAATGAATGTTTACTTTGATACATATTTAAAGCTGGCTGAAATAAAGCTTAAAGACTTTAAAGTTTATCTTTTCAGCAGTAATAGTTTTAAGCCACAGCACAAATCTGAACTTGGTCATCATTAGGTGGCAGGGTTAGGAAGAACGAGATCATCGAGATCATCTCTAACCATGTCTCTCTAACATCCTGAGGAAGCCCATACAAGTCTGGTGAAAATGCAGATTAAAGTAGAGAAAACAGGGGGAGAAAAACTGTTAATCCCAGAAATATCTGGCCTCCTGGACAAAGTGGCCTGCAAATCAACAGTAGGTGTGACAGCAGGTAACACCTGATAGAGACCACACTCTTCAGAGGATAATTAGAAATCAATGTTAGAGGTGCATGAGCTTCTGCTCCCTACTCTGTGCTTTATTCTGTTTGTATGCTCTTTCTGACTTTTGCATGGAGGATTTAAACTTCACAGGAGTGCTTATTTACACAAGCACTTATTTGACAAGTACATAAAATTCTAATAACTATAAACATCTAGCTATCAACCCAACCGTTCATCAACTAGTGAATGGATAAACAAAATGTGGTATATCCCATACAGTGGAATACTACGCAGCAATAAAAAAGGAACTGTTGATATATGTATCAGCATAGATAAACCTCCTAAGATTATGCTAAGTGTAGACACAAAAGACTACATTTTGCATTATTTCATTTATATGAAATTTCTATTGAAAGCAAAACTACAGAGACAGAAGGTAGACTGGTGATTGCCTGGGGTCAGAGGTAAAGTGGAGACGGATGGCAGATGGGCCCAAGGGAACTTTTTGGGCTGATGGAAATGTTCTAAAACTGTATTGTGGTCGTATTTTGTTACAGTAGCTCTAGAAATTCATTACAGTGGGCTGTGGTCTCAGAGAGACCTGGGTTATGAGCAGAGCTCTGGCACTGGAGTCGGGAAAGGGGCAATGGTTCTCACTGTAAGCGTCAGTGAGGTATCTGGGAATAGGAGAGAGCAAAGGTCTAATCAGAGTGCAGGTATTTCATGTCATTTCCCTTCTCCTCAATTCTCCTCCCTGGTGGCTATTTTCTTCTGGCCAGACAGAAAGAGGACCACAAAGATCACTTTATTCCCTTTTATCTGCAGCCATATTATTTCTAGAAGATTGAAACTGTCATTTCCTAGATGTGCCTTCAATACATAAAGCTTCCAGGTTGAAACTATTAATTTCAAAGATTTGGCTATGACAAAATAAATTACCTCAGCAAAAACGGAAACAACCTGGACTGTGGGCATGTTGCAAAGCTGTATAAATTTACTAAAATTGATTTAACTATACACATAAAATGGACAAATTTTATGGTATGTAAATTATATCTCAATAAAGCTGTTTAAAAACATCCTGGCTATCATTAACTTCATATCATTTAATGTTCTTGAGTTTACAACTGATCATTAGTTTTTTTGGTAAGTTTCTCACTATAGGTATTTCCCTCCAAATCCTCTTAATTCCATGATTCTTTGTTATATTTTTTGATCTTTGAATCAAAGACAACAGACTCTCATAAAAGTAAGATTCAACCTGACACAATATTCAGTCCTTATTTAACAAAAGATGCTTGCTCCCTGCTGAAGCTCATCACTGTCCTACTTCTGGCTAACAGTGATCTGTTAACTTATTTTATTTCTAGATTTGATAGACATTAAGTGTTCAGAGTTTGGCAAACTACTGCCTGCGGGCCGAATCTAGCTATAAATGTTTCTTCCATGTTAAAAGTGATATAAACACATGTCCACAAGCAAAAACAAAAGAATATGAGAGACAAACTTGCAAGGAGTAGTGAATAAGCCAAAGAGATCCAATGCAAAGTAAAATGAATATAGACAACAATATTGTACTATAATTATGTAATGTGATAAATATAGCTATAACAGGAATCATATTACAATATATAAATGGATCAAAGTAACACTTTGTGCACCTTAAAGTTAAATAATGTTATTATGTCAGACTTATTCAATAAAAATTAATTTTTAAAAAAGCTATGTTAAAAAAAAAAAAGAAAAGAAAAAAGAAAAAATATGAGAGAGACTCTGTGTGGCCCAGAAAGCCACCAAAAAGGTTTGGGATCCCTGAGATGGGTGTTAACCTATTATATTTTAGATTAGCCATTAAATAATAGTAATTTTAAAACTCATTACATATTAAATAGTTCTTTACTTTTAGTATTCTATTAAAAAGAACTTATATAAGGTAAAAATATTCCACTGTAATTTCAAATCTGATATGTGTGACTAATACTGAATGAAAATATCAAAACTTACATGGCTTTGTACTGAAAAAACATTTAATGTAGTCTAATGGATGATTTTATTATAAAACGTATTTATGCAAAAATAAATCTTATAATGCAAAGGCTTGCACTCCTTGTAATAAAAGACAATAACAGGGTGTTTTTCAGCAGATACAAAGGTACAGATTAAAAATACATACCAATCCATAAGCCATACTTCTTTCATGTTCTTGGGTTATATCTGCTACATATGCAAATACCACAGAGAAAGTCACTGCAAAAACCCCAGAAACAGAGATAACAGCAAAGTACCACCTAGAATTGAAAGACAATTGACAAGAAATGGTTAGAAAACAATTACTATTACCTTAATCTTCCTTCATTTCTATAAGTGAACTAATGTACGTATAGCTAATTTCAGTCAACAGCTTACTAGGACAGTTCATAGATTAATTCTTCTATAAATCATAAGCCCCAGATATTATGTAAACAGGGCTAGATGTGGGCCTTCGATAGCAACTCAGCTACTATGCAGGAATACTTAAAATTAGAAAATTCAGGTCAATTTTTTACCCAATTGTTGAATTGTTAAGTGGCTTTGTTGTTGTTTCTACTAAAACTAGCAACAAACTAGAGTCTACTATAATTCATCTATTACAATTTCCCATCACAGTACTACACAAAAAAACAAAATCCAGTAAATAAAACTGAGGGACAAGTTAGTCTATATTTATCTTGAGTCTATATATAGAAACTAGATGTTTTTCCATAAATTAACTTTAGTTCTTCAAATGTTGGCAAAACAACCTGTATGGCAGTGTCCAAAATAAAATGAACAAAAGCTATTTTAAAAAGCAAATTACATTTTGCTATACATGATTCAAAAATACCTGGCTGAGAATAAGAAGTCTCTATTGTAATGCTGATGTTTAGTTTTTAAAATCAAGTGAAATCATATTGCACTTTCATAGTATCATGCCACCGGGACTTTATTGCTTACCAAATTTTTTTCTAACATGCTGCTTTCCACAGCAAATAACTTGTTCATGCCCTAAATTTGTTTGGTAAGATTTCATTTAAATGATTAGCATTCATCAAGGGTTTGGCCTTCAGAGTTATATCTCACCTATGAGAGGAAGGAAGATCCTGCCTCATCAATAGCCCTGACCTTTCTAGATTCACCATGGAAATACAGCCGATCTATGATATAGAATTAACTAACATTAATATTCAAGTGGAGTAGAATATTAGTCAAAGAATTAAAAAATGTACAACTAAATTGGGCTCTATTATCTTGGGAAAATCATTCTCTTTGTGAGCTTTCCCTCCCTTCCTCCTCAGTGGAAGACTCTTGATTTTAATCAGAGTGGCCAAGAGCCCAGCCTCTTGTAACTAGGAGCAGCGTATGCCTGAAATCTGACCAAACAGACGCAAGCAGAGGTTGGGTGGGAATTCCATAGTTTCCCTAAAGGAAGGCAGTATGCTCTTTGTAGCCACTCCTTCCATCTTTTCTGCCTGAAGGTGACACAAGCTGGAGCTCACTTAAGCAGCCATCCTGGACCGTGAGGTGAGAGTGGAGGATGGCAGAGCATGAAGATAGAAAAAGTCTGGTTCCCGGGAACTGCCCTACCAGCTCTGGACTACTCAACTCCAGACTTCTTTTATATGGAGAGAGAAATCAGCAATGAATTTCCTTGTTTTTAAGAAACTATTATTTGGGACTTTACTGATATATAACAAAATCTATTCCTAATTAATATAGATAATGATGATAAACCTTGTGTTTTTAACATCCTACTTAAGAAAATAAAAAGTTAGCAACCCTATCCAGTACCTAAAATATTGTTTTGAAATTTGGGCTGTGAAATCCAAAAGTAGATTAGCTGGTAGTCTACATGCTTCCTATAGTGGCATCTAGTTCAAAGAACTTTATTACTTACTGTTATATTACTTAGCGACTACATTTTTAAAGGCCCTTTTATCTGTATCAAAGAATAAATGTATTAGAAAAATAAAAACCTACATAGATAGGATGGAAAAAAAGTGAAAGAAATAAGGGAATATTCAGAAAACAATTAATAGTTGATATTTAGTTGTTATAATGTGCACGTACCATGGGCTGATCTTCATTAAAGGAATTGGGGCACACGTGAAAAATACTGTTAGCAGCAAGAAGGATTTTCGGCCCCAAACATCAGAAAGAGCACCAATAAGTGGGGCACTGAGGAATGACAACAAACCCTAAAAAAAAGTTAAATGAAGAAAATACATATACCATGTATACTGATGAGCCAAAACCAAATCATTTTACTACCACAGAAGAATTTTAAACAAGTTTATTTCTAAAATAAGTATATCACAAAACTTTAGATAAACAACGTGTTTCCTGTCTGTATATAATTTTAAAATTTCTCAAGACCGTATAGAACCATCTGCGTGCGGGCTCTGGTAGCATATTAAACACAAAACGTTCTAATGAATTCTCAACCACAACTCTAGCAATTCTAGAAGGAATATCATATGCTAATTATCAGTTTATAAACTTGTTGATCAAATGGAATCAAGAGTAAAGAATATGTAGAATAATCAAAACTTTACCATATTGATATATTTTATACTCATGCATTTTTTAAATAGTTCTTTTCTCTTCAATCTATTTTCTTGTTGCTAGTTTACAAAAAGCACTCAGATCTCTGTAATGAAAGTGCCAACACATAAAACACAGGGGAAATTTGTTATGATGTGCTTTATCATTATTATACATAGTTGGCTATATGTGAGTCAAATCATATTTAAAACCCAGTTCATTTAAAAAATGCTAAGTAATCCCCCAAGATATACTCCAATTGTAAAAATTAACACTTAGGAGACTGATCAACTAACTTAATAAACTGGCAGAATTACATATATTTACATAAGTATATATGTGCATGTTTGTGTACATGCATATACATATGTATATATATATGATTGATCTTACCTTTACTCCTTGAATTAGGCCATTCATCAGAAATGTATGTTTAGGGAAGGTTTCATGTAATACCTAAAGAATAAGAACAAAATAAAAAGCTCATGCTACATTTTAGTCCTAGTAAAACTTAAAACATCCCTTCATAACACAATCCAATTTTATTTCATATAAATTTTCAGGTTTGTATGACACTATGCATATGAGTAAAATACTAATAATACCAAACATTTATATGGCATTTACTATGTCACAAGGCACTAAATTGGGCACTTTATCACATTATCTCCTTTCATTCTTCATAATGGCCCTATTAGAAAACTGATACACAGAGAGGTTAAATGTCTTATCTAAGATCACATAGTAAGTGGCAAAACTGAAAGTGAACACAGGAAGTCAAGCTTGAAAGTCCATGCTTTTAATCACTATGCTATCCTGTTTCCAACATATAACCGACTGACTTATAACTCCCTTTACAGACAGGTGTATTATCTAAGATAGGAGACTAGGAGAATAAATAGGGAAATTTTAATGCCAAAAAGTGGACCTAGAGATTCCATAAGGTAAGAAAGAAAAATAAAAAATCCCAACCCATGAAAATGTATAACAGGTTTCTTTATCCTTTCCAAGGCCTGGTCTCAAACCACATGGCATCAGTCTGTTCACTGGGTAACAAGTGAACCATTGGGAACTCAATGGTTGAGAAAGTAACTGGGGGAAAGGTAACTAAAAAAATAAAAAGCAGCAACCACCATTTTCACAGCCTATGTATCAGAGGCTTTATATATACTTTTATTTAATCCTAACAATATTATGAATTAGATATTACCACTTTACAGATGTGGCAACTGAGTTCTTGCTTGACTTAAAGCCAATGCTTCTTCCATTATACCATAATGTCTCTCAATAAAAACAATAGAGAATGGCAATGTGGGGAATCAGACAGGTCGGAAAATCTTCTCTTTAGGAAGAAAAACTAAGCTGGTTGTACTTTCTAACATCCTGCAAGTAAAACCTTTAGAAGGATTAGAAGGCTCGCTTTTCTTCAGTTACTCTTCTGCCAATAACTAGAAATTTAACAAAAATTGGCTTGTATGTAAAAATAAAATTAGAAATGTTTAGTATTCAAAGAAAATCACTAATATGGGAAAAATCACATATTTATGATATTCATATATTTTGTGATTCTCAACGGAGGGTGATTTTGACCCCCAGAGGACATCTGACAATGTCTGGAGACATTTTTATCACAACATGATGGATGGGGGAGGGCGGGGGTCGGGGGAAAGAAAAGACGTTACTGGCATCTATGAGGTAGAGGTCAGGAAGGCTGCTGAACATCCTATGATACATCCTGCCCTCCCCCCCAATAATCATCTGGTCCCAAATCTCAATAGTTGAGAAACCCTATTATTTATTATTTATAGTGAAGACCCACGGATCCAAAGAAGGTGGGTGCAAACTTTTTCTGTAAAGAACCAGACAGTAAATATTTTCAGTTTTTTCTAGCTTTGCAGGCCAAACAGTCTCTGTCACAAGTGCTCAACTCAATAAAAGCAGCCATAGACTATATGTAAATGAATAGGTATGGTTGTGTTCCAATAAGACTTTATTTACAAAAAACAGGGTACTAGCAGTATTTGCTCTGGCCATAGTTTGCTAGTTCTTGTACTAGAGAAAAAGATTTAAACTCCTTAAACTGGTATCCCCAAACCTTTCACAACAACTCAAATCTGCTTTTGTTCCAGTTATTACTAAGGGCCAATTCTTTCTAGGGACAAAGAATGGATTTGGTGTTAAAAAGAAAGAAGGACATAACAAATGCTTACAAGAAGTTCTGTAATACACTAAATCTTATTTCTAACAATTCACTTTGCCAAGCCATCTTCCATTCCAATCAATCCGGTCTTTTCACTATTTTAGAAATATTCCTATGCTTTCCAATATTCATACTTTTATACATGATATCTTATCTACCATAAATGTTTGTTCCCCTTATCTTCCCTATCTAGTCGACCCCAAAATCTTCCATATTGCTCCTTTGCTACCAAACTTTCCTGTCCAAAGCAATCAATTTCTCCATTAGGACCATATAATAGGTGATTACAGCACTCCCTTGGTCATCACATACAGCTTTCTAATATTTTTTATATTACAGTACTCTGTTACTTAGGTCTTGTATTTTTCATCTTTTCAGGTATTTGATAAATATTTCTTTTCAATTATATTTCAAACTTCTTAAGGGCAGACAGGCACTATATCTACTACACTTTGCATTTAATATATTTTTATTTCTATTAGTCCCTCATCAATAGAGTGCCTTCATATACTAACTGTTCACTAAATGTTCATAATTAACAGATTATAAATTCTGCCTTCAAAATGACTTAATAGAACATGACAATTATGCAAATTGATTTAACCAATGTTACAAAATAAAAACTTTTATAACCCCTCCAAAGGAGTATAGCTAAAGGTAACAAACCCTCACGTTTGTTTTTTTTTTTAACAAAAATTTTAACACAGAGACAAATATTAATATAAGAAGTAATAAAAATGTTGGTTGTAAAGATTTTTGATCCTGGGGGACCCTTAAACACTGGAGCTGAATAGGAAAAAAATGTATCATTTTTCAATAAATTTTATGCATCTTAAAATTTTTAAGAACTTAAAAAATTTTGAGAGTAAATAGTCCTTAAAATATTAAATGCTTCAGGACTGTCTCTGAGCAAAGAATGCTAAGCCATTGATATAGAAGAGATGCTGGAGGACTGGAGCGCAGGGTCTTGCTCTGTAACATGGATTGTGCATCTAGCAACTTGAACCATCAAATATTGGCCTAGTATTTCTAGAACCATAGGTCTGTCAAAAAAGTGAAGCCACTTCTCAGCATTATAGATCCTTAGACCTACTGTCATTAATTCTCTTCATGTAAATGTATATTATTTAGTCAATCAATAATCACTGACTGAACACCCACTATGAACCAACCATATAGTCATAACCTCTCAAAGTGTTAGATTACTGTCCTTAAAAATGTCAGTATAAAATTCTTCTGTGTAATTAACATAAATCCCCTTGTTGGTGGAGATTTCACCATCCTCCCCTGGGCAGGTCCTCCACATAGAACGCAGCCTTTGTTCTTTGACTGTATTCTAGAACAGTGTTCTGGAAGCTGTATGGGCTTAAAACTCAAAGATAATTGCAACCACATGAAATTTTTTAAAAATTTCTTTTAACTTCACATTACTTTTTAAAATGAAGGCTATTATAAATCCAAAACCAAACATTTATTATAATTAATATGTTTTAAATTTGGTTATCTGTTAAATGAATTAATTCAAAGAGTATCTTTGAAAATTGAAACGCTTAAACTTTATAATTTTTGAGAGCTATGTATGGGAAGAGAGAGACACATAAAATGCAAATAAACTCAATTATATCTACATCCTCACTTTCCCTTTTTAAATGAATGTTAAGAGCTGTGACTCTCTAGCAGGCACCATTTATAATCAGTTTCAAAACACCTAAGACAGAAATAAAATGTTTAAAGGTTAACAGACTTTTGGAAAAGAGAGCAAAGTGCTACAACTTGGTGTCTTCTACCCCGAAACTCACTTTTCCCCACACCCCAACACCGGGGAGTATAGGAGTCCAAAACAAAGAGAAAAAGGCTGCTAATAAAATCAATAACAATAAAAAATTGCAAGCAGAAAGTCTCAAAATGAGCAAAACCTTTTTTAAAAGCTCACACTGAATTAGTATATTGGTTCTTAATTAGTGATATATACTAGATATATGAGAATCACTTCTAAAAAATACACATGCCTGAGCCTCCCCCCTTGAAAACTCTGATTTCAGCCGGACAGGTTGTAAGGCCTAGGTATTTGGGGGAAAAAACAAAAACAAAAACAGGTATCACTAATATTCACCTCTGGTTTAAAAAAATCACTGAATTACTAGATACCACATTCTAACAGCTGAAACCTTCATCTCCAGTTGGCCAATCTGTCCTAATGGGGCTGGTAAAGCCTACCCTGAAGCCAAAATCTCCTAAACTGATGGTTGCCTGGAGGGATGAGTAGGACTGCAGGAGAACTTTCCTGTTCTTACACTTTTCACATTGCTTAATGGTCTACAACAGGCACACACTGTGTTTCTAATTACTAAAAAGTAACATATATAACATGGAGAGGACTGTATATATATAGATTTCCCATGCACAATTCTTTTTCAGTGATGTTTCAAAGATTCTTGCTGTTCCAATGCCCAAAGGCCAAAACACCAGGAAGTACCTAGAGTATAACAAATCTCAACACTTAGGTACATCTAATCTCTACAATTCAATCCTTGTTTTGCCTAAAACTCGCCACCCAAGGTTTTCCCCATCAAGCAAAAAAATGTAGAGCACAAACACTGCAATTATTTTTAAAAATGTGTATACATTAAAGATGAGAAAAGAATCAGAAAAATAAAACTCTGAGCTTAACATTCATTAACATTTGAACTTATTTTTCGTGAGAGAAAGCTTGATTTTAAAAAATATAATGAAGTGAAAAATTGAAAAAGGTAAAGAATTATGACGATAATATTATGGACAACTGCCCCATGTAACACCTCATCATTTCACCATTTAAAAAAATTCAAGTATTAAAAACAAACATGGGAATTAAGAGTAACTGTTACAACAACAATGGGGCAAAAAAAGTCCTTCCATAAATAAAATAATTGGCAACAATGTTATAGCAATTATTCTAAGAAATGTATTTATGCTGGCAAAAGAAAAATAATTCATTAAGTCCCAAATTAGCACTTTTCATTTTCCTGACCATAATTCAATTCAGTGTTTTAAAAAGTAAAAGAAAAGAGAAAAAGAAAAAGAAAAATCAAAGGTACTATCCATTTTTTAATTAACAAAAAATAGTTAAGAACGTACTAAGCACACAGTTTTCCCATAGCTATGAAAAATGAACTAACAAGCAAGCAGTTATATCTAAATAACTGGATTTCTTCCTTGTTCTTAAAGAAGACACTCTTTTTGTCCGATTAGAAAAAATGATACCAAAGTTAGACAAAAAGTTGAGATATCTAAAAAATATAAATGAGATACAAATTTAAAAAACAGCTACACACACTTCAAATCATGACAAATTATGGAATCATCACAAAAAGCTTTTTTTTGATGGCTTGCTCACAGTTTACCCAATATTTTAATCTCTCTACTTAGCTAGTAGTTGGGCTGCAGATAACCTCAACTACCTAAAACATGGGTATGAACCACTTGCTACCAGTATTCTCCAAGACTGAGCACTGGGAACAAAACAAGCCTAGGTTTAAAACCAAAGTTGCAGTTTACTATCAGAGTAACAAGTTGCTTAACTCTTCTAAACCTTAACTTCCTCATCTGTATTACTGAAACCGAGGAGGACCCTGTAGGGGCTCCTGGGCACAGGGAGCGTTTCTGTTCAGCCTCCATGACCTTCCCTGAGTTCCAAAGGGCAGATTTGAACCGTTGCTAATCCAGGAAGGGAAGGGATGCAGAGCCAAGGGAGGAACAGTCAAGAAACAATAGTGCAGCCTTGGGGCAGGGTCCTGGTTCCACCTCAAGGGACACACAACAATATCTTTAAGCCCTTGTATAGAATTAAAACCAACAAATGGAAGATGTCAGCATTCTCCATACCAGAGAAGACCAACTGAGGCCAGACTAAAGGAACCAGAGAAGCTCATCAAGATTACCTGAGATGAGATTAAAGGAGTGCAGGCCCTACACATACCCTCCCTAATCTTATCAGCAACTCCACCCTTGAACTATTGCTATAAAACTCTTCACCAAATCCTCCCAGGTTGGGACACATATTCATAGTTTCACAGAGGGCAGGAGCCAGCTGTGTTCCTCTTTGCCTGGCAAAGCCATAAAGCTATTCTCTTCTACTTCACCCAAAACTCTGTCTCCAAGATTTGATTTGGCACCAGTGTACAGAGAGGCTGAGCTTTCGGCATCATTACGAGGCTAATTCCTCATTGATAAAGTGGTTTTGAGGATTTAAAGTAACATTTACAGTGCTTAGTACCATGCCTGGACTCATCATTATATAAATATATACAAACTGCTATTACAAAGCTCAAGTACTTTAAACCACAGGACTAATGATCCACCAGACAGATTTATATGTTAAATTGGTAGATTATAAATAAGCACACTCTAATATTAGAAAGCTAATACAAAGGTGTGAGAACACATAGTTATTACAGCACCACAGTAGCCCTTGACATCAGGTTATTACAGTATAATGAGGTTACAAATGTCATAATCAATGATTATTAGACTAGTTCAATCTATCTATATATATGATCATTCAATTTATTTATGAACAAACTTTTTATAAAAGTCTTTTTTGTTTATCAACAAACAAGCTCATGAAAATACAAGGAAGTATATCTCTTTAAAAATCTGTTCTTCTGGGATTTAGAAAGCTGTACATTTATCCTGATTACACCTTTCAAGATATCATAGAGGTCTACCATTACTCCTTCCTTCATTCCATTCCCCTCATCTAAACCGACAGGCGAAAACTAGCTATCACCTAAGATGTTTGGTCTGGCAGGGAGGTCTTTTTGTCAGGTTCTAAACCTGGGAATATTTGAGTAAAATCAGCTTAGAGCTATGAAAAGAATGACCTCTCAAGATGGCTACCTCTAGATCCTCTGCCTAAACTAAAAGAAACTTGTATTTGGAAAATGCAACTGCAAGAAAGAATCTCAAAATAATAATGTTGAGTGATTCAGGGCACAGACACCATTCTTCCTACGCTTGTCAGTATAAGAATCCTTTCCACCTTACCCAGAGCGGGGACTGAGCCCTGCTTAAACTTGTCCAGTGTTCACCAGAGAATCACACCCGCCCAAGCCCTGCTAAAAAGTAAGGGAGAAGTAAAGGTTGGAAAAGACAACTAAACCAGTAAAATACAGTACTAAAGGGCTGACGATATTGGTGGGAGAATTAACCTTGGAAAGGAAAAAGGGCCTTTTTTCCCTCCCAAAACTGATTTCCCTCCTGAAACCGAAGAAAAAGAAATTTTAAAGTCAGTGATAAATAAGTTAAAAGATTACTTACCACCAAGGTGGGTGCTGTCAATAATCCCCAAGCAAAAAACTCCAAAAAGATGACGATAACCGCATGATAAACACTAGGAGAACCTATTCCTTGAGGCTACAAAAACAGAGTTTTAAAACATTAACGGTGCATTCCAGAATTACTAACAATGACAACAGTCGCTAAACATTTATGGAGAACATGCATGTACTGGGCACTGTGCCACATATCTGGACACTCACTGTCCCTGTCCTCAAGGTGATGGGGGCAGACAAGGAAACAAATACATACATTATATAAGCACAGTGTGCAATGGGAACACAGAATCCAGAGTGGGGAGGGGAGTATCAGAATTCCAGGAGGAAGGCTGAAAGGATGTAAAGGAAGTAGGCCAGGAGCAGGAGTGGGAAGGAGGACAGCAGAAGTCAAGGAAGCAGCCTGCACAAAGGTGGTAAGGCTTGAGAGCAGGAGGTATTACAGGACTCATACAGTTCAGTACAACTAGAGCACGGGCTGCACGCTGAGAGTATTGAGAGATGAGCTTAGAGGCACACAGGGCTAACTTCCATGCTAAGGAGTCTATGTTCAATTCTGAAGGCAATGGGGAGCCACTAAAAGATGTTAAGTAAAACAGATGAAAGTTTTAAGAAAGATCATTCCGGCAAAGGTGTAACAGATAGATTAAAAGGGGGCAAAACTAAGGAAAGTTAAGAGGCTACTGCACTGATCCCAAAACATAAATGAATCATGTGGCAAGAATGGTAACAGACACCAACATGGTTCAAAAGCAGAAAAGTCCCGAGTAGTATATGAGAGATCTGGGACTTGATATACACAAGAAAGACATTACAAAATTAACTTTATACTGCTGCTAGAGATATCTTAAGAATTACTTCAGTTGCTGGAGTTTATATTTCTAAGGGCAATATTAAATTGATAGAAAAGCAAATGACCTATAACATTAACTCAGTCACCATTAACAAGTTTATATAACAGAAAGACAAGCTTAATGAATACATATAACAATGTCATACTTAAGTTTTAAAAATATATTCAGTAGTCTTATATGCAAAATATTAATAGTATTCGGATTTCTCTATACACTAAAAATGATGCTACATCATTTTATAAAAATAGATGTCTCTCCCAACCTGCAGAATACAGGTACCTGAAAACCCCCTTTGTAGGAGAACTTGCAGTTGAGGAATCAGACAACAAAGGTGGGGTAGGGGTTGGGAGACATAAGAGCTGAAGGACCACGGCTGGGAATGAGTTTGTACAAGACCTCATTCATTCAACAAACATTCAGAGTACCAGAGGTGCTGGGATTACAAAAAACCAGTAAGACACACTCCCTGATCTCAAGGAGCTCACAGTGTAGAGAGGAAGAGGCCTCACTATAATCATCTGCTTATATGTAAATGCAGTAAAAGAGACATATACAAGTTAGGAAGCAAGGAAAGGTTACTGCAAGAAAATGAAGTAGTGTGGACAATCACATCAGAGGAAAAAAAGCAGACGAAGTAGACAATGGCCATGACAGTTTAAGGCTGAAAGGAAGGCAGGAGAAGTAGCCTCTAAGCTTTGGTAAGGAGTTTTTCATCTTCACTCTAGAGATATAGGAAACCACTGAAGAGTTTTAAGCAAGAGAATGGTGTGATGAGACCTGCATTTTTCAATACATCATGGTGATTTCCTAAAGGATGTAACAGGAGCAAACTGCATGCAGAAGCAGGCTATTAGAATCAGTTCAAACAAGAGGTGATGAGGGCATGACATAGGGGAGTGGCATGGACGCTGGAAGGGAGGGAACGGAAATAAGAATTTAGGATTTGAAACTGAAAGAATTTGATAAATGTGGGAGGAAGAGTCAAGAAGACTTCCAAATTTTTAGCTTGGTTGTCTACTAGTGGAAGCTGGTAGCTTCCTAGCTCTTTTTCCCCCATGAGGCTCAGATTTACTTCAGATTCCATCTATAAGATAGCCCTTGTACTTAAAACATTTCTGTTGTCCTCTGAGGGCTGATTAAAACAATTAGTCAGCAGCAAATGTGATATCTGAAACCACCAGAGTAGGTGAGATGAAGTGTGAAAAGAGCCGTGGGCTAAGACAGAGCCCCAAGAAACACCAAAATTTAAGTACAGTTGACCCTTGAAAAATGCAGGGGTTAAGGGGCACCGAGCCCCACACAGTCAAAAATCCATGTATAACTTTACAGTCAGCCCTCCATATCCAGGTTCTGCACCTGTGGATTCAACCAACTGCAGATCATGTAGTACTGTAGTATGTATTTATTGAAAAAATCCATGTATAAGTGGACCCGGGCAGTTCAAACCCATGTTGTTCATGGGTCGACTGCAGTGGGCAGAAGAAAAGGAACCCATGAAGATAAAGAAGGAACAATCAGAGAAACATCAGGAGAATCAAGAGAATACAGTGTCACAGATGACAAAGGAGCAGTTTTAGGAAGGAAAGGGTAATGCCCAGTACCAAATAGATAAGGTAAAAACAAATGTCCACAGGATTTCGTTAAGCTCCAAACTAGTTTTGTTCACCATCACATATACTCAGCACCTATCAAAATGCCAAGTAGAACTTCTCAGGGCCTTTAACATGCTAATTTATATTATATTATTTATATTATGAATCTCCAAGAAGATATTATTTTCCAAACTTGACCATGAAATCCTCTGTCATATAAGAGACAGTATCTCACCAACACTTGAGTTCCTTGGAAAACTGTCTGAGAAATACTGATAAAAAGTAAGATGATAATTACATAACAATGTGTATAAATATACACATAGGCCAAAAGCCTGGAAGTGGCTGCTTAAGTGAAGAACACTTAATCATTCAAGGACAGTGTTGGGAAAGCTTCGCAAAGGTATTAATAACATAGAGGGAGTAGGGATGGAGCAAAGTGAATGGATACAAAAAATATTTAAGAGGTAGAATAAGGACTCAGTCAGTGGATGACTAGATGTAGCAGAGGAGGGTAGAGAAGATCAAAGATGAAAAGATTTCAGTTTCTGCCTTGGTCAGCTGGACAGTGAAGAAAAGGGAAAGAATAAAAGATTAGTTTTAGGCATACTGGTTTGAGAAAAACACGTACAGCATTAGCTGAATTTAAAGAAAACAAAGTGAGTAAACTGTGCAAGAAAGAGCAAAAGATTAATATCTTAACTAGGTAAAGCATTCATGAAAACCAATACAAAAGCACTAAGACGCTATAAAAATATAAAGAATATAAACAAATAATTTAAAAAATAGCTCATAACATTCTATCATGGAAATAACCAAACATTCAGTAAAAGCTCCACCACAAAGATGTTCACAGCAGCATCATTTATAGTAGTAAATATGGAAATCTAAATGTCCAACCTTTAGTTACATATCCTATAATCAAATCATGGTATATAAATTAGACAGAATAATATGCAGCCAAAAACTGTTTATTGATAATCTTTAATGACAAGTAAAAATGTTTATGGCAATGTTAAATTTAAAAAAATCAAAGGAGGATATAAAATTGTATGTGTAATTTCAACTATGAAGAACAAAATAAAAACTCACCTCAATGTTAACAATGGTTATATTAGATAGTGATTTTAAGTGACATGAAATTGTTTATTATGTTGTTCTGAATTTTCTGAATCTTTTCTAATAGTCATGACTGTACTTTAAATAAGAGGAGGGGCTTCGCTGGTGGCGCAGTGGTTGTGAATCCGCCTGCCAATGCAGGGGACACGGGTTTGAGCCCTGGGCCAGGAAGATCCCACATGCCGCGGAGCAACTAAGCCCGTGCGCCACGGCTGCTGAGCCTGTGCTCTAGAGCCCGTGAGCCACAACTATGGAAGCCCGCGCTCCTGGCGCCCGTGCTCCATAACAGGCGAGGCCACCGCAATGAGGAGCCCGCGCACCGCAATGAAGAGTAGCCCCTGCTCACTGCAACTAGAGGAAGCCCGCGCGCAGCAGCAGAGACCCAACACAGCCAAAAATAATAAAATAAATTAAAATAAAATAATCACCTTACGTCGGTCAGAATGGCCATTATCAAAAAATCTAGGGCTTCCCTGATGGCGCAGTGGTTAAGAATCCGCCTGCCAATGCAGGAGGCACGGGTTCGAGCCCTGGTCCGGGAAGATCCCACATGCCGCGGAGCAACTAAGCCCGTGCACCACAACTACTGAGCCTGCACTCTAGAGCCCACGCGCCACAACTACTTAAGACTGTGCGCCTAGAGTGCGTGCTCCGCAACAAAAGAAGCCACCGCAATGAGAAGCCTGCGCACCACAACGAAGAGTAGCCCCTGCTCGCCACAACTAGAGAAAGCCCGCGCGCAGCAAGAAGACCCGACGCAGCCAATACATACATACATATATACATAAATAAATAAAATTAAAAAAAAAAAGACTAGGGAATATTTAAAAATATATATATATTTTAAAAAAAATCTAGAAACAATAAATGCTGGAAAGGGTGTGGTGAAAAGGGAACCTTCCTGCACTGTTGGTGGGAATGTAAATTGATACAACCACTATGGAAAATAGTATGGAGGTTCCTTAAAAAGCTAAAAATAGAACTACCATATGACCCAGCAATCCCACTACTGAGCATGTACCCTGAGAAAACCATAATTCAAAAAGAGTCATGTACCATAATGTTCATTGCAGCTCTATTTACAATAGCCAGGACATGGAATCAACCTAAATGTCCACTGATAGATGAATGGATAAAGAAGATGTGGCACATATATACAATGGAATATTTCTCAGCCATAAAAAGAAACGAAATTAAGTTATTTGTAGTGAGGTGGATGGACCTAGAGTCTGTCATACAGAATGAAATAAGTCAGAAACAGAAAAACAAATACCGTATGCTAACGCATATATATGGAATCTAAAAAAAAAAAAAAAGATACTGATGAACCTAGTTGCAGGGCAGGAATAAAGAGGTAGACACAGAAAATGGACTTGAGGAAATGGGGTGGGAGGGCAAAGCTGGGGCGAAGTGAGAGTAGCATCAACATATATACACTACTGAATGTAAAATAGTTGGCTGGTGGGAAGCAGCAGCATAGCACAGGGAGATCGGCTCGGTGCTTTGCGATGACCTACGGGGTGGGATAGGGAGGATGGGAGGAAGGGGATATGGGGACATGTGTATGCATGTGGCTGAGTCGCTTTGTTGTGCAACAGAAACTAACACAGTATTGTGGAGCAATTATATACTCCAATAAAGATCTATTAAAAAAATAAAAATAAAAAATAAAAATAAAATAATTTAAAAAAAAAAATAAATAAGAGGAAAATGTTTTACTTATCTAAGAGAAAAACTATGTAAAAGATAGGTAGTTGCATATGCTTGTCCCTCTTAAGCCATTCTCTCATATTTCCCAGAGTTGGGGGAAAAAAGTGTGTGTGTGTGTGTGTGTGTGTGTGTGTGTGTGTGTGTGTGTGTGTGTTAAGGCAGGGCAGGGGGAGAGATAGTTGCTTGCCCTAAGGTACTGGTAATTTTGAGAGTTGTATTATATCCATAGTCTCTATCCTGTTTTAAATGAATTCAAAAGTAATACAAGATCTTAATAAAACTGACAAATTTTTAAAATATTTTACTAATCTGGAATTACAGAAACTTCTAGGCAGGACTTTTGATGTAAGTTTTAACGGAATACCGATCCATAATCAAAATTCCAGGACAAATTGGGAAGAATACAAGGGTCATGGCCTCAGCAGAAAGACTAAGGGAAGAGGGTTAACAGACAGGTAGGGGGCAAATATTTGACCAGTGCGTGGTTTACAACATCAAGAGTAGAAAGTTCAGCATAATGAGATCATATCAACATATGACATTTGAAGATTCTCAAAAGAATTAAGAGGTACAAAGTGAAAAATTCTGAAGGAGACAAATTTGAACATAAACTAACACGTACCCAACCCCAAATGCCAAGATATTCCGCCTAAAAGCGTAATAATTACTATACCAAAAGTCCATTCAGCTGAAAATTTCCCTCTTATGGAGGCATGAGAGATGATTCCATGGCAGTCACCTTCAACCTCAGAAGTCGGGGACAATCTCCTTTAACCCCACCTCCACCCTCCAATCTAATTCCATTTCCCAAAGCATACTTTCCATTGGTAACATATTTGGTTTCATCATCTAGGCTTTTGGCTAAGCCTTTTAAAAATCTACTTATTTATTCTTCTATTCTATAACACTAGATAACTTTTACAAAGTTATATTTTGTTTTGTAAAGTACCTATTTCATTTTATTTAACTTAAACTTACCTTTTTCAAGCTCACGCTCTCTGAGGCAGGCCCTATGCTTTATTCTTCTACAATCTGGAGCATGTGGTACATGCATAGCACAAAAGTGTTTGCAGAACTGAAATGAATTACTCTGTAAGTCTCCTCTACCTATCACTTTAGGCATTCAGTATATGGTTACTGTATTTAAATATTGTTAAAAGGGCAATATATTCATTAACTAAATTTGCAACTTCCCCTATTAACTCCCTCCTCTATACTCTTACCGTCTGCTACTGTACCATCTATCATATGGGTTTACTGTACACATACATGAGATTAAAATAATAAAAAAATCACTAAAGACTTAGAATGATTTACATTCATAATCTTATTTACCCCTTCTAACCTTTCAAGTTAGATACTATTATCTCCATTTTACAGTCCAATACAGCACACAAGAGATGGATCAGTCAATCCAGGCAACTGCAAAGCCCACCCAAGTCTGCAGCTACACTGGTTGCAGTGGTTACACCGCACATATTACCACAGACTGTTACTTAAGAGTAGGGATCCAATCTTAACCATCTTAGTATCTCGATGCATAGCTCAATGCCTAGTACAGGAAGGGTATTTTATGCTCATGGAGTGACTGATAACCCTTATCATGAGAGTCAGTAGCTGTTAAATGACTTAAGTAAGTCACTTTACCTCTCTTAGCAGTTAGGGGTAAACTATTAATTTCTTACCTAAATCCTCATCTAACTCTCAAATTCCACATCTATGATTGTCCAATCAATATGAGTTTATGAATTCAGCAGTTATTGTGGGGAATATGGACTTTAATAACATGTTATATTCCTATCAATGAATCAGGGACTTATATGGGTTGTTGGCCAGGAGAAAGAAGTAATTCCACCAGTAACTGGGCATTATAATGCCATTATAATCCTATTTATTAAATAGAATGTTATCATGTGAGGAAACCATGAGAATAAGCCAAACTGAGGATCATTCTTCAAAACAAAGGCTTAGACTATTAAAAATGTCATAGCATGCTATTCTTGCAACTTTTCTGTAGTTCTGAAAATTCTCAAAATAAAAGTTGGGGAAATAAAAAACACAACAAAAAAAATAAGGTATAGGGCTTCCCTGGTGGCGCAGTGGTTGAGAATCTGCCTGCCAATGCAGGCGACACAGGTTCGAACCCTGGTCTGGGAAGATCCCACATGCCACAGAGCAACTGGGCCCGTGAGCCACAATTACTGAGCCTGCGCGTCTGGAGCCTGTGTTCCCCAACAAGAGAGGCCGCGATAGTGATAGGCCCGCGCACCGCAATGAAGAGTGGCCCCCGCCTGCCACAACTAGAGAAAGCCCTCGCGCAGAAACGAAGACCCAACACAACCATAAATAAATTAATTAATTAAAAAAAAAAATAAGGTATGAAGGAGAATAATTTTTAACTTAGAATTTAATACTGACAAGTTATCAATCGAGAATGAGGATAAAATAAATCTTCAGAAAGAAACACTGAATTTTCTCTGAACAATATATAACTAAGTTTACTAAAATAATTTAATGTAAAAGTCTTGCACAAAAAAAGACAAAGATTCTTAATTATAGACATCTAAGACCTGGAGCTTTTCATGGAAGAACACTAAAACAAAAATTTCTACAGAGAATACCATAACTACAGAGCTGCTTTCCTGGGATCCTGACACATTATGGAATAACTGGAGGAAATAAGACTTTACTGCTAGTATTTGGTATCATGTTTCCTCTCTCACAAAGTCAGCTGGTGTTTTCTTATTTTCTATGACTTTAATCAGGCAAGGCAAGGTTTACTACATTTGTGAACAAAAAGAAAACTGATCCTTTATATCCTGAAAGTATGAATCACCATAAACATGTAGAGACACCATTATACTAATTAAGTCACTTTGGCTTAATTTGCAGCGAGACTTCAGAATTATTTTATGGATACATTATGGATCAATTTAAAAGAGATATTCAATATTTGTATATCACAGAAGTGAAGAGGTATTGGTTAGATTGCCCCTAAACAGAATGAAATACACTTCCTATAAATATTCAACAAGAGTATAGTGAGATCAAGTTTTACTCTTAAAAAAATAAAAAAGGTTTACAGCTTGAGATTGTACTGCTTTGAGGTAAATTTTGAAAAGATAAGTAACATGACAATCTATTGCATCCCTCTCCATTCTTGAGGGGAAAATATGTGGCTTGCTGTTAAATCAAGTCATCATTACATTAAGTGCTTATCCCCATGAACACCGAATGGGTTACACAGTTCAAATGACTACAAACTAAACTCACTAAAAAGGTAAAATAAAATTAAAAATTAAAAAAAACCCATCAACACAAAAATCAAACTGTCACCAATGTCTAAGATGGAGCCTAAGCTCAAGACCGGTCTTAGGGTAATCTCTAATTACTCAATTTATAGAGCTAAATGATAAAATATAGACCACCTCTTGTTTTAAAAAGACTCCCTAAGAAGTATTTCCTGCGGTAGAATTCATAACTGTATTTATACACTATTGAGAAAGTAGACCTATTATTAAGAATAAGCTACTATATCTGGCTCTGAAAGAAACAAACCCATTTCAGGGATCTTGATGCACCCTGGCTGAAATGGTCAACTGTTACTTTAACTGACACTTCTAATTCAAAATAATGCCAAAAGACAACTCAAGCTTTTAAATAACTGAAAAATTTAAATCATATATACCTCTCAGAATGATACTTGAGAAAAGCTATTCTTTTTACTTAACTTCAACACGTCAACTATAAGTGAATTTCCACAGATGATACTGGAAAGCAGGTCTTCAAACTATAGTAAGACAAACTGGAAATATAATCTGAGAAAACTGTTTACTAATTTACCCTCAAGCACACTAACCTAAAGCAAATGTTGACTCAAGGAGGTAAGGAGGTAAGTCATTCATGGTTCTGCCTGCCACAAGCTTGCCAAGGACATATATACATCCTGATGTTTCTAGGCATGCACTGCTGATTTCAAAGAACAGCTGCTTTTTGAAAGGCACCGTTGCCCTCTTCATGGCTTGCACTCTAGGAACCATAGGCTGCTCTCTGGGGGCTACAAAGAGCTATTCTGCAACTCCTTCAGCCATCCTAGCAGGTGAAGAGTGCAAATCATCAGAGCTTAGGTCCAGACTTTTGAAATGATTTTTGACTCCTATTTATTGTGATTAAAATCAGAGATATCAGGAATAAATATCTGGTGCTCTGCATCTCTGGGCATATCTGAAATGTCAATTTTACTTTTTTCAGGTACTTCCAATAAAGCAATACACATATGCCTTGCTTTCTATCTAATTTTTAAAGTCATTTTACCAATTCACTTGTGAAAAAAATGGACATTTTTCACTTTGTCAGAGATGCAGACCCACAACTGTATTCACAAAACAATAAAGATCACAATACAAAACAAAGAAAACTTTAAAAAATCATAAGGAAAATTCTATCTTTGATAATACAAATAACTCACGTAAATAATTCTTTGGCTCTTAGCCTCTACCAAGAATACTTATAAACTATCTGCTAATACATGGTAATGATTTAACAACAAAACCCGAGGTATTCTAAAACGTCAGAATGCACTTTCAATTCAACTGTCCTAAATGGTCTGCAATGCATAAGAGATGTAGCAAAATGTTACATACATTAAAACATAATTAAACACTGTAATCCTATGTGCAGATGCTTCAAAAAGCAAAATCACCAATAATGTCACAGTCACTTTCATCAGTAAAATGGTGTAAGTAGATGATTAAGTAAATATTTATTGAATTTAACCTGTGAAACTATTCTTTAGTTACTTATGTTGTTTTCATATAGAACAACTGTTCTTAAACTTTCAGGAAGTATGGATCCTTTTGTGGAATCTCCCTAGAAAAATGTGTAGTCAAAGAAAATTTTGCAAACAACTTCAGGGTGAACAGACCCAAGTTACGAACTCCTGATACAGAATCACACACCTTCATGTAATTTATCTTAATTGTGTACTACTCAAATGAACAACATAATAGCCAGCCTTACCCTGGCTTCAGCGCCAACTGAAATACAATTTCAAGAAAAAAACATTTAGTTACTTACGATTAACGTGGTTTGCTTAGAAGGGTTCACTTCTTCAAAACTGTTAAAAACTACAATAAGTATGTGCTAAGTTTTTGACAAATTAACAGCTCATTACTAATTTTGTTTATGAATATTACAACTGGCTGATCAAGTTTACAAAGATGCCATTAGCAGAAGAACAAAGCAAAATAATCTTAACATTGTTGAACACTAGGAAGAAAATGGAAGGGGATCAGGTCAGTACCATTGGCCAGGGATGTGAAATACTGTTCAGAGCTTGTCATGTGTGACCATATAGCCTCAGACACCTGGATGTTCATAACAGTAGTCCGACAAATTTTAAGTAGAGAGGCAGAGAAGTAAATGTCATTTTAAAACTATTTTTATAACTATAATAATTCCACATATTTTCACTTACAGCTAGAGTAGATTAAAATACAAATACTGCAAAACATTACCTTGGCACTTCTAGAAATATAAATATCTCCTGATTATATATAGGAATAAATAAAATTACACTAAAAAATCATCTTAAGAATGTGCTACTAGACACATTTTTAAAAATCACTTTAAATGTGTTTTTATCACTTTAAATTCACATAGTAGGCCCTGTAGGATTAAAAGATGCATAAACAAAGTCCCTATTCTAAAGAGGTGTCCAGTGCTCTTAGAATGGAAAGTTCAGCATAAGTGTACAAAGATGATAAATGATAATACCCCCATGCCCACATCCCTCAAAAGAAGCTTTCATTTATTTTATGATGGGGTAAAAACTGTATTTTGTGTCCAAAAGCAAGCTATGAATTCACAACAACTTCAGTAAATATCAAGATAAAAAAAAAAATAACCTCTTCCAAATCGCCCAGGATTTAATTGCTATAAAGCGAATTAAAAAAGTCAGAGGTAACAAAACTGAACTTTACAGGGTAAAAGGTGTGTTTCTTGAAAACATGCTTCATTCTTATCTTTTATTAAAAAAAAATATGTATATATATACTAGGGGCTTCCCTGGTGGCGCAGTGGTTAAGAATCCGCCTGACAATGCAGGAGACATGGGTTCGAGCCCTGGTCCGGGAAGATCTCACATGCCACGGAGCAACTAAACCCGTGCGCCACAGCTACTGAGCCTGTGCTCTAGAGCCTGCGAGCCACAACTCTTGAGCCTGTGTGCCACAACTACTAAAGCCCGCGCGCCTAGAGCCCGTGCTCTGCAACAAGAGAAGCCATGCAATGAGAAGCCCGCGCACCGCAACGGAAGAGTAGCCCCCCGCTCGCCACAACTAGAGAAAGCCCGAGCGCTGCAATGAAGACCCAATGCAGCCAAAAATAAATAAATAAATAAATAAATTCATTAAAAAAAAATACTAATCTTAAATATCACTTGCTTTTACAAAATACAATTCTTTGATGCTTCTATTTTGTAAATTGTAGATGAACTTAAAATATCAAATCCCTATGATTGACAAAGGCAACCAGTATTCTTTCAAGCTATTTCTCTCCCCACATAGTAGTTCTAACCAGCTTGGTCAAAAGAGCCATGACAATTCATAACTGACTTAATCAAAATAATGTTTTAATTAAATAATAATAAATTAAATACAACAAAATGATCTGAAGACTTGAATTTCAAAGTTTCTTTTTTCACCAAATGTCAAAGTTATGACATCTACAGATTTGACAGTTAACTAAAAGTATATTCTGAAATTGCTACATATGTCCCAAGCTTTCTAAATTTTAGCATAACTAACTGGGCCGTATTCTGAAATGTCAAAAGAAAGTTGTCTCTGATTTCAAATGAATTTAGCAAATCCTCAATGGCGACCTAATTACGTATTTAGCACTATGCTAGTAGCTGAGGGCTCCAACAAAACACAAGCAAATATGCAAAAAAGGAACCATTTCTGCACATTTCTCGGAAAAGTGAAGTATGTATTTCACCTTTGCATTCTATTTCGGAACGTGATATCAAAGAATGCAACAAAGACCAGAGAGTGTAGCAACGGAGAATTTTCAGCTAAAAAAAAGTATAGGCGAGTTACTGTCAATTAAAAGGCCTACGTCCCCTGCCGGTTAACAGCACAACGCATAAAGTTGACTGTGATGACAACTGTTTCTAAAAAGCAAAAAATTTTTTCTCGCCCTCAATCTTTCTTTCAAAGGTCTTCCAATCCTCAGGCCATGATCAACTCTACCTAGTATTTTTTGTTTTAAAATACACCAGGTGATTTTAAAACAACAGGGTGATGACTCTTCTTTGAAAACTAGCAGATTGAAGCCTAGGCCCCAGGTGTCCTCCGTCGCGCTCCTGACTGCGGGAAGCGAGGAGCAAAGCCCACCTTCTGACAGTGTTTACCGTACTGGAAGCAGCCAAGAGCAGGAGCACTGCCCCAGAACGCCGCGGAAGAAGGGAGCGAGCGCACTACGGGGCCCCAGCGGGGTCGCCGCGCCAGATGCCACCCGGTTAGCAGCATATGGGAGGGCAGGGATTGCTCCCGGCCTCTTCCAGAGCGCGGCCACGGCCTCGCGGGGCCTGGACGGCGCAGACGAGGCTGCGGAGGCGAAGGGGACGGCGGAACCAGCTCCGCCCCGGCGACCCGGCCGGCAGCGGAGCCCGGCGTCGATTCCTCCCCGCGGCTGAGGCTCTCGTGGGCTCAAGGCCGCAGGGCCTCCAGGGGCGGCCAAAGGAAAGGGTGGCAGGTGCGGGAGAGGCGGGCGGCTTCTCCATTCGAGAGGACGGGCCCCGGAGGCCGCAGGCCGGGGCGAGGAGGAAAGCCCCTGGAGCAGAGGCACTGGGGGCCCGGGAGCCCGAGACACCGGCACCGCGGGCGGGGTGAGGGAGGGCGGGGGCAGTCGCGGGCGGCCGCAGGCGTCAGCGTTGGGGGCAGAAAGAGATCCGGGCCCCAAAAGACCCTCCCGGCGCGGTACCCCAGCTCACCGTGCCTCCGTCCTTAATGATGATCTTCTTGGCCAGCATGATACTGCGGTTCGCGGCCCGTTTCTTCTTCTTCCCCTGGGTCATTTTACCATCCTCGATTCTTGGCGTTGCTGCAGCCACTCCCGGGGCGGCCGGCCCCAGCGGCGAGTGCCGTCCCGCCACTACTGCCGGGCCGAGCCGCTCGGGGCGCCCGCCGCCATCTTGAGGGCCCGGCCTGCCTCCGGCGGCGCGTCACATCGTGCGATCGGTCGACCAGCCCGCCCCGCCCACGTGACGCGCCCCGCCCGCTCAGCCGCTGGGCAGTCGGCGCCCGCGGAGGGAAGCCCCGAGGGAAGCGGGCGGCGCGCGGCGGAGGCAGCCGGTGGAGGGGGCGGCGCGTGGAGGGAGCCGTGTGCTCTCCGTTCACCAGCTCGCTCAGCCCTTACTACAGCCCTGGGCGCTGGGGACGGTGATAGATCCCCTAAACAGAGGAAGAATTTAAGTTTCTAAAAGTTACCTGCTAGTGGAAGTACAGCTGATAAACGGTTGCACTGGAATTTTAACAAGGTGTCCTCAAGTATGAGGGCTGTCTCCAACTGTGTTCTAACCAACACCGGAACCGAAGGAAACGGTTGAAATAGTTTTACAGAAGTAGTGGGTGACTGAAGGAGTAAAGATAAACTGAGTTTTCCTAGTCTTTCGTCCTTCTGGTGCCGGGGGCGGGGGTGGGGAAAGCCTGGAGCTCAGCTGAAGCCCGCCTGTTTCCAGGAGCTCCCTGGCCCCAGGCAGGATCTTTTCTCTAATCCCTGCCAATAAAAATTTACATAATCTAGGACACACTTTGTAGCCCACTACCTGTTTTACCGTGTTGTTTAAAAATTAACGTTGTTAATTAACAGTTGTCACAAGTGGAGTATGGACTTCAAATTAAAGTATCACGATGTTAAATTTTCGATTACTGTGTTATGTAAGAGAATATCCTTTTCCTTAAGAAATATACGCCGAAGCCTTAAGGAGTGAAGGAATGTGATGCATGCTACCTACTCTTAAATGGTTAGGAAATACCATGTATGTATGTGAGAGGAGGGGGTTGAGAGAGTGATAAAGCAAAATGGTAAGGTGATTTTAAAAATAGTGAATTTGTGTGTGGTGGTTTTAAGATATGTTCACAAATTCAGTGATATTCTCTTCTGGAAGAGGCGGGGTCTAATTCCCCTTCTCAGGAGTGTGGGCTGGGCTTAGTGACTCTCTGTTATCTAATAGGATATTGTAGAAGTGATGTATCTGACTTCGTAGGCTAGGTCATTAAAAGGCTCTGCATCTTCCCGCTAGCTTTCTCTTTTTCATTCACTCAGGACCCAAGTCTAGTGGAAACCAGCCGCCATGCCATGAGGACACTTAGGCAGCCTGTACTGAGGCTTTCCACCAACAGATATGTGAGTCATCTTGGAAGCCAGTCCTCCAGTCGTGCTCAAGGCTTTGGCTGACAGCATCCCATGCCAACATCCTGACTGCAACTTCAGGAAACCCTGAGCTATGCCTGCCCAGCTAAGCCACTCCTCGTTTCCTGACTCTCAGAAGCTGTAAGATAAAAAGTACTTGTTTTAAGCCACTAAGCTTTGGGGTAATTTGGCACACAGCTGTAGATAACTAATACACAGGGTAAAGGGAGTGTATGGTCTTGGTACTATTATTGCAACTTTTCTGTAAGCTTGAAGTTATTTTAAAATGTTAAAAAATAAATTTGATTGAATTTTCTTTCTATTTTGATAACTGACTAGAAATAGAAAACAAATCAATTTCCATGGAAGGGAGAAGAAAGGTATTTTAGCCTGATAATTCAAGTTCCATGTTTCCTCAATAAGTAAACTCAACATTTGTTTAAAAATATTCTCTTACTGAAACAGACTTAAAGCTCTTTAGAGAAAGTAAGATGAGATAGATTTCATAGTTAAATCCCCAGGAGTTTGTTTTGGATGGATAGGGAGGGTTGGTAAGTTCATTTATTGTGTGGTTACTCTGACCTTTTTCAAAATCATACTTCATCTAGCTGCACCATCATCATCTGCACCATTTATCATCAGCTGCACCATTTATCATCCTTAACAACTGATTATTGTTCAGTCATTCAAAAAAATATTTGAGTACCTCTAAGTGTCTGCCACAGTTTTACTAGACACTGGAGATACATCAATAGATGACATGATATTTATCTACATAGAGCTTAATTATACTGGGGGACAGAGTTATAAAACAAACACAAAATGAAGATAATTACAAATTGTGGTAAGTGCTGTTGTAAAAAAGGTAATAAGAGAAATTTAGCAGATATTGAATGTCCAGAATGTCCCAGGCATTGTGGTAGAAGAGCTGCAATAGTAAACAAGAGATGAGTCTTGTAACAGACTTACTGTGCATATACTTGTGGCTTTCTGTGTGATTTGGGGTTGTGAAGATTCACAAACTTTACGTTAAGAGGTTGATGTGTCAGTTAGGGTTCTTTGGTTATAGTCAACAGAAACTAGCATTAGCTAACATAAGCAAAATGGAGTGATTTGGAAGGATCCTGGAAGTTCCCAAAATGAATGAGAAGGTGAATAATCAGGCTTGAAAACAGGCAAGAACCAGTATTTAGAAAGTTCATGAGAACACTTCATGAGGCACTTTGGAAGGGAGAGAAATCCCTTGGAGAGAAGGGCAAGTGGCTGAAGCTAAATATTCCTAAAGAAACAAGATTGTATGGCAGAATCCAATCCCCCCAAATGTGCCGTTTATTAAAGAAACTGCACTTCACCATACAAACAGAAGAGGGCCTCCTTAACTATGAAACAGTCACCTACATTCTTTCAAGCTTTCCTTCTGTAGAACAATCTGTTCTTGCTGATCCAAGAAAATCTTACATGTTTTACGAGGGACAGAAAAAGCCACCAAAACCCCATAAAAGGCTACTATAAAAAGAAAACAGAAAATAAAAACTTTTAAATTAATGGAAAATACTACCCTCTAGAAAGTATGAAGCAGAGGAAAACTATATACATCACTCCAATATGAATTAAATATTAAATGAGCAATTGCAGATGTGAAAAAATGTAACAAACTGTTAAAAACTCAATAGGAAGATGAGAGTTGATCAAACTCAGGCAATTTACTGAAAATGTAAAATCATCTAAAAAAAATGAAAACTAGCAATACAAGCCTACCTCAAGAAACAGGAAACATCTCGAATAAACAACCTAACCTTGCACCTAAAGCAATTAGAGAAAGAAGAACAAAAAAACCCCAAAGCCAGCAGAAGGAAAGAAATTATAAAGATCAGGTCAGAAATAAATGAAAAAGAAATGAAGGAAACAATAGCAAAAATCAATGAAACTAAAAGCTGGTTCTTTGAGAAGATAAACAACATTGATAAACCATTAGCCAGACTCATCAAGAGAAAAAGGGAGAAGACTCAGATCAATAGAATTAGAAATGAAAAAGGAGAAGTAACCACTGACACTGCAGAAATACAAAAGATCATGAGAGATTACTACAAGCAACTCTATGCCAATAAAATGGACAACCTGGAAGAAATGGACAGATTCTTAGAAATGCACAAACTGCCGAGACTGAACCAGGAAGAAATAGAAAATATGAACAGACCAATCACAAGCACTGAAATTGAAACTGTGATTAAAAACCTTCCAACAAACAAAAGCCCAGGACCAGATGGCTTCACAGGTGAATTCTATCAAACATTTAGAGAAGAGCTAACACCTATCCTTCTCAAACTCTTCCAAAATATTGCAGAGGGAGGAACACTCCCAAACTCATTCTACGAGGCCACCATCACCCTGATACCAAAACCAGACAAAGATGTCACAAAGAAAGAAAACTACAGGCCAATATCACTGATGAACATAGATGCAAAAATCCTCAACAAAATACTAGCAAACAGAATCCAACAGCACATTAAAAGGATCATACACCATGATCAAGTGGGGTTTATCCCAGGAATGCAAGGATTCTTCAATATACGCAAATCAATCAATGTGATACACCATATTAACAAATTGAAGGAGAAAACCATATGATCATCTCAATAGATGCAGAGAAAGCTTTCGACAAAATTCAACACCCATTTATGATAAAAGCCCTGCAGAGAGTAGGCATAGAGGGAACTTTCCTCAACATAATAAAGGCCATATATGACAAACCCACAGCCAACATTGTCCTCAATGGTGAAAAACTGAAACCATTTCCACTAAGATCAGGAACAAGACAAGGTTGCCCACTCTCACCACTATTATTCAACATAGTTTTGGAAGTGTTAGCCACAGCAATCAGAGAAGACAAAGAAATAAAAGGAATCCAAATCGGAAAAGAAGAAGTAAAGCTGTCACTATTTGCAGATGACATGATACTATACATAGAGAATCCTAAAGATGCTACCAGAAAACTCCTAGAGCTAATCAATGAATTTGGTAAAGTAGCAGGATACAAAATTAATGCACAGAAATCTCTTGCATTTCTATACACTAATGACGAAAAATCTGAAAGTGAAATTAAGAAAACACTCCCATTTACCATTGCAACAAAATGAATAAAATATCTAGGAATAAACCTACCTAAGGAGACAAAAGACCTGTATGCAGAAAATTATAAGACACTGATGAAAGAAATTAAAGATGATACAAATAGATGGAGAGATATACCATGTTCCTGGATTGGAAGAATCAACATTGTGAAAATGACTCTACTACCCAAAGCAATCTACAGATTCAATGCAATCCCTATCAAACTACCACTGGCATTTTTCACAGAACTAGAACAAAAAATTTCACAATTTGTATGGAAACACAAAAGACCCCGAATAGCCAAAGCAATCTTGAGAACGAAAAATGGAGCTGGGGGAATCAGGCTCCCTGACTTCAGACTATATTACAAAGCTTCAGTAATCAAGACAGTTTGGTACTGGCACAAAAACAGAAATATAGATCAATGGAACAGGATAGAAAGCCCAGAGATAAACCCACACACATATGGTCAACTTATCTTTGATAAAGGAGGCAAGCATATACAGTGGAGAAAAGACAGCCTCTTCAATAAGTGGTGCTGGGAAAATTGGACAGGAACATGTAAAAGTATGAAATTAGAACACTCCCTGACACCATGCACAAAAATAAACTCAAAATGGATTAAAGACCTAAGTGTAAGGGCAGACACTATCAAACTCTTAGAGGAAAACATAGGCAGAACACTCTATGACATACATCACAGCAAGATCCTTTTTGACCCAGCTCCCAGATAAATGGAAATAAGAACACAAATAAACAAATGGGACCTAATGAAACTTAAAAGCTTTTGCACAGCAAAGGAAACCATAAACAAGACCAAAAGACAACCCTCAGAATGGGAGAAAATATTTGCAAATGAAGCAACTGACAAAGGATTAATCTCCAAGATTTACAAGCAGCTCATGCAGCTCAATAACAAAAAAACGAACAACCCAATCCAAAAATGGGCAGAAGATCTAAATAGACATTTCTCCAAAGAAGATATACAGATGGCCTACAGACACATGAAAGAATGCTCAACATCATTAATCATTAGAGAAATGCAAATCAAAACTACAATGAGATATCATCTCACACCGGTCAGAATGGCCATCATCAAAAAATCTAGAAACAATAAATGCTGGAGAGGGTGTGGAGGAAAGGGAACACTCTTGCACTGTTGGTGGGAATGTAAATTGATACAGCCACTATGGAGAACAGTATGGAGGTTCCTTAAAAAACTACAAATAGAACTACCATACGACCCAGCAATCCCACTACTGGGCATATACCCTGAGAAAACCATAGGTCAAAAAGAGTCATGTACCAAAATGTTCATTGCAGCTCTATTTACAATAGCCAGGACATGGAAGCAACCTAAATGTCCATCGACAGATGAATGGATAAAGAAGATGTGGCACATATATACAATGGAATATTACTCAGCCATAAAAAGAAATGAAATGGAGGTATTTGTAATGAGGTGGATGGAGTTAGAGTCTGTCATACAGAGTGAAGTAAGTCAGAAAGAGAAAAACAAATACAGTATGCTAACACATATATACGGAATCTAAGGGAAAAAAAAAAAAAGGCCATGAAGAACCTAGTGGCAAGACGGGAATAAAGACACAGACCTACTAGAGAATGGACTTGAGGATATGGGGAGGGGGTGGGGTGAGATGTGACAGGGTAAGAGAGTGTCATGGACATATATACACTACCAAATGTAAAATAGATAACTAGTGGGAAGCAGCCGCGTAGCACAGGGAGATCAGCTCGGTGCTTTGTGACCACCTAGAGGGGTGGGATGGGGAGGGTGGGAGGGAGGGAGATGCAAGAGGGAAGAGAAATGGGAACATATTGTATGTGTATAACTGATTCACTTTGTTATAAAGCAGAAGCTAACACACCATTGTAAGGCAATTATACTTCAATAAAGATGTTTAAAAAAAAAAAAATGAAAACTAAATTACAGGGTTCCTAAGAGAAAACAGATACACATGAAAATAAGGAACATGAAGGAGAGGAATAAATCAGCTATAATGAAAAAAAGAGAAAATAAGGATCAGAGAGAAAATGACATGGAAAAAATTGTCTGGGCCTCCAGGAAAAAAACAACAACAAACAAAGTTAATATTTTTTCCAAAGGGGGGAAAAAAAATCAAATGGTGCCAGATTTCTTGACAATAACACCAAGCAACACAACGATGGAGCAACATTTTCAAAAAAACTCACAGTGTGAGCCAAAGATTTTATAGTTCATCAAGCTGTACTTAAAGTATCTAGGCTCTAGAAGAAATTTTAAACATGCTAGAACTTGAGGAATATTGTACTTACAAGCCCTCTTTGAGTACTATACTAGAAGAGCTTCATCCAGCCAAGAGTTGATTGGGGAGCCTTCAGCTAAAGTACTGGTGAAGAGTATTAAATATACTTAAAATATATTTAATTTTATAACAAATGCAGGGACTAGGGTGAAAAAATAGTGTGTAAATGTTATATGTTCTAAAACATTTCGAATAGAAATAAGGCAACTAAAAAATATGAGAAGATGGGAGGAAGGAGTAGAATAAGTTCATTGGTTGTCACAAAGGCAATTAGATGGGAGTCAAAGAACATTTAAAACGGCAAACAACAGTAGAAGCTTAAACAAGCAAAAAGAGGTCTTTTATGGCATTACATAAAATGTTATCAGTAAAAAGGTAACCACTAGAACAGAAAACCCTTTCTAAACATAAAAAGAAATTTTAAAAGCAAGGAACACACTCCACATGGTGAAAGAAATGCAATAAATATAGCAATGTACACACATTTATTTTTTAAAAAGAAACACAGGAAAGATAAACTAGCAACTAATGAAAATAATTATCTATAGGAGGTGGTTAGGAATGAGGTGGAAGCATAGGCATGGCGGCTTGGCTAATCTGAGTATACTTTTTATATAATTTTAACTTTGAACCATGTAAATGTTCCACGTATTCAAAAGCAATAAAATTTTTAAATTAAATATAAAATTGAATACAAACAAAAACAAACTAAACTAGTTCTATCACAGTGATAGCATAACCATGTAGAGAAAATAGTAATTTACATTAACTTCTGAACACTGTACTCTTAGTGGACTATTATTCTAAGGACAAAGAGAACTGCAAAGAGATCTTAAATTTTATTCAATATGTTTTCCATTAGTAATACTGGTATTGTAGTGCTGAAACATAAGCTATATAATAAAACATATAAGCAAATAAGTTAATGTTACTCAGAACCAATATTTTCACTGTAAGAGAAAAGAGAGGCAAAATATAAAATAAGAAAAAAAGCTTGTAATACTAATTTTAATTGTAAACATTGATTTAAATTCATGAACTCTTAAAAATGTTATTTCCTAGCTCTGCCCACTGATATATGGCCCATAAGCAAATGGAGTTCAAATTTCGTTCCCCCTAAAAGGAATAGATAGGGCTCCTTGGAGAAATAGCTGATATTCCCCAGCTTTGGAACAGGACGAGTACGAGGCAAGTCTGGAACATATTGTTGTACCTGAAGAAAGGAGGCCCTCAAAGACTAATGTGGTCATGTCTAAAAGAACAGAAGCTAGCTTCTAGTGACCTCCACTGGCTACTGGCTTACAATATGAACATCAAAAAGAAATGTGACTGGGGAATTCCCTGGCGGTCCAGTGGTTAGGACTCCACACTCTCACTGCCGAGGGCCTGGGTTCAATCCCTGGTCAAGGAACTAAGATCTCATAAGCCGTGAGGCGCAGCTAAAAAAAAACAAACAAAAAAACAAAACAACAAAACTGTGACTGTAATTAGCTATAATATATTGAAGATTAAGGACAGTGATATCTGGAAAGAAAAAAGAGGGCCTTGGGAACAAGAAAGGAGGGAAAATAGTCTTTTTAAAATAGAGGAATAGAAACTATATAATAAATGTAGAAGAAAATTAGAGAATTAAAAAATTTTAAATCACTATTTTGCACCTCAGTGTGATAAATGATTCAGTTAAGAATCATCAGGCTTCCCTGGTGGCGCAGTGGTTGAGAATCTGCCTGCCAATGCAGGGGACACGGGTTCGAGCCCTGGTCTGGGAAGATCCCACATGCCGCGGAGCAATTAGGCCCATGAGCCACAACTACTGAGCCTGTGCGTCTGGAGCCTGTGCTCCGCAACAAGAGAGGCCACAACAGTGAGAGGCCCGTGCACCGCGAAGAAGAGTGGCCCCCGCTCGCCGCAACTAGAGAATGCCCTCGCACAGAAACGAAGACCCAACACAGCCAAAAATTAAAAAAAAAAAAAAAAAGAAAAAGAATCATCAGTTGATGCTAAAACCATTGAATGAAAGGCTGGTAGGAAAAAGAACATTCCCATGGTGCCAAAATATTACCCTAAAGAATACTAATTACTAAGGGGAGAAAATGACCTTTACAATGGAAAGATCTGTTAGTCACCACCTTGACTGAATGATTATCATCAATAATGAGACAATCTAGAATTATGTGTCTTCTAATGTGATACAATATAAAACCTACAAGATAATCTATGAAATATTCTTTCCCAAAACATTTAACCTGTAGTTAATCAAACCTACAGACTTCTAGTTTGAAGGAAATGCAAAGAATAAAGGGAACAAATCAAGGATATTGACAGATCATGGATAGATGCCAAGTGACTTAGATTCTTCAAAAAGTCGCATCATGGGGAAAAAAAAGCCATTGGGGTACAGGGAAGGATCTTCTAGACTAAAAGAGACAATCAAATAGAAAGTATGAACCTCAACTGAATCCTGGATCAAAGCCAAAAAAACTGTAAAAGGTCATTTTTGAGACAACTGGAAATATCTGAATATGAACGTAGATGATACAATCAAATTAAATTTTCTTAAGTGTGATAATGGGATTGAATTTAATTAGAAAAATGTCCATATTTTTAGAAGTGTCCTGATAAAGCTAGTATGGCAAAATGTTAATAATTGTTGAATTCAGGTGGAGGGCAAATGGGTATACTATTATTTCAAATTTATATACTTAAAATTTTTTTCAAAATGAGAAGCTGGGGAAAATTTAAATTAAAAAAAAAAAGGTCTTTAACAATGCTTACTTTGTGAGTACATGGAGATGACCCATGAATTTTTCAAAACTAAGCTGACAATCTATCATAGCATGATTGAAGTTATTAAAATGGCAATAAGAGTATAAAAACGAAATATTAAAAGCAAAAACAGGGGAATTCCCTGGTGGTCCAATGCTTAGGACTCGGTGCTTTCAGTGCTGAGACCCAGGTTCAATCCCTGGTCAGGGAACTAACATTCCGCAAACTGCGGCACGGCAAAAAGGCCTTTAAGGTGAATGGAGACAAATATAAAGTAATGAAAATTTGGGGCATTATATATATATAACATCCAAAGTAAGCTTCAGATTTTAAAATTTTAGAATTCATATCAATATTTTGAAACGGCTGTAAAATGAAACATAAACTGACCTCTGTCATTTTCTGTAATCCTATTAGCATCCAAGAAACATTACTGTTGCTATGATATTTAAAAACCTATTGAAGCAGCTTGCATATATTAGAAAAAGCACTTAGCATCATAATTTTTAATTGCTGTATTTACTGTCCAAGCAAAATAAAATAAAATGGAACATAATAAAACTTCAGCCTAAAGGAGAAAACTTAAACCCTCAATTATTAGAAATTGTGTTTTTGTATATACAGTGTTTTTTAAAAGAAAGAACACATAAACTCACATCCACAGATTTTGTTTAAAATATACAAGTGAAGTCTGATTTAACACTTTTAACTAAGCCTTTTAAATACTTTAAAGTACATTTTTTTAGAGTGAATTTTCAGATGATTACCCAAAACACTGTAACAGCATTCATTATTCTTTTAAATCCTCAGTAAGTTCAAGTTAAAAAAGGATGAAAGTGTGTATCTCAGGTAAACTATTCCCAAAGGAATATCATTACTGTTTGTTTTAAAGAAGTTACTTTTAACATGTTAGAAACCCTAAATAAATAAATGTAAATAAATGCATAAATTTAAAAACCTGATTAGATCCAATGGAGGGCTGATACTTAACCCCAATAAAGGATGACTGGAAATGTGGAGCTGTCAGTTAACAGTGAAGGCCTATTATGAGCCAACCTAAAGTGATGACTACTGGTAATTTACAATTAGCTCAGGGAGCACCCTTCTAGTTGCTAGATGGGATGCTGCCCAATTCATGAATCGTCAAAAAAGCCAATTAGAGCTTCTAAATAAATAAATAAATAAAATTAGCTCAAAATTGTATGTTAATATACAGCATAGATTAAAAGTTTATAATTTTTATATTTGTCTTTTAAATATTCCAACACTTAATAACATTGTAATTAAATATCAGAACTGAAAACTAAATAAATACTACATATGCTACTTAGCACTGTATCTGATTATGTTTTTCTGCCCTCGAGTCATATGTTCAGAATCATTTCACAAAATTTCTGAAATTAAAAATGACAATGTATAAATGTCTCCAGAAACAATTGTCATTGCTTGTGTCATCCTCATCAGTTCAGAAGAATGTGTATTAGAGACGAATGGCCACTGTGTAAGGAATTTGGCCTTACCCAAAGAGTTCTGGCCTTCATCGTCAGGAGGTCCCAGTGAGAGGAGTGTCTTTGTTATTCATGTTGGGCTCCTCAAATCACATCTGATAATTTATGGTAACATGAGCCCCTAGAGCCTGAGGTCAGCTAGTTCTCCAGGGAGGGTCAGGGCTGGAGAGTGAGTTCAACCATGTGTGCAAAGAATCAATTGGTCATGCCACATAATAAAACTTCAGTAAAAATCTGAACACCAAAGCGTGGGTGAACTTTCCCGATTGGAAGTACTCCCGTGTAGTATCATAAATTGTGGCCAGAGTATATAATATTGTCTAAGACCCCACAGGGAGTGGACAATTGGAAAGGACGACTGGAGTTTGGACCCCTCCTAGACTCTGCCCTATGTGTCTCTTCCTTTGGCTGGTTCTAATTTGTATTCTTTCTCTGGAATAAATGTGATTATAAGTATAATAGCTTTCAGTGAGTTCTTTCTAGTGAATTATTGAACCTGAAGGTGAATTTGGGGAACCTCTGAATTTATAGTCACCAAGACACTCTACTATATAGTACAATTTCAAATCTTTGGGATTTGAAGTTCGGCAATTTATTTCCTCTGATATTTTCTCCTCTGGAATGTGTATGTAATCAATCCTGCTTTGAAAAAATTCTCTTTTTAAGAACAGTAAGAAAGACAATTATGATTACTAATGCTGGTCACTATCTGACTGTGTTGAATGGCAGTGGTATCTATAAGATTTAGATTATGAGGCGTATTTGCATAGCACAGGATTCAAGGATTTTGATACACTTTGAACGAAAGTATTCCAATAAAAAAAAATTTAAAGATTTTCAGTTAGTGCTTCTCATGAGAAGATACCAAAGAAGAGTATACGTTTTAATGCTGATATTCTTATTTTAGTAACATTTTAAAACAGCATTTTGTACAAGGTTACTTCAGTAATAAAGGTGGAAATAAAATCCTTTATATTGCTTATCATTTGATCTCTATGCATTGGATAGTCACAATACAAGCAATTATATTCAAATTATGAAGAAAATTGGGGATTTCCTGGCAGTCCAGTGGTTAGGACTCCGTGCTTCCACTGCAGGGGTCACGGGCTTGATCCCCGGTCGGGGAACTAAAATCCCGCAAGCCGTGCGGCGCGGCCAAAAAAAATATATGAAAAAAAAATATACCAATTACTGTAATTTCTTAACTTTGAGGCTAGCAAAGAGATAATTTATTTAAAGCAAAAAAATTTTAGACTGTTATCATCATACAGGTAGAGAAATTCTAACGAGTTTAAATAAAATCCAGCCTTTCGTGCTAGGGCATAGGCTAGTAAAAAGGAAGATCACACACATGATAAAGGTAACTAGAGAGGTAGGGAAAGGCTCAGTGAGTCATTTTTGATATATAGAGAGGAGACTAATTCATGGTTAAGTCAAGCACAGGTGAATAGGGAAACAAGGAAATATAGGAAAAAATTTACATAGTTATGAAAATAATCTATTTCCATAAATCTACTGAATAGATAATAACTGGATACCAAAAAATGACAAAGAGAAATTTATCAATTAAAAAGCCATTTAACAAAAGACCAATTTACAGATTCCTTTGAATTATGTCCGTAAAAAATTTAAATATACAAATCACAGCCCCAAACCCAAAAGAATCTTCCTAAACAAAGGAAATACACATATAGACAAATTCAGAATCCAAATCATTAAAAAAATAGTTTAAAAATCACAGTAAATTATATCTTATAATAAGAAATAAAAAACCAACATGACAGTTATTTACAATTGTTAAAGTTTCAAAATTTCAATGATGGAGCAATAGTACCATAATTTATTTAAATAAGTTCTGTTCACTAATACTTGTATAATATACCTATTTTAATATTCTGTTAGATAATGGATTTAAATAGCAAATGTTGAAACAACGAAAAAATTGAATTATAGTTATTCTTAAAACATCCTAATTTTGCCTATGTGTCCAAAATTGTGAATTACAGTATTGTCCTCCAGAAAAGTCAGGTATTTGGTAAAGCAAGGCACATAGGACCAGATTTTGATAAAGGTGCTTTTTCTTTGGTCCTATAATTACTTTAAATATGCTACATATCTGGGAGATCCTTAAGATGACTTTCAATATAGCATAAATAACTTTTATAAACTTTTTCTTATGTAGAGCATACATTCACATGTAATTAAATATTATAACAACGAAAGTGTAAATAAAATGAGTGATGCTAAACCCTGTTTTTAAAAACAAAACAAAACTCAGGTGAGTGACTATACAATGACATATTAAAAGTCTAATAATTTGATATGTAGGAAAAGTGTATCAATTCTTAAGAACAGTTTGTATTACACTAAGTCTACTGAGCACAAAGTCAATTAGTTTCCACTCAGATTCTGTCTCCTTAGAATCTAGTTTAAATATCAAACCACCTTTCCTTCTATGAAACTGTGACATTCAATATAAATTGATGTAAACATTTAAGTTTTGCATCTCTAAACTACATTTTCCACCATAAAAGTAGTCTACAATGTCTCTAAAAATCACTTATTATAGAATTGGTAATATTACTGTGTTGATACATCTACATGTTGCATTTCAAAATTTTCTTCCAAAATACCATATTCGTAAGTTTTATAGAACTATCAATTGGCACTCTTCTCCCATGAGTTAGCACATTTTTATAATGAACAAAGTAGTAACATGTAAACTCTAAAAAGTATAAGAATTTAAATAATCAAGGAGTCATCATTATAAAAGATTGATACAATAAGGCTTCTGGAGGTCATCAAAACACAGCACACACAGAAGAAAACAGCATTATCTGTATATATGACATGATCTAGGATACAGGTCCACCTTCTCAAATATGATTATTTCTTTATGAATCATAAACTACACAACCAAATCTCTAATAACATTTTCAAACCTACTAGAAAAGCAAAATATAAATTATGCCTGTCTAAAAAAGTTTACTTTGAAAATAGACTATTTTGCCCTTTCTCAGAACTCTTGATTACATTTTATAAACTTTGGTGGGAATCTTGAAAATTGTGTTATTTTGGACACCTGAAAATATATTACTAGTGTAACTAACATGTCTGATGTCCAATAATTTGCTGTATCATTTTTTGAAGTGTTAAAATTGAGAGACTAAACCTGAATTAACAATAAATTATGAATGCACACCGAATTAACACATAAATACCCAACCAGTACTTCAGTGTGAGCTGAACATAAATCTTTACATTTAGTCTAGAATTCTATGCATTATAGGACTTAGATTTCCCTTAGCAGTAAGTAATAAGATGTAAGCCTGAATGTTGTTACAGGCTAAAAACACCATTCTCAAATTGTGGTAAAGTTATTAAATAAATACTCTAAAAGGTGGTCACTGAAAGTCGTTAAGTCAGAGTTCCAGAAAGTTTGCTTGGTGCCAACTTGGAATCACCAGCAAATTAATTTAAAATACTTTGTAATTTTAAGCATTTTGTAAAACTCTGTATGGAATATATTAGGCTTTTGTCCTGTAGAGGCTAGGTTTGCCTCAGCAAAGTAACACAGCCAGTCCTAATTAGCCAAAAGTAGCCAACAGTTTGTAACATAGTATTTTTCAGCCAAATTTTGTTTAACAAAATCCATTAGAATTATATAAAAATATTTATTTTTTACAGATTTATACTATTAGAACAGGAGACTTTTAAAAATATAATAATGTATGAAAGAAAAAAAATAAATTACTTCCTATACATAATAGGTAATTCTGTCTCTAGTCAATAATTAAATTAAACCCATATTCCAATTTTAGAAAGTATTTGTGCCCACCAGTTCATTTGATCATTTCTGCTATATTTTCTCTGCCTGAACCAATTTATTAAATAACTCATGTAATTTTCAATCTCAACTCCAGTGCTAAGCAAATGGAAAGGAAACCACTATTGTAAAGCAAAGCTGTGGCGCCTTCCTGGCAGCTTTGGTAGGGCCACAGAAAGGGAATTCAGAATTCGGCTGCCTCTCCCGGACATGCATCAGAGAATTCCTGGAAATGGTGGGTTTATGTGAGGCCTAGAAAGTTCTTCTGAGCAGCCTTGAATTTATACTTATAGTGCCATTTAAAATAATGTAATATCATGGCAATCTGGAATGTCTCCAAGAAAAGTCATTTTGGTCTCAATTTATTGATATCTGTACTACTATTTTTTTGGTTGTTTTGTCAACAGTTGTAGATTAAAAGAAGTTTTTACAGATCAATGAGTAAAATATTCATCTAAAAATGCTCTAGTTATATACAGTATATGCTTTGATAGTTCATAATTCTCCAAATGGAGACATTAGACAATTATTATTATTTTAAATTATTATATGAGTATTTAAATTACATTTTAAAACTTTAATGGAAATTAACACGCACAGAAATTTATTTTAAAGTAATATTAAGGATTTATCTGATTTACAGAAAAATACAATTAAGAGATTAAGGACAAAACTCCATTAGTGTAAAACTGGCTACTATCTAGTACAGGAACAACTGGATTCCTTGCTTCCAGCAGTTCTGAAGCACTAAAAGATCTTAAAATGTAGATGGAGAAATAGATGTGTACATTTCTTTACATTAAATTTAAATATGAATTTTATTGTCTGACAAACCAGACCCAGAATGTTACTTTATCAATTTTTATGCAGTTGAACATTTGCAACATATAGCAGTCCTTTGTTTAGTAATCTTCTGTATAAATATAAAAATCTGAGATACATGAAAATGTTTTTCAAATCATCCTTCTATTTCTTCACAGCTTTATAGGTAATTATAATTTTCAAACTTTGAATATCCATGTTATTTGATATATCTATACAGAAAGAGTAAGATAAAAAACATTTAATAAGATTAAATATATCTAATTTGCAAAACTGATGTCTGACATTTGTTGTGTGCTCTTGCAAAGAATGCATAGGATATTTCTGCAGCAATCAAAAACATAAAATCTTTTTAAACTCAGATTTCAAGTTTCCTCCAATAATTACTCTAATCCCTGGAAATACTTTCAAGTTTTGATTTCTAGATGCAATAGGCATTTTGTTACATATACATATATTTTATCCTTAAACTTTTATATTTTCAAACCATTTGAACATTATGATCAGATTCAGCATGATGATTTTTTTCTTAGAATCTGTAGAAGTCCTCTGTGCAGGATTAATGTTGAGCTTCCTAGTGCACCATTGTGAAAAACCAGATAAAGATAGTATTACCACTATGCTTTAGTGGGATTTCCTGCAGGTTTAGGATCATAACCATATAGGAAAGTAGCTGTTATTACAAGGATGGCTCCAAGGAAAAAGACACTAAATAGATGAAGAAAAAATGAAAAAGAGAAAATCAGATTAAAAACAAAACAAGTTATATTTCTTTACTATAAAAACATATAATTTGGGACAAAATGTTCCAGTAACATGGCTAACAAATACTGAGTACTTACTATATTCCATATATTTAGCTAAGTGTTTTACATGCATTATCTCATTTAGTTCTCACAACAACCCTATGAAGAAGGACTAGCATTGTCCTCATTTGTTTATATATGAGGAAACAGGTTTAGAGAATTTAAATAATTTGCTTAAAGTCCCACAGCTTGAAGTGGGAGATGGAATTCAAACTCAGGTATGTTTAACTCTAGAGCCAAGCCTGCACTTTCATCCACTGTGCTATATACTGTAGTCTCCCAAAGCAAAGATGTATAAAATGTTCTATTTCATCTTTTTTCAAAACCATTTTTTAAAATCGAAGTATAGTTAATTTACAATATTGTGTTAGTTTCAGGTATACAGCAAAGTTATTCAGTTACACATATATGTATATATAGTATTTCATTGTAATGTGCCTTTTGCCTATAATACATTGAATAATAAGAGATCTCAATTTTTTTTTTAATTTGAATATACAAAGGGAAAATTGCATTCTTTTCAAACCACAGTAAAGTTCAGTTTAAAATACAAGGTAGTAATAAGCAAAACTCGGGATTTTTATAGGATGCTTTACAAAAGGAAATAAGACTGAATGCAGGAAGACTTGGTTTCTTCCATATATATAATATACCTTACTATAAACAGGAAATGAATTTAAACTGGTACTGGAACTCAAACTGAATGTAAACTGGAATATCAGTCTTAACTTTTAACATGTATATTCTTCAAAGTGCTGTTACAGGGACATGAATTGGTCGTGCTTTTAAAGTTTTTATTAACAGTTTGAAGTCATTCCCCTGCCTCAAAAAAACAAAATTGTTCTAGAAGGGAAAAAGATCACTAATCCTTATTATGAGTTAAAGGGCCCTTCATAATATGGTCCTTCCAACCTTATCTCCCACACTCCACCCCACCCCATCTATAATTCAGCCACTCCATTTAGTGAACACAACATGCCTTTCAGGGCAGTATCCTTGTAGATACTATTCCTCTGCCTGCAGTGTCCCTCCCAAGAAAACTGCTTATTCATAGCAACTCAGGTCTTAAGTCTCCAAGACTAACTCCCCTAAGCAGAGTTACTCTATGGTAACACTTTATCACACTGTAGTAAATAATGTGTTATTTACATTCTGCTCCCCTGCTCAACCATGTGTTCCTCATTCATCATTATATTCCTAGTACCTAGCATATATAGGGAGCTTAATCATTATCTGTTATGATAAATCTAGTGTTGATGCAGATGTGTAACTTTTCAAAAGCCTTGAATACATGTATACATATAAGAGAACATAAAACTTGCTATAATGTAAATATCTTGAATAAAATTACTACCACAGGAATATTTGGTAACTATTTAGGCTGCATAAGCTTCTGACTGAGCACTTTCTTTGTCAATCATTATGAGCTTCTCTTAACTTTCCAGAAATCTGGAATTACATAGAATCACATGCTCAGTTGGAAAGTTGTCTGATCCAACTTTCTACCCACCGTAGGAACCCACTGTATGATATCTCTAACAGGATCTACTACACCAGGGGTCCCCAATCCTGGCCTGTTAGGAACCAGGCCGCACAGCAGGAGGTGAGCGGCAGGCAAGTGAGCGAAGCTTCATCTGTATTTACAGCCGCTCCCCATCGCTCGCATTACTGCCTGAGCTCTGCCTCTTGTCAGCATTATGGTGAGTTGTATAATTATTTCATTACATATTACAATGTAATAATAATAGAAATAAAGTGCACAATAAATGTGTTTGAATCATCCCGAAACCATCCCTCCTCCCAAGGCTGTGGAAAAACTGTCTTCCACAAAACTGGTCCCTGGTGCCAAAAAAGGTTGGGGACCGCTGTACTAGACTATCTGCTGTCAGGAAACCCCTGCTTCCCAAGCCAGCTATTTTTTAGGTGGTTCTGAGAGAAAAAATTTTGTTAAGGAAAAAGCTATCAGAATTTAATATTTCAAGGATTTAAGCCCCCTCTTTCTAATGGAATTGTGTATATACTTCCATTGCTGCATTGATCATAGTTATAATTTATTCTCATGCCTGTCTCTCCAGTCACTCGGACCTCCTTGAAGACAGAAAATCATATCTTATTCAGGCATTCCTGTTTTTCCAGGATCTAGTACACTGGCAGGCAGACATATAGTGGACACAATAAATTTTTGATAAAAGAATAAGCAAGCCTAAATACAAGGATGGTAATACCAATAAGCAAAATAATGAGCACAAAAAAAAAAAACAGGAAAGGGAATACTGGTGATATATCAGTAGAGATGTCTAGCAGTCAGTTGAAAATAGGGATCTAGAGTTATCTTCATAGAGAGGACAGATAAGACATGGCAGTGGATGAGATAGATAAGAGAGTGAGTGAAGACTGACAGTTACCAAAGGAACAATCAGAAAGGCAGGTACAGGGGTCAGGGGTACTACTTCTGAGAAACCAAAAAACTGTTTCAGGAGGTGAAATGGGGATAACAAAGGAAAATATATTATTACATTCACAATACAGATCATTGCATTTATTGGATAATAGAAGTTCTCCACAAAAGTAAGAATACATAAAGATGGAGGGCTTAGCTATCTATTTTAGGAAAAATAACCTGTCTTCTCCATCTGACTTGGTGTCCTATGCATATTCTCAAAACATTCATTCATTCAATAATAACAGTATCATTGTCTTTTCTCTTTTTAGCTTAATCCCTACATACCTTACATGCTCCCTCAGAAACATGGATTTACAAACGCAGGTATGTAGCTTACTGAAAAACTCCTACTCTTTTGTCCCTCTGCTGGTTTACTTGATCATTTACTTGTTTTATTCCCTGCATGATTTGAAGATTTAAAGTTAACAGTTTGGCCTTATTTGAGGTTTTATTTTTTTTGAAAAAGGTATGCCTTTTTAAGTTACCCTAAAAACCTACAAGTTCCAAACATTCTCAAATAATATTAAAGCATGTAACTTCCCCATTTAATACGTAGGGAATAAAGCATCACTAAGACATAGGTGCTAATTATTACGGTTGTCTCAATGTAAGTAATTCATTCCCATACCAAGTTAAAAACAAATACTTTTAAATTCATGCCTCAGAAAAATTACAGATTTCAACATGCATGTCCCAGACCTATTGTCCAAGTTGCTAGAGAAGAACCAAACCATAAATGTTCAATATAGAAATAGAATGAGCATATTACATTTTTCTACTACCAAATTCCACCCACAATCCTATCTCACTAACACAAATTAATTTTACTAACTGTATTAAAATTTTAAGGTCTTGAACATTCATTCAACAAACATACTGAGTATCTATTATGTGCCAAGCTCCAGCCTTGCTTACTTATTATCAGATGGTGTAAGTCTTCTGAAGACAGGAGGAAAGAATGTTGGAAGAGGGGGTGCTTTTTTTTAGAGAGATCTCTTGATAAAGAGATATTTGAGCCAAGATCTGAGGACATGAGGGAGTATGCCATGTGAATATGTAGGGGATGCGTTTTCCAAGAAAAATAGGGCAAGTCAAAGCCCATAGCAAAGAAGTTACAATAGCAAAAAATAAAAATAAAAAAATTAAAAAAAGGTAAACAAGAGGAAAGTAATATCAGGTAAGGATAGAAAGGTAGCTAAAAGCCAAAGCAAATAGGCCGTCGATGGTGACAACTTTTGAGTGACATGGGAAGCAATTAGAGGGTTTCTGAGTATGATCTGATTTACACTGAAAAGAATCATTCTGGTTACTGAATGGAGAAAATTCGGGGACACAGGTGAAGAGAAGAAGCAAGGAGACAAGTCAGGAGACTATTTCCTTAATCTAGACGATAAATGAGGGTGACTTGGATCGTGGTGGTAGCAGTAGAGGTTGTGAGAAATGGTCAGCTTCTGGAGATATTAAAAAGGAAGAGTTGACAGGATTTGTTTCTGGATTAGAATGACATGTGAGAGAAGAGTAAAGAGAAGCTGATGACCTTACTTCACTAAGAAAATAAAAAATTTCCATACATTTTAACTTCCTCTTATAAATCTATCTATATCCATATCTATGGACTCTGCCTTCTCTGAAGTTACTGTGGATATACTGTGTTCCTATCTAAGTCAAAAAGGATTTTGGCCTAAGCAACTGAAAGAATGAAGGTGCTGCCACTTACTAAACTGGAAACCCTGACAGAGATAGGGAATGAGTTAGACATTGAAAAAAATGTCAAATAGACAATTAGATATAAAAGCCTGGAATTCAAATTTAAATTTGAGAGTTATTAGCCTATAGATGGTATTTAAAGCCATGAGAATAGAGATCACCAAGGGAGTGAGTGCAGATATAAGAAGTCCAAGGACAGATGAAGCGAGTACTCTGAAGTTTAGAGAATGAGAAGATAAGGAGGGGAGTGAAGTTAGAGGAAACCATGAATGGTATCCTGGAATCCATTAAAATATAATCTCATTACTCTGGGATTACAAATTAGTAATTGTAAAAAAAAATAGAACTTTATTACACTTTATTCTTCCTCACTCTGTCTTCTCTCTTGGCATCCATGACACTACACGATCCTGGGTCTCCTGCCTCACCCATCATTCCTTTTGCAATTCTTTTTCAGACTATTCTTCTCCCTGCCACCACCTAACTGAATTTTCTCATGAGCCACCTTCTCTATATAAACAAACTAACCTCTTCAAGAATGTCACCTACTCTCTTGGCTTTAGCTATATAAATTCTTCATTTAAAAATGTAATTATATGACTTATTTTATGACTTTTATGACTTATTAACTTTTAAAAATATGACTTTTAACTTTGGGGGAAAAAAAACCTATTCAGATCCATTGGGAAAATTCTGGCCAGCCAAATTGTATAAATTGCTTTCCAGTGTTAGATTTTCTTTCATGCATTTAGTTTGAAACCTTTTTAAAAAGATAGTTAAATGAATCTTACTATATTTCTTTGAAAGTTGTAATAGAACAAAATTTTTCAGATTAGATCTTATGAAGGACTCTTATTTTTCTATATACTTTTGGAGATTTAAAGAAATAGAAAAGAATACACTACCTGGTTGGTACGAAATCTTGTAGCCAAAAGTAAGATATCAGTGTTGATAATATTATGGACAGAGAGGTTGCAAATCCTTTTAAAATGTTATCTGCATACTTAATAACAGCAGCTATTACAAGGCCTCCCAGTGCCTGCAGAAGTTTTAAAAGATTATTTTAAAAATTAAACATATATAAAACTGCTTTTCAAAACAATCTCAATGAAGCATTAGGCTTTGTCCTATAATCTAATCCCATTAAAGTAAGTGATTTTTATTAAACATCTCATAACAAATGGACTTCTAGGTTTTGTTCAATAGCCCCCTTATTTCAAAAGGTATCTGATAAAATAACTACCAGCATAATCTGCAGTTTGTTACAATGGAGTTTGACCGTATTATGAATAAAACATCTATCCTCATCCAATTTAGTAATTAAATATCACTTGTTCAGACAAATGTGGGAAAATTGTACAGACTGATTAGTGAAATATTTTTACTTTTGATTAAAAATAAACTGTAACTTGAAAGTTATTTTACTAGCCTTTTAATAGCCAACTTCGATTTCTTCCTCTAGTTTCTTCCCATTCTAATCTACCTTTCATTGCTGTCAGATTACTCTTCCTAAAGCACTTTAATCATTCTCTTTGAGAGTGAAGAACTTTCTACCAAATCTCTCTCAAATTCCAAATTGTGGCTACTTAAATAACAAAGTTTTACCATATCCCATAGTTTTGTTTTCTACCAAACCCTACATATCAGCTCCCAAGTCTGGGTTACCCACTTTCACTGCACGTCTTCAAATGGTAGAAGCTTTATGAGAGAAAGTCACAAATTATGCCAAGTGAGCTCACTACAAATTGATGTTTGAGTCCTGGTATTTCTTAGCAGTGTTCTCATTCCTCTATTTACTCCCTCATACCAACTGTACCAAACCTTTTAAATTTTTCTCAAGTCTTTAGCCCCCTCTTAAGGAAAAAGAGCTTCCCTCCTTGATAGGATAAAAGCCATCATACATAAACTCTCCTGACTTACCCTATCTCTACCTCAAATTTTCTCTGAATTTTCACTTACCCTTGTCTCCTTTTCTCCTATATTAAAAATAGAAGTATCCTTCCTGCTTTCAAAACACAACTATCCTTTGCCACCTTCACCCATCCTCCCTGAGGGACCTTGTTTCTTACAGCTTCAAATACCTCTAGAGAAAGGCTTTGTGAAGACAGAGACTTCTATCTTCATTTTTGTATCCTCCAGAGTACTCAGTAAGTATTTTTTGAAGATGAAATTACTCAACCCTTGAATAATTTCAAGTTATAAGCCGAGGTAATTTGATAGGAATACTCCAATATGTAACCAAAATATAAACTATAAACTGTTACAGATTTAAATATCTAGATCTGCTTCTTGAGCCTGAAATAGCTGACCACAGACTTCCTGTAAAATGATCAGAACAGTAGAAAAATTACAAGTTATATGTGTCCTCAGCTTTCAACTCTTTTATTCTTAAACTTGCATTTTCGTTATGTTAAATTTAAATACCATAAAGTTCATTCATGATTCATTTTCAAGTAAGTTTTCATTACGGCATTTAGATCAGTTCTATTTTAACTTCCCTGAATAAACTAGAGATAATGAGAGTACTGATAGGAGGGACCCTTTTTACTCATATCAGTATATCATAGCTACTTTGATTCTCTATCTTAAAATAAAATTTATTAGCGTAAATGTAAGACTTTAAATGCTTTACCTGAAGAACAACAACTATCCAGGTCAGCCGGTTATACCCCTGAAAAAATCCATTCTTTGATACCAGTTCTCCATCATAAACATATACACCCATTAATCCAAATATACTCCCAAAGAAACCTAAAAAAAAAGTAAAGTCTATGTCATACATCATTTAGTTTGTCTGGAGAGATATTTTTCCATTAACATTCCAAATAATTTTAAACTTAACTTTTCCTTTTTGATAAAATTAGACTACTTTAAAATTTTTTTACTTGTATAATTATATAAACTTAAGAAAAGTATACTTAGTACTATATTATGACTGTAATAAAAAGACATGGGAATATAAAAAAGAACAGAGATTACCAACTTTGGAGGACTGAAAAAATATAATGTGTACATTCCAGGACTAAATGGCTGTCCCATTCAAGTATTTATAAAATGCTCACTTTTGGTGTATTTCATTGTATCTTATATCTTCCTATTTACTAGATCTAGATTTTCATATATTCACATTCATACATGCAGATATAATAGCTCAGGTATGTGGTGCAGCATTTTCCTTTATTTAGAAATTTTGGATGTACAATAATTAATAAACAAAAAATTAGAGCTAAGAAACCATCAGCCATAGGCAACATCAGAATGTTGTTATTGAAGTCTCACTGTTAGGGAAAGTCAGCTCAGTGAGAGCCTGAAATGTGTCTTATTCACTGCTGAATCCCTTACTTCTACCACAGAGCTTATCACATGACTACTGGATCTGAGATTTCCTGGAGCAATCCTAAACTATGAATAAAGAAATGGATACTACAGGGGTCATCTCTTTGGGGCAGTCTGTGGTAAGATATGCAAAGATTGCAGGGTAAAGCAATTTTTTATAAAGCCACAACTAATCAAAGTATTCCACAGTGAAAAAGAACTAAAAGGGATGTGAAATGTTCTTTCTAAAATTTTATTTATGCCAACTCTATCATTTTAATATGTCTAATTTAGAACATGAAAATAATACTGGCATAATACAAAATCACAAAAATAAACACTTCCAAGGGTATTATTCATTTCTTTTTTAATTATAAAAATAACACTTGATAATTACAAAAAATGTATAGAGTACAGAAGAGTACACACATGTCAGTATGTACAGATCTACTGCATTCTTTCTATCAGTTGTATAATATTACATCGTACGGACAATAATAGTACGAAATACACATATAACGCCACATGCAACGAAATGTACTAAGTGCTTTATGTATGTTAACTCATAACAACCCTATGAGGTAGACACTTCTAGCTCACTTTACAGATGAAGAAACTGAAACAAAGAGAGGTTAAATAAACTTGCCCAAATTCATGTTGCTGGTTAGTGATGGATTCAAAATTTTAATCCAGGCAGAGTGGTTTTGAAGTCTATGATCTTAACCACTACACCATTTAATCATATTGATAATTTATTTAACCAGTATTCTAAATGTTTTCTATTTTTTACAATTGTAACCAATGCTGAAATGAATAAACTTGGACATTTATCTTTGTGCTCTTGTATAAATATTTATATCTGTAGGATAAATTCTTATCCAGACATGGAATTTTTACATTAAAGCTGTAATTTATTTAAAATTTTGTTATATATTCCCAAATTGAGATCCAATAAGGTTACATCAGTCTACCAGTTGGCCCTCCATATTCGCAGGTTTTGCATCCACAGATTCAACCATCCGTGAACCAAAAATGTAAAAAAAAAAAATTCCAGAAAGTTCCAAAAAACAAAACTTGAATTTGCCGGCACAGCAACTTATTTACAAAGCATTTACACTGTATTAGGGATTATAAATAATCTAGAGATGATTCAGTGTATATGAGAAGATTGCAAAAGTTATATGCAAACACTATACACCATTTTATACAAGGGACTTGATCATCCACAGCGGTCCTGGAACCAATCCCCCACAGATACCAAGGGAAGACTGTACTCCTAGCAACCTTAGGTAACAAGAGTTCCTGTTTCTCCATTCTGTGGCTAATTGGATCTTATCAATTAGCTAATCTTTGACCGTTGATGTTTGAAAACTTCTATACATTGTTTTGTTTTTGTAATCTCGAGTTATCTATAACTTACTTATGTATCCTTTTCAGAACTTTGAGTTATTACCATTACCATTAGATTGTGTTATGAGGTCAAACCAAGGAATAAGAAATCCATGTAATACCACAGAATCATGAATTCCGACCTTTCATTTTTATCTTATAATCGAGAAAATTTGGGGCAACTCATACAAACCTGAATATTTCTTTCTTTTCTGATATTTGCATATTAATGTAAATAGCTGACATAAGTGCTTAGGCACTAATAAAGCACAAGGCACTTTATTCTAAACACTTTATATGTATTATCTCATTTAATCCTCATAGCAACATATGAAATAAGTACCATAATTAAGTATATTTTATAGATGAGGAAGCAGAGAGGAAGGTTAAGTAAGTTCTGTAATGCCACACATGTGGTAGGTAATAAAATCAGGATTTGAGTGGTCAGACTACCAAACCAAGAGTTCTTAACCACTACGCTATAGATATACTCTTTCTGAAATGGTGAATGCTTTTCAAGTCTGAACTTGCCTTCTAGACCAACTGAACAAAGGGAAGCTAATGTAATTCTGTTTTCAAAAATATTTACCTTGAAGTTCTTAAAAAAAAAACACACACGATACATTTCTACAAATTTTGCAGAGAAACAAATAAATACTGTGTGATAAAATGAAGGTTCAGTCTGTTTGTTATCATATTATGTGAAAACAGCTGAAAGGATGGACTTTAATCAAATTTTGAAGGTTTGCCTTAAAATACAGGCCATTAGGATTACAGACAATTCACTGTATAGGGCCTGGAAGGGCCTGTTATGACTGCTATCATGAAACATGGTATAGCTATTAAGCTGATGTGAAGAAAAAAACAGTGGCTTCAAAGAAAAAAACAATGGTTTCAAAGGTGAGCTCCAAAGTCACAGGGACAGAGGCTTAAAACAGAACATGTTGATTTGCAATTGAGCTGCTTCTCACATGTAGCATCTTCCAAAATGAATATGACAAGAATACTAAATTCTGAAATCTTTGTATGAGGAGTTAAATGTTACAATACTGTATACAAATAGTTTAAATATCTATTCAAAGGCAATCTCTCAATCTCTTTTTTCTTTTAAACTATTCACCTTCAGTTTAAAAAATGCTGTAGTATTTAAAAGCTAAAATGTAACAATTTGAAATAAAAAAGCATAGTAAGATTTTAAAGAGACAAAAATTTCTTCATTTCAAACTTCCTCCATTTAAGTATCTATTTTTTTCAGCTTTATTGAGGTATAATTGATAAGTAAAATTCTAAGACATTTTAAGTGTACATTGTGGTGATTTGATATACAACATGGTGACTGTAGCTGATAACACTGTATCATATAATTAAATTTGCTATCTTAATCTCTTTTTCCAGGAGGAAAATATGTAAGTTATTTGCAACATCTGTGGAAAACATAGCAACCAAAGACAAAGGCTCCAAATGGTGAGGACAGAAACAGGCTTCATACACTCTTATGAGCACAGACCTAAAATTCCATATTCTTGAATAAAAGACATTCATTTAAAATACAGTTTTTCAAAAGGCAAAAACCCTGCCAGATATTTGCATCAACAGCAGCTTTTATAAAAGGTTTATTTAATTAAAGACACATAGGACTTCCCTGGCGGTCCAGTGGTTAAGCCGCTGTGCTCCCAATGCAGGGGGCACAGGTTCAATCCCTGGTTGGGGCACTAAGATCCCACATGCTGTGCGGCGTGGCCAAAAAATTTTTTAAAAAACAGAAAAACATAGAAATCTTTAAACATAACAATATAATCCTTTAAAAATAATATTAGAAAACATTTAAAACTTACCAAGTTGAATGTTTCTTATCCACACTGATTGTTTGGTTTCTTTTAAGATTTTCTCAAAGTAAACCCCAGCAAAGCCACTTGAAAAACATGCTGTGAGAACTGCCATGAGGCCTACGAATTGTGAGCCAGCTGAAAGTTCCTTCGAATTAAGCTCTTGAGAATCTGAGGGCCACTGAACAAAAAGAAAAACAAAACTGAAGTTTAATTCCTATAATGTTTTACAAAATACATATTTAGAGTCCACTCTTAGACCTTAAGGTAAAAATGCAACCAATACCATTCTTGGGGATTGCAGAGGAGAGCTTTTGAAAGAAAAACTTAGAATCATTTTTTTTTCCCCATAGTGATATTACTGTTATAATTTATAATTTCAAAAATACCCTAAAAGAGAGAAAGAGTATAATAAACTCACAGATGCACAAAATAGCCTCCACAAGCAGTTCAGTTGTAGAAATTCAGAGTGTGAAGTGTTGGAGCAGCAAAAATGAGTATGGAGCTGTTGTTTCATTATGGAAGGTCCATTTCATGCTAACCATTCTGAGCTTTATTCTGTAGATCAGTGTTCCTAAAACTTCACTTATTTCCCTATCATCTTCATGGTTTTTGTCAAATGTATGTTCTCCCTAAACTATTAATTACTTGATATTTTAATTTAAAATACCTCACTTTTAAAAACTGAATACCGACTTTACCTTACCTTAAGCAGGATCTATGAAAATATGGATTTGATATGCCAATTATATTTTTCTAATAACCACTTAAATAACTATTAGAAATATTTATTCAAAATATACATACCACACTCTGAGGAAAGTGATTGTAGGGGAGGGGGGCTTTGGACGGCAGGAGATTGACATGATTGGATTTCTTTTAGATAGACCACAGTGGTGACTAAGTGGAGGCTGAATTGTAAGACAGAAGTTAAAAAAAAAAAAAAATCAATTAGGAGGCAAAAGATTACTTGAGACACAAAGAAGGCATGAAATGGGGAAGTGTTAGTAGAGACAGACAAGGACAGAATCAAGAAGTATTAGAAAGCAGAATCAGAAAGTCTTAGTGATTGACTGGATGTACAGGCTAAAGGAAGAGTCTAGGACAACTCTCAGGCTAAGTAAATCATGACTGGAAAAAACAGAAATAAAGAACAGGTTTGGTGGGGAAAAGGTAAAGTATAGCTTTGGATACACTGAGTTTATAAGGCCTATTGAACAACCAAACAAAGATGTCCAATGTGCTTTTAGATATATAAATCTGAAACTAGAGGTGATAACCAGAGCTGATGACACAGACCAAGAAGCTATAAGCATATGTGTTAGTAAAAACCTTCAGAAAGAATGAAATCTCCAAAACTAAGCACATAATTTAAGAGAAATAACAAGCCTATCAACAACACAATATCTAATGGGAATATCAAGGAAGAGGACCCCAGGAAGGAAACCAAGAAGGAATCATTAGAAAGATGTGAAAAGAACCAGGAGCGAGTGGTATCAGGGAAGCTGAGAGACAATAGGAAGGGAGTGGTTGATCTCAAATGTCCAGACACTCAGTAAAAATCAGCTTTGTTTTACCTACAGTGTCTTATTTCCCTAAATAGACTGTTCATTTCTTTACGTCGGATAATTTGATTTTACTTCTTTGTGTCATTTACAGTCCCAATGTAGTATCTTGCTCAAAGGAAGCCCTCAAAAAATGTCAGTTGTGAGAATAAGCATTAATTTTCTTCAACAAATAACAGAACCATATTCTCCAAAATGAGGTTTGAAACTGTGATAAAAGTAAAAGTTATACTTATCTTGAATAGTTACCTGTACAAAAGCAACTCCTGTCATCAAAATTACTAGGGAGAGCCACTGGTACACACCTAATTTTTTACTAAGCATCGACACAGAAAATAATGCAGTTGTAAGAATTTTCAACTGATACGTGACCTGAAAGAGAAAACAGCTAATATTATTGTTTCTTTCTTTCTTTCTTAGAAACACTACTAGAAATGTATTTTAAATACCTGATAAGTAGCTGCATCTAGATTTGACAGTGCCACATAGAGTAAATTATTCTGAAGAGTATATATCCCTGATGGAATAGCAAGTTTAAGTGTTTCCATAGGTTTATTAAGAATTTCATCATGTAGTATTCGATTCAGTGCTCTTAGACTACATTCTAGAAAAAACATGAAATGGGCAAAATCAGTAATTAAGTAACTCCAAATAAGTTACATACTCTCAAGTCCTCAGTTTTTTCACCTGTAAAAAATGGAAATTTGGCTACACGTTAAGATCCTTTTAGGTCTAAAATATACAGACGTACCTCAGAGATATTGCAGGTTCATTTCCAGACCACTGCCATAAAGTGAATATCACAATAAAGTGAGTCACAAGAATTTTTTTGGTTTCTCAGTGCATATAAAAGTTATGTTTATACTTTACTGTAGTCTGTTAACTGTGCAATAAGATTATGTCTAAAAAAAACAATGTGCATACCTTAATTAAAAAATGCTTTATTGCTAAAAAATACTCACCATCATCTGACAATGGAGGGTTGCCACAAATCTTAAATTTGTAAAAAACACAATATCTGCAATAAAATAAGGTATACCTATACCTTTAATGATGCTAATACTAAATATTATAAGGTAGCATATTAAGAAGAGCATTATCTTTATATATATATTTTTTTCATTGGGAAATAAATCAAATTGATTATATATACACATATGTATTTATGATAACCAAAACCTCAAAGTATTAACTTGTCAACCAAGTATTCTTACTTTATCATAGCAATATTATAATATTGATACTTTGTATTTTATAATGTATTTTATCATCAGCCATTAATGCCAATTAATAATTATGAAGACTTTAATCATGAAAAGAAGGATACCAGGAAGTGGGTTTGGCTCAAACAACAGAAAACCCAACCAACAGTGGCTCAAACCCATAGGGATTTGTCTCACATGTCATGAGTCCAGGTCAAAAGCTGCTACAGCAGCTCCGTGATGACATCAGGGACCTAGCTCTCCCTGTATATATATTGGCTTTTTATTTTCATGCTTTTCATGTATTGTCTACGTGATTTTTTGCAACAGGTTACCAACTGACTGATGCACCTCTGGTTCTTCTTTCTGGAAGGAAGAAAGAAGAGGAGGAAACAGTGGCCTAGTAGGCATCTTCTTCCCTCTCACTGACCAAGACTGTGTGTTGCATGACTACCCCCTGCTACAAGGGAGCTGGAAAATCAATTCTTTTCTTTTATATTCTCCACATTAGAGATAAGAAAGGGAGAAAGGAGTTAAAAATGGACTCTGAGCTAGCCAACCCACAGTATCAATCACAAAAAAATGCCCAAAGAACTTTCAGAGATACATAAACCCCCAAAGAAAGGAGAAATTCTAAGGAACCCTACCACCTTACCAACAATACACTTCACAGATGATTTTCTCTCCCAACATAAAACTTGCAAACTTGGGCTTCCCTGGTGGCACAGTGGTTGAGAATCCGCCTGCCAATGCAGGGGACACGGGTTCGAGCCCTGGTTTGGGAAGATCCCACATGCCGCGGAGCAGCTAGGCCCGTGAGCCACAACTACTGAGCCTGCGGGTCTGGAGCCTGTGCTCTGCAACAAGAGAGGCCACGATAGTAAGAGGCCCGCGCACCGCGATGCAGAGTAGCCCCCACTTGCCGCAACTAGAGAAAGCCCTCACACAGAAACGAAGACCCAACACAGCCATAAATAAATAAAGAAAGAAAGAAAGAATCATGGTCAAAAAAGGTGATGATAAAAGAACTTGCAAACTTTATGAAAAGTTTTAAAATGAAAATACCTTTTTTTAAATTAATTTTTATTGGAGTATAGTTGATTTACAATGTTTAGTTTACAAAATGAAAATAACTAAAGAATGCTACTTGATAGTCAGCCTTTCCTGACTAAAATAATGGTAAAAAAATTATGTAAGTAAAACAAAAATTACCAAAAGATTTTTTTTTAGTTTTAGCAGAAAAAATATAAAATATTAGCTCATCTTTAAAATTAAATTTTTAAATAATTGATGCTGTCACATATTTTTCTCATTAGCAGTATGAGGGTAGTGGAATTGAGTCTTGTGGCTTTAATTTGATTTCTCTGATTCCTAGAGAGGTTGAACATCTTTTTATACATTGATTGGCCACTCAGGTTTTCTCTTCTGTGAGTTGCCTATTTATATCTTTTGTCCCTTTTTTGTTGAGTTTCTTATCTTTTTCTTATTGAGTTGTGGGAGTTCTTTGTACATTCTGGATATTAATTATTAGTGATTACCTGTGATGTAAATACCTTCTCTCAATCTGTTGCTTGTCTTCTCATTTGGTTTGATATATAAAAACATGAAAAAAGTCTGTTTTTCATTTTAATGTACCCCCAAATAATCTAACCACATGGAGCCCTAACCACTGGACCACCAGGAAATTCCCTCAATAAAGATTTTTTTTTAAAAAAACTATATCAAATTAGTCACTGCTGGACTAATCATGCAGCAAATAAAATAAAAAAGCCTTGACTTTAGTAAAAAAATTATTACTCCTCTAAATTACTTACTCTCAAATTATTATAAATGCAAGAAACTTTGTTTCATATTTACAGCATTAACCAGAGGACATGAATCAAAACATAGATAAGAATAAAATACATTTATTACTAGACTAAAACCATCTTAATAAAATGAAAATTGAAATGTTCTTAAATAATGCAAGTGTTCAAATGTGTAGTTACCTATATATAATATATATGTCATATATAAGTACCTATACATATATACTATATATATATATATATCACATGTGAATAACTGCAAAATAATTAAATAAATTGCAATGACTTAAAAAACCTAGATACCTACTGCTGTCTTTGTAGACTAATAAAATGCAGGCCATTATCTTCAAAAGTTCAGCAACAACCACGGCTGTAGATGACAGATAACGAGGCCCCTCCTCTTTTAAAGTCCTAGAATAACGCATCGTTAGAACCAGACTGGTAGTCTGAAAGACCAAAATTCCCAAGGAAAGGTATTTTAGGTTGGCTGACATTGTTTTATCTTCATTTGCCTGAAAAACAAAATACACAGGGCAAATAAACAGAAAATACAGAAATTATAAATATTTTAAAAACCAGTAAGAGATGTCTGGTTCCAAACAAGATAAATTAAGTGCACTGCATCCTACTCTTCCTGCTAATTACAACTATAAACCTTGGACCAAAGACAAAGCAACTACAAGGAGACTCTGAAAAGGTGACAAAAATAAGACAAACTGGCTAGAGACTGCAGATCTTGAGTGATTAAACAATCTTGAGATTTGCCATTCATGTATCTCACCCTGGGTGTGACAGCAGTTTACAACCTGGAACCACCAACAGGTGTAGGTCAACAACAAGCCATAAGAAAAAACCCACTGTCTCCAACCAAAGGACTGGGAAGACAGCAGCCCTGAAGGATGCAACCCTCCCAAATGAGTGCTGTATAATCTGTGGGGCAGAGCCTTGCTGACCATCCCAACCCTGCACAAATGACAACAGAGGTGGTGGCCCTCCCATCCCCCACCAGGATGCAGCCACAAAGACTATGGGGGCAGAGCCCTGCCAACCGTTCCTGCCCTATATAAGGGGAATGTCAGCGAAGATGCAGCACCATTCCTCCCTCTCCAGTGGCTGCCTACTAATACAGACGATTTAAGTAGGAACCAAGGTCTCATAACACTCAAAACATCCAGGATACAATCCAAAATGAGTATACTCATCATTCCAAAGACAGAAAAAAAAATCTCAACTAGGATGAATAAGGACAATCAAAGGACAACAACACATAGTTGATACAGATGTTGGAATTATCAGACAAGAATTTTAGAGAAGTTACTACAAAAAATGCACCAACCAACAGGCAATTATAAACATTCTTGAAATAATTTTAGACTTACATAGTTGAAAAAAATAATACAGGAGTTCTCATGTACCCTCCACCTGGCTTCCCCCAATAATAAAAGTAGCAAAGTTTCTGTATTTTTTCTAAAGCAATTTAATATTAACTCTAAGAGACTCACTTTAAATATGAAGATACAAATGTGTTAAAAAGTAAAAGGATGGAAAATGATAAAAGCCATGAGGAAAATAACTATGAGAAAGTTGGAGGGGTTAGGTTAATATCAGGCAAAACAGATTACATAAGAATTATTTTTAGAATTAAAGGACACTTTGTAATGATAAAAGAATCAACACATCAGGAAGATATAACCATTATAAATGTATATGTGCTAATAACATAGCTTCAAAATACATAAAGCAAAAACTTACAGAACTAAAAGGAAAAAACAGGTAAATCCAGTCAGAATGTGAGATTTTAACCCACCTTTCCCAGTAACTGATAGAATATACACACACACAAAACCCAGTAAGAACACTGAAGATTTGAACAACACTATCAACCACTGTAACTCTGTAGACTTGGAGATGCTCCACTAAGATCCTCCTTCAAGGAAGGACTTAATGTAGTGTGCATGATCAGTCAACTGCCTCTCCAACCCAGGTCACATCCTTTGCTTCAAATTTATCTAAAGATTCAATCTCAAACAAAATCTCTGAAGGTTTTTTTTGGTAGAAATTGATATCGATTTTAAAATTTATAGGAAAATACAAAGGACCTAGACCAGCAAAACGATTTTGAAAAGGAAGAATAAAGTGGAAGGAGTTAAACTACTGAAATTCCAGACTTACTATAAAGCCCTAGTAATTAAGACTAATATTGACATAAGGACAAAAGAATAGGTCAATGGGATAGAATGAAGTCCAGAACAGGGACTTCCCTGGTGGTGCAGTGGTTATGAATCCGCCTGCCAATGCAGGGGACACAGGTTCGAACCCTGGTCCGGGAAGATCCCACATGCTGCGGAGCAACTAAGCCTGTGTGCCACAAATACTAAGCCTGCGCTCTAGAGCCCATGTGCCACAACTACTGAGCCCACGCGCCTAGAGACCGTGCTCCGCAACAAGAGAAGCCACCGCAATGAGTAGCCCCCACTCGCTGCAACTAGAGAAAGCCCACACACAGCAACGAAGACCCAACACAGCCAAAAATAAATTAAATAAATAAATTTATTTTTTAAAAAGCTAAAACTATAAATATTCAGGAAGAAAACATAGGAGAAAATCATAGCCACATAAAAATAGGTCGAGATTTCTTAGGATACAAAAAGCACAAACCATAAAAGAAAAATATGGAAAAATTGGACATCATCAAAATTTAAATCTACTCTTCCAAAGACACTGTAAAAATAATGAAAGGCAAACCACATCATGGGAGAAAGTATTCTCAACACAAAAATCTGACCATGGTCTTGTATCTAGAATGTATACAGAACTCTTACAACACAATGAATGTATACAGAACTCTTACAACACAATGAGTAGAAGACAAACAACCCAAATTAAAATGGACAAAAGATTTCAATAGATATTTCACCAAAAAAAGATAAATGAATGGCTAATATGCACATGAAAAGATGTTCAACATCACAGTCATTAGAGAAATACAAATTAAAGCCACAATGAGATAACATTATACACCTATTAGAATAGCTGAAATCTTAAAAATTGATGCTACCAAGTGTTGAAGAGGATTTAGAACAAATAGAACTCTCAACTTTGCCAGTGGGAATGTAAAAAGCCACAACCACTTTATCAACCAACTATCTCATTTTTATAAATCTGCATTAGCAGAAGAATCCTAATGTGAAATAAAATTATAGCATTTTAGAAGTGGAAGATGCTTTAGAAATCATCTAGTACAATATCTTCATTTTAAAATAAAGAAAATAGTGAACAGAGAATTTAGATGACTTGTTCAAGGTCTTATAATTATTAATTGAAAATAACAGTTATAAAGTTAAATATCAAGTTCCGCAGATCCCATTACAAGCTACTGTAGAATTTCAAAAGACTTCCTGGTGGCCTTTATCTCTGTATAAAAGGAGAACAAGTTGCCAGCAGTCTACATTTGGCACATGCATCTGATTTTCCTGGAAAATGCCAAACAATTATTTCAAACCTGTTCAAGAAAGTCTTTTGTTTATTCTGTACAACTAAGACCATACTGTATGTGTTATAACAGCAATACTCTGATTTCTTTTCAAATGAAAATTTAAAGGTCAGATTCTAAGCCAGGATACACTATTTGTACAATTTTGCTTTTCCATTTCCAAGTACATACAACATCAATATAAACATTCACTGTGATAATACAGTTCGTAATATTTTTAGTCTCTCACAATGTTTTGTTTTGTTTTTCTAAGTCTGTGAGATAATAGAAAGACATATATATTGGTCTCTGGTGCTGGCTCCTGACACAGGGCTCCTGAAACGCTTGTAATTTCCTAAGTGATAAGAGCACTAGGAGCATCTTTTGTTCTAATATTTGGTCTTTGACCCCAGTTCCTGACACAGAGCTCCTGAAACCCTTGTAATTTTCTGGGTGATAGAAGTGTCTTTTGTTCTAGTGAGGCAAATTTGGGCAGGCTTCTAGATGGCTTCTGAAGAGAGCTGCTCACCAGAAAGAACAAGCCATGATTAGAAGCTTAGAATTTTCAGCCCCATTCCCCAAGCTCCCCTACTCCCCATTCTCTTGAGAAGGCAAAAGGGCTGAAAATGGAGTTAATGATCCATTTTGCCTACATGATGAAGCCTCCATAAAATCACAATACTATATAGGGTTCAGAGGGCCTCCAAGTTGGTGAACACATCCACACAGGGAAGGTGAGGCACCCCAATTCCATGGGGACAGAAGTTCCCGTGCTGGGGACCTTCCCAGACCTTGCCCTATATATTTCTTCATCTGACTGTTCATCTGTATCCTTTATCATATCCTTTAATAAACTGGTAAACATAAGTGTTTCCCTGAGTTCTGTGAGCCACTATAGCAATTTAATCAAACATGAGGAGAAGGTCGTGAGAACCTCTGATTTGTAGCCAAGTCCAAGTCAGACAGAAGTTGTGCCTAAACTGAGGACCTACTACTTGTGATTGGCATATGAAGTGGGGTGGGAGCAGTCTTGTGGGACTGAGCCCTTAACATGTGGGATCTGATACCATCTCCAGACAGACAGTGTGAGAACTGAAGTAGGACATCCAGCTGGTGTTGCAGAGAATTGCTTGGTGTGGGGAAAAACCTCACATACATGTGATGACCAGAAGTGTCAGAAGTGAAGTATTCTGTATGAGGAGTAGAGGAAACACATAGGAGGAAAGAACGGCGTTGCTTTTCTAATATGAAGTCAAGAAGTAAAATACATGCAAACACACGCTCATTTGCACTAGATCACCTGTAAAGAATTACAATTTAATTTACAATTCTGCCTAAGGGAAGAAAAAACTCAAAATGAAAAAGTTCAAAATACTAGTATTTCTAAGATATACAAATACTTAGTTTGGTTGGAGTACAATATAGGTAAAAGTTAGTACTTTCACTTAATACAACCCCTAAATGCAAAGCAAATACATAAACACGAAATAGACCAAAACAAAGATTATGTTCCACCTCTATAATTTATAAGATTAACATTGTTTCTTCATTTTAAAGTCTACAATATTTTCTCATTATAATTGAAAACAATCTTTTACCAATTTCATGTTTAAGATTTAATTTCAGTTTCCTACATTTTTTTCTCTTACCGCCGAATTCCCCTTCTTTTATCCTTTCAGGTGTTGCCAATCCTCTGGTTTCCAGATTATTCTTTGTTTCATAAAAATTTCCTATCCAAGAAACTTTTATATCAATAATAAGAAACTGTTAGGTTCTTTCACAAATGGAGCCTCATTCAGTTTACTGTCAAAAAGTCATGAACCAGTCAACAAATTACTACCCATGTTCCATTAAAGACCCCAATTACTAAGCTCCCTAAACCCACTTGGAGTTCAGTGAGGCTCTCAGATTTACAGCAGTGTGAAAGAGACAGGATGCTTAGATGCTCCACTTTTACCTTAACACTTAAGACCTGAAAAATGTATTCTTCCTGATCACTAGAGTAAATGGCACTATTTCATTCGGATTGCTTTCCTTTGTTTTCGTTTGTTCTGGTTTCTCTAAAAAAACATTTATTATTTTATTTACTTTAAAAAAGTAGTATATTCTTAGTGAGAAAAAAATTAATAAACTTAAAAATTATATTAGTAAGTAAAAATTTGAACCATAATCTCACCACTCAAAGACATCTAATGATATTTTGATATAGATTCTGTCAATTTTTCTTAAGTTTTTTGGAAATCCCTAAACTCAAGGACGTTAGCAGCAAGGTAAAATAAAGTACCTAGACCATTTCATATTCCCACTGAAAGGATTTCAACAACTTTTGGGGATTCTTAGTTATATAGAAACTAGTCTTGTAATCACAAAGTTCCAAATTCTCCTAAAAAATAATAGATCTTTCTTGAGGGAAAAAAATGGATTTTAAAAATACAATAAAGTACCAAGAATATAACAAACATCCATGATTCTACCACCCAGAATTAACAAGTGTCAATCTTGTCACATTTGCTTACCTTTCCTTTTTTAAAGGAATAAAACACTACAGTTAAAGTCCCCTTTAAGCCAAACTCTAAGTCCTATTCCTTTTCCCCTCCCCTATTATCATGCATTTGGAGTATGTATTTCAGTGCACTTTTAAAATTTTATACACCTATACAGAAATATCTGTAACCCTAAATATTTTAATATACATACATGGTATCAAACTGTATACATTATTCAGCATCTTCCTTACTTTATTCAGCATTGTCTTGCTATCTACATTGATATACAGACCTAGTTCATTGCTTTAAATAACTCTATATTATTCCAACAAATAAGCAGACCTTCTATTTACCCATTCTCCTACTGATGAATATTTAAGATCCTTTCTTTTCCTTTTAAAGATTTATTTAAAAGTTTTCTTTAAAATTTTCAGGAGGAACCAAGATGGCGGAGTAGAAGGACGTGCTCTCACTCCCTCTTGCGAGAACACCAGAATCACAACTAGCTGCTGGAAAATCATCGACAGGAAGACACTGGAACTCACCAAAAAAGATACCCCACATGCAAAGACAAAGGAGAAGCCACAATGAGACGGTAGGAGGGGCGCAATCAGAGTAAAATCAAATCCCATAACTGGTGGGTGGGTGACTCACAGACTGGTGAACACTTATACCACAGAAGTCCACCCACTGGAGTGAAGGTTCTGAGCCCCACGTCAGGCTTTCCAACCGGGGGGTCCAGCAACGGGAGGAGGAATTCATAGAGAATCTGACTTTGAAGGCTTGTGGGATTTGATTGCAAAACTTCGACAGGACTGGGCGAAACAGAGACCCCACTCTTGGAGGGCACACACAAAATAGTGTGCACATCAGGACCCAGGGGAAGGAGCAGTGACCCCGGGGGAGACTGAACCAGACCTACCTGCTAGTGTTGGAAGGTCTCCTGCAGAGGCGGGGGGTGGCTCTGTTTCACAGTGGGGACAAGGACACTGGCAGCAGAAGTTCTGGGAAGTACTCCTTGGTGTGAGCCCTCCCAGAGTCTGTCATTAGCCCCACCAAACAGCCCAGGTAGGCTCCAGTGTTGCGTTGCCTCAGGCAAAACAACCAACAGGGAGGGAACCCAGCCCCACCCATCAACAGTCAAGTGGATTAAAGTTTTACTGAGCTCTGACCACCACAGCAACAGTCAGCTCTACCCACCACCAGAACCAACCATCAAGCCTCTTAGATAGCCTCAACCACCAGAGGGCAGACAGCAGAAGCAAGAAAAACTATAATCCTGTAGCCTGTGGAACAAAAACCACATTCACAGGAAGACAGACAACATGAAAAGGCAGAGGGCTATATACCAGATGAAGGAACAAGATAAAACCCCAGAAAAACAACTAAATGAAGTGGAGATAGGCAACCTTCCAGAAAAAGAATTCAGAATAATGATAGTGAAGATGATCCAGGACCTCGGAATAAGAATGGAGGCAAAGATCGAGAAGATGCAAGAAATGTTTAACAAAGACCTAGAAGAATTAAAGAACAGAGATGAACAATACAATAACTGAAATGAAAACTACACTAGAAGGAATCAATAGCAGAATAACTGAGGCAGAAGAACGGATAAGTGACCTGGAAGACAGAATGGTGGAATTCACTGCTGCGGAACAGACTAAAGAAAAAAGAATGAAAAGAAATGAAGACAGCCTAAGAGACCTCTGGGACAACATTAAATGCAACAACATTCGCATTATAGGGGTCCCAGAAGGAGAAGAGAGAGAGAAAGAACCAGAGAAAATATTTGAAGAGATTATAGTCGAAAACTTCCCTAACATGGGAAAGGAAATAGCCACCCAAGTCCAGGAAGCGCAGCGAGTCCCATACAGGATAAACCCAAGGAGAAACACGCCGAGACACATAGTAATCAAATTGGCAAAAATTAAAGACAAAGACAAATTATTGAAAGCAGAAAGGGAAAAACGACAAATAAAATACAAGGGAACTCCCATAAGGTTAACAGCTGATTTCTCAGCAGAAACCCTACAAGCCAGAAGGGAGTGGCATGATATACTTAAAGTGATGAAAGGGAAGAACCTACAACCAAGATTACTTTACCCGGCAAGGATCTCATTCAGATTTGATGGAGAAATCAAAAGCTTTACAGACAAGCAAAAGCTAAGAGAATTCAGCACCACCAAACCAGCTCTAAAACAAATGCTAAAGGAATTTCTCTAAGTGGGAAACACAAGAGAAGAAAACGACCTACAAAAACAAACCCAAAACGATTAAGAAAATGGTCATAGGAACATACATATCGATAATTACCTTAAACGTGAAAGGATTAAATGCTCCAACCAAAAGACACAGGCTGGCTGAATGGATACAAAAACAAGACCCATCTATATGCTGTCTACAAGAGACTCACTTCAGACCTAGGGACACATAGACTGAAAGTGAGGGGATGGAAAAAGATATTCCATGCAAATGGAAATCAAAAGAAAGCTGAAGTAGCTATACTCATATCAGATAAAATAGACTTTAAAATAAAGAATGTTACAAGAGACAAGGAAGGACACTACATAATGATCAAGGGATCAATCCAAGAAGAAGATATAACAATTATAAATATATATGCACCCAACATAGGAGCACCTCAATGCATAAGGCAACTGCTAACAGCTATAAAAGAGGAAGTCGACAGTAACACAATAATAGTGGGGGACTTTAACACCTCACTTACACCAATGGACAGATCATCCAAAATGAAAATAAATAAGGAAACAGAAGCTTTAAATGACACAATAGACCACATAGATTTAATTGATATTTATAGGACATTCCATCCAAAAACAGCAGATTACACGTTCTTCTCAAGTGCAAACGGAACATTCTCCAGGATAGATCACATCTTGGGTCACAAATCAAGCCTCAGTAAATTTAAGAAAATTGAAATCATATAAAGCATCTTTTCTGACCACAACGCTATGAGATTAGAAATGAATTACAGGGAAAAAAAACATAAAAAACACAAACACATGGAGGCTAAACAATACGTTACTAAATAACCAAGAGGTCACTGAAGAAATCAAAGAGGAAATCAAAAAATACCTAGAGACAAATGACAATGAAAACACGACGATCCAAAACCTATAGGATGCAGCAAAAGCAGTTCTAAGAGGGAAGTTTATAGCTATACAAGCCTACCTAAAGAAACAAGAAAAATCTCAAGTAAACAATCTAACCTTACACCTAAAGGAAACAGAGAAAGAAGAACAAACAAAACCCAAAGTTAGCAGAAGGAAAGAAATCATAAAGATCAGAGCGGAAATAAATGAAATAGAAACAAAGAAAACAATAGCAAAGATCAATAAAACTAAAAGCTGGTTCTTTGAGAAGATAAACAAAATTGATAAGCCATTAGCCAGACTCATCAAGAAAAAGAGGGAGAAGACTCAAATCAATAAAATTAGAAATGAAAAAGGAGAAGTTACAACGGACACTGCAGAAATACAAAGCATCCTAAGAGACTACTACAAGCAACTCTATGCCAATAAAATGGACAACCTGGAAGAAATGGACAAATTCTTAGAAAGGTATAACCTTCCAAGACTGAACCAGGAAGAAACAGAAAATATGAACAGACCAATCACAAGTAATGAAATTGAAACTGTGATTAAAAATCTTCCAACAAACAAAAGTCCAGGACCAGATGGCTTCACAGGTGAATTCTATCAAACATTTAGAGAAGAGCTAACACCCATCCTTCTCAAACTCTTCCAAAAAATTGCAGAGGAAGGAACACTCCCAAACACATTCTATGAGGCCACCATCACCCTGATACCAAAACCAGACAAAGATACTACAAAAAAGAAAATTACAGACCAATATCACTGATGAATATGGATGCAAAAATCCTCAACAAAATACTAGCAAACAGAATCCAACAACGCATTAAAAGGATCATACACCATGATCAAGTGGGATTTATCCCAGGGATGCAAGGATTCTTCAATATATGCAAATCAATCAATGTGATACACCATATTAACAAATTGAAGAATAAAAACCATATGATCATCTCAATAGATGCAGAAAAAGCTTTTGACAAAATTCAACACCCATTTATGATAAAAACTCTCCAGAAAGTGGGCATAGAGGGAACCTACCTCAACATATTAAAGGCCCTGAATGACAAACCCACAGCAAACATCATTCTCAATGGTGAAAAACTGGAAGCATTTCCTCTAAGATCAGGAACGAGACAAGGATGTCTACTCTCACCACTATTATTCAACATAGCTTTGGGAGTCCTAGCCACGGCAATCAGAGAAGAAAAAGAACTAAAAGGAATACAAATTGGAAAAGAAGAAGTAAAACTGTGACTGTTTGCAGATGACATGATACTATACATAGGGAATCCTAAAGATGCCACCAGAAAACTACTAGAGCTAATCAATGAATTTGGTAAAGTTACAGGATACAAAATTAATGCACAGAAATCTCTTGCATTCCTATACACTAATGATGAAAACTCTGAAAGAGAAATTATGGAAACACTCCCATTTACCATTGCAACAAAAAGAATAAAATACCTAGGAATAAACCTACCTAGGGAGACAAAAGACCTGTATGCAGAAAACTATAAGACACTGATGAAAGAAATTAAAGATGATACCAACAGGTGGAGAGATATACCATGTTCTTGGATTGGAAGAATCAATATTGTGAAAATGACTATACTACCCAAAGCAATCTACAGATTCAATGCAATCCCTATCAAATTACCAATGGCATTTTTTACGGAACTAGAACAAATCATCTTAAAATTTGTATGGAGACACAAAAGACCCCAAATAGCCAAAGCAGTCTTGAGGGGAAAAAACGGAGCTGGAGGAATCAGACTCCCTGACTTCAGACTATACTACAAAGCTACAGTAATCAAGACAATATGGTACTGGCACAAAAACAGAAATATAGATCAATGGAACAGGATAGAAAGCCCAGAGATAAACCCACGCACATATGGTCACCTTATCTTTGATAAAGGAGGCAAGAATATACAGTGGAAAAAAGACAGCCTCTTCTATAAGCGGTGCTGGGAAAACTGGACAGCTACATGTAAAAGAATGAAATTAGAACACTCCCTAACACCATACACAAAAATAAACTCAAAATGGATTCGAGACCTAAATGTAAGACCGGACACTATAAACTCTTAGAGGAAAACATAGGAAGAACACTCTTTGACATAAATCACAGCAAGATCTTTTTTGATCCACCTCCTAGAGTAATGGAAATAAAAACAAAAATAAACAAATGGGACCTAATGAAACTTAAAAGCTTTTGCACAGCAAAGGAAACCATAAACAAGATGAAAAGAGAACCCTCAGAATGGGAGAAAATATTTGCAAACGAATCAACAGACAAAGGATTAATCTCCAAAATATATAAACAGCTCATTCAGCTCAATATGAAAGAAACAAACAACCCAATCCAAAAATGGGCAGAAGACCTAAATAGACATTTCTCCAAAGAAGACACACAGATGGCCAAGAAGCACATGAAAAGATGCTCAACATCACTAATTATTAGAGAAATGTAAATCAAAACTGCAATGAGGTATCACGTCACACCAATTAGAATGGGCATCATCAGAAAATCTACAAACAACAAATGCTGGAGAGGGTGTGCAGAAAAAGGAACCCTCTTGCACTGTTGGTGGGAATGTAAATTGATACAGCCACTATGGAGAACAATATGGAGGTTCCTTAAAAAACTAAAAATAGAATTACCATATGATCCAGCAATCCCACTACTGGGCATATACCCAGAGAAAACCGTAATTCAAAAAGACACATGCACCCCAATGTTCATTGCAGCACTATTTACAATAGCCAGGCCATGGAAGCAACCTAAATGCCCATCAACAGACGAATGGATAAAGAAGATGTGGTACATATATACAATGGAATATTACTCAGCCATAAAAAGGAACGAAATTGAGTCATTTCTTGAGACGTGGATGGAGCTAGAGACTGTCATACAGAATGAAGTAAGTCAGAAAGAGATAAACAAATATCGTATATTAATGCATGTATGTGGAACCTAGAAAAATGGTACAGATGAACCGGTTTGCAGGGCAGAAGTTGAGACACAGGTGTAGAGAACAAACGTATGGACACCAAGGGGGGAAAACCGCGGTGGGGTGGGGATGGTGGTGTGCTGAATTGGGCGATTGGGATTGACATGTATACACTGATGTGTATAAAATTGATGACTAATAAGAACCTGCAGTATAAAGAAACAAACAAACAAAACAACTAATACTAAACTTTCATTGGGTTATTTGTATGGAAATATGTTAATATAAATGTTTCAGACATTACATGAAATTTCTAAAAATCTTATATGTTCTGGTATAATGTTATAAGTCATAATTCTAGTTATTACTTTAAAATGTATATCTCAGAAATAACTAAATTTCCTTGTCAATTGCATTATTATGAACTTTCATCAAATCTTTAACTGTGGTCATTTTTAAGTCTTTTGTCATTTACAGACAGTTCTGGGTGTACTCTGATGCTTTTGCAAATATGTTCCTATAAAAGGGTTTCATCTTCAAGGAATTCATGGTGAAGACTCTGACAAGTACAGGTTTCTGGTAACTGACTGTACTGCTGAACTGAATGAATAAGCATTTTCAGAACTCTAATGAAAAACTGATGAACTCATAAAAGTGCTAACAAAAGATCAAGATGAAAAAAAAATTAATTACATGGGACTGAGTGAACTGATGAGGATAATTATAATTTTTGTGACTTTCTGTTTGAATTAAAAAAAAATCCCACAAGGACTCAGAGGCAAAGAATATACAAATCAATTTTCACTGCAAAGTAAAGGAGCTGTTACAGTGGAGGATTACTAGACTGAATGTCAATATTATGACATAGTATGAGTGTGTTTTGTGTTTGGTAATTGCAATCATTGTTGCTTTTGTTGTGGTCATCCATTTACAATGCTTGGTGTCAGTCTATCTCTTGTAAAAATAAAATACAGTGAAAAAAAAAAGAATCCGCCTGCCAATGCAGGGGACACGGGTTCAAGCACTGGTTCAGGAAGATCCCACATGCCGCGGAGCAACTAAGCTCGTGCGCCACAACTACTGAGCCTGTGCTCTAGAGCCCGCGAGCCACAACTACTGAAGCCCGCGCACCTACAGCCCGTGGTCCGCAGCAAGAGAAGCCACCGCAGTGAGAAGCCCACGCACCACAACGAAGAGTAGCCCCCGCTCACTGCAAGTAGAGAAAGCCCACACGCAGCAATGAAGACCCAACGCAGCCAAAAATAAATAAATAAATTCATTAAAAAAAAAGAAATAGACAACTAGATAGCAAGATAAAAAATCCATGAACAACCCAAAAAGGTGACAAAGTATCCCCATTAACTCCAGAATACAAGGAGATGGGAACAGATTACCGATAGCCGCAAGACCTAGATGTTTTCGGCTTCCATGTCGGGGGAAGCAGCGGGAAAGAGCAGACGTCTCTCAGACCTGAGAATAGGGGAGTCCCCACACCGTCAACAGACATTCGCTAAAAGTGCAGAATGCCCATTTGAGAAACTGAGAGAGACTGTGCCCAATCCAATAGGAGTGCAAACAGCCTGCGGATAAGGACCAGAGGGACCGGAACGGACCAGCCCCCCTGAGCTCTCAACATGGACTAGTCATGACTCCATTCATAACAGAAGAGAAACAATAAGATATGAATAAAAATTGAGGACCGAGACAATAGAGATGAAGGAAAGAGAAGGTCCAGCTTCATTCCACAGGCAGAGTCTCTTGATATGGTGGAGAGATGGCTGAGGGCATCTATAAGCCTACATTCTCACAACATATGATTCAAGGGGGAGAGACCTTCTATGTCCTCGTGTCCTTAGAGCAAATCTCACGGAAGATTGTAATTGGCTCTGCTTCATTCCACTAAATTACTGTGCTGGGCGAGTGGCTAGTCTGATTAACCGTCATAGGTCAAGTGCATCTCACTGTGATGAAGAGATGTCATTGACAGCCCCACTTGGACGACCTGGAGAGGGGAAGTCAACTTTGACAAAGAAAAGAATGCTGCTGAGGAAACAGTATATATCTACCAGGGAAGAAGAGGTGAGGCTGCAGACAATATGTAAGGTACAAATGTACGTAATGACAATGTAAGAGAGATTTGTTTTTATTAACAATTCCCTGCAGCTCTGCTCGATATTTCAATGGAGCACCACAGTGGCTCTAACCTGTTCCCTCCTCTACAGTTTTTAGAAGTTGGGCTCTCTCCCGTATCTCTCTCCCTAACTGCGACTGCTCCAACCAGCAAACTGTGGATGAGGACAGAAAGGATAAAGAGTTGCCATTTGGGGAGTTGATGTTGCATAACTGAAAATGATCTTTCTCAGGTTATCCTTCAGAAACGATCAGTTGCTCAGAAAAGAATTAAGTACCCACTCTGTGCTCAGGATGGCCATAGGCACTGAGGATACCAACGAGAGCAAAGGAACAGCTTCTGTCTTCGAAGGTCTTAAACTTTACTTGGGGGTTGCTATGGACTGAATGTTTGTGCTCCCCAAATTTGTATGCTGAAGCCCTAATCCCTAATATGACTGTATCTGAAGGTGAGGCCTTTGGGAGTTAATTAGGTCATGAAGGTGAAGCCCTCGTGATCATTCATGAGTAAGAAGAGATACAAGAGAGATTCTCTCTGTCTGTCTCTCTCTCTCTCTCTCTGTCTCACTGACCGGTTGTATCTTCTGCATGTGAAGTTACAATAAACCAGCAGGAGGGCTCTCACCAGACATCGAGTCTGCCAGCACCCTGGTCTTGGACTTCCTACTCTCCAGAATTGTGAGAAATAAATGTTTGTTGTTTAAGTCAAAAAAAAAATTTTTTTTCAACAAGTAGCTCCTAAATATTATATAAGCTACAAATATTTCAAGCCATTTTGCTAAAATTTAATATTGTATATGATTACTTAGGTCTCTTCCAATTCTAATACACACACACAATTTTATTAAAGTAATTTCAATTTTTTCATCTAAAAGTGTCTCAATTTTTAAATTGTAAACTTTGAGTATACATACAGTAATAAATAACATATATAATCATTAACTATTGTAAAATTATTAGTGTATAATTATTGCATAATAATAATGTATAATTATAATTTTTGTGTATGTGTGTATATACTATAATCATACTTATTCGATACAGTCACACTGCTAGTACTTCTAAAAGTCCTCTGCACAGGAATATTTCAGGATTTGGTTAGTCACTATAAAAGATCTTGTACTTGCTTTCCAATCATTATTTTTCTCCTGAATTGTTAGATAAGTGTGATATTTACAAAGTTGAATTTTATTATTTTTAAATCCCTTCTCACCTCTTGAAAGAAAAATGTACAACAAAAACTTCATTCATCTAATAAGCTCCATTCATTTGGATTTGATGATGACTTGGTTAGAATTGTGTGCAAAAAATATTAGTAAGCTTATTAAGAGTTCAAAAAAATTCTCAGTAATTAGTTATTACTCTTAAGGGGGATAAAAAGGTTTTTAAAACATGCTAGAAGGTATAATTTAAGTACATTTGATATGCTAATTACATATCCCTCATTTCCATTAAAGTCGCTCCCTAAGATCCTTGCCTTTACAGTGCTTTGTCAGCCAATTCTGAGTTACTTTACAGGCCTTAAACATTTAAAAAATATACATTACATAAAGTATATGTATCATTAATGCACACTACTACTACTTCCACCCTTATATTAATCAGGGTTAGTGAGAAATTAGTTGTTTATACCACCATTATTGCACTAGATATGCATTAACTAAGTTCTGAAATATTCAAAACACTATATACTAATAATTTCTATTTATCTTTTCAAACAGAGATAGGTACTTGTAGGTAAATCTGAAAATCAGTCTTGGCTACATTATATCCAATAGGTTACATGTATAATCTTTAGGTCTGTGGATGAAGCCCATTATTCTACTGAGACAATAATATCTGTATTTTGCTGTTATGTCTTCAGTCACTAAAAGTTCCACAAAACTAAATCTTTAGTCAATGTCTTTAAATTGTAATAAAATTTATATAGAGAGATTGGTTCAAGATGGTGGAGTAGAAGGCTATGTGCTCACCTCCTCCAAGCACCGAAAATGACAACTAACTGCTGAACAACCATCAACAGGAAGACACTGGAACCCACCAAAAAAGATACCTCACATCCAAAGACAAAGGAGAAGCCACAGTGAGATGGTAGGAGGGGTGCAATCACAATAAAATCAAATCAAATCCCATACCCACCAGGTGGGCGACCCACAAACTGGAGAACAATTATACCACAGAAGTTCTCCCACTAGAGTGAAAGTTTTGAGGCTTGCTTCAGGCTTCCCAGCCTGAGGGTCTGGCAACAGGAGTAGGAATCCCCAGAGACTCTGACTTTGAAGGCCAGCAGGATTTGATTGAAGGACTTCCGCAGGACTGGGGGAAACAGAGACTCCACTCTGGGAGGGCACACACAAAGTCATGTGTGCACCAGGACCCAGGGAAAAGGAGGAGTGACCCCATAGGAGACTGAACCAAATCTACCTGCTAGTGTTGGAGGGTCTCCTGCAGAGGCAGCGGGCAGCTGAGGCTCACCGTGGGGACAAGGGCACTGGCAGCAGCAGTTCTGGGACGTACTCATTGGCATGAGCCCTCCCAGAGAGCACCATTAGCCCTGCCATACAGCCTGTAGGCTCCAGTGCTGGGTTGCCTCAGGCCAAACAACTAACAGGGAGGGAACACGGCCTCACCCATGAGCAGACAAGTGGATTAAAGTTTTACTGAGCACGGCCCTGCCCATCAGAGCAAGACCCAGTCCCTCTTAGATAGCCTCATCCACCAGAGGGCAGACAGCAGAAGCAAGAAGAACTACAATCCTGCAGCCTGCAGAATGAAAACCACAATCACATAAAGTCAGACAAAATGAAAAGGCAGAAGATTATGTCCCAGATAAAGGAACAAGATAAAACCCCAGAACAACTAAATGAAGTGGAGATAGGCAACCTTCCAGAAAAAGTATACAGAATAATGATAGTGAAGATGATCCAGGATCTGGGAAAAAGAATGGAGGCAAAGACTGAGTAGATGCAAGAAATGTTTAACGAAGACTCAGAAGAACTAAAGAACAAACAAACAGAGATGAACAATACAATAACTGAAATGAAAAATACACTAGAAGGAATCAATAGCAGAATAACTGAGGCAGAAGAATGGATAAGTGACCTGGAAGACAGAATGGTGGAAATCACTGCCACAGAACAGAATAAAGAAAAAAGAATGAAAAGAAATGAAGACAGCCTAAGAGACCTCTGGGACAACATTAAACACACCAACATTCGCATTATAGGGGTCCCAGAAGGAGAAGACAGAGAGAAAGGACCCGAGAAAATATTTGAAGAGATAACAGCTGAAAACTTCCCTAACATGGGAAAGGAAACAGTCAACCAAGTCCAGGAAGCACAGAGAGTCCCAGGCAGGATAAACCCAAGGAGAAACAAACACACAGAGACACACAGTAATCAAATTGACAAAAATTAAAGGCAAAAAAAATAATAAAAGCAATAAGAGAAAAATGACAAATAACATATAAGGGAACTCCCATAAGGTTATCAGCTGATTTCTCAGCAGAGACTCTGCAAGCCAGAAGGGAGTGGCATGATATATTTAAAGAGATGAAAGGGAAGAACCTACAACCAAGAATAATCTACCCAGCAAGGCTCTCATTCAGATTTGACAGAGAAATCAAAAGCTTTACAGAAAAGCGAAAGCTAAGAAAATTCAGCATCACCAGACCAGCTTTGCAACAAATGCTAAAGGAACTCCTTTAGGCAGGAAAGAGACTAGCAACTTAAAAAAAAAAAATTTACATAGATTTTTAAAGACTACTAAGTACCTAAGTAATTCTGCAAATCAATTTTCCTTCTATTATAAAAACAAAAGGTTAAATTTCTAATTTAAGATTTTTAGAGTGAGCTATATTTACATTTTCTAAACATTAGTTCTGAAATATACTAAGTGTAATATTATAATCTATTTCAGGTTAATGACACAATAGAGTACATATGAAAACACACACATTTTAAAGTGCTATGCAAATATAAATTCACATTACACTAGTCAGAAACAGCTATTGGTATAAAAACAAACCTTTTAAAGTTTTTCCAAGTAAACGAACAGAAAAAGTAATGCTGACCTCAGCCGCAATTTTTTGTTCATTATCTTCCATGATGCCAAAACTTTAAAACTGCAGCCTATAACTATGTGCTAAATAATGACAAAATTCATCACAACTGGCTTTACTTCTGACACTGGCATTTATATATCTTCTTGCCAAACTATCTCAGAAGTAGAGACAGTATTCCCCCAAAGTAGCAACAATATGTTGTACTTGAAGTCCATAATAATCCTGTGGAAAACCCAAAATCTTATTTATAAAAGTGAAAGAAATATGAATTAAAGGTACTTTACATTATTGATATAGTCACTTTTGTTTCTACAGTAAGAATAATAACCTCCACTAAGTTAGTGAACTTAAGTTCACTCTTAAGTGCTTTAGAAAAGCAAAATCCTGCTCGATAACACTTAACAACTGACTCTTTACATTCTATGGTTCCTATTACACTCTAAGTTAAACAACTTTTTATTGTTTCTCCTTCCTTTTCTTCCTCAAGGTGTCAGGTACCTGTTTACAAAAGACAATATCACTTGTATGTAAGTTACAGTACTGTCAATTTTTAACTTGTTCTTTTATAGACTGCAGAATTTCCACTCCTACATTCAGATAAAATCAATAGTACTCAAATATTCCTTCAACTTAACAAACATAAAGCCTAGTTGCATTCTAATTTTTAGATTATAAATTGTTCAGTATTATTGTACTCTTTACATACTGTCAATGACTGGGAAAACATAAAGACCTAATAAATATAGCCCTAAGATCCCCTTCTAATGGGAGGTGCCATGTAGAAACGTACTCCTTTCTCACCCTCTCATTTCCCCACCCCTGTGCTATTCTGCTCAACCACTTTCTGCTATGGTCTCTTCCCACCACTTACAGCTAAAGGCTGATGTTGTAGGTATTCTACAAAGAACAGAGACGACTGTACAATCCAGGTAGGATCTGTAGGGTAGCAAAACTTGTCACGCCAAAATCTCTCTTTGGCATGTGGGTTATTTCAAGCTGGAAACAGTGAAGGCCCTAAAGACTCAGCAAGATCTTTGACCTTTCCCCTAACTGATAAAAAAAAAAAAAAAAAAAAAATTAGATAGAGGGCCTGTTCCCACAGTATCACCAGAGATATCTGCAAAGAATTAAGAATATGGGCTATGTGTGGTGGAGGGAAACTCTAGACAGAGTCTAGAGATCAGAGTCCACTCTGTGTCCCGCTGTCTCTGCATGGCCCAGCAACATTTATTTACCAAACTTTGATTTTCCATCTCCATGTCAATTGCTTTCCTCCCCTTTGAAGCCTCAAACCACTACCCCCAACATCCTCTCTTGTCTTTAGCTGCAGATGGTATGTGAGGGTTTCAGCCATTTTAACAAGTTACTCAGTTTTCCTGGGTCTCTCCCATGTATACATGTTATTAAACTTCTGTGTGATTTTTCTCCTCAATCTGTCTCATGTCAATTTAATTCTTAGACGGGCCAGAAGAACCTAGAAGAGTAGAGGAAAAATTCCTCCTCCATGACAGGTCCACAGGCACTAACCATTAGTAAAGTTTCAAGACTCAGGAGATGCGGGTCAGAAGTAGAAAATAAAGGTATCACACAATTCACCATCAATATTTAAATACTAACTATGGTCAGGAACTATGGTGAGCACTGGATACACAATGATGAACAAAACAAATATAATCTGTTTCTTCATAGAGCTTATCCTCTAGCATGGAAGACACATATTATTCAAATAATTTAAGGAACAGTATAAGGGTGTAAACTGATATGACATCGGAAAATATCATAGGGAAATTATGGTCCTTGTATTATTACTGTATCAACTTGGTTAAATGCAAACACATTTCCGCAAATCCCCTTCTCTATATGGGGCCAGGTCAGAATTGGCTAAACACAAAACCTGCACAAGATCTGGAAGGCAGAAGTGAAGCAAGAGCCATTACTCCAGATGATTCTCAGTTAAATGTGGTGAAACAGAAACAAAGGTGCCGGCAGGTTCCAGTTATCCTCCCTTCCCTGCTTTAGGTCAACTCTTCCCAACTGCTGACCCTACTGAGCAACAGGTCCTAATCCTTAAAACCTGTAAATGTTACCTTATTTGGAAAAGGGAATTTTGCAGATGAAATTAAGTTAAGGATCTTGAGATGGGAAAATTATTCTGCTAAGTGAGGCCTAAATGCCAACATAAGTGTCCTCATAAGAGACAGAAGAGGAAAATACAGATACTCAAGAGAAGAAGGCAATGTAAAGATGGAGCAAAAAGAGATTTGAAGATGCTGGGCTTGAAGACTGGAGTGATGCACCCACAAACCAAGGAATGTTGGCAGCCACCAAAAGCTGGATGAAAAAAGGAACAGATTCTCTCCTAGAGCCTCCAGAGGGAGCATAGTCCCTCTGACACTTTGATATCAGCCCAATGATACTGATTTTGGATTTCTGGCCTCCAGAACTGTGGGAGAATACATTTCTCTTATTTTAAGCAACCAAATCTGTGGTAATTTGTTACAGTAGCCCCCGGAAACCAATACAAGCATCTGAGTCTATACTGAAAATATGTAATTGTTCCCCAGTCCATGTCTAGTCAGGAAGAATGCATTTAATATGTGTGGGAAGAAGACTGGTTAAAATTAAGTTTTCAGTACTCAAAAGAATTAATAAGTTATCAGGAAAACTGGATTATACTGAAAAGTGCATAGAACAATTCCTGGCACATAGTATGTGCTAAAAAATTTTCTTTTAAAAAATAAATGCCGGTACTGCAGTGATTCTATGACTAACATCGCATTTGTATCAGTTTATCTAAAGATATTAATAACTGTTTTCTAAAAGTATTTAGTTTTTTTCTGGGTGGAGAGTCCATTTGTAAATAAATCTTTTATTCACAAAGACTAGCAAAATTACTCCTTTTCCTTGCCATTTATCATCTGTATTTTTATAGTTGTTTTATTATAATAATGTTTTAGGAATTCAGATCTGAACAAAAATTTAAAGTTCATACTGTAAACCACCTTATTTTACAGAAGATGAATTTTGGTCCATAGAGGTCACCAGTCTTATTGTACCCAGAGAGTTAATACTTAGAATCTGCTATAAATAAAAGAGCAATGTCCTTTAGCCCCTTAGACAGTTTAATAAAAAAAGATTTTAAAGAATTAAACTATCAATACATGTATTGATAGTTGTGTGTATATACAACTATATAGTTGTATATACAACTATATAGTTTGTGCATACACAAAGTTCAACCTTCACACAGTTGGTGACAGAAAAAACCCCTAAAATTTATTCAAATTTATCTAGTATGATGCTGTTATGGGCTAGGTTGTGTGCCCCCAAAATTTGTATGTTGAAGTCCTAACCCCCAATGCTGCAGAAATGTGACTGTATTTGGAGATAAGGTCTTTAAAGATGAACTAAGTTAAAATGAGGTCATATGAACACCAATCTGACTGGCGTCCTTATAAGAAGAAGAGATTGGGAGACAGACAGGGACGAAAAACAACGTGAAGACACAGGGAGAAGATGGCCATATCCAAGCCAAAGAGAGATGCCTCAGAAGAAACCAATCTTACCAACACCTCGATGTCAGACTTCCAGCCTCCAGAACTGTGAGGAAATAAATTTCTGTTGTTTAAAAAAAAAAAAATAAATAAATGCCAAACTCAGTAACAAATCAAGGATACCAAAAAAAATGAGATATTAGTCTAGTGATCATCCATCAGGGAAATCTGAAGCCCATTCACTTTAGCCCAAAACTAAATGATTAATAATAACATTTCTTAGGGAGGGAGAGGCAAGAGGGAAGAGATATGGGAACATATGTATATGTATAACTGATTCACTTTGTTATAAAGCAGAAACTAACACACCATTGTAAAGCAGTTATACTCCAATAAAGATGTTAAAAAAAAAAGAGAAACCAAAAAATAATAATAATAATAATAATAACATTTCTATAGGGAAGGTAAAGACTTGACCAACATTACAAAGTAATTCTACTACAGCTAATTTTAGAAAACATCAATTTCTTTGCTATTTTAAAGAACATAAAGGCAAAAGGAAGTACAGATGATATTTTTATTAGTCTGTTTTTATAACCTGAAATAGTAAGAGTAGGTAATCAGAGATAAAGGTTATAAGCTAGAAATTAATTTCCAATTTTGTTTTCAGTCCATATTCGATTATTCTCAAATTGACTCCTTTAAACATGATTTACTGTCCAATTTCAGGTATACTACATGTGTCAAAACATGCCATCTGAAATATATCTACCTATATGCAGAGAGTCAAACATAATCATTCTATAAGATAGTACTGATTCTTAAGCAGTAACATTAATAATAGGGTTCTAGCATTTTCTAACAATTTTTTATATGTTTATTAAAATGTACTAGGGTAATCAAGAATAATGTTTAGCTATTTATTTAATTCAGCCTGAGGATAAACCTTTAAGATAAGGGGCCTTTAAATATTTTTCTTTACAGCCTTCACAAATGGTAAAAATTTTAGAAAAATGTATTTATCAGTGAAAATAATTTAACTGAAACTTAATAAAACACATAAAATGAGCTGTTATTTATTTATGGCCTGACAAACTGTCAAGGATTTTAAAAGTTTTAAAAATCCTAGCTGTTAACTGTGCTTGGGTAATTAATGAAAGATTACCACACTCCCCTAAGGACAAAATTCCAATATTAAAATTCAAATCCTTTCTAAACCTGAGAGTGCAACCACTCCCAAGTAAACCTACAGTCTTAGAAGTTTATATATACTATGGGCTTTTTAACTATATAGAATATGAATATATTTTATTTTATTTATTTCTTGTTTTTTGTTTCCAAATGTTTTGTTTCTTAAAAAATCTTTTTTATTGACGTATAGTTGATTTACAACGTTGTGTTAGTTTCTGGTGTATAGCAAAGTGATTCAGTTATACTTATAGATATTCTTTTTCATTATAGGTTATTACAAGATATTGAATATAGGTCCCTGTGCTATACAGTAGAACCTTGTTGTTTATCTATTTTATACATAGTAGTTTGTAATCTGCTAATCTCAAACTCCTAATTTATCCCTCCCCCCACCTTTCCCCTTTGGTAACCATAAGTTTGTTTTCTGTGTCTGTTGAGTCTGTTTCTGTTTATGAATACATCTCATGCCCTGCTTCCTAACTGATGGGGACAGCCTTCAGACTCTTCCAACTCTAAATCTATCCTGCATACAGCAGATATCTTAATAAAATGTAGATCTGATCACATGCCTTCCCTAACTGTGAAGTTAAACTGACTCCCTACCAAATAGAAGATACAGTACAAACTCCTTCACTTAAAACAGCCCCTCATAATCTGGCCCCAACCTAAATTTCCTGTCATAAAATATTACTGATCTCAAACAGTTGTTCTTCATGCATCCTTTGAACAAATATCCTTCATAAAAAAAGAAAAAGCAAACAAAAAAACCTCCTTTTCTTTATCTGTAGAACTTCTATATATCCTACAGACCTCACAATACAAGACTCCTCTCAGTGAAGCTTTCCTAAGTCTTCTAAGTAAACTGAAGCCTTCCCTCTACTATACTCCCATGCCATTTTGCAGGTATCTTTCATAATACCAAACTAATTTGTTGACATTTATTCATCATTGTATTTCCTTACCAGTGCCTGTCACATATTAGTCATTTACTCTAGTTGGATTTATAAAAGAATAAATAAAACTCCACAATATGTAAACTCTCAGAAGGGAAGAAGGATTTCATCAATTAAGTCTCTCTGTATATACATAAAAGACAAATGCACGCTGAAACTGGTTCTCATTAAATATTTTCTAATAATTGCAGCTTCACAAGAGAAGTTAAATTAATGAAATAACATTTACTGAGCACCTTCAACCCATCAGACATTGTGCTAGGTGCTTCACAGGCATCATCTCATTTAAATCTCATTTAATCTGTAAAAGGAGGTACCACTCATTTTACACATTGAAAAACTGAGGTACTTCCCTGGTGGCGCAGTGTTAAGAATCCGCCTGCCAATGCAGGGGACACAGGTTCGATCCCTGGTCCGGAAGATCCCACATGCCGTGGAGCAACTAAGCCCGTGTGCCACAACTACTGAGCCTGTGCTCTAGAGCCCGCGAGCCACAACTACTGAGCCTGCGTGCTACAACTACTGAAGCCCACACTCCTAGAGCCCGTGCTCCACAACAAGAGAAGCCACCACAATGAGAAGCCCGCGCACTGCAACGAAGAGTAGCCCCCGCTCATCACAACTAGAGAAAGCCCGCGCACAGTAATGAAGACCCAACACAGCCAAAATAAATAAATAAATATATAAATTTACTTTTAAAAAATTATTATGTTGTACACTGGAAACTAATACAGTTATATGTCAATTACATCTCAATTTTTAAAAAATTTTTAAAGAAGGAGGTCGCATTAAAGAATAAGTATAATTTCTACGAAGATGGTAAGGAAGGCCTTCCTTGTAGGAAGAAAGGATGTAAACAAAGACCAAGGCAGGTAGGCATAGAACATGTTCAGAAACTACATTTCAAAGTAACTACTATGATTTAGCTAAAAAATAGAATACGTGGGATAAAGTAATTTTTAAAAAAAGAATGAAAGGGACATGTTGATCTGATTGGAGCCATGGACAGCTACAAATTTTGAAGAGTTTTGGATACTACCCTAAATAATTTTAAATTTATTCTGGATTCAATAGAGAGTCACCGAGTATTTCTGAGGGAAAAGAATACACAAGACCTCTGGCTTTAAAAAGCAATATGGAGGGGAGTTATTGGAAGGGAGACAGGCTGAGGACAGCAAGTCCAGCCACCGCTATAGCGCAAGTAAGAAGAGGAAAGAGAAGCCACGTTCAGCACAGGAATGAAAAAGAGAAGAAGAAAATTGAGATGCTGAAAAAGTAGAATCAATACTTGGAAGGAAAGTTTGGACCAGAAGTGTAAATTTAGAAGTCATGCCTTTAAAGGAAACAACCTGAGTTTACAGTGAAAATAAGTAAGCGCACGAAGTGAGAAACTGTACCAAATTTCATCTTTAACTACCAAAGTTGAATGTTGATCGAAAACAAAAAACTTAACTCTGGTTCCATTTTCAAATACTACATGTAACAGAACATAATAAAAGATTCAGTCTTCTACCATAAAGTACTGACACGTGTTTTACTAAGCAAGGCCCAGTACTACATTTAATATTATTATCCTTTAATTCATTTGAACCAGCGTTCCCCGGAGTTTAGTTGGTTTAAATAAATGTTAATTAAAATCCTCCCTTCCTAAACACTCAGAATCCTCTCCCAACAAACACACCTGTTCTGATAGGAATCCCACCTGGCCTCAGACAGCCCTTGCCTATGTATTAACCTTACCAAGGACTGCTTTTCCATTTTTTTAAGTCCCTGCGGCTTCTTCAGCGCAGGGCCCCCGTCTGGTGGCTCGGTACCTGCCACAGGGCCACACACCGAGCAGGAGCTCCGGGGCAGCTCGCTGACAGAATGACCGCCAGCCTGGCCCTCCGGCCGCGGCTCCCCACGCCCCAGCCTCTAAGGCACACACTGCGGTTTTCATTCGCTTGACACACCCCTTTCCCCGGGCCCTTTTTTCCTCCTCCACCCAGCACATTCCTCACGTATTCCCTCGGACTTAACAACGTGTCACTTCATCCACTCCCACCCCTACTTAGCTAGTACTTAAGGTCTTCCACACCGTCCCCTTCACTCAGACGGATTTCACATCACTGCCCTGGCCGGAGCCGCGGTCACCGGCCTCCCCGTGCCCGCAGCCGCCCAGGAGCGCGCCGGACTCACCTCCCGCGCGGCTCGGCCGGCTGCGCGCACTGGGGGCGGCGGCTCCGCTCCGCCGGGACCCCAGGCTGCGGCGCCCGCCGGGTCCCCCGCGACCCCTGAAGCGCAGCGGCGCCCGCTCCCGCCGCCGTCTCTGCCGCCGGCCCGGTGCGGCCCAGGCGTTTCCGGGTTCCCGCGGTCCAGTCCCCCAAATGCTCCGGCTTCCTCCTCTGCCCGGGCGAACACCGTTCCCGACTCCGCTCTGGTGGCCCCAGCTCGGCACTGGCCGGCTCCATCCCGAAGGCGAGGCACCCGGGCGGCCCCGCGGGCGACCCCCGGTGCCGGCTTCACTGTCGTGTCACCGCCCGGGGCAGTGCCTCCTGCTAGATGTGTCCTGAGGGGACCTGGCGGACGGAGTAACCAGCGGCGGGCCTCTGCCGAGCTGCCCGGTGGCGGAGGGCGCCAGGGTGTCATACTGAGAAAGTAAAGTCAAACTCCTTTGGGGCAAAGGACCCTGAGAGGGAGTGAGGAGGTGGATTCGGGAAGGAAACAGACCCGCTTCTAAAAATGACTGTCACTGACAGTGAAAACCAACGAGATTCGCTGTGGCGCAGGCTGCCACCCAGTCATCTGGAAAGCTTGTTCGGTTGGAAACGACCAATTCTCCCACCCTGGCTTAGACCCTGAGGCTGAGCCGTGCCCAAAGCAGCGCCGCCAAATAGTAGATAGAGTAGGATTGTCCCTTTCCTCTTAACACAATGCCGCTATGAATTAAGCCTGTCTCTTTATATTGCAAATGATTAAAACTACGTCCAAGAAAGACAAACGGAGAGAGAGCAGTAAAATAAAATTAAATAACTGTGTTAGAGTAGAATAACTGGCTTTAAAATGTTCTGTAACATGATCTTCAGAAATTCCCTGGATGGTGGAATATATATCAGATCTTAATGTTTGTCCATATATTTTGGAAGTAAAATGTGCCTGGTGCATAATAATAATAGCTAGGCACTATTCTAAGATTAAGAGATAGATAGGTAGATAGATATAGATAATATATAATGAATATATATTTATTAAAAAATAGTAGTAATTATGTGTGGTTGTAAGGGGAAAAAAAGATTTAAAATATTTTAAAAATACACCAGCAGGAAAAATATACCCTATGACATAAGTACAGCTTTTTAGAGAAAAGAAAGACCTTTTAGTCTGTTCAAAAAGCTTTAAAATGAAAAAAAGAGACATGGAGGCACTTATTAATTACAAAACAGTAACATATGCTTTGGCATCTTGGAAAATGACCAAAACTCTAGACAAACAAAAATAACAATGAAAATAGAGGGTTAAATATATGAGACCCACAACTGATGTAAAGATATGAGTCCCAAAACTGATGACCAAAAGAAAGTAATACTTTCATTAACCTCTCCTAGCTTTACAATTTATACTCTAACAACACTGAACAGCTTTGAGTTTCCCCGTATATACCATTCATAGTACCTTTTCCTATTCCTCATGCTGTTCACTGAATGTAGAATATGTTTCCACTGCTCCTGCCTATATTTTTTAAAGTTAGCCCCATTCATCTTTTAATTCTCTGTTCAGATATTATCACAAACTTGAAGGCTTTTCTTGCTTCCTTCCTCCCAGGGGTCTGAACTCCTTCTCTGTGGTTGCATAGCATCTTGAGGCATCTTGCGCGTATCAAAATATTTTACTTCACTGTATTGTGATCTGATTTATATATATCCTTTCTGCCCAACACTCTCCTTGAGGTCAGTGCTATCCTATTTATCTCCGGATCTCCAGCACCTAGCACAGTGCTTAGCACATAGTAGAAACTTAACACGTATTTCCCGAACGGAACTGAACTGGTTGGTAATGATGGTGAAGACAAGCCGGACAGTACAAAAGCTCAGCAGGGAAGAGTGTCCAGCAAAGCCTAAACTGCAAGTCTAGCCATCCAACACATTTAAAGAGTCAAGTCAGCACCCAAGGCCTGAAGCTCCCAATAAGGATTGTACCTTTGAGTAGTTTGCCTGTATCAATCTCATTTAACCCTCACAACAGCCCTATAAAGTAGGCATTAGTACCTGTATTTTACAGAAGGAGAACCTGAGGCTTACAGACGCTAAGTAATTACTGAAGCTCCCATATCTACTGAAAGGTGAACTGGGATTCAAATCCTAATTTGTCTGCCTTTAAGTCCCTGCTTTAAAACAGTACACTTAGCTGTCACAGGAAGAAAAAATGGAACAGAAAAGGAATGAGCACAGTATAGAAAAAAGGTGGCAGACAGCAAAAGTAGCAATAAGGGTAGAAGTATCAGTGAAGAACAGAGATGGCCGTGAAGGAAGAGAGAAAAACAGCAATCTGGGGGCACTGGGGCAGAGGACCGGCTTTGGTTTTTCTATGATAACAGATCTGAAAGGCAAAATTTTGACACCCTAAAGACAGACAAATTAGAATAACGTATCAGTCTAAGGGCAGCCAGAGCCAAACAGGACTATGTATCTCACTGGTACTTGATTAGGGCTGCCAGATAAAATACAGGACACCTAGTTTAACTTGAATTCCAAATAAACAATGAATAATTGTTTAGTATATGCAATATGTGGTGTACACTGTGGAAAGGGAATGTTGCCTGCCATTCCAGTTGTACAAGCCAATGCAGAGCACCCTACCCCTAGCACCCTGAGGCGAATTCAGGATGGAGAAAGACAGGAAGCAGTCTAGGCTTCTGGATACTGGCCTTAAATAGTTGAGATGTATATCTAAGGAATAATTTCAATGCATTGGTCCATAGAGAGAAAAGCACTAACATCATTAACTTTAGATGTCTGTTTTTTTGTGATTAGCAGTAATCTTTTGATGTTAGACTGCATGTTTTGTTTTGTTTTGTTTTCAGCAGAAACTTCCTATATATCCTGGCTCCTCCCTTAACTCTTCAGAGCGGTTCCCCAGAGCTATCTGAAGAGGCTGTCTCCCAGGCTACAGTTCTCAGTAAGATCCACAAATAAAACTGAACTTGCAACTTTTAGGTTGTGCAAGTGACAATACTTAAGCTAAAAAGAATTTATTGTTTATCAGAAATACAAAATTTAACTGGGTATCCTATATTTTTATTTTCTAAATCTGGCAACCCTATTGAAAGCATGAGTGTGTTATAATATTGCACAATAACTGTAGTTTCCAAGGGTGGCCCAGAGAAATTAAGACTAAATTAAATTATTTGTGGTGCAGATGATACTGCAAGAATTATGCACACAAAGTGACATTCCCCAGATCAGTATCTTCAGGCAGAGTCAAGGCTGATAGTTTATGATCTTTAATGGCTTAAGACTCCATAGGAAAAAAAGAAAAGATAACAAGAAAGAAAGAGAGCAGGGACTATGGTGATTTATATTTTTAAAGAATTGCTTACCAAAACAGTTAAAATACAAAAAATTTCAGTGCTTAGGGAATTAAACCTCAGGTTTCCAGGTGTCACTTATACTTTGTTCCTATGCTATTATAGTTCTTAAAACTATTGAATTGAAAGTATAGCTCACGAACAGGAAAAACCAGTTGTTCTCTCAAGCTACCAAATTAGCTGAATCTGGCATGTTCTTGTTAGTTCTTCAGGGCAAAGAACCTGTGTGGAAAGAATAGCCAAAGGTTATTTGCTAGTCCATCATTTACCTCTAAGAGAAGTTGAATGAGGTCACTTCCATATCATCAATAGCTCCATAGTCATGTGATTCTTTTGCTTCGTGATAGATCTGTAGAGTTTAACATTCTATAGAACAGCTATTTGACAGGTTTGAAAGGAACTTACTTTTTATTTCCTTCTTTTCCAAGGAGGGGCTTCTGCTTGGCTTTTCCTGTTATAACAGACTTACTTTTGTTTTGGGGGGAGTGGATCAGGGGGTGTTTTAATGGAAGTGATGCCATTTGCTCTATCTATATATTCAGAAACTGGGAAAATTAACCTGGATGATTGCTGCCCCATGGTGCTTGTTGATTCTGGTCAAAGCGTCAGTTATAAACTGATGTTCTTTTAAGTCTCTGATTGGTAGATAAATTTGGTGGTCTGGGCATCAAGGAATTGCTTTTATCTCAGAGTCAGGGGATTCTCTTTTACCTGGCATAGTTACCTGACAAAATCACCACAGATCCCTTTGTGGAAGTCTAGGAGAAAGGTACATAGTATGTACTCGTGCGATTAAAGCTGGTCACGGGCCTCTTAAGTCTGAGAGTGGATGAGGGGGTGCAATTGAATGAAGTTTGGCCTCTATATAGTCCTAGAGTACATTTGGTTGTACAGTTCATATGCATTTGGATTATGCTGTTCACAAATACTCCCTGCTCTCTACCTTCAGGACATATGGTAGGTTGTGCTTTCTGACTTTCTTATGGTTGAATGGGACCACATGACTAGTTCTGGCCATAGGGGAACAAAATTTACCACCCCAAAATTTCTCTTTGGCATGCGGATAATTTCGAGTTGAAGCCAATCATGGCCCAAAAGACTCAGGAAGAAACTTGGACTTACCCCCTAGCTGCCTGAAGAATGTAGATAGAGGACTGTAGTATGAATTAGGTGTGTAGACAGGGAGGAACCTAGCAAAGTCTGTTTATTAAAATTTCTCTTTGTGTCCCACTGTCTCTGCATGATCCAGCAATGTTTGCTTACCAAACATTTGCTTCTCCATCTCCACGGCAATTGCTTTCCTCCTCTTTGAAGTCCCAAACCACTAACTCCCAACACCCTCTTTTGTCTTTAGATGAAGATGATGTCTAAGGTGAGGATTTCAGCCATTTGGGTGTGTTACTCAGTTTTCCTGGGTCTCTCCCATGTATACATGTTATTAAACTTTTGTTTGATTTTCTACTTTTAATCTGTCTCATGTCAACTTTAATTCTTAGACCAGCCAGAAGAACCTGGAAGGGCAGAGGAAAATTTCTTTCTCCCCGACATGGCCAATCAGTTGTAAGCAGATTGTGTGTCAACAAGGGCCATAGCATTGAATTGCTATTTTGTGATCCTCTGGAACTCTCTTTCTCTCTGCTTTGAGTCTGGCAATGTTCGTGATCATGATTCCATGAGCCTACATAGAGTGAGGAGCTGTAAAGTGAAGTCCTCAGCAACCGGCAACAGACATTCAGCATGAACAAGAAATAAACCTTTGTTATTATATGTCATTAAAATTTTGACAAAACCTGGCATATATTGATTGATACAGAAATTGATACCCAGAGATGGGGTGTGTTTTAATAAAAACCTTCCTTTTGTAGAATTGGCTTAGCGTTCAAGTAAGCTGATTTTATAAGCTGGAAGAATGATTATGTTATGCATTGGAATATTTGATAAAACTGTCACCTACAATAACTTGGAAGGTAAATGATGAATGTAGTAGGCTTGTAGCTCTGGGAGAAGAAAGTAGAAAACAAATGTTGACTGTATATGTTGGTTAGTGTTGGCTGCATTTGACAAGATGCTTCACGAAAGAGAAGCACTCAAAACATAATTGACTTTTTTATAAGCAGAAATGGAAAGGAATAAAGAGAACAGAGAAGTTCAAAAACTTTCAGGGTTGGGAGTGGCAAATGCTTTTCACCTCAGTTGGTAAATTACAAAATTGAATAGGCTTTTTGTCTCCAATTGGTAAACTGTAAAACTGAGTAGCCTTTGAAACAAAAAAAAGGCTATTAGAATTAGGCCTTAAGGCAAGGATCAAGTCAAGCATATCTCTGTCATAACCATCTTTAAAATCTCTGCCTGCTGCTATGTACCACAAGTTCAAGTCTATGGTATAATGCAGAGAGAATGTCTACTCATGTGACTTTAAGCATTGCCATAATTTGTAAAAAGACAAATTTATAACAAGACTTGTGAAAATGAAAGTGCCTGTTAGCACAAAAGACATTATTTTTAAGCTAGGAGAATTCTACTTCAAATATGTTTAAAGCAATACAGCCTACCTAACATACAACTTGAGGAAGTATATCTCAATAGGTCACACCCACATAGCAAAATTTCTTGAATTATTATTAAAAGTATAGGTTCCGGGGCTTCCCTGGTGGCGCAGTGGTTGAGAATCTGCCTGCTAATGCAGGGGACACGGGTTCGAGCCCTGGTCTGGGAAGATCCCACATGCCGCGGAGCAGCTAGGCCCGTGAGCCACAACTACTGAGCCTGCGCGTCTGCAGCCTGTGCTCCGCAACAAGAGAGGCCGCGATAATGAGAGGCCCGCGCACCGCGATGAAGAGTGGCCCCCGCTCGCCGCAACTAGAGAAAGCCCTCGCACAGAAACGAAGACACAACACAGCCATAAATAAATAAATAAAAATTAAAATAGTTTGGTTTAAATTAAAAAAAAAAAAAAGTATAGGTTCCAGCTCTAGTTAAATGGCATAAGCATACTCTATTCTATTTCTCCCAGTAACTAAAAAGTTAATCCTATAGATATACGTGTGTGAAGTTCTAGGATCACCCCAGGAACTCATGTGTGAAACTAATCTGATAAAGAAGACCAAAGGCTTTGAACATTGGTCTATGGTAAAGACCACTACCCAGGCCCGTTTAGCCCCTGGGGGAAACATATAGAACAGATCCAAATAATACTGCAAATGTTTGAAAACTGAAGTTACATTGGAACCATGGCCCAAAGAAGGCAGGCTAAGACATTTGGCCTGTAGCCAACTGGGACAACTAGCTGCTAAAACAAAACAAAGAAAAACTCAACATTCTCCAGAGGATTTTAACAGACCTTAGAGTCTCATAACATAGCAATTAAAACATCCAGGATATAATGCAATATTACTCAATGTTAAAAAAATAAATAAAACAGAAGCAAGAAAATTGTAGCAACTCACAAGGGAAAAAACAAATCCCAGTTTGAGATGACTCAGATGTCAGAATTACCAGAACAAGACTCAATAGCTCAATAGCAGAATGGAAAAGAGGAAATTGTCTGTGAACTTGAAGATCAATAGAAATTATCCAATCTGAACCACAGAGAGAAAATATTGGAAAAAAATTGGACAGAGCCTCAGGGAACTGTAGGATGATTTCAAATTGTCTAACATTAATGCATTTGAGAGGCAGGAGGAAAGGAGAATGAAATTAGTGCAGAAAAGAATATTTGAAGAACAAAATTAGAGGATGCACGCTACCCAATTTTAAGAATCATTATAAAGCTACAGTAATCGACACAGTGTGATATTGGTGAAAGTGTACACATATAATCAGTGGAACAGAATAGGGTCCAGGAATAGACACAAATATAGTCAACTGCTTTTTGACAAAGGTACAAAGTCAATTTAATGGATAAAGGATGCTCTTTTTAGAAAATGGTAGGGAAAAACAATTGTACATCCAAATGCAAAATAAAATGAAATAAAATAAAATGAAATGAAATAAAATAATAAAATAAAATAAACCTCTACCTCAACCTCAAAAAAAAACCCCAAACTATAAAACATTTAGAAGAAAACATAGGGGACTTCCCTGGTGGCACAGTGGTTAAGACTCCACACTCCCAATGAAGGGACCTTAGGGTTCAATCCCTGGTCAGGGAACTAAATCCCACATGCATGCTGCAACTAAGAGTTCGCATGCCACAACTAAGGAGCCCAAGAGCTGCAACTAAGGAGCCTGCTGGCTGCAACTAAGACCTGGAGCAACAAAATAAATAAATAAATAAAATATTTTTTAAAAAAAAAGAAAACATAGAAAGAAATCAATAACTGTGACCTTGAGTTAGGCAAAGTGTTTTTAGTTATGACACCAAAAGTACAATCCATAAAAGAAAAAATTATAAATTGGACTTCATCAAAACTTCAAAGTATTTTTTCTGCAAAAGACACTGTTAAGAGAATTAAGATACAAACTGTAGACTGCTAGACAATATTTTAAAATCTCCTGACAAAGGACTTGTATATAGAATTTACAAAGAACTCTCAGAAGTCAAGAATAAGAAAAAGCCCAATTTAAAAAATGGGCAAAGGATTTGAAAGGATACTTTCTCAGAGAAGATATACAGATAACAAATAAGCACAGCAATAGATAGTCCACATCATTAGCCATTAGGGAAATGTAAATTAGAATCACAGTAAGATACCATCACACACCTATTAGAATGGCTAAACAAACAAACAAACAAAAATTGGCAATAAGTGCTGACAAGGATGTGAAGCAAGAAACTATCATACATTGTTGGTGGGAATACAATATCATGTAGCTGCTCTGGAAAACAGCTTTGCAGTTTCTTATTAAGTTAAATATATACTTATATGACCCAGCAATCCTGCTCCTAGGTATTTATTTACCCAAGAGAATTAAAAACTTATGTTCACACAAAGCCCTATATATGAATGTCTATAGCAACATTATTCATAATTGCCCAAACCTGCAAATGCCCTGATTGTTTTTGAATAGGTACATCAATACAATGTACGATTCCATTATATGACATCCAGGGATTATAGGGACCAAGTAGGAGGGATTAGTAGTTGTCAGGGTTTAGAGGTGGAGAGAAATTTTGATTACAAAGAAACAACATAAGGAAATTTGGGGGGTGATGGAGCTGTTCTGTATTCTGATTGTAGTGGTGGTTGCATAAATCTATGCACGTGTTAAACCTAATAGAACTGGACACCTTTTTAAAAAAGTAAATTGTAGTCTCTTTCTCTCTCTCTGCCTCTCTGTCTGTCTCTCTCTCTATATATAAAATACCTTTACCAACACTACGTTATAAATTCAACTTTGTCTTGGCAGCAGGTTGTTTTGATGGTATTTTCAGCAAAGTGGAATTTGACGAAAATATAAGTATTATGCTACACTTTTTTTTTTTTTATTAGAGAGGTACCAGGTATTTGGGAAATATGTATGTTAACAAGGTACTGACATTCCTCCCTCTTAAATTCTGTGCTAGGAAGGCCACTCCCTCAATTAAACAGCAGCTCCAGATCTGGAAGATTGCGTTGTCTTTTTTCTAGCTCCTCACTACTACTTTTAAAATATTATTCCCTCACTGACAAGGAAAAAATTTCTCCTTTGCCATCTTTATTCTCCCACCTTATGCCCCTCCTTATCCCTGACATCTGCTAACCACATTTCCACATTTCTCAGGAGCATTACCACATGATTTACAGTCTATTTCTTTTACTGTACTTTAGCCACTTATACCCATGACTACATTTTAGACTTTATCACCATGATGCTCCATCCCTGAAATAATAAATCTCAATAGTCCAGTATTTATCCAGAACTTCCTTTCATTTCAACTGTGTCATTTCCTTACTCTCACTATACCTATTTATTTGAATTCTTCAGGATTTTTAGTCATTTTGTTTCCTCCATTTGCCTTATTTTATCTTTCCCCTCTTTCTTTCTTCTTTTTCTACCTAGATTTGACCCCCAATGTCCATAACCTCTTCCTGTTACCATCCACTGCCATGTCCTTTTGTACTTCTATTCACCCAGAATTACTTAACTTGGATCAGTCCACTGATCTCCTTTTCCACTCATACACTCAGTCAACAAATCTGCCAAAGATTCCTGGAGAAAACTACAGAACCACATAACTTAGTGGATTAGAGCCATTGCAAATTTACAGTCTCTGGTATTAAATAACGTGTCTACTCATGGTGATCTTCAATATCTTCAATTCACTTACTCTATGTTTCACAATAATCATTTCAAACCTTCGCAAATCTCTAGACAGCCCTCCTCCTTATGTCAACCCTCCCCATCACACACATACCTCAAAGAGAAAACTGAAGTTATCAGGCAACTTTCTGAGCTTCTTGAACTACCCCTGTTGTAAGCAGAATTCTAAAATGGCCCCCATGTTCTCTGCCCCTGGTGTCACACCCATGATTCGATTGTGTTATATAGTGTCAATGTTAAACTTTACCTGAGCCTGGAAAATAGAGGTGCTTAAGAAATCCCCCCAACCCTTTGTTTTCCAAAATTCCTCTACCCTTTCAGGTTCTGAGAAATGGCTTACTATAAAGAACCACTTCTCCCAATACAACTTAAATAAGATTTGCTGTCCAACTTTCTCATGGTTCCCATAAGACTCACAGGTGACCCTACCATTTACCTGTGACAAGTTCCTTTTATCTGAATCCTCTGACATGGGCAGACTCAGAACGTCCAACTTCCATTTTCTGTCTCATGATTGATTAGCTGAGATTAGAACTGTTTGGTCCACCTGAAACTAGCTATCCACAGAGAAAAACATTTCTTGTTCAGCTAACCAACTGAGACTTCCCCTGTTTGCAAAACAATGCCCACTGTAAATCACTCTACCTGCAACTTGTTGATCCTTCTTGTTTTAGTTCGGGTTGCTATGACAAAATGCCAGACTGCGTGGCTGATAAACAACAGAAATTTATTTCTCACAGTTCTGGGGGCTGGGAAGTCTAAGATCAAGGTGCTGGCAGATTAGGCGTTTGGTGAGAGCCTGCTACTTGATTCATAGACAGCACCTTCTAGCTGTATCCGCAACATGGCAGAAGGGGCTAGGGAGCTCTGTGGATTCTCTTTTATAAGAGCGCTAATCTCATTCATGAGGGCTCCATCCTCATACCTAGGCACCTCCCAAAGGCCCCACCTCAAAACCATCCCATTGGGCATTTGGATTTCTACATGAATTTTGGGGGGACACAAACATTCAGACCATAGCATTTCTCTATGAAACTCCAAGGGAAAACCACTTGCTGAGATACTCTAACCTGCTCTCTCTAATAGCCTGAATAAAATCAATATCCTGACTTGTCCAGCTTTTGTCTTCAGTAGTGTGGTGTCATGGACCACATGGGACTGGACCTCCCCCTCAATCCCTCTTTACTCCATTCAAGCAAGGGGAACTCCTCGAGCCCTTTGTGCTCTGCTCTTGACTGGCGATCCAGATATTCAACAGCAAGTCCCACATTTGGACCTGTGTTCCAGACTCCTGTCCATCAGCAGCACAGTAAGGACTTGATTTGTATTCTTTTTGAGTACTGGCTTGATTTCTGGTGCTAGCTTCTTTTGGTTCTATGGTCTGAACTTTTGATGACCTCTGTGAATGTCTTAAATGGTTTATAGAAATCTTGCCTCTGTGGGTGAAGCATAGCAGAGGATCTGGTCTGTTACTCTGTTTTTTTTCTATTTTGTCTACTTGAAACTCAAATCAATTAAAAATTTGTACCTAGGGGCTTCCTTGGTGGTACAGTGGTTAAGAATCCGCCTGCCAATGCAGGGGACATGGGTTCAAGCCCTGGTCCGGGAAGATCCCACATGCTGCGGAGCAACTAAGCCTGTGCGCCACAACTACTGAGCCTGCGCTCTAGAGCCCGTGAGCCACAACTACTGAACCCATGTGCCACAACTACTGAGCCTGCGCTCTAGAGCCTGCGCTCCGCAACAAGAGAAGCCACCGCAATGAGAAGCCCGCTCACCGCAACGAAGGGTAGCCCCCCCTCTCTGCACCTAGAGAAAGCCCGCACACAGCAACGAAGACCCAAATGCAGCCAAACATAAATAAATATAATTAATTAATTAATTAATTAATTAATTAAAATTTGTACCTAATGAGAACAAAACCCCTTTTTTTTCCTACTTGGCTGAAATACAAAATTGACTGAAATTTAAAAATTGAAGCTATAAGCTCTCTGTTTGGGTCTATATATATGTTTACGTGCTTGTGAGTATGTATTATTTTCTTTCCTTCGTAGTACTACCAGATTATAAAATCTCTTAAAAGAGTGCTACTTGGAGTGATTTAGAGATAAGTAAGCCTTATCTAATTCTAAAATTCTCAGAAATTAAGGAAATTGATCTTCTAAAAATTTCATTATATATATATATATATAATATTAATGCAAATGGCTTAGGAATTTGAGTTCACATTATTTAGGTAAATCTTTGGCAAATGAGACTAGTTTAATATTGTTGGTTTAATAAAAAGAGCTATATTTTCTGAGTATTAGCAATAAGCATAAGTATATTTGCTTGATACATATTTATTCTAATTGGGTATGTTTTTCATAAACTTGTTCATTTACTGATCAAATAAGCTAGCATATATCAACTGTATGTTTAAGATTATGAAAAAAGTAAATTTGTGTTTAACCAAATTGAATTGTTATTCTGGCAAACTTTATTTCAACAGTAATTGTGTTTTGTAATATGTCCTATTGGAAATAGCTTCCAAGATCTCTAGGTGACTTAAACTCTTGGACAAATGCTAAGTTGAGTTAATTAACGGATATTCATAGATACCTAGATCATTTCTAAGTAGGATAGATAGGATACTGAAACACTAATTGCAAAGCATAATTTTTAGTTTATATAATTTTTGTACACTTTTGCCTCTCATTTTTATTGATACGCAGAGTCTATATATTTGGATCTGTTAATGAATGTGTTCATTTTCTGCAGCTTTGGGATGTGTATGGCTACAAAAAGTTGTGAGATGTATATTCATAAGCTCTGCTGATCTGCTAAAAATGCTAATGTATTACAGATAGTCACAATTACCTACCTCTTAGTTTTCCCTGTGAAATAGAAGTGACTGTGATTAAAAGTTACAATCAATATATGTAAATGAGTCTCTACTCAGAGCAATAGTGGGAGAGAGGAACTCTGTATGCAAGGTATGCAGGATGGGTTTTTGTTACGCAAAAAGAGTAGTTTTCTGCTAAAGTAAACCGACTCTTTGTTTTAGAATGAGAAGGAGGAAGGTGTAGGAAAAAATTGGGATGGATATAGAAAGTTGTAGCAGGTTCTCAGAAAGGAAATTTTAATTGTGGTGGTCAAAAGTGGCTAAAGTTTAGTGGATTTATTCATGAGATGATTGTCAAAAAGTGTTTTAGTAGCAAATGTACTGATAAAAACTAAAGACTTTAGTTTTCTCTCTCTTCTTGGATTACTTGCCTGCTTTATTTAGTAAGAGGTTGTAAGAGATTTTTCTTTACCTTCTGAGTAATTTGCCTGTATAACAAGGATCCTGTGTCTTATCAGAATGACTTCCTGTGCTTTATGTTGATTGATCATGTCCTTGATTACTTAAGAGTACAAAGTCTTCCTACTTTTGAAAGAGCTAGGTTCTTTACAATCATGTTATCCCTTATGTACACTTTTAAAATATTTAACCAAATATTTTCATTTTGGTTAAATAGGTGGCCAAGTATTGTTTCACAGTAGCCCATGATTCTATTTAAGCAAGTGTTCAAACCTAACAATTCCTGATACTCTACATTCCAAATATCAAACTCCAAATAATATATTTTGCATCTAAAACTGATTTCCCAGAAGGCCCTTGAAAAATCGCAAAGAATTTGTTCTTTTATCTTATAAAAAGAGAGGTTCTAGAAATAATTAGTTTTATTTGATATGTTACTATTAATGAGCTGCATGGGAAGAGTTATCAAATCAGAAGAAAAGCTTAACCTTCCCTATGCTTATTTTGTATAGGTAACATATTACTAATATAAATATTTCAGAAATTATATGTTGTTTGAGAAGTTCCTAGAGATTTGTCAGTATCCTCACTGTCTATAGTATGTTTCTATTTATTAGAGTTGGGTGCTACTTTGCCTGATATGAGACAACAAAAGGATAATGAATACAATCATAATTTCAGTAATTTTTTAAAATGTTAAGTTAGTCTCCACTTTCTTTAATTCGAATGTAGCTTCTTCTAGTCCAATGGTTTTAAACTGGGAATTCATATCACTTACCTATGGAGTTCTATGAATACACAAATATTAAGGTCTTACTCCATTCTACTGAATCTCTTTACCTGATAAATTTGATATATTCTTGGTATATTCTAATTACGTACTTGGAATATCCATGGTATGTTATGTCTCAGGATTATTATACGTTAAATCTGAAGTTTTTTTCTCTGTAAAGATTATATTCATTCATTTTCATAAAGTAAATGTAATATACACTGGTCTTTGAAAATAGGATTGTTATGTTTATAGATATTTTGTCTAAAATTTCTTTTGGATTGACTTTGTTTTGCATGTCACAGAAACAATCTTCTTTGTCAGTTTCATTATTCTGATAATGAACTCTCATCAGATCTTTCACTTTTGAAAATTATTAATAATAAATTAACCACAGCCATTTTAAGTCATTTGTTATCTACAGATAATTTTTTGTTTTACTCTGACATTTTCCTGAAAGGACCTGCAATTGGCCACAGGCCAGAGTGTGTCAACAAAGATGGACTTTCTCAGAGCCCTGTGCCCAGGTACTCTTGGCTTTCCAGAACTCTAGTCCAGAAACAGATGGGTTCCTGAGACTGCTAACCCAAGGTCAAGTAGAATAAAAATTAATTACACAGGGCTGAATAAACTGATGAGGGATGATTGTGGATTGGAAGTCATCCAATCCTTTAAAAGCCAATGGAATATTGTTGATGTTAATATTATATTTTCTAGATAAAGGAACCCCTTTCTCTTTCTTCTTAAGCTATCTATAACTCATAATAATTTAGTATACTCTGCTTTTGTAAACAGAAAATGAAACATTTATCTTTTTCTTTCTTCCTGACCCCTCCAGAATTCGAAAACTCTTATTGAGTATTCTTATTTTCATGGCAATGTAGGTATTTACACAATTTCAATAGGAGTCTGTCTTCCTTGTTAACAGGACTTAATTGAAAACATTGGTTATGCAACTAAGGCCTTGCCTGGAATGAATAATTGAGACTAATGCTGAATTTAATCAGATATGACCAGACATTTTTAAGGAACTACAGTTAACTTTATGGCACTAATTCTTACAAACCATGCTTAGGAAAACGGGACTGTTCTCTGGTTTACAGGGTGAGTAACAAAGGTCCCTTTCTGGCAAGCCTAGGAACCTTAGGATATTTCGGGAATTTGAGAAGAGAGGAATTTACCTAAGTTTATAAATACTACAAGTGAAATCTGACGGTGAGTTCTTAGCTCAAGAGGCTTTTGAAAATCCAATTTGACATTTCTTATTAAACTTTCAGCAAAGCAAATATAAAAAGTATTATATGATAATACCATTATCGCTGCAGCTATGTAAATATTCAGGCTAAATTTGATGAGACCAGATTTATTTTATGATCAAAAATAATCTTTCTTTGAGGTTATCTTTGATTAACAGGGTAGTGACTATAGAGAGAAATTTTGTGTTTCAATGGAAAACAATAGCACACCCTTCTGACTCTAATCCCAAGTTAGCAATAGTCAGAGTTATAAGACTCTAGCCTTGTTCACTATCTTTGTGCTCTTTGCTCACTTAGTAAATTACAGGTAATTGATGGATGTGCAAACTCCATCTTCTCTGGTAGAGATTTAAGTGACTTCCTCTACCCCACCCCACCCCCCCGCCCCACCCTTGTGGAAAAACCAGTTTAGGAACCTACCTATGATTTGGACTGGATCCTGTTACCTTACACAAATCATTAAAACTTACCAAATGTTCAATTCTTCCAGATTCCTTCAATATCTGGCTACAGCCCTCTAAACTAAGTTTTCCAAATTCTGTCCTTCCTGTGTTCAGAAACTAAAATCTGACCACCCAGATTCCTTTTGTGTGCTGCACTGGCCTTTAACCCCAGGATCAGAAGAAGCCCTATGAGCTAAAGCCCAATAGTTTCATATAAAACTTGAAGGACTCAAGGACTCATCACCATAGCAGACCATGCATGGGTTGGATTTTTCCCTGGACAAGCCACTGTCTGGGCCAGTAAGGAAGCTTGGCAAGATACTGGGTCACATATGCCCTTACATGAGAGGTAACCAAGGCTGTGGACCACATCACCAAGAGCATCAACATCTTCCCTCTGGACCCTTTGAACACCTGCAACTGCCTTCATTCAACTGACACTTAGTATGGGTTATCAAAACATACTTATTATGATGTGTATGTTTTCCAGACGGGTTAAAGCCTCCCCTTGCTGCAAGTCTGATGCCCTCATAATAGCAAAAAAAATTGAAAAATGTTTCCTACTTGGGTATACCTTCAACAACCTTCAGTGACCAAGACGTTGACTTCACTAGGCAATTCATAAGAGCCTTAACAAAAACCTTGCAAACTTCTTGGAATTATCACTGTCCCTATCACCCTCAGTCATCAGGCAAGGTTGACAGATCTAATGGAAAAACTGGACTCAAGCAGAACAAGGATTAATTACATAGGATTGAATGAACTGATGAATATGATTACAATTTTTATGACTTTTTGCCTGTATTACTGTTTTTTAAATCTTTTGTTTTCTAGATACAAGGAATTTTTTTAAGACTTACAGCAACTTAGTAAATTATACCTTTGTAAGCAGAATTGAAACATTTATCTTTTTCTCCATACCTGATCACTTCAGAATTCAGAAACTCTCAGTAAGTATTATTTTCTTGGCAATATAGTTATTGCATAAGTTCAGTAAGAATCTGTTCTCCTTATAAAGGGACACAATTGGAAACATTTAGTTATATTACCAAGGCTTTGACTGGAATGTCATATATGAAACTCAGACATGTAGACTCAGATATGACCAGACAGTTTGAAGGAACTAAGGTTGACTTTATGGAGCCAATAAAGCCCCTTGGAAAATCAGCCTGGTACCTTACTTACAGGATTCCTGGCAGCCTTACCAGGTGAGTAAGGAAGGTCACTTCCTGGCAGGTGCAGGAACCTCAGGATATTTTGGGGACCTCAAGAAGAGAGAAATTCACCCAAATCCATAGGTATTATAGGTGAGTCTGATGATAAGTCTTTGGTGTGGTTTCCAGGCCTTGAGAAGCATTTAAAGTTCAATCTGGAGATTCATTATGAAACGTTCCAGCAGAGCAGATTTAAAAGAGCCTATATGGGGACTTTGCTGGTGGCGCAGTGGTTAAGAATCCGCCTGCCAATGCAGGGGACACGGGTTCGATCCCTGGTCCAGGAGGATCCCACATGCCACGGAGCAACTAAGCCCATGTGCCACAACTACTGAGCCTGCGCTCTAGAGCTGCGAGCCACAACTACTGAGCCCATGGGCCGTAACTACTGAAGCCTTCGCGCCTAGAGCCCGTGTTCTGCAACAAGAGAAGCCACCGCAATGAGAAGCCTGTGCACTGCAATGAAGAGTAGCCCCTGCTCGCCGCAGCTAGAGAAAGCCCATGCGCAGCAACGAAGACCCAATGCAGCCAAAAATTTTTAAAAAATTAAAAATAAAAAAGGAGCCTATATGGCCAACCGCTATTCTTGCTGGACGTATATACATAATCAGACCAAGTTTATCAAATCTAAACTTATTTTGCAAACAAATCAGTCTTAATTTGGCTATCTTTGATAGAAATGAGGGTGATTTTAGAGAGAAAAATTATGTTTCAATAGAAACTATAATACACACTTGTGGATATTAGATTCTAGTGCTATTAATATTCCTTGAGGTTTTGTTATTTCCTGAAAACTGGACTGGATCCTGAATTTTTCTAGTTTCCTCCAAAATCTGGCTGTAACTCTCTAACATTTCCAGTTTTCTCCCATCCTTTTGATTTGGAATCATCGAGAACTAAAACTGCCTTTTTTCTGAAATCCTGCAAACTGAAGCTAGATGGCTTGATATAAGCTTCAGAGAAATTACCACAAACAGCTCACATTTAAACAATCCTTGTGCCTGTTTCTGTATGAGCCTCTCAGAAAGTTCACCTGAACACCCAATGACATCATCAGAGACATTTCAAACTGCAAAAGATGCATGACACTGACATCTAGAAATCTTTTTGACTGACTGCCCTCTGGGCTCAGAAACTGGCTTATAATCTGCTCCAATCACTAACCATTGTTTTTTGTTTTGTTTCCATATAAATGCCTCTTATTAAAGGCCTGATTGTTTGTGCCATAGGACTAGCTTTGGGAGCCCATCTGCATCACTGCCTCCTGAAATGAGATATAACTGTTTAACTGAACTGACCTCAGAACTAAGAAAATTATTCAGTGCAATGGAGGACTTTACTAACACTTTCTCTCTCTCTGCAGTCAGCAGCTCAGCTTTAATATGTGAGTCTTCCAGGGATGTTTCAGAGGAGGGAACTGCTGTGGCCCAGGGTAGGCTGTCCCAAAATGTGCTTCAGTGGCATATTGACTTTTTGAATTAAAGTTACTTAATAAATCTCTCATGTGAAAGGTGCACTCCCTGTATCTGGAGATAGAAGAGCACCCTTAATAAGCCAGATATAAATTTTGGGGCCGAGAAGCTTGTATAAAAAACCTTGTTACTTCTTTAAATCACTACCCCAATCCCAAACTCTATTTAGATGCTTCACTCATTGGGTACCCAAAACCTAAGTTTTTTTGTCCTATCAATTCCTTACAAATTTGTTTTTTGTTTTTTGTTTTGTCTAAAAAGTATAAAAGCTGTCTGCTCTGGCTACTTCTTAGTTCCCATTTTTATGAGGCCTCCATGCTCATGAACTAAAATTTTTCTTTTTCTCCTGTTAATCTGTCTTGTGTCAATGATATTATTAGGTCAGCCACAAGAACTCAAGAGGGGTAGAAGGGAAACTTCCCCTCCCTGATAATAATAACCTGAGATCCCTACAATTAAGGAGAAACGAGGAGGAGATAATTATCTGCATAAGTTATATTTACAACTGTTTTCTTTTACATATAAATCTCTGAGTCATAAATGTGAAAGTCATGCTGGACCTCAAGTTTCTTCACATTTATTATTCAAAAACACTAACTTTGACTAGAAATGACAGACCAGAGCAATTTTTGATCATTTTGAGGTGAAAACAAACAAACAAACAAACAAACCCCCTCCAAACATCCAGGATCTTTTTCTTTTCTCCCAGCACCAAACAGAAATTTATGGTAACTTAATTCACCATCTACAACTTGTTTGATAAGGTTTAAAATGCCAGGTTAAGACTGGCATTTTCCTGACTTCATCCAGGAAAAAAAGGACCAAGGTTACGGATCTCTCTTCTTAACAGTAAACTGTCATATTTTAAGTACAATCATGTCTCATGTTTCTAAAATATTCTCCAGACACATGTTCCCTGAAAGTCTCTGAGTTGAGTAGGAGAGATTCTCTTCCACATTGGCTGTGAACAAAATATGAAATGATTGAGTTACTTTGTCAACTAAAGGGAAAAGATTAAACTGATAAGGGTCATCAAAATGCTGAGACATTTTAAAGAATCCTGAGAATGCAGAGCTTGCCTTTCAATCTCTCCAACTTCTAATATTTTGCAATAAGGAAGTGTCTCCCATCTTACTCAATTTCCTACCTACCCTTAACTACAGGAAAGTATTTGAAGGCAGTGGGAATATCATCTTCCTGACCCAAATCGGCTGCATAGTGTAAAACAACAAAAATTCAACTGAGTATATTCAAGAACCAAATTGGTTTTATTAAATGATTCATGAATTGGGCAGCACCCCATGTAGCAAATAGAAGGGAGCTCCTCTAAGCTGTAAAAAAGGAAAGGTTTTTAAAGGTGGAAGGGCTGTGAGAAAAGGAAGTTATTAGCAAAGAATGCATTGTTTCGGGCAAGGTCACCCTCCTAAAGGGAACCAGAGGGCCTGTAGGGATTACCTCCCTCAGTACCAACCAGCTAATTCTAGGTTGACTGGTTAAAGGTTTCACTTCTGGGAAGGTGAGACTGCAATTAGGTTAGGTAATAAACTGGTTTGGTGACGGTGACTTGGGCTTAACACAAGTGACTCCATTTAGGGTATGTTGTTTCTTCTTAACAATAGAAATACCTTATCTTTTTTTTTTTTTTTTTTTTAATTAATTAATTAATTTATTTTTGTCTGTATTGGGTCTTTGGTTCGTGCGAGGGCTTTCTCCAGTTGCGGCAAGCGGGGGCCACTCTTCATCGCGGTGCGGGGACCGCTCTTCATCGCGGTGCGCGGGCCTTTCTCCATCGCGGCCCCTCCCGTTGCGGGGCACAGGCTCCAGACGCGCAGGCTCAGCAGCTGTGGCTCACGGGCCCAGCTGCTCCGTGGCATGTGGGATCTTCCCAGACCAGGGCTCGAACCCGTGTCCCCTGCATTAGCAGGCAGATTCTCAACCACTGCGCCACCAGGGAAGCCCTTTTTTTTTTTTTTAACATCTTTACTGGAGTATAATTGCTTTACAATGGTGTGTTAGTTTCTGCTTTATAACAAACTGATGAGGATGAGTATAATTTTTGTGACTTTCTGTCTGAATTAAAAAAAAAAAAAAAAATCCCACAAGGACTCAGAGGCAAAGAATATACAAATCAATTTTCACTGCAAAGTAAAGGAGCTGTTACAGTGGTGGATTACTGCACTGAATGTCAATATTATGACATAGTATGAGTGTGTTTCATGTTTGGTAATTGCAATCATTGTTGCTTTTGTTGTGGCCATCCATGTACAATGCTTGGTGTCAGTCTATTTATCTCTTGTAAAAATAAAATACAGTGTGTGTGTGTGAAAAAAAACAAAACAAACAAACAAAAAAACACAAACTGAATGCTTCGTCTCTTAATAGTAGGCATTGTTATCCAAAGAGGCTTTATGCAAAAGTGTTTTTTTTTTCTCCCATACCATTACTAAACTGAAATTAAAATCTCTTTATTGGTTGGAAAAAAAAAAACTTTAATTTTCTCATGAATTAAAACTTCAGCCTTATCTATTATTGAGATAATATGTATTTAATTTGGGGTTTCGGCCTTAGTCCCTTTTCTTTTTTTTCTAGCTTTATTCAGATATAATTGACATATTTATTTAAGGTGAACAACATGATGATTTGCTATACATACATATTGACAAATGATTACCACAATATAGGATTTCTTTTCCATAAAGTTCCATGAATGAACTTAGTGATAAAGAGACTGATGACAATTGGAAAAATTACCAGGACATCATGAATGAAAATGTGAAGAATTCATAATTTCAGAGCAGACTTTGATAATTGGTACTGTCTCTTACTGAATGATTTATTTAAAAAAGTCATCTCAAAAAAAAAAAAAAGTCATCTCAGGAGATTGGAATTAACAGATACACACTATATATAAAATAGATAACTAACAAAGACCTACTGTATAGCACAGGAAACTCTACTCAATATTCTGTAATAACCTATATGGGAAAAGAATCTGAAAAAGAATATGTATATAACTGATTCACTTTGCTGTACACCTGAAACTAACACAACACTGCAAATCAGCTATATTCCAATAAAAATAAATAAATAAATAAATAAATAAATAAATAATTCTGTCCACCCCCCCCCCCCCACCTCCCCACCAAAGAGCCATCTCATTTCTTTTAGAATTGGTCAATTCTTCTCAAAGGGAAATATCACCTATCCCATTAGATTACGAAGTTTGGGGATATTTGGAAAGGCTTATGTAAAGGGTAACAAGGTAGAGCAGATATAATTATGTTCAATATCAATCCAAAAAGGAAGGCAAAGTTTCACTTATGAGAAGGGAAAAAGAGCCCCTGTCTTAGTATAATTTATATTAGGGTTAAACTTACTATCAAGTTAGATTCATTATGAAATTTAAAGCAAACATACATGCCCTGATTTCAGCTGGCAAAGTCCTTAGTTAGCTAAAAGTGTTGGTTCCCCCCGTGGGAAAGAACTGTTCAACCGCATCTGTCAAAGCAGTGGGGGTGACTCAGAGATATAAGGTGAGCACACACTGTCCTCTGCTGGCACTTGCTCAAGCTTGCTCAGCTCCAAGCGGAGCTCAGCACTCAGCAAAGCAGGCGCTTGATGGGGTGCACTCCTGATTGTCTACCACATTCCCATGTCTTCAGTGAGCTTGCAGAATGGCTCTTGGAGGGACTTTTAAAAATTAATCATAGGGACTTCCCTGGTGGCGCAGTGGTTAAGAATCCACCTGCCAATGCAGGGGACACTGGTTAGAGCCCTGGTCCAGGAAGGTCCCACATGCCGCGGAGCAACTAAGCCTGTGCACCACAACTGCTGAGCCTGCGCTCTAGAGCCCACGAGCCACAACTACTGAGCCCACGTGCCACAACTACTGAAGCCCGTGTGCCTAGAGTCTGTGCTCTGCAACAAAAGAAGCCACCGCAATGAGAAAGCCCGCGGGCAGCACTGAAGACCCAACGCAGCCAAACATAATAAATAAATAAACAAACAAACAAATAAATAAATAAATATCATAAGTTTAAGAATTAAAAAAAAAAGCTTAATTGTACCTAAGTTTTCAAAGATGACTTTTTGTCACATTCTAGAAATAATGATTAGAAGTTTTTTAATTGGAAAATTCTCTTTAGAATACAAGAAAAGGGACTTCCCTGTTGGCACAGTGGTTAGGAATCCGCCTGCCAATGCAGGGGACGAGGGTTCGATCCTTGGTCCGGGAAGGTCCTACATGTCGCAGAGCAACTAAGCCTGAGCGCCACAACTTCTGAGCCTGTGCTCTAGAGCCCGCAAGCTACTACTACTGAAGCCCGTATGCCAAGAGCCCGTGCTCCGCAACGAGAGAAGCCACCGTAATGCGAAGCCCGCGCATCGCAAGGAAGAGTAGCTCCCGCTTGCTGCAACTAGGAAAAGCCTGTGCGCAGCAACAAAGACCCAAAGCAGCCAAAAATAAATAAATACATACATAAATTAAAAAAAAAAATACAGGAAGAATTACCATGTTCCCCAGAAGTCAAATACTTTAAATAAATGTTGATATCATTTTGATGTGAATTCTAATTTCTTGAATTCCCCAAACTCGCCACTATAGGGTCAATTTTATATCTTGGTCCAAATGACTGGAGAGCCCCGTGTTGTCACAAAATGGCAATGGCAGCACTTACATCAGGGATGTCCCCCAAGAGGCACCCAGCTCTTGTCTTACACCGTGGAGACACAGGAAGAAGAGTGCTGAGCTGGGTATCAGGATACTTACATCTAAAAATCTGTGTAACACTTAGGCTCTAATTTTTTTTTAGAAGTGTGTAAAATGATGTGTGTGAGAGGCAGAGAGAGAAAAGAGAAAGAGAGAAAACAGATTATAGATTAAAAGATTTGGGATATGCTAGAAGCCTATAAAATAATCAAGCTCATTATATAAATATAATTAGGATAAACACAGGTTTACTGATCAAACTGAGTAATAATTCTGAAAGGATACATTTTGCTAAATAAAAAAAAAATGGACTACTTCACCAGCAGATAGTGAACCTTTAAAACCTGAAGTAGTAAATCACAAAATATAATTTAATTACTATTGAAATAATGCAAGGGCTCTGTAACACGTTTTAATGGTAGGGCTGGGGGACATTTTATTGAACTTTAACCTACAGACAGAATACTGCACAAATCGTAATTGTGCAGCTCAAGGATTTTCTACAAACTGACCTTATACGTATAAACAGCAGCTGATCAGGACACAGAACATTGTCAATGCCCAGAAGCCTTTCTCATGCCCTTTTGTAAGCACTGCACCCCCTACACAAGGAAAACCACCATCCTGACTTCCAACAGCATGATTAGGTTTTTTCATTTGCATATTTTATGTAAATGAAGTCATCTAATATGTACTCTACTGCATCTGACTCAACACTATTTTTGAGATTTATCTTCCTAGTTGTTCTAGCTGTAGTTCATTCTTCTCACTGCTGTATACTCCACTGTGCAAACGTACCAGAATTTATCTATTTTCTGTTGATGAGCATTTGGGAAGTCTCAAGTTTGGTCTATCATGAACTGTGTTTCTTTGAACATTCTTGTGTATGTCTTCTGTTGAACATATGAACACGTTTCTCTTAGGTGTATACTCAGAATGGAACTGTTGGTATGTTTAAGCTCATTAGGCAATGCCAAATAGTTTCCCAAAGCAGTTGTGCCAGTTCGCACCCCTATAAGCAGTGTACGAGAGTTCCAGCCACTCCATATCCATGCCAGTACTTGGTATTTTCTTTTTTTGTTTTATTAGCCATTCTGCTGGGTGTAGCTGATTTGTATTTATTCTAGTTTGCTTTTCAAGGCCTTATCCTGTATCTAATCTTATCATAATTTATCCCAGCACAAATTATGTTGCCCACATTCCTCAGATGTACTACACTCACTCTCACCTCCATCCCTCTACTTGTTATAGAAAACTGTTTAGGCCTGTCCAAGCCCCACTATTTTCCAAATCCTAATTTTTAGTGCACCTCTTCAATAAAGAACTCCTACAAGTTCAATGTAAGCTAGAAAGCTTACCTGTTTCGTACGTATATCAGATTGCGAGTTGTAGGTCCTGGGAAATAGAATAACATATTTATTTAGCCGTGATGTCATATTTCAGTTCAGTTGTGGATGTTTCTTAGCCACTGTGCTCCTCTTTTGTCAGTCCTGACAAAACGAAATTTAGTCATTAATTTATTGAGCATATGCTGTATGTGAGGCTAGAATATTCAAGGGTGAACAAGACTCATGGAAATTTCTTCTTGTAGGGGAAACCTCAAAACCCCCATAATGATTCTCAAAAGGTTTCATGAAATAAAGGTAATACACTAGAACCAAAAAATTAAAAATATTCAATATGTTAAGGTGCCATATTTTGGGGTAGTATGTCCTGAACCCCATCACAATGTTCTAGGCGCTGAGCTCCATTCTTCATGCTGTTTTCAGGTTAGAAATGTCTATCTAGCAGGGGAACTATTTTAATTAAATAATGACTAATGTAGAATTGTAACTATTTAAATGCTGCAAATAAATTTCACAGAGTCCGACGAGAGAGTATAATAAGGAAATCTGGTCTATAGGACCAGGAAAGGCCCATTGAATAATGAAAAAGATGTAGAATACAGAATAATTTTTTAAAAAGTTAAAGTAAATACATGCTATATTGAATGAGGCTATGAGTTTTCTAAGCAGGGTTTGAATTTGTAATTAGTATATAAAATGAATTAGTGATTTTCTTAAGCATCTTTCTTTTTATAAACAGCACAGAATTTAGGTTTTGCTCATTCATAGTGGTTAAAATTTTCAAATGACTGGTTATAATATTCCAACAATTGGCAGTGACTTGGAAGTTTTCAATTTTTACTGAAATAGATGACATGGTCTTTGACAACTGCATGATAAATATTGGTGAGAGAAAATGTTTTACCTGTTTGTTGGGTTTTCATCAGGAACTGAAACATAGAACCATGTAGTACAGCCCATCTCAACCTGCTTCACTTAAGTAACCCAAATATCACTTACCCACTTTCCTTCTCTCTCAGTTGTTAAAGCTCATCATTACTTTCCTTCTTAAAAGACTTTGTGTACAAGAGAATATCTCTTGTATTACTTCCCAGACAACTATCATGAGGAGTAACCATTTACTGGAAGATGAATCAATACTAGCACAAGAGGTATACTAATTGTTAAAAGAAAGGGTAGAAAATTCAGCTAATTAAACCATTTGGTAAGCAAAGTCAGAAATGCTAAGAACTTATTTTTGTAATTTCTAAGCATAAATAACTCTGTGCACTACATTTACAAATAATTTTTTGTTCATTTTTTCCCTTTAACTGCATATTTTACTCTAGATAGAATGAGATTTAATGTAATATTCCGAAGAAATATATATATATGTCACTAAAAATTACTAAAGAAAGATAATTACACAATCCTCAGGTCCTACTTTTAACTAAACAAAGATTCAGATATCTTTTAACTTTTAAACATCACATAATTAAATAGGACTAATCCAGCTCAAGATTCAACTTGGGAATTTAAGTTTGAATTTCCTGACTCTATTGATTACCTTTGAACTATTTGGTTATTGCCTTCAGGATTTTTAATTTCCCATTTGTAATCAAATTGTTCTGTAATCACATCTGGCTCTTGACTGACTTTTCCCTTTTTTGAAGGTTCTTCTGAGAAGAGCAGTCATCTCTCTCCTTCTCCCCACCATATAATAATTTTTTTTATTGTTGAGAATTTTAAATTGAGATATAATTGACATATAACATTATATTCGTTTCAGATGTACAACATAATGATTAGATATTTGTATATATTGTGAAATGACCACCACAACAAGACTAGGTAACATTCGTCACTATAGTTAACAAAATTTTTTTTCTTGTGATGAGAACTTTTAAGATCTATTCTCTTAGCAACTTTCAGGTATGTAGTACAGTATTCCTAACTATAGTTGCTATGCTATACATTATATGCCCATGACTTTGTTATTTTATAACCAGAAGTTTGTACCTTTTGACCGCTTTCACCCATTTTACTCACCCACACCCTCTTCTTACCGTGGGAATTATCACAACCCGAAGAGGAGATGTGGAGTGAAATAAACTACCAAGGGTAAAACATCTATTCCAGGTATCTTTACTGGTATAGCCTGACTTTATTTAATGATAATGAAGATTGTATTATATATAATACCATAGGATAATTTTCCTGTATCTATGGTATGAAAGTTTAGAGAAAACTGTTAAACCCACAATTGTAACAAGCCTTGAAATATATATAGTTGGAACACCAAAAATCTTTTTGGTTCAACAACTTAGGATCAGAATACACAGGCTTTAATGATTTAAATAAATAGTTGAGATATTTACCTGACATAATTGTGACTACTTAAGCTGTTTTATTTATTTATTTATTTATTTATTTTTTAATTTTTAATTTTATTTTATTTTTATTTATGTCTGTGTTGGGTCTTCATTTCTGTGAGAGGGCTTTCTCTAGTTGTGGCAAGTGGGGGCCACTCTTCATCGCAGTGCGCGGGCCTCTCACTATCGCGGCCCCTCCCATTGCAGAGCACAGGCTCCAGACGCGCAGGCTCAGCAATTGTGGCTCACGGGCTTAGTCGCTCCGCGGCATGTGGGATCTTCCCAGACCAGGGCTCGAACCCGTGTCCCCTGCATTGGCAGGCAGATTCTCAACCACTGCGCCACCAGGGAAGCCCCTTAAGCTGTTTTAGAATGTTTTTGGCTGAAGGTATTTTATTTCCTATAGTAACAATGGGAATATTAAAAGATTATTAGAAAATGAAATTGCTTCACACAAATAACATTTCTAGTATAAAATCTGAGAATTACAGTATTGATGGAACTTAGTCAAAATCACTGAGAGTTCTTGCAAAAGCAAAGATATTGAACCAAATAATCTGGTTGCTTTGTCACTGGAACAATTATTTTCAAAGTTTAGTCCAAGGAGTTTTAGATTTTGTAGGTATTGAACTCAAAGCTGTGCAGTTTTTTATCTGCGAATACTGCTATGAGGCCATGCAATGCTTATAGTTCCTATGGTAAGAATAAGGTACTTTCAAGGAATAAAATAAAATAGGAGAGGGGAAAAAAGGGAAAGAAAGAAAGAGGAAAAGGGAGTAAGGGAAACAAACAAACAAAAAAGGATGGTGAGATAAAAGGAGAGTAGGGTTTTAAAAAAACTGTTCAGCTATTCCTAAATAGGACTTTTTTATTTCTAAAATATATATATATGACCATTTCAACAGGATTACAAAAGACAGAAAAGAGTCAAATACAAAAATAAAGCTGGAAGAAAAATAAAGAAGAGGGAAAAACTTGTTATCCAAGTTTTAAAACAGTAGGTTATACAAAATATACATATTTTAAAATATTTATTTATTTGGCTGTGTCGGGTCTTAGTCGTGGCACGTGGGATCTTTGTTGCTGCGTGCAGGATCTTTAGTTGCGGCATGTGGGATCTAGTTCCCTGACCAGGAACCGAACCCGGGCCCCCTGCATTGGGAGTGCAGAGTCTTAGCCACTGGACAACCAGGGAAGTCCCCATACAAAATATTCTTGAACTACCTGACTGGATAGGAAAGGAATTATGACAACCATCTGGTAAATGCATTTTCGAGTTAAATTTCAATAAAATGTAGCACCTAAGAACAATTTTTGTAATTTCAAAGATGATGTTATATTGGGGAGCATTCTCTAATACAGCGGTCCCCAACCTTTTTGGCACCAGGGACCGGTTTTGTGGAAGATGATTTTTCCACGGACGGGGTTGTGGGGGGGCGGTTTTGGGATGATTCAAGCACATTACATTTATTGTGCACTTTATTTCTATTACTATTACATTGTAATATATAATGAAATAATTATACAACTCACCATAATGCAGAATCAGTGGGAGCCCTGAGCTTGTTCTGTTCTTGTTCACTTGCCACTTACTGATAGGGTTTTGATATGAGTCTGCAAGCAATTGATTTATTATGGTCTCTGTGCAGTCAAACCTCTCTGCTAATGATAATCTGTACTTGCAGCCACTCCCTAGAGCTAGCATCACCGCCTCAGCTCCACCTCAGATCACCAGGCATTAGATCCTCATAAGGAGCATGCAACCTAGATCCCTTGCATGTGCAGTTTACAGTAGGGTTTGTGCTCTTATGAGAATCTAATGCCGCAGCTGATCTGACAGGAGGCGGAGCTCAGGCGGTAATGCGAGTGATGGGGAGCGGCTATAAATACAGATGAATCTTCACTTGCTCACCTGCTGCTCACCTCCTGCTGTGCGGCCTGGTTCCTAACAGGCCATGGACTGGTACCGGTCCATGGCGTGCAGGTTGGGGACCCCTGCTCTAACACACAGCATGTGGCCTTTCCACCATCCTGCTTACTTCTGTAAAGAGAGTAGCTTGACTAATTGTCTTGAGTTTGATGCTGTGGCTCTCACAGGCCTGTCGGATGGTTTGATGAATTTGGAAGGTGTTTGACTCCCAGTGTTCAGTGTAAAGCTTGCTCCATTCCCAAGGACCTATGAAGCAAATCTTGCTGCAAATCTCATCAGAAAAATATTGCTGTGCAGGCTGTTTTAGTTATTTTACAATCTTATCTTCCTAGAGCAGAATTCCTGGAATACACTGCTATTATCTTTGCTTGGTCTCAGTGTTGTTTAAATTGGGGACAGGAAATTTGTTTCAGTTTTCAATTCTGTGTCGGGTTCATGGTTATTCATTTAATTAATCTTCTTTAAAGGTGCACATGTTATATATTTTTTATATGGACAACATATTTCAAAATAATTTTTCTCTAGGAAAGCACTTGTACTTGAACATTCCTTAAGACGTTTCTAGACTGAAAACTGATAAGCCATATCTTTAACAAGCCCAACAAACCATTACCCCTTTAATTATAAATGGTTTGCTCTTCCTTAGGTTGGGCATAAGGTAAAGTAGCCTCTGTGTTGAGAGCAGTTTTCCAACCAATGTGGGGCACCATGGTAAAAAGGTTCCAAGAGTGATGAGATAGTTTTCTTTAGCCCTACAGGCCAAACATCTCTGACTAGTTGTCAGCAGCCAGAAGCATCCTCCTTTCGTTTACCAAAATGCTGTTTAAATAGCTTTTTCTACATATTCCACAATATATAAATGATTGGGTATCACTGGTTTAGGGAACTGTGTTTTGTGGAAAATGGCATCTCTTAAACACTAGAATCACATGACATCTTTTAATCACTAGAATCCATTGACCCAATGGAACAATCACATCATGAGAAACACAAAGAAATGACGATCCCCTTCATTCAAAGTAACATATTTGTTTATTTTCGAGTAAGCAGAGCTGAATTCCAGTAAGTTAAGTGAAGCTCTAATAGAAAGCTACTCTAGGTCTTAGAGTTAGTGCTTTGAAGTTGCTTTAAATAAAAAAGCTTATGTTTTCTAAAGACATTCAGAAACAAGGGAATTCTAAGTCTATTAAACAATTGCATTCTAGGTAATTATTCCAAACCATTTCATTTATTTTTCTGCTGAAATACATTTTTTCCCCTTTAACCAGTGATGAGAACCACCCAAACCGAAAACAACAAATATTTGTACAAAATTCCATCTTGCCTTATTAGTAGAGACTTCAATAATAGCTATTTTGCTTCTTTAAACTTTAATGTAAGTGTAAAATTATGAATTAAAAATGTAAATATAAAATTATAAATTATAAAATTTGTTCTTATTTTAACCAAGCCATAAAATTTACAACCAATTTGAAAGATGTAAACCTTGAATTCTTTTTTCCTCAAGGTAAGGCTTTGGGAAGTCAAGAAGACAAAGAATTTGGAGAGACCACTGATCAAAATAAGTGAATAGGTTATTGTACATCTGTTCACAACATCTAGGAGACAATGAATTCACATTAAGAAAATTATATCTAAGAAATTATAGAATATTTTTTTGTAATTAGATGCTAGCCTCAGTTCCTGATGACCACAGAACCAGCATATCAGCCCTGGATTGCACACTTCTGGACTTCTGTCTCATAGAGACCACTGTCATGGGCTCTGTTATGTGCAGTCAAACTTAATCCTAATGTACTATGGGTTGCCTTCATGAATTCTTACTGCCCTGCAAGGTAGGTATTACCATCATTCTTGTTTTTACAGTTGAAAAAACAAAGACTCAGAGTGGCAAGTAATCAACTTTGGAAAGAGCAAAAAGTTATTGTAACAAAACTGGAATGAGATTGGGGCCAAATTATAGAGTATCTCAAACGTCCTCTGATCAGTGGTGGGATATAAGCAGTGTTCAAGAAAGGTTTTCCTCAGTTCTATGAGGGATGGTGTAAGTTGTGATCAATTAAGCAATCGTTATATTTGTTTAAGGACAAGAGAAGAATGCAAATACAAAGTGGGGAATAGACGAGAGCCCAGGCAGGTAAAAGTGAAGCCTGTGATTCATTGAGTGTGATGCGGGAGTCAAGATGAATCATCTTTGGAGCATTTCCTTATGTTATGATTATAAGAAAAGATGTTTAGCGCTCAGTTTTGTGCTTTCAAAATATATCAGTTACAATAAATATATTAACATTGAGTGTTTGCCTAATTAAGTGCCATATTTGTTAGTAAACTTCTATAGATATAACTTGCTTCCTTTGACCAAGATTCTCATGGACCAATACGTTCCCTACTGCCTTTGAATTTTCTCTGTCTCACTTTGATAAGACACTTATATTTGCAAATTTATCCAAGTTGTGTAACCTAACTCATGCATTTTGAGTCTGAATATTGAGCCAGTAATATACCAGTTATCCTATCAAGGAAGATTGCTGCAGATACATTTTGACCAGGGAGTCAAATGTATTATCTGACCAGGATAATAAGGGAGTATATCTAGACCCAAGCAGAACAGCATCTAAGGATTTCCATAATCATGTGGGCAACTAATAATAGCCACAGCTCGACCTGTGGATGGATGGTGGCAAGAAGCATGAAGGTGAGCACAGAAGACTTCAGTCTTGAGGATCTTTGAAAAAGGATTTGTGGTAGGAAGATCAGGGGTTGAGTTTTGGTCCAGTAATTTATCAGTTGTGTGATTTAGGGCAAGATGCTTTAGTAATGTTCTCATACATAAAATGGGTATAATACTTCCAATATAAAATTGCTTATTATATGGTAGAGGCTCATAAATGTTTGTTAAATCTGAGTTTTTTATTCTAACTGGCAAAACAAACATTAGGAAGAATTTCAGCAAACTAAAAAAATAAAAATTGAATGAATGCAGACACTCTATGTTCTTAGAAGATTAAATACTGTAAATGTCAATTCCTATCAAATTACCTTACAGTGTAAGTATAAGTTTAGTAAAAATGGTAAGAGAATACTTTGTGGACATGGAAAAGTACTTGAGAAGAACAAATAGGTAGGTATATAAAACAAGATTCTAAAAAAGGAGTAGGGGATTAGTGAGAGAAAGACGGTGAGGAAAAGCTCTAACAAATATTAAAACAAAAATTATAATAGTTAAATGAGTGAACAGGCACAGATAACTTCAATGGTATATCCCAGAAGTACACCCTATTATTACATAAAACTTCAATAATTTAAAAAAGGAATCACTACAAATCAAATTCAATTCATGAGTTTGGATATAACAATTTTGAAAAAAAAGCTAAGTAATGTCTCAACTCATATTGTATGCTGCTGTAAATAGATAAATATAAAACCAGAATATAACACAGAAACAAAAGTTTATTAAATTATTGGATCAATTAAAATGTCAATTAAATTTTGAAGAGATAGAAGAGTTCACAAAGATAAACACTAAAAAATTTGATTAAAGGAAAATGAAAAGCTTTTGTAAGTTAAACAAAAAACCTCCAACCAATACCAGATATATTAAGAAATATATATTAGGAAAAAATTGTGCCAAAATGACAAAGTATCAGTATTACTTAATAATTCAAATCTCATACAAATGGGAAAAAACCCCAAAACTGAGCAACTTACTTGAGTTTATTATTTTGGCACATTGAGGATCTATATAAATAAGTTCGGCAAGTTTGACAAATTCACTCATACTCATGAAAGAAAGGTAAACAAAAAATTCACAGTAGCATGAAAGATTTCAAGAAATACCTGGGGAGTGTATAGCTGCTAACAGGTCAATTTGTACATCAAAAGTTAACTTTGCTCCTAATTTCAACATAGCTAATTAAATAAGTTACCGAACAGCCTAAAATTCTTCTTCTTCTCTTTGTCCCCACACATCCTGCAAAAAGATAAAGCACCCAAAATAAGCAAGCCCTGAATAAATGGTAGTAGTCAGCATCAACAAATTAGTTAACTGGTAAATAATGGAATAAATGCAAAATATAGTCCTTTAGAAAAGATTTTTATTTTCTTGGCACACAGACATAAAAATGACATTTGCCTACTAGAGAGAGCAGTTGAAGACATATCAGAAATGCATTGCAATTCACATAGGTTATAATGCTCATAGATAGGATGACAGGTCTCATGTTTTCTCAATTATCTTTGAAATGTATTAAATTATCACAGCATACTGGTTAAACTGGCAAACTTCTCAAATTAAAAAGTAATAATGATTTGAATTAATTAAGAACCAAGGCACAGAACCATTCTCAATATGTAATATAATGGCACCTCGTCCAACATCACTCAGGAATGAAGTATTCTATTTACATGTTTTTTAGTCAACATTTATCCCTCTAAAGTCTAAAACTATTATTTTAACAACCTTTGATGAAGTAATGTGTAACATGCCTCTTAAACTTTAAAATAGGCCATGCAGATTATAACAATGTTCTTTCATTAATATTCCTAGTAAGGAATATGAATCACTTAATTTTCTACTGCAACACCATATCCTAAAAATTTATTGAGGTGGATATTTGCCCTACCATAGATAACCCAATATGGTTATGTATTTAAAATTGTCAACTTGTTATTATTTATTTATTAGAATTAATATATTCATTTACTTACTTATTTATCACATTTAATCATCAGCCAGCCATTGCTTCTTGCTTTTATATTTAACATATTTAATGTTGGTTTTCGGTTACTTTTCTTACCACTTTTAATACAGGAGTTAAATTAGAACAGTAGAACTATGTGAATCTTTGATGACTAATGGTTCTGCCTCTCAAGAAAGGTCATTCTTTTTAACTGCACAGGTTAGAGAAGGTTATACATTGAGCAATAAAGAAGGAAGGGAAACTTGGAAATCAGTGTGTTTATAGACAGTGGTCAGATTACTATCACAACGGTCGTTAATTCTGTAGGATTTAATCTGCTTTAGGTTGGGAAACCAGGAACAAAGCTAAGTTAAAGCTAAAGGAGGGTCGAGAATGGGTATTTGGTATCTGAAGCATTTTTACATTTTTACTACCCAGAAGTTTTAGCTTACTTGTTTTTCTTCTTTATTTTTACTCCTTCTTCAGAGTTAAGGTGGTTGGATATGTGACTTCTGGCTGAGAAAAGTGTTATTGCACCATTATTTTAACTATAAATACACAATTGAATAATGAAATGGATTTTTGCAACTATTTTCTTTCAACTGAAAGTATAATGATCTAATTTAAGAGCCTTCTGGAGACAAAAACAGACAGTAAAAAAAAAAAAAATTCATCTAGAAAATAAGTACTATTAAAAAATGTCAAATCATATAAATGTTAAAAGTCTTTTTCCTTTATGACTTTTCCAGATTTAAGGTATCTTAAAATAACATGAAAAACTTTTCAAATGATTATATTGAATTCAAAATAACTACTGAATTCATATCTCTATTTATATTATGTTAAGATTGTTCTCAATGCTAAACTTGTCAACACATTTTGGTTAATAGGAAACCAGTATAATACACTTTTACACACAAACTAAAAATAGTTACTAAGTTTTAGAAAACTAATATAGTATTTTTTTTCTTTAAAGTTCTCATAAACATGGCCAACAATCTGCATTACGAAAAGGTAAACCATCTCATAGTAGGACACTGGCACTCAAGACTAATTTTATAAAACTGTTTTTAGAAAATAAATTCCTAATGCTTTGTGGTTTTTTCATATATCCTATGCATCATTAGCACAAGTAAATTATGTTAAATATACTGTTGAAATTCATTATATTAAAAACATGTTAATATATCAGTGAAAAAAATAAAAGCACATTATAAACATCTGTGCTCCAGTTATGAACATATATTGCAGGTGGACACTTCTATGATTCAGCATTCATTTAGTATCTATTGAATGCAGTGTGGAAGGTGCTAGAAATACTATAGTAAAAGTATTAATTAACCACAGCCTATTTGGTATATATTGTTACTGAAGAAAATATATACCACCATTTAAAGATACTTTTCCATTTCTTTCATTATTACATTCTCATATTTCATTTTCACTTATGTACAAATAGAAGATTACATGATTTTTTCTTTTTCAAACTCTGGATTTCAAATTATTGATTTCTAGGCATTTGAAGAATACTTCCTGAATTCAAAAGACAAACATCCTGTTTAAAAAAAAAAAGAAAAAGAAAAAGAAAAAGAAAAACCAATGCTTTACAGTCTTACCTAATCAGGCATCAGTATTATATGAATGAGATTTTAAGAATGACTTTAGCATGTGCATATAAAGCATTTACATTACATTATGAGCTTGCATTCAACAATACAATTGATTGCATACTTAATGCAATCATATGCATGAGTCAACTATAAGTCATAGAGTGTTTCAAGAATAGCAGCAATTGACCAGGCTTGTGTTTCACAGCTGAAAGGACAGTATTGGCCATTCTCGTTGGTCAGTTCTGGAAGTCCTTTCCAAGGGGATCTTAAAGAAAGAAAAGCCATTTTATGAGATATAATCAAACACATATCTTGTTGGATTAACAAAACAGGCAATACACCTGGTGATTTTGCCTTCTCTTTTAGAAAACAATCATATGTACTCATTTACTACAAAATAAAACAGAATATCCTAAAGCTTATGTATAAAGAATTTAGATTGAAATTATTCTTTGATATTCAATCTTTTGGATTTAAGACTTTCAATTACAAAGGAATCCCTTTATGTATTAAAAACAAAGGAAACTACCATCCCAAGCAGTATATAAGTATAGATACGAACATCCTCTCAGGCCTAATTTTATTTTTTTTGGAGTAAGTTTATGAGACTCAAATTGTACTTATGTGACTGTATTATGTTTGATCTTGACAAAATTATAAAATGAAAATGAAATGATGAAGAAACACTGGATTATGATTAGGAAAAGAATGCCAATGAAAAACAATCTAAATTTCTATACTAATTTCTCATTCTCCTGAATAATAACACAGTTAGTATTTATTGTGTATTTATTATGTTCTAATACTAAGTGCTTTATATACATTATCTCATTTAATGCTCACAGCAACTCTATAAGGTAGGTATCATAACTATTCCTATTTATAGAGGAGGTAAGAGAAGTTTATGAAGGTTAATGACTCATTCCAGATCTCACTATCAAAACACAGCATTATTAGCATATCAAATTTATTCTTCATTTTGATGTAATGTAATCTCTTAAATATGAAATGAAAATTTAAAAAAATACAGAATTCTGTAATATTTCATTTTTTTGGTTCATTTTTTAATTTGTTTCATTATTATGCTTTGTAACTTATATATACTTTTCTGAAGATATGAAATATTTCAAAATAAAAATGAAAAAATGATTCCATTAGGTAAATATGGCAATATTTTGAATAATAATTAATAATAATATCAGCTAGGTACCATATTTCAAAAAACTGTCATAGAGAAATAGAAAACATAGAAAACTTATTCATTTTCAAGTGTTCAAACTACTTCAGAGTAAAATATCAGATTACTGAAGTTAGGTTCCTGAGTATCTATAATGGGCTAAATTGTGCCCCCCTCAAAATTCATATGTTGAGGTCTTAACCCTCAGTACCTCAGAATGTGAACTTATTTGGATATAGGGTTGTTGCAGATGTAACTAGTTAAGGTGGATTAGGGTGGGCCCCTAATCCAATATGATTGGTGTCCTTACAAAATAAGGAAATTTGGACACAAATATGAACACAAGGAGAATGCCATGAGAAGACTGGAATTATGCTGTACAAGCCAAGGAAATACCAGAAGCTAGGAGAGAGGGCTGAAAGAGATCCTTCCCTAGTACCTTCAGAGAGACCATGGTCCTGCAAATGCCTTGATTTCAGATTTCTGGCTTCCAAAACCATAAGACAATACATTTCTGCTGTTTAAGCCACTCAGTTTGTGGTGCTTTATTACAGAAGTCCTAGCAAACTGATATAGCACCAAAATTAAGAAACAAAACAAACTTACAGAACCATTAAATGCTGCTCATAATTGGATATGAACACAAGAACGTGGAAGATACCCATACTGGTATAAAGAAGTCTCCTTTCCCTTGCTTTCTGAAAAATTCATTCCTCAAGTCATTAGGTAGGACCAAGAAGGTCAGTAACTACAGTTGAGGAGGGAAGGAGAGAAGTGTAGCAGGAGTAGCACTGAGTAGAATGTTAAGAGTCTAGGGGGTATGAGGAAGGAGTTCACAGCAAGGGTGGGGGTAGTCCAGAGCCCAAGTGGTGCAAGGAGAGCATCCATGCATAAGAGTGGCCTACATGGGGTTGTCAGGCCCAAGGAAGGTGAAGAGGGCATCTATGTCTTGTGGCACCCCAGCATGGGGTGTCAGAGCTAGAGCAGGGTGAGCTGGGTCCATGTGGTGGTGACAGCAGAGTATGGGGAGTAGGTTACTCACTGTTGGAAAAGGGAATTACAAATATGAAAAGGGAGAAAATTAAACACAAGAATTAAACAGGTGTGAACGCAGGTTTTCAGTATACTGTATAGAGATAACTACAGGGAAATATAAATATACGTGTATGTATATATATTGTATATATTTCCTAGCTCTGTCTACCGGGAAACAGAATAGCATGAACAGAATTTCCCTCCTGCCTGAAACAATCTAAGAACGGGAAAAAGTATATGAAGCAGTAGTTTTTAAGACACTGAATATTAAGCAACAAAGAAGAATGATTCCTAAGAAATAAGAAAAAAATTGAAGTGAGTCCTATGATTACTATGCATTCCTGTCTTGAGAGAGTTTCTAGGATTTGACAAAGGGAGGGGAACCCAGGTGGAGCCTGGCAGACTCTTTGAGCTGAAGAGATGGAATTGAGAGTCCAGAAAGACCAAGACAGCTAGAATTTTCAGCTCAGAGTACTAGAGACGAGATAATTGCACAAACAGAGAACTCTGGAGACATGTAAAGGGTCCCACTCAAGTATTCACAGCATAACCATCAGCAAATACACAAGAGAAAACTAACCAAGGATGCGGAAAGAACCACCCAAAAGTATTAGATGAAGTAGTACCTGCCATTCATAGAGGGTCAGGAACAGTGCTTATTCCCACCAGGTAGATTTGAAAACTTTGTAATTTTAGGGAAATGGGATAGAGAAGTCAGATGAGTCTTGACTCATTAGTGTAGACTAATTAGTCCTGAACTAAAGGCTGTTCTGGTTAGGTCCAAAAAAAGTTAACATCAAGTCCTGAAAAGATCAGGCTGTTTCCAAATAATTTAACCGCATTCCAAACTAAAGTTCAAGAATATTTATGGAAATACAGAAAAAAATCCAACATCCAAGAAAGTAAAATTTACATCTAGCATCCAATAAAACACTAACAGGCAAAGAGTAGGATAATATTAACCATAATAAGAGAATATCACGAGTGAAACCAACCCAGAAATCAATTAGCAAACAAAGACATTAAAATAGTTACTGTAACTGTATTCCATATGTTCAAAATATTAGGCAGAGACATGGAAGATATACAAAAGACCCAAATCAAACTTCAAGAGATGAAAACTGTAATGTATGAAATGAAAAATACACTGAATGAAATTAATGGCAAATTAGACATAAGGATGACAGCAGATTTCTTGTCAAAATAATGCAACAACTTTAAAGTACTAGAAGAAAAACTTGTCAACACTGAATCCTATACACAACAAAAACACCTTTCAAAAAATGAAGGCAAAGACTTTTTTGACATACAAGAGCTTAAAGAATTCATCATGAGCAGACCTGATATAATAGAGGAAGTCCTTAGGCAGAAAAAAATGATACCAGATGGAAATATGGATATTCACAAAGAGATGAAGAACACTGGCAACTATGTATTTATATAAGACTTTTTTCTGTATTATTTAAATATCCTCAAAAGATAACTGATTGAAACAAAAATAATAACAATGTAGTATGGGCATTATAATATATGTAAAAGCAAAATAGATGACAATAATAGCGTAAAGGTCTGAAGGGAAGAAATGGAACTATACTATTTTAAGGTTCTTACAGTACACTTGAAACTCTATATCTTCACTTGAAAGTAAACTATGATAAGTTAAAGATGTATACTATACACCTAAAGCAAACATTCAAAAAACTGAAATAAGAATAGCTAATCAGCCAACAAAAGAGATAAAATGGAAATAAAATAATCAGTCTAAAAGAAGCAGGAAAAAAGAAAAAGCTAACAAAGAACAGACAGGATAAACAGAAAGCAAATAGATTTATACTTAACCATATAAATAATCACATTAAATGTAAATGGTCTAATCATCCCAATTAAAAGGCAGAGATTATCAGGCTGCATAGACAAATAAGACCAATTATATGCTCTATGTACAAGAAACCTACTTTGAATATAAAGACACAAAAAGGTTAAAAGTAAAAAGATGGAAATATATATATCATTCTCACAACTAATCAAAAGAAATCTGGAGTTATAATAACTATAAATGGAGTATAACCTTTAAAAATTGTAAATCACTATATTGTACACCTGTAACTTATATAATATTGTACATCAACTATACTTCAATTAAAAAAAACTGATTCACACACACAAAAAGAAATCTGGAGTGCTTATATTAATATCAAACAAAGAAGATTTTGGAGCACAGACATATTGCCAGTGATAAAGAAAGTCATTTCATAATGATAAAAGGGTCAATTCATCAAGAGAACATAATAATTCCAAACACTTATGCATCTAATAATAAGGCTTCAAAATACCTGAAGCAGAAACCCATACAACTTCAAGGAGAAATAGACAAATCCATAATTGCAGCAGAAAATGCCAATACCCCTCTCTAGGTAACTCACAGAACAAGTAGACAGAAAATCTGTGAGTACTTTGTATAACACTATCAACCAACTTGACCTAGTCGACATTTTAAGAACACTCTACCCAACAACAGCAGGAGGCACATTTTTTCACTTGCAAAGAGTTTAGTGACCTAGTTAGAACATATTCTGCGTCATATAATAAGTATCAATAAGTTTAGAAAGATAAGTCATATTAGATATATTCTTTGACCACAACAGAGTTAATTTTGAAATCAGTGACAGAAACATCTCTGGACAATTCCCAAATATTTGAAAACTAAATAACGCCTTTCTAAATAACACACGAGTCAGAGAAGAAACCAAAGGGGAAAACAGAAAGTGTTTCAACTGAATTAAAAAAAAAAACACAACACATCAGAATTTTGGGGTATTGCTAATTTAGTACATAGTGGGAAATTTATAGCACTAAGTACCTATACTAGAAAAGAAGAAAGGTCTTTAAATCAATGACCTCAACTTACACCTTGAAAAAACAGAAAAAGACAAATTAACCTGAAGTAAGTAGAAGAGAATAATAAAAAGTAGAGTAGAAATCAATGAAATAAAAACTGAAAAACAATACAAAAAAACCCCCGATGAAATCAAAAGCTGGTTCTTTAAGAAGACCAATAAAATTGATAAGCCTCTAGCCAGGCAGATCAGGAAAAAAAAAGAGAAAATACAACTTATCAATATCAAGAATGAGAATATTGACATTACTACAGATTCTATAGACAATTTAAAAAGTAATACTGCACTTTAGATGAAACCATTTCTTGAATTGTGACAAGTATTTTTGATCTATCTTTTCATTTAGTCTTGACAGCAAGTAATGAGATATTATTCTCATTTTATAGATGAAGAAATTTATTTTAGAGCGGTTAAGTAACTTGCTCAAAGTCACATGCAAAAATAAGCAGCAAGGACAGAATTTGAAATCCAATCTGAATCCAAAGCTCATAGTTAAAGCATATTATGCTATCAAAAGTAGCTACAGGAAACAGTAAGAAATAAAAATGGAAAGGTAGTTTGAGAAAAAATTGTGGAAACTAAAGAATTTGGATTTCGTTCTGTAGCCAGTGGGGAGTTACTGAAGATTTTTAAACATAAGATTAAAATTGTGAGTTATATTTCCTCAAGATTGATATTGTTTGGGGTAATATGACAAAATGGAGAAAAGAGAGTGCAAGTATGGAGGCTATTGCCTAGTCCATAGAAAAGGTTATGAGTTACAAATCAGGCATTGGCAACAGAAAGGAACAGGGTGGGCTGTTAGAAGGAACAGAACTAGAATCAAGTCTCGACAACTATCTGGATTTTCTGGAGAGGTAATGAAGTAAAATTAAAAAGTACCTGGGGTGTTTGAGCTTGCAGAGCATGAATAATGGTAATACGGTAACAAAGATGGGAACTATAGGAAGAAAAAACGTGTGAGAGAAAATGAGTGATGGCAGAAGGCCATCCGAGGTAACAAGTTTATCAGGTAGCTAAAAAGTAGAAGTGGAGTTTATGAAAGTTCAAAATTACCTGTAGAGTGAAGATGTGAGATTAGGTGAAATGTTCCAGAAGACAAGGTAGATAGAAAAGAAAGGAAGATCAAGGATAGATTTTTGGAGAACGAACATATTTAGGTGCCAGGAAGCAAAGCCAGAAAAACAGTAAATAGAGCCAATAGTGTAGTGGTTAAGAGCACAGCCTGTGAAGCCAGCTTGCCTGGAGTTTAGTGAGAGCTCTACCAAATTACTTGCCATTTGACTTTGTATAAATTACTTAACTTTCTAAGCTTAATTTATAAAATGGAGATAGTAGCTCATATCTTGAGTTAGTATCTTGTCCGTGTTACATGTAGTAATATATTAATCCTCAAAACAATACCAGCACATCCATTTAAGATGAGGAAACTGAGGCTCAGAGAAGTTAAGTAACTTTCCCACAGCCACATAGCTAGTAAGTGGAGATGTGAATAACAATAATAGGATGATAACAATAGTAATAGCTATTTTATATAGTTTTTTGGATGAAATGAGTAATGTTATATGAATGCATTTAGAACAATATCTGAAGACAGTAAGTACTCAATAAATATTATTTGCTATTATTATAGTTGTCACTATTACTAGGTTAACAAGGGAAACCTAATGCTGTGGCTAGCATAAGGTTTTTCATGAAAAGAGGAAAGCAACAATGTCAAATACTATAGCCAGGTCAAAGAAGAGAACTGAAAGGAAGTCATGGGATCTGGGAACCAGAAAGGATCTTCTTGAGTGGCTTCACCAGACTGGTGAGGGCAAAACAAAAGCCAGATTGTACGTGGTGATGACTGACTGGGTGTCAGAAAAGAAAAAAAAAATGCAGTTAACTGTATAGAAAATGTACTGAAGAGAGAACAGAATGATAAAACAAGGCTTGAGGCAGGAACAGCATGAAGGGACTTTATTTTAGGATAGGCTGACAGATACCTTTGTAGCTTAGGAAGGAGGGATCAAGTGGAATACCAAGAAAGGATAACTATTTGACAAGGTCATGGAACAGGTAGGAGGGATGTGATTATAGGTCTTTACCTGCAGTGCAAGATATTCTTACTCCTCGTGGAAAAAAAGGAAGAAAGAGAAAAGTAATGCAAATATTGAAAAATACTTTGGGCAGTAAAGGATAGAATATAAGAATGTTCACATCACACAGACTTCAGACTTAATCTCTAGATGAGGTAGAAGTGTGACAGGATTAGGGTTTCTGTGACTATACTTAAGCTAATGAAAATAAACTTTAAAAAAAAAGAAAAATTTTGACAACATTCATGTTGCTAGATGGAAGTCCCTCATGTTCTTAACAATAGAGGAGATAAAACTATGTTGTTTATGCATATTTATGCATAATTATTCTGAGCAATAAGATGTACATATATCTAGGTTTAATCTAGAACTTGTGAAATTAAGATACCTTTTGACTGAGTTATATCATCTTATAAAGACACATAACTCTGATACTATTTATCTGCTAATAATTAGGACAAAGGAGGTGACAAATGGGTTTGAAATAGTCAAAACACCAACACTGATATTTTAATTATAATGAAATCATTCCTGAAGATTATTTATTGATATATCTTTAAATCAGTTAACTCAAAAGGCCCAGCCTGACACTTTTAGTTTTTGTATTTATCTTGTGCTAACCTTATCCAAAAATATCAGCTAAATTTTAAAAACCAGACTATTCCACCACATGTATAAATCACGAAATATCAAGTCTTTAAATTAAATAACAACCTAAAATAATTAAAAGAAGGTAAAAATTACATAGAACTTGTGTTAAAGAGTAAAGCTTTCAAATTGCACATAGAATATACTGAAATGAATTCTAAGGAAATGCCATTTACTAGCTAATAAATTGACTAAACATTAATTTTGAAAATTACATGCCCTGACGACTTACCTCTCAAGATGAACATAATGTCGAGAAAGAACATTTTTAACCAAAAATATAGTCTTTGAAGTAATCTCGGGACCCATCAATTTGGAAAAATATAATTTCGCACGAAGAAAATACCCAACAGGCCACAGCCACTCCTGAAAAAGATAATTTAAAGTGAAGGAAAAAAAAGAGCTGTGAATATCAAAAATTCTTTGAAAAATAACTTTAATTGAAAACTCAAAGAAGAAAAATTAAATTCTTACAGGTCCTTGGTGATAATTGAAACCTTTAGCAAGATTGTAGTTGTCGTTGTCTAAGGCATTGTCATAAGTTCCACAGTAAACCATATCACTGCAAAATAATTGAAATTTAGGTTAAAAAAAGATCAGGCATTACACAGAAAGCATTAGAAAAATTTCCTAATAGCAAAGGTAAGAACTAATCAAATTATTTTGTTTTCTAATCTCTAGACTAAAGCTCATCATCCATTTAACCTTAAATTAGTACATACTGAGTTCAGAATGTGTTAGGGAATGATTAAGAAACACTTACTGCCTAATACAAAAAATATAAAATATTCAGAAACCTTGCCTTCAAGGAGGCACTAAATATTGGTTGAATTTAATTATTTCACTAGGCCTCTAATATACTTATAACAATTAGAATATACACAGAATAATTTGAATTAGTAAACATTAAAGATAAGGTTTTATTAATTATAATATATTGGAAAGGTTGTTTTTTAAACTTCTCCATAAAGTTATTTTAAAATTAAGTAAAATTGGTACGTTATTAGATTATGAATAGCAACTAAATGCACACAATTTATACATACTTACAAATTAAACAGTTACAAACACTGCAACATTTAATACAAGACAGTTATCTACACTCTGTTTAGTTAAATTATTACTTTTTTTTTCTTTTAGTGAGATAGATAGAACTTGCAACATGAGTAAGCTATTACTGTGGGTTTTAGTTTTGACCAGTGGTTCTTAACACCTCTGAAAATATTGAGAATACTTTAGAATGCAGGTAAGTACACACATATAAAATTTTGCATCTCAAGACTGAAATGAGTACACAATAAGTCAGGAAAAATCTACAAAGGTAAGGGTACTACAAAAATGAGGATCTCTCATACATGAAAGAGAAAGCAAATTGATGATGGGTATCAAGCTTTAAAGCAAAAAAGTAGAAGAAAAACAGAAAGGTCATTAGAAACTCAAAAAAAATTGAAAAAGAGAAGAAATACAAAATGAGATAAACACATAATCATAAAAACAAAATTATTTATTGGTTTCAATAAAAATAGTGGTGTAATTACTTAGAGAAGATGGAAAGGGTTTGTGGCAAGGTAGGACAGAGTAAAATCCTCATCTGTCATCGCAAGCAGTAAGCAAATAATGTCTAATATTTACAAGAATCAAGAAACAGCTGCAAACACATACCATTTAGAAATATGGAAGGAACTACTACGAGTAACAATTTAGAAAATCAAGGTTGTCTCTGAGGACACGATACATCTATATTTCCAATGTTCATAATAATCATGTATGACTTTTACAGTCAGAAAAAATAGGCATTAGAAAATATTCATGACATATTTGTTTATAAAATTAAAATTCTTTTATTGATTATTGAATATAATAAGGACAAGCCAAAGGCATTTTGAACACTGATGTTTAATGAAGATACAAAATGTATTTTTAAAAATTCAGTTTGCAATTTTAGAGATTTTATTGATAAGCAAAAAAATTATGGCTTGATGCAATAAAATATCCACAACATTCTTAATACTTATACTCCAACTTACTCTGGATCCAAAGTTTTCATGCCAATATGAATATAATTGCATATTAAATATAATATGAACAACATTCTTAATACTTATAACTTACTCTGGATCCAAAGTTTTCATGCCAAGAGGACCAAGCAATTTTTTTTCTGCAATCTCCAAAGCTTTCCATGCTTTTTCTGTAGTAAAGAGCTCAGGGGCCTAATGAGTGTTAAAAACAAATATACAAACTTTTTAAGATCATAGAAGAATTAGTGTCCATCCACTTTGGAAAACAGACTATAAACTTGGAAAATAACGAAAACTTTAAAAATACAGTGCTGGTCAGAAATCAAATGCAGATGCCTAATCAGACGTAATCGTATCAGGCCGACTTGGAAGCGCTGATCTTGGCCTTAGAGGTTAGGAAAGCTGTTTGAGGTGATTGTTTCCTTGTGTCACTTAAGAAAGTATACTAGCTCCAGAATGAAGCTGTCACAGCTTCCTTTAAGTTCATCTGGAACCCATTTTTTGCTTTTAGGGTCATAATATAATACAGAAGTATTTGTACTCCAATAGCATGAGTAAATTTACTTGTGATGTAGAGAAGGAGAGAAAGCATTGGTGACTAAGAATCTGCATTAATTTTAAATGTTAAATGAAATCAAATGCACACTGAATCAAAGCTACCATTATGTACCTTAGTATTTTTTATTCTACTATAATTAATAATACTACATTTAATACTCTTTTTGACAAAGTGGCAACATCTAGGCGGGCATAGAAGAACACATACCTTCTCTATTTTACTGTATTTTTAGACTAGGTATAGAGAAAATAAGGAGAGTCTAGAATTCTTGGCTAGACAGAACTAAGTAGTGCAATACAACAAAGAAAATGGAATGTGAATTGAAGCTACCCATATTAGTTCATTAGTCCAGATGTTTCCAACCAGTGTGCTGAGGCACTGGTCATGGCACAGGTGTGCTGAAATACAGATGCCCTCTGCTTCAAGACAGCTGGGTAGGGCCTGGGGCTAACTGAAGCAGCTGGATCTGGCAGCAACCTAATCCATTTAGGCCAGCGTGCTGTACAAATATCATCATTTTCTATGCGTGTTGAGAAGAACTTCATTAGTCATCATCCATTATTTTCTATTTTTCGACACCAAATGTTGTAGATTAAGGGTGATATGCATAATGCTTTATTCATTAGAAAAGACCATATAAAACTAGCTGGTAAACAATGCACTTTTTAGCAATTCGATGAATTTGAAAACAAATGGGAATAAAGAACTAAATAAACCCTATCATAACATTTTTGAAATTTGAAAAGAACAGAACAAATCACTTACCACAACCATTGCTATGGTAAAATTAGGCCTGAGCTGGTAGTCACACCAAGGGCTTGAAGCTCCATAACTATCTTTGTATATGCCACGTTTATGCACCAGATTAGAATGCTTTTCATTGACATCGGAAGGGTCTTCTGACACATAAAATAACTTTTCAAAGTTATCTTGTATTTTTCTGTTCCACTCATCATATGAGACTTTCACAACTTTTCCTGAAACATTACAAAAGACTTGGTAGTTTTAGGCATTCAAAGAAACTCATACATTTAGTTACAGCTAAAGAGTAATATTTAGTCAATAAATTATCCACTTTTTAAAACTGTCAGGGCCTTTTGAAGAACACTACCCAGAAATTAAAAATTATCTTTCACTGTATTACCAAAAAAGGATTAGACTCTAACAAATGATCCCAGATCATTTGTCTTTGTTTGGATCACTCTTACATTTGATAAAATTATCTTTATTGAGCACTTGAAAGGAGGCTAGTCCGAATTGAGAGGTGCCAGAAGTATATACTGTATTTATATATATATATTTATATATATACTGCATTTCAAAGACATAGTACCCCCCAAAAGAATGTAAAATAGTTCATGAATAATTTCATATTGATTACATGTTGAAATAATATTTGGTATATATTGAGTTAATAAAAAAATATAATCATAATTAATTTCACCTGTCTCTTTTAACTTTTTTAAAATGTAGGTACTAGAAAATTTTAAATATGTATGTGACTTAAATTATATTTCTATTGGACAGCACTGTTCTAGAAAAAGAGATGTAAAGATTTCATAATTGTTCACCAAAACTCGACTTGCTCACAGTCATACTGAGGAAAAAAAATAAGTATATGCTCTTCATATCTCAGTTCAAAGTTGCTATAAAAATATGGTTAGTAATCAGGTTTGTTGCAGTTTTCATACTAGTAAATTAATGGTTTGTCTTTCCCCTTAATCTTAAGGGTTTTCTAATACTAGTTCATTGAGTCACATGATGATTACATAGGTTAAGAATATAGACAGTACATTTGGAGTTTCTTTGTAAACAAAAGAAACAGCTTACCATGTCTTTTTACTGTAACTTCATGATAAGGAAAAATATTTTTTTGGGATAATTCCAGCAACCAACGAACAGCAGATTTACTCAGGCCCACAATTTCCACAGCAGACCCATCTCTAAAATTAAAAATAAATTTTACTCTGTGACAATGAGTAAATTAAGCACTATCTAAAGAGCATTCAGGGACTTCCCTGGTGGTGCGGTGGAAAGACTCCACGCCCAATGCAGGGGGCCGGGGTTCAATCCCTGGTCAGGGAACTAGATCCCACATGCATGCTGCAATGAATCAGAGTTTGCATACCACAGCTAAGGAGCCCGCGTTCTGCAACTAAGGAGCTGGCGAGCTGCAATTAAGACCTGGTGCAACCAAATAAATAAATAAATAAATAAATATTTTTTTTAAAAAGGGCATTCAAAAAACAGCTTTGAAGAATTATATAACTAACACATTACAAAAATGACTATCTATAAAAAATATCCTCACTTTATAGGAATGTGTACTGCATATATAAGAAATTGTGATTCACTTTGCTATACAGCAGAAACTGACACAGCAGTATAAAGCAACTATACTCCAATAAAATAAAAAGAAATCATTCCTCTTATTACTTTGCTATTGCTTACCATCTTAATGTATTTTAAAAAAATTCTATGAAGTAGAATAGAGATTTTGGAGTAAAAGGAGATAGCTGCTGGAAAAAGGCAGAAGTAGGAGTCAGAGAATACTGAGATAGAGTTGCAGCGAAAAGATAGAAAATACGGGATATTGGATTGAAGAAAGCCAGGGAAGGTAAACATCATAATTTGAAAGCTCATTTTTAAGGAAAATGAAAGGGAAGTAGAAGATCTAATAATTCACCAAAATAAACAGGGTTTTAAAAGAATTTGTAGAACATGTAATGACAACTACTATTCAAGAATTTTTTTTTGACAATTCTGATTGAAGATAAAATTTGGAATAAGAAAATAGTTTCTCAGACTTGATACTGTAGTAAGAACTTGAAATCATAAGAAGAAATGATGGGATAAAAGATTTAAAAATTAAGGGGAAAATGTTCAGAAAGCGAAAGGATTTCATAAAAGACAGGACAACTGGTTGTTTTCTATATTTACAAAAGATAATAATAATGAAATACTTACAAAGAAAACACTTCATGTTATAAAGAAATGTCTTAACCATGGGGATAATAAGTCATACAACTTTCCTTTGAGGTGCCTGCAGGTAATCAACCCATGAGAACATCCAGAAGAGAACAGATAGCTTTACTTGATGACTTATATCAAGAGGATTGCGTATGTGTATATTAGGGGAGAGAAAGGAGTGCATGGAAGGGGAAGTAGGGGGAAGGAAGGAAGATTTTGACTGATTTAACATGAAGATTTCATGGTTAATAGAATAAAAGATTCCACAAGTAAGTGGTTTTACAAATGATATAACTATATAAGCAGTAAAAATAAACACTACCTTGGAGTGGCTGGGATTCCTTTGTTTCTAGCTCTGTCACTTTCTCCCATTTTATCCATCCACGTACCGCAATTTAAGCGATTTCCTCCATAAACAAATCCTGTTTCTTCATCAACCCCTGCAGTTATATTAAAACCTACAAAAGAAAAATAAAACATTTATAAAAATATAATAAATTAGGACAACTACCCTAGAGAGCAATCTGGTAATACCTTAAAAGTTGAAGATGTGCATATTCTACCACATAATAATTTTGTTTCTAGACATACACTCTATAGAGAAATGCTTACCTATGTGAACATGGAGACACATACAAGAATATACATTGCAACGCTGCTTGGATTAGTAAGAAAATAAATAACTGCTGAGAAGAGGAACAGATAAACCCTAGTCTAGTCATATAATGGAAAACTCTCTATACCATTTAAGATTAATGAACTAGGATTTACATAAAGCAAAATGGATAAATCAGAATGACTGAGTAAATAAGTTGCAAAAGATATGCAAAATAAGATGCCTTTTCTGTAAACGTTTACAATATAGATAATACTAATACATATAACCATGTATGTCTATATGGCTATATCTAATATGATAATATTTGTATAAAATTAGAAAACATGAAATACATAATATATATATATTATACAGTAAATACTATGATATACCAAATATATGCTACATAATATATATCATATGTAACTTACACATACTCAAACACACATAAACACACAAAATACAAAAACATACATGGAAATAGTAAGTCCTGATTATAGGTTGGTTGTTAATTCTAGAGAGTGAGGGAAGAGAAAGAGATAGAGATGAAACTTTAGCTGTATCTGTGGTGTTTTATTTCTTTTCAAAACAAAAGAGAATGATCTGAAGAAAATCTGGCCAATTGTTAATATCTGTCTAATTTCAGTTCTAGGTTCAAAGCATAATTTACATCATTATCTGTATGTTGAGATATTTCATAATTAAAATTAAAAATTTAAATAACTCAGAGATGATGAACACAGATGCAAAAATCCTCAACAAAGTATTAACAAACCAAATTCAACTTGAAAAAGCATACACCATGATCAAGTGGGATTCATCCCAGGGATGCAAGGATGGTTCAATATTCATAGATTAATCAATGTGGTATCTATACATTGCATTAACAAATTAAAGAATAAAAATCATATGATCATCTCCACAGATGCAGAAAAAGCTTTTGACAGAATTCAACATCCATTTATGATTAAAAACTCTCAGCAAAGTGGGTATAGAGGGAATGTACCTCAACATGATAAAGGCCACATATGAAAAGCCCACAGCTAACATCATACTCAATGGTGAAAAGTTAGAAGCTTTCCTGCTAAATTCAGGAACAAGACAAGGATGCCCACTCTCACTGCTTTTATTCAGCATAGTATTGGAAGTATTGGAAGCCACAGCAATCAGACAAGAAAAAGAAATAAAAGGAATCTAAATTGGAAGGGAAGAAGTAAAACTGTCACTGTTTGCAGATGACATGATACTATATACAGAAAATCCTAAAGACACCACCAAAAGATGACTAGAGTTCATCAATGAATTTGGTAAAGTTGCAGGATACAAAATTCACATACAGAAATCTGTTGCGTTTCTATATACTAATAATGAACTATCTGAAACAGAAATTAAGAAAACAATCTCATTTACAATTGCATCAAAAAGACTAAAACACCTAGGAATACATCTAACCAAGGAGGTAAAAGACCTGTACATGGAAAACTATAAGACATTGATAAAAGGAATCTAAGATGATACAAACTAATGGAAAATATACAGTGCTCATGGACTGGAAGAATTAAATTGTTAAAATGACCATACTAGCAAGGCAAATTACAGAGTCAATGCAATCCCTATCAAAATACCAATGACATTTTTCACAGAACTAGTTCTAAAATTTGCACGGAAACATAAAAGACCCCAAAGAGCCAAAACAACTTTGAGAAAGAAGAAAAAGATTCCCTTCAATGGGGGATCAAGATGCCAGAGTAAAAGGATGTAGAAATCACCCCTCTTCCCAAAACACATCAAAAATATATATACATTTGGAAAAATTCTCATGGAAAACTAACTGGAACCTGGAAGAAGAACTCCTTCACAACCAAGGCTGCAAAAATGATTCCCATGTAATCAGGTAGGATGAAAAGAAAGGCATTGGGTTGGAACCTGTGCCCCTGGGAGGGGAATAAGGGAAAAGGGAGATCACATGGGCAGACACTCACCCTGGGAAGTGAGTGGGTAGAGCCACAGACTGGGTGTCCAAGTTCTAGGGTCCTATATGGAGAAGACAAGCTCCCTTGGCTGTTTGGAGAACTCCTGGGACAGACAGAAAGGCTTGAGAAGCCCAGATTGCACTTGTGAGAAGTATGTGGGTGCTGGCTTTCCATAAGACAGGGTGAAGAGAGAGGTCTATCCTAGTGGCTATTGCCTCCTTGTGCTCCCCAATCTGAGCTGAGTAAACCCCATGGCCCCACTCACTCCATGCCACAGCTTGGCACTGGATTTATGGCAGCCATGTCCTGGGAAAAGACTCCATGCAGGGACACAGAAGGCAGTCTGGGGCCCTGGACTGTGGTCCAGGTAGGGTGGCAGTGGCCATTGTTGGTACTTACTCAAACAGTGCCAGAGAAGCAGCCCAGATTTCTGACAGGAGTGAAGCTGCTTCAATTCCCACAACCACAATGCCATGAATCCCAGTGCCAGCTGAGTGAATGCTTCAGCCCTGCCTACTCCATGCCATAACCTTGCACTAGATCTGGGATGACTACAACAGGGGAAAAAATGTGACCTTGGACTGTGTCTGAGTGGATGCCTACACAGGCAGCACACTAGACCTCTGTAAGTGCATGAGCCCCACTTATTATAGCACCCCCCCCCACCTCTGGGGCAAAGGCCCCAGTGTGGGGAGAAGGAAAAATACACACTTAAAGGGAACAGAGCCAACTCAAGCCTGACCTTCAGGGCACCTGCTCCAGAAACTTGGGAGCAGACCCTGACCCTGAAAGGGCAGTGACTGCCACTGAGCAGAGAAGAAATCCCACCTCACACCGTGTGTAGGCTCTAGCTCCTACAAGACCAGCCACACCCCATATCAAGGTGATAGTGGCCAGTACACCCTGAGGAAAGACGTGGCTTGTGTCCACATCAAATCCAGCCCTCACACCAAAGATATTTGGCACATGTAGTCCACACAGGGATGCCCTCACATAAAAACACACTTTCAAGACCATGATAATAACTGTTTCACCTAAATTCATAGAGACAGAGAAAGTTAAGCAAAATGAAATGGTAAAGACCTCCCAACTGAAAGGGCAAGAGAAAGCCCCTGAAAAAATAAATAATGAAACAGAGATAATCAGTCTACCAGTGAGTTCAAAAAGTTAGTAATGAAAATGCTAACTGAATTAAGAAAGAGAATTGATCTAAGCATGGGATCATTTTAACAAGGAACTATAAGGAAGACCCAATAAAGAAGAGATAATTCAATTTCTGAGATAGAAAACACTTGAGAAGCAATGAATAACAGACTAAATGACACAGAAGAATGCATACATGATCTGGAAGATAGAATAATGGAAATCACCCAATTAGAACAGCAGACAAAAAGACAAATGGAAAAAAAAAGCAACATATGAGACTATGGGCTAATATAAAATGTGTCAATATAGGGGTTCCAGAAGGAGAAGAGAGAAGGGGATCAAAAATGTATTTGAAGAAATTATGGCTGAAAACTTCCCAAACCCAAAGAAGGAAACAGATATCCAGGTACAGGAACACAGAGGGTCCCAAACAAGATGAACCCAAACAGGCTCACACTAAGACATATCATAATTAAAATGGAAAAATTTAGAGATAAAGAGAATTCTAAGGCAGCAAGAGAAAAACAGAGTCATATACAAGGGAACTCCTATAAGATTATCAGCTGATTTCTCTGCAGAAACTTTGCAGGCCAGAAGGGAGTGGCATGATATATTTACAGTCCTGAAAGGGAAAAACCTACAACCTAGGTTACTTTGTCCAAAATTAATAAACCTTTAGTCAGGCTCATCAAGAAAAAATAGAGAGGATCCAAACAAACAAAATAAGAAATGAAAGAGGAGAAATAATAAATGATATCACAGAGATACAAAAATTCATAAGAGAATACTATGAATAGTTACATGCCAACAAATTGGATAGCCTAGAAGAAATGGACAAATTTCTAGAAATATACAGACTGCCAAGACTGAGTCAAGAAGAAACAGACAATTTGAACAGGCTGATTGCTAGAAGTGAGATTGAATCTGTAACTTAAAAACTCCCAGCCAACAAAATTCCAGGAGTGGAAAGCTTCACAGGGGAATCCTACCAAACATATAAATAAGACCTTATACCTATCCTTCTGAATCTATTCCAAAAAATTGAAAGGAGGGAACACTCCCAAATTCATTCTACTAGGCCACCGTCACCCTGATACCAAAACCAGACAAAAACACTACAAAAAAGAAAATTACAGGCCACTATCTTTGATGAATATAGATGCAAAAATTCTCAACAAAATATTGGCCAACTGAATCCAATAATACATAAAAAGGATCATATACCATGATCAAGCTGGATTCATTCCAGGGTCACAAGGATAGTTCAACAGAGGCAAATCAATCAATGTGTTAAACCACGTTAACAAAAGGGAAGAAAAAAAATCACATGATCATCTAAATAGATGCAGAGGGCTTCCCCGGTGGCACAGTGGTTAGGAATCCGCCTGCCAATGCAGGGAACACAGGTTCAAGCCTTGATCCAGGAAGATCCCACATGCCGTGGAGCAACTAACCCCGTGTGCCACAACTACTGAAGCCTCGTGCCTAGAGCCCGTGCTCCGCAACAAGAGAAGCCACCATGGGAAGCCCGCGCAATGCAACAAAGAGTAGCCCCGGCTTGCTGCAACTAGAGAATGCCCTCACGCAGCCACAAAGACCCAATGCAGCCAAAAATAAAGAAATAAAAAGAAATAAATAGATGCAGAAAAAGCATTTGACCAAATTCAACATTCATTATGATAAAAACTCTCATCAAAATAGGTATAGAGGGAACATATCTCAACATAATAAAGGTCACTTACTACAAACTCACAGCCAACAAAATACTCAATGGTGAAAAGCTGAAAGCTTTCCCGCTAAATTCAGGAATAAGACAAGGATGCTCACTCTTGCCACTTCTATTTAACACTGTATTGGAAGCCCTGGCCACAGCAATCAGACAAGAAAAAGAAATAAAAGGTATCCAAATTGGGAGGGAAGAGGTAAAACTGTTTCTATTTGCAGATGCCATGATATTCTATATAGAGAACCCTAAAGTCTCCATCTCAAAACTATTAGAACTAATAAATGAATTCAGCAAGGTTGTAAGATACAAGATCAACAAATAGAAATCTGTTGCACTTCCATACACTAATAACGAAATATCAGAAAGAGAAAGTAAAAAAAACAAAGCAAAACAAACAAAACCAAAACCTATGGATAAACTAAACCAAGGAAGTTAAAGACCTATACCCTGAAACCTATAAAACATTGATGATGGAAACTAAGGATGATTCCAAGAAATGGAAAGATATCCTGTGCTATTAGATTGCAAGAATTAATATTATTAAAATGGTCATACCACCCAAAGCAATCTACAGATTTAAATCCCTATCAAAATACCCATGACATTTTTTTCACAGAACTAGAACAAATAATCCTAAAATTTATATGGAACCACAAAAGACCCTGAATTGCCAAAATAATCCTGAGGGAAAAGAACAAAGCTGGAGGTATAACCCTCCCAGACCTCAGACTATACTACAAAGCTACAGTAATCATAACAGCATAGTATTGGTATAAAAACAGACACATAGATCAATGGAACAGAATAGAGAGCCCAGAAGTAAACCCATGTAGCTATGGTCAGTTAATCTATGACAAAGGAGGCAAGAATACACAAAGGAGGAAAGAAAGCCTCTTCAATAAGTCGTGCTGGGAAAACTGGACAGACACATGGAAAACAATGAGATAAGAACATTCCTTCATACCATGTACAAAAATGGACTCAAAATGATTTAAAGACCTAAATGTAAGACCTGAAGCCATAAAACTAAAAGAGAACATAGGCAGAACACTCTTTAACATAAGTCACAGCAATATTTTCCTGGATCTGTTTCCTAAGGCAAAATAAATAAAAGCAAAAATAAACAAATGGGACCTAATTAAACTTAAAAGCTTTTTCACATCGAAGGAAACCATCAACAAAACAAAAAGACAACCTACAGAATGGGAGAAAATATTTGCAAATGATGCAAGCAATAAGGGGTTAATATCCAAAATATATGAACAGATCATATAATTCAGTATATTAAAAAAAACCAAATAATACAATAAAAAATAGGCAGAAGACCTGAATAGACATTTTTCCAAAGAAAATATACAGATGGCTAATAGGCATATGAAAAGATGCTCAACACTGCTATTATTAGAGAAATGCAAATAAAACCACAATGGGGTGTCACCTTATACCTGTCAGAATGGCTATCATCAAAAAGCCTACAAATAACAAATGTTGGAGAGGATGTGGATAAAAGGGTACCCTCGTACAATGTTGGTGGGAATGTAAGTTGGTGCAGTCACTGTGATATTTTTAATATCTAAGTTAGGTCACATCACTCCTGCTCAAAACTGTTCATTGGCTCACTTCAGTATGGAGTTTCCTTAAAAAACTAAAAATAGAACTACCATATGATCCAGTAATCCCACTCTTGGACATATATCCAGAAAAGATGTAAACTAATTCAAAAAGATACATGCACCGCAATGTTCACAGAAGCACTATTTACAATAGCCAAGACATGGAAACAACCTAAATGTCCATCAACAGATGAATGAATAAAGAAGATGTGGTATATATATATATATATATACAGTGACCTACTTTAACATGAATTTGTTTGAGTACTGGTGAGATTGAATGCTCCCCCTATGTTTATTAATGGATGGTTGATGTATGTCCTTGGGCAAGCTACTTTTACCTCCTGTTCCTATTTCCTCTATTATGAGCTAGGAATAGAGGTACTAGCTTCTGGAAAATGTTTGTCAAGTGATACATAAAGGCAAAGAGCTTTTCAGTTTATTTGATATTAAATACATGACACAAAGGCAAAGAGCTTTTTAATTTATTTGATATTAAATAATTGGATAGTCCATGTTTAGTAATTAAATCTCAGAGATTTAGCTACAAAGTCATAAGAACACACACAAAAAGGTACACAAGTCAAAATGACTATGAATGAATAGATTGTTTCAAATGCATAAAGTGGGTAGAAAATTTATTTTTGCACTTTCTGATGAGTTGGCAAAGTATTCCAGGCTATTGGCTCCCTCCCCACAATCAACCCTGGAGAAACTACAGAAGTATATGTGAGGTATTGATGTGAAGAAGTCACATAATGTTTGGGAGAAACTAATAAAAACACGTCAGGACTTCCCTGGTGGCGCTGTGGTTAAGAATCCGCCTTCTAGTGCAGGGGACACGGGTTTGAGCCCTGCTCCGGGAAGATTCCACATACCACAGAGCAATGAAGCCTGTGCACCACAACTACTGAGCCTGTGCTCTACAGCCCACGAGACACAAACTACTGAGCCCACGTGCCACAACTACTGAAGCCCACGTGCCTAGAGCCTGTGCTCCGCAACAAGAAAAGCCACTGCAATGAGAAGCCCGTGCACCATGAAGAAGAGTAGCTCCCGTTCACCGCCACTAGAGAAAGCCCACGTGCAGCAGCAGTGAAGACCCAGCACAGCCAAAAATAAATAAACAAAATAAATAAATTTATTAAAAAAAAACAACCCCCCCCAAAAAAACAAACAAAAAAAACAAAACAAACAAAAAACAGGTGAGACCTGACCAGCCACTCTGGACTTTTATTCCACCTCGGTTCGTAAGGCTGCTGTGTTACAACTTAAGGAGATTGCTTCTTTTCAGTGTTTACAGAGTAGCTAATAATCAAGGGAATATGAGCTTATTGGGAAAAGATAAACATTAGATATCAGAGGAGTCTAACGACTATATAAAAGAGAGAAGCTGAGTAACATATTTCACATGAAGCAGAATTACTGGAACAGATGGACCAATAATATACAATAAGCAAAATAAATATCCTCAAAGACATAGGTAAGATATTATTAACATGAAGCAGGAACAAAAGACATTAAAAATGACTAAGTGGAGATGTTAGGTCTGAAATTTTTAATAGTTGAAATAAAGAAAACAATAAAGTGATAATAAGGGACTAAATAGTAGATAGACACAGCTAAGAATGAATTAGTGAGATGGAAAACAAGATTGAAAAATTCTCCAGAGGTAGCAGGAATGGTTAAAGGGAGAAAATAGAAAAAAAGAGCTAGAAGCTATGGGGATAGAAATAAACCAAAAGATATCCTGACAAAAGTATCCCCAGAAAGTGGAAAGAGAAGGAAGAAAATATTTGAAGAAGTAAAATGATAAATATCCTAGAATCAAGAAAGATCTCAGGTTAAAAGCACTCATAGAGTACCAAATGAAACAGATAAGGAAAGTTAGAGTAAAATCCTGAATTCAGACAAAGAGATGGTTCTAAAATCTTCAAGAAAGAAAGAGTAGGGCTTCCCTGGTGGTACAGTGGTTGAGAATCTGCCTGTTAATGCAGGGGACACAGGTTCGAGCCCTGGTCTGGGAAGATCCCACATGCCGCGGAGCAACTAAGCCCAAGAGCCACAACTACTGAGCCTGCGCATCTGGAGCCTGTGCTCTGCAACAAGAGAGGCCATGATAGTGAGAGGCCCGCGCACCGCGATGAAGAGTGGCCCCCACTTGCCGCAACTAGTGAAAGCCCTCGCACAGAAACGAAGACCCAACACAGCCAAAAATAAATAAATAAATAAAAATAAAATAAATTTAAAAAAAAAAAAAAGAAAGAGTAGATCACTTCTAATGGAACAAGGTATAGGTCCATATACCTTTCAATAGCAATATTGGAAACAAGAAGTCAACAGAATAATATTTTCTAAAGCATTGAAGAAAAAAAGCATTTATGTCTAATCTGTCATTTAAATATGAAAGCATAATAAAAATACTGTCAGCCATACAAGGCCTCAGAGGGCTTGACATGTAAGTCCCAACTTTAAAAACAGTCATATAGCAGCACTAAAGATACTCACATAGCAACAATAAAATGATTACAGCAAGGCACTGTAGTAGTAGGCACTGTTCTGAGAGGTTTTCAGACATTAACATAAATAAATAAGCTCATCTGATTAACTCAAATAAGGAAAGAAATAAATCTTAGAGGATACTAGTAAGAGAGATGGAATGAAAAGATGATCAAATTACACATAAAAGTTTATTGTTGCCTAAGAAAAAGCAATAACCAAAGAAAACAAAAAGAAGTACAGTCATAACAATTCAAACTGAAATTCCACCTAGATAATATCAAATAGGGATTCGGGGAGAGGGGCACACACTAAATTACTTATTCTGTTAGGGGTCAATATGGATTTTAATAAGTTAAAGAAATGAACATAGACATGGTAAATTAATACAGATATAGGTCTTGAAAACAAGAATCATAAGAACAAAAATAGAATGAATTAAAGTGGAACGAATTGTTTCTTTTAAAAAAAATTTGTAAAAGGCCAACTCACATAGTTAATAGAAGTTAATGTGAGAGATTATCTTTGAGACATGAAGGTGGGGTAGGATTTCTGAAATGAAATATGGTGAAGGACACCATAGACAAATTGGGAAAAGGTTTGTGCAATTCTAAAACTAACGATGGACAAATATCTAGAATAAACAAAAAACTCCTGATAATCAACATGAAAAATACAGGAATGCCAAAAGAAAGATGAGTAAAGGCATAGAACATGAACAAATAACTTATAGAAAAGGAAACTTTCCAAAGAGGCCAATAAACATATGAGCAAATACTCAAATTCAGTAACAGGAGAATTGCGAGTTAAAACAATTACATATGGCTTTACACCCATATTTGGCATTAGAGGATAATGCCAAATGTTGGTAGGCATATGGACACTTAAGAAGCTACTTTGATTGTTAATGGGAATAGAGACTGGTGCAGTAATTCTGGAAAGGAATGTGGTAGTGTTTAAACAAAGGGCATAAGAGTATAGTATATGTAGCTCTGATATACCAATGTTACGTGAAATAAGCCAGACATAAAAGGACAAAAATTACATACTTCCATTTACATGAGGTACCTAGAATAGTCAAATTCATAGAGACAGAAAGTAGATTAGTAGCTACTAGGGGCTAGCAAGGGAGAGAATGAGGAATTATTGCTAACCAGGTATAGTTTCAGTTTGGGATGATGAAAAAGTTCTGGAGATGGATAGCGATGATAGCTGAAAAACAGTGCAAATGTACTTAAAGCCACTGCACTGTACACTTAAAAATGGCTAAAATGATATATTTTATGATAAAATGGTAAACGTGTATTTTACCACACACACTTAATGGTAGAAAACCAGCAATCCAATTAGAAAATGGATAAAAGACATGAACAGACATTTCATCAAAGAGGGGATATGGATGGTAAATAAGTACATGAACAGATGTTCAAAACCATTAATAGGGAAATGCAAATCAAAACCACAATGTGTAGTGGTCTACACAACTATCAGAACAGCTGAAAATAGAAAGTGATAACAACAAATTCTGGCAAGGACGTGGAGAAACTGGATCTATCCAGCCTGCTGGTGGGAATGTGAAATGAAAATAGTTTGGCAATTTCTTATAAAACAAAACATGTGCTGACCACATCACCCAATCACATTATTGGGCATTTATCCCAGAGAAATGAAAACTTATGTTTACACAAAAACCTATATATGAATGTTTATAGCAGCTCCATTTGTATTAGCCAAAAAAATTGGAAACAACCCAAATATCCTTCAAAAGATGAATGGTATATTCATAAAAGGGAATACTACTTAGCAATAAAAACTAATAAAATATTGATAAATGCAGCAACTTGGATAGTTCTCAAGGGGGATTATGTTTAGTGAAAGAACCAATCTCAAAAGGTTACATACTGTATGATTCCATTTATCTACATTCTCAAAATGACAAAATATAGAGATGCAGAACAGATTGGCAGTTGCTAGAGAACAGGGATGGTTGGTGTGACTATAACAGGGTAGCACAAGGAAAACCTCTTTGGTGATGGAACAGCTCTGTATCTTGACTGTGGTAGTGGTTACATGAAGCTATACATGAGGTAAAACTGCACAGAACTACACACACACACACACACACAGATGAGTTAACGTAAAACTGGTGAAAAAGGAATATGGTTTGTGGCTTAGCTAACAGTATGACACTAATATCTATTTCCTGATCTTGATATTGTACTACAGCTATAGAAGATGTCCTCATTGGGGGAAGCTGGATGAAGGGTTCAGGGTACGCTTATGTATCATTTTTGTAACTTTCTATCAGTCCCCAATTCTTTCAAAATTAAAAAGTTAAAAAAAAGGTCTACATGCACTTAAAGCAATATATATTTTATAAGACAATACATGAATATACAACAAACCCACTGGAATGTCGCTAAGGGGAATGAGTAATAAAATGAAATAAATTATTGTTAGCCTTGCACTGGCTAATGATGATGACAGTGTGCCACAGAAACAGGAATGTGATGAATTTCAAAGAGGTTAAAAAACTATATTTTAACTCTGAATACAAATAAACCTCTTTATAAAAAGTATTTTATAAGAGCCTAGATTATGGGGCATACAAACTATGGATGAAATCCTAGCTCTGCCACTTAGCAGCTGTGTGACTCTGGGCAAACTACTCTGCTTCAGTCACCTTATCTATAAAAAAGGGAACAATGTAACTCATGCCCAATGTTCCCAGGAGTGTTAAATGGGAATAACGTAGGTAAAGTAGTTAGCACAATGCTTAGCACATAGTAAGCACTCAATTATTAGCAATTATTGTTATGATTACATAAATGCAAGCACCAAAATTACCTTTCAAACTGGCTGACAAAAGATACAACATTTTATCTTTCCTCTAGAAACTAAAACTAAACTGGTGAGATCAGAAACTCTTAATCTTTTTCATTATTATATTCTGAAGTTTTATACACAAATAAAATACTTGTGAAATAAATGAACAATTACAAGGTTTAATTTCATCTCATCACTAAATCTTTACTAGGTACCTAAAGTTATGTACCTTCATCCTTCATGTTCCGATCTATCTGTGGACCAGCATTCCTTTCTCGGAACTGTATGCCCTGCATGTGTCTTTGCATAGCTTCCTGTATTACTTCAAACAATGGCTGATCCTGTTTGAGACATAATGGATGTTACCTCTGTTAGAAATCACATTTTTCTTATCGTCTCCCAAATTCCACAACTGAAGTTTTGTGGAAACATATATTTTTCCCTTAAAAGGAGAAATGAGGATAAGGGGTGGGCCTGGGGAAAGAAGCAGCTCCTATACATCATATAATAGATCAGACCTTTGGCATATGAACATTTAACATATTGTAGTTTTAACTATACATTCTGTGACATGAAATAATTTGTAATTTGCTGATACGTGAAAAATAATCTTGTGAGCTTGTGTAATCTGCGTTAGAGTGAACAGTTCTGCTAATAAATGAATCTAGCTTATTATACAGAAATCTGAGTTTTAAATTGGCATTGCTGTTCTAAGTCATCCACGTACATAGCAATGGAGATAAGCTATATACTATAATGGTAATTTACTTTAGGTTAAAAAAATTTTTGGACAAATATTCTTTGAATACTTCATGATAGAAACATTGCAGTGACATAAATCTATGCTAGCCCTGAGGTAGCTTAGAAGTCCTCCATACCAAATAAACTATAACATAAATGCAGATCGGAAGTGGCAAAAGTACAATATCCCTGTAGATTCTTGACTGGGGGGAAAAAAAAAACACAAAAAAATGTTTATTCATTCTGCACTGCTCATAAGATAAACTCTGAGCTCCCTGGATTGGTAGCCAAGGCTCTCCACAACCTGGTCCACCCTTTCCACAATCCCTTACTACCCTGCAGGTACCCTACACGAAAAGCCAAACTAGACTGAGCAGTATGTCCTAAACTGTGCGTCAATCCACCCCGTGCTTTATTATTCATTTCATCTTTAATATCTTCTCACAACTTCCCTCATCTCTGATGAAATCCTACTCACCTTTCAAGGCTTAGTTTAGGTGAAATTTTAGTTACTTTCTGTAGTCCTCCCTGAGACCCACTTACTAGATCATCTCTCTTTTATGAGACTACATAGCACTTCCCTCTTTTTTGCAATGATTGTATTATATACACGTCACCTCTTCTACCATGTTGCAAGCTCTTCAGGCAAAGAGCAAGTCTTATCTCTGCAATCTCTCATAGTAGCAGCAGGTGCTAAATAAGTACCAATATTTGAAGAATTTGTAAGATTCAGATTCTTAATTTTACATGTATTTTACATTAGAAGCTAACAGTCATTTTTCAGGAAAAACAATTATTTTAAGAAATGATCTTTACCAGTGTGCCAGGAGACAAAGGAGCAGAATCATCTGTAGGATACATTCTGGAAACTGGGCACCTGAGAATGTCTAGACCATTTGGGACCATTTTACAATAATCCTGAATACACTGCAGCCACCACCACACAGCATCCCGGCAGTTGTATCTGGCATAAGTTCCTTCACCCAGGAGATTAGGAATGAGACCATGTCTCAGGGTACCAGCAAATGCTAAAATAATATTCCTAAAACAACAGAATTAGGTGAATCATTTGACATGAAAACAATCACTTAAAAAATTGAAGACAAAAAAGTCACTCTTGGTAATCATTATTTTTTATGTATTTTCTCTCTTGCCCTTCTTTCTTTGTATTTTCATGTAGAAAGAGGTCATAATATAAAATAAGCACTGAATTAAAAGTCAGGAACCTTGATCCTAGCCCTGTCTTTTTCTCTAACAATCTGTGTGACTAACCACCTCTGGAAGAATTTTTTTTCATCTGTGGAGTTTGGGATTGGACTGGGTGATTTTTAAGGTCCCTCATAGCTCTAGGTTTTACTTTTGAAATCCCTCGTATTTCAAAATCTGAGTAACTAAGAACATGAATCTTATTACTTTAAATAGCAGATACCAAGAATAAAACAACCATGTAAGAAAATAAATGGGTAAAAACTGACCTTGAAAAACATAATTTATTTTCAAAAACTTGTAGAGAATATTTTATCTTTCTAAGTGTTATTCTACTATCATACACCAAATGACAGCTTTGTAAGATGGCATGGCATTCTAAAAAGAGCATGAAACTGAGAAATAAGAAGACTGAGATTTAAATCCTAGTGTTGCCATCTGTATGACCTTGGAAAAGGCATTTAAAATCTCTAGGCCTCAACGCTTTTTGGCTAAACCATTTAGAAATTAATTAATTCTATATATCAGTTCAATGTCCATTTCTTTTTAAAAAAATCTTTAAAATTTTTGGCTGTGTCGTGTTTTCATTGCTGTGCACGGGCTTTCTCTAGTTGTGGCGAGTGGGGACTACTCTTTGTTGCGGTGTGCGGGCTTCTCATTGCGGTGGCTTCTCTTGTTGCAGGGCACGGGCTCTAGGCATGTGGGCTTCAGTAGTTGTGGCACGTGGGCTCAGTAGTTGTGGTGCACAGGCTTAGTTGCTCCGTGGCATGTGAGATCTTCCCGGACCAGGGATTGAACCCGTGTCCCCTGCATTGGCAGGCGGGTTCTTAACCACTGTGCCACCAGGGAAGTCCCATGCCCATCTCTTAAGTTATAGTGTAAGAGGAACTTTTTATCTTCACAGTACAAAAGTGTTAGTATGGACTGTGACACTTCCAATTAATAAAAGGTCAGAGTATTAGCAATCTTAATTATCTAGAACATGTCATACATGAGAAAGTTGAATAAAAAGTCCTCTGTCCATGAACATCTCTGCAGAGGGTGGAAGTAGAACTATCTGTGGTAGAGACAGCCATGTGTCCACCAAAATGGCTTTGCTATACATCCCAGCCTACCTTACAGTTGGCTGTGGCCAGATGACTGCATTCTAAGGCAAAAGAATGTTAAGTGCATGGAACAAGTGTGTTTTCCTCAGGCTCTCTTTCCCTCTCTGCCAGCTGACTGGAGAGAACCTAAGTCCCTGGAAGATGGTATATCCTGAAGATAAAGGAGCCTATATCCTTTCACCACTAAGTAGAAAGTTCCCTCCTGAACACCCATACAGGATCAGAAGCAAATGAATTTTGTTTGTGAAAAGCCATTGAAATTTAAGAGTTTATAATTCATAGCAGCTAGCACTACCCTAACAAATGCATTATCTTCTGGGAACTCATCTAGATCAGGGGTAGGCAAACTTTTTTTCGGTAAAGGGTCAGACAGTAAATATTTTAGGCTTTGTTGGCCATATATGGTCTCATCATGTATTCTTTTTTTTTTTTTTTTAATGATCCTTTAAAGAGGTAAAAACCATTCTTAGCTCATAGGTCATACAAAACAGGTGACAGGCCATAGTTAGCGGATGCTTGATCTAGATAGTCATATGTAAAACTAAGTAGCAGAAATTTTTGACAGTACATAGAAGTGAACATTGGGAGCCCAGATAACAATGAAAGTAACAATAATTATTTTAAAAATGAACATTTATGGAGTGCTTAGCATGTGGCAGACATTGCTCTAGATACTTTAACTGTATTAGCTTAATTAATCCTCACAAAAACCCTATAAGGTAAGTACTATAACCATTCTACGGAGAGCACGAAGAGAACAAATAATTTGTCAGGTGGGCATTTGGAACCAGGATTAGAACCTGGTAGTCTGGCCCAAACCCAAGTTCTTAACCACTACACTGTGCTCCTGACGTTCCACTTCCTACTTTTTAATCACGGTCATTTAGGGGCATTTGGGGAAGAAGCACACAGCCGCCCAAATTTCTATAGCCCCATAATATAGTATCTTAAGTCCATAATAAAAGGTCTTATTATATATTAGGTTAGTATAGGGAAGCATATAATACATTTTAGATGCTCACTTAGAAATTTCCAATTTTAAAAGGATCAAAAATAAAACTTGTCATTTGGAGAGGCAAACCTCCAGTTATTTCTCGGGTGACATCAAAACAAGGTATCATATAAATGCTTTTTTTGCTACAAGTTTTAACTTGTAGAGCAGTGATATCAAACTTTAGTCCTAGGCCGCTGAAAATCACCTGGAGCCCCTGCAAAAACACAGATTGCCATCTGCCAACTCTGCCCTTTCCACCCCCAGGTTTGGATTCAGCAGATCCAGCATAGAGACCAAGCATTTGCATTTCTAACAAGCTGTCAGATGATGGTGACACTGCTGATTTCTGGAACACTATACAGCACTGATGTAGAGCCTTTCTTTTCTACCTCCGATAAATTCATACATAATATTGTGACATAAGAAAACACCATTTTGGGGCTTCCCTGGTGGCGCAGTGGTTGAGAATCTGCCTGCCAATGCAGGGGACACGGGTTCGAGCCCTGGTCTGGGAAGATCCCACATGCCGCGGAGCAACTAGGCCCGTGAGCCACAATTACTGAGCCTGCGCATCTGGAGCCTGTGCTCCGCAACAAGAGAGGCCAAGATAATGAGAGGCCCGCGCACCGCGATGAAGAGTGGCCCCCACTTGCCGCAACTAGAGAAAGCTCTAGCACAGAAACGAAGACCCAACACAGCCATAAATAAAAAAAAAAAAAAAAAAAAAAAAAAAAAAAAAAAAAAAAAAAAAAAAAAAGAAAACACCATTTTAAGTCTAGAAAACATAAAACTGGAGGTTACGAGGTCTGACATTAAAAAGAAAACCTGGTATTATAATTCTTTCTACCCAACTCCGTCAAAAAGCCAGCAATGCCTTCATTATGGAAGAACAAAAAATGGCAGACTTTCCAATTTTACCTAAAAGTTCATTTGAGTTCTTACACTTAACTTGGGCATAGAAATTTTACTCTTTAGTGAGTGATGTTAGTAATATGGTTATACATTTTTTAGTTTTACTTGAAATAAAGTAGCAAATGCTGAAGATAACCTGATCTGTAACATGAAGGGTTAGAATTTGGTAACTTTAAAGATTTTCACTTCTTTGAAATTCTATGATCCTATTAATTGAATACATAAAAAATAAAATAAAAAACACACCTAAGGAAAACATGCCTCCCAAATGTTGAGAATAGATGAATAAGAAGTCTGAAGAGCATGTGAAAAACATTCAAACATAAACCTGCATTGCAACTTTTTAGAGATTTCCTACCTGGCCTCCAAGTAGCGTCCAGTAATCAGCAGCAGACCTTTAAGGGCAATAAAAGTATCCCTTCCCCAGCAGCGGAAAATACCAGAAGAAAAGTGAGGTAAGCCTAACAGAAAACACAACAAAGTAATATATTAACCTTAATATACACAAACCTATGAACTCCATTACTATAGATGAGTTGCTCTAAACTTGGGGGTCAAGGATGAGCTAAAAAGAGTCTTCAAACCCTCTTAAGGTCTCTGCAGAATGTATGGCTATACTTAGGTCAACTTTTGTGTGATGAGGATCCATAATCATATCTGATTCTTAAAGGAATCTGTCACCCAAAACAGATTAAGAATCAGTGCTAGGGAGTGATGCTTATCTGAACCGGTTCAAATGTGTGAGTCTTTAAACACAGATAAACTTTCTTTTAGTAAATTAAAGTTAAAGATTAAAATCAGAGGTCAAATATTTAACACATCAAGAAACTCTTCATATAATAGTAATGATATATTTTAAAAGGTTCTACATGCAATTCAAAGGCAACAAATTAATCTAAATATGAGATGATTACCTTAATGATACATAATTAAATGTTTATTAATCTATCACTAGAGAGTTACTTTATTACCAAATTTCCCATTTACTTAAAATGACTTAGAAGTGTTATAGTTTGTTAGCCAGAAACAATTTTCACAGATGAAAACAAGGATTTCAGATGCCAAATAACTTGAACATTCTAGGTAACTGCAGCTTTTATGCATGAAGTAAAACAGAGTGACTGATGGATAAAATCTAAAATTTTACTTTTAAATTGAGTTTGGTTTCTTACAAAACATGAAAAGAATATAATTGTTATCTGCATTTGTACTAAAAACAATAATCAGTAGGAAAGTAAAGCAAAGGAAATTAGCATTTCACTCAAGAAAACTAACTATGCTAAAGTATAAATGTAACAAAAATTTTAGGAAGGGAAAACTGAGGTCAGAAATAAAATGTTCACAGCATTCATTCATAACTATTTTCTAAGCACTTAACACTATTTGACAATATCTTATTTGTTTTCTGGTTTGTTGAATGAATGTCTCTCCCCAATAGAAAATAAGATCCATGATAACAGAAATCTCATTTGCATTGTTTACCAAAGTATATCACTGAAAATTGTAACTGGTACATATCACTATAAAAATTTACTGAATGAATGAAATAAAAGATTAATTATAAAAGGTAAATTGGGAGGTAAAAGAATTTGACTAAGATAAAAAAAATTGGCAATACTTCACAATTTAAGTTTCTGTTTACTGGGTATTCACCTTGTATGTTCTTCTGTTAAGAAAACATCAGAACTAAAGGTAACATCAGACGTTTCTTTCTATATTGTCTTTCAAATAGTGGTACAAAATTTCCCTGAACACTTTGTGTATTGTTTATACACGGTTCACATACACAGTTTATATACTGGGTTGGCCAAAAAGTTCATTTGGTTTTTTCCGTAAGATGGCTCTAGTAGCGCTTAGTTGTCTTTAACTTCATTCAAAATGATTTTGTTATATTGTATTGTGACAGCTGTCATATCAGCGTGCATTAAAAAAAAAACTTATCAAAATTGGTGAATTTTTGTGTAGCCATTTTAATACTGAAGATGGAAGAAAAAAAGCAACATTTTCGGCATATTATGCTTTATTATTTCAAGAAAGGTAAAAATGCAACTGAAACGCACAAAAAGATTTGTGCAGTGTGTGGAAAGGTGCTGTGACTGATTGAACTTGTCAAAGGTGGTTTGCGAACTTTTGTTTTGGAGACTTCTCGCTGGACGATGCTCCATGATCAGGTAGACCAGTTGAAGTTGATAGTGATCAAATTGAGACATTAATTGAGAACAATCAACGTTATACCACATGGGAGATAGCCGACATACTCAAAATATCCAAATCAAGCATTGAAAATCATTTGCACCAGCTTGGTTATGTTAATCACTTTGATCTTGGGTTCCACATAAGTTAAGTGAGGAAAACCTTCCCTGGTCTGGGAAGATCCCACATGCCGCGGAGCAACTAGGCCCGTGAGTCACAACTACTGAGCCTGCGCGTCTGGAGCCTGTGCTCCACAACAAGAGAGGCTGCGACAGTGAGAGGCCCGCGCACCGCGATGAAGAGTGGCCCCCGCTTGCTGCAACTAGTGAAAGCCCTCGCACAGAAACGAAGACCCAACACAGCCAAAAATAAATAAATAAATAAAAATATGCGCGGGCCTCTGCTGTATTCACCAGACATTGAACCTTTGGATTTCCATTCATTTCGGTCTTTACAAAATTCTCTGAATGGAAAAAAAATTTCAATTCCCTGGAAGACTGTAAAAGGCACCTGGAACAGTTCTTTGCTCAAAAAGATAAAAAGTTTGGGGAAGGTAATGGAACAAAACGGTGCATATGATGTTCAATAAACTTCTTGGTGAAAATTTAAAACGTGTCTTTTATTTTTACTTTAAAAACCGAAGGAACCTCTTGGCCAACCCAATATATGGTTGATGATGTAATTCTGATGATGATGATGACAGCAGCTATCACATATATATATAGTACTCTGTGCGGCACAGACTTCCTGGTACTTTAACCCACTTAACACCTTGCATAAGATGTAAGTATAGATAGATCCAAGGATGAGTTTGAGTTGGTATGCCCCAAAATACAGGCAGTTAGTCTTTGTTAAAAAGTCAAAACTATAAAATCTCTAGCACTGATGTGTGGAAATGTTTGTATTAACTTTTTGACCTCTGAGAGTATATGACTTAAGATCACACATCTTCTGAATGATTTCTACCTTGTCAATTATTATAAAAGCTTATAATTATATATATATTTTGCACCACTGTCACCAAAGGAAGGTATTCCTGGCCTTTGTATTCATTTAAAAATGAAACCAAGAAATCTACCTGCAAATCTGAGTACAGTCCTATATATTGTTAGTATGGAGTATATAAAACTCTCCCTTAGGATGTTAGAAAGAAATCCCAGAACTTCTATTTGTATTTATGAACTTATCTTTTTAGTTTCTCTTTTTGTTTTATATTGTACCTGATATGTAAACATACCAAGTATCATAACTTATATCAGTATATCATTTATGATATCAATATATCTGTATATTTATTTTGGGAGTGCTTAACAACAGCAGTGAATAATCAAAAATGTTGAGATCACTATTCTATGTAATAGGCTTCTAAACAATAGGCTTTAAAATCAAATTCTGCCTATCAACTTTTTTTCACAATGGCCCTGTTCAGTTTTATGACCATCTGCATGGATTCACAGGGGAAAGTACCAGAAGGAGATCAAATAGTTGAGTGAAAATCTAAAACACAATTACATAATTAAAACATTCAGAAGGTTCATATGATCATTCCAAATGAAAAGTTAACTTCTTTTTTAGTTGTTGGGTCCACTAGGTCTTTTTTCTTGGTCTGAGCAAATGAAAATTTAAGGGTAAACAGAGGAATTCACACAGACAATACTGTTACTTTCATCCTGCAATTAGTATTTTTCAGTTTAGTTTGGAAAGTTCTAAACTTCAGTGGACTCAAATATTAAATACTTCTTAGAAATAGCTTGAAATTTATTGAAAAGAAACCAAAAGCCTATTTTGCTTAGATTTCAACTTGTTACTTGATTCGGGTTTTAAGTCTACTTTCAGGAAAAATACCAATAGAGCTGAAAGCATTTGATTGCAATTAGACACATAATAAAAATTATTTAACATTTGTTTCATGCTTTGTAACTTGTAGAGGACCTTTACAAGGTTGAGTTAATTTTTAATATTGGGAAACAAGTATACTGTAATGGAAAAAGGGTAGTAAAACAAATTTGATTAAAAAATGCAAAATGTCATAAGTTGGAAAAAATAAACATGAAGAAAAGGATTAACTGGCCACAACAAAAAATGCACATAAATAAATGTCTGGTGCACCGTGGTAATTAAATAGTTAGCACGGTTATTATTTTTACAAGTGAATACCTATGAAATTTTACTAAGCACTAACATGAAATCTTGAATAACATCATGAGTTTTTTTAATAATAATTTCTTCATAATTTCCTCTCTAATCCTGACTTGCACATTTAACCTTGTACATAATTTCTTACCTGCGGCTAGAGACACACAACACTGCTCCTTCTCTCTTGTGATTTCATTCAGCCTGCACGGTACATCCATAAGGGAAGGTGAAAGAAGTGGCAGAGAAGGGAATTGTCCTACTCCACACATTTGGACTGAACCCAGGGAAAGGTGTTTCACAAGGGTAGAACCGTTCTGAACAAAGCTGCAACAATGTTATAGAGTTCAAAATATTATGTGTAGAAATACAAAATTTTTTATTATTCATTTATTTATTCAAAAAATTTTAGTAGGGTAAGAACACCTAAGTTGAGACCTACCTTCTTTAACAGATTTTTAAGAGTACAACACAATATTGTTATTTATAGCCACAATGTTGTACATCAGATCTCAAAGCTTACTCATCTTGCATACCTGAAATTTTATACCCATTGATTAAAAAAATTTTGGCAGTATTATTTTACTTGGTTTCTTCCCTTCAAAAAGTCTCTCTACACAAATGTGTAACAATGCTAATATCAGTTGAACAAAATTTTCAGTTTGGATAAGGTTTCAGAACTGCTTTCATTTCATCCAGTATTCTGTCTAGCTGGCTTTAAAAGGCCTGTTGTAAAACAAATGGTAGGGCTGAAGTTTTGTTCTTTCTGAAATCATGCCCAAATTGATTTGGCAGCTCTTCACTGGTACATTCCGACCTGTGGTTCCATTTTAGGGAAATTCACCAATAAAGGCAAATTTCATTTATAATAAGAGCAGAATATTTTTTCTCTTAATTAATGAAAAATTAGAAAAAAGAATGGTGTGTGTAGATTTATGAAATTGTATCCGTTAACTTAACAAGTCAAGGAATAAATAGAAACAGATAACATAAAACAATTAAAATTTCCCATCAACATGTTTTATAGTTTGTTTTTTTTTTTTTTTGTTAAAGATTGATTGATTGATTACTATGTTTGGTCTTCATTTCTGTGCTAGGGCTTTCTCTAGTTGCAGCAAGCGGGGGCCACTCTTCATCGCGGTGCGCGGGCCTCTCACTATCGTGGCCTCTCTTGTTGCGGAGCACAGGCTCCACACGCGCAGGCTCAGTAGTTGTGGCTCACGGGCCTAGTTGCTCCGCGGCATGTGGGATCTTCCCAGACCAGGGCTCGAACCCGTGTCCCCTGCATTAGCAGGCAGATTCTCAACCACTGCGCCACCAGGGAAGCCCATGTTTTATAGTTTTATAGAACAGATTTTAATAACTGTTTGTTTTTGTGTGTTCCAGATTAAAGGATGTTAATAAATTTACTATCCACTTATCAACTTTTTCAGCTCTATGCGTGTATGACAATTCCTCATGTTTTGGTCTTTTAAGAGTGTTTAAACTGACTGTATGTGGCTTCTACACAAACATGCTTATTTACTCAAGCTTTGCTGGATATACCTTGACATCTGCTTCCATGCTATATCCAGAAGAGTGGTATATGCACCAATTAATATAGCATCAAAGTAACATGGGATAAGGTAACGTGGGATCTGCTTCAGGTAGAAGAACATAGCCTGCAACCATTTACCAACCTGTTATAAAAATAATTTTTAAAGTTAATTTGATGTGCTTATAGGCTAGGTGTATTTTAAAAGCTAAATCCGAACATGCAATTCTACTATCTAGCAATCTATTAACCAGATTTTCACTTATTAGAACTGAAAGACAATGAAGAAGGGAGGAAAATGTTTCAGTTTAGAAAATAATGTTTCAGGTTAGAAAACAATATAAATATTATATGTAGTATGTTAATATACTTCTTATTGTGCCCTTGTTTTTTTGGACTAGAATATAGCTTTACTTACTTCAGCAATGGTTCCTGATCGTGAAATAAGCCGGTTACTGACATAGTCAATCATCCAGTCTCCAGATCTCAAATTATCACAAAAGGGATGCCCCAAGTCATTCTTTGGTCTTATTTCTGCCAATATGGACATTAATCCTGAAAATTCAGAGAAATATCATGACAATTTAAGCACTGGCAAAGGTAGTTTGTTCTCATAGCCTGGGCTGCTGCTAGTCTCTAGAGATTTGGGGTGAACACGTATACAGGTAGACAGAAGGGCTGCACAGTCCTTAGTGGCACTTCCCATGGCTGGAGATAAGTGTGTCAACACTGGCTTGAACCAAGATACAGAGGCACACTGAAGGGGACTGCTGTCACAGGAGCTATGCGGAGTTTTCCTAGATTCCTATTTTCTGGGGCTGGTCCTGCTCTTTTGAATTTTAATATTACAATAGTCAAAGGCAATTGGCATAGCTTCCCTGCCCTAAGGATCTGGGGGAAGAAAACTGATAAGTCTACATCTTTTCACAGTTGAAAAGTGGTGGATTCCTTAATATTCAGGCAAGATTTAAGAAAATCATAGAACTGGTTTCAGAGACAGCAAGAGCCCCTATGGTGGTAATAATAAAGTCTGTTTTGGAGAGGCTCTTTGAAATATAACAGGGGGTACTTGGAACTAAATGAAGTATCAAAATGAGGTATACAGGCATATCCTCAAGTACTACTCAGACAGAAGTATTAGAATTCCTATGCATATATAGCACATTCTATTATTTCAATGACAGAGCAATAGTACAACTTTCATTATTTAATAAGGCAGCAATTTCCACCTTAAAAAATTATATTGTCTTCACTGACTTCATGTCAAATAAATTTATTTAGTTAGAATTTAATTAATTTTACTGTGTGTATAGCATGTTTTGAGAAATTAAAAAATAAATATATAAATTTAAGATATTCTTTCCTTCAGGAAGCTTATAATCTTCTTTAGGAAACAAAGCTTAAAACATAAAAAAATCTGAAAACAAGACAGTATAAAATAATGGCCTATATATACCCTAGCATTTTCAGGGAAGGTAAATATTGCTCAGTAAGTGTTAGTTCCACTTACTGAATAATGGATTGACATGATGGAGCAGAGTTTTAGAAGAGAGGTCTGATGATAACCAGTGGGATGGTATGATTTGCGGAAGAGGTATCAAGAGGTTGGAAAACTGGTTAGTTGGTTTCGTAGACAGGACTGAGTCCTAGACAGGATGATAACCGTGGAAATAAAAAGGAAATGGTATACCAAAAGAGAATACAGAAAAAAATCCAGAAGTCATGATTATCGATTTGGGGTGGACACATGTACAATAATTTTGATTAATTATTGATCGAATGTTGAGGATCAAAGGGGCAGGTCCAAAAGTGGATTCCTGGATCCCAACATGACTGAATATGTATTGTTACGAGAAGTAGGGAAGGGGGATTTTGGTTAGAGGAGAGAAAGGTCAGTGAAATGGTTAAGTGTGATTTAATCTGAGGTTGCTGTTAACAGCCTGCTGGAAATACTAAGTTGCCCGAGGGTAAAGGGATTGGTATAGAGTGAAAAATAAATCAGGTAAGGGCAATTATATTTAGAAAGAATGAGGAAAATCATTTCATGGGAAGGTAAAGAGAGTTCGTAAAAAAACCAGACTTAACTTTAAGAAACATAAAGGCCAGAAAAGAAGTTCACACAAGTATGGTCTTTTCAGGCAAACAGAAGGAGTTTAACAGCTCAGAGTGAAAATGGTGGGTATCTGCTTAAGAGTGGTAAGCTATACATTTCTTTATTACTCACAGCACAAAACATTTTTTGTTGAAAATGAGAATATTTTAGAAAAAAACAAAATGTCATAAGCGCAAAAAGTCTGACAAATTTTTGAGAGCTTCTTATGTGCTTGATTTTGTAGAAGGTATGAAAGCTAAAAAAACAAGAATCCCCCAAAAGGCAAACATTGTTCTTTCTCAAGGTACAGTCTACTTAGTGGAGTTTTAAAGCTAATTATCACTGAATACTTACTATGAACTAAGCATTGTCTAAGTACTTTACATGTATTAACTCATTTAATCCTAACAGTAACCCCTTGCAGTAGATTCTATTTTTATCTTCATTTTACAGATGAGAAAACTGAACCACAGAGAGTTTACCATACAGTTATACAGCTAGTCAGTGCAACCCACAAGGTGTTGTTCTAAAGCCTATTTCTTGACCACCATAATAAAGATTCATAAAAAAATATTACACTAATTATTCAAATAAGGCAGTAAATTCCAAGGGCTAATAAGAGACATAATAGATAAATGCAATGGGTGTCTGGAGGACAAAGAAATTACTGTGAAAGCAATAGTTAAGGAAGGATTTGTGGAAGATGTAAGAATTGAATTGGCCCTTAAAGATGGGTTAGATGGACAGAGAAATAAGGAGGAGTTGAAAAGGAGGTTTGATAAGTGGGAAACTATATGAACCAGGAATACATGTGCGATAAACCAAATTTCCTAGATAAAAATCTAAGAAAATATTACCAACCAAATGAATTAAACTGATAGTTAAATATTTAGTTCCTGTATCCCACTTTACAACTACTCTAACTACATAATATTTAACTAAGAGTTCTCTTTGTAGGCTAAAACAAATATGCAACAAAAAAATATTTCCAATTAGACAAAAAAGGAAGATGAATATATTTACAACCTAGTCCCATTTGGAGCCCAAACGAATGATCTCATTTAATCCTCATAAAAGTCTATGAATTAGACAATATTATTCACATTTTATGGAGGCAGAAGTTGGGGCACAGAGAATTTAAGTTACTTGCCAGAGGTCAATGAGTAGGTGGCAGAGCCATAATTCGAACCCAAGCAGTTGAACTCTGAGCCCATACTCTTATTCCTATAAGGAAGACACCATATGACCCTTAAAAACAAAAACAAAAACAAAAAACCCCGAAAAGTTTCACTATCCTTGTACTTGCTTACCTTGAAGACCTGCATATTTAAGAGATGACCAGTTTGGTATGTTATAACACCCCCCACCATCTTCTTGTTCTTCTGATTCACATCGGTAAAGTACCTGATTTAGCTCAGCCAAAGTTAATTTAGAGGCAATACTAAAAGTTGGAAAATAAAGAAAACTGGTTAAACATACTGAAATTTCACTTGCTCTCAATAAAAATAAAGAAAATCTGAATCATAACAAAAAATGTTTTAGCAATGTATGTTTTAGGAACTCAGCGTTATACTATACACTGTAAACAATATACATTTATAAATAATAATTAGAGGATAAACATGCTAAAAACTCAATTAGAAGTAACATTTCTCCCAAGCCAAGGGAATAATCAAGTGCTAAATTTTGTTAATTAGAAGTATACTGGAAAAATCTTTTGGTTGCTATATCCTTTATCTTATAAATTTGTTTTTAATCTTTCTAGTTCAGACTTAGTTTTTCCTCTCCTTTATATTCTCCTATGTGGGGGCAATAAGAACTTTTTATGCTAATTATCTTAAACTCAAAATAATTATCAAAGGACCAATAAAAGGATAATCAAAAGTCACAGTTAACCACCTAGGAAATCATGAGTTACTCGACTGCTACATTCCTCTCCTTTTCTCCTTTCAGCTCCTAAGGTTGCATTACCCTTCAGCTTGGTTGTTTAAGAAACCAGATTTTCTTAGATAAAGATGTTTCTTGCTAATGAGCAGAAGGAAGTGTTTAACTATCATCGCCTTGGTTTCCCTTTGTCCAGTTAGCAGTGAGATTGTGTAAATGACTACACCTGAATGCAACTGAAACCCTACTTTCTTTTCTTGCACTTCTAACTGCTCAGATAATTTCATTTTATATAACTGAATACATATCCTCTTGAATGTACTCCCTTCTTTCTCTTCTAGTTCTGTCTCAGCTTAGAAAATTGTCAGAAAATTCCCTCTGTCTTTGCTAGCCTCCCTCCTCCCAGCTGGGATTGACCCTTCCTCTGCAATTTGTGAGTCAAATCTATCGGTAGCCTCAGTACCAACTCCATTCTAGTGCAATGTTTTTCAAGATGTAGCCAGTGAACTCCTTGCATAAGAATCACCTGGAAAGCATATTAAAGTGCAGATTTCTTGATCTTGTCCCAAAATAATCTGAGTAGCTCTGATGAGGAATGTGCATTTTATAAACATTCCGTAGAAACACAAAACTGCTTCATCACAGATTTTTTTTTAGAATGTAACTACTAAGTATGGTTTGAATTAAGAGTTAATATCCTTATTAATAAAAGCTCTTAAAAAACAACAAAAACAATTGAACAGAACAGAAAAATGAGCTAATATGTAAAATGACATATCACCAAATTAATACAAATGGCTGATGAACAAAAAAATTAGCTTAATATTTAAAATAAATTGAGATATCATTTTAAAGTATTTTATATTTACCAATTTGACTAATAATAGCTAACACTTACTGATCACTCACTCTGTGTCAAACACTATTCTGCGAGTCACTGTAATTATATCTCTTAGGTAACTTGCCCAAGGTCTTACTTCTTACAGCTAAGAGTCTGAAATTGGACTCAAACCCCAGCAGTCTAGTTGCATCCTCTACGCTCTTAAACATTACATTAGAATAATATATACTCGGTGTTAGTAAGGATGTGGGATACTAGACTCTTTTACATAGAGCTGAAAATATTAATTAATATAATCTTTCTGGAGTGGATTTGGCAGTATTAAAAGCCTCATATATACAGACAGTCTAACTCAGAAATTCCAACCCTGGAAATTATCCTAGTACTCATGATATCAAACATATATTGAGCATTCGTTATGTGCCATGAATTGTGTTAAGTGCTTTATATGCATTATCCTATTTAATCCTTACAAAATCTAAGAGGTAGGAACTACTATAAGCCCCATTGTCCAGATGAGGAAACTGAGATGAAGAAAGTCTAAATAATTTGTCCAAGATCATACTGACAGTGGTGAAGCTGGAGTTAAACCCAGCCTTAAATTTCAAAACCCATACTCTTTAGTACTATATGGTACCACCTAGCAAGGGCATGATTAGTAAAGGAATAACTAAGGATTTATGCAAAGATGAATGTACAAAGACATACATAATAGGGAATAATTGGGAGCAATTCAGCTGTCCAAAAAATGTAGACTGATGAAATAAATTATGGTATAGCCATATATTAGAATAATGCATTGACATTAAATAAATGAAGTGGTAAGAAGTATGATGTATGCAACTTAGTCTCAAATAGCTCAGAAAAACTGTGTATATGTGTATAGAGACGTGTATATATATAGATAGATAAATATGTATAGCGTATATATGTATACATGTCTATCTATCTATCTATCTGTCTATCTGGGAGTGTATGAGTAAGAGAGCATGCATGCATACACAGGCACAAGCAACAGGACAAAATGTTAACACTAAGTGATGAAAATACTCCTGGTCCTTAGACTATCCTTTAAGCAACAAGGATATACAGGACTCTTAAAACTGCTTAAATCAGGCTTGCGGTAACTTATCAGTTATTAAAGTGCAAATCTCCATAAAATAAGGCATACTTACGAAGCAAAAGGAATTTTTAATATAGGATCTGTGTTGTCAACAGCAAGACTCCCAGATTTAAAATGAGGACTGAACTGTATCAGATGATTTCGAAGAATTCCAACAGCAGCTTGTGCATGTGGATCAAGACTAACTCTGAAAACATTAGTTAAAATATAGTTAATTTTTAGGAGTAATTTATTCAAAATTAACAGGATATGTAAAACACTTTAAATATAAGTAAAGTTAACAGTTTGAACTCTAATTAACATACCTGAATATAATAACACTTCCAGGAGACAAATTTTCAAATTCTATTTCTTGAATAAATTCATTGGGTCCTTTTGTGGTAATTCCAGCTTGTTTAACAATTTTACTTTCATTAAGCTTGAAAAAAAAAATATAAAACCTTTCAATAGATAATTCTAATGTCCTTAAAATGTTAAATACAGTAGTGGGAAGAGAGTCCCAAATACCTGAATATGTTCTCTAATTTCTACTGTGACATTTGGCAGTCCATTGATTGAATTAGCATCCTTCCTATAAGGTTCCGTATTTCTCTCAACAGTTCTAGCTTCAAGAACTACTTCTTCAATTTTGCCTAGGAATATATAAAAACTTTAACAAAATTTCATATTAAACCATCTGAAATTAAGAATTGGTAAAGGGGTTTTAAATCACTTAAAGTTGAATATGAAATATCAGTTAATTAAAAAAAAAAGTCTGAAAGTAGATAATTCTACCCAAGATGCAGCTTTTACACAATGCTTTAAAAAAAAAATCACAACTTAATTAACAAAGCTTTATTTGAAAAGAGATCCCATCAAGTAATAATGGCTTAGCTCTGGGGAACAATGTACAACCTTCCTAATATTGAGTGGAGAGAAAGTAGATCACTTGAAAGGCTTACATTTAAAAAATGGAATATTTCAAAGATAGAAAAAATAGGGAAAAATTTAAAACACCCAGATCTCTCTACCTCGCTTAAGAAAACATTCCAAATCCAACTGAAGTCCCTGTGTACCCTTTCTCCCCCTTCAGAGGTAACCACTACCTGAAGGTTGGGGTTCATTGATCCTGTGCATTTTTACTACATGTGTATGTTTCCCTAAGCAACATATACTATTCTCCATATGTCCAAGTTTATTTAAGTGGATTCAAGTTACATATACATTTCTGCAACTTCCTTTCTATTGGACAACACTGTATTTTTTTTTTTAGGTTTGTTCAGCTAATATAGATTAGCTCTACCTCATTTATTTCAAATGCCAGATAGTATTCCACTGTATGAATATATCAAAATGCATTCATTTTATTAACATTGTTATTCTCAACTATAAATAATGTTACAATAAATATTTCTGTGCATATTTCCTAATGGAAATGCAGAAGAGTTTCTCAGATATATACCTGGGAATAGAATTGCTGGACCAAAGGATATATAAAACTGCAAAGTTATTATTTAAATAATTTGAACTTTAAGCCATTAATCTGACAATGAAAGACTTTTTGATCCAGAAATCTACTTCTGGAAATATATACTAAGAAAATTGCTCAAAAGAAAAAGAATTATTCCTAGTGTATATTCAAATCTTAAAGAACACTGCTAAACATACCCCAAAATATTAAAAATGGAATACTAACATAAAATATGAAATATTTAACATAATGAAAATCACAATTTTGTGGACTGATAAAATGGAAAATGTTTTAAGGATGATCACTGATCAAAAAAAAAAAAAACACCCCTGAGATACTACCATATACACTGAGTGCAGCCATGTAAAACTATATATGTACATTAGCAACAACCAAATAAGATTACTGAATATAAACTTGTGAATAGTCAAAAAAAGTAATAAACATTTAACTCTGAAACTATTCAAGTTGATAATTTCTAAAAATAGGAGTTATGAATATTTAGCAACTAGCAACCAATATAGAATATGATGATTTTTATGAGAATCTTCATTCACTCAATTAATCAACAGACTTGGACAGCTGCTGTATGCACAGGAGCATGTTATGCCATAATATATTATATATAATAATAAGGAAGGAAATGAAATACACATGTCTAGAAAAAAATCAAGCAATACTAAGGATATATCTCAAGGATGTATTTTATAACTAAGTGTTAGAATGATATAGAGAGACTATAATTACTTTATGTTCAGAGGACAGAGAGTTCACTGAGTACTTAGAGAAAGCTTCTCAAAGGAGGTGAAACTTTAGTCCTTGAAAGATGTAAAGAATTCATAAATAAGTGGAAGTAAGACTACTTGGGGAACAGTGAAAATATCTATTTGGTTGAAACAGTGGAGTGACACAGGGCCAGGAAGGTAGGTGAGGATGGATTATAAAGAGCCTTAAGTATTAAACTACTTTCCATTTTGGTTTATATATGTAAATATGTGTATACACATACATAAAAACACTTGGACACACATATGAATATACGTACATACATATATACAAACACATGAACATACATATATATTTTCCTGGGTATAGAAGAAATACATGATCATTTTATACAAATTGGGAGATAAGGGAATGTATTAGGATGAAAACAAAATCACTTCACAACTCAAAAAATGTTAACATTTGAGAGTATTGCCAGGTTTTGTTCCATGTAGCAAAAACATAAGCTATCAAAAATTTCTAATTCTTTTTCTCAACTACATCTACACTTGCACTGTGTTACAATATATACGATATGTAACAACAATTTAATAATATTTATTATTATTATTAATAATTTAACAATATAATCACAATGACACTTTTTAGATCACATTACCAGGGATGCACATTTGAGGCACTTCCTTGCTGTAAAATGAAGTCTTGGGATTCCTGAAAGCAGTTCTAGACACAGATACAACGGATTGATGGATACTAGGTGAGTGTCTTGTTACTGCCACTATGTCTTCATCAACTTGATCCACATACACCTGAGAAAAAAAAGAGAAAACACATTAGTGCTCAAATTGGGAAGACTCTAAAATTGAACCTTAAGAAAGAAACCTAGAAAATTTAGTTTCTTGCCTGAATAAAACCCTTGGCTCCAAGCTCTTGGTGAAGTTTATTGATCGCACACCTGGCCGCAATGATGCCACTTTGGAAATTAACTTCACCGATATTGGATGGTGATACTTCAGGATTCCACTTAGCGTAAAACCGTTCTTCAGAAACTACTGAAATCTGAACAAAATGAAAACTTAGCCATGTGTGCATTTTAATTACAATGAGAACTTTTGGCAAAAATGATCAAAGTTTTTGGCCTTGTGGATTTTAAAAAACAACACATAAACAAACCTGATGAGGCACTAATTCGTCATAGCCCTTAGTACTTCCACTAGCACAACAGGCCATAGAAACAATCGTGGAACTTGGGAGAGCATCATATGCTGACCTATGCTAGAAAACAATAAAAAAACAAAAACAAAAACAAAAAAACACAAAAGTTTATTTTCTTTCAAATGCAAAGTGCCATCCTATAGCATAATGAAGTAAAAGTGCATAAATACATTTGATAAGATACATTCATTTGCTTTAAAACAAATAACAAAACGCTCAAAAACCTTTGTATCACAATCACTAAGGCACTATTTTGAAGTTTTGTGGATATTACTACCACTAAATAGCAGGGAACTAATTATCAAAACATTTAGCAAAATCAGTAAATACAAGAAACACGTTAGATGCTTACCACAATAGGACACTCATTATCATGGGTAATATCCATAAACAGGGCATGTGCAATAGCTGGCATTAAAGGCCTCAAACAGGGTTGAACGAAGGATCCAACAGGTTCTCCTCCATATCGGTAAACTAATCTGCCCTCTTCATGACTGTCACGTGCACTCATTGCCTCTGCAAGGTATTACAGAATATTTTAACAATCTTCATTATCAATGTCCAAGAAGAGATTAGATTTCGTATCATGACTGACTTTCAAAAAAAGACCACATAAATATTATAAAAAATAAAACTGCTTTAAACATTTAAACAAATGTCCATTAGCTTAAATGACAAAAAAGTCTTCTCTGTAACTTAACCAGAGAAATGGTTCATGCAGGTAAAAGGGAACATATGTTGTTTATTAGGATGTTGGTTATATAAAATCCATGGAGAAAAATCTAAAGATTAATATCATATAGGCAGGTAGGAGATGAAAAACAGATTTGTATATTTTCAACAACCAAAAAAATGGTTTTGTTCATGAATCATCAGTTCATTCCACTGCTCTTTCAAGTTAAAATGAGATATTTTACCCCAAAGTGGAAATTTTTACTGATGAAAACAGACTAAGTTATACTAGGAAATTTTGAGTAGAATATTTAAAAGAACAGTAACTATGTTGAACATTATTAAATGCTGTATATAAAGCTATTAAATGCCTTTTAATCTACTTAAACAAAAACTAAAGCTTTAGATGGGAAAAACACTTTCAATAAGCCTACCTCTTATTAAGGAACTAATGCCCAGTCTAGTAACAAAGATATTGTCCAGGTCTTCACTTCCTGTGAACAGTTCAGCTACTACATATAAATTGGGTTGCAATTTCCTAGCAGCATCCAACATGTACTGCAAAAAGCACAGTCACAAAATGTAACAGAAAGAGAAAAGCAAGATGGTGCAGGGGAAGGAGAGGAGGCAAGATTAGGCATGGATTTGACAAAGGAAAATATCATGTAGCAAGACAAAATGGAAATCCAAGAAGAATTTCCAAATAAAGTAATTGTGCATATGTAAGAAAACATAAAACAGACCAATACATACAGGAAACAAGAGAATTTATAAAGACAATATAACAGTTAAAAAGGAAGATTAGATTTTGCAGATACAGGGACACAAGGGGGAGGAAAAAAGGAAGAAGAAACATGTTAGTGTCACATTAAAAAATGTAAACCATAGCACTGCAGTTCTGCTAGGATTTCCCCCCGTTTTATGTTTGTTTTTAATATCTCTAATCAGACTATTAATTTCCAGGCACTTGACTAAGCTATTCATGATAAATTCCCTACTGCTGAATCATTTAGCTATTGCAAAGATTAGGTCTGACCAGACTGAAACCAGTTTTTCCTACAGATGCTAATAAACTTTTTCTTTTGGCCATGCTTTGAAGCTTGCGGTATCTTAGTTCCCCGACCAGGGACTGAACTCGGGCCATTGCAGTGAAAGCACTGAGTCCTAACTACTGGACCACTAGGGAATTCCCCAAAACTCTTAATCAGATCAGTTCCAAAAAGTTTTTTTTAACATAACATTTCCACAAAGACTAATAAAATCTTGAAATTGTATCAAGTAAGATCCTAGAGGATTATGTAACTTAAAATTAAGCAAATTAAATTTTAATATTCTAAGCTTTTCCATAACGTTATAACAATCTTAAAAGTGTATTTTTTTTTTATGTTGCTATAAAGGAACACACAAAAAAACCTCTGCCATTTTTTGAAGCTAAAAAACGTCTACTACCTTAACTAATTAATGTTCATTAAATTCTTCCAAATCAAATCAATTTTTCAACACAGGACTTGAAACATATACATTATAATACTGCTTTAAAAGTATAGAAATAGATGTTTTTCAGATAAGCACACATTTCTAAAGAACACTAACTTGTGACTAGAAAACTATCAAAGATCTTATGAACAGAATGAAAATTTGAAGTGTTTACAAAGCTGTAAATGTAAAAGATAATGCTGTAAGTGTTGGCATTGCTTAAGTTACTATAAAAAACCCAAAGAGGAATAGAAAACTTTTATGTTTACATTTACATTTTTATAACAATTAATAAAAATTGAATCAATGAGGCTAAAATAGTTTCAATATGCTGTAATGTTAGGGTTTAAATAATCACTGTAATATGAAATAAGCTATTCAACTTCACAGTGGCTACTCATGTATTGAAAGCAACCTAAAAATAACAAGAATAAGACAAATTAATATTTATATATTAAAATATTAATAAGATTAATTCTGTTAAAATATTAACACTAAAATATGAATAATATTTTAATAATATATATACAGCAATATGGTTGTATGTGTATTATCAGAGACAATATAATGTACTTCCCTAACTTAAAATAAAAATATTAACTCAAACATTTTATAGCCCAGTACTCCATAACAGCTGCATCAAAAAATTGTCAGAATTATGCAAATTATGCAAGTGTTAAATACTACCACCAAATCAATGTTGGTATCCAACTAGCAAAAGGAAGCATATATTTGTATACTCTATTTAAGGAAAGCTAGGAAAGAATACTGAATTTCTTTTCTTAATGTAGATGAATTGTTTTTATGTACCTCGGCTACATGAAGAGGTGTTGAGTGACAGTTATCAAGACGGACTCCCTGGAAATAAGTCGCAGTTATTTCAGTGTATTTTTTCATGTGTGCCCAGAGATAAGGACAGTCCTCTGGTTTTTTCCCATAGCGTAATTTAACACTGTCTCCCCAGCAAATAAGTTCTCTCCTTAGATAAACATCTGAACCTGTTAAGAAAGGAGTTTGCTTTCAGTGGTTTGAGAAACAAAATGAAAACATTTACTTCAAGGAAAAACTTGTTTTCAAAACACATTTACTATTTCTAACACAAACCATATATAGGTTAAAATTGCATCTAAAATGGCATGGGGTAAAATTTTTTAAAGTTGATAGTAATTTGGATCTCATATCTATTTTGCTAAAATTGTACCTTATTGTCTCTTCCAAAAATGTGTGCTTAATGGCAAAAATTTAAGTTACTTCTTGAAAGAAAACAATAATAGTAGGCCTTTAAAGCTATAGTTCTACCAAAAACATTTAAAGCTCCATCTCCACCTTGCTACCAATTTTTGGCAATAGGTTACATTACATCCATGGTGTAGAGCAGAATGTCCTTTTTCATTTAGAATGGTTAGAAAGGCGAGGGCAGAGATACTTAAATCCAAAGCTACACTCTTTTTTTTTTTAAAAAAATGAGATTTCTGAATTAAATTTAATGTCATTAAAACAGGCTTCTAATTCTAAAATGTTAAAAAATAAATATATTGATAGGTCCCTGAAAAATTCTTCCTGGCAATGAAATAGATGTAGAAACATAAGATGCTAGTATTAAGTGAGAGGGAATCTAAAAACAATTGGTTTCTAGTTTAACTGCCACTCAAATACCTTAAATACTCCTCTGGCTAATGAGTGAAAATATCTCTTATAGTAAATAGTTGTAATAATAGAGGTTTCAAATGTCTTTTAAAAATGCAATAAATTGTTGCCCAAATAAACTTTTAGGCAGGACCACAATATAAAATAGATATATAAAAGCTATTCTGTTTGAGGAGATAAGGGGTAGAAAGGGAAAGGAGGGAAAAGAAGAAGGTGAATCCCATCCTATCAATCCCTTCTCTTCTCACTCAACCTGTATGCACCTCTGGCATCTGTAATGAAATAGTTTTAAAAACGCTAGCATAGTGGGAGGAAAAAATCAATAAACAATTTATATTTTGAGCTTGCCACGAACTTTTATTTCCCTATGCATAGAGAAGTTAACAAAAATAATATACCTGGTTCAGCAAAGTTTCGAAGGGGATCATCTGCCATTACCCATCCATTATGTGCCATCAGAAAACAAGCTTTATTTGGGACATGAATCATAGATTCTTCTGTGGAGAGGGACGTTTCTTCAAAAGGGAAAGTAAAATATCTAGGGAGATACAATTAAGTATGAAATCCACACAGAGAAACTTTGGAGAGAATGTGAATTAGCACTATTAAACTTCTTCCCTAGTGAATAGAATAGAAAAGATTAGTTTGACACCATTTATGGGAAATAAACTGCAATACAGGTAAAAAAATCATCAGTAGACATTTTGAGTAAATCTAGTAGGATTTGAGAAACTGAGTTAGTATTATAGCATATCTGATTAACATTCTAAATAATAACTTAAAAAATCTCATAAAATTACTAAGAAAATCACTGAGGTATTAACATTATTTTGCAAAGGTTTACACTTCAGTTGCCTAATCTATGTTGTACATTACTTAAAGTATAAGGAGCTAAATGCTTGCTTAATTTGATTAACGTTGAATTTATTAGTAAGTATGCAGTCCTCCAGAAACATGAATGTAAATGATTATAAATTGGTTCATAATAATGATAGTTTCTCTAACTAAAGATTTGCCTAACAAAATTAATTAATATTAAGCTTAGGTACCAGATCAAAACTTCTATTTCAATTGAAGAAATGTATTGACTCACACATTAAAGGAAACATTTAGGTTAATTTGAAGAGTTTAATACAATTTTCAATTTTTAACCTTTAATGAGGAGAAAACAAAGACGGAATACCTGGTAACCAAAGGATGTTCTCTAGTGACAGGTCCTAGTTTAGGACCATGGCCAGCCAGTCGTTCATAAAACACATTTCCCAAAATGCAATTAACTGCCTAGAAAACGTGAAATTATATTACATCAATGACAACAACAAAAAACAGTATTAACACTCAAAGAAAAATAGCAGTTCAAAAGAAGTAGGTAAAACCTGTTCCTGATGATAGTTCACGAGTTGATGCTTCTCTGAATTTAATTCCTCAATTCTCTTCTGGAACCAACTGCAGCATTCGTTAATTGCGGCTGGCCCATTACTTGAAGCAGATAAAGCAATACAAACATTATTTAATGGTTTTACAAATTCTACATTTAAAAATTTTCTAATAATGGTCATAGAAACTTTAAATATATTCATCAGGATCTTAATTATGGCTGAAGAAGTTTTCCAATTGTATACATTTTTACATTTATGTATAGGAACACGGACCGGCACACAGACAAGGGGGGAAATGTCATGCATTTGAAGTAGTAGAATTATGGTGAATTACTTTATTTTCTATTCAGGCTTTTAACAATAGCATGAAAATAATACTATCCATAAAGGTTTACAAGTAATATTACTCTTTAATATGTAGTAAAATATAAAACATACTCATGTGGTATGAAAGTTGCTAGTGCAACGTTCATATCTACAGTACAGCCAAGTCGTCTGTATTCAGGATCCTGAATAATCTTAAGGTGTTGTTTTGGATCAGGCTTTGTTGTTTTCCTATTTTCTGAAAGAAAGAAAATATTATATCTTAAACGCAGATATGCATAAGGAGATTATAACTGTTACTGATTCCAAATTTTTAGTTTATAGTTTTTTCTTGGAAAATAAAACATACGTTTATTTCATAAGCATCCTTCCTACCTCCCTGTCCATCCTCCTGCACACCATCTAACACACACGCGCGCGCGCGCACACACACACACACACACACACACACGGAAGAAAAGACAGAGAGAGAGAGAGAGAGAGAGAGAGAGAGAGAGAGAGAGAGACTGACTGATTGAGGAAAAAAAACCCAAAAACACTATAAAAGAAAAACACAGCAATTCCTACCAGTTCAACCTCAGTCCCATCTTTCTACCTCAGTTGGCATTCAGTTATTCTATACATTCTTTAGGGCATTAAGGATGTTGATGGTACAAATTTTCTTCACAGGTGCTACCAAATACATTAACATTAGGACTTTTTTTTTCCTCAAAGATTGCTTTCTATTCTAAAAAGTAAGTCATATTAACAACCTGACTTTCTCTGAAAGAAGCACACAGGTTTGTTTTTATACTGTTTTCCTTTTCATCAACAAGCATATTCTTATATAATAATAAAAAATGAAAAAAGTAAATAAACATTTTGTGGGGGGAATTTTCACTCTTCTTCTGGAACTTGTTCCTAATAAATCAGGTATTGGTGCAGAATTGCTTCCATTGGGTTTGATTTTATATTAATTAATACCTGGCTTATTCTAAAGAGATTTTGCAATGGCTTACAAAGGCCCAAACAAACTAAGATAAAAACTAAATAGATTTTAATATGTAGTTTCTGAGGTTAATCTAGATGAATAACATACATGAAAAGTGCCAAGAAGTGTTTAAAAAATAGAAAAAGCTACACAATCGGTGTACATTATAAAACAGTCTTTAGTACTGGTAGACTAAAAGACAGATCACTGGAATAGCACAGCTAACAGGTGCATGTATATTTAGTGTATGATTATACATTATGAAGTATTATGGTGGTACCCCAAATCAGTGTAAAAGGATGAATTATCAACTCAATATCATTTTTAAAAATAAGAATAAAGTTAAATATCTTCTTTATATAAATTCCAGGTGTACTAAATATTTAAAAGTAAAACATAAATAAGATTATCAGAAGAAAACATAGATTGCTGTTTGAAGGTCTAGGCACAATGTGAAATCAGAAGCCATAAGAGAAAAGATCAACAAATTTGGTTACATTGGGGAAAAAAACCACCATAAACAAGAGTTAAAAGATCAACAGCATACTAGGAGGATATATTTGAGGCCACTAATAATAAGGAATCACAAACAATAATAAGTCAATATGAAAAAGACAAACAACCCAGTAGAAAAATACGGAAAGAACATTAACAGGGAATTAATGGAAGAACTACAAATGGCTAATTAACATGTGAAAAGATATTTCACTAATAAGCAAAGAAATGTAAATTAAAATAATGAATATTTTCCTTTATTGACAAAGATGATAAAGATTAATGGTATCTAATGTTGGTGATGGTATAATTAGTGATAATGTAAACTGGTACAACTTGTGTTGAAAAGCAATTTGACAATATCTATCATAAATTTATCATGAAATCTGTATACCCTTTGACCCATGAATTCTATGTCTAACAATTTGTCCTACAGATTTACTCACATAGCAAGTAAAGATAACATGTACAAGGATATATTTTCTATAGTACTGCTTATAAGAATATAAATTCCCCTAGGGCAAGGGCTTGCTACTATGTTCACCATTGAATCCCCACGTCTGGAAGAGTGCCCTTCACATAACAGTTGATTCAGTAAATACGTATTGAATGAATGAGAAATGAACTGCAAATAATCTATCTAAAAGGCTAAAGAAATTCAAGTACTCTAAAACAGTGTATTGCTATCTAGAGGTTAAAAGAAATAATTAGCTGTAATAAGATCATGCTGGCAACTAAAATAACAAGTTGTTAAACAGTCCGTATGCTATAGTTTTATTTGTGTGTGTATAAAATAGATATAAATATAAAACTTATGAATATAATTTATATATATCTAATTAGATAAAATTGGAATTTCTTTCAAAAAGAGTCTGAAAAGAAACACAAGAAACTATTAATTGATAGTTCCTTCTAATAAGTAGGTTTTGGGGGAAAGGAAGTCACACATTCCATTTATTATATTTTTGCACATTACTTCAAATAAATAATACAGCTTATAAACATCAGAGGGAAGGGAAGATGGAGGCTCTTCAGTAAAATAAAACATGAAGGAAAGTTAATATAAAAAATTCATATATTAAGATGTTACACAATTGTGAAAGTTGAGAGAGTGAATCTGACCCTAAGCTTCCTGGGCCTCAGGTCATACTGACTTCTACTTTGAAGGCAGTATTTCTGGGCCCTACGCAAGCTCTAGTTTCTGGATGAGGAAGAGGATTTCTAGCCATCAAAGATCCTTGCTGTTAGGTTGTCCTATACTAATTGTAGATACATTCTTTATAATTTTTCTTATTTGCCTCCTAAAAACCCTAATTTCTCTTTCAGCATGTTTTTTTCTATCCTACTTTGTCAGGGACACAATGATTAACTTCTTAAGGTTAATTATGTCCTAAACTGAAGATCTGTTTCTTTATCTTTGCTACTGGCTAGTACCTGAGTCAGTCTCACTAGCGGCTAGGTAGCCTTAATGGTAGGCACCATCAGCTAGAAGCCCCTCTACCTCAGTTAAGATTCCTACGTTAGCCAGTAGAAGACTTACATCTCTCAGTTTCAAAGCCTGTTTTGAGTCTTTGGCAGCTGAAATACTCTGCTCTACTTACCTGCCATTCATGCATTTAACAAATACATATTGAGCTCTACGGTATTCTGAGCATTGTGCTAAGGAATCAATGTAAGAAACAGTCCCCGAGGGAAATAATTATGTGTTATGACACGCCCTTTAGATATCTCTGCTAACTCTAAGATAGCTTCCAGAATCATAGTTTTAGAGCATCAAAAACAATACAAATATCATATAATAATAACAGATTTAATGTGTTAACCAAGAGAAGAGTTATCGCTTCAAGAGTAATACTAAATTTCTTAAAATCGATAGAAACATTCTAGTGTATATCCTGTACCTTGTGTAAGAAGTCCTCTAAATTGCTCAACTGCTTTGTCAACATCTACTTGGAAAAATTCCCAGAGGTGGATCTTTGGGAAAATATCCTCCCAAATTATTTTTCGAATGCACTGAAAAATATCAATAGTTAAAATATACACATTTAAAATCTTTTTACTAAACATTATTTAGCATATTAAAAGACAGGTTCTAAATGATTTTCAACCACATATTTACTTTACATTTTAGAAATTCTGCTATTGTTTTAGTGTGGTATTCCTCTATACATACTGACATTCATTTGATGATCATTTTCAATCAAAGCAGCTACTCCTCTTTCTTTGTATTTCCCTTCTGCAACGTCACAGGATAAATGCCAAAGTGCTCTGTCTAAGACCCAGGCAGGTTTTAAGTGTGGGGAATTCACAAGGTTATATGCACTTTCTGGATGTTCCTGGAGCCAACTACTTTTAGCAGCTTAAAGAAAAAGGAAACATAAAGGAATATCATGTAATTAAACTGAAGTTAAGTTTAAAGGTAAAATAAAATATCAACATCTATCACTCATTTTCTTATATATTAGATATCAATATTTTATAATGATATTGTAGTATGAAAACAATTTTTTGGTTGTGGTATCCTATCATCTATTTCACCATACATTTTTCTTTTGTGTTGTAAGAGTTTTTAATTGATAGTAAATAGGATCAACACATTTATTAATGCCATTGTATAAATTGTTTACTATTGCAGTGGGAGTTAAGAAGGGTCTTGTCCTTGGCCTCTTTTGATGGTCCTTGGGTGAACTATATTTTGGAATGCTCCTTCTAAACCTAAAGGACATCTTTTCCTTTAAGGCAGACTGGGCTTTTGCCCTGCTTCAAGTCCTCTGGCCTCATTAAAGCAGAAAGTTACCTGTATCTTCAACTCTGGTTTAGGCTTTTCAGTGTCTGGCTGTTAGGTTCTAGGGCAGAAGAGCCCCCCCAACATTTACTTTCCCCAGGAGCTTCTCCTTTTTACTTCTGGTCTCCTGAGTGACAGGGCCTTCCTTCGGCCCCACCTAAGCTCTAGGTTCTGTCTCTTACCTATCCTTAGAACGCAAAATGTCATTTATATCTTTTTTTCCTACATATCATGTATTCCCGTGGGTTTTTTTTCTTTTGAGGGGGGGAGGGAGGTGAGATTCCTTCCTCTAGATCTTTAAATATGCTTGTATCTCCCCAAAGTTAAGAATACAAACACACACCTTATTTAAACGCAGTTATTTCTCTAAGTTCTGCAGGGTCTATTAGTACTGAGACCAAATGTCTTGAAAATCCAACCTGTATCTACCGCTTCCACTTTCTCCCCACACTCTCATTCCTTCTCCCGCTACAATCTGCTTCTACAGCCAGTGCTCCACTGAGATTACTCCAGCCTCCTAATCATGAAATTTAGTGTTACTTTCTCATTTTCATCACGTTCAATCTCTACAACATTTGTCATTACTGACTAGTCCTTCCTTGATTTACAGAAGACCTCTTCCTTGATTTACAAAAGGTGTCATTATCTTGGTTGCTTTAAATTTTTGCTTCTCTCTTTTGTGCCCTCTCTTTTCCTTCTCATCTCCCCTAAACCCTGGAGGGAGGTTTGCTACATTTTAGTCCTTCTCTTTCCTTGAACATGCCCTTCCTCATCACACCCACTCTTCTCAGTACATCTCTCAAACTGGCCCAGACTCCAGCTGAGGCCCAGGCACATCTACCCAAGCATGTGATGATAGCACTGCCTGGGGACAGCATGTAAACTCAAAATCCATTCATAGGTCCACATATATCTACACTGAAAGTGTCATATATCCCAGGCACTGTTCTGAGAGTTAGATATTCTGTAGCAAATAAGGGAGCAAGGTTCAGGAGCTCATGGAGCCTTCATTCTAGAAAGGGTTTTTTTTGTTTGTTTGTTTTTGTTTTTAATTTTGCTTAGACAATCCTGATGGAAGAAAACTCAGTTCTCTCATAGGCAACCTCTTTGTATAGCTAATCTTGAAAGGTTAATAAGATATATTGTTTCGATAAAACCGATAAAAGTGAGGCTGAGAAACTGCTAAAAGAAATATACTCAAAGAACAAGGGTGTAGCTTGTATCTTATTACCCATTTGTATCAGTAAATTCAGAATCAGTATCAGGAGTTTTGTAAGGTATTTCAAGTGTTTACAACATTGGAGATAATTTGTTTTAATTTATTAATAAACAAATAAAAGCTAGACACATTTTGCTTCATCTTTAAAATGGACTAATGCCCTGTAAATTCATGCTCAGGAGTGGTTAATGTACAGGAAAGTAGTAACAATTATTCAATACCTACCATATGCCAGGAACTGTTAAGTGCATTAATTTATTAACCCTCATGCCCTTCCAAATGATATAGGACATACTATTATGTTCCTTTGACAGATGAGGGACTGAGATAAGTACCTCAGCAAAAGTCACACAGCCAGGAAAAGAACTGGGCAAGTCTCTTCAGAATCTGCAGTCTAACCATTTTGCTCTATGGCTGAGATGAATTGGTCATGCCTTGTTCACTCAGCTGAGAACCATTACAATCCTTACAGAGTTTTAAAATCATTATTATTTTTAGTTTCACTTATATGATAAATCATTTAGTAAGTCATTGATTTACTTAGTATTTATTTAATAGACAGAATACATAAGAAGCAGAGATGTTGTAATAAAAGTTAAATTGATAATTCTCCAAATTTGAATCAAGATAGTTTTCCCAAGATTTATCATCATAGTCACTGAAATTCAAGATTATATAAGAGAAAAATGTCATGATATATATGTCAATGTCATCCATATATCCAATTTGGATTTTCATTTATTAAGAGTAAATACTAAGGCAACCCCAACTTTTTACATGGTAAAATCCTGAAACTTTGTTTCTTATCTCAATTTTATGAAACAAAATCAAGTGTAAAATGAAAGAATTCTAAACATTAGGTAATAAAAGTATTTTTTCTAATTCTATATGAAAGAGGAGTTAAACTCCAAACTATGTCTTAATACATATCAAAATTAAAAATGAAAGATGGACTTCCAGAGTAGCACAGTAAAGAAAGACTCTGGAAATTGTCCTAAGGGCATCTGGCACATGGAGAAACATTTATTCAAGAAAATCTACTAATTCTTAGTAAGAATAGCAAAAGTCTGTGGCACTTGAACCACAACCTGCTCCCTTATCCCACCCGACCAACCACGTGTTACGGAAGCTCTACCCCAGTGCTCTACTCCAGGCAGGTGTGGCCAAGATAGGAGATACCCTCTCCCCTTACCTCCCAGTCTGGGGTTAGTTTCATTCTGGGAGAGGCAGGCACACCGAGTGAACAACGAAGTACACTCTGACCCAGGGTGACTTCTAGGAAGCCAGCCTTAAAAATAAATCACATTCACCTCTGGCAGTCTGGAAGACCTTGTGTATGCCAAAGGCTGAGCCATCTCAGCAGCAGTCAGAGAGGGAACTCCTAAACTAACCAGTTCAGGTTTATCTTTTTCCATCCTTTTACTGTCAACCTACCTGTATCTTTGAATTTAAAGTGTGTGGCATGTAGACAGCATGTATTTGGATCTTGTTTTATTTATTTATTTTTTAATTGACTCTGATAATCTCTGCCTTTCAAGACATTACTTTCAAGATTCCCTAAATCTTTGGCTTTCAAAATTTTTACTATGATGTGTCTGAGTGTAGCTCTCTTTTGTTTATGCTATCTGGAGGTCCCTGAGTTTTAGGATGTGTAAATTAATGTTGGAGGTTGGGAGGTTTTCAGCCATTATTTCTTTAAGTATTTTTTTCCATTCTTTCCTCTCCTTCTGGTGTTTCCATGTCCCACATTTCTCTGAAAATCTGTTCATTTTTATCTTTTTTCCCTCTGTTCTTTAGATTGCATAGTCACTGCTCACTAACCCTTTCTTCTTTCAACTCAAACATACTGCTGAACAGCTCTAATGAAATTTCTCATTTTGGTTATTTACTTTTCAACTCCAGAATTCTCATTTGGCTCTTTTAAAAAATTTCTATCTATTTATGATATTCCCTCTTTGATGGGCTATCATCATAATATTTTCTTTTACTGCTTTAATTTGGTTTCCTTTAATTCTTTAAATACATTTATAATACTTGCTTTAAAGTCTATTTTAAATATGACATCTACGACTTCTCAAAGGTGATTTCTGTTGCCTGTTTTTTTCTTGCGTAAGGGCTACACTTTGCTGTTTCTTTACATGTCTCAATTTTTTGTTGAGTATTGGTGATTTAGATAATTATTGTAGCAAATCTGGATACTGATCCCATCCCCTCCAGGTCTTTTTGGTTGCTGGCTTGTGACTTGTCTGGACTATTTTAGGGAAGTCTATTTCCCCCACAGTGTGCAGACCCTGATGTTGCGACTCAGAGGGTGCAGCCTTGGCCACAGGTAGTCAGCCTGGGGTGACGGTGGTTTTTAGCAGGGCTCTCTTAAGTGTCTTTTTCCCTGAAATCTGTTAAGCTGTCTGCTTCTGTTGGTATCACACTCAGCTATTTCTCTCCTGAGCTGTTACTCAGGCTGACTGTGCTATTATTTTTGATAATATTCTGGAGCATAAATTGCACCACAATATGATCCAATTAAATTTGGGTCCCTTGGCATGGGTAGTCTTTGAGGCCTGTCTTTGAGGCTTGTTCTGACCCCAAGAAGGCTCTTGTTAGCTGTCTCTTTCCCTGGTTCTCTCTGTTAGACCAGTAGCTGGCCTATGGTTTAGCATGTTGCTCTCATGAAGATACCAGCCTCCTTTGGATTGTTTACCACCAAAGTCTCTGTTGTTTTCAACAGTGCTCATAGGCTTGAACTTTCCCATGCTATGTACCAAATGAAGTCAGTTCCATTCTTACTCTGTTCTTACTGCACATCTCTTCCCCTGGGCAGAACACCTGTGCCACTGCTCCACCAGTGGTGGCAGGGATAGGAGCCTCTGGTTTTCTTGGCTTTCCTCTCCAGGTGTGGAACCCCGACCCCACAAGCAAGCTGGGGCAAGGGTCCAGTATTCTTGACCTGCCATGCATGAAGTAGAACGTTCTCTCTCTGAGTGGGGGCTGGGTGGAGGAAGGGAGCCCCAGGCCTCTCATCTGCTCTTGCCTAGAATAGTTTCCGTAACATAGTGCTGAAAGGGGGAAATGAGAAACGCTGGAAGCCTGCCCCTTTCAACCACAGCCCTAGACTGGGAGCCAGGGAGAAAGGGAGCCTGGTGTCCTTGGCAGCACCTGCTAGGAACAGACCTATCACCACTCTGACTGGGGAAGGGTAGGGAGGGAGGGGCAGGTTGTGGTTCAGATGTCACAGACTCTCACTATTCTTTCTGAGGTTTAGTAGATATTCTTGAACAAATGTCTCTCCATATGCTGAATGCCCTTAGGACAATTTTCGGAGACTTTAGTTTTTTAAAAATAATACTCATCAGTTATAGCTGTTTTAAAGGGTAGAGGGTCTGTGAAGCCCTTAACAGTGCCATTCTGGAAGTTGACTTTCCCTGGATAGTAACTTTTTAATGAAAACCTATTTCATAGAAAGGACATTATGATACGCAACACTTGCCATGCAAGGTGGAAGCAACTTTCACTTCTTTTATATTACATAGAATTTCTCAAATGCTTTAGAAAATACAGTCTCTGACAGAGTCTGTGACTGTACTCCAAACCTTATACTCCCTTTGTTCCTTTAGTAACAGAACTCTCAAGGTTCAGTGATAGACATGGCTGACAAACAAAATACTACACTGCAAGCTCCTTTATAGCTAGGTGTGACAAGAGACAAAATCCTATCTGGTGCAATGTGAGCAGAAGGGATATATACACCAGATCATGCCCTTAAAAGACATTACTTCCCTTTCCTCATTGCCACTGGGTAGAGGTGATATAAGGAAATGGAGGGGCCATATTTGATTGAGAGATGGAAGCAAAGTACTGGAGACAGCAGAGCAGCATGAGAGAAAGAACTCAGTTCCCTATTGTGGGTTGGCTACCACACCAGTCTTGGAATGCCTACTTAATCTTTTATAAGAAATAAGTATAATTTAAATCTTAAGTCACTATCTTTTTCTGTCTTTTTGTTACAGCTGCCTAAGCCATATCATAATTCGTACGCTGCCATTATGTGGTTTGATAAATTTGATGTGAATAGTATTAAAGATGTCAAAGTAGTTATCAATAAGGTCAAATTTTCAAGCGAAGAATACTGAATTCTTAGACATTAGGCAGTTTTCACTGTGGACCCTGATGCTTAGTTTCCAGGTGCATGCAGAAACAACAAATTTTAGATTGTTCCTATTTCTTTGCCTAACTTTGATTGTTTATTATTATCATTAGAGATTATTATCTATATTGATGAACCAAATCTTTGAGCTTTTGAACATCTTCATAGTTCCTATGGTTACTTGGAAAACAATTTTATGACACACACACCAGAGATTGTTGTTGTTGTTGTTAAATGTTTTGTACCACCTGGAATTCCTGTTGTTTACATATGTAAATCAGTGGTTTCCTGACTTTTCTACATCATGGCAAACAGAAAAGAGCATCTGCAAGGTCCACTGGGTTAAACTGAAAGCTGATCAGGGCCAGAGGCTTCTCCAGACCCAGTTACTCTGATAGCTGATGGAAGCAGTCATTTCCTGAGGATCAGCATCTGGAAACCTCTGATACATTTTTATAGAATTGTATACTGGTAAGAAATCCTGGGAGCCAAAACAGGTTAACTTTAATAATATCTTTTAACATGTAAAAGATAAAATTTTCAAATTTAAGTTCTAAGAATTTACCAATAATTTTCTCTTCAAATAACACCATTCAGTTTTTTCAAATATATGCTATAGTACCAGAGCTATGGCTATATAGGATTCATTAGTTGGTCTGTAAAGTAGTAACACTGTAAATTGAAATATGTGGTCTTTTCTATGATCACACTCCTGTTTTTATAATCATCACATGTAAAATACTTACAAATTGATTATATCTTCAACTAACACTGTTTTCTTTGAAAGAAAAAAAGTGGTACTGTATAAAGTGATTTTAAAATTGAAGGACACCTAATCATCAGTTGTGTTTTCAAAATTTATGTTATATAAAACAGCAAGGAATGAAATAATTAGAATATAATATTCTCATTAAAATTAATAGAAGTAGTTAATGAAGCTCATACCAGTATGATTGTAGACAACATCAGTAATACAAAGAATATTCCATTCCTTTTTCAATTTTTCCACTAGCTGTCCAACATCAGTCCAGGTGTACTTTTTATTAGGTCTTGAAAAATCAGGATTTAATTCTAACTGATCAGCAAGGGAATAGGATGACCTAGATAGTCCAAGAGTCTGCAGTGGGGTAAAATGAATCATGTTGTAGCCTGCAACACAAGAAAATAAACAAAGACCACTATAAGAAAAAACATACCTAAAACTAAGCAAAATGTAAGGTTAAACTTCCATAAGTAATTCTAAATGGCAAGGCAACCATGCTACCAGAGAAGGGGTTAAAGACTTGGGTTTAAATCCTAGCTGTACCACAAGTGACTTCAAGCAAGTCTACTTAAATCTTTCAGGATTATCAGTGTCCTCATATGCAAGATAGGGATAATGAGATGATGTATTTGAAAAAAATCACACACAATGCCTAGTTACCATTAGGGGTTCAATTTATATTTCTTGAACTGATATATTTATATGTAGAAAATATATCCTATGCAAGTTTATCAGTACATCTTTCTCCTAGTTTTAATGTTCCATAGTACTTGTATTCTGTTTTAGTTATGTCAGTGAACTTCTCATTTCTTTCTTCACTCTATGTTCAAGTCGAAAGTAGAAAATTAACATTACCCTTTACTTAAGAGTAAAATACACCTTAAGTTTCATTTTACTCTTGGTATGTATGGCAGCACATGACTTGCACATGGAAGACCATTAATCAAGGCTTGTTGAATTAAAATTATATATAATGATAATATATTTTATTTATTTATTTATTTTTGGCTGCGTTGGATCTTCATTGCTGTGCGAGGGCTTTCCCTAGTTGCGGTGAGCGGGGGCTACTCTTCATTGCAGTGCGAGGGCTTCTCATTGAGGTGGCTTCTCTTGTTGAGGAGCACAGGCTCTAGGAGCACAGGCTTCAGTAGTTGTGGCATGTGGGCTCAGTAGTTGTGGCTCACCGGCTCTAGGGCGCAGGCTCAGTAGTTGTGGCACACGGGCTTAGTTGTTGCACAGCATGTGGCATCTTCCCGGACCAGGGCTCAAACCCGTGTCCCCTGAATTGGCAGGCAGATTCTTAACCACTGTGCCACCAGGGAAGTGAATGATAATATATTTTCCAACTCATTCTGGTAGCTTACTAATTTTTATATGTCAAAGTAAAGTCTTAGAAACAATAATAATCTTATTTTATCATAGAGTTCCTTAATTTATGCAGTTGAACCATAAAATTTGCCATTTTTGTAGGCCAAAAATGGTCAAGTAGCAACAATTTCATACAGTTCTATTTATGTTACTAAATGTACTAAGGAATGAAATTAAAAGAATTAAAGCCTTTGAAATCTGTATCACAGAAGATAATTACATTTATTTTAAAGAAGAAGAAAAGAAAGAAAGCTGACATTACCTGATTCTTTTGCAACCCTAAGTCTGCTTTCCCATTCATCAAAGGGTCCCATACACTTGGCTAAAAATGTCTGGAGAGTAACACAGTCCAAGGGTAACACATGATTATCAGCACCAACACGTAAAATAGGGTCCACAACTATGTAACCTCCACCACTTTTCTCATTTCTAAGGAAAAAACAAAACAAAAACTTCTCAATTAATGATAGGAAAAATAATTCTCATCTAACAGTCTGACTCTCTAATTGGAAAGTAAATTGTCCCATATAAAAATATATTTCTAAGCACATAAAATCATTTAAAAAGTTGCAATAAAACAATAGAAAAGCCATGTTTTATCCTTTTCCAATCTTTACATAATGACATAATACAATATATACATATATATCTAATAATATTGCTTTAAGGAAAGATAAGTGTACTAAGATCAGTAATAACAAGGGCACTTAAGTAAATAGCATCCTATAATCAGGTTGCATGAAAAGACTACAGTATTTATGCCATTACTTTATAATAGTAATAGTTTGAATATGTAATGAGGCTTACAATTACTTCCTAGAAACTGAAGGATCATATTCTATTGGCATCTCAGGAAAGCCCTGTAAAAATTGCACTGCCATGGTTCATATGGTAACTTTTTACAAGTTAGATAACTTCAAGTTATAGAATAAATTAACTTCTTTTTTTCACATACAGAACACCTGACTTACCCTTGAAGGAAGTAATACTGAAATGATCCAGCTTGTTGAAGATTAAGTTTACAGTATTTATCAGAATCATCTTCTCTTTCTGTTGGATTTTCCCATTCCAGGGAACGGAATTTTTCTCGATTAAATGCTTCTCCAGGAAATGGGTAATTTGTATACACAGTAACTTCTTTTCCCTGTAAAGTTGGGCCTAATCGGAACTGTAGTTCAAACCCTAAACAAAAAACACATTTTAATAAACTCATTGCAGGACTTATGTTACCACATTAAAAAGATGTTTTATTTAAAGTATTATACAACAATGATTTCTCACCCATGTTTAAAAGAACTCCAAATATTTAATGCTGTTCTGGAACCACTTTGCATCTCAGTTTAGCTTAATTTTGTATTTTAACATACAGTATACACCATAGAACTGTCTGCTCTGTACTGTCCCTCTCTTCTTCTCCTGGAAACTGATTCCTAGTCTCATGGCTACTTTGGGATATGCAAGTTCTTACATGATCCCATTCCCCAAGATTACCTCCCTTCCACTTCCTGAACTGCTCAGAGGTGGGCATCTAACTAGAGACTTTCGCTGGTATTTTTCAAACTGCAGCAGAGAAAGTGAGTTTCTCTGTGGTATCAGAGTCTGTGATAGTACGTAAAAGTTGGGAGGTATCATGGGACACTATCTTACCAGATAGAGCAAGCCAGTCTTCCCTGACAGAAGTCAACCTCTAGAGAGGCAGAATTCAGATTTCTAGCAGGAGTTCTAGAGGCATTTGAGCCCCTGATACCAGTTGTCCCTGATGTCTGCTCAACTCCAGAGATGTGGTAATAGAGGGTTAACAAGTGGCTGTGTGGAGCTGAGTGGGACGGGGGTAGGAGTGGTGAGGAACCCTGATTTGCAGTGTTTGCTGACTTCTGGAGGAAACAAGTCTCACCACGGTCCATCTCAAGCTACCAAGATGGCATCACTGAACGTGGAACTGGGAAGAGATATGCATGATCAGCTCTTGTGAGACAACGCCAGCAACTCCAGCATGCTACTGCCTCTAAACCTACTCTTCATGGTTTAGTTACTTAAGCCTTTCTTGGAATTCTGAAAGCCAAAACATTCTCACTTTTGCCTTAGTTAGGCTATTTCCTTTAAAATATATCTGAGATTTCTGTACTGTATTACAAGTATTTTGCCCTAAGAGGAAAAAAAGTTAACACATTACAGGTATAACTTTACTATGAAAGAAAAATTTTTATTGGTTCAAGGCCGACTTTAAACCTTGATTATAATTGTTAGGATGTACAAATTCTGACTATAGTAAAGTCTATTAGAAATTCAGGCACATATATTTTAAACATGGGTGTAACATTTTAATTAATGATGGGCAATAATAACTGATGAAGGCAGGGAAATTTAGTTCTGCTGGTTAAAATCTTTAAGCGTAAGGAACTTTTTGAGAAGAAAGAAGTATAGTAATATTTATACTTTTGATACTTAATTTATTAAACATCCAACAAAGGAATAAAAAATGATGTACTGAGCGCATATGATGTAATAAGGAACAAAAAAGACAATGATCCCTGCCCTTGTGAAGCTTGAGTTCTAATGGGGGAAGGCAGCCATTAAACAATGGACATGACAAATAAATAAGAAAAAGTAGTATGTCAGAAAGGGATAAATGCTAAGGGACAAAAATCAGAGCAGTGTAAGAAAAAGGAGGGAAAGGAGTGATGGTGAGGAGACGGTAGCAACTTTAAATAGGATGGTTATTGAGAAGTTGAAGGGCGTGAGAGAAGTGAGAGAGTTAGCCTCATGGCTCACCATGGCCATGGAGAGAAAGTGCTGACCAAGTACAGGAAACAGAGAGCACAAAGGACCTAGGATGGAAGCATGCCTGGGGGTTCCAGAAATAACAAGAAGGTCAGCATGGCTAGATTGGAATAAGCTGCGGGAGGAATAGTAGGATACAAGGAAAGAAAGGTAACAGGGGAGCCAGATCATGCAGAGCCTTAAAGGTCATTGTAAGTATTTTGGCTTCTTCACTGACTGAAATGAGCCAGTGAACATTTTTAAGCAGGAGTGACATGACCTATCTTGTGTGTTAAAAATATCCTTCTGAAGATGTCTGCTTCTGGTCATAATGGAGTAACTGGTACTGGACTTGCCCTCTGATGAAAAACTAAAAGAACTACATGAGACAACTGTTCTCAAAAACAGGTAGAGAGGACTGTGATGCCTGAGAGAAGGATGATTTCTATGAACCTTCTAGTTATCAGACTAGGGGACCTTTTTGGACTGTGACACTGGGAGCAGGAATAGTAATCTCACTGAGTTGAGGAGACAGAGATTAGAGTTTTGGAGGGTGAAGAGACTGCAATTTTCAGGGCAGAGTATGACAAGAAGGGAGCTATGCAGGGACAGAGCTCCAGGAATTTACCTAGAGTCATCTTGAGTCTGCCTGAATACTAAACTGTACACGAGTAGGGTTTGACTACATAAGGCTGGGAAAAGAACAACCAGTGGGAGCTGTAAATTGAACAATTCTCAGAGCTCACTCAGGCCTGGGATACATTACAATTTTTAAGCAGCCAGGGTTAAGAGACCTTGTTGAACACCTGTTGTATTCAAGAGAGTCATGTCTTAAGTAATAGGGTTAAAGTAGCCCTAGAGTAAAAATTACTATAAACCTATCCTATCAAAGCTTAAAAACAAGCCTCAAAAGGATTAAGCTGATCCACAGATAATGTAAATGACTTCTAAAATAAAACTTATCACTCCTTTAAAGCAAGACAACAAAATCCAGAGATAAAAACAGAACATTCACAATGTCCAGCACCCAAGAAAAAACTGCTAAACAGAAAGAGGAGGTGAGGGAGTTGACCACACAGATATCTGGAATAGGGCATTCCACACAGAGGAAACAGAGACCTAAAGGACTGAGACTTCTGCTTCTGTCAAAGATGGAATAACAGGGATTGGATTTACCCCCCCTCCCTGAAACTTAAAAGAAAGAAACCACCACCAACAACAAAAAAACCAGACAAAATATATGAAATGATGACTTTTCAAGACCCTGACATCAGGCAACAAAAGTCAGTGATCCCTGAGAGACAAAAAGTAAACAAGATGAGCCCTACAATTGTCCCTGCCTACTTACTACCTTGAAAGAGTTTCCAGGTTGGGGCACAGGGAGAAGGAACCCAGGCAGACCTCAACTGACTTCCTGTGTTGAGGAGACGGAACTAAGAATCTGTGGAGACGAAGGCAGCTGGAGTTTTCAGATGAGAGTTGTGGATGAAGAGGAGAAAGCTGCACAGAGGACTCCAGAGATCTGCAAAAGGTCTCCCTTGAGTATTCAGAAGAGTACTGATCAGTGCATTTCTCTGAGAAAAATACCTGAGACCAGGAACAGTGCTTGTTATCACCAGCTAGACTGGGAGAACTCATAATTCATGAGGCACTGGGTAGAAAGCTCAGAAGGATCTTGTTTCAGTAGTGGGGAATAATGAGGCTCAGAAAGGGCATAGTTCTAGATTGGCTTAACAAATCACAAAAGTAAAACTCAAAAGACTATAATATTTCCAAGTAACTTCATTCCAGAACAAAGACCAAGAACATTTATAAGAATCCAAAAATACCCAGCACCCAACAAGGTAAAATTAATAATGTCTAGCATCCAAACAAAGATTATGAGACACATGAAGAAGGACGAAAACAAAACCCATAACAAGGAGAATAATCAATCAATGAAAACGGACCCAGGAGTGACACAGATGTTCAACTAGTAGACAAGGAAGGATTTCAGTTATCATAACTGCATTCCATATGTTCAAAAAGTTAGGTCAAGACATGGAAAATATTAAAACAAAAGAAAAAGATCCAAATCAAACTTTTAGAGATTAAAACTACAATGTCTGAGATGACAAACACAGAGAATGGATTTAATGGATGGTGAGACGTGGCAGAAAAAAAGATAAGTGAATTTCAAGACACAGGAATAGAAACTATGCAAAAAGAAACAGAGAGAAAAAAGAATCTAAAAATTTGAAAGAGCATCAGACAATTCAAGTGGCTTAACATAAAGAGTCCTCAAAGGAGAGAAGAAAGAAGGGAGACATAATTTGAAGAAATAATGGGTAAAAAATTCTCAAATTTGGTGAAAACAACAAACTTACAGATCCAAGAAGTTCAACAAATCCCCCACACAAGAAATACAAAGAAAATTACACCAAAGAACGTCAAAATCAAATTGCTCAAAACCAGTGAAAATGAGAATATCTTATAAACAGCCACAGGGGAAAAAAGACACAAGTATGTACAGAGGAACAAGGATAAGGATGACAGCAGATTTCTCATGGGAAACAATGCAAGCAAGAAGACAGTGGAGCAACATCTTTTTTTTTAACATCTTTTTTGGAGTATAATTGCTTTACAATGGTGTTAGTTTCTGCTTTATAACAAAGTGAATCAGTTATACATATACATATATCCCCATATCTCTTCCCTCTTGCATCTCCCTCCCTCCCACCCTCCTTATCCCACCCCTCTAGGTGTTCACAAAGCACCGAGCTCATCTCCCTGTGCTATGCGGCTGCTTCCCACTAGCTATCTATTTTACATTTGGTAGTGTATATATGTCCATGCCACTCTCTCACTTTGTCCCAGCTTACCCTCCCCCCTCCCCATATCCACAAGTCCATTCTCTAGTAGGTCTGCGTCTTTATTCCCATCTTGCCCCTAGGTTCTTCATGACTTTTTTTTTTTTTAGATTCCATATATGTGTGTTAGCATATGGTATTTGTTTTTCTCTTTCTGACTTACTTCACTCTGTATGACAGACTCTAACTCCATCCACCTCATTACAAATACCTCCATTTCATTTCTTTTTATGGCTGAGTAATATTCCATTGTATATATGTGCCACTTCTTCTTTATCCATTCATCTGTTGATGGACACTTAGGTTGTGGAGCAACATCTTTAAAAGTACTGAAAGATTGAAACTGTCAGCCTAGAATTCTATACCTGGTGAAAATATCTTTCAAAAACAAAGGTGATAAGAGCCAGGTTTTTCACTGTCAGAGAAAGATGTTACAAATAAGCAAGGGAGACAGCTACAATGAACCCTGCTGTGGTGATATGAATCAGAAATATGAGTATGAACTGCTATTTATTTATATATAAAGAATGTCAGTTTGGTTCAAGGCAAATCCTGAAATAGAGAACATGTAGATATATTTCAGTCACATCTAAAATTGCTCTTTGATAGAAGTAAATCTCTCACAGTGATGTTTGACAGGTGGTAAGTTCTACACCACAATATTAAACATTGGGTAAGATAACAAAAGAAAATATATCAGTATAAGAAGAAAAGATATCAGTATAAGACATTAAGAGAATGCTGGACTCTTCCAATTTATGCTAATCCAATTAAATACTTCTGTATTTGCCTAGAGAAATATGAATGCTGTTTTATATACTGTAATATGTATAATATGAGGGAATGGAAGTTCTAGGCATTCCTGGAAAAAATTATAACTTAGTGATAAGTTCTGCTAACCATATTCCTGGATTGGACCAAAATATGGATATAAATTTATTCACAGTAAATGGATTTAGCAAGCAAGAAACAAATTATTCAAATGTAGTTATTAAGTAACTTTGCAAAAATTGAGGGACTCATTTTTACTTCTTACTTTTACTATACAGTAAAACTAATAATTTCTTTTCCAAGTAGCTACATGCACAAATTTTCTATAAAGCAATTTGGCATAAACATACTAAGAATATTAATAAAGTTTAGATTTTTGTCTCAATAATTTCATAAAGACATTTATTTTCTGAGGAATTAACTGGTGATATAAACATAGATTATATATAAGGATGTTCATCACAGTTTCATTTATTATAATTAAATAAACTCACAACAAACTAAATATCTAATGATTGGGAATGATTAAATTATGGTACAAATTATGGTATCCTGTAAGCAGGAATATTATAAAGCCACTATAAATCATATTATCAAGGGATATTTAATAACATGATTACTTTTACTGTTTTCTTATATTTTATACATCTATATAGATCCTTTCAAATCCTTTCTGGAAAAAAGTATGACTGAAATGTGGCAGTAAGCAGAGAGGTGGAATTCACACACCATGACACTGTAAGCAGGTATCAAAATTGTTTAGATAGTATAAACCCAATTTTGTTTTGAAACAAAAAGCATAAATAAAAGACTTTTTATACCTTTTTATAATTTATAAAAAGGTATAAAATTGGGAAACATTTTAATATTAGAGCTATAATTATGAAGAGATAGATTGAGAAGTAATTGCCCAAAGAATTAAAATGTGAAGTTTTAATACTTAAGTGACTGTGAGAACCATAGATATTTATATTTGCAAGAATGATTAAATTTATTACAGAAGTAATGGTGTCATTTTGAACAGTACAAATATCAGAGATTAGCCATCTGAGCACAGCTAAACAACCTGTCCCTTGTTCAGCTTATACAAATATTGTTTTTATAATTACACAAGGATTCAGAGAACTTGTAGGACAAAGGTTGAAACTCATCCAAAACCTCTAAAACAGTATTTGGATCAGTGGTCTACCTTCAGAAAAAAAATGACAAGTAGTCTCCAAATATGAATATTTATTTATATAATATACGTGTATGATAATTTAATAGATCATGTAATTTATAAAACACAAAAATAAGATGTAAATAAAATAAACAATATTTTAAATAATTAATTTTATTTATTAATTAATTGAACAAATCTTTTGGCTCTCACTAAAAATTAATATTGGTAATATCTGTCATGAAAGTAATGTGATTAAATAAATTTCATTAATTTAAAAAGTCTTGGTTTAATATTGTCTGATAAAGTAATTTAAAGATTCCAAGTCCTATTTATTTTGATACTTGATTTAATGGCCTCAGATTTGAAAAAAAATACGACACAAAGATACCCAAATCCTAATGGATAAAGTTCTTGGTAGCTATGTTTACTAGTCCATGACCTTAACTTTTCAATTCCACTCATCAATTATGTAAATATTTTTGTTGAAATGTGCTAGTAAATATAAATATTTTCCTTGACATACATCAATTGCTTTTACAAGTTAAAGAGAAGATGTCCCATTTTATATATTAAAGAGATGATCTGAAAACCAACTGAAATTCTTCATTTGGTAGATTTCAAACAGATTAGAAAACTTTGTTATCAACTTTTAAAAGTGAGCAGATATTCATTTATATGGGTAAAATCATATGATGAAAGTGTTACTAAAAATACATATTCAAAATGCTCTCCCTGTAGCAAGGGTTGGCAAACTATACCCTCTTTCTGTAAATAAAGTTTTATTGGAACAGTCACACCATTTATTTATGTATTGCCTATGGCTGCTTTCACAGTACAATGGCAGAGCTGAGTAGCTGCAACAGAAAGCATATGGCCTGCAAAGCTGAAAATACTTGCTATCTGAACATCTGAACCTTTACAGGAAAAAAATGTGCTGAACTCTGCTCTACAGCATCAGTTTCCATCAAAAGCAGTTTACTTTCACACTCATGTTTACCTCAGAGTTAGATTGTGTTTATTTTTTCTGATAATATTTTCTAAGTATACTATAGAAAAAGCTGTGTGTCATTTCTGAAAAGGATAAAACTCAAACAGCAAATTTCAAACACTTTCTAACTCATCTTTAAGTCTGACAACCTCTTGAGGTAAAAGAGGCATGTACGGTTACACTACCTCTCATTACAAAGTATTGTAAAGATGCTACTATTTAAGATAATATAGCTTGTATATCTACTTAACCTGGTTTAGGTAAAAGTGTAATTCATGGCAACATAATGCAAGCAAACCAGTGGCAGTATGACTGTCAACCTCTTCTAGACATATAACCTCCACTGTTTCCTCAGAATATATCGTTTTTGTTATTAACGCATCTGACGTACAAACTGAGAGCATCAATATCAATTCATATATTAGCAAAACTTAATTACTTTACTTAAAAAAGAATTTTTTTTTTGGTAGTGTTGCGCAGCTTGTGGGCTGTTAGTTCCCCGACCAGGGATCGAACCTAGACCCTTGGCAGGGAGAACACAGAGTCCTTACCACTGGACCACCAGGGAATTCCCCTTAGTAGACTTTAAAAATCAAAAATAGATAGGTAGATACGCAGACAGAAAGAAAGAAAGAGAGAAAAGAAAGAGAAATAAATCTTATTCTTTCTATATCCCAATAGACAGGTCAGTGCATACCCTCAAGGATATATATATATATATATATATATATATAGCCACTCTGTAGACCTCTAATCCATATCCCTGACACTAAAATTTTTATATACAGTAAATGAAACATCAGAATACCTAGAGTATGTCAGCTTCCATAATTAATTGCTCGGTTTGCTAAAATTAGCTTAGCACAGCAGCACATGGTGTGATTATCTTATTCCTCATACACCAGGAATACTTTACTCAGATTAGCCATTTCCCTCTTGCAGGCAATTAAACTGACAAGACGAGTGATTAAACTATTACTGTAAACTAAGTTTTTCTACCTCATTCCCTCCACTCAATCTATATAAACTTGACTCCTAATCAAAGAATCTTTATAAATATTTTCTTTTAAAAAAATAGAAATTGTAATTTGACCAACCTATATAAAAAATGGAAGATTTCCAGGTTTAGGGAATAATGATTTTATTCATTATTTGCCACTAAATGAGATAGGAAATACAGGGACAGGCTATCATTTGGCTAGAAAAGATAATTATGTGGTCTTGTACTTGTTAAATTAGAAGAGTCTATAGAGATATTAGCCTTGAAAATGCACAGGAATCATTTCTTAGGGAAAAGTGAAAAGGAAAGCAAAATGAAGAAGGGCTTGGTGAAAGAACCAAAAATTGCCAGAGCTTTTCTTTACACCTAATTGGTCACCAAGTCTTATGAATTTTAAAATGTCTCATACTCTGTCCCTTTTTTTTCAACCCTGATGTAGTTAAATCAGACATGTTTTTAAAATAGCCTTCTCCGTGATTTCTTGTCTCCAATGTCCCTTCTCTTCATCTTTCACAGTACAATTATCTTCTAAAATAATACAATGACATCATTACTGCACAAAAAAAATTCAACATGTTCCCATTTATATCATTTGGATGAATTTACTGGCTTTAACCAGAGTTACAGAGTCACCATATTCTTATTTTATAAACCCTTCAGAGTTCCCTCTTCAAATAGCTTGGCTAGCTTTAACTGGCACTTTAGTAATCAACCAGCAAGGATTTATTAGCTGTTGTACACTGCACTAGGTTTGTAATACTTTCTGTCTTCACAGATCTTAAACTCCAGTTGGACACTATAAGCTTTTAGACACTGCTACATCCTTAAGCACTTAACTATTCTATGCCCATTGAGTAATCAGAAATCAAGGAAAGGAGATAATAACAAATTAAGGAAAAGCTTCATGGAGTAGGTGGAATTTTAGCTGAAGGCTGAGAGGGAGGCAACACATAAAATGATAGTAAAGGGATTTAATAGATATAGAGGAATCTGACAGGAGTGGAGGTGTAAGAACAGGCATGAGAAAAGCCACTGGGGAGGGAATTAACAAGGGAACTGGAAAGATATAGGACACTAATAATGAGGAACAATGAGATAAAATCTTGGCTAAGGAAGGCAGATTATAGACATTATAGAATGTCCTGGAAGCCAGGCAGAGGTGTTTAAATTTGACCTTATAAACACCAATTAATAAAAAGAGAAGAGATGGAATAAGAAGATTATTTCAGCATCCATATTCAGGCATATGGAAGAAACAGGTAGGCAAGAGGAGACATCTGGAAAGAAATTATAGGGCTTAAAAAGAGACTTCAGTTAAAGAGAAAAAATCATCAAAGAATAGTACAAAGTTTCTAGCCTTGGAAACTATGAAAATGGGAAAGCAAACAGGGAAGCTGAGCAGTAAAGAACATTTGAGAATTGTGAGGAGATGGTTTTGGACATGTTAAATTTAAGCAAATCTGACTGGAGCTATCCTAAGGCTCTTCCATAGCATGATACTAGGATGAAGCCAAGAATCGATGGTGAGAATAGACAGGTATAGCGATCTAGCAATGCCTTATATCTATTTAGGGCTTTAAAACCATTTATTATTCATTTTGAGCCTCAAAACTCAGGAAAGTAGAAAAGCAGAAATTAATACCTTCATATCACAAATAAATTAATGTTTAGAATTAATGTGACTTGCCCAAAGTCAAACAATTTGTTAGCAGCAGAGCCAGGAAAATTCTAGTTCCCTACTCTTGCCATTACACTCGCTTGCTTCCAAGAAGCAAGCAAAGCTCAAGGCCTTTCTTCCAAAAGGAGTCATCAGTATGGAGGCAACAGCTGAGGCCATGAGAATGTATACTTCTTTGAGGGCAGGAGAACAGAAAAAGAAAGGATTCCTTGCAGATATACACAATTAAAATGTGGAAGAAGAGAGCTCAGCAAAAGACACCACCAAGTTGACAGGAATACTTAAGAGTGTAGGAAAAAAAATTAAAACCAGAAAACTGCAGAGTCAGGAAAGCCAAAAATGGACTAAGTACTCAGTGATCTTAAATGCTGAAGTTGGAAGAAGGTAAAGATTTGGCATGGAGGAAACACATTTGATGGATGAAATTTTTTTAAAAAATTTAGCTCTTGAGAAATTCAGGGAAAAAAAATTTCTTCAAAATGTTTACTACTATCAACATTCATTTGGTACAATAATAAAGGGGATTGTTTTTTATTTTTCATACATTAAACTTCTATTGACTACTTCACAAGTTATATTAACAAATGAGTGTGAAATGTTTTTTTTCAATGCTGAAAAATATAAAGTCTAAGAAAATAAAGCATCTATTTGATAAGTCTTATAGAAATATAACTGATCTTTTAAATCACAGCTCAAATATATTTCAACACAACCTGATCAGTTATTTCACTTTTTCAGAAAAAAAATATTTTCAGCTTTTTTACCTTCTCCATAGTTGAGAGGCTTTTGACAAACATAAATAATAGTTTACTTTTTGCTGTGATCTATTTTACTAATTCAAATGTCTGGTAAAGGAAAAGAGCGAGAGCTATAAAAAAGCAAAACTACAGATATACCCAAAGTAAAATTACTTATGAAGCAATTTCCCAAGTTTTAATAGTAAATGCTAATGGAAATAATATGGTCAATCTTCCGATTATAAATGCAACTTCTGTCTTAAGTGGAAGTTAGAATGCAAAGTAAAGTGAACAATTTTATCCTCATTCTAACATGACAGATATAAATAAAACATTTTCAACTAAAATCCACTTTCATTAGTGGTATTTTTTAGAACACAGCAACGTCTTTGCACAAATCAGGTTTAGAAAGGTCCTTGGAAATGATGTCTAAAAGTTAAAAGAAATTTTAATATGACCATGAATTAAAAATGTAAAAGACACAGAGCTAATCAAATGACTTACTACTGACCTTGTTCAAGTCTGAAGAGGGTCCTTTCCAGCTTTTCCATTTCGTTCAGAAGTAAAATCCTAATCTGTTTACTGTGTCCCATTTTGGCTTCTAGAGGATTTGAAATCTTTCAGAAGAATGAAAAGAACTCCGAAATCGAACGAGGTACCCCTATGAAACAAAAAAGGAATTAAGATAAAGAAAATAACTGTATCTTAGATTCTCTAAGGCTGACAGCCACACTTACATGTTCAAAATCTGTTTTAACCCGAGCAAAGAGAAAGAATGAATCTTATAAATAAGATCAGAAAAAGCAAATTGATAGTTGTTTCCTCCCTTCGAGCACAAGACCAAAGCAAAAATTACAGTTAAAAAAAATTAAGTATTTTTACACAATCAATACGTTTTGGAAAGCCTGGAGCTGGGTGGGTTGGGGGATGGAGTAAAATTCCCAGTCCCAAGCCAACCGGCTTCGAAGACTTCATATGGCCCTTCTGCTTACAAGAGATTAGCCTGCTCAAAGATAACAGGTGGGAGATCTCCCCGTTCCCAAATTCGGGTCGGAAGCCACCAATGGGGAGATGAGAACAGAGGGAAACAGTTGTTGTCCCTAGAATAGCTGCCGTGGACACAGAACGTACAGACAGAGCTATAGATAGAAGGAACGCATTTCCCCGGGACGCCGGCGGCATTCCTAGCACTTACACCGAGCAAGTTATACGTGCGGCTTCTGGGACACTGCAGGACCTGCGACTCTGGTGTTAAAACAGTCGGGGGAGGAGACGCAAAGGAAAGTTAAAGGGAAAAGGCAGGCTGCCCAGGCGCAGAAAGAAGCCGCCGACGAGGAGGGCCGGCCGCCGTGAAGGGCAAAGGGAGGGGCGGCGGCAGCCGAGGCAGGGCCGAGGCCGCTGTGTGAGTGGCAGAAAGCTTCTCCGTGACTCCGCCTCGCGCCGGTGCCCGAGGAGACCCTCGATCCCCACGGGGCCTCGAGGACACACAGCCGAAGTGGGAGCTGACAAGTCCCCTCGCCCACTTCCGGGAATCTCCGCACCTGCTCGCCCCAACCGCTAGTCTCGCGAGAGTCCGGTCGCGGGCTGCCCGGGTGTAGGAGGTGGCTGAGGACGAGGCGGCAGGCTGCCTTTTTTCTCGCCCGGAGGAAGGTGAGACGGCTGGGGCGTGCCTCTCCTTTCACAGTCTGCGAGCTCCTGGTTGAACGTTAAAATGTTGCGGTAGGGGGCTGCGAGCTAGGTTGAGCTGCACCACAGGGTCGTTTTGTGGGCCCGCTGAATGGCGGGAGGCAAGCCACCTGGCTTCCTGTGCCATTTCTACCACGTTATGTTTTGTGTCTTCGTTTTGACTTTGTTACGTGACCTAAGTTTTCTTGGCCTAAATTCCCTGAGCCTTGATTTCCCCATGTCTAAAATGAGGGGCCTGGCTACAGTCTCAGACATTCCATCCTTCGTGTGACCACATTTCTAGTCCTATCACAGAGCGGGCCCGTCTTCCTGAATACAGACATGGAAGGACTAGGTGGGTGAAGTGTGGCCCGTCTGCGAACGGCCAAGGGGCAAATACACGTGTGTTTACAACGTCTGGTTGCACCTAATGTACACTGCGTAGACTTGAAGATCGTCTGAGACTAAGAATCTATATTGGCTATAGCTGCACATATTTTAGGCCAGACATTCAAGACATGGTGCAGATGCCTAAGGAGATTTTATGCCTGAGGGAAAAGGAAAGCCCATCTTTCAGGGCCTTTGGAGGGCACCTAGGGATCATGAGAAAATGGACAGAAGGTCTGGAGTGTGGAGAAGAATCTTGCTTTCTTTACTGTGGAATTACTGTAGGTCCAAGAAGAATAATGGGTTAAAAACTAAAGATACTGAAATGTTTGCTTGTTTCAGTAGTTTTCTGAGAATAGCTAGTTGCAAATGGTCCAAAACTGAGTTTGGAAACCCACAGCTCGTTTATTCATTCAACTGACCTTTATTGAGCATCTACAATTTGCCAGGCACATAGGTGCTGGGAATGCAGCAATGAAACAAAGTCACTGCCCTCATGGAACTCCTACATGTGATTGGTAGCAGACAGATAAATAAGTAAATTACATACAATAATTAAAGGTCATAAGACATAAAGCTAAGAAGGGGAGAGTATGGAAGAATCAGGAGAGGGTGGTTTGCAGTTTTAAGTACAATAATCAGTAAAGGACTTGCTGGTAAATTGACATTTGATCCAAAACAGAAAGAAGGTAGAGGGTATCCAGGGCAGAGGGTTATACACAGAGGTACAGGAAGTGCAAGGGCTGGGAGGTAGGTGCATACTTGGTGAATTCAAAGAGGTCACTGTAGCTGAGTGGAGAGAGGTAAAAAATTAGGACAGATAGATGGGGTGGGGTGGGTGGCCTAAAAGGCTTTGTAGGCCATTGCAAGGACTTGCGCTTTTGCTCTGGGAAAAAGAACCATTGGAGGATTTTGAACAGAGCAGTGACGTAATCCGACTGACGTTTTAAAAGGGTCGCTCAGCAACTTTATAGGGAATAGTTAAATAAACCGTAGGGTGTGGTTAGGAAGGAAGTAAGGAGACCTGTTAGGAAGCTATTTCAATTAGCCAAGCAAGAGATAGTGGGGTGTGTGTGTGCGTAGCAGTGAAGGTGGAGAGAAGTTGTTGAATTACGAATCTATTTTAATGCTGAAGCCTACACCACCTGCTGGTGGAGAGAAAGGAGTCAAGGATGATTCAAAGTTATTTAGCCTGAGCAACCAGGACATTATTTCTGTCCAACAGAAATATAATACGCCACATAGGTAATTAAAATTCTTCTAGTAGCCACATCAAAAAAAAAGAAAAAGTAAAAATAAACAGGTGAAATTAATTTTAATAATATATTGTATTTAACTCTATCTTAAACATGATTTCAACATGCAATCAGTATAAAAGGTTATTAATGAGGTATTTTAGATTCCTTTTTTGTACTGTCTTCTAAATCTAGTGTATATTTTACACTTCCAGCAGGTCTCAATTCTGATAGCGACATTTCAAGTGCTTGATAGCTTCATGTGGCATGTGGACAGTGCAGAAGAAGCTGTCATTTAGTGAGAGAGGAAGCAAAGGGGAGGAACAGGATTGGAGGGTGAAATTCAGGAGTTTTGTTGTAGACTGTCAATAAGCAAGTGAAGATGACTGTCCACTTGCTTGAGATGGCCATCAAACATCCAAGTGGAGATCCTGAGTTACCATGTGTAGCCCTGGTCTCCAAAGTAGTGTTTTTCAAATTGTGAGTCGTAACCCATTAAGGGTTGTAAAATTGATTTATTTGTTGCAACCAACAATTTAAAAAATGAAATAAGAAAGCTCTGAATGCACTGCATCTAATAAAAGTATTATTTCACAAAACTTCTGTTTCTATTACTTATGTTTTGATATGCTGGGTCATGTATTCCTCCTGGGGGTCGGGGTTAAAAACAAGTTTGAGAGCCACTGCTGTAGAATGTATGCTGTGTAAAGTCGTAGTAATTCATGATTATGAAATGGTGCCTGGGTTTGAATCCCAGCTCTGCCTCTAACTAGCTGTGAAGCTTTGGAAGATACTCAACTTCTTTGTGCTTTGGTTTTTCCAACTGTGAAGTAGGGATCAAAATAGTACCTACTATTAATTAAACAAGGACCTAAGAACTGTGCCTAATACATACTAAGTACTGTGTAAGTACAAATATCAGCGCTGACCGTGTTGTGAAACACAGTCCACATTTATGTTTGTCTTCTGAAGACAAATATGTGCAGCTATAGCTCTCCTTTCCATACCTACTTCGGATTTCAGGTTTTCCTGTTACTGTCTCATCACACAGCCCACCTGGTGATCACTCTTCACCAGGGCTCCAAAATTAGCCTTGCCTGCTGTCCTTCCTCCAGCAAAACACTCACTTCAGTGCCCAGCATTTCAGCCAGGTATCAGAAGTAAAACAGATTGATGAAGTGAATTCCTTTAGTAGTGAATTCTTCTTAAACAAACACTTAAATTTAAAAAGAAGATTTGTTAATCCAAACGGCCTTAATTTGGGAGATTTCATGTTGTGAAAGAAAGTGAAGAATGTTAAATAATGAAAACATTATGATTTAATGTGATGTGTCTCTAAGATTAAATTTATAAGCAACATATTATCCTTCTTAAAAAGAAAAGACACTGGCATGCTATTTGCGAAGTTCTTGGAATGCCAGTGAATTTGCAGTCTAGGGCGATAGTAGTGCCATGTGCCGCCTTCATTTTGGTGAACATTTGTCATGTGCCTGTCCTGTGCATGACAGCGATCTATATATACACAATAATCTCATGCTGGAGTTGTTAGGAGAAGATTCTCCTTGAGGAACAACTGATGGATGATCCCAGCTATTTGGTCTAGTGTTTTCTAAAATATTGATATTAATGCAGCTGGGAAGTGGGAGAAGGGCTGTGTCAGAAGGGGCTTTCTTCAGGTTTGTGTATGTATGTGTATGTTTTCTGAAAGGAAAGGAGTTATTTGGGGGTATTATTTATGGTTAGGTCCCAATTCTGTGATCTTCTGGGTCTGAAGTAGAGGGGCTGCCTTATTTGGTTTTTATATTTAACAGTATTTTCTGTGTATTTTGTTTTGTAGCAATAGTATACTGATATCATTAATAGTTTTATCTTGTAAAATTTGGAGCTGTGTTTCCAAAATCCCTTCTAAGGTGAGTAATTTATTCTGCGTGTTTTGAAATATCCAGATATAGCCAGTGAGGAGAAGAAGGGAAGATAGAAAACGAAATAGAATTGAAGTCAGAGAGGTGTGGAAAAACAGTGATTTTTCAAAAAGGAGATAGTACAACATCTCCTTTGGAGATAAACAAACCTCGGATTAGTTTCAATCTCTCTGAATTACAGTTGATTCATCCATAAAATGGAGAGAACAACACCTCACTTGTGGGGTCAATGTGAAGAGGAGATGAAATAATGAAAGCACTTAAAGTGTCATTTGGGGACTTCCCTGGTGGCTCAGTGGTTAAGAATCCGCCTGCCAATGCAGGGGACACGAGTTCGAGCCCTGGTTCAGGAAGATCCCACATGCCACGGAGCAACTAAGCCCGTACGCCACAACTACTGAGCCTGTGCTCTAGAGCCTGCGAGCCACAACTACTGAGCCCGCGTGCCGCAACTACTGAAGCCTGCATGCCTAGAGCCCATACTCCACAACAACTGAAGCCACCGCAATGAGAAGCCCGCTCACCATAACGAAGAGTAGTCCCAGCTTGCCGCAACTAGAGAAAGCCCACACGCAGCAACGAAGACCCAACGCAGCCAGAAATAAATAAATAAAATAAAATAAAGTGTCGTTTAGCATTTAGCAAAAATTAGGCTTTTAATAAGGATAGCCTTAAAAAAGAAGGGGTGATGGGGACTTCCCTGGTGGTCCAGTGGATGAGACTCCACGCTCCCAATGCAGGGGGCCTGAGTTTGATCCCTGGTGGGGGAACTAGATCCCACACGCATGCCACAACTAAGAGTCCGCATGCCACAAGTAAAGGTCCCTCATGCCGCAACAAAGACCCGGCGCAGCTTAAATAAATAAAATAAATAAATAAATATTAAAAAAAAAAAAAGAAGAGGTGATGACTAGTTGTCTTTGCTGGGTCAAAGATGGCCATCAGACAAAGTAGATGAAGAGGAGGATTCCAGGGCATGGCAGAGACAAAAGACATCACCGAAAGGTCTCTTACTCCATGAAGTATAAAGGCGAATTCAAAGAGCAAAGTCAGAGCCCAAGTTTTCAGCCTAAATTGTACAAAACTGAGGAAGGGTGGAGACTAAGAATGAAGTAAGTGTTAGTTGGTATATAGTAAATATTTGTTTGAAAATTTATTGAGATGTACATATATAGAGGTAAATATAGTTGTATTTCTATTGAAACAAAAGATCTTGGGCTCTTAGAGCTAACATAGGAAAAGTCATTAAAGAATTCCTAAGCATTGATATAACAAATTAGCCAAAAGCAGTGCATGGAATGCTTGGAAACCATGATAGGAGGAACTTCAAGAGGGCATTTTTAGTGGTGATCTTTTCTTTATTCTTAGATCTTTAAAAAGTTCTTTGGTCTCCAATTTAATGCTAAATCGTTTTCCCTTGCAAGTAAATTTAACTTTCTGTTAAAATAGTGGCTGCAGAGTTTTCATATAGGAGGGTTTAGAGTAGGCAGTCTGGTTGAGGAGAAAAGACAAGGAAGAGGACCTTGAAGCTAATTTTCTATGTTTGTCAGGGTGACTACAGCTGCATATGAGAGGAAAAAACAAAACAACAGTGGTTTAAACTAGAGATGAGTTTATTTTTCTCTCACTAAAAGTCCATAGGTGAGGTGAGCAATTCAAAGCTGGCATGGCAGCTCTATAACATCATCAGGAAGCCAGACTCTCTCTAGTTCACAGCTTCCTTCCTCTTATTATGTGGAACTCATCACAGTACAATAAGGCTGCCAGAGCTCCAGCTATCATATCCACATTCAGGGAACAGAATGGAGGAAGAGGAAAAGAAGGGTGATTTTCCTACCTTTAAGAATTCCTGGAAATACCACACATTTCCACTTGCGTCTCACTAGCCAATACTTAGTCACAAGGTACATGCAAATGCAACCTTTATCTAGTCAGCAGTGAGACTAGCCAAAACCCGGGTTCTGTTATTATGGAAAGAAAGAATAGATTTTGGCAGATAACCAGTAGTCTCTGACACAGTTTGCATGGTATTTTATTTTTTACTTTAATTATTAGAAAGCAGTACAGTTTGGAGCAGGGGGATGGAAGGCTCAGGAGGAATGTCTCCAAGGGAAAAAAAAAACAAAACAAAACTGATTATGTAACATGCTTGACTGCACTGAGAGATGTTTCACAAACACCTCACAGTTTTCTGTCAGAAAGCTTAGGGGTGAATCAATCAATGATTCACTTGCCAAACAAACAAACAAAACAAATGGGAGACTGCGGCTTTATATCTGTCAGCCAAATGAGCTTGCTAAAACTAAACTTCAGAACTGGCCAACTTTCCCCTCACGTCACAAAGGACTGGGGTAATCATGCTCACTGCATGTTTATTCCCAAAGGGAAGAAGGGCAGAGGTGAGCCAAGCTCACGCAGTTATTCTTCCCAAATTCATCAACCGGATAAGTCACTCTGCCTCCCCAGGAATGGAGTGAGTTAAAGAGCAAAGAGAAGCCAGGAGTTTGTTCAGGGAAGCTCTTTCTTTAAAGAAAACAGAATTAGGGAAAGGCATTCTTCTTCAGGCATTATGCAAGTCATTTAACCCCTTTTGTGCCCAATTCCTAAACTGTAATCTTTCTTCCAAGGATATGCAAAAATAAAATATGTAAGATGTTTTGAAAATGAATATATGCCCTATAAATAGCTAATAACAAGTAATATTTAATGAGCATCTAAGAGGTACCAGGCACTGTTCTAAGCCCATTACATGTACTAATTTAATTCCCAAAACAACACTGTCATTACCCCCAATTTAAAGATAAGGAAACTGAGTCCCCAAGTTTAAGTAACTTGCTTAAGGTCAGATAGTGGAAGAATGTGATTTCAATTGCATTCTCAGTGATTCTGTTCAGTAAACTCTAAATCTGAGGGCACTAACATTATCCCCATGGCCTGGTAATCAATAAAGTTTTTATAAATTAAAGTTGGATGTTGCTTACTTTATCTATGGCTGTGTCAACAGTGAGTTTGTTTTCTTGCTTCTTTGGATTTTCTAGCTAATTTAAGACAGAGTCATCTCAGGACAGTTCCTTCAGTTACCCTGCCTTCCCCTCCCTCCCATGGGTCTGGAGTAGATGCTCCCCATCTATGATCCTTTGTTGTATGATATGTTGTGTTATGTTGTATGATAACTGCCTTTACCCTTTTCTCCCTTTCCCACTGGGGTCCCTTAGACAGGGGCTGTGTTTTCTGCCTCTGAATGGCAGGTTGTAAAGTTATTTACACTTTTTAGATACAATAAGAAAACCATACTTTATTCTTTAAAAAAAATTTTAATACATTTTATATTTTAGAATAGTTTAGAGTTAAGAAAATAGTTGCAAAGAAAGTACAGAGTTCCTGACTACCTCACACCCAGTTTCTATGTTTCAATATGTTCCCCTATTGTTAACATAGTAAGATGCATTTGTTACAATTAGTGAACCAATATTGATACATTATTATTAACTACAGTCCATATTTTATTCATTTCTTTTTTGTGATGGGAACAATTAAGATCTAGTCTCTCAGCAACTTTGAAGTTTATAACACAGTATTGTTGTCTATAACCCCTGTGCTGTGCATTAGATCTCCAGGATTTATCTACTGGTTGCAAGTTTTTACCCTTAAACAGTATTTCTCCAATTCCCCCTTCCCCCAGGCCCTGGTAACCACCATTCTACTCTCTGTTTTTACAAGTTCAGCTTTTTTAGATTCTACATATAAGTGATATCATACAGTAGTTGTCTTTCTCTCAGCATAATGCCCTCAAAGTCCATCAACATTGTTGCAAATGGCAGGATTTCCTTCTTTCTCATGGCTGAAGAATATTCCATTGTATGTATATATATATATATATATATATATATATATATATATATATATATATATATATATACCATATCTTCTTTATCCCTTCATCCATTGATGGATACTTAGGTTGTTTCCATATATACTTTATTCTTACAAACTGCTCTGATCTCTTTACCATTCCCCAACTGCTAGGTAGGCATGGAAAACAAAAAAAAATTTAGTCTAGTCTGTTTTAAAACTAATTCTGATCCAGTTATTTAAGTAACCTCTTTAACTCTGTCTCTTTGAAATCATTGTTTTATGGTTTCAGCCCCCCTTCCTCTGCATACTTCTAAGATGGTGTCTGGCACACAGAGCAGGGTCTCACATGAACTTGTTGCATTGGGGGAGTTGAACTCTATGACCCTGAACTGGTCATTGTGCAGGGACTGGCATCACCTGAAGTATGTCTGTCTCATCTTATTCTTGGTTATCCTGTTGGCAAAAGCTACTGATGTATGTAGCTGATAATTTCTTGGTCATTCTTTCTTGGCTTGGTCAGAGCCTAGAGGCCCTTCCTGCTATCTCAGCCTTCCTTGAAATCTTACTTTCACTACAGACTCCTTTGAATATATGAGATACTCTCGGCCTGGTCCAAGGTCCAAAGCATCCATCCATAAGTCTTTGTTGGAGTGACTACATCTCTGCTGGGAACATGGGCGTACCAATATCTCTTCAAGGTCCTGCTTTCAATTCTTTTGGGTATGTACTAAGAGGTGGAATTGCTGGATCATATGGTAAGTCTACTTTTTATTTTTTGAGGAACCATCATACTGTTTTCCCCAGCAGCTTTACCATTTTACATTCCCATGAACAGTGCATAAGTGTTCCAGTTTGTTTGCATCCATGTCAACACTTGTTATTTTCTGTCTTTTTTTTTTTTTTTTTTGGTTTGTCTTGGGGTTTTTTTTTTTTGATAGCAGTGATCCTGTTGGGTTTGAGGTGGTACATCATCATGATTTTGATTTGCACTTCCCTAATGAGTAGTGATGTTGAGCATATTTGCCTGTGCTTATTGACCATTTGTATATCTTCTTTGAAGAACTGTCTATTCAAGTCCTTTGCCAATTTTTGAGTTGAATTGTTTGGTTTTTTGTTGTTGGGGTCTCTATGCATTCTGGATTGTAATCCCTTATCAGATATAGATATGCAAATATTTTCTCCCATTGCATGGGTTGCCTTTTTACTCTGTTGATTGTGTCCTTTGATGCACAGGAGTTTTAATTTTCATGAGGTCCAGTTTGTCTATTTTTTGCTTTTATTGTCTGTTCCTTTTGTGTCATATCCAAGAAATCACTGCCAAATCCAATATCATGAACTTTATGCCCATGTTTTCTTCTAAGAGTTTTGTAGTTCTATAGTTTATAGTTATATAAACTATAGTTGTAGTTTATATATATATTTATATGTACATTTATAGTTATATAGTTTTACATTTAAGTCTTTGATCCAATTTGAATTAATGTTTGTATGTAGTATTAGTTAAGAGTCTAACTTCATTCTTTTGGATATGGGTGTATAGTTTTCCCAGCATCATTTGTTGGAAAGACTGTCCTTTCCCCACTGAATGGTCTTGTCACCCTTGTCAAAAAACATTTGACCATATATATGAAGGTCTGTTTCTGGGCTCCCTATTCCATTCCATTGGTGTATGTCTGTCTTTATTCCATTACCATACTATTTTGATTACTGTAGCTTTGTAGTAGGTTTTGAAGTCAGGAAGTGTGAGTCCTCCAATTTTGTTCTTTTTCAAATTGTTTTGGCTATTTGGGGTTCCTTGACATTCCATATGAATTTTATGATAGATTTTTGTATTTCTGCAAAAAAAAAAAAGTCATTGGGTTTTGATAAAGATTGCATTATATCTGTGTATCACTTTGGGTGGTACTGACATTTAACAATATTAAGCCTTCCAATCCATGAACATAGGTTATTTTTCTGTTTATTTATGTCTTTAATTTCTTTTAGCAATATTTTGTAGTTTTCATTGCACAATTCTGTTATCTCCTTGGTTAAGTTAACTCCTAATTATTCTTTTTGATAGTATTGCAAATGGAGTTGTTTTTGTAATTTTCTTTTCAGATGTTCATTGTTAGTGTATAGAAATGCAACTTATTTTTTTGTGTTGACTTTTATCCTGCTACTTTGCTGAATTTGTTTATTAGTTGTAATTGCTTTTTTGTGTGTGTACATGGAATCTTTAGGGTTTTCTACTATAAGATCATAACATCTTTGAACAGAGATAATTTTACTTCTTCCTTTTCTATTTGGATACCGTTTACTTATTTGTTTGTTTAACCTACCTAATTGCTTTGGCTAGGACTAGTACTATGTTGAATAAAAGTGATGAAAGTGGGCATCTTTGCCTTGCTCTTGATTTTAGAGGAAGAGCTTTCAGTCTTTCACCACTGAGTATGATTTTGCTGTGGTTTTTTCATACATGGCTTTTATTTGTTGAGACAGTTTTCTTCTATTCCTAGTTTGTTGAATTTTAAATGAAAGGATGTTGAATTTTGTCAAGTGCTTTTTTCCTGCACCAATTGAGGTGATCCTTTATTTCTTCTTAAGAATATGCATTTCCTTTTCCCTTTTGAAATGTCATAGGAAAGCCCACGGGGCTTGAATTTGCTGTATCTCATGACACTATAATAAGCCCATGGGTAGCGTGGTGCTAACAATGCTGCATTTACTGTCTTTTCAAAAGTAGTATTCTTATTATTAATTAATTCTTATTATTATTAATTTTGGTTAAGTTTAAATTTTTTATCAGTTATGAATTAGAGTTGATTGGACAGCTGATTTCATGGTGGAAAGCCACAGCCCAGCTCAAATGGTGGAAAACAAACTTCTCAAAACAAAGCTTTCAAAATGGAAGAATGAATAAAATATCCTGACAATAACAGTCTTAGGTCTGTCTCACCCAGAGAGTGAGTTCTTGAAGGGAGAAAATATCTTTCCCCCTTATCCCCGGTTACCTGGAACTGGAGATTGTTGTATAGTAAACACTTAATAAAACATCTTGGAGGGTATCAGAGAACAACGGTGTTCCCCTTGCCCTTTCTTCCCTCTCCTTTTCCCAAGAGAGATTGCATCAGACTCAGTAACTTTCATAGTGTTAATTTATTGTGAAGTATAAATATGAAAGTATCCAAGTTCTGCAAATAGTGCAAAAGTGAGCAATTGTGCATTTTAATTTGACTTAGTATTGTTGAATTGAAATATTTAGATTTTGGTATTAAAAGAGGATTGTACTTTTTTTTTTTTTAACCATGTCACTATTGATTATTTTCTTATTCCAAAGCTGTATAGGCTCATACATTATTTAATTCTCAAAAGTTAAGTTGATAGGCTGTCTGAGGGTAGATGTACAAACTGTAATATAAAGCCAGAATTGGAAAATAGAGGTACTTTAACTAACTTTTCAAAGTAGGCTTTATGTTATAAAAAGCATCACGTAGTACACTGTGTAAAAATAAAATTAGATGAAGTATAATCTATGAGTGATACCTGCTTTATAGACTCTCAATTTGATGACCAACATAACCTAATTTAGCAGAACACTTGACCGAAGTATTTCACTGATGATCAAGTAAATTCTGATGAAAGGTCAATGGTATAACTACAAAGGCCAATCTATTTTAATTGCCTAAGGTTTAAAAAAAGCCCTCTTCTCAATTTACAGTGACTGTGGGAGTCATTTTCCTGCTTACACAGTGATAAAAGGCTTGTATATCATGAATGTAGCATAGTGGATAATCAGCAAAACTTTAAGACTAAATTAATCAGCACTTTGGAAAGTTTATTCCATGAACATAGGTAACATGTCCTGTCAAGGCAAGAGATTGCTTCTTTGATTATAGAAAAATACTAATAAGTTTTCACTTTTTTTTTTAATGTTTTACTGGAAAGAATTTAGTTAGAGATTCAAACATAGTAAAATTTACTTTTTAAAAATAATTGAGAATCACTGTGTTGTGCACCAAGAACTAATATAGCGTTGTAAGTCAATTATACTTTGAAAACAAACAAAAAAACAAACAAGCCAACTCAGGAAAAGAGACTGGATTTGTGGTTACCAGAGGCAGTGGGGGGCAGGGGAGGGTGTTGGGGGAAGGATGAAAGTTGTTAAGAGAGTAAAGCCTAAGAGATCTCATCACAGGGCAAAAAATTTTTTTTTCTTTTACGTCTATATAGAATGATGGATGTTTACTAAACTTATTGTGGTAATCATTTCATGATGCATGCAAGTCAAATCATTATGTTGTACAACTTAAACTTATACAGTGCTTTATGTTAATTATATCTCGTTGAAACTGGAAGGAAAAATGGATAACAAAGTATACCTGCTTTAGGTCTGAAAATAAATAAATACATAGAGTAATTTATATTTTAAAATAAATGAAATAAAACTCTTCTTTTAAAAAGAAAAAAGTGAGGCTTAAATTTGATAATAATGGTATTTTTGAAGTACAAATATATGAAATATATACTAAGTTCAGAACAGATTCAATATTTAGCCTTTGAACTGATAAATCATATCATATTCATTTAATATATTCTCTAGGTCCCATCTTGACTTTTCTTTCTCTCCTTCCCAAGGCTTATTGATTTTTTTTTTTATATTTTAAAATAACAATTTTAAAAGTAATGAAAATTTAAGGTGCTTTCTGATTCCTTCATGTTATATCTTAATAGTAACATTAAAATCAAGATGTCAAACAACATTCTTGTGTTAATTCTGGACTGTTAGGAGTCAAGGTGGCATAAAAGGAAGGACACTAGAGTGCACATCAGGTAAGATGATTAAAAACTTTGATGAGTCACTAACTAGTTGTTTGGACAAGTCACTCTTAGAGCCTTAATTTTTGTGTCAATACAATGATCTGTAAGCTAGAGTGCATAAATAGGGGACATGTACATTAAGAATAGAATCCACAATGAGGAACTATCCATACTTCAGAAATCAGAGGAATTTCTCTAGACATAGTTGGATGATACTGCATTTCAGGAAGACTGGGAGGGATCTTGGACAACCTAACTCATGAGATAGCTGTTTTCTGAGCAGTAAATTGAGGAAGCCCAAGCATGCCTCACTGACATGCCCTCACTCAACAAAGTAAGGAGGTGTGGGATGGTGATGGGGAGGAGAGTCTCTGGGGATGTTGAGACTTCCAACATGTCTCTCTCCCACATAGAATTTACAGGCATCCTGAGGGATCTAGGTGGGACCCATGAATATAGGAGAGAGTTCTGATCCTTGGACCATTTTTGGCATTGCACTTTCTGCTACATAATACTCCTGTTAGGAGCTCGTCATCCACTGTGGATTAGGCAGGGTTACAGGTAAGCTTAAGAATGGTCTTCACAGCTGTCCTCTTCCCTAATTGGAGGCTCAGTCCCAGGGACTCTCACTACCACTATAAGCTTTAACACTTAGTGTCTAGCCTCCCAGGTATCTTGTATCCATCTCTTCATTTGAGATACTATGAGCTTGGACCAAAATGGAATTTCTCCGCAACACTGAGAAATATTTAGTGAAATAATGTGATTTTTTTTGTATGACTACTTTGGAATCAATTTATACTTTATATATATATTTTCCAAATTTTCTATATTGGAAAATGGATATTAAACTATAGGAATAATTCATATAGTCAAATATTCATATGGTCAAATTTACCATGAGCTGCATCATCTCTGGGTTGACAAAGTTTTTTTGATACTTTATTTAGTATAATATTTGTTGGGAACCTACTCAGTGCAAGACAATCTAATTGCCTTTTGATATCTTATAATTATCTAATTGGTTTATAGTATCAAAAATAGAAAAAATAGAAATTATGGAAGTACAGAATTTGCTTTCCTACAAAGAATAAGTGAACCACAGAATACTGTGACATCTACAAGTTCAGTAGTTATGTTTTATGAGTCAGTACCTAGAGGAGTACTTAAACCCATGTAAGTTGGTTGCATTTTATTTGGCAGCATAACGACAGATCAAGTTGTCCCTTTAGTCCTTTGAGTTCAAGAGGCAGAATGTGATTTTTAAGAAATATTTAATTAATTAATTTATTTGGCTGCACCGGGTCTTAGTTGCGGCATGTGGGATCTAGTTCCCTGACCAGGGATTGAACCTGGGCCCCCTGCATTGGGAGTGTGGAGTCCTAGCCACTGGACCACCAGGGAAATCCCAGCAGAATGTGATGTTAACTGTCACTTATTAATCCAGGCTTGGAAAAATTGCTTTTAAAAGTCATTTATTCATCTGCTAAATTAAACTTGCAACATCAGTGATAATATTCGATACTTATACAGTACTTTATAGATTTTCAAAGTATTGCAACATTCATGATTTCATTTAATCTTCACAACAATTTTGCAAAGAAGACAAGATAGTAACTAACTCCATGTTATAGATAAGAAAAATGGTGTCTTGAAATGTGAAGTGACTTGTGTAATATAGTCTGGCTAGTCAGTGGTAGAAGGGAACTAATTTCTAAGTTTTTTGATTTCTAGGTGCGATTACAAGGTATTACGGACTACATACAGACAGAGGGAACATATTAGAGCACACTGCTATTTTTTTTGTAGAATAAAACAGTACAATTTCAGAGATGGCATGGATCCTGTCCAGGCTGGCATAAATAGGCAAGGATTCAGTCTGACTGGGTAAGCTCTGGTAAAAATAGCCTTAATTATAATACTTTTAGTCAAATGTCAGGATCTTTGTTCCTGGGGGTAGGGTTGGACCACAGACAGATCTACAGTGAAGAAGTGGGGAAGGGTCACAAGGACTTAAGCATAATATCAGGGCCCCCAGAAGCCATATTGTCTAGGATTTTTTGCCAGGTTCCAGTCTTAGCTGCAGAATTAGAACACAAGTCAGGACTGGCATAGCTGCTCAGATCTAAAAGATTGGGGAAACATAGTGAGAATTGGGCATGATGTTTGGGGAGGAGACTGCTGCTACTTAATAGGCTGGGGAGTGTCACCCCAGAAGTGAAACAGAAGGAAAATAGGCTAATTGTAGATGCTTTGACATATTCCAGGTATTCTCATTAGCAGGGCTCAATCTGCTGGTCAGATGTCTTTAGTCCACTCTGCTGGACAGAGCTCAAGTGGGCAGGGGCAAGAAACAGTGCTCTTTGGCACCTGAACACATGGTTCAATTTATAAAGCATGTGCTTTACCTGACAGTTAAGTGAGATGCTCTGCTCACATAAGTCCACAGATTTACACCTGTGAAGTTTCCATGTAAAATGGGTGCTACTGTCTTTTATAATAAGTCCCATGTGTATTTTCATGGAATGTTGACAGGTGAGCATATATTGCTTTATCAGTGCTTCTGGGATTATCTGAAAAATAGCACAGGTATTCTCATGACAGGTTTATGTTAATAAGTTTGGTTAGCATAGGACTTCCCTGGTGGCATAGTGGTTGAGAATCCGCCTGCCAGTGCAGGGGACACGGGTTCAATCCCTGGTCCGGAAAGATCCCACATGCCGCGGAGCAACTAAGCCTGTGTGCCACAACTACTGAGCCTGCACTCTAGAGCCCGAGAGCCCACAACTACTGAAGCCTGCGTGCATAGACCCCGTGCTCTGCAATAAGAGAAGCCACCGCAATGAGAAGCCCGCGCACCCCAACGAAGAGTAGCTCCCGCTCACCGCAACTAGAGAAAGCCCACGCACAGCAACGAAGACCCATCACAACCAAAAAATAAATAAATTTAAAAAAAAAGTTTGGTTAGCATAAAGCAAAAATTAATTCAATGACTCACATGTAAAGTTAATAAACTCTTCTTTCTCCATGTCACTAATTTCCTAGTCTTGTGAAGGTCTGTACATTTCTATGGCTGAACAAATATGTGGAAAGTTTCTATTTGGGTTCCCAGGATGCTACATTAAGTCGGGTGTCATCAGTGTGACGCTTTGCTATTCAAAGTGTGATCCAAGGACAAGAAGCATTGGTGTCTCTTGGGAGCTTGTTAGAAAAGCAGACTCTCAGGCCTAATGCTAGGCCTACTAAATCAGAGTGCATTTTATCAAGATCTCCAGGTGATTTGTAAGCACGTTCAAGTTTAAGAAGCACTAGTTATACCTTTGTGGCTCAAGGTCATGCCTTCCTAAACCTCTATTTTTAGGTACACTCTACTTCCTACTCTTCTGGAATCTGTAGGCTATCAGTTAGCCAATTCATTTGGATGTTTTTAAAATTCTAAACCTGTGACATTGTGTGCCCTATGCTGTCTCTTCCTTGTTTTGTCAGATAAGGGACTTTTTCTTTTGCATTCCCCATATTTTTCACCTCTTTTCACTTGATGATTTTTGTTTTTGGAGACAAACCATCACTTCTAGCTTCCAGGGGACATATTCTCTCTCTGATCAACTTGAAGACTTTCTCCCACGGCATCTCTCTCAATAACATTGAGGTAATGAGGTTCTGTTTACTGCCGAATTCAATCATAAATGTGAGTTGCCACTAATATCAATATTGCATATTTTAAAGCAGCTTTAGAGTAAAATAAAATAAAACCACAAAAAGGACTACTTGGTAGCTTTCTCTGCTGTGTTCAACTTTTTGTTTTGTTTAACTTTTCATATTACAGAAATCTTGGACCTCAGAAATTTCATGTGTCTTGGCAGTAGCTATACTTTCTGTGTCTTAGTGATAAACATTCTGTTATTTTATTCTAGAACTCTAAACCAATTAAAGAAAATCTTTATTGGACATTTTCTGTTCTCTGTTTTCTTAGCTTTGTTTTGTTTTTTTTTCCCCATCTTTGTTATAAAAGGAAAAACCCCTCATGGAATATGTTGTCATGAAATTTAGGTATTTATATGTATATTATTTTTGTGTATGTATCAGAAATCACATTTAGAAATATTCTCTGTAAGTTACACTTAAACATTTTTAGTTGATAAGTGCCAACAACATTATGGTTTGTTTCATAAAACCTCTCTTCACTTTGCAACCATATCCTCTGTTTCTTCCTTTTCTTTAAAAACCACACAGGATGTTGAAGAAATAAAGTGAGAGAAGTCTGCTGAAATATATTTACAACAAGCTATTGTAAATGTCATTTGTTGAATAAGGTATAAAATTTCATGGCACAAAGGGCAGACTTGTCTGAAAGTAACCCGGAGAGCTCACTCTTGGTTACCGAAGCACTGGGCTATCTGGAACCAGGAATCACCCTTCAACCAGTGCGAGAAGCCACACTTGAACTCAGCTTCCTATTAGACTGGTGGTGTTATTTTACCCTCTTGCAGGAACTACAGCTTTCTATGGTCTCCGCTGTCCTCAGGTGCTGGGCAGCTAGCTTTCACAGTTACTCCCTTTAAATATATTGCATGCAATCCAGACTGCCTAACACTTAATGTTGTGTGCTTATCTCTTCTGATTAAGGTTGCTATCATGCTTGCCCTGTAAGAAAGGAGAGCAACAGTGAGGTGGGGGATCTGCCCTAGAACACTGGACCAAGTGTCCATCAGATGGCCAGGGGCCCTGTGTACTTCCTCATGGGAAAAATGGGAAAATCAAAGGACCTGTGACTTTTCTTGTTGCTGACTCCTTGAGTTTCCTCGATAAAGCATATTCTTTAATATGATATTGTAAAATTCACCCAGAGCTCTGGTGAACCTCAGGGGACCCATCTTGCACAGCACATTTATTGATGATAATCAAGGCTTTGTTCTGCATACCCTGCTTTGGGAGAGTTCATATCTCAATTTGTATATTTGTAGCATAGATTGAAGTCACTGCCATATTCCCATTTTGCCTTGGATAAAATGTCCTCCTATTGATGACTGTTAACTCATGCATTTTCTTCTCATCCATATGTCTCCCTTATTCACATCTCTCTTTGTCCAGCAAGATTCCATGATGTACTGTTCAATAATACTGTTGCTAATAGCTTAAACTTCCTTCCCCTTCTGTCTTCTTTGTGGCATCTGCCAAGGGCTGCAACCGTAGATAAACCGTCTGCTTTCTCTGCATCTGTGCCTGAGCAGCCAAGCACTGCTGGAGAGAGTTACACAATAGAGCCTATTGATATTACAAAAAATTAATTAAAACAACTTCAAACTGTACAGCAATCCTGTAATGATTCTCAGTCAAGCTCTCTCCCACTTTCCATAATGATTATTTCAGGCTTCTTCAAACCTTCTTCCTCTCATCACCCATGATTCTCAGAATATGATATTGATTTTTATTTTATAGAGAAAATAGAAGCCCTTAAATGAGAACTGCATCACCTGTCCTATTATCTGTCCATACTATTCTAGTTTCCTTCTGTTACAGTATGGGTGTAATTAGTTTTGCTAAGGCTAAACCCTCTTCTGGTACTTTTATTTTACTCCCTCCCACCTTCTAAGGTACCTGAAATTATGGATTATCTTTTGTCTGAATATTCAAACTCTCTTCAATTGGAGCTTTTAAAAACAGGATCAAGTATCTCCCAATTAAGAGAAAGAGAGGAAAGGAAAGAGAGAGAGAGAAATTTTCTCTAGATTTCTTCATTCCCTTCTAGTTACTGCCCTATTTCCTCTGTTCAAATTTTTGAAAAACGGTTTCTATGTACTGTTGCTATTTCTTTCTGCCTAGCCACTTCTAAGCCTTTTCCAATCTAACATCTGCCTACATTGCTCCATCTCAGGATTTCTTAACCTTGGCACTATTGGCATTTTAGGCCAATGTTTTATATTTGCGACACTGTCTTGCACATTTTAGGATGTTTAGCAGCATCCCTGGTCTTTATTCACTAGATACCTGTAGCAGCTCTCTCCCTGCAGCTGTGACAACCAAAAATGTTTTCAGACATTACCAAATGACTCCTGCAAGGCAAAATTGCCTCTGGTTGAGAATTGTTGCCCTATTCCCATGGCTCCTGTTAGGTTACCAATGACTTTCACGATGCTAAATCTCGTTTCTTATCTGACTTGGTAGCTCAGTAGTATCTGAAATTGTTAACCTCTCCTGCCTTGTAACATTTTTCTCTTGCCTCTATTGACAACACTCTTTTGATTTTCCTTTTACCTCTCAGATTGTTCTTTTTTCTTCCTTCCTTCCTGTTTTCCTTCCTTCTTTCCTTCCTTTCTCTCTTTCATTCTTTCCTTCTCTCTCCCTCTCTCCTCTCCCCCAAACCCTTTCTTTTTCTCTTTCTTTAAATCTTTTTAGGCTCATCCTCTGCCAATTGACAATTAAATTTTGGCACTGTCTTCTACTCTGCTCTTTTTCTGGGGACTCTCATCCCCATGCAGAACTTTAATATTCACCTTTATACTTGTGCGTCAAGCTTTGATGAACTAGCTTCAGTATGGTGAACAGGTCAACCCTCCCACCAGCAGCAACAACAAAAAGCTGGATACAATAGTTTATCCATAGCTTGTGAGTCTTTATCTCTATGTGACAGCCTTCTCTTTTAGAGGAAACAAAAAATCTGCTTCTAGCTTTACCTTTTGAAGTAGAAAATTAGCTCTTAATCAGAATAACATAGATAAAGATGAGTGAAATTCTTTACATTGGCCTAGATGGGCCTAAGTGATCTGCCTCCACCCTTACCTCTCATAGCTCTCTACCCTCCCCAATCTCATCCTCCATCATCATCCCTCCTGTGTTCCTGCTTGAGGCAACTAGCTGTGGTTCAGTCCTTTGTTCATGCTCTACCACAGGGCTATTTTATTTGTTGCTCTCTCTGCCAGGAAGACTCCTCTCACCCATCTCTGCTACTTAACCTATTCTTCCAATCTCAACTCAAGCAGACTTCCTCAGGGAGCCTCCCTTGTTCTTCCTGACCAGCTCCCACTCCCCATTATGGAGCCCTTTAATGGCATCTCTTTCTTACTGCCTAGTACAGTAGCAATTTTGCATTTACTTGTGTGATTAGTGAGGTGAGTACAGTTGAGCAAGGGTTTTCAAACCAAGACTGCTTGGCTTGGAATCTTGGGTCTTAAATTCTTGGTGCCTCAGTTTCCTTATTTTTAACATGGGGATACTAATAGAACCTATTTTAAGGGTTGTTGTGAGTCTTAAATGATTTAGTGTATATACAATGCTTAGAACAGGGCCTGGAACATAGTAAGCACTATGTAAATATTGGTTGTAATTTTAAAAATTTAATTATCATCTGTCTCTTCCACTTTTTTTTCCCCCATTTTGTGAAAGTTTATTTGCAGGATAAATTCCTAAAAGTCAAATTACTCATAGAATTAGACACACACATATTATCACAGTTGTCACATCTACCAAAAAGTTATTCCAGTTTCTAATCCCATTAATGGTTATGTAGAAATATCAATTCTCTTATAATTTTATTTATTTTTGAGGAATTTAAGAAAGATTAGCATAACCTTTTTTTTAAAAACATCTTTCTTGGAGTATAATTGCTTTACAATGGTGTGTTAGTTTCTGCTTTATAACAAAGTGAATCAGCTATACATATACATATATCCCCATATCTCCTCCCTCTTGTGTCTCCCTCCCACCCTCCCTATCCCACCCCTCTAGGTGGTCACAAATCTTCTACTTTTTTGCTCATTTTTTTTTCTCGGTGCCAACACAGTTCATGACACATTGCAGGCATGCAGTAACTGTCAGAGTAATGTATAAATTAAAGAGTTTGGGAAAAAGAAATGCCATACAAATACAAAGCACATTTGTATAGATGAAAAAGTAGAGATTCTGCGTTGTGTTTTTAAAAATAATTCTACTATAGTCATTCACTGTTTTTACTTGCACAACCTATGCTAGAAGGGAAATAGGTGCTTTTTTAATTCTAGGAGAATTCAAACAATATTTTATTCTGGGTGAATTCATTCTAACACAATCAGCGAAATCAGAGCCTTTGAGTTAAAAATATTACTCAAATATTTTATATTTGAAGAATATATTCAAATTCAAATTCCTATATTAAATACATAAGAAGTAGACATAATTTTTCATAACAAACCTTGAAAACAAACATCTTAGTCTTGGAGGTTAAGGATTATGTAACAAAGAATCATTTTAGTTTTTAAAATATTGCATAAGATCTTGTAAACAAACTTTTAAGGACTCAAGTTTTTGATGACAAGATACCAAATAAATATAAATCTGACAAGTAAACCTGGTTCTGCAAGCATGCATATGAGATTATTTATTTGGTATGGAGGTTGCTGGGTTCTTTGAATCATTATTAATTATTAGACATTAATAACTAAGAAAAACCATGCCACATGAGCAATGATAATTCAATGGAAAAAAATCTAAACCCAAGAAGAGATATTGATAAAGTAGTATGTTGTCATTTGTGTTAGTCAGCTCAGGCTGTCATGACAAAATACCACAGACTGGGTGGCTTAAACAACAGAAATGTATTTCTCACAGTTCTGGAGGCTGGGAAGTCTAAGATCAAGGTGCCGACTGATTTTATTCCTGGTGAGAGCTCTTTCCTTTGTTTGCAGACAGCTATCTTCTCACTGTGTCTTCACATGGTGGAGAGAGAGAGCTCTGGGGTTTCTTCCTCATAAGGGTACCAACCCTGTCAGATTAGGGCCCTACCCTTATGATCTCATTTAACCTTTATCACTTCCTCACAGGCTCTGTCTCTAAATAGTCACATTGGCGTTTGGGCTTCAACATTTGAATTTCTGAGAAAACACAAACATTCAGTCCATAACATCATTCAAAAGAAGGAGAGAATATTTTTATTGGGGTGAATATGCCAAAAACTTTGAGAAGAGGCTTTTAAGATTGACTTTAAAGGGTTTGAACTTCCAGAGTGTGAAGGGAAATTATACCATGATCTCAATATTATATGTGGAAAGCAGAAGGGATGTAGGATCTGTGTAAGGTTAGTGAGGATTTCAGTTTGATTGATTTCCTAGTATGTGAGGAGAAAATGAGTGAATTTCAGGTCATTGAGAAATTTGAATGATGGGTTATGAAGTTTGTACTTTATTCCGTGAGCAATAGGAACCCACTGTTTTAAAAAGGAGTAATATGATTAGAGCTGTTCTCGAAGAATATTAATCTGACAGAAACTTCAAGGGGCTGAAATTGGCAGTTTAGTACTGGTCTGGTTAGGAGGCTATATTAATAGTCAGGAAAGAGGTAATCAGAGCCTGAGCTATAATAGTGGTAGCAGGTATTCACCCATGGGTCAAACATTGACCTTTCTCAATAGGCCAGCATTCTAATGGAAAAACATGCAAATAAACCAGTAATTAATATAATGGGATAAATGCTAGAATAAGATTCAATTCACCAGAAACGTATAACGATATTAAACTTGTGTATACCTAATAAAACATACTCAATATTTACAAAGCAAAAGTGGATAGAACTACAGGGAGAAACTGATAAATCTACAATTACAATAGACTATTTCAACATATATCACAAAATTAATGGTAGATTAAGCAGATAAAATATTAGAAAAGATACAGAAGGTTTGAATAATGGGAGTAACAGTATCGATGTTGGCTCAAATCAGAGAAGAGTGTAGCCTTGGAGAATAATCTATCCAGCAACCAGAGAATATATATTAATGCTGTTTCTCCTTTTCCCTTGCCCAAATTCTCTTTTACAGTTACCATTTCCCAACTTTTCAAAAGAAATACCTCTTATCCACACAAATCTTCCATGATGCATCACCCTGGGGTGCAAAATCTTCAGAGGAACAATCAACATATTGGTATTGGAGAAGCCTCTTATAATCATAAACCTTTCATAGACCATTGTCTTTTCCTGCCTAATATGAATGTCTAGTAAGTGTGAGGCACGGCATTAGTAAAGGGGTAGTTTGACCCTTTGGGGGTTGTTCCAGATTCAATAGCGTGGGACAGTTGGTGCAATTACAATTGTTGTTTTTGTTGTTTGACTAACTTGCCTCTTTCATATTCTAACTATTATCAAATAATGAGTTACTCTTGAGGGAGTCATATCAGAGCAGCACTCTCGCGCGGCCGGTGAGAAAGGGGGTCAAGGAGACCTGGCAGAGCTGTCCCCAGGGCTGTAGCCCCCATGCCAGAGCTTTAGCCTGGCCAGTCAAAGGGCTGGAGTGTCTAAGGGCTTGCCCTGGCAAGAAGCACCTCCTGAGAAAGAAACTGGGAGGAAATGGTGGATGTGGCTTAACCAGTAACTTCCACTAACAATGAAGCAGAAAGTAGCTTTTCTAAACTATCAATAATAAAATGTACCAACTATGTTGAAGAAAAATCTCGATTATCTTTTTCCCATAGAAAATGGTATAAAAAGACATTGTCATTTGAAGAGATGATTAAAAGTATTGAGCCAGAAAGTGTAGAAAAATTGTTATAGAGATATTAATTAATATTGTTATTGATATTGTTATACTTTTCTAGGTTATATGATGTTTGTGGAATTTATCATCCTTTTAAAGTGTATAATTTGTCATGATTTTATTCTCATGTTACATAAATATTTACTTTTCCACCTAATTTTTAAAATTTATAATGTTGTCTTCTTTTTTAAAAGAGGTCTGCACCTCATATTATATAGGCTTCAGGCTAACAAAACCTGAATCCATCCCTGGACCTGATACTTTTTCTATTTCTCTTCCTCTTTGTCTTTCTGTTTTTCTCATCATTCCTTTCCATGCTCTTAAAAAAGTAGGACCTATACTAATATATAAGGACTGTAGAACAAAATATTTTTTAAAAATCACCTATGATATAGTACCCTAAACTTCAGAAAACCAGCTATATTAAATCAAATTCTCCTTCTCTGATGTCAATATATTGTTCTAATTATCAGATGCAAAATATATGCTTAATATATTTAAAATTTTACTAACAAAACTTTCATTCTCATCTACTTATGTATAAAAATAAGATTTTTTAGTGCTATAAATATAAGTGGAAGACAGGAATAGCTAAATCCTGACTCATTCTAGTAATAAGGTAATATCAACACAAGGATAAATAAACTTTTAAACATATTAAAAAATATTAGATGGTCAACTTAAAAAATTCGTGAAGGATACATTGTTTTTCAAATTTCTTTTACATGCATACAGGCAAAAACATTTGGAGACAAATGATCTAGACAAATAAATATGGAAGGCTATATAAATCAATAACGCAACTCCTTTCAGGGAGCTGCCATCTATTTTTAACTGCCCTGTTGGCACATTTCAGCAGACAGCTGCGTCAAATGGATGGAGGCTGCCTGAGGGTGTGAAGAACATTGCATTGGCTCACCTAATTTCAGTTGTGAAATCTTCTTTACAAACCCTAATATTTACAAAAAGTAATTGAGGCTAACGGTTTTATAATTTGGGGTGGAAATAGCTCCCATTAGTGATATAGAACAGAACATGGGGCCTCTACAGGCCTATATTGGCAGCAGTTGTGGTCCGTTTCCCTCAAGGCCCTCCTTTTATTTGTCCAGAAATCCTTGTGTACTTATTTTCAGTACTTAGGAGCAAGTGAGAGTGAGGTTGGGATTGATCCAGACCACCTTGATGCTGTCTTGTTGACGTCTGCCCTGGAGGTACCTGTCTTCAATTCAGAAGTTTTTCCTGCATAACTGGGGCTAAATCCCTTGCTTTAGGGCTGCCTAGCAGCTGGAGCACCAGCAGGACCTGATTTATGAGGAGAGGCAATCTCACTTCCCTCATGCTATTCTTATAGAAAAGGAGTCTATTCAAACTGACCATGACTCCAGAATCATTGTTCTTTTCATTTCTTCCCCCAACCATTTTCCCAAGGGTTGAATCTATCAGATCTATCCAAGAGAGCATTAAGACAGTTAATTGAAAAGATCGTTAAGCCTGCAAGAAGCAGGAGAGGGGCATTTATTTCTCAGTTGGATGCTTGCTGAGTCACAGAACATGTAGGTCTCCCCTGGAGCTGTCATGGAAGTATGGTGATGAAATTATTAGGAGAACTTGGCTTGTACCCTTTGGAATTTGGGGCAAACATGAATATAGAGACTGGTGCCTATTTCTAGTCTAGAGATTTCTGAGGGAGTCTCTCTGGATTAGCCCAGACTTGTGGGGCTTGAGGAGACTGTGGCAGAATATACATAAAGAAAGAAGGAGAGAATCCCTTATCACATCCGTTTGAAGAGAACCCGGAAGTTCTTGAATCTTCTCAGAAAGAAGCATTAGACAAAAAGGAAAACCTGGGTTGCCATATAGGAAGATAAATTTGCTCTTCTGTACCTCACTGGCTTATAATTACCTAGAATTTCCTGGCATCTACTGCCACCGTGTGGGTATTTACATTTATTGAATTCAAATGAGTATTTTCCCTTAAAGGCTTGTCCTAAGCCAAAATACAAAGCATTTTAAGTGTGTTTTAGTGCTCTTCAACCTCAGATTGTCTCCTACGTCCCCTCTAGGTTCCCTGTGCTTTCAGACTCACAATGAGGTTCCATCATTAAATACTCTTCTCTTTTGTAGCACTGTGTTAAAGCAGTACTAAAGTCATGCTGCTGATACCTCAATGACTCTGAGTTTTTGATAAATCAGTTTGAGGCAGAGAAACTCTGAAATGGTCCCCAATTATCTGTTTCCTGGTATTGATGCCCTGTGTAACCATTTTACCTTTACTGTGGGTGGGATCTGTGTCTAGCTTCCAACCAACAGATTATGGCAGAGGTGATGGGGTGTCACTTCCATACTTACATTACATTGCACTTAAACTTCCATGTTGCTAGGAGACTCCCCTGACTGCCTTCTGGGCTTGCATGCATGAAGCAAGAGTCCACGTATGGGAGGCCCAGTGAAAAGGACCTGAGGGCAGCTACTGGCTGTCAGCAGGCAAGAAACGGAGGTCCCTAGCCCAACAGGACATAGATCATTGAATCCTGCTAACAAGCGTGTGAAATTGGGAGCAGATCCCTCTCCAGTTGAGCTTTCAGATGAGATGCCAGACACCTTGATTGCAGCATCATGAGAGACCCTGAAACAGAGGACCTGGTTAAACTATGCCCAGATTCTGTGAGATGATACATGTGTGTTGTTTTTAGCCACTAAATGTGTGCTAATTTGTTATCTGACAATAGATAATGAGTACACAGTTCTTTGATTTTGCTTACATTACTCCCCCCTTCACAGGACTGAAATATAAGTCCTTGGAGATTGTTCTTGACAGTAAATATAATTGACAATCACCACTCTGTGCTCAGAATTGTCCTCCTCCCACCAAAGTTCTGTTACCGAATCAGCTTGTTTTGCCTGATTCCTTTGGGAAAAGTTCTCTCTCAGGTGATACCTCAGCTCCTCACACAAAGAGAGCTCTGTGGGTTCTGCCTATGTCGTTCCCCAAACAAGCTTGGACAGGCTTAAATCCAGCAGTGGCACAACTTGGCCTAAAGCTGAGAGCTCACAGCTTGTCAGATAATTTGTCAACTTCAAGATGCATTCCACTATTGTGGCTATAGTTATTAGATTGATATTAAACTTTATTCTTAATTTAAAAAATGTTTCATACCCCATGAAACACTTGACTATGGGTAGGAAAGTGGTGCTAAAAGGCAAGGGTAGGGACAGGGAATGACTCCCTGTCATTATAGACCATTAACTTGATCCCAAAATACAACCACGAGTTTTTTTATGACTACACTAAATTTCACATATGTTATTGTAGAGCCAATTATGCTATGTCAAAGGCATGCCTCTGATAAACCAATCTGATAAATATAAAAGAAGTTAACCTGTAGTAATCAATTATTTATTAATCTAAGCTGCCCCTAGTGATTAGCATTTGGTCTCATAAAACATCTTTTAGTTTATCCATTCTAAATTTTTCTAGAGGCTTGTCATCTAGCTCTGCAGTTCCTAGAATTTAATTTATATCTCTTTTTGAAAACCAGTATTTATTTAGCTCTGGTATAGAGGCTTACATAAACTTAAACTCAAAAAGTATTATGTTATCTTTTCAGCATAATTGAAACAAACTTGGCTGTGGGGCACTGCAAAGAGTTTTCAATGGTGAGTGTAAAGAGTGTGTCTAAGTAGCAGATTATGCCAGAGAGGTAAGCAGAAATCATATTCTAGAGGGCTTTGAGTGTTATGCTATAGAGCTTGGACTTGATAGTGAAAACAGAAGATTTTCAATATGGAAAATATTTTAAACAGGAAAAGATTTTAATCAAGGAAATGATATAATGATTTATACTTTAGAAAAATACATACAAACCAGTGTAGTGGATGGATTTAGAGGGGTACAAGACTGGAGGCAGGGGGACCAGCTAGGAGGCAAGAAGCAATGAGGGCCTGAATTAAGATAGAGGGGGTAGAAAAACATGGAAACATATGAACAATATTTTGAAGGTAGGATAGTATTGATTTGATGATCAATAAAATGTAGAGGATAAGTGAAAAGAGACCATGATGAGCACCAGGTTTCTAGCTTGGAGAATGGGTATTTGGAAAAATAGATTTGTTAGGGGAACCACTGACTGAAACTGCCCACCCTGGCCAGGCACAATAGTAACCACTTGCATGAGTTATCTTACAACAGGAGGTCCTGGTAAGGAATGTGGAACTAACAAGCTATCACCAACCAGAAGAATTCGGGAAGGGTCAAAAGGAGAGAAGAGACACCAGTCTGTATGTCCTACCAACCTCCCAGAATCCTTCTCACTGGCATCCATCTTGGCTGAGCGATGTACACACCACTGGGAAGGACCCTGAGTCAGAATGATTGGCCAGAGACAACCTGGAAACTAACCCCATCACCATAAAACCCAAGTGCGAGCCACGTGGCAGAGCATTTCTCCTGAGCTCCCTTACACTCCTGCTCTCTGCCTGGGCGCCCCCTTCCCAATAAATTCTCTTGCCAGCATGTGTATCTCCTCAGACAATACATATCTGGGGTTAGACAAGAGCCCATTCTTGGGCCCTGGAACAGATTTGTTTCCTGCAACAGATTTGTGTGTGGAAGTCTGAGGAAGCTTAATGTTTAAGTCCTAAACGTTAAGAGTATAGGTAGAAGTCCATGTAGGAGGCTGAGTTCAGGATGCCAGGGCCATCAGAGGAAAACTAGGAGAAGGTGGAGTCACAGTAGCTAAGAAAATACCTAGAGAACTGGAGTGAACCATATTCAATGTCACATGGAAATCACGTAAGATGAAAGTTATCTTTTGAGGTGGAGAAGGCTGTGAATAGAGCATGTCTGAAGGTGGGAGATAGTAAGAGTTCAATTTTGGACATGCTGAGGTTGAGATGTCTATTAGAGATCATAGAACATATGAACTGAGAGTTCAGTAGAGAGGTTAGAGCTAAAAATGTAACTTTAAGAATTGTGGACATAGAGATGTGTTTATAGTCATGAGATGGAATAGAATCTCCAATGGAAAGACTGTAAGGTGAGGAGATGTCCAAGAACTGAAACCTAAGGTATCCCAACATTAAGAGGTCATGGGCACACAGCAGATGAGGAGCAAGGCAAAAACCCACCAGACCTAACAAATGAAGAGGAAATAGACAGTCTACCTGAAAAAGAATTCAGAATAATGATAGTAAAGATGATCCAAAATCTTGGAAATAGAATGGAGAAAATAAAAGAAACGTTTAACAAGGACCAAGAAGAACTAAAGAGCAAACAAACAGTGATGAACAACACAATAAATGAAATTAAAAATTCTCTAGAAGGGATCAATAGCAGAATAACTGAGGCAGAAGAACGGATAAGTGACCTGGAAGATAAAATAGTGGAAATAACTACTGCAGAGCAGAATAAAGAAAAAAGAATGAAAAGAACTGAGGACAGTCTCAGAGACCTCTGGGACAATATTAAACGCAGCAACATTCGAATTATAGGGGTCCCAGAAGAAGAAGAGAAAAAGAAAGGGACTGAGAAAATATTTGAAGAGATTATAGTTGAAAACTTCCCTAATATGGGAAAGGAAATAGTTAATCAAGTCTTGGAAGCACAGAGAGTCCCATACAGGATAAATCCAAGGAGAAACACACCAAGACACATATTAATCAAACTATCAAAAATTAAATATAAAGAAAACATACTAAAAGCAGCAAGGGAAAAACAGCAAATAACACACAAGGGAATCCCCATAAGGTTAACAGCTGATCTTTCAGCAGAAACTCTGCAAGCCAGAAGGGAGTGGCAGGACATATTTAAAGTGATGAAGGAGAAAAACCTACAACCAAGATTACTCTACCCAGCAAGGATCTCATTCAGATGTGATGGAGAAATTAAAACCTTTACAGACAAGCAAAAGCTGAGAGAGTTCAGCACCACCAAACCAGCTTTACAACAAATGGTAAAGGAACTTCTCTAGGCAAGAAACACAAGAGGAGGAAAACACCTACAATAACAAACCCAAAACATTTAAGAAAATGGGAATAGGAACATACATATCGATAATTACCTTAAATGTGAATGGATTAAATGCTCCAACCAAAAGACACAGACTGGCTGAATGGATACAAAAACAAGACCCATATATATGCTGTCTACAAGAGACCCACTTCAGACCTAGGGACACATACAGACTGAAAGTGAGAGGATGGAAAAAGATATTCCATGCAAATGGAAATCAAAAGAAAGCTGGAGTAGCAATACTCATATCAGATAAAATAGACTTTAAAATAAAGACTATTACAAGAGACAAAGAAGGACACTACCTAATGATCAAGGGATTGATCCAAGAAGAAGATATAACAATTGTAAATATTTATGCACCCAACATAGGAGCACCTCAGTACATAAGGCAAATACTAACAGCCATAAAAGGGGAAATCGACAGTAACACAATCAGAGTAGGGGACTTTAACACCCCACTTTCACCAATGGACAGATCATCCAAAATGAAAATAAATAAGGAAACACAAGCTTTAAATAATACATTAAACAAGATGGACTTAATTGATATTTATAGGACATTCCACCCAAAAACAACAGAATACACATTTTTCTCAAGTGCTCATGGAACATTCTCCAGGATAGATCATATCTTGGGTCACAAATCAAGCCTTGGTAAATTTAAGCAAATTGAAATCGTATCAAGTATCTTTTCCGACCACAACGCTATGAGACTAGATATCAATTACAGGAAAAGATCTGTAAAAAATACAAACACATGGAGGCTAAACAATACACTATTTAATAATGAAGTGATCACTGAAGAAATCAAAGGTGAAATCAAAAAATACCTAGAAACAAATGACAATGGAGACACGATGACCGAAAACCTATGGGATGCAGCAAAAGCAGTTCTAAGAGGGAAGTTTATAACAATACAATCCTACCTTAAGAAACAGGAAACATCTCAAATAAACAACCTAACCTTGCACCTAAAGCAATTAGAGAAAGAAGAACAAAAAAACCCCAAAGTTAGCAGAAGGCAAGAAGTCATAAAGATCAGATCAGAAATAAATGAAAAAGAAAGGAAGGAAACGATAGCAAAGATCAATAAAACTAAAAGCTGGTTCTTTGAGAAGATAAACAAAATAGATAAAACATTAGCCAGACTCATCAAGAAAAAAAAGGGAGAAGACTCAGATCAATAGAATTAGAAATGAAAAAGGAGAAGTAACAACTGACACTGCAGAAATACAAACAATCATGAGAGATTACTACAAGCAACTCTATGCCAATAAATGGACAACCTGGAAGAAATGGACAAATTCTTAGAAATGCACAACCTGCCGAGACTGAACCAGGAAGAAATAGAAAATAAGAACAGACCAATCACAAGCTCAGAAATTGAAACTGTGATTAAAAATCTTCCAACAAACAAAAGCCCAGGACCAGATGGCTTCACAGGAGAACTCTATCAAACATTTAGAGAAGAGCTAACACCTAGCCTTCTCAAAGTCTTCCAAAATATAGCAGGGGGAGGAACACTCCCAAACTCATTCTACGAGGCCACCATCAGCCTGATACCAAAACCAGACCAAGATGTCACAAAGAAAGAAAACTACAGGCCTATATCACTGATAAACATAGATGCAGAAATCCTCAACAAAATACTGGCAAACAGAATCCAACAGCAGATTAAAAGGATCATACACCATGATCAAGTGGGCTTTATCCCAGGAATGCAAGGATTCTTCAATATATGCAAATCAATCAATGTGATACACCATATTAACAAATTGAAGGAGAAAAACCATATGATCATCTCAATCGATGCAGAGAAAGCTTTCAACAAAATTCAACACCCATTTATGATAAAAACCCTGCAGAAAGTAGGCCTAGAGGGAACTTACCTCAACATAATAAAGGCCATATATGACAAACCCACAGCCAACATCGTCCTCAATGGTGAAAAACTGAAACCATTTCCACTAAGATCAGGAGCAAGACAAGGTTGCCCACTCTCACCACTATTCTTCAACATAGTTTTGGAAGTTTTAGCCACAGCAATCAGAGAAGAAAAAGAAATAAAAGGAAACCAAATTGGAAAAGAAGAAGTAAAGCTGTCACTGTTTGCAACTGACATGATACTACACATAGAGAATCCTAAAGATGCTACCAGAAAACTACTAGAGCTAATCAATGAATTTGGTAAAGTAGCAGGATACAAAATGAAGGCACAGACATCTCTTGCATTCCTAAACACTAATGATGAAAAATCTGAAAGTGAAATTAAGAAAACACTCCCATTTACCATTGCAACAAAAAGAATAAAATATCTAGGAATAAACCTACCTAAGGAGACAAAAGACCTGTATGCAGAAAATTATAGGACACTGATGAAAGAAATTAAAGATGATACAAATAGATGGAGAGATATACCATGTTCCTGGATTGGAAGAATCAACATTGTGAAAATGACTCTACTACCCAAAGCAATCTACAGATTCAATGCAATCCCTATCAAACTACCACTGGCATTTTTCACAGAACTAGAACAAAAAATTTCACAATTTGTATGGAAACACAAAAGACCCCGAATAGCCAAAGCAATCTTGAGAACGAACAATGGAGCTGGGCGAATCAGGCTCCCTGACTTCAGACTATATTACAAAGCTTCAGTAATCAAGACAGTTTGGTACTGGCACCAAAACAGAAATATAGATCAATGGAACAGGATAGAAAGCCCAGAGATAAACCCACACACATATGGTCACCTTTTCTTTGATAAAGGAGGCAAGCATATACAGTGGAGAAAAGACAGCCTCTTCAATAAGTGGTGCTGGGAAAATTGGACAGGTACATGTAAAAGTATGAAATTAGAACACTCCCTGACACCATGCACAAAAATAAACTCAAAATGGATTAAAGACCTAAGTGTAAGGCCAGACACTATCAAACTCTTAGAGGAAAGCATAGGCAGAACACTCTATGACATAAATCACAGCAAGATCCTTTTTGACCCACCTCCTAGAGAAATGGAAATAAAAACAAAAATAAAAAAATGGGACCTAATGAAACTTAAAAGCTTTTGCACAGCAAAGGAAACCATAAACAAGATGAAAAGAGAACCCTCAGAATGGGAGAAAATATTTGCAACTGAAGCAACTGACAAAGGATCAATCTCCAAAATTTACCAGCAGCTCGTGCAGCTCAATATCAGAAAAACAAACAACCCAATCCAAAAATGGGCAGAAGAACTAAATAGACATTTCTCCAAAGAAGATATACAGATTGCCAACAAACACATGAAAGAATGCTCAACATCATTAATCATTAGAGAAATGCAAATCAAAACTACAATGAGACATCATCTCCCACCAGTCAGAATGGCCATCATCAAAAATTCTACAAACAATAAGTGCTGGAGAGGGTGTGGAGAAAAGGGAACCCTCTTGCACTGTTGGTGGGAATGTAAATTGATACAGGCACTATGGAGAACAGTATGGAGGTTCCTTAAAAAACTAAAAATAGAACTGCCATACAGCCCAGCAATCCCACTACTGGGCATATACCCTGAGAAAACCATAATTCAAAAAGAGTCATGTACCACAATGTTCATTGCAGCTCTATTTACAATAACCAGGACATGGAAGCAACCTAAGTGTCCATCAACAGACGAATCGATAAAGATGTGTCACATATATACAATGGAATATTACTCAGCCATAAAAAGAAATGAAATTGAGTTATTTTTAGTGAGGTGGATGGACCTAGAGTGTGTCATACAGAGTGAAGTAAGTCAGAAAGAGAAAAACAAATACCGTATGCTAACACATATATATGGAATTTAAAAAAAAAAAGGTCATGAAGAACCTAGGGGCAAGACAGGAATAAAGACGCAGACCTACTAGAGAATTTACTTGAGGATACAGGGAGGGGGAAGGGTAAGCTGGGACAAAGTGAGAGAGTGGCATGGACATATATACACTACCAAATGTAAAATAGATAGCTAGTGGGAAGCAGCTGCATAGCACAGGGATATCAGCTCAGTGCTTTGTGACCACCTAGAGGGGTGGGATAGGGAGGGTGGGAGGGAGGGAGATGCAAGAAGGAAGAGATATGAGGATATATGTATATGTATAACTGATTCACTTTGTTATAATGCAGAAACTAACACACCATTGTAAAGCAATTATACTCCAATAAAGATGTTAAAAAAAAGAAAAAAAAGACATCATGGAAAAATGGAGAAACCAGGAAAGGAGGCTTAGAAAGATGAACCAGTGTGGTAAAGAAAATCACAGAGAGCGTGCTGTCCTGGGCGTCAAATGGAATATATCAAGGAAGAGGGGTGGTCACCATGTCAAATCCTTCTAATATGTCAAACTAGATAAGGAAGATGGACTTAGCAGAGCAGAGGACCCTGTGACCTTGACAAAAGTAGTTTCCATGAAGTGCTGAGGACAGAAACCTGTTGGGGTGGGCTTAACTGAGAATGGGAAGAGAAGAGCTGGAGTCAGGGAGTCTGATGGTTATTGTTATGTGTTAACTTGACTGAACCACAGGGTGCCTAGATATTTGGTTAAACATTATTCTGTGTGTGTCTGTGAGGGTGTTTCTGGATGAGATTAACATTTGAATTGGTAGACTGAGAAAAGCAGATTGCCTTCTTCAAAGTGGGCCTCATCCAATGCATTGAAGGCCTGAATAGAATAAAAGGCTGAGTAAAAGAAGAGTCTCTCTTTGCCTGACTGTCTTTGGGCTAGAATGTCAGTGTTCTCCTGCCTTCAGACTTGAACTCAGACTGGAATGGTGTCATTGATTCTCTTAGTTCTCCAGCTTGCTGACTGCCCAACTTGGGACTTCTCAGCCTCCATAATTGTGTGACTCAATTCTTTATAATAAATCTCTTCATATACATAAAATTTTAAAAATATACAAAATTTTAAAATTAAATATAAAAATAAAGGAAATATAAAGAGTTTTATTATTAGGAATTGAGTCACACTATATATATAAATATATACAGCCTATTGGTTCTGTTTCTCTGCAGAGACTGATACAGATTTTTGTACTGAGAAGCGAGGAGTTGCTGTAACAAACACTTAAACATGTGGAAGTGACTTTGGAATTGGGTAATGAGGAAAAGCTGGAAGAATTTTGAGGCTCATGCTAGAAATACAAATATTAAAGGTGATTCTGGTGAGGTCTCAGATAGAACTGAAGAACATATTACTGGAAACTGGAGGAAAGGTGATCCTTAGCATAAAGTGGTAAAGAACTTGATGAATTGTGTTCCCGTTTCAGTGCTCTGTGGAAGGTAGAACTTTAAAAAAAATTTTTATTGATGTATAGTTGATTTACAATGTTGTGTTAATTTCTGCTGTACAGCAAAGTGATTTAGTTATACATATATATATTCTTTTTTATATTCTTTTCCATTATGGTTTATCACAGGATATTGAATATAGTTCCCTGTCTATACAGTAGGACCGTGTTGTTTATCCATTCTATATATCCTAGTTTGCATCTGCTAATCCTAAACTCCCAATCCTTCCCTCCCCCACTCCCCCTACCCCTTGGCAACCACAAGTCTATTCTCTATGTCTGTGAGTCTGTTTCTGTTTCGTAGATATATTCATTTGTGTTGTATTTTAGATTTGTGAAAGGTAGACCTTTTGAGCAATGAAATTGGACGTTTAACTGCTGACAAAAAATTAATCAGTTGATCTAAGAAGGAATTGGAAAATTTTATCCAAGCCAAATTTGAGGATTATAACCCAGGAAGACCATTTCAGGATGCTCTGAGAACCTTTCCACCCTTTAGAAGTCAAGACACAGTGTATATAAGTTTTTTGAGACAGAGGGCTGTACATTAAATGGCATATTATTGACAGCTTACATAATCCAGTTTTAAGTGCCATCGTGGTGAGTCATGTGACCCTTTACAAGATCAAGAAGGAATGTTATCTTTTAAGGAGTTGTCTTTTTTTTTTTTTCTTTTCTAAATATCTATTTATTTATTTATTTGGTTGCACCAGGTCTTAGTTGTGCAGGCAGGCTCCTTAGTTGCAGCTCCAGGGCTCCTTAGTTGCTGCCCATGGGCTTCTCAGTTGTGGCATGTGAACTCTTGTTGCAGCATGCATGTGGGATCTAGTTCCCTGACCAGGGACTGAACCCAGGACATCTGCATTGGAAGCGTGGAGTCCTATCCACTGCGCCACCAGGGAAGTCCCAAGGAGTTGTCTTGATGCTAGGAGATTGTTGCTATTTATGGTTGAGCAGGTATTCCTGCTGATGGGGGAGGTTTGGTTAATGAATAATGAGGATACACAATGCACAGCGTGAGGAGAGGGGAGGCCAAAGGGCAGAGAAGAATCTTTATGTTTAAATTTTTCTTGTCTTGCCATAAATATGAATTTTATTTCACAAATTAAGGAGATTTCTAGGCAAAGTGTTGAAGGAATGCCTTGGTTTCTCCTGACAGCTTATAGTAAAATGTGGGAGGAGAGATATGAATTGAAGAAGGGATTGTTAAGCAAAAAGGAATCAGAACTTAAAGATTTGGAAAATTCTTCGCCTATCCATATTGCAAAAAATGAGAAAGTGTGTTCTAAAGAGAATACCAAGGATGTGGCTGGACTATCATTTGATAAAGAGTTTATGGGATTATATAAATAGAAATACTACCAGTATGAGCTGAATGGGATGGAAATGGGATGAAATGAAGGAAGGCTTTTGGACTTCCTGGATTTGATGGGACAGGACAATAGAGCTGTTTGGCTGTGAATGCGTGCTGCTCTTCAAGAAGAGGGAAAAGTGACCCTGAAGTTCATTCAGAGATCACCAGGGCCTCTACCTCAGTCTCATAGGCCAGGCAGCCTCCAACCTCCAAATAACACCCTGGGACTAGGAGTCCTCTCTGGAGCCATGGGGCTGGGACCACCTGCAGAGCCTTGTGGGCATGACAACCCCCATCCCCCGCCACTGCCAGCAAAGCCACAGAACAAAGTAAGACAGTGTCGAACCAAAGAGGATTATTCTAGAGCCTTAAGATCTGACGGAATTTACCTTGCTAGGTTTTGAACTTGCTTGGGACCCATCACCTTTCCCTTTTTATTATTTCCCCCTTTTGGAATGGGAATGTCTTTCCTATGCCTGGCCCAGCGTTGTGTTTAGGAAGCACATACCTTGCTTCACAGCTGGAGAGGAATTATGCCTCAGGATGTATCATACCTGGAGACTCACACTTACCTGATTTAGACGTTATTTAGATGAGACTTTGGACTTAGACTTTAGAGCTTATGTGGGAATGAATTAAGACTTTGGGGCTGTTGGGATGGAATGAATGTATTTTGCATATGAGAAAGACATGGATTCAAGGGGATGAGGGGTAGAATGTTATGGATTTAATGTTTGTATCTCCCCAAATTCATATGTTGAAGCCCTAACTCTCAGTGTGATGGTATTTGGAGATGGGGGCTTTGGGAGGTAATTGGGATTAAATTAGATCATGAGATTGGGGCCCTTAGAATAGGCTTAGTGGTTTTATAAGAAGGGAAAGAAAGAGAGATTGCTCTCTCCATGTGCACACATGGAGGTAAGGCCAGGTGAGGACATAGAAAGAAGGCAGCAGTCTGCAAACCAGGAAGGAGGCTCTCGCTGGGAACCAAATCAGCTGACACCTTGATCTTAGACTTCTCAGCTTCCAGAACTGTGAGAAATACAGTTCTGTTGTTTAAGCCACCCAGTTTGTGGTATTTCGCTATGGCAGCCAGAGCAGACCAATACAGAGAGTATAGGCAACTCTTGCATTATGTTGTAACAGGGAGACAAAAAAAAAAAAAAAAAAAATTGGAATGGTTTTGGGCAGGGGGAATGGAGTCACGGAAATTATTTGTTAAGCTGGGAGAAACAGCAACATGTCTGTGTGCCAGAAACAAGCTTGAAGAGAGTCAATCAAGCAACCCTCTCAGTGGGTGTACTAATCACTATTCTAGACACAGTGGAAAACAAGACTGACAATGTCTCTGTTTACATTTTAATTGACGCATGATGTGTGTATGTGTGTGTAAAGAAGACAATGAACAAATAAACAAACAAAAAATACCAAATGAATTCATATCCGAGTAATTCTCACAAATCAGGCCATTTGTTCCACACCTTTCGAGGCCTTGCCCTCCACCCCCAAGGGCATATTTCCACTAGTCTTTTTAAGGCACCTCTGAGTCTGGCGTTTGACACCTGCTCTCTGATTTATAAACTTGAGAGAACCAAAGCTTCAGGTAGAAGACATCAGTGGCTGGAAGTAATTTGGGCCCAAGATGCAGAAGCTGCACTTCATCATCTCTCTCTCTTGTTCATTTTATTCTCTCTGATCATGTTTGCTGTAATCTTTCCACTTTCAAGATTATTCTCTTTGATTGAGAAAAAAGTAAAATAGGCATTGATAGTTCTATTTTCCACTGCCATTTTTTAATTTACTATCTGGCTCTCTTAGTGAGATTCTATCTTCCTCAATCTTGTACTTTAAGTGTTCCTTAGCAGGTAAGCCCTTATTAATCTTCTTAGCATATTAAAATACTTCAGTTGACTCTGGGCTTTAGTCTCTCTGTCATAAGTCTTTGGCTTTGGTGCCATTTCTATATAGTCATTGGTTTCAAACTTGATATTGTTGGGGAGCTCCTTCAGTAGTCAAATTATGTTGTTTGAATACAGTATTGGCTAAGGGATAAGCACACTTGCTGTACCAGAAAGCACAAAATATGAGATAATTTTATTTTTCTTTTACACAATAGTAGACAGGCAAGCCAAGGCCTATTGTTGGTTTTATTCCTCAAGATCATCCAGTGGCTTGGTTTCTTCTGTCACCTCCACTCCCATTCCACTGGAGAGAATTTAATTATGTAACCTAAATGCAGGGGAGGCTGGGAAGTGTATTTCCTTGATGAGTGGCCATATGCCCCACTGAAAAGAGGAAGAGTATCTGTTACTAAAAGGAGAAGGGAAGAATAAACACTGAGGAAAAATGAATGTTGTGTGCCACAAATGCTGCTTCTTCCTCTTCACTGAGATACATTTGATTATGTTTTCAGAGTTCAGCATTTGGGAGACTTTCAACTTCTATTTATGTGCCAGGCACTGTTATTGGAGCCGAGGTTAAGGGGGTGAACACAAAAGTATAGCCTAAGAGAAGAAGATGTAGCTCCTGCACCACAGGGGCAGCTCTGAGTCCTGGTAGCCTCCTGCCCCCTCAACTCATCTCTCTGAGGGTCCTGCTCATGACTCTCCGCTCCTAGCATTGAATGGGTAGCCGCTCTGGGTCTGTGGTGGCAATGGCAGCAGCTCTTTAAGCCTGTCTGTCTCCAGGACTCTGCTGCCACTTGGGGCTTGTACAGAGCTTCTGTTTACATTCTTCAGCCTGGTCTAGTGGTTCCACTGGAAGTTTCTTTACATCTGCTTTGTGCCTTCAGTAATGTTCAAAGTTCACCTACAGCTACATATTTAGATCTATTGATTAACTTTTTGGTATTTGGGAGCCAGTAGGATGTCTGGGCTGATTCTCCAATAGGTCACCCACCCCAAAACAGAAATGATCTAACCGTAAGCCCTGTCCTCTTACAAAAGGCGTGAGACAATAGAGACAATGAACATTGGCCTCTGCCTCCAGGTCCTGGCACAGAGCTCCTAATATCCTTGTAATTTTCTAAGCAGTCGTTTGTTCCAATATCTGGTGTTTGACCTGGGTTGTGGACACTGAGATCCCTTAGATTTCTGTGAATGTGTTTTGTTCTAATGAGCTGACATGTGATGGGCTCCTGGAGGGGGCCTGGTCACCAGAAAGACCAAGCTGTGATTAGAAGCTTGGAACTTTCAGCCCTCTACCCCCATTCTCTAGAGAGAGGACAGGAGCTGAAAATTGAGTTCATGGTTGATTTGCCTACATGATGGAGCCTTCACAAACATCCCCAAAAGTGCAGGGTTCAGGGAACTTTTGGGCTGGTGAACACGTGGTGGTCCTGGGAGAGTGGCTGGCCTGGAGAGGGCCTGGAAGCTCCGTGCCCCTTCCTACACACCTTACCCTGTGCATTTCTTCCATCTGGCTCTTCCTGAGTTATGTCCTTTCATAATAAACTGGTAATCTTAGAAGTAGACTGTTTTCCTGAGTTCTGGGAACCATTCCGGTAAATTGATTGAACCCAAGGAGGGGGTTATGGGAACCTTCAGTTCAGTCAGTCAGAAACCTAGGTAACAACCTGGACTTGTGATTGGCATCTGAAGTGGGAGGGTGGGGGGAAGTCTTGTAGAACTGAGCCCTTAACCTGTGGGATCTGATGCTATCTCCAGGTAGATAGTGTCAGAATTCAGTTAAATTGTAGGACACCTAGATGGTGTCTCAGAGAATTGCTTGGTGTGAGGAAAAATGCATACACATCTGGTGTGAGAAGTGAGTGTGGCAGTAGTGTGAGAGTGAGAGACACACACCGGAGGAAGAGTGAGGTTGTTCCTGTTGAGGCCTCGTCAGACTTTCCACTGCCACATTCTTAAATTGAAATAAGCAGCTGAACCTCCTGTCATTTGCAATAAGCCTACAATATAAAAAAGAGGAACTAAAATAATGAAAGAAAAAACCTGATTCTCGGGGAAATAGATAATTCAGAGAACAGAAGCTATTTGAAAACAAAATAAAGCCCTTCAATACTCAGAAAAATTTAGGAAACTACTGAATCCATTAAAAAAAAAGGTAAGAACTTTAGGACATGGCAAAGAGCATACAAAGCATTTTTTTTAGAAAGGAAAAACAATTAAAATCTTCAAAAAAAAAAACTATACAAGAGACTCATAGTCTAAAATCCAATCGAAAATAGGAAATCTATAGACTTAAAGGAAAATGGAATGGATATGGATTCTAAGCAACAAATGGAATGAATAAGAAACTGGATGATATTAAAGATATTGGGTGGAATGCATTTACTTCTTTATCCTACAAGAAAAAAAAAAAAGATTCTAAGAAACCCCAAGGCAAAACAAAGAAACATTAAACAGTATGGGTATGGGAAAGTCAATGTTCTAAATGTGAAGCAACACAAAGTATAGTCTGATTTCTAACAATGGTTGGGAAGTAAGAAAAGAGAATCCGTTTTGTACATTGTCATATTGAGTGGCACTTGGATCAAGACTTGGAGACATAAATTAGGAAATCCATCTTGACTCTTCAGTGAACAATACTAAAATAATCAATAATCATAATGTAGATATCTTTATAGTTTTCAATTTTGAAATCAATTTACAGGCAAAACAGGGAAGACCTAATTAGGGTTACAGAATAGACTGTAAATATGTTATTCACCTTGACCAAGTTATTGACAGAAGATGGGAGGGGATGAGGAAAGGAATATAAATAGAATGCTAGAGGTCCTATTATCCTCATCTACTAGAGGAGAAATTCAATGGATAATGTCTATATTTGAGACAATTAGACAGAAGTTTGGGTATTATATTAAGTCACAAAAGTAGCCAGTTAGAGGAGCTAAAAATAGTGATAGGAACATATAGAGAGTAGAAGTGAACAGAGGAGAGTGGCAGGAAATTAATAAAGAATGTCTCAAGTTATTGTATCAAGAAATAGTAGGAAGAGTATATTATTAACAAAAATGGTAATAACCAAAAGAACCAAAGCAGACATATGTAAAGGATTTTGCCTCTAGGTTAGGGAACCGATGGTAGGGGACAGAGGAACACAGAATGATTGCTTTTCATTATATGGCTTCTGCACTACTTGGTTTTTAAAAACCTATTTGCATGTTTTATTTTGATAAACATTTTAAAAACTAAATATGTATAAACAACTTGTTGCAATTAGAAGAATCCCTCTCTCTCTCTCTCTCTCTCTCAGAATAGGCTACTTACAAAGATTACAATAGGGTTCTAGTAATTTGTGTTTTAAGGAATCCATCAGGTGATTCTGATGCATATGAAAGCTTGAGAACCATGGGTCTAGAGAAATGACTGATATCATTCCAATGACAAAAACTCTAATACAGCAACTCTTGGGTATGTGAGAATAACCCTGTGCTTGTTTAAGTGTACAGTTCTGAGTGCCTTCCTTGGGGTGGAGTGGTGTAGGCAGATAACCTCTGAGTTAAAACTATACCCCTTGCTTCCATCATTTCTGCAATACTGAATTAATATCCTTAAGTATTACCAAATGATGTCACAAAATACAATTTTATTTATTATTTAAATCCTCACATATCATTGGTTGGAATGAAAAAAAAGGAGCAGTCACTTTGGAAAACAATTTGGTAGTTTCTTATAAAGTTAAACATACACTTACCATATGATCTAGCAATCCCACATCTAGGTATTTACTCAAGAGGAATGAAAACATTTGTGCACACAAAAACCAGTATGTGAGTGTTTATAGTGACTTATACACTTATAAGTCACTATGCTTATAATTGCTGCAAACTGGAAACAACTCAAATGTCCTTCATCTGGTGAATGGATAAACAAACTGGTACATACATACAATGGAATATTACTCAGCAATAACAAGGAATGAACTTCTGATATATGCAACATGGATGAATCTCAAATGCACTATGCTAAGTGAAAGACACCAGATGCAAAAGGCCATAGAAGCTATGATTTCATTCATATGATATTCTGGAAAAGGCAAATCTATAAGGAGAGAAAACAGATCAATGGTGCTATGGGTTGAATTGTATTGCCCCCAAATTCATATGTTGAAGTCCTAACTCCCGTATCTCAGAATGTGACCTTATTAGAATAGTGTCTTTACAGAGGTAATCAAGTTAAAAATGAAGCCTTTAGGATGGGCCTTAATTCAACATCACTGGTGACCTTATAAAAAAGGAAAATGTGGACACAGAGCCATATAGCGGGAAGATGATGTAAAGAGACATAGGAAGAAGTCAGTCATTTATAAACCAAGGGGAGAGGCCTGGAACAGATCCTTCTCCCACTGCCCTCAGAAAGAGCCAACCCTGCTGACAACTTGATTTCGGACTTTGAGACATAGATTTTCTATTTTTTAAGCAATTGAGTTTGTGGTACTTTATTACAGGAGTCCTGGCAAACTAATACAAATGGTTTCTAGGGTGGGGGTGAGGCAACTGTTGACTATAAAGGGTCACAACGGGACATTTTGAGGTGATATGAATGCTCTGTTTCTTGATTGTGGTGGTTACATGACTGCATGTTTGTCAGAAATCACAGAACTCTACACTAAAAAGGGAAAATTTCACTGTTTGTAGAATTATACTTCTATAAACATGACTTGAAAAAAATTAACCAAAAAATGACATTTAAAAAAGATTACTTTTAAAAATTAAATATTGAAGAAGTGACCCAGGATGTACGTATATACAAGAATATTTACATTAATGTTGTTCATAATAATAAAACAGCAGAATGAAACACAATGTCCAAAATAGGAGATTATTTGAACAAACAGTAGTTAAAAGCAAAGCCAAAAGATAAAATTCTTTCCCTGACAGAACTTATATTCCAGCAGATGAGCTAGCCAATACATAAATAAAGAAATAAATATGTAAACATAATGTCAGGTAGTGATAAGTTCTGTGAAGAAGATAAACTAAGGTAAGGGTAGAGAGTTAAAAGGAGCACTAGTTTAGATACAGTAGTGTGATGCCAACAGCTTTGCTCAGTGATAATCCCCAGTTATTCCATCAAATGCTAATCTAGATGTTGCTGTGAAGGTATTTTGTAGATGTGATTCAAGTCCATAATCAGTTGACTTTCAGGAAGGGAGACTGTCCTAGATATCGGGGTGAGCGTGGTGCAATGATGAGCATGTTAAAAGGCCTTAAGAGCAGAGACTTCCCTGAAGAAGGAGAAATTCCAGCTATGGTGAGAGAGAGGAAACTTGAGAGAAATTTATTATCTCTAAGACCATGTTATCTTAGAGTTTTATTAGCCAGGGAAGGGGGCTACATTTTGAATCACACATATTCTTACTCTGTTTTTAAAGGACCTTTTTATAAAAAATTGGTACAGTGGTTCTCAAATTGTAGCCATAGACTAACAGCATAAGCATTGCCAGGAATCTTGTTAGAAATGCAATTTTTCAGGTTTACCCCAGTCTTCCTGAATCAGAAACTCTGGAGGTGGGCTCTAGTAATCTGTGTTTTAAGGAATCCATTAGGTGATTCTGATACATATGAAAGCCTGCGATCCATGGGTCTAGAAAAATGACTGATATCATTCCAATGACAAAAACTCTAATACAGCAACTCTTGGGTATGTGAGAATAACCCTGTGCTTGTTTAAGTGCACAGTTCTGATTGCCTTCCTACAAAGTCTGTCCAGTAGGTCTGAGGTGGGCCCAGAAATCTCATTTTAATAAGTAGGTAATTGTGATGCAGGAGGTCCACAGGTGACTCTGAGAACCATGCTCATTTGTCAATTGTTAGTCTCCAGTATATTCAAGCTCTCAGCGACATTGGACGTGATGGACCTCATCCACCTTCGGTACCACTTTCTACGTTTTGGGACTCACCACTCTCTCAGTTATCTTCCTACTTTACTGGCCAATCAATCACAATTTCCTTTACTGAGCTTGCCTGTTCTTCCCAACCTCTAAACATTAGTGCACTTGAGGCTTATTTTTTTTTTTTTAAACATCTTTTGTTAGCACTTTTATGAGTTCATCAGTTTTTCATTAGAGTTCTGAAAATGCTTATTCATTCAGTTCAGCAGTACAGTCAGTTACCAGAAACCTGTACTTGTCAGAGTCTTTTCCATGAATTTCTTGAAGATGAAACTCTTTTATAGGAACATATTTGCAAAATCATCAGAGTACACCCAGAACTGTCTGTAAATGACAAAAGACTTAAAAATGACCATGGTTAAAGATTTGATGAAAGTTCATAATAATGCAGTTGACAAGAAAATTAGTTATTTCTGAGATATACATTTTAAAGTAATAACTAGGATTATTACTTATAACATTATACCAGAACATATAAGATTTTTAGACGTTTCCTGTAATGTCTGAAACATTTATATTAACATGTTTCCATACATATTTCCATACAAATACAAATATAAGATTTTTAGAAATTTCATGTAATGTCTGAAACATTTATATTAACGTATTTCCATACATATTTCCATACAAATACAAATATAAGATTTTTAGAAATTTCATGTAATGTCTGAAACATTTATATTAACATATTTCCATACATATTTCCATACAAATACAAATATAAGATTTTTAGAAATTTCATATAATGTCTGAAACATTTATATTAACATATTTCCATACATATTTCCATACAAATACAAATATAAGATTTTTAGAAATTTCATGTACTGTCTGAAACATTTATATTAACATATTTCCATACATATTTCCATACAAATACAAATATAAGATTTTTAGAAATTTCATGTAATGTCTGAAACATTTATATTAACATATTTCCATACATATTTCCATACAAATACAAATATAAGATTTTTAGAAATTTCATGTAATGTCTGAAACATTTATATTAACATATCTCCATACATATTTCCATACAAATACAAATATAAGATTTTTAGAAATTTCATGTAATGTCTGAAACATTTATATTAACATATTTCCATACCTATTTCCATACAAATACAAATATAAGATTTTTAGAAATTTCATGTAATGTCTGAAACATTTATATTAACATATTTCCATACCTATTTCCATACAAATACAAATATAAGATTTTTAGAAATTTCATGTACTGTCTGAAACATTTATATTAACATATTTCCATACATATTTCCATACAAATACAAATATAAGATTTTTAGAAATTTCATGTAATGTCTGAAACATTTATATTAACATATTTCCATACAAATAACCCAATGAAAGTTTAGTATTAGTTGTTTTGTTTGTTTTTTTATACTGCAGGTTCTTATTAGGCATCAGTTTTATACACATCAGTGTATACATGTCAATCCCAATCGCCCAATTCAGCACATCACCATCCCCACCTCATCGCAGTTTTCCCCCCTTGGTGTCCATATGTCCATTCTCTACATCTGTGTCTCAACTTCTGCCCTGCAAACTGGCTCATCTGTACCATTTTTCTACGTTCCACATACATGCATTAACATACGATATTTGTTTTTCTCTTTCTGACTTACTTCACTCTGTATGACAGTCTCTAGATCCATCCACTTCTCAACAAATGACTCAATTTCGTTCCTTTTTATGGCTGAATAATATTCCATCGTATATATGTACCACAACTTCTTTATCCATTCGTCTGTTGATGGGCATTTAGGTTGCTTCCATGACCTGGCTATTGTAAATAGTGCTGCAATGAACATTCGGGTGCACGTGTCTTTTTGAATTACGGTTTTCTCTGGGTATATGCCCAGTAGTGGGATTGCTGGGTCATATGGTAATTCTATTTTTAGTTTTTTAAGGAACCTCCATATTGTTCTCCATAGTGGCTGTATCAATTTACATTCCCACCAACAGTGCAAGAGGGTTCCCTTTTCTCCACACCCTCTCCAGCATTTGTTGTTTGTAGATTTTCTGATGATGCCCATTCTAACAGGAGTGAGGTGATACCTCATTGTAGTTTTGATTTGCATTTCTCTAATAATTAGTGATGTTGAGCACCTTTTCATGTGCTTCGTGGCCGTCTGTATGTCTTCTTTGGAGAAATGTCTATTTAGGTCTTCTGCCCATTTTTGGATTGGGGTGTTTGTTTCTTTGATATTGAGCTGAATGAGCTGTTTATATATTTTGGAGATTAATCCTTTGTCCGTTGATTCATTTGCAAATATTTTCTCCCATTCTGAGGGTTGTCTTTTCGTCTTGTTTATGGTTTCCTTTGCTGTGCAAAAGCTTTGAAGTTTCATTAGGTCCCACTTGTTTATTTTTGTTTTTATTTCCATTACTCTAGGAGGTGGATCGAAAAAGATCTTGCTGTGATTTATGTCAAAGAGTGTTCTTCCTATGTTTTCCTCTAAGAGTTTTATAGTGTCCAGTCTTATATTTAGGTCTCTAATCCATTTTGAGTTTATTTTTGTGTATGGTGTTAGGGAGTATTCTAATTTCATTCTTTTACATGTGGCTGTCCAGTTTTCCCAGCACCACTTATTGAAGAGACTGTCTTTTCTCCATTGTATATCTTTGCCTCCTTTGTCATAGATTAGTTGACCATAGGTGCGTGGGTTAATCTCTGGGCTTTCTATCTTGTTCCATTGATCTATGTTTCTGTTTTTGTGCCAGTACCATATTGTCTTGATTACTGTAGCTTTGTAGTATAGTCTGAAGTCAGGGAGTCTGATTCCTCCAGCTCCATTTTTTTGCCTCAAGACTGCTTTGGCTATTCGGGGTCTTTTGTGTCTCCATACAAATTTTAAGATGATTTGTTCTAGCTCCGTAAAAAATGCCATTGGTAATTTGATAGGGATTGCATTGAATCTGTAGATTGCTTTGGGTAGTATACTCATTTTCACAATGTTGATTCTTCCAATCCAAGAACATGGTATATCTCTCCATCTGTTGGTATCATCTTTAATTTCTTTCATCAGTGTCTTATAGTTTTCTGCATACAGGTCTTTTGTCTCCCTAGGTAGGTTTATTCCTAGGTATTTTATTCTTTTTGTTGCAATGGTAAATGGGAGTGTTTCCATAATTTCTCTTTCAGATTTTTCATCATTAGTGTATAGGAATGCAAGAGATTTCTGTGCATTAATTTTGTAACCTGCAACTTTACCATATTCATTAATTAGCTCTAGCAGTTTTCTGGTGGCAGTTTTAGGATTCTCTATGTATAGTATCATGTCATCCGCAAACAGTGACAGTTTTACTTCTTCTTTTCCAATTTGTATTCCTTTTATTTCTTTTTCTTCTCTGATTGCCGTGGCTAGGACTTCCAGAACTATGTTGAATAATAGTGGTGAGAGTGGACATCCTTGTCTCGTTCCTGATCTTAGAGGAAATGCTTTCAGTTTTTCACCATTGAGAATGATGTTTGCTGTGGGTTTGTCATATATGGCCTTTATTATGTTGAGGTAGGTTCCCTCTATGCCCACTTTCTGGAGAGTTTTTATCATAAATGGGTGTTGAATTTTGTCAAAAGCTTTTTCTGCATCTATTGAGATGATCATATGGTTTTTATTCTTCAATTTGTTAATATGGTGTATCACATTGATTGATTTGCGTATATTGAAGAATCCTTGCATCCCTGGGATAAATCCCACTTGATCGTGGTGTATGATCCTTTTAATGTGTTGTTGGATTCTGTTTGCTAGTATTTTGTTGAGGATTTTTGCATCTATATTCATCAGTGATATTGGTCTGTAATTTTCTTTTTTTGTAGTGTCTTTGTCTGGTTTTGGTATCAGGGTGATGGTGGCCTCATAGAATGAGTTTGGGAGAGTTCCTTCCTCTGCAATTTTTTGGAAGAGTTTGAGAAGGATGGGTGTTAGCTCTTCTCTAAATGTTTGATAGAATTCACCTGTGAAGCCATCTGGTCCTGGACTTTTGTTTGTTGGAAGATTTTTAATCACAGTTTCAATTTCATTACTTGTGATTGGTCTGTTGATATTTTCTGTTTCTTCCTGGTTCAGTCTTGGAAGGTTATACCTTTCTAAGAATTTGTCCATTTCTTCCAGGTTGTCCATTTTATTGGCATAAAGTTGCTTGTAGTAGTCTCTTAGGATGTTTTGTATTTCTGCGGTGTCTGTTGTAACTTCTCCTTTTTCATTTCTGATTTTATTGATTTGAGTCCTCTCCCTCTTTTTCTTGATGAGTCTGGCTAATGGCTTATCAATTTTGTTTATCTTCTCAAAGAACCAACTTTTAGTTTTATTGATCTTTGCTATTGTTTTCTTTGTTTCTATTTCATTTATTTCTGCTCTGATCTTTATGATTTCTTTCCTTCTGCTAACTTTGGGTTTTGTTTGTTCTTCTTTCTCTAGTTTCTTTAGGTGTAAAGTTAGATTGTTTACTTGAGATTTTTCTTGTTTCTTTAGGTAGGCTTGTATAGCTATAAACTTCCCTCTTAGAACCGCTTTTGCTGCATCCCATAGGTTTTGGGTCGTCGTGTTTTCATTGTCATTTGTCTCTAGGTATTTTTTGATTTCCTGTTTGATTTCTTCAGTGATCTCTTGGTTATTTAGTAACGTATTGTTTAGCCTCCATGTGTTTGTCTTTTTTACGTTTTTTTCCCTGTAATTCATTTCTAATCTCATAGCGTTGTGGTCAGAAAAGATGCTTGATATGATTTCAATTTTCTTAAATTTACTGAGGCTTGATTTGTGACCCAAGATGTGATCTATCCTGGAGAATGTTCCGTGTGCACTTGAGAAGAACGTGTAATCTGCCGTTTTTGGATGGAATGTCCTATATATATCAATTAAATCTATCTGGTCTATTGTGTCATTTAAAGCTTCTGTTTCCTTATTTATTTTCATTTTGGATGATCTGTCCATTGGTGTAAGTGAGGTGTTAAAGTCCCCCACTATTATTGTGTTACTGTCGATTTCCTCTTTTATAGCTGTTAGCAGTTGCCTTATGTATTGAGGTGCTCCTATGTTGGGTGCATATATATTTATAATTGTTATATCTTCTTCTTGGATTGATCCCTGGATCATTATGTAGTGTCCTTCCTTGTCTCTTGTAACATTCTTTATTTTAAAGTCTATTTTATCTGATATGAGTATAGCTACTCCAGCTTTCTTTTGATTTCCATTTGCATGGAATATCTTTTTCCATCCCCTCACTTTCAGTCTGTACGTGTCCCTAGGTCTGAAGTGGGTCTCTTGTAGACAGCATATATATGGGTCTTGTTTTTGTATCCATTCAGCCAGTCTATGTCTTTTGGTTGGGGCATTTAATCCATTCACGTTTAAGGTAATTATCGATATGTATGTTCCTATGACCATTTTCTTAATTGTTTTGGGTTTGTTTTTGTAGGTCCTTTTCTTCTCTTGTGTTTCCCACTTAGAGAAGTTCCTTTAGCATTTGTTGTAGAGCTGGTTTGGTGGTGCTGAATTCTCTTAGCTTTTGCTTGTCTGTAAAGCTTTTGATTTCTCCATCAAATCTAAATGAGATCCTTGCTGGGTAGAGTAATCTTGGTTGTAGGTTCTTCCCTTTCATCACTTTAAGTATTTCATGCCACTCCCTTCTGGCTTGCAGAGTTTCTGCTGAGAAATCAGCTGTTAACCTTATGGGGGTTACCTTGTATGTTATTTGTCGTTTTTCCCTTGCTGCTTTCAATAATTTTTCTTTGTCTTTAATTTTTGCCACTTTGATTACTATGTGTCTCGGCGTGTTTCTCCTTGGGTTTATTCTGTATGGGACTCTCTGCGCTTCCTGGACTTGGGTAGCTATTTCCTTTCCCATGTTAGGGAAGTTTTCGATTATAATCTCTTCAAATATTTTCTCTGGTCCTTTCTCTCTCTCTTCTCCTTCTGGGACCCCTATAATGCGAATGTTGTTGCGTTTAATGTTGTCCCAGAGGTCTCTTAGGCTGTCTTCATTTCTTTTTATTCTTTTTTCTTTAGTCTGTTCCGCAGCAGTGAATTCCACCATTCTGTCTTCCAGGTCACTTATCCGTTCTTCTGCCTCAGTTATTCTGCTATTGATTCCTTCTAGTGTAGTTTTCATTTCAGTTATTGTATTGGTCATCTCTGTTTGTTTGTTCTTTAATTCTTCTAGGTCTTTGTTAATCATTTCTTGCATCTTCTCAATCTTTGCCTCCATTCTTATTCCGAGGTCCTGGATCATCTTCACTATCATTATTCTGAATTCTTTTTCTGGAAGGTTGCCTATCTCCACTTCATTTAGTTGTTTTTCTGGGGTTTTTTCTTGTTCCTTCATCTGGTACATAGCCCTCTGCCTTTTCATCTTCTCTGTCTTTCTGTAACTGTGGTTTTTGGTCCACAGGCTGCAGGATTGTAGTTTTTCTTGCTTCTGTTGTCTGCCCTCTGGTGGTTGAGGCTATCTAAGAGGCTTGATGGGAGGCTCTGGTGGTGGGTAGAGCTGACTGTTGCTGTGGCGGTCAGAGCTCAGTAAAACCTTAATCCACTTGACTGTTGATGGGTGGGGCTGGGTTCCCTCCCTGTTGCTGTGGCGATCAGAGCCCAGTAAAACCTTAATCCACTTGACTGTTGATGGGTGGGGCTGGGTTCCCTCCCTGTTGGTTGTTTTGCCTGAGGCAACCCAACACTGGAGCCTACCCGTGCTCTTTGGTGGGGTTAATGGCAGACTCTGGGAGGGCTCACGCCAAGGAGAACTTCCCAGGACCTCTGCTGCCAGTGTCCTTATCCCCACGGTGAAACAGAGCCACCACTCGCCTCTGCAGGAGACCCCCCAACACCAGCAGGTACGTCTGGTTCAGTCTCCCCCAGGGTCACTGCTCCTTCCCCTGGGTCCCGATGCACACATTACTTTGTGTGTGCCCTCCAAGAGTGGGGTCTCTGTTTCCCCCAGTCCTGTCACAGTCCTGCAATCAATTCCCACTAGACTTCAAAGTCTGATTCTCTAGGAATTCCTCCTCCCTTTGCCGGACCCCCAGGTTGGGAAGCCTGAGGTGGGGCTCAGAACCTTCACTCCAGTGGGTGGACTTCTGTGGTATAAGTGTTCGCCAGTCTGTGAGTCACCCACCCAGCAGTTATGGGATTTGATTTTACTCTGATTGCGCCCCTCCTACCGTCTCACTGTGGCTTCTCCTCTGTCCTTGGACGTGGGGTGTCCTCCTTGGTGAAGTCCAGGGTCTTCCTGTCAATGATTGTCCAGCAGCCAGTTGTGATTCTGGTGCTCTCGCAAGAGGGAGTGAGAGCACGTCCTTCTACTCCGCCATCTTGGTTAATCGAGCTAAACATCTTTATTGAAGTATAATTGCTTTACAATGGTGTGTTAGTTTCTGCTTTATAACAAAGTGAATCAGTTATACATATACATATGTTCCCATATTTCTTCCCTCTTGCATCTCCCTCCCTCCCACCCTCCCCATCCCACCCCTCTAGGTGGTCACAAAGCACTGAGCTCATCTCCCTGTGCTATGTGGCTGCTTCCCACTAGCTATCTATTTTACATTTGGTAGTGTATATATGTCCATGACACTCTCTCACCCTGTCACATCTCACCCCTCCCCCTCCCCATATCCTCAAGTCCATTCTCTAGTAGGTCTGTGTCTTTATTCCCATCTTGCCACTAGGTTCTTCATGGCCTTTTTTTTTTTTTTCCTTAGAGTCCATATATATGTGTTAGCATACTGTATTTGTTTTTCTCTTTCTGACTTACTTCACTCTGTATGACAGACTCTAACTCCATCCACCTCATTACGAATACCTCCATTTCATTTCTTTTTATGGCTGAGTAATATTCCATTGTATATATGTGCCACATCTTCTTTATCCATTCATCTGTTGTTGGACATTTAGGTTGCTTCCATGTCCTGGCTATTGTAAACAGAGCTGCAATGAACATTTTGGTACATGACTCTTTTTGAACTATGGTTTTCTCAGGGTATATGCCCAGTAGTGGGATTGCTGGGTCGTATGGTAGTTCTATTTGTAGTTTTTTCAGGAACCTCCATACTGTTCTCCATAGTGGCTGTATCAATTTACATTCCCAGCAACAGTGCAAGAGTGTTCCCTTTCCTCCACACCCTCTCCAGCATTTATTGTTTCTAGATTTTTTTGATGATGGCCATTCTGACTAGTGTGAGATGATATCTCATTGTAGTTTTGATTTGCATTTCTCTAATGATTAATGATGTTGAGCATTCTTTCATGTGTCTGTTGGCAATCTGTGTATCTTCTTTGGAGAAATGTCTATTTAGGTCTTCTGCCCATTTTTGGATTGGGTTGTTTGTTTTTTTGTTATTGAGCTGCATGAGCTCCTTGTAAATCTTGGAGATTAATCCTTTGTCAGTTGCTTCATTTGCAAATATTTTCTCCCATTCTGATGGTTGTCTTTTGGTCTTGTTTATGGTTTCCTTTGCTGTGCAAAAGCTTTTAAGTTTCATTAGGTCCCATTTGTTTATTTGTGTTCTTATTTCCATTTCTCTAGGAGCTGGGTCAAAAAGAATCTTGCTGTGATTTATGTCATAGAGTGTTCTGCCTATGTTTTCCTCTAAGAGTTTGATAGTGTCTGGCCTTACACTTAGGTCTTTAATCCATTTTGAGTTTATTTTTGTGCATGGTGTCAGGGAGTGTTCTAATTTCATACTTTTACATGTATCTGTCCAGTTTTCCCAGCACCACTTATTGAAGAGGCTGTCTTTTCTCCACTGTATATGCTTGCCTCCTTTATCAAAGATAAGGTGACCATATGTGCGTGGGTTTATCTCTGGGCTTTCTATCCTGTTCCATTGATCTATATTTCTGTTTTTGTGCCAGTACCAAACTGTCTTGATTACTGTAGCTTTGTAATATAGTCTGAAGTCAGGGAGCCTGATTCCCCCAGCTCCGTTTTTCGTTCTCAAGATTGCTTTGGCTATTTGGGGTCTTTTGTATTTCCATACAAATTGTGAAATTTTTTGTTCTAGTTCTGTGAAAAATGCCAGTGGTAGTTTGATAGGGATTGCATTGAATCTGTAGATTGCTTTGGGTAGTAGAGTCATTTTCACAATGTTGATTCTTCCAATCCAAGAACATGGTATATCTCTCCATCTCTTTGTATCATCTTTAATTTCTTTCATCAGTGTCTTATAATTTTCTGCATACAGGTCTTTTGTCTCCTTAGGTAGGTTTATTCCTAGATATTTTATTCTTTTTGTTGCAATGGTAAACGGGAGTGCTTTCTTAATTTCATTTTCAGATTTTTCGTCATTAGTGTATAGGAATGCAAGCGATTTCTGTGCATTAATTTTGTATCCTGCTACTTTACCAAATTCATTGATTAGCTCTAGGAGTTTTCTGGTAGCATCTTTAGGATTCTCTATGTATAGTATCATGTCATCTGCAAACAGTGACAGCTGTACTTCTTCTTTTCCAATTTGGATTCCTTTTATTTCTTTTTCTTCTCTGATTGCTGTGGCTAACACTTCCAAAACTATGTTGAATAATAGTGGTGAGAGTGGGCAACCTTGTCTTGTTCCTGATCTTAGTGGAAATGGTTTCAGTTTTTCACCATTGAGGACAATGTTGGCTGTGGGTTTGTCATATATGGCCTTTATTATGTTGAGGAAAGTTCCCTCTATGCCTACTTTCTACAGGGCTTTTCTCATAAACGGGTGTTGAATTTTGTCGAAAGCTTTCTCTGCATCTATTGAGATGATCATATGGTTTGTCTCCTTCAATTTGTTAATATGGTGTATCACATTGATTGATTTGCGTATATTGAAGAATCCTTGCATTCCTGGGATAAACCCCACTTGATCATGGTGTATGATCCTTTTAATGTGCTGTTGGATTCTGTTTGCTAGTATTTTGTTGAGGATTTTTGCATCTATGTTCATCAGTGATATTGGCCTGTAGTTTTCTTTCCTTGTGACATCTTTGTCTGGTTTTGGTATCAGGGTGATGGTGGCCTCGTAGAATGAGTTTGGGAGTGTTCCTCCCTCTGCAATATTTTGGAAGAGTTTGAGAAGGATAGGTGTTAGCTCTTCTCTAAATGTTTGATAGGATTCACCTGTGAAGCCATCTGGTCCTGGGCTTTTGTTTGTTGGAAGGTTTTTAATCACAGTTTCAATTTCAGTGCTTGTGATTGGTCTGTTCTTATTTTCTATTTCTTCCTGGTTCAGTCTCGGCAGGTTGTGCATTTCTGAGAATCTGTCCATTTCTTCCAGGTTGTCCATTTTATTGGCATAGAGTTGCTTGTAGTAATCTCTCATGATCTTTTGTATTTCTGCAGTGTCAGTGGTTACTTCTCCTTTTTCATTTCTAATTCTATTGATCTGAGTCTTCTCCCTTTTTCTCTTGATGAGTCTGGCTAATGGTTTATCAATTTTGTTTATCTTCTCAAAGAACCAGCTTTTAGTTTCATTGATTTTTGCTATCATTTCCTTCATTTCTTTTTCATTTATTTCTGACCTGATCTTTATGATTTCTTTCCTTCTGCTAGCTTTGGGCTTTTTTTGTTCTTCTTTCTCTAATTGCTTTAGGTGCAAGGTTAGGTTGTTTATTCGAGATGTTGCCTGTTTCTTGAGGTAGGATTGTATTGCTATAAACTTCCCTGTTAGCACTGCTTTTGCTGTGTCCCATAGGTTTTGGGTCGTCGTGTCTCCATTGTCATTTGTTTCTAGGTATTTTTTGATTTCCCCTTTGATTTCTTCAGTGATCACTTCATTATTAAGTAGTGTATTGTGTAGCCTCCATGTTTTTGTATTTTTTACAGATCTTTTCCTGTAATTGATATCTAGTCTCATAGCGTTGTGGTCGGAAAAGATACTTGATACAATTTCAATTTTCTTAAATTTACCAAGGGTTGATTTGTGACCCACAATATGATCTATCCTGGAGAATGTTCCATGAGCACTTGAGAAAAATGTGTATTCTGTTGTTTTTGGGTGGAATGTCCTATAAATATCAATTAAGTCCATCTTGTTTAATGTATCATTTAAAGCTTGTGTTTCCTTATTTATTTTCATTTTGGATGATCTGTCCATTGGTGAAAGTGGGGTGTTAAAGTCCCCTACTATGATTGTATTGCTGTTGATTTCCCCTTTTATGGCTGTTAGTATTTGCCTTATGTATTGAGGTGCTCCTATGTTGGGTGCATAAATATTTACAATTGTTATACCTTCCTCTTGGATCGATCCCTTGATCATTATATAGTGTCCTTCTTGTCTCTTGTAATAGTCTTTATTTTAAAGTCTATTTTATCTGATATGAGAATTGCTACTCCAGCTTTCTTTTGATTTGCATTTGCATGGAATATCTTTTTCCATCCCCTCACTTTCAATCTGTATGTGTCTCTAGGTCTGAAGTGGGTCTCTTGTAGACAGCATATATATGGGTCTTGTTTTTGTATCCATTCAGCCAGCCTGTGTCTTTTGGTGGGAGCATTTAATCCATTTACATTTAAGGTAATTATCGATATGTATGTTCCTATTCCCATTTTCTTAAATGTTTTGGGTTTGTTATTGTAGGTGTTTTCCTTCTCTTGTGTTTCTTGCCTAGAAAAGTTCCTTTAGCATTTGTTGTAAAGCTGGTTTGGTGGTGCTGAACTCTCTCAGCTTTTGCTTGTCTGTAAAGATTTTAATTTCTCCATCACATCTGAATGAGATCCTTGCTGGGTAGAGTAATCTTGGCTGTAGGTTTTTCTCCTTCATCACTTTAAGTATATCCTGCCACTCCCTTCTGGCTTGCAGAGTTTCTGCTGAAAGATCAGATGTTAACCTTATGGGGATTCCCTTGTGTGTTATTTGTTGTTTTTCCCTTGGTGCTTTTAATATGTTTTCTTTATATTTAATTTTTGACAGTTTGATTAATATGTGTCTTGGTGTGTTTCTCCTTGGATTTATCCTGTATGGGACTCTCTGTGCTTCCAAGACTTGATTAACTATTTCCTTTCCCATATTAGGGAAGTTTTCAACTATAATCTCTTCAAATATTTTCTCAGTCCCTTTCTTTTTCTCTTCTTCTTCTGGGACCCCTATAATTCGAATGTTGGTGCGTTTAATGTTGTCCCAGAGGTCTCTGAGACTGTCCTCAGTTCTTTTCATTCTTTTTTCTTTATCCTGCTCTGCAGTAGTTATTTCCACCATTTTATCTTCCAGGTCACTTATCCTTTCTTCTGCCTCAGTTATTCTGCTATTGATCCCATCTAGAGTATTTTTAATTTCATTTATTGTGTTTTTCATCGTTGCTTTGTTCCTCTTTAGTTCTTCTACGTCCTCGTTAAATGTTTCTTGCATTTTGTCTGTTCTATTTCCAAGATTTTGGATCATCCTTACTATCATTATTCTGAATTCTTTTTCAGGTAGACTACCTATTTCCTCTTCATTTGTTAGGTCTGGTGTGTTTTGACCCTGCTCCTTCATCTGCTGTGTGTTTTTCTGTCATCTCATTTTGCTTATCTTACTGTGTTTGGGGTCTCCTTTTCACAGGCTGCAGGTTCGTAGTTCCTGTTGTTTTTGGTAGCTGTCCCCAGTGGCTAAGGTTGGTTCAGTGGGTTGTGTAGGCTTCCTGGTGGAGGGAACTAGTGCCTGAGTTCTGGTGGATGAGGCTGGATCTTGTCTTTCTGGTGGGCACGTCCACGTCTGGTGGTGTGTTTTGGGGTGTCTGTGGCCTTATTATATTTTAGGCAGCCTCTCTGCTAATGGATGGGGCTGTATTTCTGTCTTGCTAGTTGTTTGACATAGGGTGTCCAGCGCTGTAGCTTGCTGGTCGTTGAGTGAAGCTGGGTCTTGATGTTGAGATGGAGATCTCTGGGAGATTTTTGCCATTTGGTATTACGTGGAGCTGGGAGGTCTCTTGTGGACCAGTGTCCTGAAGTTGGCTCTCCCACCTCAGAGGCACGGCCCTGATGCCTGGCTGGAGCACCAAGAGCCTTTCATCCACATGGCTCAGAGTAAAAGGGAGAAAAAATAGAAAGAAAGAAAGAGGATATAATATAGTGAAGTACAATAAAGCTATTATAAAGCAAAGCTATACAGACAAAATCTCACCCAGAAGCATATACATATACACTCACAAAAAAAGGAACAGGGGAAAAATTAATATCTCCTGCTCCCAGAGTCCACCTCCTGAATTTGGGCTGATTCGTTGTCTGTTCAGGTGTTCAGCAGATGCAGGCACATCACGTTGTTTGTGGAGCTTTAATCCGCTGCTTCTGAGGCTGCTGGGAGAGATTTCCCTTTCTCTTCTTTGTTTGCACAGCTCCCGGGGTTCAGCTTTGGATTTGGACCCGCCTCTGCGTGTAGGTCGCCTGAGGGCGTCTGTTCCCCACCCAGACAGACCGGGGTTAAAGGAGCAGCTGCTTTGGGGGCTCTGGCTCACTCAGGCCGGAGGGAGGGAGGGGTACGGATGCGGGGCGAGCCTGCGGCGGCAGAGGCCGGCGTGATGTTGCACCAGCCTGAGGCGTGCCGTGCGTTCTCCCGGGGAAGTTGTCCCTGGATCACGGGACCCTGGCAGTGGCGGGCTGCACCGGCTCCCGGGAGGGGCAGTGTGGAGAGTGACCTGTGCTCGCACACAGGCTTTTTGGTGGCGGCAGCAGCAGCCTTAGCGTCTCACGCCCGTCTCTGGGGCCCGCGCTGATCGCCGCGGCTCGCGCCCATCTCTGGAGTTCATTTAGGCGGCGCTCTGAATCCCCTCTCCTCGCGCACCAGGAAACAAAGAGGGAAGAAAAAGTCTCTTGCCTCTTCGGCAGCTGCAGACTTTTTCCCGGACTCCCTCCCGGCTAGCTGTGGCGCACTAGCCCCTTCAGGCTGTGTTCACGCCGCCAACCCCAGTCCTCTCCCTGTGATCCGACCTCCGAAGCCCAAGCCTCAGCTCCCAGCCCCCGCCCGCCCTGGTGGGTGAGCAGACAAGCCTTTTGGGCTGGTGAGTGCTGCTCGGCGCCGATCCTCCGTGCGGGAATCTCTCCTCTTTGCCCTCCGCACTCCTGTGGCTGCGCTCTCCTCCGTGGCTCCGAAGCTTCCCCCCTCCGTCACCCGCAGTCTCCGCCCGCGAAGGGGTTTCCTAGTGCGTGGAAACCTTTCCTCCTTCACGACTCCCTCCCACTGGTGCAGGTCCCGCCCCTATTCCTTTGTCTCTGTTATTTCTTTTTTCTTTTGCCCTACCCAAGTACGTGGGGATTTTCTTGCCTTTTGGGAGGTCTGACGTCTTCTGCCAGCGTTCAGTGGGTGTTCCGTAGAAGCAGTTCCACGTGTAGATGTATTTCTACTGTATCTGTGGGAAGGAAGGTGATCTCTGCATCTTACTCTTCCGCCATCTTCTCAGCATCCTCAAAGCTTATTCTTTAGGCCTCTTATTTTTTCCATCCATGCTAACACCATAGTGCAAATGACTCAAATGTGTATCTTCATACATGTATATCAACAGATATCTCCACTTAGATATTTTAATGGCATCTAAAACCTAATATGTCCAACACTCAACTCTTGGTTTCTACCCTTCAAGCCTGCTCCTCCCCTGTTTCCCACCAATCTTCCCATCCAAATAGATGCCACCACTTCCAATTTCTTTCTGTTTCCCTCAAGTTTTCTGTCTTTGGATTCATCAAAATTTCTCTGTTGATCAGAATTGACTCAAGAGATAAAATTCTGGTTGTTGCTTCCTTTGCTCTCAGAGACGTAAAGTTATTAGTAATTCAGGTCAAGAATTTATTCAGTGTTCTGAACTTAGAGTCTTATTTTTAACATCTTAAAAGAAAATATCCCATTTTAGGCTAGAGAAGAGCAAACGTGACCTACTGGGGTCAGCAGAGAACAGTGTGTCAAAGGTTTAGACCCAGAGAAGGCACTGGGAGTGATTAGTTACTAAGCAACTCTCCTAAGCACTTAGATCACTGATGTGATCAGTACTCAGCTCTGTTGTTGGCTGATAGGAAGTAAGAGACCGGAGGAGAGTATCAGACAAGTGCAGAAGTGCCTCTCAGAGTTGGGACCAATGGACAGACGTGGCAGCCATCATGAAGAGACAGCTGCTCCTGTTTGCTCCATAGGGATTATCAAAGTTTCCTGGAGAATCCATAAACTACTGAAATTATTATCTTTGTTGACTCCAGCCAGCCTGCTCAATGGCATACCATCCAGACTGGACACTTAGTTAGCTATCAGTGAATTAGCTTATGCTAAAAATGGAGAAAAAGATTCACTATTTCCAGGCTGCCTACAGTGTTTTTTTTTTTCCTATCCCCTTTCTCTTACACATTCTGTTTTTGCCTTTGGCCCTCGATAGTCTGTAGGAAGAAGGCTTACATATAAGTATTGTAGGGGAGCAAAATTTGCCATCCCTAAATGTGTCTCTTTGGCATGAGGATTAATTTAGGCTGAGTATATTTAAGAAACAGAAGACTCAGGAAGTCTCTCTTCTACATTCTCCTTGGCTGCCTAAATAATTTAGATAAAGGGCCTGTTCCCAGAATAGAGCTATCACCAGAGATATGAGTTAAGTGTGGTCGGGGGAGGGGGAGGGATGGGGACTCAGCTGGACCTAGAGATCAGAGTCCACTCTGTGTCCCATAGTCTCTGCATGGCCCAGCAAACATTTATTTACCAAACATTTGCTTTTCCATCTCTATGTCAATTACCTTCCTCCTCTTTAAATTGCCCAAACTACTACCCCCAACATCCTCTTTTGTCTCTAGCTGAAGATGGTACTTAAGGTGAGGATTTAGGCCATTTTGGCAAGTTACTCAGTTTTCCTGGATCTCTCCCAGGTGTTCATGTTATTAAAATTTTGTTTGATTTTCTCTTGTTATTCTGTTTCATGTCAATTTAATTCTTAGACCATCCAGAAGAACCTAGAAGGGTAGAGGAAAATTTCTTCATTCCCAACAATATTGAGAAAGAAGGAACTGATAATTGACTTGGGGAAATTAAAAGCAGTTGGTTTCAACATTTTGGGCTATAGCCCACAGTAAGAAATACATTTTATCTCACAAACCAGGATATATGTACTCATAATCAGAAAAGCTCATGAAATAGCATTCATTTACCCTTATCATATAACGGTATTTTCTCTGCTACTTTTTTCTATTTTATTTCATTAACAGTTTTCTGATTGTGACCACTAAAGATTTTACAGTCCACTGACAAATGGGTTGTGGCTCTGAGTTGAAAAACTCTAAGCTATAAAATATGAAAAAGACAAAAATGTTGAAAGTCCTCCAGGTTTAGTTTGAGTGGTGAGGAAACTGGGTACCACTAATTGATAAAAATAAAGAAGAAATTGGAAAGGGGAGTTGATAAGTTTCCTGTGACTACTGTAACAAATGTGAAAGGAAAATAAAAATGGAGTTGGTGTTGCTAAGAGAGCTCTCTAAAATGAGCCAGGAGGCCATTGAGGAGGTGTGACTTGTGTGCATCTTGGCCTGGATGAAATCTGGTCTTTTGATTCTTGTCCTACTCAGGATCCTTGTTGGACCGTTACTCTAGGGTGGCTCCTGGCAGCCTATCTGCTTGTTTGGGCCCTTGCCCTAGAACAGCTCATGATTCCTGGAGGACAGATGTTTCCTGACTTGCGTCAGGGGCGGTCACGGTTCTTTGGCAGCTGTGTGGCTTTAGTCTTTGTGGGCCCTTGACTCTTTCTCTTCCCTAGAACACTCTTTCGGTTTTCCCTGAATCTGTGTCTCCCAAATTGCAATTCCTAAGGCCCCAAATAAAGCTCTTTTTTCTTTGCAGCCTCAATACTGATTATTGTTTGACACAAATTACCATAAACTTGGGATCTAAAACAACAAAAATTTATTCTTTCACAGTTCTGGAGGTCAAAAGTCCAAAATCAATATCACTGGGCCAAAGTCAAGATGTTGGCAGAAGCACACACCCTCCACAGGCTCTAGGTGAGTATCTGTTCCTTGTCTCTCCAGCTTCTGGAGACTGCATGTGTGTAGGCACATGGGTTTACCAGGTAATTGTGCCTCTCCCTCCCTCCCTCTCTCTCTCTCTCTCTCTCTTTCTTTCTTTCTTTTTCTTTCTTTCTTCCTTTTCTTTCTCATCCACCTAAGAAATCACAGTATATTAGAGTAGATGTAGAACCACTTTGTACAAATATAGGTTAGTGCCTAGCACAATATCTGCCATGTTGTAGGTACTTGACAAAATATTTGTTGGATGATTGTGATAATTCTTTTTTTTTTTAAAGTGACCTTTCACCTAAAAATCTAGTATTTTTCTGGTCCATTATGTGTCTCCTCTTGGCCATCAGAAACCTGCATTCAGAATTTGGCATGCAACCTTAGAGGATATATGGTTCCAGTTGTAATCCCTCATTTTTACCCTTTTTCTTTTCTTAATTTTTTAAATTTTTTTTTTAAAGTTATTTATTTATTTATTTACGGCTGTGTTGGGTCTTCGCTTCTGTGCGAGGGCTTTCTCTAGTTGTGGCAAGCGGGGGCCACTCTTCATTGCGGTGCACGGGCCTCTCACTATCGCGACCTCTCTTGTTGCGGAGCACAGGCTCCAGATGCGCAGGCTCAGAAATTGTGGCTCACAGGCCCAGTTGCTCCGCGGCATGTGGGATCTTCCCAGACCGGGGCTCGCACCCATGTCCCCTGTACTGGCAGGCAGATTCTCAACCACTGCGCCACCAGGGAAGCCCTTTTCTTAATTTTTAAAAAAAATTAACTAATTTATTTTTGGCTGCGTTTGGGTCTTCGTTGCTGCGCGTGGGCTTTATCTAGTTGCGGCGAGCAGGGGCTACTCTTCGTTGTGGTGCACGGGTTTCTCATTGCGGTGGCTTCTCTTGTTGCGGAGCACAGGCTCTAGGCATGCAGGCTTCAGTAGTTGTGGCACATGGGCTCTTAGTTGTGGCTCGTGGGCTCTAGAGCGCAGGCTCAGTAGTTGTGGTGCACGGGCTTAGTTGCTCCGCGGCATGTGGGATCTTCCCGGACCAGGGCTCTAACCTGTGTCCCCTGCATTGGGAGGCGGATTCTTAACCACTGCACCACCAGGGAAGTCTCATTTTTACTCTTGAGGTAAGAAAAACAGAGAAGATAGGTGATTTGTCTAGAATGATCTAGTGCTCTTTTCACTACACTCCTTTGCCTTTTCACATTCGTTTTAAGCCAAGCTTCTTTTGAGTTCACCTGTCAACCTAAATAAGCAGTACTATTACTAAAATGTGGTAATACTCTAGTTCTTTCCCCTGTTGGTATTTATTTTCTTCAAAAGCAAAATGCTTCATTCCACTGGGACCCAGAGTGACTCATCTAATCACAGCTTTACACAGTGGATCCACTCTCATACCTTATATCTGCTTCCTGCTGCAACTTTGGAAATGTGTAGTGGCATTTTTTGGATTATCACTATTAATGGGTAGAGCAGGGCTTCTGTATTTAATAGCTGGAGTAATGGAATGCTTAGACATTCTACGATGAGTAGGACAGTGTGTCACAACAAGGAAATATCTCAATTGAAAATAATTACTAGAAGGCAATATCCTATGCCACAAAGAGTTATCCTCTATGTATTTACATTAGAGTAGACCTTTATGACTTCAGATCATCTCCATTTTTTTTATGGTAAAAATAATTATGGTGAAAGTAAAGATTTTTTCAAGAGATTAATTTTATCCAGAGAAGGCAAAACTGGGTCTCACTAATAACGTTAGTTATCTTTTGAAGACACAGATAATTTTAGCCAGGGTTTGGGTGAAGTGGCAGATATTCTTCAGGATCATTCATCGTAGAGAAGTCACATTATGTTGAGTAATTTAAGGAGTAGGCTGTGTTTAGAGGAGAATAATGTGAAGTGACCTGGAACTGGTAGAAAGAAAATTATGAAGAAGAATGTTGCTACTACTAATCTAATGCTGAGAATGGCTTTGTGTTGTCAGAGAACATGTGAAATATGGATTTAGTGAACAGAGTTTGGTTAGAAGTTCATGGGTAATTTTGGAACAATTTCTTATTGTGAAACACTGGGAAGATGGGGCATCTCATTCACAAATCAAAAAAAAATTTTTTCTTTTAAGTATGATTTATTAAATACTTCTGTATCAGGCACTGTGATTTACAGATATTATTTCATTTGACCATCTGTCTATGGAATCTGGACATTCATTCATTCAGTAATAAGTAGTAAGTGAAGGTTTTTTGAGCAGAAGAATTACATGATGTGAGTTATACTTTAGAAAGATTAATATGATAGCATGTGGGATGGCTTATTAGGTTGATGAGAAACTGGAGGCACTTAGTAGATAATGACCACAGTCCAGTGGAGAAGTAATGAGGACCTAAGCCAGAGTGATGGCAGTGGAGATAGAGAAGAGGGGATGAATTTGGATGAGATGGCCATAATTAAAGGCTGAGTGAGAATGAGTCCATTTTAGACAGTGGGTTTGGTTTTATTGAGTTGAGGCAGGGTCTAATCAATTGGAGATGTTTTACTTCAATGTAATTTTTAATGAAATGCTGACTATAATAGGAAGGTTTTTAAGTTTGGTCCATCAGCCCTCATTCACACTTGACAGTGTAGAGAGTTAGTAGCTCTGGCTTAGAAACCGGTCTGTCACTTTTCTCTGCCTGACCTTGGGCTATTTACTTAGCCAGGCACATCCTTAGCCTTCTCAGCTGCAGAATGTCCATAACAAATACCTTTTACCTAGAGTCCTTGTGAGACTTGGATATGATAATTCATGTGCTTTGGTCAAAACAGAAGCTCAGCAGATCGTTATTATTGTTCTTGCTCTACTTTATTTGCCTTATTCATTCTCATTCTCTTATGAGTATGCAGTGGATATTTCCAGTGGCTGCATGATGTGCTTATATGATATTGCAACAGACTGAATACAGAAGAAGACGTGAGAATTCAGCTGTCTTCTATTAACCCAGGCACAAAAGAGATTTGTAAAAATTTAAACAATACTACTCTTCTCACTAAATTCTTATTTTTGAAAAACACTTATAAAAGCAAGAGTAAAAAATATCATGTCAACATGTAGAGTTCGTTATTGTCATTTGTCCATAAATAAATTTGTGGAATTTGTGAATAAGTATTCAAATATTTCTCACTTTATTGTTTTAATACAATAGATATTGACAGATATCACCCCCATAACCAAACATCTCTTAGAGGCTGCAATAATTTTTAGGAAATGCAAAGGGGTCCTGAAACCAAAAAAATTTGAGAACTACTAATTTAGAGACATGAGAGCAGGCTCCAATAGGCTAGTATCTACTTCTCAGAGTCCAAGGTCCATTGAAGACTTTAATAAATTGGGTTTCCTTTCTGGCAGCTGACAAGTAGCTGATGAAGGAACCCCATTGAGGTGAACTTCTGGGAGGGAATGATAAGGGGAATTATAACTGGGGACTTTCAGGGAAATGATAGGCCTGGAAAGGGTGGTTTTAGATAGTGCTAAGCCTCTCCATTCAGTTTTTTTTACTGTACTTTAGGATTAAAGATTATGATAGTATATTCTAAGAATTATTTGTTTTATAGACTTTTTATCATGCTTTTGGCATGTAAAGTGTCCACTGGGGACTATTCCTGGAAAGAATCTAACTAAAACTAGAGAAAGTTATGTCACCACTTGACGCTTTATATGGAAGGACTGAAGATCAGCTGACTTAGTTTAAATTCTTTCACGTTCCAAGCAGCTTTAGGATAGAAAACCAGAGCTGCATCTTCTTTATTTAAAGCTTCTCTCTAAAATCCTGTAAAGGGGGCTTTTGTTACTTGTGACAAGTTCCTAAAGAGAAAGATTAAAGTGATGGCGTTCTTTCCCTACTTTTCTCCTCTTTTGAAATGGTTCTAGAGAATTTACTAGTGTGGTTGCCAACCAGTGATCACAGGTCACGGCGTGTGTGACAAAGTCTATTTTCCAGTCTGCACATGTTAGTCATGGTCTGAAGTGTTTAATATTTTCAGAACATAATCTTTTCCTAGCCCTGAATTTTTTTTTTTTTTTGCAAAAAGAATCTTGGAAAAACAATGATTAAAGGCTTAAAAAGAAACAAAAACAAACAAAACTCCTAAATTCCAAGGTAAATTTTGCGTAATAAAAGAATTCTTTTGCATTATGTCATTTACACTTTCAAAGGCTTCATTTCTATGCAGTCTGATTCTATTACACCTTTTGTAGTTAATTGAAATAGTTTGCTAATTACTGTTATTCTCTAGATAGGGTTGCCAGATAAAATAGAAAGTAAATTTGAATTTCAGGAAAACAATGAATCACTTTTTAATATAAGTATATCCTCAATATTGCATAGGACAATACTTATGTTAATGAATGATTTGTTGTTTATCTGAAATTCTAATTTAACATCCTATACTTTAATTTGCTAAATTTGGCAACCCTAAACTAAGCACAAACAGGTTCTTTGGTTTGTCTTTACTTAGCGTTATATAGAACAGGTTGTATTTTCAAATGGTTTTATAGTTAAAGACAAAAACTTAAATTTTCTCAGTGAAACAATTATTAGTTGGCAAAAAGTGTTCCTTTGTGTAAAACAGAATGGTTAATTCTCAGAAACTGAGTCCTAAGACTAGCACTGGTCTTGCAAATCCAGTTTTGCGGGTCAGTTTGGGAAACGTTCTCTTCTCTTTATGGTTAAACTGGCTCCACCCAGCTGCTGAAATGAGATATAAGTTGTAAAAAAACCGGAAGTTGGATAGGCTGCCTTTGCTTCTGGAGGTAAGTGTCTCCTGTTTTCTTTATGTCCGAGCTCTTCGCAGAGCGCTTAAAAATTGAATCCAGCTCGGTGACAGTACTGAGAGAGCAGGCGCCTGTGCTGACCCGGGCCGTCGGTGACGCAGGATGGATGCTTTATTAACAAACTGTGTTCTGGAGCTTGCGAGCTTGTGTTGAGCTAATGAGTGCTCACGAACGAGTTAGATTAATGATAAATCACGTGACTTTGACTACGGCGCTTTAATCCCATGAAAAGGGTGATTGTAAGTAGAGACATGTCTGGGATCATGAAAAGCATTGACTTTATTCATGCGTCAGTGTTTTTATGTTTTTGTTTTTTGTGTTTAATTTTAAGCAATGGAAACTCCCTTTTTATCTAAAGCTAATGGCGTAATTACCTATATGGAGGTTACTTAGAATCCTATTTGGCTTTTAAAGTGTCTTTTAATTTAGAAATCTTAGCTCCCCTCACCCCCACCTGTGGTGTGCCTTTGGAATTTCAGAGACGCTCTGGGGTGACTAGGTGTTACCTCTGCCCTTATTTTTTTTACGTCTTGTGCTGCCCTAAGGGCAAAGGGGAGTTTTCCGTTTGTAAATGTATTATTAGAAGTATTTCTTTATAAAGCTAAACTTCTTAGTTCAGATATTTTCTTTTTTCTCTGAATTAAAGAAAAAGTAGAAAGATTTTGCATGTTTACTTGGATAGTGGAGAAGTGGGAGGCTAAAATTTGGTCTATTGATTTACTGAAAACAACGAGCTAGACTTTTTAAAGGATGGTTTTGTTAAAAGGGATGAGTTCTACTAAGTCTTTTAATAAGCCAGTATGTGGATTCCTTTTGCTGGCTGTACCTTCTGTTTCACACCTGTCCATTTAGGTAATGTCAGATTCCCTGGAAATCACATTGTAGTGCATTGCGTTGAGTGCTGTTTTCAAGGTTGCCTGCTAGTCATTGTGAAAGGAGATCAAGGAGTAGGATGCCTTTGCTGCCTTCAGAAATTTGCCTGAAGACAAGTCAACCAGTTGTGGCCGAAAAATGTGATAAAATTTTTTATTAGCAAAAAAACCCAAAGCTTTTGGAGCTTCCCAGAAGAGACTGGTTAAAGTTGGCAGAATTAGGCAAAGGATTTTAATGGAAGACCTGGTTTGTGGTGGGCACTGTGCTAAATGTTTCGTAGATGTTATTTCATTTAATCTTCACATAAAGCCCTTGATATTGGTAGCATTGTCTCTAACAAAATGAGAAATTTTAGGCTCAGTGAGATTAAATAATTTGCCCAAGGTCAGTCATTAAGGTGGTACCTGCTGGATTCAAACCTAGGTCTATGTGATTTCAGAGTCCTTACCACACACTGTCTCATAGGACAGAGTAGTTGATAGCATTTTAAATGGACCTTGAATGACAGTAACAGTAAAAGTAATATAGAATGTTTGAAAATAGAGACAAGAAAAAAATCTGAACACCTTACAATTAATTTAATGTTTCTTTACAGTCTTCAAATATGCATGTCTTGTAGTGCTTTTTAAATTACAAAGCACTACATGCTTTAAAAATATGCAAAATTCAAAGAGGATGAAAAAGAAGTCCATTTCTTTTCCCATATTGAAAACACTTTCCTAGGGGCTAACCACTATTGAGAACGGTTAAAGCATGGTGTTTTTTCTTTTCCCTTTTCTTTTATATGCACTTGGTACATTATGTATCATTTTGTAGTTTGCTTGTTTTCATTCCTCATTGTGGCAGGAGCATGTTTCCACCTGAGTACATGCAGATTCATGTCTTAAGCTTTTCTGAAAAGAGTTAACACTCGCAAAGAACTTAAAAGAATGCCTAGCTCTTAGAAAGCAGTCAGTAATTATTAGCTGTTATTTCGGTCATTATCTACTCTATTTCATTCTTTTAAATGGGTACACGGTATTTTATTTAAAAATTTTTTTTATTAAAGTATAGTTGATTTACAATGATGTGTTAATTTCAGGTGTAGAGCAAAGTGACTCAGATACACACACACACACACACACACACACTTACACACACACATATGTATATCTCTATTCTTTTTCAGCTTCTTTTCCCTTATAGGTTATTACAAAATATTGAATATAGTTCTCTGTACTATATATAGATCCTTGTTGGTTATCTGTAGTAGTGGGTACACAGTATTTTAGAGTTTGGGTATAGCATAGTATATTTTTTGTAACCACCTAAATTGTCTTAAATTTTTGCTATTACAAATAATCCTTGCATAATTGTGGAAGGTTTCTTTTTCTTTCTTTCTTTTTTTTTTTTAAATTGAAGTATTGTTGACTCACAATATTATATTAGTTTCAGGTGTACAACAGAGTAATTCAAATTTTTATAGAATATACTCCATACAAAGTTATTATAAAATGTTGACTGTATTCCCTGTGCTGTTTGTTGTGTGGGGGTTTTTATAGGATAAATTCCTAGAAGTGAAATTTCTCAGTCAAACATTAAACATATTTTAGTTTATTAGGAAATTGTCAAATTTCCTCCAAAAATATTGCAGCAATTTACACTCTTCAGTGTATGAGCACACTTATTTCTCCACATGCTTGCTTATATAGGATATTATCAGTCTTTTGCATTTTACATGAAATGATAGGCAATGTACCTTTATTTTTAACATAGTTTAAGCACAGTGTTCAGATATTTTCCGTATCTATTTTTTTTCCCATTTAACATATATCTGTTTTTACATGGGTAGGAATTTGATGGATGGCATAATGGAGGTCCCAGTTAGAAGACAGAACATGGGGAGAAAAAAAGTGAGGTACTTGTTCCAGAAATAAGTACAAATGGTACATTGTTGCTAGAACATGGATTGGGCTGAATACACATTAAATGCCTAATGCTTTTGTCTTTAATTGAATAATTCCGGGGAAGCTGTTGAAGGTTTTTGGTGAGCGGAGTGATATGATGAGAATTGTGCCTTAGGAAAATGATCTTGTGGTGTTGTGTAGGATTTGAATGGAGATACAGAAACAGGGAGGCCAATTGAGAGTATTTCATGAATCTGGGTGACAGATAATGACGGCTTTGTGCTTGAAGGTGGTGTCGGAATGGAAAACTGCAGACAGATGTAATAGAGGGAATGGAAGGTAGAAGAAACAGAAGGGATAGGTAGGTGCCTGGAAGGGTGGAGGTCGAATTTGCTTAGCTTATTTGGAAATTGGGGTCCCAAAGAGTGTTTGGAGTCAAATCTTGAGAATTTGGGGTTTCAAATATTTTTTTTAAAAAATTAATTATTTAATTAATTTTTGGCTGCATTGGGTCTTTGCTGCTGCACACGGGCTCCCTCTAGCTGCAGCGAGCGGGGGCTACTCTTTCTTGTGGTGCGCGGGCTTCTTACCGCGGTGGCCTCTCCCATTGCAGAGCATGGGCTCTAGGTGTGTGGGCCTCAGTAGTTGCGGCACGTGGGTTCAGTAGTTGTGGCTCGTGGGCTTCGGAGCACAGGCTCAGTAGTTGTGGTGCACTGGCCTAGTTGCTCCGCGGCATGTGGCATCTTCTTGGGCCAGGGATCGAACCTGTGTCCTCTGCATTGGCAGGCAGACTCCCAACCACTGTGCCACCAGGGAAGTCCTGGGGTTTCAAATCTTGTTGACTAGAAATGTGTTGATAGGCCACCGTCAAAATAGGAAAGTCAGATTCAAGAGCTAGTTTGGAGGAAAAAATAATGAATTTCATTTCAGAAAAATTGAGCTTAATGTCATCCAAACAGAAATCTATGTATAGTTGGAAATTTGAGTCGAAGCATTGTGGAGATGCGGGATGGGGGCAATTGAAATATTTGGGAAATATTATTCAGGGGTGATAATTGAGGCTATGGAAGGGATAGCCTGTAGAGAAATGTGGGGGGGGGTCAAGGAAAACAGTCTTGGGGATGGATATCTTCATGTAAGGGTCATGAAGAGGGACCAGATTTATAGTATTTTTTATAACGACTGTTTCTAACATTTGACCTTCGACCTAGTTAGGCTATTCTTCACTGCCCTCCAAAGTCCATTCTCACTTTGCTCTTTCTATCTCTACTTCTTTTATTGCTCCCAAATTGTGCTCATTCTGAATCCCTTTTCCTGTGGGATTACTGTGTCAGCTTTTAGTGCCTGATTTGAAGCTGTGGATGACTTAGTGGTTAAAACCTCACAGACTAGACTGGAGATCATACTTTTCACCACTCATTTGCTGTGACTTTGGCAAGAATCTTAATCAGTGCCCTGCTTTGCACACTGGGGACAATAATACCCCTCACACCTTCCTGGGTTGTTTTGAGGAATGTGTGCTAAGTCCTTGACATGATGCCTGGTATGTTGTGAGCCCTTAGCGCTTCTATCATATTCTCCTTTACCTCTCAATCGCCATAATAGAATGCAGTTTTTTTCTGCCCTGTCCCTATGTGATCTTAGGCAGTAGTTTTTTTTTTTTTTAAATAACCTCTGTGAGCTTCAATTTCCATGCAACAAAAAAATGTTTTTGTTTTTTCCAGGGATTAGAGTTCATACGTGTGAAGCACCTACTATGTTGACTAGAATAGAACAGGCATTCAATAAATAGTAACATCATTTAAATGATAGATTAATGGTATTTGCTCTTGTTTCATCTATTAGCTTTGTGTCTTTAGAGAAGGGACCATTCCACTTAGCATCTAATATTGTTTTTAGGACAGGACTATTGTGAGGGCCATGTGGAATGATCGAGATGAAAGCTCTGTGTGTAATAAGATATTTGCTTCCAATCATTTTTCCAGAGAATGAATAAAGAAAGTGGAAAAGTTGCTTTCTGATGATGCTGTGATTAGAGGAATCAGAATTATATCAGAGAGCTCCCAATTCCTTTTTCTTCAGTGGTTTCCTTTACCTTTCCTTTTACTTAAACTCTAAATTCTTTTCAGAATTCTTTTCAACCATTTTAGGTTGTCAGACCTGACAGATCTCATTGTGCCATTTTTTATGCTCTATGTTTTTTAGAATCTTTACTGAAAATGTCATAACTCCAATTGTTAATTTAAAAAATCATTTTTCTCTGTACTTCCTGCTGTGAAAATGGAGTCTGAAACATTTTTATCTGGGGAAGTGGAAATACTTGACCTGTTTTTCAATTTCCCTATAATTTGAGATTCAGCTACCAAAGTCAATTTAACTCTTGATGTGGAAATTTTCTATGAATGTAAAGTTAAATTGCTGGAAAGAAGGGGAGCAAATTTTCTGAAATATTTCAGAAGGCTTGAGCAAGTTAAATGCAGATGAAAGAAATATATGGAAACCTCAGTTTTTTAACCACAATAGTGTTCAGAAGAAATTAGCACATACTGGTGATGCAGAAAGTTGCTAGTGATTATAAATAATGGCAATTACCATTTATTGGCAACTTAGTGTTTTTAGGCATTGTACTACTTGTTTTTATATCCATTCTTTCAGGAGCTTTAGTTCTACGAATGAAGTCTCTACCTTCCTTCTCAGACTCATAGAGTGTACCTGACATTCTGAATTAAGTAGGCTAATTTAGATTTCACGTTTGTCACAGCATGCCCCCACTCACATTGTTCGCTGTGAAATTTAGATCCTTGCTGTACCTGTTTACTTTCCACATCCTTCTGTCTCCAAGGAGGGAGCAATGATGTGGAGTGAAGAGAATGAGAATGTTGGAGTTAGATTTAGGTTCTAGTCCTAAAAGTGTACACGGTTTCAGGTACACTCCCTGGTATCAGTTTCTTCATCTCTAAAATGATGATAATATCTGCTTGTTGTAAGGATTACATTAGATGTACTATCTACCAGTTTCTCACCAAATGTCTGTTTCTTTTTCTTCTTATTCACACTGTGGCCCCTTTCTTCCCCCCCCCCGCCCCCATAGTAAAACTGTAATCCTTTCCTTTCTTATTGTTACAGAAATTTCATTGCTTTCTGTATATCTCTTGTGCTTAGTCTTAACTTTTCTGATTTTATCAACCTCCTTATCCTTCTCTGGTTCTACCTACTTTCCTAAAACTTTCTGCCTAATTCTGCCACTGTACAAGTGAACACCTATTTGTACCTCTAACCCCACTCCCTCTAGGTTTTGGTCACAGGCCTACCAGGTTTGCCCCAGATCCTAGACGAAATGCTGAAATTACACATGTGCTGTGTCCCAAAATAAACTTTTAATTCAGCTTGGAATTTCAATTCTATTTTTTAATGGAAGCAATATTATAAATGGTGGTTCTGTCTCTAGGCCAAAAGCCCAGAAACAAAAGCATGTTTAACTCATAAGTTAATTGAAAATTTTATACTTATAACGAAGTAAAAGAATATAATGCCATTGCAATTTTAGTAATAAAATAAAATAAAAACAATATTGAATAAGAAGTAGTTATTTACTTTATACATTGTTTGTAGTATGTACTTGATGGAAATTTTGAATGGAGCATTCAAGTGCTTTAGGGATTGCAGTGTTTGTATATTATGGTTATGATGAAATAAATATTCACATTTTAAGGCAAGACAAGAAAAATTTAAACATAATGTTTTTTCTCTGCCCCTTTGGCCACCTCCCTCCCCTCTAGTGTGCACTATGCATCCGTATTATGGGTTAACCAGACTTCCTCAAAGGCGGAAATACCTGCTCAACCATAACGATCGATTTTTTCTTCTGGCGCCAGTCATGTAACTCCTTGAAAAATAACATTCCTTTCTCAGTCCAGTAAGGGGTTGATTACCCAACACTCACCTTGTACATGCAGACATCTTTGGTGAACTTTATGTATGATGCCAATATATTATTTCCCTTAAAGATAGTGATTGGTGTAAAACAAACTGGTCAGATGACCTGGGGAGATACTGGGCTCCACCTAATGGAAGTTCTTAGCTTAAATACTTACTTATGACCTTATTAATGTTACTAGCTGTATCATTTGTATTCTGCCTATTTTACACGATTATTGTTTCTTGCATTACCAACGAGTGGCTGAACCTCAGATAAATTTAGTGATGATTAGGAAACCTGAAACGATTGAGCAAATATATAGTACTATAAGATCAATGATTGTAATAGTGTAACTCTAGTTGTGGGAAGAAGCAACAAGAGGGAACCATTTCCTGGACCATAACAGACTAGTAAGACAGGTGGTATGGAGACTTTTGGCTACTGTTAACTGGGCCTAGTTCAGTAATGGCATATTGAGTGGCCTATCAACAAAATCCTTGCTGACCTGGGAATGAGCATTCTTACTGCCATGGGACAAATTGGTCCCAAAATGCCTACCAAACCTTGGTCGAAATTAAGACTGAAAGGGAAGGGATTGTAAAGAATGTTACCCAACATTCACTTTTACAAGAATCAAGTCATCAGCCACTGCAGTCGCTGACCTACGGTACACCCTCAAAGGAGTTCACGGTGAAGATCAGGATGAGGCACTCTGTGCTTTGGGAAAACTGGCAGAACAGGCCTTCAGATAATTAGATAATTTCAGGAGAAAATTTTATGAACCCAGTTTCTTGCATCTTCCCATACTTAGAAAAGCACTAAAACCATTCACTAAGATATCTCCTCCTTGTGAATAATAGTAACCTTCTACCAAGATGTGTACTTGATTGCACGTACCCCCCTCTCTAAAATCACATAATACTGGCGTTCCCCTTTACCCCTTTGGAACAGTTCTCAGAGCGCTCTGAGAGACTGTCTTCTGGATTGTAATCCTCAGCTTGGCTCAAAAAATTTTTGCATTTCTTTCTCAGATTGACTACTGATTAATTTTTTTTTTAATATAAAAGGTCACTGTGAGAAAGCTAATTTGTTTGCCATTTTTACAGTTTTTGTTCAGGTTCGCAAATGAAATAATATAGAATAAGACATTTTCCATAAGTCCATCTCCATCTCTAAAATCCTCCTTGTGGCTTGGTTTATTTGTTTCTTCTATAGTTCTGAGAACTCTCCTTTTTTTACTGAAATCCCTGATACTCCTAAATTAGAACTTGATTCATGACTGAACTTTAATGGTCTGTGTATGCCATAAAGTTATGTTTTCAAACTGCAGGTTAAGATTCATTGGTAGGTTATGAAATAATAATTCAGTAGGATGTAACCAGCATTAAAAAAAGACAAGAATAAAAAATATATGAGTTTATTATATGCGGTAAAGGTAAATAGTATCTCTTGAAATGTTTGTAGCGTCATAATGTAAAAACATTTCTTACTTTGGGTATGGTAAAAAAAATTTAAAAACCCCACAGCATATAGCAAAAAATATCCTTTTCCAAATTATTTAGATATTTTTTAGTAAACTCTTTTGGTTTAGTTTTTGCTTTTTTGTGGCTTTTTGTAATTGAAAGAACCTTGTTACCTCACACCTGTGCATTAATTAAGACTCTCGGTGCTTACACTCATTTCTTGGATGATGTAGAGTGGGTGTTACTGGCGAGTTCCCATAATTTTTTGTGTGTATGTTAACTTTTGAACTTCTTTGATGCCTTCATTTAAAACAAATGACTGGGGCTTCCCTGGTGGCGCAATGGTTGAGAGTCTGCCTGCCGATGCAGGCGACACGGATTCGAAACCTGGTCTGGGAGGATCCCGCGTGCTGCACGGCGCGGCTGGGCCCGTGAGCCACAATTACTGAGCCTGCGCGTCTGGAGCCTGTGCTCCGCAACAGGAGAGGCCGCGACAGTGAGAGGCCCGCGCACCACGATGAAGAGTGGTCCCCGCTTGCCACAACTGGGGAGAGCCCTCGCACAGAAGCGAAGACCCAACACAGCCATAAATAAATAAAAAATTAAAACAAACAAACAAACAAATGACTGGTAATAAATGCTAGAGCTTGAATGCAGTATAACTAGACTCGATTAGTTATTTGCTAGTTTAATCATCTGACATGGTTTTAAAAGATGTGCTTTCCTCCATATTTCTTTTTTCTTACATGTCCTTGGAGTCGTACAATAAAAAGACATTTAATGATCAATTTATTTAAAAAATCCTTAATTAACACATAATCCTTTTTCTTACATCTAAATATTTTTCAATTGGATTCTTCTAATTTTATCTGAATTTTACTTTGTTGTAATAAATATATTGTCCTGTTAATGTCTGTAGTTCACAATGACAATAATAACTACATATTCATCCAAGTACGAGAATTTGGTATTCAGATAATAAAGAATACACTCGTTTTGAAGTTTTATCTTCATGTGAGATGTATGTAGAGCATGGTAAAGGCAGTCGTTATACCTTTTTACTAAGTGCCTGTCTTTCAGGCAAGAAAGAAAACTGTATAAATCTCATGAGGTTTGGTAATATTTCAGTTAGAGAATCAGGATAACCTCTCTTTTAAACTTTTAAACTAATAGGTCTGTCTTTGTCCTAGGATGACAAAATGCAAGTTATGATATCTTTTCTTTTATTTCTCTATATTATACTCATGGTAGAATGTGAATATTAAAAACCTGTAAAAATCATACAAAATTGGTGGGAGTTTTTCCAGTGCTTGAAGAATGATCTCGTAATATAATAGCTCATTATCCACATTCCATAATTTTAGCTTAAATGTTTCCACGTATAACTCTTTATTCCTTTTCATAACTATGCAATCTGTTGGCATAGATTGCCTAATGAATTAATGTATTCATTTGAAAAAGGTTCCTTAAATCATTAACTGGGAAACCATCATTGGCCATTGTTATGAAAATAGAACTTTACCTTGAGTGGTCGGTATCTGACTAAGGATAAAGAAATTGCTGTTGTCTACTTCTCTCGCTGACCTTGTTTGTTATATTTTCCTAATGAATGACACGTAGTGGTGTCTTTTTCACTTCCCTTTCCCATCTTATACTTCATGCTCTAATAATTCCCAGTATGCTTTTCCACTTTGCTTTATCCTAAAATCATAAAGTTAGTGTTGCCCTGATTTTATTCCAGTTCATCTGTTATATTTTGCAAATGAAGAAACTGAGACAGAGATTAAGTGACCTGATTGATTGATGTTATTCAGCTACTTAACGCATAGCAGAGACTAGAAAGAAAGTCTTGTTTCCACTTTCACCTGGCAGGAAGTCAGTGCCAAATAAATATTTGTTAAACCAAACTAACTCTTCCCACTGTACCATTCTTTAAGTGAGGCACATTTCTGCATTTAATTTTCATAATAACTTGGCCAAGATCACATGGTTAAAATAATGACCTTGATCCTCTCCAGTAAACCTTGTATGGTCCTAAAATCAGGTCTGGCCCTAACGAAAGGACCTGATAGCCATGTTCGAACAGAAGATTTTCTATTGCTCCATTCTTTAGCAGTTATTTTCTTAAATATTGTTTCCTATAGTAATTAACTATTTTCAGGGTTATGCTTTTCCTCTGAGTCTACAGAGAAATCCTGTGCTGCTCTTATGATATAGAATTTTTCAGAAGCTCTTGATTGGTTCATTTGTTCCTTTTGCTTATCTTTAAATGAGAAAAATTCTATCTAGCGTCAATGTTTGATAAAAGATAGGGGTATAGAGTTGGACCCAAAGCTATCTACTTGGTAGCTACTGGTGTAATGTGCAGGGCTGGTTAAAGAGTATAGCTCCAGCACAATTTCTGGTGTCTAGCAGGAATTTCTATAGTTTAGCTCTGGTCCAATGTGGTGTTTATAATTTACATGACTATAAAAGGATAATTTGTTCTAGTGATTCTAAGGGTGCTTTTATTTTTGTCTATGACCATGTATAGAAAACTCCCATTTCTGTGGAGAATGAACTGCCTCTTGAGCTCTTCCCATCTGCAGCCTGTCCACCATGTGGACTTTACTGCCATATAACATGTCCCTGCCCATCTACCTCTAGCCTTGTTAAATACTATGATTTGCAGGTTCTGCATATATGCACAAAGTGAACTAGACAAGGGTGGGACTGGTTTTCTGTTAGGCAGATGGTAAGAGGCAGATAAACTGGATGAGAGAAGAAAATTGCCTGGGTTAACAATCATGTTTCTTAATTCAGAAGTATTTGGGCTATAAGTAATAGAAATACTGTCTCTTGCAATTGGTTGTTAGCCTCAGTTTTCAGTGTTGCAAATTAAATTGTCACCATGACTAGTTTAATGGGAAGTTGGGAGAAATCATATCAGAGATTTACTCAGGTGATGATATTTAAATCCAGAAGAAACATTTCTTATTTGTTCTTTAAGCTTTCTAGGATGAAGTGGAGCAAAACCTTTTGCTTTTATTGGATTATTTTATTATTTCCCAATCATGCTAATGAAAGCTAACATTTATTATCTTCCTTGTCAGACTTTTGGCTGTATCTAAATTTTATTAAAACAGTTTTGAAAGGAGGGTTTTTGTTTCCTTATTTTTCAGGTAAGGAATGAGACTTAAGTGACTTGCTTAAAGTTTCACAGTTGGTAATTGGTAGAGCTGAGATTCAAATCCAGGGCAAACTTCACATGTCACATTCTTTTTTTAAAAAAAAATTATTTGCTTTATTTATTTATTTTTTTAAATTTTATTTATTTATGGCTGTGTTGGGTCTAAATTTCTGTGCGAGGGCTTTCTCCAGTTGCGGAGAGTGGGGGCCACTCTTCATCGCGGTGCGCGGGCCTCTCACTATCGCGGCCTCTCTTGTTGCGGAGCACAGGCTCCAGACGCGCAGCCTCAGCAATTGTGGCTCACGGGCCTAGTCGCTCCGCGGCATGTGGGATCTTCCCAGACCAGGGCTCGAACCTGTGTCCCCTGCATTAGCGGGCAGATTCTCAACCACTGCGCCACCAGGGAAGCCCCCACATATCACATTCTTTATAGTACATACTTTTGAGAATGTGGTTAACTGACTATTGAAAGTAAATAGTTGTCTAGAACTTACTATCCTGTGATGTGAAAGCATTTATATTTTAATTACTTTTGAAAATAATGTGCTTTTAATCTTCTTTTTGAGATGGCAGTTCCTGGATTTACCCTTGGTGCCTTCATACTTCTGTTGCTCGTTAGTTCTGTGGCTAATTATCCCAATGGAAAGGTAACGAAGTCATGCCGTGGAATGATTCCTAAACATGGTCAAACTCCACAGTCTGATCCCGCTTGCCACATCTCAGTGAGTCAGATGACATTCAGGCCAGGAGATCAGATCAAAGGTACTGTGCTGGTATTAACTATTTACATTTTGAATTTCACTTTTTTACTATACATTGAATCTTTATTACTGTTGGATTTATACAGTTTCATTTAATCTGTTCATCTGCTTTTATAAGATACCATGATCTTATACTTCTCGTTTTTGTGTTTAACTACTACAGATGACTATATTACTTAAGTAGTATAATTACTACCCATTCAGAATAGGTGTTTTTTTTTTTTTTGGACACACCACACGGCCTGCGGGGTCTTAGTTCCCTGACCAGCGATGTACCTGGCCCTGGCAGTGAAAGCACCAAGTCTAACCACTGGACTGCCAGGGAATTCCCCAGAATAGGTTTTAAAATATGTTTTTGTCATCATTTAATATATCTTCATTAACAGTACTATTTACTCAATAGAAATACATAAAATAAAGCTTATTTTATCTGGCTTAAGATGTTAAACCCTTATACTTCTTGACATTGTATAATCTCTTGTGTTTCCCTAATTCTGGCAAAAGGTGGGCTGAAACTTAATAGTCTATTAAGGATGTATCTATAACAGCATTTTATAAATTCTATTTTCTGCAACTTTAGAAATGCAGAATATTAATAGATACGCTCTAGCAAAAAGGATATATGGAAAAATAAATTTGGAACACTCTGTTATATATATTTCTTAGAGTTTCATACTGCACAGAAGAATGTTAAAGGGCCTGAGATGTTTGCAGTAAAGACAGAAGTATTTACTTTCAACCAGCATTTTTTTTTTTTAAACATCTTTATTGGAGTATAATTGCTTTACAATGGTGTGTTAGTTTCTGCTTTATAACAAAGTGAATCAGTTATACTTATACATATGTTCCCATATCTCTTCCCTCTTCCGTCTCCCTCCCTCCCTCCCTCCCTATCCCACCCCTCTAGGTGGTCACAAAGCACCGAGCTGATCTCCCTGTGCTATGCGGCTGCTTCCCACTAGCTATCTATTTTACATTTGGTAGTATATATATGTCCATGCCACTCTCTCACCCTGTCATATCTTACCCCTCCCCCTCCCCATATCCTCAAGTCCATTCTCTAGTAGGTCTGTGTCTTTATTCCTGTCTTGCCACTAGGTTCTTCATGACTTTTTTTTTTTTTTTCCTTAGATTCCATATATATGTGTTAGCATACTGTATTTGTTTTTCTCTTTCTGACTTACTTCACTCTGTATGACAGACTCTAACTCCATCCACCTCACTACAAATACCTCCATTTCATTTCTTTTTATGGTTGAGTAATATTCCATTGTATATATGTGCCACATCTTCTTTATCCATTCATCTGATGATGGACACTTAGGTTGCTTCCATGTCCTGGCTATTGTAAATAGAGCTGCAATGAACATTTTGGTACATGACTCTTTTTGAATTATGGTTTTCTCAGGGTATATGCCCAGTAGTGGGATTGCTGGGTCATATGGTAGTTCTATTTTTAGTTTTTTAAGGAACCTCCATACTGTTCTCCATAGTGGCTGTATCAATTTACATTCCCACCAACAGTGCAAGAGTGTTCCCTTTTCTCCACACCCTCTCCAGCATTTATTGTTTCTAGATTTTTTGATGATGGCCATTCTGACCGGTGTGAGATGATATCTCATTGTAGTTTTGATTTGCATTTCTCTAATGATTAATGATGTTGAGCATTCTTTCATGTGTTTGTTGGCCATCTGTATATCTTCTTCGGAGAAATGTCTATTTAGGTCTTCTGCCCATTTTTGGATTGGGTTGTTTGTTTTTTTGTTATTGAGCTGCATGAGCTGCTTGTAAATCTTGGAGATTAATCCTTTGTCAGTTGCTTCATTTGCAAATATTTTCTCCCATTCTGAGGGTTGTCTTTTGGTCTTGTTTATGGTTTCCTTTTCTGTGCAAAAGCTTTTAAGTTTCATTAGGTCCCATTTGTTTATTTGTGTTTTTGTTTCCATTTCTCTAGGAGGTGGGTCAAAAAGGATCTTGCTGTGATTTATGTCATAGAGTGTTCTGCCTATGTTTTCCTCTAAGAGTTTGATAGTGTCTGGCCTTACACTTAGGTCTTTAATCCATTTTGAGTTTATTTTTGTGCATGGTGTCAGGGAGTGTTCTAATTTCATACTTTCACATGTACCTGTCCAGTTTTCCCAGCACCACTTATTGAAGAGGCTGTCTTTTCTCCACTGTATATGCTTGCCTCCTTTATCAAAGATAAGGTGACCATATGTGCATGGTCAACCAGCATTTTTCAAACTACTTTGGCCCCATGGACCACACTCTGACCATAACCTACCTTTTCTTCCCTGTGGAATGGCTATTACATCTCATGGAATAATGTCCTGTGGAACACGATTTAGAATTTCTTTGACTATAGGATGATTTCTACTGTTTTCTCTCCTGGAGTAGTTTTCTATATATACACCCAATTTGGTGACGTGCCTCCTTTAAACAGTTTTTTTGGGGGGATGTTGCTAAACTCTTAACTTATCTTTTTGTTTGTTTCTCAGTTACTTTGTCAGGGCCACCATTTAAAGGCTTTCTCTTAGAAGCACGTGATGCTGAGAATTTGAGTGGCCCTCCTATTGGCTCCTTCACATTGATTGACAGTCAAGTGTCACAGCTTCTGACCTGTGAAGATATACAGGTTTGTGTTTAGTTTGAAACTGATTTCTGTCAGTTTCCATGGGTCTTTTCACTACAAGATGGTGTTTGTAAGATGAACAATGACATTACCCATGCATTGCAGACATCTGAGTACATTCAGGTTGATCAAACTTTCCCCCTAATTTTTCTACTGGCAACATATTTTTATACAACATCCTAGAAAAGGTAGGGTTGTAGCTTGAAGAGTTTATGGCTTTTGATATTTTATATAGTATTGACTCTTACTATATTGAATTTCGAAGGATGTTAATATTGAAGATAGAATTCTAGAGTGGAACAGAGGTCTAATTTTTGTAATTAATTAATTTAATGAACATTTATTATACCAGGAACTTTCCTGCATGGGATATGGTGATGAACAGGACTTGTTCTTTGAAGAGCTCAGAGCCTTACACATAAGTAAAGCATATGGACATATGCTATATGGCAATAAGTAGAATGTATGGATATAGGACAGACACATAAGTGGAATAGTATGATGATTTAGATTAGAACCCTACACAGGGTGGGTGAGAAGCATAGCAGAGGTGCCACACACAGGCTGGAGGGAATTGAGAGAGAGGAGATGATCTCAGCTAGACCTCAAAGAATGAGTAGGAATTTGCCAGGTGAATGAATGTGGGAAACAAGATTGTTCAAGAGAAAGGAATTACTGGGCTTCCCTGGTGGCGCAGTGGTTAAGAATCTGCCTGCCAATGCAGGGGACACGGGTTCGAGCCCTGGTCTGGGAAGATCCCACATGCCGCGGAGCAACTAGGCCCGCGAGCCACAGCTACTGAGCCTGCGCGTCTGGAGCCTGTGCTCCCAACAAGAGAGGCCGCGATAGTGAGAGAGGCCCGCGCACCGCGATGAAGAGTGGCCCATGAAGAGTGGCCCCCGCTTGACGCAACTAGAGAAAGCCCTCGCACAGAAACGAAGACCCAACACTGCCAAAATAAATAAATAAATAAATTTAAAAAAAAAAAAAAAAAAAAAAGAGAAAGGAATTACTAAAATATAATATTGCATATTTGGAGGCAGGAATTTTTTTCTTTTGATGAATCTTCTGCATTCTGTTTGCATCTATTAATAAAAAAAGACACTTACAGTATAAATGAAATAATGAGCAGGCTTTATATAGCATCAACACACCCAGTATTCATAACTCTCTTCAGTTCTTAAATTTCTGCTGACTCTAGTTTATTCATAGAGCCGGCTGCTAATTTGGTGTCAATCAATCAACCTGTATTTATTGAGCACCTGAGTCCCTGTTCTAAATAAAATAGTCTTTACCACAATGCCAAGGTCATGCAATGATAAATTACTTGGCAAAATGGCTGTAGTTCCAGCTATGTTGAGCTATTGAGTGTCTGAATGGTAGTTCTCTTCCATTGTATTTCAGGGATCGGCTGTGAGTCACACAAGTCCATCCAAAAAAACAGAAATTAAAGTCTATTGGAATGCTCCAAGCAGTGCCCCAAATCACATAAAGTTTCTGTGAGTAGAAGAGTTTACAGCTCTGTAACTAGTATAATTGAAATAATGATAGTCTGTATCTTTTTTTATACCTATTGGACATTCACCTGTATGGCAGAGGTGTGGTGTAGTAATGACACCACCTTACTGATGTAAGTGGCTGTTTTGCTTTTTTGTTTGTTTTTTTTTCAGCATATATACTGAGCACTTAGCACAGGACCAAGGACCTAATAGACACTTAATAGACATTTGTTGAGTGAATGGAGTGTTGTAGTGCCTTCACACTAATAAGAGCCATCAATTAATACTTGAGTCTATATGGTGTATGGACAAATACTTTTTTTTAGATTTGTTCCTGTACTAGTATGAGAATATGAAAAAAAGCAGTCCTGAAATTTGGATGACTTTTTTTTTGCAGTGTCACAGCTTGCAGATTAGATTGTCAAAAGAGTAAGATCATGTGTGCTCCTCAGAATTATGAAATTCAGTAGAATTAGAATAGTACTTCTCTCTTAATCTTACATGCAAGGGGGAAATGGAATGTCATAAAGCCATATAATGATTCCTGAGTGGTGTTATAGACATATATTTTAAAGGGAGAATTGCTCTTCTGGCCTGTCTCTATTTTCTGCTTCATTTTGTGCACAGGTCACCGGCACACAGTAATGCAGCTTTGCACCTGTGTGTTGAGTGGAATGTGAGAAAGGGGATATGACCCCAGTAAGAACTGATGGTTGCTTATGCAGCCTCTATATAGCTTTTTGCTGTAGCTGCCTGTTACACATGGCTTGTGGAATAATTTGAATGACCACTGTGAAAAGTGTGGTAGTAGTATGTTCTGTAATGTCAGGAGTAGAAATCTGTGCACTTTAGTCCCGGGGTCTGACATTCCTGGTTGCTGTGAATATGCCCAAAGAACAGACAAATAAGAGAAGGGAGAGAGAGAGAGAGTAACTAAAATTCATTTGGTGATGAAGTGGAAGAGAGTCATTAGAGATTTGCTTCACACGAAATTCTGTCAGGTATTACACGCATCCGTGTTTTATTGTGCTTTGCTTTATTTGGCTTCACAGGTATTGTGTCTTTTTACAAATTGATTTGTGACAACCCTGCACTGAGTGGGTCTATGGTCACCATTTTGCCAACAGCTTTTGCTCACCTTGTTTCTCTGTGCCACAGTTTGGTAATTGTTGTAATATTTCAAACTTTTTCATCATTATTATATTTGTTATGGTGATCTGTGATCAGTGATCTTTGATGTTACTACTATAATTTGCTGAAGGCTCAGATGATGGTTAGTATTTTTTAGCAATAAGGTATTTTAAAATTAAGGTATATTCATTGTTTTTTTTTTAGATATAGTGCTATTGCACACTTAGTAGACTACAGTATAGTGTAAACATAACTTTTATATGCACTGGGAAACCCCCAAGTTCTGTTACTCACTTTATTGTGATATTCGCTTTATTGTGGTGGTCTGGAACCGAACCTGCAATATCTCCAAGGTATACCTGTATTAAGTGGTATGTCCCTAGTTCATTACTTTTTTTTTTTGATTTGATTATGATGGGCCACAATCATGGTTCTGTCTAATCTCACTCTCGCTGGTACTGCATTTCAGAGCCACAGTTGTTGAGAAGTACAAAATCTACTGGGTGAAGATTCCTGGTCCTATAATTTCACAACCAAACGTCCTTCCTTTTACAACACCTAAAGCTACAATAGCACCTATGCCAACATTACCTCCAGTCTCCCATTTAACCAAATCAGTAAGTAACATTTTTATGGTTTCACCAAATGCAATCTAAAGGAACAGCTTCCTTAGAAATTGTGGTTCTGTGCTTCGGAACGTGTGTAGAGAAGTAGCTGTCCTGGGTTGTGGTAGCAAGTTTTTGAATTCCCTTCAGGAAATCAGGAGGAAGTCTTCATTGTAACATTATGATTTATAGGTTAGAATAAGAGAAGTGTAAGACCCTGCATGTTCAAAGTGTGGTTATGACATTCACATGTAGTCTATACTAGCGGTGGATATGTTTTCATTTGAAAGTAAATCTGAAGCAGCAGCTTTCTTCCATTCTTTTTTTTTTTAAAAAAAGACACAGCCAAATATCACACATGGAGAGGGAACTTAAAGCTTAAGCTAAGTTTAGACAAGATTTGGAGGAGAATCTTGACATGGTGATATAACTCTTCGATCTTATTTCATTAAGGCCAATGAGTACTGGGGAATTCTGTGTGTTGAATCACAGAAACTCTTTTGCAAGCTCATCAGCTAGAATTCCATTTAAGCCCTCTGATTCAAAAGAATTACCGTTAAAAAACATATCTTAGAAAGGGTGATGCATATTAGAAACATTAGAAAGGTTTTACTGAAAGCAATTCTGATAAATTGTACTTATCAATTCAGAAGTAAATATAATGAAAAATGTCTTAAAGTAGGTTATTACAGTTGCAAGAACAAATTTGGGCCTGAATCCTGATTTGTCTAATTTCTGTTTGACTTTGGAAAAATTACTTAATTCCTAAAGTCTCAGTTTCTTCACCTGTAAAATGAGAAATAATATCTAGCTCTTACATAGTATTACTATGAGAACTAAACATTGGAATGAATATAAGGTTTCTAAGGGCTTTGTACTTAATAGATATTCAGTAAATATTAGTTCATTTTTTTCTCTTCCTTCCCTTTCTTGTCTTTTTATAACTCTTTTTTTCCTCATACTAAATAAAGCTCTTGTACTCCTATACAGTGTCTCATTTTGTTTTCCTTCTTTTCTACATTATGCAATATATGATGAGCCATTTGATTACATTATTATGAACTTTTGTTTGACCAAACAATTCGATCTATTATTTGCGCTAGTTCTCAGTTTATTTAGTGTTAATGTTTATTTATTTAAAAGCTGCTTTAGGGGAGTCCACAGTCAGTTTGGACCTTAGCTTCCCAGTAGGAATCTGTTGACAGGATTATTATCTTTCCATAAATTCATATAAAAGGCTTTAGCGCTTGTTGGAGCTTTTGATTGTATCTCTGCACCAAGTTTATAATCTCTAATTATAGAGAGGTTCATTCAGAGTCACAGGATGATGGCATTTGTAGAGAACTAGGAGAGACCTCAGGGTCACTGCTGCATAGTTAGGTAAAGAGACCCTGAGAGAATAAGTTCTTTAGCAAACGTGATGGAGTAAAGGGGAGAGCAGAGATCAAAACCCATGGTTCCTAGCTCCTCGTGGCTTGTCCTCTCCACTCTACTAGGATTTCTCTTCAAGTTCCTGTGAAATAATAAGGAAAAAAATAAAACAGCCTCTGCCTGGTTTCTGTTAATATTTGGCCTTGACCCCAGTTCCTGATACAGAGCTGCTAAATCCCTTGGAATTTCCTGGATGATGGGAGCATCTTTTGTTCTAATGAGGTGACTCTTGGTGGGCTCCTGTATGGGGGCTGGTCACCAAAAAGACCAAGCCATGATTAGAAGCTTGCAGCTTTCAGGCCCCCTCCCCCCATTCTCCAGAAAAGGGAGAGAGGCTGATTGAGCTAAAAATCCATCATGCCCACATGATGAAGCCTCCATAAAGATTCCAGAAATATGGGTTTCAGAGAGCTCCTGGGTCCTGACCACGTGGAGGCGCTGGGAAGGTGGTGACTCAGAAGTTCTGTGCCCCTTCCTACATACCTTGCTTTACGCATCTCTTCCATCTGGCTGTTCCTGGGTTGCTGTCTTTTTATCAACATAATAAACTGGTACTCTACTAAGTAAACTATTTTCCTGAGTTCTGTGAGACATCTTAGTAAATTATCCAACTTGAGGATTAGGTGCTGGAAACCTCCAATATATGGCCGACCATTCAGAAGTACAGGTGACAACCTGGGGCTTGTGATTGGTATCTGAAGTGGGTGCAGTCTTGTGGGACTCAGCCCTTCACTTGTGGGATCTGACACTAACTTCAGGTAGACAGTGTCAGAACAGAATTGAATTGTAGGACACACAGCTGGATGTCTCCAAAGAATTGCACAATTGCTTAGTGTGGGAAATAGCTGCACCCACTTGGTGGCCAGAAGTATTGGTAGAGTGGAAGAAGAAATGAGAGTTTTTCTGTACAGTTCCCATTAAATCTAGTTACTTAAAGTAATGTTTAGCTCTCTTCTGAAATGTCGTGTCACAGCTCATTCTAACACAAGATAACTGCCTGTTTGCCCTGTCAGATTGTAGAGCTGACATTTTTCAATACTCTCTTATTTGCCACACCAAGAAGCTCTGAATTAAATCATTGTAGATTATTTTTGTTTCTCCCCCACTAAATTGTTCTTACTATTATTTGGAGTGGTGGTATATATAGGAGTAACCATTTTTTCTTACATTATCTTAATGTCAAATTTGAACCTGAATTCTAGAAGCAGAGTCCGGGATCTAAATATAAAACTTGCTAAGGGTTTGTTTGTTTGCTTTTAAAAATTCCATCTCTGAAAACAAGAGGATACCCTTTAGGCAAGAATGTCAATGTGGACTTAAATATTCCCTAAGAAATTCTCAAAATTTACCAGAAACTTTGCTCCAGAACATAATTAACATGAAGTATTTTGTGTATTAAAGGGATTTTAATACTCATGCATAATTACAATCCAATTAATGTTGTGTCTTCTAAAGTTTAATTAAAATTAATTAAGTTTAAAAGTTCACAACCTAACTACTGCTTTGATAATTTCTAATTTGGGATGTGTCTTTGTTCCCTTGTTTGAATCCTTATTATGAAAACGTATTCTTATTAAAACCCATACTTCAAAGTAGTAGCTCTTCTGTCATTGGAAATGAACTGCCTGTTTGATAATTGACTTTTTTCCCCCTGTCATTTTTCTAGTTCAATGCTTCAGATTGTGGGAACAAGAAGTTCTGTATTAGGAGTCCTTTGAACTGTGACCCGGAGAAGGAGCTTGCCTGTGTCTTCTTATCCTTCACACGAGATGCCAAGTCAGTGATGGTTGAAATGAGCGGTCCCAGTAAAGGCTATTTATCCTTTGCATTTTCTCACGACCGATGGATGGTTTGTACCTCTCACTTACATAAGTGGTAATGAAAGGAGAGTCACTGGGGTGAGCTCTCATCAATAGCAGTTTAGCTGTTTGTTCCAGAGTCAAATTATCATACTTAAGGGAGGGATGGGAAGGGAGGGCAGAGAAACTAACTTAGATTCTAAGTTAAGCAGCTTTGAGTTGGGCAATTACATACCTCTAAGAACAAGGCTGTCCTGAGGAAAGTTAGGACATTAGGAAAGTTAGTTGTATTTCCAGTGGATTTGCCACTTTATCGGTCTACCTCTGTCTGTCTATCTCCGTGATAAACAGGAAGTGCAGTTAAGAAAAAGTTGCTCTGCGTAAAATCTCATGTTGTTTGTGATGCTTTTCAACTCCTAGTTTTCTCAAGTGGCCAGCAACTACAGCAGGGGTTGCTGCTCTTCTTGCCCCCCGTCATCGGCACATTTCCCAAACAGAAAATTAAACCTGGCATGTCCAGGCATAAATGGATTCTTTACCAGGTCTACAGAAGGCAGCATTTATTTTCACCTGATTCTCCCTCTCCTTGGGTAGTGCTGAATGGATTTAAAGATTCTGTAGGTGACAGCCTTGTGGTGTGGTGTGGAAGAGCAGAGTTCTGCATTAGCATTCTGATTTCCCAGGGAGAGGGAAGAAGGGTATAAAGGCCAGGACATGTGTCAGTCCTGTTCCAGCAGAGCTGGCTGTAGAGGGGGATGGCTACAAATGGAGAAGGCTTTTTACTTCCACATTAACAAATGCAAGGCGTCTTTTCTTGAGAGTTTTCTTCCTGTCAGGTTTTAAACTTAACATCACTTTTTAAGGAAATCATTATTTCAAAAAAAGAGAAAAGGAACTCTGAGAATCTATGATAGAAAAACAAATATTTTCCTTCAAAGTGCACTCTAATCACGGTGATCCTTGTTACGCTGGCTGCAAATATTACAGGAAGCCAGGTGTAACTTTTTTAGGGGGATGTCATTGCAATATACGCTATGACCTATATATTTTACTATATAGTTCCAGAATGCACTCATTATCTTTTTTCATTCAACAAAGGGTATACCTTATACCTATGAGATAGAAGACATGTCATCAGCTTCTAAAAAGAACATATAAATTATGACTCTTTCCTTTTTAAAGTTGCTTTTATGGGAAATTTTATACTTGTTCAAATGATGTTGCAATTGTTCAAAACATTTTGCCCATTTCCCTTTTGTAATTACCATTAGACCTACAGCATATCCTTTTGGGTATTCTCAATTCTGGCAAAAATGAACCTTATGCCTAAGGTGCATAAGGGGGCTGGGTTAAAAATAAAATGTGACTGTAAAGCAATAAGGAAAGTTGGTGGCTTGTTGTGTGAATGGAACTGGCTCTGAAGGAAACTCTGAAGATGAATCCAACAAGGGTTAACAATGGTAGCCTTGTTGGAATAAGTGTGTAGCTTCATTAAGGTGCATGTCTAAGGTAGGGTACACATTTAGATATGTGTTCTAGTCACTTCATTAAAAATATTCTAGTCACTTTGTAGCCAAACTTCATGCAAAACTATACTAACACATTTCCTTTTCTGGTCACATAAAATCCGTCAGCCAGAGGGAAAGACAGTATTGTTGCAGTGAGTGTTGTGATGAGGAGCCTACAAGAAGACCAGTTATTTCTAAGTTGTAGGCATAGATGACACAAAAACCTTTATGTCTAATTCAAGATATATTTATCTTACTTAGAAATCTTATGTTTCTAGTATCGTACTCATCAACAATGTTTATAAAAGACTTAATTATGCAGGTGCAGTTGATTTACAGAGAAATCCTATTTGATGATTAAAATCATCTGTACACCTGTTTGCCTAAATTGGGGGGAAAATAAATCATCGTCAAAAATATTTTTAAAGTGGTTGTTTCTATTTTTGATTATTTTAAAATTTTTTGGATATTTTTATGACCTGCTATTTCTTATCAGTATGTAATGTAAATTTAAATACTGAAGGTATCTGATGTTCTGAATACTGACTAGATAACCTAAATTATACCTTTTTCAATTTGGTTTATAAATTAATGATAGCAGTTGTTTTGGTATTAGACCTCATCACTAAAATTGGTGAAAGTACAACTATCCATATTTTTGCTAACAGTGACTTGCTAATATCTGAATTTTAACTGAAATTCAAAGTATACACTTCTTCCTCATCTCAGATATTTTGCTATAAGAGATAGAGTATTCAAGTATATACACCGTATTAGCTTCCGTTCTCTGCCTTCCCCTGCCCAGTGTTGTCTTATTCTGTACATAATTTCTCAATGCTCAAATTCCAGAACGTTCCCAGTCCTGACCTCTCTTGTGTGTGTCCAGATTGGAATTTCCAGCTGCTGGGTGGTCTCTTCCAGCTGAGTGCTCTGGACAACACAGACCATCATCTGTAAAACTGAATTTATTATCTACCCTCCTGCTGTCCTTTTGTGTTTCCCATTCTTGATGATCAACAACAATAGTAAAAAAGCAACTACTATTATCGATTTCTTGCTTCTTTTCAGATACTGTCTGGGGCAATTTATGGACTATCTCATTCATTGCTGCCACCATCTTCTCTGGTGTTCAAGGAAACTTCGTTTGTGATTTAGATTCTTCTTTTTTATTTACCTTTCAGGTGCTTCTTTCTCTCACCCACCCTAACTTTTTGTTCTGAAAAGCTTTAAACATTCATGAAAGTTGAGAGACTAGTACACTGAACACCAGTAAGCCCTTCACCTGCATTTGTTGTTTTTTCTCTCTCTCTCTCCCTCTCTCTCTCTCCGTGTGTGTATGTGTAGATTGACTTATTCACTGTATATTAACACACATTTTTTCCCCCTGAACTGTTTGAAAATTAAGTTGCAGATATCATGACATTTTAAGTCTAGTTTGCAGCATGTGTTTCCTAAGAAGGATATTCTCCTACAATTATCTATAAGATCACTATCACAATATATAATATAATAATTTTATGCAATAGAGCCTATATTCAAATTTCCCCAATTACCCCAGTAAAGTCATATGTATATGTATATTTTTAAAATTTCTGATACAGACTAATCAGTTACCACTCAATGCATTTTATTATCTCTTTAATCTCCTTTACTTTAGAACGGTTACCCTACCTTTTTTCTTTTAGGCCAGTTGTTTTGTAGAATGTCCTACAATTTTTACAATAGACTCAGGTTAATGTGGTTTTTGACCACATTTGAGGTAATCTCAATCCTAGCCCCAAAAGCCTTTAGTAGTTAAGGTGAACCTTTAGTAGTTATAGGAAAATGTTTTTTTCTTTAGCATAGTTTCAAAACTATTCAAAGTCCATTTCTGGCCTTACCCTGTATATGTTTTAGCTCACAAAACTACCTGTTTCCTAAAGTTTCCCTATATTTTTTATATTTCTGTATCTTTGGTTCTAGAAGTTCCTCAGTTTGAAAAACGTTTCCCTTAATCGCAGCTCTACCTTATCCACATATATTTTTTATTCTCTAAGGCCTAGTTAATGCTATCTTTTCTGATAAGCCTTTTCAATCTTTTGGCCCTACCTAATTTGTCTTTCCATAGCACTGTGTTTAAATCTCTGTTTTATCATATTTCATGTACTATTTTAACCGTCTCCTCTATTAAAACATAGTCTTTGATTGTAAGAACTATGTTGTCATCTTTATTTCCTCCACATGATATTTTCTCATAGAGTGCATTCTAAATGCTGGAATGAGAGGAACAAACGAGGGTAAGAGGTTCTGTCCAATTCAGGGATTTGGTTGAAGCTCCTCATGTGTGTCCTTCCATGCTCCAGATTTGGGGTTTCTACAGCTGCCTGGAGCCTAAGGTTGTCGTAGCACCTTCTCTTACCCTCATTGTAGAGTAGTGAGAATGGAGAGTTACCTCTTCTCCATCCCCGTCATCCTCTCCAGTATTTGGGAGGTCTGCCTTAATGACTCAGTTGACTTTCATCATCAGTTTGCCTCAAAATCAACCATTCTGTTATATTAAATTTTGTTTTAAATAACAAGAAAATTCCTATACCTCATTGATGATAAACATTCTAGAAAACACACATTGTTTGTTTAAATCAGAGATCAGCCAACTCTTTCTGCAGAGGTCCAGATAGCAACTACTTCGGAATTTGTGGGCCATATGGTCTCTGTTGCAGCTACTCAGTTCTGGTGTGATAGCGCTAAAGCAGCTGTAGATTATCCATAAGTTGGTGGCTGTATTCCAATAAAATTTATTTATAAACACTGAAATTTGGATTTAATATATTTTTACTTGTCATGAAATATTATTCTTTTAATTTAAAAAAAAACCATTTAGATGTGTAAGCACCATCCTCAGCCTGTGGCCTGTACCAAAACAGGCATCAGGCTGAAGTTGGTCTGTGAGCTGTAGTGTGTAGCAGTTTAAATTATGACGACTACGAGTTTCTTATCTTGAGTTGCACTAATTCTGATTTGAATATAAGATGTGTAACAGGGAATAATTTCTTTGCTAAGGTTATGTACTTGAGAGTTAAAACTGGAACTTTTAAGAATAAATTTAAAACATGTTAGAATATCATATTGGTATTCATAGCAAAATTTAAATCATAACTGGTTGGTCTTGGATCTTGTTTAAGGAGTTTAGTGACTAAAGCACATAAAAGACCTTGTTAGATAGTTTATGAAGAGCAATTTAGAATAGATGAAAGAACAAAAACTATACACAATAATTTAAAATCCAGATTATTCTTTTGTACTGTGACTTAAACGTGCTTTAAAGATGCAGTCTGCCCTCCGATAGTCACTTTAAATAAGATTTAATTTTTAGAGCTAAGGAATGTTGGGGATTAAAGGATAGATAAGAATTAGACTGACAAAGAATGCCCCCTTGAGCTCAGATATTGTGGTCTCAATATGCAATAGTAAATCTATTAAGTGTGTACAATATTAGCAATATTTGATTATAGTATCTTACATCTTAAAAGTCACCCCCCAGAATCCAATATAATGCAGTGCACTTACAGTTATGAAAACTGTAGGACACATTTACTTACAAATAAATATCCAGAGCAATGTTTATGAAAAGTTCAGTGAAAAAGGTAACAAAACTTTATATTTTCCCATTTGGGGAGAAAAATAGGTTATAAATACAAATAGGTTTGGATGAATATATACAAAAGCATTAACAGCGGTGTTCAATTGGTGATGGGTTATGGGCATATAACCATGTTATATGTCTATTTTAATACACTGAAATTGTATTGCTTTTGCATGATAACAATCATTTTTAATTAATTTATCAGACAGCCAATTCTTTAGAATTTGCGGTATCATTTTAAGATTGAGTCAGTAAATTATGTTTTAAAAGCATCAAATACTATTTGATAACATTACCGACTTTTTTTTTTTTTTGGATGCGTTGGGTCCTCGTTGTGGCTCGAAGACTCCTCTCTCTAGTTGCAGCGTGTGGGCTTCTCTCTAGTTATGGCATGAGGGTTTTCTTTCTCTAGTTGTGGCGCGCGGGCTCCAGAGCACATGGGCTCTGGCACGTGGGCTCTCTCGTTGAGGCGCACAAGCTCAGTAGTTGTGGCGCGCAGGCTTAGTTGCCCTGTGGCATGTGAGATCTTAGTTCCCTGACGAGGGATTGAACCCGCATCCCCTGCATTGGAAGCCGGATTCTTTACCGCTGGACCACCAGGGAAGCCCCAGGGACTTCTTTTTTTTAAAGAAACTAAATTCACTTGAACTTTTTCTCATTTGCAATTGTTTTTCAGGGTGATGATGATGCTTATGTGTGTATTCTTGAAGATCAGACTGTGCACATACAACCTTCCCATCTGACAGGGCGAAGTCACCCTGTAATGGACTCAAGGGTAGGTGTGAAAATTCTGAGAATCTCCATCTGGCCGGTCCACCTTCTGGCTATGTGGCTGACAGTGACATGGCTATGCTGCAAGATAGCTTCCAAACCTGCAGTTAGCAGCAGAGACCAAGCAGGGGCCTGGCAGCAGGGTTCCTCTCTTATTATAATCTGGGAGAAACCTTTCTGCGTTTTATTTTTAGCATATATATATATATGTAAATTGTATATATTTAAGGTGTACAACATGATGTTTTGATATCCTTCTACATAGTGAAATGATTACTAGAGTCAAGCTAATAAATGTATCCATTGCCTCACAGTTACTTTTTCTTTGTGATAAGAGCACCTGAAATCTACTCTCTTAGCAAATTTCCAGTATATAGTACAGTATTAACTACAGATACTGTACCCCTTTTCTATGCTTTAGAAAGCATAAGAAAAGTTTCTCTTTGAGGAAAAGATGAATTCTTGCTTGTGTTACTTAAATCCTTTTTTTTAATGCATCTTACAAAAAATATTTTATGGTTTATTAAGAGGGTCAAAGCATCAGCCCCTTTTCAAAAACTTACAGACAGATTTTTAGAGGCTTATGTAAGTGACACAGAATTTCTTGATTGGTGAGAAAGAGGCGCACATATGGAAGGTACTGGTTCAGTGCCTTGGGCAATTGTCTTAAGTGCCCGTTGTTGGCACCTGTGCCAAAGATGGCCTATTTCTGGTAGAGAAGTGTCATTTTTCACATGGCAACTGACAAGCAAATGAGCTCTGATGGAGCAGTAGCTATCATCTAATGACATGTTATGTTCTCTGCATAGCTTTCTCATGGGGTTGGAACTTCTCCCCAGTTGCATGTTGCATTTTGGCCACTAGAGTATTACTTGCTAAGTGTTTCTTCAGTGTTGTTGATTGTATATTAGTGGCCAGATGAAGTTAGTACATCTGCCAAAGTTTCTAGCCTAGGTAGTAAAAATACCATCTTTGCCAAGTGGGATAAAGACAAATAAACTGGGAGAATATGTTTCTTGTACTCTTCAAAGAGGAAGTGGGAAAACAATGACCCTGCAGACAAAACATGCACAGGGGAACTTAGGGAAAGGAAATGGAACAGGTCAGGATTTTGATCATATCTTATTTTTAGCAAATCTTTGGAAAGTGCTGAGAAGACCCATTGTATGTGTTTGCAGGATCCTCTTGAGGATATGGCTTGGAGGTTGGTGGATGGTGTTATGCAGTGTTCTTTCAGAAGAAACATTACCCTTCCTGGGGTTAAGAATAGATTTGATCTAAATGCAAGTTACTACATATTTCTAGCAGATGGTGCAGCTGATGATGGTAAGTATATTGATAAAAAACTACCTTTTTAAGTTTTTTTTCGCTCACTTTATTCCTTTCCCTCCTTATTTGGAGAGACTATGGTAATTGCTCTTTTTTAAGATATACATTTGTGGGTAAAGAGTTATTAAACCCTTTTCCATTTTTTGCCTGACAATTTGACTTTGGTTGACCTCCTAGCTTTGTTCCCCTGGAAACTAGGTAAAGGTAGTGTTAATTGGGTTATAAGGCAACCTGCTTATGATAAAAGTGATTTCTGGCTGGTAGACTGCATTTGGACCAGGAGTAACTTGTAAATACCTAGTAAGAAGGCATGTCTTTGGGCTTCCCTGAGTGCAGTGACATTGGCAGATCCTTTGCAGGGATACTAGAAGCAGGACTTTGGGGTTATTGCAGGAGATATTGGCTCCTGTGGATGCCCTATCCAATACGAATCTCATCGCCTTGGACCTGAGCTTTCTTCAGGGAGGTGGAGAGGGGTAAAGAAAATAGCTCCTGGACAGCTGAGTAAGCTTCCACAGGACCTCCCTTTGAAAAAGAATGCCTCATGGTGTCCTGCAGGTGTGCTGTGTTTCCTGTCCCACATCCTTCTCAGTCAGTCTGATGCCAAGCGTAGCCTAAGGGAGTTTTATGAGTTTGAATGTTTAGTTTATACTTAAGACTGCCCTGGTAGGTACTGCAACACATATTAATAAGAATAATTAGATTTTGTTTAAGGTCTTGGCTAATGATATTCTGAAGAACTGCAGGAAATGCCAAGGTAGTGTAATATTTAGTGACCCATCTCCCTGGAGATAATACTACCCCCAAACTTTGAGCATATGGCCTACTTTGAAAATGGTGAAAAGCTGAGCATATAGAATGGAAGGATGGGGGTGAGGTAAAGGAGGAGGAGGAAGAGAAATGTGGTACAGGCAGAATTGTGAAAAGCCTTGCGTATTCTATCATGTGGTTTATTTTTAATTGAAGTATAGTTGATTTACAATGTTGTGTTAGTTTCTGGTGTATAGCAAAGTGATTCATATAGATAGATAGATAGATAGATAGATAGATAGATAATTTTTCAGATTCTTTTCCATTATAGTTTGTTACAAGATATTGAATATAGTTCCCTGTGCTATGCTGTAGGAGCTTGTTGTTTATCTATTTTATATATAGTAGTTTATATTCTATCATGTGGTTTAGATTTTATACTATAAGTAGGGATTCAAAAGGTTTTAAAGCAGGACAAAATATCAACTCAGTGTTAGAGAAAATTTAGGAATATTTGCAGCTTTAGTTGTGGATGATATGTTTGGTTATCTTAGTCAAATCATGTATTCTTACTTGCACCAGCAACAGCAAATGTAGCTGGAAGTAATTTCCTGGTTAAATGATAATAATGAACAAAAATTACTTAGTACTTAATAAGTGCCAGTTGCTGGCTCAGCACTATCATTAAGGTTTTCATTTTTATCTTCATAGAAACCTACATAAGATATGTACTATTATTAACCTTATTTTATCTGGCAGGAAACAGGCTTAGAGAGGTTAAGTCATTTGCCCAGACAAGTAAATGGTAGAGTTGGAATTTGAACCTAAACTCTTTGACCTCAGAGCCCAAGTGTTTCACTTTCTAACACGGGAAATGTAGGAAATGAATTTTTAAGGAGAAGAAGGTCAAATATTTGCATTTTTAAACAAATATTACTAAAGCGCAGGTTATTGTCTTATTGTTATTATTGCAGCTATCACTTATTGTACATTACATATATCTCATTTATTTCTCACAGAGGCTTTTTGTAAATAGATATTATGTTGCCCATTGTAGAGATAAGAGAACTGGAGCCAGAGCGGTGAAGTAACTTGTTCAAAATCAAACAAGTAGCAGAGTCAGGAATTAAACCCAACTCTGTTGCAGTTACAAGAGTTGTGTCCTTTTCATCATATCAAACTGCTTCCTTTTGTGAGCAGCATTTTATAGGTGCTACATAAATGATTACTGACTTGAATGGATGACTTAAATTGCTAGGAGATTTTAACAGTTTGCATTTGTACTTTAAAAAAGTTTATACTTAAAATGTCTATACTTTAAAAGAAAAGCAGTGTCATTTAAATGGGTGAATTCTGTTGCACAATAAATTATGTGTGTTTTGGGGTGTATGGTGATGCCAAAAATTTCTTCTTAGGCCAGCATTGTAGAACTTGGGATGCATTTTCTGATAGAAACAATATTTTCAGTAATAGTTGTAATATTTTCCTGGAAAAACCTAGTTCGTGGACGATTCATGTGCAGAATAGGGCACTGTTTTATCTCCCTTTCCTGCTGGTGTTGCTGTGCTCATGGCATGGTAGGGAGAATCTCTACCTTGTCTTTTGTGGTGTTTGCCAAAGCGTGGGGCTCAAATAACCTGCTTCAGAACCATCTGGAATGACTGCTCAAAAGGCAGGTTCCCGAGCTCCATCCCACACTCACTGAATCTCTGTTGTTTTTGCTTGGAATCTGCATTTTAACAAGCATTTCAGGCAATTGTTCTGTATACTGTGGTTCGATAACTTACTGCTCTAGGGCAATGTTCTTCCAACGAAGGGGTACATATTGTAAGGTAGTCCAGGGGATACAGAAAACAATACTAGAACTTTTTTCTTAGATTTATTTTATCTCACTAAAAATTTCTAATTTAATAGTGTTCATAATGTGTTAAAACAATAGTACATAAATGTTTGTTAACAAAAATATACATATGTCACAGACTCATTTTTGTTTTTTTAAAATTTTTAAAAATGTATTTATTTTATTTTTTTTGTCCGCGTTGTGTCTTTGTTGCTGCACGTGGGCTTTCTCTAGTTGCGGCGAGTGGGGGCTACTCTTCCTTGCAGTGCACGGGCTTCTCATTGTTGTGGCTTCTCTTGCTCTAGAGCACGGGCTCTAGGCACTCGGGCTTCAGTAGTTGTGGCTCGCGGGCTCAGTAGTTGTGGCTCGTGGACTCTAGAGCGCAGGCTCAGTAGCTGTGGCGCTCGGGTTTAGCTGCTCCGCTGCATGTGGGATCTTCCCGGACCAGGGATCGAACCTGTCTCCTCTGAGTTGGCAGGCGGATTCTTAACCACTGCACCACGAGGGAAGCCCCCAATTTTTTTTTTTTTAACTGGTGGAGTGCAAAGCAACAAAACAAAACCTCAAAAAAACAAATGTAAACGTTACCGCTTCAGGGAATTCACTTTCTAGTTCCCTTGTATTGGGGAACAAAGTACAGTTACCACATAAATCAATTGTCACTTCTGTTATCTAGTCATATGTATGTGGATAATTTATATGCTGCGCACTGCTTAAAAGCAGTGAGACTTTGTGAGGTTGAAACCATTTTTCAAAGCAATCATATAATCTCTGTAACCCATGCTAATGTAGAATGAGGTCGTCCTGGGCAGACCTGATGCTCAGGAGGCATTGTTTACTGGCAGACTGAAGGTCAGAGGGAACACCATGGTGAGTCAGACGCTTCAGATGACTCTTAAAGACGATGCCAAGCTCTGAAGGATGCTACATTATTAGTAAAAATAGAAAAATTAACTACTTTCTTCATCCAAATATGCAAAAGTGATTCAGCAAAAGTGATCAAAACTAAGATACAGGGGAAATTGCTTAACATTTTCAGAATTCAGATAACTTTTCAGGTTTTCATTTTCTACTCATTTTTCATGTTATCCTTATTTTTGCTGTAAGCTAGCACATAATTATCTTTCTGTTCTTTTTCTAACTGCTGAGTTTTTTATTCACCCTTTCACAGGTAATTTTATTCTCTTCTCTGGATGTCAGCAATGCTCATAGATTGGAATTTGAAACATTCAGAAAGCAGATACCTGAATATTGTCACATTTCTTTACATCACAATTTAATAACTATTAAACATTCATGTCTTACTAAATGCAGCAAACAAAATAGTATAAATGTTTACCCGATTCCCTTGTAAACAAGGCTGGTGAAATCCATTGGTGACAAATGGAATTAATGCATTACACAAAGTCAGTGAGGAAAAAAACCTTCTCTGTGAGTAAATTATTCTGTTTATAAATAAACTCTGATTTTTTTTCAGCACTCATTTACAGACCTGATCAATGAAAAGAAACAAGATATGTATTTTCCTTTAAAAAGAAAATGTTGAGAAATGGCCCACAATGGGAGAAGTCACCTAGGAAGAGGGGTCAGAAGCAAACTAAAGATAATTGAGAGTTGAAAGTACTGTCATATTTAGTAAAACCAATTTAAAACCTTTTTTTAACTGCTGTGTTGCCCCCAGAAAGCTGACTTTGTCCTATCATGAAATAAGCAGTCATGTGAAATGCTGAGTGTTTGAACTGAAAGATAGAACTCACTTGGGCGAATAAGTAATTCCCAATTTAGAAATCTACCAATTTAAGTAATTAATGAAGTAGAGACCCTGTCATCACATGACCTGTTATTTTGACAATTTAGGAATGATACTGTAGAGCCGTGTACTACACATGAACCCAACGTTCCTTAGAGCGTAACGCCTAAATTATAATGGAGCCATACAATGGAACTTCAAAATTATGATGGACTTCTGCTTTAATGAAGGTTAAGTTCATCTTAGCCCATGGCTCCACAGTGAATCAGAGTTTAAAAACACTTTTCTTCCGACTTGACTCTCAGGCTGTTAGGAATGTGGTCTGGTTTTCATCACTACCACTCTACTAATACAGTATTTTTAGATTCTTCAGTGCATTTCTTGTCACTTTCAATAGTTTTTTTCATTCTTTTCTTTTTGACATTTTTGTAGCTTCTGATAGTTATTGTCTCTTTCTTCTTGACACAGGTCTCTAGGTGTTCACGATATAAAACTCTTCTTGTTTTCTGCTTTATCTCGGATCTTCTCTGTCATAACAAGCCATGATATAATAGTTCACCAAATGAATAACCTGGTGTCCAAACACCAGTTTTTGAATAGTCCATTTTATCGCTACTGTTTCAAAAGCCTTTTTATCATACACTAAAAATATGTCAGTAAATCAAATTGTTTACAATTTATTCTTCCAGTGATCTGTTTGTCTATTACTGCACTGTTTGAAATTACTATAGCTTAATAATAGGTTGTGAATTTTGATAAAGCATGATACCCCTCCTAGCCTCCTTTTTCAGGAATTCAGGAATTCTTGCCTCTTCCTTGTGTATTGGTTCTTCTAGATAAAATTCAGAAATGATTTATCAAATTTCATTAAAAATCCTTTTGGAGTTATGACTGGAATTGAAATGAAATTTTAGATTAATTGTGGAATAATCAACGTCCTTGAGTCTTCCTATCCAGGAATATATTGGGATATTCCATTTATTCAGATCCTGTGGTTTGCTTCATATCTTCCTGTAGGGCTTATTTATTTTTGTTACTTTGTTCGTATGTATTTTATAGATTTCTAATACAAAGTATTGTGAATGGGATTATTTTTTCTTACATTTTCTAAATTTGTTGGTGTACAGGAAAGTTATTGATTTTGAATGCTTTTCTTGAATGTAGCCACCTAGTTTTCCAGTTGATGGTCTTGGATTTTCTAGATGAAACATCATATCTTGTGCAAATAATGACAGGCATAGTAGCCCTCATTTTCTTTCTTTCCTTGTCTCACTGCATTGCTTGCTTCTCCCAGAAAAATGTGGAATGACAGTGGTGATATGGCAAGTATTCTTATCTTATCCCTGATTTTGATGGGAATGCTTCTGATATTCAGTGTTGTGTCGTATTTGTTGTATTTTTCTGGTGGATATATTTTATTGTGTTTAGGAAATATTCTGTTCCTAATGTTACAAAGAGTTCATGTCATGGATGTGTGAAGTTTATCATTACTTTTGTAGATTTCTGAATGGGGAACAATCCTCACTTTCCTGAAATGAAAGTCATGTTTTATTATTCTTATTACTGCATAATTGATTTAATTCACCAATATTTTATTTAAGCTTTTCACATCTATATTCATACATGATTTTTGTGTGTGGTCATAGGATTCTGTGCGTTTGTGTGCGTGCGCATGTCGGCCTCATTTTGGTTTCAGTGTTATGATAATCTCATAGAAAGAACTCAAGAAGAGTTTGAATAAATACGAATTTTTAAAGTTAAAAAATTTTTTAAATGGTATGATAGAACTCAACCACATAACAGCCTGAGACTTTAGAAATGAAAATATTTGACTAATAAAATAAATTTTTATTGCTATTATTCTCCAGAGTTACTACTACTTTGATCAATTTTTGTAATTCTAGATTTCCTCAGAAATTCATCCATTTTACTTAGATTTTGAAATATTTTTGGCTGACTTAAAGTTGTATATAGCATTTTTACATAATTTTAAAGAATATGTTCTATATCAGCAGCTATGTCACTGTTTTCATTTCTAATATTGTTTGTGATATTTCTTTTTTATCTTGTGGTCAGATTGTCAAAAACTTAATCGATTTTATTGACCTTTTACAGAATTGATTTTTCTCATTTTTAGACTTACTAGTTTGTTAACTTCTACCTTTATTTTTAATCAATCCTCCTTTCTGGTTTCCTGTGTTATATTTTGTTTTAAACACATCTTGAATTAAATGATTATTTCAATACTTTAAAGTCTTTTTATATTTTTTTAAGGAAATGCTTTTAAGATGATTAAAAACTTCTTTTGAATAGTACCTTAATTACATCACATGTGTTTTGATATGAAGTGCCTTCATTGTTATTCGTTTTAAGAAGACTTGTGATTTTAGTTTTGATTTCCTATTTAACCCAAGGGTTATTTAGAAGAGGAGATTTTAAAATATCTAGCTGGACCATTTTTTCCTAGCTTTCTGTTGTTAATTTGTTTCATTTTAGACAGATAATATAACCTATATAAATGTTTCTTTTTGGAAATCATTGAGGTGTAGTCTGTGGTCTAATACTTATTTGTTTGAAACAAAGATTCATATATATCTCATATCAAATTTCTTAATTATTTTTATTCTTTTTGACGCTTGCATTGTATTCTAAAAATAATGTATTTTCCATAATTTATTTACTCAATCTCCTAATGAAGCACATTTAGCTTGTTTAGATTTTTTTTACCCAGTGTAAAAAGAGTATCTATTAACATGCTTATAGATGTACCTTTGGTTAAAAAGTAAATATTTCTGTAAGATAGATCCCCAGAGTGAACACATACCCATACATACCCATATACACAGACTAATTGGAATAATTCTATACATGCACAGATTTAATTTTATACATAATGAATATTATTATATTATATATTAATACTACATATATTTATATTATATTAATACATGAGTATTAATATAATATCAGTATATAATAGTATATATATATCATCTCTATTGAAATTTATTTATTTTTTATTACCTTAAGAAATTTTGTTTCCATGCCATGCCATTGTCTCTCCATTCCTTCTCTCCTGAGAAAGTAATTCGTCTTCTTCTTCTTCTTTTTTTTTTTTTAAATTTCAGGTCAGATTCATAAGCATTCTCAGCAACCTTTGATTACATATGAAAAATACAATGTGACAGGCTATCCAGAGAACATAGGAGGATCCCATTCTTTACTCCTTCTGAAGGTTCATGGTAAGTTACATGTGTAATATTATTATTACTTTGTGGAATATACTTACCTTTGTGGAATAAATTTAGTGCTGGCTAGATTGAGAATGGTAGCAGGCATAATTTAGCAAACGTTCATAAATCAATAACATTTGCAGGTAGCATAAACAATAACATTTGCAGGTAGCATTATCTATTTTAATGTTTGCTAATTTTTATTAAAAATGGAGAGTAGGGGTAATTCAGTGGTTTTAACCCTGACTGCACATTAAAATCACCAGAGGAGCTTTTAAGACATCTGTAATTTAAAAAAAGTACGATAGTCATCTCTAATTGCAGCCAGAATTGAGTATCATTGGGTTAATTAATTTAACTTTTATGAGACATTAATTATACCATTTATTAAAAAATGCTAATGAAAGAGTGGTTTGTGATTGTTTAATTATAATAGTAGTTTGGTTTCAAAAATACAATTTTTTTGTTGAAGAACTGATCAATGTACAAGTATTTGAGGGTATACAAAGTACTCAGTGCTATACTTAGGTATTATATACTTAAAGTGATGAAGGGAACCAAGTTGGAAGAGCAGTAGCCTAGAAATAAGGCTCTGATGTACTCTGATTCTACAAGTGAAAGTTGATTCCATTTGAAAAGTAGTCCAGTTCATTATTGAAAAACGGGATTGAAAAATAGGGAAATAGTGTAAGTGTAGACTATACTATACTACTGTAATGTATTAGTATTGGTGGGAACTTTCCTTAGTTGGTATATTTCCTTTATATTCTCCAGAGTTATCCATTCTAGTAAGAGTTTCAATAAAGCTTGAAACTATCTTTATTGTTGCTATTTTGTTTCTACCAGTAGCTCTAGTTGAACAGTAATTGTATTCAGAAATAACGTGCCTATTTGTTTTCCATTATTTTTTGGAGTGAAATGTGAGAAGATTCTGAGATAACTTCAGAAAGGCTGTATAACTTCAGACAGTATAATGATTAAGAGCACAATTATTCAAACCAGCCTGGGTTCAAATTCCAACTTAGTAATCTTGGGCAAGTTACTTAACTTCTCTGTGCTTTCCTCCTCCATACAGCAAAACTGGAATAATAATTATACTTTATAGGAATTGTTGTAAAGATCAATTAGATCAATACACATAAAGCACTTAGAGACAGTGCCTGGCACGAAATAAGAGCTTTGGAAGTGTTAGCTATTAGAAGTAGTAGTGGTGGTGGTAAAAGCATGGATATTTAGGTTATGTTTATGTCAGCTGAATGTATTTTTGTTGGCTGTTTACATTTTCTACGCATTTGGCTTGGTCATTTAAGAGACAGCTTAATTAGACTGTGTTGTCAACGGTTGCATTTTCTCACCTGTAGGCGCCTTAATGTTTGTGGCATGGATGACTACTGTTAGCGTAGGTGTACTGATTGCCCGGTTCTTCAAACCTGTTTGGTCAAAGGCTTTATTTGGTGATGCAGCTTGGTTTCAGGTAGGTGGAGAAAAAGTTTAATGCAATTTCCATATTATTTGAACATTGCAACATGAAAACACATGAAGTAAGTTTTGTGTGTATGTATGGTTATAGTTGTAATTTTGGAATCCTCATAATTTCTTTTTGCTCTTTGGTTTCCTAACCAACTGAGAATAGACACAAGGTACTTGATGGAAATAAAAATAAAGACAGCTCTACGAAGGGCCAGGCTGAATTGGAGAATGTATCAGCGCCATGTGCGTTTCTTTGGAACATGGATTTTGGGACCCAAATGATCTTGAGTTACATGTCTAGTTGCAGAAGAAGAGACTAGAAGAGCATTTACCCACTGCACTGAGTACAGATGGTTTGAGGAAGGCAGCAGAGAAGAAGAAAGAAATAGTGGGTGCTTACTATGTTGCAAAGCAGTGGTCTGTCCTCTGGTTGATGGGCCAGTGAATGTTAGGCCGTCCCTAGCTCACCAGTCAAGATCATGTATCTCCTGTGTGGGTGGGAATAGAAACTAAAAGTGTCCTTTTTAATGCTGCCTCTTCCCATGGGATGAGGAGGCAGTCTTTTAATAGAAACATGAGCAAGAGTCAATAAATACCTCTCAAAACAAAACAAACCTTTATCTTTCATTTGTCATGGAGTATAGATATTTGCACATATAGTGGAAGATCAATGACTATGTTGAGATAGAATGTACATGTCTGCTTATAGAAAAAAATACTGCTTATTGGAACAGTTTTGACTTTATAAGAGGTATTCTTGAAACTTCATATAAATTTGTAGCTTTTAAGATTTACCTTATCTAAAATTGTTTCTCACATTTGGCTGGCAGTGTTAATCTGTTTTATTTGTTCTCAGTAATGACTGCTACATGCCTTGCTCCTGTCTCTGCCTTTGATTGCTCTCTCTCTCTCTCTCTCCTCTTCTCATGTGGATATTCCCAACTGCAAAACAGTTTATGTCTGTTTTGTTTCTTTATGTCTCCTCTTTACCAATTCAAATCCTCCACTGTCTTTAAAACTATGGTGTCTATATATATATAGGGTGACTATATGTTCTACTTTCTGGTGATGTGTGTATATATAGATATAGATATAGATATAGATATAGATATAGATATAGATATAGATATATACGCACACACACACCATATGTGTGTGTGTGTGTGTGTGTGTGTATGTGTGTATCTATCTATCTATCTATATATATATCTGTGATATAGTGATTATATGTCCTACATTCTCTGGGATAGTTTTGGTTTGCATCAGTTATCCTCACATAATTAACAGTGCCCATTTTCACTCTTAGCATTCTCTTCATTTGGATAATGAATTACACATTTCAAATATGTTTCTCTTATCTGCTCAATTAAATCCCAGACTCCCCAGGAAACAGTACTTTCTGTTTGCTTGCGTTTCATTGTATCCAAGCACTGTGCTTGATGGTGGAACTTAATAAATGTGTTTGGAAGAAAATGATGGACTTGGCAAGTAAGTGCTCTCTGTGTGTGAAATATCCATTCCTGCTGTTCTGTGCAGGTGAAGTCTTGGCAGATGCTTTAGAATGATGAGGTTGGCAGCTTAGGCTTTTCTTTAAAGTTCAGTGGAATAGTAAGATTTTTGTTTTTAACTGACCACAAATTGTGGCTAGGTGTCAATTGAATGCATGCCTTCTGTGAATCTCATCCCATGATCTTCATAGTGACGTCAACTCCTTTCTCTTATGTAGTTAACTCTCTTCTCATTTGTCATTTCACCCTTGCAGGTACATCGAATGCTCATGCTTACTACTTCTGCCCTCACTTTTATTGCTTTTCTTCTGCCTTTTATTTACAGAGGAGGCTGGAATTGGGTAAGTAGATCTTAAACAGGATGTTTTTATTCTATTTATATGTTTAAAATTCATTTTGGTGCCAAAGGAGATTGCTGTTTTATTCTCAAATGATGGGTAAAAAGATATTTCTGCAGGTATCCCTCTTTCTTTCCTTTTTGAATCATCTGATGACTATTTCACATGGTTGGTGGTCAGGGATGAAGTGAGAATGTAAGTGCAGATTACTTGGTAATGAAATATATTTTTAGACTGCCTCAAATTTTAAATTTACACTATATGGCTTTAATAAATTTTCTTGCTATAGAATGGTGAAAATTGAAAGCATGATATCTGAGGAACATGAACACTGTAAAGTGGTTTTCTCTAACTAATACTATGACTATCACTAAGCTAACATTAGTTGCATTCCTACTGAGCAACTGTGCTAAGTGCTTTACATGTGTTATCAAATTTAAACCTCAAATGAAGTTGTAATTGATAATAATCCCATGTCACAAATGAAGAAACTGAGGCCTATTCTCAAATGTGTATCTCCAGCTTAGACCTCTGCCCTGACTGAGACTCACATAAACAGCTGTCTACTCAGGAACTCAGCTTGCATGTCTAAGACATCTCTACTGAATTCCTGATCTCTCATCCCAGTCTTGCTCCGTGGGCTGCCATCCCCATATTAGTGGTTTGCAGTCCCCTTTTTAGGCCAAAACATTGGAATTATTCTTAACTCTGCTCTCACACCCCATATCAAATCCATCAGGAAATCCCATTGGCTTTGCCTGTCAAATACAACACTTTTCACCATCACTGGTACTACTATGTGGGTTCGAGCCACCATCATCTTTTGCCTGGACTTTTGCAGTAGGCACCTAATTGGTCTCCTACTTCAACCCTTGCCCGTGTACAATCTGTTTTCAACCAAGAAGCAGAGTGATTTCTAAAAAATGTAAATCAGATGATGTCATTCCTGTGCCCCAAACTGGTTTCTCTAATGCCTCTCAGTTTTACTCAAGGTTAAAGCCAAAGTCCTCCATGACTGGCTCCCAGTTACTCTCTGAATTGATCTACTCTTTTCCTCATCCAAAAGCTCATTTCATTTCACACTGGGCTAATGCTAGGTATGCTCCTGCTTTATAGTCTTTTTTTAAAAAATTTATTTATTTACTTATTTATTCTGCTTTATAGTCTTTGCAAAGATTCTTCCTTCTGCCTTGGTCATGCTTCCTCTACTCCCTCACCTTCTTCAAGTCTTTGCTCAAATGATAGCTTCTCAAAGAGCCCTGCTCTGCTTCATTTTTTCCTGAAGCATTCTTTACCTTATGTCGTTTCAGATAATTTACTTAAATATCTTATCTTTTCTTTGTCTGTCTTCTCACACTAGTATGTGAACTCCATGAGAAGACAGGATATTTACTGGTATGTTTGCTAATGTATCTCTAACACCCAGAACAGATTCTGGTACATGAGATATTCAGTAAATATTTATGGAATGAATGAATGAGGCTTATTGAGAATTGGAGATGTACCTAAGGTCAGAGCCTGTGCTTCCATTATACTCTTCTAGTTTAACAGCCAGTCAGAATTTGATATTAAAATTTAATATTTCTGTTTGGGCTGTTGCTACAAGGGCTAAGATTGAAGACTCTTGGGTCACAATATTATTAGGAAACCTCCTTTCTGCTTTTTAGATAGTTTATAGATTGGTCAACCTATTTTTTTTTTTAAATTTTTATTGGGGTATAGTTGGTTTATAATGTTGTGTTAGTTTCAGGTGTACAGCAAATTGAATCTGTTACACATATACATATATCCACTCTTTTTTAGATTCTTTTCCCATATAGGCCATTACAGAGTACTGAGTAGAGTTCCCTGTGCTATACAGTAGGTCCTTATTAGTTATTTATTTTATATATAGTAGTGTGTATATGTCAATCCCAATCTTCCAGTTTATCCCTCCTCCCCCACCCCCTGGTAACCATAAGTTTATTTTCTACATCTGTAACTCTATTTCTGTTTTGTAGAAAAGTTCATCTGTACCCTTTTTTTTAGATTCCGCATATAAGCAATATCATATGATATTTGTCTTTCTCTGACTTATTTCACTTAGTATGACAATCTCTAGGTCCATCCATGTTGCTGCAAATGGTATTATTTCGTTCTTTTTTATGGCTGAGTAATATTCCATTGTATATATGTACCACATCTTCTTTATCCATTCCTCTGTTGATGGACATTTAGATTGCTTCCATGTCCTGGCTATTGTAAATAGTGCTGCTATGAACACTGGGGTGTATGTATCTTTTCAAATTATGGTTTTCCCTGGATATATGCCCAGGAATGAGATTACTGGATGGTATGGTAGCTCTATTTTCAGTTTTTTAAGGAACCTCCATGGTCAACCTATTTTTTTTTAAAGGAAATTATGAAGATTTTCTGATATGACTCAAGATATTGAAACTTTATTTTATCCAGGTACTTGGACAAGTGTAATACTTATTTTGTAAACTTTGTTGTTTGTAGTCTTTGCAGTTTATGACTATGGTAGTAAAAAGGTTAAGAGCACAGTTGTACAGGCAGACTGCTTGGATTCAAATCCTCATGTCATCATTTATTACTTGGGACACCCTGGGCAAGTTGCTTAACTTCTCTGTCCCTCGGTTTACTCAAGTGGGGATAGTAGAGTATCTATCTTATAGGCTTTCTGAGGGTTGAGAGTTAATTAACTGAAAGCACTTAGGATAGTCCCAGCACATTCTAAATATATAAGAATTTTGTTGCTGCTCTTACTGTTTTTTATTAGAGAGAGGCACTTTCCATCTCCAGGGTCCAGGTTATAACTTATCTGTATATAACTGAGTCCATGGTTTGAAAGTTTTGTAGTGCTCTTCTGTCAACTTTTAGTTCCTAATTTGCAAAAGCTTCCTATCTTGGCTTGGAAACCACTATGTCCTTGTTCTAGATCACAGGTTTTAGAGCTTCCCAAGCATGGGAGTCAGTAACACCAGACTGTGATATCCCTCTATTTAAATGTGTAATGTACTAGAGCATCTTCTTAATTTTTCTCTTAAATTTTTAAATGAAATAATTGTGCAAAGTGGTCTAATCCAACTGTCTGCTGTTTTCAGCAAGCACACATCACTGAGGGAGGAGTGTAGCCGAAACTGTTGAGGTATTGTGTTGATGATTTTTCTTGGCTTAGACCTTCGTTCTGAACAGAGGAGATGAGATTTTAATACAGTGGTTGTGCAGGTTATTCTCTTGATCAGCAAACATTTATTGAGTGACTAAGGCTCTGTTAAGCATATGGGTTACAAGGAATCAAGTAGAACCTTCAGCTCTGGGAAACATAGAGGTCTGAACAAGTAATTAAAATACCCTGGGTTGATTGTTCCTGACATGCAGGTACTAACTAGTCCTAGGTGGGCTTCAGATGGCTGTGCTGGTGTTGGTGGTCATCTAACATCCTGGTGGGAAGAGGCAGCATTCTGTGCATGGATTCCACCACGACCATTTACACACTGTGTGGCCTTGGATGCATTACTTGATATCTCTGAGCCTCAGTTCCCCCATTTGTAGAAGTGGGATATTGATAACTAACTGTCAAGCATCATAGTGAACATTAGTGATAATGTGTATAAAGTATGTGCCTGGTATAGACACTCAGTGAATGGTGCCTGTTATTATAACTATCATTATTAAATGTTTCAAGCTACAGAAAAACGCTAAGAATACATCTGTGTGTATTATTTTTAACTTGAGGGTTTAATCAATGGGCAAGACTGAGACCATTAAAATGTTATAACTTTGTTCAGCATGCAGGTTATCACCCATACCTTGGTTGTATAGTGATGATTTTAGCAGTTCTTCAGCTTCTTTCGGCAGCCTTCAGACCACCTTTACATGACCCAAGGTACTTAGGTCTTTATTTATAAATGCTTTCAATGTAGATATCATTAGTTGGGAAACCAATTCCTTTTTTGCATTTTATAAAATTCAGTGATAAATTATATTTACTTTAAAAGATTTTAAAATGTATTTCAGATATCTAATTCCTAGGCAATAGGGAAATTACATGCTTTTTATTCTCTTGGGAATTAATTGTAGTTCCATCACTTTTAAGAATACTGACTGGTTCTTTATTTGGTAGAAGGCAAATGTTTAACTGGACTCATTGGAGTATGGGAACAGCTGCTAGAATAATAGCAGGTAAGTAATTGTGATGCTACTTATTCATATATAATTGCAGGTTGTTTATATTGCAAGTTGTAATTTGGCTTAAATGATTTTTAGATGCATTAGTAATTGGAATAATTGGCTGTTGAGGAGAAATCAGTCAAACATTGAAATCCAGAAAGTAATTTCTAGAGGTAACTATTTAAGCCATTATTTCAGTTTCAAGGTTTTTAAAATGACTTTAAAACTCTCCTTTTGAGACTTTTTTTTAGCATTTGCCTTTGCCAGCAGAATAAGCTATGCTGATGACTGACCAAACATTTAAGCAGCTCAACTTGAGGGTCAGTCGTGGGTTGGGCTGAAGTGGGCTCCGGGGTCCCAGCCCTCTGTCTCCAGGTTTTCACCATGGGGATGGTACCTTCTAGGGAAAGGTGTTTTTCAAAAGTCAAGTATGATTATCCAGTGTATTTTGATGCTTTATGTAATAAATACCTAAGCTGACACCTCCTACCCTCACATTTCTACAGTCTATAGAAATTCGTGGAAGGGGAGATATAATCAGAAATGGTTTCCATACGTTTCTCCCTTCCTACATTGCAGACTTAAAACATTTTGAAAAATTTGGGTACCTCTTTTTTAACAATTGGTAGATTATAATTATAATTTCCCATCTTAGCCTTTCTGGTGTTAAAATAAAAAAAGACTAAATTAACTATTTGGTCTTAAATATGAATCTAATTGATATCATAAACTCTTCTAGTATATTTTACTTGATATAATTCACACACATGTATACATGCATACACAGTTACCTCTTGAATTGCATTTGAGTATATGTATTTCTTCCTTATGAATGTAGTGGCAGCAATGTTCCTGGGAATGGATTTACCAGGATTGAATCTTCCTGGGCCATGGAAAACCTATGCAATGATTGGATTTGTAGCCTGGCATGTTGGGACAGAGATTGTTCTGGAGGTACACACTTACCGACTCTCTAGAAAAGGTAACCTGTTCAAAGAGCAGTGTTATGTAGACTCACTTTTATACAAACTGTTGGAATATAATTAGTTTCTTGACACTAATGGTTGACTCTTATACGGTAGCTTACTAAAAGTTTCTGTTTTGATTACTCAGTCTGTGGTAAAAATAGTGGAAAATTTCTGCGTTTGTTTTTATATTCATTAGTATTAGAATCAATGAGTAAAATGCAAGGGAAAGAGGTTTTAGGGAAGAGGCCTTCTTTGTAGGTACTTTTTACTTTTCATGCTGGTCTGACTTGGGGCTAGAATGCACTGAGAGCCCTGAATGCCTGGAGCTGAGAGACCCCTGAGATAGAGGAAGAAGAGATGCCCATGGTCAACACAGGGCAAAGCTGCAGACGAGTTTTACCTATTTGACAAACTTCCTGTGTGCTGTCACTTAGGTTGCCCTATACATTGTATGTAGCTAGCTAACCAGCGTGCTAGATAGGAAGGATTTATTTTGCCGGCACTCTCTAGTGGCAAGGTCTGTTTTGGTCTCACCTCTAGGCAGGGTAAGATACCTGTAGCCATTAGAAGAGATTAGTAGAGAATCAGTGACATTTTAGCTTGATTTCTAGTCTGACTGTCTTTTGTGTCCTATCTAGTTCTCAGCCCCTCAAATAAGTAAAGGTGGCCTTCTAAAAACAAAACCTGTTTGTTGCCTAGTGTGTGTGCTGTGAATCTAGGAGCCTGGGCAGCTTTTAGGAACTGAGTACTAAGTATCTGTCCTACCATTTTTTGGCTCTTGATAGGGTCACATACATAGGGTTTGAGTCTTTTTTTGTTGTTTTTAATTGAAGTATAGTTGATTTACAATATTGTATGGGGTTTGAGTCTTAAAGGACTTTTGATCGCTAGATTATGGCTTGCTATTTAAAATACATATGTACTTAAAACTTGGATTGTTAGGAGTTTGGTATGGTGTTTATTGACTAGGAGAAAGTCTTTTAACAAATGTATGCTGTAGCCAGCTTGACCTAATTTGTGAGAGCCTTAAGTATTCAAGAAGATTGCAACATTTGGTCACTTGAAATGGGAGAATGAACATCCTGGAAATCAGCAAACGCTACAAATCAGGTTTTTTTTTTTTGAGAATTAGTTTATCTGCATACTCACTGCCCTTACAAACTTATGTTCTCATTCTTGACAGTTGAAATATTGGATGATGATAGAATTCAGATCCTCCAGTCATTTACTGCAGCTGAAGCGGAAGTAAGTCTTTTTTTCTTCTTTATTGACACAAACCTTAATGATAGTTATTCTTTTTTTTCATATCTCAATTTTTTTCTTTCAGGGTTATGCTTTTAAAAAGGCAGTGTTAGCAATTTATGTCTGTGGGAATTTGACTTTTCTCACTATGTTCTTATCTGCAATCAACCATCTATGAGCGAGCGAAGACCTTGGCTTTTGCAGACCAGGTGATAATTATCATCAAGCCAAAAAACTTGATTCCTGTACCGACTGCCTGGAGCGTATTCATGACTTCTAATTAGGAAGACCAGGCCATGTCTATAGAGAAATTCAGAAGTCTGGTCTTTAGAGATCAACATTCACTAGGGTCCTATGGGCTATAAACTGATGTCAAGCTTTTATGTATTATTCTGAGTCTTAAAGGGAAGATTGTACTTGAGGAGAAATGACTCAAATATGCTGAGTTTTTATGCTGAAATTTTAAGAATGTTAGCATGTAAGAAAAGAACTGTTTGGAAAAACAAAAAAGATGTCATAGGATAAAATGCAGATAGTATTAAGGTAAATATATTTTGGACTATAAAGGTGTTGTGGTACTTTAAAGAAAACATTTATTTTTACTAGTATATCTGAATGGTCTTTCTTAGGATTTTTTTCCCCTTCCCCCCTTTCTTAAAAATTTTTTAGAAACATGTTTTTCGGTCCAGTGTTTTGGACATATCTTTTGTTTCATGTATTTTGTTACTTCCCTGGTAAAGGTGAAAGTAGGGCCAACACCATTTCATTAACATTTAAATATATTATTAATATTATAATTTCTTTCTTAGCAGTGAAATGCAAGTGTGCATCTTCTGATTAAGAGTGTCTTTATATAGTCAGCTACAGAGCTAAAATGGCATTTTATATGCTAATTGTTTTGACTCTGAGGTTGTCTTAGCCTTTGGAGACTGTAGACTTGCATTTCAAAATTAATAAAATTCACTCTTGTGAACATATTTAAGAGTTATTCTTTGTCCTTGTGGTAATAAAATAATATGGGTGGTTCTGTTTTGTTAGAAGATCCTGATGATGTAATGAATTAGAATTATCAATGTTATTTCCCTTCCGGTTCCAATAATTTCTATTTTATGACTGGGTCTCATGTTTGCTATGAGGACTTCTAGCCAGTGGGTGGCGCCATAATACTACGGCTTTGTTACTGTTCACTTGTGCTGATTCATTTTTAGTACTTAGATAATATCTTGGGATGGCATTTCTCTTAAAATTCACCAACTCTTAATATTTATTTGAAAAATTTCTGTCTTTTTTTTTGCCTAACAGTTATAGGTTACAAACTGAAATTAGGGACCAGTGTTGTTATTTTCTGGTTTCAATTCTATTTGTTTTCTAAACTTGATTGTAACCGTTGTTTGATACTTCCCTTTACATTCCTGTGACCCTGTAACAAATGAACATAACTATCTTAGGCAGAGGAAACAAGCAAAACTCTACATTCTTAAAATAAAAAGTTTAGGGAGGCATATTTTATTTACTTTTTTAGGTGTTCTTTCTGATTGGTCCAAGGACCTAAATTCTATCTGGTATAAATAATAGCCTCAGTGACGTATCTTACATCTTTCACTGGGTAAAATGATATGTTTTTGTTCTTTATATAGGTGTTTATCATAAGTAGCTTAGGGTTTGAGATGTGAACTTTCCGTGTTTATGTTCTATAAGTGCCAGGCTATTTACAGTCTAAACTTTCCTTTTGAATGTCTTCATTTAAAAACATTTTGTTTAGTATAGAAAGTTAAATGTATACTAAAATATTTTCCTCTAATTTTCAATTATTAGGGGCCTAAAGGTTAATAAAATTCTCTTAATAAATTATATTGTACATTTGACAAGGAAAGATTTGTTTAAGGAGAAGATGAACCTTGGTGGGTTTCGTTTTCAAATACGTGAGCTTGCTGGATTTCCAGTGCTGAGGCTAACCTATTTTAACTTTTCTTTTTCATTGATTCATCTGTTGGCACTATTTTGATATATCATCAGTTGATATACAGAGTTGTCTGAAGAAGTCTTTGTCATCTAACCTTAGTAGACCAACAAACCTTTTCATTAATATCAAATGATGATTCTTCTGCTTATGAGTGGTTGACATCTACAAATTGAAAATGCCTATTCGTTGCTCCTCTCAGTTTTCCTTCTTGTTTTTGTAATAATCTGTTTTTTTAAAGATATCTTTTGATAGGAGTAATTGTTAAACTAAATGCCTTTATATCTTCAGCAATGTTGCCCCAAATAGCAAAATCATGAGTTTTCTTCTTAAAGATGGGTTCTTCTATAAAATAAAAATAACTATTTATTTTTGAAAAAAAAGTGAAACAAATTCTAGAAAGTTGTGGTTGGGGTAGCATTCATAACTGAGGCTATTTTTGTTTTTATTATTTTCTTATCTTTGGAAATCAATCTTAAGGACGCAGGTAGCCTATGGCATAAGTTATCGAATAACACTTTAGTGCCTACTTGGTTATCAGGATTTTGGCTCTAATGTGTGTTAAGTGATATTCATCCCTCCACGTCTTGCCCCAGTCCAGGTTGTGCTGGGAAAAGACAGATGCAGCAGACGCCAACCAGGAAGCCCTAGGGGGGACCTGTAGCTTTTGGCTGAAATTCTGTTTGTCTGTATATTCTGGTGAAGCAAGGAAAAATAAAAGAACAAAGGTCATTGTTTAAGATAATCCATTGTAGATGGGAATGAAAGAAAGGATACTTCTAAGCTCTTTTCAAATCAGATTAGGTTACACACTGTCACTGTGCACACCCTGCTTCTTTCCTTCTTGCCCAATACCCACCGGGCTCATCTCTGCACCCAGGTCACTGATGGTCACCTGCCTGGAATGCCCTTTCTGTTCCCTTCTTTCTAGGAAAAACTAGTTTATTAAGTTCTGGCTCAAAAATCCTTCTTGTTTTTGGAGGCTTCCCTGACTGTTCCTTCTGCATAGGTCTCTCCTGACCATCCTTATAAATGGTATGCTGGGAGGCAGATAACCCTGTACATAAAAAAGACTGGGAGTCTGGGAGCGGAGCTGGAAGACCTGAGCATGCATGTCTGATTTATAAGACTCATGTCGTTGGGCAAATCGCTCATTTTCTCTGAGCCTCATTCCTTCATCTGTAAAGCCCATCTCACAGGGCAGTTATGAGGAAGGAAGGAAGTGGTACCAGCAAAAGGTGCTTTGTACATGTTGTTGATGATGTCATTGCTTTTGATTACAGTGTTAAACTTTAGTAGTTTTTACCTATGGAATGTGTAGTTTTTATTTGATAAAAAATTTGATATTCACCTTGAAAACATTATGCTAAGTGAAATAGCCAGACAAGAAAGGACAGCTAGTATATGATTTATTTACTTGGAGTACCTAGACTAGTCAAATTCATAGAAAGTAGAAGGGTGATTACCCAGGACTGGGGGAGAGGGAGGAATGGGGAGCTGTTACTTAATGGGTACAGAATTTCTGTTTGGGATGATGAAATTGTTCTGGAGATTGATAGTGGTGATGCTTACATAACACTGTGTATGTACTTAATGCACTGAATTGTACCCTTGAAAGTAGTTACAGTGGAAAATTTTGTGTTATGTATATTGTACCACAATAAAAAAAAATTAAAAATTTGATGTTTATAGGAACACTATTCACAATAGCCAAATGATGGAAACAGCCCACATGTCCATCAACCGATAAATGAATAAGCAAGTTGTGGTACATACATACAATGAAATATTACTCAGCCATAAAAAGATATGAAGTACTGATGCATGCTGCCACGTAGATGAACCTTCCGAACATTATGCTTCTCCTTGGCTACCAGAGACATCAAAGGACTGGAATAAGAAGAGAAACAACAAATAAACAAACAAAAAAACTATTATGCTGGGCTTCCCTGGTGGCGCAGTGGTTGAGAATCTGCCTGCCAATGCAGGGGACACGGGTTCGAGCCCTGGTCTGGGAAGATCCCACATGCCGCGGAGCAACTGGGCCCGTGAGCCACAAGTACTGAGCCTGCGCATCTGGAGCCTGTGCTCCGCAACAAGAGAGGCCGCGACAGTGAGAGGCCCGCGCACCGTGATGAAGAGTGGCCCCCGCTCGCCGCAACTAGAGAAAGCCCTTGCATAGAAACGAAGACCCAACACAGGCAAAAAAAAAAAAAAAAGTAATAATAATAAAAAAAACTATTATGCTAAGTGAATCAGACACAAAATGTCACACATTATGATTATATGAAATATCCAGAATAGGTAAATGCATAGCGACAGCAGAGTGGTTGTTGCCAGGGCCTTGAGGGGAGGGAGTGGAGGAGGGAATGGGGAGTAATTGCATAATGGGCATAAGATTTTATTTTGGGGTGCTGACAATATTTTGTTGATAGATAGAGGTGGTGGTTGTACAACATTGTGAATATAAGAAACGCCATTTTAAAAGGATTATTTTATGTGAATTTCACCTCAGTAAAACAAATATCTGATTACTACTCTTGGATTATACCTTTGGGTGGAAAGATCTGGGAGGTTTGCTTGCCCTAAAATTGGTATCAGCTTAATTTCTTATTTCGTTATCAAATAAGTTAATGTCATTTTATATAATGCCTGGCCATATAACTCTGGTTTAGAGGAGAGAAAGTTCCTAGAACATATCTTTATTTTTTTCTTTCTTTATTTTTTTCCAGTGGTTTTTCATGGATTTTATTAATTTTTAAAATTTATTTATTTTATTTTATTTTATTTTTTACCAAAAACCTTAAGTAGTGATTTTTTTTCCCCAATTTTTATTTTATTTTTTTAAATAGATCTTTATTGGAGTATAATTGCTTCACAATACTGTGTTAGTTTCTGTTGTACAGCAAAGTGAATCAGCCATATGCATACATATATCCTCATATCCCCTCCCTCTTGAGCCTCCCTCCCACCCTCCCTATCTTGTCCCTCTAGGTCGTTGCAAAGCACCAAGCTGATCTCCCTGTGATATCTTTAGAAGTATATCTTCTTCATATATCTTATAAACACATAAAAGAAATTGTATTGTACTCTGGGTTTCTTGTAAGAACATAAACAAATTTTTGGTTCCCAATCAGGTACTCAGACATGGTAATCAAGCTCTGCAGATAAGAATTTCCTGAACCCATACATTCTAAATATGTGATTTTCACTGCCAGTAATGGCTAAGATCCTGCCAAATAGACTCTCCTTCAGAAAACTAGAGTAAACTTCAAAAAGCAGCTATCTGAAAGCCCCAGAGAGTGACGAGAAGCAGGAAGATTTGGATGAGGTGTCCACACTCAGAGGAGAAAAATTGTTTGGAGTTCCCTGTTTTCACTGTTTTTAGTTTCAGGACAGTTGAAGTCAACTGTGTACGTGGTGTTGGGTGGCAGGGGAACTGCAGTGTTTCTGGCATAGAAATCCAGAGGACTGATGGCTGGTCAACTGCAGCTATCAGAGAGTGGGGTGAAGGGAGGGGAGTTCCTTTCTTGGAAAGGAAAACACTAGAGAGGGCATCCCAAATCCTGTTTGCCCATAGCTCTGATTGATCCCTGAATATGTTCACATGCATAACGCAGGTGCAAAGCAGCTAGACCAAACAAAAAAAGTTGACTTGAGATTGGAGCTGGAACACAAGAAACAGAGTTTGCAGTCCAACCCAGTTATTTGCCTGCTAAAACAAAAGAAGCCATATTCATTGGTGAAAAATAAGAGAATCCAGTATTTTATTTTATGATGTACTGACAACAATCCAAAATTACCTGACATAAAAAGAACCAAGAAACTCTGGCCCATTCTCGAAAGCAGGGGTTAGCTAACTTTTCCTTTAAGGGGACTGATAGAAAATATTTCAGGTTTTGTGGACCACATATGGTCTCTGTAGCATAAACATTTTTTAAAACAGACCTTCGGGCTTCCCTGGTGGCGCAGTGGTTGAGAATCTGCCTGCCAATTCAGGAGACACGGGTTCGAACCCTGGTCTGGGAAGATCCCACGTGCCGCGGAGCAACTAGGCCCGTGAGCCACAACTACTGAGCCTGCGCGTCTGGAGCCTGTGCTCCGCAACAAGAGAGGCCGCGATAGTAAGAGACCCGCGCACGGCGATGAAGGGTGGCCCCCGCTCGCAGCAACTAGAGAAAGCTCTCGCACAGAAACGAAGACCCAACACAGCCATAAATAAATAAATAAATAAATAAAAATTAAAAAAAAAGAGTTAACATAAAAAAAAAAAAAAAAAAAAGAAAAAAAAAAAACAGACCTTCAAAAAATGTGAGAAATCAGTTTTAGCTTGTGGGCCATACAAATACAAGATGTGGGATGACTTTGGCCTCTGGGCCGTAGTTTGTTAACCCTTGCTCTAAAGAAAGAACAATCAATGGAGACCAACCTTTGAGATTTCTCACCTGATTAGATTGAGGAGATAAGAATTTTAAAGCATGTATTATAATTATTCTCAACTATATAAAAAGAAATTTACTTGCTATAAATAAAAATACATAGAAATAGAAACAATACAAAAGGACCATATGGAAATTGGAAAACTGCAAAAATACAGTATTTGAAAGAGTTCAGGAGAGAATTAATATCACAATGGAGATGACAGGAAAAAGAGCCAATGAACTTGGAGATAAATCAATTATCTAATGTTTAGACAGAATAAGGAAAGAATTTTGGGAAAGAATTGAACAGAATCTCAAGACCTGTTAAATGATAGCATCTTTAGGTATTATCTCAGAAAGAGAGGAGAACTTGAGTTAATAATGACTGGAAACTCCCCAAATTTGCTAAAAGACCTAACTTTACTGATTCATGATGCAGGAAAACAATTCAAGCAAGAAAATATGAACAGTCATGCTTATACAAATCATTGTCAAAGTCTTGAAAGCAAAAAATACAGAGCAAATCTTGAAAGGAGAAGGAGAAAAATTAAGCATTCCAAACAGGGGAACGATGATTTGGTTACCATTTTACTTCCCATAAGAATCTATGGAGGCCGGACAGGGTGAAATAACGTCCGAAAGAGGAAAAAAAGTCAATAAGAATTATACTTGTGGAAAAAATGTCCTTCAAGAATGAGGACAAAAATGAAGACAATCTGCGTCGAAGGACATCTAAGAGACTTTGTTGCACTACAAGAGGCAAAAGGAAGTTCTTCAGGCTGAAGAGAAATGATAGTTGGATCCCAGGGAAAGAATGAAGAACACTCAAAATGGTAAATAATTGGTAACTAAAAAAACCTCTTTGGTTTTTTACAACTTAAATTCTTTATAATAAATATGTCTGTTCAAAGCAAAAAAGAGCCTACATTGTTTTGTGGGGTTTATAACGTATGCAGATGTAATACACATAACAAGTTAGCATAAAGGATGTCAAGAGATAATAGACTTGCATAGTTGAAAGACATCTGCATTTTATATAACGTTATACAATGTTAGTTCTAAGTGAAAAGTTCTAATGTGAAGAATTAAAAATGTATATTGTAATTCCTACAGAAAACAGAAAATAAGACATATATATAAAGCCAGTAGAAAAAATAACATGAAATCTTAAAATTATTTAAGTAATTTAATTAAAAAGGCAAGAAAAGAAAAATAAAGGAGCAAGAAAACAGAGGGGATAAAGAGAGAACAAATAATAAAATAGGCCAAAACTCAGCCATATTAATGATTATATTAAACATTACTAGACTAAATACTCCAATTAAAAGGCAGAGAATGTCAGATGGATAAAAAAGTAAAACCCATGACATGATTTAAATGTAAAGGGGCAAGGACTTCCCTGGTGGCGCAGTGGTTAAGAATCTGCCTGCCAATGCAGGGAACATGGGTTTGATCCCTGGTCTGGGATGATCCCACATGCCGCGGAGCAACTAAGCCCATGCGCCACAACTACTGAGCCTGCACTCTAGAGCCCTTAAGCCACGACTACTGAAGCCCGCGCGCCTAGGGCCCGTGCTCCGCAACAAGAGAAGCCACTGCAATGAGAAACCTGTGCACTGCAAGGGAGAGTAGCCCTCGCTCGCCGCAACTAGAGAAAGCCCATGCGCAGCAACAAAGACCCAACGCAGCCAAAAATAAATAAATTAATTTAAAAAAAGAGAATACATTGCAGTGATAAATATGAATGTGCCTAATAACAGACTCCAAAAGACATGAAGAAAAAGTTGACAGAATTAAAGAGAGGCACCCATTCATGGTAAAAATACTCAACAAATGTGGAAAAGAAGGGAATTTCCTCAACCTGATAAAGACATGTAGGAAAAGCTGATAGCTATCATCATATTTAATGGTAAATGAGTGAACACTTTCACCTTAAGATTGGAAACAAGAGTGTCATCACCACTTTGCATCAACATTGTATTAGAGGTTTTAGCAAGGGCAGTTAAGCAAGAAAAAGAAATAAAAGACAACCAGATCATAAAGGAAGAAATAAAACCATCACTTTTCATAGATGACATAATTTTATACATAGAAAACCCTAAGGAATCCAGTAAACAACTACTAGAAGAAATAAACAAGTTCAGCAAGGTTATAGGATACAAAATCAATATACAAAAAAATCAATTGCATTTCTAAACACTAGCAAAAACAATCTGAAAGTGAAGTTAAGAAAACAATTCCATTCACAACCATCAAACAGAATAAAAGAGGAATAAATTTAAGGAGATGTAAGACTTGTACAATGAAATATACAACGCATTATTGAAAGAAACTAAAGAAGATCTGATGAAATGGAAAGTCATCTCATGTTCAAAACATTTATGGGTGTATGTCAAAAGTGCATAGGAACAAACTGAAAGAGCTTGCAGTGGCCAAAGCTGGAGCTATTTGAGCAACAAATTGTGTTGGATTATAACTCAAGTGTAGTGTAAACACCCATGAGTCTACACTGATTTAAATTAATGATTGAATAAATAAACAAATGGGGAAGAATAGACAAATCTCCTGTGCAGAAGAATTTGAAATAATTGATGTAGATACTCTATCCTCAAGGAGAGTGAGACTAACTCCCTACTCCTTAAGTATGGGCTGTGCATAGTTAGTTCCTGCCAAAGCATACAGCAAAAAAGAATAATTTTACAGTGAAGTAATCTGACTAAACTATATCAGCCAGGTTATCAAGGTCAACATTAACAGTACGTACTTTCATGTTGAAAGTATGTACCCTTGATATGATGTGATGAAAATGGCAATTTACCTCTTTTGTCTTCCTTTCCCAAACTTATGACCTCAGTCTAATCATGAAAGAAACATCAGACAATTTGCAATAGAGGGACATCTTACACAATACCTGGCCAGTAATTTTCAAAACTGTCAAGCTTGTCAAAAACAAGGAAAGTCTGAAAAGCAGTCACAACCAAGTGGAGCCTAAGAAGACATGACAACTAAAAGTAATGTGGTTTTCTGTATGAGATCCTGGAACTGAAAAAAGGACATTAGGTAAAAACTAAGGAAATCTGAATAAACTATAAGACCTTAATTCATAATAATGTATCACTATTGGTTCATTAATTATAACAAATGTACCATACTAATGTAAGATGTTAATAATAGGGGAAACTGGGTGTGGAGTATATGGGAACTTTGTATTATCTTTTGGATTTTTCTCTTAATCTAAAACTGTTCTTTAATGTTGAATATAGTTAGCTGTGGGTAGCATAACTCGGGAGTGTGTGTCTCCTCATTTGGGGGAGAAGGTGAGATCTTTTTTTATTAAAGGATAGCTGCGTCTTATTAGATGGAAACAGTTGTTTTTTAGTTGCTTGAATGGTCAACAGTATGTAGAAAGATAAACACAGAAGCTGGGTAGAAAAACGAGTGGACAGTGCCAGTTTAATGCTTCATCTTTATCTTCATCATTTAATGCATCATCTCCAAATCCACCCTTCTTTGCCCTGCTTTGTGATATAAACATTTCTTCTTTGCCAGCTAAAGCAATGTTAGCCTTTGCCAGTAGAGGGTACTGGAGGGATGCTGCATGGCAACAGCAGCAAGAAGGCACCTCACTTCCGTTTTCCAGCTTTCCTTCCTTTTCACTGAGCACAGGAGCCAGTGGATTGGTGTGTGGATGGTCCAGACTCACCTCAGCAGCCCTGACTGACCGGCTCCAGCTTTGCACTCAGATCCCATTCTGCCCACCTGGCAGCCAATTCTGCAGCAGCGCCTGCTTTACCCCCAGGCAAAAGACCAGTTCCCACTTCCCACACCTTCTGGCCATCCTGGGCCACTTCTGCATACAAGCCCTGGTCCATGCCTCATGATCTGCCAGACAGATTCAGGCTTATGTTGCTTGAACCCAACTGGTGTTACACAGCCTCCCCTTGCAGACTACATCTTTCCCCTTCTGAACCACTTATTCATTCATTTGCTTATTGATCACTTACTAGGTGCCAGGCAGTGTTCTAATAAACTTTTGTGTACAGAAACCAAAACCCAAACCCAGTGATTTAATCACAAGGATGGCAGAGCTACAAAAGAATGTGCAGATTTGACAAGTCACTTATGCTAAAGTTAGAAGCATGAAAAGGAAGGAATGGGACCCTTGGACCTGGGATAGGGGTGTTTGTATTAAAGTGCTTCTGAAATTTGACCTTCCAGATTTCCCGGAACATTCCAGGCCAGCAGAGGAGCTCTTTCCTCCTAGAGAACAACTGCCCCTTGCAGACAACTCATCTGAGGCTGATGCTCTCCAGGTAATGCTTGCCCTCATCAGGATCCGCTTCTTTTACTTCTCATTGCCTCCACACTAGTAGCTAAGATAATTTCATCATGGTCTCACCAGGGCAATTCAGTGTTTTCCCAAGAGAAAACAGACCATTCACTGAAAGACTTGGCAGGACCTGGGTAATTAGCACTGGCACGATCCAGGGGAAGATATATTTGAGTGGATTTTGAGGGTGTTGGATGGAGGGCAGTATAACAAGGTAAGGCAGGAAATAATTCTTATGGGAGTATTCTCCTTCAAATCATGATTTAACATCCTGGCAAGAATACTTAGGAATGAAATGTTGTACACTTTCTTATTATGTTTTAATATTAGGATTCTAATTTGTTTACAAGAATTGGTCAAACATTAGATCAGATTTGTGTTGAGAATTTGCGAAGTCCTCCATCCAACAGTCTTGGGTCATAATCAGTCATTGTACCCTGGAGTTCACATTGAACTGAATGAAAGAAAAGATGATATTTCAAGAAGACTGAACATATTGGTTACCAACTGTAAAGTCATGTATGCTATCAAGATAATCCAAATCCAGTCCCAAAATATGAGGCTAATTATTGCATGCACCTTTAAAATGTATGCAAAGAGTTTTAAATCTCAATTGAGTTGGTCCTTGGCAGGAGGATGTAGTTGTCTTAGAGCCTTGTTGACGTGGGATGGCATGTTTACTTGTCAGAGTTGAAGATGTATATTTCTGTGATGAGGTGCAGTGGCTTCCTATGATCTTTCAGTCTTTGTGTCAGCAAAATTACAAGGTCAGTTAATAAAATATAGTCGGGCTATTTTAAATAACTTTATTCTTAAATTTAACAAGCTCTTATTAGAAATGCTTTGGTATCAATACAATAAAAATATGTTGGTTTCCCCCCCCAACTGAATCATGTCAAGTAACTGGAAAAGTTAAGAGTTTGTTCTCCCCAGCTTTTTTGGAATTTGTTTCAAATAATGACTACTGCTTATTCACATGGCTTAATATGGGTATAATTATAATTTTTTGTATCTCAGGAAAAAGAAACAAAATATCCAGAAGAGAAATTTGCAAATGTTTCTTAGTTTCTTCTTCAAAGGGTGTTTACGTAGATGGTACACCTCTCAGATAACTTTTTTCCCCAGCTTTGCCATTCTCATCCTTAAGGCTGCAAAATAAAGAAAAAATAGAGAGAGAGTTATGGGAAAAAAAGCTTTACTTTTCACTCTAAATGACCATTACATAGATTGCAGGAAAGTTTGAAACATACCTCAGATGATTTTATCCAACAATGTGAGCATTGTTTTAGTAGCATAAAAAGATAGTAGAAATAATAAGCTATGGTTAACTTAGGGAAGAAGCAGGTTCAGAACTAGAAGGAACCTATTTCTATAAAAATTAAAAGAGCAAACACAGCATAAATTGAGTAAATACAGGATTAGTGCAGAGTATCACTATTAGCCATAGATAAACAGCTATGAGTCAATGACTATTTTGTGCATATTTCTGAGCTATGTACTACTAAAGAGAAAAAAGCATTGACATAAACCCTAATTCATGATGGTTGGGTTATCTTTTAACTCATCAAACTTGGTTATCCAAGGGGCTTCATCCTTAGATATAGAATGGCAAGAACAAATTTTTTAAATAATGAAACAATACGAACCAGTATTTAGGAGTTGAAGTCATGATAAAATGTCTTTGTCAAGATATGTTATAAGTACTTTCAAAGGGCAAACTTATCTTTTTGAGAATATTTCACTGCTAATGGTATATTGGATGTAGAAACCATTTAAAAAATGTAGATTTAAAATTCATAACATTCCTCTGATGTTCTGGTATCATGCCATTAATATTTAAGAACAGAGTATAGTTGTCTCAGTCATGTTCCAAAAGTTGAGAGATGCTTTCAAGGCACTGATCATTACAGTCATGTGTAATATGGCCCAAGAACCAGCTATTTAACTGTTTGCAAAATTTTGTTTAATTAAAAAAAATCAAAAAGGGAAATCATGTTTTCTTATTTCACAGCCATATATTAGTTGTCTGTCAACAAATGAAATGACCCTATTTCTAAGAAGCTCTTTTTCACAAATACGAGAAGGTTGGGGATCTAATATTGTAAGAAGGCCATGGTCATTTTTATTTTCACTCTACTTATATGAAATGTTTTCATTTAAATGAAGTCAAGGAGCTTTATTTCCCTTGGAATTTTAAGGGAAATGATTATTTCCAGTGGCAGGATCAAGAATATTCCCTTGAACTTAGGACCAGCTGAGAGAATTTCCTTTGCTCTGTAGCCAGGAGGATGGTGTCGATTGCTGGGAGATGTCGGATGGTGAAACTGAAGGACAGGACTGTGCTTCCACAGCAAGAAGGCAGAAGGCAGAAGGCAAGTCTTTATAGGGTTTACTTTGAGATTTTTGGACCTCTATCTTGCCCATACCAAAAATGAAAGCAGAGGAAAAGTTCATCTTAAGGGACTTTTGAAGGTCTCTTTTAAGGCTGGGGCAAAATCCTCCTCCCTACAGTTACTCATCAACTTAGATTCAGTAAATCAGGCATAGCCAGCGTGCTGTGCATTTTCAATGAAGTTCTTAAAGGACATCCTGGATGTCTGCATCCTCAGGAGTGGGGTAATCCAGTAACTCACTGTCCCGTTTCTTAAGGGGGAAAAAAGAATTCTAGATTGTTAGAGTCTGTTATTCCTTTCTTTAGGCCTACGGTAAGTAGATGGTGTGAGTTCCAAGTAGATGTGTGGGGACACAGCTTTTGACAATGGGAAGGCCCCTTGGTGTAGCAGCTAAAAGACCTGAGTCATCAGCCCTCCTTTTTACTTCTCCTTTCTGTTTTCTCCGTTCTCTATCTCCTCTCCCCATAGCAATTCAGACGCATAGTTTTGGCTGGTTTTAACTTGAGGGAAGAGAGCTTGCCTCCTTACTCTCAGTATCCCTTGGCTCCTAATGGTTGCCACAGGTTGGCAATTTTGGCACCAATAGCTTTTGAATCCTCCGGAGCTGAGTTTCCCTACCTCTTCATCCTGAAATGCCATTGACATCTGTAAGAGGGGAGAACAGAGCTAAAAGAAGTACAAGAGTAGGTTGGTGAGGATTACCAAAGGGAGTCAACTGTCTGGCTGGTGGGGATAGTAGGGGAGTCCCAGTAAAAGCTTACAGGGGCCACTCGTTGGATGCATCTGGCATTGAGCCAGATGCTTTGAACATGATCCTGTTATATTTATTGATACATAAATAAATGGACATAAATTTGCCTAAATTTTCTTGTTGTGTCTTATCCTTTTCAAAGTTTTGGCTAAAAAATCTGATCCTTAGGGTCTCCAGGCTCCACCTTTTTCCACCTTTCTTCCTCCTTCATGTTCTTTTCCAAGTTAAAAATTGCTCTTAGGTCAGGCTTTGATAACAGCATTTACACTAAGAGAAAAGAGACTTACACTTATTAACTATTATGCCTACTAGGAATATTTATATTTAGTAGGGCACCTATACCATAAATAAAGGAATGGACTGAAATGGTGGATTTTCAAGTATCAATATGTAATTTTTGGGGGGGGAGGCGTTTAGAGGGAGAAGCTCAACCTAGTTGGTGCTAGTGAAATTGAAGTGCATAGGTGGCTATATATTCTATGAATATAGACATACCCTGAGGGCATATGTCAATATGATATACTTATTTTAAAAAACCCATTAAAAATATCAGTTCTGTAATCCACGTGGTGAACTGGAAAATGGGAATGTAAAATGATATCATAACAGAAGGCAAGGAATTTGGAGCATTCTGTTTATAAGATGATTTGATTGATAGTACAACATTTGTATTGTTACTTTGTCTGGAAAAGGTCTTCCTGTTTTCACTATTTTAGTTCAGTGGCATGATTAGTGTTGTCTGGAAACATTAGTCACTTCCTGTCTTTTTCTCTGGGATATATGTGTTGACATGGGTAGGGGAGAAGGAATAAGGGTGTTCGGGAGGAGCTGGCTAACATCCAAGTTAAAAAATAGGTTTTATAGTGCGTAACGTCACTGCTCTGGACCGTAAACAGCATGCTCCTCTTTTCTAAGTCTTCTGTGTTGTTGTTTAAAAAATGAATTTAAGCTGCAAAGTTTGATCATTCTCATAACAGAAAGGAGCTTTTAGTTTTATCAGGTTTCCGTTGTGGGGACACACCATTCAACTCTGATTTAGGAAGATAATATAAGTGCTCACTTACCAAGAGTTTAGAAATTCTTCAGATAATTAAATTTACAATATGTCTAAATTTACAAAAGGTATGTCTTTTAGACATACAAAAGTTATGTCTAATTTAACTACTTAAAAAATGGAAGAGGTCCATTTTATTGTATTATTGGCAACCTAAGACTGGGTTTCTCGGTTGCAGAGGAAGAATACTTCCTGAATGGTGCGGGTACTACCAACAGTTCTGTAGAATTATCAGGTTTTTTGATTGCTGGATTAGCTGGGACTCAATAGTTATTGCTTTTTAATGAAAATTCTTCTATTAGAACATTTAAAATTACTGTTCCTTTCAAAAATCTAGTACGTATGTCTGGGTAATTTGATTTATGTCTTTAGCTATTATAATTAATTTTATCAGCTATTATAATTAATTTTATCATATTCTTATTTATTGGTTATAAATAAGTAGAATACAATATTCAAGTGATAATAAAGAATCTAAAATTGATGAGCTATCAGTTTTGTAGAAAAGTGTTATTTTCTATTCAATGCTAAAAAAGCTAGATAGCTCTAAAACTTTACAGAGAATGAGAATATGTGGAATGCAAATATTTAGAAAATAAAAAAATAAAATTTCTAGGTTAGGGAAGACTATGTGACATTAAATGTTATAGATAATGTAGAATAAACTGATATTCTTTTTTAAAATGTAGAAAAGTTAAGGAAATAAAATTAATAAAATTATAAAAGTATAGAGAAACAAGATATAACAAAGTAATAAAATATCACATTGAAAATAAAATTTGTTTCTTGTTTTCTCTTGCAAAACTAAGGCAATTTGTTAACTTATGTAGGAAGTTTAAATCACAGAGACACAAAAAAAGAGCTGGCTTCGATTCTCATGGGAAAAGATCTAATATTGATGATCCAACATGATAGTAATTCAAATACATTCACATCCATACCATGCCAGAAGATGAATTTCAAGTTACTAAGGTCAATCAATGCAGTACCCAAATAAGGCAACAAATTTTTGTTTCACTTTCTTTATCTTTTGAAGTGACTTAATCACTTTGCTTATGATGATAACAGTTCATATCAGCATTAATAAAAAAATCTTAGCGTGTATTAGTTTATGAAGTGGTCAAAAAAAGCTGAAAGCACAAGGGTTTGGTAACAACACAAAGAGAAGATTATCACAGGACTAGACAGCAGTGACAAGCCTTGTCATTTTTGTTACCTGTTAAGGAGGGATCCTCAGTCCCATCTCCTGCTATCTGAACGTCAAGTGGAGAATGGTGGACAGGGCTGCCTAAGCTTTCTTCTTGCTCCTTCAGGGATATGGAATTTTTGTGGGGAGATTTATGGTTTGTGTTTTCATGGGGATTAACTTCCGATCTCTTTCTTGGAAGTGGTGTTGGTTTGGCAGGCTGGAAAACCTGACTGTAGGGAGCTATGGGATGGTAGGATAGTTTCTCAGCTTCTCCTTCACCCTCCTCCTCCTCCTCATCAATCACAACCAGCTCAGCGTGGATGACCCCATCATATCCCGTCAGAAGATTCTTTTCTTCCTCATTGTCTTCTGCCTGCTGATAACCCATGAAAATCATCGTCACGGGTTCTTTCTCATCCATGTCAGAAGGCAGGGAATGAACAATATTATATCTAATGTCTACCTCATCCTCCTGGCAAGTAGGTGAAGAACCCTGGCGTTCTGACTTCCCAACTAGTGCTTCGCTGGGACTCAGTCCCGCCTTTGGAGAGGAAGCATACCTGTCCTGCATTACATCTGATTCTTCCCAAGGAGTCATCAGCCTCTTCTGCTGGGTGTGGGGTGTCTTCTCTGCTTGTTGAGTCATTGACCGGGGTTGAGGTGTTGGCCGAATGGGACTGATGTGATTGAAGCTGTTGCCGCTCTCCTCTGAAAGTCCATTGTCCATGCTGCGTGTGGATCTATTCACATCATTACCCAGTCCATTAGCTTTAATCTTTATCCTTTCTTGAAAGTTTGGTCCAGGAGTTACCTTCTCTCTCTGTGGAGTTGTAGGTCTGCAAAATGGATTGGCATATACAGGCTCATGATACTCTGTTGGGGATTTAGAATTTCTCTCTGAAGCTTGTCTTAAAAGTTCCTCTACTTCAACTGGTGCCAGGCCGTCGGTGCCGTTGTATGCTGCACTGTGATTAGCGCTTACTGCATACACTGACTTTTGCCCATCGTCATAAACTTTTATCCCTGTACCTTTAAAGTCATCTGATGGGAGAGGTATTGAAGACAGGACTGTACTTTCTCCGGTCTTCAAGTCTTTTTCAACTTTGATTTCCATGGCATACAAAGCTGTTGAGAGACAAGTTTGATCCCTGATTTAGTTAACTTTTTCTCTTGTAAACTAGCTAGCTTTCACAGTGTTTATTTTTATATTAAGTATACCCTTTGTGTTCTTTTATGAGATGTCTTTTTAAAATTTCTGATTTTATTCATTAATTATATAATGACTAATAGTTTAATGACATGGGTTTTTATGTAAGGATGTATGAAATTACTGAAAAAATGGAAAGGATTGAAGAAGAGAAGCTGATTGGAGAAGAGAAACTGACGTTTCCTAACGGTAAGGCTTTTCATTGGGGAACCAGAAGATATCCCCTTTCTAATGAATAAATCCAACGCAACAGATTTACATTCTTTACATTGCTCAGGAATCAGATCTTTTTTTTAGTGAGGAAGAATAAGTCACTCTGTGCATTACTGTAGATAAAAGGCCAAGCACTGTATATTTTATTGTTACAGCCTTGCTGCACAGGCCAGCAGCCTGTTGAAATTAGAGAGGAGTGTTCTAAAATTTTCCCAACTGGGAGGTTGTTAAATGTAGAACTGGTATAGAAGAGGGAGGGAGTAGGCTAGAATCACATGCTTCTCATTTTGCCTTATGTTTCTTTTCATTTTCACTCCCATTTTTAAGAAGGGCTAAAAATAGAGCAATATCAGCTATACTAAAACAACTGAACTGGGGAGAACTGGTTGATTTTGGGGAAGTTGAAATCTGCTTCATGTCCCTGGCAGGATCCTGAGGGCTGTGATTTTAACTGGCAGAGTAAAGCTAATGGGATCCTGGGCAAAATGACAACGTTGTACTGCCTGCTTTATTTTGTGCTCCCGCCTTCCTCTTTGAATGCATCTTGCATGTCATCTCTCCTCTGTAGTGCAGTGGTTCTTGGCCTTCCCTGGCTACCCAAATAAAACTGCAGCACCTTCACCCACACTTGCCCTATCCCCCTTCTCTGTTTTATTCTTCTCTTTAGCATTTTCACTTCCTAATGTATTTTATTTGTTTACCTAATTTTTAATCTATTTCCTCCTTTAGAATGCCAGCTCTATCAGGGCAGAGATTTTTTGTGTTTTATTCATTACTGTATTCTTAGTGTGAGAACTGAGCTTGGCATAGAGTAGGGGGGTTCACTGAATATTTGTTGAATGAATGGATGAATGAATGACTACTTCCTGCAGATAGAGTGTAGCTTCTCTTTTCACTCTAAAATTCAAAGGTTCCCTCTCTGCCCCAATACAAGCCTTCATTTTCCCTGGGGCTTTGAAGTATTAGTGTCATGCAAATCATTCCCACATGGGGGTAAATAATGCCGAGCCTTCTCAAGGGGAATATTTTCACTTCATTCATTTCATTTCATTTTATTCTAGTGTCTACTACATGGAATATGTTGGGAGAGATATTTTTGAGCAGGGGAGCTTTGCTTTAAGAGCTTTTGTCTCCCTCAGGCCTTTATCTTCCCTGTTCTTACCTAGTTTGCTGGGGAATGAAATGCATAGAATAAATATTGTAACCCCATTATCCCTACTTTTGTAAGTGACTCACATACCTCATGGAACTTTGTAAAATGGACCATTGCTTAATCTGGAAGGATAGAATGTCACAGCAAGTTGCTAATATTTGATGTTGTAAAATCTGAATTTGAGAACCTACCATTGAAGACAGATTTTTCGTATACCTTTTCTATTTTGTTCATCATCTTCTATTCCTTCATTTCTTTCCTTCCTTAATCTGGAAGGTATGTAGGATTTTGGAAGGTCAGGGATATTAGCATAGATGTCTTCAATTGACTCTGTAAAATTAATATTAATTTAAAATATATTTAGAATATATTTACAATAAAGGGAAAAATTTCAGTGGGCTTATCAAAAAATATTTTAGTTAGACATAGCATAGGCTGCTCAAAAACATACCTCCTGATGTTTCTTCCTTTTCCACCTTCACAGACTATAAGAAAAAAGAATTCTCCATGATTAATACAGTTTAAAAAATAAATTCTAAATGTGGATATACTTTGAAGAATTATATACTATTTGTGGAATCACTTTGGGAGGGATTCAGTTTTGAAATTAGCTAATGCCTACCCGTATTATGTCTTCTGTTGTCCTCTCAACTGATTTTAGTTTCTTTAAAATTGCCTCTTCATTGGTAGAGATTTGCAGTTCAGCTTTTTCAAGATCTTGGATCTCTTTCTCAAGTCTGAACAAAAAGATATACTTTATATTACTTAAGACAGTACAAATACAGAGCTCTCAAATATATATTCCCCATATACAAACTTTACTTGGAATATTGAATGAAAGTATCCAGATACCTTCTAAGAACTTAGCATCACACCAAACATCACATTAAGTACATAGAAGATACCCAATACCTGACTTTGGCTTAACAATTTTCAATTAAAGTTTTTTATTTTTTATTTTTGACAAAGGGGATTCTTAGGTAAAATATTTGACCCTTGGTCCCATTTTCTTCATTGCAACTACTAATGTTACTTCCACATGAAACAGAGATTTCTTTTACAAAGAGACTTAAGTTTAAAGTTGGACCAAAAGGAATGGTCCATCTGTCATTTTCCTGTAGATTGCTAATTTTTCTTACACAAGTTTTCATATAAATTGTTTGGAGAAAACATTATAATTTTATTTTCTAGCCAAGCAACACTTTGTAACATTATAATTATTAAATTTGATTTAAAATCATAGCTATTTAACACTTAAAAACCCTGCATATCCTAACATTGAGAATGATACTTCATTTTAATTTCACAGTTTTCTAAAAGTTGTACCATATTATACTCAGTAGAGTGAAGAGATGAGAAATGGACAAAATCTAGTACAGTGGCCTCAGCTGCTGCTGTTTATAGAGACTACTTTTCCTAGAAAAAAAAAAAAATGTTATCACATGGCCTGACAAAGTATAAGGGAACTCCTAGGGACAGAAACAGACATTTGAAATTAGATTGTTGCTTTCTGAGCTGGTATCTAGACTAGTTTAGAGCTGCATGTCAGATTCAAGTTAATTCCAGGGTGTGGCATCGTGACCTCTATCCTGGATAAAAACACACAACCACCAGCATTCACAAAGTTAGTAAAGCTGGCCCTCGGCAGCCATGAAACACATGTAGTTTCTCAGCCAAATACTCTGAGCTCTCAAATCAGCTGCCTCAAAGGATGGCTGCTTAGATATAGCAGCTAGTTCAGGAGATGACAGCTGTGGGTATTAGTGTCAGCTAAGATAATTGTCAGCTTTTTTGACTTCCTTCTTTAAGATGGTCATGCATCTGGCAGCTCAAAATTCCTGTGCTACTGTCACACCAATAAAAGTCCAAGCTATGGTCAAGCAGATCATTCTCCTACTTATTGCTTTCGTTTCAAAATTCTGACTCTCCTGCTGCCTCTGGCTGTTGGTAGTTGGCTGTTTATAGCTGAGGAGGTTTTCTTGCATATCACAGAACTCCAAGTAAAATGCAGTACCTCCGGTTTCTTAGAAGTTACTGAGATGTGACGCCATTCTATTAAATTCCCTCCACATCCATGGAGCACATTTGCCCATCAGTAGAGTTGTGGGGATATATGTTGGTTGGTACAGTAGAAAGTTCTATACTGAAAGTGATCTATCTGGATTATTCTGTTTCTGCTACTCACTACTTGTGAGAGCCAATTCTTTTAAATTGCCTGAAACTCAGTTTTGTAACACGTACAATGAGAATATAGCACCTGCCTTACTTTATACAGAAACACGGTAAAGCTAAGAAGCAGTGATGTATTTGAAAGCACATTACATATAATTGATATCAGATGTAAATGTTATTATGGTATAATTATCAAAGGTTTTCTGCAATACCCCATGTCTACTCCATGTCCTGTTCTGCAGGGTCCTTTACCTGACAGCATGTTAGAGACAGTCTAATGAGGGGCTTTTGGGTAGAAAACAAGAAGGTTCAAGTCATTGCTGTATAAAGCTCTGGGACCTCAGGATCCAGCTGTGGAACCAGGCGGACCTGGGTTTGAATTCTGGTTCATCTGTCAAGTTCCTGGGTGACCCTAGACAAGTCACCAGGCCTTGCTAAGTCTCATTGTCTTCATTCATTCATTCAAAATGTTTGTTTAGCATCTACTTTATACCAGGCACTCTCCTATTTGCTGGGTTATAACAGTGAACAAAACAGAGTTCCTGCCCTCAAGGAGTTTACATTCTAGTGGACAACACACTAACACAGGGGCCGGCAAATAGTAAATACTTTAGGCTTTGCAGGCCACATTTGGTTTCTGTTGCATATTCATCTTTCATATTTTCCCTTTTATAACCTTTTAATAATATAAAAACCATTTCTAGCTCATGGCTATATAAAAAGTAGGCCAGGGCTAGATTTGCCAACTCCTGTAAATGTTGTGTGTGTATGACCCAGGATCAAATCTAGCCCTGGACTTTATATATATACATATGCGTATATATACATATATATACATATACACATCTCATATATACTTATAAACACACATATATACAAATATATATACATAATAAACAAATATGTGTATATGCACACATATATACATTTATTTATGAAGAAAAATGTTTCCATGAAAAAAGTAGCATAAGGACTACAAACAGAAGAATAAGGGAGACGGAGAGTGCCTGGGGAGGGGGCTCTATTTTACAGAGTGTGGTGATGGGGAGTCTTTCTGACAAAGTGTCATTTGAGTAGAGATTGAAGGAAATGAGGGAGGGACACACAAGGGTGTCGGGGGAGTGTGCTTCATAGAGAGGGAAGAGTAATTTCAAAACTTGAAATGAGAGGCAAGGGAATAAGGAGGTGAGTGGTGAGAAATAAAGTCAGAGAGGGGGTAGCTGCCAGATCATAGGGGGCCTTCTGCATGGTAAGGCCTTTGGGGAGCCTTTGGGAATTCTGAGCAGAGGAGAAACATGCCAAGACATGAAATTTAAACAATTACATTGGCTGCGGTGTTGAAAATAGACTGGAGGGGGGCAAACATGGAGGTCTTAGTTGTTGAAATAATTCAGACGAAGATGGCTTAATCCAGGGTCCTTGCTGGTAGAAGAGTGAGAAGTGATTGGATTCTGGAAATATTTCAAAGGAAGAGCTGCCAGGCTATGTCGATAGATTACATATGAGAAGTGACAGAAAGAGAGATGTCAAGGGTGATTCCAATGTTTGTAATCTGAATAATTGAAAAAATGTGAATGCAATTGACCAAACTAACCTGGGAAGGAGAAGGAAGGAGCTTGGTGAGGACATGTTAAATGTGAGACAGTCAAATGGTGATATGGAGAGGACAGATATAAAAGTTGGGAGCTCAGTGAAGTCTGGGTTTGAAGATATAAATTTGGGAGTTGGTATTTATAGCCATAGGAGTGGATAAGATTTCCTAGAAAATTAGGGATTCCAAGGACTGAATCCTGGGGCAATTAAGCATTTAGAGGTCTGGGCAATGTTATCTACTTCGTAAGGTTTAATAAGGAATAAAATAAAAGAAATAGCGAGCACTTGGCAAATGCTAGTTTCCTCCTGTCTCTGCCCTTTTCTATTCCTGGGGCACAGAGATAGAACTCTTGGTCTGCCTGGGCAATTACATCTCAGGGAAGTATGAAATGCACTGGTATTGGTAGTTGTTTTCCTCTGTAGAGAGGCCCATGCCTAACGTAATGTCATGTAGTTCTCATGAATATCTTTAGACTAATATGGTAAGAATATGAGGTTGAAAGCCTGCTAACCTCGTCAGAGTATCTGCTAATGAATGTTTTCGAAGGTTTTCAAGTCCTCAGTGAAAGCTGAATTAATATGAGGTTGTCATCAAATGACACATCATGATATGTTTGTGAAAACAAAATAGAAACAAACACACACCCCTTTTCTCTTCTTTATAACTTAGTTACAACCAACTCTTCATTAAATAGGTTAATAAGGAAGTATCTTGGTCCTAATTACTTAGAATTGCAAAATTCTGCCAGGAGATGCTTACTGATATAGAGCATTTCTTAAAATTCTCACTTCAATATGCTATTTTTATATGTTGATTTGATACTTCTGTATATTATTTGTGGATAACATAAATATTATTAAGAGAAAAATGTTAGACTTTTTTGTCTGACAAAGCTTTCTAAAAGATTAGAATGTCAGTGGAAGTAATGGGAGACCTAGGAAATAGTAATTGAAGATAAGGAACCGGCTTCTCTCTAGTCTACCCCCTCAGAAGACCAGAACTCAGAGGGGCAGGCACTGTGGTAGCTCAGCAGTAGAAGAAGAGGTCTCACAACCTCTACACCAGATGATGTACCAAGTTTTTGAGGAATGAGGATTCTTAAGGAACATAAAACAAAAATTACAACTGGTAGGTAGGTGCTATCTTTGTATAATTAGTACAGTGGGTCTCAACTGATGGCAGTTTCCTCTCTGAGGTCATTTGGCAATGTCTGGACACATTTTTGGTTGTCACAGCTTGAGAAGTGCTACTGGCATCTAGTGGGTAGAGGCTGGGGATGCTGCTAAACATTCTAAATGCACGGCACAGTCCCCCACAACAAAGACTTATCTGGTTCAAATAGTCAATAGTGCTGAAGTGGAGAAACACTGGGCACCTAATACAGTGCCTGGTGTAGTATAGGTGCTTGATACATGCTTTACAAGGGATTTTGAAATATCTACCTCTGGTATATTTTTACTTTTTCCTCATTATTTCTCTCTTCCATTTAGCTGTAATATAGAATCCAAACTTATTATTTTTTGAATAGAATTTGATCATCCTATTTTTATTTAAAATTATCGTTCGGGTTCACTTGATTTTCAAATCTCTCTCTCTATATATATAAATATATATGTATTTCCTGGCTCAGTGACCATTCATAATTGAGAGTATACTTAACCCTGATTTGAAGCTCCAAAAATGCAGGGAATTCCCTGGCGGTCCAGTGGTTAAGACTCCGTGCTCTCACTGCTGAGGGCCCAGGTTCAATACCTGGTTGGGGAACTAAGATCCCACAAGCCGTGTGGTGCAGCCCAAAACAAAACAAAACCAAAAAAATGCAGGGCTTAAATTAGGGCCTCATATCCAATCCTTTTCCAAAGGTTTCCGGTGGAGAGAAAATTTAGCAAGTATAAATGAAGAATTGGGGAAATATATATCTATATATCTGTATGTGTGTATAGGTACATTCATGTATACACATATATGTATGTCTGTATTTTTGTGTGTGCATATATAAAATTTTAGTTTTACATATAAAAATATAAATTTATGTGTATATACATGCATATGTAAAACTAAATTTTTTTTACTTGGAAAGCTTTGGGTAGGTCGCTGGGGGATAACTCTCTAACTTTCACCTGCTTATCTCTCAGCTGATGGGTTAGAATTTCCATAAGTGCTACCACCCCCATCTCTAGAAGGTATTACCTTCCCAAATGGGAATTAAGCTCCTAGAAATGCTGATTCAGTTTGGCGAGAAACAGGCAGCAGAGAATGAGAAATATCCTTCCTGGTGCCTCCTGGGCTGTTAGGTGGGGTCTGATGGATGAGTTAGTACCTCTCTCAGTTTCTGAGAGATGGTGAGCAGGCATCATGTGCCAATTTAGATAAGCAAAGTACATGAAAAAGGATTTGTAATGCTATCCATTATTGGAATCTTTCTTCTCCTTGCTTATTTGCTGGAGAAAAAGAGGGTTATTTTCAAGAGCTCCCTAGGTGAAAGCAGGTAGCTTTCATTTCATGCACTGTTCTAGTAATAATTTTCCTTAATCATCATGAGATAATATCCCCAATCCAATTCTAACACGCAAGTTATTGTCTTAGAAAAAGGACAGCACATTAACGCTGCATGCGCCAAGAAAGGGTTATTTCAGAAGGCAATTTTTCTGCTGCTAAGGGTCCATTTATCTCTTTCAGTTTTTGGTGGTGTTAACAAGGACTAACAACCTGACGGAGTTTGCTATTAGGCGCCAAACAAACGAGAAATCAAGAGAAAAAATTCAAAAGTTTATGCCCTACCTTACAGTATTTCACTTGTTAGCAATTATAACAACATTTAATATGTACTGCGTATTTACACCGTACCAGGCACTGGCCTAATTAGTCCTCACAACAACCCCCATGAGTACTGTTATTAGTTCCTTTCAACAGGTGAGCAAACTGGGCACCTAGAAAGACAACTGGTCCAGAGGCTTACAGGTAGCCTGTGACAGGATGGAATTTGAAATCAAGTCTCCGCCAATAGAGCCTGAGCTCTGAACTCCTTGCTGATTAGCCACCATGGGAACAAAACTTTAAAAAATGGATTCTTATGAACTTACAAGCAGCATTCATTTGCTCAACAGTATAAAAGGATTTTTAAAAATTTCTATGATAATAAAGTGAAGATTGAAATGCTAGCTGAGGTCTATCACAATGTAACAGTGCTGACTCATTACCTGTAAAGCTAATATTTCTCTCCTGATCTTCATTAGAGTGATTTTGTTGTGCAGAGAATTTCTCTGCTTAGTGGTCTAGTCAGTATGACCAGGATTAAAGTCCAGGCTTTGTCATTTTTCTCTTTGGCTGCTTGAGTTTGGTTTTTGGTAGGAGTTCTTAGAATAGTCTTTTTCAAAAGAGTCTGAGGTTTTCTAACCTAGTGCTACTTTATAGAGAGATTTTCTTTGCTTGGACACAAGATTATTGTTCAAAATAATGGAAGCTTTAGGTCTTAAATATAAAGCTGGTTATACAATTTGATTACAACTTCACAATTTGAATGTAATCACCAATGTTATGTTTGAAATTAAATTTATGACTGGCTTTAGATACATACTTTGAAAGTACTGATGAATTAATACTTATGTCTCGGTAACTCAAGCTCTCTTATTAAAAGCCAGGACTACATAAAGAGAGCGCCAAATGGCCACTTCTCTGGGATGGCCTGAGTCAGCAGGTCTTAGACCCAGGCTGTGCCACTATTGATGTACCTCTGAGACCAGTCGATGGAAGTGCTAGGACCACCTCTCCAACCCCACCCCAGGCTAGACAAAGAAGGACCCAGTTTCTTTTTGGGACTTAAAGGCTCTCAGATATGTTTGCCTCCAACAGGGTGTTGAATTCAACATAGAGTTGTAAGCAGTTGTAATCCCTGACTCTTCCCTTGGGCCAGAGATTCTTTCTTTTCTTCCCCACTGAATCTTGGGAGAACAGGATGTGGCTGGTGGTTTACCTATGTTTTGTGAGGTTTTTTGGTGGGAGGAGGTCCACTTTTTTTCCCCAGCTCTACCCAGGGAAACAGAAAGTAAGCTCATATCAAAGCTAACTCACTTGGCATAATTATTGACCCCCTCCAAGCTTCAGTTTTCTCATTTGAGGAATAATATTCACAAAGGGTTGTTTTAAGGAGGTAAATGAGATAATGTTTGTAAGTCTCTAGCACAGGGCTTGACATAGAGGAATTCCTAAATAATGATTAGTTACTCCTTTCTCTTCCTCAGTTTTCTAGGGAGAGGAGGGCCCTCTCTGACCCAGTGAAAGAGAAATCCTACCAGGTCCATTTTTGGATTTGATCTTCAACCTTGATATCAATGACTTTAGAGCAGGCATGGTGCTAATATAGCATCAGAAACACACCTGCCACCTAGAGGGGTGGGATGGGGAGGATGGGAGGGAGACTCAGGAGGGAGGAGATGTGGGGATATATGTGTATGTATGGCTGATTCACTTTGTTATAAAGCAGAAACTAACACACCATTGTGGAGCAATTATACTCCAATAAAGAGGTTAAAAAAAAAGATAATAAACATGTATAACAGCCCCCCCCAAAATAAAATAAAATAAAATAAATGTGCTCCACTCCAAAAAAAAAAAAAAAACAAAAAATACCTGTCCTTGAAAATACTGTTCTAGACAGAACACAAAAAGCAGTGCTCCAGCATTATTAGAATTTTCATAACATTTATGGGGATGGTGTCTATTTAATAAATGCAATTTAGTAAACAATGTCTATTTAATTAAAGAAAGAACATGCTAGTTTGCTTTGACAACCCACTGATTTCTCCCCAAATCCATTCCTCCTGTTCTTTTTAGTAAGAGAACTCCCTGAGTTCTATGTGTCTCCCTGCTGCCCTGCTACAGACTACGTTTCCCAGTCTTATTTGCATTGAAATGATGTCATGTGACTAAATTCAGGCCAATGGGATATTAGCAAGCGTGACCTATGCAATTTTCAGGTCATAGCCTTAAAGTAGAGCTGTTTGCCCTCCATTTATCTTCCCCTTCCTAAGCTGAAATGCAGATGTGGTGATGGTCAGCTGCCTGTAACCTTACAACCAAGGGCATCCCTTAGCGGGTAGCAAAGCAGTAACACAGAAAGAAACAGGGTCTCTTGATCATCTCATGTAATGTCACTGCTCCCCTCCCTTGAATTTCTCCCAGCTAGGATTGTTATGTGTAGGAGGAAAATGAACCTTTCTAATCTTGTTTAAGCCACTGTTCTTCTGGAGGCTTTTAAAGCAAAAAAACCAGTATGTTAATTATTGCATAACCTTATGGAGGATGAATCTTGGTGTGACAAATTTTATGAAATATTTTCATAATTTTTTTTGTTGATTTGCAGAATTAATCATTAGTATCTTGCATTTCAGGCAGTTCACCAGTAACAATAGAATAATAAATCAGTGTTTGCTCCTAGTGGTTAAAGAATTTACATGTTTCTAAATGATATATCAAATCTGACATGGTTTGTGTTGACATTAGCTAGTTAATATTGAATGGCTAAGGTTTGCAATGAAAAAAAGGGAGTCATTTTATTTTTTAATCATAACTCATCTAAAAACTTTGCTCTGAAATTGCAATGGATACTATTGAATACACATAGTTGATGACTTTAATCAAGTAACCTTGACTGTTGTGTGTTGATCACATGTAATGGGCAGATACATTATTACTAATGGGTCAGAGGTTATAGATATTTTATCTTTACAGATAGTGTGGCCAATGGGAATGTCAAACTATATTTTCCAAATAAAATTGGGAGTATGTAATCAGGTAGAAGGCAGGCTGTTTTATTTTATTTTTAAATTTGGGGTCCAATAACTTTCATCAAACATTTAACAAACTTTTATTAAGCACCTACTACATGTCAGGCACATTTTTTCACCAAACTGAAAAAAAAGTATATCAAAAAAGATGAAGAATGCTCCTATGAGTGGACATGGGACAAGAATTGCCTTTCAATTGGCCCTTGCCGAAGAGCATGTATAATAAGAAAGCTCTAACCCACCAGTGCAAACAATCACATGCCATGGGTAAGCCTGCCAGAGAATTAAAGGGCATTTGGCATACAGCAAACACTAAGTTTGCCCTGAGTCAGATCTACTGCCTCTAACCCTGAGCACTGAAGAACAGGACAAGCAATACAGCACAGTAGCTTCAAGATAACTAGAAGCAGAGAGCTGGCCCAACAGTGACATTGAAACAAGTGTCAGTTTGCTCTGATAATTTGGAACAGAGCAGATGTTTAGAAAAGCTGAATAATTTATAGTTACATGTGAGCAGATTTTACAGAGGTGAATCTCATCTCCTAATATAACTGTAAATATTAACAATTATCTTATGGGCAGACAATACTATCATGATTTGAAACTGCCTGGTAGGCATTCAAGAGATTGATTTAGTAGAAAACCAAACCCTCTCATTCAGAATAATATTTTGTAAATTAAGGTATGCATTTGCCATGAAAAACAAGAATCCAAACCGGTTTTCAGAGAATAAGCTATTTTTATGTGCAAGTTACAAATGTAATTTTCAAATGAACACAAATAAACGTACACCTGGGAGGTTGGGGTGATATGGCAAATTGGTTAGTTATGGGCTTCTCAGATGTTCTGCCAGTGACCTTCAAATACTGTCATAGCCAGGTCATGTCAAGTTAACTGCAGATATGCTTATCCATGATTTTGGAAAGCTGTTTTTTCTTAAAAAAAAATAAGTTGTAGGGGAAAACTATTTTTAGTGATTATACTACTTGTAACTATATTATGAAATGACAAAAGATATTCAGTGATGTATACAGCCAGTGACTCTCTCCATTCAGAAATAATTACTGGCTTAGTGTCTTGTAACCGTTAACATTTATCTCTAACAGTATTATAGAGCAGCCACTACATTTTCTACTTTCTATCCACTTCATTTTGACTTTGCGCCTAGTGTTAATTGTTCGTATTTGATGCCAAGAACAGGACTCTTATTATTTGAACACCAAAAATATAAATTCCAACCTCAGTATAACACAGAATAACCAACAAAGACCAGTTAGCCTGGGGTGGTCTAAATGAACTAAGTGACATTTGCTTTATGTCAGACAAAAGATGCATTGCAAGGGGGTGGTGTGGAAGTTTTCTGAGCTATAAATTTAGTCTCTGGGGACTCTCCTGGGGAATGGGGAAGCCTAGGCCTTATGGCAGCACAGACTCTTTGTCTAACACAATGAGTCTCTGCTTTTGAACGTGACCGCCACCTGGAAGATGGATCACTGAAACGAACTCTCCTCCCACTTTCTGGATTGTTCAGTTGTTCCTTTTTTCCTTCTTTACTCATGCCAATACAGCCAAAGGTCTATGACATCCCTGTTAACGGCCTTAAACTTGTGTTTCAAGTTACCGAATATTGTTTTGAATGAGATATTTAATGTAAAAGTACATTGAAAAGTTAAAGGATGTAAAGAGAGGTAAACAAATAAAAATTTGCTTTGAGGAGTTTATGATTCTTAAATCTCCTCTAGAAGAACAAAGACTTATATGTGGCGGGTTCTTAATAAATGTTCATTGAAATGAATCAAGAATAAGCAGAGTGAAGCATGATGGAAAGGGTCTGGAGTCAGAAAGATCTGTGTGTGACTTATAGGTCAGTTGTTACAAGGTTCATAGCCTTCTGTGCTTTAGTGTCTGTATGTGTAAAACAAGGCTAATTAGACTCTGCTCAGAGAACTGTCATTCTCAAAATAATGTTTAGTACATAATATGTACTCTGTAAAGGATAGCTGTTGTTACTGAATTGCAGTCGGGTGAGGAGAGGACTCTCAGAGGTTATTCTAATCTACCTTTCAGCTTACCATTGTGGTGGGGGAGTGTTTATTCTAGGTAACCATTTAATCCTTATTTCTACTAACATATAAACAAGATTGGCAGGTATGAGCAAGAGAGAATGCTGGAAGGCAGGGATAAGGAAATAAAAAGAGCATATGAAGAAGGGGGAAAGTGAGAAAGTAAAATGATGAGATGGTAAAACATGCTATCAACAATTGCCTCAAAAACCAGGGGCACTATAGCCATGTAACTTTGCCCTTGACTCAAGATAGTTGGGTGTTTATTTTTTATTTTTTAAAAAATTTCAAGACATTCCTTTGTAGTTTATTAACATTCAAATCACTGTCTAATCTTCATCTGGTCTCCTTAAATATGTGGTATTTTCAAGTCAATCCATCCATCCATCCATCCATCCATCCATCCATCATTCATTCATTTATTAAGCTATGTAGTCATAGATACTCCTACTATGTGCTAGGAATTGCATTTTTTTTGTGGGGGGAGATAGATTTTTCCCCCTTTTTTTATGCTGAAGATTTGGTTAACTTAGCTCTTTTTGTTAAATTAAAAAAGCTCCTGAATTAAAAATAATCAGAATATCTGGGAAATTAAAAATAACCACAGATGAACTATTACAAATCTGGTAAATGAGTTAGTCAAATATGGGCAGTGAAAAACATGCTTGGAATGATTTTGACTGAGATAATTGCCTCAGAATAATTTCTTGTGTGTTTCTAGGCAACAGCAAATTTAAGAAGAAACAAATGGTGGGGTTTTTTTCTCCCTTTTTGCCTTTTTTCCCTTTATCTTCTCTTATGTTGTCACAGAAGAGCAGCTTGTCTATCTCCATGCAGTGTGATGTTAGATGTGGCTGGTTGGGTCAGAGCAGGAAGACAGAAACATTTAGCCTGTGATACTTTCCATGCAGCATGTGCCACTGTGTTTGATGAGACATTATTTTCACTAAGGTACAATTGGCTTGTACAGGTAGATAAGAACATTAGGTAGCAGTTAAACTTGGATAGAAATATTAATGAGCTAAACTTTGATAAACCATAACCAGCAGCAAAGTCATTTAAGCTTTATATTTCTACATCAGTACTTCGGGTTCCTTTTTGAAATTGAATCTTGCCTGCTATCTTTTGAGTTAACTGAGTAGTTTATTGCTCTACACGCTGTTGAGCAGGGTGCATTTTCTAGTTGTCCATCTCCACTTGTGGAGAGATTTCCCTTAAGTGATGTGAGTTAGCTATAGCTGCTATAACAGCCCACTACCCAGCTTTTCTCATGACATACAATCACATAGAAATCCAAGCTTCACATGCACCTTCCCATGAGTATGATACGTGGAAGGCAGTTTCTGCCTATTTGGAGACGAATGAAAGTGCATTAAAGAAAGGCAGAAGGTCAGAAGGGTACTTTGGAATATTAAAAAACATTCTTACTAGGGAACATTTAATCAGAAGTAGATAATCCTTCTCAAAGGGAATGCAGTGTATTTGCATCATTCTCCTTGGCAGTTAACCTTTTGCATTTTATGCTTATGACATTTCTTCCAGGCACTCTGTGTGCTCCAATTGAAGTCAGAGGTCTTTGGACACAGTACAGAAAGTAGCAAGTATCTGGAAGGGAGCTTGATGCAAGGCAGTTTGGCAGAGGGAGTCATGGAGAACTGCAGGGTAGCTAGATAGCAAAGAGGAACCTAGCAAGTGAATGACATAGCTCCCTTGGACACGTCTTAGGGTGCTTGGGGTGTCTTTTGGGTGTAGGTATTGGATGGAGGAAAGCAGCAGAAGTGATAGAACAGGATTTCTAATTCAGCCTATAAATCTGTGCACATGGATATTTGGATTGAGAAGTCAGTGCTGGATTTGCACCTGCGCCTACAATCAGGAAGTAAAGGGTTCAGTGGTCACACTAAGAGCAGGGCTCATTTGGGAGGCAAATTGAAACTCTAATTTGAGCAAAGTGATTCAGAAGATGTTCAATACAGTTTTCCTCCTGGGAATGTTTTCTCCTAAGGTATTAATCAGGGCACAAGTCAAAGTGCTCACTAATATTGTTCCAGAGCTAACGTGTGACTCAGAAACAAGAACTATGGAAACCCACTTAGTTTCTGAAATGTTGCCTCTCTTTGAAAGGAAAAATGAGAGGATAGATATGAAGACATACTTTACTTAAAGGTTATGTGTGAGTCAGGGAACCTCTGAGTGTTTTTAATATGATAAAGAGTCATATGAATGTCTCTATAAAAGGATGCATATAAGAGTGAAATGATAGCATGGATTGGAAATTAAAAATGCTGTAGAGGATAGCTTTTTTAGGATTTAACTTTTGTAAAATTTTGCTATGGATCCAAGACACAATTTATTTTTATGATTAGGACTTTTAATTCGATTTTAAATTCTGGCTCTTAATTATTTAGCTGTGTGACATGGGGCAAATTAGCCTCTATAAATGTCAGTTTTCTCACCTGTTAAATGTTATCTCCCTCATAAGATGGCTGTGAGAATTCACGAAATAATATATATGAAGTGCTTAGTACAGTGCCTGGTCTACCACAAACGCTCTGTAAAAATTAACTGATATTATTAACATTTTAGTCTTCAAACCATAAAGAAAATCCATCAATTATTTTCCCTATGGAAAGAATCTTAGTTGGGGGATAACCTCAGATTACTCAAAGAAAAAGATTCTTTGTACTAGCATAAAGGAATGAGAGATCTTAGCCAAAAGATGAAAATCTCCAGATAAAGCTCTAGGCAGTGTCCTTCTTTTAATTATTTTTGATTCCTTATAAGAAAGAGTATCTAATGTTTTTTGAACACCTACCATGTGTCAGGCACTCGTGAAGTTGTTTCACTCATCCCAGTCCCGTGAAGTGGCTTATGATGGTCCACTATTACAGACAAGGAAATTGAGGCCCAAAGAGATGAAAGAACACGGCCAGGCTTATGAACTATGGTCGGCAGAACAGGAATTTGAATGCCAAAGACCACGCTCTCTCAGTTCATCGCGTGAAACCGTGGAAGTAAAAGGAGTGCAAACTTCATGGGCAGTCTGGCCTTGCTACAGACTCTGAGGTAACAGCAACATTTCTATTTTGATGTGCGTATTAAAATCTTATCCTGTAGCTGAGAGGCCTGGCAGATGGCAAATGTTACCCCTGAGCAGGCACCGAAGTCGGGTGATAAATCACATTCAGGGATTGGGATACTTTCTCTGCTTAGGGAAGGAGGATGGCTCTGCCTACTTCAGCCTCATCAGTTGGCTTGGTTGCCATTCAGAGCTTACAGGAAAATGCACTGTATTTAGCTGGTAATAAAAGCCTCTTAAGCACTGTGGGTAGTTGTTTCTGAAAAAGAATGAATTTAAAAACATGTACCTGATTATTTAGCAGCTTTAGAAATACCTGAGGAAAAAATGTTCAGTTATCAGGTAAAGCTGCTTTGGCAACGTGATTTCTATAATGCTAGGCAGCAGTGGAGGCTGCTGAATACTGACAATGCACAGTTATTTTTTGTCTCCGTAGGTTGCTTTAGAATGTTCTGTTCCCTGCACATTTTTAAGGAGATAAACGTGCCTTTATGGGTCGTGATGGTGCAAATTCTTTACTAGCTCTTTGCAAATACATCTTTTTAGGACTACTCCTTAAACAATGCAGTTTGCTGTTAGGTGTCAGGTATTTTACTACTTCCAGAGCATTTACACCTATAGCTCTCTATTAATTTTACAGCTGGAGAGCACTGAATTTGACTCACTTTGAGACCCAAATCTATCCTTTACTGGCTCTGTGATCTTAATGAAGTCCCTTATCCTCTTTGAGCGTATTTCTTCATCTATGAAATGGAGGTGTTGATGCTTTCTTTCTAGGATTGCTGTGAGTAATAAATGACTTAATGGAAGTGCAAGTGCTTTGTAAATTGCACAAGGCCATTTAAAAATGAACCATTACTGTTATTATTATTTATATTTGGGGATTAAAATCGTTTGGTGTTAATAAAGGAGCACTGATGGGTTAATGACATCCTAAAGATCTAAACTAAAGTCGCAGTGAGATGCCAGATATTGGGTAATGAATAGACATTTAATTGGTAGTTTAACAAAGACATTAATTGGACGTGGAAGAAGATCCTGATTGTGGTAAAGGCTGTTTGGAGAAAGCAGAACCAAGGGACAGAACATGCTTCAAAGACTTCTTACAAGATAATGACTTTTCAGTCCACAGAGGTTGCTGTGTGCCATTATTTTATAGGCAGCATTGGATAGTCAAATTAAGTAGTCTCTGATCTGCCACTTCCTAACAGTGTGAGTTCTTTAATCTCTCTGCAAAAAGTGAAGATCGTAACACCTGCCTTATAGGGTTATGAAGATTAAATGGGATGATATATGCAAAGTGCCTGGTACATAATACGACTCAGCAAATAGGTTTCCTCCTCTTCCTCCTACTTCTCTTCTTTCTCTCCCTTGTTTTTGTTCTTCTTTCTTCCTCCCTTCGTCCCTTCCTTCCTTCCTCCCTCCCTTCCTTCCTCCCTCCCTCCCTCTTTTTCTCTCTCTTTCGTCACATAGGAGCTCTAACTAGGCAAGCCACTACCAAAACTACTAGAAGCTTATGTGATTCTCAGAGCATTCAGGCAAGGCCTGAAAGCAATCAGTAGAGTCCTAGTAAATTCTCTTGGATTACTCAGAAAGCAGCCCAGACTCGTTAATGGACTTTGAGTATATGTAGCTACTTCATTTATCATCAGATGCAGAGAAATTCGTAGGTGTTCAGTATGTGGAAAGACTCCAAAGAAGGCGCTCTGAGGGGAAGAAAGGAGGTGTCTGTGCAGGGCAAGGGTTTACAGGGATTAAATTCAGAGCTCCTTGAGAGATAAGGATTGTGTGTGGAAGGGTGAGGAAAGCAATCATCAACTAAACCAGACTTTGTTAGGAAGCTTTTGCTAAGGGATGCCTTACGAATAATCAAGTTTTCCAAACTGTAGAGTTGATTTATTGAGTTATTTTAAAAGTATTTACTATCTGCCATTCAGCAGCAGTTCATATCTTTGAACAAACAACTGAGGAGTTTATAAATATAAACATTTCAATTATAAAATATAACTTTAAAAGAATTGTTAATTAAAAACATCTAAATAAGAATGAGCAGTCAATGATTTTAGCTATTAAATATACAAGTGTATGAAATTAAGCTAGTAAAATAAAAATCAGTTGAAAAAAGAAAGTTTTTTTTTTTTTTTCCATGTTGTCAATTTAAGGCCTAATGCAATCTGTTTACATAGTGTGGTGAGTATGGACAAAATGTGGTCATAGCACAGCTACTGGATATTTTTATCTTCCTGGTCTTTCCTATGGTCCTCACAAAAGATAACAAATTTGCAGTGAGTGAGGCTTTGAAAGTTACCTAAGTTTCAAAGATGTGTAGGCTTTAAATTATTGTCATTATTATACCACAAAAAATTCCATCTTTTTTCCATGTGTGGGCTAGAAAATGATTCTGACATTTCTCACATCTTTTTCTTCTGTGCTATCTATACTTTGTGATAATATTAATAATCCCATCTTATATTTGAGCTTTCCAATTTTTTTCAGGTCCAACACCTCATTTTAAGCCAAGGCAATTAAAAAACTTTACTTGCTATATCCGAAGTTGCTGAGTCTGTACTAATTGTGTATGATGGTCAGGAAAGGACACTGAGAAGTGAAGTCAACCCCTGTGACCAATCAGAGAAGTAGAAGAGAGAAAATGTTAGTGAAGTAGTCCTATAGTGTCTTCTCTTCCAAAATATCATGGCTGAGGCTAGGGAGGGCCTGGGAAGAGGTGTGATGGGGGGAGAGTCCGCACACACCCTTATAACTGTCACCTGTCCTAAGATGAGAGAGTGGGTTGAGGCAGTGAAGAACTGCTTTTGATCTTTTGCCAAATGCCACGTAGGTGCTAGTAGTTTAGCACATGGATTTATTAATCTGTTCAACAACTCTGAAAGATAGATAATGTTACTACCATTTTGTAGATGAGGAAATGGGCTCAGAGAGCTATGGGTAAGTCATCCATATGTATTTTAAAAATGAGTCTCGTGTTGCTATGTTTTGGGGACCTTTACAGCAAAATTTCTGTTGTTGCTTTCTGGTGTGTTTTCTTAGTCTTAGAAATCCAAATGGAAGATCTGATTGTGCCCCTAAAAAGGAGAATGGCTTTTATACATTCAACATGGGACAAAGTCAAAATAAAGGTAGTTGTGGAGTATCTCAGAGAGGGCCATACCTGAGGATACTTTGTTCTAGAACCTGGATCTGGTGCTGGTCTTGTTGATTTTGTTTCTTCATCTCTTCCTGTTCTTTTCCACTGCTGATTCCATCTAGAAGCCATTTCTCCCTCAAGGCCTTTTTCTGATATCAGGAAACATAAATATATGTTCTTATATCAATCGAAAATTCCAAAATCTGAATGCTTTCAAATCTTATTAATTTCAATAGTGGAAATATTAAAGAGAAATTGTTTTCTCTCACTGTCTTGCCTGAATAAATGTGATAGTTTCCTACTTTGCACCCTTCTTGACCCCCTTCTAAAGCCAGGGTTTATGTATCTGAATCCTATGTATATCCTAAGGTCTAGTTCAGGTCCTCCTTCTCTATGAAGATCTCTGTCCTACCTCTGCATCTTCCCCCACCCCCCCAGCCTCACTTCACCCCCAGGGAACTCTCCTTCTTCAGAATCACACAGCAGTGTATGTTTACCTATACTGTATGTTTACTGTATTTTTAACAGTCATGTAGGGACCTCATCATGATGATGCCTTACTATGATTTGTTGGGTTGATGGGTGTATATCTTGTGTCAAAGTAACAAGCTCCTTGAAGCCATCTGCTATTCATCCCAGTGACAGTATGTAGTGACCCCTCCAAAAAAAAAAATCTTTTGTGGGATTAATTGGAATGGTGGGCAAAACAAGAGATTGCTATTGTATCTTAAACTAATTCAATGACAGTCTTAGGCTCTGTGGTTGACAGTTATTGTTTTGCCTACCCAGTACTCCTTCTTTCTTCTGAGAGCCTCCTTGGTTCTAGATATCCTTTATGTTCAGCTCCCTACTCGTCCCAATCATATGATACATAAAATTCACCAATCTGTCTAAATATTTGTGAGTTGAATTTTTGTCAACTTTAATAAAACAAAAAAGATTTATGTTTCATCAGGTGGAAAAAAAATCCCCTCGAATTTGCATGAAAGAATTACATTCCTGGACTTGAGCCTAAGAAGACAAAGCAAATGAAGAAGACCTGTAAATTTCAGGGGGCTTTAGCTAGCATCCTGTCCGTGTCTCAAGGGAAAACTGTTAGATATTATTTTCAAAGTGTTTGAGTTTCTTCTTTTCTTCCTGAAGAAAAGTACTGTCACTATATATCTATCTACCTTTGTAAATTATTTGTTCAATAATTATTCCCTGGGAATTTACTGTTTCTAAAGTGGTGAGGAGAGAAGAATGGGAATTTTCCTTATTTTTTTGACACTTCTCTCTCTAACACCATGATTAGAATGAAAGCAAGTAAGAGGAATATTTGTCTTTTTTAAAAACATGCTTTTTTTAAAAAACAGAATTAATACAACTGGAATGTAAATACCTCTGAATTTAAAATAAATTTAAATAAGGTTGATTGGGCTAGATAATTACCAAAGGAAGTTTATTTTAACTAAGGCAATTTTTTTTCAAATCATTAAAAATATTACACTGATTACAAATAAATGTTATTTGGAATTATAACTTGTAGAAGAGATGAAATGTGGCCTGCTCTAGTTGAAGCAATGAGGGGGCCTGGAAGCCTACAGATGCACAGGACACAGTTTGAAAACCACTAGATTAAGTCAGTAATTATCTCAACCCAGATCATCATATTTGTGTTGGTTTTTTTCAGAGTTTCAAGAAATTGCATGTGGACAACACACCCCATAAAAGCAGTTTGTATTATTCCAGTTTGTAGCCAGATTCCTTCCCACAATGTTATCTTTTCCCTTAATTATAGCTGTTTAGTTGTTTGTAAAAATGTGTTCCCACAGACACAGTAAATATTATTAATAAAGGTCAAGATTTATTTCCTGATAATATGCCAAGAAAATCTCAATATATCAGCATTTAAGAATTTACCTTGATTTTAGTTTATTTTTATTTGATGGAATATGATGATATCTAACGCACAGTAAAGAATATAGATGACATCCATCAAAGTAAATTACAGTTCTTACAAACCACCTACAAGGATAGTTTCAGTCAATTACATCCATATCACTGTAAGAAACACTCAGATGGGATGGTCTTATGATGCTGAGTTGTAGAGGGTGGAGAATGCCTCCTGTGACATAATTAAGTTATCTTGGGGCTTCATTCTTGGTTCTTAGTCTGGTTAGGACTAAGAATAATTTTAATTTTAGCCTTATAAGCTTTGTTCATAGTTCAGGAATTGTCATTTAACTCTGGCAGAGAACTTTTTGCCTCTAAATATAAAATATATAATTTGGATGTGCAATCAGAATGATATGGTATAATCACATATTGTGGTAACCACAAAGTTATTTTGCTTTTATGTCACAGTTTAGACTTATGCTTTAGTCTATGAGATTGAGGAATAGAATAAAATCTATTTCACAACAATGACATTCAGAATCAAAAGCCATAGTAACTAAATAAAAATATAAGTGACATGCAGGTAGTAGATCTTTTGGCAGTTTTTTAGGGAAAGGTTTTCCTGAAGCACTTCTATATTCTGCACAGAAGTTACAGGAGACGTTAAGAATAAATTAGTTTTTCATACCATGATTTAAATGGACTTCCAGAAATGTTTTCTAGGTTGAGTACTAGGCAAGAAGATCAAGAGTGGACAAGTCTCAGAATGTTTGAATGTGAGAATGCTGTTAATGGCCGTGGAAACTCCCTTTCCAGGATGTCATTGGTATGAATGTCAGGTTCCAGAGCTAAAGGATATTAGAGTGAGTTACCACAACTATTTTGAAGTGTGTGTACTGCTTATACAGAAGGAGCACTTTGTAAATATTTACGTTTGTGTTGTTTAAAGTGAGTCATTGACATGTAATGAAATAATTTGCAATCGGGAAAGTGGTGAGGATAGTCACTGGAATGGAGACAAATGGATGAAGAAGAAAATAAAAAGAAAGGCTGGTAATTGCAGAAGCCAACAGAGATTTTTTGACTTGGTGAAGATATTTTGGAATCAATTTTTAGAACATTTCTGCACATTTTTGAACCCTATTTTGGAATTGTGCCTAGTTGCCGTTGGAATAGCCAACCATTTTCTGCAGAACTTGGAAGAATGTACTTACTGAAACAGCCATTCTCTCCTCTATGTTCCCTTTGCAGTTGATGCCTTGAATACAGTGTTCATCACAGTATAAATGTCATTATAAGTTTATGTGTCAGTTACCATTTAAGGGCACAGATCAAACTTATTTTATATTCTTAATGTCCAGCTTAGTACCTTGCACATAATAGGTGCTTAATAAATGTTTATTGACTGAAGGCTTTCTACTTATCAGTTAAGACTCAGGTTAAATCCCACACCTTTAACAGAACCTTTTTTGACCACCCCAGATTAAAGAATTATTAATGCTTACACTTATGCTTAAATTTAAAAAAATCATCCTTTAACTTGTACTAATTATTTACTTAACCTTGAATTTCCCACTAGGTTGCAAGCAGAAGGGCTACAACTCTCAAGGCCACTGCTAGTCTCTAAGGCATTAATATGTAAATTAGGAAAAGGTACAGTTCCCCACTCCTACTCCTTCAGGTCAGTGCACAGCTTGGGAAGGTGGACAGCACTTTTGTGCAGAGAGAAAGAAACTTTGTCCTCCAGACAGAAGCAGCCCTGTGCCAGAGCGCACGGTTCCAAGGGAGTATGGGCAGGATTTCAGCACCCCGCTCTCTCAGGTAACTTTACGCAGTAAACCATCTGCACAACTGTGTGCTGCAGTCCAAAGCATGATACATGCTTTGATTGGATTGGATTAGAAGAGGTCTTCTGGGTTCCAGAAAGCAAACCTCTAGGGAACAGTATATATTACTTTTCGGACTGTTTTTGTTAAGTACTGAAATGAGGTGTCACCTCAGAAATGGACCTCTCAGTGTGTTAGAATTTTCCTGTGTGAAACTTACTTCCTAGAATGAACAGAGAGGATATATAAAACTTTTCTCCTACTGTGAACTCTAATGTTGTTTGGCTACTCATTCTGCAAGGATGGCAATTACTCAGAAGCAGTAATTAGTTCACTGTGAGATCCAAATTGTATGTGTGTGTGTATGTTTGTGTGTGAAAGAGAGAGAGAGAGAGAGAGAGAGAGAGAGAATGATTTTGGAGTTAGAAATTGCGTATCTCAAAAATTGTTGTAGACTTGCTTTTGACTTCATTTGACTTGTATCAAAATGACTTGGTAAAATTTGTTATTTCATTGATTTTTCTGGGAGTACACACTGCATTTCTTGGCTATGTCTCCTACTCACGTAAATTCAATGTGACAAACTGTAAGGATAGCAGACTGACTACACATTGAAATTATTCATCAAACATTGGAAATGTCAATTTGTATAGGAGCAAAGAAGCAAACAGAATCCAGAGAACTGAGGCTAATTGGAATCCTAAACTGTGTCTTTTTTCTCTCAAGAGGTGGTTACTTGATCCAACAGAAAGATGGATTTAGCTGAATTCGGCAAGTTTACCAAAAGATTGTAGACCCCACGAGTGTGCAGCATTGTTTCACTGAGGGATTTATTACATCTATCGATAAAAGCCCTGCCAGGTAAGTAGTTTCCTGCTTGGGCCTGTTCACAAGGAGCTCCTGTTTGTCATTTGGTTGCACCCTATGACTAAGCTACATAATAAAATGTGAGACTCAATGTGCTTAAATTACAAAATGACCACACCCATGAAAGATGTAAAGTCTGATTTTAAAAATGGAGGTTTATTTTTGGTTATGATCTCATGTTCTGTCAAAACAAAATAAAACAGAACCTTGAACCACACTCAAACAGCATTGAATTCATTGCACTGAGCTTTTAAATACGAGCATCCTTGAGCAGGCCAGACACTGTCTGCTTTGCACACCCTGGGTAAGGGCTGGCTTTTCATTGATTTCAAAAGGGACTTCCCAGCTGGATCCACTCCTGAGGGATGTTAAGCAAGACTGTATTCAGGGCCAAACTATTGAGACTGAATTCTCAAGGTTACCCAAGAAAGTGAGGAAATTCAGTAATAAAGGGTAAAAGTAATAAAACCATGTTTTCAATTTTCCACATGTTTGCCAGGAGGTATTAGTCTCATATGCAAATATTACTAGCTTATTGGCTTCCCTTATGGTTATTAGGGTGTTAGTATAACTGTTGGAATTTTTTTCCTTCCTAAAGCATCTTTACTACTGAAATTTGAGTGCAATTAGAATATTTGAATGCAAAATCATTGAAATGAAATTAAAGTCATAAGTTACCTTCAAATGCTGGTGCTTTAGTTTTTCTTCCTCTATTTTCAAACGCTTCTGTGAGATTTCTTCCTGTATTTTTCTTTTATCCTGCAATAAAAAGTGTTCCAACATAATCTATTTTTTTTCAATCTGCTTAAGTATGTTTCCTTGGGGATGCTGTCATTATCGAATGGCTGGCCAGTGGTATGCTCTTGGCATTGGTATGAAGCTGCTTTGGAAACTCCTATTTCAAGGCAAAGGAGAGCAAAGTGAGACATTCAAAGCATTTTACTGATGGAAAATGATATAAGGTGCTTTTTCAAAGAGAATTTAAAAATATTTTAATGTCTTTCCTTCCCCCCTCATCTTTTCTATCTTCCGCATTAAGTCTAACAAGATTGAGCTACTTAGAGATGCAATGGAAAATGTGAATTTTGAAATAGGAGGGAGTTTTGAAATAGGCATGAGGAAACATTGTGAGGAGAGAGACTGTTCCTGGCATAAGGCTGAAGAAACTGCTGGGTAAAAGATCTGCTTATGTGGGAAAACAGGATAGCCTACAGAGCATTAGAACGCGAGGAAACTAGAAAGTGAGACTGTTTCCTTCTGTAAACCTTGCTATGGGAAGAGAGAGAGAGAGAGGAAAAAAAAAGGGATCAGATAATGCATGTTAACACTAAGAGGGCTTCTAGCAGAAGTTAAAAAAATTCATGGAGAGGTATAGTATCTTTCACCAAGTTTAAATTGCAATACCTTAAAATCCCACATAGCATAACTATTGATACACAGAAGTTGTACTTTTTAGAAAATAGAGCCTGTATACTATATAGAAAGCCTGGTTTCAATTTCTGGCTCTGCCATTAACTAGCTGTGTGTCCTGGGACCAAATCCTTAACTTGGTGCCTCATTACCTCATCTGTAAAATGGAAGTAATAAGGGCATCTACATCATAAGATGAGCATTAAATTAGCTAATATATGCAAAGGCTCCTAGAACAGTGCTTGACACATAGTGCTCTACAAGTATTTGTTTAATACAATTAAGTAAATAAACACATAATCTGTTAATCACACAGAAAGCAACACACTAATTCTGATAATGGTTCCATTGGTCTGAAATGTTTTAGAGATTCCCTGTCTGGAGTTGTTTGAGACATTTTACAAGCCATGCAAAAAGGCCCTTATTTCCTTATTTTTTGACCAGAGGTGACATTGTCCTCCATCTTATTTATGAGTTGTTTTTAAATCTGCTTTCAAAATTGAAAACTCCCAAAGGTAAACATTTGTTTCCAATGAAGACATCTAAAAGAATTTGAAGCAGGCTCAGGAGGTAATTTAGAAGGAGGAATTCCAAAAATATTTGGCAGCATTATTGAAACAAGTGCATGGCTTCCTGATGTGACTCCTTTGAAGGTAAATCTCCTTTTTGATGTATAAGTTCAGGTATATTTGTTGAATGTAACAGCATTCATTTGAACATACATTGCTGTCCAAATTTATGTCATGTTTCTCTTTGTGTGTAAGAAGTGTATATGACCTCATCTGTATTGTTTTTTAAATTTCATAAACAGCTCTTTTGAATAAAAAAGAGCTAGGCAACAAGCATGGATATTCAGATTCACTTGTTTGTTTGGATGAAATCTGGTCATTAGGAATAAAAACTATGAAGACCTCTGTGAGTCAGTTCTCCATTATATCTCAAAACTGTTACCAAGCAAATATTGGTAATATTTTAAACTTATTGTGCCAAACATTTTGGTAAGTATTTTTCAGGCACTATTTAACTTAATAGTCATAATAACACAGATATAATAATATTACACTTAATAGTCATGATAACAAAGAGAGATTGTAGTATTTTCATTTTATAGAAGAGGAAATGGAAGTTTCCGGAGATTAACTAACCAATCCAGGTTCTCACAACTAGTAAGTGGCAGAGCCAGGATTTGAAGCCAGGCAATCTGAGTTCAGCCTCTTAGCCAATTCACTCTACCATTTCCCTGAGCGGGAAATTAGTCCAGCTTCTCACATCTTCCCCATTGCCCTGTCTATTGGGAAGTACTGAGGTCTGGAGGCCAGCAAAACCAGCGCCGGAGGAGGGCCCCTCATTAGAAAGGAGCACATTTTTAGTTCCCTGCGTGCTGGTGTGCAAACCGCCCACCTCTCTCCGTGGACAGCCCATAGAAAAGAGCGCGTTATGTACGTGTGACCGTGACTGCTGAACCCAGCAACGCTTCCCCACCACTGCCGGTAACCAGTTTGGGTTGTTTGTTTCATCCTGAGGTTAGTAATAAGTTAATGAAAGCTGTGGGTAGAGGCAGGGCGTCTAAGTGTTTTGGCAACACGATGCTTATCGAAGGGTTGCTAAGGAATACCAATGTTTTGTCACTCAGAGGTAATGTGATGCCTTTCTCATATCAGTCTAGGTAGTTAAGAAGGTAATTTTATAATGTTATGGGCATGACTCTATTTTAAGATAGGAGTACTTTTCCTCATAAGATATTCATCAGCAGCAAGTTATTATCCTTTTGCCAAATTTCATAAAGATCTATAAGCATTACTGAAAAATATATGGCAACAATTTAGTTTTGTTATGGCAGAATAAATTATGTTTTACATGTAGTTCTATTGCTAGTATACCGAAAGTTATCATAGCCAGCTACTTCCTTCCCAATTATCATGGAATAAATGGATGTGAAATGCCATCTGCTTCCCAGAATTTCCCCAGAAGCTTGAGCATCTCTCTATACACCTGTCATAATCCAGCACATCAGATATTTATTAATGTTAACCATTATGAATAACATATATTTCTTTTTTTTTTAACATCTTTATTGGAGTATAATTGCTCTACAGTGGTGTGTTAGTTTCTGCTTTATAACAAAGTGAATCAGCCATACATATACATATATCCCCATATCTCCTCCCTCTTGTGTCTCCCTCCCACCCTCCCTATCCCACCCCTTTAGGTGGACACAAAGCACTGAGCTGATCTCCCTGTGCTATGTGTCTGCTTCCCACTAGCTATCTATTTTACATTTGGTAGTGTATATATGTCCATGCCACTCTCTCACTTCGTAATAACATATATTTCTGTTTACTTCTTTTTTAAAAAAATAAATTTATTTATTTTTGACTGCGTTGGGTCTTCGTCGCTGTGCGCAGGCTTTCTCTAGTTGCGGCGAGCAGGGGCTACTCTTGGTTGCGGTGCGCGGGCTTCTCTTGTTGCGGAGCACAGGCTCTAGGCATGCGGGCTTCAGTAGTTGTGGCTCGCGGGTTCTAGAGTGCAGGCTCAGTAGTTGTGGCGCACGGGCTTAGTTGCTCCGCGGCATGTGGGATCTTCCCCGACCAGGGCTCGAGCCCATATCCCCTGCATTGGCAGGCGGATTCTTAACCACTGCGCCACCAGAGAAGTCCTGTTTACTTCTTTAGTGTTCAACTAGTAAAGACGTTTTGTTCAATGAGCAATTGCCTAGATTTTCAGCTGTCTGACTTGGAATATTTTAGCAGCGGACACCCACAAATTCCAATTCTGTAAAAGCCTACCTCTTAATTGTTTTGAAAATTAATTTAGTAACCTTGTACAACTATAAAGCTATTGTGACCAGCTATGATTCATTGATATTACTACAATCACATACTTGATAAAAGTAAGCACAGTACTTAGGAGTGTGAGTATTTTAGAGATATTATTATTATTATTATTATTATTATTATTTTATTTATTTATTTTTTTTAAGTACTAGGGATGTAATGCACAACATGATAAGGATCATTAACACTGCTGTATGTTTTGGCTTTTTTTTTTTTAAGGAATTCCTTTATTTTTATTATCATTTTTTATTTATTTATTTTATTTTATTTTTGGCTCTGTTGGGTCTTCGTTTCTGTACAAGGGCTTTCTCTAGTTGCGGCAAGCGGGGCCACTCTTCATCGCGGTGCGCGGGCCTCTCACTGTCGCGGCCTCTCTTGTTGCGGGGCACAGGCTCCAGACGCACAGGCTCAGTAGTTGTGGCTCACGGGCCTAGTTGCTCCGCGGCATGTGGGATCTTCCCAGACCAGGGCTTGAACCCGTGTCCCCTGCATTGGCAGGCAGATTCTCAACCACTGCGCCACCAGGGAAGCCCTAGAGATATTATTGATTAATGATTAGCTAATATTCTAAAATGCTTGACTCTATCAAGAAGGCAGGATTGATCCTGAGTTATTTAATTTTTAATTTATTCAGCACTTAAGGACTTCTATATAAATGTTATGCTAAGGTGATGTTAAGAGTTGTGCTTTGTTTGAAAATTATTCAGAAGTAGATACTTTCACCAAGGAGGTTACATTGTCTTTAAGAAGGAAAATCATTTGTGCAAGGAACTATAGTCTAAGAAATAAAGTGATAAATGTCATTACTAAGGCACAAGTGAGGTCTTGTGAGAGTTGAGGGGCAAAAGGGAGTGGTTGTTTCTAGATGATATGGTTAGGAGAGGCTTTCAAGTAGCATCCAAATAGAGTATGTTGGGTAGTTGCTGGAGGGCTGGGGGTGGGGAGGAAGGGCATTCAACTCTAGAGCTCATTGTGAGCAAAGGCCTGTTTTAGAAAATTGGGACATTATTTGGAATAGCAAGTCTGGAATCCAAGTTGTCGTACAGAGAGTAGTGGGAAATGAAATAAGAAAATGAGATGAGGATAAATCCTTAATAGAGAATACTAAAAGGCAGGGAAAGGATTTTAGAATTTATTTACATACTGAGATAGGGAGCAATGAAAGGTTTTCAGAGGGAGAGGAATAATAGAGTTAAAACCATGTTTTAAGAAGTTTAAAATAGCCTGATTTATAGATACTGAAGGAGGACAACTTGAAGGGGATAATCACTTAGGCTACAACTCATACATAAGATCAAGAGAGCTTGAACAAGAGGTAACAGAGGGTGTGGATGTCAGAGATACCAAGGAGTTAAAATTAGCAGGACTTGGCAACTGATGACATATGGATGCAGGAGAGGAAGAGGTCAAATGGGGTATAAGGATTTTATATCCAGGTAAACTGAGAGGAGAACAGAATCACTAATAGAAATAGGAAATTCAGGAGAAGAAAGAGAGTTTGGGAGGGAAGATGGTGATTCACACCAAGGTTGAGGTGTCTTTGGGACAACCTGGTGGAGTAATCTGGCAGGTAGTTGAAATGTTGGATGGAGCAGATCAGAAGGGAAGTCAGAGCTAGAGATAAAGATGCCAGAGTTTTGGAAGGGATAGCTGAGGCCAGGAGACTACATCAGAGCATGACAAGAGACATATTTATGTAAAGGAGAGCTAAAGACAGAGCCTTCATGAAACACCTACATTTAAGAGGTACTGGAGAAAGGGAACCCATATGGAAATTTATTTGGGAATTAATTACACATTATTGGTAATAGAACTTGGTGAATTCAATTAGGCAAATGGTTTCAGATTCATCCTGATAGAAGTATCTTGTAACTTCTTGACTACCTTTGCTGATATTGTCACTGTTTAAGGTCTCAAAAGAACAATAATAGAAGCTACTATTTGGATTTAAATACCACAAACAACGCAACTGGTGAAATGCATGTAATGGTAACCTTGAAGGAAAGGGATGTGCTAACACAATGCTCCTAGAATTGAATCCTGAGCATAGTTAGAGGTTTACTACATTTCAATGAAAGAAGATATTTTAAATTCTTGAAAAAAATTCTTGAAAAATTATTTTAAAAATTTCTTGTAAAAGAGGCAAACATTTTAAGAAGGAAGATAGATCATGAAGCATGGGCAATTTATGAATGGAAATATTGATACACAATTAAAAAATGATCTCAAGTAAAAAGAAAAGAGAACTAAACAAAACCAAAGTAAATAGTTTAATATCACTGGGAGCTTCCCCAAAGCTTGTGAAACCAAGAATACAGATAAACAGGTGGTACCCATTTGTAATAGGTACAAATATGTACAAATAAGTAAATAAGGTACAAATTCAGGGTGACAAGATGTGAAGCACGTGAAAAACACTGAGGACACAAAAAGCATGCGTGTATAAGTAAATATATATATATATATTCAATATTTAAGTTATGTTGAGAGCAAAAAGACTACTGCTGAGATACAGACTGTAATATCAACATGTCAGAGATAAACTAGAACTACTTCACTCCTATTTTACTTCCATTTTTTTTGATTAAGGAGAATAATCTTGATCCTGGAAAGGGTAGAACAAATATGCTTAAAGGGAAATCAAAGCCCAAGAGGATATAAAGCACCAAAGACAGAACTGCTCAGACTCCCATGGGTTTCATCCAGGGAGCAGAAAAATTTATAGACACGACAGAAAAATATTATCAAGTAGTCTTGGAATCTTGGGTGAAGTGAAGATTCTGAAGTGAGGCATCAGAAGGCTGAAAGTGGCAAATGACCCAGTATTTTGAAGAGAGAAAAAGGTGAATTATGAATATTTAATGACTGGTGAATGTATTGGTTAATACCTGGCAAAGTTGTAGAATGAATTATTAAATAGTCTTGTATTTAGACAAGGAATGTCTAAGAGATAGCATTCAGTTATTAAAAACAAAGCATTTAAGACTATTTCTTTTGCTTAATTTTGTAAGATCTGCTGCTGCTGCTGATTATGATGGTTGTAACAATAGCTAACATTTATTGAGAGCTTTTAATGTGTCAGGAACTACTTAGAGCACTTAAATGTATCAATTTATTTAATTTTCCCCATGTCTCCAGGAAGTAGGGACCACGTTTATCCCCCTTACGCAGGTAAAGAAACTGAGGAGCACAGGAACCTAGATCATGGGAATTCAGTATATCTTGGTTTTAGTATGACTTTTGACAAAATTTCTTACTTTTTTTCTTTTGGAAATTTGTGTAAATGTGAACAGAGAGGAATATTTATTTTACAGTGATTGTCTTAACTTTTTTTTTTTAAAAAACCAATGCCCTATAAGGGATAGAAAAATAAAACTAAGCCCCTATCAGAGGGCAGACAGCAGAAGCAGAAGAACTACAATCCTGCAGCCTGTGGAACAAAAACCACGTTCACAGAAAGATAGACAAGATGAAAAGGCAGAGGGCTATGTACCAGATGAAGGAACAAGATAAAACCTCAGAAAAACGACTAAACGAAGTGGAGATAGACAACCTTCCAGAAAAAGAGTTCAGAATAATGATAGTGAAGATGATCCAGGACCTCGCAAAAAGAATGGAGGCAAAGATCGAGAAGATGCAAGAAATGTTTAACAAAGACCTAGAAGAATTAAAGAACAAACAAACAGAGATGACCAATACAATAACTGAAATGAAAACTACACTAGAAGGAATCAATAGCAGAATAACTGAGGCAGAAGAACGGATAAGTGACCTGGAAAACAGAATGGTAGAATTCACTGCTGTGGAACAGAATAAAGAAAAAAGAATGAAAAGAAATGAAGATAGCCTAAGAGACCTCTGGGACAACATTAAACGCAACAACATTCGCATTATAGGGGTCCCAGAAGGAGAAGAGAGTGAGAAAGGACCAGAGAAAATATTTAAAGAAATTATAGTCCAAAACTTCCCTAACATGGGAAAGGAAATAGCCACCCAAGTCCAGGAAGCGCAGAGAGTCCAATACAGGATAAACCCAAGGAGAAACACACCGAGACATATAGTAATCAAATTGGCAAAAATTAAAGACAAAGAAAAATTATTGAAAGCAGCAAGGGGAATATGACAAATAACATACAAGGGAACTCCCATAAGGTTAACAGCTGATTTCTCAGCAGAAACTCTACAAGCCAGAAGGGAGTGGCATGATATACTTAAAGTGATGAAAGGGAAGAACCTACAACCAAGATTACTCTACCTGGCAAGGATCTCATTCATTCGATGGAGAAATCAAAAGCTTTAAAGACAAGCAAAAGCTAAGAGAATTCAGCACCACCAAACCAGCTCTACAACAAATGCTAAAGGAACTTCTCTAAGTGGGAAACAAAAGAGAAGAAAAGAACCTACAAAAACAAACCCAAAACAATTAAGAAAATGGTAATAGGAACATACATATCGATAATTACCTTAAACATGAATGGATTAAAGTAAACAACCTAACCTTACACCTAAAGCAATTAGAGAAAGAATAACAACAGAACCACAAAATTAGCAGAAGGAAAGAAATCATGACGTTCAGATCAGAAATAAATGAAAAAGAAATGAAGGAAACGATAACAAAGATCAATAAAACTTAAAGCTGGTTCTTTGAGAAGATAAACAAAATTGATAAACCATTAGCCAGACTCATCAAGAAAAAGAGGGAGAGGACTCAAATCAATACAATTAGAAATGAAAAAGGAGAAGTTACAACAGACACTGCAGAAATACAAAGCATCCTAAGAGACTACTACAAGCAACTCTATGCCAATAAAATGGACAACCTGGAAAAAATGGACAAATTCTTAGAAAGGTGTAACCTTCCAAGACTGAACCAGGAAGAAATAGAAAATATGAACAGACCAATCACAAGCACTGAAATTGAAACTGTGATTAAAAATCTTCCAACAAACAAAATGATGGCTTCACAGGTGAACTCTATCAAACATTTAGAGAAGAGCTAACACCCATCCTTCTCAAACTCTTCCAAAAAATTGCAGAGGAAGGAACACTCCCAAACTCATTCTATGAGGCCACCATCACCCTGATACCAAAACCAGACAAAGATACTACAAAAAAAGAAAATTACAGACCAATATCACTGATGAATATAGATGCAAAAATCCTCAACAAAATACTAGCAAACAGAATCCTACAACACATTAAAAGGATCATACACCACGATCAAGTGGCATTTATCCCAGGGATGCAAGGATTCTTCAATATATGCAAATCAATCAATGTGATACACCATATTAACAAATTGAAGAATAAAAACCATATGATCATCTCAATAGATGCAGAAAAAGCTTTTGACAAAATTCAACACCCATTTATGATAAAAACTCTCCAGAAAGTGGGCATAGAGGGAACCTACCTCAACATAATAAAGGCCTATATGGCCTTCGTATATCGACAAACCCACAGCAAACATTATTCTCAATGGTGAAAAACTGAAATCATTTCCTCTAAGATGAGGAGGAAGACAAGGATGTCCACTCTCACCACTATTATTCAACATAGTCTTGGAAGTGCTAGCCACAGCAATCAGAGAAGAAAAAGAAATACAAATTGGAAAAGAAGAAGTAAAACTGTCACTCTTTGCAGATGACATGATACTATACATAGAGAATCTTAAAAATGCCACCAGAAAACTACTAGAGCTAATCAATGAATTTGGTAAAGTAGCAGGATACAAAATTAATGCACAGAAATCTCTTGCATTCCTATATACTAATGATGAAAGATCTGAAAGAGAAATTAAGGAAACATTCCCTTTACCATTGCAACAAAAAGAATAAAATACCTAGGAATAAACCTACCTAGGGAGACAAAAGACCTGTATGCAGAAAACTATAAGACAGTGATGAAAGAAATTAAAGATGATACCAACAGAGGGAGAGATATACCATGTTCTTGGATTGGAATAATCAATATTGTGAAAATGACTATACTACCCAAAGCAATCTACAGATTCAATGCAATCCCTATCAAATTACCAATGGCATTTTTTACAGAACTAGAACAAATCATCTTAAAATTTGTATGGAGACACAAAAGACCCCGAATAGCCAAAGCAGTCTTGAGGGAAAAAAAACGGAGCTGGAGGAATCAGACTCCCTGACTTCAGACTATACTACAAAGCTACAGTAATCAAGACAATATGATACTGGCACAAAAACAGAAACATAGATCAATGGAACAAGATAGAAAGCCCAGAGATAAACCCATGCACCTATGGTCAACTAATCTATGACAAAGGAGGCAAAGATATACAATGGAGAAAAGACAGTCTCTTCAATAAGTGGTGCTGGGAAAACTGGACAGCTACATGTAAAAGAATGAAATTAGAACACTCCCTAACACCATACACAAAAATAAACTGAAAATGGATTCAAGACCTAAATGTAAGACCAGACACTATACAACTCTTAGAGGAAAACATAGGAAGAACACTCTTTGACATAAATCACAGCAAGGTCTTTTTTGATCCACGTCCTAGAGTACTGGAAATAAAAACAAAAATAAACAAATGGGACCTAATGAAATTTCAAAGCTTTTGCACAGCAAAGGAAACCATAAACAAAACGAAGAGACAACCCTCAGAATGGGAGAAAATATTTGCAAATGAATCAATGGACAAAGGATTAATCTCCAAAATATATAAACAGCTCATGCAGCTCAATATGAAAGAAGCAAACAACCCAATCCAAAAATGGGCAGAAGACCTAAATAGACATTTTTCCAAAGAAGTCATACAGATGGCCAAGAAGCACATGAAAAGCTGTTCAACATCACTAATTATTAGAGAAATGCAAATCAAAGCTACAATGAGGTATCACCTCACACCAGTTAGAATGGGCATCATCAGAAATTCTACAAACAACAAATGCTGGAGAGGGTGTGGAGAAAAGCGAACCCTCTTGCACTGTTGGTGGGAATGTAAATTGATACAGCCACTATGGAGAACAGTATGGAGGTTCTTTAAAAAGCTAAAAATAGAATTACCATATGATCCAGCAATCCCACTGCTGGGCATATAGCCAGAGAAAACCATAATTCAAAAAGATACATGCACCCCAATATTCGTTGTAGCACTTTTTACAATAGCCAGGTCATGGAAGCAACCTAAATGCCCATCGACAGATGAATGGATAAAGAAGATGTGGTACATATATACAATGAAATATTACTCAGCCATAAAAAGGAATGAAATTGAGTCATTTGTTGAGTCATGGATGGATGTAGAGACTGTCATACAGAGTGAAGTAAGTCAGAAAGAGAAAAACAAATATCGTATATTAACACATGTATGTGGAACCCAGAAAAATGGTACAGATGAACCGGTTTGCAGGGCAGAAATTGAGACACAGATGTAGAGAACAAACGTATGGACACCAAGGGGGGAAAACAGTGGGGGGTTGGGGATGGTGGTGTGCTGAATTGAGCAATTGGGATTGACATGTATACACTGATGTGTATAAAATTGTTGACTTATAAGAACCTGCTGTATAAAAACAAAAACAAAAAGAAAAAACTAAGCTCAATAAAAAAGTAAACATAAACATACTGAGCTAACTTTCTGAACCGGAATTTCAAGGGTGAAGTGGGTGTGCACTGGAAGACTTATTGCTAGAAGCTGCTCCAGGCGACTTTAATGAACAGCCAGGTTTGGGAACCAATGAAATAGAAGATGACCAAGCCAAGATTTCAAACATCTTGTCTGGTAGGAAAAATGGGCCCAAATTATTGATTAATTTTGTTATTAATAAATGTAAACTATGAAACTTATAGGATATGTTAATTGCAGAACAGTTGAAAAATCTAGACAACTTTAAAGAAAAATATAAAAATCTCCTATACTCCCACTACTTTAGAAATAACTACTATGTACATTTTGGTGCATTTTATTCCAATATTTTTTTCAGTGTACCCAAAACACAGATATGCAAATTTATACAAACACACATGTGCAAACCATGCAAGGAGGCCCATACACACAGTTTTGTGTTCCACCTTTTGCACTTAATATTGTGTCGTGAGCATTTCTCAACTAATTGAATTTTATTAATAAAAATATTGAATTTTATTCAGAGTATTGTAATTTACTTAATCAGTCTCCCTTTTTCTGCCTTTTAGGTTGTTTTGAATCTTTTGCTGTTATAAGTAGTTGTATGATGAAGTTTCTTGTTTGTAAAATTTTGACCACTTTTGTCTGATTATTTCCTCAGGATTGGTCCCTAGAATTTAGTTAGCTCCTCAAGGGGTAGGGATGTTTTAAAAATTCTTGATGCAGATTGGTAAAAGGACTTCAATGAAAAGTTATTTTAACTTATATTTCTGCAAAACAGTGTCCATTACCTCACTCTAATTAGGAATATTATAAGTAAAAGATCCTTTAGCAATATAAGTAGAGCAAAAATAGTGTCTTATTTTGATGTCTTAATCAGATTTCTGATATTAGTGTGGTCAAATATTTTTCATAATTTTCTTGGCTATTTGTATTATTTATTTTTTAAAATTGCCTGTTTGTGATGGCTACCTATTTTTGGGTAAAGCCTATTAATTAGTTAATCAACAGTTTGTAAGAACTCTTTGAATTAGGAATAGTAACCTTTTGTTTGCCATACTAGTTGTAAATAATTTTTCCTATTTGCCTTTAAATTTTATTTATGGTGTTCCTAGAAGTACTGAAAGTTTTTCCTATTGCTTTTATGTTTTTAATATCTTTTACTATCTGAGATACAGTAATTATTCATCCATATTTTCTTCCAGTTTCCTAAAGAATTTTAAAAAAACTCTTAAATCCAGCCTAATTAATTTTGATTTATGGTAAACGCTGAGGGTCTAATATTTTTTTCCCAAATTTTAAACTAAATCTGAATTTTTATCAAAGAATTCTTTCCTATTGGTTTACTTTTTTTGTTTACTAATTTTATCATTTACTAACTTTTATCATTTACACTAAAAAAAATGTACATTAGGGCCTGGCTCTAGGTTATCTGTATAGTGTCTTTAGTTATAGATTTTGGTACTATGTAGCACCAATGAGATAAATTAACATTTTATTGGGCAAGTTTTCCTTTGTTGCTTTTCTCTAAAATGTCTTGATTAGTAGCAGTAGTTTATTTTTCCAGTTGGACTTTGGAATCACTTTGTTACATTCCAATAGAAACTAAATTGAAAACTCAACCAATTCCTTATGCTTCATCACTCCCTACCAAACCAAAAAAAAAAAAAAATCAACCAACCAATCAACCAAACAAGCAAACAAACAAAAAAACCACACACCCTGATGGAATTTAAAAGTTACTCCTAATAGTAATTATCTTTATCCAGAGATAATCAGAGATCGATACTGTTATATATGATTTACATCTGCATGATATATTATAGCTCATATAAAATTTGAATTGTTTGTTACACACTTAGTAATCTTATTTTTTTAATATATCATGAACATAATGATATACCATGTCATTAAATAGTTTTCTAAATTATTTTTAATGGATGCACATTATTCTATTTCACATACATGCATACATATACACACACACGTATATGTGCACTGTGTTTATTCAGCTAATCCCTATTTTTGGACGTTGAATTTGCTTCCACTTTTGTACTATATACTATAGAAATGGTTCTGTTATGCTATGAACATCTTAGGAATCCATCTTGTATGCATCTCTTATTTTTCTTTAGTATAAATTTCCTTGTTAATGAAATTCTTGGTCAAAGGGTAAAACAGTTTTTGAGTTTTCTTTTACCAATTGCCAAATTATCCTGTTTTAGCAATTTCATGGTGTCATCAGAAGTGAACAAGAATGCCTCGTTAGAGATTTTGATTGGAATTGCATTAAACTTAAAATAAATTTGAAAATATATGACAGCTTTTTTTGTATTCAAACATTACCTCAAGGAATGGTGTGCTTCTCTAGACATATATATTATATGACTTAGTAAAGTTTCACTATGTATATCCTGCACAGTTCCTTAGTAGGTATAAAAACATAAAGGTTTCTTCATATAAATTCTGCACATTTTCTTAATAGGATGATTTTTAGGTTTCAACAGTTTTTAAAAAAATGTAGCTATCAGGAATGGGATGTTTTCACATTACGATTTCTGACTAATTATTGTTTTTCAGAAAGCTATTGATTTTTGTATATTCATTGTGTATCTGAATACTGAGGTTTCAAGTTAATTCATTATTAATTTTAGAGACACTGAAGTGAGGACCAGAGAGTTTATCAGCTTTCCCAAGTCATAAAGTTGGTCTCGTGTTGGAATTGGTATTGAGCCTAATTTTCTATAATTCCAAAGATAATGCTCCTTATACCACTCCTAATCACTTCCCATATATATCTGTAGAAATACGATTAGCCAAACAAGGGAAATTATAGCAGTAAGCGCTCTGTACTGGTCAGAGTGTTCTGTTCAACTCTCAGCACCAAATTTTAAGGGTGACACTGACATTTAAAAGAGTGTCTAGAATGAGCCTGTGATATGAGGAATGATTGAAATCAAGAAAATAAAGCTGAACAGCTTCAATGGCTAGAGTCATGATTGGGAAGCAGTTAAAGGACACTAGATTCTGGCACATTATGTCAGAACTCTTAACACAGTGAGTTGTTCTCAAATGGAATAGGGTATTTTGGGAGGTATTAATCCACCTGATATTGGAAGTGCTCAAGGAGAAGCTGGGTGAGCATCTCTTGAGCATGGTGTAATGGGGATGGGAATGTGGATGAAGAAATCCCTAAGTTTTCTCCTGGTCCTATGATTATTTCTGAATTTAGCTTTGAAAAACCCTAATTCTTATGTTAGCCATGGGAATTGGATGTAGTTATCACTACTACTTATGGGGTGAATTAAAAAGCACAAATTTTCTAAACCTTATTTTATTTAGTAAATTTAGTCTTCTTTCCCAGCTTTACAACAAATTCTGACAGATCTCTAAATAGAATCTGGTTTATGTTCTACTCTTTTATTCCTTTGTCTACCCTTTCCTGTTTGTTCTAATGAATTGTGACAAAACAAAACAAAACAAGGATAAACAACAAACGCAAAACAAACTCCTGAATAATCAAAGGGTGATGATAAACTTGGCCATGTCTTCAGTAAATAAAAAAAAAAAAAAACTGTTAGCTGGGCAGATAATCATTAGCTGTCTCCTTCCTTTCAGCTTGATGGTATTCACTCATTCACTTATTCATGATGGGTTTTTTGGGCTCCAGCTAGTGTGGAGCTCAGTGTTGGGGGGCTGTGAGAGATGCAACAATGTCTTTGCCTTAAGAAATCCTGGCTGGAAGGGAAGAGACTATGTAATGGAAGTGGGATGGGGAGAAGGTAACCGAGGCTTAGATTATGGGATGCTCCGAAAAATGATTCTGTCCCAATCCTGTTAAAGCCATAACAAATGCTTCTGCAATAGCATCACATTCTTTCCTTTCCCACTTTTACGCCTATCAGCCTGGGGAAGAGGAGAGGAGACTGCAGGGTGTGAAGGACTGGTTTGGGTTAAAAAAGGGGATTACGTGAAGCAGAACCTCCATAGATTCTTCTCTTTGGTCCACTTCAAAATTTATTAAGAGTGAACAACAGAGGAAGTTCTGAACAAGGGTGAGGTTTATGGGTTTGAAGTTTACTAGAATTTATTGTGATGTCATGAGCAGAGACTCTGCCATTTTCTACTATTTAACTAATCCCTTAGCTTTCCTTGGTCTTAGGTTTTTCACCTATAAAATGGGGATGGCAACATCTGCTTTTGAAAATACTCATAGGACTGTTTGGACAAATGAGATAATGAATGTGAAAGTTTTTATTTTTATTTTTAAAGTCTAAATGCTACTCAAGAATAGGTTATTATTATTATTTTTTTTTAATTGAAGTATAATTTACAATGTGTTCATTTCAAGTGTACAGTAAAGTGATTCAGTTATATATATATATATATATATATTCTTTTTCAGATTCTTTTCCATTATAGGTTATTACAAGATACTGAGGATGGTTCCCTGTGCTACACAGTAGGTCCTTGTTGGTTATCTATTTTATATATAGTAATGTATATATGTTAACCCCAAACTGTTATTATTTTTTCCATCTTTTTTTAAAAAATTGAAGTACAGTTGATTTATAATGTTGTGTTAATTTCTGCTGTACAGCAAAGTGATTCAGTTTATATATATATATATATATATATATATATTCTTTTTAATATTCTTTTCCATTATGGTTTATCTCAGGATGTTGAATATAGTTCCCTGTGCTATACAGTAGGACCTTGTTGTTTATCCATTCTATATATAATAGTTTGCATCTACTAACCCCAAACTCCTAAAACTATAATTCAAAGAGATACATGCACCCCTGTGTTCATAGCAGCACTATTCACAATAGCCAAGACATGGAAACAACCTAAATGTCCATCAATAGATGAATGGATAAAGAAGATGTGGTACATATATACCTCGGAGTATTACTCAGCCATAAAAAAGAATGAAATAATGCTGTTTGCAGCAGCATGGATGGACCTAGAGATTATCATAATAAGTGAAGTAAGTCAGAAAGAGAAAGACAAATACCATAGGATATCACTTATTTGTGGAATCTAAAATGTGACACAAATGAACTTATTTACAAAACAGAAACCGACTCATGGACATAGAGAACAGACTTGTGGTTACCAAGGGAGAGGGGGGTGGGGGAGGGATGGACTGGGAGTTTGGTGTTATTATTATTTTTAATCGCAGAATTCTGGTGCTTAGGATATGTCTTTATATCTATATTTGTTAGCATAGATTGATTTTGAGTAGCTCTTGTAGCTCCTTTTAACATGTTGTATCACCCCATATCAATCATCGATGCAGTTACACATTGAAAACTTGATGCTTAAGACAGAAGCCAGAGGTTCAGAAAATAACCTGGCTCTATGTCTGAAATGGTTAGAGTGAATCCAGTCACTGGGGTTTTACATAAAAGCCGTAAGTTCAGATCTCACTCAAACTGCTCCTATGGTGTTTTAGAAAAATAGACATGTCACAGGGTTGCTGGTGAGGAAACTTCTTGAACTTCCCAGAATGACATCGCTGCCATTTAAATAAATTAAATAAATTAATAAATTAAAATATTCTTATTTTATTTCAAGAGAAGCTAGGTAGTTTGAAACTTTAGATTAGGAAGTGAAAACTCTGTTTTGGTTTTAGCCTGAACTATGCTGTACTTGTTTAGACTCTTGTTAGACTTACTGTCTGGTTTGTTTTAATCACAGTTTTCTAAAGAAGCAGCTTTTCCTTTTCACCATCTAGTAATGTTGAGAAAGTTCATGGGGATCCTTGTCAGTAGAGGGCTTTGCAAAGTAGCATTATCACTCTGTAGCACACTGGAAAAACCACTCCTGGTTATCAAAAGGCAGTTTCCTTAATAAGCTATCAAAATTATTATACCTCATCACATGGTCTCCTTTGTGGGTGGGCTATTATGTTTGGCAAAGAAATGTGGCATAGTACATTTGTTTGAAGAAACCTTTCCCTCTCTGGAAGAAACATGTAATCTCAGTATAGCACTGTGGAAAATTGTGCGGAGGCTTTATTGTTTGAATATAGTGGCACAGGACATCTTTACTTAGGAGATTCCTGTATCTCCACATACCATCTTTATGTGAATGTCTTGGGATGCTTATGACAAATTGGGAACTCTTTCCATAACTTTGTCTTAATGACAAGGTACAGTGGAACAATGGTTCATTATGCTTCCTTTTAGTCATTATTACTTTAAGGAGTCCTTAGAGCTCTAAATAACACAGCGATCCAAACACATGTTAAGGTCTAACTTCTGTCAAGATCCAGGCTGGCTTGCACTTGTTTTCACGCTCTCATTTGTACAGGAAGAATGAACAGGGAAAAAAATGTACCTGGCCAGCCTGGGCTTCTTGGACATGTGACCTGTGAAGTCATACGTGAGGGCACCATGCTCAGAGGGGTCCAGTGCTTAGTCTGAATGCTTTTAAACTTCTGCTGTTACCACCTTGAAATTCTGAACACTTTTTGAACAGGGATCCCCACATGTTCATTGTGTACGAGGCCTCACAAATTATGTAGCAGGTCCTGCTTTGAGGTCATTAACTGTTTTATTAACTGTTAGAAAATCCCAGATAGTGAAAAAAAAGAGAACGAGATGAGGTGGGGTGTCTAGTGAGAGGAAACATGTGCTAAGGAAGTAACTATTAATAGAACCTGTGTGTATTTATGTTATTGTTTTAATAGTGGTCTCTGTATTGTGTAGATTTCTGTTTTATATAAAGAGCTTTCTACCTCTTACATTCCTATGTTTACAAGTCTAGAAAAAATTCCTTGGGAGTGGAACAAAATAGGGAGTGGATCCGGGGAAATGTGAGAGCTCTTGATAATTCTGCGTCATGAGCAGATTTGGCCGGCAAATCTGTTGCTCAGATTCCAGCATCAGGCCTTTAAATGGCTCATTACCAAATGGAGTCAGTCCTAGGCAGGTGCTTGTTCTTGTGATTATTGCTGTTGTCTCACTTTTGACCAAGCGCACCTCCTTCATCTATGATCAAATGTCACCCTCTCCATGAGGCCCATCCTGACCATGCGACTGCAAATTGCAACCCATCCCATACCATTCCTGACACTCCTGATTCCCTTTTCTTCACTTATTTTAATGTGAATGCATGAGGTTTGGCACACAGTAAGTGCTCAATAACCATGAATTGAATAAAGGGAATAAGAGAATGAGTGGATAACATGCATTTCTAACATTAAAGGTTAAGCTTTGATAAGAGTAAAAATATCAGCTTTATTCTTAACGCATTTTCTCCTCAGCTGTTTTTTTCTCTGTACATTGATTCTAGTTCTCAGAATTCTGAGCTCACCCCCCCACCCCAAACAGTACTGTTTTTGTGAATCTATGATCTCTAGCCAGTTTAAGATCTAGGAGTTTTCCAGTCTGAGTCTCCCCATGTTATTTAGTGACAGTATTTTCTAATGTCACCATCGGAGTGGAGATAAGAAAACGTGTTCCTTGTGGAGGAGGATGTGAGCAGTATAGGATATTGCTGGTCATAAGGGGATCTTGCTATTTCTGAGGGAAATTTACCTGAGCCTTTTCATCATTCTTTGGTGTGGACCATGTTTACTTCCAGAGAGGAACTCTGTAGGGATAACTCTTTCAGTCCTTCATCTAACTCTTCCCGAGAACGCTGGAGACATTGGTATTGTCAGTTCTGGTGATATTCAAAGCGCGTTTCAAATCGCTAGCCTACTTCAGTAGCTCTCCTTTTGTATCAAAATCAGCTATTTGTTAAAACACTATGCACTAACTTAAGCCTCAAGAGACTTTTTAATCAATGTAATATTTAATTAGTTTGAAGTACCCTGTTTTCCACTTAGAGTTGAAAACTAAACTCTTTGGCTAAGATATACCTTGACCATTAATTTAGTAAGTGAAGAGTTGGTACAGGTGTACCTCATTTGATTGTACTTCACTTTTATTTCGCTCCATAGATACTGCTTTTTTCTTTTTTTTTACAGTTTGAAGGTTTGTGACAACCGGGCGTGGAGCAAGTCTATTGGCGCCATTTTTTCAACAGCATTTGATCACTCTTACATTTTGCTGATTGTTGCAATACTTCAAACTTTTTCATTATTATTATATTTGTTATGGTGATCTGTGATCAGTGATCTTTTGTTTTTTTTTTTTCATTGTGATCAGTCTTTTTTTTTTAATTGAAGTATAGTTGACTTACAATATTAGTTTCAGGTGCACAACCTAGCAATTCAATATTTTTATAGATTGCACTCCATACAAATTTATTGTAAAATACTGACTGTATTCCCTGTGCTGTACATTACCTCCTTGTAACTTATTTATTTTATACCTAATAGTTTGTACCTTTAATCTCCTTTGCCTATTTTGCCCCTCCCCCCTCCCACTACTCTGGTAACCACTAGTTTTTTCTCTGTGTCTGTGAGTCTGCTTCTGTTTGGTTATAATTGTTTGTTTGTTTTATTTTTTAGATTTCACATATAAGTGAAAACATACAGTATTTCTTTGTCTGTGATCAGTGATCTTTGATGTTACTATGGCAAAAAGATTACAACTCGCTGAAGACTCATGATGGTTAGCAGTTTTTAGCAATAAAGTCTTTTTTAATTAAGGTAGGTACGTTATTTTTTAGACATAATACTATTGCATTATGTTCTACAGTCCAAACATAAGTTTTATCTCTACTGGGAAACCAAAACATTCGTGTGACTCACTTTTTTGTGATATTTGCTTTATTGCAGTGGTCTAGAACCAAACCTGCAATATCTCCGAGGTACGCCTGTACGTGGATAAAGTAATGAAGGAGAAACGTGAGAGTAAGTGTACAAAATATAACCCATGTTTGGTATACCCAAATGAGGTGCCTTCTTGTAAACAATCATTTCTGTGTACTTTCATAATTTTGTCTTTATTCTCTTTAAGTCTTTTTTTTTTTTTTTTTTTTTTTGGCCTCACCCTGTGGCTTGCGGGATCTTAGTTCCCCAGCCAGGGATTGAATCCACCCCCGAGGCAGTGAAAAGCAGAGTCCTAACCACTGGACCGCCAGGGAATTCCCCCTCTTAAAAGTCTTTGAGAAGGACTTCTGACTAACCTACAATTCAACTTACTGATATGAGAAATGAATGGCGTCATCACAGCGATTTAGTTTTCAGTTTGAGAGGCTGGTGTCACATTCCATCTACTTACTCCGCTTAACCTGATTTTTTAAAAAGAGGAACAATAAGACTGGCACTTGATTCTGTCAAGTGATAGGCATATACATTTGTTTTTTTAATTCCTTGCAGTGGAAATAATGACTTTTTGGGCGCTCAGAATCATGTGGAATAAATATAACAGTGAAGATTATTTCATTTCACAGCCAGGAATTGGAGGGATAAATTTAAGTATAAAAATCAAATAGATCTTTCTTAGACTGTCAAAAGTTTTTTTAAATTTTTTCTAACAAAGTGCCTATGAGTTGCTGTGTTGGGTTACTTTGGGCAACTGTCTTATGATTTTGTTCTGAAAGTATGTAAAAATTATTTCAGTGTAGGGAAATAAGAGGAAAACAGTTAAAATGAGGATATTGTCTCTGAGTTTCAGTCTAGGTCAGAGATTTTGAAGATTTTAAGTACTTCCAAAAGTGAAACAATCCCTGCAAACTCTCTGGACACTGTATGTTTTCATTTCCCCAGGGGGAAGGGGAATAGCTGAGGTGGCTTCCTGCGTAAGGCAAGGGTGGAGAAAGCTGGCATTTCCCAGGGTGTCCGGGAGGGAGATGAGTGGATGTGTTGTTTCCATGGACACACCACTGCTCCATTTTTTCCTTTTAGGTGGTGACCAATGTGACTGGACTTAGTCTGGTGAGGTGTACGCTATTGGAGATTTGCTCCCATAAACTCTTCTCAATTTTTTCTCTACAATCTGTATACAAGTATCTTACTTCCAAAATAGAATTACTTTGTGATTTTACTTTGGAGATTTGCTTAATTCTTTCTAATGGGATATGGTTAAGCTAATGAAATATTCCAAAAAGTCGTTGTTATTTTATTTTTTAAATGATCATAAAAGCACACACCAGTATATTCAGGAACCTATTTATTCTCTTGTCTGCTTGTAAGGCATTTAAGGCATTATGACTTTTGTTCTAGCTCTATTTGCATTTGGAACCCTCAGTGAAAATTCCTAGTTTTCCTGAATAACTGTATGCAGTCATACCTTTAGAACACATGCTGCTTTAGTACGAGTTGTAAGGTGCACCGGGTGTAAAAAGGGTGGAAGCAAGGGTGGGCTGTGATTCAAAAAAGGAAAATGCGGAACAAGGGGCTACTTGTGGATTTCATTGGATACATGATTCAATTTAGTTAATTAGGAGATAGAAGCATCAGGAAAAGCGGAGCTTGTGCCCACACAACTCACACAGTCTAATACAGTAACCTTTAGACAACAGCTGTAACCTAAAAGACCCACGCCAAAAACAACAGAGCAGGGCCCAGTTCCTGTCCCTTAGAGCAGGACAGCTGAAATGGTGGCTGAGTTTAACAACAAAAAAGAACAAAGCAAAACAAACAATAATCCAAACCAAGGTTTTCTGAAAGCAAAATGTACTAATTAGAAGTTGGACATTTTGAGAGCACTGTCTTATGGAAAAGTGCCAATTTTATCTGTGGATTTTTGTTTCCTACCCATTGGCTGAGAAAATATTTCAAGTTATTGCATCTTTCTGGGTGGAACTGAAACATTGTATCCTTCTAATAAAAATTCTAAATTGGGCTTAGCATAGTAATAATTTATGCTATGGGACTTTGAAGAGCAAAGAGTAATATCTTTCTACCCACCCTGATTTTGCATCAGTTTTCTTTTCACAAGGCAATGAAGAGTTATTTTTATAGATAGTAATGTCCAATATACATTAAAATGAATAAATCCTCATCTGTGATATTATGCATCAGTTTTTAAAAAGTACTCCTGACGGTCAATTTCAGTGGCAGAAAATGCTGGAAAACTAGGATGTTGATTTCCAAAGTGTTTTTTCTTTAAAAAAATTATAAGTTGTAGCTAATGATAAGTGATTGTGCCAGAGATTTCCAGGTTACTGCCAAATAGAGGATTTTGGAAAATTAAAAAAAAAAAAAAAGCTGGATCATTTAAGGAAAGTAATTCATTTCACACTTTGACTCTTTCCCAGAACAAACATAAAAAATGCACTATTCTCCTTCCCGGTATTAACGAAATATTTTCCAAATCCATTGCTTTGCATGCATTGCATTCCTTTATCAGGATCTTATTCAGTTTGTGACTCTGCTGGAAACTGATATCTTAGAATTAATCTGATACATGCTTTTACCTACTTTTCTCTTGTTTAATGCTTAGCTTAAGTACGACGACATTCATTTTAATTTTGTTAGGCTTTCTGGGCACACTTCCACAACTACAAACAAAAAGTTTCAAGTCATTTGTTTTATTTCTTTTTCTCTCCTCCTTTTAAAAGATTTTAACTTTTTGGTGAATTAATTGTTTAAAAAAGTTTCCAAGTTAGGGATCTGTTTTTTGATCTATTGTTTGTTGAATATAAATTTAAGGAAAATCTGCATTTTTTTTAAGGTACATAGAAGGTTAATCAAACTGCCTTAAAAACTTCTGACTGCTATTGAAAACATAGGCACAGTTTTTGTGGAAATCAAGAACATTTGCCCTGTACTCAGGGTTCGGAAAACCAAGAGTTACAGCGGGTCACCAGGGTTAAGAGAGTGGCAGAGACTTGTCGTCCATGAAAGGTGACAGTTCTGTTTTTCCACTTACGGGGCTCAGCGGCAGGGGCAGCTAGCAACGCGTCTGTCGTTCGTATAAGCACCCTCCTCCGTGAGTTATAACTGCATGCAAGACTTACTGTGATGGCCTGGAGTCTCTCCTTCACCAGCTCAGCTTCTTCCATTCTAGAAGTCAAGGACAGGCAGCCAGTGAGGGAAGTCCAAAACTACCATCAAGCAGGAGCCTCCTGGGGGAGAGGAGTGGAGGTGACAGAGAAGCAGGGAGAAATCCGCTGTGGCAGCGGTGGAGAAAAGCAGAAATCCCCGACTCGGCAGGAGCGTCTCTGAGCAGATGTACAGATCAGGCCAGACACATGTAACGAGGGTATGCTGGGGAAGCAGCCGCTGAGGCTGCCGGCACGGGCTGACTGACAAGTTTGAACGGCAGCCGTACAAGCCCTTTTCCTTCAGGAGCTGCCAGCTCTTTGTTGTCATGTGCACAGTTAGCGAGGCACATTTTCTTATTAACTGTTCCTTACCCAATTCATTCTTTGCTAGGAGTAGCACTAGAAGCCCACGCACTGAGCGCTTGATCAGCCTCTGCTCTAGCCACGCACAACCAGATCTCTGCGTGTGTGGGTCTGTGTGTATTTGTACAAAGTTGTTTACCTGTACTGTCCTCCAGAGTTACAAAGACAAAGCCTTACCTTGACTGGGCCAAGTCACTTGCTTGCCTTTCTTCCTTTAATTGCATTTAGATAAGAATACAAAATTCTAGAGTAACTTTAGAATTTAATATAGTGGTAAATTTACATCAGGCTGCCCTTCCCCTCCTACTTCAGCAGTTTGTTTCAAATTTTGGAATCTACAGGTCATGGAGAAATCAAAGGCATTAACGTGACTCTGTTAAGAACTTGGTCCACCGGCTGTGTTCAGTGTGGTTTAAATGTCAGGTACCACCCTCCCTTATTTCTTGTCTTGGATTTCTACGGAATGCAGTTCTTTCTTGGATCCTATTCAGCAATGACACTCAGGAAGTTGCCCATCTTGACCTCACCAGTTATGCAAGAGAAAGGAGTGAGACTTTGAAAGTGTGATGAGACATTCTGTAACTCACGTAGTCCGACACCCTGGCCCTTTAGAAAGGGGAAGTCAAGCCCAGCGAAACTCTTAGATCAAAGCAGAGGCTGGGAAGCTTTATGACTGACTTTGTTTTCTTTCCCCTACCATTTCTTTAATTAAATTTTGATGTAATAAATCCTAATTACCATCTACCTCATTGTTACATGTTTAGATGCTATCAAGCACCTTCATATCAACATTCAGCTGAAGAGGTTGAAAGGACACCCCACACATTGAACAGATGTTCTAATTTCCTTTGCATTATTGATATCAGTAATAATAATGGCTAACATTTGTTGAGTACTCGCTATAGGCAAATGATTTACGTTGGATTTATCTTACAAGGTGCTGGCAGATATCAGCCCTATTTTAAAAATGAGGGAACTGAAGCTCAGAGAGGTAATTTGTCACACAGGTAATAAGTAGCAATGCCAGGATTGGAACCTGGATTTTCTAATAGCCATTCATCAGTTCTGCCCAAGAAACAGGGCAAGGTGAAACACAGGCTGAAGGTTACATCAGTCATTATGAGAAAGAGTTGGGCCCCCAGCCTCCTCCTCCATCTAGCTCCCAGAACACTTAGAGCTGGGTATAAACCCCTTAGTTAGAACTCTGTGGGGATCTCCTCTGGGTAACCATTGTGGCCCTAGTGAGAAAAGATTTCCCCATATTGTCATTTAAAGTCACCCTACCATAGAACCCTAAGGTGAACCCCACCAGTTTCCACAGTCTGAAGTCGTACATGAGTGTAGTTTGTCTTTACTCATACATCCTCAAGGGACATTTAGGGAGACTAGAGAATGGGAGAATTGACCAGGTGTGGGCCAAGCTTGATTGCTATTGGATGAATATTTAAGCTTAAAAGATCAAACCTTTAAAATTTTTGATTTTGTTTATCTGCAGATCCTGGCTGAAATTAAAGACAAGAGAGCGGTAGTGATAAATATCTCAGTCAGAATTGCATGTTTGCTGCTCAGAACAGATGGCAGCCATCCAATTATTAGTCTGGATCTTTTCCTAAAACCAATTTACCTCTTAAATCTCATTTCTATAATGGGAGAACCCAAGTGTTTTCTAGTGTAAGGGGAGGACTAGATTAAATAAGAGAATCAGGGAATTTAGGAGGGAGCAAAACTGTAATAACTGATTGGGATCATCATGTGTTTATTCATTTATTTAGTTGATAATACTAATAATTGCTAATTTTCAGCATTTGTTATCCATTTATTCTGCACATATTTGTTGAGCACCTATGATGTGTCAGGTACTGTGCTAGATGTTTGAGATACATGGATAAACAAAATTCCTGCTCTGCTGGAACTTATATTCTAGTAGGCAGTAAAAGATAAATATAATAAACAAGCAAAATATAGGGGGTGAGAAGATGACTATGTTGGTCTGAGTCCTTTTGAAAAACAAATGCCAAGATGGGTTAAATGTGTTTGATTTTATTAGGAGAATGACAGTATGAGAGAAAATGGGGAGGTAGGCAGCAAAGGCTGGAGCTGGGAAGGTCTGGGAGAGTGGTCAGACCATGGTGCAAATTTGACCAGACTGAAGGCGAGAGGGAGAGAAAGTTGGGTGAAAACAGCCCAACATGCAGTGCAGTGTAAGGAGGATCGGCAAGGCCATCAGAGAGTGCTGGAGCCAAAGTCAGCTACCAGAGAGGTCCTGTGTCTCCGAGGAATGAGCCTGTTTTAGCATTCCTGCCAGACTCAATCAGTGGCTGGGAGTAACCCCTGAGAGGCACGGTCTTGATGCAAATACAGGGATGGATTTCAGAGTACAACAGCTGGGATCCCTGGTCGATTATATTCCCATAGTTGGATGTCTGAGAGGCACATTCTCATGACAGCCACAGTGATAAACGCTGTGGAAAGAAAATAGAGCAAAGGAGGAGAATAAAGATCTCTAATGGGTGGCAAGTTGCAGTCTAGAATTGGGCTCTTAAGGTAGCCTCAATGAGAGAGGAGCATTTGAACAAGGCCTTGAAGGAGGGGTGGGACTTAGCCATGAGGATAGCAGTGGGAAGAGCCGATCAGGAAAAGCCTGTGCAAAGGGCCTTGGGTGGACTCTTATCTAGCATGTTTTAGGAGCAAGGCCAGTATGGTTAGACAGCTGGGACTGAAGGGAAGCATAACAGGAGATGTGATTGGAATTGTAACTAGTCTCGGTCCATGAACGGGTCTTGTTAGGCCATTGTAAGGACTTTGGCTTTTACTCTGTGTGGGGTAAGAAGCCATTGAGGTGTTCTGAGCAGAGAAGTAACATGACCTAGCATGTTTTGCAAGGATGGAAGCGGGGAGACTAGGTAGGATGCTACAGCAGTAATTCAGCTGAGAAATGATGGTAGCTTGAGCCAAGGTGGTACAGTGAGGGTAGTGGGAACTGGTTGAACTGTGGATATATTTTAAAGTAGAACCCACAGTATTTCCTGAGATTGGATATGGGGTTTGAGAGAAAGAGAGGGTTCATGATAACTCTAAGATGCTTTGACTGAGCAAATGGAAGTTGCCATCAATTGAGATACAGAAGTTGTGAAATAATTTTATTTTTGAGGAAGAGGGTAGATACTCAGTGCTCAGTTTTGGACAAGTGGATTAGTTATCATGTGGAAATGTTGAATAGACAATTGGATATATGAGTTTGGAGTTCAGGAAAGATGGCTCATCTGGATTTATAAAATTTATTTTATCTCTGGTAATAAGTAGGATCACAAAATATCTAGAATTATGGTCCACAAAGCAGCATAATCTAGTGAACTAGTATTTATTCAATGTTAAATATATATTTATGACCAAATTCAGTCATTGTAAAATAGATACACAGTAGAGCTCTATCGGCTCTAAATTATCTTATTAAAGTAATTTTACTAAATATTTTGTTGTTTGCCAACCAATGTAAATGAGGACGGCAAGAGTTAAAAGTTACGGTCCATTACCTGACCTTATATTAGGAGTTAAGAGACATAAGAGCTTCTGAGACAGTGCATTTTCTTAAAATGAATTTGCTTTCTGGTTGGAGAGGTAAGACATAGGCTTGAAACAATTAGAGGGCAAAAGAATAGTAAACAAACTGTCACTGTATTCTGATAAAACGTAGCGCTAACTATTGCACTAATTGAGACCAGGATAGTATAGCGTGGTTAGTAATAGTGGTGTATGGCACAAAAAGTAAGTGCAAAATAAGTTGAAGAAGATAGAAATTAATGTGAGTTGCAAGAAAACTACTACAGGGAGAAAGCAGAACTTAAAAGCAGAGAAGTCATTTCTAAGTGTCAGAGGGAGGGAAATACAATGTATTCAAAGACCAGAAAGGAAATTGTCCTTACCTGGGGCAGAGAGGAGAATTAGATAGAAACACTGATAGAAATATATATCCATACATAGAATTTGATGTTCAGGGAAAGTGAATTAGGGGAGTGGGTGAAGAAAGATCAAATTCATATTTCAGAAGAATAAAACTGTCAACTCTTTTCAGAACATATAGGAAGAGGGAAAGATTAGGTAGGAAGATCTTTTAGGAAGGTAGGAAGTGTGAAATATGAGTGCTTGTGGATAGAGCCTAAAAAATTGCCAATGTTCTGTAAAAGGAAGGGTGCCCAGGCCTTTTTCTAACCTTCAGGTGTGAGCCTGGAGGCCAAGGAGTAAATGAATAAGTAGGACAAAGTAAGTGGAGTAGTACTTAAGGTGCTAATACAAATATTTAAAAACCCAAGGGTGATGGCGATGGGAATGATTTATAAGGGGGAAATCCAAAAGAAATTTCAGTAAGAGGGTTAAATTAGACAGAAGCATGAGAATTTGATAGGTTCCAAATTATGGACAAAACAGAGCCTTAGATTAGAGATTTTGGATTGCAAACCACAGAGAAATAAAATCCAAATAAAATAATGGCAGGAAGAACATTGAAGGAAACCAAGGGTAGGAAGTAAATAATTCTAAGATGTATATGTGAAAAGATTTTCTAGAGCCTTTCTGAAGCCAGATCCCATTAGAAAAGTGGGTGCTCACTCTCTGACCCTTCCCTCTCTTGTTCTCTCTTTCTTCCCTTCTTTCTTTATGACTTCTCAGACTTCTGGAGGCCAGAAATGGTGTCTGCCTAAGGAGAGAGTTTCCTTCTCATAGTCAGTAGATGTTTAACCAACGTGTGAAGTATGGATAGATGAATGAACAAATGATCAGAACTCAGGTACTTGGGCTCCCATGTAGTAGTGACACCCCTTTACAATTTCATATCCAGTTCCATAATTGTATCCCTATGATCACCAAACTGTTCTTTGAAACCTCTATATCTCTGAAAGAATCATTAAAAACATTCTGATTCTCAGATTTGTTATGTGATAACCAGTCTGTCTCTATTCTTGTTGCCCTTGACTCTTACTTTCACATCCTTTCCTTCTCTAGTATGGGATGGTATTTAATTGCTATAAGCAAGTAACAAACAGGTATGTAAATGGGGTGATCACATAAATTCCAAGAGATTCCTGATACTGGTTTATATTTATGCTGGGGTTCTCTATATAGCTGGGTTGACAATATGCCTGTTTCTTTGTTAGGTAATTTGAACTTTATGGTTTAGAGGCTAAATGAGGAAAATGCAATAGGCTTCAAGACCGTCTACGGTGCATGTGCTCATCTTACTTGAACTGTTCACAGCACTGGGCAGAGTTGATTCCTCTTTCCTTCTTTCTTCACTTGGCCGCCATGATATGCACTATTGATTTTATTCCCACCTCACTAGTCTCTCCTTCTTAGTGTTCTTTGCTGATTCCTTCTCTTTTCCCCAACCTGAACACCAGGGTTCAGTTACTGGTGCTCATTTCTTCTCTATTATTCTCTACTCACTCCCTAGAGATCTCATTTCATCTCATTCTAATGCCATTTATATGCCAAGACTGCATTTATTTGTACCTACAGCTTAGACTCCCCTTCTGCCCTAGGATCTTAAGAACTCACTTACCCCAAATACCTGCATGGCTCATTCCCTCACCTTTTTTTGGTCTTTGCCAAGATGTCACCTTCTCAGTGAGGCCTCCCCCTGACCACACTATAGAAAACCACAGACCTCTCTGATTCTAGCAATCCCCCTCACCTGGATCTATTTTTTGCCATAACCCTTATCATCTTCTACAATACTATATAATGCACCCTTTTTGTTTGTTGGTTGCTTGGATTATTGTCTTTCTTCTTTCACTATGGGGGCAACTTCCACATAGTGAAGGGTTTTGTCTGTATTTGGAAATCAACGCTTGAAAAGATTCAGTAACCTATCAAGGGGTTACATATCCAGTAAGCAACGAGACCAGGATTTTAAATCTGGGATTGTCTTGTCCCAAAGCTCCGCCACAGTCCACTATATCATCCTACCTCTATTTTTCCTCAGTTGGAATGAGACACCATAGCACCAGGTTTAACTACATATATTATTACATGCCTAGAATAACACATTATGCATGAGCCAACTTGGTCACTTTGGTAATTTGTGGAATTGATTTTTTAAGACTGCACACAATCTATAACCATTTTTCTTTAGGGATTTGTTTAAAAATTAAACTACAGCTTTTCTGTAAGTGAAGTATTCCAGAGGTATACCAGTACCAAAAAAAAAAAAAAAAAAAAAAAAAAACAAATTCTACTAGCAGATATTTAAAGTGTGTGTGTGGATAAGCATGCTGCTTTCTCTTTGAACAACTTACAGTTCTTTCAGGCTGAGTTTCCTAGAATTCAAACAACTGCTTAATTTAGTGGAAAAGAATATTTAACTAAACCAATTGTTGGACTTTCTGGAGATGAAGGAAGCAGCTGTTTTCTGAACTCAGCCTCAGTTATATAATAGCCTATCAAAAGTAGCCACAGACAAAAAATTACCTATTAACAAATGAAACATACATAGCAAAAAAATCCTCCCAAACACCCATCAAATAAAATGCAAGTGTTCCATAATTTATTTCTTTTCTCATGTGCACATAAAATGAGAAGTTAATATTTAACATATTTAGGATCTTATATTTTAGTTTCCTCTGACTCAGTTTACAAATGGACATGAAGATAATCAGCATCGTAAAAATGTTAGCATTGATGTCAACATCACCAGGGATAAGTCATCTTGAGAGTACATACCCTTGGTATGATGTGATGGGAGTGGCACTTTACGTTTGTGATCTTCCTCACCAAAAACTCTGAAAAACTTCAGAGTCTAAAGAGTCTACAATTATCATTCCAGCAAGATCAAGGACTATAGTTGCCTCAGCACAATGAGTTCTCCTCTATCAAATCACCACTCACACATCCAAACCTAGTGGCTTTCATACCCGTGTATAGTGTATACCATAGAGGGGATGAAAGTACCATCTAAGCTGAACTTTAAGTGTACTTTTTTTGAGTCAGAGCATTTGGTGAGGACCGTTTGCCTTACGCATTTTCCTGCCTTTGTTAGCAGTGTAAGGAAGCTGCCCTTCCCTTGGCATTGTTTTCGGGTTTGGGTGTTTTCAAAAATGCTGTTCCACTGTGATACCTTCACTTGATGCTTTCGTTTTCAGTCAGTCAATTCAATATTTAAAATATTTGGATCAAGAATGTTCCTGAAGTCAAAAGTATTTTGAATGGTGTCCACAATATGTGATACTACACGTACTCAACTGGATATTTAAATTGTCCAGTTTGCCTCTGTGTGTACTCAGCTGCTTTTTAAACTTGAAAAGTTTGAACTTTCTTTGTTTCTTGTTTTGAACAATTATTTTGTATTTTTCTCCTCAAATTTGTGATTTTAGTTTAAAGAGTAACTGTAAGTTTTAACATTTGAGTAGTTGGATTTTTTTGCCCTAGACTTGCACAAAGAAATATTGAGTGGGGCCCCTTGTATTTACTAAAATTTTCACATTCCCCTTTTACTTTCTCCTTAAGTTTGAATCTCAGGTTTTGTTGGTATAGCAAAATAAATAACCTTATATATGTATTGGGATCATATATGCAAATAGAGAAGTTGAAACTGATCATTGAGGAGCTATCCTCCCCATAAAGGAGTCACTGATTCCCTAATTCTGCTAGAGTCTTGAATTTAGACTCGGGGATTCCTGGTTCTCAAACACCTGTATTCCCTGAGAAGTTTCAGAGAACAGTTTGGCCATCACAGGAATGCAATTATGGAATTGGGTGTGGAATTGTAAAGGGGTGTCACTACTACATGGGAGCCCGAGTACCCTGAGTTCTGATCATTTGTTCACTCATCTATCCATACTTCACACGTTGGTCAAACATCTGACTGTGCAACTAACATTGTGCTATGTGCTAGAGACAGAAATGAATAAGACAATGAGCTCTTTTCAGTGGAGGAGACAGGAGATAGAAGACAAGTAAACGCTGTGTGAAAAGTGCTGGTCACTAAAGTCAGACTCAGGGCAGAGGGAAAGCCAGAGTTCAACTAAGTCATCCTAGCAGAGATGACAGCTGAGCCGAGTGTCTGAATCTTTTAGATTTGGACAATTAGGAGTTAATTAATCAAGAGAATGAGTCAGGTTGGAGGGTGGGGAAGCAAAGGGGAAATAGCACAGCCACAGTCCCTGATTTTCTAGATCATCCTAGACAAACGGAATATTCTCCCCAGATACAGATTCCTTAGCAGATGATAGAATGACTGACTTACCAAGTTGTCCACATGCAGGCTTATAAGTCCCGAGTTTATTATGTAAGGTATGTGGTATTCAAAGACTATTTGTGTGTATGACCCAGCAATCCCACTACTGGGCATATACCCGGAGAAAACCATTATTCAAAAAGAGTCCTGTACCACAATATTCATTGCAGCTCTATTTACAATAGCTGGGACATGGAAGCAACCTAGGTGTCCATCGACAGATGAATGGATAAAGAAGATGTGGCACATATGTGCAATGGAATATTACTCAGCCATAAAAAGAAACGAAATTGAGTTATTTGTAGTGAGGTGGATGGACCTAGAGACTGTCATAAAGAGTAAAGTAAGTCAGAAAGAGAAAAACAAATACCGTAAGCTAACATATATATATATGGAATCTAAAAAAAAAAAAAGGTTCTGATGAACCTAGGGGCAGGACAGGAATAAAGACACAGACGTAGAGAATGGACTTGAGGACACGGGAAGGGGGAAGGGTAAGCTGGGACAAAGTGAGAGAGTGGCATGGACATATATACACTACCAAATGTAAAATAGATAGCTAGTGGGAAGCAGCCACATAGCACAGGGAGATCAGCTCGGTGCTTTGTGACCACCTAGAGGGGTGGGATAGGGAGGGTGGGAGGGAGATGCAAGAGGGAGGAGATATGGGGATATATGTATATGTACGGCTGATTCACTTTGTTATAAAGTAGAAACTAACACACCATTTTAAAGCAATTATACTCCAATAAAGATGTTAAAAAAACCCTCAAAACCAAAGACTATACGTATGTATACATATATACACTCATATAAATATGTTTGTCTACATATATATTTATTAATGTTCCTTAACTAATTCACATATATCAAAATCTTGATTTCTTAATTAGAAAGTTAATAAATATAGGTGGTTTTGAATCAGAGAGACATGGGCTTATTTTCCAACTTTTCCACTTACTAGGTGAGTGAACTTGGAAAAATCAGTCTCAGAGAGTCTGTTTCTTCAGGTGTAAACTGATAGTAATTATAGTTCTCATAAAAATTTTTGACCAAAGTCAAATGAATATTTAGGTAAAGGTGATAATGGAACATAATAGTTGCTTAATAAATGGCAACTGTTATTATTAGTTAACTTCTTATTGTACAAGTCAATTTCTTAGACAGGTCTATTAAATCTTGCAGGGACATTATTATTTTTTTTCAGTGCTTTCACATTTGCTGAATGCATCTTTCTACACATATAACCTAATATTGTGATTGACTTGTTCAGGAGAAAGACCAGAGTCTCATCCTTCTGTGTGAACCAAGAAGCTATCAGATGGGTTCATTTCCAACATGGGGAAACTGAGGCTTAGATGGACTGATTGATTGGGGCAGGGAGCCAGTTCATTAAATGTTAGCATTCTCTGTCCAGCAGTCCTTCCATTTGACTGCCTGTGGAAATCTTGGAAGTCTTGGTCTGATTCTTTGTTATTATGGAAATATGCTAGAAGCTTATCCAATTAGATTGGCTCCTAGTAGAGCCATCACTCTGAAAGCTAGGGTGCGAGCCAGTTATGTTAAAGAAGATTTACATGGCAAAGCAAGAAATGAGCCAGCTGTCAGTGTGTCTAACCTTCAGTCCATTTTACTATTGAGAGTGAAGGCTCTGAGGTTTAGCCTACTGACAGATTGGATTCCAGACAATAGCAATTCTAGCCTGAAGATTTTTAGAAATAAGTGTTTTGAAAGATGCCAACTGAAAGTTTACTTCTAAAATATTTAATGGGGCTCCCTTTGGAGAGTTGGATGTTTTGTAAGGGCCAGTCATTATTGCATGCCTTAGGCCTTTAAAAAAGAACCTAAACAAAACAAAACCAAAAAAACCCCAAACATTTTCATTTAGAAGTTTTACTCTATTTTAGCATAGTATGAAAAATCGTTATTTTGTGATTAGATCTGTCATCATTAGATCCTTTCCTCTCCTCCCCCCACTCCCTTCTCTCCTCTCTCCTTTCCCCTCTTTTCTTCTCTCTGGTGAGATTCTAACTGTAGGAGTTAGATTGCTTAATGACCGTCCAGGGCAAAGATCGAAAGAATTGCAGTATGCAGTTACGCAGTGGTGTGGGTGGGGTGAGAATTTAAGAGAACACTAAGTTCCAAGAAATATAGTTGCCACAAACAGATTTGTAAGACCTCCCTTAGAGCTGGAGGTTAATTAGAGTCCTTCTTTCCTGTGAAATGTGAAGTTCTAGGGTATAGTCCAAATAGTGTCAAAGATAGCTGCCGCTTTATACCCACATCGGTTGTCCAACACCCACTGTTTTAAAAAAAATCTCAGCAACAAAAATATTCCTTTGTATACAGCTAATTTTATTTTAAAATTTATTTTATTGAAGTATGTTGATTTACAATGTATTTATATCTAATTTTAATCTTATAATATAAAAATATTTTTGGAAGAGAAATTTAACAATTTAGCTAAAAATTTCCTTCTAAGTGAAATTCCAAACAGCAGTCCACTCTGTTCCTGATAGACATTGGAATTGTTAAAAATGAAATCCTAAGCTAATATGGTACCACAATAGTAACCAGCCCTCTAAAGCCAGCCCCTGAATAGGGAAAGAATAGTAATTCAGTTGGGAAAGAAAGGTCAAGCCAGATGACTATCTCCGGTTAATTTTGTCTAAGGCTTTATTAACTTACTATGGTTTGCCCATTTGACATTTGATTTTTATCAAGCTGTATTCTTATCTCCCTCTTTTATTTACATATCCCTTTCGGAAATGGGTATGAATGAAATAAAAATCACATCATTTTGGGGTGTGGGCATATCCATTTTCCTCTGTTTGAATTTACCAAATCTGTGTGTGTGTGAAGAAGCCAGAAATGCATTTTATATGGCCTAATGAAGTAAGTATTATGTTTCCTGGAGCTATTGAAAGTAGTCAGCTCACTTCCAACAGTGCAATGTAAACACTTTCAATTTTGTGTCAAGTTTTGTGTGATTGCTGGGTCTTCTCCCTCTTTCCACAAATCTACCAAGTACAAATGCATATGCTGACAAATGGAATGCAAACAAATGGTATGCCATGGGTACACAATGGGTGAAATGTACAGAGAGGCTCTTATCCACCAGTACAAATGGTAGTCCCCAAATGCCACGTTATTTATAACGAGGAGAAGAGACTTCCTAACATAGGACTCAAAATAAAGAGGGTTTGTCTACAAAAAGAATCTGGTGATTCAGTTCTGTGCATTTGTTTATTGATGATCACTTTTTCCCCTTATGTCTTGACATTCCACCAAAGCAAACTGCATGATCTTCCCCTTGAGAACCAATCCAGAGCTTAGCTTTATTTACAAGTTTCATTATACTAAAGAGCAAAATGTTCTAACTGATTGAATAGATATCACATGGCAGCCCACTGACTGTTTGGGAGGAATATTTGACTCCTACAGAGAAGTCCTAAATGTTAGCTGATTCACGGTTAGTTTTGTTTTTGTTTTATATTTACTGTAGCCTGAACCACTGCCTATGGTTCCTTCCTCCCTCCCTCCCTCCCTTCCTTCTTTTTTTCATTATGGTGTTTCTCTACTTCAGGGATCCAAGGGGATGGGAAAGACCTAGACTTTTAGGAGTGGAGTGCCCTCATGGGCTGGGAGCTCCAGCATCAAAGATAATTGCAATGACTACTATATCCTTGATGGTCTCCCTGGCTCTCTAGGATGGGTGTGGCCTGGGGAAGATCTTTTAGTACACAGTGGTTATTCCAAAATCAAAATGTAAATTCAACACTCTACAGAAATAACATTTTTGAAAAGAGACTAGATTTTTCTAAAGTCACTTTGGTAAGGTATTAGAATAATAGTTGAGAGTCCTTGCTTCTCACAGCAATATTACTGCAGCTTTTATTCCTGTCTCTGCCAATAGCCCTTGGTTCTTTCCACCAAACCAATGAGTGCTAACACATTATTTGAAGCTTATAGCCAACATTGTGATTCAGGCAGCATGCGTAATTAATCCCATATCATGGCCAGTATTACTTTCTTTCTCTCATCCAAAAGTGCACAGAGCTCTTGTTACCTGTTTCCTCACTACCTAAATAAAGTTCATCTGTCCCTTTCCCTTTCTCCTTCCTCCCTTTAACCTCCCTAAGAATTGTTATTCTTAGGTGGAACATGACCAAATGGGTCTAGGTATATTTATTAATTTACCACCCCTCAAAGTGTTTAGGTCAATCTGAATGATATATTTCGGGATGAAAACACTTCCCATAGTCTAAATGGAACGTAAGCTTAAGCATTAAATTTTTACTGAGTGGTCAACTCGTGTACGAAAAGAAGTAACCCTTCACGTGAGGCACTAGCTTGAAATCAGTAAGACTTTTGTGGGAATTACAGTCTGCATATCACCTGTGTGTCAGCTGGTGTGTTGGTGCCTCTGTGGTTGATTGGAAAGATAAATCACTTGGAATGACAAAATCTTGGTTCAAACATGTTGATGGGAATCAAATGATTACTGAAGGTCTTTTGAGATTTAAAACTGTTCACGGTGTGAAACTTTTCAATGCTATACACCTTAGAGAGATGACTGCTGTGGCATGGTTGTATTCATGCACTCAGCCAGTATTCATTGTGTATTTGCCATGACTTGGGCACCGTACATGAGGCTGGCGACAGGGTTCTGAGCAGATAGACACTGTCTCTGCTCTCTTGAGCCTTAGATTTCAGTGGTGAAAATAGACATGAGAAAAGCAAACGCATAACCACAGTTTTAGATAGTGTTAACTGCCATAGAGAAAACAAAGCAGGGATTTCAGTAAAAAGTTACTGGTTATGGGTGGTGGCAGTGGCAGGGCGTTTAGCTAATTTAGACTGAGCAGTCAAGGAAGGTCTCCCTGAGGAGATAATATTTAAGTTGTTCCAAGTTGAAAAACTCAGGGATCTTTTTGAATTAGATTCCTCTTTTCATAGTTCTGGATTTATGAGATTTAACTGAATACTTATTTGATTTTTATTTGCTTTTTCTCAACTAGCCAAACCTTTTTGCTATTGTCATAGAAACATTTAATAAGCTTGCAAATTGACCATAGGGGAGAGTTTGTTTGTTTCCTTTTAAGAATTACCATAAATATCTCACAACTAGGGAAAACTGCCTCCAGGTAACAGGTGATACTTGTTGAAAAAAAAAGCCTCATGACTTTAATACCCAGACTTTAGCTATGAGCATATTTTTTTTGAGCAATAATAGATTTTTTTTCCCAATGAAAAGCCACTTTTCTTTTAGTAATTCTATATAGTTAAACCCATCCCAACATTGTTGGCATGAGAGGTATGTCTTTTTGATGGCTTCTCAATCAAAGAAGTGACAAAAGAAGTTACCTCAGTCCTTTCAGAATTTAGCTATGTGAAAAGAGAAGTAATTTAGTAATTCTAGCTATGGTAGAGCCACCAGCCTCAGAAAATGTAACCCACCCAATATCTTCATTGTCAAATCAGCTTGCTTGACCTTTGTTCTTTATGCATTTTAACTAGGTGCATCGGTAATTGGATCCTGGGGTGGATGTTTCAAGATGGATAGCTCCCAGTAGATAGATATTGAGATATTGAAGTACTGGTCAGTTATGCTTTACCTTGCTGGTGGGTATCAGTCAATTGCTGTCCTCAAGGCCCCTCCTGTAATGCTTCAGAAGACATCCATTAGGGATGAGAGCTATGAGTTTCTTTCCACTAGAGGCTTGCCCTGGAGGTCACCCAGTCCTGGTCTTTCTCTCTTAAGGAATTAAGTAAAAATATAGGTCCAAAACAGAAAAACTTTAGAGACCCTTTAAAAAGTTTATGAAAGATAGTATTTGAATGAGACACAGGTGGTTAACTGTATGGCTCATTTATGACTCATTCATTCACAGATATTTAGAGAGGGAGCATGGCAGGGAGACTTCAGGCTGTGATGCAGGTCTGCCACCTGTGAAAGGAGAGCGGCAAGGAAAGAGGATTGTATAGAAGGAGCTTCAGAGCTCAGTGCAATTTTGAAAGCATCTTAGGTAGGCTGATGGGGGGTTCCTGGGTCAAGGTTGTTTGTTAGAGGAGTCCCACATCAAAACAGCCTAGCTCTAGTTCTCCTACTGCATTTAGTCATTCTGGGAACAGCCAGGAGGAAGCATTGCCTCAGAGTGAACTTTGAGACAGATCTGAAAGAGTGCCCTGTGAGACAGTTTTTCTTGAAGGGAGGTCTGAATGGTGCACCCATGGCCACCATAGACAACATCCAGAATTTTATCTTGAGTGACTCCTGGTGAGAGAGAATGAGTGAGAGAGAAACAGGTATGTTTTTGTTTTGTTTTGTGTATAAATTAAGAGTGTGGTTTTAAATTTGATAAATATGAAGTATCTAAGACATCCACATGGAGGTAGATACACCAGGATTTACTAGATAGGATCTCAGAGAAGAGGTTGGGCTGGAGAATCAGTTTTGAAGTCATCATATTTTATAGATAGTATTTAAAGCCATGGGAATAGATGAGATCATTTTGGGGAGAGATTGTAGAGAAAGGAGAAAATGTCCAAGACTGAGCTCTATGGAAATCCAATACTGAGAGGCCAGGAACAGGAGGAGAAGCAAGCAGGGGAGACTGAGTAGGAACAGCCAGAAAGATAGGAGGAAAGGCAGGAAAGTGTGCAAGATGAGTGTTAAAGGGGGAGGAAGTGAGACAACTGCATGAAATGCTACTTTTTGGGCTAAAGTGGAAGATGACACAGTTGGCAATATGGAAGTCTCCGGTAGCTTTCTTTCTTCTGAGTATCATGAGTTCAGAAGACAGTTCAGAATAGGCTAAAGAGAGAATGGAAAATGAGGAATTGGAGTAAATATGTATCTAAAACTCAAGAAATTTGGTGATTTATGGGAGCAGGGAAATAGGGCAGTGGCTGGAAGTGGGTATGGAGAGAAGAAAGTTCTTGTTTTTCATGACTGTAGATATTGGAAGATATTTGTAAGCCAATGGGAATGATCCTATGGAGGGTAAGCAATTAATTTTGTAAGAGAAAGAAAGGATAGCTGAAGAAGAAAAGTTGCTGGAAAGATGAGTCTGGGATCCCGAGTGCAGATAGAAGGCCTGGGCTTTGCTCGGAGGAGGGAGATGGCATATGTATGAGATATCATTCTTCCCCAGGGGTCTGCACTGCCTCTCCTCTCAACTTTCTGTTTGTCCAGGGAAGGCTGGAAGGCAGCCTTCATTCTGTTTGGCCATGTGCTCAGCTAGAGATACTATTACCACGGAAGAAAGAAAAATGGATACGGGAGGACAACTAGGAAAAATCTTTATTAGATTTATTCCTAGTATATTTTTGTTGCTATTGTAAAGGATGTATCTTTTTTTTAAGTTACATTCCACAGTTCTCTTTCAAAGCATAGATCTTATCATATCATACCACTTCCCTGGCCTCCTTTAACTACACAATAAAGTCCGAACCTCAGCCTGGAAGTCAAAGCCCTTTGCAGTCTGTCCTCATCTACCTGCTCCCATACTTCCCATTTTACTTACTAGTCCCTGCATATGAAATGTACCTGTGAAGTCACTCTGTCCTTCCTTTCTTTCTTTTTTTTTTTTTTTAATTTTTTTTTTTATTTCTTTCGTGTGAGGGCTTTCTCTAGTTGCGGCAAGTGGGGGCCACTCTTCATCGCGGTGCGGGGGCCGCTCTTCATCGCGGTGCGCGGGCCTTTCACTATCGCGGCCCCTCCCGTTGCGGGGCACAGGCTCCAGACGCGCAGGCTCAGTAGTTGTGGCTCACGGGCCCAGTTGCTCCGTGGCATGTGGGATCTTCCCAGACCAGGGCTCGAACCCGTGTCCCCTGCATTGGCAGGCAGATTCTCAACCACTGCACCACCAGGGAAGCCCCTGTCCTTCCTTTCTTCCCCAGCTTTGAAACGGCTCACCCTTACAAGGCCTGCTGAAAGGACTCTTCCTCTCTGAAGCCTACCTGGATTTGTAGAACTAATTATTCACTCACATGTGCCTGCATAGCCCATGATACCTGCTTTTATTATACCACTCAATAAATTGCAGTTTCAAATGTATTTGGAAATCTGTCTGCCCATGAAAACATGAGATCTGCAAGTTCCGAAAGTGTTTTAATCATCTGGCAGTAAATTTTTATTTAATTCTTTTTCTTCCTTCCTTCCTTCCTTCCTTCCTTCCTTCCTTCCTTTCTTTCTTTCTTCCTTTCTTTCTTCCTTTTTCTTATTTTTTAAATTGAAGTATAGTTGATTTACAATGTTGTGTTAATTTTTGTTGTACAGCAAAGTGATTCAGTTATACATACATATATATATATTCTTTTTAATATTTTTTTCCATTATGGTTTATCTCATAAACCATAATGGAAAAGAATATTATTTAATTCTTAATGTCAAGCTCAAAAGATATATTTTTGGAGAATTTTTCTTACAGGCTTATGAAAGCCATTTGATGACATTGGGTCTGATTTTTTCATAAAAGGTGATGATAAAGCAATTCTTTTGCATTGGGCCTGAGTATTTGGGTGGAAATATAGCTGCCCCTGCAACATTACCATTTCTTCTTGACAACAAGGACAGAGTTCACCCAGAGACAGGAATATATGCCAAAGGGGAAGTACTGGAAGGGGGAAAGCATACTTCTCTTGGACACATGTCCGTCCTTTCCAATTTGCGTGGCCTGGAAGTGTGTAAATGCAGTGCTGGAACACACACCTTCAAACCTGTTGGAATCTCTAGCCACCTCTCTCTATATTCCTTAAGTTTTAGAATTATTATGATTAAGCAGTCATTGTGTCATTGTGCCAGCTACTTCAGTAAGTGCTATGCCGTTCTGATCTCATTGACTTCTTACGACAATGCTAGAAGAAAGGTAGTTTTATGATTTCCATTGGAAATTGAGACCAAGAGTGATGAGGAGACTTGCCCAAAGTCACACACACACAACATGCAGCAGAATGAGGGTTTCAGTCCTTTTCTGCTTGAATTTAGAGACTGAACTTTAAACACTGTGCTCCGAAAACCCTCCTAGGTGTTTGGTCAGCCCATGTCTCTGCTGGGAAGGCCCAAGTTGGAGACAGAGCTGATTTAAGAGAGCCCCATGGTGTATGACAGCGCTCTAGGTCAAATCCCAGGAAAGATAAAGCTCCTTTTAATGTTTTCCAAATTCTTCTTCCCTGTAGTCTATTATAATGCTGTCCTCCAGCTGTCCAAAGCCCACCCAAACTCACTCGAAATTTCCTTTTTTTCAAAAACAGCTTTATGGAGATATAATTCGCATACCATATAATTTACCCATTAAAGTGGATTTTTAGTATATTCAGTGTTGTTCATCCATCACCACAATCAATTTTAGGACATTTTTATTACTTCAAAAAGAAACCCATACCCCTTTGCCATCACCTCCAATCTTCTTGTACCCATAGCTCTAGGCAACCACTAATATACTTTCTGTCTCTATAGTTTGCCTATTCTGAACATTTCCTATAAATGGAAATGTACAATATATGGCCTTTTGTTTCTGACTTTTATTTAGCAAAATGTTTTTAAGGTTCATTCATGTTGTAGCATATATCGGGACTTTTCTGTGGCCAAATAATATTCCATTATCTGAACACACCATATCTTATTTATCTATTCATCAGTCGAAGGTTATTTCAGTTGTTTTCACTTTTTGGCTATTAAACATAATGTTGATGTGAATATCATTCAAAGTTTCTAGTCCATCTTTTCATTTTTCTACTCAGAACTTCCACTTCCCCATATCTAAGTCCAGAGCTAGGAGAGCATTAGAACAGTCTAATGATCGTAATTCATACTGAGGGGTAGGTGACTGAGGTACTAAATGCATTTTAAAAGAGGAGCGTTATGACATGGAAGCAACCTAAGTGTCCATCATCGGATGAATGGATAAAGAATATGTGGTACATATATACAATGGAATATTACTCAGCCATAAAAAGAAACGAAATGGAGGTATTTGTAGTGAGGTGGATGGAGTTAGAGTCTGTCATACAGAGTGAAGTAAGTCAGAAAGAGAAAAGCAAATGCAGTATGCTAACACATATATATGGAATCCAAGGGAAAAAAAAATGTCATGAAGAACCTAGTGGCAAGACGGGAATAAAGACACAGACCTACTAGAGAATGGACTTGAGGATATGGGGAGGGGGAGGGGTAAGATGTGACAGGGTGAGAGAGTGGCATGGACATATATACACTACCAAATGTAAAATAGATAGCTAGTGGGAAGCAGCCGCATAGCACAGGGAGATCAGCTCGGTGCTTTGTGACCACCTAGAGGGGTGGGATGGGGAGGGTGGGAGGGAGGGAGACGCAAGAGGGAAGAGATATGGGAACATATGTATATGTATAACTGATTCACTTTGTTATAGAGCAGAAACTAACGCACCATTGTAGAGCAATTATACTCCAATAAAGATGTTTAAAAAAAAAAAAAGAGGAGCGTTATGACTCAAGTAAGCCTCAAATTAGTGAGATGGTTGCAGATAGTTCTTTTTGAGAAATGAAGTCTTCCCAGTGCCTTTTTCTTATACTGGCTGCCACCTGTCACTTTTCTCTCCACACCCACAAAATTCCCAAAGAAGCAGTTTAGCAGTCATTTCTGAAAAGCTGCAGATCCTTTCAACAGTGCTGGGTTTAATCCTTTCTCATTTTCTTCCTGTCACATTCTATTTTTCTTCTCTATTATAATTTTTTTCCTGGGTAAAGATTATTATTCTGAATCTTGTCATTACCCATAATTGCAATATCTCCATAATCTCTTCCCACTCTATGACCATTATTTCCTATCTTCTAGCTCCCTCCTTCTAGAACCATGGCTCCAACAATTTGATTCCACTTAGATCTGCAACCCACTGATCTTACCACCTTTTCGCTGTCACCCTCTCGATGTCCTCTCTTCACTCTTGACCAAGCTTGAATTCCATTTGCAATCAGTATAGTCACTCTCGTGCATATACCCTCAATTCCCTTGCCTGTTTTGGCTTCAGTGTTCTTCCTCGCAAAAGCCACTAAATCCATCTGTCTGTCTACTACACGCCTACACCAATCCATCAGAACATGACAAGAGAAACACAAAAAACCTTGCCTCACTATGTAATTTGCACAGATTTAACCCACTGTAAATTGATGACTGTCTACTTCAGGTGGGCCTCTGTCACTTTATACTTCATCCTTAATGCTGCCTGGAGATGGTTTCCCTAGTCTGTTGGCTTTTGCAGTTTTCTAGCTAATTTTTTTCACATCTCTCCTCAAACCTCAAATACCTCCTCCATCATCCTCAATCACAACTGGAAGAAAATTCTCGAGCCTCCAACCCCCATTTTTACCCATCTGCAGCATCTGCATCCTTTAGCTCCACCCTCTGCACTTGTTTCCATTGTTTCTCCTTACAGTGAAAGCTAATCTTTCTACTTGTGTGCTAGATCCTGCCTTTTACCAGCCAAAGATCATTGCCCCAACAATTCTCCCCTCTCTCTCCTGCTTCCTCAATTTTTCACTTTCTTGGAACATTATTACCAATATACAAATATGTTATTTATTATATTTTCTATCTTGAAACAAATAATGAAAACCAAAGCTTTCTACTGACTCCACTATCCTTGCCAGTTACCACTCTACTTCTTTGCTTTCCTTTGCAGCAAAACTCTTTGAAATAGTTGCCTCTATCCACCACCTTCTTGAAATCTCCACTAAAAGGGCTAATCAATATCACAAACAATATATCCAAAATGGAATATCTGATCCTCACGCCTGCAATACTTCTTCTCCATTTGTCTCCATCTCAGTTGATGCCAACGCCACCCTTTTCATTGCTCAGAGCCAAGTTCCTAGAGGTACCTCTGATCTTCTCTTTCTCTCTTGCCCCACAGCCAGTCAGAAAATCTCATTTGCCCTACTTTTAAACTCTGTGCTTTATCTGATCAATTCTTATCATCTCTATCATTAGCACCCCGGTACAAGCCCACTATTGTCTCTCACCCCCTAATTGGTCTCCCTGCGTCCATCTTTGCTTCTTATCATTTGTTTCAACAAGGATTGATCCTTGTAAAGCCTAAGTCAGATCATGTCACTTTTCTACATATAACCCTCAGTGTAAAAGCCAAAATACTATCAACAGCCTACACAACCCTGCACGAAGGACCCCTATTAATCCCTGACCTTGTCTTCTATTGCTTGTCCCTTCCTACTCACAAAGCTGATGTGCTCTACCTCAGGACCTTTGCATGGGCCTCTGCCTGGAATCATCTTCCCCTAGAAACCCACGTGGCCAGCTCTTTCAATTGCTGAAAGCTTTCAAACATCACCTTCTCAATTATGTACACCTGAGTCACCCTATTTAAAATTGTATAAAAAAATAAATAAATAAAATTGTATAGCATCTCCACCCTGGTTGTCTCACCCTGTTCTGTTTTTGTATAGTGTTTGCCACCTTCTAATATACAATATATATATAATTTCGCTGTTTTTTAATGTTTATTTTTTACTGTCTGTCTCTTTCCACTACAATGTGAGCTCCATGAAGTCTGGGATTTTTGTCTGTTTTATTCATAAGCATTTAGGTGCTCAATTAATATTTGATCAATGAATTAATCTGAGAAGTAGAGAAATGCATCCAGTATAGCCTAATAAATTTAACAATCAACTTGCTCTACTGTGTGAAATATCAATTTTCTTTGAAAGTTTGGTACTTGAATCATATATTAAATCTGAAACTTATTTTTAAAAGATATATATATATAAGTATACATACTTATATTTATCACCCCCATTGCCACTCCTGTCATAAGCTTTCATTGAAATGGTTGCTATTTTGAGTTTGCTATAGAAAAATATTTGTTTTAGCCTATATTATATTTAAAAGCAACATTCTTTTGATAACTAAAACCTAAAATCATTCGTTTTAAAAAGAGAAGTTTGAAGCCATGGTATTAGCTTTGTGTTCTGGAATTTGGCGTTGAGGACTCCCCGGAATTCTCCAACTGCTGAGACCTAGCTGAGAGCTAAGAATAGTGCAGAACATAAACTTCTATAGAGGCAACTGTGAAAGGAATTTTTAGAAGCAGTGTGAGACTACAGCATTGTCAAAGAGTTTGGGAAATGGCAGTCTTTAATTGTCAAACAGTACAGAGTTTTAGTTATATATTTTATTAGCCTAAATTTGTAAGGAAATCTGTGGAAAGCTCGTAGGACTCTGCCTCACAGTCTCATTAATTCTCTATTCATTCACATCTTATTTAACGTTATGAGGGAACATAGGGTAAGGTCTATATTTGGCAAAAGGCATGTTGTTATTGTCACTTTTTAAAATTTATTTATTTATTTATTTTTTTATTTTTTAAATTTATTTTTTGCTGTGTTGGGTCTTAGTTCTGGCACACGGAATCTTCATTGAGGCATGCGGAATCTATCATTGCGGTGTGGGCTTCTCTCTAGTTGTGGCGCGCAGGCTTTCTCTTCTCTAGTTGTGACGTGCAGGCTCTAGAGCGCATGGGCTCTGTAGTTTGCAGCATGCGGGCTCTCTAGTTGAGGTGCGCGAGCTCAGTAGTTGTGGCGCATGGGCTTAGCTGTCCTGCAGCATGTGGGATCCTAGTTCCCTGACCAGGGATCGAACCCACGTCCCCTGCATTGTAAGGTGGATTCTTTACCACTGGACCACCAGGGAAGTCCCTATTGCCATGTTTTATGGAGTACCTTCAAGGCACCCCAGAAATGCATGTGGCAATTTTATTTGACATTGGATTATAATTTGTTGAATTCACTTTAGACCTGGGATCCTCATTTTTGTTTGTAACCTTCCAGGGTAGATTCAAGGACAGTCTAGTAGAATCTGGGAAACGAAATGATGCTGGTTTTGGTTTTCCTGTATTTGCCCTTCCAGCATTCTTATTTCCCCTTTCAGCATCTTAATCCTCATGGCCAGTTTGGTCATGGGGAATACCACAGAGCTCTGCCCTCCTCAGGAAATTCTTATTTCCTGTCCCTACCTGGCTCCTTCCCCTTCAGTGGAAACCTGTTCTTAACCGACTGATTGCTGGGGGAAAAAAAATCCAGTCTACAGTTTTGTTTTGGTAAAATAAGGAAATTGGTCTAGATGATATCCAAGATCTCTTCCTGCTCTAAAATCTTGTGATTCTATGAGCATCTCTTTTCTGGGCACAATGAAAACTACTGATTATAAACTTTCTTGAGAAAACTTCCATTTTCACCATGTTTGTGGAATTATCCTTTTTGTTTTGTTATCTCTCTCTCTAAGGAATATTATTTGGTTGGACCTAAACTAGTATTCTGCCAATAGCACATTTCATAGAAGACAGGTCAGTCTCAGGCCCAGTTTCTAGGTGCTTGGATTTCAAGCTCCTAACTGGGACTGCTGGGCAGTTTGGTGGAAAGATGCTGGTGTGTTTCCCACTCTTGGTAAAGGCATTGTTTCACAGCCGCTCTGCATGTGCTTCTCCACTTCTGGACTCAGCATGGACCACTGAGTCCTCGATAGAATCATTTACTAAAAGGTGTAATATTGCTAGTACTATGATCGTTTTCCAGTCTCAGTGCTTGCAAGCAGTCCCCGGGAGAGCACACTATGGACGAGAAAGAAGTAAGTGAGAATTATTGTCCATCCCGAAACCCACTGGCCTCTGCTGAGATTAATTGTTGGCAAACTCTCTAAGATCCCTGACTCTAAAGCACTCTGGGGAATGCAAAAGATTACAGTCATTACCCTGATGAAAAGCCGAGCGAATTTTGCCTGGATCTGACCCTCTGGTTCCAGGGGGTCTCACTATTCCAATCCTGTCGCTTAGATGACACACCATAATGACGACATCGAAAGCGTGATCAGCTGCTTATCAGGTGCTGGCCCGCCAGCATTTCCTTTCCAGCTCACAGATATTCCCCTGGAATTTAAACACCTTCTGCAACAGGGGGCCTCCCATCTCTTGTCAGTCACCCCTGCTTTGTCAGTCACTGTCCCCAGAGGGTGGGAGGACAGACAGCCTCAGACACGTGAATCCGCAGTGAGCCCTGTGGAGCCATGACGGAGAGGAAACAGCAACAGGTGCTGGCACCCGGGGCACCGGCAGGAAAATACGCTCCGAGCGAGGGCTTAGGGGGATTCAGCACACTACCTGCAGAGCAAACTCATTACGTTTCATGTGCTTTTCCAGAGCTTTCTTCTTTATTTCTGTATGACTGGCAGACAACCACAGTCACGCTTGATTATAATACTGTCTTCTTCGTTACTAAGGAAGCTTTATTACTGAAACCCGGTGAAATATTATAAAGAAAATAGTCGTGATGTGTCACTAAAGAGCCCCAATGAAGGCAAGTAAAGTCTTAATAAAAGAGAAGTGATGATCTAGATCAAGGTTTCTCAACACTAGATAGTGCTGTCTCTGTGATACAGAATGAAATTGGAAGGCAGCGGGGAAAGAATTTGGAATATAGATTTTTAGTTAAACTATGGTTTCAGCCCAAGGGTAAAAGTGGGGAGTTGAGGTTAATTAGAACTGAAATGACTTTGGCAGTATCCACTTAGGTATAGCTGTTAAAGGGCCTGGCATTTCCTGAGGAGGAGGGGAAGGTAGTTCCTAAAATAGTTCCTAAAATCCTCCCCGCCCCCAAATGGTTAATCCTCAGGAAGTAGGCTTGTTGAATCATCACTGCTAGGGATGAGACGGCACTTTACAAATAAAGGAGGCCTGTTTGAAAGGCAGCGTGTACAGCACAGCATTGTAGCCCTGAATGCTCACCCATCAAGATGTCTTTGAGGAAACTTGCTCCATCCGAGTCCCGTTTATGGTTCTTAACGGCAGAGATACTTGGCATACTCTTTTAGGAGTTTAGAGTTTCACTGATGTACACTAACAGGCAGAACTTGAGCGAAGTTTAGATGACAGGGTAAGAAAAGGGATTTGGGGCTTCCCTGGTGGCGCAGTGGTTGAGAATCTGCCTGCCAATGCAGGGGACGCGGGTTCGAGCCCTGGTCTAGGAAGATCCCACATGTCACGGAGCAACTAGGCCCGTGAGCCACAATTACTGAGCCTGCGCGTCTGGAGCCTGTGCTCCGCAACAAGAGAGGCTGCGGTAGTGAGAGGCCCGCGCACCGCGATGAAGAGTGGCCCCCACTTGCCGCAATTAGAGAAAGCCCTCGCATAGAAACGAAGACCCAACACAGCCATAAATAAATAAATTAAAAAAAAAAAAAAAAGAAAAGAGATTTGTATGTTAAAGTGTCAGCACAGAAAATACATATAGTATATTAGTTGTATTTTATCCTTTGTGATTCCATCCCTCATTCTACAACACTAGAACTTTTTTAAAAAACACAATTCTTTTCTTTTTCTTGACAAAAGTTGCCTTGCCCTGACTTGCTCACTCCATCAGAAAAGGCCTATTTATAACACATGTAGCTTAGGGTGGATTGGAAATCCTGACTCATCCATTCTCACTTTTAATAACTGCCTAGACTGAATATTTGCCTCTTGACAGTGCTCAGTCTTTGCTATGGGAAAGGGATTGTGACCAAATTTTGGTTCTAAGGCGCTAGCAAGAGCTAGAAATCATTTTGAAAACAATAATATGCTTAGCCTGTATCTCCAAGAAGTTTTCCACCCCTTGAGATGTTTTCGTGAATGTAAAATAATAGTGGTAATAACATTTAGTGAGAACTTGCTTTCCCCCGGATGGTGTGAATTCTTCACACTTAATTTTCAGAGCAACCCAGTGAGCTAAGTCCTACTAGCAACACCTCAATGGAAGGGTTGAATGGCTAGTGCTCTGGGTTTAATACATGGACCAAGAGTTAAAGGAGGGGAGATTGATTCTGAACATCATGTGGTGGATGACCCTTTGGATCTAGTTGCCCTGGCACAAGGTTCTGTTCTGGGGACAATGGCTAAGCATGTGAGGATTAAAAAAGTATAAGTTTGAGATGTAAGGGTGGGGAAGCACTATAGCCATGACTGAGATCTGGTCCAGTAAAGATGTCACCTTAGCAGTGGGTAGTGTCTTTTAAATAGTGCAGGGATTCTGGCAGTGAACCAAGCTATGGTGCTATGGACTAATGGGCTTTTCCATTCTCTTCTCTTAGCATTTAGAAGAACAAATGATCCCTGAATTGAATTGTGAAAGCCCTTAGAACTCTTGGACAATTCAGGGTTAGGATGGGTTGCCATTTTTAGGAGAGAGATGCTAGACTTCCTGCTAGGGCAGATACAGTTTCTAGCAACAAGTTGGAAAGGTAAAGGAAGTGTGACTCTATTTATGCCAGAAGCTGGAAGAGGGTCTTATCTCTATGAATATCCATTTCTATGGGTCACTGCCTTGTCCAGAAATCTCCAGTGACTTCCCATTACATATGGCATCAAACTTAAATTCCTCACACTAGCCACCAAGGTACTTCACCTCTAGTTGTTCTTTTGGGATCCAACATGGACCTTCTGTTGAATACAAGTACAGATCTTCCTCAATTTATGATGGGGTTATGTACTGATAAACGCATCGTCAACTGAAAATACTGTAAGTTGAAAATGGATTTAGTACACCTAACCTACCAAATATCATAGCTTAACCTAGCTTACCTTAAATGTACTCAGAACATTCATATTAGTCTACCCTTAGATAAAATCATCTAACACAAAGCCTATTTTATAGTAAAATGTTAATATATCATGAAATTTATTGAATAAGGTACTGAAAGTGAGAAACAGAATGGTTGTATGGGTACAGAATGGTGGTTAAGTGTGTTGGTTGTTTATTCTCGTGATCGTGGGCTGACCAGCAACTGTGGCTCGATGACTTTGCCGAGCACCAGGAGGGAGTATCTACTGCATATGGCTAGCGTGGGAAAAGATCAAGATTTCACAATTTGAAATATGGCTTCTACTGAATGTGTATCGCTTTTGCACCATCATGAAGTTGAAAAATTGTTAAGTAAAACCATTGTAAGTCATGTAATCTCATTTCTGTTTCCGAAATATGCTGTGCTTCCCGACTTGAAGCTTTGCTCAGGATTTCTTCTGTACCTTCAAAAGGAATAACTTCTCCCCTCTCACTATCCATATTAAACTCCTCCACTAAAAGCCCCTGCTCTTTGTGAAGTTTTTCTCTAGTGCCAGCAAATCTCTTCCCTCTCTAAATTCCTGTTGCCTTTGCTATCCACATTGTTCCTTTGTTTCCATGAGAATAAAGTGCTAGTTATCATTAATTACCTACTTTGCATATTTATATCTTTTCTTTTTAACAAAGCTTTAAATTCTGAGAGGATAGGACTACAGGACTAACATTTCTTTTGTATTCTCCATGTGGCAACTTTGATCAAAGGGAGGAAAGCTATACATTGTATCAGAAGACCTGGATTTCAGTCCTGGCCCTGTCATTTCCTAATTGTGACCTTAGGCGACTTCTTCAAGCCTCAGCTTCTTCATCTGTAAAATGGAGTTAAGGGTCGCTATCTGACAGGGTTACTGTGAAAATGAAACATGATAGGGTATGTGAAAGTAAGTGTGCAAACACCAAACACATGTAAATTATTAAGAATATTTGCTCATAAAATCTTTTTAAAATGAGTAACTGTTATGCAACCATACTTTTCTAACGCAGGAATTTATGCCATTCCAGTACCTTTATTAGGGATGGCAGAATATCTTAGCATACTTCGTCTTCGTTTTAAACTTCTCGGTGAAAACCATGACCTTCCTTCTAAACAACATTTGTTTTCTTATGCAGGCTGGCCCCTGTTGTAAACATCACACCAGAGGTGTGCTATCAATCATCTTCAAGTCTTTCCCCTGCTGATCTCCTTCATTTCCAGTTTTTCTGGAAATTTTTTTCTCTATTTTTCTCTATTGCTGCATAACAAATCACTCCAAAATGTAATGCCATGAAATAATCATCTATTATTTCTCATTGTTTTGTGGAATTTAGGAGCATCTCATGACATTGCAATCAGATGTCAGGTGTGGCTCCCATCATGTGAGGGTTTAACAGGGGCTGGAAGATGGTTTAGTCACATAGCTGTTGCCCATGCACCTCAGTTCCTCTCCACGTGGGCCTCTCCGTGGGGCTGCTTGAGTTTCCTCATGGTATCGTAGAGGAGAAAAATCTCTTTTCCTTCTAAGTTCTAAGCCATATCAGAGATGTGCTATCTATCAGCTTCTAAGTTCTAGGCTGGGTCCCCTGTAACAAAAGACAGATTAACAAGAGAAAAACAAACAGAAGTTTATTAACATGTATATTGTTGGGGAGAAAAATTTTGTTTCGCCTACCTGTCTAGGCTCTTTGGCTGTTCTAAAACTCAAATTGACATAAGAGAGATAAATAGGAGAAAAACAAATTTAATTACATATATACAGGGCCCCCCAAAGACAGTGAGACCTAAGGGCAGGTCTGGCCGTTGAGGCTAATATGTCCTCTTGAGATAAGGAACAGGATAGGGGCCTGGGGCTTCAAAGGGGAGGAGGCCGATTCACAGGACAATAAGAAAAGCAGATATTTGGTAATTAGATGTTTGTCTTGCCATCCAGATAGGTCATTCAGATAAGAAGTTCTCCCTGGTAATAACTCTCTTTCTGGGTTAAGCCCCCATCTAAATCCTTTTAGGTGGTTAAGGAGAGGTAAATTTTTTCTTGAGTCTGCTGGGTCTTGATTCCTTTCAGCTCAAAATAGTCTACATGCCAAAGTGGCACATTTTGGGAAGGCTCATTCTGAACTCATTCAATATCTCACATATACATGGGAGAAATTTAAGGGTGAGTAATTCAAAGAGGTGGTTAGGATTGGGGCTTACATACCATCTTCAGCTAAAACAAAGAAAAAGGGTGTTGGGCAGGCAAGTTATGGGAGGGAAGGAAAAGCACAGTAAGCAAGGGTAAGGTTTTTAGGCAGATGTAAGTGTCTTCTCCATTGACAAGTCTTTTGCCATTTAGAGTATCCTTTTCTTCCTGGTACAAATAGGGAGATGTCTTTACAACTTGTGATTTTCTTTAAAAATATAAACTTCCCTTAAAAAAGGGTAACTTCTATTCTGTTTTTAGAGCTTCTCCTGTGTCTACTGTTTACCAAAATAATTCTTATGCCAAAGAGGCATATTTTGGGGAGGCATATTCTTGTCTCCTACATTGTGACAGTTGGCTTCCCCCAGTGCAAATGAATGAAGAGACCACCACAGAAGCTGAAATGCTTTATATGACCTAGTCTTAGAAGTCACACACTGTTTCTTCTGCCATATTGTAGTGGTCACACAGGGGCAGACCTTATTCTTTCTAAGGGGGGTGGCTATGCAAGGCCTGAATATGTGGAGGTGAGCGTCATCAGAGGCCATCTTTGAGACTGGTCACCATAGTTCACTTTCTGGTCCCCAGTGGAAATATACTGAGGGCTAGTGGGAAGCAGCTGCATAGCACAGGGAGATCAACTCGATGCTTTGTGACGACCTAGAGGGGTGGGATAGGGAGGGTGGGAGGGAGGCTCAAGACGGAGGAGATATGGGGATGTATGTATACATATAGCTGATTCACTTTGTTGTACAGCAGAAACTAACACACCATTGTAAAGCAATTATACTCCAATAAAGATGTTAAAAAAAAAAAGAGAAATATACTGATCACATGCCACAAGACCCCCAAAACTCATGCCATCGCAATATCAGCTCAAAGACCAAAACTGCAACATCTAAGTCATATCTGGGCACACCTTGAACATTGTTCCTCTCGATCTGGAAACCTGTGAACAAGTTTCTGTCCCCTACAGTGTCCAGTACCCAACAGTCATTAAGAAAACACAGGATAATAGCATCCAAACTCTTCAAAAAGGGAGAAAACAGGAAACACACAGAGCCAGTGGTCTATGGCACTTTTGCAGATAGCCAGGCACACATTGCCAATTCCTTGATGAGTGCTCAGCTCTACTGCCTGGGAAGGATTCTCCAAGACTCTTGGCTCTGCCCTCTGGGCTCTTGATTCTACCATCTGGGTCTTCCTTCCTTTTTTATAAGAAATGACCAGTATTTGCACCCGAGTGGTTTTCTCAACCTGCTTCTTGCCCATAGTGGTTCAGGGATCCAAAGCCCTCTCATTTTGTACTGGGTCAGTCCTTTAAATCCAAGAAGACATAATTCTTTTTAAAATTTTGTGGGTTTTTAGTGAATCAATTTATAATCCACTCTGTTAGACAAAAGGCACACGTACATATCTTTTCAAGACAGGCCTCTCTTCACCCGGATCTTCCTGTGAAGCTACTGAGAGACATCACCTTTAAGGGTCTTAGAGGGATTTTTGTTTAAGGGAGTGAATCTGTGAGATTTAGACCTTAGAAGGTCTAAGTCTGACTGAATAGTTTTCTCAGGTACCGCCTTAGATCTTTCTAAGGTCTTAAGAAAGGATCTTATAATTCTTCACTGTATCTGATCTCTGTTCTGAAGTCATTTCTTAATTTGGGAAGCTTGGAAGGGCTGAGAATGAGAAAGTTTCATTTTTGAATTCAGCAAGTCTTGGCTTCTTTATACACTTAACTGTTGTTCATCAGCTCATCTCTCCTTTTACATTTTACTATGAGGGGCAAAAAGAAGCCAGGTGGCACTTTTAGCACCCTGCCTGGAAATCTCCTTAGCTAGATCATCTAGTTCATCAGGTACGTCTTCTACTTTGCCCATCACTGCAGGCAGCAGACTACTAAATTTCCTGCCACTCCATAACAAAGACACTCTTTTCTCCAGCTTTCAGTAACATTTTCCACCTTTCCTTTTTTTTTTTTTCTTCTTTTTAAACTGGACTTGATTTTTTAAACAACTTTAGTATCACAGAAATTTGTACAGAAAGTACAGAGAGTTCCCATGTCCCCACTGTCCCCACAGAGGCACGGCTTCCCCACTAACAGCATCCTCCACCATGTGATACGTTTGTTACAATTGATGAACCTACACTGACACGTTATCACTCAAAGTTCATAGTGTACATTAGGATTCACTGTTGGTGTTGTATAGTCTATGGGTTTTGACAAGTGTATAATAACATTTATCCACCACTATAGTATCAGGCAGCGGAGTTTCACTGCCCCAAAGTCCTCTGTGCTTAGTCTATGTGTCCCTCCTTTCCCTCTAACTTCTGGCAACCACTGATCTTTTTTACCTTCTCCATAGTTTTGCCTTTTCCAGAATGTTATACACGTGGAATCATACCATACGTAGCTTTTTTGGATTTAGCTTCTTTCACTTAGTAATATGCATTTAAGATTCCTCCATGTCTTTCTATGGCTTGATAGCTCATTTTTTAAAACTGTGGGATAATATTCCATTGTCTGGATGAACCACAGTTTGTTTATCCATTTACTCACTTTCTTTGAAACCCTCATTGAAAGCCGCCTTGAAGCACATCAGGCTTTCATTTAGCGGTCTCTTCCAAGTCCCTTAGGCTCTCATTAGCATTCTTCTCAAGATCCTTCCAGTTTCTACATGTCACCTCATCTCAAGCCACTCTCCCATGTTTTACATGTTTGTTGCAGTAGCATCCCATTTCCAGGTACTTAAATCTGAATCACTTAGGGTTTGATCAGAGAACCATTCTCTCTCTCTCTGTCTCTCTGTCTCTCTCTCTCTCATCTATATAATCTATATCTATCTCTATATCCCTTAATATATAAAAATCAGCACACACACACTATAAAGGGATTTATTTTAGAAATTTGACCTTATGCAATTGTGGGAGTTGATGACACAATTTATATGAGTTTTCTGTCTCTTTGTCTGGTAATGGAACCCAAAGTTTGCAGGACAGGCAGTTGGGAAGGGTTGAAAGCATGAAATGGTTCTAAAGACAGATCCTCACTGACTTCCTGATGCTAAGCCTTTAACCTTGGTGATGGGCATATCCTGCAAGAGAAGCTGGCACCTTTTGTCACAGAGCTAAACATGCACCTGGCCCAGGATTTGGAGAAGCTGAAGAAGGAGATCTAGCAGGAGCTGGAGAAGTGTGCTTGGCTGCTGCCAATCAGGGGAGCAGCACAGAAGGACAATGCCCAGGAGCTGCAGCAGTGCCCTGAGCCTGGCACTGACCTTCCCAGCACAAAAGGAAGATGACTGCTCTTTCTTTTTCACCTTTCAAATGTCATGCAAATGTCTTCTGTGCTCCAAACTCATCTGTGCTGTGTAGGGAAGGGAATTCTTGGAAATTTACTTAAATCGACATGATACAAATCCGCTACACTTGCCTGTTCTCTACCTTGTCTTTTCCCTGCCCTGTACATTCTTTACTTCTTCTCAACTGCAGGGACCATAAAAAGAGATGAAAAATTTTTGCACATTGGATTAACTAAATTCAATTGAATCTTTGTTAGTACAGGATGGTTTTTTTTTTCACTTGTTCAACTCGTATTTAGTTCTCAGTAAATGTATTGCAGCAGCTGTTTTAGACTTTTTCTAAATCCTTATTGTATTGTATTTCAAACCCTTATTATTGCCTTATGCTTCTCTCTCCTATTACCAATGACAATTAAAGTGAAGGGATATAGGCTAGACTGGTGGTTCTCAAACGTTAGCGTGACTGAGACTCAGCTGGAGGCCTTATTAAGACAAAGATTGCTGGGCCCCACCCCCAGTGTTTCTGATTCAGTAGGTCTAGGTGGAGCCTAAGAATGTACTTCCAACAAGTTCCCATGTGATGCTAGACTCCAAAGATCTTTAGTGATGAGCTAGGGATGGGGGATAGAGATTGAACCAGAGCGGGCTAAGCATGGTACTATGGTAATAATGAGACTTGGGGGAAAGACCAATGTGTTTTAAACATTTGGATGGCTCCCTTGGGCCTGGTGTCACACATCCTGCTACAGCCCAGGATTAGCTTTATGGGTTTCTAAGAGGATCTCAAGACTGTTCCATGTGTATTTTGGTTTTGGCAAAAAAACCAAGACATTCGTGAATGAATGCATATCCACACCTTGATGAAATGGTGAAGACACAAGGAAAAGAAGTTCACATCTTGCCAACTTGGTGTAGCAATCTGGAGAATACTTTGCTGTGGAGTATTCCATATTTGTGGCAGCTGATATCAGCACCCCTGGCCTTGCAATCTGTTGGTGTTTAGACATGTGGTGTCCTAAAAGTGCTGCAAATCCCTGGGGGAGATTTTCATACTTTAAATAAATACGATTTTCCTAATCTTTTCCCAAATGTGGGTAAGAATATTTATTCTTTTTTTTTTTAACATCTTTATTGGAGTATAATTGCTTTACAATGTTGTGTTAGTTTCTGCTGTATAACAAAGTGAATCAGCTATATGTATACATATATCCCCAAATCCCCTCCCTGGTGTCTCCCTCCCTCCCACCCTCCCTATCCCACCCCTCTAGGTGGTCACAAAGCACCAAGCTGATCTCCCTGCGTGATGCAGCTGCTTCTGACTAGCTATCTATTTTACATTTGGTAGTGTATATATGTCCATGCCACTCTCTCACTTTGTCCTAGCTTACCCTTCCCCCTCCTCATGTCCTCAAGTACATTCTCTATGTCTGTGTCTTTATTCCTATCCTACCAATAGGTTCATCAGAACTACTTTTTTTTTTTTAGATTCCATATGTATGTGTTAGCATACGGTATTTGTTTTTCTCTTTCTGACTTGCTTCACTCTGTATGACAGACTCTAGGTCCATCCACCTTACTACAAATAACTCAATTTCGTTTCTTTTTATCACTGAGTAATATTCCATTGTATATATGTGCCACATCTTCTTTATCCATTCAACTGTTGATGGAGACATAGGTTGCTTCCATGTCCTGGCTATTGTAAATAGAGCTGCAGTGAACATTGTGGTACATGACTCTTTTTTGAATTATGGTTTTCTCAGGGTATATGCCTAGTAGTGGGATTGTTGGGTCGTATGGTAGTTCTATTTTTAGTTTTTTAAGGAACCTCCATACTGTTCTCCGTAGTGGCTGTATCAATTTACATTCCCACCAACAGTGCAAGAGGGTTCCCTTTCCTCCACACCCTCTCCAGCATTTATTGTTTGTAGATTTTTTTTAATGATGGCCATTCTGACTGGTGTGAGGTGTTACCTCATTGTAGTTTTGATTTGCATTCTCTAATGATTAATGATGTTGAGCATTCTTTCATGTTTGTTGGCTATCTGTATATCTTCTTTGGAGAAATGTCTATTTAGGTCGTCTGCCCATTTTTGGATATTGAACTGCATGAGCTGCTTGTATATTTTGGAGATTAATCCTTTGTTAGTTGCTTCATTTGCAAATATTTTCTCCCATTCTAAGGGTTGTCTTTTCATCTTGTTTATGGTTTCCTTTGCTGTGTAAAAGCTTTTAAGTTTCATTATGTCTCAGGTGTTTATTTTTGTTTTTATTTCCATTTCTCTAGGAGGTGGGTCAAAAAGGATCTTGCTGTGATTTATTTCAAAGAGTGTCTGACTATGTTTTCCTCTAAGAGTTTTAAATTGTCTGGTCTTACATTTAGGTCTTTAATCCATTTTGAGTTTATTTTTCTGTATGGTGTTAGGGAGTGTTCTAATTTCATTTCTTTCCATGTAGCTGTCCAGTTTTCCCAGCATCACTTATTGAAGAGGCTGTCTCTTCTGCGTTGTATATTCTTGCCTCCTTTATCAAAGATAAGGTGACCATAGGTGCATGGGCTTATCTCTGGACTTTCTCTCCTGTTCCATTGATCTATATTTCTGTTTTTGTGCCAGTACCATACTGTCTTGATTACTGTAGCTTTGTAGTATAGTCTGAAGTCAGGGAGCCTGATTCCTCCAGCTCCATTTTTCTTTCTCAAGATTGCTTTGGCTGTTCAGGGTCTTTTGCGTTTCCATACAAATCGTGAAATATTTTGCTCTAGTTCTGTGAAAAATGCCATTGGTAGTTTGATAAGGATTGCACTGAATCTGTAGATTGCTTTGGGTAGTATAGTCATTTTCACAATGTTGATTCTTCCAATCCAAGAAGATGGTATATCTCTCCATCTGTTTGTATCATCTTTAATTTCTTTCATCAGTGTTTTATAGTTTTCTGCATACAGGTCTTTTGTCCCCTTAGGTAGGTTTATTCCTAGGTATTTTATTCTTTTTGTTGCAGTGGTAAGTGGGAGTGTTTCCTTAATTTCTCTTTCAGATTTTTCATCATTAGTGTATAGGAATGCAAGAGATTTCTGTGCATTAATTTTGTATCCTGCTACTTTACCAAATTCATTGATTAGCTCTAGTAGTTTTCTGGTAGCACATTTAGGATTCTCTATGTATAGTATGTCATCTGCAAACAGTGACAGCTTTACTTCTTCTTTTCCAATTTGCATTCTTTTTATTTCTTTTTCTTCTCTGATTGCTGTGGCTAAACCTTCCAAAACTATGTTCAATAATAGTGGTGAGAGTGTACAACCTTGTCTTGGTCCTGATCTTAGAGGAAATGGTTTCAGGTTTTCACCAGTGAGAATGATGTTGGCTGTGGGTTTGTCATATATGGCCTTTATTATGTTAAGGTAAGTTCCCTCTATGCCTACTTTCTGTAGGGTTTTTATCATAAATAGGTGTTGAATTTTGTCAAAAGCTTTTTCTGCATCTATTGGGATTATCATATGGTTTTTATGCTTCAGTTTGTTAATATGGTGTATCACCTTGATTGATTTGCATATATTGAAGAATCCTTGCATTCCTAGGATAAACCCCTATTGATCATGGTGTATGATCCTTTTAATGTGCTGTTGGATTCTGTTTGCTAGTATTTTGTTGAGGATTTTTGCATCTATGTTCATCAGTGATATTGATCTGTAGTTTTCTTTTTTTGGTGACATCTTTGTCTGGTTTTGGTATCAGGGTGATGGTGGCCTCATAGAATGAGTTGGGGAGTGTTCCTCCCTCTGCTATACTTTGGAAGAGGTTGAGAAGGATAAGTGTTAGCTCTTCTCTAAATGTTTGATAGAATTCGCCTGTGAAACCATCTAGGCCTGGGGTTTTGTTTGTTGGAAGACTTTTAATCACAGTTTCAATTTCAGTGCTTGTGATTGGTCTGTTTATATTGTCTATTTCTTCCTGGTTCAGTCTTGGAAGGTTGTATCTTTCTAAGAATTTGTCCATTTCTTCCAGGTTGTCCATTTTATTGGCATATAGTTGCTTGTAGTAATCTCTCCTGATCCTTTGTATTTCTGCAGTGTCAGTTGTTACTTCCCCTTTTTCATTTCTAATTCTGTTGATTTGAGTTTTCTCCTTTTCTTCTTGATGAGGCTGGCTAGTGGTTTATCAATTTTGTTTATATTCTCAAAGAACCAGGTTTTAGTTTTATTGATCTTTGCTATCGTTTCCTTCATTTCTTTTTCACTTATTCCTGATTTGATCTTTATGATTTCTTTCCTTCTGCTAACTTTGAGGGTTTTTTTGTTGTTGTTGTTCTTCTTTCTCTAATTGTTTTAGGTGTAAGGTTAGGTTGTTTATTTGAGATTTTTCTTGTTTCTTGAGGTAAGATTGTATTGCTATAAACTTCCCTCTTTGAACTGTTTTTGCTACATCCCATAGGTTTTGGGTCATCATGTTTTCATTGTCATTTGTTTCTAGGTATTTTTTGATTTCCTCTTTGATTTCTTCAGTGATCTCTTGGTTATTTAGTAGCATATTTTTTAGCCTCCATGTGTTTGTATTTTTTACAGTTGTTTTCCTGTAATTCATATCTAGTCTTATAGCATTGTGGTCAGAAATGATACTTGATATGATTTCAATTTTCTTAAATTTACCAGGGCCTGATTTGTGAGCCAAGATATGATCTATCCTGGAGAATGTTCCATGAGCAGTTGAGAAGAAAGTGTATTCTGCTGTGTTTGGACAGAATGTCCTATAAATATCAATTAATTCCATCTTGTTTTATACGTCATTTAAACCTTGTGTTTCCTTTTTTATTTTCATTTTGGATGTCCATTGCTGCAAGTGGGGTGTTAAAGTCCCCTGCTATTATTGTGTTACTGTCAATTTTCCCTTTTATGGCTGTTAGCATTTACCTTATGTACTGAGGTGCTCCTATGTTGGGTGCATGAATATTTACAATTGTTATATCTTCTTCTTGGGTTGTTCCCTTGATCATTATGTAGTGTCCTTCTTTGTCTCTTGTAATTGTCTTTATTTTAAAGTCTATTTTGTCTGATATGAGAATTGCTACTCCAGTTTTCTTTTGATTTCCATTTGCATGGAATATCTTTTTCCATCCCTTCACTTTCAGTCTGTATGTGTCCCTAGGTCTGAAGTGGGTCTCTCGTAGACAGCATATATACAGGTCTTGTTTTTGTATTCATTCAGCCAGTCTATGTCTTTTGGTTGGAGCATTTAATCCAATTTACATTTAAGGTAATGATTGATATATATGTTCCTATTACCATTGTCTTAATTGTTTTGGGTTTGTTTTTGTTGGTCTTTTCCTTCTCTTGTGTTTCCCACCTAGAGAAGTTCCTTTAGCATTTATTGTAAAGCTGGTTTGGTAGTGCTGAATTCTCTTAACTTTTGCTTGTCTGTAAAGGTTTTAATTTCTCCATCGAATCTGAAGGAGATCCTTGCTGGGTAGAGTAATCTTGGTTGTAGGTTTTTCCCTTTCGTCACTTTAAATATGTCCTGCCACTCCCTCCTGGCTTGCAGAGTTTCTGCTGAAAGATCAGGTGTTAACCTTATGGGGATTCCCTTGTATGGTATTTGTTGCTTTTCCCTTGCTGCTTTTAATGTTTTTTCTTTGTATTTAATTTTTGATAGTTTGATTAATATGTGTCTTGGCATGTTTCTCCTTGGATTTATCTTGTATGGGACTCTTTGCACTTCCTGGACTTGATTTAGTGTTTCCTTTCCCATGTTAGGGAAGTTTTCAACTATAATCTCTTCAAATATTTTCTCAGAACTTTCTTTTTCTCTTCTTCTTCTGGGACCCCTATAATTCTAGTGTTGGTGCATTTAATGTTGTCCCAGAGGTCTCTGAGACTGTCCTCAATTCTTTTCATTCTTTTTTCTTTATTCTGCTCTGCAGTAGTTATTTCCACTATTTTATCCTCCAGGTCACTTATCCGTTCTTCTGCCTCAGTTATTCTGCTATTGATCCCTTCTAGAGAATTTTTAATTTCATTTATTGTGTTGTTCATCACTGTTTGTTTGCTCTTTAGTTCTTCTAGGTCCTTGTTAAACGTTTCATGTATTTTCTCCATTCTATTTCTAAGATTTTGGATCATCTTTACTATCATTACCCTGAATTCTTTTTCAGGTAGACTGCCTATTTCCTCTTCATTTGTTTGGTTTTGGTGGGTTTTCACTTGCTCCTTCATCTGCTGCATATTTCTCTGTCTTACCATTTTGCTTAACTTACTGTGTTTGGGGTCTCCTTTTTGCAGCCTGCAGGTTCATAGTTCCTGTTGTTTTTGGTGTTTGCCCCCAGTGGGTGAGGTTGGTTCAGTGGCTTGTGTAGGCTTCCTGGTGGAGGGGATTGGTGCTTGTGTTCTGGGGTGTGGTGCTGAATCTTGTCTTTCTGTTGGGCAGGGCTGTGTCCGGTGGTGTGTTTTGGGGTGTCTGTGAACTTAGTATGATTTTAGGCAGCCTCTCTGCTAATGGGTGGGGTTGTGTTCCTGTCTTGCTAGTTGTTTGTCATGGGGCATCCAGCACTAGAGCTTTCTGGCCATTGGGTGGAGCTGGGTGTTAGTGTTGAGATGGAGATCTCTGGGAGAGCTCTTGCCGATTGATATTACATGGGGCCGGGAGGTCCCTGGTTGTCCAGTTTCCTGAACTAGGCTCTCCAACTTCAGAGGCTCAGGCCTGACACCAGGCTGGAGCACCAAGACCCTTCTGGGAAGTCTGAGCTCTTCTTCCAGCATTCTGTAGGTGTTCTGTAGAAGTTGTTCCACATGTAGTTGTATTTTTGATGTATTTGTGGGGAGGAACGTGGTCTCCATGTCTTACTCCTCCACCATCTTGAAGGTCCCATCTGGGGAAGAATGTTTATTCTTATTGTGTCTGAGATTGTCATCTATATTTGAGCCTCTTGCTTCATGAGTAGATTCTGATGCAAATGAGCAAGAGGCAGTTTTTTAGCAAAGGACACAGGCAGGTATAATAAACTTTAGAGTGGCTTCACTTCCTAATGAAAAGAACACTAGTCCCAGGAATCAGGAGACAAGTTCTAGCTCCAAATCTGCAATTGACATGTTGCAAGATTTGAGCAAGTCACTTAAATTTTCTGGTCTTAGTTTTCTGGACTGTAAAATAAAGGGGATGGATGAGATAATTCCAGAGGTACTAAGTCTAAAATTCAATGACAATTGTAATGGAAAACAGGTTCATTAAGTAACAGGATTGATGTGTTTCTTCTGGGAAGTAATACACGGTCATATTAGAAATGAACAAATTTGCAAAGTAGATTGAAACAACCTATTGTAGCTTCAGAATCTTGATCAGAGTCTTACAGGACAAACATCTTCTAACTGGTTTTAAGTGAATTGAACTTTTTGAGGTAGGGTGAGAGGGTTGGCTCTAAGGCTCTGCCCCTTGGCACACCAGTCCCTTGTTTAATATAATTTCTTCTCAAGGGCCAATGTCAACACTCAGGCACACACAATGAAAGCCATTGAGTCAAAGTTTCAATGCTTAAGCAACTGTGGCAAGGTAAGTTTTGATGGTGGAATTTGATAAAGCATCTAGATTGTTTACTTATGAACTTCATCAACTGAAACTGAATTATAAATAATAGCTCTGGACACTTTTGACATTGAATGTCTCTGTGAAGGCATCTTTTTGGAATTTAGTTACATCATTTGGTGATGATAATAGCATGAAATATTTTTTAACCTGATTTCTTCAGTATATAGACATTGAAAATTTATATTTTTTAAATGGAGTAAACCATGTTATTTAGTATTCCCAGGAATGATGATGAGTTCAAATATAGTTATTTTTTTCCCAAAGAGAAGTAAAGATTTATAAGCAAAACTTAGATTTAAAAAACCTCTATTTCTACTATCTTAAATAGTGAGCAGAAGGAGAAGCTCAGAGCAATCAGTCCAAGTGGGAGAGGTGTAGATTTATAGTGCTTTGGTGAGGCAGCTAGGTCAATTCTTGAAAAATTGTGAATAAAGGTGGTTTTTGATGCACTTCCCTATCTCATTTTATTCATTTCCAAGCAATTTAATAAAGCGTCTGCCAAGTGTAAAGAACCTCTGTGCTGGAACCTATTCTCAATGCCTTTGTGTTTTTCAGCTAGGATATAAATACATGTGATGAATTTTGATGGCAACACGACAAAGTAGAAAAGAGCCCAGAAGTGAGAATGGTCCAAAAAAAGAAGACTTAAGGAGTCTTTAAAGTCTTAATCACCCAAGGGTGTGTATTTTTATAGACAGGATAGTTCCACAATAATATTGAGTATAAACCATGTTTTTTTCTAACTTTACAAAAATTCGCAAAGAGTTATCATTATCTCCACTATTAAAAAAACAGAACAAAACCAACTGAGCCTTAGTGTTTAAATAACTTCTGGTGAGCGGTGAATATGAGATTCACACCCAAGTCTACTAATGCCAAATCTTGTCCATTGCACCACGGATTGCCAGATGTAGCTCCTTAAATCAGAAGCCTCTTCATTAATCTGGACCATTAGAAAGGTCCAGTCTAAATATAAACCTGCAAAGAAGCTTTTTGACTATAACACCCCTCCCCGCTTTCCCCCTACCCTACCCTCATCCCTGACGTCTAAGGAGAGAGGAATTTACAGAACTGTAGTCTTTGCAGAACCAAGTTGGCTGATTCAGGAGACTACTACCCTAAAAATAGATTCTCATGGAAGGAAAAAGTATGTACAATTCTGAAGAATGCCCTTGCAGTGTCTTGATTAGTGATTAAAATATGATTTTGACAGGACTGGTTACATAATTTTCAGGGTTCAGTGCAAAATGAAAACGAGGGGCCTCTTAATGATTCAAAAATCATTAAGAATTTCAAGACAGAGACAGCAGAGCATTAAACCAAATGTGGGGCCTCTGTAAGTGTGGAGCCTTTGTGATTGCACAAGGTTGCACGCCTCTGAAATTGGTCCTGGATCCTGAACTCAGAGAAGGAATGACCTCTCTCAGTTGTTTTTATTGATCTACATTGAAGATAGCTTGATATAAAGATTGAAAGATTATTCCCATTAATAAGGTTGTGGGGTGAAAAGCAAAGTTCCATTAAAATTTTAAAAGTTTTAGTCTGCATAAAATGTATAGGCACAGACAAGTTCTAGAGTGGTTAAGTCTACAATTTTGTCATTTTCTTGGTGGGAGAAGACAAGAGTGGGAGAAATGTATTTTAATAAATACATTTAGAATTGGAGTCCATAATTAGCTCAGCTGTTCAGAAACTGCATGTTGACTTCATGGACAAAGGAGGTAATAGGAACATGACAATATGTTTTATTTATATTGATAATCTACTATTTTTTTCATCTTCTCTCTTTGAGGGAGAGGATAAAAGGTAGGCTGCATGTAAATTACACAGCTGAGTATTTGAAAATGCCTGCTTACTTGTCTTTGGACTTTCTGGATCTGTAGGTTAAAGTAAGTAAACGAAAGAAACAGTCTTGCCTTTCGAAGAAGTGACAACTTAGCTTATATTTCAGCAAACAGATTTAGAAAAATACTTAAAGTGTGTGGTTGGGCTTAAAGAAGATTGAGGATAATATAAGAATAACTTCCAAATATTTTAGGAATAATTTATGTAAATCAGGAGGTCAATGGAAAAGTGCCATGTAAGATATATGATCTACAAAAGAAGGGCTTCATTGATAATTCTGAGAGATCATCTTTTAGTTTTTCTTAAAACTAATAGTCTAGTGCTCTTATCTTTGAGAGGTATGATGCTTTAAAGTAGAACAATCAAGCTGCTCATTAATATTTATAGAATTTTAATAAGCTTTCTAGAGAATTACCACATTCTTCACCTGAAATTAGTTTGTCTTTATGAATTAGCTACATTGGCTCCAAACATCCTCAAGACAAAGACCGTTTAACCTGGTAGTTTTTGTATTTAAGTAATACAACACTATTTACAGATGATGTTAGCCACACATAATTGGCCTGAGGTCCTCCAATCACCAGTAGTTGTAGACATTTTTAGATGAGCTTTTACCTAGAATGGTTTTTAAAATTATGGTAATAAACTATTTTTCCACTTTTATTAGGCTATAATGGTGTACAGTGCTGTGTAAATTAAGGTGTACAGCATAGCGATTTGATTTATATACATCATGAAATGACTATCACAGTAAGTTTAGTGAACATCCATCATCTTCTATAGACACCAAAGTAAAGAAATAGAAAAAATATTTTTTCCCTATGATGAGAACTCAGGATTTGCTCTCTTAACAACTTTCATATATAACATACAGCTGTGGTAATTATATTTATCACATTGAACATTACATTCCCTAGTATACTTATTTATCTTATAACTGGAAGTTTGTACCTGTTGACCACCTTCATCCAGTTCCCCCTTCCCCACCCCCAACTTCTGGTACCACAAATCTGATCTCTTTCTATGAGTTTGTCTGTGTTTTTGAAGTATAATTGACCCACAACACTATGTTAGTTCCTTGTGCACGTCTTAGTGAATCAGTATTTCCATGCGTTTCAAAATGATCACCACGAGAAGTCTAGTTACCATCTGTCACCATACAAAGATATTACATCGATATTGACTGTATTCCCCACACTGTCCATTTCATGCCCATGACTCATTTATTTTCTAACTGGAAGTTTTTACCTCTTAATCTCCTTCACCTATTTCTTTCTTCCCCCCACCCTTCTCCCCTCGGCAACTACCTGTTTGTTTTCTGTAACTGTGACTCTTTTTCTGTTTTGTTATGTTAGTTTGTTTTGTTTTTTAGATCTTACATATTAGTGAAATCGTATGGTATTTTTCTTTCTCAGTCTGACTTATTTCATTTAGCATAATACCCCCTAGGTCCACATGTTGTCGCAAATGGCAAGATTTCATTCTTTTTGATGTCTGAATAATATTCCATATTCCATATATATATATATACCATATCTCTCTGACGTGGGGCTGGGACCAGGGAGGTTCCAAGGCTGCTTCTTCCAGCTGGTGAGTGAGGCCAGGTCTGGGGATAGGGCTGGCCTGCTGGTGGGTGGGGCTTTGTCCCCATGTGGCTGACTGCTTGACTTTGGGGGGGGTCCCAGGACAAGCGCTGACTGGCTGGTGGGTGGGGTGGCCACATCCCAGTGCTAATAAGTTAGAGGGAGGATCCCAAAGTGGCGCTTGCCAGCACCAGAGTCCTTATGGTACAGTGAGCTCCCCCAAGTGGCTGTCATCATCATCTAGGTCCCCGGGTGAATCCCAGTTGCTTCCTGCCTCTCTGGGAGGCTCTTTAAGATTAGCAAGTGGGTCTGAGCCAGACTCCTTTCAAACTACTGTTTCTGTCCTGAGTCTTGGAGTGTGTGAGCTTTTGTATGCACTCTTTAAGAGTGGAGTCTCTGTTTCCTACAGCCCTCTGGATCTCCTGAAAGCAAGCCCAGCTGGCCTTCCAAGCCAGACGTTCTTCCAGTGCAAGACTCCTTGGGCTGAGGAGCCCAATGTGGGGCTTGGACCCCTTCCTCCATGGGGAGGACTTCTGTGATTGTGATATTCCTTCCCTTTGTGTGTTGCCTACCTGGGATTGCAGGTCTTGATTATACCATGTCTCTGCCCCTCCTATCTGTCTCATTGTAGTTTCTTCTTTATAGCTTAGTTGTAAAAGATCTTTTCTGCTAATCTTCAGGTTGCTCTCATTGATAGTTGCTCTGTAAATAGTTGTAATTTTGGTGTGTGCATGGGAGGAGGTGAGCTCAGGGTTTTCCTACTCTACCATCTTGGCCACTTTCCCAATAATAAACTATTAATGTTACAATCTAATTTTATAGCTGAACTGGTTTAAAAATTATTTTTATTCTGCAGTCTGTATTATACAATTTTAAAAGGTCCCTATAAGACAGTTTGGCAGTTTCTCATAAAGTGAAACAGATTTACAATATGACTCTGTATTCATACTCCTAGGTATTTCCCAACTGAATTGAAACCTCTATTCAAACACAAACCTGTAAATAAATGTTTATAGAGGCTTTATTTATATTCACTAGAGATTGGATTTAACCAAGATGTCTTTCATCAGAAAAATGAATCTTCTTTTACTAAGTGAAAGAAGCCAGATCACAAAGGCTTCATATTGTATCATTCCATTCATATGACATTCTGGAAGAGTAAAACTACAGAGACAAAACAGATCAGGGGTTGCCAGGCATTGGTCTAGTAGTGGTTGACCACAAAGGGGATGCACAGGAAAAATTTAGGGTAATAGAATTATTCCATATGGCACTGGGATGGTGGATACATAACTCTATGCATTTGTCACAATCTATAGAAGTGCATATCACATATAGTGAACCTTAATGTATGCAAACTAAAAAAGTCAGTGAAGATATTAGATATCCCAAGGTGGAATGCAGACTTTGGCTTGTGATTCTAACTATGGGCTAAATGTACAACATAACTGCACTAAAGGGTGTGGGAGGAAAAAGAGCTAAGTTGAAAAACAGTGTTTTGACTGAAAACTGTAAGGGTGAAGACAAAAAGAACTATATATGAACACTGTATTCGAGTTGGTAAATTTGTTTCTCATGGACGTATGAGTTAATAATTATGAAACCGCTTTACATTTACATTGGGAATGCACAAATAAGTAAATGGACGGTGGATGGTGGGTACCATGTTTCTCACTGTTGCAGTGGAAGGTTACAGGCAAGCAAGAGGGGAAAGCTAGAATGAGCCCTGTTGTACTGGATTAGAGTTGAAGACATCAGTATGAACTCACATGTGGCTTAATATATACACACAGATGGATTAATACCAAAAAATTTTAGATGTGTGTATGTTTAGGTTAATATACATATATCACCTAGGTTCATATACATATATCACCTAGCTCTGTCTCAGTGGATTCTGAGACAGAGTCCACTGAGAGTCTAGAAGCAATGACATCTCAGGAGAAACAAGCACTCTCAGTGCACAGATCTTGATTTCTAAATATCTTTTTGCTATAAAAACAACTAGGGGTCCTTGGAAAAATGGTTGACTCTAGGGCTGGTTAGGGAAAATACGAGATGAGCCTGGAGCATCTTGTAGTACTAAAGAGTAAGGAAATGCTATCAAAATTAAAGGATGGAGCATGTCAAAGGAACTAAACTGAAGGAATGCCCATAGTCCAAACAAGAATAATTTGAGTAGCAAAATAAATCATAATATAGGATTATAATATGAAATATACAATATACATACATTTATAGTGATATACATAAATGATTGAATAAAAAAGTAAATAGGGGAGAAGAGATAAATCTTCCTAACAGAAGAATTCCAAATAATTTATGTAGTACTTACCAGCTCCACTTTCTGAGTGTGGTTGGACTTACTGACTTACTTCCAAAGGGCACAGTAGGGAATGGGAAGAATAGTAACTTTATTGTGGAGAAGTCTGGCAAACACTATCTCAACTGCATGACCAAGGTTAACATCACCAGTGTTGTCACGTGCATATCATGTATCCTTGATATGATATAATGAGAAAGGTGCTTCACCTCTGCAGTTTTCTTTCCAAAAACCCATAACCTCCAACTAATCATGAGAAAAACATTGGACAAAACTAATTCTAAGGACGCTCTACAAAATACATAACCAGTACTCCTTACAACTCTCAAGGTCACGAAAAATAAGGAAAGACTGAGAAACTGTCACACTAAGGTGGCATGCAGACCACATACAATGTGGTACCCTGTATCAGGTTCTGGAATAGAAAAAGAACACTAATGGGAAAATTTATTGAAATCTGAAAAAAGTCTGGAGTTTATTTCATAGTAATGCACGGATTCTAGCTTCTTAGTTTTGAGAAATGTACCACGGTCAGAGGATAACAGCAGGGCAAACTGAAATTGGATAAGGACATACTGGAATTCTCTGTACTATCTTTGCAATTTTTCTGTGAACCTAAAATTATTAACAAAATAAAAGGTTTACTTAAAAAATAACCCTGATGTTAAAAATCTTAATTGATTAATTGGTTGTTTAATTCATTTATTCAACAAGGAGCTACTGAAAGCTATAATCTCTGGTAAGTGAAATAATAATGATGAACAAGTCAGACGTTGTCCCTGTTCTCCCCAAGCTTACAGTTTAGTGAAGGATAGAGACAATAGGCGAGTTCAAATATAATTTTTTTTAAAAAAATTATTTATTTATTTATTTTGGCCACATGGTATGTGGGATCTTAGTTCCCCGACCAGGGATCGAACATACACCCCCTGCATTGGAAGCGTGGAGTCTCAGCCACTGGATCACCAGGGAAATCTATGTTCAAATATAATTTGATAAGCACTTTGAGAAAGTGCCAGAGGTTTAAAAAATATTTTTAACTCCTGTATTGAAGTTAATAAGTATGGCATGCTAACTGGATGCTGAAACATAGAAAACATATTAGTCCAAAAATAATACTCCTATTGAATATTTTTCATATGGGATAATCCCTAAACTCTGAATGATTTGCCAGGTATTTTAAAAGATTTTTTATCAGATAAATTTGGGGATATTCTTTAGTTTAGTATACTTTGTTCACCAAGGAATTATGCCCTTACCAAGTGGAGAGCTGTTTCCCTTTTTCATATACAAAATGAAGAGTTAGCAGATACATTCTTAAAAATATCTTTCAATTTAAAAAGTCAGGGCTTCCCTGGTGGCGCAGTAGTTAAGAATCTGCCTGCCAATGCAGGGAACGTGGGTTCGAGCCCTGGTCCGGGAAGATCCCACATGCTGGGGAGCAACTAAGCCCCTGCACCACAACTACTGAGCCTGCGCTCTAGAGCCCGTGAGCCACAACTACTGAGCCTGTGTGCCACAACTACTGAACAGTAGTAGCTCCGCAACAAGAGAAGCCACTGTGATAAGAAGCCCGTGCACCGCAACGTAGAGTAACCCCTGCTCGCCGCAACTAGAGAAAGCCACGTGCAACAATGAAGACTCAACGCAGCCAAAAAAAAAAAAAAAAAAAAAAGTCAGCGAGCTTTGTCAAATATGTGGCATTTTCTTGGCTTTTAATTAGTTCAGTGAAGGTTTACTTATTGATCACATAAAAATAAACATCATTATATTTTCCTTTTTCACCAAGATTCCTATTTTGTCAGTTTATTTCAAGTAAAAACATGTATTCCAAAGAAGAAAGATATTCTCATAGTGAAAAAGGAAAAAAAAAAAAACACCTTATATTCACTTAGGCAGGCAGCGCACCTCAAAAGAATGAGAAATCTTGTTCCCTTCATAATAAGGCTGGGCCTTGAAATGCAGCACTTAAATCACAGACTCTACTCTTTCCAAGCCTAGCCAGCCTACCTTAGCTCTCAAAACCCTCAGAAATGGGTATTTTAAAAGGAAACACTTTTTGTAGATTTGTGATTTCTCACTGCAAAGAAATCCATCTCAGTTTGAAGGATCTTGTGGGTTAAAAGTCAAGACTTATTTGGGAATGCTGGATGACAGACATTCTGTGTCTCTTTTGCTGAGATGTAATCTCACGAAGGATTTATAGTCAATGGCTGTACATGAAGGCAGCTTCTCTGAGGGGCCCAAACTTGTGTGTACTTCAGGTGGAAAGGTTGGAGGGGTGAATATGAAACATTATGCCCAATCATGAAGTCTGCTCCTCTAGTTACAGACAGAGAAGTTTTAGAACCAGAGGCTGGAATCTAAAGCGGTAATAAGATGTCACAAGGCAGGAATTTCCAAGAATGCACTGGGGAAGGAAGGGGGTGGGGCAGTGGCCAGATTTCCTCTAAAGAAAAAGAGACAATAGAAAAGGAATTTCTAATGGGATAGGGGAGACAAAAAACAAAAAAACCAAAACCCAAACCAAAACAAACAAAACCATTTTTAGTGGAAGCAAACCTGTCATATAACACTCTTTTTAAAATTACCCTTTTGCTGAATAATTTTGTTAGTCTTCTATTTTACCTTCCTGTCACTAATTTCTCCCTCCTTGAGTTTATTCTGCAAACTACTTTCTGAATGATCTTCCTAAAACATCCTAGGGATGATATAACCGTCATGGTCAAAAACCATCAATAACTCATAGCCATCCCAGGAAAAAATCCAAACACATCAATTTTCGTTTTCAAGTCTTTAATTTTTAATTTTTTGGTTTTCATGCCTTTAGATAATTAGCCAAATCACAAAATTTCTCTGTATTGTTTTCTTTATTTGTAAAATGACACTGACTTACAGGAACTTACAGAGTATCTCAGCAGCCTAGGGCAGATATATATCTAAATACTAATTTTAAAAAATGGTTCAGAAGTAGTATTTTGCTATGTATCTATCTATCTAATCATCAATCTTCTAGTAGTAGTAGTAGTAGTAGTTTGTACTTAGGGTGAATATAAATATGGGATATGAATTATTTGTTTCCAATGTTACATTGATTTACCTATACAAGTGGTTTTCGTTTTAGTTACTTTGAAACATGCTAAATAAATAAATATAATATCCAAAAGAAAAAAAATCACACTTTTACTATTTATTAGGACTTAGACCAATCCTACCAATATTAAAAAATGAGAATGTTTTTTGGTGTCTGCTATATATTTTCAGGAGGTTTAGTAAATAATTGGTTTAATTTAATCTCTTAATCTTCAAAAATCTCTTGAGCAAACTCCTGATCGCATCTGCTTTCAGTAGGTTAATTATAAAACAATTAAGTTCTAATGAAGTTTTTGCTTCCTTACTCTGTTTACCAGAACAATTTCAACATCCTTCTATTGATATGAAACGTGTGGAAACATCATTTTTGTTTTCTTTTTAATCTTGATTCTGAGAGTCCTGGTAGAATAGTTAAGGAGATTTCTTAAGAGTGAACAGGGGAAGTCTTTTTTTCTCTTTTGGTTTTGGGATACACAAATTATCTCGTTTCCTCTACTGAGCTGGGAACTCAGAAAAAGAAACTTGTTGGAAATATGAACATTCCTCTTCTTCCTGACTCTTAGGTTTCATTAGAAAACTTTTACATTACGTAACTTCTACTGAGAGGAGAATGGAGGCAGGGTTAACCAAGAATGTTTGTTAATGTAGAAAAACAACATAGAATCACTAATCACTCACATAACAAACAATGTAAACACCACTGCTTACAGAAATGGTGTAATTCTGAAGTAAAGTTTTAAGTTCATCTCAGGTTGCCATTGAAAGGAGGGTATCAATATTTACCAGGCACCTACTCTATGTCAGGCACGATGTAAAGCATTTTCCCCCATATTTCATCTCATTTAATTCTTACTGCCGTCCTGTGGTTGTGTAGTTTTTCAATCCAAATTATTAGAGATAAGGAAATTGAGATTTAGGGAATTATAATAACATGTTCAAGGTCATACATCTACTAAATTGAAGGGTTTAGATTTGAAACCACGTTTGTTTGATTCAAAACTGATACAGTTTCCACTATAGCACACTTCTTCATTGGGATTTCTATACCCTTCAGAGTCCAGTTTCCTGGTTTAGGGGACTAGCCTGGTAATCTTGATCTGTTTTGCAAGAATGAATGGGCTAAATAATTGCTAATTGTAAAGTACTCTGATACTTGTAGAGAACACGTATTATTGAAAAAAAAATCTTATAGTTACTTTCTCAGATTTTTTTGGTTCAAAAAAACCCTACATGAGGGCTTCCCTGGTGGCGCAGTGGTTGAGAATCTGCCTGCTAATGCAGGGGACACGGGTTCGAGCCCTGGTCTGGGAAGATCCCACATGCCACGGAGCAGCTGGGCCCGTGAGCCACAACTACTGAGCCTGCGCGTCTGGAGCCTGTGCCCCGCAACGGGAGGGGCCGCGATAGTGAGAGGCCCGCGCACCGCGATGAAGAGCGGTCCCCGCGCCGCGATGAAGAGTGGCCCCCACTTGCCGCAACTAGAGAAAGCCCTCGCACGAACCGAAGACCCAACACAGCCAAAAATAAATAAATAAATAAAGTAGCTATTTAAAAAAAAATAAAAAATAAAAAAAAAAAAATAAAGGAAAAAAAAAAAAACCCTACATGAAGTTATCCCTACTCCCTCTTTAATGGCATGAATTAATGGAAAGCAAACAAGAATTTCCAAGAATTTCCTAACACAGTTAACTCATCCTTCCCTGCTGCTAACTCCTCTCAAATGTTTAGATTCATGGGGACACAAAGGCCAGACTGCTGTCTCATTAAATTCCTCTTTAGATAAAAATATATAAGATGCAAATGAGAAAAATGCCAAAGCTCTGTAAAGACCACCTCTGGGTATTATAACCCTGCTTTAGAATAGTGCATCCATAGGATATAAAGGGAAGAAAAAGAAGCAGGCACAACTGTATATGTAATAGGGCTGCAATTTCAGAATATATAAAATAAAAAATATATCTACATAGAGGAAAGACCTGAAATAGATATGCCCAAATGCGAGCCATTGGTCACCTGTAGGTGAAGAGCTCATATGGTCATTTAACTTCATTTAAAAAATATTTTTCTGCATTTTCTAGTTCTTAAAAAAGAACTATATATTTCTTCCCTAATCAGAAGAATGCAATGAATTTTCATCCATATTTTTAAAAAGACACATTCTTTCGAAAGCAGCTCTGATGGAGTGTGAGGGTGAGAATACTCTCAAATGGAAACAATTTTGTTTGTAAGGGAATGCAGCTTTAAAATGGAAGCAAGGCATTTGTCTCTCTGATGCCATGGCAACCAGAGAAAAACTGCAAAGTCCAACAATGGTATGAAAATGTGCCTCAAGAGTGGGTAAGAAGGAGGCAACCTTGGACCTCTTTTTTTTTTTTTCCACTTCCCCTAGCACAGAAGCCTGCATTGTGTTTTTCTAGCTGACTCTATTGCTTTCCAGCTAGGCTGCTGTGATAGGAAAGAACAAACAATGATACTAACCTTTTCCTTGTGAAATTTTGGACCTCTCCAAAAAACTGTGTGCTTTCTCTGTGGAGAAAAGCTCAGTTTCTTTTGAACTAGTTTCTCTGCTTCCCCTCCCCTTGACATCTTCAAGTTCAGTCATTTTTATGATGAAGTTTCTCATATTTCCCTCTCAGAATTCCCCTTGGTTTGCTGTCCTCTTTGAAGCTGCAGGATTGGATTGATCTTTTCTCTGTGGTCACTGTTTTCTTCATCCCCAAGAGTTTCTTCTATGAATTCTCTCTTTTTCAGACCGCAGCCCTCAATATGTTTCTCTTGGTCTCCAAGGACTTGGCAGTCTGATACTACCTTTTCTTTAGAAAACTTTTTAAAATTTAAATCTAGTTTTATTCTTCAGGTAAATCAAATTCCTCCAAGCCACTAAAGATTGCTAAGGGTCCTCATTTTGGCAGTACTAATTCAAATATTGTGTTGTTTGAGATTTCCAAGGGAATTCTTCCCCATTAGACAAATAAGTAGTGATGTTGCAAAGCTTTCTCTTGTGGTCTGTGTCATAGTACCTACTAACATGACAGCAAGATCAATACAGTAAGGATTGTTGACCTCTGTGCTGGATTTTGCTTAAGATTCTAGTGTTTGGGTTTAGAACTTAGTCAACTTGGAAGGCCCAGGAACCTGAGCAAGTGACCCTCATATCAATGCTTTTCAACCAATACAAAGAAAAGGTATTGGGAAGAGAGTCTTTAGGGCAACCAGAAAAGTAACTTTAAAGAATTGCTGGTCCTCAGAATGGCAGCCAGAGATGCAGTTGTGGGAGTGAAGGATCCTGCATGGCAAAGCTGGTTCATGCCCCAGCGTGGCCCTCTGGCGTTAGAAACCGCAGGAGATTAGTGCAGCTGCCTGGCCTCCAATGGGCCTGGGCAGCTGGTCATTCCAGAAAACTGGCAACGATAGTGTCATTCCTAGGAACATGGTCCAGCAAGAAGAATGAAGATTTTATAGCCATGAGAAAGCTAACTATGGAGGATGGAGGGTTCATGCTATTCATCTTTTGAATTTGATGACAGTGCTAGTGGGCTTTCCCAGGTCAGATAAATTTAGATGAACCCAAGGTTTTACCAGAATGGTACCAGACTTGATATACAGTAAAGGGAACAATTTAACAAGCCATGTTCTTTTTCTTGTTGATAAGAGAGAAACAATAGAGTATGAAGCTATGTGAAAGAATACAAGAAGTGAGTGGTCAGAAGCTGAAATAGTTTCATTTGATAAAATGATCTGGGGATGGGCATGTCTTTCTATAATATATGTATGTACTTAACACAGTGCTGGTACTTACTAGGCTCTCAATAAATGTTAATAAGATATAATAATAAATAATAAATTATGCATGACCCTGTTTTGTTTTTGTTTTTTCTTTTCTTTTATTAGGCTTGAGTTCTAATTTCTGTATTGCTTTTGGCTGCCAGGTTATTCTGTCTGCTTAGTTGGTTCTTGATATACTAGGTACTCAGTAGAATTTGTTGAGTGGATACATGAATGAAGGAAGGCTTGCAGTGCTTCTCTGTATTTACTTCTGAGGCAATGTTAATATTCTCCATTCCAGATGAGCTCAAAAAGATTCACATTTATTAACATCAAAATTTCCATTATAAACTTAGTGGTGTTACACAGTTTAAAGTCAAAATAACCAGTATGGCTTTCTTTATCATCTCCTCTCCTTTTCCTTTTTTCCCTTCTTCATAGATTTTCTTGTACAGTCCTTAAAAAATGGGATGATTCTACTTCTTAAGGTGGCAGTTTTGAAAGTCATTTTATTTTAGTATTTAAGTACTGTCAAAGATAAAGCCGGGCACTAGTTAAAGTGGTAAAGACAGATTTTAATCAATGACATACGATTGCAGTAGGGAAAAAGGGTCCAGAAATGAACTCAGCTTTGATTTATAAAGAGGTAACTGGGCATTTTAAAGGGAGAATGAGGGAATAGGTAGAGGCATGGGAGGGGACTCAGTAGAGTCAGGGAAGTGAACAATTACAAAAATCGGGAAGGAAGGGTTGGTCCAAGTGAATCCCATCTGGGTTTGCTAATTGGCACTTTTCAGATCAGGCTCTGTGATGGTGTCAAATTGACTGGGCCACAGGATGCCCAGTCTCTGATTAAATATTATTTCTGGAAGTGTCTGTGAGGGTGTTTCCAGAAAAGGTTAACATTTGAATTGGTGCACTGAGTAAAGAAGATGGCCTTCCCCAATGTGGGTGGGCATCATCCAATCTACTGATGTTCTGAATAGAACAAAAAGGCAGAGGAAGGTTGAATTCACTCTCTGCCTGATGGGTTGAGCTGGGACATCGATCTTCTCCTGTCCTCTATGCTTCTGGTTCTCAGGCTTTAGACTCAGATGGGAATCTACAGCATTGGTCCTCCAGCTCTCAGGCTCTCAGATTACCCCATGGGCTTTCTTGCATACCCAACTTGCAGATGGCAGATAGTAGGACTTCTCAGCCTCCATTACCATGTAAGTCTTATGCCTTATAATAAATTATAATAATAAGTGTAAAATATTAAGCACATAGCACATAGACAAGGTTCAGTAAATGTTGGTTACTGTAACTGACATTTTGTGTTGGCTAGCTCAACATCTCTCCCAGTCTCCTTCTAGTATGCCTCTCCGTAACGCTAGAAGAACTGCATCGCCTAGACTCCCTTGCAGCTTAGGTGCCATATATGATTTAGAGTCTTTCTATCAGATGCAGCTGTTTGAGTCTTGACTTTGAACTGAAGGCACAGGGCATCCATATCATGGTACAGTGTAGTGGATTTGTACTCTGTTAGCTTTACTAAAATTGAACTGCATTTCTCAGAATTCCCTTCCCTGCATAATTGTGGGGTAGCATGGCTATGTGACCTTGCATGAAATTTGGAAGGTGGAAATGAAGCAGTAGCACTGCTGCAGTTTGTGTATGTTGTGGTTATCTGCTGGTTCATCTTGTTGGTGTGGGACAGTAGCTGAGCCCAAAGCAACTCTAGATCCCCTCCATCAGCTTCTCCAACTCCTGGGCCAGCTTTGTATGTGAAAGGGTGCCAGCTTCTCCTGCAAGACACCCCACTATTGAAGATGGAGGCTTAGAAGTGGTAAGAGACGAATGTGGGTTTTGGTTTTTCTCGTGGGCTCCATCTCATTCTTAGGTTCTAGGTCATCCTTGTTTTCTTCTACTTCACATCCATCTTTCCTTCCTAATTGCTTGCTCTGCTTGTCCTGCTGGTCAGTCTCCAACACCAGGTATAGGAGCAATAATCATATAAAAGTCATTGAAACATTCACATAATTGTGTAAGGTAAAATCCCCACAAGAACTCCCATATTCTGCGTCATTCTTAGTGGCTCTGTTTCTCTGACTGAGACACAGAGGCAGTGTAGTCCTGTGGTCAGCAGCTTGTTGCATTAGTAGCTTCCTGCAGAGGAAAAATGATTCTGAGGGTCTAGGTGCTTCCTAAAAGTCTAGAATCTATTGACTTCCAATAATTTTATAAGGTCCTGATACCTCCTAGTAAATCTCTTTGTTCTTTTACCATCCAGAGTGCTTTCTGCTGTCTGTTACAGAACTTTACTGTTGAAGGTATTATTATTATTACCAGTTTAGCCATGGTTTCTGTCTTCACGGAGCTTATGGTCTAGCAAGAGAGAAGATATTACAAATGTGATGTGTTCCTTTTCCTTCCACTGAAAAGATTTCCTTTGATTTTTATTGACTCTTTTCCCAGTTCCCAGGAGGGAAGTCATCTTTTCCCTTTGTTGCATCAAAAAGAAGCAGAGGACATCTTGCTAAAAATTTTACGTAGGTTTGGTGTGAGAGCCAGCATCTTGTTGCACGCTAGCTCCAAGATTTTGGAAAGTGTTGATTCAGAGTGGCAGCTGCTTAGACACTGGGTTGGGAGAAAGTGCTGGAAAATATTTTCTTGCTAAACATGATAGTGAAAGAAAGTATCTGGTTTGGAACCTTTCAGGACATAAGAAAGAAAAAACAAAGCAACAAATAGAAAAAGCTATCAAAAGGGCTGGTACCCCTTATATCTAAGCAGGTGTAACTTTCATATCATTTAAAGTCAAAACCAAACTCTACCTTATATTTGTGGTCAAATTTTGCCCTTCAAGGGTAGCTGAATGTTATTATTATGGGACTATTATGCTGAAGGTTATAAATTGAAACACTCAGGCTGAATTATAAGCCACTGTTTTGAATTTAAGATATTGCTGTTTGAAAATTCTAAAAGCTATAGTAACATTTTACATTTTATATTTTTTTCATCCAGCAGGATTTTAGGATTTTACCCCATTTTGTAAATAATAGTATGGTCAGATCTCTTTTTAGAGCTTCTTTCAGTCATGGAAGTCATTTCTTCTAGCGTCCTCATTTCCCAGGAATGTTAAACACTGATGAGAATGTAATGTAAAGAAAACACACATCTTTTCCTTCAGAATCCCAGGGCGCTGGAGCTCTGATTTTAGTCTCTGTATCTTCCTGATGCACCTGTGAAATTCCCTGCATACTTTACCCTGGTAGGCATTAATACCTGATACAGACTCTTTATTCCTGAATCTAAGCTGCTAATTTCCCAGTATGGAAATAATAAAGTGCTCCAGAAGCTGATGTCACCAGCTCAGGAAAGGGTGGTGCTGGCTCCCAGGATAAGGCGTCTGTCTGTAAGAGGAGGAACAGTCTTTAGCTAGTTTGGGAGCTCTCAGCACACTGTTTCAGGATGCGAGATTTAAATCCAACGGGGTTTGAGTATTTATTATGTATCAGGCCTGTGCTACACACTTGAACATTATGTCATCTAATCTTCACAACAATCTTGGGAGACCAGCATTATGATGCATCATTACTGCTATTTTACAGAGAAGGAAATTGACACTGATGTTTGAAACATGAGCATTCTTTTGATTAATATTTTCATGATATATCTTTTCCAGTCCTTTATTTCCAAACTTTCTGTGTACTTTTATATTAATGTGTTTCTTGTAAACTGTATATTTTTTCTTGATAATCTCTGTTATTTAATAGGTGGTTCACTCTTTTTTACATTTATTATGATTATCGGTACATTTGGATTTGTTTCTACTATCTCAGTTGTGTTTTCTGGTTATCTTCCTTTCCCTTTGCCCCTCCCTCTCTCCCTCCCTCCTTCCTTCTCTTTCTCCATTTTCTTTCTTTCTTTCTTTCTTTCTTTCTTTCTTTCTTTCTTTCTTTCTTTCTTTCTTTCTTTCTTTCTTCTTGTGACAGAATTTTATACATACTCTCTCTTTTTGTTCCTCTCCTGGTTTAGAAGCTAAAATTATATAAATATATACACACATATATACATGCAATGTATGTGTGTTTTATACAATATATGTGATTAGATATAATTTTACATGTACATTACACATGTAAACACCTTTGTCTCTCTATACACACAGCGATCCTTGTTTATATAGAGTCTAGGGGTATTCTTGTTATGTCTGAAATTACTTTTATTTTGCTTCTACACTTGAAAGGTAGTTTGGCTGAGTATAGAATTTTAAGTTAAGCATTATTTTCCCTAAGGTTTTAGAGGATATCATTACATTATTTTCTGGCATCTATTGCTACTGTTGAGAAATCTACTGACAATGAAAACATTAAGAAACATGTTTATTGCCATTACTTTTTAGGTATCCTCTCCTTTCCCCTGGTAGTTCTTAAAAGATTTCTCTTTACGTATTGATATTCTGCTGATTGACTCTGATGATATGTCTAGGTGCAGATTTATCTTTGTTTATTCTGCTTTTACCTAGAGTTATCTTTTAATGAGCACTCATAGTCTTCTTCATATTTTAAGCCATTTTATCTACTCTGTCTTTGAGTATTGCATCAACATCATTCCTTCTAATACCCTTCCTGGAACTACTGTTAGTTAATTTGTCCTTTGTATTTTAACTACTGTTTCATATAAAAAAGTCTTTTCATCATGCTATTCTGAATTTTGGTGAATTTTCCAGTATTATATGCTAATTTAATAATTTTCTGTGCTGCCTAGACTTTATCATGTTTGAGTTTTTAAATATCAATGGTGATATTTGTCATTTCTAAGATTTTAATACGTTCATTTCACATTACCTTGTTTTATTTCTCTGAACTTATTTCAAAATTTCTCTCTTTATTTTAATGGATGCTATTGCCTCAATTACCTTTTCAAAAACTTTAGACATTTCCATGATGTTTGTTTCATCTAGCAACCTCAGCACTACTGGCATTGGGCCAGATCATTCTTTGTTCTGGAGGACTGTCCTGTGCACTGTAAGATGGTTAGAAGTATCCCTTGCTTCTATCTGCTAGATGCCAGTAACATGCCTACCCCCATCAGTTAAGATCACCAAATGATTCACTTTGTTATAAAGCAGAAACTAACACACCATTGTAAAGCAATTATACTGCAATAAAGGTGTTAAAAAAAAAACAACTTAAAAAAACAAAAAACCAAAAATGGCACTGGCCATTGCCAAATCTCTCCTGGTTGATAAAATTATCCCCAACTGAGAACCAGTTCACTGATCTAGAGTGAATTTATGCTCTGTTGATTTTTTAAAGTAACTTTTTTAGTGTTAATTTTCTTCATGTATTTTGGAATTCGATGTGTTGATTTATTCTCTCACCCTCTCTGCTGTACTTTTGCAGGCACTGTCACCGACCCAGAACTAGTTCTTGTATTGGTGGCTCAAGTTCCTGTCTCATGGTGATGTTAAGGATATCACAGATTCAGGCACTGAGTGGCTAGGCTCAGGTCCTGGTTAATGCCTATGTATATTTCCTTTACCTCTGGCATCCAGCTTCCTGCAAGCCAGTTGTTTCACAGAGCTCTGTGTAGCAGCTTTCCTCAACTTATTCTCAGAACGTGCTTTCATACAGTGAAACTTGCTCCATTCTGCGTGTCTCCATTGTGTACAGGAACTAAACTCCTGGCTGCCACTGCACATATACCCAGAGTCTGGAAGGCTCTCCATTTCACATTGCTGTCTGGTTCTGCTTCACGGAGATGCTTATCTTGATTGTAAGCAGAGTTCTGTGTTTTTGATGTCCTCATTCCATATATTATCTATCAGTGCTGTGGTTGGAACACGAGCTTAAGGAGGATTAAGGGGGCTCAAAGTGTGAACTTAGATGAATGTTACACTATATTTAAAATTCATGGTTGCTGAAAAGAATTTAGGTTGATTTTTGGTGGCTCTAGTCCAGGATTTCCCCACCTAAGACTTATTAACATTTTGAGCCAGATAATTATTTGTTAGTGGGAGGGGGGATGTTGTGTGCATTGTAAAGTATTTAGCAGTGTCCTTGGCCTCTATCAACTAGATGCCAGTGGCCGCAGCCCCCCTCCTTCCAGTTGTGATGACCAAAAATATCTTCAGATCTCCTCAAATATACCCTGGGGTCAAGATCACACCCAGCTGAGAACTACTGCTCTTGTCTGTGAATTTCTCTCCTTCTCCTGTCTGTGTCTCATCCTTGGTCATGTAAAATCAGTCCTTGATGCTTTACATACATGAAGAAAACTTAAGCAGATTTTTCATTTAACTTATCATTTGAGGATGTATTGTTATAGCACTGGATTTCCAATGCATTCAGTTAGCAAGGGTTTCAAGGTGATATTGTCTGATTTTGATGTTAGTTGCTTCAGATCACGTGTGACTTGGAAGGATGTTCTGGAGGGCAGTGGAAGCACATTAATGGTAGCAGGCTTGAATACTTGTGATTTGTCCTTGATGTTCTCTTGTTCTGATTCCTCTGACAGGACTGACTCTAAGATACAATATTACTTTCATAAATAGTTTCATTTAATAAATGCCACCTGCACCCAGCCCATTGTTGATAGGATGATGTTGTCAAGCTATGGCTTTCGGGAAAAGACATGGACGCTGAGGTTGTTGTGTGAAAGGCTCTTCACTTCTCCCGACAGCTCTGACTGGGCTAGAAAAACATCTTGCTTAATGCATTAGGGTTTCACTAATCTAGCCCCTTCCTGGGTGCTCTACTCATTCTTTCAGGAAAATTAAGACTGAGGCTTTTTGTTGTTGTTGTTGTTGTTCTTAATTAGGCAGTTTATTTATTTATTTTTAACATCTTTATTGGAGTATAATTGCTTTACAATGGTGTGTTAGTTTCTGCTTTATAACAAAGTGAATCAGCTATACATATATATATATCCCCATATCTCCGCCCTCTTGCGTCTCCCTCCCACCCTCCCTATCCCATCCCTCTAGGTGGTCACAAAGCACCGAGCTGATCTCCCTGTGCTATGCGGCTGCTTCCCACTAGCTATCTATTTGACATTTGGTTTTGACATGACGTTTTGCAGTGAAGAAAAGCAGTTCTATTCCTGTAGGTGAAGGGCTAAGACACAAACTCCTCTGGTCCTGGACTGAGGTCTGAGTGAGTGGTAGACACTTGCTGTGTTCCCACAAAGAGGGATAGTTGGACAGAGTGCTCAGTGGGTGTCTGGAAGGTGGCAGCTTAGCTGATGCCTGCTGGCAGGGATCAAAGAGGTACAGCCTAAAGAAGTGGAACCAGATTTGGAAAGTAGGAAAACCAAGGGAAGCACGTCCTCTCCCAAGGGAACAGAAGCCCGTCTGTTTCTGTTTTCTTTGTATTATAGAGGAAGCTCTTTCTAACAGACACTCACTGTTGTCCTTGTTTTGTTAGGCAGGTCGTTCCCTTAAGGTCTGGAGTGTGCTGTTCTACTTGGGTATTAGAAGACCGTGTGAACTAAGCTGTGGCTTTTGTGACCTTCAGGACTCACAGCTGATGAGTGACAGTGTTGTTGTAGATTAGTCCGTTGTCAAGAAACACTTCCTCTCTTCATGATTCTATACATTTCCTAGTTTTATAGGGCCTCAAGTCCTAGAATGCAGGCATTATTAACAGAAGAAAAACAAAAAAAAACCAAAAAGAGAACTACCTCTCTCTACCTGTGGCTGTCACGGAGCTAGAGGTGCAGCACCTGACGGCCTTATCCAGAGGGCTGTTTATTAGGCTTAATGTCACCTCCACTTCTTGGCTTGGGCTCTTTCTGTGTTCCAGTGTTCACACTGTCTAAACAGGAAGGATGTGGATTTGCTGCTATCACTGACCTAGATACTCCCATGAATTTTCCATATGAACTCTATTAGTCAGGGTCCAGGCAGAGAAACAGAGCCACTATGAGTGTTGTCAAATCAGGGGTTTATTGTAGAAATTAGACTTTAAAAAAACTGTAAGAGGAGCTGAGGGAGTGAACTTCAAAAAGAGGGAGTTGGAGAATAAGACAAGTGACGTTCTCTTCCTCTCAAGGCACTTACACAGGTGGAGAAGTTGGCGTTGTAGGGAAAAAATCTGAGAATCTGTGTATGTCCAGCCATTGAAGCAGGACTGAGAACAGGAACTTATGTAATGTCTATGGAAAGCTGCTGATCTGTACAGCTGCTGCCTCTGTGGTCCACAAGCAAACACCTGGTGGTGGGCATGAGGCAGAGGAAGAAAAGCTGGATGCCTGGTGGAGGAGAGCAAAGGCAAGCTGGGACCCGCGGGGTAACTCTGTCCCTCACTACATCTCACCTCAATGGCTTTCACAGCGTAACAACCACTGCTTCACTTCCGCCTACCAAATCCCATGCAAGTTTCTCTTTTGACCAACTCTAGTCTGGAACCATATGAGAGAGGATTCTGAGGACCTTGGTTTCCAGCTTAATGATGTTGATAATAGGAAGATCCAGCACAATAACACTATTCTACAGCATGTGGAAAGGTGTGTTAGTACAGTCTACTGCCAAGAAATGCCCAACATCATTAGAGTTTAGGGGAGAGCACAAAAACTTCTAGTCACCATACACATTGTATCATCTAGTAGTCCATTCAGATTTACCTGTAGGTGGTATGGTAGATTGTATTTTATAAAGGTGGTCATACAAATAGGTTTATTCAATTCCATGTGCTCTTTTTATAGTGTGACTTACACCACCTAGAGATGGGTCTTCCAAGAGGTGGATCTTAGGTCCCCATTCTGTGAATCTAGGTTCTGATCAAGTATGACAGAAGTGATGTTTGTGACTTCTGAGGCCAGGCCATAAAAAAGATACAGCTTCTGCCTTTCCTTTTTCTCTCTCCTCTGTCTTTCTGGCAGGACACTTGCTCATGGAACCCAGCCACCAGTTGTGAGGAAGGCAAGGCCACATGGAAAAGCCACAGGATAGTGTTCTATCCCCTGGCCTTTGAGTCTCCCAACCTTTGAGAGAGAGGTTCAGACACCGTGAACAGAAACAAGCCATTTCCCTACTGTGCCCTGTGTGTTACTTATCCACAGAAACCCTGAGAGGTAATAATTGATTATTATTGTTTAAAGTCACAAAGTTTTGGGGGTAAATTTTTATGTAGCAATAGATAACTAAAACAGGTGGACCCTGGAAATCTCCTCTTCCATCTGTTCCCCCAATTCTCCACCATCCTTTTATATCCCTCTGCCAACATTCCTGGCTCCATCCTGCTCCCATCAAGATATATTTGAGGCCAGTGGGTTACATGTTTGGTTCAGTCCTAGAAAACCTAAGATATAGCCTTGTAGTCATCAGATTGCAACTCCTGCAAGCCAACAATAAATCTTACTAAATACTGATCACCTTTCATAGCATAACTTTAATGTTGTTAGGTTAGGCAACTAACCTCTAGGGTGGAGGATAAAGAAGGACAAGAAGGGACAAAAGGAAAAAGAATCCTTTCTGTTACCACTTGTGTGGCAGAACAGGGACTAGTGTATAGTGGGCACTTAATAAGTATATATTGAATAAATGAACAAATTACTATACTATGACTTGGACATTAAGAGAAGACTCACATGGATCCATGGTGGGCATTATTGAAGTTTATGTAAAAGATGGCTTAGGTAGTGGATGGTGCTGGGGTTCTGCCCCATATAGAGCTGTTGAGAGATCTTTGGGCCTAGATACAAGTAGGTGGGCCTGAAGTATTCACATCTGTTCTAAGGCAGGCCAAAATATCTGTAAGGTCGTGGTAGAGACTTAAGTGCAGTAATTCCCCCACTTATCTGCAGCTTTGCTTTCCACAGTTTCAGTTACCTATGGTCAACCATGGGCTGAAAATATTAAGTGAAAAATTCCAGAAATAAACAATTGCATGCCATTCTGAGTTGCATGATGAAACCTCATGCTGTTTCACTCCTTTCTTCCCCAGGAAGTGAATCATCCTTTGGTCCGGTATATCCACGCTGTATAAGTTACCCGCCTGTTAGTCACTCAGTAGCTGTCTTGGTTATCAGATTCACTGTCTCAGTATCGCAGTGCTTGTGTTCAAGGAACACCTACTTTACTTAAATATGGCCCCAAACTACAAGAGTAGAGATGCTGGCAATTCGGATATGCCAAAGAGAAGCCAGAAGGTGCTTCCTTTAAGTGAAAAGGGGGAGAGTTCTTGACTTAACAAGGAAAGAAAAAAAATTTGACTTTGAGGTTGCTGAGATCTACAATAAGAATGAATCTTCTATCTGTGAAATTGTGAAGATGGAAAAAGAAATTTAGTTTTGCTGTTGCAGCTCAGACAGCAAAAGTTATGGCCGCAGAATGGGATAAATGCTTAGTTAAGATGGAACAGGCGTTATATTTGTACAGTAAGATATTTTGAGAGAGAGAGAGAGAGAGAGAGAGAGAGAGAGAGAGAGACACCACATTTACATAACTTTTATCACAGTATATTATTATAATTATTCTATTTTATTATTAGCTACTGTTGTTAACCTCTTAGTGTACTTAATTTATAAATTAAACTTTGTCATAGGTATGTGTGCACAGGAAAAAACAGTATATTTAGGGTTTGGTACTACCTGAGGTTTTGGGCATCCCCTGGGGGTCTTGGAACTTATCCCTGGGGGTCAGGGGAGACTACTGTAAGTGTTGTCCATACACAAGGCAGGGAATGTTTTTGATTTCCAATTACATGAGGCTAGGTTGAAAATTCTGGGACTACTTTGGGCTATAAGGAGCAGCACTGTAACCTTGTAGGCCCAGCATCCAGATTCTTCACCAACAGGGCACTGCAGTCTGTTTATTATGAAAACACATGGCCAAGTAGTCTGGTGCTCTCCTTAGGCAGACTGCTATCATGGGTTTATCATAGTTTAGTTTATCACTCTAAACTAATATCACTCAAGGATGGAAGTTTTAGGAACCTTGAGCAACGTGGGCTCTGACTGGGAATTTTGTGACCACCTAGTGTTCAAGCATTGTCTTTCCTGGGTGATAATAGTACAGCATGAGGTCTGGGTGAAGCTGGTCAAGGTCTTGGTTCTGGAGTCCAGTAGAACTGTGTTTGAATCTTAGCACTGCTGCTTACCCTGATGCTGAGCAAACTACTTAACCACCTTAAAATTTAGTTTCATTGTCTTTTAAATGAGGCTAACAATAGTATCTGAGTTTATTGTGTAGATTAAATGCCATTACACATTATGTCATATATGACAATATCCTATGCACCTTACACATAGTAAGCACTCATGGTAACTCTTCCTATTATTAAAATATATTCTTTGGCAAAAGTCACTCTCTATTCAACTGTCCCTTGAAAACATCAAAAGCCTTTCATTATGACGCACTTGGTTTTCCTACTTCCTGATTTTCTCTACAAAGCAAAATACTATCAGTTCATCTTTTGAGATCAACTTCCTTCATGATGTATTCCCCAACACTTCCATCTCACTCATATTTCTTCTTCTTGAAATTCCCATATCCCATATTACTAAGGCCAAAACATACTATTTAATTTATCACTACTTGTTTTTCTCACGTGGCTCTGGGTGTGGTCTTGTCTCTTTAATAGAATTTGAAGTAGCTTGAAGACAGGGATCATGCCTTATACCACATTTGTACTATCTTGAGTGTTCTAGATGATGCTGGGCAAAGAGCTGGTGCTCAATAAACAATGGGTGATTTTACTTTCTATTTGGAAGGTGATTAAAATAATATTCCTTCTTTGGCATGGATCAAGAGGACAGCTCATGAGATGTCATTGATAGCTCTGGGCTGGGTCTAGAGAGATGATCCCTGAGCTTCATGAAGAACAAAGGGATTCTGGCTACATATCACATGTGCACAGGATATATGAGGAGACCAGTGAGCATTCAGTAAAGGAATATGGTTTACACAAACCAAATGATGACATACCCTCTGCTCTGCCCCTGCCTATGGCTGGTTGAGAGCCAGTGGTATGTGGCTGGAGAGGTGGGGAAGGCTCAGATGTCTGGCTTTATGGTCCACACCATTAACAGGGCTCTCTCTTTTCTAACAACTCCCAGATTTCTCAGCAGGCCAAGGGCAGGGCCTGGTCTAGAATAGAAGGTTGACAGACAACACATCACCATGCTTAAGTAGGACTGAGAGAATGGAAAAACTGATCCACAGGAGGTCCACACTGCCAATTCAGTGACAGTTGGAGGAAGTGCTTTCAAAACATAGTAGTAGAGCCTGGCAGACCAGCACAAGGAGACATGCCAACGCTTGCAAGCTCCCTACCTGAAACAGGGTGGATTCCACATGACTAGATCATACCTTTTCCAAAGGTATGGTACCTCCCAACTGTCTTCTGTAACTATGCCAATATTTCAGTATGATCTGGACTGACACTGTTTAGGCAAAACCCAAAGAGAGAAAAACAGTTCAGGTGCAGAGGGAGTGGTGGACTGGCTGATAGCTTACACTTCAAGAAATAATCATAGATTTCCTATTTTACACTAATTTTCCTATCCTCAAATGGTGAACTTCATGAATGCAACTAGACTATAGAAGGTAAGCACTTAAGTTTCACAGACTTAGTACTTGCTTACATCATCGAACAGGTGAGTAGATTGGGGCAACATTTCTAGTGCCTTCTGGTTGTTTCATAGGTCACATGCTCAGTAATAGATCTCTAAATGACCACAGCTCACAGTGTTATCTTACGGAAGGGGCTGGCCTGAGTTTTCCTGATTGGGAAAAAATAAACCTGTTTAACCAGATGACTTCACCCTTATTCCAGTGACTGGGAAAGAATACAAAAAAAGACTAGCATATGCAAGAATGATGTCCGTTCCCCTGGAGAAACTGGTGGAGAGGGTGGTATTGTTGGAGGGACAGGTTATGACCTGCTTGGAAGAGATGAAATACAATTGTGATTAACACTCACAGAGCAATTTTTAACCTTAGGCTTAAAGTAGCTGGTTCAAAAGAAAACAAATTCATTGATGTGAAACACTGCGATTATTGGCTTCAGATGAGAGAGAAAACAGAGCCATTTTGATTTGGAAATAGCAAACACATTGAGTTTATTCTGCCTGATTCATGGAAATCTATTTTTTATAGTACTTAATTAACCATTTTATGAAAAAAAATGGAAAGGACCTTCTACTTTATTCTGTAGAAAAAGAAACATGCCTCTTCTCACCTCATTTCTGCCAGACATACGGAGAGACTCCAGACTCACAGTTGTCTCTGAGTGAGGAGGAAACCTTTATAGATAAACATGAATAAAAACAGTGGGACAGATTCCTTTTCTTTACCGTTGGCTTCAGATTTCCCTGTCTTTCTAACGTCAGGTCTATGATCAGAGGAAAAGCCTTTGTAAGGAAATGCTGCACTCTGACTTGTCACATGTGTAGAGCAAGTGAAGAAACAGTGGCCTGGGAGAAAATTCAGTCCTTCTCTGTGAGCTGGAGACTTTGATAAACTCTCAAGACTGCTAGAAATGTTACGTTTTACTTCACTCACTTCTTAATTGAGCTGAGACCCTTAGCACATTTCCTGCCAGTGGGGTGGCAGGAAAGCTGATACTTTAGGGGGACGTGTGTGGTTTTAAAGTGATTTTTCAGAACTTCAGAAAGGTGTATGAATGTCCTGAAATATCACTGCATGAATATTTGTGTCAGTAGTACTTTCTGAAATCAAATGGCTATAATTGGTAAGAAACTTGGGAGTAGAGAGTAAATTGAATTAGGATGAAGAATTAATAATCCTGAGGTATTGGTGAATGACACTTGGGAAAGACATGGAGTCATGAAGAAAAGTACTTATTCTACTCAGTTTGGGGAAAACCAGAACAAAACAAAAAGTCTGGCTATTTAATGTCAATTTAAATTCCAAATAGATTATAATTTAAATGTAAAAAGAAAAAGCATAATGATAGTGGAAAAAATATAGGCAAGATTTTCATAATCTAGGGATAGGGAAGGACGTTCCCTCAAAGTGACATCTAAAGCCAAATCCAAAGGAAAATTCATAGATTGGTTATGTGAAAATAGCTCCATGATAGAAAGCACTAGAAGCAAAGTTATTTATTTATTTATTTTGGTTTTGCCAGGTCTTAGTTGCAGCACGCAGGATCTTTAGTTGCGGCATGCGGACTTCTTAGTTGCAGCATGCATGTGGGATCTAGTTCCCCAACAAGCGATCAAACCCGGGCCCCCTGCACTGGGTGCACGGAGTCTTACCCACTGGACCACCAGGGAAGTCACACTATAAGCAAAGTTGAAAGACAAAAATACATGGCTTTATTATATGAGGTTTATAAAATCAGTATAATAAAAGAGGTTTATAAAATCAATGAGGAAATTGTGGATACCCCAGGAGAAAAACAAAAGAAAATTACAAATGGCCAATAAACATATGAAATCAAATTTAAACTCACCAATGATGAAATAAATGCAAATTAAAAGAATGCTTACCGTCTTATCAATAGAAAATATTTTTAAAAATTGGTAATAACCAGTGCTAGGCAAGACAGTGAGGAAACGGTCCCTCTCATGCACTGTGGGAGGGGATATATAATGGTACAAATTGTATGAAGAGTAATCTGGCAACCATTGTCTCAAAATGTAAAAATGTGCATTCTTTGACTCTGTATTTCTACTTTCAGGGATTAGATAAAGAAATAATCACACACAAGCAAAGACGTGTATGTAAAATGCTCATTGTTGCTTTATTTAACATAACAACAAGTGGAAACCACCTAAATATCTGTAATTGAGAATTAGTTTTAAAAAGTTAAAGCAAAGCCATACAATGGACTACTTTTGCAAATAATACTATACACATATGTTGATTGATATGGAGAAATATCCATGTTACACTTGGTGAAAAAAGGTCACAAAACAACACTTATGGTATAATAGAATAATTTGACTGGGAATGCTCAGGTTATGCATATAAGTTTGCATAGTTTTTTTTTTTTTTCTCAACGTTTTATTGTAAAATTTTTAAACATACAGGAATGGTGAAAGCACAGTAAAGATTCTTTTATTTTCCACCTAGATTCAATAATTGCTAACATTTTCCCACGTTTCTTTCTTTCTTTCTCTGGGCACATGTGCGTGAGCACGCGCACATACACACACTGGATTTCACTGAACTGCCTGATTCATGAATCTTCTCTCATGATTTAGCAGATTCTGCTCGAAGAAGTAGTGAAGACCTCTGTCTCCTGAAAGGCAATCTATTTTATTTTTGATTGTGTTTTCTAAGGAAGTTTTCCCCTAATTTGCATTAAAATCTGCCTGTTTTGGTGGGAGGTTATTGAACTATAGTTTGGCTGTCATGTTTTCCTCAGGTAGGAGGGAGCTGGCACCTTCCTCATTTAGGATAAACTGGGAGTATATCAACTGTAGCTTTTACGTTACCAAAGTAACAATATTAATAAGTATTTGGCAGATTTGCTTAAAAGAAAAGTCTGAGTAAGGCTTTAGAAAGAGACATCTCTATTCGCCTATCTCTCTTGATGTAAACTGGAGGAGGGGAGGGGAACAGCACCGCCCCAGACATCTTCACCTGCGCACAGCTTTCCCTCCTACAGTTATGTTGAGCCACATGCTCACGAGGCAGATGCTAGATAAGAAGATGCTGATGGCATTCTGGTACCCTTCCAAGCTCCCCTTCCCAGTTCATCTCCTTTGTCCTGATCTCCCCATCTCCACCACCCACCCCGCCTCACTGGCAGGGCAAGGGTCTTTTCTTGCCACTATTCTGTGCTTAGCCGAGCATCTCAGTGTGGATTATTGTAATCAACACTCTTTGGTAATCTAACCTTCTTAGAGTGTGTGGTGTGTGTTTGTGTGCACGTGTGTGTGAGAAAGCTGGGGTGAGAAATGGCTTTCTGAAAGTTGGGAGACGGGATTCCCTGCCCTTCTACCTCCTACAAAGTTCTCGGATTTGGCCTTGTTCACCTCCTTTTCCTTTTAGTTTTTTTACTCCCCTTTTCCACTTTCTGCTTCCCTTCCCATGCCACACTTACTCCTCTTCTCACTGGGATTCTCTCTTGATATTTCTCCTCTGTTAAAGCTGTCACTCGTCTCAATTTGACTAAGTTTGATAGTTCAATTGTGAAACTGATTTCCTCTTCAGAGTTGTCTGTTGGGTTCTCTCACAACGTTCTTCCCAGTTCTGGCTTATCTCAAAATTTCCAGTGGGACGGAAGTTTCCTAAATGGTGCTTGGACTCAAGGTTAATGAATATGAGAGATCTGGGCAGGGGTTTGGGCACCAGGTTGAATGCTGGATTTCCTGTTCATTTTTAGGAGTCCACCATGTTTGTTTGAAGATTGGCCGCTAGAGATTACACTTTGCGGTAACGTAAAGGTCAAGTTCCCCAGACCGGATATAGTCCGAGTTTATAATGGATAGAGATAGGAAAATGCTTTCAGCTTTTATTCGAAGTTTTTTACAGTCTTACATTGTTAAAGGTTGATACCTTTTAAAAAACTGGAAAATTCTCATTATCATCAGTTAATTTGCCATGGTTTTCTTGTACTGATTTGGTATATATACCTCTACGCTGCCTTCCAAAGAAAGTCAGAATTCATGGTAAGGTACAGAATGCTTGTCAATCTCATCATTTACTTGCTTTATGGATTTTTCAAGGTTAGAATTAAGTACATGCTGAATGTCAGAATTTCTATATCATAATATAAAAATGAAAAAAGTATAAAAGGCATTGGACCATTGAAAAGGAAATGGAATAATAAAATTAGAGAATGTTTGTTAGCTCTGCCAAAGCAGCAAATGAACTAATGCCTGAAAGTTTCAAAGCTTTAGAAAGATTTATACTGCAATGTTATCTGGCAACTATAGAGGGGTTAATATATGCTAAAACATTTCGATTGAAATAACATCCTAGAATTATTAAGGAATGACATGTGTAATACACTAAACAGTTTAAAATAATTTTAGACATTATAGCATTTGTACTATGTTTATAAACAAATGGTTAAAAGATCGTTTAATGCTGAGGTAGAATGATGATTTGACAATCTCTCAAGGCCTGTTTTGGTATTTTATTTCTATAATTCTTGCATATTATGTTTAGATTTTATATAATTTGTATTGGTGACTGTCTCAGCACCAGTTATATATCCTTATAAATTTCAATAAAGATATCGATATATGGACTAAAAAAATAATCTGATCTGATTCGACTGTCCACATTAGCAGGATATTTTAGAGAAAATATTTAACGTTCACTGAAGATGATAACCCTGATTAAAATTCAAAAAACCAGTGCTAGGTAAGTTAGAAGCTCTGCATGCAGCACCCACTTTGTGTATAGCAGCATGTTACACATTGTGGAAACTATAAAGATGGATAGTCAGCCTTTGTTTCTAGAACTGCATAGCCTATCATTAGCGTACAAATTGCATGCATGTAAGATACAAATAATTAGTTGTGAAAGATAAATAATAATACAAGATAATATGTAATAGGTGGCAAGTGAAAGATGCTGCTAATGAGTATAGTACCAGGAGAAGGAGACAGTGTTTTGTGTAGTGAAGATGATTGAACATTTTCTAAAGGACAGGACTTTGAAAAAAATTGGAGCCTGTTTTTACTGAGAATGGGTGTGCTGATATACCACAGATCTGCTCTGAATGTAAGGAAAAGAGAGAAAATATTTAAAAGTGGAATTTAAATCATTTTATCTGCTTATAGAGCTCAGTCCTTTAAATGAGGATCAACCCAAAGCAGGTGGCATGCAATCAAGACCTTGGCCACTTTGCCCTTTATATGCAGGATGCTCATGTCGGCTATTGTAACCAGGCAACAATGTTGCAAATTTCTTTAGGATTTCGAAATCATCTAGTTTCGTTTACACATAGCTGCTGTGTTTTCTTTTGGCGGTATTGACTCAACAATTTATATTCTTGTATACACATTTCATTCTTTTCACAGTTATTTAACTAAGCTGACCTCACTTGTTAAGTATTTCTTTGTAGAATTCTTTAGTAAAGCTGCCCACACAAATCAAAATTCAGGAGAGTTTTTTAAAGGGAAAGTTAAATACTCAGAGTTCTAGGCATGTTCTATACAAATATTTGACTCTGTGTAACCTTCTCCTAATATGTCTGATTGGTATTTACCAATTTATATTAACATTAGTTGTCTATTTCACTGCAGCTTATCAAACTGTTATAGGTTTTACAGCTCACCATTTTTCCAGTCGTGCTAAAATCATCTTATATTAAGTAACTTTTACAACTAACTGAAGAAGGTAACAATTAACCCTATAAACAAGAAGCAAGAGTTTTTGAGATTTAAACCTTTCAGCTTAATTTCATACCTCAATAATAACTGTAATTTGGCTAAATGTTCCCAAGTAATTTCATCCAAATGAGTAGTCTATAGGAAAGACAGAGTACCTTTACAGGCTAGGACTTTGTAAGAAAGTATGCACTAATTCTAGAACTGTGCACCTCTGAGATAAAAAAAAATACACAAATGAGAGAAAATAATGGAGACATCTATTTGGAGACAAAGACAAGGCAGAAATATTCCTGTATCATGGTGAATACCAGAACGTTCATTAAAAGGTGTGTTGGGAAACGAAATGCTAAACTTAAAGGCAGGGCCCTGCCTGGTGTGGAGAGAACCATCTGTGTAACTCTCTTTCTGATTCATGGAAGGCTTTTGGTATAGGGAAAAGGAATAGGATCTGGAGTTTGACAGACCTGGGCTTAAACCCAGTCTCTGTGCAGTAAGAGCTGTATGACCTTAAGCATATTGCTTTGCCTCTTGGTGCCTCTATTTCTCCAACTGTGATATGAAGGCAATACTACTTATCCTCAAAGAAAGTTGTGAGGCTTTCCTATCTGTGTAAAGAACCCAGTATATAATGCTCTATAACTGTCAATACCCCCATTTCTCCCTTCGCCACATTGAGCAAATGCTCAGTGTAACAGCTGCATGACCAACCACTGTCTATACACTTTGAGAAGAAGCCTTCCCACAGTAGAATAGAGAGCAGCCTTAGCTGGCTTTAAACATAAAATAAATCTAGAGGAAATATTTTCACAAATCTGCACAGATAGAAAGCAAAAACAGTCAGGTGGGAAATGACTTATTTCAAAGAGAAAGCTTGGATGGAAATGAAAGAAACTTGAGGTAACTCCCTGAAAAACAGTGGGTTGATAGAGTAATTAGTGGCAGAACTTAAATGTCAGGTTGTTTTTGGATCTGAAAATTCCTACAATAAACCTATGCGAAGCTTCTCTCTTTGGTGGCAGCTGGCCATGTCTGAGTGTACATATCTGAGTTTTTTAGAGATGGGAAAGGATACAGTCTGGGCTACTTAGGACCCAGGGCTTGAGGCTGTCTGGTAGGTTGGTAGTGCTCATCAAGAGCCATCCTGTGTGTGAGCAAGAAAGGCCTGGATTTTTTGGGGGGGGGTGGGGTGGGGAGAGGCTACCTCTGTGACCCTATTTAGAGTATGATTTGATAGAAATCTCTAAAAATATTTCCTCACCTGTTGTCTCCTTGTTGGAAGTTTTGCTCTAAGGAGTTTGTTTCTTTAGGTTAAGGTATTCTCATTTTCAGATGTTCTCTTTTAAACAGAAAGAATCTATAAGAGGGTCTAATACAATGCATTTTTGTCCTACTCCTTCACTTAGTTTTAATTCCCCTAGTGGGGAATCAACTTGAACCTGGGCTTTGCTCCTTCCAGGGCTCAGGCACTGTGGCTAATGTCTGATGTGATGCTGGGGCATTTCACAGAACTGTTTGTACGGGCTGAACAGGTCTGGGTGGAAACTTCATTCTAAAAGCAAAAAGAGCCAGACACTATGCTTGGCTGAGCCATAAAGTGTTAGACATTGAAGAGGAAAAATGATTCTGAACATAAAAGTGTATTGTTTGTCTTTTGACAGGGGAAGAGAATAAGTAAAAGTAAAAATAGAAAACTTTGTTTCACTGAAATATAAACAGTGAAGTTTGAGGAACACCTCTGAAGATTCCTACCCTTAGAGATGAACCCAAGTAGGAGAGAAGCATTGTCTTACAAGCCTCCACAGATCATCTCAGAAGCTCCAGTTACCTGTGGATCCGCAGCCCTGGGTGGGTGGGAGTTTGGGAACATGGAATTTGCCTGGGCCTGGAAGTTCTATGTTAAGAGGTGGGAGGATCTATGGAGTTAGCTGAGGTTGCAATTAGAAAATGTGTTTATATGATCAGACATGATGTAGAATATATAAGGAAAGAGAAAACAAAGGCGTAGATTTTAAAATTCAATTATATTTCTATTCCATGAGTAGTGGAGAGATGAAGATTTAGTAAAATAGGGAGTCAGTGTGAAACAGTGATTAAAGGTAAAAACCAGCTGGGGAAAGAGCACTCTAATTCTCTGTAGACCAATTTTGGTCAGAGACTAATTATTAATTTACAAAAAGAACTAGCTCAGTAAAGGTGTGGAAAAAAATCTGTTGGAAAAAATCTATTTAGAAACATTTGCCAAAATCTTGTCAGAAAATTTTACTGCACAGAAAATTAAGTAAATAAAAGTATTTGGTAGATTCATATACCTCAAAAGTGGTATTTTTGCTCTCAGAATTATTTGATTCAATTATATAATGAAGATAAATTTATTCCTTTTTAGGTAGATGTCTTTAATTTTTGAAATGAAGTCAGGTTTATACAAAGTTAGGCTCAGTGTTCTGTAGAGCTTATATTCTCATCACTGGCACTGTCTATTTGGTGGCAGTAATTTGAAGGATGAGGTAAAATTCCTGGCTGGGATTTGTGAAGTCAAACCAGGAATTACCTCAATATATTCAAGTGCTCAAATGATGTGACAGGGATATATGCTGAGGGAAAACTGTGAGTTGTTAGTCATCAAGGTATTAGTATCATTTAAAATAGCTGAGACTAGGACCCTAGGGATTGGAATTTTTGATGGGAAGGTTGCTAAAAGAGGTGGAAAGGACACAGTGGGAATGTGGACCCAGATGTGTGTGCTTGAGAGCTTTGACAGCATGGGCTACAGTGTCTGGAGGACTGCTCCCGGATGGGGTGGGGGGCAGAGAATGAGGGAGAGAAGGGGTCAGAACCGTGTGGCCTCCTTTCACACTCAGCTTAGATACACTTCTTAGAGACACACCCTCAGGGTTTCCTAGGTGATTCATGTGGCAACTTTTTATGACATCTTAAAAGTAAACATCCTCCCTCTTAGAAACTGAAGCACTTTACCAAATATTGCACATGGCACTCAGTTATCATGCTTCCATTCCAAAGAAAACAGTGCAGGTTTCAGGAGTTTGGAAAACTGGTGGCTTTAGCACTTTTCCCTCTCTTCCTCAATCCAATTTAACAAACGTTAATGAGCATTACTGTGTGCCAGGCACTGTGCTGGCCCCCGGCTGTAAAACGATAAGTAATAAACGAATGCTTGAAGAAAGGTTTAGACGTTGGGTGGGGTATGGATAGATGGATGGGTGGGGTTTGGGCAGAGATAGATGATGACATGGAAGCTTTACTAAAGAGAAAATATTGGTCAGATAAGGAAGAGAGAAAATACATTTCAGATAGAGCCATGGCTTCTTCAGGAAATAGAAATTTGGTGGGATTTGACTCTAGGATGTGGTAAAGAATCTAGTGAGAAAGATAGTAAATATAATTATAGCTATTATTTATTGAGCATTTTGTTGGTACATGAAACTAGGTTAAAGTCAGATTGTAAGGCCTTAAATGTTATGCTAAGAGATTTACTTTATACTTTATTCTTAGAACAAGTAGAGAATGATTCCCTGTAGTAAAATTGTGAAGGAATCCACAATTCTTTAGTAACCTAATTATGGCTATAATTATTGAATATTGATTTTGTGTCAGGCTTTGGGCCAAGTATCTTAAACATTTTCTCATTTATTATGTCAGAGTTTATTATATTAGTATAAGAAGACATGATAAAGGCCTTGATTAGATTTATAGTAATAGTGAAAGGGCAACAGTTTAAACAGTTGTGGGGAAAATATTTTACGACCGTGATCATTCATTCATTCACTGTCTTATTCATTCATTCAAAAAACGTTTATTAAAGCACTTACTCTTTCCCAGGCTCTGGGCCAAGGGCCAAAAGCCAAGTGTATGTGGTGAGAGCTTACTATGTGCCAGGAACAGGTGAGGAAATAAAGACACAGAGAAATCAAATAATTTGGCAAGTCCACTCAGCTACCACATTAGGATCTGACCCACACGGTCTGGTTCCAGAGTTGTCATCCTTTCATACTCTATACTATATCTCACAGGTAGATAAGACCTCTCCAACGTGTCAATTTTTAGTTGGAGAGAAGGACATGGAACAAATAACTAAAATGCCCCGAGTGTATAATTTCAGTGCACAAAGTGCCATGTGTTATTTCCGGTTTGGGGCTATTATGAACAAAACTGCTACAAACATTCATGCACAGGTTTAATGTGAATGTGAGTCTTCATTTCTCTGAGTTAAATGCCTAAGAGTGCAATTTCTCTATGATCGTATGATAGTTGCATTTAGTTTTTTTTTTTTTAAGAGATTGGAGTTTATTTATTTATTTATTTTTGGTTGTGTTGGGTCTTCGTTTCTGTGCGAGGGCTTTCTCTAGTTGAGGCAAGCGGGGGCCCCTCTTCATCGCGGTGCGTGGGCCTCTCGCTATCGCGGCCTCTGTTGTTGCGGAGCACAGGCTCCAGACGCGCAGGCTCAGTAGTTGTGGCTCACGGGCCTAGTTGCTCCGCAGCATGTGGAATCTTCCCGGACCAGGGCTCGAACCCGTGTCCCCTGCATTGGCAGGCAGACTCTCAACCACTGCACCACCAGGGAAGCCCTGCATTTAGTTTTTGAAGAAACTGGTAAAGTGTTTCCCAGAGTGGTTGTGCTATTTTACATTTCCAGTAGCAAAGTGTGAGTGATCCAGTTTCTCTGTATCCTGACCAGAATCTGGGATTATCACAATTTTTTATTTTAGTTTATCTCATAGGTGTGTAGATATATGTCACTGTGGTTCTAATTTGCATTTCTCTAATGGCTAATAATGTCAAACATCTTTTTGTGTGCTCATTTGCCATCTGTATATCCTCTTTGGTGAAATGTTTCTTCATGTCTTTTGCTCATTTATTAGCTAGATTTTTTTTTTCTGTTTTGTTTTGAGAATTATTTATATATTCTAGTTATTAGATACTGGCTCTTTGTTGGTTATGCAGTTTGCAAATATTTTCTCCTAGTCTGTAGCTTGTCATTAACAAGGTATTTCGCATAACAAAAGTTTTAGTTTTAATAAAGTCCAATTTATCATTTTTTTTTGGTATCAAGCCTAAGAACTCTGCCTAGTCTTAGGTTCTGAAGATTTTCTCATATATACTCTTCTAAAAGTTTTATAGTTTTATGTTTTCCACTTAAGTCCAATTTTTACAATTTTTTGCATTAATTTTTGTACTAGGTAAGGTTTAGGTCAAGTTTCTTTCTTTTCCTTCTCCTCCTCCCTGTGCTCCTCCCCCTCTCCTCTTTCCCTCTCCTTCTTCTCCTATCTTTATTTATTTGCCTATGGCTGTCCAATTGCTTCAGCATGAGTTGTTGAAAAGACACTCTTTCCTCCATTGAATTGTTTTTGTGCCCTTGTCGACAATCAGCTGGGCATATTTGTGGTATCTATTTTTAGGTTTTCTATTCTGTTCCATTGATCTATGTGCTTATCCCTCCAACAATATCACACAGTCTTGATTACTATACAGTAGCTGTATTATAAGTCTTGAATTCAGGTATGATCCTTCCCACTTTATTTTTTAAAAATTGTTTTAACTATTCCAGTTTCTTTGCCTTTCCATATAAATTTGAGAACAGTCTTGTCTATGTCTACAAGAAATTTTGAGGAAGTTTGATAAGAATCATCTTAAACCTTGCATATCAGTTTGGGGAGAACTGGACACCATTTTATGTTGTCTTCCAATCTATGAATACAGTATGTCTCTCAATTTATTAGGTCTTCTTTGATTTCTTTCATAAGTGTTTTGTAATTTTCAGCATGAAAGGCCCGTACTTGTGTTTGTTAAATTCACATCTAAGTATTTCATTTTTATTTATTTATTTATTTATTTTTATTATTTTTGGCTGTGTTGGGTCTTCGTTTCTGTGCGAGGGTTTTCTCTAGTTGCGGCAAGCAGGGGCCACTCTTCATCGCAGTGCACGGGCCTCTCACTATCGCGGCCTCTCTTGTTGAGGAGCACAGGCTCCAGACGCGCAGGCTCAGTAGTTGTGGCTCATGGGCCTAGTTGCTCCGCGGCATGTGGGATCTTCCCAGACCAGGGCTGGAACCCGTGTCCCCTGCATTGGCAGGCAGATTCTCAACCACTGCACCACCAGGGAAGCCCCTAAGTATTTCATTTTTAATTTCAGTGTCTATGTGTTCATTTAGAAATATAATTGATTTTCCTGTGTTTATTTTATGTCTGTGACTTGCTGAACTCATTTATTAGTACTAGGAGGTACTAGAAGTTCTTTTGGAGATTCTTTAAAATTTTCTACATAGACAATCATGTCATCTGAGAATATGAGCAGTTTTATTTTTTTCCTTTCCAACCTCTATGCCCTTTTTTCATTCCTTAGTGTATTAGCCAGAAATTCCAGAACTATGTTGAATAGTAGTGAGAGTGACATTATTGCTTTGTTCCTGATCTAGGTGGTGGTTGTAGTGGTGGTGGGGGTGTGTACATTAGTCTTTCATCATTAACTGTAGGTTTTTTTAAAACAGATGTTCTTTATCAGATTGAGGAAGTTCCCCTCTATTCCTAGTTTTCTGAGAGTTTTATCATGAAAAGATACTGATTTTTCTAAATGCCTTTTCTGCATCAATTGATAAGATCAAATGATTTTTCTTCTTTAGCCTGTTAACATGGTGGATTAGATGGACTGATTTTTAAATATCAAATGAGCCTTGCATTCCTAGAATAAACCTCAGTTGGTCACAGCGTATAATTCTTTCTATATATTATTGAATTCTACTGAATAATATTTTGTTAAGGATTTGTGTCTATGTTAATAAGGAATATTGGTCTATAGTTTTCTTTTTTTTATAATGTCTTTGTCAGGCAATATTATCTTCACCAAATACTAGTTTCCTCCTCTTCTATTTTTTGGAAGAGATTGTACAGAATTGGTGTTAATTGTTTTTTTAAGTTTGTTAAAATTCTCCATTGAAACCACCTGGACCATGAGATTTCTTTGGGGAGTTTTCAAATTGTGAATTCAACTTCCTTATTAGTTATAGGGATATTGAAATTATCTAATTCAGATTAGTTCAGTTGTGGTAGATTCAGGAATTGGTCCACTTCATCTACTTTGTCAAATTTATGTATGTAGACTTATTCATAGTATTTCTTCATTTTCCTTTTGGTGTCTGCAGGGTCTGTAGTGATGTTGTATGTTTCATTACTGGTATTTGTAATTTGTATCTTTTCTCTTTTTACTTTGGTTTTGCTAGAGGTTTGTCAATTTTATTGATCTCTGAAAAAATAGCTCTTTGTTTCATTGATTTCTCTATTGTTTTCCTGTTCTTAATTTCAATGATTTCTGTTCTTATCTTTATTATTTCTTTCCTTCTACTTGCTTTCAGTTCAATTTGCTCTTATTCTAGGTTCTTGAAGTGGGAGATTAGATTATTGATGTGAAACATTTTTTCTTTTCTCATGTATACATTTCATGCTATAAAGTTCTCCCTCAGCACTGCTTTAGTTGTATCCCACAAATTTTGATATATTTTCATTTTCATTCAGTTCAGCGTATTTTTTTATTTCCCTTGAGACTTCCTCTTTCATCTGTGGATTATTGTGTTGTTTAGATTCCAAGTTTTGATATTTTCCTGTTATGTTTCTCTTACTGATTTCTAATTTGATGTGGTTGGAGAATACACTCTGTATGATTTCAGTTCTCTTAAATTTGTTGAAATTTCAGTGGACACTTCTCACACCAAATGTGTGATTTTCTTTTCCCCTCACATCAACCACTTTCTCAACTTTCCAGACACCTACTAGGTGTCCTATAATTTATTTCAATCTGACAACAACTGGTTGGAGTTAGTGTCAGACCCCACAGGCTGAGGGCTCGGTCCCACAAGACTGTCCTCCCTTCAGAAACCAGTTGAAGGAATGGGTCCCCAGGGGAGCCACACCGATGTCCAACTTAGCTACAAAGTTGGGGTTTCCCAGAACCGTCCCTCAGATTTGCTGATATGGCTCGCAAAACTCAGGGAAACATTTACTTATGTTTATTTAACATTTTATTATATACAGATGAAGAGACACAAAAGGCAAGGCCCAGAAAGGTCCTGAGCATAGGAGCTTCTGCCCCCTTGAAGTTGCGGTGTACCACTGTTCCAGCACGTGGATGTGTTCACCAACCTGGAAGCTCTATGAACCCCGTAGTTTAGGGATTTTTACGGAGGCTTCATCGTGTGGGCATGATCAATTATCAACTCAATCTCCAGACCCTCTCCCCTCTTTGGAAAATGGGGGGTGGGGATGAAATTTCCAAGCTTCTAATCATGGCTTGATCTTCCTGGTTACCAGCCCCCACCCTGAAACTACCCAGGAGCCCACTAAGAGTTGCCTCATTAGAACAAAAGAAATGAAGGGGGAAATCAAGACATTCTCAGACAAAGGAAAACTAAGGATTTATCATTAACAGACCTACTCTAAAAGAATGGTTATCATTCTTCTATCACCCAGGAAATTCCAAAGGATTTTAGGAGCTCTGTGTCAGGAACTGGAGTAAAAACCCAAGTATCAGGAAAAAAGATGCTCGTAGCATTTGTATCACTCAGGGAATTACAAGGGTTTTAGGAGCTCTGTGTCAGGATCCAGGGACAGAAGTTCCTGGTCAAATATATATTTCCTCTTATGCACACTTGCCTATATGGTTTTGTTTGTTTGTTTTTGGCCGTGCCGTGTGGCATGCAGGATCTTAGCTCCCTGACCAGGGATGGAACCCACGCCCCCTGCAGTGGAAGCGTGGAGTCTTAACCACTGGACCACCAGGGAAGTCCCCTATATGGTTTTGTGGTTTTTTAAAAATTAATTAATTAATTAATTTATTTTTGGCTGTGTTGGGTCTTCGTTTCATGCGAGGGCTTTCCCTAGTTGCGGCAAGCGGGGGCCACTCTTCATCGCGGTGCGCGGGCCTCTCACTATCGCGGCGTCTCTTGTTGCGGAGGACACGCTCCAGACGTGCAGGCTCAGTAGTTGTGGCTCACGGGCCTAGTTGCTCCGCGGCATGTGGGATCTTCCCAGACCAGGGCTCGAACCCGTGTCCCCTGCATTGGCAGGCAGATTCTCAACCACTGCGCCACCAGGGAAGCCCCCCTATATGGTTTTATTTAAAGTTAATATGCTGATAATGAGGGTGATTGATAGACAGGAGGTAAGAAGGAAAAAAATGGCAATGGTTTGGGTTAACTACCATAGAATATATAAAAAAGGGACTAAATAAAAGAAAGTTGAAGGCCCACTTATGGTTGAGAATCGTAACAGTTTGGTTGCAAAAATCTATAGAGTGTCTTCCATTTCATGTTCCTTCACACTCACCCCAGCCCATCCCCAATTTCTTACTTTCAGAGAGGTAAGAAAAGAATTCAAAGTTCACATAACTAGTGAAGAGTGAAAGTTGATTCAAATCTAGATCTGTCTGTCTGTCTCCAAAGTCGATGTTAAAGTCTATGCTAGGTTAAGGAACTGTGAGGCCGAGTATTGGATCATGGCAGAATTTAGGAGGAAAAAGAAGATATGAATGAAGATGTGAGCATTAGGGGAGATGAAGAGAGGAGATCAGAGGATATTGCAATTTTCTGATTTTGATGTATCAAGTGTTTATTACCTTTATAATGATAATAATACCCACATTATAGGATTTCTATAAAAATAATGTGGCATAGTATCTGTAAAGCATTTAGGGTAGTGTACAAATACTCACACATGTTCAGATATAATATGATTTAATGTCTTTGAACATGATTGCTATAACTTTTCTGCTTAACAAAAGGAAGCCAAATGGAACTCTTTAAAAGTGGTACTAGAAAAACTAGTGAATGTATAGTGGAACTATATTTGCATTCACTTTTATATGCACAAAATCCCTGGAGGAACAAATAGGAAATTTATTATGATGGTTCTTTGTTGCAGGGTGGGGTACAGTGGTGGTGTGGTTGCAGAAATAGACAGATGGATTGGAGGGGGCTTTTTACTAGTATCATTTTATAACTTAAACAGTTTGATCCCTGTGAATGTATTACTTATCCAAGTTTTTTAAAAAAGGAAAAAAGAAAAGTAGAATTGGCATGATTAAGAATTTATCTGTTTCCTTCCCTGGAAGTGTTGGGTTGAGTGTGCATGCCCATTAACCAAGGAAGTTGTTAAAAGATATCCCTTCCATGGGTGAGAGCTAGAATTTGATGTCCTCCAATGTCCCTGTGTTGTGATTACCTGAATGTGAGTGGGTTCTCTATTCTTCAGCCTGTATTCAAGAAATGTACATTAAGTACATGCTGTGGTGAACCTGTTAATTTAGTCTAATCCAACAAACACTGCTTCTAATTGCATGCTTTGTCTACTTTTTATTTTGACTAGATTACCTTGTCAACTAAAAAGGTTTTACATTAAAGGAGAGATTGTACAACACCTAATATCATTCAACTAACATTGAAAACATTGTCCTGCCAGTGTCCAAGTGCCAGATATGGCCCCTTGATTGATGGGAGCAGGGTGACCTAATGACCCACACTGACATCGTCCAAAGGCCATGGCTATCAGTCAGTTCTCCATTCATAAAGGATACAGATTGCCTAATGTCCTTGTTCACCTAATAGTTTCATGCTTATGTGTGGAAAGAATCTGAATGGTGTTACTTACTTTTCTTAGCTTGACTTTTGTTCTGACTTGCGAACCCTGTTTTGGAGTCTAGTTCTAGTGTTGTGGACTCTTGTCTGCTCGTCCTGACATGAACTATGCTCTTTGGTTAGGTTTGCTATTTGCTTTTTCTCTGTTCAGAATTCTACTTTCTTTCCCCTTTGATCTGACAGGACTTCAAGAAATACTTCAGCTTCCCAAAGAGAATAATTTTCTAAATCACTGTTATCATGGAGTTGCTTGTATAATTATTTCAGCATTAAATTTCATTCTCTGTACAACAGTTTTATCACATGATATAAAAGACCCCTTGTTATTGTCATCAGGTCAACCCAGTACTGTTGTGGAATCCTGTGACCTTTTACAATGTGTTGAAATTGTAAAGAAATTTTATTTGTGTATTATTTTTTTGAGCATAATTCATCAAGTTTGATAAAATAAAGCACAATTATCCAGAAGCACTGTGTATCAAAACAATTTTTCTTCCTCTCAGTTAATCTGGGAATGAATATCACTAAGACAATATTGGAAAAGCTTTACCAATATTGACCTCATCTGACTAGTGGGTAGATGAGTGGGTAGTAAACGACTCACATTTTAGAGGTAAATGAATCCTTTCAGGTAACTTTGACACTAAGCAGTATCCTGGAGACATGCATTGTTAAGTGAGTTAAGCAATTTTTGATCATATTTCCCTCAATTTCAAAAGCACGTGCTGCTAGGTACCAGTCCAGTCATTTTATGTGATATCAAATAGAATCCAGGTAAACCTTAGGTTAACTGACTTCCACAGGAGACATCTTTCTATAGAGCCTGGGAATTGCAAAGATTTTTCAATCAACTTTTGAGAAAGAATCTTTGTGATATTTGAGCATATTTGAGCATATTTTACAACTAAAAATTTCCCTAGGGACTGACTTTATTTCTAATTGATTACTCAGTGCCACATCACTGGGCAAAAATTCCCCAGAGTTCAGCTACCTCTTGGTCACATTTAGTTTGATAAGAATATTTAACTGAGGAGCATACCAAATATTTGCTCTGTCTTGTTCTTTGAAACTTGTTATTTTTGAAAGCTTACCTAAAGCAATTGTAGGATACCTTTTCCTTTGTGTTTTTGTAGGCTAATAAGGATCTTATTTACAAGTTCTAAAGCAAAAAATATAAAATACATTAAAACCAGTTTTATCACTAAAAAGTAAGACATTAATATAGTTATAGAAGTCATACACTTCCCTACTTATTTCTTTTAGTTAATAGTTTACTACGGAAAGTAACTTTCATAGTTTGCTTTTGAATTTGGGCAAATGGCAGTTAGGCTAGTTATAACATTCTTGGGCTATGACTGAGAATTCTATCATTTTCTTTTCTTTTAGCATAGATTATTACAGAAGATTCTACTAAACCTAGCTGATTTTAACTGCTTTGAAAGAGACTTGCTCAGCGACTTTCTGCCCCATTCATTTTCTGTTCTTCTTCAGGGACTTCAATTACAAGTAGTTAGACTTTCTCACTGTATCTCCTATATCTTTTACTCTCTCTTCTGTATTTTCTGTATTTCATCTCTCCATGCTTCATGTTGATGATTTTATTCCAGTATTGCTTCTTGTTCACTAATTTTGTCATCAGCTGTATATAATATAGGTTTAGACTCATGCAATGAATTTTTAATATCACTTATTATATTTTTCATGTCCAGAATTTTTGTTTGGTTTTATTTTATAGATTCTATTGCTTTGTCAAAATTCTTAATGTTGTACTTTGTCTTTTTACACATATTAATAAAGACTTAAAGTCTGTATATAACACCTTCATCATTTAGATCTCCTGCAGCTCTAAATCTGTTTTCTCATTACTTTTGGTTTTTAATTACATTTTCTGGTTACTTTTGATTGGGCTAAAAAGTAGAGGATGAAAAACTGTTAATGTGAAGCATATGATAGTGTTACCCCAGAGCTTATTAATTGTATGTTTTCTTTTGGCAGGAGCCTAGGAACACTAGCAATCCCAGATCATCTCATTCTAATTATAGAAATTATATGATATGAAGCTGTGCTTCAGTCCCTGCAAAGGTTGAACTATTTCTGGTTTATCCTTACCCCTAGGGCTCAGACCTTTGGAGTCATAACACAAAATATAGGATATTTAACCAGAAAAAGTTCATTCCTTTAGCCTGCGAGGCTTTTAAAATGTCTGCTCAGCATGTCAGTTTTTTTCCTAAAAGAGGCAGAAGTTTCCAGAAAAAAAGTGGCCCTGAATGCAGGCCTTACTTCTCTGGGTTTCTTTCTTTTCATGATGAGTTTGTATTTATAGAAAATATTGATGAACTAAAAATAAAATCTTGTCTTTCTGAGCCTTGGTCATATCATTTCCCCATCCCACCTCCTCAGGAGCTTACTTTTCAGAAACTTATCGATGAAACTTCAAAAATCCATACTGGACCACATAATTACATTGCTTTGATAGATGTGCAGGAGCTAAATAATCTTTACAAGCCCTCTTTCTTAATCTTATTGACATTTATCAGAATAAAGATTTAAAGGAAGAGTCTGCCTAGGGATTTAGGAGGATTTCAAAAAATTTGTGAGAGAAGAAAGTTTTGTTTTATCGATTTTTATGTATTCAGTCTTCACAATTAGTGGAATTAATAGTTTGATAGTAAGTTTACCTTGTTTTGGATAAATTAATGTAGGTCACAGGAGGGGACACATTTGCCTTGAAAAGAGTTAGGAAATAACTGTTCAAAGCTTTCCTCCAGAGTATTTTTCACAAAGGGTTTACTTGTAATTTTGAAGAATGACAAGAGTTGTATGGCCTTTTTGTAGGCCACAAATACAGAATTGTCCCATGCCAAAAAGTAATTAGGGCCTGAAATGTACTTTGTAGTGAAGCCCAAATTATAACTTAGCTACAACTTGCACGAAATCCATTGGCTGATCTAGCATTATCCATTTCATAGCATCGCTGAGGCCAACACAATAGAAGAATATGATAGTATAATGTTGAGGCTTAATCCTGATTCTTTTTTTTTTTTTGCCACCCAGTGGTTCACTAAACAAAGATAATATAAGTAAGCCTCATTTTATGTAATTGGAAAAGTACTTGGGAATATATTTAAAAATATATTAAATACATTTAAAATGTGCTTTGAAAAATATTTACAAGACTGTTAATCTTTTGTAAATTAAAGAAATATTTGAGAAACATCACTCATGATTACTATATTTGTAAATTCAAATTTTTTTCTATTTCTTAAACTTTAAAAAATTTGGTCATATGTGTTTAATGCTGTGAGTGTCAACGGGAAGTAGCTGTTAGGTAAAAGGAAGGTGAGGTAGTAGCTAATAGGGGAAGGAGGCGAGATCATATCTGGAAACAGAGCTCTTCATTGCAGGCCTTTGAATAAAAGGAAGAACACAGCTCACAATGCAGCTGACGAAGGTGACCAATCTTTAAGGTATGGAGTAGAAAGGGCGAGATCATATCTGGAAACAGAGCTCTTCATTGCAGGCCTTTGAATAAAAGGAAGAACACAGCTCACAATGCAGCTGAGGAAGGTGACCAATCTTTAAGGTATGGAGTAGAAAGAGAGCCAACAATGCTATTAAGATAAAAACTTTTCCTTTGCATACTAATGAGAGTGAAATTACGAACTGTGTTTATCTGGTGAGTCAGGTTTATCAGTCACTATTCTTGTAGGTGTAAGCAAAACAAGCTTACTTATAACATGCAATTAACATCTCCCTTCTAGTACCACAGTCACTGCTGATGGACCTCAGAGTAGGAGTGTTTATCTTTACAGAGCTCAAAGCACTTCATGGGCACTTTCTGTTTCTTTAGATCCTTTATTCTCCCAGATAAACCCACATGCATCTGTACCTACCCAGTCCACAGTGGGAATTCAACCGGAGTTGTTGACTAACAGATCCACTGTGTGAAGCTGCCCAGCCCTGCCTAATCCTGGATTTGCAGCTACAAGAGATGCGTTTGAGGGTTCTGCTGGAATCTTCCTAATCATTTCTCCATGGCCTCTCTGAATTTGCTCATGCCATCTGCCAAGGTCTATGTTAAACTATACACTTGGAAAGGCTCAAGTCAGCTCTACTTCTTTTCAAGATCAGTTACCCTGTGATACACTTCCCCACCCTCATCTGTTCCCTTCTCGCTCTCACTATTTTCCCTAGAAGGTGATGAGAATGTTTATTTCCTAGGAGGAAATCTGAAAGCCCAGAGAGTGTTTGCTGCATCTCCTGGTCATCAGTAACTATAAGAGAAGAATCAGGTTTCCTCTGTCCTCCTCATGTGTCCTAACTGTTGGATAACTCTTCTTCCTTATAGATGACCAACTTTCAATAAAAAGCAGAAAATAATTTCCTTGAAGAGGCTGAGAAAGCATGAGATACTGAAATAAACAAGGAGTTTGAGTTCAGAAGTCTAATAGTTGAGTTATAACCCAGCACTTACTAGTTAGTTGGCCTTGTGCTTTAGTTTCTTAATCTACAAGTTAGGAATAAGCCTAGCTCATGAGAGGGGGAACATTACAAGAGTGATGAACAGTGGAAGTGTTCCATAGCCACAAAGACTTATAATATTGTTAATTATTATTTGGATGTTTGATTTTGTAGATGCATGATTTCATAAAAATCCAGAAAATTTAGAATTTTCTGGTAATATTGGATGCCTGAAATGTTGACCAGTTTTTACCATTTGATTTTGGAGCAAGGAAAGGCAGAAGGAAAATGGAAAAAAATTTCTGCTTCAACTTTCTATGTCTTCCAGGTGATTGCAGTTGGCACTATCAAAAGTGTAGCCTCTAGAAGAATACTAGTTTAACTAGCAGCTCAGATTGGTCTTGCTGCATTTTATTCTTGCATGGATCTGAGGAAGTTAAAAGCAGTGATAACATTAAAGTTTAGAAGAATTATTGCTATAATGTCCAGGCCAAATTTCTGATAGAGTCTTGCAAAAATGTATAAAGGGATCGTTCTTATAGGGCCTGTCTCAATAAATTGTTCTTTATTTGGCATGCAGAACTCTGTAAATATTTAACCTTCTTTAGAGTTTGGAATGTGCAAGTGTGATTTATTGTTTCTAATGATTGAAAAGAGGCTTGGTATCTGCAAATAAAGGTATGAATTGAAAGAGAATTCATGATACAATATGTTTCTTTGTAAGTAGTAAGCAGAACAACATTTGAAAAAAGAGAGTGATTCCCAAGAGGACTTGTCCCTCAGCAATGCTCAAGAAGTGGTGTTTCAAGTAATAACAGCTTTTATTCACTCAGCACTTACTGTGTGAAAGGCTCTGTTTGGACTAAGTGCTTTACGTGTGCTTTGTGCAGAGTGCTATTGCTCTGCAATAGCATGCTGACTAGTAGACGGTGCAAATTGGATTGTGTTGAGAATGTCATTTATCTATCTTTGTATGTTACAATATCAGTTCTTTTCAGTTTCTTTAAATGATAAATCCAAAGATTCTTGAGAAAGAAAAAGAGAAGGATGGACAGCCACACATACAGTAGGGAGAGAGAGAAAGAAGGAAAGAGGGAGAGAAGGAAAGAGAGAGAGAGGCAGAGAAAGAGAGAGAAGACAGGAAGAGATTGAGACAGATTCGTTGTGAGATTCAGGCCTTTGTGGAAAAACATCACTCATGACATAGAATGAAAACACAACTTTATTATTGTCTCCTTCAGCCTTATTTCAGATATTCGGTGAGAATAATTATCTCCTGCTGCTGAATCAGAACTTGGGTAGGTTCCATAACTTTTTAGCTCACACATAGGTTTTAGTGTATCCTACCATGTCTCTTAAGAAACAAGCCTAGTCACAATGAATGAATCAGAGTTGCCAAGTCTAAGACGGTAATACAAACTGAACTTGATTCAGCATCAGATGTTTTCCCTTTTTCCAACACAGGCCTTCTTCTTGCTGATAGACATGGTGGGATTGGCGTGGTTGGCATCTGTCTTTCTATGCTTTGTGCTTTCCTCCTCCTTAGCAATCTTTTCGTCCCAGTTTTTGAGCTTGTTCCTGTCCCTGTTGAGGTTTGAAAGGGCAGGAGTAAGGGAATAGAAAAGGTTATAAATTGGCCCTTCTGGGTTGGGTACATTTCTAAGGTGATTATCTCCCAGGTGAGCATTTTGTGGTTTTTCTCTCATCCCTGGAGACCTTTCACTTTCAGCGTTTTTGACCTGTCAGATCCATCTCTGTAGTGCACCATCACTTTCACTCCCTTCCACAGTCCCCAGGAATCAAGGTCTTCTAGCTTCTTGTTCCTGGGATTCCTTTGCTATTCCAGGTGGCTTTACCTCACAGGACCTACTTTGATGTGAGGCCAGCTCTTTCTACCAAGGGACTTGCATCTCACCCACCATAAACATTTATGCAACCTTTGTCCCATCAAATATTTGGGAGAGTAGGTCAATCGGAACAGGATCAACCCATTGAGGAGCCTGACACAGGTCAGTCTGACTAGCTCACGCTTGAGTCAAGCTTCAGTTTTCTGTGCCCATTAGATGCAAGGGAATACCTAGTTCTTCAAATGCTGCCATGAAAGTCCATTCACTTAGCTGGAGAGACATGAGAAAATACCAGAACACTCTTCTGTCCTGAATAAGTAGGAGGAAACTCAAAGTGTAGCTCTCTCTGAAGAAATGTCTTCTTAAATCTTTTTCCATTTTCATTCTCTCTCTCCCTTTTCTCTTTTTATATTTTTAAAGTGAGTAAGTTGGATTCATGACTTAGGACACTACTTCTCTTACCTCTTTGGTGGGACAGATTCTGCGTATGACAACCTGTCCCACACTCAGTTTGGCATCTGAAATAGATACTGGTACCTTAGTAGAAATCGAGGCAAGAGAAATCTGCCTCTAACAACCTTCTTTGCTTTCAAATAAGCATGATAAGGAAATAAGCAAATTAAGTAATTCTAATGATTTTATTAATTGTAATCTCAGAGCCTAGGACAGTTCTGGATACATAGAAAGAACCCAGCAAATGTTTGCTTAGAGAAGGAAGGGAAGAAGAAAGGCAGATAAGTCACCTTTTATATTCTGGTGCATGCATCCATTTTCCAATGCCCTGCTTCTCTTCCTTTAGCTTCTGTCAACTTTGACCTTGATTTTGTTCTTAGTCCCAATGATCATGTTTGCTTACATGTGTAACTCTCCTCTGAGTAACTAAGTATCTGATCTTGGTTATCTCTCTGACTTCACATTTGCTACAAAACCTAGTTTGGGGATAGGCTTACACTCTATTGACAATGAACCCTGACCTACTTTATTTTTATTAATTTACCAAACAATTACTGAGAACCTGCCATAAGTCATGCATTAAGTAGGCACTGAGAATACAAAGCTTAAAATGATAGCCTTCATGTGTTAACACAAAAAAACTGATGATATAAGTGACAGACACTGAGTGTTTTATGGGGATTATCTCACAATACTAATACTAACCCTTCAAATAGATATCATTATTATCATTTCCATTTCACAGGTCAGAAAATAAAACACAAGAGGCTAAATAAATTGCCTGGGCTCCCATAGGAGCAAGCTGGAGCTGACAGTCTAATTCTTAACCAATATGCTATGCAACTTCACCTACTTGGTTCTGCCTGATGTATTGAATAACTTCTGTCTGTTTCTGTCATAGAGCTAGTGAGTTTGGCCATGGGGCTGGAACTGGAGCTGGTGATGGTAATGAAGCACCTAATGAAAATTATGGAGATGCAATATTGTGTGGTGATACAAAGCATTGGTGAAAATCATGGCTTCAATATTTACTAGCCGTGTATCCTCTCTATGCCCCAATTTTCTAACCTGTAAAATAAGGATAATAATATCCACTCATAGGGTTATAGGAAAGATGAAACACAATTTAACAAAGGATATGACACTCAGAAAGTATTAAGTAATTTATAACCATTATTTTAAAAATAAATATACCCTTTAAGTTCTAATATATTGAAAATGTTCAAGTAGCTTGATCTTCCTTCTGAAAAAGTCCAAGGCTTTGCTCTTAGCAGGCCATCTAGGAATGAAAAACTTTTATTAGTTCTATTTTGGAAGGGAGAAAAATGATACAAGAAGCTTCCAAAGACTTAAAATTGTCTAAGAATTTGGTCTCTAGAAGCAAGATTTCTTGCTTTTCTCTGTTCTTTCTCTGCTTGCTTCGGTGCATAGCTCAATGGAAAGCCAGTTTTCAGCATTTGTGTTTCTTCTCTCAAGACAGTTTTGTTACCCTTAATTCCCTGGGACTATAAGACCTGTGAAATCCATGTACATTCTATTTAATTTATGACTTTAAAATGGCAGGGCTGCTGCATAGTGAGGTCTCCCCCATGTGGGGACCTCAGGTCTGCTGATGAAAGATAAGGTCTTCCACAAAGATCTGCAAGACGTGTGATGTGAGAAGTGGGCTCATGTGGGTGGACCTTAAGCACCTAAAATTCAGTGAGGTAGTGAATGACCTGGTCCTATTTTAACTAAGAATAAAAACCTGTTTTAGGGACTGAGGGTCTACTTGGAACTGTGCTCAACTGTCTGCAAACCTCTCAAGTTTAGCATTTAATTTTTGTATAAGAATTGGCTAAGTAGAAGATTACATCATCAAAATGAATAGAATGCTGCTCTGTGACATTGGAGGACACATAAAATATGCAATAGCATTCTCACAAAGGGAAATAAAGCACAGTTGTATTTGTTTGGGGTTACATTAACTCCAAAACCAAAATCCATAGATTTGAATTTAAAACTACTTTCTCTAAATTAAAATCTTTTGTGGGACACAGGTTTTAAGTTTAGAAAGAGAAAAGTTGTCTTCCAAGATATGGGACAAACTTACTTTCTTAGTTCCCTACTATTCTACTTAACCAGTTTATTTTGAAAAGTCCATAGTGGGTGAATCCTCAGACAAGGAAACCTTCTTTAGCCTCATGTCACGGCTTCCTGCTCTAGTTTCCCAGAAAGCCCATTGACTGTCAGGATATTCCTGCTGAAGCAGTGGAGAGTTGTCACTTCAGTCTGCTCTTTTGTAGTTGAATAAGGAAAACTTCCGTGTGGGGAGAACTTTCCTTCCATTCATCCATTCACTAACATAAGAAGTTAGTTCAGGAAAGAGAGACAGAGGAAGAGAGAGAGACAGGAAGCCTCAGGGATGGAATGAAATGAGAGATGTAATGAACAAGCCACTTAACTATTTCTCTATGGCTCTAACCTGAAACCACATGCACATTTGTTCTCAAGCAAATGAAAATAATTTTTCACACTTGCTTATAGAAAAGATCTAGACTCATCCAGCAGACTAGACTGCAGTTTTCAGGAAGGTAGAAACTGGCCATTTTGACTATTGTGTTAGTAGCACCTAGCTTAGGACTTGGCTTATGATAGGTGAACAATGATATTTGTTAAATGCATGAATATAATGGTCAAATTTCTCTTTTTTAATTTTATTTTTGATATGAGAAGTTAAGGTATTTTGAACTTGAATACAATCATTATTCTCTTAGCACTAGGGCAGACTACACATTTCACAGTTGTTGAGGGTTGTAGATCAATTTAGCAAGAACACTCTTTAGAAAAAGTGTCTAAACAATAACAATCCTTATTATAACCAATTATTTTGAAAAACATTTTAACTGATTTAAGTAGAGATAATGTCTTCCTAGTATGTGTGTGTGAAAGAATGAAGCCCTAAGTAGATCTGAATATTCCTTGTGAGGTTCCTTAGCAGCTGGGGCTGATCAGGTAAGGCCATTTAAAGCAGAATCCTGAAGTCTATTAGATTAGTCTTTTCAGGCTTCCATAACAAAATATCATAGGCCGGGTGACTTAAACCAAAGAAATTAATTTTGTCCCAGTTCTGGAGGCTGGAAGTCTAAGATCAGGGTGCCAGCTTGGCTGGATTCTAGTGAGAGATCTCTTCCTAGCTTATAGACAGTGCCTTCTTGCCGTGTCTTCATGTGGCAGAGAAAGAGAGAGGAGCAAGCTCTCTGATGTCTCTTCTTATAAAGGTACTAATCTCATCATGAGGGCCCTACCTTCTGACCTCATCTAAACCTAATGACCTCCCAAGGGCCCCATATCCATATACTATCACATTGTGGGTTAAGGCTTTAACATATGCATTTTGGGGGACATGGTTCACTTCATAGCAGCCATATTGAGTTGGTTGGATTTATTCTGAAGTGTCTGCAGGTTCTTAAACTGCTGTGCAGCAGAATAAGATCACAGTGTATGTTTCAGGAAGATAATCTATAGTAAGAATGATTGAAGAGTGATTATAACTAGTGATGTGGAAAGGTGTAAACGATGGAGGGAGGAGCTGACTACAGATGAGACATCATGGATTTGGAGTAAGGCACTGACAGTGGGCTCCTAGAGAAAAGCAAAAATCAAAGCTTCATGAAAAATGAAGAATCAACAAATTTGGGCAACTACTTATTGATAGACATGGGGAGATGAAGGAGAGGGAGGTGTTAAAGTTCCTTTGTAATTTTGAAACTGTGCCATGTGAAGAAGAGTGGTGCTATTGATTAGGGTACTTTCCGAGGAGGAACCCCACTTTTGATTTGCAGAGGATGAAGGGTTGAAGGAATAACCCATTTTCCCATGCCAGTTACGTCGCACGTGTGTGTGTGCATCTGTGTTTATGTTCATCTAAATGACAACGTGAGCTCTTTGGCAACTGAAGTCTATATTTCCTATGAGGTGCTAGCAGGAATAAATAGAGACATAAATTAATAAACTCCATACAACAAATATTTATTGAGTGCTTTCTGTACAATGTCTTGTGCTAAGAACTGTGGGAGAGCCAATAATGAATAGTCTTTTCCATCTAACAGCTTACAAGCTAGTGAGGGGATCATGAGCTTAAATAACTTTAAAATAGACTGAGATATTTTATTCTAGTAAAGAAAATGTCTTCTATTAAAGGTAAATATTGTGGGGGGAAGGAGGCTGACTTAGTATCTGGGAAAATTCTATTTGGAGGAAGTAGGGCATGATCTGTTCCTTGAAAAATGGTTGGACTCAACAGAAATGGAGAGATTATTCCAGAGAGAAGGCATAACATGCATGAACAAAAATCCAGAGATGAGTAAATGAAAAAGGGCATGGTTGAGGAAGAAGAGCAGAACATTATGGCTTAAGTGTAAAATAGATAGAGGCGCGTAGGAGTGGAAAGGTATCTGTCCTAAAGATCAGGTATTTTCAATGGGGCAATATTGCTCCTAAGGTGGTAAAAAAATTGTTCTTACATTTTTATGTGTAAATCACAGATATACATACAATAAATAATCAGACACACAGTAATCGGTGGCAATAAAATAGTGTGTGGGTGATTAGAAAAAAATATCTAAAAAGATTTCTTAAGGGGATTACAATGAAAAAAAAGTTAAGAAACAGTGCTATAGATGGATTTTGGCAAAATGGTGAATTTTATGGAGCCCTCTGAAGAAAGTAACTTGCCTTACTTAAGTCCTGGTTCTGGTCCATATCGTGGAGATAGGGTACTGCGTTGAGGTGAGTCTAGGTAATTTCAGTAAAAATACTCCACATACTCAAATTGTTAATGTAATTTTGGAAACTGTATGTGAGGTAAATTATACAAAAGTTGTTTCCTTTCCTGACTCATGGAAAGAATGACTTCCAAAGTAATTTTTTCCTTCCCCTTTATTTTGGCGGCTTGGCATTATAAGGCACATGGATTGCAGGATGCTTTCAGAGCCCATTAACGTCATTAAATAATGAGCACTCTCTTCTCCAATCTCACAAATTCCATTAAGACTGACATCATCACTTTTTAAACCCAAAGACAGAGACCTGCTTTTTAAAAAATTGCAGAACAGTTTGACTGTAGAGCTAGGATTGAAGTCTATTAGTTTTAGTCTAGGAGATGCTCTCGGTTTATTTTAATCATTTTATTAGCAAGTATTTACGAAAACACAAAAGGTGTAATTACTGTAAATGCCAGGCCCCATAGGGCAAAAGATTTAGAAGATTGAAGACACATTTACTGGTCTAATAGTTGGAGAAACAGTAAATAAACTCATGAGAATTTGTGTCAGAATGAATTCATGTAGTAATCTGATAACCAAACTGTGGCAAACAAAACAAAACAAAAATCCTTTAGTCATTTTTATAATGTGAGTCCTCTTTGGGACAGTAATACTATATTCCAGACTTTACAAAACTAATTAGGAGTCACAGAGCAATAAGCAGGAAGCATGATAAAGACAATTTACATTTACCTTGAAAAATAAGAATCCATTGAAACTCAGTAGAAAAAAATAGAATCAATACGGTTGCAATAGGAATATGCCATAGATTATATTCCTATTGATCAATATCCGTATCCTCACCCTACTGAAGACTGGCTTGGACATGTGACTTCCTTTAGCCAATGAAGGTGAGTGGAAGTGATGTGTGTTACACCCAGGCAGAAGCTTTAAGAGTGGGTTCATTCTTTGCCACAATGTATTTCTCTGTTGTGATGCCAGTGATATTCTAGATGGAGGCTATTCTTTCAGGCTAAGTTCCAGAATGAGAAGAGGTGGAGACCTGCAGTCAGTCTTCCTTGACATGAGCCATGAGTGAGATATGTACTTCTGCTCCTGCAAGCTAATGCAATTTTGTATGTTACTATAGCATAGCCCTGCCTAATCTGACTGCTGCTAAAAGCTAGGATGGCAAGACACCAATGAGTAAATGCAATTCTGATGAGGCTGATGAATGAGAACTGTGGACAATCCATTCAGAGAAAACCAGCTGGCTGGAACTCAATAGGAGAGGCAATGATTATAATCTAATTGTACTTCAGTAGATAAGACAGTGTACGCACTGCTGGTTATATTTTATGTATATATTTGTGCATTTATCTATTTCAGTTAGAAGAGGGAGGCATAAATTAATTATTTGAAGGGGAAAATAAGTAATGAAAAATTATTGCCTATTACTTTATTATTTTTCAACTATGCAATGCAATTTATATCAATTTGCTTCCCTCAGAAAGTGGGTAGTTTTCATGAAAGGAAAAGCCTAACACAATTTGTTTGCCTGTGACCTCAAGGTAGGGTTTTTCTATCATTCACTCATAATATCTTCCATCTTATAACTTACTATTTCCATTTCTGCACAGGCATTAGATTGCTTTTTGTCTTTTACCTTTTTTCTTTTGAGTGTGATTGCTATCACTACATTGGCACTTCTTTGATGCTATTGATTTATGAAAGAGGAAGAACCCAGCCAAGTGAAATGATGATGGCTAATAGCTAACATTTTTAAAGCATTCATGGTTGTCAGTCTTGTAAGAGTTTCCCATGGATTATCTCATTTAAATCCTCACAACAGCTCTATGAGGTAAGTACATTATTAGCCCATTTAACAACATAGGAAACTGAGGTACAAAGAGGTTAAAGTCATACAGTCTCACAATGAGTGGAAGAACCTGGATTTAAGAACCTACAAAGTGGGAATTAGGAGCCAGGAAGTCATCCCTGGGTCTGCCACTAATGAGTGATATAATTTGGGCCATTTCATATCTCTGGGCCACAGTTTTTCATGTTTCCACTAAGAAGCGTTGACTAGGGAAGTCTCCTGGCTGTGAAACTCCATAAGTCTATGGACCAGTAATGACTTCATTTTAATAATCTAATGTATTATGAGAAAGAGCTGTGACATACTAGAAAGGCCCCGAGTTTTGGTGTGACTAACCTATGTGATATCGGGCAAGTCTCTTTACTGAACCTGTTTCTTCATGTGTAAATTGTCAGTGACATCTATTTCAGAAATCTGTTGCCATGTCTAAATAAGATAATATATATTGGAGTCCTTTGTTAATTTTAAGGAACAGCATAAAAAAATGATCACTGTGTAAAAGTGATTCTTTCACTGAGCCATGCATTCATCTACTCATCCACTCATCCATTAGATATGTATTAAGTGCCATTTGCAAAGATGAAAAATAGGGTTTCCTTCTGATAGGACGTGGTGTAAATGGGATACAGATGCACAAATGAACAATTACCATACAATGTGATGAGCGCTCGAGGGAAGCAGGTTGGAACACAACGAGTTTATATGAACCGCTTAAGGTGGCCTGAAACGGTCAGGGAGGCTTCACAGAGAAGACAGCATTTAAAATGAGACCCAAATATGTGAATCATTTAAGTGTATGTTGATGTGGTGAGGGTAGGTGGGGGATGTTCCAGGGGAGGAAACAGGATATACAAAGACATGGACCCATGAGAGGGTAAAGCATATTTGAAGATCTGCAAGTAGGTCATTAAGCCTGGAATACAAACTTGAAGGTGGTGAGGGCAGGAGAGGGCAAACAGGCAGGTGGAGCTATATCATCAAGCGTCTTGTACACCATGTTAGGGAGATTAGATTTTGTCCCATAAGAGGTGGGAATCTACGGAAGGATTTTAAGGGGAGGGACGTGACTGAATTCACACATTAAAAATATCAGCCTAGCAGTGACGTGGAGGGTGGAGTGGAGAGAACAGGATGAGAGGCAAAAGCGATGGCAGTGGAGCAGCCTCTCCTAGTCACTGTGTGAGGCCTCTAGTAGTGACTTGGCCATGAACAGTCCTGGAATTGCAGCCATGAGAAACCCTGAGTCTGAGTGGGGTACCAAAGTGGAAAGAGAATGGGACAGTAGGGACAAGAGTCCATCAATTATGCTGGCCAGGCTCGCTCAGGGAGAGCTCAAATTGTGTAGTTGTTGGAAGTTCACCCATACGAGCTCTGCACCATCCACTGCTCTGCTCTAAGCTGGTCCTGGGGGAAGCACTGATGATAATAGGAATATTACAGGTGGTGTATAAACCTGATCTTACTTTGATCATTACATTGTCTGGTTTCCCTTTTAAATCAGTCTCCAGTGGAACTAACACCAAACTAAAAAAACTGTCATGCATGTGTTTTTCCTTTGTTCTATTTTTGTTTTCTGATAGAAGCTTTGGAAGGTGGAAAAGCCAAAAGCTTAGATAATCCAAGAATTCTTAAATTAATTCCTAATTCTCCCCTTCCATTGCCATAATAAATAAAAACAGGTATCGAAGGGAATAATATTTATACATCTTCCCATATGTATAAATATATATGTATACGTCTTTCCACATATGTTAATTACAATTAATACTTATTCTCAAGATTTACATTAATAAATACAGAATATCATTGAATATCACAAGGGTGCCAACTCTGGAACCAGGCTGTTTGGTGTCAAATCCTGGTTCATCTTCTTAGTGGTTGTGTGTGACCTTGGACAAGTTAACTTCTATGTACCTCAGTTTCTTCAACTGTAAAATGAAGAAAATTATAGTTCTTAACAGTTCAAAGTGGTTTGAAGGTGTCCATGAATATAAAGGGCTTAGAAGAGAGTTTGGACCATAGTAAGAGCCTAATCAATGTTAATTATTATTAATTTTATTAGCCATGATTAATATTCATGCTGCTGAAGAGGCGAGTTTGCGTACTCAGGGGTATTTCTAAAGACAGAAGTGTAGAATTTAAATATATGGCAAGCAAGAAGCTTGACCTTACTCAGCACAGAGTCAAATAGAGTCAGAGAACAGTGAAGCAAGAGAACGTTAGAACTGGGAGATAAATTGAACTCCTTTTAGAGTCACATTTTAAATTATAGCTTCTGTATCTCAGACATTTGCAAACCAATCTTCTCTAACAGAACTGATTTTGGTATTGTTCTAGTTCCTGTTCCTATCCTCTCCATGGTGTCAATAGCCCTGAGCCTGACCCCCTCTGACTTACAGATGTACCAGTACAGACCTTCTTTTTTCCAAGTGTCAGAATTTCTGGGTGCTCACCATTGGCTACATGCCATAGCACAGGAGATATCTGAGTGGCCTATAAATAGAGCTGTGTCTGGGTTAGTGCCAATTCCTCCTGCATTAGAAATACTTAAGCTCTTGATGAAAATTTCAAACTGGGCTTCCTAGCAAAACAGCAATAATCAGTATCCTCACACCTTAACTTTATTCTAGATTGCTAAGTCTTTGAATATCAAGGACTTGTTCTTATTAAAAGAATGAATTGACTATCCTCCGGACTAATAAAGAATCTGCATAATTCTAAAAAAAAAAAAAAAAAAAAGAATGAATTGATGTATAGATGCCGGAGATATTCCTCCTACTTAGTTCACATAGTATAAAAAAGGAAAGCAATGGAAGAAACTGGCTGGTAAATTTGATTTAAAAACTTAGAAACTCACAATGTAAAAATCATAGGCAATATTAAAATGTAGATGACAAATTTGGAAAATTGTATGAGTTATGACAAATGAGAAATTAATTTCTCAAAGTATAAATAATGCTTACATACAAATAAAGAAAATATTGAAAATGGAGCAAGAAGAGATAATTCATGGCAGAAATAATTAAAATCAATAAACATGACAAATTTTCCAGTTTCACTAGTAATCATGAAACAGTAAAGAGATGTTCTTTTTTGTTGCCTATGATATTGGTAATAATTAAAATAGGTAATCATGACAAGGCTAACATAAAATTGGTTTTCTTTTACATTAGCTAAACCTCACTACAACATTGTGGGCAAGTACAATACTTTAGGAACAGAATCTGACAATATGTTAGCAAAGACTTAGAAAAGTCCATACCCTTTGATCCAATGATTTCAGCTCTAGAAATCTCATCTATGGAATTAGTGATTCATAAAAAGATTTTTGTACAGAATATTTACCAAAATCTTATTTGTAATAGCAAATAAACCCAGTTAACATCAACAACAAAAAACAACAAAAGCAAACCAAAACCAAACAAATAACTGGAAACAAGTATTCCTAATGAGTTAAAAATAGGGAATGATCAAGTAAACTATAGTTTACTCATATAGTAGAATTATTAACCACCATATTCTCAAATACAGCCATTATTAACCATGCTTGGAAATAATTTTTTTTTTAATTTTTATTTATTTTTTTATGGCTGTGTTGGGTCTTCGTTTCTGTGCGAGGGCTTTCTCTAGCTGTGGCAAGCGGGGGCCACTCTTCATCGCGGTGCGCGGGCCTCTCACTATCGCGGCCTCTCTTGTTGCGGAGCACAGGCCCCAGACGCGCAGGCTCAGTAATTGTGGCTCACAGGCCCAGTTGCTCCGCGGCATGTGGGATCTTCCCAGACCAGGGCTCGAACCCGTGTCCTCTGCATTGGCAGGCAGATTCTCAACCACTGCGCCACCAGGGAAGCCCAGAAATAATTTTTAATACCATGAAAATACATACATGTATACATCATCCTTTATTATATATCATATACGATAGACATATTAAGTGCTATTAACCATGTTTTGGAAGAACTTTTATTAACCTAAGGGTACATACATACATATATCATAATAGACATGTATCATAATAAAATGCCTATATTTTAGAAAGTATATCTATACATATACACAAATACATATACACATACTCTAGAAAAAGGCTAGAAGAAAATACATGAAAATCTTAGTAATTATTGCTGGCTGATAGGAAGAAAGGACTACAAGAAACTCTTAAATAAGCATGAACAATCCTGCTACAGAGATGTGATTTACACAGTATTTATGCATACTTTTCAACTTGAGCCTCACTACAATACTGTGGGTAAGTGCAGGCAGGTATTATTTCCCCTTTTTTATAGATAAAGGTGATGAGGCTGAGAGAGATGCTTGGTTTAATCAGGGTCACCAGGCAGCTAACATAAGGCAGAGTTGAAATTTGAACGTGGCTCACTTGATGCTGTATCTGGAGCTATTTTCACCAAACTTGGTTGACTGTAAGATCCCATGGCTAGAAAATCTATAGCTATAGGGAGGCCAGAAAATGGTGGGAACCTACAGTTATGATTCCTGAAAGTTTCACAGGCATGAATAAGGAATAGGAAAAGTCAATTGAGATTCTAGATAGTAGTCTATGCAAGTGAAAGTTTCTGGAGGCATAAAGGAAATTATTATTCAAACATCTAGCTCACTGGCTAAATTTAAGAGCCTTTTTCATGAGTCATCCCTGAGACTTTTGAAGGAAAGTAAGTGGGTATTACCTCAGTCTACACAAAGGGAAGCAAACTCATAAATAAGGAAGAATACACTTTGTGCTCACACACGCTGAAACAGTGGACAAGAGTGAGGTCCATCTCCCAGTCCTGACATCTGTGCGGTGTAGTGGCTTCATATTCCTATCACCCCGAACAGGGTGCATTACTGAGGAAGTACGCAGGGCTTGTTTCCAACTGAGTAAGCAAACACACTGATTTTCTGTTCCCAAATAAAAGCTTGAGCATTCTTAGCCAAAAGTTTTGGAGTTAGAAAAATGAGCATTGGAATAATTTCATCAGGAAACCACAGCAGGCAAGTTTTATTCCTCTTGCACTTGAAAAACCTATACCACATTTGGTACAGGAAGTCCCTTCGGGGTCAGTGTCTTCTGGATGCCAATTATTTTTATCTCTCAGTATCAGGTTTTATTTCATTTCATCAACAAGTACTCATTTATGTAATTTGGTCTCTCCTCTTAAGGCATTATCTACTTCATTCAAGCTCTAAAAGTTTTTCCTCCATTTTCTAAGTTTGCCTGGCTAGAGTGCTTTTCCTTCTGAATTTTCTAAATATTTTTCTTTTACTTTGCATAGATAGACCTAGTGTTCATTATTCATGAAATGTAAAATACTGATGTTATTTTATGTTTGATTCTACTTCTGTGCTATGGCATATTGAGAAGCATTCTGTACAAAGAAGATACTAGTAACTGTTAATAACAGATTGGGAAATATTATGACTCATGCATATTTAGAATACTGTCTAATATCAATATTTTTGGCAAACATTCTATACATTACAAATTGATACAACGACTATGGAGAACAGTATGGAGGTTCCTTAAAAAACTAAAACCAGAACTACCATATGACCCAGCAATCTCACTCCTGGGCATATACCCAGAGAAAACCATAATTCAAAAAGATACATGTGCCCCAGTGTTCATAGCAGCACTATTTACAATAGCCAGGACATGGAAGCAACCTAAATGTCCATCAACAGAGGAATGGGGAAAGATGATGTGGTACATATATACAGTGGAATATTACTCAGCCATAACAAAGAATGAAATTGGGTCATTTGTAGAGACGTGGATGGACCTAGAGACTATCATACAGAATGAGGAAAGTCAGAAAGAGAAAAACAAATATAGTATATTAACACATATATGTGGAATCTAGAAATATGGTGTAGATGATCTTATTTGCAAAACAGAAATAGAGACACAGACGTAGAGAACAAACGTATGGACACCAAGGGGGGAAAAGGGGGCTGGGATGAATTGGGAGATTGGAATTGACATATATACACTATTGATACTATGTATAAAATAGATAACTAATGAGAACCTTCTGTAAAAATAAATACGTAAATAAGAAAGGAATGCTATGTTAAATTTTGATAGCTCATATCAACTTTAAAATCATAACCTAATGCCCCAGAAGTAGGTGTGTTCGTCTCTGATTACACCTTCATGGCCCTGTCAAACTCAGACCTTGTCATTTAATCCCCTGCATTTGGACTCTTCAAATGAGAATAATTTAATGGCTGGGTTAGACTACTGTACATAAAAATATGCTAGGTGATAAAAGGGTATCAAAAACATATACTCATGCTATAAAGTAAGATCAGTTTTTGTGTGTGTCTACAGAGTATAGGTGTATTAGTTTAGGCATTTTGAATAGTTCTGTGGCTTTAATATGCTTATAAGATACTTAGGGAAGGAAATTAAACATACTTATCTGAAATTAAATAGCAATATAAAACAAACAGTAATGAGGACAATATAAAGCATGCCAAAATATGTTCCAGAGGGGAGCTTGGTTTAGACTGGGAGAAATTGCTATACTGTGGAGTCATCAGGAACGTTTTCATGGAGGGTTGGTAAGAGCAAGAGCGACAGTGCAACATAATGAGTAATAGCATCAACTTTAGGTCAAACAGGCCTGGGTTTGAACTCTGGCTTTGTGATCCTGAGCAAGTTATTTTACCTCTCTGAGCTTTGGTTGTCTTCTATTAAACTGGATTAACAAAATTTACTTTGCAGATGTGTTGGAAGAATTAGGTAAAATAATGCATGTAAAGGATTCAGCTTAGATCCTGGTACACAGTAAATGTTGAAAAATGGTGGCTGCTATTAATTAAATTGGAGCTTGAATGATAGGTTGTGTTTCCATGGTGGGAGCTAGGATTGAGGGAGCAGGACAGGGCAGAAAAATAAAGGCAGAATAATAAAGGCAGAAGATCTTGCTGGTGGAGCAAAAGCATGAACAAGGGTGGGAAGGCCTACATTTGCAGATATGTGTAAGGAGAATGTAAGTGGACCACACTGAAGATTTCGGGGGGCCTGAGGATGTTACACCATTTGTCTTGAACAGAGGCAGTTTGCTTTAGATTACAAGACACTTGACCTTCGCAGGTGGCTTGGCATCTTCCTTTTGGATGCTGAGATGCTGCCTTCTGGCAAGGTAAACATTCTATATTTATTCAGTTTCTTGCTTTAAAGCACCTTGGGGTGTCTTACACGTGATATAGTTCTTATATAACACACCTGTGAAGGGGGAAGAGCTGTGGATAAAAATGCCTGACCTGGACTGAATGGCTCACAGCAGGTGGGTGTGCTGTGGAGACGGGCCTGGTTCCAGGTTTTCTTCTTCCCAGAGCCTCCCTATAAAAGCCCACGTGGCAAATCACACGTGGCCAATGTGGCGTTTATCATCACACATCTGCTCTGGAGGAGAGAGAAAGGAAGAGAACTGAGCACCGTCAGGACTTAAACAAGAGGCCTCAAAGCCTTCTGCAAGTGAGTCATGAAAACAGTTTTGCTGATTAACCATAATGGAAAAGAATATTAAAAAAAAAAGAACGTATGTTTATGTAGAACTGATTTGCTCTGCTGTACAGCAGTAATTAACTCAACATTATAAATCAACAATTGTACTTCAATTAAAAAAAGAAAGAAAACAGTTTTGCTTTACATATATGGACTATGGATCTGTAATTATTGAAAACATTTATACACAATTTTTGCAATAACAAGGTGTCAAGAAGCGGGTGTTTCCTTGTGTTTGCAAAGGGGCTCATCCCACTTCTAAAATGTTTATTTTTATAAAATCTTTCATGTCAGACTTGTGCTTTTCTTTGGACAGATAATAGCTGTTTCTCCTTTTCCTCTGATAAATGACTAGGTGAGCAGAGATGGCAAACATCCTATGAAACAATATGAACTTTGGAGAAGATTTGTAGCCATCAAAGTCATGAAGCTAAAGTAAAAATCATCTCACTGGGTTTTCCTCATTGTTTTACGAGCAGTGAAAGGAGAAGACTGACTAAAGGAAATTTTTTCATGGAAGATTATAGCGTTGAAGGACTTGCACCAGAAGGATGCTCAGGGATCATCTAATTGATATTTTATTTTTACAGAAGAGAGTTGAAGCCAAGATAATTCGTCAGTGATTTACAACCTTGGCTGCTATTGGAATCACCTGTAGAGATTTAAAAGTCACTGCTTCCTGGGCCCTATTTCCAGTATCTCTGATGTAATTGGTTTTGGATATGGTTAGGACACCTAGAGTTTTAAAATCTCCCCAGGCAGTTCTTCTGTGTAGCCCCAAATTGAAAACAACTGTGTTAAGTGAGATATACAATACCACTTATACTCATATGCTCTTTTTATGTCAATATGAGCATCCAGATATGTCAGTAGGAGCTCAGATGGCTCAGTCTGAAGCTATTTCCTCAAGCCTCCAAACCTCTTTCTGCATATTCCTTTCTTCGTCTTCCTATTTGCATTCCTTGCACAGCCCATGGAATTTGTCCACTGTCTCTAAACTAGCAAAACAAGTTATTAGAAAAGGCACCAATAAAGGCATCATTCTGAGTGTAGCTGACTAACCTGTAATACTTCTTCTAGATGCATTTGTATTTTAACCAGAAACGAAGGCCCTGCTAGATAACCTTGAAATAATAACCCATTGGCAGTTCCTGTCTATGGAGAGGCAGCAGGTTTTCTCTATCAAGTTGACTAGCTGGATTGCCCAGGAGAGCTTCAAGGTCTCTTGCTATAAGAGAGCAAGCTTATCGGGCAATTGGCATCCAAGAACAAAAAGCCTGTCACTTCAACTGTGAAGACTAGGATTCTTTCTACTCAGTTTGGATGTTTCCTCCCTAGTCCCAACCCTCCTGTAAATAGGAGAGGACCTGAGATCAATGTCCTCTTCCTGGAATAAAACTGAAGGATGTCTGACTGTGCCTGGCCAAAGTGTGCCTCTTCATGGGATATGAAAATCTAGGCGACTATATGGATTCTGCTAACCCTATATCTATAACGTAACCTAAGAAATCTGCTTTGTACCTCCACTATGTGTTTGTACTGTTTGTCTTTGTTCCTTGCCTTGTTCTATCTTTCCATAAGGTTGTATTTAAGTAATTAGGCAATTACTATAGCTGTTTAGAATACATATTTCTTCCATAGAGCATCACAGTAGGTAGGAAGTCTAGATATCAGTTTATTCATTGATTGGAAGTCCTCCTGTCACTGTATTGTAGATTTTCTTCTCTAGGATGATAGCATGGTGATTCTTCCTATAGTAGGACCATAGTTATTGGTCTAATTATCTACTAGAAATATGCTTTTATTATGCTCTAGTTAGTAATGTATGGAAAAAAAAAGAGAGAAGGGAATATGAAAGAGCAAAGAAATGAATCATGAGGACCTAACTCTGTATTGAAGAACTTTACACATGACTTTTAAATTTGGCTATGAATAACTAGCTTGTGTCAGACTTCCCCTTCCACCAAAATGTATATACATATGGAAAAATATGTAAAACAATTATGTGCAGGAAATGGGCAGCAACCAGTGCAAGGCTGAGATCTCTGAGCTAAGGGAAGCACATAAGCTACATCCTGCATTCACCCTGATTTCTCCCTGGGTGCAATTTCCAAACCATTGCGTGGGGGAAGAGCCCAAGAAGAAAACAGAAATTTTGCTGTCAGAGGAAACAGAGACTGGTGTTTGGAGTTACCATAATGATTGGGATTTGAGGGATAAGGTATTAGATGGGAGAGAGTTTCAGAGAAGGAGCTCCAAAAATCTACATAAGAACTTACATTGGGTTTTTGGCTGACTCAGAAAGCTGTGCATTCATAGAATGTAATTTCAAGAGATGTAGCAGAGAAAAATGCAGGGAGGCTAAAATATAATCAGGAATTTTAGAGGTTTCACAGTTTCAGGGGGCATTAAAGTTTGGGTCTAGCTGGTGAATACCTTGGTTTTTGTTGTCATTGTTGTTGAAATATCACATCCTAGAAGTTAGAATGCTAAGAGTATGCTAGAAGTGAGGGCTAGAATCTAGGAGAAAGGACAAAAGTGAGATAGACCCACCTTAACAAAGACTAAAATCAAGCTATGGCAGGATCAGGGAGATCCTCCACTAATTTAATTGCCTACCAGATAAAAACTTAACACTCTCTAGAAGAAGATAACGTGCTCAAGAACATCTATGATGTATCATTTATAATGTCCAGCATATAATAAAAAAGTATTAGACCTTCAAGTAAGGAGAAAAAGAGACTAATAAAAGATAAAACAGAAAATAAATAAGGACCTAGATATGATATAAAATTGAATATAATAAGTTAGGAGTTCAAAATAATCATAATATATTAAAAATAAAGGAAAAGATGATCAAAATGCATAAAAAGATGGATTATTTTAACAGAAAGTTGGAATCTATTAAAAGGATCTATAGAGATGGGTCTGCAAAGTAGAATATTTGAAATTAAGGTCTTTATGTCTGACATATGACTAATTAGAATCTCATGGTAATTGTATTTATCTGTCACATAGGATAAGATCTGTGATATGAACATAGAAACCAATAGGTGTAGGCTGATGAATAGCAAAGAAATGTAAGAGCCTGAAGTTGCATATACAAAAGAGGAGATTCTTTTCATGAAACTGTACTGCACTTTGACTAAACAGATGAGGCAACTACAAAACATGACATTCAAATGACCAGAAATACATATTTAGTCTATATATTAGTTTGCTAGGACTGCTGTAACAAAGTAACACATACTAGGTAGCTTAAGCAACAGAAATCACAAAGCGTTCTCCCTGTATGTGTGTCTGTGTCCAAAATTTTTGCCCAAATTAATTGGAATTAAAGTACTGTTGCTTTCAACCCAAAGACCTAATAATTAAAATAATTGGAACAATATATAAGCCTTTGGCACTTCAGCATATTTGGAAATGATCAGAATGGAGCAAAACTTGTAGTCCCAGATGGACAAACCACATGTTTCCTTGGTGGTCAAAAGAATGAACAGCAAGGAGTCTGGCATGGCTGGAGGAAAAGATGGTAGAATTAAGAGGAAGACTGATTTTTGGGAACAACTATGTAAAAGAGGGCTGATTTCAAAGTCTAGTTATTGGACAGGATCCTAAACTAAAGAAATTCTAAAATTTACCTCCATATTTAGATTCTCTAATTTGATCACATGATATAGTTATAATTGCACATTGGTCTCTATTATAGCTTGACGCTAATCTATGTTTACACTTGTAGTCCTTGGCTGCCCTCCAAATCATCTCTATTTCCTTTCAAAATCCTATGTTTATGAAGTAACAACATGGCTGGAAGATGACGTTCACATTCGCATATTGGCCCTAAAACTATAACTGGGCCTCTACATCTCCTACATTGGAAAATATATCAGAATGCAAGTAAAAATAGTAGTCTTGAAAAACCTTGGATTTTCTTTAAACCCTTTGTATAGTAAAGAATTAAACCTTACCTAAGAGAGGTCTGCCCTGTACCTTCAGCTTCTGGGAGGTAATCTCTAAACCCTTGCAATGCCGTGCCTGATAGGAGTTTCTTTGTGTGACTGGGGGCTTTGGGCCATGCCAAACAGTCTAACAATGTTATTTATGGTAGAAGCTTTGAGTCATATGGTATCAGCTTGACCTCCAGAGTGTCTGGAAATGGAGGGCAGCCATGTGGGTGGTCAACCGTAGAGCTCAAATAAAAACTCTGGACACCACGACTTGGCTGAGCTTCCCTGGTTGGCAATGTTCCATATATATCATCATATACTGTTGCTGGGAAAATGATGTCCATGACTTCATGTAGAGAGAACAACTTGAAGCTCTTTGTTTGAATCTTTCCTAGATTCTGCCCTATGTGCTTCTTCTCTTGGCTGATTTTAACTGTATCTTTTAACCTAACCTAGTCTGTATCCTAAATCATAATCATGAGTATAAGAGCTTCTAGTGAGCTCTGTGAGTCTTTCTAGTGAATTACTGAACCAACGTGTGGTCTTGGGGACTCCTGGACTTGCAACTGGCGTCAGAAGTGAGGGTGGTCTGGTGGACTGCCCGTAACTCCACACTCTTTTAAAAAGTAAATAATTTATAAACTGTTTCTGTAATTACTAATAGTGACAAGTTACCTGTGAAGAACTGCTAAACAACTGGTGTGAGAATAATGCTGCTGGTTGTTCATTTTAAGGAAGAGTATTTGTGGTTTAAAATACCTGGCAGGTCCTCTAAGTACTGAGGTGTTCATTCATTCAACAAATATTTGCTGAGCACCTTACTACATGCCTTAAAAATATAGTCCTTTAAATTGGGATAATTCCTAGATTTGAAGGAAAAATGAAAATAACAACTAACAGAGAAATCTGATTCAATTCAAACAAGAATTAGTTTGCTAACAGAGATAGATACATCAACGCCATCAGGTCTATCTTGTTGTAACAGTTAAAATTGTGATATTGGAGCCAAGTAGACCTTGGCTGACTGCCTAACATGATTTTTTTATACATACTATGATATTCATTGCAATCTTTAGCTCTTTCTCACTTTCCTCATCTATAAAATGGGGAGAATATTTATGTCATAGATTTGTTGTGAGGATTAAATGGGATGATGTATTAAAAGGCCAGTCACATAATCAATACATGTTATCTATGGTTATCATTATTAAAAATATGCTCTGGTATATCTTTTAATGAATCATTTTTTCTAAACTGAGTGGGAGGGGATGTTGCTTCCCAGCATACCTACGTTAATTTTAGTAGCCACTTAGTTCATTGATCCCAGAAGCTATTACAGCATCAAGAGGACAGCAGTGCAGGCCCAGTTTTGAACTGTATATTGTAGCAGAAAAGAGCAAAAGAACAGGTTTGGGATTTATTTAGTAGCAGTGACTTCAATTACGGCTTCTTTTGCTGCCTTTTGTTTTGTCAGTAAAATACCAAAGAGATTTGGCTGTTGTATATACAGTGGTACAAAGCCCCAGAGAAGGTGAAATTGTATTTTGTAATGTCATGGCTTTTAGGCAGGAGAAGGATTATGAAGCAGCTGGTGAGTGTAAAATATTCATTAGTTTAGTCTGTAGCAACATTCAAATGTTTAGACGGTTTCTCATCTGGGGTAGCACAAGCTCTGCCCCTAGACATTTTAATTGTGCAGAATATATTAAACAGGCAGAACTACATGAATCTTTAGTAAACTGCTTATTTTTGAGATTTTCTTCCTCCTCGTGAAAATACATATTAGACATTAGTCTACCCAAATTTATGGGATAAAGGGAAGAGACAACATAACGTGAAAAGCTAAGCTAACCTTTTATAAAATTAAAATGCTTTTCCCTGAGTACATTAAAAAAAAGCCATGTTATCCAACATTACCGTCTGCACATCTCTGTCTACAAGCAGTTTAGTTGTTGTTGATCACTGCACTAGTCTCTTCCAGGTAATTATACCTCCATCTGACATGACACCTTGGGCTCTTCCCTCTTAATTCTCAAAATTAATGAATCTGTTTGCTAGCAGAATAGATCACATTACACTCATTTTAAGTAAATTGCTCAAAGTCACAAGGCTAGACAATGGCAAAACTACGAGATTTAGCACTAGTTCCTCTTCAGTGGACCCATGGTCTCCATACTATAGTTTGCAGTAGAATCATGCAGGAAGCTTGTAGAAAATGCGTGTGCTTTGTGTGAACACATACAGGTGCTGATCCACACTGTCTGGTGCAGGGACCAGAAATCTGCATTTTTAGCAGCTATGCTGGTAATTCTGAAATAGGTGATTATAGGACAACACTGTATAGATTACATGTGAAGGCTCCTGGAAGCAAAAGCTATAGGTTATTTCTCCATCCTTTAAACATCATGTGCTATTTAGTTAGGGTTAATGCCATTCCCTATGGCATAGAAGAAAATAGAGCTGGTTTCCCTAAAAGAGAAATGGTGTTTTATTTTTCTCTGTCTTCCTGATGCCACTGCTAGATATGCATATAGATCACTTTTGAAAGCTTTAGGTTGAAGCTAAGCTTTACCCTTGGGAACCCCAGGAGTGGTTTCTATTTGTGATGTTCATACTGCATTTAGCAAAACATGAATATAATAGAAGCAAGTCAAAGCTTCACCCATGAAACGTCCCTCTTTCTGGACAATCTGCTGATACCCTCTATAGCCACTGATTCAATGCCATGGCCCTACCCGATTCCTGATTTATGTCTGATCTCACTGACTCCTGTCAACTTCAGCAAGTAGTTACCAGGAAACAAACAACATGTTTCTTTCTGAAGACCCACTGCTTCTTCCCAGAAATATCTAAGCATGCCATCTCATGAGAATAAAATATTGCTTCTGGGGTCATTCTGGTCATCAATCTCCAGAGGACAGCAGTTTCTGCAGCAATTTGACACTCCTACTTTATGCTGAAGTTGGAAGCTACCACCTTCTTTATATTAAATAAAATTCAGCTTTTGGCATGAGTTTATGCTGTCTTTTTTTAACCTCAGGTTTTTGTGGTCCTAATGGGAATTATTGATACTTTCCTTTCCATAGTGCAAATGCTAGAATAAAATCCCACATTCTGTAGGGCTCTCAGGAACCATCACTGTGTCACAGAAACAACAAAACAAGCTAATGAAGCAGGTTTTATTTCTATCAGTAAGCAGTCTGCATACATGTAAGTTTCCTGTAACTAACAAAGAGGATACATTAGGAAATTTCTTAGCAATGTTCAATTGTATGATTGTATTTAATATTCTCATAAGGATAATGAAGGGGGTGAGAATAGATTAGGGGTCAGCAAACTTTTTCTGTGAAATATTTTAGATTTTGCAGGACATGCAGTCCCTTTCACAGTTACTCAATGCTACTGCTGAAGCACAAAAGCAGCCATAGACAATACATCAATGAATTAACAGGTTTTGTTCCAGTAACTGGTTATTTGCAAGAGCAGGTGGTAGACTGTATTTGTCCGGTGGGGTATAGCTTGCTGATTCCTGGACTCAGTGGTCTTTTCTGGCTCCCAAATTTTCAAGAAACTTAAAATCCAACTGTCCCTTTCTGATTAAGATCTCTAGTGCTGATCCATTTTTAATCTTGTCTGTCAAAGACTATTGAAATTAGAACTAATAATAATAATAATAATAATATTTATTGAAAAACTCATGTACTATGAATTTGATAAATGTTTTTCAAACATTATTTAATTGAATCTCCTCAAACCTAAAAGAATAGTACTATTATTATGTTTGCATTTACGGATGTGGAAAACTGAGAATCAGAGAAGTAAGTAGGAAATTATTGTATGTGTTCATAGTAAATGATACAGTAGGGAATCAGAAAGTGTCTGGTGACTCTCAGGCCCCAATGGTTGGGTCCAGAAGCCAGATTACAAGAGGAATAATAAAAGGAAAGTAAAGGAAGACTTGTCATTTTAGAAAATTGGCGATTTAGTGGAGAAAAATGGGATGGTTACTTCCAACTCTTTCATTTCTTCCCATCTTCTCTACATAGAGCACCTGAAAACAAAACAAAAACAAACAAACAAACACAACTGAGATATAAATATCCTTTCATAAGTTGATCCTTATGTTGCTTGGCAAGGTTACCATGACTTAAACACCAGGAATTACTCCTGTATAGGAGCAAGCACTTCACTGTGTGGCAGAAATTCATTAGTCTTGAACCTAGTTCAGTGAGTGACAGAATGGGCACTAAGGTTTTCTTTTTGGTGGTTGAGAGTGTTGCTTCAGCATCACTGAGCTCCTTGTTCTTTTACTGTCAGAGCAAGATGAAATTAAGAGGCCAGTTTGTTGGGAAGTCAGTTTCTGTGTCGTGCAGATCTAAGAGAAATGTTGGAGCAACTGCTGTTTCCGAAAACATACAGAGTCTGGAGTAACAAGCAGAATTTTGTTGATTTTGCTTTTCTCATAAAGTAGGAGAAATGGATCAAGTCTGGCAGGGTTCAAAGCACTCTTTCTGTCACTAAAGAGAAATATCTCCAAGGGCCAGAAAAATAAGAAGATAGTGTGTTTATGTCAATCCCTAAATTAGAAAATATCACTGGCTGACGTTCCAAACTATGTATTTCTGTCTCCAGCCATCTAAGTGAGAGCTGGGGACCTGGTGCTAACTTTGAAGAGAGTTGGAATGCTTGCCTCTTTTGCAGAAATGTATACATTGAACAATTGCTTTAAAAACAGACTGTCTATAATGATTCGTTTTGCAGAACTTTGAAAAACTCATTTAGGAATAAATACCATATGATTTCACTCATATATGGAATCTAAAAAAAAAAAAAGAACAAACAAAGCAAACCAAAACTCACGGATACAGAGAACAGATCGGTGGTTACCAGAGGGGAAGGGATTTGGGGGAATGGTCAAAACGGGTGAAGAGGGTCAATTGTATGGGATGTGATGATACCTAGACCTTTAGTGGTGATCACTTTGTAGTGTGTACACATGCCAAATTATAATGGTGGACACCTGAAACTTATACAATATTATGTACAAATTTTACTTCAATAGAAATAAACTCAGTATTTTAGAAGCATTATCATGCAGGATACCTTAAGATTAAATACATAACTATCTTGGGTGATCTAATATGGAAACTTGAGTGGAGGTCAAAGATCTTCTAAGACATCTGTAGATGTTTAAAAATAGTACTTTTAAAATAGAGAAAAGTATGAACTATCTGTATTAACTTCAGTGGTATCATGAATAATGAGCATCCACCAATAATCAGTCTCAGACCTTAAAGCCATTATACAAGGATCAGTTTCCAGTAAAAGCAAACATTTTTTCAGCATGGCTAACAAATTGCAAACTGATATAACTCCATGTATTAAAACTTTATTTTCCATCTTGATAATGGTGATTTGTGACCTGCTCAAAGAATTGTTACTAGAAGCAAAGAGGTGGGGCAAAAGATCTGAATAATTTGTTCACCAAGTTGTATAACTAAGGCTTGGCAAAAATAATGTAATGTAATTTAGTGAACACATGGGAGATGGTGGGCAGTTTCTAGTATTTTAAGAGATGATACGTTTCATCTGTCCTTTACTATAATTTTTCATGTACTTATTTCTCTATTAATTGATCTTTAAAAAGGAATTTAAAAGCTTTTTTACTATGTTGTATTAGGTCAAAATTAGTTCATTATGGAAGAATTGGAGTATAATTATTCATCCTTCTGATCCTTTCATTTATCTGTACAATATTTATTCAGTTTTGAATTCAAAAGATCTTTACCTAGTTCTACTGTTAACTCTAAGCACCAATAGTTAATTTCTCTTAGAGATGCAGGCCAAGTTATTTATCATATGGACTCAAATGTTGTCTGACTAGATTCTCCTGATTTTCTCCATAGGTCTTTCTTAGACTGATGATTGAAGACCTTCTGTTTTCAGAAACATTGGCTTAGGATGCAGTGCCTGACACAGAGCCCACCACACACATAGTAGGCATCTAGAAAATGATTTTGCATTTGTATTCTTTTAAATAGACATTCTATTTTGACTTTAACTTCTTTTTTTAAAGTTAAATCTGACATAATTTTGTAGACAGCCAAGATTCTTATGCTACTTATTAGTTGCACAAAAGTATTCACCTTTTTTTATTTAAAAAAATTTTTTTATTGAAATATAGTTGATTTAAAAGGTTGTGTTAGTTTCAGGTGTACAGTATAGTGATTCAGATATATATATATATATATATATATATATATATATATTCTCTTTTTACATTCTCTTCCATTATAGGTTATTACAAGATATTGAGTACAGTTCCCTGTACTATACAGTAGGTCCTGGTTAGTTATCTATTTTATAAATAGTAATGTGTATATTTTAATCCCAAACTCCTAATTTATCCTTCCGCCAGCCTTTCCCCTTTGGTAACCATAAGTTTGTTTTCTGTGTCTGTGAGTCTATTTCTGTTTTGTAAATTAGTTCATTTGTATCCTTTTTTTAGATTCCACATATAAGTGATATCATAAGGTATTTGTGTTTCTCTGTCTGGTTTACTTCACTTAGTATGATAATCTCTAGGCCCATCCATGTTGCTGCAAATGGCATTATTTCATTCTTCTTATGGCTGAGTTCTATCCCATTATATACATATATACCACATCTTCTTTATCCATTCATCTGTCGATGGACACTTAGGTTGCTTCCATGTCCTGGCTATTGTAAATAGTGCTGCTATGAACACTGGGATACATGTACCTTTTTGAATTATGTTTTTCTCCGGATATATGCCCAGGAGTGGAATTGCAGTATCATGTTGTAGCTCTATCTTTATTTCTGTTAAGAAACTTCTATACTGTTCTCCATAGTGGCTGTACCAATTTACACTTCCACCAACAGTGTAGGAGGGTTCCTTTTTCTCCACACTCTCTCATTCACTTTGTAGACTTTTTGAGGCTGGCCATTCTGACTTGTGTGAGGCGATATCTCATTGTGGTTTTGATTTGCATTTGTCTAATAATTAGCGACGTTGAGCATCATTTCATGTGCCTGTTGGCCATCTGTATATCTTCTTTAGAGGAATGTCTTTTTAGATCTTCTGCCCAGTTTTTGATTGGGTTGTTTGTTTTTTTGATATTGAGCTGTATAAGCTGTTTGCATATTTTGGAGATCAATCCCTTGTCAGTTGCATCATTTGCAAATATTTTCTCCCATTCTGTAGGTTGTCTTTTGTTTTGTTTATGGTTTCCTTTGCTGTGCAAAAGGTCTTAAGTTTCATTAGGTCCCATTTGTTTATTTTTGTTTTTATTTCCATTTCTCTAGGAATTGGGTAAAAAAAGATATTGCTGTGATTTATGTCAAAGAGTGTTCTGCCTACGTTTTCCTCTAGTTTTATAGTATCCAGTCTTACATTTAGGTATTTAATCCACTTTGAGTTTATTTTTGTGTGTGGTATTAGAGAATGTCCTAATTTCATTCTTTTACATGTAGCTGTCCAATTTTCCCTGTACCACTTATTGAAGAGACTATCTTTTCTCCATTGTATATTCTTGCCTCCTTTGTTGTAGATTAATTGACTATATGTGCATGGGTTTACTTTGGGGCTTTCTATCTTGTTCCATTGATCTATATTTCTGTTTTTGTGCCAGTACCATACTGTTTTGACTACTATAGCTTTGTAGTATAGTCTGAAATCAGGGAGCCTGATTCCTCCAGCTCCGTTTTTCTTTCTTAAGATTGCTTTGACTATTCAGGGTCTTTTGTGTTTCCATACACATTTAAAAAAATTTTGTTGTAGTTCTGTGAAAAATGCAATTGGTAATTTGGTAGGAATTGCACTGAATCTGTAGATTGCCTTGGGTAGTATAGTCATTTTGACAATATTGTTTCTTCCAGTCCAAGAACACAGTATACCTTTCCATTTGTTTGTGTCATTTTCAGTTTCTTTCATCAGCACTACATAATGACCAAGGGATCAATCCAAGAAGAAGATATAACAATTGTAAATATATATGCACCCAATACATGAGCACCTCAATATATAAGGCAAATGCTTACAGACAAAAGAGGAGAAATTGACAGTAACACAATAATAGTGGGAGAATTTAACACCCCACTTACATCAATGTACAGATCATCCAGACAGAAAATCAATAAGGAAACACAGGCCCTAAATGATGTATTAGACAGGATGAACTTAATTGATATTTATAGAGCATTCCATCTGAAAGCAGCAGAATACACATTCTTTTCAAGTGCACATGGAACATTCTCCAGGGTAGATCACATGCTGGGCCGCAAAGCAAGCCTCAGTAAATTTAAGAAAATTGAAATCATATCAAGTATCTTTTCTGACCACAATGCTATGAGATTAGAAATCAACTACAAGAAAAAAACTGCAAAAAAACACAAACACGTGGCGACTAAACAATATGCTTCTAAACAGCCAATGGATCACTGAAGAAGTCAAAGAGGAAATCAAAAAATACCTAGAGACAAATCAAAATGAAAACACTATGATCCAAAACCTATGGGATGCAGTGAAACTGTTCTAAGAGGAAAGTTTAAGCCATAGAAGTTTACCTCAGGAAACAAGAAAAATCTCAAACAGCCTAAACATTACACCTAAAGCAGCTAGAGAAAGAACAAACAAAACCCAAAGTTAGCAGAAGGAAAGAAATCATAAAGATCAGAGAAGAATAAATGATATAGAGACTAAAAAACACTAGAAAAGATCAACAAAACTAAAAGCTAGTACTTTGAAAAGATAAACAAAATTGATAAACCTTAGCCAGACTCATCAAGAAAAAAAGGGAGCGGGCTCAAATCAATAAAATTAGAAGTGAAAAAGGAGAAGTTACAATGGACAAACAGAAATACATAGGACCATGAGAGACTACTACAAGCAACTATATGCCAACAAAATGGACAACCTAGAAGAAATAGACAAATTCTTAGAAAGGTACAATCTCCCAAGCCTGAACCAGTAAGAGATAGAAAATATGAACAGACAAAGTACAAGTATTGAAATTGAATCCGTGATTTAAAAACTCTCAACAAACAAAAGTCCAAGACCAGATGGCTTCACAGGGGAATTCTATCAAACATTTAGTGAAGAGTTAACACCTATCTTTCTGAAACTATTCCCAAAGTTTGCAGAGGAAGAAACACTTCCAAACTTATTCTACGAGGCCACCATCTCCCTGATAACCAAAACCAGACAAAGATACCACAAAAAAAGCAAATTACAGACCAGTATCATTGATGAACATAGACATAGAAATCCTCAACAAAATATTAGCAAACTGAATCCAGCAATACATTAAAAGGATCATAGACGATAATCAAGTGGCTTTATCCCAGGGATGCAAGGATTTTTCAAGATCTGCAAATCAGTGTGATATCTCACCTACTTTTCCTGGTGACATTGGAATTGACCAAGTGAGCTAATCACCTAGTAGTTTATTCAGGGGCTTATTATTTTTATGGTTTCATGTGAAGTAATGAAGTCAAACAAACTTTAAAACTCAGCCAGGCCTATGTATACCGTTAGAATAAGAAAGTAGTTCTGTTATTTTATTTCAATTCTTAGGGTAAAATTTACTTTTTGAGGATCTGTTTATTATTCTTTTTAGTGTTAGTCATGAGGATCTATTTATTATTCTTTTCAGTGTTAGTTATGAAAAATTAAAATGTAAGTATAATAGACATAATTACTACCTACTAGCAATTTCTCTTATATTGAGACAGTTTCATTTGTACTAAATGTGTGAAATTGACAATTATATGCATGAATATTTAATTAAATAAAAAATTGATTACTGAGGCTTTCCTATTTGTTTTGAAGAACAGAAATTCATTCTAAGTATTTAAATACATTGAAACTTGATCTTCTGTTGCTAGGATATTCCAGATATAATAATACTGTTACTTCCTTGAAAAATCTTGTTCTTGCTATGGAAGCAATCAAACACACATTTACCAGAAGGAAAAAAATATTTAGAATCAACTTGTATTGAAATAAGTTTTCTTATAATACTAACTAATATTAAATTGTAAGTCACTGAGTCCAAGTATGTTTTCTACTGCAAAGTTTAAATTACAGATTTTAAATTATGCTGAGAATTGTTACAGAAAGAAGCAGAACTTTATTTCTAGAAAAATCAGACATTGTACTTGTTTTTTGGTGAGGCAACAGAGTAAACATTCTAAAAATTAATATTTAATTTCTCAATGAAAATTAATTTCTCATAATTACTATTTAAGAATTTCTGTACCTTATTTTGTTCATGTATTAAAATTGTTTGTCCTTCACTTTGTTATAGAGATAAAAGATAAAAGGGCAATTTTAAACATGATTAATGTAATAACAATATTCACTTGAACTAGACAATTTATGTTAGCATCACTAAGAAGCACCTACCTCTGAACATAATTAGCTTTTGAACTGTTAGAATGTTGTTATTTTTTTAGTAATTGTTTTGGGCTGAATTGTGTGTCTCCCCACTCCACCCCTTCCAAATTCATATGTGAAGTCCTAACCCCTAGTACCTCAGAATGTGAGTATATTTAGAGATAGGGTCTTTAAAAAGATAATTAAATTAAAATGAGGTCTTCAGGGTGAGCCCTAATCCAATCTGACTGGTGTTCTTATAAGAGGAGGAGATTAGAGCACAAACATACGGGGAAAAGACCAAATGAAGACACAGGGAGAAGACTGCCACCTACAAGCCAAGGGGATAGGCCTCAGAAGAAACCAGCCTTGCTGGCACCTTGATCTTGGACTTGTAGCATCCAGAACTGTGAGAAAATACATTTCTGTTGTTTAAACCATTCAGTCTGTGGTACTTTGTTATGGTAGCCTTAGCAAACCAATACACTAGAGCCATAGCTATGGAAATTCCAAGACAAGTCTTCACTCTTCTGGGAGGTTTTATGAATTCCAGCCCTGATATCTGTAAACTTTTATGAGCTTCTCTGTTTCCTCTGACTTCTTGTTAGGTAAATAGAGAGGAGGTGTTGCAATGGATGATGAGAGTTTGATGTGTCCCAAAACATCTGAACACCAAATCTATTTGCTCTGTAAGTCCATTTTTTTGTGTAAGAAGTAGTTCAGACTGTGTGTTCACATGTGCGTGTACGTGTATGTGAAGGGTGTGTGTGTGTGTATTGAAGAGGTGTTAGGTGTTATAGCGTACTGGTTAAGAGTACAGACTCTGGAACCAGAAGGAGTCTAACTAACTCTCTCCTCCACATTTCCTAACTGTGATCTTGGGCAAGTTATTTACCCTCTCCTACCTTCGCATCCTTTATCTGTTAAACGGTTCAGTAATAGTCCCTACTTCATAGGGGCATTGTGTGGATTAATTAGAATGGTACCTGACACATAAGTATTGGGTGAGTGTTAAACACTATTATATGCCTTTTTGCCTTTGACTGACAAGTGGCTTCAAGTGGAACAAAAGTCCCAGTGATTGGTTTGAAATGAAACATACAGCAAGTTAAATTATCTATTTTGTTAAAAAAGAGAATACATTCCTTTTTAGACTTCATTCATTCATTAATACATTTAAGTAAATCTTGATTGGCTATAATTGATAATATGTGTTACACTTCTTACATTTTCTTGCTTTTTGTAACACTATGGTGTATTTTGTTAAACAGCATTCTTAACTTTAATGTAGTCCAATTGAACAACTTTAATTTTATTTCTTTTTGGGAAACTTTTTCATGTTTGGGAAATCTTTCATTTAACCAAAACCAGAAATACTATCTTTATTATTTTAGGTGCCACAGTTTTGCTTTCAAATTTAAATCCTTAATATGTCTGTAAATATATTTTTGTATATTATGTGAGGTAGAAATTCATCTTCTTTCTTTTTTGTCCTATGTGGATAATTATTTGTTCCAACATCATCTAAAGCGATTTTCCTTTTTCCACTGATTGCCAATGCCGCCTTGGCTGTATATCAAATATCACTTAATCCTCACAGAGAGTAAACCGAACATCTTCTATGCAAGGTAATTTGCAAGATTAATCAAATTTACAAATAAATAATTTCAGTATCAGAAATTAGTCCTGTATGCTTGCACATGTGAAAGGTCATGTGAATAAAGTTATAAAAAACCTTGATTTAAATCCTGCTTCCTTTAGCCACCAGCTTGCATGATTTGGGGCAGCTTATTTTACCTCTGAGCTCATAAACTTTAGTTTCCTCAACTGTAAAATAAGGATAATGATCTCTACTTCACAGGGTTATTGTGAGGATTAACAAAATGAAGCAATGGGTTTGTAGAACCTTACGTGGTGCCTGGAAAGTGGAAGGCACCGAATATCATTTGCCTCTTCCATCCTCAATATTCCCATAATCTCAATAGGGTACTAAGGTTATATGCTCAAAGAAGGGCTCACAGTGTGAGAACTGGGAAAACACTCAGAAATCAACCAGCTGAACTGCTCGTGGACAGGTCTGTGAGGCCAGATCAGAGAGGACTGCAAACTCCCTATCTCTCCATCTTCCACATCGATGAGCTCTCCTCTTATCATACACTCTTGTTTCTCTCCCTTCCCTCCCACATGAGGGAGAATCAAATTCAATACAATCAGTAGTTTGTAGAAGGAAGAGATAGGCAGAAGAAACAGGATAATGGTAAGGACTTGGCAAAGGTTTTATTGTTTTTCTCACTCTATGAAATGTGAACCTGTTTTATCTTTCATAGGATTACAGCTATCAGCCTTTTAGAGGTCCATGACTTATGCGCTAAATCTCTGCTGGTTTCTTCCCTGACCTCTGAACCTTTTTTTCATAACCTTATTGATTTTCTGGTATTTACCTACCTTCCCTTGTTAATTCAGGGCTCCCATAGTCAACCAAGGGAAAAATGCATCAAACTCAGTTTGTTCTCTGAATCCAGAACCGACAGAGCCCCTCAGCAGCATTTGGCGCAGTGGCTGATTTGCTGTAAATTTCTTTTCCAGTATAAGTTATTAGCCAATTAATTTCCATTTTAATCACTTTATGACCCTAACACATTGTAGACAAGTAGAGTCTGTCGATAAGATTAGGGATTTTTCAGTTAAATAAATCCAGTCCACACACACTTCAGTTCTTTTTCAAGGGAATACAAAGCTCTTATAAGCCTGAAAATGACTTGAGAAGAAGATCTTGAAAAATTTTCAAGAGACCAGATGGTGGCAGCAGAGAATGTGAAAGAAAAAACTCGTATGAACAATAATGGTTTAAAAACATGATATGAATATGTTGCAAATAGTTGCAAAACTACTAATTATGGGGACTTTCCTGGTGGTGAAGTGGTTAAGACTCCGTGCTTCCAATTCAGGGGACCAGAGTTTGATCCCCAGTCAGGGAACTAAGTCCCACATGCATGCCACAACTAAGAGTTTGCATGCCACAACTAAGGAGCCTGCTTGCCACAACTAAGACCAGGCACAACCAAATAAAAGATAAATAAATAAATATATTTTAAAAAAACTACTAATTATGGATGGCAATTAAAATAAGGAAACTGGTTAAGGCCATGTACTTCAGTGCTAGAGATACCTGAATTTGACTCAGTGGCAGTGTGAACTCAGGCAAGACAATTTCTTTAAGTGTTGTTTCCTCAGTTTGTAAGTGGGAATAATAATAGCTACAGGGTCCTTTGGGGATTAAGAAAGATAATGTAGGTAAAAGGTTTAACCCATGCCTAGAAAATTGTAAGTACTTACAGAGAGAGAGAGAGAGAGAGAGAGGGGTCGGGGTAGGGGAGAGAATGACTCATATCAAATATGAGCATGATCTCTCACAAGAAATTTCTATAACTTATTCTAAACCACTGGGGTACCACGGGGGAGATGGGAGCAGTTAACTCCCAGGTGCAGGCAGAAAGGAGATGCATTATTTGTAGAGAGTTTAAAAACAGTAATAATACCAACTAAAATCACTCTGCACCAGCAATTCTAAATCATGTTATTGATAAAGTACTCTTCTTCTTGGAAACGCCTCTGTTCCTAACAAATTGAGGTTTCCTTTATCAATTAGGCATTTTACCCTCTGGCTTCTAACCTGTCTGTCTTCCATACTTATCTCTCACTGATCCTTTTCTCCAGTCCAATTGGACTAACCATTTAATGGAGATACTCTGCACATTCCTGCCTCTGCATTTTTGATCATACAGTTTCCACCATCTGAAATGCCTTGTTCTCTCCCTTTCCTTTATCTAGATCTTACTTTTCCTTCATGGGCTCAGGATAAGGGGTATATTTTCTGGGAAGCCTTCCCCATCTGCTGGATTCCTAAAGATCTCTCTTCTTGTGTATGTAGTTATTTCTATCTCGGCATTTAGCACCTGCTGTCGTGTATTGAAATATATTGCCCCTCCCTTCCAGTGTAAAGGAAGAACTCATTCATGGAACTGTTTTTTTCCATAATCTAGGCCAGCTTTAGGTTTTGATGTCATCTGTACACTTGGTGCTCACAACTGTGCTTAGAGTTCCCGGTATCCTATTTCACAGAATAAACATAAATGGTGGATATCTCTTACTTTGAACTTCCTTTGAGACATGTATATGTTACCTTAAATAGTGTATATAATGTAATATCTATCAACATTGGACATTTAAGAAAGAAGAAATATGACTATATTTTGGGTTTGGGGGCAAGTGATTGGGGTCTATGTCTTAGAACCAAGATTAGTGTGGGAGGCCCGAGGTATGAGCTCTGAACCCAGATTCCATAGATGTTATTTTTCAGTCATTTTTTTGTGGTATCTGGAACCCTTTCATCTCTGCTTTGCTGGTGCAAAATATGATGCAAGTGTTAGCATGTGACCTCCACACCCATTATTGATTGCATGAAAAATACTGGGTCTTTGAACTCAACCCTTAACCTTGCATGTATATTCTAAACAACTTCTGCAAACAGTATACTATCAATGTTTACTTTGGTATTCCAATAGAGAAATACATTTTTAGGAGGACACATCAGCTAATAGACTACTTAAAATGAATTGAGAAGACCATTAGAGAAAATGTAGAATGTCAGAGTAAAATATATTTCTTCACATCCAAAGTTAGCTGTATACAGTGATGTTCTTTGTGAAAAACTCAGCCAGATCCTGGGATCAGAGACTCAGTCTCCAGAAGTACAGGGATCTCAGAGGTTCTGGGGCTCTAAGAGGTGCTCTCGATAGAAAGAAGCATTTCTGGTCTGAGGCGGCTCCTGCTTAGGAGGAATTTTGGAAATGTGGTTTGGTTTCATTCCTCTCAGACTCTAGTGAGGTTGGACCTTAGTGTTCAGTCTCTCTTTGTTTGCGGGAGTAAGGTGAGGAGAACTCTGTCTCATCTCATCATTGATTAGAATTTCTATCTTTGTTGTTTCAGGAGCCAAGTTCTGGGAGCGAACCAAAGTTCGTCATTACCAAAGGTACATAGACAGTGTGGTAAGGGAGAAAATAGCAGATGTCTTTAGCTATTTGAAAGACTGCTGGATGAAAATGAACTGAGACTTACTCTCTATAAAACCAAGGAATAAAACCAGGAACAATGGTAATAGACTTCAGTTTAAAATAAATAGCAGAACTTTCTAACAGTCAGTTGTCCATATATAGAATGGACTGTAGTGTTGATACTGAGTTTTCCATGATGAGAGACAGTCACGTAAGTGGGACTTCTACAAGGTGTTCAAATATTAGGGAATGATCTGAATAAATGAATTCTAACTCTCCTTTTTATCCATAGTCTGTAGTTTTGTGATTTTGCCATTTCTTTTTCCTGATCTGTTGATTAGCCAGTCAGAATTTTTCGAACATGTGAAATTCAAATGAATCAATGTACAAAAAGCAGATTATCTTTCCTCTCTCTCTTACCTATCCTCATTATTACTGTAGATTCTGGTCTTGTCTTCTAACTTCTACCAGCTAGGGAAATAGAAGGAATAACCTCCAAGTAGAAAAATATATGGTGTTAAAATAGTAGGTATATAAAAAAATCACACGAAATTTTGGAAGACTATGCACAGAATTTCACTTTTTTAAAGCTTGGAAAGAGATGCAGTCTTGTAATGAAGTCTTAGGTGTCATGCAAAATGAGAAATCAGGAATTTGACTCTCCTGCTGTGCTTTCCCATCAACGGAAAGCTTTATTCATATAGTGAACAATTCTTTTCCCCAGCCTGGGTGGTCCCAAAGGATAGATTAAATGAAGAATTTGTGGGAGGCACAAGTGCTCTTTCTATTCTGCCTTCCATTCAAGAGGCAAAAAGAAAACTGCAAGCTTCTTTGGTTGTCTGACTCACATGTTATATGCAGGTGTCATATTGATAATTTCCTGTATGACAAGAAAAAAATAGATTCCCCCTCCGTTTTTCGAGTGGGGTTGAGTGTAGGCATTGCAGTGAAGTAGTTTGAAGATCCTTAGAGGGAGGGTAGTATAAAGCCTTTTGTATGATAGTCAAACCACCGGGTGGAAGGAAGAATGACTTGTGATTGTATCAGTCTGTGTCCAGTCAGGAGACAGAAACCACACAGTAATTAGTTATTTGAACAGGGAGAGTTAAATGTAAAGACTTGTCGACTATAACAGGGGATTCGAGTAATGAGAGATTAGATAGTATAGAGTAAAATCTCTAAAAAATATAAGAATAGCATATATAAGGAGCAGCCACTACCTGTAGGGCTGAGGTACACTTTGTTGGAGAAGACACAGTTGTGGGTCAGTATATGGCTGAGAACTCACTGGGGTACTGCACAGGTGGAACTTGCTGGAAATCTGAATCTAGGGTTCCAGGGAAAGCTGTTCATGAGGAAGTGTCTCACTGGAGGTACTTTATGACAAAACCACCCAAGGGAGGTGCCAGGGGAAGCTGCAGGCTGTTGAATCCTGCTGACTGCTCTTGGCTTCATTTATTACTTTTGTTGTTGTCCTCAATTCCTTTGATTTCTGCTCTTTTTATTATTTCCTTCCTTATGCTTGGTTCGTGATTATTTTAACTCTCCTTTTTCTAGTTTTCTTAGGTTGGAAACTTGGATCAATGATTTGAAATTTTCCTTCTTTTCTAATATGAGTGTTTAGTGCTATGAATTTCCCTTAAGCACTACTTTCCAGTCAGCCCCAAGTTTGATATGCTGTGTTTTCATTTTCGTGCAATTTAAAATCTTCTTTAATTTCCTTTGTGATTCCGTTTTTAAAAACAAATTCACCTTTTCTCTTTATGTTTCACTTTGGCTGATTTCTACTGACCTCTTTTAAAGTTCACTTCTTCTTTCCTTAGTTGTGTTAAATCTACCAATGAACCTGTTGAAAGAATTCTCGTCTGCTACTGTATTTTTTACTTATAGCATTTCCTTTTAGTTTTTTCTTATAGTTTCTGTATCTCTGCTGAAATTACCATATGTTCATGCACGCTGTCCAACTTTCCCATGTTTGTATTTTAAGCATAGTTGTTTTTAATTCCCTGTCTAATACTTAGACATCTCAGTCATATCTAAGTTTGGTTTTGTTGATTACTTTGTCTCTTGACAGTATATATATTTTTTAATTGCTTCTTCATGTACCTTTTATGTTTTACATGCATTGTATTAATCTTGTGTAGGAATGTAGAGACTGAGGTAAATGGAATCTGGGAATAAGAGCCTGGAAATTGTTATATCTCTTACTTTGCTAAACCTTTTGCATGGGGATTGAGTTAATCTAGTCAGAAATTGAGCTGGGTTTGTGTTTTGTTATTATTAGAGTCACCATCTGTGCATATTCCTTAGTGCCTTTGCATATTCCTGTTAAAGGGTCTTCCTACCAGCCTCATCTTCCAGTAGCATAGCTGCTTATTCTACTGGATCCAATAATACTTATAGATTATGTTTAATTGTATTAGGTCTGTGCCTGTGGTAGTCACCTCTCTTAGTATACGCTTGTACTTTACTCTTCTAACTGATGGAAGTAAAACCAGGTTCTTGTGATCTATGCCTGAAATGCAGAAGCAGAAGTTTGGTTATATACCCTCACATCCACCCCACCCCCTCCCCGCCCCTTGCCTCTTTCACCACTCAAGTGTGAGTGAAATAGAGTCAAATGTGGACAATTATTCTATTTCCTTTTATGTTCTCAAGTTCACACGAAGTTGCCAGAATTAACACTGTTCCACCCACAGTGCTCACTACCATAAGAGGAACATCTTTACTTTTGAATAAAAACAATAAAGGAAGAAAAGACAAAAAAATATTGGCTTTGGAAGTTATAGAAAAATCTTGATTTGGCGTCCCTTTTTATTTATGTGGTTCAAAAAGTATTATATGACAAGTAGTTTTTCTTTGTGGAAACTTATCATCAATTTCTTTCTTGGATCCTATTTCCTATCTTTTGTCTCTTTTATCAAAGATATTTCTCTTAGTAAGAGTTATTAAATTCTTCCTTCTTCTTAGAGTAGTCTGATAGCATTCTCTAATATCCTGTGAATAAATTTCTATCAAGACAATTATCACTACAGCTAACGATCTATCCTCTTGCTCAACCAATATTCATGGTTTCACTTTTGTTTGGGCACCTGAACTCCGTTAGTAAGGGACAAAGTTATGTTTTGCATGCATGGTACAAGGATATTCATAAAGCATTTGTCCTTTTTTTAAAAAATACATTTAATTAATTAATTAATTTATTTATTGGCTGCCTTGGGTCTTCATTGCTCCGCACTGGCTTTCTCTAGTTGCGAGGAGAGGGGGCTACTCTTCCTTGCGGTGTGCAGGCTTCTCATTGCAATGGCTTCTCTTGTTGCAGAGCACGGGCTGTAGGCGCGCGGGCTTCAGTAGTTGCGGCATGTGGGCTCAGTAGGTGTGGCTCGCAGGCCCTAGAGCACAGGCTCAGTAGTTGTGGTGCACAGGCTTAGTTGCTCTGCAGCATGTGGGATCTTCCCGGACCAGGGCTCGAACCCGTGTCCCCTGAATTGGCAGGTGGATTCTCAATCACTGTGCCACCAGGGAAGCCTGAGCATTTGTTCTTATTTGGAGATGGGTGGTCATGAACGGGCCTTAAGACAGTACAGATGCCTTTCTAGTCATTGTTTTAAGAAATAAACATCTTAGATAAAACCAGAGAGAAAGAGATTCTTTCAGACAATTATCCCACATAAGAATCTGTGTAGTCATCCTTTCTCTTTCTAAAAAGCTTCTCAATCATTATTCCTGACACTTCTGTCCCCTATTTTTACTTCACACCATTCAAAGCTATTAATTTCTGGGCCTGCATATATTATCCCATGTAACATGGTCAAGAGAGAAGCGTCAACTAATAGTGACTTGGACAGTATATTTCTCTCTTGCATTTGAGAAATTTGGAAGAGACAGCATAGGACTGAATGGCATTCCATAGGGTTAGGGAAAATCTGGGCTTCTGTCTCCTTGCTACCTTTCTTGTGCACAGTCAGCATTCTCAAGTTTACTGGATGGTCCAATAGGGCTACAGTCCAGTCAGACAGTAGAAAGGGACAAATCAAGGCAAGCACCCTGTCTTCAAGAACGCTTCCTAGAAGATGCCTCATATCACTTTCACACAGATCAGCTCTCAGTCACATGGCCACACCTAGGTGCACGAAGAGAGAGAAAATGTCTGCATTTTGAACTGCTGTGTGCTTAGCTAAATTTGGGTGATTCTGGCACTAAAATTAAAGGAAGAATGATTTTGGCAAACAGCCCATTGGTGTCTGCCACGTACCATATCGACATGTACATTCTTAAGAAACACATCACAGAAGTCAGTCACATTCAGAACTGAGAATTCCATTTATTCTACTAAGATAATTCATAAATTCAGTTGCATACCATTCATATGCTAGAGCAGTCTGCACACCATAGCAATTCTGAACGTAATTCTATGCTCACACCTTAATATATAACTCAATATAATTAAAATGAATTCATAGTCATTTTTGATACAAGCCAAGAATCATTTCCTCCTAAAAGTTAACATGAAAAATATGGAAGTTACTGATTAATATGTCTCAGTAAATTCTATAGCACTTTCAGTGCATGTGTTCACATTGTTAGATGTATTAACCTTTTATCCTCTGCTTACTGTCCCAGTTTTACGTTCTGTGGTGTTTACATCCACTCTAGACTCTAGACTAAGTTTTAAAAAATCGAATAATCTGTAATAATCAAAGGAATCAATAATAATTTCTTTACATTCAAGTTAAAATATTAAAGGAAATCTTTAATTGAGGACTTTATCCAATTAGAATTATGGTAACACTACTCTGCATCCCTAAATTGAACTGATTCCACAACTTTGTCTTCTTGTTAAGAAAGTGTAGGCCAATTTTAAACATAGCTATTCAAGATGAATCAGATAAAAATTAACTCTAAATTATCAAGGGAAATTTTAATTTCTCTATAAATTTAAAGCAACACCTTTCACCAATATTCATGAAGTTAATTCTTTAGATTACGAAAAACTTTGTCCTGGCCCCATTCACTATCAAATTACTGCCCCATTCCTCCACTTCCCTTTGGAGAGAAGTCCTTTGAAATATTATTCTATATTTTGTGTCTTTAATCACTCTCCTCCCAGTGTCTCTTGAATCCACTGCAATTAGGTTTTTGCCTCCGTCATTCCACCCAACCTCTGTCAATGATTTCTAGGTTTCTAAATCCAATGGTCGCTTTTCAGTACTCATCTTATTAATGTATCTGCAGCACTAGTACCATTGATTTTTTTTTAAATTAATTAATTAATTAATTTTTGGCTGTGTTGGGTCTTCGCTGCTGCTCACGGGCTTTCTCCAGTTGCGGCGAACGGGGGCTACTCTTCATTGCAGTGTGCGGGCTTCTCACTGCGGTGGCCTCTCCTGCTGCGGAGCACGGGCTCTAGGCGCGCGGGCTTCAGCAGTTGTGGCTCGCGGGCTCTAGAGTGCAGGCTCAGTAGTTGTGGTTCACGGGCTTAGTTGCTCTGTGGTATGTGGGATCCTCCCGGACCAGGGATCGAACCCGTGTCCCCCGCATTGGCAGGTGGATGCTTAACCACTGCGCCACCAGGGAAGCCCGGTACCATTGATTACTCCCTTCTCCTTGAAGCTCTTTTTTCTCTCGGCCTCTAGGACACTGCACACTTCTGGTTTTTCTCTTATCTCAGTGACCCTTCATTTTCCGTTTCTTTTGCTGGTTCTGCCTCATCTTACCAAACTCTTAACGTAGTAGTGCTCTAGAACTTACACTTGAACTCTCTTTTCTCTCTGTGCTCAAGGTCTTAACAAGTCTGATGGATTTAAAAACAATCTGTACACTGATGACTAAACAATTTGTAGCTATAACCTGGATATTTCCCCTAAATCCAGACTCATATCTAACCGCCTATTTGACATTTCAACTTAAAGATCTAATAATCATTTTAAATGTAATATGTCCAAAGCTGAGCACTTGATTTTTGCCACAAAACTTCTTCCACAGGCTACTTGTGACATCTCCATCATACCACTCGCTCCAGCCCAAAGCCTTGGAGTCATTCTTGAAGCTGTTTTCTCTTACATGCTCTATGTAATCATTTAGCATTGCCTCTTAGCATTGCCTTCAGAGAATATCCAGAATCTGACCATTTCTCATTTTCAACACTGCTATCATTATAAACCAAGCAACAAACAGTTGTTGCTTGAGGATTATTGCAGTAGCTTCCTAACTGTTCTCTCTTCTGTTCTCTTGCCCACTGTGAGTTTCTTCTCAGCAGTCGTGTCATTTCTATGCTCAAAACTTGCCGCTAGCTTCCCATTTTCCCTCTACATGACAGCTGAAGTCTCTCTGAGATTCCTCTGTGCTGCTCTCCCAGACTCTTTCTGCCGCCCGCCCCCATAATGGAGCTCTGGATTTAGCACTCTAGACGGGGCAAGAGAGAGATGACCTCCTTTGGTAGCTTCCCACACAGCTGGGGAAGTTGGGTGCTTACTCACATGCCCTCCTTTTCCTTTACAGGATAAATCACAGGCTGAGGAAGATCTTTCTTGGCTCCAAGCTGTACCACCTTGGGAGATGGTGTCACAGCTGAAGTCACACTGCTCCTTTGAGGTGGGGAGCAAAAAATGCGAGCCATCTTTTATGCTACCATGATGCTGATGTGACTTCTAACTGTGATTTTATATTTTAGCACCTCCACTTCTGCGGCTTTCTTCTTGTCTCCAGAAGTTTCCTTTAAAACCAACTGGGGAGGAAGAATTCTCATACCTCTGAGTAAGAAAAGGACAAAACACTAAAACTTCAATCAAGAAAAAAAAAAAAGATTAGCCCCACCCAAGTGAGTTAAAAATAAACAAAACATGGATTCATTAGAAATTATTGGTAAGAGACTTGTGCTCTGAAATGTCTGCTTATTGAATTACAAGCAAAAAAAAAAAAAAAAAAAACTGAATGAATTATCTATACAGAAAAGTTGTTTCACTTAACGTAGTTTTGAGTGAATGACCCTAATTGCCTCTTAGAACGTGGGAAAGGCCCTTCGGCCAGATAGTGGCTCTCAGTTGTAATTGGGTGAACTTTCAATGAAAGAATTATGTAGTTAAGGAAGACTCCATGGTGAGAAAAGTTTGCGTTCCAGGAGGGACTTTTTCCTACAAAGGAGTAGTGTGGGAAAGCATTCTGGGTAGAAGTAAATGGCATGTGTGAAAGTTGAAGGTGAGGCCACAAAGGACATGTATAGAAAGTGGAAATTACTTTTACATGACCGCAATAGTGTGGGTGAGTGGAAAGTATGTAATGCAAAAGGACAGTAATTGTCTGAAGTTTTGTGACTCAACCAGCAGCTTTATTTTGATACCATAAGATCTTCTGAGAAGGAAAGTATATAGTGATATTGTGAGAGTGAGGAAGGATTGGGTGAGTCTTTAGTCATAGCTCCCTTACTAACAGGCTGAGTTCTTGGGTCATTCAGTTTCCTCATCCATAAAATATAAGGTTAATTCCAGAAGTCCCTTTCAGCTTAAAAATAATTTATAAATCAGCAATAAGTAGAGGAAGAATTGCTCTAAAACTTGAGATGTAAGAAATATCACAGAACCTTTTTTTAGGTGAAATTAAATCTGGTTTATTTATTCAACAAATAATCATTTAATGGCCATTATATGCCAGATGTGTTCAATTCTGGGGATATTCTTGGAAAAGAAGGCAGACAAGGTCTTGCCCTACTGGAGTTTTTTTCTAGTTTTCACTGTCCAAGGATGAAGTCTAATATCACTCAGTTTTCACAAGTCCTGCCCTATGTCTTGGGTTAGTCCAAACCTGTGATTTACACAATCCAGGAAAAATAAGAGCAATCCCTGGCTCTCTGTTTCTGGACATCACAACGGCCATTGCTTTTTGTCTGATCGTTAGATATTTTTGAAAGTGTCTGGCTCTGTAGGTAGCATCCTTTCTCAAGAACCAAGTACTGTTCTAGAAACTTTTGCTAAGGCTCTATTTGTCTCCATTTCCAGAGGAATTCATGTAGCTGTCGATGTCCTAGATCCTGTCCTTTTTATGATGCCATGAATAAGTAGGCCAGTGAATGCCACTCCACAAAACCCACCTTTATCCAACTCCTCAGTCTTTGGGAATCAAGCTACCACGAGCCTTTGAACTACTACCCTGCTCAGTTCTCAAGGCTACAGCTTCTACCATGTCCTGTTTGGGCAATGCAGTCCTTGTCTTCGTAAGGCCTGAGGCTGCAAACCAGTGATCCAAGGATTGAATTTGATTCACAGATGGGATTCTTCTCCAATTGCTACTGTCTCCACCACTCCCTTCTGTTTCCCAACAATACAACTGAGCATCTGTGTCATCATTCTTTCACTGTTGCTTTTCCTACATTTGTGGTTCACCTCCCAACTCCAAAAATCAGATTGTCCAAGTTTAAATCCAAGCTCCATCACTCACTAGCTGTACGGCTTGGTCAAGTTGTTTAGCCTTTCTGTATTTCAGTTGCCCCACCTTTACATTGCAAATACATAAAAGACACCTATCTCATAAAGGTGTTGTAAGGATTAACTGAATTAGTGTATGTGTGACACTTAGAACCATATCTAGCATATAGTAAGTGCTTTGTAGGTGTTTTTATTTTATATTATTATTGCTTATTATTTCTTTATTATTACTGACTTGACTTGTATAAATACTTGAATGAGATCCATGGACCAGATCTTTCCACATAGAGGTTTTAGTGGAAGTTTTCTCCAAAGTAGTTCTACTTTCAATCATGTCCTACCAACATTTTTGGTCTTTAACAGCAAAAAAATGTTTAACTAGCTCCTTAGTAGTGAGCAGAAAGGTCTAATGGACTTCTTTTTAGGGGGCGGAGGTGTGTGAAGAATCATCTTTCATTCCTTTGATATGAGATTAGTAATTAAAAAAAAAATCACCCTATCACATTTTACCAGGCCAAAGAAAATGTACCCGGTTTCTAACTCTGAAGTCTGCACAGATTTCCTCACTCTGGCCCTTACTTATGCCCCACCAAGAAGATGTTTCTACTACATTGAGAAACTGGCTAAATTTCACCCCCACATCTGTTTCCTAAGACTAACTTGTGTTTTTTCATTCCATATCACTTATAACTCAAGGTAATTTGACTTGCTTCTTCAAGTTGCAGGCTTCACTTGTTAGCTGGCTTGTCAATCATCCATTTTCTGTGGTGAGTCAAAAATATTTTTCACTTGGTGAATAAAATATGGATATTTCATTTTATTGAACCATTTCAAGTTTCTAGAGTTGAATTGTTGATGTCTTGAGATTCTTTGCACCTGCTTAATTTTGATACATGACCTTTACATTGCTTTGAAAGTCAAACTTCTAATGGGGAAGATTTTATTTTAATGTACATATTGGCATATTTCATAGGTTCATAAGCTCTTTCTTTTATGTGCAGAGAATGAAAATAAATGATCCTTTGACCACCTGTCAGCCAGAGTTTCATTACCTATATCTGACCATGTCCCTTAGGTAGAAATGGCAGCCAGGGGCAGTTGGGTTTTTATTTATTGCTATGACATTTTGTGCACATTTGAAAGGAAACATGGTTGTGAATCTAGAAATAGGGTACATGCAGAGACCAGGAAATTTCAGAAACTGACTGAATGATCCTGTGATGAAATGGGCAGATCCTAATCTAACTTCTTGTTGCCTCATCTTTTGAGTACATAAATCCCTGCCACTATCCAGGGGAGGGAGGAAGAGCCTTTCTATGAGACTGTACCTTTTACATTCGCACTCTTCTCCATACGCTGGTCCTGCAGCTCACTTTAGGAATGTGGAGACATGGGGGGGAGGGGAGGTGGTGAAGAATTGGAGAATTCAGGGAAAGGGGACCATTTTTTAATGTACTTCAGAATGAAGACTCCAGTGAGATATGTCAGAGAACACATTTGTTGTTCGTGGTGGTTGTAGTTGCTAAGTAGCCAGTCCTAGAGAATAAGAAGTTCAAAAGAAAAGAAAAAAAATGTATTAACTATGTTCTAAGAGTTGTTTTCACTGCTTTACAGACCTTATCTCTTTTCACCCTATAATAATCCTATGAGATAAGAACTAATTTTATGCCCATTTTAAAGGTGAGAACATTTGGAATCAGACGGGCAAAGTAACTTGTTCAAGGTACCTGTTTAGTAAGAGCAGAACCAGACTTAAACCCATTCTGTTTGTTTCAGATCACACAGCGAGAGAAGTGACAGCCTAGTTGTTCTCAGGACTTTCCTATAGTATGGAAAGTTTTTATTGATTATTTATGGTAGACTTACAGACCATATAAAATTGCTAAGCTATTTTTAGGAGTATTTTTTTATTGTTGTTGCCATGGCTTTATTTATTTATTATTTTCTTTTCCACTATGTTCTATCACAGGATATTGAATATAGTTCCCTGTGCTATACAGTAGGACCTTGTTGTTTACCCCCATTCTATATATAATAGTTTGTATCTGCTAATACCAAACTCCCAATCCATCCCTCTCCCACCACCATTTTTCTTGACAACCACAAGTCTGTTCTCTATGTCTGTGGGTCTGTTTCTGTTTTGTAAATAAGTTCATTTGTGTCATATTTTAGATTCCACCTATAAGTGATATATGGTATTTGTCTTTCTCTTTCTGACTTACTTCAGTTAGTATGATAATCTCTAGGTCCATCCATGTTGCTGCAAATGGCCTTATTTCATTCTTTTTTATGGCTGAGTAAGTATTACATTGTATATATATATACCACATCTTCTTTATCCTTTCATCTGTCAGTGGGCATTTAGGTTGCTTCCATGTCTTGGCTATTGTAAACAGTGCTGCAGTGAATATTGGGGTGCATGTATCTTTTCAAATTAGAGTTTTCTCTGGATATATGCCCAGGAGTGGGATTGCTGGACCATGTGTACCACGGCTTTAAATGCAGATTTTAAATGTTCTCCCTATTAGTAGTTAAAAATTATGGTAATATTGATGAACACATTGCTAGTTAGGCTCTGGTGAATTGTCTCCTTCAAGTAGTAGGGATTTACTTTGAGTATTCATGGAGAAATGAGGAGGCATAGAAAACTGTTTTCCAAATTTCACAATGAAATCAGGTCTATGGAAAATTGGAACATTTTTCAAGATTCAACAATAGGTCCAAGACCAAATAGCAATTCCTGTGACCTGGCTATTTTGTCATCCACTCAGGAGTAGGCATCGGTGAATTCTTGCTCTGGGCATTCTAGTTCAGCCAGCTGTGACCCATACAGAGAGGTCACATGACAAAACAGACAGCTTTAATAGAAGACATTCTCTACAGTTGTTTTCCTCACAGGAGGGCTCTGAGGACATGATAGGTACTTAGATACCTCCTCAACACAGCTCAAATTTGCAATTCAAATTTATAGCTATATTTACTGTAATTGCTATAAAATATAGAAATGACAAATACAATTTTGCACTAAAATCATTATAGTTTAGATTGTCAAGAAATAATACACTTTTAACTTCTGGTTGAAATAGAGATTGAGGTTGTTCAAAGGCTTAGAGATTTTTCCACTTGGATTATTCCTAAGTGTACCTACCAGTTCATAAGAATCAGGTGAACTTTCACCTCTAGCTTTAGCATCAACTATTTTATTTAATCTATAGATCTTGCCTGCAAGGGACTGAATGTTTATGTCCCTTCAAAATTCATATGTTGATTAAAAGGATCACACACCATGATCAAGTGGGGTTTATGCCAGGAATGCAAGGAATCTTCAATATATGCAAATCAATCAATGTGATACACCGTATTAACAAATTGAAGGATAAAAACAATATGATCATCTCAATAGATGCAGAAAAAGCTTTTGACAAAATTCAACACCCATTTATGACAAAAAACCTTCCAGAAAGTAGGCATAGAGGGAACTTACCTCAACATAATAAAGGCCATATATGACAAACCCACAGCCAACATTGTTCTCAATGGTGAAAAACTGAAACCACTTCCACTAAGATCAGGAACAAGAAAAGATCGCCCACTCTCACCACTATTATTCAACATAGTTTTGGAAGTTTTAGCCACAGCAGTCAGAGAAGAAAAAGAAATAAAAGGAATCCAAATCAGAAAAGAAGAAGCAAAACTGTCACTGTTTGCAGATGACATGGAACTATAGAAAGAGAATCCTAAAGATGCTGCCAGAAAACTACTAGAGCTAATCAATGAATTTGGTAAAGTAGCAGGATACAAAATTAATGCACAGAAATCTCTTGCATTCCTATACACTAATGATGAGAAATCTGAAAGAGAAATTAAGGAAACACTCCCATTTAACACTGCAACAAAAAGAATAAAATACCTAGGAATAAACCCACTTAAGGAGACAGAAGACCTGTATGCAGAAAACTATAAGACACTGATGAAAGAAATTAAAGATGATACAAACAGATGGAGAGATATACCATGTTCTTGGATTGGAAGAATCAACATTGTGAAAATGACTATACTACCCAAAGCAATCTACAGATTCAATGCAATCCCTATCAAACTACCAATGGCATTTTTCACAGAACTAGAACAAAAAATTTCACAATTTGTATGGAAACACAAAAGACCCCGAATAGCCAAAGCCATCTTGAAAAAGAAAAATGGAGCTGGAGGAATCAGGCTCCCAGACTTCAGACTGTACTACAAAGCTACACTAATCAAGACACTATGGTACTGGCACAAAAACAGAAATATAGATCAATAGAACAGGATAGAAAGCCCAGAGATAAACCCACACACATATGGTCACCTTATCTTTGATTAAAGGAGGCAAGAATATACAATGGAGAAAAGATAGTCTCTTCAATAAGTGGTGCTGGGAAAACTGGACAGCTACACATAAACAAATGAAATTAGAACACTTCCTAACACCACACACAAAAATAAACACAAAATGGATTAAAGACCTAAATGTAAGGCCAGACACTATAAAACTCTTAGAGGAAAACATAGGCAGAACACTCTATGACATAAATCACAGCAAGATCCTTTTTGACCCACCTCCTAGAGAAATGGAAAAAAAAACAAAAATAAACAAATGGGACCTAATGAAACTTAAATGCTTTTGCACAGCAAAGAAAACCATAAACAAGACGAAAAGACAACCCTCAGAATGGGAGAAAATATTTGCAAATGAAACAACTGACAAAGGATTAATCTCCAAAACATACAAGCAGCTCACACAGCTCTATATCAAAAAACAAACAACCCAATCCAAAAATGGGCAGAAGGCCTAAATAAACATTTCTCCAAAGAAGATATACAGATGGCCAACAAACACATGAAAGGATGCTCAACATCACTAATCATTAGAGAAATGCAAATCAAAACTACAATGAGGTATCACCTCACACTGGTCAGAATGGCCATCATCAAAAAATCTACAAACAATTAATGTTGAAGAGGGTGTGGAGAAAAGAGAAACCTCTTGCACAGCTGGTGGGAATGTAAATTGATACAGCCACTATGGAGAACAGTATAGAGGTTCCTTAAAAAACTAGAAATAGAACTACCATACAACCCAGCAATCCCACTATTGGGCATATACCCTGAGAAAACCATAATTTAAAAAGACACATGCACCCCAATGTTCATTACAGCACTACTTACAATAGCCAGGACCTGGAAGCAACCTAAGTGTCCATAGACAGATGAATGGATAAAGAAGATGTGGCACATATATACAATGGAATATTACTCAGCCATTAAAAGAAATGAAATTGAGTTATTTGTAGTGAGGTGGATGGACCTAGAGTCTGTCACACAGAGTGAAGTAAGTCAGAAAGAGAAAAACAAATACCATATGCTAACACATATATGGAATCTAAAAAAAAAAAAAATGGTTCTGAAAAACCTAGGGTCATGGCAGGAATAAAGATGCAGATGTAGAGAATAGACTTGAGGATACGGGGAGGGTGAAGGGTAAGCTGGGACGAAGTGAGAGAGTGGCATTGACATATATACACTACCAAATGTAAAATAGATAGCTAGTGGGAAGCAGCTGCATAGCACAGGGAGATCAGCTCGGTGCTTTGTGTCCACTTAGAGGGGTGGGATAGAGAAAGTGGGAGGGAGACGCAAGAGGGAGGGTATATGGGAATATATGTATACGTATAGCTGATTCACTTTGTTATACAGCAGAAACTAACACAACATTGTAAAGCAATTATACTCCAATAAGGATGTTAAAAAAATTAAAAAATAAAATGACAAGTCAAGCTTAAAAAAATATAAATTCATATGTTGAGATCCTAATCCCCCAAAATGTGGACTTTAGGATGTGATTTGGTTATGAGAGCAGAGACCAAATGAATGGGATTAATGTGCTTATTCCAAGAGATCCCAGAGAGATCCCTCACCCCTCCTCCATGAGAGTTTATAGTTAGCAGGTGCTATGAACAAGAAATGAACCAGAACCTGAGTTCACGCCAGACACTGAATCTACTGATGCCTAGACTTTAGACTTCCCAGCCTCCAGAACTGTGAGAAATAAATTTCTGTTGTTTATAAGCCACCCAGTTTATGGTATTTTATTATAGCAGCCCAAACAGACTACACCATTGCTATAGAGCTCGTCTCTCTTGCAATATGATGTACTTACAGTAATAAGAATAGTGGGCTTAGAATTATTTTGTGTTACTAACTTCTTGATTTTATGTAAGTTTAATTAAATTTTCTAAGCCTCAGATTTCTTATGGTATTATGGGGTTAATAATTTTACTTTGTTGTAAAGCAATTATTAGTAAACCTTTGTGAAAAAAGCTTGCAAAATGTATTTGAATCATTCATCAAACAGTGTCTTGAGAAGGGGTTAATTGAGTTACATTGGAATGAGTTTAATTTAATTTACAGTGATTGGAGCATAATTTTTTTTAAGCATCAGATTTTGAGATCCTTAGCCATCAGAGACTCCTGAAACCTACATTTTAATTAGATTTAGCTAGGCATGGGAGAGAACGGAATTAGCAAAAGAAGGAGTGACATAAACAATCCCTTTTGTCTCACCTGACCTGCAAAAGTTCTCTTGAGAATGAAAGTGTGACCTTCAGCAGATTCCTTGAGTTGCCCAGTGTCAGCTGGGCATTGTGCACAGGAAGACTTGCCATTAGTGACAAAGACATTAGCGCTTGTGGAGTCAAAGCAGGCCACAGGCAAACGGAAGCACACGTTTTCTTTTCCTTTTAAGCAGCTCCCTCTCTGAATGAGAAAAATATGCCTGCCTGCTGTTTTCTTTTAGAATAAAAAAAATTTTTTTTTAAAGACCAAAGAGCTTTCTACACACGAGGGTGGAAATTGGAACGGCGCACGATCTCCTGGGGGCAGCACCACCTCTCAGGGTGATTGTTACTTGGGGTAAAGTCTGTTAAGGACCCAGGATGTGCTTTAGCTTGGGTGTCTGGGGGCTGCAGTACTCACTCGGGAATAAATCAACAACCTGCTGGTAACATATTATTTGAAAATATGTATTTCACAATGCACCAGCAGAAATATAAAACCAGACCTCATAATAGGAGCATAGAGATTGGGGTTTTTTCACTATCTCAATGATTTTATTCAGAGAAGGATTATCTTTTCTTTGTTTCAAACTGCAGTGATTCGGCAAATGTGCAGGCTCCTTGAAGGAGGGAGTTGAAACAGAGAGAGGGTTGGGAGGGAGAGGCACGTTGAGCTGGCATGTGGTGTTTTTGAACAGATTTAAAGGTATTTTAATCATAGGCTTTTAACGCTATTTTAGAACATGTGTGTGGCTTCCTAACATGTCTCCTCCCTTCTGCTCCAGCTGCTGAGAAATAGGCAAACTAACAGTGTATTTAAGGACCCTGCATTTTTGATCCCAGGTGCTGAGAATGAGCAAGTTTGCAACACCGTGTACCTAGAAGAGTGCCCCTGTGATTAGACAGCTCCATCTCTGGAAAGGGGAGGAAAGCCCTCCGTCTTCACGTTAACTGAGCTTCAGAAGCCCATGACAAGTAGCTACCGGCACAGATTCAGCTCGTTGATTTGCCACTGACTTTTTTCTCCTGAAATATGCCTTTCTATTCATGCCATTCTGGTTTGTAGTCTACCCAGTAATTTTTGCAAAAGCAAAGTATCAGACGTGCCTGCTTAAGAGTCTCTATTGACATTTTGCAGAACAGAACAGATTGGACCTATTTTCTTTCTGCAATCAGTTTAAAGTGTTTGAACCTTCCTAACAGCTGTGAGACAATATTTATTCTTAATCAGCAACTGATTTCATGAGTCTGACACTACGTAATGTATGTGACTGTGTATTAAACCATGCAGAGCTGCCTGCGATAAAGCAGAGTTTCAACAGGCGGAGATCAAGTGTGCTCTGAGAAGGAACTTTGGGATGATGGAATGGGTCAGACTCTATTCTAGGAATATAACAAAATGGTTCAGGAGGAGGCCAGGGATTTCCATTTCCAGGAAGGCCAGTCAAACTCACAGACAGAAGGAATATTTGTAGAGTTTTACCTTGTGATAGTGGTGGTCGGGTGGTGAGGCTCAGTATCAGTGCAACAGAAGAGTTGTGGGAGGATGATTAGGAATTAGCCATTTGTGGGTGAATATCATAGGATATTAAATAAATTTCACCAACTTCTGCTTGTTTTCATATTATTATTAAGGAGCCACAGGGAAGGGTTTGGGTAATGCACCTTTTGAGTGAGTGTATAGAATCACTTTGGGAGCTTATTAAAAATTCAGAATCCTGTTTGCATCCTCTAGACTTTCTGATTCAGAAGGTCTAGGGCAGAGCCAAGGAATTTGCATTTGAAGTAATCACCACAGTTAATTCTGATGCATGTAATTTAAGCAGCAACATTTAGGATTTCCAAAGGAAAATAATCTAATATTCTTACTGCGATTAAAACTCATCACTAATCCACAAATATTCAAGAATACAAAACAGGGAGCAAAACAACAGTAATATATCATTGGGTAATTTGATTGTAAGTGATGGGAAGGTAATTAAAATTTCTTTGGCCTTAATATGTGTCAGATGATTCAAACAAAATAAATTTTATTTAATCTTTAATATTGCTCAGTAAGTCAGTTAACACTACATCATTTTGCAGGTGATAAAATAGGCTCAGAGCTGTTGAGTAACTTGTCCAAAATGACATATATAGAAGTTATCAGGGCCCTTTAGGTTTTTTACTCTCCCTCTTATGCTTATGGAAGTTTATCTACCATGAGTTCCATCCCAATGTCTACAACAACAAATCTCAAATCTGTGTCTGCAGCCTGGATCTCTCTTGGGTGTTCTCCAGCCACCTATCCAAAGGCCTGTTTGGCATCCTTGCCTATGTTTTCCAACCACCTTAGGTCCTGTGTATTCACAATTGTACTTGCTGTCTTCATCCCCATATCTTTTTCTCCTTTACTATCCTGGGGCTCAGCCAGTAGGCCTTACAATCTACCTATTGGTCCAAGCCAAAAATCGTGGAGTTCTTTTGATTGAAACTTGCTAGGTGTATCAGTTAGTGTTTGCTGCATAACACAAATTTCCCCATAACCTAGTGGCTTAAAATAGAAATCATTTTACTTAACTTACAATTATATGGGTCCCTAGACAGTGCTTTGCGTCTGGACAAGTTTGGCTAATCTTTGCTAGGCTTTGTCTTGTGTCTGTGATCTGCTAGTGAGTTCGCTGGTGGCTTAGTGATCTACCATGGCCCCACTCACATATCTAGTGGTGGGCAGGCTGTCAGCTGATAGCTGGATGACTTTTGGCTAGGATGCCGACGTTCTTTTCCCTGTGGTTTCTCATTCTTTAGCAGGCTAGTTTGGGCTCATCGACATGGTGGTCTCAGGATTCCAAGTGCAGTAAGAGAGAACAAGCCCTGACATACAAGTACTTTTCAAGCCTTGGTTTGCATTATATTTGTTAATGCCATGCAGAGCCACTAATTCATTGTGACAAGGCACTACCAAAGATTGTTGATAGAGGGAGAGGAATATTTTATATCCATTTTTGCAACCTATTATACTGGGACTTTATAATAGCCTGCTTAATGGCTTCCTTACCACCATCCTTGGTCCCTCCAATCCCCCCACCCTTTTAAAAATAAATTTATTTATCTATGGCTGTGTTGGGTCTTTGTTGCGGCACGCGGGCTTTCTCTAGTTGCGGTGAGCGGGGGCTACTCTATGTTGTTGTGTGTGGGCTTCTCACTGCGGTGGCTTTTCTTGTTGTGGAACACAGGCTCTAGGTGCATGGGCTTCAGTAGTTGTGTCATGCTGGCTTCAGTAGTTGTGGTGCACGGGCTTAGTTGCTCCGCGGCAGGTGGGATATTCCCAGACCAGGGCTCGAACCTGTGTCCCCTGCATTGGCAGGTGGATTCTTAACCACTGCACCACCAGGGAAGTCCCCAATCCCCTTTTTATACAGCAGCCAGTGGTTGGTCTATCAGGCCACTACCCTGCTTAAAACTTCAATGCATACCATGGTTCTGAATGTGTTAAAGTCCTAGCAACTTAATGCAACTTAAAAGGTACTTATAGGGATTTGTATTCTGTCTACCTCTTCAGGCTTTAACTCTCTCCCTATTATATTTTTAATTTTCTTCTGGTTACTCAAATAGCCAGATTTAGTCTCCCATAGGCAAAGGGAAAATGCTGCAGTATGCTCGCATTAGTCTCCTTGTCTTTCCCAACCTGAAGTGCTCTTCCTCATTTCCCTCTCTTCCTTTCCCTCTTTTGCCAAACTAACAAATATTTATCCATTAATCCAAGCTAAAATATCCCTTCTTCAGGCCTCCCTTGCCTTCTTTGGATATTAACACTTATGCTTTATTGCAATTATGTGTTCAAAGTCTGGCTTCTCTGTAAGAATGTAAGCTTTGTGAGGTCAGGGACCATGTCTATTTCACCTCGTACTGAATCTCTAACATGTAACACAGTGCCTGGTACATAACAGGTGCTCAGTAAACACTGGTTGAAAGAACAAACACCCCTGACTTGCCTATTTCAGAGCTCTTCTTACTGTGACACAATGCAACTTAATCTGCTGATCTTTTTCTTTTGCGTATATATTTAATTTATTTTGTGTTCATGGACTAAAAGTGATATTAGTAATATACAGAGAAGGTAAAAATATATATTAATATCTATTTATATATAATAATATATGTAAAACAATATTATATATATTGCAGTAGACCTTGAACAACATGAGTTTGAACTGTACGGGTCCCCTTATATGTAGATTTTTTTCAATAGTAAATACTACAGCACTGCATGACTCGTGGCTTGTTGAATCCATGGATGCAGAACTGAGGATATGAAGTAACTGCATCTATATGGAAGGCTGACTCTAAGTTATGAATATTTTGGACTCCACAAAGGGTCAGTGCCCCTAACTTCTATGTTGTTCAAGGATCATCTGTATATATTTAATACATTTCGTAATTAAGTTGAATAAATTTAGTAAATTCACATCGCTTCTTATTCAGAGGTCAAGTGCAAATGACATTTTATTTTTCAATGTATTTTTCTGGCATCCCAACTTCTTTAGAGAGAAAAATAAATGAGTGATTTAAGGTGAAAAGGATTGGACCCCTCCAAAGGGAGCTTAGACAATTTCAATGTCTGAGAGCAGTCTTACCCATGTTGCCTAAGCTATGGTCTGTTGCTGCCTGGGCATTTTCCTGGTGAGCTGGCATCATGAAGATTGACCAAGGTCTTCTCTCTGGAGGCCAGTCAACTCTGGAGGCCATTCTAAAAGTAATGGAAAACCTACTCGGGAAATAAAGTTCCAAGTCCTGTGTTCCTTGACATGTCATTTCAGAAGTATAGCCTGTGACCCGAACATTTTGTGTCAGGTGAAGCTGCCACAGTGAAGCTCATAGTAGATCTGATAACTCTGTTACTATAAAGAAAAAAACTAGAAAAACATTTTCAAAATTCTTTTCTGGATGCTAGAAAAAAATTGTCAAATCAAATAGTTGTTATTAAATCAAAGTTTTCTTTATGGCCATGGAAAATTGTCATGGATAATTTATATAAATCTATTTAGTTGGAAACCTACAGAGTGGTTTGCTGCCTCTCTCCATATGCTTTACTTTCCAGGATATCTCAGCTTTCCCATCAGTGAAATGGAGACATTTATAGTCTTATACTATATAAGATTGCTATAGAGCTAAGACAATGTAATATTTTTGAAATAACTTTGTATAAGATAAAATGCTATTCGTTCATCAAATATTTCTTGAATACATATTTCAGACCTTGTGGTAGGCCCAAGGGAGGGATATAAAACTGAGTAAGTGTAGTGTCCTTGTTCTGACTGAGCTCACAGTTGAGGGAGGTGACAGATGAGGGCAAAATCATAATACGAAATGAACAAAACCCCAGTATCACAGATGGGGTAGCAATTAATTCTGTAGAGGGTTCGCAGAAGAGAAGATATTTGACATGGACTTGGAAGGATACGTAAGATCTCACCAGAGGGAGAAGACAGGAAGGGCATTCTAGTCAGAAATCTACTTATAATCTGTAACAGAATATCACTCTGTTTTTAAAACAATGCTAAGTGGCCGGAAGATACCCAGAAGGCATATTAAAGAAGTTTAATTGTGAGTTTTATTTATTTTTGCATTAAGAGAAGATAAGCTAAAGTCATAAAACAAAGCAGTATCAAGGACAACTGAACCAGAACAATAAGAAATGAAAGTTCAGTAGGGGAAACAGTAATCCGTGACTTTGTATATGCCCTAAAAATACATGAAGGCCTTGAGACCACCCCCAGAAACTTCATGAATCAGAAAAAGATGCTCCTGCCTTACTTAATGACCAGGCAAGTGAATATGTCAACCTAGAGATTAAAAAACAAATCAAAAATGACTAACAATATTTGATCAAGGATACATTCAAATGCCTTTTACAAAACAACTTCAACAACAATTTATAAACTAAGCAGAAAATGGGAGAATAGCTGAGTTCTAATTAAAATTATTATCAACACTTTGTGTCATAGGTATAAAGGTCCATTACTCCTTTATACCCTCTTAGACCTTCTGCCAGGGGACTTCTGAGATGGATGAGTATTCTGATCTAGTTTTAAAGATAGAAATCTGTGCAAGACAAATTCAAGAAAAAACAGCAAAATATTTTAAAGATAAAGAACTCAAAATCTTAGGGGAAACACACACATACACACAGACTCATTTCTCACTTTCAGACATATTAAGTTAAATATCAGACATATTGTTTAAATTATCTAGGTGGATACCACTGAAAGTGAAAGGGGGTTCTATTTATAATTATCATCAGGACAATAGGTGCAAACTTAGACTGTCTTGGACAGGCTGGATGTATGGTGAGCTTAGTCATAGGAACCACACAAACTTTGTTAAACTGGGTAAAGCAAATGCTTTTCAGTCCCATGTAAGGAGCTCCTGGGGCTTCCAGTCTTGAAACACCAGAACTTTTGGCTTAGGCAGAATTTATTATCTAGGTGAGGATGGAGTGGGATAAGGACCAGTGTATAATATGTGGTTAAGAGCATTGACCACTTTCAAATCCTGGCTAATCAACTGTGTGACCTTGGGCAAGTTGATTAATCTCTCTGTGCCTCAATTTCCTTAACAGTAAATTGGGAATAATAATTGTTATTGTGAGAAGTAAATGAATTAATATTTGAAAAGTGCTTGAAGAGTGTCTGGCTCATAGGATTATATAAATGCTTGTTGTTTTTATAATTACCCCTATTTTATAGATTGCCAAAGAGTGGAAAAACAAAAGGAGCAAATACACAAAAGTTCAGGGTTAACCTAATAGTTAGGTTCACTTTAGGATAGTCAAAAAGTGATTTAGGATAGAGAGAGTTGGAAACTTGGGTCTCCTTCAGAAAGAAATATTTCCAAGTTTTCTCTGGAAATGAGGGGAGGGGAGAAAGAGGTTCGACCAAGACCTTATTTTACTGGTTTAAAGTCTCTGAGGTGTCCAATGCTGGGTCAGATCTGTACTAGACTTGTTCCTCATATAATTGTGTTGTCAAGGCAAATTAGGTTTGCGAAAACCCTGGAAACAGCCTGAACAACCACAGTGAGGTCCATGTTTATATGCTTACATTTGTCTTGCCCACTGAGCTGAATCCTCTTCATTATTGTAAATAAAAATAATTGTAGCTATCATTGCTGAGCATTTACTAGATGCCAGGCCCCGCCTTACATGCTCCACATGTACTAACTCATGTAATACTTACAATAAATACTTGAGGTAAGTATTGTTATTATCATCATTTTGCAGATGAAGATACTGAGGAATAGAGGAATTAATAATTTATTCATTTTTACATTTAATCAATGCTAGATACACATCAGGCAGCTAATAAGTGTTTATTGACTTAATTTCATTATCAAGTTTATTAATATTTTCTAGCAGAACCCATTCACCATGGTTGATTTTATTCAGCGGGAAGAAATTTGGCAATCTATTTAGAGGAAAAACATTTACAACTGCCTTGTTACACTTTCATATATTTGTCCTTGATATTTTGATTTCTGAAAGACTTTGAGAATTTGTCATTATGAACATTTCAAATAACCTTTTAAGTACCACCAAAGAAAGATAGATGTGTTAAATGAGATTTTAAATTTGGGAAATCAGCCTGATGAATGAATGTGGACGATTTTTAATAAGTCATTTATATTTGGCTTTGGAAAGCATTATTGTGGATATTTTTTTCCTCCAAGGATTTGATTTCCTAATTATGTTTACCTCGGGACAATACTGTAACTGCTTGCATTTTCTGAGCAAACGCCAGCTGATAAGGGGAGGGGGCACTATTGAGGGGGCAGTTCTGTAAATGTCAGTAGGCCAGTCTGGGGTTAATGATGTGCTCTGAGTCTCCCATACAGTGGAAAATCCATACAAGGCAATCCTCCAGCGGTTTGTATGCCTGTGGTAAAATGCATGAGTACAGAGAGGATGGCCAGCAGAGAAAGAGGCGCCAGGAAAGACATCAGCAGCAGAGAACACAGGGCAGACAGCACAGAGTAGCCGTGAGAGGCAATTGATCAGGGAAACAAATAGAGGGTGGTAGTAAGTTTTTATTCTCCTCTATGGGCTATTTTGCAATAGTACTTTGTACCCTAGGTGATTGGCTACAAAAGCAGACATCACATTTTAATGTTCTGGTCAGTTACAGAAAACAATAACAGGGGAGAAATAGTATTCCCAAGGATATGATCATATCAATTTTGGTTGCTGCGTTTAAAACTTAAAGGGCCAGGCTCATGAAATGAATTATGGTTAGATTAAACGCTTTCCTAAACGCCAAACTGATGCAATGGCTTATCCCTGTTTCACTCTCATCACACCTCAGATTGATAACTGAAACCTGGGTACCGCCATAATCTCATCAGTCTTGCTTCTTTAATAAAAGCTATTAGCCTCAATGATCCATCCATTCAATAAACACTCATTGAGTAGTAAGCATGGGCAGGTAAAAGTCTAGCGGGAGACAGAAAAACAAAAAACACTAAAACACTAAACACTAAAACTGAATTACAATTATGTTAAATGCCACGAAGAAAAATTACATTGTTCCTCAGAACATTGTCTAGAAAGACCTATTCTAGACGGGTGTGTATGTTGGGAGAGGAAGGAAGGTTAAGAGAAAGTGTCCCTCCCTGAGTTACATGCGAGGAGACTTGAAGAATAAATAGAAATTGGTCAGGTGAAAGTAGTGATGGAGTCAGGGCATGTAAGACTGATCTTACTCTATTCTTTATATAACTTCAATGTTAGGTACAAAAGAAACTTAGCCAGTTGACTATTTCTGGCATGGCTGATTGGAGGGAAGGTAATGGAAATTGGAAACAACACAAAATAACAATAGGGTACTAGATTGACATGTCTCTGTTCTAAAACACTTCTCTCCGCCCTGGAAAGCAGAGATGTGTGGTACAATTATAGAAGTGTCGGTGAATAGGTTGCCTCCTTTTAGGCTTTGAAGGTGTCAGAGGAGGGAAGAAAGAGTCCGTGGACTCCGTAGGACAGCAGCCGGGGGGCTGTTAGGTCGCCGTCCTCAGGTGCGCGCATCACTGCAGGCTAACGCGGAGCTCTCTCTGGACAGAAAGGCGAAGGCGTACTATGCCTTCTAAGGTTGGCAGATATAAAAAACTCAGATGGCAGATATAAAAAAATCCACCTCCAAAAACATTCTAAGGGGAATTCAGTGCAGTTCTAGAGCAAGGATTTCAAATCTAGACAACCTATTTATCACAATCATGTTGCTGATAATTTCCGATATTTATTTTTATTACAATATGAGGAAGACGAGACTTCACTTTTTCTGTTTAATGATGATTCTGTAAATCGCCTCAGAATAAATCTGACATTAAAAGTAAAAATGAGTTAAAATCCTATGTTTAAAAAAAAACAAAACAAAACTGTGCAGGAGGCAGTGCTCAGTCTGGGAGATTTGAGAGGAAAGCTCTCAGGATGTTCACAGCCCCTGCTATCACGTGGTGTAAATTCTCAGGGAGGGAGTCCTTTGTCAGCAGTAGCATGTATAATCCCGTTTTCTGCAGAGCAGAAGATTTTATGTTCAAGTTTTTAATTCACATTAAGATTTAAAGAATTGCTCTTTAATTATGAAAATGTCGAAACATTTTTCTATACTATCCTTTCAGAAAACAGATTCCTTGAGGAATGATTTAATCCAATGGTTAGAGAAATGATAGGAAAGCATAGGCTTCTTACCCACTCAGCTGGGGACGTGTGCGTTTAGGTGTGAACCCCAGCTAGGAATATGCATTAGATTATTCTATTTTCATGAAATCAGGTGGGTTAAATGAGCAAATCCCACAAATGTAGTTCTGCAAGGGTCAGGGCTATATTGAGAGTTCATTCTCAAGTACAGATTTCTCCATCTGCAATCGAAGTTACCAAAGGTAATGGTTCCTCAGTCACTATTATGCTTTATTAGTGTGAAGATTATGCTTTAATGCTAAATTGACTTCCCATGGCCAATAACCTCACTTCACCTCACTTCACTTTGCCAGCTTGATCCTGAGGAGATATGGAAACTTTCACAGTAAAGGTAATAATAATAGTTAATATTTATTAAGCATTGTCTATGTGCTGGGCAATATTCTAAATGCTTTCCATGTTTTACCTCATTGACTTCTTAAAAAACCCCATGAAATAGATATTATTCTTATTTTCATTTTACAGATCAGAGAAAGGGAAATTATGAAAACTGGCTAGTCAAACATCTCATAATTGTGATCAGGCTGGCAATCTGACTTCTCTACAAATTGTTACATCAGAAGTGAAACATATTTTATTGGTTCTTTTATTTTCAAAACATATTCAATTAAAAATTTATCTTAATTCTTCCCTAGTCAAGTGTTTTAGTTTGCTTAGTGACACAAAATTTAGTGACAGTAGAAGCTAAACATTAGTAGAAACTAAATATTATTGGTCAATACTTGTGGACCAGTCCTAGGATATTATTTTTGCTATCTTGCTTTGGTATTATCAGTTTGTAAGCAAATGATAGCTTTTTTTCCCCCTTTTCTCATCCCTCAAAGTGAGAAAATCATGAAGAGATCTTTAAGAAATTTCCTTATAGGCATAGAGTATGCAGCATACCTCAAATGTATTTAATCATGAACCCCTCTGTCTTTTGGGGAAGCATTTTGTGCAGTAAATGTTTCACAAGACACCCTTTGATAAATGCATATTTTATCACCTTTTCATTTCTCAAATGACTAAAATCTGGATTTCTGTCTTCAAGACTTCCATAATTTCAAATCCAAAGGCCTCTTCTCATATCACATCTCAAGACTTCCCAGTAAGTGACTTTATAGGCAATTTCTGAGCCTCTTGGAAAATTCTCCTTTCTGGGTTTCCAGTTCACCATTTCCTTCCAGCTTTTTCTCTTCTTCTCGGTCGTCTCTTCTCAGTTTTTTTTATTAACTTGTCTTTATCTAATTTTTCAATGTTAGCGCTCCCTAAGGTCTCATCCTTAACTGTCTTCTCTTCTGTCTCAGTGCAATATTTCCAGTTGCTTCATTTAGGCTTCCACACTCACCCTTACCTTACACACCTTCCCTTTCTTTTTAAAAATTGAAGTATAATTGATCTACAACACTATGTTAGTTCCAGGTGCACAACATAGTGATTCAATATTCCTGTATATTACAACATGATCACCACAATAAGTGTAGTTACCATATGTCACCACATAAAATTATTACAATATAATTGACTATATTCCCCATGCTTTACATGTCATCCCTGTGACTCATTTATTTTTTAACTAAAAGCTTATACCTCTTAATCTCCCTGGCCTATTTCTCCACTCCCCATGCCCCCTCCCCTCTGGCAACCACCTATTTGTTCTCTATATCAATGACTCTGTTTCTGTTCTGTTTGTTCATTTGTTTGGTTTTTTAGATTCCACATGTAAGTGCTATCATACGATATTTGTCTTTCTCTGTGTGACTTATTTCACTTTGCATAATATCCTGTAGATCCATCCATGTTACCAGAGATGGCAAGATTTCATTCTTTTTTATGGCTGAGTAGTATTCCATTGTATATATGTATGTATGTGTGTGTGTGTGTGTATATATATATCACAAATTCTTTGTCCATTTATCTATTGATGGATGCTTAGGTTGTTTCCATATCTTGGCTCTTGTAAATAGTGCTGCAATGAACATCTAGGTGCAATATCGTTTCAAAATAGTGTTTTTGTATTCTTTGGGAAAATCCCAGAAGTGAGATTGCTGGATTATATTGTAGCTTTATTTTTAATTTTTGAGGAACCTCTATACTGTTGTCCATAGTGATTGTACCAACTGACATTCCCACCAACAGGGCATGAGGGTTCCCTTTTCTCCACATGTTCGCCAACATTTGTTATTTATTGTCTTTTTGATAATAGCCATTCTGACAGGTGTGAAGTGATATCTTATTGTGGTTTTGATTTGCATTTCCCTGATGATTAGTGATGTTGAACATCCTTTCATGATCTGTTGGCCATCTATATTTCTTCTTTAGAAAAATGTTTGTTCATGTCTTCTGCCCATTTTTCAATTTGGTTGTTTGTTTTTTTGATTTTGAGTTATATGAGTTCTTTGTATATTTTGAATATTAACCCCTTAGCGGATATATCATCTGCAAGTATCTTCTCCCATTTGTAGGCTGCCTTTTTGTTTTGTTGATCGTTTCCTTCGTTATACAAAAGCTTTTTAGTTTGATGTTGTCCCATTTGTTTATTTTTGCTTTTGTTTCCCTTGCCTGAGGAGCTATATTGAAAAAAACTATTGCTAAGATCAATGGCAAATAGCATACTGACTATGTTTTCTTCTAAGAGTTTTATGGTTTCAGGTCTTATATTTAGGTATTTGACCTATGAGTATATTTTTGTATATGGTGTGAGAAGTTCCTCCATTTGATTCTTTTGCACGTAGCTGTCCAGTTTTCCCAACACTCAAATTTGAGCCTTCACCTTCCCAGTACGAGGGCTTTCTATGACTTGCATGGCAGAAGAGAGAGGTTAGAAACTGCCTCATGCTGGACTGGCACAGGTCTTTGCTGTTCATATTTCACTGGCCATAACTAATCATAGGGTTTTGTCTAATGAGAGTGGAACTGGGAATATTAGTCTTCCACGTACCCAGGAAAGAAAGAGGAACGTCCGTAAACAGTTTAGCACCAGAATTATATCACAGTCGTCTTTATATCCCTAGTACTTGGCAGAGAGTTTGGCAATAAACATCAAATAAATGTTTCATAAACTGAATCTAATCTAGCTAAAACTTGAGCCATTTTACAGATGGGAAAGCAGAGTCCCCCAAAGGAAAGTAACTTTCCCCAAATTACTCAAGTAGATATTAACAGAACTAGAACAAAAATATAAGTCTATTGCTCTTTTTACTACACTTGCTGTTCATGGAGGAATTTGTTCTGGAAGAATTATATGGTTTTGTGAAGTTGAGCATTATCTCCATTAAGATTGTGAGTTTGTTTGTTTGTTTTATTGCTTGCTTTAAATTTTTGCTTACACAGTTACCAGAGATATGGCATGAACTATATCATGAAACTGATTCAAATACAATCGAAAAAAACTAAGTAGAGATTCTCAGCTGGTTTCCAGGAAACACCAATAACTATTTCTGGCTCCTAAATAGTCCACATATGTTTGACTGGAATTTCTCCTTTGTTACATGGTTTTTAATTGCATAGCAAATACTTTTATTAGCAGAAAAAAAGAAGGTTGAAAAAAGAACCACAGTATTGTAGACTGTGACCTATTCTTACTTCTTTAGTTCTTTACTGTATTTTATGAAATAATAATTCTATGTATTTGCTTAGCAATTTGGGACCTATTTTCCCATTTTATCCTTACTAATTTTTAAATCAGTAGGTAGGGATTCTCTCAGTGCTATTTTATCCAAGAAAATATTAAGATTCTATGGCTACTCTAATATCTTTTTTGGGCAATCTTACTTATTTCAAAGCTTGGTGGTCTTGTTTACTTTATGCAATACTCAGTGTTCTCCTCAAATCTCCATGGAGATTCTCCCTTAAGCTCTACTTCTACAAGTGAAATTCCACTTGAATACACATAAATTATTCTTAAATGCAATGGTTCTAAAATAAATTCATGATCTTCCTGCCTGCTCCCAATACTGCTCAAACAATTAAACAAACAGTGGCAGAGACCGCTGGCTGTAATGTGTGACTGACTTCTAGTCAATGGCATAGGAATTCAAGTTATGGGTATCCCTTCTGAGTCTGGTCCATACCATCTTCCTGGCCCACAACAAATAAACCAGCAAACAAAGAAACAAAGAAACAACAACAATAACAACAACAGATTAACAAAAAAACTTCTTTCTAAGTTTTTTCTTGACTGGAGATGACTATGCCAAACTTGGAAGCCATATTGTTGAAAACGGTAGAGATTTTATCAGCCTGAGTTCTTAAATGACTCTAGGGAAAGACCCCTATCACCCTTCTGGACTGAGGTTTAGAAACCTCAGTTTGCTCATCTATGGCATGGGAATAATAGCTACTTTATCTCGAGGACTAAATGAGATAATGTAAACAAAGCATTTATTTTAATGTATGTCCATAGAAGACACGTGATAAATTTGAGTTTCTTTACTTCCTTCCATCCTCCCTTAGATGCGAGGAAAACAATCCTTTTTCTTGCTTTCTAAGCCACTGATTCCACTACCATTTTTTCCATTCTCTACCTGGCAGAGAAAACAGTAGTTATGAGACTGAAACTTTGTTAACTTCCTATTGCCAAATCTACACATAAACGTGGATCCAAATCCCATTTCTCTCCTTTCCTCCTGCTCCAGTCATACTCTTGCTATTGAGTATTAACCAGTATTTATTGATTAGTGTGTGCCAGGCAATATGTGAAGCTCTGCATGGATTATATCATTAGACCTCATGAAGTAGGCGCGATTTCGTATCTCCATGTTGCAGGCAGAAGAATTAAGAGCAGAAAAATTTAAGCAGTTTGTTCAAAAAGCAAGCATGGTAGAACCTCCATACATCTTTAAACTCTCTCACTCTATTTTCACTTTCTGTCTGCATTTAAACATGCTTATATCCCTACAGTCTTGAGAAAAGCCATTCCCTGAAACTACTGTTCCCTCCTTCATTACCTTCATTTGCAGTCTCTATTTCCTCACTCTCACCCTTCAAGAAACCTGGCTTACATCCTCACCACTCAAATGGTTTGCCTCCTATTTTCTGGTAACACATCCAATGGAGACTGCCTACTTCTGATATCACTCAACCTTTCTGAAATATTTAGTTCCGTTGACTGCTCTCTCTTTCCTGAAACATGCTCTCCTTTCTTTAGCAAACTTTTCACTCCACACTACTCTTCTAACCACTCTTTCTCAGCCTAACTTTGGGGGTTCATTTCCCTCTATTTCTTACATGTTGCTATTCCTCAGGGTTCTTACCTCAAATTATTATTTTTTTTTACTCTAAATAGTCTGCTGTTAATATCATTCACTCCTGTGGTTTCAATTACAAAACATATGCCACGTATTCCTTCCTTTATCTATCTAGTCTACCCATTGTTTTAGATTTCTATAACCATTTAATCAAGTTCTAGTTGACATTCCCAATTTAGATGCTGCACGGGCAGCTCAAACTTAACATTTCTAAAACTGAATGTATAACCTCTCTTCCTCTCTAAATATCTTTCCCTCTAGCAGTCCTCCCGCTAAATTTCCCCGTTTTGGCAGTTTGCCCATTTGTCCACGTTGGAAGGGGCGCATCATTTTTGGAGCTGCTCCTGCAGTCATGCCCTACACCCGATCAAGTTCTAAGTCTTGTTAATCAACAAGAAATTCCATTTCCTAAATATAATTCAACTTGAGAGGCTTTTGTTCATTCATCATTACCTACCATTTGCCATTATCCATGCCTCCTGAGCATTGAATGCTGAAGGTACATTGTTTGTCATTCTCAGAAAAATATTTGTCAGAAGGTTTGCAACTACTTGAGGATTCACCTCTCCTTCTAGATTGTGAGAGTTTTGAAAAAAGGAAGCTTGTCTGTGTTACAGTGAATTGCACACTCCCTAATTTGAAAATACATTTGCTAATAGTCCAGTTCACTGAAAGGCCATTTGCCAAATGACTGGGTTCATCAAAGTTACCAAATTCATCAATTTATTCCAAATGGTTTGGCTGTTTAAGTTTGGTTCCCAGTGATGAAATATGATTTTCTGCGTATTAACTTTTTAATGTTGATATATCACCTGAGAACCTGACCAAAAATAAAAACTCTAAATGCTAAAGGTTAGAAAAACAACATCAGTATTAATGAAAAAAAATTCTCAAAGGAGAAGCTGTTTTCCAACCTCCCCCCTTTTTGCCCTGTTTTATATTTAATGAGACCATTTGTCTACCTCTGAAATATTTTCAGCTATCTCTGAATGTCGTTTTCTATTTCAGTAAACTTTAAGAATTCTCCTATTTCTTTTGCCATTTCCTCAAATGGCATACCAGCTTTCCTTTTATATCTCTAGCATTTAAAGTTTAAGATTAAATTAAACTTTAATTAAGAGTAAACTTTAAATTTAAACTCACAGGCATTAAAATAAATCAGAATTTTAAATTAAATTAAATTTTAATTAAATGAAATGTTTAACTTTAGAATTAAATTTAAATTTATCTAAAAGAATCAGAATTAGTTAAAAAATCACATTTCCATAAAGCTAAAAATACAACTTCTATTAAGGAAAAATTAGGGTATCTTGACTTGGTTGGTAGCAATTTGAAAAATGATTCTTGAAAATGCAAAAAACAATGAAAAGAAATGACCACAATGGACCAAATAAAAAGATGGTAAAGAAAGGTAAAAAATAAATTGAGTAAAAATACTATGAAAGCTAACAGATGAATGCTAAAAGGTTGGCTCAATATAAAATGACATTTTATAAAGGAGTAAAAATCAGTGTAAGTTGAGAATTCCCATATGAAAACTAAGATTTTGCTTACTACATATGAACTATTTCATATTCAGTCATCAAATCAAATATTATTTTTAAAACCTATAAGATTATCTTTTGTCAAATCAAAGTATTTATTGGGTTGGTTGTCAGTGAATTAGCCATTTGGTGAACTGAGTTTTAGTGACTTTGTCCACTGTTTGCCACTAGCAAACTTGCCTGTACTCTGCACCTTTCTCCAATTTCTACAACTTTCTTGTGTTCATTGAAGCCTCTCTTCCTCCTGGCATTCTTCTTAAAGGATGTCTGCTAACCCTTTTACAACCAAGATACTTTAAGCTTCTCTGGTCAGAGGTTTGTTGTTTGTTTTCCTCTTTTCAGGTTCACCTTCTTTTCTCTGGCCGAGGCTTAGTTCTATACTTTTTTTCTATGTTCTATCCCTAGGCAATTTCATCTTGCCATGGCTTCAGTCACTATCTTTGAGGAAATAATTTATCAGTCTGTGGCTCTAGACGTGACCCAGATCTCCATGGGCGTACCCCACGTGCACTTGGATGTCTCAGAAACTCTTCGGACTCAATGTTTCCAAGACCAGAGGTATAGTCCTCTCTTCTCCCCCCACCACTCCAACGCTCTGATCTTCTTTGAAGTTTCATATTTTAGGACATGGTACCAACTTTCCCTCCAATGGCATAAGCCAGAAACCAAGGAGTTATTCATGCCCCTCTCTCCTTGTCAGTCTCCAAATTCAACTCATCATTGATTCTTCCATATACTTGTCAAATATATTTTCATCATTCCTTTCCATTGCTACCATTTTAGTCTAAGCTTCCATCACCTCTTGTTGAAAGTACTATCACAGCCTGTTACCTATCTTATGGGGTTGTGTGAACTAAATTTTTACACCTAAAAGCTTAGAACAAAGTCTGACACCTAGTAAGCACCCACTAAATGTATGACAGCTTAATAAAAGTAGTATGTTATTTTGTCTCCCTCATCTCCTCTTTTCTTAAGCTTTATTTTAAAATATTCAATATATTTCTAATATACAAATCAGATTTTATCGCTATCCTCTTTAAAACATTTTAATAGCACCACATTACTCCTAAAGACCTAAATTCATAATAACATGGTTCACATGATCATGCAAGTTTTAGCCCCTGAATATCATTCCATGTTTCTTGGAGACCTTGCTCCTTCTTTGGGCTTCAGGCATTGACCTTTTAAGACCCTGGGATTTTTTGGTGTACTTTTCTGTGCATGCCTCTTTCTACCTACCCCAGTGCCCTTTGCTATGAAGCTCCTCTTCCTCTCTCTCTTTTATTTTTTTTAGTAGACTTTATTTTTTAGATCAGTTTTAGGTTTATAAAACTTAGTGGAAGAGTGTGGAAAAGTGTAAAACTAAGCAGAAAGTACAGAGAGTTCTCATATACTCTTTAACCCCTCCACAGGCACAGCCTTCCTGACCTTCTTTCTCTGCAGCCTCCCCACCGCTAGATGCATTTCATTATTGGCTCTCATACAACCATATCCTCTTCTTCAAACACCACTTTGAGACTGTAATTTTTTTATTGTGATTATTTGTTGCTTGTCTCTTTTCTTTGCAAGGCATAAACCCCATGAGGGCAAAGACTATGTTTATGATTGCTTATCATGTACTTCCAGAGATCTGATCCAGAGCCTGGCATATAGTAAGAAGGTTATCAATAAACATTCATCATTGTGATTGAGTGTCATATATCATTTAATCCTATATAGTCTCTGGGTAAAACATAGCTCTGCATAAGTACCATTTCAGAACTTTGAAAACCTAAAATAAAAATGAACTGTAATTTTGCTATTTGTTTCTGTCTCAGACTAATTTAGAGTCTGCATTTATAACTGTTCTTGTACCGTAGCTCTTAAAAATTAAGCACAGATGTTACATTAAGTATACACATGCTGATGGAAATAAACTTATTCTGTCATGTATTAAGTATAAGAATTCCTTTCTGCCTTCACGTTTTTCTTGTCTGTTTTCAAACCTCAAGTGTTTGTTTCCCTCCTCTAAAAATTTGCTTATCTTACCTGAGAGGTACATATTACCACAAGGGGGCAGGGATAGACAAATATTCAGTTCTTTTGACTCAGAGTTCTGTATCATGAGGTTATTTGTGTTTGTTATTTGAGTATATTTGGGCCATTATTCTCTTTTTTGCATGTTTCTTTTTTTCATTTTCCATTTAGTTTAAAATATATAAGTACTATTACCCTTTTCATACAGTATACATCTTAAAAGATGAACAGACCTCTACTACACAAATTATAGGCATGAAGTAACTCATCTCTTCACTACATTAAGTAACTTTACAGAGTTATGAGGATGATATGCCAGACATTGCAGTGAATTGGTCATTGGTAATTTTATAGCTAGTTTCTATTCTTCTGTTTTATCATTAGCCTACACATATGCATACACACATATATGTTGGTGGAGGGAAAAGGAGATTTCATGCTTTTTTTTTTGAATAAACATTTTAGGGAGTACTTAAGTATTTATGGCATAGAAATGAGAAATTGAACATTTTAGGGGGAATAGGATATCACAGTATAGTTTGCTCTATTGTTCTCTCTTTTGTGCACTAAACACATATTCATCCTCTTGTTCACTTTAATGGAGAAAAACACATCCTGAGATATATGTGGCTTTCTTGACAGAATTCTCCTAAGCAGTTTGGGTGGGACTTTATGTTAGTGATCTAAGTACATGACTAATTTCATTGAATTGGTAATTTCGAAATTTAGTTCTCTGTAAATGAAGAACCCATCAAATTTAGAGTTGAATTTTAAGACTGTCAAGTTTAATGTTAATGATAACAAGATGATTTGTATGTGAACAAATTGGTTGGAGAAAGTTGAGAAGAGAAGTTTTTTTTTTAGAGAAGCTAATAGCAGAAAGAATAAGACTTTGATTCAGACTGGGAGCCACCAAAGAACACATGGGCGGTTTGAAGACAAGTCATCTAAACTTGATGCTTTTCCAGGCTTCTGTGTCTGCCCTTGCTTGCCTTGCTCTGGGATAATACTCCGTCCCACCACCCCTCTCATTTTCCCCCAGGCTGTGCAAGTAACTGGGCATACCTGTCCTACTCTAATCCCTTGAATTCATGGAAGATATTGCTAATAGATCACAACACTCCCCGACCCCTCTAAATCTGGCCTTAATATCTTTCTCAGTACAGATTCTCAGAATAGCTCAGATACCAATACCAATTAATTACAGTTGGTTTATGAGGTGAAACATATTTTCCGTCTTGGTGACTTAGCCCAAATTTGTAGCTGGTTAACTCAGACTAGGATTGGGTGGCTTTGGAGAATATAATTTTGACTTGACTATGAAAATGTTTGTGGAACAGAATGTTCCTTCTTCCATGCACATGGCAACAGAAGAATAAACCATTTAGCCTGAGGGTGAGAAAATAAAAGCAACTAAAAATTCTTATAGTTGTATTAATTTGTCAGGCTGAATTAGAATATTCATCCATAAGCACCATACAAAAGGGACATGTTTATTTTGTTCTTCACTGTATCTCCAGCATCTAGCCAAGGTCTGACATATACCAAGGACTCAATAATACATGATGATTGAATGAGTGAATGGTATTTTTTGCCACATGATTTTCCCCATTTAATGAGGTAGTTTTTCAGTCTAAGCTGGTGAGTAATCTGAAGAAAGGGTTCCTGGAGAAGTAAAAGAGAGAGTTTTCTTGAAGGATAACCCATGGCCTTTTGGAAGCTAACAAGAGGAAGATACCAGCAATAAAAGCTAGGAAACCTGTGAATGCCTTATTTATTCTGTTTCACTTCAAATCATCAAAGAATCATATGAGAGACTTTGGAACAAATGAAGATTTCTCATGAGTCGATATGGATACTATTAAATTGGATATGAAATATTAGATATTGATACTCCTCTGAGACCCCATCTCTCAAAATATTTAGTTCAACTCAAATTTTTGAGGGGAAATATTTCAACATCTTTCAAGGACTTTTAATGTGATTTCTGTTTCTAAAGGTCAGTTAAGTCCCAGGTTAATTCCTTTTAGGCACTGCTATCCTAACCTAAGAATAGAAGGCTCAAAACTGAGAATCTTATTATTCATGTGACCAAAATAAGCATAAACAATTTTCAAGTTTAATAACTTGTGTCATAGAAGCAGATGGCCTCTGGGCCATCTGTCATTTTTTGACATGTTGAGGAAAAGGTTATGAAATGCTTCAGAGCTAAGTAATTAAATATATTAGTTCCTTAGATATTGTCTATGTCAGTGGTGTCTAATAGAACTTTTTGCTATAATGGCAATGTTCTCTATTTGTGTTGTTCAATACAGTAGCCACTAGCTATATGTGGCCATTGGGCACTTGAAATGTGGCTACTGCAACTGAGGAACTAAATATTTAATTTTCTTTACAATAAGTAAATAAAATTTATATTTAAGTAGCCATATTTAAATATATGGTACTATATTTGGATAGTGCAGGCCTAGAAGAATAAATGCCTAATTAGAGTGCTGAAATTTTTGAAATGAGATATTGAAAATTCCGACCAACAAGATCACAGACTAAAACCAGAGGAAAACTTCAGAATTGTAGTATGGGAATTTTAAAAAGCAACAAGTTAAGCATCTCCCATGTGCTAGACTCTGCTAGGCAATTACATATTTACCATCTCAGGGAAAGCTTATAACAACCCTACAAGTACAGGTTTTATTTTCACTTTACAGGCAAGAAGTCAGATGCGAACACTTCTTCACGGAAATAGGATTAGAACTTATACCCATCTGGTTTCAAAAGCCATGCTTTTGTAAAATTTGAGTGAGCAGAAGAAAACTACCAAGGTGGAATTGTGAATGCGTGTCTATGAGGTGAGGTCAGGGCTGGATTGAGTGTCACATCCAAATATTGGTCTAGAACTTTTTTAAAATTAATTTTTATTGGAGTATAGTTGCTTTACAATGTTGTGCTGTTTCTGCTGTAAAGCAAAATTAATCAGTTGTACAAATACATATATCCACTCTTTTTTAGATTTCCTTCCCATTTAGGTCACCACAGAGCATTGAGTAGAGTTCCCTGTGCTATACAGTAGGTTCTCATTAGTTATCTATTTATACATAGTAGTGTATATATGTCAGTCCCAATCTCCCAATTCATTCTACCCCCCACCTTCTCCCCTTGGTAACCATAAGTTTGTTTTCTACATCTGTGACACTATTTCAGCTTTGCAAATAAGTTCATCTGTACCACTTTGGTCTAGAACTTCTTAAATTCCTTGTCACTAAGGCTGGAGCTGGTTTCTAATGATGTAACAGGGTTGAAGCTAAAGGTGGGTCAGGTGGTCTGGGCTGGGTTGAAGAAGGATGGCGAGGCCAGGGAACAGGCGGGCACCAACGGAGAGCACTTCTGGGTGAACATCAGTCTCATAGAATACTGGCCCTCAGGTACATGGGCGACAAACTAGACTTGCTATTTCCATAACAGTCGCTGACTTATGACAGCATCCTTGGCTGTAATTTTATGGTTGGATACGTTGATGTTACTTTTCTCTTTAATAATGCTCTGTGACCTGATTTTATTCTCATTCATCATATAGCATATGCAATGCAGCAGCATTCATCTGGTAAGTGTGAGTCAGGGCACTTCCCTGTTATAATTGTGTAGAGAAACAACTTCTGTAACAGCAGAAAGTGTGCTTCCTTATGGTGAGGAGGACGGAGACACGCCTCTCCTTGCTGACTGTATCTTTAGATCCAGTGCCTCCGGGTGTATGTATTTTCGTGAGAACCTAAATCACCTTGTGGAAAATGTATCCTGTATTCTTAGAATAAAAGGATAACAGCATTTTCCTGGCTGGTCTTTAGAGTGGGTGCCACAAAAGCTTGATTGGGCACTAGTTTGAATATTAAATAAAGGAATTTATTTAAAGAAGCCTGAATACCTTTGTTGAAGAACTGGCTTTCCCAATGATTGAAATGAATTAGATATGAATGATGGCCAGATTATCTATATCAAGCTAGCCCTATATCTTGCTGAGATTCTTTTAAAACTAGAAATCCAGTATTAGAATTCTTTGATAAAGATTCAAATTCTGAGACAGGGTATTATGACCTAACCTGTTTTGAGTGGGGCTATGAATAGTCGGGGATATCTTTGAGGTCCAAATATGAATCTGATGCAAGAGAGGAGACTTTTTATAATATTATCAGTCCATGGAGATAGTGGCTAAGAGGCAGCATGTGAGCCAAAAACAGGATATGAAAAGGAGACTGGATTTCTGAAAGTGCAGATGAAATGGTGCATCAATTTTCAGGTCCAGAGGAGAAGGGGAGCTGCAGAAGAAACACAGAAACAGAAACAAGATTGTCACAAGGTGGTGAGGGAGCAAATTACCTGAATTGGATCCCACTTACATTTGAGCAAATGTGCTTCCTGGAGCTGGGGGATTTGTTCTTAAAAGAACCAGTCCTGTAGGACAGGCGTCTTGCCAAAGTTCAGGTTGGCTTCACTGCTGCAGGAACAGACAAATTTTGCAAAATCCAAATATTCATAGCTAGGGAAGAGCCCAATTCCCAGGAAATGATTGTTCTTTATTTGATATTCTTAAGCATCAACCATATATTAGATGATATGTAGCCTTAGAGAGTTGAATGGAATTTCTGCAAACATAGCCCAACTGCTGAATTTCTTCTGGAAAAATAAGAAGAAATACAGCTAAGAACTATGTCAGAAGCAATTTCTCTCCCTCCCTCTCTCTTTCTCTCTGTGTATGTGTGACCTTTATAAATGAGGATGATAAATCTCCTTTCCCAAAACTTATCTCAGCTTTGGGAAGGGGAAGTGAAAATGTTTTGCCTATTTGAGGGTGAGGTTATCTAAGTACCGTAGTACATAATTTGTTAGAGTCTACTTGATTTAAACTCTGACTATACCCAAAGCACTCTGTTCTGCTTCACGTGTGCTAAAGGGCCTCCTACAGTTCATTCTACCTCTCAGTCATTCACACTCCCTGCCCACTTTGTAGGGGAAGACAGGCTACTATCAGCCTATGGAAAACACATTCTGGGTTTCATGTATTATAGGGAACTCTCTTATAACACATATTCATTTTTCTCTTCTTTTACCAAGTACACAGTTGGCCATGGAGCTGGAACTGGATGTGGCGCTGTGATAAGTAACACAGAGACTAGAAATGTTACCCTCCTTGCTGCCCATAAAAGTCCGCTCACATTTTTCTTTCCAGATACATGCAAGTAGGCCTGTTAACATGCTCAGATACATACAAAACACATATTAGGATTGAGTTAATAGTTCAAATCCATTCATTCTTTCAATAAATATGTATGTTGAGCACATTCTATGAGCAAGAACTGACCTCATGAATTGTCTCCGAATGTTATTTTGTGTGTTCTTTCCTCCTGTATTTTATTCTCTTTCTTCTTATTTTAAGCAGATAACTTTTGTTTCTTGTCTCAAAGGGTTTTTTTGCAAAGCAGAAAGTAGAAACTCTTTGGAAGCAACCCTCTTTTTGCTTTCTAAAAGACTGTGCTCACAAAGAGTGGAGAAGTGGGGAGAGGGAAATACCTTCCCCACTGAGAAAGGACAGAGATTTCTCAGACGATGGTGGGAGCAGAGGCTTCTGGGTCTGCCAGCAGAACGGTCCTGCCCCTTTTCCTTGGCAGTACCCTTGGCAATGGCAAGACTCGAAGGGTACCCAGAGAGGCTGGCCCCAGGTCACAGAGTTCTCACCACTCCCAATAAAGATTCCCAGGGCCTCATGTGTAGCACAGAACAGATGGAGGCCATGTGACACAAGGTGAGAAGGAAAAAATGGGCTTTTCTGCAGTAATCAGTGTATACCAAAGGCTGGAGAGGCCTCTGAAGTGCCTTGGGACAGAATAAGACACCCCACTTAGGTTTTTATATAATACTAAGGAAAGAAGGACAAATCTCAGCATTAATTATTGGGATTAAAATTCTCTCAGATTAGTGGAATTTGGATTTTAAGTCAGTTAAGCAGGGTAGGATTTGCACAGCTGGATTTGTTGATTAATTTTGCTACCTGTTATCACTCTCACAGAGAACATAAGTTTTAAACAAGTGATTATTGTAAATTGTATTGTAAATATAATGGAGGAATTCAGGGTAGTTTGGAAACAGAACTGGGGGCCTAGTTGGGAGTGTGTTTGTGGGTAAGGTGGAGAGGAGGAAATTATTCCTTAAAATGTTTTTTTAATTGTTATCTGCAGGATAAGTATGAGTTAGCTTGGTTAAGGGGACATAGGAAGGAGGGTTGGAGAGTGTTCCAGGCAGTGAACAATATGTGGAAATGTCCTGAGGCAGAAAAGAGCTTGGATCAGCCAGTGTGACTAAGACATGAGAATAAGAGAGAGAATGGCTGGGACAGAGGACAAAGTGTAGCCAGGCCTCAAGTTGTGTGAGGACTACTAGACCACATTAAACAATAATCGTGAGACACATGGAAAGCCACTGAAGGATTCTAAGTAGGTGAATGACATCAAAGATTTGAAATTTTCTAAGATTAACCTTGGCTGCACCTTGGAGAATAAATTAAACAAAGTGACAAAGAGGATATGGAGGACCAATTCATAGGTCTTATGATTATGGTAGGTTGGACTAGGTTGCAGCAAGAAGGATGGAGAGAAGTTGATAAAAACAGATTTTTAGGAGATTGAATCAATAGACCCTGATGAGGTGGGGGGTGGCTAAAGAGAGAGAAAGTTGCCTGTGGTTTCTGGTTTGAGCAACAAGACAGAGGAGGTAAAATTATGGATTTAAGAAACACCAGTTGAAGAAAACATTTCAGGTTTTTTGAGCACAATGTGTTTGATCTGCTTTAGCGAATTCTAAGCTTTTATATGCACAACAACTATATTATTGAACTTAATAATAATTCATTAGTAGACTAAAGGTGAGTGTAATGAGTACTGTAATAGTGCTAAATTAAAAGTAGATGATTTTATTTCATTAGATACGTTAAAAATAAATTTAAAAAGAAATTAAAATGGGTATGAGCTGTTATTGACAAAATTAACAACCTTGACCAAGAAACTTGCCAAAGATAGACTGTGGCACAAATAAAATTTCTTGAGATTTCCAGATGACAGCAAGAAGTTGATAAAAGAAAGGTTATAAACTGGCTAACACAACACCCTGAGACAGAAGGACTGAGAAGATATTAAGTTCTCCCTTAATTTCAAATATATTGGGCTTGCAAATTATTAGTATAAACAGTGGACATTCCATCAAGTAACCACAAAGACAGCCTGTCTGTATACTTTCACGGGCATTGACTCCCCGGGTGAATCACCTCCAGGAACCATGAACCAAATGGATAAATATGTGGTTTTTGGTCAGAAAGGTCTTTACACCGTTGAATTGTAACGATGGTGATTGGTTGCTAAGCTTGCCACTTCTCTGCCCTCTACCTGTTAAGAACTTTCATTGCAAAACTAGCCATTTGGCTTCTGGCACAGGTTTATCATAAAGCTTGCCACAGATTGAAGAATCCAGGTAGTTTCTAGCCGGTCTTTTCTTTCCTGCATACAGGGCCTCACAGTAGAGACCATGTGTGTTCACAGAATCATAGATTTTCCTCAAAGGAAAGGGAAAATGAAAGTAGAATAGATGCTTCAGGAAGCAAAACAGGTGGATAACCAATAAGACATTGATCTTAATGACATTGATCTCACCCTACTCTGTAGTATATAGTTAAATGGCAAGTTTTCTTCTTCTGAGATAAGAATAAACTACAAATAGCAGACAAGAAAGTGTTAAAGGGTTTCAAGGTGCCTAACACAGCCAAGCAGCATTTTGGCAGAATTTGATTACAAGGCAGGTTGCAACAGTTGGGGAGCATTTGGCTGGGGGACATTTTGAAAAGGAAAGAGGAAAAGACTATGGAGAAGGAAGCCTGTTGTTCTCAGCAATACAGTCTTCCTTGTGGCCTTGTGCCTGGAAATTTTTCCTTCCCATATAACACTCATGGAGCAAGAGACCCATCTACTCAATGGGTGGTTGTGAGGATGAAATGAGATGACACATCAGGGATGCTTGGCTCGTTGCATGTGCTCCATAAATGTTGGCTATCATCATTATTAGTCAGGCTGGTTAACAAGACCAGACATGAGATGTGACCCATAAGGTCATTTAAACTGTGGCAGTTGAGGGGAAGGTACTCATATTTATGATGCTCAGGCACTTTGCTAGGCACCTGACATAGGCCCTTTCCCTTTATTCTCACATCAAATATATGCAGAGCATTAACATCTCCATATTACAGAAGGAGAAATTCTGACTCAGAGAAGTTAAAACAATTTGTCCAAGGACACACAGTTTGTCAATGGTGGAGCCAGATATAAAAGTCTATCTGATTACGGACTTCTTCCAAGGATGTGTTTTTTACAGTATGTTTCAAGGAGATCTGGGTTAGAGGAAAGGGAGCTAGCAAGGAGAAGTTACGAAATTTGGAAACTAAGTAGAGAGGAACATAAAAATGTCAGCACAGTGCTCCCAGACCACGTGCATGCCTCCACGGCTCGTTCCATACTGTAATTTGTGGATTTATTTGGATGGCCTCATTGACTAGACTGCATGCATCCCCTGAGTAGGGAGATGACTTTCTCTCTATCCTCAGTGCCATGTGCAAAGTCTAGAACATAGTAGGTGCTCGTATATTTGTTGAATGAATTGATTCATTAAACCAAGCCCAGAATTTCATGTTACAGCATGCAAATGTATGGAAACAGGTAGCAAGACACAAGCAAAATCAATGGCATCTGTAAGCAGAGATCTTTTTACAGCAAAGTAATGTGTCCTGTAATAATATGTTTGGGTCAACCTGTTAAACAGAGTGTTGTTACGCACATTAACTTGAGGGCAGATCCCTTCATTCTCATCACTGTATCCCTCAGATTCTCAGACCAATGCATTTCATGTAGTAGACAGTCAATACATTTTTATCAAATTCTAAAAGACGTTAACAGTTTAAAATCATACCTGATTTTCATATTTTGGGGTAGGAGTTAATATTTCCATGTCACTGAAATTTGGTGCATTAACAACTTTGAATCTTAATACATGAAATATATATGCGATTTGTAGTTTTAAGATTTAAAGTCACATCTAAATCATATCAAGCATCTGGATGAAGAGTGAAAAATGGAAGAAAAAAATCCTAAGCCAAAGGTTTGGATATTGGAGGAATATTTGTGCTACGTAGAAACAGCCTAAAATGTAATATTTTCATTTTTAAACGCCAAGCCCAAACCTACTATCAACATTATATCTATCTTTATAAATGGGCAAAACTAGCATCCAGCATTCACCTGATAACCTCAATTAGTTTAGATTTTGAGAGTACACATTGAAACAAGAAAGGAAATGTTTGAGGGGCTGGGAAGTGGTGTTGACATTTCTGTGACTCTGGTGTTTTAATTGTGCTGGTAAAAAAATACTAACAGGTCAAAAATTGAAAGCTCAGTGAGATGAAAGCAACCAGGAACAGGAAGAGGGAGACAGGGGTGGAGGAGGCTGAGAGTTTGATAGCAACTTCCATCTAATTTAGGATTTGGATTAAAAAACAGAGAAGCTCAAACCCGCTCAAATCATGCTGCCATCTGTGACTCTGATGTGGTATTTGGAAGAGTAAAAACACATGATGGAAGATTACCAAGACAAAGAACAATTCTGGAATCTCGGCATAGGATTTTCCTTGTGTGGCTAAAAGGCTGAGCTACATTGGAAATATTTAGGTTCGTTTTCTGCTTCAGCTGAGATGCAGAGCATCTTTTCAAAAACAGAGATGTTGCATTCTCTATAAATAGGAACCTTTGTCGGTTAATCAGACACCATTTTCCAGACTTGTCCAGGAGTTGCCTCATTAAGAAATATGTGTTGGTAGTTATTGATTACGTAACAAAAGGGAGAACAAGGGAAATTAAAATTCTTATTTAAGTGGCATAATACTTAATGAGTTCTGAGATGTTCTCTTTAGCCCCAGTTCCCATGGAAATTATTTAATGCCGAAAGGGAGTTCAAAGTACCAAGGGAGACTGCATGTTTTCGAATCACCTAAGCAGAGAAGCAAAGCAGGAAGGGTCTGCATCTTTGAATAAAACATTTTGTGTTACATGCACATCTGCATTTGCTCTTCTTAGAAAGGCATCCAGGAAGCTGGCTGGGGAGAGAAGACAACATATTCTTTCAATTTAAAATGTTCGTCTTATTTTGTATCCTTTACATACATGTCTCTAAAATGAGTTGATAAGGACAGAAATACCGTTTTTTCAGAAATCAAAGGGAAATTATGCGATACAAAAATACCCTAACATAATACCGTTTTCGGTGAACTCCCTGGATTATAAAGGGGCTTCCCTTCTATTCAGTGTAAAGGAATATTTTTATCTTTTGGAACAACATCCTCGTCCAGCAGGCATGGTTTTGTGTGTGACAGACATCAAAGACAGACAGTACAACTGCCCCTTTCTCACAAACAGCTTTCCACTTCTCCCATGTTGCCTGCATTCAGTGTCATTGCATCCAATCTTGCCCACGTTCAATTACCATCTTGCTGAGCCTTGTGGTGAGAAAAATTAACATGAACTTCAGAGCTTGAAGCTCTGGTCCCAGGACTGCCTTTATCTCTCGTTAGTTATGAGGTTGATGGCAAGTTACTGATCATCTACATACCTCAGGTTTCTCATTTAAAGAACAAGGACAGAATCAGCTAACAGTTGTAAAAATTATATAAGATGCTCAGTCATGCTAACTCCTGTCACCCTTTCCCATCAGTTAGCTAAACATATCATCCTGTACCAAAAAATAACAACGGGAGTAATATAATCGCCTCTTCTGATTTGGTACCTAAGTTGAATTGACTCCTATTTCCCCCCTTGTCTCTTTTTCTTAGTAACAGCACTCTGCTACTGTTATATCTTACTATTCCAGTTACTGTTATTTCCCTTGAGGAAATGACCCCCTACCTACTGTTATCAGGTGCCATGGATCCAGGCCTAAGAACATCACATACATAGTTCCTTTGGCTACAGTGTTGGGTTCAGATGACGTGGTTTGGTCTTTCAGCCAAAGCTGCAGGCAGGCAGGATGATGACAGCCCAAAAGCATCTCTCCTCTCTGGGGAGCCTGACCATGAAGTCCATGGAGGAAAGGAGAGCCAACGTCTGGTCTCAGTGACTTTATTTGAGCTCTTTAACCACACATGCCCAAAGCTAAACCCAGTGTGCCCTGGATTTTTCATCAAATGAGTCAAGAAATTATGTTTTTTTGCTTTAGTATTTTTGAAAGTGACACTTTCAACTGAAAGAGTTTTGATTAACACCTCCAAGGGTGGAGATCAACTGTAGGGGTGGGAAGCAAAGTCTAAATTTGGGTAAGATTTTTTTTTCATTTTTTACTTGCAAAGCTTTTTCTTTAGATGGTCCATATATTGCAAGAAGCCCCAAGTGGTCGTACATCATGAAGAAAGAAATGATACAGAGAACATCATCTGAAGCATGTAAAAATAATTATGCATCTCCACCAGAAGAGAGCACTGTAGTTGTCTAAGTGTGGCACTTACAGAAAGAGATGCATGTTTTGGAACCCAGGAAAACATCTTCCTTAAGGGATAGACAAAAGAAAGTCAGGATAAAAGTTGTCTGCAAAGGGGAAATAGTTAACAGAAATGATCATCAGAGTAAAAAAAGCATGTTGACTTTATAATGCCAACATGGACTTGAACAGTACCGGCCATCGGTACTGGAGGCATCCCTCTCCGCTGGGAAGGCAGCAGTAAGAGGACACATCTCTGTGCCAAGTGGACAACAAATTAATGGAATTTGTTATCCCAGGGGTTTTATAAGCTAAATTAGTAATGTGGAGAGGCTTAGATAAATTTATTGTTGTGAGATAAATAGTCACTTTTTGAAGGATAGAGGGCAACTCGGGAAACACTGTCTAATATTTAATGGCCACAAAGTGCCCGGGGGGAGTGGAAAGACCCTCATGACTCATGGAGTTATGAGTCTGGTTTCACCTCTTTGAGACTGGGTGATCTTGAGCTCACTTGTCAATGTGGGGTCATAATACTGCTACCTGACATCATTGTAGGAAGCTCAAAACAGATCATTATTTTAGTGCCATTGAAACACACTGAGTTAAGTTGCAAACAAAGTTGTAATACAAGTCAAAGGCTGCACTCATCATGTCAGTCACCTCCTTGAACTGAACCCCAGGATCATCTCCTTTCTCAGTCTTTATCTTGTTTGATGGATCAGCACTAATTGGCAAGTTATTCTCTCCTTCGCTTCATTTCATCACCAGCATACACCCACAAGTCTCTTTATCTTTCCTTCTTATCTCTTCAATTCCTAAATGTTGGAAGTGCCCCAGGGCTGAGTCCCCTTTTTTCTTCAATCTACTCTTTCTTCCCATGGACAGTTCCATCCAGACCAATGGCTAATACTCTATACACTAGTGACACCCCAATTTCTATCTCCAGGTAGGATTTCCCCTGAAACTGGGGATCCCTATATCCAGCTTCACTTCAATGTCTAACAGGTGCCTTAAATTTACCATGTCCAAAGTAGGGCTCCTGATATTTCCCTCCAGTCATGTCCTCCTGAAACGTCCTCATCGAAGTAAATCCTCTTCAGTCTTCTATCTGCTCAGTCCAAGTTCTCGGTGTCATCCTTGATGCATCACTTCCTCTCCTCTCTCTTGTCCAGTCCGTCCTGTCAACTCTTCAAACTGCATCTAGAATTTGACCACTTAGCAGCACTCTCACTCTCTCCCCCTAGTGCAAACCACCATCACTTATGAATAGCTACCTAATTGTCACTGGGCTTCTGCCACTGTCCTTTAGCATTCACAACACTCAGCCAAAGTGATCTGACAGACGTCAGGTCTTGCCCCTCCTCTTCTCAGAATCCTCCAGTGGCTCCCATCTCAGAGGAAAACAGGTGTCCTCGAAATTTCATGAATCTGACCCACGATCTAAAAAATCATCTGTGTCTACTTGCCATGTTGTTCACTCCACTCCAGCCACACTGGCACCCTTGTTATTCCCTCTGCTATCACAGGCGTATTCCTGCCTCAGGACCTCTGCATCTTCTGTTTCTGTTGTCTGCAGTGCTCGTCCCTCAGATGTCCACATGGTGAGCTCCTTCACAAACATTAGGTTTTTACTTGAAAGTGTGCCTGTGAGGACTTCTCTAACCTAAATAAAATTTCATGTCTCCACACAATAATTCTTAACCCCTTTCACTTATTGATGTTTTTATTTTATTTGTCTTAGGATACTGATTTTTATTTCCAAAGAATTCCAGTCTCCATCAGGATAGAGGAGAAATAAGGTCCTTGGTACCAGGTTTTTCAAACGGTGGATTCACCGAGCTTCTGCCAATGACTGAGCTCTGCATGGAATTACTCTGTCACCGCCTGGGGGAATCTTCAGGCCCAAGAACCCGGCCCATGAGATTTAGAGAGCCTTGTCTGCTGTCTTCACATCTCCAAAGGGCTGTCAGGGAAAGAAGAACACATTAAGTATAGCCACAGTAGGGACAAACTAAGACCAGTGGGGGGAGCTACAGGAAGTATAGAGGCCGACTTAGCATATGGAAGAGCTTCTATACTGGCTCCCTTGATTGGAAGGCTGCGCCCCACCACAGCAAGGGAGCAGAGACCAGAAGATTATCTGGCAGTGCAGGAAGAGGAGTTAGCACTTTACAAGCTGGTGGGTGACTACTGATTCCCAGACACTTGAGCCTTTCTGACATAGTCTGTCCAGTCCTTCTCCTGTAGATCATATCACTGAAGACTGTCCCTGATTCCATATCCTCAGCAGCAAACCTGGCTTCAGCTCACACACACAGACACACACACACACACACACACACACACAATGTAATCCACTTAATAAGTATACAAATTATTTGTATGTATGATATAGGTATATATGTATATATAAAAATGTTTGTGAATTTTGATAACTTTATCAAAATTTACCTACAGTAAACCCTGCCAAGAGCAGAGAAGGAAGGAAGAATTGTCATCAATTAATATTGTATAATTTACCCCAGAGGGCATACCACATTCATCAAGGAAGACAATATTCATTCAGCTGCTAATTAATTCAATCATTAATAAAATTATTCACAAATATTTTTCAAGTGTTTGGAATGTGGTAGGCTCTAGACTATATGCATTCTCCTCCTGAATGGTCTTTACTTAACTATTCAGAGAAAAAAATGAGGCAAAATGCTTCCCCTGATTCATACTGTCTGCCAACTTTCCAGGACTATGTCCATTGTGTGATACACACTCTGTGAGACAGGTGAATTTTGGGGGAAAAAAAAGCCACAATGACTACTAACACTCATTTTTTTCTCATGTAAGTTGGACAGAATAAAAACATTTTCTTTTTTTCTTTTTTTTTGAATATTTAAGTCATTTAATCTCTGTTTTATAAACCATGAGAACCTGGTTGAGAACTATTCATCTTCTCTCCATATCAGGTCTTAGTATTTCATTTGTTATTTATTCATATACATCCTAGTCCATAATTTGAAACAACTTAAGGAGAATTATGAAATACAATGATAATTTAGAATTAAAAGACAAAAATAGAATAAAAAAGCAGATTGGGGCTTCCCTGGTGGCGCAGTGGTTGAGAATCTGCCTGCCAATGCAGGGGACAAGGGTTCGAGCCCTGGTCTGGGAAGATCCCACATGCCGCGGAGCAACTAGGCCCGTGAGCCACAATTACTGAGCCTGCGCGTCTGGAGCCTGTACTCCGCAACAAGAGAGGCCGCAATAATGAGAGGCCCGCGCACCGTGATGAAGAGTGGCCCCCACTTGCCACAACTAGAGAAAGCCCTCGCACAGAAACGAAGACCCAACACAGCCATAAATAAATAAATAAATAAAATTTTAAAAAAGCAGATTGAATAGGAGGTCAAGATTAGGAAAAATTATTAAGAAATGCAGGACCTACAGATGAACACAATTGTTATAATTGAACAATAACTTTGGCACTGAGTTGCCTAGTGGCCAAAGTGAAAAGATAACCTGTTATAACTTTGTATCTTTAGAATCCTCACCATTACTATTAACTAAAAATAAAAACATAAATAAGGAAAAGGGGATAAGAAGTATTGTGTGAAGGCATGAGATTTCAGATAGGCCAGAGGAGACCTCACAGGGGCTACTTTTGAATAAAAACCTAATGTTAGTGAAGGAGCTCACCACGTGGCTATCTGGAGCAAGAGCATTCTAGGCAGTGGAAACAGAAAGTGCAAAGGTCCTGAGGCAGAAAGACGCCTGTGATAGTAGAGGAATAACAAGGAGCCCAGCGTGGCTGGAGTGGAGTTAACAACATGGCAGGCAGATGAAGATGATTTTTTTAGAGGTAACTGGGTCAGATCATGAAATATCAAGGACATATAAGCTATTTATACTAAACTATTTAACTGTTTACCTTGAAGACACACGGTAACTTTAGTCTTTGATTTCTATCAATGTATGAACATTTAGGCAACACTTTTTACTGGTTATTAATTATAACAGGAATAAATATTTTAGTGATCAAATACATAGTCACTCATTATTTTATATTATACGGTCACATTTATTTTATATTTATACAGTTTTCATATTAGACAGGTCAAAATAAGTTTGTACAAACAGAAGCAGTTGGGACTTTTTTCTGTAAACAGTCTTCACCATTTGAACATGTCAAAAAACAAGAAAGAAAGAAAGAAAGAAAAAGAGAAAAAAGACACAAGACAGAAAGTCCAAAGAAATAGTTTTTTTCCCTTAAATTACTCTGTCATAATAACATACACACTTTCCTTTTTTTGTGGCAGATTTTTTCTTCTAACAGCCTTTGTTTGTTTTGATTTTTATAAGATATGATAATTTTCATTTTTCTCAAGTCTTTGTATGTGAGCCACATCCAAATGGGGAATAATACAGTAAAGTTGTCCCCATTTGTGTTTTTAAATAAGCCCTTTGTGTAGAAAAATATTTTGGAGCCCATATTTTAAAATCATGATGCAAATAGGATGGTAAGAAAACAATCTACTCTAGTGCTAACTCAGAAAATCTAAAAAACATTTTAATGGAAAATACAGACATTTTTTAACCATTAAGCTAGTTTTTAGAGCTACCTCCAGACCTGTATGTCCCTGATACTTCACCATTCTCAACAACCACCATTTTTTCTTTCTCTGAATACACATTTTCAAATCAAAGGGAACTCTGCTGTTAATGCCAGACCTGAATGAGAGAGAGAAGAGAAGGGAGAGAGGAGAGGCCTTGTGTAATCTAGTATTAAGTTTCTGTTGAAAATATCAGTTCTTAGTTTGTGGCTAGATTTTTTTCTTATAGTGTCTGTTGTGGATTGTAGTGTGTCCTTTTAAAAGATAAGTTCAAATCCTAACCCCTGGTACCTCTCAATGTGGTCTTACTTGGAATTAGGGTCTTTGCAGATGTACTTAAGTGGGAATGCCCACCCACATTAGGAAAGGCAGTCTTTACTCAGTTCGTTGATTCAAATGCTAACCCCTTCTAGAGACCTCCTCACAGAAATAATTTTACCAGCTATCTGGGCCCTTAGCCCAGTCAAGTTGACACATAAAATTAACCATCCATAAGGCATTGGTAGGGGAAGTATTCTGCTATTTTTGATGCAACCTCTGTCTTTTAGTGGGTCTGCATTCCTGGGCTATGACCTTAATAAGTGTTTCTTAGCTTTTTTACCCCTTTGGGTAAGACAAGAAGGCCAGAGGGGGCTGGAGTAGGAGAAATGCCTTGCTCCAGGGCAAGTATATTTGTCAATAAGAAAATGATTATTCTTTGAATACATACTAAATTCACACTAAAAGTGAATAAATTTCCTAATAAATACTGAAATATTTGAAGTTATTCAATTGTTGCTGACGCCTGTTTTTCAACTTACTCTTTGTGGTTTTTTTTTTTTTTTTTTTTTTTTATTTATTTATGGCTGTGTTGGGTCTTCGTTTCTGTGCGAGGGCTTTCTCTCTAGTTGCGGCAAGTGGGGGCCTCTCTTCATCACGGTGCGCGGGCCTCTCACTATCGCGGCCTCTCTTGTTGCGGAGCACAGGCTCCAGACGCGCAGGCTCAGCAATTGTGGCTCACGGGCCCAGCTGCTCCGCGGCATGTGGGATCTTCCCAGGCCAGGGCTCGAACCCGTGTCCCCTGCATTGGTAGGCAGATTCTCAACCACTGCGCCACCAGGGAAGCCCCTCTCTCTGTGGTTCGTAACAAAGGGCAGAGAAGAGGGGAAATTTTGACATTACTCTGGGTTTGTTTTGCTTGGCGTGGATGCCTATTCCTTGTTGAGAACCTTGGGTAGAATAAAAAGATCGACAGAATGAAATGCTTTGTGTAGGTCTTAATATTGCCTTAGGTTATATCTGAGGGTAGGCTATGTCAGCTGATATGCCCCAAACCACACATCTAATCTGCACTGCAGGAGGGCTCCAATCCAAGTTTCTGAATTCCCACGAGGTGATCAACCATCCCAGTTTACATGGGATCAGGAGTTCTCCAGGGCCATGGGACCTTCAGTGCTCAAACCAAGAAGGCCTCAGGCAAAACAGAAAGTGTTGGTCACCATGGTGGAGAATTTCAAACACTTATTTAAAACTAAGTAAAAAGGTAATACAAGATGAAGAATTTTTCCCTTTGCACTTATTATCTGTGTGCTGATTGCTTAGAGCATGCCTGTGTATGTGATGTGACAGATTACAGGAAGATCAATTTGCTGGCAAACAGTTTATAAATTACTTCATTACTCATATCAGCATCATCTGAGATTTCTATGTGTCTGACTAAACCAAACAATAAAACAGACAGAAGCTTCTCTTTTCATGCGAACTGCATAAGTGCTGAGCCTATCTGCCTACTGGCAACCTACGCTTGGGTGGGAGTTTGACGGCAGGTCTGAGTGAATCTTTCATCCCTTTACATGTTACCATTAGAATCAGGAGTGGGAGGAAACAGGATGGGGCTAGAGGGAAAACATCTTGGCACAGCCAGACTTGGGAACAGCTTATCTTGTCTCTACTGTCACCTCCACTGCGACCAGATTGCTCTTTCCTTAATGTAGTAACAGACCGTGGTCACTGACATGTTCAAGCACCAAATGACCCCAGACCTGTGTACCCCAATTCTTACAGTTGGGATTAGAGCCTCAATGCCAGTGCTCCAGTTACAGTGATTATAAACATCTTGTCTCTTATTTCCCCTCAACCTAGGGCTGAGGCACAGTGTTTTTATAGGCAGAGCCCTGACGGTTAGATAATTTGACTGCAGTCTTGTTGGACATGGGTCTATTGCTCTGACACTAGATTGTATCTCACCTGCTAAAATTCCAGCATTTGTTTGCAACTCCCCTCTCATTCTCCTGGTCAGAAGAAGGTAGGTTTGTGTCAGACTAAACCTGGGCAGATGCCACAAGGCTGGGTACACAGCAGTGGGAAGCTTCAGCTCAGAAAACAGGAAGTGGTGTCCTGGTGGGCATCTGAAAGTCAGTGACCGGGACATCAACCCAAGGGGCTTAATGGAGGAGAAGACCCAATGTATAGAAGCAAAATGGGAGCCGGGGGCTCAGGGAAGTGGTGGAATAAGGAAGGTGGGACTCTTAATGGAGACACCTGGGAGGGGCTTTGGCAGGTTGGTGAGCAGACATACACTGTAGCTCTTACCCTGGGATGGCTGAGATTTGTGAGGCTTGTTAACTGTAAAGAGGATGAGATGCAATGACCACTGACTTGATCTAACAGGCAGGGCTGTTGCTATACCCTGCACATCCCTGACAAGTAGTCTTCCTGTAAGGAAACAGAAAAGTCTCCTTAACAATTATAAAATTATTGCAGGTACTCTTTATCCAGCCAGTACTCTAACTCCTGTCTCATCTACATATAGTTCTGTTGTTGGCCTGTATCTAGATTGATTTTGAGTCCTTAGGGAATATCTGTTTGGATGAGTTTTTTTTCTCTAAGGCTAGATCTTGACTAATTATTTAATGATGGTGCAACTAACAGAGAGAAATATTCTAAGATGATAATTGCTATGTTAGAGAAAGAAAAATTGAGACTGCCTTAGGCCAGGAAAAGCAATATTTCAAGTTTTTACTTTTTGATGTTATAAATGAACAATTTTGGAAAATTTTGCTTGAGTGTTTTCTATCCTTGGAACAGCAGTTTCTAACTTGTTCAGAGGTAATGGCATTAGGGCCATTAGGGTTTGGGGAGTGTTTGTTGATGGGAAAGTCTCTAGCCATAACCTCTGCTTGACTGCATATAGCACAGGGCTATGTCTCTGAGGTGTGTGTTTGTCAGGAGAGAGAGTTTGGCTGGAGGCTTTTCCCAAGTGAGCAGACATTGCAAGAACCTCGATCTCTACCACTTTGGAGAAAATATTCTGCTTGTGCAGTCCCTGTTATTTTGGAAAAAATGACTCTTGGAGTCTCTACTGCACAGAAGGATGGGTCCTCAGTTTATTGTTCAGAACTTCCCTGGAAATAAAAGCACAGCTTTTCAAGGCTTTCTCTTCCAGAAACTCATTTCATCCAAATTAAAAGTAAAATTCGGAGATGCAGTTAATGTGTGTTAGCCCTTGTAAGACCAACACAAATCTTTAAGACTTCTATGTGAAGAGATTTAAGTCTTTAAAACTGACATGGATGGGGAATATGGCATATGTGATTGTGTGTGTTGAAATACTTTGTATTTGATGACTTAGGAGTGACGACCACACCCAGCCACTACTGGGAACAGTTGTGATGGCTCTGCCTCTTCTCCCCTCATTTTTATCTATTTTTGTAAACAAAATAGTTACTAAGAAAAAGAACACTTTGAAATAATTTAAACCTTTCGTCTTTAAATATATTATGTCAAAACTAAGAGTTAATAGAATGGATCTAACCAGTGAGTTTGAAAGGGAGATGGCCTCCCCTACAAAGATTACACGAGTGGACACTTACATACATTTGACACTTAAATACATTTACTTTGCGCCTGGCACTTGTCTAAGCACTTTACATATATTTATTCATCTAATTTTTATAGCCATCATATGAAATAGGTACCCTTATTATTTTAATTTTACAGATGAGGGAATTGAGGCTTGGAGAAGTTAAGCAAGGTCTGAATTGCACACACAGAGCTGGAGCTGAAGGTCAACCCAGGGAGACTTATTCTAGGGCCTATTGAGATAGTGGTAGATATTCTGTCATGGTGAGCTCAGGCCTTGCTACAGTTCTTTGGTTTACATAAATCAGCTGTGCATTTCCTTGTTGAAATCCACACCAATGGGAATCATTAAACAAATGACATGAGGAAGATTATATTCGCTGACTGGGTGTGCTTGGGGCATTAATATCTCTGGTTTTATTTGGTTCCTACCAATTTCTTAATCATTTGGACGTGCTTTTGCAGGCTGTTTTTGCAATTATTTCCTCAATGACTCTGATTACCCCTTCTCTCTGTTAATTGCCTTCTCCAATTCACATGAACTTACCAGAGTGCTGACAGTTGTAGCTGCAAGAGCAGAATGCCCTGACTGCTCTTCTAAATTATAATTCTCCCGGTACGGGGACTATCTGAATATTCTCTTTTTTCTGTCAACTGGAAAAAGCCCTGATATTTATTCTTCACTGACACAGAGTCTCTGCAACCTGAAATATATTTCTGGCCTTCTCAAGCCTTCCTAACTTTCTCCTTCCAGCTTGAAGACCTTTCTAATTTGTCCTTTCTGCCTGTCCTCTGTGATTACTCATTCCATCCCTTCCAGTCACCTGCACCTCTTCTCCATGTGGCTACCCTTCCTCATCTTCAGGTGTCTCCTTCTTTCCACCATACTCTGACCTTCTTTTCTATGCATTAAACTTAAGAATTAACCCTTCACTTTTTCTTTTGTCAAACTAATCCTTAACTTTTTCATCCTATTCACTAAAAAGAGCTCATGAACATAAATGTTTATAACCCTCTCCTGGTCTTCTCCTTCTCTCCTACTTCTCAAAATATGCAGCACATTGTTTTGGAGGCACTTCCAATTTCATAAAAAGAATAGCTAAATTTATCTGTGCCAGACATAATATACTTACAACACTCTTAAGAGGTTATTATAATTCTCAGCTTACAGATGAGAAAGCTGAAGATGAGAGAGAAAAAGAACTTGTTCAGGGTCACACAGCTACTAAGTGGTAGAGCTGGGTTCTGAATATGGATAAAGTCTGTGTTTTCAACCCCTATATTCTACTGCCTTTTAAAAGACAACAGTATGTCTACCTAGCCTCTGTTATCCCACTGTAATAAATATTATAGTTTCTGTGTTACTTAATAAACGGGCTGATCAGTATTGCCAAGTATGGAATTTGCTGCTTCCAAAAGATTTAGATGCCTTACATGCATTGAATTTCCTAGTGATAATTAATGTGTGATATAATAACTCATCTTTTATTTTGAAGAAGATGTCCTGACAGGCCTTAAATCAGTGAACCCTGAAGAACTTCATGGGTGTAGCAGGCTCCAATATCTTTGTATGGTTTATATCCCTCCCTTTGGGCCATGTTTCCTATTGAGGCATATAGAGTACTTTCCATGCATCATGTCTGATTGACATGATGTCATCAATATAGTGTATTAATGCGATATGCTGCAGAGTGTTCAGATGGTTCAAACCCCTTCAGATTATACTGTGATAGAGGAAAGTAGAGTTAACATAGCCCTGCAGCAAGACTGTTAATATTTCCTTGTCCATATCAAGTGAATTCAAAGTACTTCTGATCTCCTTTACTGATGGATATTGAAATGAACACATTCACCAAATCAATAGGCACATATGACATACCTGGGGCTGTATTAATAATGCTCTAGTAAATATATCAGATCTAGTACAGCAGCTGTAACTGAGGCTAACACTGGTTATGTTTGTGTTGGTCCACTCTCGTCCACCAGGATCCATCTGGTTTTTGCACAAGCCAGACTAACGAATTAAATAGGGATAAATGGGGATCACCACTCCTGCATCCTTTAAGTCTGACTGTGGCAATAATCCATTCTACCCAATAACAGATCAGATTTTTGAGGGAGTTTCACTACTTCAACTGGATGTCAACTTCTGATGTCAAACACTCCAAGAGGCTGTATTTTAGTGGAAAATTTTTAAATATTAAATTACAATTTAAAGACTGAGCCAAAAATGTCAAATTTCTCCATTCATTAAACAAATCATTTTTGTATACCTATTAGAGCTTGGTGAAGTGTATGGATAATACTTAGAGGTGAGAAAGCAACAAACTAACCTGAAAATATATATAAGAAGATATAAATAGAGATTAAGTAAATGAAAATATGGGGAAGATACAGGGAAGAGCTTTAGAAGTCAGTAGAAGAACGATACAAGGTATCTAGGAGTTGCTGGAGGGTCTTGATAAGGAAAGATAATACTGCTAAGTAGTATTTATTATAGTAATACTTAACATTAATGAGCACTTATTGTGGGCTAGGCACTTGATTTACATTTTCTCAATTTATTCTTTCTATAATCTTAAGAGTTGAATGTCATTATGGTTCCCATTTTACAATCAAGAACATTGGAGTTTAGAAAAGTGAAGTAATTTGTCTCAATTCTGATCCAAAGCTGGTAAGTGGTGGAACTGAGATTTAAATGCTCTAAATTAGGAGCTGTAACCCCATGCCAAATACATATCTGTTGGTAGCGATGTGTCCTGGTGGAGGCTGCAGTATTCTAAGCCTGCAGTGATTGGAGTGGGAATAAACGCTCTTAAATTGGGGAGGAAGAAAGATGCAGAAATACACAACAATAATGTCCTAGGAAAGCCTGAATGCCTTCACCGGAAGATAATTAATGAAGGGAGCCTCATTTTGGGGTTAAACTGGCTGCAGAAGATGGAGACATGAGGGGAATTTAGTTACTAGAACTTCCCTGTCTTACAAAGACTTGTCAACATAACTAATACTCTGTGAACAGTAGAAATAGAAGACAGTTATGAGGATGACCTCTTAAGAAGCAGAGAAGGCTTCTTAGCCCCTCTTTTCTTCATGAGGTATGTTACAATCCCCCTGTCTCCTCCATACTTCACATTTACCCTCTGCCAGGACTCTAACTTAATTCTTACTTGTTCAGCACTAACTTATCACATTCGTTTTGAAATGCGGATGATTGACGTGGTGTTTAAACGTAAACTCACTCGTTAAAATGCAATTTTCACATAATATAGGTACATACCATGCTACAGCTTTTCTTATTTTTTAATGTAATTTTTAGAAGGCTATATTAAATAACAATAATGGAAATTAAATACATTACCTGCAACCACCATAAAATAGATTGCTTAATATTTTATTCCTTTACAGTTCTTATTAATACATATATATCATTTTTACATAATTGTAATCAAAGCAGAGATATAATTTTGTTTTCTTTTTTCCCATTAATTATGAGTATTTTTCCATATAGCTATTTAGTTTTTTGAATTAACATTTTCCTGGCTGTATTTCACTCCATAGAGTCACTGTAGCAAAATGCATTTAATCATTTCTATACCACTGAACATTTAGGTTGTTTTCAGATTTTACTGACATAAATAAAGAGCGATAAGCAAAATAGAAATTGGAGTCTGGGTCACCTATGTTTGAGTCCTGACTTTGCTATTTATCTATACAAGGATGAACATACTCACAAATATCTGTTGTGTTAGAAACCAGACTTGGTGCTGGGTATGCAGTGGAGCATAAGAAAGATGTGGTCCATTCCCTGCACAAAGATGCAGTAAATGGATCAGTACAGTCCAAAGTGATGATAACAGTAATACGCATCTCACATGATTGTCGTGAGGAGTAAAAGAAATCACAACTGCAAAGCGCTTCGCCAGTGCCTGACATAAAATAAGTGTCCAATCTTCTTCTTATCATTATGAGTATTATTATTACTGTAGTGGTCTTATCGCTATTATTGTTATTATTTAGGCTTAAAACTTGCTTCAAAGCTACTGGTTTTCAAAGATTATGCACTTATTGATTGCTCTTAGTAAGCCTAATTTGATATTTCTTAAAGTTTCCTTAAGGTAGTATTAGTTTACAAGTTCAGTTCTTAAGCGACAGCTGTAGGGGAGACCGCTGTTCTCATGTACTGAGCAACCTCTGTGTATCATCAGGCACTGTGCCAGGCCCCAGAGGGAAAGCAGTGGAGCCTGACGTCTGACCACAGCCTAGTTGCTTCCTCAAGAAGATGACGATTTCTGTTGTTTTTGATATAAAGCCACATGATCAATTTTCAATGTTCATATTTCAAAAACTATGGGAACTCTGACACAAAGTGCAGGAAACCCCTAATATCTGCTGTGCTAGAACATCACACTTCTAATAAAACAAATAAATTCGCTTTCTGAAGTTTCCTTAAGTCTGCATGACTGAATTTTTATGATCATCTTAATGATGATGGATCCCTTTAATCCCTCAGCATAGTTATAACGTTGGCTATAACTCCTAAATTATGAGTCACCGTTGCTACTAGTTAAAGCCCACAAAGAATTCAGCCTACTATTGCAGCCAAATTGATATTAAATAGAAAAATTTTGTTACAATACAAATTTTGCTCATCAGCTTTGCTGGAATCTCCTTATGTGAGACCATGTACAAGAAATTAGTTACTAAGATCCTGTTTAATTCATGTTTGCTTATGAATTTAATAACTTTTAAAAATTACATCTGAACACATATCTTTGTTGTTGAGTAGAGATGCCTAACTATAAGCCATAGACTACACAGAAAGGGATCAGATGTAGCTTCACCCACAGTGCCCTTTGAAAGAAATAATTTCTCTGTACCATTACTTTTTTATCTCTCAGTCACAGTTGTTTTTGCGCTCACCTAAAGTGTTACAATTTGATAGGTTTTGATATCTGTCTACACTCATGAAACTGTGATTAAAGTCAAGTGTTTAAAGGTATCCATCATTCCCAAATGTCTTTTCATACCCTTTTGTAATCCTTATTCCTCATGCTTCCCTGTCTCCACCCTCAACTTCAGACAACCACTGATCTGCTCTTTGTCACTACAGATTAATTTTCTGTTTCTGGAATTTTATATAAGTTGAATCATATGGTGTGCACTCTTATTTGCTTGGCATCTTTCACTTTGCCTAATTATTTTGAGATGCACCCATATTTGTGTGTATCGATAGTCTGTTCTCTGAATTGTTGAGGATTAGTCCATTGCATGGATATACTGAAATTTGCATATCCACTTACCAGTTCATGAACATTTCAGCTGTTTCCAGTTTTTGGTTATTGCACATAAAGTTACTCTGAAAGTCATGTATAAGACCTTGTGCTTTCATTTTTATTGGGTAAATACCTAGAAAAGGAATGGCTGGGTCATGTGGTAAGTGTATGTTTAGTCTTTTAAAAAACTGCCACACTGTTTTCTCCAGTGGTCGTCTCCTTACCTTCCCACCAGCAGTGTGTGAGAGTTCCAGTTGTTCCACATCCTCACCAACACTTGACACAGTTAGTCTTTTCAATTTTAGCTGTTCTAGAGATTGTAGTGAAAGTGCAGTCAGCATCTATGGGTCATAGGACAAATTTGGCCCATCACCTGGTTTTGCAAAGAAAGCTTTCTTGGAACACAGTGATGTGCATTTGCTTATATATTTTCTATGGCTGCTTTTGCTTTACAGTGGCAGAACTGAATAGCTGTGATAGAAATCCTCTGGCCGATAAAGCCTAAAATGTTATGATCTGGCTCTTTACAGCAAAAGTTTGCTGACCCCCAGTGCATTGGTATCTCTTTGGGACCTTAATTTGCATTTTCCTAATGACTAATGACACTGAAATGTCACTATACAGGTCTTTAAGCTTCAGGCTGTTAAACTTAACAGCAGGTGGCAGAGTTACACTTTTCTCTGTTACTACTATGCCTAATACAACTGGAAAGAACATAAAAATCATGTGTTCCAAGTACTCTTCTAAAACTAGACTCAGTTTTTTGTTTCTTGTGTTCTTCACTATGGCATGTTTAATTGTTATATTCATAGGTGATCTAATCTTCCCACAACCATAAGAAATTACCTTCTTTTACTATAATTTTCTGGATAGTTCCAAACACCTTTTCTCTGAAGTAGTATTGGTTTCCCAAATGGGGACTAAAGTTTTGATTTGTTGGCCCTTAGACTGGGGCTGGTCTAAAAGTGACACTCGTATCTTTAACCCAGTATAGACTCTATGCTTACCCCATCTGACACTTATTCTACTATTTGTTATGCTATTTGTCTCTGAAATATTTTGTATGTATGTAAATATATATGTATACACACATATGTATGCATATAAATACAAAATAATTCATTTTAGAATGTCTTTAAACATTATGAAATAGCTAAAACGTTCAGAAAGTATAGTATAATAAACGCTATGTACTCACCACCACTTTGACAAACCCTAACATTTTGCATATTTACTTCAGATCTATTCTTTTACTTTTTTTTTTTTAATATTTATTTATTTATTTATTTATTTTTGGCTGTGTTGGGTCTCCATTTCTGCGTGAGGGCTCTCTCCAGTTGTGGCGAGTGGGGGCCACTCTTCATCGCAGTGCGCGAGCCTCTCACTATCGCGGCCCCTCCTGTTGCAGAGCACAGGCTCCAGATGCGCAGGCTCAGTAATTGTGGCTCACGGGTCCAGTTTCTCCGCGGCATGTGGGACCCTCCCAGACCAGGGCTCGAACCCGTGTCCCCTGCATTAGCAGGCAGACTCCAAACCACTGCGCCACCAGGGAAGCCCCAGATCTATTTTTTAAAGTCAAACATATAGATTCAGTTGAAAATCCTGTGTACCCCTCCTTGAACCTATTTTTCCCTTTCTCTACTTTTGTGCTTCCTCAGAGATAGTGCTATGTTGAGTTTGGTGTATATTATTTTCATACATGGTTTCCATATATTTCAATATGGTTACATGTATATAAAAAAGGAAATAGTATTGTTATGCAAATGACACCACCTCAATAGTAATTTTTCTTCATTTTTTTCAACTGATCAGTAGCTTTTGGCAGAAATGTCCATTCCATCCTTCTTACGGAGGGTAACACTGCAGGGATTGGCCTTCTGTAGTTTTCCTTCAACTTTTCTCCTTTGCTAGTTCCGTTTGTTTTATTTTGCCTTTAAAAGTGAAATACCTCAGGGCTCAGATCTTGAACCTCTTTTTTTTGTTTTATCTACATTCTCTCCCTAGATGATCCCATCCAATCTGAAGGCATTAAACACCATCTACAGGCTGATGATTCAAAAATTTATATCTCCAGCCCAGTTTTCTCTCCAAACTCCAAATTCATATATCCAACTTTTTGTCATTTTCACCTGACTATTGTAATATACCCAGCATCTAAGTCTTGATTCCTCCTGAATTAGTTTTCTACTGCTGCTGTAACAAATTGCCACAAGTTTAGGGGCTTAAAAGCCACAAACCTAGTGGTTTAGTGGCTTAAGCACAAATATTATCTTGCAGTTCTGGAGGTCAGAATTCTAAAATGAGTCATTTTAGGGCTGCATTCCTTCTGAAGACTCGAGGGGAGAATCTGTTTCTTGCCTTTTCCATCTTCTAGAGACCACCCGTACTCCTTGGCCCTCTTCCATCTTCAAAGCCGGCAGCTGAATCATTCTGACCTCTGCTTTTGTTGTTACATCTCCTTCTCTGACCTTCCTGCTTTCCTCATGTGAGGACCTTGTGATTATATTGGGCCCACTAGGAAAATGCATGATAATCTCTCCATTTCAACATCCTTAAATTAACAACATCTGCAAAGTCCCTTTTGTCATGCAAGGTCACATTTTCACAGGTTCTGAAGATTAAGGTGTACAAATCTTTGGAGGCCCATTATATGGCCTACCACACCCCCGAATATGTATTTCCCACAGTCTTCCCCATCTTACAGAATTCCATTCTTCCAGTAGGTCTGAACAAAACTTGTGGAACAACCCTTAACTTCTTTCTTTCTCTCATAACTTAAATCCACCCCATAAGCAAATTCCAGTGGTTCTATCTAGAATCTGGAATCTAGTTACCGTCACCACCTGCATGACCCCCAACCTAGTTCAAACCATCGTCATCTCTCTTTTGAACAATCGCTAAAAACGTCTAACTGGTTTCTTAGCTTCCATTCTTGGTCCTTTACACCCAACGCTCAGAGTGGTTCTTTGCTTTCTTTTTTAAACATCTTTATTGGAGTATAATTGTTTTACAATGGTGTGGTAGCTTCATCTTTATAACGAAGTGAAGCAGCTATACATATACATATATCCCCATATCTCCTCCCTCTTGTGTCTCCCTCCCACCCTCCCTATCCCACCCCTCTAGGTGGTCACAAAGCACCGAGCTGAAACTCCCTGTGCTATGTGGCTGCTTCCCACTAGCTATCTATTTTACATTTGGTAGTGTATATATGTCCATGCCACTCTCTCACTTCGTCCCAGCTTACCCTTCCCCCTCCCCGTGTCCTCAAGTCCATTCTCTACATCTGCATTTTTATTCCTGTCCTGCCCCTAGGTTCTTCAAAACCATTTTTTTTTTTTTTTAGATTCCATATATATGTGTTAGCATACGGTATTTGTTTTTCTCCTTCTGACTTACTTCACTCTGTATGACAGACTCTAGGTCTATCCATCTCACTACAAATAACCCAGTTTCATTTCTTTTTATGGCTGAGTAATATTCCATTGTATATATGTGCCACATCTTCTTTATACATTCATCTGTCGATGGACACTTAGGTTGCTTCCATGTCCTGGCTATTGTAAATAGAGCTGCAGTGAACATTGTGGTACATGACTCTTTTTTGTATTATGGTTTTCTCAGGGTATATGCCCAGTAGTGGGATTGCTGGGTCGTATGGTAGTTCTATTTTTAGTTTTTTAAGGAACCTCCATACTGTTCTCCATAGTGGCTGTATCAGTTTACATTCCCACCAACAGTGCAAAAGGGTTCCCTTTCCTCCACACCCTCTCCAGCACTTATTGTTTGTAGATTTTTTGATGATGGCCATTCTGACTGGTGTGAGGTGATACGCCATGGTAGCTTTGATTTGCATTTCTCTAATGAATAGTTATGTTGAGCATCCTATCATGTGTTTGTTGGCCATCTGTATATCTTCTTTGGAGAAATGTCTGTTTAGGTCTTCTGCCCATTTTTGGATTGGGTTGTTTGGTTTTTGATATTGAGCTGCATGAGCTGCTTGTAAATTTTGGAGATTAATCCTTTGTCAGTTGCTTTATTTGCAAATATTTTCTCCCATTCTGAGGGTTGTCTTTTCGTCTTGTTTATGTTTTCCTTTGCTGTGCAAAAGCTTTTAAGTTTCATTAGGTCCTGTTTGTTTATTCTTGTTTTTATTTCCATTTCTCTAGAAAACTACTAGAGCTAATCAATGAATTTGGTAAAGTAGCAGGATACAAAATTAATGCACAGAAATCTCTTGCATTCCTATACACTAATGATGAAAAATCTGAAAGAGAAATTAAGGAAACACTCTCACTTATCACTGCAACAAATAGAATAAAATACCTAGGAATAAACCTACCTAAGGAGACAGAAGACCTGTATGCAGAAAACTATAAGGCACCGATGAAAGAAATTAAAGATGATACTAACAGATGGAGAGATATACCATGTTCTTGGATTGGAAGAATCAACATTGTGAAAATGACTGTACTACCCAAAGCAATCTACAGATTCAGTGCAATGCCTATCAAAATACCAATGGCATTTTTCACAGAACTAGAACAAAAAAATTCACAATTTGTATAGAAACACAAAAGACCCCAAATAGCCAAAGCAATCTTGAGAAAGAAAAACGGAGCTGGAGAAATTAGGCTCCCAGACTTCAGACTATACTACAAAGTTACAGTAATCAAGACAGTATGGTACTGGCACAAAAACAGAAATATAGATCAATGGAACAGGATAGAAAGTCCAGAGATAAACCCATGCACTTATGGTCAACTTATCTTTGATAAAGGAGACAGGAATATACAATGGAGAAAAGACAGCCTCTTCAATAAGTGGTGCTGCGAAAAGGGGACAGCTACATGTAAAAGAATGAAATTAGAACACTCCCTAGCACCATACACAAAAATAAACTCAAAATGGATTAAAGACCTAAATATAAGGCCAGACACTATAAAACTCTTAGAGGAAAACATAGGCACAACACTCTATGACATAAATCACAGCAAGATCCTTTTTGACACAGATTGAATCTTTGAAAACTGTTATTTGTGTAACTCCTCTTTCAAAATCCTCTAATGACTTTCTATTTTACCCAGAACAAAAGCAAAAGCTTTTCTCTGCCCTCCCCCACCATGTGCTCTTGCCTCTGGACTCATTGTCTACCGCTCTTTCCCTTGTGGCACTGGCCTCTTACTAGCCCTGGAACATACCAATGTCCTAGCCCAGGGCTTGTGCTTGTTTTCTCAATGTAGACAGAACTTTCTCTATTTTCCTTCCTATCCCCTTCAGGTCTCTGCTCAAACAATATTTTATTAGAATCTCTCCTCAAGTACCCTATACAAAAACAGTCCCTTCAGTCTCAATGCCCTCACTCTGTTTTAATTTTCTTCACTCAATTTTCATCCTTGATATAGTATATATTTATTTATTTGCTTCTTATATCTTTTCTGTCATGAGGATGTGAGCTCCTTAAGGTCACAGACTTTGTCTGTTTTCTCCCCTGATGAATTTCTGCTACTTAGAACAATCTTGCATATCTGATGCATAGAAAATACTTAATAAATTCAAAACTAAGTGAATGAATATTGCAACTTGCTTTTTTGCCCAAGAATATATGTTTGCAATTTATGCATGTTTACTTGTGTGTTGTTTAATTTATTTTAAATGCTTTGTAGTATTTTGTTGTATGAATACATTTCAATTTATCATTCTTGTTTGTAGATATTGGGGTTCTTTCCAGTTCTTCACTGATAGAAGCAATGCTGAAATATATATTCTGATGATTTCTCCTTGTGCATATGTGTTAGTTTCTCTGAGGTACATAACTGAGTGAACTTGCTGAATTGTAGGGCATGTTTAAATTCAATTTTAGTAAGTGTGGTCAATTTTCTCTGCAAAGCACTTGACTAATTTTCACTCCCACCAGTGCTAGGACATGGTTACTTTATATAAGTTTCCATTCTCTGAGCATTAGTATGGTTCTCTTTGCACTTTCTTGTCATGAACACTCTAATGTGCAATCTTGAGTTTTTCTGCAATGATTTTTTTTTCCATTGTTGGCATCTCTCTTTCTTCATTTATTGTTATATGGTGAATAGACTTGACCTATAAAGGCTGGCAAAAAGATATGTAAATAATATTGCTACCTACATCTGCCAGGGAAAAAAACCTGAAAGACTATTAGGCTGTTTTTTTTTTTTTTTTTTTGGAGGCTGTAGTCTCCTTCAAAGAAAACAAAATGTACATATCAGCAAACAATTAAGGATCACACTCTGAAGGGCAGCAGAAACATCTCAGCATCCTGAAATTACTGGCAAAACATGTATGAATAACAGCTGAAAAGGGCTGTTGTTGGTGGCATGCTATGACTTGAGAGAATTTGAAGAGGGTGGAAGAGAAATGTCCAGACTAGGATGCCCAGAGCACATTTCCATAGAAGCCATGCTGTAAGAACACAACACATCACTTGATTTAATTCACTCTATCTTTTCTCAGAGAGGATCCTTTACACAAGGTAGATGTGTTGATAGAGATGGGAGCTTTAACTGATAGTAGCTTCATCAATATTATTATTTCCTGATGCACAGAGAAAAGTAAAAAGAATATCTATATAACGCACACTTTATTCCTGACCATGTGCTTATTTTTTAAAAATATTCCTATTTGTCAGCATACCATGTCATTGCCTAATTCCAGGGGTCTCCATATATAGAAATCAATGTGAATTGTGCCCTTTGGAGGGAACAGTATGGTTGCTCTGTTTACCAGGCACTGTTCTTTTTTATACATTATCTCATTTTAGTCTCACAACAGTCCTTCCAAGTAAGTGTTTTGAGATAGTACTTAGTTCTTAAGACTTCTTGCCTGGCGTCATGCAGCTAAAAATTTATTTCATAATGATGTAAGGGGGGGGGAAATGATAAGAAATATAAATGAGACTTTGTACTGGAATTGGAAAACATTTTTTTTCTTCATATCTCCATTACTGACAAAGGAGTTATCTCAGACATTGTTGACTAAAGAAGTCTGACTGAGTTCTCCTTCTAATGACCTCATTTGTTCCTGCTTTGCATATAGCTCTTTGGAGGGATCGGGTATTCAGGCAACAGTGTGAGTTAGCATCTCTCACCAGTCCCTGCAGGATCATTGCTGCAGAAATGGAATGTTGTTGCTGAGCTGGCACGGATGGGTTGATTGACGAGAGAATGGAGAAATAAGGGGCAGCCATCATATTCTGTGACACTATTAGGACAGGAAATATTTTTTGAAACTGGGAAATAATAACATCCCTCTTTCAATGAACTTCAGAGATATTAGCAGAGGAATTGTCCACTGGAACCCATTAGAGTTCTATAAAATTTGTTGGCCAGGCCATTTTGGTCTTAATATATGGTGTCTGATTTAGAAAATACTAGCGTCTCAAATGGGAAACTTAGAATCCCTTATAAAATCCCCTACCTGCCAAATACACATTAATCTATTAATCTTATGAGACAGAAGCTTGGTGAAATAAAATTCAGGGATATTACTGCCCACCCAATACAACATGAGAAAGATTTCCTTGATATTTTGATAGTTAGGTTTATGTGAATTGATCTATGTAAGGACATTTATAGAGGATCTAACCATGATTTCCTTTTAAACTTATTGAAAGTCAAGATGAAAAGAATTGATTCCTCAAACTCTTTTCTTTGATGCTTCAACAAGGCATTCCCAAGGGATCCTCAACCTAGAGGAAGCACATCAAAGATAGCAATTAGAGTTTTGATCAAGCTGGTATGCCACATACGATTATTCAGTTTGCATTGGATATCTTGGCTTTTGAATTTTTTTTCTACCTAAAGACCAAGGAGTTTTCTTTCATATATGATACCCTTCTTACTCAACCAGTAAGATACTTTGTTGATGGAATTTTATTAAAGTCATTGAATAAGTTATTGGACAAAGGGGGTCAATGACAGTTGAGTAACACTGAAAGCTCATGCAAAGCAGTGATTTTGTCCTATTTGTCATACTTTTCCCCAGTGCTTAGAAGAGTGCTTGATGTATAATAGGAGTTCAGAAACTAGTTACTGAATAAATATCCTAAATTTATGAGTCATTGTATTATTGTATTATATTCTTCTCTTCTGTTCTCAAACAGTCATTGTATTATATTCTTCTCTTCTATCTCTAACAAAGATATATCTTTTTAAAATTGGGAATCTTTCATTTGCATGTGTGGATGAAGTTCGTTTTGTAATCCATTAAAAGAAAAATCAAAAGACAAGCAAAAATGATGACTCAAGTTTCTTTTTTTCCCCCAAGTTTCTTTTTGAGTATTCACTGACCCTGTTGGGAACATCCACAAAGAAACGATTCAGGGAAAGACTTTAGTGATGGTTACCATTTCTAGAATTACTGTGAGATGAAGGTGGCAAAGGAATTCTAAATCTAAAGGACAATAAATTTTACTTGTTCTCTTGTTTTTTTATAAGCTTTAAATAAATAATATTTCCCTTTAGTTTTTTTCCTCTCCAAGCATTAAATAGACTACAAAGACAGTCAAGCCTATCATTTGGTCATCCTAATGTATTCAGCACTTTTGTATATGCTAAATATTATTGTAGATGTCAAAAAGAACATCTGCTTTTGAAAATTACCAACATTCCTAAGATTTCAGAGATTTAAAGTGTGGTAGAATTTCCACTCAACAGTGAGCCACCCACACAGTTTTTCAAACAAATGCCTCAAAAAAAACACAACCAACAACAACACTAAACTCAAACAAAAAACCCAACACCTCCCAGAATATTGTTGTTCATGGAAATAAATACTCTGGAAGAAAACAAATTGACATTACATATTTACATGTGGATTGCTATGCTTTGAGATTCTACAATATGAGCGTATAAAGTAAATTCTTGTCCAAATATTACTACCAGCTTGTATAGGAACAATATTTCAACTGTCTCTCTTTCCCCAGCAAAAATTTCCATGTTAATCATGAAAGACTCCATAGTTCAGCCAAGTTCTTTTACATTCTTGTATATTTTGAAAGGATGATATGACCATACTTGTACAAGCAGCTATGTATATGAGACAATAAAAGAAAGATTTTCCTCTTTAGTATCTGTGTTTTATATTTTTCAGAATGCTAAATGCATAAAGCTGAAAAGGAAATGAAACTTATGAGGAATATTATTTCCATATAAACGTCCTTCTTTTGAAGAGGGAGGACTTGAAAGAGGATAAAAAAGAGATTTTAAGCTTGATAAGGTAATAAAAGAAATTAGTCATTAACCACCTTCAGTGAATGACTTATAGAAACAATATGAGAAATAAATCGAATGTTTTTGTGGGAATTGATCTTGATCCTACAATGAGGAATGTTTAGAAAGGATTCCTGAAATGAGCCTTCAAATTTAGCCTACAGACTAACTTTTATTCGATGATGATTAACTCACTTTAGATTCTAAAGTGTTCAGGGCTTAAGGAAAAAAAAAACAACCCCAAACTCATAAAAAGATTGATAAATCCCTGGTAGCACTTGGTTGTAACTTTTGTTCCATTTGACTCTGACCAAAAGACAACTCTTCAGTTTCTAGTCCAACTGTGTTTCTGTTTTCTTTTTCCAAATTATGAGGTCTAGTGCATAGAATATTCTTTTTTAAAAAATTTAATTAATTGGTTTTTTATACAGCAGGTTCTTATTAGTTATCTATTTTATACATATTAGTGTATATATTTCAATCCCAATCTCCCAATTCATCCCACCACTCCCCCCAGGCCAGCTTTCCACCTTGGTGTCCATACGTTGGTTCTCTACATCTGTGTCTCTATTTCTGCCTTGCAAACGTGTTCATCTGTACCATTTTTCTAGATTCCACATACATGCGTTAATATACGATATTTGTTTTTCTCTTTCTGACTTACTTCACTATGTATGACAGACTCTAGGTCCATCCACCTCACTACAAATTACTCAATTTCGTTTCTTTTCATGGCTGAGTAATATTCCATTGTATATATGTGCCACATCTTCTTTATCCATTCATCTGTCGATGGACACTTAGGTTGCTTCCATGTCCTGGCTATTGTAAATAGAGCTGCAATGAACATTTTGGTACATGACTCTTTTTGAATTGTGGTTTTCTCAGGGTATATGCCCAGTAGTGGGATTGCTGGGTCATATGTTAGTTCTATTTTTAGTTTTATAAGGAACCTCCATACTGTTCTCCATAGTGCCTGTATCAATTTACATTCCCACCAACAGTGCAAGAGGGTTCCCGTTTCTCCACACCCTCTCCAGCATTTATTGTTTGTAGATTTTTTGATGATGGCCATTCAGACCAGTGTGAGAAGATATCTCATTGTAGTTTTGATTTGCATTTCTCTAATGATTAATGATGTTGAACATTCTTTCATGTGTTTGTTGGCAATCTGTATATCTTCTTTGGAAAAATGTCTATTTAGGTCTTCTGCCCATTTTTGGATTGGGTTGTCTGTTTTTTTGATATTGAGCTGTATGAGCTGCTTATAAATTTTGGAGATTAATCCTCTGTCAGTTGCTTCATTTGCAAATATTTTCTCCCATTCTGAGGGTTGTATTTTCGTCTTGTTTATCGTTTCCTTTGCTGTGCAAAAGCATTTAAGTTTCATTAGGTCCATTTGTTTATTTTTGGTTTTATTTCCATTTCTCTAGGAGGTGGGTTAAAAAGGATTTTGCTGTGATTTATGTCATAGAGTGTTCTGCCTATGTTTTCCTCTAAGAGTTTTATAGTGTCTGGCCTTACATTTAGGTCTTTAATCCATTTTGAGTTTATCTTTGTGTATGGTGTTAGGGAGTGTTCTAATTTCATTCTTTTAATGTAGCTGTCCAGTTTTCCCAGTACCACTTATTGAAGAGGCTGTCTTTTCACCATTGTATATTCTTGCCTCCTTTATCAAAGATAAGGTGACCATATGTGCATGGATTTATGTCTGGGCTTTCTATCCTGTTCCATTGATCTATATTTCTGTTTTTGTGCCAGTACCATACTGTCTGGATTACTGTAGCTTTGTAGTATAGTCTGAAGTCACGGAGCCTGATTCCTCCAGCTCCGTTTTTCTTTCTCAAGATTGCTTTGGCTATTCGGGGTCTTTTGTGTTTCTACACAAATTTTGAAATTTTTTGTTCTAGTTCTGTGAAAAATGCCATTGGTAGTTTGATAGGGATTGCATTGAATCTGTAGATTGCTTTGGGTAGTATAGTCATTTTCACAATGTTGATTCTTCCAATCCAAGAACATGGTATATCTCTCCATCTGTTTGTATCACCTTTAATTTCTTTCATCAGTGTCATAATTTTCTGCATACAGGTCTTCTGTCTCCTTAGGTAGGTTTATTCCTAGGTATTTTCTTCTTTTTGTTGTAATGGTAAATGAGAGTGTTTTCTTAATTTCACTTTCAGATTTTTCATCATTAGTGTATAGGAATGCAAGAGATTTCTGTGCATTAATTTTGTACCCTGCTACTTTACCAAATTCATTGATTAGCTCTAGGAGTTTTCTGGTAGCATCTTTAGGATTCTCTATGTATAGTATCATGTCTTCTGCAAACAGTGACAGCTTTACTTCTTTTCCAATTTGGATTCCTTTTATTTCTTTTTCTTCTCTGATTGCTGTGGTTAAAACAACCAAAACTATGTTGAATAACAGGGGTGAGAGTGGGCAACCTTCTCTTGTTCCTGATCTTAATGGAAATGGTTTCAGTTTTTCACCATTGAGGATGATGTTGGCTGTGGGTTTGTCATATATGACCTTTATTATGTTGAGGTAAGTTCCCTCTATGCCTACTTTCTGGAGGGTTTTTATCATAAATGGGTGTTGTATACTGTCAAAAGCTTTCTCTGCATCTATTGAGATGATCATATGGTTTTTATTCTTCAATTTGTTAGTATGGTGTATCACATTGATTGATTTGTGTATATTGAAGAATCCTTGCATCCCTGGGATAAATCCCACTTGATCGTGGTGTATGATCCTTTTAATGTGTTGTTGGATTCTGTTTGCTAGTATTTTGATGAGGATTTTTGCATCTATGTTCATCAGTGATATTGGTCTGTAGTTTTCTTTTTTTGTGACATCTTTGTCTGGTTTGGTATCAGGGTGATGGTGGCCTCGTAGAATGAGTTTGGGAGTGTTCCTCCCTCTGCTATAATTTGGAAGAGTTTGAGAAGGATAGGTGTTAGCTCTTCTCTAAATGTTTGATAGAATTCGCCTTTGAAGCCTTCTGGTCCTGGGATTTTGTTTGCTGGAAGATTTTTAATCACAATTTCAATTTCATTACTTGTGATTGGTCTGTTTATATTTTCTATTTCTTCCTGTTCAGTCTCGGAAGGTTGTGCATTTCTAAGAGTTTGTCCATTTCTTCCAGGTTGTCCATTTTATTGGCATATAGTTTCTTGTAGTAATCTCTCATGATGCTTTGTATTTTTGTAGTGTCAGTTATTACTTCTCCTTCTTCATTTCTAGTTTTGTTGATTTGAGTCTTCTCCCCACTTTTCTTGATGAGTCTGGCTAATTGTTCATCAATTTTGTTTATCTTCTCAACGAACCAGCTTTTAGTTTTATTGATCTTTGCTGTTGTTTCCTTCATTTATTTTTCGTTTATTTCTGATGTGATCTTTATGATTTCTTTCCTTCTTCTAACTTTGGGTTTTTTTTGTTCTTCTTTCTCTAATTGCTTTACGTGTAAGGTTAGGTAGTTTATTTGAGATTTTTCTTGTTTCTTGAGGTAGGATTGTATCGCTATAAACTTCCCTCTTAAAACTGCTTTTGCTGCATCCCATAAGCTTTGGGTCATCGTGTTTTCATTGTCATTTGTTTCTAGGTATATTTTGATTTCCTCTTTGATTTCTTCAGTGATCTCTTGAGTATTTAGTAGTGTATTGTTTAGCCTCCGTGTTTTTGTATTTTTTACGTTTTTTTTTTCCTTTAATTGATCTCTAGTCTCATAACACTGTGGTCAGAAAAGATACTTGATACGATTTCACTTTTCTTAAATTTACCAGTGCTTGGTTTGTGACCCATGATATGATCTATCCTGGAGTATGTTCCACGAGCACTTGAGAAGAAAGTGTATTCTGTTGTTTTTGGGTGGACAGTCTTGTAAATATCAAGTAAGCCCATTTTGTCTAACGTGTCATTTAAAGCTTGTGTTTCCTTATTTATTTTCATTTTTGATGATCTGTCCATTGGTGAAAGTGGGGTGTTAAATTCCCCTACTATTATTGTGTTACTGTCAATTTCCACTTTTATGGCTGTTAACATTTGCCTTATATATTGAGGTGCTCCTATGTTGCGGCATAAATTTTTACAGTTGTTATATCTTCTTGTTTGATTGATCTCTTGATCACTACATAGTGTCCTTCTTTATCTCTAGTCTTTATTTTAAAGTATATTTTGTCTTATATGAGAATTGCTACTCCAGCTTTCTTTTGATTGCCATGTGCATGGAATATCTTTTTCCATCCCCTCACCTTCAGTCTGTATGTGTCCCTAGGTCTGAAGTGGGTCTCTTGTAGACAACATATATATGGGTCTTGTTTTTGTATCCATTCAGCCAGTGTACGTCTTTGGGTTGGAGCATTTAATCCATTTACATTTAAGGTAATTATCAATATGTATATTCCTATTACCATTTTCTTAATTCTTTTGGGTTTGTTTTTGTAGGACTTTTCCTTCCCTTGTGTTTCCCACCTAGAGAAGTTACTTTAACATTGTTTTAGAGCTGGTTTTGTGGTGATGAATTCTCTTAACTTTTGCTTGTTTGTAAAGGTTTTAATTTCTCCATCAAATCTGAATGAGATCCTTGCTGGGTAGAGTCATCTTGGTCGTAGGTTTTTCCCTTTCATCACTTTAAATATGTCCTCCCACTCCCTTCTGGCTTGCAGAGTTTCTGCTGAAAGATCAGCTCTTAACATTATGGGGATTCCCTTATATGTTATTTGTTGCTTTTCCCTTTTTGCTTTTAATATTTTTTCTTTGTATTTAATTTTTGATAGTTTGATTAATATGTGTCTTGGCGTGTTTCTCCTTGGATTTATACTATATGGGATTCTCTGTGCTTCCTGGACTTGATTGACTCTATCCTTTCCATGTTAGGGAAGTTTTCAACTATAATCTCTTCAAATATGTTCTCAGACCCTTTCTTTTTCTCTGCTTCTTCTGAGATCCCTATAGTTCGAATGTTGGTTCATTTAATGTTGTCCCAGAGGTCTCTGAGACTGTCCTCAATTCTTTTCATTCTTTTTTCTTAATTCTGCTCTGTGGTAGTTATTTTCACTATTTTATCTTCCAGGTCACTTATCCGTTCTTTTCCCTCTGTTATTCTGCTATTGATTCCTTCTAGAGAATTTTTAATTTCATTTACTGTGTTGTTAATGATTGTTTGTTTGCGGTTTAGTTCTTCTATGTCCTTGTTAAATGTTTCTTGTATTTTCTCCATTCTATTTACAAGATTTTGGATCATCTTTACTATCATTACTCTGAATTCTTTTTCAGGTAGGCTGTCTATTTCTTCTTCATTTGTTTGGTCTGGTGGGGTTTTACCTTACTCCTTCATCTGCTGCATATTTCTCTGTCCTCTCATTTTGTTTAACATACTGTATTTGGGTTCTCCTTTTTGCAGGCTGCAGGTTCATAGTTCCTGTTGTTTTTTATGTCTGCCCCCAGTGGGTGAGGTTAGTTCAGTGGCTTGTGTCGGTTTCCTGGTGGACGGGACTGATGCCTGTGTTCTGGTGGGTGGGGCTGGATCTTGTCTTTCTGGTGGGCAGGGCCACGTCTGGTGATGTGTTTTGGGGTGTCTGTGAATTTAGTATGATTTTAGGCAGCCTCTCTTCTAATGGGTGGGGTTGTGTTCCTTTCTTGCTAGTTATTTGACATGGGGCATCCAGCACTGGAGCTTGCTGGCCATTGGGTGGACCTGGGTCTTAGTGTTGAGATGGAGATTTCTGGGAGAGCTGTCTCTGATTGATATTAATTGGGGACAGGAGGTCTCTGGTGGTCCAATATCCAGGACTCAGCCCTCCCACCTCAGAGGCTCAGGCCTGTCACCAGGCCAGAGCACCAAGACCCTGTCAACAACATGGCTTAGAAGAAAAGGGAGAAAAAAGAAAGAAAAACTAATAATAATAAATTTAAAAAAAAATTTTAATATTAAAATAACAAAATTAAAATTTAAAAAATTATTAAAATAAAATAAGAGGAAAAGATGTATCAAACCAATAAGCAAATCCACCAATGACAGCAAGCACGAAAAGCTAAACTGAATAAACATAAAAATCAGAAACAATTCAGTAGCAGACAGCAAACCCCAAGTCTACAGTTGCTCCCAAAGTCCACCGCCTCAGTTTGGGGATGATTCGTTGTCTATTCGGGTATTCCACAGATGCAGGGTACATCAAGTTGATTGTGGAGATTTAATCCGCTGCTCCTGAGGCTGCACAGAGTAATTTCCCTTTCTCTTCTTTGTTCGCACAGCTCCTGGGTTTCAGCTTTGAATTTGGACCCGCCTCTGCGTGTAGGTCACCCTCAGGCATCTGTTCCCCACCCAGACAGGAGGGGTTAGAGCAGTGGCTGATTAGGAGGCTCTGGCTCACTAATGTTGGTAGGAGGGAAGGGTACAGTAGTTATAATTGGAATGTGGGGCGATCCTGTGGCAGCAGAAGCCAGTGTGATGTTGAAACAGCCTGAGGCGCGCTATGTGTTCTCCTGGGGAAGTTGTCCCTGGATCACAGGACCCTGGCAGTGGTGGGCTGCACAGCCTCCCAGGATGGGGGGGTATGGATAGTGACCTGTGCTTGCACACAGGATTCTTGGTGGCTGCAGCAGCAGCGTTAGCCTTTCATACCCATCTCTGGGGTCTGAGCTGATAACCATGGCTCACGCCCGTCTCTCGAGCTCATTTAGGCAGTGCTCAGCCTTCTGTGGGCAGACAGGGAAGGAATCCCCTCTCCTCATGCATCGCAAAACAATGGTCTCTTGCCTCTTAGGCAGTTCCAGGCTTTTTCCCAGACTCCCTCTGGGCTAACTCTGGCGCACTAGCCCCCTTCAGGCTGTGTTCATGCAGCCAACCCCAGTCCTCTCCCTGGAATCTGACTACTGAAGTCTGCGCCTCAGCTCCCAGCCCCCACCCGCCCTGGCAGGTGAGCAGACAAGCTTCCCAGGCTGCTGAGTGCTGGTCAGCACCGATCCTCTGTGTGAGAATCTTTCTGCTTTGCCCTCTGCACCCCTGTTGCTGTGCTCTCCTCTGTGGCTCTGAAGCTTCTACACCACCCACCCCTCGTCTCTGCCAGTGAAGGGGTTTCTAAGTGTGTGGAAACTTTTCCTCCTTCACAGCTCCCTCCCAGAGGTGTAGGTCCTTTCCCTATTCTTTTGTCTCTGTTTTTCCTTTTTTCTTTTGCCCTACCCAGGTACGTGGGGATTTTCTTGTCTTTTGTGAAGTCTGAGGTCTTCTGCCAGCATTCAGTAGGTGTTCTGTAGGAGTTGTTCCACATGCAGATGTATTTCTGATATATTTGTGGGGAGGAAGGTGATCTCCACGTTCTACTCCTCCACCATCTTGAAGGCCCCCCCCCGCATATATATTTATAATTGTTATATCTTCTTCTTGGATTGATCCCTTGATCATCATGTAGTGTCCTCATCCTCCTTTGTCTCTTGTAACATTCTTTATTTTAAAGTCTATTTTATCTGATATGAGTATTACTACTCCAGCTTTCTTTGGATTTCCATTTGCATGGAATGTCTTTTTTCTATCCTCTCACTTTCAGTCTGTATGTGTCCCTAGGTCTGAAGTGGGTCTCTTGTAGACAGCATATATATGGGTCTTGGTTTTATATCCATTCAGCAAGCCTGTGTCTTTTGGTTGGAGCATTTAATCCATTCACATTTAAGGTAATTATCTATATGTATGTTCCTATTACTATTTTAAAAATTGCTTTGGGTTTGTTTTTGTAGGTTCTTTTCTTCTTTTGTGTTTCCCACTCAAAGAAGTTCCTTTAACATTTGTTACAGAGCTGGTTTGGCGGTGATGAATTCTCTTAGCTTTTGCTTGTCTGTAAAGCCTTTGATTTCTCCATCGATTCCCGAATGAGATCCTTGCTGGGTAGAGTAATCTTGGTTGTACGTTTTTCCCTTTCATCACTTTAAAAATATCGTGCCACTCCCTTCTGGCTTGTAGAGTTTCTGCTGAGAAATCAGCTGTTAACCTTATGGGAGTTCGCTTGTGTGTTATTTGTTATTTTTCCCTTGTTGCTTTTAATACTTTTTCTTTGTCTTTAATTTTTGTCAGTTTGATTACTATGTGCCTCAGCGTGTTTCTCCTTGGGTTTATCCTGCCTGGGACTCTCTACACTTCCTTGACCTGGGTCACTCTTTCCTTTCCCATGGTAGGGAAGTTTTCGACTATAATCTCTTCAAATATTTTCTTGGGTCCTTTCTCTCTCTCTTCTCCTTCTGGGACCCCTGTAATGCGAATGTTGTTGCATTTAATGTTGTCCCAGAGGTCTCTTAGGCTGCCTTCATTTCTTTTCATTCTTTTTTCTTTATTCTGTTCCACGGTAGTGTATTCTGCCATTCTGTCTTCCAAGTCACTTATCCATTCTTCTGCTTCAGTTATTCTGCTATTGATTCCTTCTAGTGTACTTTTCATTTCAGTTATTTTATTGTTCATCTCTGTTTGTTTGTTCTTTAATTCTTCTAGGTGTTTGTTCTGTAATTCTTCTAGGCCTTTGTTAAACATTTCTTGCATCTTTTCGATCTTTGCCTCCATTCTTTTTCTGAGGTCCTGGATCATCTTCACTATCATTATTCTGAATTCTTTTTCTGGAAGGTTGCCTAGCTCCACTTCATTTAGTTCTTTTTCTGGGGTTTTATCTTGTTCCTTCATCTGGTTCATAGTCCTCTGCCTTTTCATTTTGTCTATCTTTCTGTGAATGTGGTTTTTGTTCCACAGGCTGCAGGTTTGTAGTTCTTCTTGCTTCTGCTGTCTGCCCAGTGGTGGATGGAGCTATCTAAGAGGCTTGTGCAAGCTTCTGATGGGAGGGACTGGTGGTGGGTAGAGCTGGGTGTTGCCCTGGTGAGCATAGCTCAGTATAACTTTAATCTGCTTGTCTGCTGATAGGTACAGCTGGGTTCCCTCCCTGTTGGTTGTTTGACCTGAGGCGGCCCAACACTGGAGCCTATCCTGCTCTTTGATGGGGATAATGGTGGACTCCAGGAAGACTCACACCAAGGATTACTTCCCAGAACTTCTGCTCACAGTGTCCTTATCCTCATGGTGAGCCACAGCCGCCTCCCGCCTCTGCAGGAGACCCTCCAACACTAGCAGGTAGGTCTGGTTCAGTCTCCTATGGGGTCACTGCTCTTTCCCCTGAGTCCTGATGTGCACACTACTTTGTGTGTGCCCTCCAAGTGTGGAGTCTCTGTTTCTCCCAGTCCTGTCAAAGTCCTGCAATCAAATACTGCTTGCCTTCAAAGCCTGATTATCTGGGAATTCCTCCTCCCATTGCCGGACCCCCAGTTTGGGAAGCCTGACATGGGACTCAGAACCTTCACCAGTGGGTGGACTTCTGTGGTATAATTGTTCTCCAGTTTGTGAATCACCCACCCAGCGGTTATGAGATTTGATTTTATTGTGATTGCGCCCCTCCTATTGTCTCATTGCAGCTTCTCCTTTGTCTTTGGATGTTGGGTATCTTTTTGGCGAGTTCCAGTGTCTTCCTGTCAATGACTGTTCAGCAGTTAGTTGTGATTTCAGTGTTTTCGCAAGAAGGAGTGAGCACACATCCTTCTACTCCACCATCTTGAACCCCATTTGCTGAATATCCTTTTTTTTTTTTTAGAAATCTCCATTTTAACTTTTATTTATTTATTTATTTATTTATTTATTTATTGCTGTGTTGGGTCTTCATTTCTGTGTGAGGGCTTTCTCTAGTTGCGGCAAGTGGGGGCCACTCTTTATCACGGTGCACGGGCCTCTCACTATCACGGCCTCTCCTGTTGCGGAGCACAGGCTCCAGATGCGCAGGCTCAGCAGTTGTGGCTCATGGGCCCAGCCACTCCGTGGCATGTGGGATCTTCCCAGACCAGGGCTCAAACCTGTGTCCCCTGCATTGGTAGGCAGATTCTCAACCACTATGCCACCAGGGAAGCCCTGCTGAATATTCTTGAATGTAAAAATATTTGGGGCTTCCAAACACAACTAGAGAGGCTATTTGATTAAATTAAATAAGATCTTTCTCCCTCTCTGAATTGATTCAGTAGATATCTATTTTTATTTGTTTTCCTCCTTTTTTATTAGTCACCCTACCATCTCTTTTCTCATCTTCTGACAAAATCATTTCCATTTTTGGGGGGGATTCCTACCATGTGAATATGGTGAAGCTGTTGATCACCCTGCTCTACCACACAAGGAACAGGGTAACTTCAGACTATAGCACCCATACCCCTCTAATAATAATTGTCCAAAGGGTTATGCAAATGATTGTCTGAGTCAAACCCAGTCCTTCTCTGGATCTCTTCTAAAGCAGGAAGTGGATAGCTTGCATTTTGCTGTGTTTGTAGACAGATCTAAATCATCACTTCTTCCACTGAACACACAACACATGGAGGACGACGTCCAAAGGAAATGAGGATGAGAACAACACACATAGATGTGTCGAGATGACACTTGGAGGCAAACACTGATGACATTACTTGAAACCAGATGTTCCCAAGGCCAGCATCTACTTTACACTTATGAGAGTCAAAAATTTCCCCTTTTAAATCTAATCGTGTTTCAGATGAGTTTCTACACTTGCAATGGAAAGAGTCCTAATGAATACATTGATCATTTAGCAACAATCATGTAGTGTCTATTCCACTATAACTTTCTACCGAGTTAAGTAATTTTGTATGTACAAGGAGAAGGCGTGAAGTTACACTTTAAATGGTAAAATTTCTGATTTAGTTTGCCATTTTGAAATAAGGGGTTGTTCATAAAAGTTTTTAAACGGGTCTACCTTCTGTTACTGTTGACATATTTTGCTAAAATATGGAGAGTTTCATTGGTTGAAAGAGACAGAAACGAGGGGCTATATCAAGAAATCTCTCAGAACCACTAGTCAGGCTTGTCATGGCTGTCAGCCAGACATGCTCTTGTGAGGAACTGAAAGGCTGATTACCAATTAGCTGTAACTTGGAAACCAAATCCAGGTTGAGGCTAAGAAAAGAGTTATTGGATCCTATTGTAACACGGAGCTATAAAGGGTCAGCTGCAGCAAAGTCTAGATGGCTTCAATTTCAAGGACTATGTTTCTGCCATATTGTCTGCCTTGATTCTCCTCTCCTCTTTATTCTCCTTCCTACTGCCACCTTGCCTTGACTTCAAGTCCCTGATTTTTTTTCTGGCTCTTGACAACCTCTTTTGGAGACCATACATTTGTCTGCAACTGTGCTGCCTGGGATCTCTGCCCAGGACACAGTACAACAAATATTGGGCAATTCCTACATCAGTGTAAAAAAATAAATTTAGACTCCTTTTTGTGGAAAACTAGAGTAACAGTGAAGAACTGTTTTGCATTAAAACAGACTGAAGTTAAAATTCTATCTCTGCTACTGACTAGCTCTATAGTTGTCATCTGTAAAATGGAGACAACCGTAATCTTGTAGACATATCATAAGAATTAAATAAAATAATGCATGAAGTGCCCCATATTGTGCCTGCATAGATTATCAATGAAATAAATCAGCAATAGTTTTATAACGCAGTGGCCCCCAAAGGGCTCCTCAACTGAGCTCCATTTCACAACCAAAGGAAATGAGCCTGTGCAGTTTCTCCTCCTAAGTCTAAGGTCCTGGGGCTCTTTATGTTGTTGATGCCTCTTTATCACCAGGTGTCTTCAATACATTCATACCTTTAACCACAGTCAGAAGGCAAAGATGCTGTATTACATACAGTAAAAAGGTAAGACTTAGCACCCATAGCACGTGCTGCACAATATGAAATACTGTGGTTGACACAGGTCCTGGACGATCTTTCCTTTCCTTAATGCAGAGCTCCGATTAGCTGCTCTGAGCTGGTCTGTCCTCTTGCCACACAAAAGATGCAATTCAACAGAGTAGAAATTGCTGAGAAAACTCATGTCAGTCATTCTCAGGAAGCCAGAATTATTTTAAGGGAGAGAATAATGTAGCATTACAGAATATGGAGATTAGGAGCTTCACTTTGCAAATTTCTTGCTTTGTTACGTCAGGCATATTACTCACTCTCTCTGTGCCTTGGCTTTCTTCCTTGTAAAATGAGAAAATAATGCTGTTTGTGAGGACAAAATGAATTAGTAAGTGTGAAGCCCTTGACCTCTAGTGATGACTCAATGAATATTAACTGTTATGATTCTGTGGAGGCCAGCATGCTTATTATGATTATTTTAGAAGACCTGGCTCTCCACTTTCATTTCCTGTTTCCTGTAAATTTTAAAAACATTAGGAAGACATTAACTATTTTCAGAGGTAATGAGCCACTTGAAAGTTCTCAGGGATGGCCAAGTAGGTTAATATTATATGGTATTTCACTCGGAGCAATTACATTTCAGGGCTCAAGGGCAGTGTGTTCCCATGTTTAATGAGGAAAGTTTTCAAAACTGCTTTCGTGAACTATTGGAAACCTGAGGTTTAATTCTTTAAAGGGGAGAGTAGCTGTCATTAACTAAGCAAGTTTGAAGGTATTTCAGGGAGCATTTTGGTGCAATCTTTGTGACATTTTGTTAAACAAGCAGCCAAAAAAGTATTTAATTTAGCCTAATTATTACCACCAAATCTAACAACTTTTTGTTAGTTTGATCATTTTTGGAATTTGTGAGCAAGAAGCAGCAAAGTTTGCTTTGTTGAGATGTTCTGACCCATAATAATAATTACCCATTCCTGGAACTGGCCAGCCAGAAATGTTGTATCTGGAGGACAGAGTCACTTTAAAAAGAGAAGAAAACAGAACATAGTGTAAATCCACTTTAAGGTACCTCTGATAGGCAAATCTTAGGAGACACTGACTTCAAAAAGGCCACTCTGGGTTTAACTAGTTTAACACCAGCCATTCTTCTGAAGGACCTCGCTGAAAGACCCTCATTCTACATTAAGCAAAAAGACCCAAAAGAAACCTGCTGCAAACAACAAAAAGAAAAATTAGCCTACAGAAAAAGAGATTTGCAAATGATATATCCAATAAGGAGTTAATATAAAATATGTACAAAGCACTCATACAACTCAACATCAAAAAAATCAGCAGTCTGACTAAAACATAGGCAGAGGAGCTGAATAGCCATATTTTCCATAGATGACATACAGATGGCCAACAGACACATTAAAAGATGCTTAACATCACTAATCATGAGAGAAATGCAGATCAAAACCACATGAGATACCACCTCACACCTGCCAGAAGGGCTATTGTCAAAAAGACAACAAATAACAAGTGTTGGCAAAGATGTGGAGAAAAGGGAACCTTCATTCATTGTTGGTGGGAATGTAAATTTGTACAGCCACTATGGAAAATAGTATGGAGGTTCCTCAAAAAATTAAAAATAGAACTGCCATATGATCCAGCAATTTCACTTCTGGGTATTTACCTAAAGAAAACAAAACAAAAATTTCATAAGGTATATTCACCCCAATACTTATTGCAACATTATGTATAATAACCAAGATATGTAAGCAACCTAAGTTTCCATTAATGGATGTATCAACAAAGAAGATGTGGTATATCTATATATATCTATATATATTACTCTGCCATAAAAATGTTGTCTATGATTTTGTAAAATTCATTTACTAATTATACTATTTTTTAAAGATTCCTTTGGATTTTCAATGTACAAAATATCTGTAAATAATTATAGTTTTTCTTCTCTTTCCAATTTTTATTTGTTTATTTATTTATTTGTTTTTACTGCTTCAGTATTCTCGCTTGGACATCTGGTACAATGTTTTATAGTAGTGATCAAAGTGGACAACCTTCATTTATTCTCTATCTCGGAAAGCATTCACATTTCACTATAGCATTATGTTAAATTTTTTTAGATATTCTTTATCAAATTTTAAAAGTTCCTTTCTATTCCTAGTTTGCTGAGAGAATTCAGCTTAAGTGGGCCTTGAGTTGTCAAATATATTTTCTTCATCTAAGAAGCATTAAGATGATCTTATTCTTTTCCTCTTTTATTCTGTTAATACAAGCAAAGTCTGAATCAAATCCTTTGCTTTTCAAATGTTAATCCAATCTTGAATTCCTAGATTTTGTCTGCTTTGTCATGATGTTTTTAATACTTCATTATTCATGTTCAAAGAACATAGTTATGATTTCAATTTTTTGAAATGTGTTGTTGTTTGCTTTATGGCTAGAAACATACACACATAGAATTGTTACACCCTTCTGTTGAATTGACCCTCTTATTGTGTAATGTCTCTCCTTATCTTCAGCAGCAATACGTCTTGACTTATAGTCTGATTTTTAAGATATGAATTTTCTATACCACATTTCTTTTAGTTTTATGTGTGTATAATGTTCTTTTACTTTAATACTTTCTGTGACCTCAATTTTAAAGTATGTCTCTTGTATCTCTATCTGTATCTGTATCTGTATCTCTGTCTCTATCATCTATATCTATATGTTGTTTCTTGTGTGTTTATACTGCTTAATAAATAAAGGCAAAGGTTTCTCAGAGGAAATTACTGAGTTTTACTTATTTTTAATTAAAAAATTTTTTATTGAAATATAGTTGATTTACAATGTTTTGTTAGTTTCAGGTGTATAGCAAAGTGATTCAGTCATACACACACACACACACACACACATAATTATTTTTAGTAGTGTCTATATTTTAATCCCAAACTCTTAATTTAACCCTCCCCCCCACCCCCATCCCCTTTGGTAAACATAAATTTCTTTTCTATGTCTGTTAGGCTGTTTCTGCTTTGTAAATATGTCCATTTGTATCATATTTTAGATTCCCCATATAAAATATGTTATCACATGCTACCTGTTTTTCTCTGTCTGATTTATTTCACTTAGTATGATAATCTCTAGGTCCATCCATGTTGCTACAAATGACATTACTTCATTCTTCTTTATGACTGAGTAATATTCCATTGTGTATATATACCACATCTTCTTTACCCATTCATCTGTCAGTGGACACTTAGGTTGCTTCCATGTCTTGACTATTATAAATAGTGCTGCTATGAACATTGGGGTGAATGTATCTTTTCAGATTAGAGTTTTAAAATAACCCATGTGGCACCCTAACACCTGCTTATTGCTCTGTAATCTCAACCACCATGATGACTCTTCCATTTTGGAAAGTATAGATAGGAAAGGAAGAGAAAATGGGGAGGAAAGTGAGTATGAGAAGAAAAAGCAAGATAAGAAGTGAAAGGAAGATGGGAAGAAAATGTGCCATTATTTTTTAAACACTGTTCTTCCTCTACTCTCTCTGCTTTCCTTCTGTAACTCCAATTACACATGTTTGATCTTCCCATGAAGCCTATGTTTCTCACCCTTTTTTATTCCATCTTTTTGTCTTCTTATGCTTCTTCTGGATATGTTCTGACATGTTTTCTAGTTCATTAAATTTCTTTCCTGTTATGTGTCATTTCGTATTAACCTTAGCCACTTTCTTAGTTTTAATTCTGTATTTTCAGTTTTTTTCCAAAGCCATATCTTCTTACAACACATAACTCTTCTTTTCCAAATATTTTTATATTAATTTCCTTTTATTTTACCTGATGAATAATTATAGCAATAGCCCTTAACTGATAATAACCAATACTTAACACAAAAATAATTTTGCATCTCAATTCTTTAGGTGTTTCTTCCCTTAAGCTAATGACTGTGCCTAAATAGTGTCAAAACACCAGAGCAATTTGTCCACTTAGTTAAATCTGATTAAGAAAAAAAATAGACATAGAAAAACAGAAAAAGGATTTAAGCTTTTCTTAAAAGAATACCAATATTTTCTTAGTCTGCAAATACCACATTATTATCCCTTCTAGAATAGATAGATAGCAATTACTTTGCCCCAAATTGCATTTTCTATATTTTCCAAGAAATGCTTCTACTCTGAGTCTCCCCACAGTCTGGAGGCCAGGAAGTTCAAGCAGATCCTACTTCTTTGGTATCAATTAGCTATTTAAGTGTTCATGCCTGCCTGAAGGTGGGCCAATCAGAGCTCTTCTCTGAGGTTTTAAAACTTTGGATTGGAGAGACTAGATTCCACGTTTCCTTTAATCTCAAGATTGAATCTCCAATTCTGAATAGGATGGAGATATACTCTAGTCTGGGGAAGAAGCTGATTCATAACAGATACAGAGAAAACCAATAAACAGAAACAGAATCACCTAGAGGACTCCCTGTCCATCCTTTTGTTACCTGAGTCAATAAATCCTTCTTTACCTAAGTTTGGTTTCTGTCAGTCACAGCCAGAAGAGTTCTGACTAAGCATTCTCTTTTTCTTTTCCTGAGGGCTGAAAGTTATAGGGTAGAATTTATAGTTTGAACCATTATGGCTTAATCCAAAGATCTTTCATATTTCAAAAGTGTGTCTATATTTCACATCTATTACTTCAATAGAAGCAGCTTAGTATATTGGAAAAAACACAGGGAAGAAGTTTGAAGGTCCAGAAGGTTAATTTTCCTCTCTGAGCCTCTGATTTCTCACCTACATAATGGAGTGAATATTTGTGTATCACACAATGTGTGGCAAGGACTAATTGAATTGGTACAACTGAAAAAAAAAATCCTAGAAACCACTAGATCCCAAAAGGAAGACAAGACACAGAAGACAATTTTTTTCAAAGAGAAAACAGCTTTAGAGAATCTAATAAATCCAATGTAGGATGGTGCTATGAACATGGCCAGTACTTACCTCAGTTGCACGCTGTGGGCTTCTCTGTGGGTTTCCAAAGCCCTTAGCTAAACCCTTAGCGCTCTTAGCTCTTGTGAATAGGAACAGGTTGGAAATGAGAGAGGAGTTAATTTCCCTGGTGGCAACTCTCAAGCCATGAGGATGTGAGCAGGTGTATACATGCCCCATCTCCTTGTCCTTCTGTGAGATAAATCTGAGAGAGGTTCTACACGGTTCCTCAGTGAGTCCCCAGTAGGATTGGAACCCTGGTTATCCTAAGTGGTAACCAGCTAAATAAGACACACTTTATTGCCTTTTTCCCCTTCCTGTGTTACTCTCCCTGCTCCCTTACTTCTGCTTGCTCCAATCTTGTCTCAAATAAGCTACTTGCAATTCAGATGACATCATCTCAGATGCTACTTCCAGGGGACTCAGGGATAAGATAACATAGTAAATGTTTAATTGCCTGAATCAACCAAAAGGAGAAAAGGCAATGACAATACTAATATTTGTTAATACTAATATTTGAGAACTCATTGGTCCCCCAGATATGACTATGAACCCCCAGGAAACAAAGGATTTTAGTTTGATAAACTCAATTATATTAAACCGGAATAATGAAAAATTTCTATTTGGTTTTAGAAGGAAGATTGACATATATAAATACACATGTAAACAAACCCATACACACATTATCACACAGTCAGTGGGAAGTATTTCCAGATCATTCTTGTTTGTGGTATTGGTTCTTTGATCCTAGAGGGTAGCAGCAAGGAAGAAGTCTATTCACCTCAGATAAATTTATAAATTAGGTGAGTAGATGGACAGTTAAGAGAGGGACTATTTTTTGTCTGTTTATAAATAAAATATTTCTAATTTTATTAAAATACCATTACTAGACATACTAGAATTAAACAAGGAAGGAGGTCTGTATCTTTCTTTCAAGAAGTCAGCTCCTTTTTTCCACTGAGCGCAAAACTATCCACTGTCTCCTCTTACTATCCTGCTTTAAAATAAACTATCAAGTATTTCATGAAATAGAATCAATTCTGATGTCCATTTGGGATGAGTCTGCCATAATGTAAGTCTGATTGCGCTGTCAGAGAAAATAAAATATTTTTCAAAGGAAAACTACTTATGTGTAAAGCAAACATGATACCATAGTTTGTGTGGAAGGGTACTATTTTCTAATTACTAATGAATATTTTTCCCCTTACATTCCTTTTCCTCTTTGACCTTTCCCCCCCCAAGCAGGTAGGCTGTTTCATGGGGAAAATCTAGAACAACAAGTAGAAAAAATGTCTCTTTCTTTTGCTCCTCAGAGGACTATGCTTATCAGTCTGCTTATAAATAAAGTGATGTTTCTAACTTTTATTAAATGATATAGAAGACAGTGAAATGGTATTAAACATATTTATACTTGAAGTAAACATAGGAGGTTCAGATCTACTTTTAGAGAAGCCAGCTCTTTTTTTCCATTAAACCCTAAACTAAATGTATTGTATCCACTTCCTCTCCTCAGAGGAACAAAAGTTACTCATAATATTGATGAAACGTGTAAGAGAAAATATGAGCAAGAACAGCCCTCCCACCTCACACATCACCTAGGAAAGGTTCCCTGAGTGTGTGAGAGAGAAAAGAGTCATGCAGAGCGATGAGTGCACTGTGAGTGGTGCAGGGTGAAAGGTCCCTCATCTTGCTTTCAGGACTGAGCCCCAGTGGGCAGGAAAACAAAACCTACTTAGCCTTGGGGGGCCCGAGAGGGGAAAACACATGTGTCTCCTTTCCTAGTTAAACCTCTGAGAAAGGGCAAGACCCCAGAAAACTGAATTGACTAAGCAGCCTACTTTAGCAGACAGGACCTTAAAAGAGACTAGCTATGATTTTCACACTCTATGGAAAGAAAAATTGACAATTTATGTGCACCTAACAGGAACACGGAAGAAATGGCAAGAGGTGCTGGCTCTGATGGGGTCCTGTTGAGAAAAACCAGGAAAAGCTCAGGGATATGCAGGGGCCAATAGCTGAGACTCAAGTGAGATGATGGCCATCTCTGTGGATTCCGTGTCCACAGCGAACAACAGGCCAGATGCCTCCTCTCCGCCCCCAGTACCTTGGCACTATGTATGCTCTCTGGAGCTTCTGTGCAACTTAGAGGGAAAATGGAGGGGCCACTGAATTGGCTGAGATTAAGTTTTCACCTCTCTGGAAAAGTTAGGACACAAAATAGAAATTATGTTAGATTATAGAAAATAAAGGATTTTTCAGTATTCTTGAATGTGCATGAATATATTCAATATGATGTACACTCTAATCACAGTTGTATTTTTCATAGAAATTTTGTTTGGTTAAAGGATATATTTCTTCTTTCTTCTAGATTAAAAAAATAATAAAACAAGCTCCTTACAAAGAACATTAATGTGACTTTTTATTGTTTAAACTATTGTCAAACCAGAAAAAAAAATGCAGAAAACCCAATCATGTTGAAGGTTTAAAAGAAACTGAACACTGCTTACATTTTTTGACTTTTGCCTCCCTTATCTGGGAACATGCTGTAATCATGACAGTTCTTTTTCTGTACACGTAGGCCTCAAACTCACATATTGTCTCCATATTACTAAAAGCTTTTGGTCTGATTCATTAATGTCACACTACAGAAAGATAGCTGTATTTTTGCTTGACTCTCACGTACCACTGGACAGGCTCCCACTCAGAACTGGAAGGCTGGCTGGGTAGTTATTGTGCTCTGCAAAAAGAATTGTTACAAGGAAATATTTGTTCAACAGGAAGGGAAAAATGAAACTCACAGATTTCAGCACAACATGAATTGATTTACTTCAGAGAGTGAAAAAATCTCCTGTTATGTAATTAAGAGCCTTCTCATTTAAATTCCTTTACACTTTAAGAAGTGAATTTTCTTTCATTAAGAAAATTAGAATAGTCTATCTCTCACTCCTCTATAACTATAACAAATTATGATAATTGTGCTTAAGAAATGTCAGCCCTGATTTATCCCCATATGGTGCCCCTCTCCCACTTCCATCTCCACTCACACATTCGGTTTGTAAATTGCTTTCTCAGGTACTCTAATGTGAATCAGTTGCATTGAAGGCCACAGCTGGCCTCTCTGTATCCTTGGTCTTTGCAATGGAACTTTGCAGATTCTTCCATCAAGAGGTAAGTCTATTTCTTTACCCATGAGTCTGGGCTGGCCTTGTGACTTGCTTTGGCCAATAGAATGTGGCAGAAGTGGCACTGTACCACTTCTGAGCTTAGACCTCAGGGGTCATGCGTGCTTATGTTTTTTCTCTTGAAACCATACCACCACACCACTGACATGTGAATAAACCTGGATCACATTGAAGGTTAGGGCTTCAACATATGAATTTTAGAGGAACACAGTTTAGTCTATAAAAGTGTCTCAAGAGGTCATACAGTTCAACCCCTAAGTAAGATTTGTCTACATCTAGATTTTCCTAACAAAGGGGATCAAAAAACCTATTTAAAATATTACTGGAATTGATGATTCGACAACCATTGTGGTAATAATTCATTTCTGTTAGAGTCAGTAGGTTCTTGCTTATGTATACTTATAAAGTTTCAATTTGTTAAAATTAACTCTTTTAATTCAACACTTGTACTCACCTCTGTACAATTAAGAAATGAATGATTAGTGTGCTATCAAAATTTCATTTCTTGAAGGAAGAATGGTCATATCATTGCTTCCTCTCCTCACTGTGTTTATTGATGTTTATGATTGCCAGCACTTTATCTAAAACCACTGGTAATACCAGTTAGAGTCTCTAGAAGTTCTTTCTTCTAGGCATCATTTGAAATTTTCTTAAATTAAATAACTGATTATACAAAGCATGCTGTTTCCATGGTACCCACAGAATACAATTCAGAACTACATAAACCTCTTCTTCCACAGGAGGAAAATGCACACACAAAAAAATTTTCTTTAGGATAAGAACCAAAAGTATGTTAATTTTAGTTGAAGTAATTGATCTTTACATTGGTATAGAAGCTGATCTATAGTGTATATATATATATATATATATATATATATATATATATACACACACACATATATGCACACATATATATGCACAAAATATCTATGTAGTATGTATAGATATATATCCTACATATTATATTATATATACTATCTCTATACTATATCTATATACTATATATGTATATACTATAGGTACATATATCTGTATAGATATAGTATAGTCATCTTTGTATAATGGCTCTAGTCACTTTCTTAAGAGTACATTGTACTGATCTATGCCAGTTTTATAACATTCTTGGATTAATTTCATTGATTCACTTATTCTCTGAATTAACTAGTGAGATCCTATAATTTGTTAGGTTCTACTCTAAATTCCAGGTTTACGGTGGCAACAAAATGAGACAAAGACCCTGCTCCTGAATCTTACTATCTAGTGGGAAGAGGACAAGACAAAAATGAATGTAAAATACACTGTCTATATGTTCTGAAGGAAAATAACTCAAGATAAGTGTAGAGTGAAGGGGGACTATTTTAATAGAAGGGTCGGGGCTAGTCTCTCTGAGGATATGTGATTTGAGTAGAGATCTAACTGAACTAAGAGAACAAGTTATACATATTTTCTGGTGGAAGAAAGATGCAAGCAGAAGAAACAGCAAATGTCAAGGCCTGAAATAGTCACAACTTTGTTTTAAATCTTCTAGCTCAAGTAGTATTTCCTACTCCTTTATTGTTTTTTAAATCTTTAATTAGAGTTTTTTATTTTTATTTTTTATGTTATTTACTTATTTTTTTTTTAAAGTGAAGTTCAAAATGTAGCAAGGGAAAGTTTTGCATAAAAAGACTGAAGAATGTTCTCCCTGGAGATTTCTAAGGTTAGGGTGCTTAAGTATTGAAAGGATTTGTCTGGCTTTTTCAGGCCCATAACATTGTCCCGGAGCTGAATTAAGTGATCTACTGGTCATGCACTGTTCCTCTGTCTATCATTAATTCATTAAATATTTATTGGCACCTAAGATATTTCAGGCACTGTGTTAGAAGCTGAGGGTACTCATTGACAAGTAAACCAGGGTCCCTGCCACCACAAAACTGTTTATTCCTACTTAAGGTCAGTTGTCATAGTGATAAGGACCTAGATTCTGGAGTCAGACTGTGAGGATATATATTCTAGCTCTGCCATTTACCAAATTTAGACGTCACACAGTTTATGTTTATTTATGCTTCAAATTTCTGTTTGAAAAATAGGGATTTCATAAGCATTTACTGAGATATTTCTAGGTATTATAGGTGCTTTGGGATACAAGAGTCAATAAAAAAGACAAAAATGAAATAGTATTTAATTAATTGGAATGTTTAAGGATTATGTAAGATAATATATACGCTGCCTGAGGCACAGTAACTACTAAATAAATGTTAGACATAAATTTCTTATATTGGTAAATATAAAGCTCTAATTAAAGTTAGTTGAATTGAATTGAGTTATTCTATAGAGCAGGAAGCAACCTGGGTTACAGTCTGAAAACACAAAGGATGTTGTTAAAGTTATGGATAATCAAATCGAAATAGTTTAATGAAGAGAAATGAAAACACCTACATGTCTGAGGTCTATTCCTACCTTTTGAGGTTGACCTTGAGCAGCAGCCGTGCCCGTCCCCATTCTTCTCCCTGTCTGTGGCAAAGCTGCAAGTTGCTTGCCCAGTATCCATCCTCCTACTTTCCTTTTCATTCCCAATTTTGTTTAGGTTATCATGCTTCATCTAAACAAACATACTACAGTTCCCAGCATTCCTAGCAGCCAGGGATGGTCAATAAGATGAGATTAGAGGTGACGGTGTGAAGCTTCTAAGAAGGGTCTTTAAAAGAAGGAAGGACTCAGCTTGAACATGCCTTTTACCCTTCAGTGTTCACCCCTTCTCTTCTCCAGAACACAAATTCAATGCTGGATATGAAGCAGCCGTCTTATGATAATAAGGTAACCATCTAAAACAAGAACTCAGGGATGGTGAAATGGAAGGCTAGAGTGACCTTGGTTCCCCAGTGGCATTGTTGAGTTGTCAAATCTGCCCTAGATTTCCTACTCAGATCCTCTTGTTATATATGCAAAACATACCTAAACTTGTTTAAGTCAATGTTACATTTGGGGGGGAAGTAAGGGGTAGTTTCAGTTATTCATACCTGAATGCATCTTATAACCAATATAAGGTTTCTGGATGTCACTACCTACTAGAAAGCTTGATGGATCATCATGGTGGTGACTTTGGTATTCTTAGGTGTGTGGGCACTTGCCCACATTACAAACTCTGCTTTACTAACAAAATAAAACCTGTGGCTCTGTTTCTACCCTCAAATTCAGTCTTGTCATCCCATATAGACCTTTTCCTCTGACAATTACATGGACCCCATTTTACATTAACTTGAATCCTAGGTGTAAGCCTGATATGAGGGGTGACCAAACCTCTTCTCATGAGGGGTGGAAAAGCCTTTCCTCCTAAGGGATGCCCAGCATAGTGATGGATACTCAGTGGGTGCTCCAGGAACACACATAACTGAGGCTGCCGATGTCATTCACACCAGAAACACCTTTCTGCCACTCTTTAGTGGCATCTGTGTGTCATTCAAATTAGCACTGTGGCTTCCTCACACCTGTGCATTTCCCAGTTTCAAGACGTCTTGGTTATCAAACCAGAAAAATCAGTTGGTTTTTTGCATAAATGAGTAAAACAGTTTTCATCTTCCAGTAGTTAAAAGAGAAACAATCTAGCTGATTTTTTTTAATCCATACCTTTATTTTAGCTGTTTTAAAAAATGGATCTTCTATGTCTAGCTACATGAAAAAATTCTTTTGGTTGATTTTCTTCAAAGGTTTCCTCTCCCCACGCTTTTCTTTCTTTCATTTCTAAAATGTAACTTGAGAAGTACACATGGGCAAAAATCTATTTTTACATGCATTTGGTTGGAAATCAAATGCTGGGCGGAAAAACACAGCCATATTTCAAATTTGGACTCAACTAGAGCATCATAGACTGGGAATATACCACTTCATTTACATTGGCTTATTGTCTACAGGTGCCATTCTTAATTATCCATCACTCCTGGAAAGGATTTGTCAGAAATCCTGAGGCATCATCATTTCCCCTAACTTCTTCCAGCTCCTGTGGCTCAGTGTGCCAGCCAGCCTTTCCTCCTTTATCTTCTTTACTAGTACAGCATCCTTTAGGCATTTCTTATCAATTGCAGGGCTGAAGTCAGCACTTCCCTGGAGTGGCAAGCTTAGGATTCCTTCCAAGGAGTTGCAGGAAAAACTGAAATAGTTATGGGCAGAGAATCAGTGCATACTGCATTTCTCCAGGTCAGCTGAAAAACTGCCCTTGAACCTTCACATTTCCTTTTGGGCTAATCAGTAAGTTTTCTTTCAGAGCTGAATGCATATGTACACTGTGATTATCCATAGATGTCTACTTAAGTAGTGTGTTGTAGTGGAAATGGCACAGTCTTGGAGACACAAGACTCTGAATCCTACCAGTTCTTATTAACATGACTTCAAACAAATAGACCAAGTCCCAGAAGTCTGTTCCTCATCCGTGGAATGGGGTTAACAAGGCCTGCTCTATCTTATAGGATTGTTGGGAGGTTTGACAATGGGATGATATATAGGAGTATTTTGTACACTATAAAGCACTATAAAAATGTAATTATAAAATCTCATCACGGAACCAGAACTCACCACCTCTTTCTATAGGTATGCCTCATAGAAGGGAAATACTGAGGTCTCCGACTTAGGATGGTTTGACTTACAATTTTTCAACTTCATGAAGGCTTAAAAACAATACGCATTTAGTAGAAGAGATACTTCAAATTGTGAATTTTGATCTTTTCCTGGTCTAGAAATATGCCCAGGTACTCTGTCTCTGTGCTGGGCAGAAGCAGCAAGTGAGCCTCAGCTCCCAGTCAGACACATGGTCACAAGGGGAAACAACTTATAGATACACTTGCCACCGTTCTGTACCCATACAGCCATTCTGTTTCTCATTTTCAATACAGTAGTCAATAAATTAGATCAGATATTCAACATGTTATTATAAAATAGGCTTTGTGTTAGGTAACTTCGTCCAACTGCAGGCTAATATAAATATTCTGAGCACTCTTAAGGTAGGCTAGGGGAAGCTATGATGTTTGGTAGGTTAGTTGTAATTAAATTCATTTTCAACTTACCATATTTTCAACTTAGGTTGAAAGATGGGTTTATTAGGACATAACACCACTGTAAGTTGAGGAAAATCTGTAATTTTACTTTCATGCCAGGTTCTTATAAATACCACCCATTGCTGCCAGGCCAGGGCAAACCTCAACCCTTCCCACCCTGCAGTCCTGAGGTCTGGCACAGCGATAATGAGTTAGACCTGGGGGCTCATATCCTGATTTTTTTGCTTACTAATTGTGGGATCTTGGATGAGCTACCCGACATTTCCAAGCCTCAGTTACCTCATCTGTAAAACTGGGATATGGATTGTATCACTACTTAAGCTTGATTTAGGGATCATACATGAGAAGCTCAGTAAAGAGGTTAGTATTGTGCCTAGTATACAAGGAATTATGAATTTTAGCTATTATTATTAATTTGCTGTTATCATAGCCAAAATTATATCATATGATACTGAGAAGATGACTAATATGTTATTTTTCTTCCCTGTAAATGGCTAACAGTTTGCTGTGGGCCTGTGGTACTTTCTCTAAGAGCTCATGCCAACATTGGCAGCTGGGTAGGTTTTTTGTTCTTTAAATCTTTTTTGTTATTTAGCTTGAAGCCATTTTAATTTGAATTTGATCTCTTGGCCTCTACTGTCTCCACATTTCCCATTCTGACAGAAATAAGAAGGATCAGTATTTCATAGATAATGTAAATTCATTTTCTGCCCAATGTCTGGCATTTTACATTTTAATTTATGCATTTATTTATATGAATAGTCTGATAAAGGAGAAATAATAAAATCACATTTAATTATACATTTATTTAACTTTAATTTTGGGGAAGAGGCTAAAAAGATGTCAAGTATATATTATGTTCTGGAAAATCTCATGTATGTGGTCATGGTACTTATGGATTTATGATTCGGATTAATGTATCTGAATCATAAATCAGATTAATCAGGTTAGTGAAATTAACCCCACTAAGCTTTCAGAAACTATATCTAAAAACACTATATTTCCTAAAATACAACTGAGAAAATAGTTTTTAGATCATGAAGCTCAACACCTAAAAATCTTAGGGTGAAAAATCAGTTAAGAGAACTGAAATGAAGGGAAAGATTCATCAGAGAATCTATTTTTGTGGGAATTTCTGAGTGCACTTGTTGAAGGCTTATGTTTATCTTTTGCTGATATATTGATAGGGAAACTATTGAAGGCCTGATGTGGATGGGCACGATGGGAATTTTTAGACCAAAGAATTTGGGGAGGGTGAAAGCTAATGAGAAAATAAATGTATTTATTGATAAAAGACTTGCTCATGCATGAGCTTAGCATGGGCTGACTAATAGGACAGGGCTCACATCTACATGTCTTCATTCCTGCTATACTTGGAAGCACACACTCTACTGGGATGTCTAGTCCATCAACATGTGTCACACACAGGACCTCTAGGGTATTGTTTAATAATAATACTATTCACCCATCCCATTAAAAATTTCTGAATATTACTTTTGAATTTCATTCTAATCAACTGCTCCCTCTATTTCCACCCATGTCCAGTCTTTCTCTCCTCCTATCTGTGTTGGAGATCCCCAAACCACATCCAGCTTCGATGATTTACTAGGAGGGCTTGCAGGACTCGGAATATAATGGTACTCACAGCTAAGATTTATTACAATGCAAAATCAGCAAAGGGAAAAGGTACATGATGAAAGGTCCACATGAAACCAGGTAGTATTCAGGTAGAGGCCTGGTGACCTCACCACAGTTCGGGATCAGACTCTTAGCCTTATGTGCTCAGAAACTAGCCTCAGCTATGTCTCAGTTCAATAAGAATGATTGGACATAAAGATGCTAACTCACACTAAGAGACCTCACAGAGGCCATTTTGTCAATTTAAAATGAGAAAAATCTGTGAGACCGACTTGACATTCACATTTGTCTAATAACTACATTTGCTCCCTGTAGAGAAACTATGCTGAAAGCCAACTTATCAGAGAGATGCTTGATAAGCATGGAATCAGAACAAGGGGATTTATATACATTATATAATTTCAATATTTTGTGGCATTAGGCTCCCTTAACTGGACGTAACAATCTCAGCAACAGGGATGTACCTTCAGGCAGAGCAGATAAACCTGTAAGCCTGATAAATCTCATCCTGGATACTATTTGTACAGGAATTACCAACATTTGCCTGCCTCTTTTTTCTCTATATATGACTCTATTTTTCTCTATATATTTAAGTGGCTGATCTACCCTGTGTCTAACCGGCACATCCTTTCTGATTTTATTATACTTAAATAAGATCGTAGCCTAAATTTTACTGGCCTGGAGACCAGTCTATTTCTTAAGGTGCAATTTGCAAATCTCTGCTTTGATAGATTGTGTTGATTTCTGAGGGCAAAAATCAATCAATTTTCTTATTCGTATTTTGTTTTTGAGGTGATGAGAAGACCTTGGCATTGTAACTGCTTGTTTATTTTACACATTCGATTTACCCAGAAATGTGTAATCTCTTAGGTGTCAGGGACTTTGACTTATTAATTCTGCTGTCTCAATACCCAGCCCAGAATTTGATCACAAAAAAATATGTTGCATAAATGAAAGTTAAGAATTTTCTTTGGTAGTAAAGTGATGTTCACTTTATTTGATATTTTAAACTACCTTTAAATAAAAGTGTTATTTGGAATCTGTAGTAATTTTAACATTTTAGAATTTGTGATTTTTTTTTGGTGTTCTTTTTAGAAAGTGATATTCAAGCAATTGATAATGTATTGAGACAGAGGGGGAAAAAAGGTAGTTAAAAGCAAGGTTATTACCTTGTAATTCATTACATTAAAATACTCATATGTTGAAATTATACAGTATATTGTGATAAATATTTAGCTTATCAACAATATAGTATATATAATTATTTAGTGTATATAATTATTTATTAATTGCTGAAATTTGAAATAGCCAGATGTATATGATATCAATGGGCCCCTAACTTTGACTTATTTTGGTTACCAAGGTTTCTGAAGGCCAGAAACATTTTTTGACAAAGGAGGTAGATTGATTATTCTAAAGAAAAGCTATCATTTTTATAAAGTTTAACTGGTTTATATGTAACAACTTTATTCCAGAATGTTCAGGTACTTGGGGCTGTAATTTGCAACCAGTTTATCTTGCAGTTTATATCAAAATGTTGAGCTTGTCAGGTATTCATAAGGTTCCCTGTATTTTATTGAGATCTTGTTTTTATAGTCAGAGCAGCCATGTTACTGCAGGTGTAATAGAAACCATGGGCTAAAAAGTACCATATATATACAACAGAGTTATTATATGTCTTACCATCCACAAAGTAGTGGACTAAGTAAGCGTAGAAATGGGCAATGAAAACATGTGCTTACTAAATTGGGACATGATAAGAGAATGAATGGCTGGCTTGCAAGATTAAACAAATGTGTGTTAAAGCTCAATATATGTGAAAGTAAAGTGGATTTATTGTTTGTAGACTTTTTGATGATGGCCATTCTGACCAGTGTGAGGTGATACCTCACAGTAGTTTTGATTTGCATTTCTCTAATAATTAGTGATGGTAAGCATCTTTTCATGTGCTTTTTAACCATCTGTATGTCTTCTTTGGAGAAATGTCTGTTTAGATCTTCCACCCAGTTTTTGATTCGGTTTTTTGTTTTTTTGATATTGAGCTGCATGAGCTGTTTGTATATTTTGGAGATTAATCCCTTGTCAGTTGCTTCGTTTGCAAATGTTTTCTCTCATTCTGAGGGTTGTCGTTTCGTTTTGTTTATAGTTTCCTTTGCTGTGCAAAAGCTTTTAAGTTTAATTAGGTCTCATTTGTTTATTTTTGTTTTTATTTTCATTACTCTAGGAGGTGGATCAAAAAAGACCTTGCTGCGATTTATGTCAGAGAGTGTTCTGCCTATGTTTTCCTCTAAGAGTTTTATAATAAATGAACTTATCTACAAAACAGAAATAGAGTTACAGATGTAGAAAATAAACTTATCGTTACCAGGGGGTGAGGCAGGGGAGGGATAAATTGACAGATTGGGATTGACACATACACACTACTATATATAAAATATATAACTAATAAGGACCTACTGTATAGCACAGGGAAATCTACCCAATACTCTGTAATGACCTATATGGGAAAAGAATCTAAAAAAGAGTGGATATATGTATATGTATAACAGATTCACTTTGCTGTACACCTGAAACTAACACAACATTGTAAATCAACTATACTCCAATAAAAATTTAAAAACAACAACAACAACAAAAAGAAAGTAAAGAGGGATTGCCATTGGATAGATTGTTGAGACATTTTGGAGAAGATAAGGAAGAGGGGTTGGGGGTGTGATATAAGAGCTTACATAAACCTCCTTTTTACTTTAAGTTTTTTTCTTTCTTTCTGGCTGATCATATAGTGCTGAGAACTGTATTGCATTTACAAGTTCCAGAGGAAGGATCAATTGCCAAACATGACACTGTGATACCATTTCTAAATACAACTATTCAAATCTGTAGAGGGATGGTGGCATGAGTGTTTCCTTCTCACCTGTCTAAGCTGGAATTAATGGTGTTTCCCTCTTTCCTACCTACTGGATGAAAGAGTCCTATAAGCATTACTTTTCCAACTTTATGAGTGGAACTGGATGATGGATGAAGCATTGACTAGATTTAGATTGCTGCCAGTGTCATGGGTCATTCCCCTTGTTGAACCTGCTTGTCCTACCCCATGGCAGAGTACCTGGGTTAGAATTAACGACAAATGGAAAGAAGGGGAAATAATTGTTGATGGAAAGCAAGTCAAATGGATAAACTACAATGAAAAGCTAACATTACCTTGCTATCTTGTGAGAGGCTGAGAGCAAGAGAATGAAATCATCTCTTAGCTGTATTTACACATGTACAAGGCAGATTACGTAATTTGCAGAGCACAGTGCAAATTAAAGCTCAGAGCTCCTTGTTAAAAAGTAATTAAGGATTTCCAGTCAGCCCAGCATTAAACCAAATGTGAGTCTCTTCCAAGCCCAGGGCCCTGAGTGACTACACAGTTTGCAAGCTCAGGAAGCTGGTTCTGAATCCTGTAAGAGTGAAGCTATTTGCCTGCCAAAACACACTGCTTTAGCTGAAGCTGAAGGTCCAGGATGGGTCCTAGTAGATTTAAAAAGCATTTATGGGCTTCCCTGATGGCGCAGTGGTTGAGAAACTGCCTGCTAATGCAGGGGACATGGGTTCGAGCCCTGGTCTGGGAGGATCCCACATGCCGCAGAGCGGCTAGGCCCGTGAGCCACAAATACTGAGCCTGCGCGTCTGGAGCCTGTGCTCCGCAACAAGAGAGGCCACGATAGTGAGAGGCCCGCGCACCGCGATGAGAAGTGGCCCCTGCTTGCCACAACTAGAGGAAGCCCACGCACAGAAACGAAGACCCAACACAGCCAAAAAAATAAACTAATTAATTAATAATAATTAAAGGTGCTAATAATTAAAAAAAAAAAAAAAGCATTTACGTGAAGTCCGTTATGTGATGCGTCTCAATGACATTTGTTAAGACCTCCTGGATGAGCACTTGAAATAACTCTTATGTTGCTTTGTCTTTTGTTTTCCATTTCACGAGTTATATATAAACATTTTACAGAGGACTGTCTTCAGAAGGTAACGTGTGAATCGTTGCCTCCCGAATGCATGCAAAAAACTTCGTTCAGTAACAAAGCCACGGGCCACATGTAGCTGTTAACCTAAGTAATAATCTGTTGAAAAAGGTGCCTGGAATCAGTGGACATAAAACATCATGTTTTATCAGATTCCTTCATGCCTGTAGACATGTATTTGCAAATGGAGACCAATGATCAAGGCAAAGAAAACTTAACAAACTGAAATCAATGTTAGTGTAAAGGTGCCTTGGTGGGTCTACATGCGTACTACTGAGAGCTCTGATTTCCACCAAAAACACCTGTGGAAAGCTCCATGGTCTACTCCAACCAAACATGTGACACTATCCTGAGTAATTCAACATTTTAGAGTCACATAGATACTGAAATTGTACTCTAACACTAAGTCCTCAATGACAACAAAATATTTAGTGGGAAAACCAACACTGGCCAAAACATTCCAAAAGAAATTAAGAGAAATTGGTACATGTCCATGTCCTAGGACAAGTCACATTTACCTTTAATGAAGAGAGACATACTGAGGAAAATTTTTATTTGCCATATTGAGTGCTTTGAAGTGATGCTATTTCAGAAGGAAGTACAAGGATGGCATCTGGCCTGTAAAGATAATGCAGCTTTAGAAAAAAATGGATAAAACGAAGTCAGTAGCTAGACAACTTGCTAGGGGACATAGATGGGAAGGAGTATGCATGCTTACTTAAGAGGGGCTATTCAGTATGTTTCTGCAGGTGGAAACAGAGGTAGCTCAAGGAAAATGTCCTAGGGTCTTGTCAGCAAAAATCAAGGAATAAACTTGTGATATACTAATGGTCTCTCTAACTGCCAAAGCCCCATGCACAAACAAAATCCAGATGTCTTAGTCAGGGTTCTCCAAAGAAACAGGACCAGTGGGATGATATAGATTTATAACATAAGGATTTGGCTCACATGATTATAGAGGCTGACAAGTCCCGTGGTCTACATATGGTAAATCGGAGACTCAGGAGAGAGGGCAATCTGCTTTATTCAGTCTACTGATTCAAATACTAATCTCATCCAGAGCACCCTCACAGACACACCTAGAATAATGTTTTAACAAATGTCTGGTACATTTGAATTGACACATAAAATTAATCATCATATCAGACCCACCTAAAAGTACAGTTTGTTGGGATTGGAAACCTATTAAACATGCCTAGGATTTTACCAGTGGGGAAAGATAGATACTATATAAGGATAAACCTCATTGGGAATCCATGTCAGTACATTAATATGAAACAGGGCACATAATTCTGCTCACGAGAGATGTAGAATCCAGAATTAACTGGGACTAGACTTGTAATTTATACTCCAATCTATCATAACAAATATGCAAGGACTGATTTTGTTGAGAAGGTTGAGAAAATACTACTGTAATTCTAACAGATTAATTTTGTAAAGATCTTAGACTAACCCACAATGTAACTTCATTCTGGTATAATACTGGTGTAAGTGGTAAGGTTAATTTTATTTTACCATTATACTGATATTAGCGATCAAACTTATTGGGAGAATGAATTAAAACTACCACAAGCTGTTCTTCTAATGAAAGCTCATTGGCCAGAGAGGAATAGATTTTGTTAATAAGTCACTTAACTGTTACATTAAATCAGTTTATTGACATTTTTCATAAAGTTCACATTTATTGGTGGAAGAAGGTAAAAGAGCTGTCAAGTTTGTAGGTGGTTATGAATAAGTCTGTGTTGGAATACTTGGTAATCTGAAATGTTTATTTAAATCAATAACTACCCCTCATTGGAAAATACAAATGACTTTGTTTTTTGGTATGTATCTTTCCACCTTTTTTGTTATATAAATATTGAATGATGCAGAAAGAACCATGATGAGTAGTTTGTAATTCAGAACGCTTAACAGGGCCTAGAGTCTGTCATACAGGGTGAAGTAAGTCAGAAAGAGAAAAACAAATACCGTATGCTAACACATATATATAGAATCTAAAAAAAAAATGGTTCTGAAGAACCTAGGGGCAGGACAGGAATAAAGATGCAGACATAGAGAATGGACTTGAGGACACAGGGAGGGGGAAGGGTAAGCTGGGACGAAGTGAGAGTGTGGCATGGACATATATACACTACCAAATGTAAAATAGATAGCTAGTGGGAAGCAGCTGCATAGCACAGGGAGATCAGCTCGGTGCTTTGTGACGACCTAGAGGGGTGGGGTAGGGAGGGTGAGAGGGAGATGCAAGAGGGAGGAGATATGGGGATATATGTATATGTACAGCCGATTCACTTTGTTATAAAGCAGAAACTAACACACCATTATAAAGCAATTATACTCCAATAAAGATGTTTAAAAAAAAAAAGGGTACGGTTTTGTGCTGTGTAAGTATGTCTAATCTCAGTCTCTCTGTTTCAATGCTGTGCTTATCTTTGTGACAGCAGGGGCATGCTGACTCTTGGTCAAACCTGAATAAAATGTGCTAACTAGTGATTGATATAGATCTGTGCTAGGGTCTGCAAAACACCAGGGAGTAACCTCAACACCCGATCAGCACTGGTTTTAGAAAATGTACAGATTGATGGTTTACACCTGGTTTCAGTTATGTGCTTTCATTTCTGCAGTAGAGACTGGTCATGCAACCTGCTTCTGGCTCTTGCTTTGATCAGAGGAATATTAAAAACTCTTCTTCAAAGGAGACTGTGGCTCTACTGAGACCAAGATGTCTCATGTAATCTTGGTGATTCATAATCTGAAGATGAAGTATGTTCTAGAGATTGAGAAAGAACCCTGGAAGCGACAACTGGAGGTCTCGGGTCTCTCTGATGTTGCCCTGTGCTTTCTTTCTCCAGCTGCACCACATCCTGTACCCTTTTAAGTCTTCTGTGAGTACACTCTGTGGAGCATGATGGGTTCTTTCAATGATCAAACATGGTATCACTACTGCTATATTATTTTTTCCTGAACCATATAAGTTGCAGAGAAAATTCCCCTTTATTTCTAAATATTTTAGTGTGTATTTCTCTTACACAGTACAATTATCAAAATCAAGAAATTAATATGAATACAATATGATTATGTTATATTGTATTTTTAATTATCTAATATTATCTATTATATTACATATTATATTTTATAAAAACTATACAATTTACTCAGATTCGTCTTTACTCAGACTTTATACAGTAATGTCCTATTTGGCCAAAAAACAAAACAAGACAAAACAAAAAACCAAAGCCATGTGTTGCATTTTGTGATCACATATCTAAAATCTTTAATTTGCAACTTCCTGAGTCTTTGTATCTCATGAAATTGATTGTTTTGAAGAATAAGATCAGTTATCGAGTAGAATGTTTCACAGTTTGGGTTTGTGTTACCTCAGGATTAGACTCAGCTTATGCATTTTTGGTGGGAATACCACAGATCTGATCATGAGTTCTTCTCAGTGCCTTATATCAGGAGGCACATGCCATCAATTAGCCTCATTATTGGAGATATTAACTTTGATCATTTTGTTAAGGTGATGTCTGCCAGGTTTTTTTCTTTTTAAAATTACTATTTTACCTTTTGAATTAATGTGTATGTGTAATGTGTACTTTGATATTATGTAAATATCCTGTTAACCCCCTTAACTTTTATCTTGTAGTTTTAGCATCCATTGATAATTCTTTTTTCTTATTAAAATAAAGTTTCCACATTTTGATCACCTACATCCAAAGCCCCACCCCAATCCCTTGCCTCAGGTAACCACAAATATAATCTTTTTTTCTAAGAGTTTGTTTGTGTTTTGACCTATAACACTATGTTGGTTCCTGGTGTACAACATAGTGATTTGATATTTCTAAGCTTTACAAAATAATCACCATGAGAAGTCTAGTTATCACCTATCACCATACAAAGATATTACATTATTATTGACTATATCCCCACTCTGTACACGTCATCCTTAACATTTATCCCCATGAAATTTCATTTTTAACCCATTGTTTCAGTTTCATACCTTACTGAACATTCACCCTCACATTAAGCGTGTTAGTTCTCATTTTACAGTTTTATGTTTTGTGAATGTCATAAATAAACTTATATTGAAGCCACTGATAATACTGTTCATTTGTATAAACATCTTCTTGCTCCATATTACCACTAAATGGTTACTTAATTAATTGTCTTGGAGAATTTTTTTTTAAGTAGAATAATCTATTTTGTCTGAAAAGGAATTTTATTTATTTATGTTTCTCAGACCCATAGGAGCAAAGAACTGGGCTAGACCCCACTTAAAGACCTTTGTTGTAATGGGCAGGTTCTCTCCCACTGAGGTTGTTCTGACCAGCAGTCTGGCGACGCTGAGTTTGCATTTGAGTCTGGGGAAGGTGCTAGCCTTTTAAATATCTGAATCAACAGGAGAATTTAGAAACCGGGTGATTTCTGTAGTGGCTGCATACAATTTTATTGCCTATATATACTAACGGAAGAGTTTGGTATGAGTTGGAGGAAAAAACATCCACAAAACCATAATAATCCAATTTGCACTTATTATGGGATTAAGCTTTTTTTTTTTTTAATTATTATTTATTTATTTATTTATTTTTGGCTGTATTGGGTCTTCGTTTCTGTGCGAGGGCTTCCTCTAGCTGTGGCAAGCGGGGGCCACTCTTCATCGCGGTGTGCGGGCCTCTCACTATCGTGGCCTCTCTTGTTGCGGAGCACAGGCTCCAGACGCGCAGGCTCAGTAGTTATGGCTCACGGGCCTAGTTGCTCCGCGGCATGTGGGATCCTCCCAGACCAGGGCTCGAACCCGTGTCCTCTGCATTGGCAGGCAGATTCTCAACCACTGCGCCACCAGGGAAGCCCCGGGATTAAGCTTTTTGTATCAGGAAAGACATCTTGCCCAAAACCATGTCATATTGGGAGGGGGGGTAATTCAGGGAGTGAGAAATAGTTCCTGTTTCATTTGCAGTTACTGGGTTTCTTATTACAATGAAACTCATAAACCTGATTCTTGGAGCACCAGGCTTCGGACATTTGCTCCTCCCACCCCCATCCTCGCAAATATTCTGGTCCAAACCCGTCTAGTCTACCTTATTGCTATCATATGAAGTCTTTGCTCCGTTTAATGCAGACGCCTGTAATTCCCACATGTATTTATTCCCATCCATCTCCTAATCTTTGCTGTTTCTCTTCTACCTGAATGCAATTCATTCCTTAGGCCCTCTCTACCAATACAAATATTATGAGGGAGTAAGACAAAGGTAGCTGATTTACACAGGTGTGTCAGGTCAGGCTTCTGTAGCGAAGTGACATGCAAGCTGAAACCTGAAGAACACATGAGTCTTAGCCAGATGAAGAATGAGAAAGAACATCCAGGCAGAGGGAACAGCATGCGCTAAAGCCCTGAGTGGACAAAAGAACCTGGAGCATTTAGGAAAAGAAGGGAAACCTGCAACAGGCAGTAGTGATCAGGGGGCGATGTGGAGTTGCTGGGGCCGGATACAGGGACGCCTGTGGCTATTTTATTGAGTTTTAGATTTTTCCCAAGTGCTCTTGGAAGTAGGTTTCAGCAGGAAGGTGAGAAGGTCTTACATCCATTTTCAGAAGCTATCTGGCTGCTTGGGTTGGACGGGTAAGGGAGAAATTGCCTGAAATAGTTAGTAGGCTGACTAAGAGGTCCGGGCAGTGGTGTCATGGAATAGCAGTAGAGGGGGCAAAACGTGGGCAGATTCAGATTTGACTTTGGAGGAATGCGAAACAGGATTTGCTGATGGATTTGATATGGGGAAGAGGAGGGAGAGGTCATTGATAGCTTAGATCTCAGGGCATGACCTAGTGAAGCCAGTTTGGAGCTAAAGACAGAGTTGCAGTGTGTATAACCAGGAGGCACTCGATTTCTTGACCTATGGAATGGTTATCTGTCCCCTGAAGCCTCATTTTACTTATTTTCAGATCCTTGGTGTTATCACCAAGGACTCAAGCTCCTAGAATTCTAGACATACGAGGGTCAAATTTGACAGCTTAATCTCTTTGATACCAGGGACCAAGTCTCACACTTCCAAATTGTCTTTAAGTGCTGTTCCCAGCACAGAGTAGGTGCTCATGAAGTTAATTTTAGGTTAACTTATTATTGTTTAATTAATGGCAAATGATTGCTTGATGATTTGCCTGGTGATAAGGATTATGTTTTTCACTCTTCTCCATGGTAGGCACATTGATAGGCCTATGAGAATACATAGACACCTAACAGAAGCTGCATGTTCAGTATTTGTCCTAATTGAATATTGAGGGTAGGATGGGAGAAAGAACATTCATAAACCTCAGTGTGCATCAGAGAAAAAGATGTGCATGCCCATTACGCTTGTTTCTGGCTCTCCTTTTGGGTTTTGCCTGACTACAGAAAGAGTATATTCTCATATTTTTTTCCTCTGCCACTCCCTAAGTTGAGTGGGGCAGTGTTGAAGAAAACAATTGTTCTGATCCTCTTTAAAATAGTCAGGAAGACTTTATTTAGAGCTATTGCAACAGGTGTCAAGACTGTCACGGTAGGAGAGAGAGATTAGGCTTATCTCTGAATTCAACAAGAACAGCTGGGGATTTACAGCCAAGAAGCAGGTGAAGGGGTTTGGTGGATGATGGATTACTAACAGGAGACATCAAGGGTAGGGGAAGTTTCTTGCTAAATCTGTTCGTTCCTGTTAGTAATCCCGATAGATTCTTGCTGAAGGCAGGCCAGGGGGTCGGATATCACCTGAGGGAGGGTGAAGGATGAGAAATTTGATCAGATATAGAGGGTGGTCAGATATTGAGGGTGGTGATTCTCTCTAAACTGACTTAGAATTCTTGCTACAACTAGCAAGTCCTGGCAAGGGCAGGGGCCAAAGTCCATATCTAGTGGAGAAGAGGGCTCTGAGGAGATTGACTCAAGTTTTGCCAGAGAGTCTTTGTTAGCAGGCTTTGCCTCTGGGGCCTGTGGTTGTCCTGCGGTCATCCACAGCTGCCAGACTGGCCATGGAAGTCCTGCAGGCAGATCTAAGCTGTTCTCTAAACGACTTCATCAGTAATAAAGCTGACATTTTTACCTGCAACTGTTTGACAGCTGTCTGTATCTCAAATGGCTAAGAACTCAGGTGGAGAACATGGACATTTATTCATATTCATTGACTTTCTAAGAACACCGATGCATATGTCTAGAAATGTTGATGCATTTACCTGATTTTTTTAGTTTGTTGTTTGTTTCTTGCAGCATAGGACAAGAGAGCTACAGAACTACAGTTGTAACTACATTACACCAGGCCCTGTGTTAATTTCTTTAGACATGTTATCTCATTTATTCTCAAAATGATACTGAAGAGGTCAACATCACCATAAAAATCTATAGCAGTGCCAGAAACTTTATTCTAATTTTTAAAAAACGTGTCAGCTGATCCCAGGTATAAAAGGAGGGAACAGAAATTTCCATATGTTCTATTATTGCACTCATCACTGACATATTGTGCAAATGAATATGAGTTTGGGATGGTATATACTCAACTTGACAACTCAGGTAGAGTTTGGCTAAAGTGTAAGCTAAGCAAATGCAAATTAGAAACTCTGTGCCACCAGCAGTTCATTTTACTGATTCTGTGAAAAACAAGTGACCTACTGTATTCTACTTTTACTGCTCCAATTATTCTCATTTATGGTATATTTCAGATTTTCTTGAATATAACTTCTCTGAAAATAATGAAACTAAAACGAGGTTTCTTAGAATATCATATTGAGATGATTTAATATTTGACCAAACTAAAACATGCCCAATGATCAGACAATTACTGTCTTAGAGGGGAAAATTAGCAATGATTTGGACTTTAAAAAACATTGCAATTTATTCCTACAATTTTATCTTTTCTCTGAGAGCTGCTGTCTTCTCTTCCACAATTGAAGGTGACTGGTTTCCCACTTTTATACATCCTTTCTGCCATATTTTGTTTGTGGACTTAAGACACTACACTCTCTTTAGCTGCCTGACATGTATTTCTGGGTTCTCAGAGTAGCAGTAGAGATCAGTCATTTTTATGTATTGAAAGTATTAAAGTGAGCATAGTCTTTACACAGCAAATTCATGTCTAGGAATAAAGTCAGTTCTAACACAATCACTGTGTTCCTGTGCATTATTAAAAATCATAGTGTAAAAACTAGTGATTATAGGAATGGAGCTTGAAACCTGGACAGTTTCAGAATCACAATTACAAGATTATTTTTTTCAATGATACAGATATCTTAAAACCTAAGAGGTTAATTAATCTCAGTTTACAGATGAGAAAATGGAAGCTACAGAAATTACCCTAGAATTCAGTCAAGGTTCATCCAACTCCCCAAACTGGTATTCTTTCCATTACACCACCCAGTCTTCCTGAAATACCTGATTCTCATATTACAATAAACAGTGAGACACATCCCCACACAGACCACTATCACCACCACCACCATCACCAAATATCTCCAAATGCAGATAAAAACAAATGAAGGGAAATGAGACATGTACGTGAAAACTTTATAGACTGTACGGACCTATTCACCATCTTTTGTGGCATTGATACTGTGATGTGAATGTAGAGATTTGCTGCTTTGAAAGCCTTGATTTTTCCCTATTGTGGCCCTCAGCTGTCTGGATATGGCAGTATTTCTTGAGCTGGCAAAAAAAATCTCATTTTCTGCAGTATGTGAATCCACACAAAGGTATTTATCCCAAACAGCTACTTCCTCCTTTACAAAGGACTGATTTGGAATTCACTTTGGTTGTGATGCCACAGGTGTTTTAGATTTTGACGACAGCTTCCAAGTAGGGGTTTGATGAGCTCCCTGTGTTACCTGCCTGGTGAGCTTTTGCCAGGTTGAATAAACTCATTCATCCAGGAAATGGTCTTGCAGTTGAAAAGATGTGAAGCACGAATGCTTTGTCACTTGAGTTTGCCTGTTTTCCTTTTATCTTCTATGCTCCCTGCCATGAGCCTCCACAATGTCGTACTTCATAAGGAGAGATGAATGCCAAGACATTAAGATACAGATCCTGCTTCTTCAGTTGACTAGATTAACATATTAAACAGCCTATTCTGTTAAGATGTTTCCAGCTAAAATTAGTATTTCCTTTCTCATTATCCTAGTTGTGATTTCATGAGGTTATTTTTCTCCTGGCGGTGTTCCCTCCATCTTACTCTACCCCAGTCATCTATACACTGCTGATAGACTGATCTGTTGCAAATGAGAATCTCATCATTTCATCCCCCTGCTTAAAGCTGATGCAACTAAACTTATCCTTCAATATTCAGGCAATGTTCATTCCCCAAGAGGAGATGACCACTTCCTGGTTCACTGAACCCCACACGTACCTCTCACTTGATCTCTACCTACAGTACGTGCAGCTCTTTGTTTAATCGTCCGTTGCTGTTTGAGTTCAGGCACTATGTCTTTTTCAATATTTAGTATCAGAATCTCATGTATGGCTGTCCCGTCATATGTGCAAAGAAAACATTAGCTGAAAATATTAAATAAATTAATAAAATATTAAATGAATGATTGAGAGTGGCGAAACGTCAATAGAAGGTGAAGGTGCAGGAGTCAGAGAAGCAGCATATCTAACTGCCAGCCATAGCCTCTGATGAGAGTTAACAAAATTGCTGGGATTTCCTTAAAATGATAGGTAGCTAGTAGTCTTTAATGCAGCCTTTCCTTGTTTGCAGACAGTCCTTGGTGTTTGAATTCATGGAATATCTCAGGGACTATCTCATGGAATATCTCTGCCTACAAGTGTGTAAAGAATGCTTTATGATGATAAAGACAATGAGTGTAGGATGTGACCTAATCCCTCTTTATCTGAGAGCTTTAGGGAAAGATCATCTTATTATGTAAATAATACTTAGGATTTAAAAAAAAATTCATTTTTCTGAAGATAGCCCAAATGCTTGAAACTGCCTTTCCTCTGAGGCTCTTAAGAAGTAGTAAAAACTCGAGATAAACCAAAATTATTCAAGATTTTATAGATCTCTCTGAACTGCCTTTTCCTTTTTCTTCCCTAGAGGAATGTCTAAGAGAACATTTTTCATTCTTTTCTACCCAAATTACATTCCATTTGAATAATAGGGAAAATAGTAGGGAGTAATCTAAAACTTTAATATAAATGGGAGATAGAATTTTCAAATTAATAATCTTAAAAGCTAATTTCAACTATTCAATTATAACAAATGCATTATCCTATCAATGTGATATATATGTGTCATATATATATACATTCATATATAATACAGAGAGATATGAAAAGAGATTGGAAGATTGCATAATAGATATTTTTAAAGTTACTGGTAAAAGAGAGCATCATATAGCCCAATTACTTTTAAATGACACAATTATATCTAGGTAATGTTTTATATTGGATGATAACTTTGTGTTAGGCCTTAAGTTACCCCAACATTCCTGAAATGAGAGAGAGAAACATGATGTTTAATAATTGGTACCTAAGTCTGAAAGTTTCCTTTAACCATAATTTGAATAATTCCTTTCTAATTTAAAGAAAATATTTCATATCTTTTTAGTGTCCCTTCATTCTTCAGCCAACTTTTTAGAACAAAGCAAGTTGAACTATTTATAACTTGAAGTTTACATGGACACTAAGGAGAAAGTTTTATCTAAAGGCAATGGAGGTGATTCAACAGAAAGAGACATGGGACCTGAACTAAATGAATCCCTGAAGGTCGTCAATGAAGCCAACCTGAAAATGATAGAATTCATTTTACATCAGACACATGAATAAATCTTTCTTTTTTCCAAAAAACTTGTGAAAGCATCAATATTCTAGCTTTGCATCCCAAGAAATTTCCCAAGAAATCATGGCTCATTATTTCTTTCCTTTTAGATGAAGACTCATATGTCCAGCTTGCTCACTTGATCTCTCTTCTATATCTCAATTTTAACACCCAAAACTAACAGTTTAATCCCCAAAGGGATCCTCTTCCACATCCCCCACCTTAAAAGGGACATAATCCACTCAGTTTTTGGCCAAAAACTTAGGAGTTTTGATACTTCCTGCTTTCTTACCTCCACATTTAATCTGGCACCTGAAAACCTCTTGAACAACTCTTAAATATTTTCTCCTTCTACTATCACACCACCTTAGTCCCAGCTCCCATGATCTATTGCCTAGGAGAGAGTACTAATAAAATGGGCTTCTTGCTGGTTGTCTGCTTTATCTTTGGACTCTCTCCAATTCCTTGTACAAACTGCAGCCAGATCTATCTTTCTGAAATGCAAACTGGATTATGCCAGTCTACCTTTTAAAAACCTCCAGTGTTTTAAAATTACTTTAAGGTTTAAAAATAAATTATTAAACATCGGTTACAAGTCCCTGAGTGGTCTGGCCCATATCCCTTTCCATCATTCCCTCATTCCACTTTCACTTCTGTAGTGTCATTGACCTTCTTTCAGTCCCTCTTACTTACCAAGCTCTCTCCGTCCTACACTGGACATTTACACTTGGTCCCTGGTCTGAAAAACTCCTCTGTCTCCTTGTCACCTGATAAACTTTTATTCTTCCTTTAAATTTCAGCTTACCCACCTGTGACCATGACCTAGTACCTACTCTCATAGCACCATGCAACTCTCTTTTATGGCCATAACCATAATAATAATTTTAAATTTGTCTTATTACTAAACAGTCTCCTTATTGGGTTCTAAGCTCTTTGAGGACACAACCACATCTAGTTTTGTTCACTCATGTGTCTCCAGAGCTTAGCCCAATAATCAGCATGTTCTGTCTTGTTAATATCTCTTGAATGACAATGGGCTTATTAGCATGTACTGACATTGGAGAGAGTTATTTTTTGAGTAATGACAAACATTCAAAGAAAGACAAGTAGATTTTAACCTAAGTGCACTAAATATAGCTGTCTTAAGTACGATTATGGATCATATATGGGGATTTCAATATACTTCTTACATTCCCCAAAACCACTCAGCAGACCTTACACACTTGGATTATATTTGGCTTATGTCAAGACATGTGAGGCTTGAAATATGTTTTTTGTCTACCTCAAATTATTAATTTCTCAGATTTGAAGGATAATTCTCATTGTATCCATCACTGGGTACAATGGATTCATTAAAGGGAACCAGTCTGGCATGAGTTTGAGATTTAGAATCAGACCTATTTGGTTTGAATCCTAGCTCTGCTGTGTATATTTGGGCAAATGAGTTCATCTCTCTGAGCATTAGTTATGTTATCTGTAAAACTGGTTTTATAATACCTACCTCATGAGGTTATTTCATGGGTTATGAATTTAACGTATACAATTATTGATACAACTATTTCTATTAATATGTACTAAATAAAAGATCTTCAAATTATTCTTGCTCCCTGTACCTTCTTCGTAGGTAATCTGCACAGTTTGAAAGACATACCAATTATTCTCATCCCTTCTGCATATTCCATTTGAACGGAGAATAGACTTTAAAACTGAACTTTAACTGAAGGAAGCTAGAGAAAAAGGATAGAAGGAGGACAAATATGCCAACCAATCACCATGGGACACCCAGGTTCATACCATATAGATGAGCAGAAAGAAAAAGTAAGCATCATTAGCCTTTGATGTAGTGGTTGCTTGATTTCTAATTGCTTTTAATTTGCTCAAGTTATTCATAAAATATCTTCTTTGGGAGGAATTAGTTGCGTTTATCTGCTTCCTAGAGGGAAGGTGTTGGAGGAGGACATCCAGAGGATGTGACCACTGGTTGACCTGTGAGCTGGACCTGCGTGATAGGAGGCTCCTCTTCCCCTTCCCTGTCCTTGGAATGTACTTTGTGCCCACTGTTCCTGCACTTGGAGCCCTTTTCAAGGATGCGACCTTGAGAGAACAATGTGTGGTTGAGATAATCAGGATTGAGTACATGACTGAACCTAGTTAAGGCCTCTACATACCCTTTTAAGATTCTGGAGGGCAGTGCGGAGATCTATTCATCTTGTGGCAGCACAAGACGAGCCTCTTAGGTAAGTTCCTTTGCTCAATAAACCTGCCACCTGTCAATCTGGAGTGATCTACATCTTTCTTCTGTCTTTTCTTGCACTCCGCGTATGCCAGTTTCAGACTTCACCCGGGAATCTCCCGAGTTTTCAAACCAACAGATGGATATCTTCATGTTTTGTGCCATAATTCCTTTCAGTATATCTTTTAACTTTACCTCATTCAGAAAGAAGATAAGATGGATACTGCAAACATAGTAGTCAAATTAACTCATACTTTGTTTAAAATTACAAACATGGTGAATGACTGCATGAAGCTGATCTTAGATGGTGAGGAGACTGAGATATTCTTGAGGATCCTCATTTTATTGACAAATTATAAAGCTAAAAACAATGCAACCAACCATTTGGCTGCCCTTACCTTCAGGCAAAACTGTTCCTAGATCACCTTGGCAGAAGGATTGTTGGGCTCATTGCTTCCAAAATATTGTATGTCAAAGGTATATGTGTAGACCAAAGTTTGGTGAGCTTTACCCTTCTTGTATTCTTTTTCTTTAAAGAATAACCATTGTATTTTAATGCCTACTTTTTAACAAGTGACTATGAAATGTTGCAGATGAATTTATTTGTAAAGAGGGAGCATAAGACTATTCACCAACCAATCAAAAATATTACAAGAACTAATGAAGTAATGCACCTCTGTCCTCAGAGAAGAGGTAATAAGTATGAAGTCAGCAGATGATAAAGGCATTACACTTTGACCTCATATTATCTACAACACTATTTTATTATTACACATAGTTAAGGACTAGGTATAATTTTCAAATCCAAATAATATACATATCCACTTTAAAGATGCATCAATGGGCGGTAAAAATCTCTCTTCACAGGCATTAATTTCTACAAATTCTTCCTTGATTAATACACTACAATAATAATAATTTATATGGTTAACAATTATTTAGTGCTTATTACATCTCAGATACTCTGATAATTATTTTACATGCCTAATTCTCACAAAATTTTGTTAAGGTAGGTATTTCTAAGCTGTGTTTCCCAGATGAGGAAAGTGAGACTTGAAGAAGTTAGGTGACTTTCTCAAGATCTCTGCAGCTTAGTTTGTGATGAAGGTATGTTTTGAGTTCAGGTTTACTTGATTCTGAAACCTTTGATCTTGGCAACTAGTCAGAAATCAGCAGAGGAAAGCTGATGGGGGTCCAATGTAGGAGTGTTTTTAAGTAATACTATTCTTTATGTATTTCTATAAGCATTTGATTAACAAAAGCAACATGAATTTAGTAAGCCATTTACCTGTATGTTTTCTCTGAATGCTTGTAGGTGTGACCCTTTCTACTGGTGAGTGCCACTGGGAGAGAATAATAGCCGAGGAGATAACTTAAGTGCTTTATTGCTATGGAGCTAACAAGAAGGCCTAGACTAAGAGAAACTGGGATGTGTGAACACGGATGCTGCTACATAAATTAAATGTCACTTGCTAATTCAACAAAGCAGTAAAAAACTATTATAGTCCAAATAAGATTTTAGATTTAAAAAACACAAAAAAAGACAGCATAAATTCTCTGTCATTTACAAGTTCATATTCTAGTGTGTATGACAAAAGAAGGATTAATAGGTATATAAGTTAATAATTGCAATAATAAGATACATTCCATAGTAGAGGCATGGAAAAAAGTAATCTGTGCACACATAGAAGGGGTACACATAGAAGGGAGTGTTTAACTGGTTAGAATTTCAAAAATTATTCTAGAGAAATTTATAGTTGAGTGTGAGATGGAGTCCTTCAGGTGACATGGAGAGGTGTGAGATGATGGGCATCCCAGAAAGAAGAAATAGTGTGTGCAAAGGCATTGGTAGACTCTAAGTAGTTTGGTGTGGCTGAAATGTCAAGGGTTCCAGTACCCACTCATACACATCTTGGACTTTTGTAGCCAAAACACCACACCTGCCATGATTTTCCTCTCTTTCTCTCTCTCTCTCCCTCTCTCTCTCTCTCTCTTTCTCAGTTTACTTTATGGAATTGGCTAACCTGATTGTGGGATTGTGGGAGCTGGTGAGTCTGAAATCTGTAAGGCAGGTCAGCAGTCTAGAAATTCAGTTGAGATTTGATGCTGCAGCATTGATCCAAAATCTGCAGCTGGGTTTCTATTTTGTGGTCTTGATGCCAAATTGCTTCTTCCTTGGGAAACCTCAGGTTTTTCTCTTAAGGCATTCAAATGATTGAATGAGGCTCACCCACATTATAGAGAGAAGAATCTGTCTATTGGTTACAAAATCTATTGGTTACAAATCTTAATAACATCTAAAAACTATCTTCACAGTAACATCTAGACTGATGTTTGACCAAACCCTGGGCACCATAGTGTAGCCAAGTTGACACAAAAAATTAACCATGATACTTGCTAAAGAAAAATCAGCTTCTTCCTCCTTTTTTCTTACTAGTACTGAGCCCAAGTCTGGTATAGATACAGAGCATAGATCACTTACTTGAAGCCCAGATGGAAGGATTTCAAGTCTTCAGAGGACCAGGAGGGCAAACTAGACATGAGTTGGAACAGGTGTTAAATGAGTCAACTGAAAACTCGTTTGGTTGCTCAGCAACCACTCAAACTCTTCCCACACTTAAACTTTCAAACAAGAACAAGAACAATAAGAACAAGAACATAAAAGCAAGAACAGTGCATTTAACATAATTCGGCTATCCTTTGTGCAAGTAAAAACCTACCTAGTCTCTCCTCAAAGGGGAAGCCCCAAATCTCATCTGTTTCTGTATCTATTTCTGGGTAATGTTCATTTCTAAACTAGTGTAGTTACAATCACATCTTGGTATTTTGTAAGCTGTAGACTAAATTACATTGTTACCAGCAAGTAATTCATCCTATATAAATTAGCAGGAGAAAGGTATATAGGAAAAATAGAATCAATCTCTTTCTCTCTCTCTCAGAAGAAAGTAGGGTTGCATACCTTAGTCCTCATTTCTGCAACTTTTAATGAGACTTTAGTTAATATTTGTAACTGGTCATAAGTTTATGCTATTACATGTAACATCCTTCATCACTAGCCATTCTTAAATGAAATTACTACTCATGAATTTCTGGCCTTTTTTTCCCTAATATTACCATTTTAGTCTATAAATTCTTTTTTATACCACTTTTTTGAATCAAATAAATTTTGCTATATAACATTTCCTTTATTATTTATCCCAAAGTATTTTTTTAATTCTATGATTTTTTTTTCACTAATGAGATATTTAGAAGTAATTTAAATAAAATTCTCCAGTGTCTTGGTAATGACTTTTTGAATATGACATCTGAAGCACAAGCAACAAAATTAAAAATAAGCAAGTGGCATTACATCAAATTAAAAAGCCTACACAAAGCAAAATAAACCATCAACAAAGTGAAAAGACAACCTATGGAATGGGAAAAATATTTGCAAACCGTATGTCTGATAAGGGGTTAATATCCAAAATATATAAAGAACTCATAACACTCAATAGCAATAATAAGGACCTACTGTATAGCGCAGGGAACTCTACTCAATACTCTGTAATGACCTATATGGGAAAACAATTTTAAAAATAGTGGATGTATAACTGATTCACTTTGCTATGTGCCTGAAACTGACACAACATTGTAAATCAACTATACTCCAATTTAAAAAAAAAGAACCAAAAAAAAGGATAAGTAAGTACTGGGGATATAATACACAACATGATGACTGTAGCTAACACTGCTGTATTACATACAGAAAAGTTGTTAAGGGAGTAAACCTTAAGAGTTCTCATCACAAGGAGAAACTGTTTTTCCTTTATTTTTCTTTCTTTTCTTTTTACTGTATCTTTATGAGAAAATGGATGTTAGCTGAACCTGTTGTGGTAATAATTTCACAATATGTGTAAATCAAATCATCCAGCTATATGCCTTAAACTTACACAGTGATGTATGTCAGTTATTTCTCAATAAAGCTGGGGAAACTGCATATAATTAATGTACACAATTTGGTGAATTTGGACATATGTATACACTTATGTTACCATGACCAACTTGAACATAAACATCACCTCCAAAAAAAAATTCTTCATGTACATGGGGATTTTCATTTACCTTTTTGAAACTGATTAACTGCATGTGGTTAAAGAATATGGTGGATGGTATATTTTTGAATTTTTATATTATATTATATTATATTATATTATATTATATTATAGATTATATCAGATAATTGAGAGGAACATGTTGAAAACTCTCCCTATGACCATGGATTTGTCAAATTTCCCTATAGCTCACCCAACTTTTGATTTACATATTTTGAAGTTATTTTCTTTTGTTATATCTTCTTAGTGAATTGAAACTTTCATCACTGTGCGGTGACCCTCTGTATTTATCTTAGTCTTCTGATATTTTGCCTCCCTAACACCATTTCTATGTTCCTATGTAGAAAGAAGAATCCTTCTTTCTTGTGGGGAATCCATTCCATGTGCTTTCGAGTGGGACAGCCTCTGCTTTCATCCTGTCCCCATTCTCAGGGATGACTTGTGTTTTCTTCCTAGATTCTTAAAAATCTCTGTACTCTTCACTATTCAGATTTGCCTTAGTGAGCTTATTGCTGTTTGCATTGCATTCATTTCCCTGTGGGTATTATTTTAGTCTTTAATTGGTTCTCTCAGTTCTACAGTCTTACTAATTCTTTTGCTTCTTCATCTCATTTTTGAAGTCTTCTGTCACTGAATTCGTGTTGTTGTTCTTTTTAAATATTCTTCTAGTGTATAGGGCACTTGTAGGAAAAGTTCTATTTCTTTGGATATAATTGTTTCCATATAAGGCTCTACATTGATTCTTTAAATAATACGTTTCTTTATTTCTTTTTCTTTTGTGTGTGTGTTGACATTCTTAGAATTGAGGCTTTGCCGTTTCTTTTTTCTGTTACTCATTTATAACACAAATAGTCTAATTAAGATATTCCTTCAGCTTTGATATAAAGTGGATATTTGTCCCTCTTCCAACAATTGTCTGTGACAGTTTGAGGTTCATAGCCACTTTCTCTGGCAGAAAGCATCAAGCTTCCTATCTTTTCCCAACGCAGAATGCAGCCCCAAAACTTAGCTTCTACAGAGAGAGTCAGGAACAGGTCTATATTTTCACTCTTATTTCATCATCTCTCCCTAAAATCTGTTTCACTCCCTTACAATTCAGAGAGGGGAGAACATACTAAGTGACTTTCGTCTGTCTTATTTGTGGAGTTCCCGGGGAGAGGGGTGTAGCAGGGAGACACTTTCCTTGGAGATCTTTGTATTCCACTCCTCATAATCCTCTGCTCACCTACCAGAATTTTACTTCCTGTTAAGATTTTCTCATACTTATTTTTTTCTTTTGCTTTGTTAATTGCCTTTTTTCTTGAGTTTTCCTCTCATTTAATATGGTCAGTATGACAGCCCCTGATAGATTTTGGTGCCTTATTAAGGGAAGATTTAATAAAATTAAGTTGTAGATGAGTATGAGAAAAATTCTGGAAGGTTCTTTGGACATATTACATACACACATATTTACAAATCACAACCTTTTCTCACAAATCTTTTCATCTGCTTTTTTTGCAGAGTGGTTGGGGGTGTGTTTTCAATGAGGTTTTCTTTAAGGTATGGCCTATTTATCTTCTTTCTTTGTTTATAATTTTTTCTCTGACGGGAGGTAAGGTTAGGAGCCTGCTGAGTCATACTGATCTTTCTGGCTGTACTGATCTGGTACACCTTTCTTTAAATATTTGGAGCTGACATGTCAGTTTCCTCCTTGCAGGGTTTGTTGTTGCTGTGTCCCTAAGATTTGGGAGAGATGGAAAAATTAATATCCAGCCTCACCTCCTTTCTTACCCATGATTTTTAAACATGGTGTGGTTTTGACATTTATCCTAATTAAAAAATACTAACAATCTGACACAAGAGCAAGTGGCCATTTATCTAAACTATGCAAGTTGCAACTCTACTTAGTAGCAAAGAAAAGGAGATGAGCTTGAGGTAATGATGTGTGGCTGTTTTTCCTACTAGCACCAGGATGCTATTGGGAACAAATTACATGTCTGAGTAAAAAGACAATTTATTAACATTCGACATGAACCTTTGCTTTAAGAGAAATGCACATAGGTTTATCATGTCATTTCAGTGAGCAACCTAGTAACTGGAAGAAAAAATAGTTACCAGAACATCAAGAAAAAAAAGTAATCTGAGGGTTTTTAAACAACATCTAGTAAGCATGACTATAGAGATATTCAAGCACCGAAAAGATAGTAAAATTCTCATCAAATTATACAGAATAAAACTCAGAGAAATGAAGCATACATGAAATCTTGAGAGGGTTCCAACTAGAAGAGCTAGCATTGATTTTTTTTCTAGGTGTTAGATTCACTGTCCGTATATTATTGTTCTACTTGCGAGTAATCTATTTCTCGTCTTTATTCATGTATGTACTATGCTTCTCTGTGCAAACCAGTGATACAGCTTTATAAGATTCCAGTCACTCTATTTGAAATAAGAATGGAAGCAAGTAAAAAAGATAAGTTGAAGGGCAAAATAAATATAAATAAGTTTAAGAACTCATTAAGGTCTCAGGTATAAATACAATTCCTTTTCCATATTCTAAAAATAAAAAGTCTTGAAAATAGGATAAACATGGGAAAATTCAAATGGATAATTATTTGCAGTAAAGGAAAATGAGTTAAAATAACTGGGAGTATTAAAGTTTATGTTCTCTGGATTTCTTTTGATTCTTTAATGTCTACCTTCCCACCCCCCTGCCTAATCTTAGAAAAGATAGATGGGTAAGAGGAAAAAAATAAGTGTGATGTTTTTTCTGCCTTAATGGTAGCTAAGGAAGCAGACCCCTATATACTACAGCCTCTGCCTGGTAGAACCCTACAAATTCACCTCATGAGAAACTCAGTCCCCCTTCTGACTCTTTCCCTCTCTTAAACCAGAAACAAACATATTCCAAATTCTCAGTGCCATCTGGTACCCTGGCCATATCACATTGTAGATCATATTTCTGTCTCTACCATCTTCACCTGAGTTTATTTAAAATATAAAATATCATAAAGTAAACATTCAAGGCAGCCTGGAAGTGGCAAAGTAAGGAACATAATGTCATATATTATATCAATATTTTCTACACTCCTATGGACCACACTCAACAGAAGAAGCTCAGACTTTCTCAAATCTTACTCTGTAAGCTTTGCTCATCATCTTATGACTCACAGTTTCACCCCTCCCAGCCCCAACCTGCCAGTTCCTTCCCCTGTGTTCTTTGGAGCTCATGGTCTGTCATTAGCAAAATCTGTACACTCAGCCTCTTCTCTCAACATTCCCTTCAGCTGGGTGAGATAGCAGAACCTCTCAGTTCCCTGAGGACACGACTTTCGTCACAGCCTTCTCACTGGGTGATTGTTTTCTCCTGCACTGGCCCTGGCTAGAGGCAGGGTAGGTACTCTTGTTCCTCTTCTTCCAGGTCATTTCTCCTTCTCTCCGCCTGAAGAATCCCAACCTCTTTAAACACAGACCAGCAGACAACAAAAACTTCGCTTGGCCAAATGTCCCTCTCCAGCTTTGCCTCATATCTTTGTTCTCTTTTAATAAATGTTTTGGGAGACTAGTGTCTACATTTCCTGCTTCCACTACTTCACTTCTCACTCACTGAGTGTCCATCACAATCAGGCCTTTACTGCCAGCCTTTTACTGAAGTTGCTATGTCAAAGTCAATCTCCCCTTTGACTTTACTTAGCCAAGTCAATAGTCAAGTCCAATTTCTCATCTTGCTCTACCTTCTGCTTCATTCAACACAGTTGATCATTCCCTTCTTCTTGAAATCCTTTCTTCACTCAGCTTACAGGACACTAAACTCTTCTGGTTCTCACTAGATAGGCTTTTCCAATCTCCTTCTCTAGCTCCTCTTCTCTTCCTGAATTCTAGGTTTTGGAGTGACCCAAGATTTGAAATTTTTCTTCTTTCTATCTTCACTCTCTAGTTGACCACATCCAGACACCCAGCTTTGAATACCATCCATCTGCCAACATTTTCCACCTTCATATTTCCAGACAGTCCTCTTCTCTGAATTTCTGACTAATATATCTAACTATCTATTCCATATCAACACTTATCTAAAAACCAGAACTCTTGATTCTGTCCTAAAACTCCCTTAGTCTTTCCATCTTTGTAAATGTCATTTCTCTTCCTCCATTTGCTCAGGCCTCTCTTACGTTTCTTCCAATCCGTCAGCAAGTCCTGTTGGCTCTACCTTCAATCTATATCCCGAATTACCTCCATGACTACTATCATTCTTTGAGCCATTATCATTTCTCTCCTGGACTGTTGGAATAGGTTCCTAACTCACTCCCCTGCTTTTGACTTTGTCACCCTGATGTATCTTCTTCACATGAGATCCAGAGTGATAATTCTAACGTGGAAATCACACAACGTCACGGCTGAATCTTCAGTGCCTGCAGCACTTTCTGGTACATAGTCGGCACTCAAGAAATACTTGTTGAATGAATGAAAAAGAAATGTTTTTTAGGGAAAGGGATTAAATACAATTGTTCTAGTATGTATGTATATGTTAGTTCCTTTAGTGGCCCAGTCTCATTATCACTCATAAACTGCCTTCTTAAATTTTGGGGAAATTATTCACTCTCTGTCATTCTTCCTTACCAGATTAGTAACAGATTAGTGCCCCTGAATGTGTCATTGAGAGTAGCCTTGTGAGTTTACCACAGTGGAGAGCATGGGTGTTGATGTTCTCCCTGTTGCTCTCCACCATCCAATAAGGGAATTCACTGACATGAACCACTCCATTAATTTAAGAGGCTATACCTTCATGATACTTAAAATCACTTTTCAGGAAACAGCATATTTGTGCTGTAACTCAAAGAGTCAGGCATTTAGAGCCTATAATATAAATTTAACTATAATAGGCAAGGTTGGAGAGGGTTGGCAGAGGGGATTTATAGACTGGTGAGAGAACGTGTGCTGCTCCTGAAATCACACAATATATTTAACCCACCAATATACAGCATCAGTCCTAACCTTGACATTCATTATTTAGAATGTAGATATCTTAGGAGATTAGCATTCAGATTGGGTTCAGTAGTTTATCAATTTTTCTAAAGTGCACGTATGACAAAATGGGAAAAACCAGAAGTCTCTATTTTCTCTTTTTCCTGGTAAAACTAAACTTCTTGTCATCAATTCACTGACTAGTTAATTAACAAGAGCTGAATTAAGCCCCCAGGCAATGAAGCATTTTATTTGCCTTGGAATCCTAATCCAGTTAAATGCCAAGTCTCTGGGGAGAGATGCTATCTTGCTACACTATACTCTAGGTAAACTGTTGGGAATTAGAAAGAACAAGGGAAGTCCAGAAAGAAGAAGTAGCTTTTGGCCCAAGCACCACTTTGGCAAGACTGAGCTCGATGTCTAAGCTTGTCAATCTCCATTAAGTACTAAGAAAAAGAAAGGTTGAGGAAAAAGCAATTTATGTCTCTGAAAACCCTCTTATATGTAACATAAGGCAAACCAAAATGGTATAACAATACAGGTTAGTCTTGCTCTGTTCCTGTGACCTTGCTGGAATGGATGGGAAAAAATAATAGAAAGCTGAGGCCTTTTCACTAAATGTATTTTAAGATCATGAACTACTTCAGTATGTAAGAGAAAAGCATAACACTTTTCAGTGTGAAACAACAGCTGAGAAGATTTTATGGCTTCAGGGTCAGCATCCTGAAGAAAATTTAGTTACAAAAAAGAGCAGAAAATTTAGTCTATAATTAGTGCTCTAACTTCTAATATTTTTGGCTTTATCTGATGCCAGGAGGCCCCTGGTTAACTATGGCAGGTCTAGTATTCAGAAAGAAGCAGAGTCAAGGCTGGTGTTCTGTGCAGTACTAGTAGCTGTTCCCATTAAATAGCTTTGGGATGTTTCATTGGGGATGCCAACGTTAATTGCTGCTGAACTTGATGTCAATCTAGGGATATTTAAAAGGCTCAAGAACACTAATCATTAGAAAAATGCAAATCAAAACCACAATGAGGTATCACCTCACACTGTTCAGAATGGCCATCATCAAAAATCTACAAACAATAAATGCTGGAGAGGGTGTGGAGAAAAGGGAACCCTCTTGCACTGTTGGTAGGAATGTAAATTGATACAGCCACTATGGAGAACAGTATGGAGGTTCCTTAAAAAACTAAAAATAGAACTCCCATACAACCCAGCAATCCCACTACTGGGCATATACCCTGAGAAAACCATAATTCAAAAAGAGACATGTACCACAATGTTCATTGCAGCACTATTTACAATAGTCAGGACATGGAAGCAACCTAAGTGTCCATCAACAGATGAATGGGTAAAGAAGATGTGGTACATATATACAATGGAATATTACTCAGCCATAAAAGGAAACAAAATTGAGTTATTTGTAGAATTGTAGTTATTTGTAGGTGGATGGACCTAGAATCCGTCATAGAGAGTGAAGTAAGTCAGAAAGAGAAAAGCAAATACTCTGTGTTAACACATATATATGGAATCTAAAAAAAAAAAATGGCTCTGATGAACTTAGGGGCAGGACAAGAATAAAGACACAGACGTAGAGAATAGACTTGAGGACGTGGGGCGGGGGTTAGGGGAAGCTGGGACGAAGTGAGAGAGTGGCACTGACATATATACACTACCAAATGTAAAATAGATAGCTAGTGGGAAGCAGCTTCATGGCACAGGGAGATCAGCTCGGTGCTTTGTGACCACCTAGAGGGGTGGGATAGGGAGGGTGGGAAGGAGGGGATATGGGGATATATGTATACATATAGCTGATTCACTTTGTTATACATCAGAAATCAATACAACATTGGAAAGCAATTATACTCCAATAAAGATGTAAAAATAAATAAATAAATACAAAAAAAAAAAACCCACCACCACCAACAAAACTGAATCACTGTGCTGTACACCTGACACTAATTGTAAATCAACTCTACTTCATTTTAAAAATAAATAAATAAAATAAAAATAAAAAGTTTAAAAAAAATAAATAAAAGGCTTGCTTTGCTTCAATACCTTTCACCTTCCTTGAGTCACAGTTAAGGATGACACATTTGTGTATCAGGTGCAGGTGAGTGGAGGTTTATGCTAGTTAGGAATTTATTGAGGGAATTTAAAGTCTTTCAAAACCTACATTCTTTGCTTAAAGAGATTCATGTTCAATCCAGTGGCAGAAATCATGAATATAATCAATTATTGAAAAGAGAAGGTAGCGTGTTGCTGAAAAATGAAAAGAGAAATAATAAAATCAGGGGAGTCCTGTGATAAGGCAAAGGACTGCTCCCAGGGCCCAGACCCAGCAATGAAAGGGATTATTATTAGTGAGCGTGAGACCAGGCCAAAGGCTCTTTGCTCACGGTCTGGCAGAGGTAGAGAAAGACTGGGACAAAGACTGAGGCAGCAGATGATGCATTGGACTTAGTAAGGGTGACATGTAAATGTAAGTTAAGCCACATGCTTGTTTGTGCAGAAAGTAAAGCACAGATAAAACTATGGAAACAAAACTTAGTATTTTTCCCCAAACAGAAAGTTAATATTAGATTTATCCTTGCCAAGTGCAAGATAGCAGAGGACAGCTCAAAAACAGACTGAAACATATAATTTGATTAAAGGAAGTGAACACAGGATCCTTTCTTTGAGCTTAGACCCTACACATGCCAAGGAAAATGATCTCCCCAATTCCATGCCTCATACTGAAGAGGACTCAGAGGGTTGTATTTATATGCTGGCTTTGAATCTGCAAATGAAATTTTCTTTTAAGTAAAGAATAAACAAACCATTTCAAAGAGCATTTTGTCTGTTTCCCTGAAGTGTGTTAAAGATTCCAAGTATAAAAAGAATGGAAGATTTTTGTTTCCTAATTTAAGGAGTCAGAACAGCTTCATTGATCTTTGCATGTGAATCTTTGAAGTAGACAGTAATCTTATGATATTCTTTCCATCTTTCACATGGGAAATCTCTGGCAATGAGTTAATGGGCCTCTGAACCTCAACAATAGTCTAATATTTATAGCACTACAAGGATCTACTGACATAAATATTTTAGATTAGAGTCTTAAACTTAGGGATCTTGTTAGCTAAGGCATGTGGCACTTAAAATACATTTTAAAGATGCAGATGATGAAAGCATTTGGGTCTTTTGTTGGGCATATGTCTTGAAAGACTGAAATAGGAATTAATTTTAATATTTGAGAGATGACTTAATTTTATCTGGGTTTTCCCCCAAACAAACAGCTTCTAGCAATGATGTTATAAATATGCACAAAGTCTTCAGCCTGAATAAAAGATTACCATCTTCTGTCCCATGGAAAAAGTAAAAACTTTTCTGGACACCACTATAAATAGTGCTATGCTTAGGAATATATTGATGTATATTCTACATGCCTAAGAGTATACTGAAGAAGGAATGCATTTATCCTGACAATATTAGTTTAGTGCTGAAGAAGATGAAACTATACTGTATTCACACATTTGCTAAAAGTCTTAGTCAATTCTTGCTTTGGATACTTTTCTAGTTAATAATTTTGATAATACTGACACCAGATAGATGGTATCTTTCTTTTCCCCACTTTGAAATGCAAATCCACGTCTTCCTATTATTAAGTGTGTTGTTTTAGACAAGTCAAGGTATCTTGGCATCTTCATTCATAAACAAGGATGATATCACTTATCCCATAGTGTTGTTGTGAGGGTTAATTGAAAAAATGTGCATATAGCAGGGATTGAAGCTGAGACTCACATGGGATTTTATGTGCTTAGACAACTCCACTTCATTAGATCTTAGATCCATCTTAACTCCACCTTAGATCTTCTTTGCATTCTACAGAGTCAGTCTATTTTAATAGTCTGAGAACATCCCAGATTTGGTTTTATCCTGTCTTTGGTGTAAGACCACTCAGACTGCTGGGAAAGAACTTAAACTTATCCATTGCTACAATTTGGCTTTGGGCATATGTAGACACAAGTGATTTATTCATCGGGGTGGGGAAAAGGAGATAAAGGCATGGTGCCTAGTTAACAGGCAGAGATAGCACAGCCTTTTAGAGAAGGTTCTTATGAATGAAGAAGTCCAATGGGTAAGATCCCCAGGCCTTCTGGGGTACCCTGCATGTGGCTGAGCAAGCTCTACCTTGGTCCCAGAGAAAGTCCTAAGGCAGTGGCCAGAAAAATGTGGATACTTGATGTAGAAAGCTGTCAGAATACAGAGAAATGTCAAAGAACAGGAAATGCAACTGCAAGTGAACTTAGAGGTGGATCTAGAGGATATGGGAAGAGAGTCTTTGATTCCAAGGGTACTATGGATTCACCAGCAAGCAAGTACCAAATTGTGGGAACACTCCATCCTCTAGAGGACTCTGGCAGCTTACTTGGCTGCAGACAACGGTGTAGAAGGTTGACGAGGACAGCAGTGAATGCAGAGCCACAAGCAGTGCTTACCTGTCCTTTTCAGAGACTCCAAGAGGGATATAAGAATAAGGAGTGGCAGCTGTAATATATCATTAAGTGGACCCAAGTTCAAACTATTTAAAATGACTGGGCCTAGAATCCTACAGTAGGTTACATTTGGATTACTTGTGTAAGGGCCAGTGGGAATTCCTGGTGATAACTGTGGAAAGAGCTCTTAGAAAAAGTCTAGATTCTTTTAGTATCATAGCTTAGTGTTTCCTTATAAATGTGATTACCCAAGGCAATCTTCAGATTCAATGCAATCCCTATCAAAATTCCAATGGCACTTTTCACAGACCTAGAACAAAGAATTTTAAAATTGTATGGAAACACAAAAGACCCTGAATAGCCAAAACAGTCTTGATAAAGAAGAACAGAGCTGGAGGAATCACACTCCCTGACTTCATACTATACTATAGTACAAAGCTACAGTAATCAAAACTGTATAGTGTATATGTCAATCCCAATCTCCCAGTTTATCCCTCCCCCCGCCCCATCCCCTGGTAACCATAAGTTTGTTTTCTACATCCGTGGCTCTATTTCTGCTTTGTAAATAAGTTTATTTGTACCCGTTTTTTTAGATTCCACATATAAGTGATATCATATGATATTTGTCTTTCTGTGTCTGACTTACTTCACTCAGTATGATAATCTCTAGGTCCATCCATGTGGCTGCAAATGGCATTATTTTGTTCTTTTTGTGGCTGAGTAATATTCCATTGTATATACGTACCACACCTTCTTTATCATATACACATTACCATATATAAAATAGATAACTAAGAAGAACCTGCTGTATAGCACAGGGAACTTTACTCGATACTCTGTAATGGCCTATATGGGAAAAGAGTCTAAAAAAAAAGAGCGGATATATGTATATGTACAACTGATTTACTTTGCTATACACCTGAAACTAATACAACATTGTAAATCAACTATACTCCAATAAAAATTTAAAAAATAAAAATAAAATATTCTTGATGTTTATGTATGGATCTCAAGGTAAGATTCTGTATTATAGGTCTATTTAGAAATAGAGACTTTGTGAGAATAAAAAAGTATACCTCTCTTCAAAAAACAAAGAAACAAAAAGAAAACCAAATGGTACTGGCATGAAAACAGACACTCAGATCAATGGAAGAGAATAGAGAGCCCAGAAGTAAACCCACACATTTATGGTCAATTAATCTACAACAAAGGAGGCAAGAATATACAAGGGAGAAAAGACAGTCTCTTCAATAAGTGCTTCTGGGAAAACTGGACAGCTACATGTAAAAGAATGAAATTAGAACATTCTCTAACACCACACACAAAAATAAACTCAAAATGGATTAACAATCTAAATGTAAGACCAGATACTATAAAGCTCCTAGAGGAAAACATAGGCAGAACACTCTGACATAAATTGCAGCAATATTTTTTGGATCTGTCTCCTAAAATAAAGGAGATAAAAACAAAAATAAAGAAATGGGACCTAATTGAACTTAAAAGCTTTTGCACAGCAAAGGAAACCATCGACAGAATGAAAAGACAACCTACTGAATGGGAGGAAATACTTGCAAATGATATGACTGATAAGGGGTTAATATAGAACGTATATAAACAGCTCATACAACTCAACCTCAAAAAAACAACCAACCTGAATAAAAAATGGGCAGAAGAACTGAATAGACATTTTTCCAAAGAGGAAATGCAGATGACCAACAGGCACATGAAAGGATGTTCAATATCACTAATCATCAGGGAAATGCAAATCAAAACTATGAGATACCATCTCATACCTGTCCAAATAGCTATCATCAAAAAGAACACAAATAACAAATGTTGGTGAAGATGTGGAGAAAAGGGAACCCTCGTACACTGTTGGTGGGAATGTAAATTGGTGCAGCCACTGTGGAAAACGGTATGGAGGTTTCTCAGAAACTGAAAATAGAACTATCATATGACCCAGCAATTCCACACCTGGGTATAAATCTGAAAAATAAACAAAACACGAATTCAAAAGGATACACGTACCCTAATGTTCATAGCAGCACTATTTACAATTGTCAAGCTATGGTAGCAACACAAATGTCCATCAGCAGATGAGTGGATAAAGAAGGTCTGGTATATATATACACACACACACAATGGAAAACTACTCAGCCATAAAAAAGGGAAATTTTGCCATTTGCAGGAACATGGATGGACTTGGAGGGCATTATGCCACGTGAAATAAGTCAGACAGAGAAAAAAAAATACTGTATGAAATCACATATATGTGGAATCTAAAAAATACAAAAACTAGTGAATATAACAAAAAAAGAAGCAGACTCACATATATAGAGAACAAACTAGTGGTTCCCAGTGCCTGTGTGGGGGAATATCGGGATGGGGGAGAGGGAGGTTCAAACTATTGCGTGTAGGATAGGTTGCAAGGATATATTGTACAACACAGGGAATACGGTCAATATTTTGTAACAACTGTAAATGGAGTGTAACCTTTAAAAATTGTATTTAAAAAATAAAAATAAACACAATGAAATGAACAGTAGCACAGGAGGTAGTGGGGGGATGGAACCCAAACAGCTCTGGGGGGCTGAGGGCAGCTAAGAAATGGAGCAATTCTTTACTTGGTTACCAGAATAGTAGCAACCTTACGTGTGTGTATATTTCTTCTGAGGAATGCCAAGCATTTTAAAAAAGAGAATCCTGACTCATCACGCAGAAGCACAAGGACACACACTAAAAGTAGTGGTGTGGCTCTGCAGTGGGTGACAGTGGGGTTTGCTTTTCAAATAGAACGTTAATCTACGGAGAGAATACCATTATCTTCTCGCTAGAGGACGCTGTCAGCTCAGGAGGATCTTCCTTTCAGGTGATTGATAGGTAACAGAGGAGACGAAAGGCAGGGAGGGAGAAGGATGTGGATTTGGAGGGAGGTGGTACTGTTTCTGTAAACATTTCTCCTCACTTTTATTAATGGAAATTAACATACACTCTGGTTTCCTCAAGGTCTAGATCACATCGACTTTAGCCAAGGAGCTAACCCATCAGATATCTTTACAAAGTCCTCAGTCCTATTTGGGCTTTGATTTGGGGAAAGCTGTTCTCCGCATCAGCCTGGTTTTGCCTGACCTCATGTTGCCATGGCCTCAGAGGAAGGTCAATTGCTGAGAAGGTTCACTAAGGACAATAAGACACCTTCTGCAGAGTCTGATGTTTGGGATCTTGATACTCCCCACAGCTGGATTCACTGGCTGTTTCTGCACAAGTGACCATAGTGAAACTGAGTGTCTCTCCTGGCCTGAGCTGCAAAGACTGGACCATCTCTCTGTTTCCATGCACAATGGCTCCTTCAGAAGACAGAGGGAGAGGATGCATCTCCCCACCACAATGAATTCTGGTCAACTCCAAGTGAACCTACATACCCCATTAAAATAAAGTTGATTGAACAAATCATTGCTGGATGGCAATTGAAACTATAATCATTAAATGCTATGATTTAACATTTTTGTAAAAAATTATGTGAAAGTAAAAGGAGAAAAAAAGATTTAAAAAAACCCTGGGCATATGTAATAGTTATAAGATTGTAAAATTTAGTCTGACTGATATTTTCATTATATTCTAACATATATTCTAACATATATTCATGTTACAAAAATATTCCTAATATATTTTGATTAAGAAATTTTTCTATTATTTTTGACTCAACTTTCCAGCTTCAAAAGGAGATTTCTAAAACCTTTGATTCTACTTTTGATGTTTTGATAGTTTCTGCAACCTCTGTTGGTCCTATTATCTATGACACTTTACTGAAAATACATTGAAAATAGCATTGTTGAATTTTTTAATAGCAGCAAGTGTGCATAATGCTTACTTTAATGTTCTTGCCTTGTGTCTTTACATGTTACCCCAAATCTTCAATGGCTTGATTATTGTAAAATGTACAGTAACAACTCTTAGAAACACCTAAACACTTTGGCACTATGTTTTTTTGTTTTTTATTTTAAGTCTTTAAAGTTTTAATGAAGTTGATATTCTTGAACAGAATTAGAAAAACAATTTGCAGGAAATGAGGCAGTCTGTATTTGAGGAAGCAATAGGAATATTTTAGAAGATCTTTAGACACTAAAGCTTTGTCTCATACAATTAGTAAAAAACTATTGCTTTTAGTCTTGTTGAGAGCGTATTTTTACATAGATATTACAGTGTTGATTTGGTTTGAAAAATTTGTTAATAGTAATTAGTCTTTTCTTGTCTCTTTCTTGAGTACTTTGTCATAATGTATATTCTCTATGACTTCTTTCTAGAGTTATTATAGATTTTATGAGAACTCTCATAAACAGTCTCATTAGACATAGGAGAGCAAGTTAATATACTACATTTTGGATTCTATCTGATGGCCTACCCATCAAGCTATAGAGCTTTACTTGTTTTTTGTTTTTTGTTTTTTTTAACATCTTTATTGGAGTATAATTTTTTACAATGCTGTGTTATTTTCTGCTTTATAACAAAGTGAATCAGTTATACATATACATATATCCACATATCTCTTCCCTCTTGCGTCTCCCTCCCACCCACCCTCCCTATCCCACCTCTCTAGGTGGTCACAAAGCAACGAGCTGATCTCCCTGTGCTATGTGGCTGCTTCCCACTAGCTATCTATTTTACATTTGGTAGTGTATATATGTCCATGCCACTCTCTCACTTTGTCCCAGCTTACCCTTCCCCCTCCCTGTGTCCTCAAGTCCATTCTCTCGTAGGTCTGAGTCTTTATTCCCGTCTTGCCCCTAGGTTCTTCATGACCTTTTTTTTAGATTCCATATATATGTGTTAGCATACGGTATTTTTCTCTTTCTGACTTACTTCAGTCTGTATGACAGACTCTAGGTCTATCCACTTCACTACAAATAACTCAATTTCGTTTCTTTTTATGGCTGAGTAATATTCCATTGTATATATGTGCCACATCTTCTTTATCCGTTCATCTGTTGATGGACACTTAGGTTGCTTCCATGTCCTGGCTATTGTAAGTAGTGCTGTAATGAACTTGGGGTGCATGTGTCTTTTTAAATTACGGTTTTCTCAGGGTATATGCCCAGTAGTGGGATTGCTGGGTTGTATGGGAGTTCTATTTTTAGTTTTTTAAGGAACCTCCATACTGTTCTCCATAGTGGCTGTATCAATTTACATTCCCACCAACAGTGCAAGAGGTTTCCCTTTTCTCCACACCCTCTCCAGCATTTATTGTTTGTAAATATTTTGATGATGGCCATTCTGACTGGTGTGAGATGATATCTCATTGTAGTTTTGATTTGCATTTCTCTAATGATTAGTGATGTTGAGCATTCTTTCATGTGTTTGTTGGCAATCTGTATATCTTCTTTGGAGAAATGTCTATTTAGGTCTTCTGCCCATTTTTGGATTGGGTTGTTTGTTTTTTTGATATTGAGCTGCATGAGCTGCTTGTAAATTTTGGAGATTAACCCTTTGTCAGTTGCTTCATTTGCAAATATTTTCTCCCATTCTGAAGGTTGTCTTTTGGTCTTGTTTATGGTTTCCTTTGCTGTGCAAAAGCGCTTAAGTTTCTTTAGGTCCCATTTGTTTATTTTTGTTTTTATTTCCATTTCTCTAGGAGCTGGGTCAAAAAGGATCTTGCTGTGATTTATGTCATAGAGTGTTCTGCCTATGTTTTCCTCTGAGAGTTTGATAGTGTCTGGCCTTACATTTAGGTCTTTAATCCATTTTGAGTTTATTTTTGTGTATGGTGTTAGGGAGGATTCTAATTTCATTCTTTTACATGTAGCTGTCCAGTTTTCCCAGCACCACTTATTGAAGAGACTCTCTTTTCTCCATTGTATATCCTTGCCTCCTCTATTATAAATTAGTTTACCATAGGTGCATGGGTTTATCTTTGGGCTTTCTATTCTGTTCCATTGATCTATATTTCTGTTTTTGTGGCACTATGTTTTATCTCGAGTGAGCAAGAGCCATGGTAATCAGTCTCACTGTGACTACTGTCACGGATTCTACCCTGAGGCACTGGTAAGTGCAGAAGCAGTCTTGTTTACTGTGAAGTTTCTCTCGCCTGTCTATTCTATAGACATGACTGAATATTAAAAGAAAAAAAAAGTCTGTGGGTTCTTTAAATAATCTTTAAGCTTCAATATATATAAATTTATTGGGTAGTCATTTCAGTATCAATTTCTGTGAAAAGACATTTTCAAAGATGAAGCATGTAAAATTCCATTTCAGATCAGCTTTAACAAATAAACATTTGCAATCATTTTGATGTTAGAGAACACTAATTTAAATCCCAATTAAGAGAATGTTATCCCCTCCCCAATAACTACTTTCCTTTCATTAGTGTACCTGTATTTTCAAATGGTTTTCAATTATCAATACATTTTGAATTCTGTCAGTAAAAATTTTGTGAAATTTTGTCATCTCTCTTGTTATAAAAGTTCCTACATAATATCCTTGATTTTGCCTCTAGTCCTGCAAAACCTAAAATATTTACTATCTGACACTTTACAGAAAAAATTGTGCTGACCTCTGTTTTAAGGAAATTGTCCTAATTGTAGGAGGGAAAATGGATTGTAGGATGGTGAGGGGTTGGGTGAGCGTGCTATTGCAGGTGTCCAGGCAAGAGAAGATGGTGTTTAGAAATGGGCAGGAGTGTCAGAGTGGTCCTCTGCCTTAAAGGAGAGTGTTGAACCTTTTCCACATACCCTTGACAAGAGTGGTCAGGGTTGGAAGTCACATTCCTCTGATCCCCAAATGCATTTTTAAAACAACCACTACTAGAAACTGGGGTTGATGATTGACAACACATATTGATTGATAGTTTTATCAGGTACTATTATCAGAGTAGTACATGTATCAATTTATTCAGTCGTCATAATGACTCTATGTGTTAGGAGCTATTTTATCTCTGTTTTGCAGATGCAGTCTGAGTTACAGAGAAATTTTAAAACTTGCTCAGTGTCACAGGACTGGTAAATAGAGGCACTGGGATTTGAACTGAAGCAGTCTAGCAAATGTGCTTGTTTCTTTCACTACTACACTGCCTCATCCATAAGGAAGGGAAGCAGCTAGCTCAGCTCATGCCTGCATATTTGCTGAGACAGTACATATGCTTGTTGTTCTGCCCCCCATACCTAGTACAACAGGGGAAAGGAGTAGGGAGGAGATGGCAGGGTGGATTCTCAATGCTTCGTGTGGCAAGGATGGAGGGGTTAGGTAGACCCTGTGGAAGGAAGTTGGGCTGCAGCTATTGTGTGAGTACCTGCTGGCAGAGAGCTGCCTGCTGGGATAGAGCTCCAAAAAGCAAGAGGTGGGGAGAGAAAATGGGGGAGGTGAAGCTGCAGAGTATCCTTTATATCAGCCAACTGTACCTTGTGGAGACTTTTATACATTTATCTGAAGAACCTACACATGCACCCCTTGGTGTGTGTGGGGCGGTGGAGCAATGCTAGGACACCTGCCACACAGAAGACAGTGACAGCCAAGAGAGGTGTTTAGTAACAGAGGTATATTTTAAAGGATCTCCTTTTCTCTAATGTTTCCTACTTTAGCCCAGCCCTAACACTGCTAGAGATGTAATAAAAGCGAAATTGTATGTATGTGAGGGGAAGTGGCAAACTGGAGGGGAGCAGAGACAGAATGAGGGCAAGAGAGAAGACGGGACAGATAAGTCCAGCCTACTCCTCACCTTAGTTGCTTCACATTGTCCTGAGCCTGCTTAAGCTGAGAGAAAGTTCAAGTTTCTCTCCTACATAGGCATCATATACTTAGAGAATGTGAATCAGTTTTACTGTGGAATAATGCCAGAAAATAGATCTGATTATACAGAAATGCTACAAAAGCATTTCATTAAACAAGTTGGGCAGAACATGTTTTGTGGTAGTATTGACTACATGTCATGTTATATAAATTCCTTTGCAAATAAATTTACCTTAATTTTGAAAACTCTTCTTTGAAAACTGGTGGTTCTATTAACTGTATACAATGTAGTTTCCCATTTCACCCTCAATTTCAATCTGTGATGAGCCCCAAGTCATGCAGACAAAGGTAACGTGAAATGAAACAGCCTGATTCATGATAAAGAACTGTTCGTCTTAGAATCTGAGAGAACTGTCTGTGTCCGTGTAGGACTTGAAGATTATTATATTATTATTATGCCGTTTAATTTATTTGCCAAAGCAATTACATCATCAATAAAATAGGGAAAATTGGAGGTGTCCTCTTAATATTCAAAAAGCCAAACTCTCTCATTCTCAAATTTCATCCATTCAAGCAATGTAAGAATAGCGTAAAGAGTATATTCATTCATTTATTCAACAACATTTTATTAAGTGCCTATTATGTACCAGGCTCTGTTTTAGGCACTGGCAATTCAGTAGTGAAGAAAATAAACAAAATTCCTTTCTCTCATAGAGCTTATATTTAGTATATATGAAAGTGGGTGGTTAGGCAGAGGAAGATAGAGAAGAGACAGACAATAAAAAAAGTAAGTAAATGATATGCTAGAATATGACAGGTGTTATGGGGAAAAATAAAGAAAGGTTGGGAGATGAGAGCTATGTAGAAAAGTGGTTTGCAATTTTAAAAAGGGTTCTTCCAATTAATATATGTGTAAGATTACTTTTTATATGGCAAAACATCATACAAAGGCTAGGGTATTTTTTAGTGGTTTAAACACAACATAGGCATCTGTTTTTCAAGGTGGGAATATGTAATTTTGTAATGAAGAATGTACAAAGGGACAGAATAACCTACTTAAGCATTGTGTACTCATCAAGCATCTCTGAACCCTGGTCCATAATGTCTTCTAGTGAAGCAATAAAACTCTTGCATTGGAAGCGGATGCCTTTATGGTTCTTGTAAAAGATTTAAGGAACAGTTCAGAATGGAAGACTAAAGTAAGATATATTTATCTCTATACTGGTTTTCAAAAGCATCCTTGTACCAAGTCATCTGTTTATCCATTCATCCATCCATCCATCAACCCATTCTTACTTATTGAGTATGTATCACAGCCCAGGAATTTTGAAAAAGTGCTGGAACTATAAAAGTGTTGTAAAAGTGTTTATGTTCTAGGGTGAGAAAAGAGTTAATAGGATTAATTAGGAATTATGTTCTAGAGATTTAATTTAGTGCTCACTATACTATTTAAGGAAAATATCTAAAAATTTCATTTGACATCAAACAAAACACAAATGATCCCTTGAAAAGTGGAGTAATATACCTTCTAATATAGAGCGTGCAGAAGATCTTTAGTTTGATGATAAAGGCGATGAGACAGGACAGAAGTCTAGAAAACTTCATAGTGTGAGAAGCATTATAAAAATAAAAATTAAATGGAAAATAAGAAAAGTTAGCTATTGAAATATCTTCCAAATAGTATTATTAGTAGAAAGAATTTTAATTATTGGCATAATAAAAGCCATATTTGAGTAGAAATAGTTTTATTTCATTTAGTGGAATAAAACTATTCCAAAGATGAATTTCAAGATGACCCTGACAGCTTCATATTAATATATCATTTTCAAATTCCTGTGTTTATAATCATTTTAATATTTTAAAAATTATGTATTTTAATTATAGAAATATTAAATAAATGCATTTTCATAAATATTTTTTAAATTCAGATAAAGTAATAGTTTATTTTGTCATTGTTTTCTATGTACTTATTACATATATATGTACATAAAAAATATATAGTTTTGTGTACATAAATAATATATAAAAATATATAGTTTTGTGTAACTAGTTTATAAAGTAAACAGTACTGTAATGTGACTATTGGTCTACAACATTTTTACTTTATAATACACCTTGGAGATCATTCCACATTGTGTAAATCGTTCTTTTTTTTTTTTCAGAACCCTCCGTAATGTTTTCAATAGTGGCTGCACTGATTTACATTATTTTTCCTTTTTTAATTTTTGAATTTTATTTTATTAATTTTTTTATACAGCAGTTTCTTATTAGTCATCCATTTTATACACATCAGTGTATACATGTCAATCCCAATCTCCTAAGTCATCACACCACCACCCCATCCCCCACCACTTTTCCCCCTTGGTGTCCATAGGTTTGTTCTCTACATCTGTGTCTCAATTTCTGCCCTGCAAACCGGTTCATCTGTACCATTTTTCTAGGTTCCACATATATGCGTTAATATACGATATTTATTTTTCTCTTTCTGACTTACTTCACTCTGTATGACAGTCTCTAGATCCATCCACGTCTCAACAAATGACCCAATTTCGTTCCTTTTCATGGCTGAGTAATAGTCCATTGTATATATATACCACATCTTCTTTATCCATTCGTCTGTCGATGGGCATTTAGGTTGCTTCCATGACCTGGCTATTGTAAATAGTGCGGCAATGAACATTGGGGTGCATGTGTCTTTTTGAATTATGGTTGTCTCTGGGTATATGCCCAGTAAGAGGATTGCTGGATCATATGGTAATTCTATTTTTAGTTATTTAAGGAACCTCCATACTGTTCTCCATAGTCGCTGCATCAATTTACATTCCCACCAACAGTGCAAGAGGGTTCCCTTTTCTCCACACCCTCTCCAGCATTTGTTGTTTGTAGATTTTCTGAAGATGCCCATTCTAACTGGTGTGAAGTGATACCTCATTGTAGTTTTGATTTGCATTTCTCTAATAATTAGAGAGTTGAGCAGCTTTTCATGTGCCTCTTGGCCATCTGTATGTCATCCTTGGAGAAATGTCTATTTAGGCCTTCTGCCCATTTTTGGATTGGGTTGTTTGTTTTTTTAATATTGAGCTGCATGAGCTGTTTATATATTTTGGAGATTAATCGTTTGTCTGTTGATTCATTTGAAAATATTTTCTCCCATTCAGAGGGTTGTCTTTTCGTCTTGTTTATGGTTTCCTTTGCTGTGCAAAAGCTTTTAGGTTTCATTAGGTCCCATTTGTTTATTTTTGTTTTTATTTCCATTACTCTAGGAGGTGGATCAAAAAAAGATCTTGCTGTAATTTATGTCATACAGTGTTCTTCCTATGTTTTCCTCTAAGAGTTTTATAGTGTCTGGTCTTACATTTAGGTCTCGAATCCATTTTGAGTTTATTTTTGTGTATGGTGTTAGGGAGTGTTCTAATTTCATTCTTTTACACGTAGCTGTCCAGTTTTCCCAGCATCACTTATTGAAAAGACTGTCTTTTCTCCATTGTATATCCTTGCCTCCTTTGTCATAGATTAGTTGACCGTAGCTGCGCGGGTCTATCTCTGGGCTTTCTATCTTGTTCCATTGATATATGTTTCTGTTTCTGTGCCAGTACCATATTGTCTTGATTACTGTAGCTTTATAGTATAGTCTTAAGTCAGGGAGTCTGATTCCTCCAGCTCCGTTTTTTTCCCTCAAGACTACTTTGGCTATTCGGGGTCTTTTGTGTCTCCCTACAAATTATAAGATTTTTTGTTCTAGTTCAGTAAAAAATGCCATTGGTAATTTGATAGGGATTGCATTGAATCTGTAGATTGCTTTGGGTAGTATAGTCATTTTCACAATATTGATTCTTCCAATCCAAGAACATAGTATATCTCTCCATCTGTTGGTATCATCTTTAATTTCTTTCATCAATATCTTATAGTTTTCTGCATACAGGTCTTTTGTTTCCCTAGGTAGGTTTATTCCTAGGTATTTTATTCTTTTTGTTGCAGTGGTAAATGGGAGTGTTTCCTTAATTTCTCCTTCAGATTTTTCATCATTAGTGTATAGGAATGCAAGAGATTTCTGTGCATTAATTTTGTATCCTGTAACTTTACCAAATTCATTGATTAGCTCTAGTAGTTTTCTGGTGGCATCTTTAGGATTCTCTATGTATACTATCATGTCATCTGCAAACAGTGACAGTTTTACTTCCTCTTTTCCAATTTGTATTCCTTTTATTTCTCTTTCTTCTCTGATTGCTGTGGCTAGGACTCCCAAAACTATGTTGAATAATAGTGGTTGAGAGTGGACTTCCTTGTCTTGTTCCTGATCTTAGAGGAGATGCTTTCAGTTTTTCCACCATTGAGAATGATGTTTGCTGTGGGTTTGTCATAAATAGCCTTTATTATGTTGAGGTAGGTTCCTTCTATGCCCACTTTCTGGAGAGTTTTTATCATAAATGGGTGTTGAATTTTGTCAAAAGATTTCTCTGCATCTATTGAGATGATCATATGGATTTTATTCTTCAATTTGTTAATATGGTGTATCACATTGATTGATTTGCATATATTGAAGAATCCCTGCATCCCTGGGATAAGTCCCACTTGATCATGGTGTATGATCCTTTTAATGTGTTGTTGGATTCTGTTTGCTAGTATTTTGTTGAGGATTTTTGCATCTATATTCATCAGTGATATTGGTCTGTAACTTTCTGTTTTTGTAGTATCTTTGTCTGGTTTTGGTATCAGGGAAATGGTGGCCTCATAGAATGAGTTTGGGAGTGTTCCTTCCTCCACAATTTTTTGGAAGAGTTTGAGAAGGATGGGTGTTAGCTCTTCTCTAAATGTTTGATAGAATTCACCTGTGAAGCCATCTGGTTCTGGACTTTTGTTTGTTGGAAGATTTTTCATCAAAGTTCCAATTTCCTTACTTGTGATTTGTCTGTTCATATTTCCTATTTTTTCCTTGTTCAGTCTTGGAAGGTTAGACCTTCCTAAGAATTTGTCCATTTCTTCCAGGTAGTCCATTTTATTGGCATAGGGTTGCTTGTAGTAGTCATTTAGGATGCTTTGTATTTCTGCAGTGTCTCTTGTAGCTTCTCCTTTTTCATTTCTAATTTTATTGATTTGAGTCCTGTCCCTCTTTTTCTTGATGAGTCTGGCTAATGGTTTATCGATTTTGTTTATCTTCTCAAAGAACCAGCTTTTAGTTTTATTGATGTTTGCTATTGCTTTCTTTGTTTCTATTTCATTTATTTCTGCTCTGATCTTGATGATTTCTTTCCTTCTACTAACTTTGGTTTCTGTTGGTTCTTCTTTCTCTAGTTCCTTTAGGTGTAAGGTTCGATTGTTTATTTGAGATTTTTCTAGTTTCTTGAGGTAGGCTTGTGTAGCTATAAACTTCCCTCTTAGAACTGCTTTTGCTGCATCCCATAGGTTTTGGATCATCATGTTTTCATTGTCATTTGTCTCTAGGTATTTTTTGATTTCCTCTTTGATTTCTTCAGTGATCTCTTGGTTATTTAGTAACGTATTGTTTAACCTCCATATGTTTGTGTTTTTAAAGTTTTTTTTCCTTGTAATTCATTTCTAATCTCATAGCATTGTGGTCAGAAAAGATGCTTGATATGATTTCAATTTTCTTAAGTTTACTGAGGCTTGATTTGTGACCCAAGATGTAATCTATCCTGGAGAATGTTCCGTTTGCACTTGAGAAGAAAATGTAATCTGCTGTTTTTGGATGGAATGTCCTATAAATATCAATTAAATCTATCTGGTCTATTGTGTCATTTAAAGCTTCTGTTTCCTTATTTATTTTCATTTTGGATGATCTGTCCATTGGTGTAAGTGAGGTGTTAAAGTCCCCCACTATGATTGTGTTACTGTCGATTTCCTCTTTTATAGCTGTTAGCAGTTGCCTTATGTATTGAGGTGCTCCTATGTTGGGTGCATATATATTTATAATTGTTATATCTTCTTCTCAGATGATCCCTTGATCATTATGTAGTGTCCTTCCTTGTCTCTTGTAGCATTCTTTATTTTAAAGTCTATTTTATCTGATATGAGTATTGCTACTCCAGCTTTCTTTTGATTTCCATTTGCATGGAATATATTTTTACGTCCCCTCACTTTCAGACTGAAAGTGTCCCTAGGTCTGAAGTGGGTTTCTTGTAGACAGCATATAGATGGGTCTTGTTTTTGTATCCATTCAGCAAGCCTGTGTCTTTTGTTTGGAGCATTTAATCCATTCACGTTTAAGGTAATTATCGATATGCATGTTCCTATGACCATTTTCTTAATTGTTTTGGGTTTGTTTTTGTAGGTCCTTTTCTTCTCTTGTGTTTCCCACTTAGAGAAGTTCCTTTAGCATTTGCTGTAGAGCTGGTTTGGTGGTGCTGAATTCTCTTAGCTTTTGCTTGTCTGTAAAGCTTTTGATTTCTCCATCGAATCTGAATGAGATCCTTGCCAGGTAGAGTAATCTTGGTTGTAGGTTCTTCCCTTTCATCACTTTAAGTATATCATGCCACTCCCTTCTGGCTTGTAGAGTTTCTGCTGAGAAATCAGCTGTTAACCTTATGGGAGTTCCCTTGTATGTTATTTGTCGTTTTCCCCTTGCTGCTTTCAATAATTTTTCTTTGTCTTTAATTTTTGCCAATTTGATTACTTTGTGTCTTGGCGTCTTTCTCCTTGGGTTTATCCTGTATTGGACTCTCTGTGCTTCCTGGACTTGGGTGGCTATTTCCTTTCCCATGTTAGGGAAGTTTTCAACTATAATTTCTTCAAATATTTTCTCTGGTCCTTTCTCACTCTCTTCTCCTTCTGGGACCCATATAATGCAAATGTTGTTGCATTTAATGTTGTCCTAGAGGTCTCTTAGGCTATCTTCATTTCTTTTCATTGTTTTTTCTTTAGTCTGTTCCACAGCAGTGAACTCCACCATTCTGTCTTCCAGGTCACTTATCCATTCTTTTGCCTCAGTTATTCTGCTATTGATTCCTTCTAGTGTAGTTTTCATTTCAGTTATTGTATTGTTCATCTCTGTTTGTTTGCTCTTTAATTCTTCTAGGTCTTTTTTAAACATTTCTTACATCTTCTCGATCTTTGCCTCCATTCTTTTTTCCGAGGTCCTGGATCATCTTCATTATCACTATTCTGAATTCTTTTTCTGGAAGGTTGCCAATCTCCACTTCATTTAGTTGTTTTTCTGGGATTTTATCTTGTTCCTTCATCTGGTACATAGCCCTCTGCCTTTTCATCTTGTCTGTCTTTCTGTGAATGTGGTTTTTGTTCCACAGGCTGCAGGATTGTAGTTCTTCTTGCTTCTGCTGTCTGTCCTCTCCACATTGTGTAAATATTGATATATCTTATCCTTTTCAAGAGTTACATTGAATGATTTTACATAATCATTCTTTTGTTGATAGGACTTAGTTTGTTTTCAATTTTCAGTGTCACAGACAATGTCACAAAGAATGTCATTGTATATGCCTTCTACACACAGATAGGTATTTCTTTAGAGAATATATCGAAGAGTACAATTGCTGAGTGATAGCGTAGGATAGTTAAAAGTATATTTTGACTTCTAATGGTACTTATGAATTATTTCCTAAAAAGCTGTGCCAACATACGCTCCTACCAGTAGTGTATGATAATAACAAATATCCCACAAACTCAATATGTGATAGTATCAAACTTTAAAGTGTTTTTCTAATTTTTGTGTTATTTTTAAATTGATTTGTATGAGCTCTGTATCTGTTGTGGGAAATAATCCTTTTCCCATTATAAAGATTGAAAAATGTATTATTCTCATCTTTAGCTTTTCTATTCTGGATATTAATCCCCTCTTTGTTTTATAGGTTGACAGTACATTTTCCCAGTCTGTAGCTTTTTATTATCTATCTACGTATCTATCTCTTTTTCTATCTATCTATCTATCTATCTATCTTCATCTATCATATCTTCTTTATGCATTCATCTGTTGATGGATACTTTTGGTTGTTTCCATACCTTGACTATTGCAAATAATGCATCATCTAACAGGGGAGTGCAGTTATATCTCCAATATCATGTTCTCATTTCCATTGTATATATTCCCTGAAGTAGGATTGCTGAATCATGTGGTAGTACTATTTTTAATTTTTTGAGGAATCTTCATACTCTTTTTCCTAGTGGTTACACTAATTTACATTCCTACAAACAGTGCACAAGTGTTCCCTTTTCTCCACATCCTCACCAGCACTTGTTATCTCTTGTCTTTTTGAAGATGACCATTCTAACAGGTGTGAGGTGCTATCTCATGGTGGTTTTGATTTGCATTGCTCTGATGATTAGTGATGTTGATACTCTTTTCATGTATCTGTTGGAATGGTATTGTATTTTTAAATTTCAAATCCCTTTTGTTCATTCCTGGTATATAGGAAAGCCTTTGACTTTTCTATGTTAACCTTATGTCCTGAAAACTTGCTTATAGTTGCTTATTAGTTTCAGGAGGTTTTTTTTTTTTTGTTAATCCTTGTATGTTTTCTACATAGGTCTTCATATCATCTGTGAACAAAGTCTTCTATCTTTCTTCCCTATCTATATGCCTTTTATATCCTTTTCTTTTCCTTTTACATTAGCTAGTATCTCCAGTACGATGTTAAAAGGGAGTGGTGAAAGGAGACATCCTTGCCTTGTTCCTGATCTTAGTGTGAAAGCTTCAAGTTTCTCCTCATTGAGTATGATGTTAGCTATAGTTTTTTAATAGATATTCTTGATCAAGTTGAGGAAGCCCAATCAGTAACTTTGTTTTTTTACTTTTTGAAGTTTAAATTTTGGTGTAGTCAAAATTTCAGATGTTTTCTTTATGGCTTCTGTGGTTCTATATTGTTTTTAAAAGCTTCTTCTATCTAAAGGTATAAGCATAAGTTTCTATAATGCACAATATAATTTTTCTTCTAATGTGTTTAAGGGTTTTTTTTAACCTTTATAGCTTTAATCCATGTGGAATTTATTTTTTGCCAATGGTGTGAAATAGACACATTCAACTTAATTTTTTCTCTAAATTTGAGAAAAAATTCAGTACATGTCTATCCTCTCCCCACTGAGTTGTTTTACTGCTATTATCAATTATTGCACATTTATCCATATGTGGGCCCATTTCTGGACTCTATGCCATTACAATAATCCATTGGTCTCTTCCTGCAACAATACCATGACGTTTTAATTCCTACTTCCTTCTGACTTTACAATACCTGCCACTTGCATGTTAATATTACCAAACTAAATACCATGTTTCCCAGAAAGGATCCTGGCACAGAGTAGGAGTTAAATTGACATTTATTGAATTTTTTTCTTTAGACTTTGAATTGCCTTTGGCAGACTAAAAAAGTAATGTACTTGAGAATAAGATAAATTGGCTTTTCTATTCTGTTTTCCATCCTCCCATCTTAGAAATTTTGGATTCAAGTAAACCCATTTTATTAATCCCCACCCAGGGGAGAAGCTGGTAAGTCACAACTCTTGTATTTATAAATAGTTGTGTTTACAGAAAGATGTTATGGGCTGGAACCTCCAGTAGCCCTTATCGTCAAGGGTTTAAAGAAATTGCAGTTCTTCCTTTTGATTGTTATTACGTACCTTTAAAGAAAACGGCATGATTTGGACATGTTAACTAACTGAGAAAAATATATTCCACAAACATTGCTTTCAAAATGTTTTATTGATGATTTTAAAATTTAAGTCCATGTCAACAAAACAGCAGAATACACAACATGAAAGAATCAAAAGTTAAATAATTGGAAACTTTTGCTAAAAGGGTGAATTAGATTAATAACAATATTGTGAAAAGAAGTCCTGAATATGGTAAAAAAGGCAAATAAACCTAAGGAGGATAAGGACTGAAATAAAATAACCCTAGAGACGATTACCCTGTTTGTCAATTAAGTCATTTCTCATTGCTGGGTGGGAAGTAATTTTATTTTTAATTTTATTAACTATAATCCCTTTTCAAAGTCATTTGGATTTCAGTCAGAATAAAGAGCAATATACTTTTAAGTGTTTCTAAAATGTACATTAGAATAACTTACTGCTTAAATGAACTAATTAATGCATGATAACATTCCCCCACTTGCATTCTTATGAACTTTTCCTTTTATTATTCATCATGGAACTGTTTTGCATTTATGACCCTTATCCTTTCTGAATGTTTGTGCTAAAGCAGTAAATTTAATGTATTTGATATTGTTACCTTGAGAAACTATGGCTACAAATAAAAAAATCATTGGTCATTATAATTCATCAGACACTGTAGACAGTAGGACGTAGAATAGGAATGGTGCCTATGTATGCCTTACTAGAGAGCTGAGGGAGGCCAGGGTTGGGTTTTGGGGAAAAGGAAAAGTGGGTCTTGCTCTTTCTGCTGACAAGGTCTTTCTTTTGCTAAAGTCTTTAGGTTATTGATTCTTAATCATGTGCCAGGCCTAAGAAGAAAAGCACTTTGCAGCAGTTGGGAATCAGTGTGATTCTGTGTGGCACCAATAAACCACCTTTTCTTTGGTCCTACTAGACTTTCACTCATATTCTATAAGATATCTAGCTATTGTTGGATATTTAAAAAATAATGAGAAGAAATTTAATGCAATTTAGTTCCTATGATAAAAATTACTTCTTGAAAATCAAATTGTTTCAAAATATGTTCATATCTTAAATTGATCCTATTTACTGTTTAGGGGTAGGGTGAAAAACCTTATTTTTTATTTGCATATGTTGATGTACGCTACTGCCATTTAAATAATTTTAATCCCATAGTGCTTTGCATTGCTATTAGATATTATTGAAGCTTTTAAAAGTTCATTATCCGATTTCCTAAAATAAAGGAAATAAAAGCAAAAATAAACAAATAGGACCTAATTAAACTTAAAAGCTTTTGCACAGCAAAGGAAGCCATCAACAAAATGCAAAGACAACCTAATGAATGGGAGAAAATATTGCAAATGGTATGACTGATAAAGTACTAATATCCAACATATAAAAACAACTCATTTCAAATATTAATTAAAGGTAGAATATGACAAGGGTATACCTCTTAGTCCTAGTTACAAATATTTTTTCTTGTCTGAGTTTTTATATAGATTTGGCAAAATTAATGATGCATCAAAGCCTTTCCAAGACATTAAAGGTAAGAAAATTTTTGTAGATTTGAAACATTAAACTTACTAGGGAATCAAGCATATTATCAATTAATTGGAATTAGACAGAGACCAGTACAGGAAGAAATAGTGGATAAATAACTTCTTTCATCTTATAAATAATAACCAGTCTGAGAAACCCCTTGATCTTCCTTATCTGGTAGTTTAGACTCATATTAATACTTCAGTTACAGCCTAAACAACTTTCAAACACAGCTGTAAAGAGAAATGTAAAAAAATATGGATAAATGTCCTACAATTCTATACTTTATTGGAAATTCCTACCCAAGTGACAAATTTATTAGAAATTTTACCATCTTAGTACTTTGATGCCTTTAACCACTTAAAAACATAATCCATTAGGGGATATTTGTTGATTGATTGTGCTTAATGTAACCACATTCCCTCATTTCAAATGAATAAATGAATACGAAATGTGGTTGTTTATACATTAGTCTAAGTATATGTAGGATTAAGTTCAAAGTATAGGGAATAAGTTCCCTCCATGAACACAATCACTCAAATATGTTCAAGTTAAAATACAATATTTTTGGTATTCATTTACCTATGGGAGGAATCCACATTTCCAAAGAAAGAAACAATTTTCTGAGTGCATTTCAGAAAAAGGTCACTTGGGTGACAAGCTCTGGCTGGCTATGAACTAATTGCGTAACTGAAGGAACAGCACTGGAGGTAGATTCTTAAATATAAAAAGCTGTTTGAGGGACTTCCCTGGTGGCACAGAGGTTAAGAATCCACCTGCCAGTGCAGGGGTTTCAGGGGACATGGGTTCGAGCCCTGGTCGGGGAAGATCCCACATGCCGCGGAGCAACTAAGCCAGTGAGCCACAACTACTGAGCCCGCATGCCACAACTACTGAAGCCCGCGCGCCTAGAGCCCGTGCTCGGCAACAAGAGAAGCCACCGCAATGAGAAGCCCGCGCACCGCAATGAAGAGTAGCCCCCGCTCACCGCACCTAGAGAAAACCCACATGTAGCAACGAAGACCCAACGCAGCCAAAAATAAATAAATAAATAAATAAATAAATAAATAAATATATTAATTAATTAATTAAAAAAACTGTTTGACTTTGAAAAACACCCCATAAATACATAACTCTGGATTTGACCTAAGCACATTGGCCCTTGCCATCTTGGGGTAATTGGGTGGATTTAGACTCATCCCTGAAATCCATTCATCAGAAAGAATACTAAACCCGGTACACATATAGTAGAAGTTCTCTATTGTAAGTTATAATTTATAATTGTAGTTTATCAGTTAGTCACTTAATTTGGCTTGTGTTAGTTCTCGATCACCTTTAAATGAGCTGATTAAAGCTCAGGTTTTCTCACTGGCTGTTAAGATAAGGAGGAAGGTGATAAAAGACCCAAATAGGTGTTTCTACTGACTGCTGAGTAGTTCTCCTAAAGAGGAATGAGGGTCATTTAGCTCAGTGTGGACCAGGACAGAGATTACGTACATAGTTCCCTCATTACTCTATTTTGGAACAAAAAATTGCTGAACTCTCTAGAGGAGAAAGTGAAAGGCTATATTTTAAACCAGGCAAAGACAATATATAATCAAATAATGAAGAGAGACCAAAATGAGAGAATCATTAGCAAATTAATTGGACATTTTTAGTCAATTCTAAATATATTGTTTAACTTTGCTTTAGCACTGCTTCTTAAATAACAAAACAACAATTTAGTCACAGGGAAAGAAAGATGCAAAATATAGACTCAATTAACTTCATTATTGTGACACTAAGAAAATTAATCTCTTGGTTATTTAAGAAAAAAACTCAATAAATCATGTATTCACAGGGCTATATACCTAACACAACGTTTTCTGTGTTTTCCTTCCAGTCCCCGGCAAAGTAGCAAAAAACATGACTTTGAAGTTCAGGTCCCTGGATTTACCTGCTACTTACTACCAGAGTGGCTTTGGTCAAGACACTGAGCCTGTCTGAGTTCTGTTTTCTCTTGCTTAAAAAGTGGCAAATGTTTCCTTCCTCACAGACCTGTTGAGAGAACAATCAAATAGATCTGTGCATAAAAGCACACAGTAAACTAGGGAAGTGTATATTTAACTAGTTAAGCAAATAATAGGCATTCCTTATGCACAAGTGCTTATAGAGTCCATGTAGAAGTTCGCTTAGTTCTAAGCATCCTTTGATCTATACCAATATTTCACTTGCCTCTGCGTTGGGTCCTACCAAAGGTTTTCCTGCAATTATATTACAGCTAGGCAACCTCCTGTTACAATTGTGAGGTCAGAGAAGATTGTCTCCATTCTTCCTCAAACCATTTTCCAGTCCATTTTTCCTTTTCAGATCCTACAAGATGAACATAGGACATAGGACTTCCTGTGAAAATTCTTGTAAGGATGTCATGAGAAATATGAAACTCCTTTTAAAAAGTGCTTCAGACGTGGAAAGAGATATTATTATTCTTTGTTTCAAAGTCTCTCATTTGTGCAGGTGAAAAACCCTTGAACACCCACACACAAAAAATACCTGTACAGTAATTTAGGACTGTCTCACACCTCCTACTTGATGAAGGTTGGAAGCAGATTTACCTTATTTTGTTTGCTTTTTTGTGAACCTCTTGCCCAGTAGGTTTTCTCTCTTTTCTTTGGATTGTAATTTGTATTGTTTTTAGACTCTCCTGTTGTGTTTACAGATTATTATCATTACTGGAGCCTTCTGATGCAGGCAGGTTCTGATTTTCCCTTATATGTAATTCACTTCAGTGCTCCTAGAGGCTTGCACAATATGCAGATTCAGATTAAACAGTAGCTCAAAATTAAGTAAAATCAGATACAATTTTAGATTATACATTTATAGACAAAGTTTGCATGTAAGTTCTGCCTCTTCCATACAATCTAAAAATAGTTTACCCCCAGACTCTTCTGGATGAACATGAATGGTTCACCAATCTCAAGTTTCAGTCCTTGAGTACATGATAGTCATACTTTAAAAAAAAAGAAAATTATTGGTTCACATCTCTCCATTCCCTTCTGTTACACCGATCCTTCAAACATGCATAAACTGGACTTTGGAATGCTTTGGAGGAAACACAAGTTTTGCAAAGTCTGCTTCTTGGACCAGGGACCATGTCTTTGTATTAAGCACATTCCAGGTACATAGTAAGTTGCTCAGTGAACACTTGTTGATTTTAAGTTAATAGAAAGAATGGGAAAAGACTCTGGAGTTGGGGGTAGGAGAGCATACCAGAAATAAAAGAAATACACAGGTTGGAAAGTAAGTCTTAAAAACCAGAGGCGTATGAGCCATGTGAAGAAGTCTAAAATAGAACTTAGAATGAGTCAGAGTTCATACGATGTAACCAGTGCTGTATTCCATGGGGAACTGGGGTCTGAAAGATGTGTTCAGCAAAGCTAGCTGAGTCTACATGTTGGCAGAAGCAGAATCCAGGGTTCTCAACCAGAATTAAAAGATCTCTCTTTTAGAGAAGGCTGGGGAACATGTTGAGAGAAGGGAGCAGTCAGAGGATCCTAACTACAAAGGTAGTGGGTGAGTGAGAACCCGTCTGAGAATTGTGATAGGAATAAATAATGCAGAGCAGGAGGAAACATAATGGCAAATTGTACAGGTCAGGGTGAAGGGTGGAGACTGACCTAGTAGCCTCTCTTCTGTACTTCCTACTTGGACATCAAAAAGGTCAAAAGTCACCTGTATTGTAGGATGGTCAAGATGCAAATGCTGTCCTGTAAGGATAAATGCTAGGGTGGGGTTGAGAGAACTGAGGCTGAGACTGGAATACAAATCCTGGAACTGAAGTTTGGCCTTAGGACAAAGACAAATAGGATAAGATATATTAAAGCTATTTAAGAAAAATGCTGTAAGCTTTCTAAGACCTCTGAGCCTTATCAGAGGTAAATCATTTAACATTAGATAAGACCTCATAGGACATAGTTTTAAAGAGAATTCCCATAATTAATACACTTTTGTACCAATGAGAATACAGTTTTTTTCATTTAGAATTTAATATTTCCATGTTTTAAAGCCCTCAGAGAGATAAAGGATTGGCCCATATACAAAAGAGAGTATGTCTAACTTTAAGAGAATTGTAAGAAATTCACAGAGTTATGGAAAGGCTGTTCTTACAGGTATATACAGACCAGGAGCAGTGCAGAGTCAATCAGAAAGTGAATTGGAGACAGAACAAATGGGAGGCTTTTGATCTAGCTAGAACTTGACAACATTGCAAATATGGCATCAGAGATAACATTTATATAACCAGAGCACTAGAGAAATAATCTAATTTACAGTAGTGACATGTCTTATAATTTCTAGTTTCTAGAACTAGCCATTTCCTCACAGATATTAAGGTCTGTTTTTTAGTATCACAACCTGTTTTTAAAATCACTGTTTTTCTGATAATTTATTCAAACAAAATACCATTGACAGGGATTTAGATGGAATAAGTTCTGCTTTGGATACATACCACTTGTTTGAACAGATCAGAAAATGGAAGGCATTGCTGATATTTGATTTTTTATGCTATGTATTCCTTCCCATACTTATAACAATTATATGTTTTAAAAGTATTGTTTGTTGTATGCATACCAAATATAACTGTTTGAAGAAATGGCTGAGTTTCTTTAGCACTGGAAATATGTATTTAATTATAAGCTTTCTGAACCTCAGAAATAATTACTTCATGAAGTAATTGAATCTCATTTCCGTTATAATAGAAGATATTTTGATTAGTACAAGATACAATTACTTCACTTAATAGGCATCTGATAAGGTCAACTTACGCTTTTAAATACAAAGCAGCTTAAATGTCTAACAGACATTAAACGTCTGGCATACATTTCAATACACAGTCTCCCCTGAAACGAACGCAAAATTGCATCCATTAATGGAACATTGTACTGAATGCAATAAAATCAAGTTACTGTCTTGCAACTTCTTCATGCTATTACAATCGTTCTTGAAGAAACCTCAAAAGGAGTGATTAATGTGAATTTTAACTGTTAGGAGTAATTTATATTTGTCTACACTAACATGCATTCCTTATATTAAAAGGGCACAGGAAATACAATTTATTGATTTGTGTCATGAATCTACCCAGAAAGTATAATGCTAATGATGGTTACAGTCAAAATTCAGAAGAAAAGGAAAACAAGCGGTATTCAAAGGATATTGATGTTTTGTTTCAAAACTTTTTTTTCTAGAAAACTAGACATATTTGAGCATAGTCATTTTTGATCTTTCTGTTCTCTTATGTGTGAGACACCTACAGATAGCCCTCCGATTCTGATTAAGGTGAAAAAGCCCCTTCTTCAGTTGAATGCACAATTATCTGGTATGTAAAAAGCATTTAGGAATAAGACCAAATGTGGTACAAAAATACAATTCTTTCAAAACAGAGAAAAATTTCATAAGCATAGGCCTTGATCAAACTGTAGCTTTCTTTGCTGACCAAAAGTAGTTAGGGTAGTAAGGACTGGTCGATTTTTCCAACAACGTTGAATGAGATCACTGGGTGTGCTTGGGGACGTTAACAAGATTAGGTGGATCCACAGAACTTGAGTTCGCAATCTATTGGTGATTATATCATGTGAAAATTTATAATGCATTTTAAATCTAGGAAAAAGTTGAAGTTAATAATTTTTATAAGAAAGAGTGATAATGTTACTTATTTTGTAGAATTACATTTCCCACTCTGTCTAGATACACACATATTCATTGCGACAGGTACATACAGACTCATATACATCTATGTACATGTACAATCTTATTTTTCCTCAAGATTTTGGTACTTTTGATTATTCTTAAAAGTTTACAAAAAACTTGAGGACTATAAAACATTTTTTACATGATTTATAAGATATATGGGTAGCAAAGGAAATCATATCTTAACATGCCTTTAAATATTTATATATAAAACTGAAAAGCCAACAGAACTAATAACAGTACAGTTGAATGATGCAATGCAAGATAAGCATGCTAGCATTATTATATTTCATGTACAATAGCACAAAAACTACGCAATTCTATCTGAACTACACAATTCTATCTGAATAACTTGTCACTGTACTGTTGAACATAAAACTGAGCAGAGTAAATGTAGATACTTCCTGTGTCTCTGAATGGGAAGACTAAAGGTTTTATAGATGTAAGTTTTCCTTAATTAAATAATAGACTAAATGCAAACAGTAATGGGGATTTTATGGAACTTCAAGCTGATTCTAAAACTCATATAGATGAGCAAATAAACAGGATACTAATACACATTTGAAACATTTATATTAAAACATGGTATTTAAGGACTGTCAGTATGGGAACAGAAAAACAAATGAAGGAACCACAGTACAGGGCCCAAAAATAGATCCATGTACCTTTGAAATTTAATTCATGATAAATAAGATACTTAAAATTATCAGGAAAAGGATAAGTGCTGAAATCCAGCTGACTTTCTATAAAAAACTCCTACCTCACACTAAACACACAAAAAATTCCAGAACAATTAAAAGCATAATATAATTTAAAGACTATTTAAGAAAAAACGAAATATAGGGGGATGGTTTTATAACCTTGCAGTAGGAAAGACTTCCTACGTGAGACACAAACTCAGAGGCCACAGAAGAAAACTGACATATTTTGACTACATAAATTAGGATAACTATATGGCAAATAAAACCATAATACAAAGACAGTTAAAAGATAAAGAATAGATTGGGAGATTATATATATATGTTCAAAGGATAATATTTGTACGAGAGAGTTTCTACAAAATTGTATTAAGATGCCAGTGAAAGAAATGGAGTCTAGATAGTTTATATGGGGTTAATAAATGTTTTCTTAAAGGTATTGTGAAATTTGTAGTGGGGGCTAAAATAAAAAGTATATCCCAACTCTACATTTTTCTTTTTAAATATTCAATGTAGTCTCTCTTTTCACTGTGTAACTTGCCAGCCTGCATCTACATGAATTTTTAATTTTAGTCTTCTATTTTTACACACTGACAGGTATAAGATATCTGTTTCCTTAAACCTTGATTCATATGTTATTTTTCTAGCAATTCTTCTTATTGCAGAAGGGTATTCAAGAAATGAACTTTCATAAGCCTGCTATTATAAAATATCTATTTATAGGTAACTGCAACTGGCAGAGTTACCATAGAAACTAAAACAGCAATCAATTCAGAAACCATGAAAGTGTAAGTAAAGATGTGAGTATTATGAATAGAAAGCAATAAAACACAAAATCCCTCATAATTATTAGAAAAAATGCAAAATAGAATTTTTTTTCAAAGGATGATAACAGAAGGAAAAACAGTTTACAATTATGGTTTATCCACTAGTATAAATTCGTGCAACTGCAGCGAAGTTTGGCATACTCTCATTTTAAGATGCTGTCAAGAAATCAGTTATTTTAAGAAACTGGATAAATATAAAACTCTTCTGTACTTTGAGAGGCCTAAATCTTAAGACAAACCACTATTATTCCTCTCTCTTAATTTCCAATGTTAGACTTATCTAAGTGCAATTTCCAAATCATTCTGATTTAACGGAGAGATATCTTGACTCAAACTCACACTTGCAACTACAATTACACAGACTTTGTGTTAAATCCACTGGTTGAAACTGAAGAAGAGGTCAGGAAGCATAATATACCACCATCAAAGTGATAAAATCCCATAAAGATTAACTGCATTTGTATTTTCAGTGGGCACTTTTGAATGAATGTGAATGACCAATGAATTCTCATTGTTTCTAATTAGTACCTTCCTAATATGTGATGAAATTGAAGACTTCTGCATATGTATGTTAGCCACATGGATCTCCTTGCTGTGGAGGGCATACCACAACAGTGATTGCTTCAGAAGAGAAATCTGTAATTTGGTTTACATATTAATGATTCTACATTTTAATGAATACCCCTGGTATTGATTTTTCATGCTAATATATGGCAACCTTCGCACAGGCTGTATTCACCATCAGGACAGGGACTGTATTTTTGTTACCATTGTATTCTGGTGTCCAGCAGAGTGCCTTGTTTCAGATAATTGGCTTTGCGGTTAAATATGAACATTTTAAACTATAAATTTCTTTCTAAGTACTGCATTAGCACTACTTTAACTACATCCTGCTAGTTTTGGTCTGTTGTGTTTTTATTATCATTTAATAAGAAATATTTTCTAATTTCCCTGTGGTTTCTTCTTTGCTCCATTAATCGTTTAGAAGTTAATTAATTTCTAAGTATTTGTAGTTGTTCTAGATAACTTACTGATTTTTTTTATTAAATGCAGTTGCGATATGAAAACACATGATTTCAGTTTTTAAAAAATTTATCATGACTTGTTTTATGGCCCAGCATGTGATCTTAGTGAGCATTTCATGGTGCACTTGAAAAATGTATATTCTGCAGTTTTGTGTAATGTGTAAGTATCGGTTAGGTCAAGTTTGGCAGTATTATTCAAAACTTCAATGTTGTTACTTCTTTTATTTGCCTGTTCTATCAATTACAAAGAAACGGATATTAAAATCACCACCTGTGAATGCGGATTTGTTAATTTCTCCCTTTAGTAGTGTTAATTTTTGTTATTATATCTTCTTGATCCATTGATCTCTGGCCTGGTTCATCTGGCTGGGCTAACATCAATACCTTCAGTTCTTTTTTCTTGTGCCAATCAGATTCCTCAAAATGAATTTTTCAGTCTTTGACCTGGAGATTATTAGTCTACTTGCCATCCTTCTGAGATCCCAATGGGGGAAGAAGTTGGGTTTTCAAAATTCAGTATATGACCAACAGACTTTCACTTAACTTTTAAGTGAAAAAGTTTTTAACGTGATTCCTGCCTCCATCTGTGATGTGTCCAAGGGGCAGACTTCTTATTCTCAAATAAGCCTCTGTCTCACCATCTCAAGGACAAATTTTCAGTCTTCTGCAGAGGTGGGGAAGGGACTGTGAGGGACAGTATTTGGTGGCTCTTGCTGATTCTTAAACAGCCTCTTGGTTTCAGCCTCACCTTGTCTCCATTTTAAAGGTATCCCCCGGAAAAAAAAAATAAATGTACCCAGAGCTGCAAGCTCAGCATTGTGGGAGAGGTGGTGAAGAAGAAATCAGGTTGCTTCTAAGTTTCCAAAATTTTGTTGCAGAGCTGTTGGTTGTATGTGAAGAGCTAGTTGCCAAAAGTGTGCAAATTAAGAGACTATTGCAGTCTACAGTTGTGTTATTGCTAAAATTCTAGCATCATTGATTTATTCTTCCTATGACTATTCATTTGTTTACTTACTTAAATAAAAAATTGTTTCTCCCATTTCTAAATGATTTGAATCAACAAATTAATTTTTTTGGATTATAAATCTCCCTTTTAAATTCAGATCACCCTGGGTGGGAAGTGTAACACACTGACTGCCCTATCAGTCATTTACATTATATTGTAAAATCATTTTATCAGTCCCTCCTGGCAAACAAATGAGAAACTGGCGAATTAGGACTGGGAGCGTGGGCAAGTAAGTACAAGAAAGAACTGTGGTTCTGCTTGGAGCGGAAGCTTACAGGGTGGGGAACTAGAGCAGTTGGGATAAAGGGGTACTCGAGCGAGGTCATGGGTTAAGGATGAGTATTGACAGAACACAGAATTTTATGAGAAGTTGGGCATGGAGAGAGAGGAAAGAAGAAGAATTGAAAGACAATTCTGAGGTTTCCAGAACTTAACTGTTGTCATTATTTTAGTACTTAAACTCCTTTTCAAAAGCTATAAGCAGAAATTTTAAAGTTTACCTGAGAATTAGAGACTTTTCTAAAATGGAACTTTTCCTCTGGGCCCTTAAAATATACTACAGATCAGACTTGTTTTCTTATATTGATTGTGAGAAGTTATATGTAAGTTACCAATTTTTCTTTTAAATTGAATTTTTCCTATCAATTCATCTTGTACATTTAGAAAAGTTTTACAAGTTATTTATTACTTTATTCTTATTTTTGATTCTTCAGGCTCCCTGTCAAGTACCTAGTGTGTTTTACAGTTAGATGTACTACAAAGTTATTATTTAAGAAAAAGTAATTATTTTGTAATGCCTTAATTTTCTCCTAGTATATTTATGCTTCAGCTGGCTTCCCCGCCCCACACACCATATTCAAATGGTACTAACCCAAATAAAAATATAGTTAATTTTCTGATTTAAAATATTTTGATTTTCAGAGGCCAGATAGTTCATGTTTGTATGGTAGTTCACTATGGAAGATTTTTAGATATGACTCTTAAAAATGCAATTGAATTAGGTAAATGTATTGCTCCTAACACGCTGGTGGTGCGAGTTCAGTTTCCCTACAGGCAATACTCTAGCTTTAACCGGTTTTTTCCATGGTTACCTTCGTTCCTATGGAAACCGACCTCTCTTGCACTCTTCTCTCTCTCTTTTTATCACTTTAGAAACAGGTTACAGAAGCAACAGCCAGGAGGAAACATGAAATATTCATACACCCACTACTTAGAAGCTTCAACTAACATAGTAACAGGTGTATGTTTTCTCTTAAAGGCTATGCGCAGGCATGCACAAATCCACACACCACATATTTATATATATCTAACAATCTAGACCACAGGAACTGAAAGAATTTCTCTGACTTGGTAATGAAGCTACCCAATGATGACGCTCCAGGATCTTGCAAGGCATGTGTGGAAGTGGACAGAGCAGGGATAACAGAGCTGAAAGGTGATGGTTACCTACTGGGAACATTTCAGTTCTGAGACCGTATGAAGGCATAGGCTCCTGCCATGCTCCTGGTATCCACCAATTAACAAAAAAGTTAGAAATTGATTAAAAGCTCAGTTTAGAGATAGGAATCCTGATCTGGATAGTCTTGGATTTTGGAAGAGTCCCTTAATTTTTTTTTTCCCCTAAGACTACTTCTAAGGGATTCTAAATAAACTGTAGTGTTTTTTTTAAAAATGAAAAAAATTAGTAAATGATAAACTGAACTCATATTAGAACAAGGCCTCTGTTCAAAAGCCCATTATCAAAAGAAGCAATACTTTTTTTGCTACTGATAAGGAACTTTACAAGCTAAAGTCCTTTGATGGGATTTTGGTGGATTAAATTCTTTGCTCCACCTCCCTCCAAATTGATGTCTTCTCCAGCCTGAATGAGTGGACATTTTTGAGTCGGATACTCACCAAGAAGGAAGAAAAAAGTCAGATTTGGGGGGAGCACCATCATAGACATAGCTGCAATCGCAGAACCTGGATTTAAAAATCTGGCTTGTCACTAGCTAGTTAGTGAACTTGACAGAGTCTTCTAACTTCTTGGAGTTTTTGTTTCTCAGTTTTCAAGTTGAAATAATAATACCTATTAAGTTGTGAGAAGAATTTAATAAATTCATATGGATGATTTTGAGTTTCTCCAACACCGGTGCACTGTAGTTGACACTAGAAATACAAAGGAAAAACAAAGTCCTTGTCCTCCTGGTGGATACTGCCCAATGCAATGTTTTCCAAATGCTAGTGTGAATGTTTATCACCTGAGGCGCTTATTAAAATGTAGAATCATTAAGATGTAGACCACATTACAGTTTTCCCTTATGAAACAATCACTGTTCTGTATGAAATTATTTATAGCACTTTCCTTCAGATCCATGGTTGGATTTTATATTTCTTAAAGTTCTGCTTTAAATGCCATTTTCCTTATGTTATGAATTAATGAAAAAAATGATTCCTTTCAAAGAAAATTTCAACAGTAATATTAGGTGTTTTAGACATGGACTAAAATTTTAGGACGACAAAATTTAAGGCATTTGTTTAGTATAAACTGACTGGCATAAGCAAAGTGAAGAAAAAGACTGGGGGCAGGAAGGATTACTCAAAGAGACAAGAGAATAAGGGTACCCCTTAAAAATATGTTTTACTTCAGTAACCACGTTTGGATTGAAAAGTGAGTTGCAAAGACACGCTTTAACATCTTAGTAAAGAGATGTGCAACATTTTTTTTTCTCAATATTTTTCTCCCTTGAGTTAGATGAATTGAATGATCAAGGGTAAAAGTAAAGACTGAAAATCCAGTCAGGAAGTAAAAGTCTATCTCCTTTTTATCAAATATACAAAATTAATAATTTAGAAATAAACCTTTAAAAATTGTTTAAAAAAAGAATTCATAGTTTGAGATGTTCTATTGGAGAAGCCTTCCAATTATGTGGAATTATGAATTGGCTCTTTAGTTACTATGATCACCAAAATGTTCATGTCCACTAAAATTGACATGTGGAAACCTAATGTACAATGTGATAGTATCAGGAGGGTGGCCTTTGGGAAGTGCTTAGGTCATGAGGGTGGAGCCCTCATAAATGAGATCATCACCCTTAAAATGCAGGACTGAGAAAACTCCTTTTCCCTCTTCCACCATGTGAGGTTACAGGGAAAAGATAGCCATCTAGGAAGGGGGTTCTCACCAGACATCAAGTTGGCCAGCACTTTTTTTCTTGGACTTTTCAGCCTCCAGAACTGTGAAAAATAATTTTCTGTTGTTTTTAAACCAAATAATAATAATAACAACAATAATTTAGAAGTAGCCAAAAGAGGCCATTTAACAAGACTCTTTACTGAGTGATGGAAAAACAAGAAGTTTCTTGAGGGCAATGATCCATTCTTATCCACATTTTTTTTTTTTTTTCTGTAGAGCCTAGTTTAGAATAGATCCTGGATAACATTTTTAAATTTTTTGAAACACGGCTAAAGGCCTTTAAATGACCCAGGTCATAATATTTTCAGAGTCCTGTATAAACTGAGTACAGTTCAATTTTTGGGACTTGAACTGGGGACTGGAATTTTTTCATAATAGCGTCATCTATTTTATGATTTTTAGAATTAATAATAAATTTTTAAAATTAATAACACATTTTAAAATTAATAATAAACCAATAATAATAAAATAATAAGGGATATATTATCTACAGGCAGTCAGTCGTGGGGCAAGCTCTGCACCTAAAGAGCCTGGGTTTGAGTCCTAACTTATGACATTGGGTAAGTTCTCAATCTTACAGTTCCTCAGTTTGCTCATCTGTAAAGTGGAAAGAATAATAGTGTCTACTCTGTGAGGTTATCCTGAGGACTCAAGTACACTGCTACTGCAGGTGGTAGGCACCTGTTGAGTTGGTGCTGGAGTTCTGCACAGGTGCAAAGAATGTCTGCTATCTGGTTTCTAGTTTGTCACAGCATTGAGCACAGCTTGCGACAGCAACAGCAACACTTGCAGTGCTTCTTAAAGCAGTTGTGCTGGAGCCTGCGTGGCCCTGAGTCCCATTGTTTTGAAGGGAAGAGAGGAAAGGAGCCACTTTGGTTCCACATTGAGGTGGCAGCAGTGGCCTCAGGCGCTGGGAAAGCAACTCCTTCCTGGTGCAGAATGGAGTTTGCACTATGTTCTCCCCTAACTGTTGATTTATACAGTGACTAATATTAGTGTAAATAAACCAATAGTGCTTTATGGCTGGATCTTATATTTCTTAAGGTCCTGCTCTAAATGCCATTTTCTTTGTTATTATAAAAATGTATTTATTTAATATTTGAGCAGTAGATTTATTATGATTTTAATAAATATCAAGTAGCTTATTCATTATAATTTCAATTACTATACTGAGATAGTATAGTCACATAACACAAATGGCAGTCCTATCTCCTGGTGGCAGCCAGCTGAATTACAGGTAGAAATACTCAAGCATTGAACATGCCTTGTCAAGCCACAGATATACTTGAACTGTTCACTGAAACCATTTACTTGAATATATCACAACTCATTGGATTTACAACCTCAACTATTTATAATGAGGAAGTTAAAATGTAAAGGGGATAGCAGGGCAGATAAATTAGGAGTTTGGAATTAACATATACACACTACTGTATATAAAATAGATAAACAACAAGGACCTACTGTATAGCACAGGGAACTATATTTAATATATTATATTAACCAATAATGGTAAAGAATCTGAAAAATAATATATATATATAAATATATATATAACTGCATCACTTTGTTGTACACCTGAAACTAATACAACATTGTAAATCAACTATACTTCAATTTAAAAAATGGTTAAAAAACCAACAAAGTATCTCCAAATAAAAATCTAAGCTCATTCAAAAAAAAGTAAGTTTCTTATCAAACAAACCCTAAATTATTCTCTAATTTATATTCATGTCATTTATTAGTCTGTGGTTTTAAAAGAAATTGTACATGTATCATCCATTTGATTCTCAAAATTCATATCCAACTATCAAGAAAAATTACAAGGCATACCAAAAGGCAACAAACACAATTTGAAGAGACAGAGCAAGCATCAAAACAAGGCATGGCAGGAATGTTAGAAATAACAGAATGAAAAGAAAAGCCATAGACTGGGAGAAAATATTTGCAAAAGACTCATCTGATAATGAACCATTATCCAAATTATACATAAACCACTTAAAACTCAACAATAAGAATACAAACCAACTGATTGGAAAATAGGCCAAAGACCTTAACAGATAGCTCATCAGAGAAGATATACAGTTGGTAAACAAACATATAAAAATATGCTCCACATCATATGTCAGCAGTGAAATGCAAATTAAAACAACAAAGAGACACCACCACACACCTATTAGAATGGCCAAAATCTAGAACAGCAGCAATTCCAAATGATGCCTAGGATGTGGAGTAACAGGAATTCTTATACATTGCTGAGGAGGATGCAACATGGTGCAATCACTGTGAAAGACAGTTTGTCAGTTCCTTACAAAACTAAACCCACTCTTACCATGCGATTCAGCGATCACACTCCTCAGTATTTATTCAAAGGATCTGAAAACTAATGTCCACACAAAAACCTGCACATGGGTACTTATAGCCGTTTGTACACAATTGCCAAAACTTGGAAACAACCAGATATCTTTCAGTCGATGAATAGATAAATCAACTGTGGTATCCAGACAATAGAATATCATTCAGCTTTGAGAATAAACAAGCTATCCAGCATGAAGAGACATGGAGGAAATTTAAATGCACATTACTAAGTGAAAGAAGCTGATCTGAAAGGCTACATATGGTATGATTCGAATTATATGATATTCTGGAAAAGGTGAAACTATGGAGACAGTTAAAAGATCAGTGGGTGATCATTTCACAATATATACAAATATCAAATCATTATATTGTACACTTGAAACTAATATAATGTTATATGTCAATTATATGGCAATGAAAAATACAAACCCAAACCAAACCAAGAAAATATCCGTGGTTTCCAGGAGTTGGGGAAGGGGGAGAGCAGGATGAATAGGTGGAGTACCCTTCTATAATGGTGGATAGATGTCGTTATACATTATACGTTGTGTAAACCCATAGACTATACATCACCAAGAGTGACCCCTAATGTACACTATGGACTCTGTGTGATAACGATGCGCCAGTGTAAGCTCATCTGTCGTAACAAATGTACTGCTCTACTGGGGGGTCATTGATAATAGAGAGGCTATGCATATGTTGGGGGGCAGGGAGTATGTGTAATATCCCTGTACCTTCTGCACAATATTGCTGTGAAACTAAAATTTCTGTGAAAAAATAGTTTAATTTTTTAAAATCCTGGAATATTTGTTTAAGATAACAGGGCAGTAAAGATGTCTCTGCACAGTCTTTCAACAAAGGGTAGTTTCCCAAAGACAACTCTGATTTTAACTTGAGGCTTAATCAGAAAGGGACCGGCCTGGGACGTATGCAAAGGTTTGGGTTTTTTTGTTTTTGTTTTTGTTTTTGTTTTTTGTTTTTTAGAGGGGGACTAGATATCCAGGAGGACAGAAAGAAACATGATAAACTGAAGATCAGTGAAGATCAAACCAAGGAAAATATTGTCATAAAGATTAATGAACACTTGTTCTTGACTATCAAGAAATAAACAATTCTCTGAGAAGAGATATAAAAACTCAAAGAGTCATAAGAAAACATAAAAGAATGAAAACAGCGGTGCTTAGGGAGGAAAGGAAGGAAAACAGAAATATTCACTTTATAAAAAGACACACAAAGAGAGAGAAAGAGAGAGACTGATTCAATAGTTAACTGGTGAAAGAATCAATTGTCCTATCTGCAACTCATTCTGATTCTCAAAGGGTCCAAATTTAAATTTCTTGGTGGAACTTAGGCAAAGTCCTTGCCACACTGTTCCCAGAACCTCTCTTCCTAGGACCTCATTCTAACACTTAGACAGAACTTAAGAAAAGATAGATGGAATGGGCTGAAACTGGCCCCTGTCGGTAGGAAATGAGAGATTTGCTAAAGGAGATTAGAAAAAAGAAAAGGTATTTCAATAATAAAGAAATTAAGGCAGAGTGAGAAACTGAGGCAATCAATCATGGACCTTTATGAAGAGTTTAACTTCCTAGATTCTTTTTTCTTTAATTATAGGAAATTAATTTTTATCACAAAGTGTTAATATTTTTTCCTCCTATGTTTATACTGATAATTCCCTATGATTACTTGGTTACATCAATATAGACTCACATGTATGGTAGTGTGGAGAACAAAAGAATGGAGCAGCAACAAGAATTTTGCCTTTCCTCACTCTTCCTCCCATTAAACCTAAGTGAAAAGAACAGTATTGTATTAAGCCACCATGTCTAATCGTCCTTGGTGGTGACAAGAAGGGAAGTAAGAACACACCAGCACAGCAGGCTGAGAAGCAACTCGTGGGTGGAAAACTCAAGACATGATCTGAGATAATGATCAGCCTTTATTTCCTAAAAATACTAGGACGTGACTCTTAAAAGGGATGACAAAAATGACAATTGGTGTACATATTTATAATCTTAATTTTCACAACAAAGCATTTTTAAATAAATTTATAATTAAAAAAATAATAAATGCAGAGTTCTCAGGAAGGGTGGGAGAGTTGCTCAAGGTCACAGAATTGTTGAGTGATTTAGCCAGGACTGTACTCAGTGCTCTCCATTTCTAAAATGTGTTTCCTCTTCACCACTCGTGGCAGTACCATGATGAATGGTAAGGGAAAGGAATGGATTAAGTCATAGTTTAGATATTTTTTTTTGCTTTAGCCATAGTAGTGGGGGAGGATAGTTTGCTCTTACTAAGATGGAGAAATAAATTTGAGAATATAAATCAGAAAATGTATTTTGAGAATGTTAAATTTGAGATAATTATAGATATTTAAGTAGAGATATCAATCAAGTAGGCAGTTGTATATTTGGTTCTAGAGTTCTAGGGAGAGATGAGGACTAGAGATAAAGAAGTCAAAAAATAATGCCCAAGATTAAGAACTAATATACTGCCACACAGTGTTTTAAATGCTTTGCCTATATTTATTCATTTAATCTCCATAACAATGCTAAGTTATTATCCTTATTATACAGAAAAGAAAACTGAGGCACACAGTAGGTAGAGGTGGAATTTGAATACTTGTCAGCCTGACCCCAAAGACTCTTTCACTACTCCATAATTCTGAAAATAATTGTGATATCCTAGTGGCAGATTGGGTGACAATACGAGACCAGGGGACATGCCAGATCTAAATAAATTATTGATACTATAGTCCTTGGACTCTAATATCTAATTTTGAACTTGAAAAATAACCTTGAATGCAGACTACAAAGAGGGCTTTCTACTTTTTTTCTTTCAATGATAGAGTAAGTATTATTTATTGGCACTTGCCTCTACGGAGATTACTGTGGGGGTGGGAATGTTTGAACAAACAACTTTTGCAAAATCATATCTATTGTGAGGAAACAGCTTGTTCCAAGAAATCTGGCTTAACACCATGTCAACATTTTTAAAAGATGCTTCAAATAAGAAAAAACTATAGATAAATTTGGCTTCAAAGTCATGAAGGGATTTCTGAGAACTATGGGACTTCAGGGAACAATTAAATGGACACCCATTTTTTTCTCTTCCAAACACCCTCATATTTTTTCCTTCATATAATATATTCTATTTACTTATTTTCATAAATTTTTTACACATAGTAGGTAGAACATACTGTATTCATTCAATTCTTATATTTATTGATCACCTATTGTGTTAGGTGTTACTTATAAAGAGCTTACAAATTAGTGTGTAGTAAATATTCAATGCCTTGTTAATTAAGGTGATTAATTGTACAAACTAGATAATTGTGAAAACATTGACCATGCAAAACACAGATCTATAAATATTCTCAAAAGGGAGAGATAGCTTAGCCTTTTTGAAAAATGTACCAACTCTGGTGTCATAATGTTTCATTCATTCATTCATTTCAAATGTTTGAGTGTCTAACCTATGTGGCAGGTGATGTGCTAAGCATTAGGGATTACAAAATGAACAGAAGATAGTTGTTTCCCTCTCTCAGTGCCCTTCTGACCTCTACCAGTAGTGTGACTTTGAGTATATCACTTCTCATGTGTTTTACTTTTCTCATGTGTAAAACATAGATAATTATAGTGATTATACCTAAAAGGATGAGTGATATCTCAAATCCCTTCTAGCTCTAAAGTTGTATAAGGGAAGATTGAGATTTAGTCTTGAAGGGCAAAAGAGATTTAAAAAGCAGTGCCAAGACTCTCTGGAAAGAGAGTTAAAAATAAACCACATGCACACAGGCAAACACACACACAAATGAAGAAGTGAAGCCTGTTGCACCAGTAGATTTGCATGGAGAAGTAGTGGCCTATAAGGGTCTGTAGGTTGTACTGTGAAGAGTCTTGAAGCTGTATGACAGAGACTAATCATTCTCATCTAGGAGCCATTCTCATCCTTTTCCATCTAGTTAGAGAAGACACAGACTTTTAGCTGGTAATAAGGCCTTTCAGCTAGAGACTTACTACGTCTTCCCGCCTTTTCTGCAGCAGGATGATCTAGTTTGCTCCAATTGGGTAGATTATACATGATAGATACAACTTCAGTGTCATCTTCTTAAAGAGAAAGCTGCTTATCCTTGACTTCCTCCTTCCCACCGCCAATCCTGCTGGGAAATCATGACAACTAGAGAAACTTCGGAAGCCATGAGTTACAGAGGGTAAAGCTACTTCTCCAACTACTGGCTGCTCATATCTGTATTATATGGAATGGAATCATACAGGGTGTAACCTTTTGGCTTTTTCATTCAGCATAATTCCCTGGAGATTCATTCAAGTTGTGTGTATCATAGTTCATTTCTTTTTATTGTTGAGTGGTGGTCCATGGTATGGTTGTAAAACAGTTTGTTTAACCATTCACCCAAGGAAGAACACCTAGATTATTTCCAGTTTTTGGCTATTATTAATAAAACTGAGATGAATACATAGGTACCATTTTTCTTATGGACATAAATTTTTATTTCTGTGGGATAAATGCCCAAGAGTGCAATTCCTGGGTAATGTAAGTGTATCTTTAGTTTTTTTTTTTAAAGAAATTGCCAAACTATTTTCCAGAGTGGTTATACCATTTTACATTCCCACTAGGAATGTGTAAGTGATGCAATTTCTCCACATTCTTGTTAACATTTGGTATTATCATTACTTTTTAAATTTTAGTCATAAGTATGCAGTAATATCTCATTATGACTTTCATTTGTATTTCTCAAATGGCTAATAATGTTGAACATCTATTTGTGTGCTTATTCACTATCTGCATATCCTTTTTGAAATGTCTGATCATGTCTTTGCCCATTTTAAAATTTTTACTGTTTTTCTCTTTTAGTCTTTACTGTTTACTGTGTTACTGATTTTTTACTGTTGAGTTTTGAGGATTTTTTTTATATATCCTTGATTTGACTTTCAAAAAACAGCAAGAGAAAAGATAAATTGGACCTCATCAAAATTTAAAAACTTTGCTCTTTCAAAGACCCTGTTAAAAGGATGAACAGATAAACTACAGACTGGAAAAAAATACTTGCAGACACTGTATCCAACCAAGGACTAGCAGCTAGTCTTTGTTCTATATCCTAAAGATTTTCTCCTGTGTTTTTCACTAAAAATTTTATATTTCTACATTTTACATTTAGGTCCTTGACTCATTTTGAGTTTATTTTTTTAAATACCTCTTTTTATACCTCCAGAAATATCTGTGATTATTTAATTTAGACAAAGAATAGGAAAGATTGGGCTGGGAGTGGAGTGAATTAGTTTTCCTAATACTCAAAGATGACATATCTTCATATCTTTTCTCAGAGGGCTATCACAGGCTAGAAGGTACAAACCACACAACGGGGGCGGGGTAGGGGGGAAGTTCCTACTATAGAGAATATCTAGCTTGTTTTCTACAAGGTAGTAGCCAGGTACAAAGTGTATGGAGGTGATTAAGAGAAAGGGAGATTTTATATTAATACAATTTTCATATTTTTTCTTCAAATTCATTCACCCACTTGTCAATTGTACTATTTTTAAAAGCTAACATTAGAGTTTAGATGGATTTTTCTCATAGGCAATGGCTGAGAATCTTAAGGTAGGGGGAATAAAGGAGATAAACTGGGCACTCAACAAGTTTGTTAAATAGAATTAGTGGCAGAACTATAGTTTTGTTCAGTTTGCCCCTCTTTATCATTGACAATAGTGCACAAACACTAGCAATCAGGGACTTTCATTGACCATTGTATGGTCAGTGAAATGGAAGTCATTTCTGTATCAGAGGACTCATCTAGACATTTTTTTTTTCAATTAGGAAGCATGGTCACTGGGGATTTCCTAAAATTGGGTCTTACGTGTAATATCATATACTATTAATGAAATCTATACTTCCTTCAAACTGCAGCATTTGATCCTAGAGCATTTTAGAAGCTTTCTACAGAATTAAGACAGGAGACACATTTAATAAGCTGGGGAAATGAAATATCCAGTCACAAACAGACCATTACCCATTTTTCAGGCCACATTTTCCTTTTAGATTAAACCATTTCAATTCCTTTTGGTTTCCTTCAATTATTTTAACTAAATTACTCTCTGAATCATGCATAAATTTCCATATTCCATTTGAACTGCAATATGAAATGACCCATAGATATCAAGTAAAGACTTGACCTGTAAAAGGCAGAAATGATACTGCTCTAATGATAGTTTCTTATGCATATAACCCAGAATCCACTCACCTGATACATCATGAGAAAGGTACTAGGATCAGGGGTACCTGTATATAAATCACCTATTTTGATATATTATGTAGTAAAATGGTTGATGTAGGCTTTTAGCAACCCCATTGGCTTGTTTATATAAACTTTGTGGTCAAAGATGATAATACTCGTTAGTCATTTTAGACCAGGAAGTTATTTTCTATTTTCTTGTCAGTTTTTGCTCTCTGGATAAAATACATAATAGTAATCCATAGAAAGAACATTAGGATATCCTTTAGAAAAGATAATATAGCTGAATGTCCCCATTCCAGAGATGAAAAATTCAAAACCCAGAGAGGCTTAATATTATATTTCAACCGTTATAAGGTACACATCAATTTTTCACATGTTAATATTTCTAAAACAAGTATGTTTTCTATAATCAGTAGCATCTTACAATGGCTCTTGGCCAGGTGGCTATCATGGTGTAGTTGCATGGTATGCGTGAATTTGGTTGCTGTTGGCACTTGCATGAACTTGGTGGCATCACTGGACAACTGTAACTTCATGTTTTAGTGAACCAGCCACTTAAGGATCATTTGATTAAATCATAAGTTCTGGCTGTGGTCTAAAAACTTGTGTGTTAATATCTTCTAGGGAGATGGACAAAGTATTAGCAGTACAACTCATATAACAGGTGTTAATGGCTTGGAAAACAATCCTGGAGTTAATAATAAAGTATTCTTTTTAAGAGAAGCTGACTCAGAGGGTAATAATGCACATCAACTACTCTTAGTAAAAAATTGATTGAGAACAATTGACCCTGACTCTTTCATATTTTCCTTTTCAATACTCTATAACATTGATATGTGAAAAATCTATGTCTAAAAAATCTAAAAGAGCTTCTTTATAAGCATAAAATCAAAATTCTAAAAGATAAGGAAACATTAAATTCTAAAAGATAAGGAAACATTATATCATAGTTTGAGAAGCTTTTCCTTCTTAGTGCAATACTCTTTCTTCTAAATAATTATGAATATAATCAGTTCTGAGTCATTCTTATTTCTTCAGTTGTTTTCCTATAAGTCAAATTATTATCCATTCATACTCCATCTGAAGTAAAAGACCAAAATGCTCCAATTTTGATGAAGAAATCTAATCTTTATTTCTATGATGTTAGCACAATATACTCACACAATAGCTCTGATCTGTACTTAACAAAATACATTATAGCACTTTACAAACTTTATCAGTTTGGAAAACATTGCATAACATTTTATTAAACACAATACTTTTTTTATATATCATATATATTTTCATAATTTTATTTACTTTAAAAAGATAATTAACTCTCTTTATTCAATACTTGATTTTATCAATAAAGCACAGCCTAACAAAGGAAGAAGTGCTCCCATTAGCAAATAAGATAAATAGAACACTAAGAAGAGATAACACCTGTTAGTCTCATTTATTTTAAATTAAGGTACCAGTGGAATGTAAACAATTTTTTTGTAATTTTTTTTTTACAAAAGATGTGTTATCAAATATACATGCAGAGGTCTGAGTTCTAGTGACTATCATTATATTTCCTTAACAGTGTGGTATAATTTAAGTCATTAAAAACTGTAGCCTTTGGCACTTTGAGTAGAAAACGAATATATCAATATTTATGTAAAGAAAAAAAAAACTTCGATGACTAGAGAAGTACTTTAAAATCTTCTGTTAAGAAATAGGAAAGATTAGGAAATATCATACTGCACCTGAAATGCTGCAGCTTTTTTTTTTCCTTCAGAGCACTAAAACCAGTCCCCCTTCCTCTCTATAAATTGGCAAAAGCCAGTAGGAGTGTCATAATGGTGGTGGTAGTGGTTAAGAAGTGGGGAAGGCAACATTGTACTCCCATTCCCCTCTCTGAGATGGAAATTGCCAGAAGGGGTATAGTTGAATCTGTATTTTATTGCCAGAAGGGTTATAGTTGAATCTGTATTTTATTGCCAGAGTTTTCAATTCTGCTGGTTTCAGCTAAATCCCTAATGATTTAGGAGGTTGGTTACTCTACAAATCTCTGCCCTTTTCCGGTAGAAGTTGATAAGAATGTGGTACTACTCATCTCTAAACAACTGCTTCTGTTCTCACTGAAAACTAAACTGAGATCAGATCAACCAGCATTGTTGTTACCTTTTGTCCCCTTGGCAATCATCAAATGCACGTTAGAATTCTTCAGAAATAGAGTAAAAAGGTTTAATACTAAATAACAGGAACCAAATATTTCTTCATACTTAAAATAAAATTTTAACTTGGAAAACACCTCAAAATGTTTTGTTTTTATCTTCTTCTTATTGATAATATTGGTTTTCTTTGATTTAAGTTGAAGGCTTCATTCAGGATAGGTAGCAAAAACTGTCATTTGTATGTTGAGCACAAAAATTGTGCCTATCTAGATATTTTGAAGAAATACATTCTTAATGTATACTGTGAGTTTCTTCTTAACAATTTACATTTTTTTCAGATTCTCCCTGTTGGTATCCAATTAACAAAAATACTTTAGAGAAGATGGTAAAACCCAACTACTGTGGCTCTAATTTACTGGTTATTAGGATATCAAAAAAAGTTAATAATCTGGAACAAAATAGAAATTTTTGGATTACTTAAGATAGCAACTTAAGCCAGCTGGCTGGAAACATCTAAAGTTGGACATGACCAACACTGCTGTCAATGTAACCCACAATGTCAAGTTTTGGTTCATATTTCTTGCTTATAAATTCACAGCAGTATGTTTTGCTCAAAGAATGTCAACTGTTATTTTTGCTTTAAAAATAGAACAACATATCTATAACATAAAAAAGTTAAATCCATAAATAAAGGAGAAGGCATAAAATGCAAAATATGATCACAACAATTTCAAAAGACTCTCTAAAACAGTATTTTTTAAATTATGCAAATTTACTCACTAAAAACAGATTTTTCATTAGCAGTAACTATATTTAAATAAAAGTAAGCAGCAAAAAGCTATGCAGAAAAGTATTCTCTTTCACTGAAAGTATCCCTATCAATTTTTGTTGTTGAAGAAAGTATAATTTTGAAGAAATGCACAAAACCTTTTCATTTTTTTGACTGTGACAGAGCCACTACAGAGAAGCTGCAGGGTGTCCTATTCTAACACAAAGAAGCCAACATCTTCTTAATACAGTAGCATTTCTTTGACAAGGAGTTGCACACCACTATTTCACAGCTAAATAGAATTTGAGAGTTTACATGGTATATGCACTATAATAATCAGCACCACCCGTATTGAGCTTTTGGTGCAGATTCTGCAAAATGAATATATAATACTGCATGGCCTCTGCTATAGGGAAAACGTGTGTTCTGGATTCCCACAGCTAATTATAAAGAAAGATCCCTAAAGTTGGCACATTCAGGAAGTACAATAGTATACATTGAAGGAAACCACTTTCTTTTGATACTACCCTCTGCAAACCATTTGAGTTTGAAGGAAGGTCTTAAGAAGAGTCTTCACATTATCACATTAGTTAGGTTCTTGCATTGTGCTTTTCCCTCCCCTTGATGTGAAGTCTACAAGCTTGGGTAGAGTAGTTCTCAAGAGTCACTGAGTTCCAGGCTGATGGTGGATAATCTAGTTTGGTGAGAAGGTTCCCGATTCGCTGGAACAGAGCACTGGTAGAATCTAGACGTGGTCTTTTGGGGGTGGCCCACATGATTGAATGGGCATCCCTCAATCCTTATAAGCCCGTGTTGGGGAGGTTCCTTTGTAGAAGATATTCCTAGTGTTTTCGGGGCTGTTGCTTCTTTCAGGAATTAAGATGATGTTGCCCTTTCTCCGCAGGGTGGAGTCGCGGGAAGAAGAAATGGACAGGGTCTCTGAACCAATTTCGCTGCCCTCTACTGGGGTGACGCGGATAGTGGTGATTCCATGGTGGTGATGCTCATGGTTATCAATGTTGCTTCTCTTTCGATCTCCAGAACCAAAACTGTCTTTCAGGGACTCACAGCTTTCGGAGTCCCTGTTGAGATCGTTGAGTTCATAAGTTTGGCGAAGGCTGCCCTTTTCAGGGGCTTTCCATTTCCAGGAGCCACTGCCTTCGCCTTCGGTGGACGGGATTTGTATGACGGGCCTGTTGTTCTCTGGGTGAGCCTCAACCCTCACGATCCCACTGGGTTCGTGGTCTGTCAGGGTTTTGTAGCGGATGGAGCCAGTGCAGGAGACTGTACTGCCTTCGGTGTTCTTGGGGCTGCTTTGGAGGACGCCCTGCTGCTTGGACATGGCTATGACTTGCATGATTCGAGGCTGGCTGTTGCTTCTATTACAGGCCACGGTCTTCTCTGCAGCTTTCAGCCACTTGGCCCGAGCGGAGCTGCTTTTTGGGGAGGTGCTTATGTTTTCCTGCGTCTCCTCAGGGATGTGCACTAACTGTGAGGACCCGGGGCGGGACTGAATGGACACTCTTGGTCCCCCAGGCATGCTGTTGTTACACCCGGGGACAGTGCCAGGCTGGATCTTGAGGTACTGATTGCCGGGACCATGGTGGTCTCCATTGACCCCCACCCTCGACGGCTCTGAGCTTGACCTCATTTCAATGGATCTGGGTGGTGACTGTCCAGGCTCGGTCTCTATAACCTGCAGGGACAACTTCCGACTTTCATTCTTATTCTTCCACTGGGTGAGGAGTTGCTTGGATCTAGCAGAATCCATAGAGGCATGAATGGTGGCGTTTCTTCTCACAGGGTCTTCCACGGATGGGGTGTTGGCTCTAGGCAAGGTATTGCTGAAGGTAACCATGTTTTCCTTCCCCATGGGGCTCCGTGGAGTGATGATTTCTACATCAGCATTTGCCCTTTTGAGGTTTGTCAATGAGCTAGCATCTCTATGGTTTCGGTTGAGGATGCCTTCTGTGTGAGCAATTCCGTCACTACTGCTACCATTTTTAGCAGATAAAACTCGGCTGGGGTCTTGATTGAGGTCTGTCAGAGACTTGAGGGCTTCTCTGTGCTGAAACACACTCTCTTCGCTAGGCAGAAAATTCCCCACAGCATACAGACCCTAATGTTGGAAGAAACAATAAATATCATGCATTAGAAGACATGGTTACTGGGATTTTGCCTTGGAGGATGTACTGAGGCACATAAATAAGTGTGTGTTCTCTGTAAACCATTGACTAATACAAATAACCAAAACCTAAAGGTACAATTACTCAGGAAATAGTTTGTAAGTTATATCATAAATCACTGAACTAACTGTTCAGAACTATGGAGTCCATTACTTTTTATTATTAGTTTTCTCTCCTTTCTCCATCCCACTGGGATGTTTTTGACAATCTTGTCCTCTGTTTGAGAAGAGAAGTCAGACAATGAGAGAAATCAGGGCATTCTTCCCCTTTCCAAAGGAATTCATTTTTCTGGATTTATGAACCATTTGTTGAGTGACACCTCAAATGGCTTAACTGATTTATTTTGTCTTCCATTTTCAATCATACCTCATGATGGAAAGCAGAAGAGATGTGGAAATACAGAACAATGAATCATTCATAAAACATGATATCAGATTTTGTAGTGGGGCCAGAGACACATATTTTCACAACTCACATGGAGCACAGCCCTGTGTTCAGCATTTTCCAGAATGTTCTGGGAAGAGAGGGCAGAAACCGTCACTAGATTGGGGCATTCATGTTCTTTCCTCATTTAAACCTGGTCTTAAATTTTGAAAGCAATGTTTGATCAACTCAGTACTATTACAGTAAATTTGAGCCAAACTTTATTTAATCTTGTCTTCATAATCAGGTGGTCAATTTTTTGTTTGTTTCAGATTTGGGGGATAAAAATCTGAAAAAGGTTAAAGTTCAGCTTCAGAAATTTTAGGCTTTTGACACATAGATGCTCTAATCCCAGCTGGATTTTCAGTTTTTGAGATGTTTAGTTTAGATATAAGAGCCAGCAGCAAATACCTATTTGCATGCTAATTTCAACAGAAGGTAGCCACTGTTTGCTTTTCAAATCAAATGGAAGGAATTTCATGGATTTGACATTTTATAGAGTGCCTAAAAATGAACAACAGCATTGGCTTAGAACTGATAAATTTACAATTTCAGGGCAGAATGTAAGCAGGAATGGAATAAAGTCAAGCTTCTGCCTCTCCAAGTACTTTAATTCCTGTTTAAAATCTTCTTCTAAATAATACCTATCTACGCTCTCACTGCCAGAGTTTCCAGGATGAACAGTCCCTCCCTAATGTTCCATTAATAATTACTGTAGAGCACAGGGAACTCTACTCAGTGCTCTGTGGTGACCTAAATGGGAAGGAAATCTAAAAGAGAGTGGATATATGTATACGTATGACTGATTCACTTTGCTTACAGCAAGAAACTAACACAACTGTCAAGCAACTATACTCCAATAAAAATTAGTTTAAAAAATGATTGTAGGGCTTCCCTGGTGGCGCAGTGGTTGAGAATCTGCCTGCCAATGCAGAGGACACGGGTTCGAGCCCCGGTCTGGGAAGATCCCACATGCCGCGGAGCGACTAGGGCCATGAGCCACGGTTGCTGAGCCTGCGCGTCTGAGCCTGTGCGTCGCGACAGGAGAGGCCGCGATAGTGAGAGGCACGCGCATCGCGATGAAGACGGGCCCCCGCTTGCCGCAGCTGGGGAAAGCCCTCGCACAGAAACAAAGACCCAACACAGCCATAAATAAATAAATAAAAATTTTAAAAAAAATGATTGTATTTAAATTCGTAAGTCTAGGACCATCCTTCACTAGACTGTACATAACCTCTGCTTATATTGTTCAAAATTCAGTGCCCAGCACTGGGCTTAATAAATATAGTTGTTTAATCCTTGTTATGATATGAGGCAGATAGTTATTATCCTCATTTTATAGGTGAAGAAAACTTGGCCAAATAGCAGGAGAATTGAGATTCAAGCCCAAACCCTTGGGACTCCAGGACACCATGAAAATCAGACATGTACAAAAGCAATGCATGAACTGGAGAGAGACAGTTCTCAGTCATACTCTGTAACACCTGTTGCCAATGAACACTCCCATGGGCAACCCAGGCTTATGCATGATTCCTGACACATTAACTTTCATTTGATGGCTTTCTCCTCCACCGAAGAAAGAATATGAGGCAGTATGAGATTTGAAGTGACGATCCTGACTATGCTAGTATATAAAAATGAAAAAAAATAAATCAATGCTCACTTCAGTACGTTTACTATTTTTTGTAAGCATTTTCTCGTAATGCCTTTCACAAGTACACCAAGACCATAAGATTTAGAATGGCTCCAATAGACAGTTAATTTTTATTTCTCTGTAGATCCTCTTAGTTTCTTTCATTATTGCCTTTTTCCTTCTGCATGCGGCTTGCATATTGGTGCTTCCCTGGCTCCTTTTGTTCTTAGGACCTGGCAATTTTATATACCACCATAACTATAATGGTACTTCCACCAATAATGTCCATGATTCCCAAATCTATTCTCCACCACTCATTGCTACTTTAAGCTCCAGACCAACTATTCAACTGCCTGTTGATCCTTAAATTGAGCTTGTCCACCTCCTTTCCCTCCACCAATTTGCTTCCTCTATCATTTACCAGGTCGGCTAATGAAGTCACCATCTGCCAGTCTTCCAAGCTAGAAACCTGGCCATTATCTCTCATTCCTTCTGTTCCCTCACCCTCCACTTAGACTTGCTCATTCACATGTCCATCTTTTTGCATATGCAGTTTCTTCAGCTTGGATGCCCTCCTTTCTTTACCCTAAGAAACTCTCATTTTTTAAAAACCGTATCACTTCTATGAAGACTTCCCTAACTTCCCTGGGCAGTTTGCTATCCTCAGAGCTCTTTGTTCATACCCTCATACATCATTTAACATGTTGTAATCATTTATACTTTTATTAATCTTTGCACTGAAACTCATAAAAGATGTACCTTATTTATTAGTGTTCTGATGCTCAGTATAGTACCTGGCACGGATCAGATATTGAATAAATGTAAAATGAATGAATGAATGCATGAATGAATGAATGAAATGGACAATCTCAGTTTCCTTATGCTAAGGATATTCTTGATGGAAGATCGGGCTTGAAAATAGAGTACTGCTAAAGAATTCAATATTAGTTGGATCGTAGTTATATCCAGATGCTACGTTTGTGTTGTTGGGCAAAGTACATAATTTTCCATTAAACTTTCACTTTCACTAACTTTACTTTCCTTATCTATAAAATTACACTAGTAATAGTAGTCCCTGACTTTTTTTTTGGTGGGAGGGGTAAGGGTAAAATGCAATAATCTTTCTAAAATCACAGTTTCTGGCCCATGGTAAGAGTTTAGTAAATTATTTTACTGAAACTGAGATATATGTTTTGGCTTAGAATGGAGATGTAGTCAGAGATTTTCTCGTAGATATAAACTATATTGCAAGTAAATTATTACAGTGCAAAACAAATTTTCTGCATGTTTTCCATTTTAAACTGTGCTTTATTGAATAGTAATAAATTATTTACCAAGTACAGAGCAATTCCTCCTCCTATTAAAAAGCCACAATAGACATCAACTGGGTGGTTCTTATACTGAGTTATCCGTGTTAGCCCACAGATGATTCCACAGATGATAAAGGTGAAGACCAAGAGAGGTTTCAGAAGCTTAGAGGAATCCGTTAGTGTGGAATTGAAGTACATCTTTAAAATGAAAGAACTGGGTTAAGTATTTAAGAAAGGTCATTTTACTATTCAATTATAATCAAATAAAAAGGTAAACTCAAAAGTCTGATACACGTGACATCAATTTTACTGTTCCATTCCCCCTGCTATGGCTACATTCTATACCTGAAAAAAAGGAAATACATGACAAAATTCATCAAATAAATAACAGATCTCTCATATAATTACACAAAAGTCTGGAAAAAAAATTGAAGCCATAGAATTAGCCAGATAACTGGTTAGTCTCCACGTTACTTGTCACATAATTTCAATCCATTTTTTTCACATAAGATCTAGTGGACTATTAATCAGATATGGGGACAATTCATTGTATAGCATTTATCAACACTGACTTTGAACTCACTGTTACATAAAAACTGAAACAAAAATGTGTGTGTGGTGTGTGTGTGTGTGTGTGTACTTAACACAATTCTTTCAATTTTAGAATTTATAACATTCACGTAGTTTACAATACCCTCCCATGAAGTATAATATTACATTAAAGAGGTGTGAGGCTAAATAAACATTATGACTGTGTCAAAAAATTATCTTACTGTTTATAGTAGCATCCAATTTCTACTTCTGATGCCATTGTATTGAAGGACTGCTGTGCTAGAGTTTACTGTTCTGCCATTACACAGCTATATAATCTAATTAGTCATTGGAGACAACACTCATTTCTCTGATTTTCTCTAGGACGCAGTTTGACAAAAAAGACCCAGTTACTTACCGAAACGTACACAGCTGCAAAGGCAGCAAGGGTCGCATGTTGAGAAGGGAATGATTTTCTGCCAAAGGAAAAGAGTCAAATTATGCCTTCTGTTTCTGATACACTGCTAACAATCATCTCAAGAACACTGGGTGGTTACAGTGTTCAACTTAAAAGCCTCAAGATAATAAGCAATAACTTTAATTTCTGTTTAGTTTTCTGGAGAAAGATCTGAGTGGTAAAATAAACACTGCTAATCACCGTTAGTATTAAAGTAGAGTAGTGATGCACTTTCCAATGTAAAGTGTTAGCTTTGTTAGGGATCACTTCTTTATACCATTGGAATGATGGTTGAAAGTAGAAATGGAATGGAAAGCATTATAATTGTTTATTGGTATTATAATTATGTCAGCTTAAAGGTTTATAAAACCTAAGATTTTAAAACTTTTAAACTTTTTTCTATGCTCTTAAATATATGGTTTCATTTACATACAAATTTAAAAGACAAAATTATTTTCTCACAGCGGTGGGTCTAGATGTGTTTTTTTACACTCTAGAGAGCATTGAAAAAGTCTAATTTTAACAAAATGTTTCTCTATCTATCCCACTTTAAAATAATCATTATCTCCAAAATCACAGAGTATATTATTTAGTGAAATAAGAAGCAAGGTGGGAGAGGTAGAACAGAGGATAGTGAGAGAGACACTGTAAAGGACAGACAGATGGAGAATAGAGATTTCTTTTAATGGATAAAAAATGGAAAAAATAAAATTCTATTTTATTAATGTCCTCCTAATTATTTGGTACCCAATAAAAAGGACTACCATTCAACACAGACAAGAAAATGTAAAAGAATTGAGAAAGAATAGAGAGCATAGGTCTTAAATGTAGGTTCAAAATTTTTGAATTGAATGGATCGTAAGAACGTGAATGTATATAATTACATAATATAAGGCTCTGATTCTTCAAGTGTACTTAACTTATTTTTGACTCTTAATCTTTGGGAACTCAGTGAGTGAAAAATACAATTCTTATATCTTTTTTTGTTGCCCTTCATCCTTCTGTAATTTATTTCTTTTGAACTTCTCTTTCCATATAAGTTGTTTTTTTTTTTTTTACTTTATTGATTGAAAACAATTTAATGCCTTGGTAGTTTCTTGGATTTTTCAGTTTTTATTTTCTGAAATTCAAGGTCAGAAGCTGTACAGATTTTCTGGGTTAACTCAAAGAAGACATATGCAATCCTAGATGCTATTTCTTTTAAAACTCTACCAAAACGAAAATTCATATGATTTCTTATTTTTTTAATAAAATATATAATGAAGCTGGAAATATCATAGATATTTTGCCTTCCACTTAAGTCACTACATGACACATACTGACTATAAGCCATGACTAACTATAAATATCTAAAATAAACCAATTGTGATAACCTAAAACCATAAGTAGTATAGGGTAAATCACAGAACATGATTGGGGTTTGGTGATATGAAGATGAGTGGCATGAATGTGAGGCTGAAATTTGGAGACAGACAGAAGGATTCAGAATGAACCACCAGTGGGTTTCTAGGGTATTATCCCTAAAGAGATCACTGAATTGAAAAGAAAAATAAAACCAAAATCATTATGACTGAAAAATGTATGCCTGCGATGATACGCCAAGCTATTAATGAACAATGAAAACACTGACATGGAAATTTTCATAATCTCCGTTTCTAACCTGCCGCTGTTGATAACTGTAAGATCGGATCCTGAGCAAATATCTTCTACAATGTAGGAATTCTCTTTGCAAGACACATTCAGAGAGGTATAGTTTGGCTTGCACACAGTCAGAAAGTATGGTGCCTGGTAGCCTGTGGACAGCTGGATGATATCTGTGATGAGAGCTGTAGAGCAGAGTCCAAACACATGAACACCTATAAGCAAAAGGAAAGAAACTGTTACCAAGCTAGTGCTTAATGCCGATGCACCATCATCAACCATGCTTATTACACATGAACATGACCACCTGCACATCTGTTGTGATCATTTTCTCTGAGTTTATTTCAGGAAGATAGTAAAGAAAATGCCTAAACTTTCAAACAGATACTGAAATCCAAAAGAAGGGCAATGAGTATTTCCAAAGTAGTTACTTGAGGTATTTTTGTCAGTTTGGTTAAATTGGGCCAATTCTTCGTATCATTAACCATAGATCACTTGACAGACACTTGGAAAATGTTAAGGTGACAACTGTGTGATTTGAGAAGAATTAAACATGGGGAATGAAGCAAAATTCAAAATCGTTGTAAATTGCTTAGCACGTTTGAGCTTCCGGGGCTCTCTCTCCCCAGGAGTCCCTATCTGCAGCCACAGTTGCCAAAAATGTTAATCATACCAGGAATTCTAATTAAAACAGAGAAAAGTGCAGGCCAACCTTGTCATGGAAACAATAATCATACAAGTACAGAGCTGTAGGGAGGCTTCCTTCATGTTTGGAATTCGGAGATGATATTCTTAAACCTCCCGGTTGAAATTCTATCTTTCTTTTATCTCCTGGGCCCAGTATGAAGCCATAAACTCACAAACCCTGATGCAGACTTGTACACTCGAACTCCATTCCTGCTTCAAGTCCCTTGCCTGGCTTTATCCTTGGGAATCTAGCTCTGCTCACATACACATGATCTGAACTCACCTTGTCCCTCTACATTGTCTAGACACCCTGGAGTCACTCTGACTTGCTAGCCTGGATTCTGATTTATGATTTGCTCATAGAAATCACTGTGACAGGCACCTGGGTAACTCATCAGTGGACTCCTCCACACCAAGATGGTTGGCCAGTATGTTACCTCTTTTTGCATTTTCTTTCTCTGCTTATTGTCACCTAAAAACCACTCTCCCAATTATTTCTCCACCCACTCACCCGGATTCATGACACTGGACTTTTATTTATACATTCTAATTCCTAGCAGCATGCAAGATCTTGGAGAGGAGTATGGATAAGTGAGGAAACCCACCCATTTTTACCTTTGGAGAATGAGAATCTCTAGGCCCCCCAGGGGATGGGCGTTGCTGACTCTGGGGCACGCTTCTCTAGGATAGGATGGTCCATCCTCACCATCGTGAGGCTTTTCAGAGAGGTTATGTGCCCCTTTGCCACAGCATTTTGTTACATTAGGAAAACTTCTTCTGAGATCAGCTATATGTCCTGAAGTTTTACTTCTTTGTCTTAGTTCATGACCCTGGTAAGGGGATTATTCTTGCCGTATAGTCCTTGTGTGGCAAAGATGTGCCTTTCATAGTGGGGCAGAGTCTAGGGCATGATTTAGACCAGATTTTTTCCACTAGCGGGAGAGGTGATTGTATTTAATTATCTACTAGGTATTAAATGAAGCTACGTATTCCTTTCAGCTGAGACATTAAAGGTAGAAATAACTTTTTACTGATTTACGGGGAATCAAAACATTTACATTGGGGTGATGTACTTTGGCTTGACTTTTCAATTCAGTTAAAAAAAAAAGGTCTGTGACTCAAACAATATTAAGATAGTCACATGCTAATCAGAAGAGATGAAGGCTTAGATCTGGCTTGATTCTGACGCAGGCCCATTGATTTCCTGTAGGTCTCATAAAATAGGAGGTAAAGTTAGACGATATAACCAAGGAGAAATAGCCTTGATGCCGTACTCTATGGTGACATTTCCATGGGTGGTAACTTCTCGATGAAAACACTCCAGGACAATTGAGATGGAATCACTGATGTGGCTAAAGTAGTTTCCGAAGGGTTATCCATTCATACTGGCCTGCTGACATTTATTCTCCATTTTAAAAAATGAACACAGATCCAAGAAATTATTTTAAAGTAAATTCATGCTTCTACCAGAGCTAAGACAAAAATATACTGAAATGCATGGCATGTTGGCTCTCAAACAGAGATTATAACTGTAAATAACACATTTTAGATGCAAAACTCAAATTTGGGTGTTTTAATGGGATTTTTAAAAATAATGTAAAATTCATCATGTATTTGACATTATACATCTAAATTATAGCTTTAAGGACTTAATATCTGTAATTAAATATAACATTTCTATTTGAAAAACATTTCCTTTCTTTGTGGTTTCCCACACCCACCAACGAATCTGACAGCTCTTCTAAGGAAAGAGTTGAAGTTGCAGCCTCCGGCATTAATATTGGGCTCCAGGCCAATTCCATTCCTTCTTTTGGACAGGCAACAGTAGAGAATTCCTTCCCCTACCATAATCTGCAAAGACAAGAGGGTGTTCAAAATGGACTTAACGGGTACAAATGAAGTATAAGTTATCTCTTAACATGCCATATTTTCAATAAAGTAAAGATGTATTTTTCGTAAGACCTTTAGAGATGTGAGCAATGTCTCCTGAGTATTTGAGGGAGCAGTGAGAAGTAAGCAATCAGGGCACTGTAAAGAGCACTGCTGGATCTTCTGTGCTCCTACATACTGGTCAAGGGTGTGATAGCATCCTGGCATTTTAACACAGTTGCATTAAATAATTTTGTTTCTTTCTTTGTAATTATACATGTAAATAGTGATTCACATCTTATCCATGAATGTTTAATTATATAAGAATTTATTTGTTCAGTGCCATTAGGGAAACGTTTCTTATACAACACCACAGTTATTATCTCAAGTGACCTTGAGACTTCTGGAGTTTTAATTTAGTCGTTTAATATGCTCAAAACTCATATGTCAGGAGAGCGCTTTCATACTCTTTGGCTTGATTATGGATAGAGGTTTCTTGTCAGTATTTTGACTTCACCCAACTCTCCCTCTCTCTACGGAGCACATTAATTTTCTCCTCACACTACTATTCATTTAACCTTGACCTACATGTCATTGTATGAATTTTCAAAATGATTTAATTTGCATTTTTTAAAAATCTTTTGACTGTGCCGCGTGGCATGTGGGATCCTAGTTCCCCGACCAGGGATTGAACCAGCACCCCTTGCATTGGAAGCGCGGAGTCCCAACCACTGGACCGCCAGGGAAGTCCCTTAATTTGCTTTAAGACTGTGACCCTATGCCCAGCAATACCCAGTGACACCTAAGTGATTAATCGCATGGTGACTGATTCTGCTCTGACTCTTAGAATCTTGGCATTTCATTCTTAAAACCATGAAAACAAGATGCCTGAGGGGAGAATAAAATAAGTACCAGAGTTAGAATCAGGAATATTTTATTAGCATATAGTTTCAATAAAATAATTTGGGATTGACCAGAAGGATCAACCCATGAAAAGCATACATGAGGGTAGAAAGGTGCTTCCTAAAGCAGAGCTGTCCAATAAAATTTTCTGTGATGATGGACATATTTTCTGCATTGTCCAATATGGTAACCATGATTGAGCACTTGAAACAGCACTACTGACGACTGAGCACTTGAAATTTAGCTACTGCAATTGAGGAGCTGAATTTTTAATTTCATTTCATTGTACTTAGTTAATTATTTAAAATGTAAATCAATTAGATTTAAAATGAAATAACCACATGTGGCTAGTAACTATCTTATTGGAGAATGTAGATTATAAGAGAATCTAGGTAAGCAGTAACTCCTGGATGAAAACCCTCCAGGACAATTGAAATGGAATTGATGTGGCTAATTTCTGAAGAGTTATCTACTCATACTAATATGTCTTAGGTATGAAATATTTAGAAAATGTGTTTACGGTGAACAGAGGACCATACTTAAGATAAGGAACAGGGCACTTGCGGTAGGATTCTAGGACATAGGACATCAGTGAAGAAACTCAATATATTTAGCCATCATTTCCTTCAGGAACTTTTCCCTGAAATTCTTTACTATGCCCTAAATTGAATTATGTCCCCTTCTATGTGGCTCCCTTAGTATCTTGTCCTTCCCTCTAGCATAGCTTGATTAGTGCACTTTGATTATTCATTTGATTATTTCTCACTTGACTATGACCCTCTGAGGGAAGACCATTTATTTCTTTTTTACCTTTTATCCTCACTATCTAGCAAAGTGCCTGGCATTGTGGGATTTGCTTTTGTTACCTTCGCTGTGGGAGTCTCATTGGCTAATTACCTTAGGCATTTGGGCTGGTAGCTATTCTGTTTAAGAAAAGCAAGATTTGAGATTATGAGTTTTATTTATGCAAAAAATCTCAAATATTTGGGGTTACTGTGCCAAAGAGATTATTGTGAAATTAGAGTTGATATGGGTAAAAATGTGGAACTGAGAAAAGTAAGGAATGGCAGTCCCTTAGATATAAGTGATCATGTCATTTTAAAGATTATCACCATGATTATGAGCTGAAACATATTTTCCAAGCGAAACTTCCCAGTTCTCAATACCAACTTAACACTTATTTTATAAAGTACTTAAAATTATCTTTTTTAAAAATAATGACTGTAAGTCTATGACCTTATGCTTCAAATGTTCAATCTGCTATATTTAGTATCATAGGCAATATGGTGTGTGTACAATTATAAAGAACCTTTATTTGTATAAAAATAACTTTCCTAATGAAACTCTACCAATCACCATACATGTGTGAAAATCTTGTGGCATACATGATAAACTCCTTTATGAACAATCAAATAGAAATAATCAAGAGGAATTTTTTTCATATCATTGAATACTAAGTTAATTATTTATACTTCTTGAAAAATATCATACTACATTATCACTTTAAGTTAGACATAGAAACACAACAGATTATTCTGCACAGGAAGACATGACATGACCCACCATGCATGTAGAATAATATCATGGTTATCTCAAATTCATCATTTCAAAAAAATTAACCACTCATTTCTGAAATGTGTTCTGAAATGCATTGAGATTGATTTCATCTTCACTTCATCAATAATAATTCTGTGAATAATTTTGTTTCTTTCTTTGTAATTATACATGTAAATAGTGATTCACATCTTATCCATGAATGTTAAATTATATAAGAATTTATTTGTTCAGTGCCATTAGGGAAACGTTTCTTATACAACACCACAGTTATTATCTCAAGTGACCTTGAGACTTCCGGAGTTTTAATTTAGTCGTTTAATATGCTCAAAACTCATATGTCAGGAGAGTGCTTTCATACTCTTTGGCTTGATTATGGATAGAGGTTTCTTGTCAGTATTTTGACTTCACCCAACTCTCCCTCTCTCTACGGAGCACATTAATTTTCTCCTCACACTACTATTCATTTAACCTTGACCTACATGTCATTGTATGAATTTTTGAAATGATTTAATTTGCATTTTTTTTTTTTAATCTTTTGACTGTGCCGCGTGGCATGTGGGATCCTAGTTCCCCGACCAGGGATTGAACCAGCACCCCTTGCATTGGAAGCGCGGAGTCCCAACCACTGGACCATCAGGGAAGTCCCTTAATTTGCTTTAAAGATAGAATTCTCTTCAGGGAAAGGGGAGCTGCTTCCTGATGTATTTCCAAATGCGCCTGCTTGTTTCCCAGTTCTGAATGGTACACTGTTGTGATGCAATTTAGTTTCAGGGATTAGGTGTTGACAAGAAAATTATTTGTTGATCTTGTCATTTGGAAATATAAAACAGTCTATGACAAGCATCTTCTCACAATATTCTGTTTATGCTGTATACAAGCCTGAAAAGAAACAATACCATTTTTTTTTTGCATGTCAAATATCATGGACAGATTTTTGGAAGAGATTCTAAAGTGACTCAGCTTCAGGGGAGATGTAGAGAGGAAATATATTGCTTATTATTACATGGATACTGCCCTTGGAATAGCCACCTAAAGGAGATTGTATAGTCTCCTAAAGCTTAGATTACCTTCTAGAAACTATAATCAAAGTTCAATACAAATCTTCTATAAAATTAGATATACTTATCCTTTAATCATATACAATAAAATTTTACTTCCAAGGAAGAGAACATATACATTTTTTCTATTCATGTAGACTTCATGAAGATTTATGATAAGCCTAGATATTCTGTGCTATTTTCCCTGAGAAACAATCTCCAAAGGACTAAACAAAATGCTTGTTTCATTATCACTTAAAAGTAAATGAAAAGTTAATATTAAGGATGAAATTTTCCAATTTAAGGACTATTTCAGAGAAATAAGAATAGGCATTTCACAGACACGCAAGGAATTTTTTCAGTTTCTTGCACAACATCATAAAGACAAGGTATTTTTAAAACACCCTTCAAAGCATTAAAAAAAAACCCTGAGAAGCAAACACTAAATGATTTATATGTAAATGCCTGTATAAAAAATCAGTTGATCTTCCTTTTGTTCATATAAACGTCCTTTTAAAGAATATTACCCATGTGTGGTCTTTTGTTTTGCTTTGTCTTCTCTTCATGTGAGTGGGTGAAAATAGGAAGTGCCTCTCCTCACGCCAATGGGCTCTGAAAGCATTTCCAAAGGAAGAATTCAGCCTGCCTCTCTGCTTCCCCCACCACTCCATTTTGGAACAGATTAATACTCTGCCATAAAGATAAAAAGAAAGTGGCATCCTTGAAAGTCAGGGATTAGAGTCTGTTATTTCCACTTTCAGGAAGGGGGGGGGGAAAGGAGTTGGAGCAGAAACGTATGTAGTAAGATTAGAGACAGAATTATGGTTCTAGAACAGAATGACTACAGACACAATAGGACCAGTGTTTTGGGGAAAGGCCTTAAAAACAGAGGGAAAATGGAATTAGAAAGAAATTTAGAAAAGCTATGATATTTGTTTAGAGAGAAAGGTGTGGAAGACAGTATCCGATGCCCATAAAGTCAGGATTTGTTTTACCATCAAGTTGTTTACTCAAAATCCATGTAGCCAGTGTGGAAGAAAAGAATGACTGACATCCTGGAATATCCTGAATGATATGGGGAAAATTAGGGATGCTGTGGTGTAAATATTTCCCTAGTTTGCTTCCTGTGCCATTAAGAGGCATTGCAGCAGCTACGGAGGCCCTGTAGAGACCCAGGAATTCAGGCGGTCTTTGTGGAAGGAGTTGGCATTCGTTTCCCCAGGTCAACTTGATAGATGGAGACATAGCAGATTTGTTCTTTCACTTCTCAAGGCTCCAGAAAGAAAGCGTTGACCCAGAATCCCCCAGAAAGCATCCTTAATTGCATACTGAGAATTTATTACTGGAAATGAGGGAGTCAGAGAAGAAGGAGCACAATGATGAGGCCAAGGTCATTGTCTCCAGGACATGTAACTGTGTCAGCAAAGGGATCAATGTGAGATCAACAGTGCTGGCAGGGAGAGCCACAATTAGACTTGCTTTCCTAGCCACTTAGTAAAACACCCTAGGGAAGAAAGACTTCTGGGTATATAAAAAGCAAATTATTTAAATGATTAAATATCAACATAGTCTTTTCAGCAGAATCATGAGCATTTGTACAGTACCTTATGTATTTTATTTCAAATACTATATCAACTACAATAAATTTCTGTATTACATTCCAACTAGGAGAAATGCTTTCTGGTCTACGAGATTTAAAGCATATATTCTTTCTGCTCTTGTCAAATGACTGGATGATGTAGATTTCTTATAAGTCATTTAGAGGAATGACCAGCAAATGCTGTTATTCTGAGCAATAACGCACTTTAAATCTGTTTTTATTAGTCTGAGTCTCAGCTACTTCCAAGTACATCATTAATAGTTCCAATCACCCCAGAGTTACTGAAGCTCAAATAACTCATTTATTTACAAAGTATTTTGAGATCTTGTAAGTATGATAAAGTTCCAGGGAAAATTAAGTTCCAGTTTTATCTTCTGAGAATATTTTATATAATTGATTTATAGTGTAGATAGCATGTTATGATTATTTAATATAGGGAAATTTTTTAAAATAAATTTATTTATTTATTTATTTATTTTTGGCTGCGTTAGATCTTCATTGCTGCTCGCGAGCTTTCTCTAGTTGCCGCGAGCGGGGGCTACTCTTCTCTGTGGTGTGCAGGCTTCTCATTGTTGTGCCTTCTCCATAGCTATATAAAAGTATAGGTCTACGCAGAGACTTTTCTAAAACTGCTGCCGTACTGAACCAGAATAGACCAAGTCATTAGGGAATCTTATAAAAACTCCATTCAAATACAGCTCTTTATTTAATAACCACTTCCTCTGACATTCATGAGCATGATAAAAGTAAAGTAAGATTTCCTACTGTTAGAAATAAATATTAACCCTGAAACATGTTTCTTGTCCTTTAGGTAGATTCTGGGGGTATAAGAGATGGTGTAAAAGCTAGGCCAGTGTTATTTATTAATGAATTTATTGAAAAGTGTGTTATTCACAATGTGTATGTTAGCAAACTAAAAACAATTATTATTTTTTTTAAAGTCTTTATTAAATTTGTTACAATGTTGCTTCCGCTTTATGTTTTGGTTTTTTGGCCATGAGGCATGCGGGATCTGCTCCCCGACCAGGGATCGAACCCGCACCCTCTGCGTTGGAAGGTGAAGTCTTAACCACTGGACCGCCAGGGAAGTCCCAACAATTATGTTTTTAATTCAATTTCAGTAGGTTAGGGCATTTCTTTATGTCATATATTTTAAAATGCAAGTGAAGTGCTTGTTCTGAATCTAAAGTATTTTATTTTGTTGGAGGGGCAGGAATGTGACTTGTGCCCTCTTCACTGTACAGTTGTGGATACCCAGTGCTCAGAATCAATAAAAAGTGCTAACCTGGTAAAAAGTGAGAGCAACATGCACTTTTGAGAAGAAAGTCTGTTTGCTATAGAATTGTTTCTTCCCCACAGTTTCCCAGACTTCAGATATGACATGAACACATGAAAAATACGTTAATGAGGAAACATATCAGAAAGTTTTTGGTTTACTTTTAACCCATTTATTACGTAAATGTGGTCATCCTTCATCTTCTGGGGCTGACAAACACTATTTGGGGGCAATTCTTACCGTAATTGCAGGTCCGGCGAAAGCCAAGCTAAGCAGCATGAGGAATGGAATTGCCTCCTGTGTGGGTTCAATGTATGGCATGCTAAGACTCCGGTCATAGCAGCTGAATCCAGAGTGCACAGGTTTGAAGACATCCGTGAGTTCCAGGAAATACAGGCTAACCACCGATGATGCCAATATAGGCAACTGAGAATGAAGGACATAGGAGATCAATTTACTCTTATACACAGGTCATACACAGAATCAGTACATCTTGAAATAAGAAACATGTATTTCTCCCTTTCACCACTCCTCTCTGATCTCAGAATTAAAATCATTCATACTTACTATTGCTTCTGCCTTCAAAATAAAGCTCTAATTCATCCACCTCTGTCACCAGCCTGCTCTGAACCCATGTCATGCCTCCCCTTTGCTCTTGGATTACCTCCTAAATGCTGTTCCATTTTCACGCTTACCCTCCCCACCCCATCTATCCATTTTCAGCCCAGCATTCCAAATATTCTGAAAATGTTTTAGGTCATAACACTTCCCATTTTAAGTACTCCAGTGGTTCCCATTCTACTTGAATAAAATCCAAATGTCACACCATGGAATGCAAGTTTCTGCATGATCTGGCTCTTACTTCAGTTTCTTACATCTTTTTATACCATATTTATACTATTCCCCAGCTCCCTACCCACTACAATCCAATGGGACTTCACTTTTGTTTTAATTGAGAAATAATTGACATATATCAACCTAAAACATTATATTAGTTTCAGGTGTACAACATAATGATTCAATATTTGTATATATTGCAAAATGATCACCACAATTAGTTTAGTCAACATCCATCACTACACATAGCTACAATTTTTTTTCTTATGATGAATACTTTTAAGTTCACTCTCTTAGCAACTTTCAAATATAAATACAATATTATTACCTATAGTCCCCATACTGTACATTACATCCCCAGGACTGATTTGTCTTATAACTGAACGTCTGTAACTTTTGACCCCCTTTACCCATTTTCCCCACTGCCCATTCCCCACCTCTGGCAACCACCAATCTCTTCTCTGTAGCTATGAATTCGTTTTTTTATTGCTGTTGTTGTTTTAGATTCCACATATAAATGAGATCATCTGGTATTTGTCTTTCTCTGGCTGCCTTATTTCACTTAGCATAATGCCCTAAAAGTCCATCCATGTTGTCCTAAATGGCAATATTTCCTTCTTTTTGAGGGCTGGATAATATTCCATTGTATATATGTACCATATTTTCCTTACCTATGCATCCATTGATGGACATTTAGGTTGCATCCATGTCTTGGCTACTGTAAACAATACTATAGAGAATATAGTGGGGGCATATATCTTTTCCAGTTGTTGTTTTAGTTTTCTTCAGATAAATACCCAGAAGTGGAATTCCTGGATCATATGGTAGTCCTATTTTCAATATTTCTAGGAACCTTCATACTGTTTTCCATAATGGTTGGAGCAATTTACATTCCCAAACAGTGCACAGTGGTTCCCTTTTCACCACATCCTTGTCAACACTTGTTATTTCTTGTCTTCTTGATGATAGCCATTCTAACAGGTGTGAGGTGGTATCTCATTGTGGTTTTAATTTACATTTCTTCATGATTAGTGATGTTGAGCATCTTTTCATATACCTATTGGCCATCCATATGTGTTCTTTGGAAAATTGTCTATTAAGAGCCTCTGCCCATTTTATAATCAAATTGCTTGGTTTTGGTTTTTGTTTTTTTGGGTTTTGTTTGTTTGTTTTGCTATTAAGTTGTATGAGTTCCTTATAAATACTTTGGACATTAACCCCTTATAAGGTATATGATTTACAGTATTTTGTCCCATTTGGTAGGTTTCCTTTTCATTTTTTGATGGTTTGCTGTGCAGAAGCTTTTTAATTTGATATAGTCCTATGGTCTTCACTCTTTTTCTGTAACAGTCAAATTCATTTCTACCTAGGGGTTTTTGCATTTGCTGTTTCTTCTTCCTTTTGTGCTCTCCCCCAGCTCTATGTCTGACTGACCTCTCCTCATCCTTTAATGATGACTTCCTGTACTATCTAAAGTAGTCATTGATCCATCTTTCCCTCTAAACCCTTATCATCTTGCTTGATTTCTTCATAACTGAAATTGCCTTGTCAATTTAATACTTCACTTATTTATTTTTCTTCTCCCCCCGTCTCTCACTGAAATACATGCTCCATGAAGTAAGAGTCTGCCAGTGTTATTTATTGTTGGGTCCCCAAGGCATAGCATTGTTCCTGGCACATGGTAGGCAAGCAATACATCATTTAACAATTTAATGAAGCAATAATACTTGTTGATAAATGACTAACTGAATAAACAAATAAATATTAATTCATTACCATAGCTAGACAAGATTTACCAGATTTAGCAAATGAAAATACAGGTCACTCAATAAGATTAGAATTTCAGGTAAGTAATAAATCATTTTTAGTGTTAGTGTGCCCCATGCAATATTTGGGAGATACTTATGCTAAAAATTATTTGTTGTTTATCTGAAATTCTAATTTTACTGGACACCCTCTAGTTTGTCTGCTAAACCTAAACTAGGCACAATTTACTTTCTAGACTTTGTTTTATGGATTCAGTTATTCATTCCTTCAACCTACAATGTGCCAGGTACTATGTGGGTCCTTACTATAATATGGCAAACAAGACATGGGCTTGGTCATCAGGATCATAAGCTTAGTGAAACACCTGCTCTCGGCTAGAGAAAAAGTACTGCAAATATATTGTTGATGCTAGTCCTTTCAGAATCTGAAGATGCAGATTTCTGTAACACTGAAAAAATTATCTAGTTTAAGGCTTTGTTGCTTGTGGAGGAAACAATTATTTATTTAACAAAACAGAGCAAGTTTTGATAAAAATATTATTGACCATCCATGATTTCTGGTCATTTAGTTTAAAAAATAAACAAATTTACAAGGCAGCATTATGCCTTCTATTCCCAAGAGGTTTTTTTTTTTGAGGTGAGAATTAGTTTTATTGGAAAAATTAATAATGTACGAAGATTAATCTGGCACTTTCTGGTTTTCAGATAGATGCTTTCCAATAAAGAGAGCAAAAAGCATGTCAAAACACTTACATTTTTCTTACTAGAATCCATGATCATTTGACCACTCTGAATATCTGGTCATTCCTCCTCACCACTTCCCTCTCCTGTAAGGAATAGTAGCTTCCAGTCTTGACCAATATATCAATACTTCATGGTTCATGTGAACAATTCATATTTTCCATTTAAATCCACTTAAATATATTTTAGTTTTAATTTAACAACTACTTCAAATAGCACTTAATGTGCCAGACAATTTTCTGTTTTAGAAATTTTAATTAATTTTATTAATTGATATTAACTCATTTAACTAAAAACTTTCTATTACAACATAAGTGCTACTATTATCCACACTTTGCAGGTAGATAAGCCCAGTCTCCTCTAGCAAGTGGCAGAGGTTGGATTTTGAAGCCATGAATTGTAACCTCTACTTAACCACTAGTCTATGCTTCCCTTCCAAAAATGGGAGTAGAGTTTTAGGGTAATGAAATACAATTAACGTCAAAGAATGGGGTACAGTGTAGCCTACAGTTCTGTTTAATGAAGAGTTTCTATTTGCAAATCTGTAGTTAAAAATATGTATCATGTAGCATAAACATTACCTTCAAAATATGGTTTCAATAAGTTTAGATTAAATTTCCCTCCTTTAATTTGCATGTTAAATATTTAACCAGATTTGATGATCTACATTCTTTCCTTTTTTTTTTTTTTTTTTTGCTATTTGCTTTTTTTTTTTAAACATCTTTATTGAAGTATAATTGCCTTACAATAGTGTGTTAGCTTCTGCTTTATAACAAAGTGAATCAGTTATACATATACAATATACATTCTTTCCTTGATGCCATTAGTTCATATTTTAGGTCTTCTACATAAGACATCACCCAGATAACATCTGATTACCTCATTTTTCAATGTTCATGCCCTGGTAAAGTGAGTTTGATGTCTTCTATAGAAAGGTGAACAAAACTTTATCAATTTGGTAAATCTAAAAATTAAGTAAATCTTCCCTATTAAGGACATTCTTCACCATTGAATTTTGTGGATTACTTCAGAATCTGCTCAAATGTGCCAATGAAGATATTACATAGCCATGGAATTAATGTGCTATTCCGTGTGTGTGTGTGTGTAAATGGGGAGAGACACTCAGAATTCTACATACTGTAGTGAATCTAGTGGGGCCATATGGTTTTCAAGTCACCTAGGAGGTTCTTTGAAAATAAGCTCTTCTGTTCACTACCAGTGTGACCTTGGAAATGGTTTTCTTAAACCTGTTTTCTTATCTATGAAACAGATACATTGCTAGTACCCATCATCACAGGCAGTTTAAAGGATTAAATGAAGTATTACAAGTCATATTCAACAATACCTGGAGTGAAGACTAGTTTGTAAATGTTAGTTTTATTGTTGCTGTTATAACTATTAACAATAATATACTCATCAAATGTCACCTTTTACACTTGCCTTATTTGGTGATCCTTTTTGAGAGTAATTTCCTCTTTCTTAATTCCCCAGTACTTCGTTTTATGAAATTTCTATCACTGTTCTTTATTATAGTTATCTGGTATAAATTAGTTATAGCTTTTGTCCTGCTTCCCAAATGAAAATCTCCTTAAGATAGAGACCTAACCTTACTCGTTTTAATATTTAAACTAGTAATATACATCATAGTGTCTTTCAAATATATATGTATACATATAATAAATTAATATGGGAGAAAATATGTCCTTCATTAATATTATGTATTTTAGTCCTTTCAGACATCAGCCTTCTTGAAACTGCCAATTTTTCCAGTTTTGTATCCATGCATTTTTCTATCCATATGTTAATATTTTTTATAGTTCTATTGAAACATGTTTCAAGACCTTCTTCTGTCTTCAAAATAAGAATCATATTTTTCTTCCCTTTTGATATTTGTTTCTCTGACTTTTTTAAAAAAGTATCTTTTATTCTTTGTCTTTTACATCAATTTTGGTTTTTAAGAAAGAGGGATTTGAACAAAATGTTTATAATATTTGGGGAAAAAGTAATTTTAGACATTGTTTTCCTATACTGTATTTTACTACTGGTCAGTGTGATGGATTAAATGACAATATTTGCTTCAAACATCCTTGTCTTTCAGAGGTATCTTTTATCTTTTGAGGTACTCAACGACAACTTTCTTTTGAATGTAAGAAATTTAACAGACGGCGTGTGCTAGCTTTGGCATAGATATAGAATTGATATATATGTAATAAAATCATCTTTTGATTGCATTTAAAATGAGATTTAAAAAGAGATTTTAAAAGGTCTATATAGTCAGGAATTAGGAATTTTATTCTCTAGTTATGTTGTAGCCAAGAAAATAGTGTGAACAATGTTACTTTTATGCAGCAATACAGAGAAGGGAAATTATCTGAAGATTAGGAAAACAGTTTTCAAAAAGAAAAGATTTATTCTTATAATGATCTCTGCTAAGGAACTTGTGAGTAAAAATAATAGAGCAATTTTTAAAGAGAAAAGTATAACAGTTTTAGAGAACAGGGCAAACGAAATGTGTTTCAAAAGACGGCATTTGCTAGATAATATTGATTTTTCTGATGCCAGTTTGAAAAAGACAAATACAAGGTATATATCAATGTTAGTGAAACATTTTATGGACTCTATCATGACATTTTATCTAAGTCATATAGCTTACTTGCTTTTAGCATCTTGATAATAACAAACTTCTACTTCTCATTCAGGTAGTTCACTTGCTCTTAGCCTACAGATATGTCAATTCCATTCTTCTCCTTTTTCATAGCCATGGTACATTCAGAGTCCTCTGAGACACTCATAAACTGGTGGGATCATAGTCACAGAGGATCAATTACCGTATATGATATTCATGGCTCATTTACTTATTCAATCGACAAATATCTATTGAAACCTACTAATTCTAGGAGTTGTTCTACATTCTGGGAATACAGCTATGATAAAACTCCAAGTCCTTATTCTGATGAAGATTTCATTCTTGCTGAAGAAGGCAGATAAAAAATTAAAAATTATAATACTAGAAAGAACATATATTACAAAGATGATAAAACAGGGGGCTGTGGTAATTGAGTGCCTGGATTGCTATTTTAGATCAAGAAAGGCCTACTTAATAGGAATCATTTAAACAGAGACTTGAGTGGGCAAGAATGAACTAACCATATAAAAACCAGGTAAGAGGCATAGTCAAAAGGGAGCAGTGATATAAGATGAAGTCAGAGAGATGGATTTGGGACCAGACTTTGCAGAGAATTGAAGGCCATGGCAGAATTAGTGTTTTATTCATTCAAAGTACGTTTGGAAGTAACTTTGGAGAGTTTAAGCAGAGGTGCAGTAAGACTTGAAATATATTTTACAAAGATCACTCTGGCAGTTGGGTTGAGAATGATTGTGATGGGTCAAAGATAGAAGCAGGGTAAAAATTAGAAGGCTCTTCAAAACCGAACAAATACTTAACTAGTGCCCGGTATGTGCTAGGCACTGCCCTAAGGGTGAAGAATATAATGGTAAACAAAATAGAGAAAACTCCCTGCACTCGTGGAGTTTACCTGCTAGTGGATGCTTGGCAATTGCAGTAATCCAGGCAAGAGATGATGGCAGGTTTTACTAGGATGTAGAGAAGTTTGCAGATTCTGGATATAACTTTGGAGAGAAAAAGACCGGACTTCTTGATGAGTTGGATATTGAAGAAAAACCAGTAAAGGTTGATTTCAAGGATTTGGGGCTTGAGCATTTGGGCTGGGGGTGTCATTTACTGGGATGGGGAAGGCTGGGAGAAGCTTCAGTAGGAGGAATCTAAGGTTTTGTTTTGGAAATAGGAAAACTGAGATGCCTCTTAGTTATCAAAATGTCAAAAAGAGAGTAAGATGCCAATCTTGGACTACAGAGAGCCCAAGGCTGCAGGTTGAGAGTCATTGATACATGCTGATTTAAATAACATCATTGACGTATGATGATTTAAATAATATCACCTTACTTTTGAAGAACAACACTTGCACAGGAAACTTCAAAGTTAAATTAACTTGGTTTTGATATGACTAATGTCACAAGAACCAAAGAATATAATTGTGTATCTTCATACTACTCATATCCAAGAGATAACCTAAGAGAAAAAGAATGTTTTTTATATTAATAACAAATTTTAAATGGGAGGCTTGGAATCAATTCTGGTAAGTATCCCCAAGTCATATAAAATGTGAACTTGGGGCTTCCCTGGTGGCGCAGTGGTTGAGAATCTGCCTGCTAATGCAGGAGACACGGGTTCGAGCCCTGGTCTGGGAGGATCCCACATGCCGCGGAGCGGCTGGGCCCGTGAGCCACGGCTGCTGAGCCTGCGCTTCTGGAGCCTGTGCCCCGCGACGGGAGGGGCCGCGATAGTGAAAGGCCCGCGCACCGCGATGAAGAGCGGTCCCCGCACCGCGATGAAGAGTGGCCCCCACTTGCCGCAACTGGAGAAAGCCCTCGCACGAACCAAAGACCCAGCACAGCCAAAAATAAATAAATAAATAAAATTAAAAAAAAAAAAAAAAAAAAAAAAAAAAATCTGAGACTCAAATTTCAAAAAAAAAAAAAAAAAAAAAAAATGTGAACTTTAAAACATAAATGCATTATATTCAAATGAAATTAAAACAGGAAGAAATATTAGCAGATCAAAGTAATTTTATTAAAGCTGGTGGCTGATAAGCATGTTGTCATAGGTCAACACACACAGTGATGACAGAATTTTCCATTTCCTTCAGTACCATCTTTAATGACATTCCTTAGCATTTGTGCCTTGTAGCTAATACAGATAAATGTTTCCTTTAAACATTGACAATAATAATAACTAATAATATAGTATAGGGCTTTGTGGTTTATAAAACCACTTCACCATAATTGTAGCATATTTAGGTTAACAATATAGATTATAAAAAGCACACTAACACTTGTAGGGTCATTAAGAGTAGGTCAGAATGAGTCTATTACATTATTCAAGGTCTAAAAATCTAGTTTTCACAAATAGAATGGATGTGGCTTATATGACATGCATAGATACCAATTAAAACAGGGCAGTGTAATTGAGGAAAATCAACGCTGGCCTCAGAACCAGCAAAATCCAGTTTCTCCCCTCATTTATTCCACTAGCTTCTGGGATTTGGAGCAAGTCACTTAACCTTCCTGGGTCTTACTTGTCATCAGTGAAATGAGGGGCTTTTTACATTGCCATTTAGTTCTAGAAGTCTCCATGTGCTGTCATGATGTAAAAACCATTCCTCACATTTCTTTGACAGTCTCACTACCATATATAATGTATTAGATTTTTTACCACTATTCTCTCTACAATTTGTTTCATCTCCCACAATGCTTCCAGGCTAGTTTTTCTAGAATCCACATCTAATCATGCCTTTAATAGTGCCCCACTAATTACAAAATAAAGTACAAATTTCCTAGAATGACCTTTCATATTATGCATGATCTTTTGTATTATAACCTCAATCTGCCTTTCTTGTTTAATTTTGCTGTTTACCTCCTCTCCACTCTCTCAACCCATGAACACCTATGTTCCCATTACACTGATGTTCCAAACAGACATGTTCTAGTCTCTGCTTTACATTTTCACTTCTGTTTCCCATAAAAACTGTCCTCATAAAAGGTAAGATCACATAATTTTTTCTCCCTGAAACCTTCCCCATGCTCTCCATTCAGAACTGAAGATTCTGCCTCATGGACTCCATATATATCTTTATTGTAAGACCCTGTTAGTCTGCCTTGAATTGTAGTTATCTGTATGTTACCAGCCCTTCTCTTAAGATCTGATACTGCAAAGTGAGGCCTTTGTAATTCACAGAGTGCTTTGAAAATTTTGGGTGTCCAGAAAATATTTGCTGAATTTAATTGAGAGAAATCAGGACATTACTATTAAATAAACAGAAAACATGGACAATTTCTTAATCATACATAGAAAGTGTTGAGGACTTAGGTGCCAGAGACAGTGCTAAGTTATATAATAGATTGCTGCATTCAATCTACACCTTATAAACCGTCTATTGTTATCTGTAATTTACACATGAGAAAACTGAGACAGAGATAGGTCACATAAATTGGCCAGTGGTCACAAAGCTGGCGAGTGGGAGCACCCAGATTCCTACCCAGCTGCCTAAGTCCAGGAAACATGCTCTAAACTGCTTTGCTCACGGGTCTCAAAACGGTTTCCCTCTCGACATTGCTACAATGGTTGCAATTCCCAAATGGGAAGAGGGCTTGCAGAGGGTGCGCACAGTTTGAAAAAAGTCTCCCTTGCTCTTAACTCTTAAATACTCTTATTAAACAGTTTCTCTGAGGATTTCCTATTAAATTTTCCTATGAAAATTGCTTCTTTTGTGCGAATCTAATATCTACCTTTTCTAGAGGTCATTTCACTTTGTTACTGAAAGAATTTATTGAACACCTCCTCTTACATAAAAAGAAAAGAACATTTATTGACTTTTTATTTAGACATTTCCCCATAAATTATCTAATTTAATACTCACAACCTCCCTGGGAATTTTAAGATACATTTTAACATGAAGACCCTGCTCCAGATAAGGTAAACAGCATGCCTGGCTTACAGCAATTGGAACCTGATCTGTTAAATTCCTGGAAGCATGAGTCCCACTACACCCTGCTGCCACTTTGGTACATTTCACCATTGCCATCTGGCACTAGTCTGGTGCTTTTCAGGAAAAAATAGCCCCAGGCTTCAGTGGAAATGCCAATTTAAAGGACAGAAGTGAGAGAGAGCCATGTGTACAAGGGGTTTAATGGCCCCAAGAGCGAAGGGGTGGCAGGCACTTTCAAATCATGTTCTTAATTTTATGGTATTCCAAGGTCTTGAATGTTCTTTCCCGTGCAGTTTTCTCCAATGTTATTTTAATTTTTTTGGTAATATCTCAAGAAACTTTAATTATATCTTGGATGTGGTCTGCTTTCACCTTCACTTCTGTTTTCCCTAGGGAATGACTTCTGATATAAAATATCAGGAATTGGGCACATTTCAAGCTCCAGATGCTTTCCTGTCGTGTTTCCTTTGGATCGCTTTCTCTAACTGCACAGAGATGGCCCGATGAATGCCTCTGTCATAGCAACTGTCATATGGGATGACAGTTGTTCCTTCACCTTTCTCTCTTATTCAATGAAAAGACCCTTGGGAACAGAGAAATTGTCTCTTTCACTTCTCTATCCCCAGGGCCTTATATTAGGCAGGACCTGACATACTGGGTACCCTCAAGGTACCAAATTAATGCATGTATGGATGATGATTTGAACAGAACTGTTTACGCAGTTCTCATAGTGTAGTTAACATGATGAAAGAAAAACCCCAAGTTAAAAGATCCTTGTTTACTTCTACCATAGAAAATGCGCCTACTGTGAATTTCTAGAATTCTAATAATTTTTTTTAACATTAAAGAACACAAAAAGTTCAAATTGAGTCCTCCAAATAGCAATAGTAATTAATAGGGAAGAGAGAACAGATCTAACATATATGTTAGGTTTAATGGGAAAAATGTGTTCTATGTCTTTATGCCCAAATATAAATTACATCTTTACAGCTCTAAAAAGACTAATTACAATCACTCAATGATCTAACAGTAAAGTTTAAAATAATGGTATGTGGTTGTTTTATTACCTGAATATTGATCTAGCATTAGGCTTGGAGTAGTAAGCTCTGTAGTCCCAGCTTTAACCTCAGGTCCTGATTTGCTCCTCTTACATAATTAGACACAAGTACTATGTGTATTGTCTTGGAAAGCATTTTGTTCTTTACACCTAATTAGAGACTAAGACCTGAGGCTGGGGACTTGTATTTCAATTCTTAAAAGTAATTGCTTTGAAATCTTTCCTTACAGCTGTAATTTCTTTACCCTTAGAACATATACCTGTCTTTTAAAAACATGGGTACGAATCACAATTTAATGCTACTAATATTTGCCAGGTACCATTTAAAGTTCATACTTTTACATTTCTGAACTCATCCAATCTCCACAATACCCCTTTGATAAAGGTACTATTATTATCCCCATCTTACAGAAGAAGCAACTGAAACATGGAAAAATTACATGGTTTGTGAAAGATCATACAGTTTATTAGCTAGATTATAAACTCAAGAAACCTGAGTTCACGTTTATAGTCATTATACCTACTACCTCTTGCTAAAAATTTTTAACACTGACCTTACCTTCCCAAAGGCATTGAGAAATAGCAGAAAATAATATAATGTACATTTTCTTTATATACTGTGAATGTCACCTGACAACTTTCACTATTTTCACTATTAGTGGGATTACTTTATTTATATAGAAAAAGCAAATATATTTTGACCTGAACAGTCTTATAAAAGAATACATAGTACCTTTGGGGTCCAACATATATTTCTTAATACCAAACAAAATAGAAGTTAAGGAAAAAAAAATATTGTCATTGTAATAATGCCAGAGAATGAAATTAGCCAAAAATTCTGTATTTGAGATATGGAATAAGAGGAACAAATTTATTTTGAGATCTAATGTGATAATCTTACATACACATAAATTAGTGAATTAAAGACATCAATATTTTTAAGTTACTTTTTTTGAGTTGTTTACTAAATTCAGGTATCAAGTTTATCCTTAAACCATTTTATTTAAGCACCGTAAAAGTTTATATTTTCTCTTATGTAATAATTAGTTTACCTAACAAACATTTATTGAGTGTATACTATGTGCCTGATATATTTCATTTGATCCATAAATTAACCAGAGAAGAATTTCTAATCTACTTTCAGAGATGAGAATTTAACAATGTATCATGAATCACTCTCTTTTTCCAAGCTTGTCTCCTACATACTTAGATCATACTTAAATGCACATTATGAGCCCACCTTCAAGACTAATGGTTTTCCAAGGCGGCTTAAGACCTTATTTACTTGAATGTATCTGTGAAAGGGATTGATGAATATAGGAGATATTGAAGAGGGGCTCTTAATGTGGGATATTAAGAACTTTTATTTTCCAACAACTTAAGGCTGTGATTAAATTAAGTATAATTGTACTATGTTTCATTGTGAGATGCAGCAAAAAGTCATGAACAAATATATAAAACAAATACAATATAATATGGGATACAACTATATCTGACAAAGAAGCACATTTTATTACTAAAAAAAAAATGTTATCGTTTGTTCCACCATAGCCACAAAAAAATTGTCTTCACTGGCATGTATACGTTATGTAACTAAAATAATTTTCTATGAAAATTAAAACTATAAGTCCTTTGTTTAAGTGATGCCTCTCTTTGAAGTCTCAAATCTCAACTAATCCATAGGTATGCTCTAGATCATAAAATGAGCATAAATATTATTAAGAAATGAGGCTCACAGACCTCGGAGATTGATTTAATCTTAACCTTCATCACCACTTATTTTATAGATAAAAATGTCTCCACTGGCTAAGAAAAGTTAAGAAAAAATTTATGTTTATAACTGTCAGTCTTGTTTTACTCCATCCATTCAGGCAAACTTCATTGAAATCCTACTATAGATTAGGAAGTATGCCAGTAATGATTCCATATTATTTCCATTAATTTAACCAAAAGGTACATAATAAGCAATAAATAAATATTTATTCAATGACTAAATGAATTTTCATGGAAGTACAAACAGAATACACCCTGGTATTTTACTTTGGCACCCCTGTTTGGAGTGTATTTAATATAAGATTGTTCTCTTTTAGACTATCCATGAAGGCCCAGTTTCTGAAGCATGATTAGAACTTTATTAAATGGCGGTTTTACCGCTAAGGCAATCCTACAGCACAGGCTTTGGTGAGGACATTAAGTTGTAGACAACATATCCACACATATTTCCATGATTCTCACTCCCCAACAACAGTCCACTAAATGTACTGATACCTTGTTTTCCTTTTCCTGAACACACATTGATTTTAAATACCTGTATTTCCCCTTCTCTTTAACTTATACCTCAATGGTCTAATGTCAGTTTTAGAAGAATGTACAGAAGCCATCTTATGATAGCAAATAAGAAAGCAATTATCCTCCTTTATGTTGATTAACGTAAATGTTTTGTGTTAAAAACAGCTAAACAGTGATGGACCTAAGAGGCAATTGATTCAGTGCCTAATTACTGACAGAAAAACAACTCAACACTAATTGTGTCAAAATTAGCATTTCTGTCCTTGGCTTTCACATTCCAAAATCCACTTCACTGTGAGGAAATGACTCCATTCCATAGTAATCTGGAAGTACATGTCTCAGCTAATTAATTCTAGAAGAAACCAAAGAAAGCTGAGAGATACATAATTAGACATTTCACAGTTTAAATACAAACATTTTTCTCCTCGTGGCCACAGGGAGAAGAGCACTGCTTGGGATTTAGGCAAGTTCTTGGACCTTCATGAGTCTCAGTTACTTAATTTGTAAAACAGAGTTAATATCTACTCCTCAGTTAATATCTACTCCTCCTTAATTTGTAAAACAGAGTTAATATCTACTCCTCAGGATCAAATGAATCAATGTATATGAAAAAATTACATTAAACTGTAAAAGAAAATGCAGTTATTTTGTTACTGATGTTGTTAATTGTATCCTCACTCCTTCCAATGTTTCCACTTTCCTTTACTGTCTGTCAGAGACCTCATGTCCAGAGAAGTAATTGTGAAATTATAGGTAGACAATTGGGCAGTGAGAAAGAAAAATATCACTTCCAATTTTATGATTTTTAGCTGTAACCATGCTTTTCAAAGAGCCTAACAATTTAGAAAAGCAGAGGATCCATTTGTAATTGCTTTAACATGTTTAATGCAATGTGGTATTATGAAATACATAAAGGTACTT